>NC_140081.1:65705181-68213079 GCF_964194135.1 Talpa europaea
AATACATTCACCTTATCTCATTACTCCCATTGTACATGGACCCAGATATAGAATAAGGGAAGAATAGGGCAGAACTTGGCAACCTTTCTGAGAACTACTTCCAAAATGTCTTTTGTTCACTCTTTTCCCCAAACCAGGGAGTTAAAGGCAACAGTTCCTTTTCTTGTGAGAAGCAAAGTAGCATTTTAAGGATAAAGAGAACTGGGAAGCCTTTTCCTTCCTTCTACTTTCTGTTTCAGACCCAGATTGTCATCAGGATCCCTAGTTAGAACCTTGTGTCCCTCTGGGTAGCCCCACTGGGTCTAAAAAAAAAGACCATGGGGGCCTCCCTGGTGGTGCAAGGGACTAAGATGCAGCACTATGAGGCTATTGGCAGCCACTGCAGCACGAGTTCAATCCCTGGCCAGGCAGGTGACCCACATGGCGCAGCAGACCTCTCCTGTCTCACCTGCTGCTCCCCCCAGCAGTGTATTTTAATCAATCTGTCTGTTGTGTTCCCCACTCTGTCTCTGGTGACTCCTCTCACCCCGCGCTGCTCTGGCTTGTACCCCAGCTCTTGTATGCACAAATAAATAAATCTTTTAATTTTTTTTTAAAAAGACCATGGTATATGGAATTTATTATTCCTTTTCTGCTGCCTCCCCATAGCCTTCTCCAAGCCTTCCTGATGACCATAAAGGATAAGTAGAGCAAGATAGCAACAGGAAGGAATTAGAATACCAAAGACTCAAGGGGAAGCCCACCTAGACACTAGGCAGTCAAGGCCAACCCTGGCAGGACAGACAGGAAACAGCCCATTTCTCTTCTACCCTGGGGTCCTTGTCTCCTTCCGCCTCTTTGGATATCCACAGCACAGTACTGCTTGGAAGTGCAAGACTGATGAATGAAAGACAGAGTTAGAAGTTGGAAAACTTCAGCACCCAGAAACTGGAGTTTCATGGGATCAACTATGGGGGCAAAGTGCTTATAAACTCAGAGGATTTGGTAGTGAGGGAAGCTAAAAGAGGAGCAATCAGAGAGCTATTTTGGATGTCCTGTTTACTGTTACATCTCCAGCGTTTAGAATGATGCCTGGCACATATTACTTGCTCAATAAAGTAATTATTGATGACTGAATGAACAGACACATAAATGAATGAGCAAATAACTACATGAAAGGGTAACTCTTCAACAACAACAAAGATGGCACAAAGAACAGAGAAAGGGCGGGGCTTATTTGGGTATAACCTAATAGGTTGGTATTACTAGATGTACCAGAGCTAGTGGACAATTTCTGTGTGGATCTTGAATGCTAGATTCATTGTATATGCTTAGAATCATCATCAAATTTTTTCCTTACAAGAATTTGGTATGATCAGAGTTGGGTTTTATGAAGGCTAACTTAGCAAGAATATGGAGAATGGATCTGTGGGGAAAGTGGAGGTAGGAGAAAGTTAAGAGATGATGCAAAGGTCAGAAAAGAAGTGATGAAAGTAATTATACCAAGAATTGGTGAGAGTGTGGAATAAGCTGAAATGTCATCCTCTGTTTTGGAAATATAAACTACTGGCACAGAGACTTTGGAAGAGAATTGGCATTACCTAGCAAAGTAGAACTTGAGAATACCCTAATGTCCAGAAATTTCATGTCTAAACATATCTCTTGTTCTGGACTTCTTAATCCCAGTCCTGTTGACATATGGGGACAGATAATTCTTGGTTATGGAGAGCAGTCTTGGTTATGGAGAGCAGTCCTTACAGCAGTCCTGTAAGATGTTTGTCAACATTCTCAGCCTCTACTCACAACATCCTCAACCAATAACACACCCCCAGTTGCATGACTGCGTTTCTAGACACTACCAAATGTCTCTAGGGGATGGAGTAATTTTTCCCTCAATTGAGAGACTCACTGGCCTAGATAAACTTTTGTACATGAATATCAAGGGCAATGCATGAAAAGGGTTCATAACACCATAATTTGTTAAAGCATAAAACTGAAATCAAACCCACATGTCTATCAACAGGAAAATAGATACAATGTTGGAGTCTCATATAATGAATAACTATAAATTAGTGAAGATGAATACAGTGACACATATAAACACAGATAAATTATACATACATCAAGATGAGAGGGAGGAAAGAAACAATCAAGCAATATATATAGTATAATTGCAATTAGATAAAGTTTAAAAATGGACAAAAGTAACATTATTTAAAGGAATAAAGAAAGAAAATAAGTGAATTATTAAGAAAATTGAGAATATCAGTTACTACTGAAAAGGAATGAGAGGATGAATCAGGAAGGGTTCAGGTGGGCTTCAAAGGCATTAACCATGTAGCTTTCAAGCTTGCTGATGGCTATACCGTTTTTTATGTTATTATGGCGTGCCCTCCATACATGCTATTTTATCTTCTGTATACATGAAATAGCTCACTGTAAGGAAGTTATGAGATCTAAAATAAGGTAGGAAAGATGGAGAGGGTCAAGCCAGAATAAATGACTAATTGTATGAAGAAGAGAGAAGAAACAACTTATAGATGCTTGAATAATTTCAAGCTCATTTTCCTTATAGATTTCAAAATCAAATCAATGATTTTTTTTTCTTTTCTAAATAAACACATGTAACCCATTGCTTAGAACTCTGAGAAACATACATTTCATGCCACAAAACCATCACATTATCATGATGTGATTCACTGGAGTAGATAATGGTCTGTTTAACAAAAGTCTATTGTCCAAGAAATCAGCTGTTTGACGTCTAAAATGTGTACTCATTTGCATTCCTTGAAGCCATAAGCTTCTTAAAATAGGGGGATTAGGGTAGAAGTGGCTCTTCATCTCTAACTTTTATCATCAGAATACCCCAATTAGTGCAGAAAGCTGTTTCCATCTATGCCACCCATCCTCTCTCTCCCCCTTCCTTTTCTCTCCAAGTGGACGAGGTAGTGGAATAGAAGAGAATTTTTTGATCAAATTATTTCAAAAGACTGAGTCATGACCAAGTTAAAGATCAAAACATCTTAACCTTCCCTGGGCAAGTCAGAGTGGGGCTAAATCGGCCTTTCCCTAGAAGAAGTACAAAGTTTTCAAGGTTGAAAGACTCACTGAGAACATATTTTACATATTGTGAAAATAGAAAAATGCACAAACATCCAGAGAAACAGGATATGTAGAAATGTCCCTGACCTGATTTAGGGACAAAGTCTCAGAAACACAAGTAGCCTAATATGCTAGAGCTATAGCAAATCCTCAGAGTGGCTAAGTGTAATTTCTGGGACTTGGGAGGTGAAGTGGGACCCAAAGAGGAGAAATTTTTTGACTGAGTTCCCCTGGCTTAACAGAGGCAAGATGAGGCCAGAGTCCATTTCTCTTACTCCCAACTCGATGTTTTTTACCATTCCAGAAGTTGAGAATTTTGCAATGGAATACTGCTCAGTGATCAAAAAAGATAAACACCTACCATTTGCAGTAACATCGATGGAGCTGGAAGGGATGATGCTAAGTGAAATCAATCAGAAGGAGAAAGACAAATGCTGGATGGTTTGACTTACATGTAGAATCTAAAGAAGCCAAACAAAGGATCAGACAAAGACAAATTGCAAGACTGACCCTTGAAAGGAGAAGTTAGATCTGAGGCAATCAGGAAGGGAGGAGGAGGAAGAGGGGAGTGGAGAAGAGTAAAGATCAGTGGTGGAGGGGTGCGTGGAGTGTGGTCGAAGATTGTGGGCATTTTGGTGGTGGGAAAACTGTGGTGACAGCACCTGAGGGGAGAAATCCTATATTGTGAAAAAAAAATAGAGGATGTTTAAACAAATAAATTTTTAAAAAAATTCAGAAAGAGCCATGATTATTGTTATTTTGAATGTTAGAGCTAGAAGTGCCCTTGGAGATCGTTTGATAAAATTGCTGACTTATATTGGTGGGCAATTTAGACCCAGGGAAGAGGAGACTTGCAAAACTCGTAGGACTGACACTAGAACTCGGTCTGCAAACTTTAAACACTGCAATTAGCAATATTTTTTGGGTTTTGACTTCCAACTCAAAATTTTCAGTTTTTAGCAATATGCTTAATGGTCAGTGATTTTTAATTACCTGTGACAAAACACCTCTCAAATTGACTTAAGCTGAAAGAATCAGTGATTATGTAATTGGGAATTCAAGGTATCCAGTGAGTTAAATTGTATTATTAGCTCACTTTTTCCTCTCCTTCCATTTTTCACTTCTGCTTTCCTCTTAGGCTTTTTCTCTCATTATAGATGGAATTTCTGCAACAATTTTAGCAGCTCTAGGGGAACACCATCTCTCAAGAACTTTATATTTCATGAAAAGCCTCTGATAAACCCTTGCCTGGATCATGTTCCAACCCACAGACATTTCCTCAACCTGGATGTCTTTCACCATTTTGTTCCTAGCATGATTTTGCTATGGGAAGGGCAAATGTCAACTCATCTCTTGATGGGTGTTTCCTTTGGTTAAGTAGACTTTACTGTCAACTCACTCATAACTGACTTTGAAGGCAAAGGGAAATGATAGATAGAAAAATAGGAGAATGAGGGGCATCATAACCCTGATAGATCTGGAATAAAGAGTTGGTCCTTTTGCAAAATAACAGAGTAGACAGCCCGACCTGTGCATCCAGTGATTCTGTCTCCTATTCATTGCCTGATACCAGGCAAGTTACTTCATAATTCAAATGAAGCAATCTCCCCGCCACCCCGGGCCCATTATATTTTCTCATCAGAACAAAGAGGATAAGCATCTTTGTGTAGTCTACTGCAAATGGCTGTGGTGACCATAATTGGCATATTGCTCAATTCGAAAGAAGAAGTGACAGTCCCTTCAAACTTGTTTATCAGGAGGGCGAGGAGGGGCACGGTGATCAGACTGAAGGTAGGAGGAGAGAATCGTGGTCACGCAGCAGCTGGCAGTAAGCCACAGGGGGAGGGCGTCCCTCAGTGGCTGGGCTGCTGGATCAGGGTGCCCTGAAGAAGTGCTGCAGGAGCCGGGCCAAGGGAGGGGGTGGGGGCTGTAGGGAGGCAGGAGATAGTAAGAGGCAGGAAGATCTGGGACATCCATCATGCAGGCTTTGTTTGTCAGGCCCTTGGGTGAGGAGCATGTTGTACCCCCTACTGCTTGGGTTATTGTACCATCTGTTGCCCATTGAAGAAAGAGAAAGGGGCCTCCCTGTGGCCTAGGGGTTAAGACTCAGCACTATCACCACTTCAGCCTGATTTCAATCCCTCGCCAGGGGATAGAACCTACATTTGACACGGCAGACCTCTCCTGTCTCTCCCGCTGTTCCCCTCAGCTGTGTATTTCAGTAGGTCTGCCTGTTCTGCTTCCCACTGTGCCTCTGGCGAATCCTCTCACATTCCATACCTCTGGCCTACACCCCAGTTCTTGTGTGCATAAGTAAATAAAAGTAAATCTTTAAAAAAAAAAAGAAGAAAGGAAAAGGTAAAATGCTCCTTTGATATGGAAGCTGAGCTCATGTCACTGAAATCAGCTATCAACGTGCTGGAGATGACTGAGACGGAATTTACACTGGCAGGGACAGTGATGGAATCCAGTAGAAAACTGATCAAGAAGGCCGCTGTCATTATTTGCATTCAAAACAAAGACTTTGAAAAGATTTCCAAACTTTGGGAAAACATGCCCAAAAGCCCTACAACTCAGAAGCTGAGAAATGATCTCCTGAACATTATTAGTAAAAAAAAAAAAAAAAAATTGGGCACATCCTGTCCTACAGAACTTATCCTGTGACCTCTTCCAGCTGAAGATACTGTGCTTCTTGAGAGTCACCAGAGTCTGTGGAAAAGTCACTTAGGGAACCTGCACGGCAGCTGCGGAATACTCCAACCACCCCTGGAATTAAAGACTCTGAAAGCAGCTTTTAAGATTGTCAAGTGGACAAGATTCTGAGGCTGCATTCTCAAAACTGGACCAAGGAGATCGGGTACTTCCTCATCAAGTATCCTCATCATCATCCTCAAAAATAAGAGACCCATAAAAGATGAAGATGAAAATTCAGTCCCTACTGAAGATGAGGGTGTCTCCGCAGAGCTGCAGCTTAAGAAAATGCACAAGAAAATGCACAACACTAAGTAGGTTGGTTTTGAGGACAGCCTTACCTTTCTCAACAATCCCTTCCCTGGGGAGAAGAATCCCAATGTACCCAAAGGCAAGTGGAACTGCTCTAATAGGGTTGAAGAAAAGGAGTCTTCGGTGAAAGAGGACAAACTGTTTCAAGTTCAGGGTGTACAGATGAAGACGGTGCAACCAGAGTAATAAAAAAAGCAGAAGTGGGCTGTAGAAGAAATTGAGTGGGGCAAGGCTCGAGGGAAGAAATATGGGGAAGGAAACCGGGCTGCCATTTCTAAAAATTACCCATTTGTTAACCGAACAGCTGTGATGATTAAGGATCACTGGCGGATCATGAAAAGACTTGGCATGAACTGAAACAGGCTTTCATTTCCATAGAATTCACAGGAGCATGGTTCTTAATAATAGCCCCTGGTAGTTTGCTATTTCTTTCAGAAGCGGGACAGGGATGAGAATTTTGGGCATCCTTTTCTGACATGGGGGAGGTCCAGTTTCACTTTACCACTGTTGGAGATCATGGAGATGACAAACAAAGCCAAGTCCACCCCATGTCCTTGGCAGAGATGACAGGCACGTAGCCTGCACACTGCCAGAATATCATAGTATGTCCCTTCTTTAGTGGTTTTCTTGAATTTAAATCCCCTGCAATTAGAAGACCTTCACCTAGGAAATGGTGGAGTCTTTTAAGAACCACTTATGATTCTACAACCTGGTAAAATTAGCAACATAAGCATTATTTGGAATGAACTTGATCAAAGTAAATCTTTGGCCTGATGCAAATTGCAAAGGAACTTTGTTATGAACCCAACTTGATGAGACTAGTCCTGGTGGAATCAGTGTCCCTTTAAAACTGCTTTAGCCCATTGTGACATCAACACTGAGGCCTGAATTCCTTGGTATTTCCTTGTAATATTTGCTGGACTATATAGGCAGGTTTAACCTCCACTTCTCATATGGTTGAACCAAAGTGGTTTTTTTCTTTGTAAAATGGTGATTGTAAATAAACATAGCCCCTCCCTTGTCCCCTGTTCACAATTCCCTTCCTTATGATGGATTTTTAAAGCTTAAAAAAATCTTGATTGACAGGGAAATTCAAATAAAAATCACAATGAGATATCACTTCACACCAGTAAGAATGGTACATATTAGGGCCTCCCTTGGTGGCGCAGCAGTTGAGCGCTGGGCTGTGAGGCTCTGCAGCGCCGGTTCGATCCCTGGCCACCAGCGAGGGTCCCACATGGTGCACAGACCTCTCCTATTGCGCCCACTGCTCCTCTCAGCAGTGTATTTCATCACTCTGCCTGTTCTGTTCTCTGCTCTGGCTCTGGTGAATCCTCTCACCCTCCTGTGCTTCTAACTGTACACAGTGCTTGTATAAATAAATAAAAAATCTTAAAAAAAAAAAAAAGAGAGAATGGCCCATATTAAAAAAAACTGACAACAAATGCTGGCGAGACGTGGTGAAAAAGGAACTCTCCTACACTGCTGGTGGGAATGCAAACTGGTCCAGCCACTGTGGAAAGCTATGTGGAGGACTCTCAAATTACTAAAAATGGATCTAACATATGACCCAGCAATTCCACTCCTAGGAATCTACCCAAAGGACACATAAACATCAGTTCAAAAGGAAACTGCATTCCTATGTTCATTGCAGCACTATTCACAATAGCTAAGATATGGAAACAACCTAAATATCCCAAAACGGATGACTTGATCAAGAAGATGTGGTACATATACACAATGGAATACTATTCAGCAATAAAAAAGATAAACTCATGCCATTCGCAACAACATGGATGGAGCTGGAAGGGATAATGCTCAGTGAATTAAGTAAGAGAGAAAAAAAAACAGATCGTTTCACTTATAGGAGGAATACAGAGAAACCAAACAAGGGATCAGGGAAAAAAAAAAGACAAAACTTGCAGACAAACTATAAATCATAGACATACTACAGGGAAGGGAGACGGAGAGAAGTCCAAAAAGGGGAGGGAAGAGCACAGGAGAGTATGGTGACGGTTTGCGGGTTATTTGGGGGTGGGAATTTTATGGGGATCATGCCTGAGGGGAGAAATCAAACATTATGTAAAATGAACAATGATGTAAACTTTTTTAAAAAATACTAATTGAATATGAATGTCTAATTCCATTCTTTGTAAATGGTTGCCTTCATTTGATTCCCTAATTAGTTAGTGTCTTGCAATGAAATTTAATATTCCCTTCTTTTGTACTGGTTTGTGCTTGCTGTTGCATGGACATCTTAAAAGACTGTCTTTTTAGCAAAAAAAAAAAAATCAGTAGTGTTAAAGTGTTCTGTAATTAAAAAAAAACTTAAATGGCAGCATGGTGAAACTAATGTTGGTCAATGCTGACTTCATGTTATGACCCTGATTGTGATAATTCAATGAAACTGTTAATGTAAAAGCATTTTATAACCAATAAAATTTGTCAAAGGTACTGTATCTGCCCTCAAGAATCTCACATTCAAGCTTAACCAGAGAAGCAGAACCACAAAGTGATTTTTTTTTTTTGCTAGACTACTGGGTATTGCACTTTATCATTTTTTATTTAATTTAATATTTATTTACTTTTATTAACTAAATTTTTTTTTACATCATCGTAGCCCCTATAGTTCTCCCACCACATCACCTGTGAACCATCACCTTATTCCCTTGCGTTTAACCCTCCCATGTTTTGCCCCCCCCTTCCTTTGCTGTAAGCTTCAGTTCCATAGTCAGCTTGCTAGTTTTGACTTTTTCTTGACCTTCTGTTTGGTTTCTCTATATTCCACATATAAGTGAGACCATCCAGTATTTAACTTTTCCCTTCTGACTTATTTCAGCTAGCATAATCCCTTCCAGCTCCTTCCATGTTGCCACAAATGGCATGAGTTTGTCTTTTTGATTGCTGAGTAATATTCCATTGTATAAATAAACCACAACTTTTAGATTCATTTGTCTATTTGAGTTGTTTCCATATCTAGGCAATTGTAAGTAGTGCTGCAATAAACATAGGAGTGCAGGTTTCCTTTCCAATTAGTGTTTTTGTGTCCTTTGTGTTGATTCTTAGGAGTGGAATCGCTGGATCATATAGTAGCTCCATTTTTAGTGTTCTGAGGAAATCCACACAGGTTTCCATAGTGGCTGGACAAGTTTACATTCCTACCAGCAGTGTAAGAGGGTTCCTTTATCTTCATATACTCTCCAGCATTTGTTGTTTCCATTTTTTTTTTAATTTTTTTTATTAAGGCATGTTTTATTTATTTATTTGTTTGTTTGTTTGTTTTTTTATACATGCACTGGGTACAGTCAGAAGCGCGGGAGGGTGAGAGAATTCACCAGAGCCAGAGCGGGGAGCAGAGCAGGCAGAAGGACCGAAGTACACTGCTGAGGGGAGCAGCGGGCGGCAGGAGAGGTCTGCGCGCCAGGTGGGACCCTCCTCCAGTGGCCGGGGAGCAGCCGGGGATCGAACCGGCGCCGCAGAGGCCGTGGGCAGCTTCGCAACCCAGCGCTCAACCGCTGCGCCACCGGGGAGGCCCTGTTTCCATTTTTTTTTAATGTGGGCCATTCTTACTGCAGTGAGGCAGTATCTTAATTGTGATTTTGATTTGCATTTCCCTGATAACTAACTAGTGATGTTGAACCTTTTTTCATATGCCTGTTGGCCATTTGCATTTCTTCTTGGGAGAAGTGTTTTTTTAGTTCTTCTGACCATTTTTTGACTGGGTTATTTGCTTTGTTTTTGTTGAGTTGTGTAAGTTCTTTGTAGATCTTTGATATCAGTCCTTTATCTGTTGTATAGTGTACAAATGTTTTCTCCCATTCAGTAGGGTGTCTCTGTCTTATTGTCTCTTTAGCTTTACAGAAGCTTTTTAGTTTGATGTAGTACTGTTTATCTTCTCCTTTGTTTTCCTTGATTCTAGAGAAGAATCCTCAAAGATGTTTCTGAGGTTTATGTCATTGAGTGTTTTGCCTATGTTTTCTTCTACACAATGGGATTTTTTTCAATACATGGATTTATCACAAGGATTTGACAACTGTGGAAATGATTAAATGATCTCTTTAGGGGGTTGTCTTTGCATCTGATGTTGTATTTTAAAGTCTACAGGTCAGGCAGAAGGGGAGGGAAGATGAATGCAAAGTGTGGTGAGCAAAAGAAGGTGGAACCCACACGCATGCACTGGAAGTCTCAAAGATGGACTGAAACCATCACCATACTTGCTGCCTCTGACTTTGATGGTATGGATATCCTGGTGAACATGGTGCCCTTTTTCACTTAGCTGAATGCACAACCTGGTCCAAAAGTGAGAAACACTGCAATGGGATACAGGGGAATATAGAGTAGTTGTCCATATGGCTGCTGCCTTACACCCACAAGGTGAGGCAGCAGATATGTGATGATGCTTGTGAGTGGGGAAAAAAATGACTGCTGCCTCCCTTCTGCCCTGTAAATCCCCCACAAGTATCTCTCTTAGGGAGGAGAAAGCATACATTGTACAAAAAGGTAGAATGATGTCAAAAATAGATATATATAATAAAAAATTAAAAAAATATATTCTCTCTTAGAGCCCACCCTAATCTACAGAAAAGGTAACTCTGGGAAATACAGCTTAGCTTAGACAATTTGTCAAATTACAAAATCGAGTGCTATGTGAAACATTGGGAAATACTGTCTGATTGGAAGGAATAAGCAATTCTCCAAAGAAGAGATAGGTTGAGTAAAGACTTAGACATGAGTTATGGGATATGTTTGAGAATCAATGAGTAGTCCAGGTTTTCAGGCACTTGGTCTATAGGAATTAGGCAAATATGAAGTTGAAAGATAACTAATTTAGTGACTCTTGAGTGACAGGTAATAAAACTAATACTATAATGAATGGAGAAATGATTGAAGGTTGCTGAGCAAGTGAGTGAGATTTTTGGAAATTTAATGTCAGCAAGTATAGAATAGATCAGACTACCACTGTAGCAGGAGAGAATCTTAATGCCAAACCCAGGACTTAAGCTTGTTTTAGTTCCATCTCATCTGATGTTCCAAACATCAGTGTGCTGGGAGGGGGCAAGAATTATACAGCTGCTTCAGGGCCTACAATTGCCACCTCTCCTGCTCTGCATGATCTTTCAGTCCCTCTGACTCTCATCACAAATTACTTGTTTCCCAAATATCCCTCCCCATGCCCAAGAGATCTTTTACAACCATTAGTGGTTGTTCTGAAAATGAGAGAGGCATGTTTTCCTGAGAGGATGGATGTTCGGGGCTATCTCAAGGGGTTGTTGGATGCTGGTTGCACATTTGGGCCAATTAAGCTCTGTTCTTGGAGGCACAGATGGACATATTTGCACATTAGAGGAAAGGAAGATGAAAGAATAAATCCCCTACTGGCTTGAGACTACAATAGCTCTTTAGCTCCCATCTCAGCTGGTGGTGGAGAAGAAATGCCTCCCTGTCAGGTCCACCACAATTAATGTGCACTTGCAAAGTCTAAATAGAGCTGCACCCTAGCCCAGAACTTGGAGTCCTGATACTGAGCCCTGGCTCTAAGTGTTATAGGACAGCCCCAATACAAAACGGGGTGCCTGACCGTGGGTCCTCACCCGCGCGTTTAAAAGGACTTATCAATGCTCTACTGCAGGCACACGCAAAAGGTTAATAAAAGGTTTATTTACAAGGGAAGGGGAAATGAGGAAATGTACAGCTCAGGAAGAAAAGTGGGAGACAAAGTTTTAAATGAGTCCTACCCGATCCGCCTATCTGGAATCCCAAATGGCACTCTGAGAGCTGGCTGCAAGCCAGGAGCCATGAAGCCAGGAGGCGAGCGACAGCGAGCCACCCCAAGGCCCACGTGTTTGGTTTTTATACCCAACCTGGCTGATTAACTCCACCCTCAGGTCCCAGCCACCTTCCCTTTGGTGGTGACAGGATTTGTCTTTCCCAATGTCTTGATGGCTTTGGTCTGGAGTGGGAGTGGAATCCACAAAGCCTGTATGGGATTAGCTCAGGACATCCTTTCCCCCTAATAATTCCCCCCTTTCACTTTTTGTCACCATTTCCATGGTGATGAAGATCAAACATACGGATGCTGGGATATAGTCTCAGATGAAAATTTTCCAGGGTTCCAGTGTGAAAGAAAACCAGTCCCTCCAGGTATTGCCCATTGTGGAAAGCAAAAGTCCTCCATTCCTGGAAAAACAGTTCATCAGTCCAAGCCGAAAGAAAACATCTGGAGGCAATAGCCAGAACAAGACAGCAAATATAACCTGTATGGGATTAGCTCAGGACATCATTTCCCCCTAACATAAGCTTGAAAGCAGGGAACCTGGCAGCCACTCATCCTCTCAGGGCCTCAGTTTCTTCAAGTGTACAGTTGAAATAATGGTAATTCCTGCATTGCCGAACAGAACTGCAGTAAGGGTGCCATAAGATGACAGTTGTGAAAGCACTTAAACTATAAAGAGCTGGACGCCGGAGGAGTCATCACTGTGGTTATTGTAAGTGGATCTTTACTGGACTGAATAATACTTTGGTCCCCATGATGCTTAATAAATAATTCTGGGTGCTGCTGCTGCAACTGACCATTTGATTCTAGGAAAAGAATTAATCAGGAAAAATAACAGAGCAGCCATCAGTGAAAGGACCCTGGGAAATAGAAACTGCTCCTGTCCCATCAATCTCTCAGCATTTCTTTTGGACGTTTCTCTTTGGCTTTTGCTCCTCTCCCTTTTTTAAAAAGCTTTATTTATTTATGCATACAAGAACCGGGGTACAGGCCAGCGGTGTGGGGGGTGTATGTGTGAGAGGACTCACCAGAGACAGAGTAGGGAACAGAACAGGTGGAACGACTGGAATACACTGCTGAGGGGAGCAGCGGAGGAGTCAGGAGAGCTCTGCTGCGCCATGTGGGCAGCTCCCTGGCCGGGATAGAACTTGTGCTGCAGTGGCTGTAGACCGCCTCATAGGCTGCCTCCCAACACCTTGCGCCACCAGGGAGGCCCTGGCTCCTCTCCCTTTCATCTTTTTCTTTAACTGAGTTAATATCATAGCCCGTTCCCTGACTCTCTCCATTTCCTCTTTCCCTTAAACCTTCTCTCATACTCTCTCATTTCTTTTATTTGCTTTACACTAAACCCTCTCTTTGGCCTACCTCTGCCTCTGAATTTCATTCTGTCTCTCTCTATCCCACTCTTTCTCTGCTTTCCCACATAAGTCTCACATATACCCATGAATATTTTTCTGATTGAGATAATATTGGTTTATAACCATCATATATTGATAAGTTTCAGGTGTACATTATAATTGACATCTTCATACAACTATTTCACTTCTAGGTATTTATCCAAAGAATCCATAAACACTAATTCAAAAATATATATGCAGCCCTATATTCATTGCAGCATTATTTACAATAGCCGAGATTTAGAAACACTCTTACCCACTTTTTAAACCAATTCTCTCTGCTGAGAGATTCACGAAAGAAAGCCTTTCAGCCAGTGTTGCTAAGCAACCCATTATCACCTGGTCAACCCCATGTTTTTTTTCTGCTTCTCCTTCAGAGCTCTGCTACTCAGACTCTATACTATAGCTGAGATTCAGCATATCCGAGAAAAGAATGGGTCTGCTGGCTCACTGACAGTTGGCCAAAGGTGTCAGCTTTACTCTAGGATATCTAAGTTGCTGGAAATATAGTAGGGGGAAGAAAGCTGAGCAAATGAAAAACCAGTATAGGATTCATTCCTACATACTGCTTGACAGAGCAGGGGTTTTTAAACTTGGTATCCATGGAACCCCAGGGCACACTACTGAGAAACTACAGGGGCTGAAACTCCCTTGAAAAGTCTTGCAAAAATCAAATATTGACAGCTATTGATATTTGTACTTTGCGTTGTTATTATTTTGAACATTTATAGCTTTTATCAAATAGTCAAAGGGAGCAATGTGTTCCAGTGATAAATAAAATAAAGCGAAATGAACATGGGGCCATCCTGAAACAAGGTAACAACCAAAGAGAGTGTGGAGACTGTTAAGGGTTGGACCCAAGGCATGTGTGGGCACCCAGGCATGTTCAGGCTTGCACAAACTCCTTCACAGGTAGGAAGTAGTAACACCGCAACTGGCAAGCCACGCCCAGGATTGAAATTCAACCAATCATTGCTTGACAAACTTTCCACCAATCAGGACTCATTGACTGAAAACCTCATTTACATAAAATGCACTGAGCCCCACCCTCTCTGTCTATATAAGAATCCTCACAGAGCGTTCTTTGAGTTATCGCCCGAGGTAGTGCTTGAGTGTGTATCTCCTGGTTGCAGTTCTGTAGGCTGTAACACTTTTGGTGTAATACTTAGCAAGAGCTGTTACACCTGTGCTGTAATACTTGTACTATAACACTTCCGCTGTGACACATGCGGCTGTAACACTCAAGTTGTAACCCCGTTGCTGTAATTGAACCAGACCAAAATTCACTATCACAGTGGACACTAAGACCTTTTTTGTGTTTTCAACTCCTATTGGGTTGTGCTGAATGTTTTCCATAGCCCCTCCCCACCCTTCTATATCCAGCTCTGATCTGCATGGATTGCGTCAATGTGCATTTCGGCCAGTGGGAAGTACTTCCAGGAGACAAGATGGAGAATATGGCTATTTCTCCATACTGACGATCACATATGCTGCCGGGCAGCTCTCTCAGTATGGCGACGATCCTTAGGTCCTGACAAGTGCTCCCTCCCTTCTCTTATTTTTTCAGGCCTAAGAAAAGTAAGGATTCCAGCAATTAATAGACCCAGATAACTTTATTGGTTTCCTTAAGCCCTGCCTACACTCCTGTTAATAGTCTATTAAACCCTCAATTACCATTTTGAAAGAACCATGTTTCCTACTGAAAACCTGACTAATAGGGTATTACAAAATTAGAAGGTAGAGACTAGATATAAAGATTTGGAAGTTTTCTGCAAATTAAATAGATGTAGTGTTTTCAAATCCCAACTTTAATGGCCAGACCATTTTATTTTATGTGACTTCATTTTGTTTCACCAGGGTTCATTGCTAGTAATGGATAGAGCATGATTAGTTGAGGGTTCTTAGCCCTCAACAATTCCAATAGAACAACTGATGATACTTGCCTCCATAACAATGACACAAGATTAAAAGCAAAATCTTGTCATTTCTTTGTCATCTCACCTTGCTTACATAGTTAAGAAGTTGAGTAGTGGAACTAAGAAGAAAAATTGTGTTTTGTCCCAAAGACAATTTTGAGACAACAAAAGCTTTAAGTTAAATATTAGAAGGAGGTTTGTGAGGAATATCTTTTTACAAACATATAACTATATAGGGGAGTAGAGTTGGGAATCTTGAAGGGGCTTTAGGAAAGTACATATTAAGCACCTTAAACTTGGGGCAAGGATTTAGAAACAATTGAATTTCCTCAAATTACACTTAATGGAAAAAAAGAGAATGTAGCATCCCCAGTTGCTCTGTCTAACTTGGACCCAAACATCACCGCTGTCAATGTAAAAAACTCAAGAATCAGGCCAATGACCCCAATTTGTGTTTTAGGAATTAAATTGTGCCAAATAACAGATTCCTTCTGCTTTTACTGAGCCTCTTTCACTATCGCTTTTCTTGTTCTCCCTCTTTTCCCTTTCTGAACTTTTTGGTCATGAACCTGAGAGCAGTTAATACCTTCTATTTCAGATTGCTTTGTGCCTCTTGGCAGTGACTGCTTTTAAGGAGACATTTTTCTTTCCAAATAAGTTTGGTCAGAGTGCATTGGTGGTTCAGTGATAGAATTCTCACCTGACAAATATATTTAGTCAGGAAGTACTTTTAATAAGAGTGAATTTGAGGTTGAAAAAAGAAAGAATCCAACAGTGTTCTGTCCTCCTTTGCTCTATTTAAAAACCATTAGTACTTGTTAAACACTTTGTGCTTTCTTACTGAGTTTGCACTTGTCCCTACCAGAGCCTTATTCATTTTATTTCCTTCTGGACTTTGGGCATCTTCACAACAAAGCCTGTATCTTTTCACTTTGTCACCCCTAAGGCAGAAGCAAATGCATGAAAAGGTATTTCTGAGTGAGTACTAACATATTCCTACTCTATCATCATAATTAGGTCTTTAAAATGATCCACTAATAGGCAATCAATTAATCAAATACTTTCATATTACTGTGATAGGGACTTTGCTTCCATGAAGGCCACAGGCAAACAAGAAAGTCAAATGACAATCTATTGTAATATGGAAACATAAACTCGACAATAGTATGAGTGTATGCAGAACAGACCCAAACTAGGGAAAAAGTGTCAGAAAATGTAGGTGATATTTGATTTTAGTCCTGAAGAATAGGTAGAATTCGTTTAGTCAGGTGAAACAAGAGGATGGTGGGCAGGAGGAGCAGCATGACAATGCACAAAAGCATGAGAGAACATTTCATGTTATTCAAGATGACTGGTGAGTAGCACATGGAATGGAGAGATGAGATTGGAAAGGTAATCAGAACTCAGATAATTCAGCACATTAAATGACAACTTGATGGGATTAAACTTTACAACACATGCAATGGGAAGTGACATCAATTTATAATATAATTTATGACGATGAAGGCACTCTAGAGGACCGATTGGAGAGAACTGGACTGATTGCAGAGAAGTAGGTAGGAGGCTAATACAGTCATTGAGGTGAAAAATGTTGATTTGAACAAAAATAGTGGCAATTAATATGGAAATGAAGAAATGGGCTAAAAAGATACTTGGTAGTTCACCCAACAACAGCAGAATACACATTTTTCTCAAACACACATGGAATATTCACCAAGAGAAACCACATTCGGGGTCATAAAATACAACTTGACAAATTAATTTGTTTTTCTCAAATTTTATTAACTTTTCAATTGTTTATATAGCTATATAATTTGGGGGGTACATTTTCACATCTCCATATGTGCATATGCTTCACTCACCCTCCACCAAAACTGTGCCAATGTTAGTATTGCATGCAAAATTTTTCTCCCAATCAGTGGGGTGTCTCTTTGTTTAGGTTAATGTCTCTTTTGCTGTACAGAAGTTCTTTAATTTGATGAACTCCCAGCTATTTATACTTTCCTTCACTATCTTTTCTAGCTTGCCTTTACTTTGTTTGTGCTGAGCCTAAAATAAGCCAGAGGTAAAAGCAGAGCCCTTTCTAAAGACTTGTCTGAAAATGCATCATGCCCTGGTGGTCTTTTAAATCTCCCATTATATGAGAAAGTTCTCCAAAGCCCTATTCCAAGTAACACTCTTCAGCTTTTCCAGATTTTTGGTGATTTTTTTTTTTTTACTCAAATTCTAACCTTTTGCCCCGGGTACTAAAGGCTTGTTCATTTGCCTTTCAGTATTTTCAAGGAGTACCCCCTGCTTAGCCATTTTTCTGCCCTGAAAGAGCTTTGAATTAGCAAAACAAAGACAAGTGCTTTTTTTTGCATGAGACCTTTTAAGGAGTCCCCAGACAGATCAAAACAGACAAACTTAATTCCTTGGGAACAAGTTCCACTCTGTTC
Organism: Talpa europaea; assembly: GCF_964194135.1. Lineage (NCBI taxonomy): Eukaryota > Metazoa > Chordata > Mammalia > Eulipotyphla > Talpidae > Talpa > Talpa europaea. The sequence goes on from NC_140081.1 coordinate 65,722,790, forward strand.
CTTCTGGAATCAGGTACCCATACATACTACCATCTTTAGACTTTCATCACACTGGAGAGGGCAGTGGAGCAAGGCCAAATCAAACGTCACAAAGCTCTCCTATATTTGTCCCCTTTTTCTGAATCCAACATTCACTTGGTCACTATAATTCTTTGACTACATTCCAGAATTCTGACACAGTTGATTCTAAAGTTTTATTTTTTTGGTGCATCTGTGAAGGTACAGGCCTTTGTTGCTCCTTAGTCTCCCAGTTTTTGTTGAGCAAAGATGGGTATTTTACAGCGTAACTACTGACACTGAACTCAAGATTTCATCTGTTGCTTGACCTGACACAGTGGTCTTTTGCAGCACTAAAAGCAAGCTGATGGCACTGGACTTAACTGATATCTGAACACTTTACTTGATGACAACAATCAAAGCGAGCTTTTTAAAACTGAAGTCCCATTAGGAGAAGCAGCTTTATATAGCAGCTAAGTGGATGGACATTGGGTCCAGACTGTCTGGCTTTGCAATCTGGTTCTTCCATGTAGTAGTTTTGTAGCTTTGGAGAACTTTCCTAATCAATTTTGCCTTCTTTTACTAATTTGAATAATGGGGATGGTGATGGCACATACCTACTAGAGGAATGTTGTAAGGATTAAATACATTAATACCTGTCAAATTTCCAACAGAGTATTACACGGAGTAAAACCTATGTATGTTTGTTATCACTGCTTTGTTACTTCTCTACTTAGAATGCTAAAACTTTTTGCATATTTTTTCTCAAAGTAAAAGCTAAAATTCTTCTGGTGGCCTTGTATGACTCATCACAATCTGGCCTCATCACCTCTCTGACATCATACATCATCTCCTACTACTCTCTTCCTTACTCACTCAGTTCCAATCTGGCTTCCTTGATTTTCCTCCAAAGTGCCAAATTTGCTCCTGCCTAGAGGCTTTGTCGCTGGCTGGTGCCACTTTCTGGATTTTTCTTCCCAAAGATATCATCTCAATTGTGAACTCTCTCATCTCCTTCTTTGGACTTTGTGACATATTTACTGAGCTATCCTCCTTACTGTTGTAGCCTCTCGCTACACACTTAATCCAGCACAAAATATTTTATTAGTTGCTTGTGTCCCTGTGTTATGTTACAGCCTATGATAGCAATGGAATGTCCTCATTACTCTAGTACATTACTGCTTCATATAGCCCTTACTACCAGATAGAGAAAAAAAATTCACCAACATAGAAAGTTCACACCAGGTGTTGAGGGATGTGTGGATTTTCTCCAGTAAGTACTCTGACAGGTATTATATGATAAAAATGACAGTCTGAATTACTGACATTGAGTTTGGCTTCTTAAACTCAGTGAGGATATTGTGACCCCAGGGTAACAGAGACTAAATAACAATACGTAAGCAACAAAGACAAAGTGGGTAAAGTTACTGTAGTAAAGGGGAGAGTAGATCATTAATCAGAATAATCTTACCCACAGAGATAATACAAAGGACTATATTAATGCTCTAGCCCTGTGTCATTCATAATCTAGTCTGCAGGTAGCTTAATTGCCACTTCACTTCACAGGACATTATTTTATTCCACAGGATACTGACTCATTACATTGATGCTATCATGCTAATTGGACCTAATGAATAAGCTGTAGCAACTATCTTAGACACTGTGGTGGGATGCATGCCACAGGATGTGAAATAAACTCTACACAACTTCAGAGGTTATCTTCTTTGGTGAATCAGCTAGGCATCTAGAGGTCTACAGTATATTGAAAAATCCCTTTCAGGCCTCAAGTACTATTAAGAAATAGGTATAATGATTACCAGGATTTTTTTAATTCTGAAAGCAACATATACCTTATTCAGGAATACAACTTCTACCTATTTACTGAGTAGCTTAAAGGCTGCCAGTTTTTAGCAGGCCCCAGAACAAGAATAGACTCTGCAACAGGATCAGGTTGCTGGGCAAGCTTCTCTGCCCCCTGGTCAATACCGCTCAGCATATCCAATGGCACTGCTAGTGACTGGCAAATCAGGATGCTGTGTGGAGCATTTTAAGGCTCATATAGGTGATGTATTAGCTTATATTTCCTTCCTATTCCTATAGCAAATAGTTTATTGAGCCTAAAACGGATTCTGATCTTAAAATGAGCTCCATACAGGTATACCTGAAGTAGCTGGTGGCTGGTCGCCTCCTGGGGACTATTCACATGAGGAAGAAGTGGCCTTGAGTAAGAGAATTTAGGTATACAGCATGCAAGGAAAAAGTGAGATGACTGGGAGAGGGGGTGGATGTGTTTAAGCCTGGACAGAGAAGCAGGACCGTTGATTGTTATATTTTATCTATGCCAGGGGCCTAAGTCCTAAAGTCCAAACCCTTTAGAAAGACTATGGGATCCAGCTTCAGAGGACATTTCCAAAACAAGAGGCAGCATAGTTTTCTGTGCTTAAGTAATGAAATGTGATAAGGAGTAAAGAAGGGGAAGGGATAATAAACAATTATTTAAAGTGGACAATGTGTAACATTTGTACATTCAAAGGTTTCAGAGGGCTTACATGTCATCTATAAAAATGTTTGAGCTGAACTAAATAAAATAAGAATAAACATCTGGACTATAAGAGAAATTAATGATTACCAGAAGGGGAGGTGGAAGGGAGGTGGGTGAATTGGGACAAAGGGGACAATGCGTGGTGAAAGAACTAGACGTTTAGTGGTGAACTTAAGTAGTATATGCACCTTGATTCTAAATCATGCACATCTCAAATTTATATGTTATAATGCAATGTTACTTTAATAAACTAACAACTTAATGATGAAAAATATATTTGAAAGGTTTAAATTAATTAGTAAACCATTAAATACAATATCTTATTCTAATACTATGAAAAATTTACCTTCATAAATGACCTGATAGACTGGGGTCAGATTTATTTTTGGAATAAATATATTTTCGTAATATTTTTTCTTATTTATCGAGATAATTTAAAAACACAAACATGTCAGTAACAGGTGTAAGTTTGGAATGGTGGATTGGGTGAAGTTCAATATTTACTACAACTATCTATCTGCATACCTGGAGTCCCCAGGGATCCCCTCTGCTGGGTGTAGAAGGAAGTCATAGGTCCTGCCCAATTCAAGGGCAAGAATACGAATGCTAGTGTTTGGGATTACTGAGCATTAGCTTAGGGTCTGGCTGCCAAATTTGTACTCCCCAAAGTTCCATTCCAGTGATGTGAGTAGAACAGGTTCCCCTACCTCAGATCTCTGGTCCACACCCAACTCCTAGTATTCAGCCTGCCCCTCCTCTATGTATCCTGAGCTTCCTCTCACACTAAGAGAGGCTTCCAAGCACATATGTGGATGACGTAGCCAATCTGCCCCCCCATTTCCTGCATATAGCCAATACCTCTTGGTTTCCTCTCAGTTCTTGGAGTAAAATATTGATAGTACCACTTAACCCTCAGAAGCGCAGACCTGGTGAGGAGGAACATTCAGCACTCTTGGGGCTTGGGACATGGCACCACTTGAAGTGGATGCCTTGCATCCATGTTTAAGTTAGACATTTGCATTATAAAGAGAACTGTCAGGTTCTGTCAGCCAACTATCAGGTTTTACATTACAGAAACACTTAAGATTTTAAAGCCCACATAGATAATTTAATATAACATGTACTGAATATATGCAGAAACACACATGCGTGCTCACATATGCAGACAAGAACACTGCCAGCATGGTATGAAGCAAACAGAACCAATACGAAGTCTTCTAAATGATACCACAAAGATACCCTACTTGAACTGCTCTTTCATTAAACAATGGTGACCAAAACTCTTACACATTTTTTTTTTTGCTCTAGCCATAAGAGATACTGTGTGTTGCTACATGATAACACATTTTAAAATGTCAACACCAGTGACAGAAAAGGGTTGTGGATCCATTACAATAACTTCAGTTTAACAGACCTTTATGAAGCACCCATTAAGAAAAAAAGAGTGCTAGGTTCTGTCAAAGACACAAATAAAACCCCGTAAGATTTTAGCCATTCAGAAGCTCACACTTTAGTGGGTGGAAAGATATATGCATACAAATACTGTTAATATACACTAGGTTAAGAGACATGCTACCACAGCAAATAGAAAAGGGACCTGATGCTAAGTAGCAAGCACTCAGGCAGCCTTTAAATTAACCTGGAAAAAAGGCCTTCTACCCTCAAAGACTTGGCCCTCCCCTTTAATCTTCTACTCTGGTCAAATACAATTTCCACTTTTTGTTTTCCTTCAACAACTTACAGATATTAGCTTATTTTTTTCCATTTCCTCTTAATTTTAATTAGAAAATATCTTAGACCTATACAAAAGTACAGATAATACTACATCCGTGCACCTATCACCCAATTTAAGAAACATAAGACTACAAGTAAGTTAAAAACTCAATTGTACTCTTCCACAATTCAGTTCTTCCCCACTATCCATAAAATTTATCATATTTTATAATAATTTTTTTTTGCTTAGAAGATCTGGGGTGTAGGCCGGAGGTGGGGTGTGTGTGTGTGAGAGGATTCACCAGAGACAGAGTGGGGAGCTGAACGGGCATATCTACTGAAATACACTGCTGAGGGGAGCAAAGGGTGGGACAGGAGAGGTCTGCTCTGCCACTTGTGGGTTAGCTTGCTACCTGGGGATTGAACTCAGGCCATAGTGGTGACAGTGCTGAGCCTTAACCCCTAGGCCACCAGGGAGGCCCTTCCCTAAAATTTAAACAGTCCTGCTGACACCTTGATTTCAGGTTTCTGGCCTCCAAAATGTGAGAGAATACATTTCTTTTGTTATGAGTCATTTGGTTTGTGGCAATTTGTTATGGCAGCCCCAGGAAACTAACACATCCCCTAGGGGGTCTTTTGTATGTCAGGGCCTTGAGATTTCCAGGTTCTTTCTAAGATCCTTCTATCCTGTTCAGTTTACCTACAACAGTACCAAGTCACTGAATGAAGTTTGGTCCTTTTGTGGGTAAATTTCAGTGTCTTCTCCCATTGCTCTAAACTACTGGTTCTCAAACTTCAGTGTGCTTCAAAAGCATCTGGAGGATTTGTAAAACCCTCATGGCTAATAGCCTACCTTTAGAATTTCAGATTCAGTAGGTCTGCGTGGGTTCTGAGAATTTACTTTCTAACAAGTTCCCAGGTGATGCTGATGCTGTCCGCAGCAGCCCAATAGCATCATTTGGTCTCCAGGCACTGCAAGTCACCCATCAATGTCTTTCAATAAGTTACATTAGAGACTAGACCATCTTTTCTATTGTTACACACAGCTCTATTTTATTCAACTGGGGTTGCAATAAAAGAACTCATAACAGGCTTGCCAAATAGTTGAAAGAGATTCCTTTCAATGACCGTAAGGGGGCCCGAAACAAATAGAAAAGATACAAAGATTTATGTCAGTGTTATTTATATAAAAAAAGTCTGGAGCTTATTCATTTCAAACAAGCTTTTATTTAATGTGAACAAATGTTTTCAAGTATGTCTCTCAGTAAGAGTAAAGTCAGATGACATTTCATAACATTTTGGGATGTTGAACTTTGAAACAAAACCAGTATGTTGGGATACAGAAAACCAGAAGCTCCACGAGGAACAAATTCATTTTTTCTTTCACCATCCACTTTCCTAAGCCTTCCAACTGTAAAATGAAATTAGACTCAATTAACAACTACTCATTATTAATATACAAGTGACTTTCTGAATATAAGAGTTAATCCTATATAAACCTGTAAACTACTGTCTCTATAGGGGAAAAACAATGTTTACATCTTGTAATCCTGACTAATCCTGACCCTTCAAACACGATCACACCAACCTCGTTACCTTCTTGCCCATCACTATGCTTAGTTTATTTCTTGAGCGGTCACTCTGTGATTTAAATAAAGCCACCTTTAAAACCTGTCCTCTTTACACAAATAATATATGGTCTTTCATGCCCTCAGACCTATAGTTTTCTTATCTGTAAAATGTTATCAGACACCCACAACTGTGAAAATCCAGAGGAGGGGGGGATAGAGAAAATAAACTATGACTTAATTACAATTCAGTGGTAAATAATCATAACTAATTTCCTTTCATTTTGAATGCTATATGAAATACAAAAATCTAAACTGAATATATATTAATCATGAAATGCAGTCTTACTTGAAATCCTTAACTTTTTACTGTTTTGTAAAAGGTTAACATTTCAGTCATTGATATTATAAGAGGCTACACTTCTATGGCCAAGTGATGAAGGCACATGTAGTGCATGGCTTAACCCCTTTAGCTGCTTCATCTGGTGACCATTCTCTAAAAAACATAGCGCTATCTGTTGTCGGGTATGATTAATTTCCCATCTGTAGTGGTCTTATAGCTACAAAATAAAGAACTTGCTGCTGTAAATGAAGTACATAAAGTTGTCAGTATAGATATGTGTTAGGGTTTGGTTAATTAATCATCAAGGCCACACATTAATACCTGTATGCTCCCTCTGTTGGGTCACATCCATTTAGGGATCTTCTTCCTCTTCCCCGCTTTCAATCACTTCAATCTCTTCATCAGAGCTCTCAAACTTATATTCAGTTGTTTTTTCAGCCAAGAATGACATAAATTTCGGGATCAGAAGATGGCGGAAAAAATATTCCAGTTTAAAATCAGTAATGACATCCACTACTGTGCCTTCAGGATAAACTGGAGAATAGAAATACATTTTTTTTTTAGAAATACATTTTTTAAAAAATAGCTGGGCATGTTCCTGTTGTTCGATACAACACTTCATGGTCCTCATTTCTGCTGCTTGATAGTTTTTCATGTTTTTTTTTTCCCTTTCCAGCATATCTTACACCCAGTGCTGCTGATGACTTCTAGCTCACAGGAGAAGAAAAGATCAGAATCGGCTGCTTCTGATTGTATTTGGAATATTTTGTTAGAACTTCACTGGAAAATGTGTTTACTTTAAAGAAATTTTAGAATATAAATCACCAATGAGGCAAACCAACAAAACAAGAATAATTCTTAAACTCTATAACAAATATACTAATTTCCAGAGGGAATGGAGGGATGGGAGGAGGGGAGGGGGGAGGGAGGAGGGAGGAGGGGAGGGAGAAGGGAAGGGAGGAGGGAGGCTGACAAGGTGGTGGCACTGGTGCTTTGGTGGAGGGCAAGGCGTTGACACATGAAGGTGTGAAGCTGTTCTTCCAAAATTATAGTTATGTAAACTAACTATAATCATTAGTTTTATATACATATAATTAGGCAGATCAATAAAACTCAAGTAAAATGAAGACAATTTCTATGAGGAAGCTCATTGGTTTCTCAATCTCTAAAAAATACTCCAGTTGCCATTTCATCATTTTCTCCAATCATCTTACCAAGAATCTTCACATTTTTAATAAACCATCAAGCCAAAGTGAGGTAGGTATGTACCATTTGTTTGCCTCTTTTCTTCAAGTTCTCTTTCCATTTCCTCCCAACCTACCTCCCAAACACCCACTTCCTTCTCTGGCCTCATAAATTGCATCATGACTGCAAACCTCTTTTCTGAGAGAGGCAGGTAAAAATCATCCCTTTTTCTCTAGACTGTCAAGGTCTTTACAGAATTGGGTCCACTCAGCCTGAAGTTTTGTTTTGTTTTGCTTTTAAACATTGACCTGTCGCGGGCCTCCCTGGTGGCGCAAGGGGTTAAGATGCAAACTACTAAGTTATCTGCAGCCTCTGCAGCACAAGTTCGATCCCCAGGCGGCCAAGGAGCAACCCACATGGCGCAGCAGACCTCTCCTGCCTCACAGGTTGCTCCTCTCAGCAGTGTATTTCAATCTGCCTGTTCTGCTCCCCGCTCTGTCTCTGGTGAATCCTCTCACCCCCCGAACCTCTGGCCTGTACCCCAGTTCCTCTATGTATAAATAAATAAATCCTTAAAAAAAAAAAAAACAAAACATTGACCTGTTGCTTAACCACCTAAGTAAATGTGAAGAGCAGCCTGCAAGAGGACCAAATGCGAAGAGCAGCCTGCAAGGGGACCAACCACGTAAACAGAGGCTAAAAAGCCTAAAGGTGTTGCTTCCATTCACCGCCCCCTGGCCTCCTGGGGTCCCCAGGCCCCAGGAATTCGAGAAATCATGCCCCCAGACCTCACCCTCCATGAAGTGATCTCCGCCTCCCGAGCATGCAGTCCCTTTTGCAGGTTGCTCCAGCCCCGAGGTGAGGTATCCCTTTTGAGGTCCTGGCCCTCCCAGACCTCGGTTCCCGGGATGGGGTTCCCCCTCCCAGGTTCTTGGGCTCCAGAGAGGGAGCCTGACCACCACGTACCACGTGGCCGGGGGCGCCACACGGTCACCAGAGACGAACCCACTGGACCCCGGAAGAGGAATCAAACCATGCGGTGGGGAACTCACAGAAATCCTCCAGGAATTCTACACCCGGGTCGTCCTCTTTGTCCACAACATTCTCAATCTCTTCTTCATTGCAGTACTTCTCCTTTCCTTCCTCCTCCTCCTCCTCCTCGTAGTCCTCCTCTTCTTCTTCTTCCTCCTCCTCTTCTTCTTCCTTCTCCTCCTCTTCTTTGTCCTCCTCCTCTTTTCCCTCCTCCTCATCCTGCTCTCCTCCTTCGCCCCCTTCCTCATCCCTATCCTCCTCCTCCTCCTTGTCTTCCTCATCGTCATCTTGCTCCTGCTTCTCCTCCTCATCTTCCTCCTCCTCTTCCTCCTCCTCAGCTTCCTCCTCCTCAACTGCCTCCTGCTCATCTAATGGCTGTACATTCCAGTTTTCCTCGACCATCATCTGAATGGCCTCCTGCCCAATATCTTCCTCCCAGAAGTTTTCCACAAGCGCCTGGAAATCCCTAGGGGCTGCGGGCTCGGCAGCCACGGCCAACAATTCCGCAGGCACCGCCCCGCCCCTGATGGACCCCGGGTCACCACCCATCCCACCTGTGGCTTGGTTCGAGTCATTTGGGGGAAGGCCTCGCTCTTTTGTGGAAGACATGCCCGGAGAGAAGCCCCACTTCGTGACTAAACTGGAGACGGTATGTGGCTGCCGGGACCAAGGTGGCGAAAATGGCTCCCAGCGTGGTGACTGGCGCTCTTCTGAAGCTGTTGGCAGCGGAGCCTGATGGGAAGTGGGGTGGGGGAGGGTAGTCAAGTTGTCCTCCGAGGGCACAACTTAACGGTCGGGTTGCGAGGGGCCTGCCAAGGTCATGTGACAGGAAGTGCAGGGGCGCAGCCTGGGGAGCAGCCCAGCCAGGCTGTGCCTGAGGTGGCGATAGACAAAGTGGGAAAGATTCTGATTGGGCAGAGGATGGGCGCAGGAACCTCCACCTCCCCAACATGAACTCTAAACTCATTGGCTGAGAGTGATGATCGACAAGTCCTAAGACCAATGGCTTTTCAAGACTCTCAGCTACCAGAGTTCGGGTTGTTCATCGCTTTCCCTTTAAGACCTTAGAGTCTGGGTTACTCCTTAAACCCACAATGTCCTGTTCTTTAAATTCTGCCAGAACTAGTAAAACTAAAATGCCCTGATTTGGAGGTGCTGTGTAGCACAGGATGTGTAAATTGTTCCTCGATTTCTGCCTGGAGACAGCTTGTGCCAAATAGGGACAGAATTTTTTTGAAAAAGTAAAATTCAGATCTCAGCAATAGTAAAAACCTACCAGATGAGAGGGAAAACTTAGTTTGGACAGTTTTACAGTATTAAGGCTACGTAAGAAAAACCATACAGGGCCTCCCTAGTGGCACAAGTGGTTAAGCGCAGCGCTTGTGAAGCTGTCCCAGCCTCTGCAGTGCGGGTCGATCCCAGCTGGCCAGGGAGATCCCCACATGGCACAGCAGACCTGTCCTGTCTCGCCCACTGCTCCCCCCAGCAGTGTGTTTCGGTCCATCTGTCTGTTCTGTTCCCCGCTCTCTCTGGTGAATCCTCTCACATCTCCCCCCCCCACACACACACACATCTGGCCTGTACCCCTGTTCTTGTATGCATGAATAAATAAATCTTAAAAAAAAAAAAGAAAAAAATACAACACTGAAATGGATGCAGTTAGAACGGAGCTCAGGTTTAGTTAAACCAGAGCTGAAAGGTGTTTAAACAACACTGCTGAATTTGCTTCAAGCCTCTAAAGAATGAAGAGAGACACTTCTTTTAAAGGAGTAGACTAAGCATGATACACATTAAAAGGCAGACTTCCTAGAATCATTTCTGACAGAACACTACAAGATTTTGTTGCACTAAGCCTCACTTAGACAAGCCAATTCTTAAAATTATGAAGAAATTAACAGCTATTTTATACTGATTCTGTTTACGATTGTTACTGGGCACAGCGCAGAAAGAATTCCTGGTGAATTCTCTGGGTTCCAACATACTCCCCCCATCCCTACTACATAGCAACAACTCATGTCTCTGCATGGTGATCAGGGTCAACTTGCTCCACCACTCCAAGAACTCCTTTCTTTACCTGCTGACCCAATGCCATGAAAAGATTGGAGTGACCAGGTAGTAACTGTAGCATCAAATTCAGTCGAACCCAACCTGTATCCTCTGTTGAAAGGTTCCTCCTAAGACCCAGAAATTTTAATATGGCAGACCCTAATGTTTCCAGGATGGGAAGCATAGATATCTGCAAGCATACTGCATGGAACCATGGTGAGGGGAGTTATTGTAGTCACTCTACTAAGAAAGGCTGGACTCCCCCTTCACACCTAAATTTTGCTTCAGATAACAAGACTGATGACCCCACTCCTACACATACCAAGAAGGTACATCATGAGGATTTAAGGAGAGTAGAGAAACATTCTTAAACTGATCTAAAATGTCTCCATTTTAGAGAGGGGGAAAGGAGACTGGCTTTAGGTTTTTGTTTTGATTAGGGAATGGGGTCAAAGATGAGGGTTCAGATGCACATGGTTCCAACCTTCTAACGGGTCTTTTGATGACATTACTTAGGGTTTCTTGTCAGCCTCCCCAGATGTGAAGTGGAGGGAAAGAGGGAAGGCTGAGGCCTAAGAGTTTACAACCATCAAATGTCAGAAGGTGGAATCGGACTCCCGCACATCCCACACATTTTCATTCCTTCGTTCCCAGATTCATGTACACTAAATTTGGGAACACAGCATCAAGTATCTGTTTTTGATTCAGTGTGTCTACCAGACTGCAGAGAAAAGTTCTGTGCTTGAACTGATGCATTAGCTGAGCTGTTCCATCTGGTTGCTAGAATACAGACAAATGTGAAGAAGATGTGGCTGACCATATATAGTCCTCCCTGTTGAGCCTGGACCACCCCCGTGAACTGACTCTCAGTTATCTATTTACAGCCCTACAAGGAACTTTAGACTCATTTGCTGATCTTTTAGAGCATGTGCCATCTTATTGACTATGGCAGTTAAACACAGGTTCCTTATCATAGTCTCTAGGGAGTGGCTATTGATGCCAGGGATATAGAACCAGAATCAATGTGTTCCCAGATAGGACATCCCTCTTCATCTGGTGTAACAAGTCATCCAATCGGTCTGATAATTCCAGGAGGCAATACATGAATTTAAAAATCACCTATATGCCCAATGGAAAGATGTCCTGTGGTCTACTCTCTAATATATACAGCACATAACCTAAAGGGACTTCTTACACTTGATTTGGATCACCTTTATGTTGGTGTGGTAAAGCCACATGGGCAGTGCCTCAGAGTAGATGCAATTTTAATGTCCACATGTGCCACGGGTGCCATGGGTACCTCAGGAAAACCATGTGGATTTGCATCAGTCATACTGAAACAGGTTGTATGGTCAGCATGTTTGTATATGTATGAAAGGGTTTAAAGTTGATGGCCATGAGCATGGGATATTTTCTTTTTTTTTTAAGATTTATTTTTTATTTATACAATATCTGGAGTATAGGCCAGAGGCGCAGGAGGGTGAGAGGATTCACCAGAGACAGAGCAGGGAGCAGAACAGGCAGACGGACTGAAATACACTGCTGGGGGGAGCAGTGAGCGCGACAAGAGAGGTCTGCCGCGCCATGTGGGAATCTCCCTGTCCAGCCAGGAATTGACCTGCGCTGCAGAGGCTGCGGACAGCTTCACAGTGCTGCGCTCAACCCGCTGCACCACCGGGGAGGCCCAACCATGGGATATTTTCTAATCCCATAGCATGTGGCTGGAATGACCAACCTTACAGTGGTTCAGTCAGCTGCCGCCACCATTTGACTCAAGTGGACCATGAAGATATTTACCAAGCTGTGTTGCTGGATACAGAGGAGATAAAGCACTGATTGCTCTCCTATCCCCCTACCTGCCAACATACATGGAGTTCCACTCCAGATACTGGGACTGTTGCTTTCCCTCAGATACTAAGATTGTTGTTTTCCTTTTATGAGCAAATAGTCTGTTTGTCCTAATCCAGGAGTCAATACCTCTTCCTTTGATTTATCCATTTCCCAGTTGAACCTAGATCTATCTGGGTACCAGGTTACATGGGCAAGGGCACAATAGTAAAAGTCCAATGTCCCTAGTTGTCCCTTATTGGTACCCAATGAATTGCCACAAGGGTAATCTAGGTTTCACAAATTTTATCAGTCACTTTCCTTGTGATCATTTTCCTTGTAACCTATAACTCACAATGCCCAGTGTCTGAAGCCAGGTGACAGTAAAAGCAAGAGGATGGATTCACCATCCCCTTGTTATATAACTAAGATATTTTAGGGTGATTATAAAGGCTGAAAAACTGCAATCCCCAATGACATTATTAGCTTTCATCTTGGCGAATACATCAGGAAACCAAGGTCAAGCATCCTCAGGGATTTCTTGGAAGTGTGATCACAAGGTAGCTAAAAGCTTCCCTGTGTAATAATATCAAAGATCTACAAAGAGCTTACACAACTCAACGAAAAGAAAGCAAACTACCCAATCAAAAATTGGGCAGAAGAGCTGAAAAGATACTTTTCAAAAGAAGGACAACAGGTATATGAATAAAGGTTCAATATCACTTATAATCAGGGAAATGCAAATCAAAACCACAATGTGATACCACCTCACACCAGTGAGAATGGCCCATATTTAAAGAACTGGCATCAACAAGTTCTGGCGAGAATATGGAGGATAAGGAATCCTCTTATACTGATGGTGGGAATGCAAACTGGTCCAGCAACTATGGAAAGCTCTGTGGAGGATCCCTAAAACACTAAAAATGGATCTGCCATATGATCCAGCGATTCCACTCCTGGGAATATACCCAAAGGATACCAAAACACTAATCCGAAGAGAAACCTGTACTCTTGTTTATTGCAGCACTATTTACAATAGCTAGAATATGGAAACAACCTAAATGCCCCAAAACAGAGAATGGATCAAGAAGCTGTGGTATATATACACAATGGAATACTACAGCAATAATACAGCAGTCAAAAAAGATCAGTTCATGCTATTTGTGGCAACATGGGTAGAGATGGAAGGGATTATGCTAAGCACAGTAAGTTAGAAGGAAAAAGAAAAATATCAGTGGTCTCACTTATGGGGGAATATAAGGGAACTGAACAAAGGGTCGGGAAAAAGACAAAACTTAGAGGCAAACCACAGAGCTGAGGCATACAGCAAAGGAGGGGGAGGGAGGTCAGAACAGGGGAGGGAAGAGCACAAGGGACTATGGTGATGGTCACAGGTGCTGCGGTGGTGGGATAATTACACCTGAGGGGAGAAATCAAATACAGTACAAAAGTGAACAAAATGTAAGAAATTTTTAAAAATAAAGTTTAGGAAAAGCGTCCCTGTAATTGAACAAGCAGGGCTGAAACATCCCCTAAAGGGATGCCCATATAAGGAGGACAGTTAAAGAATCAGGCTTGCGTTTCAAATACAACATTTCCATTTAATAAAAGATCATTGAGGGTCTCCCCAGTGGTGCAGCGGTTGAGCACTGGGCTGTGAAGCTTCCTGCAGCATCTGCAGTGCCAGTTCGATCCCCGGCCACCGGCGAGGGTCCCACATGGTGCGACAGACCTCTCCTGCCACGCCCGCTGCTCCCCTCAGCAGTGTACTTCCATCAGTCTGCCTGTTCTGCTCCCCGCTTTGGCTCTGGTGAATTCTCTCACCTTCCCGTGCTTCTGCCTGTACCCAGTGCTTGTATAAGTAAATAAATAAAATCTTAAAAAAAATCATTGTACCTTTCCAACTGTCGTGTTAATATCTGAGTGGAACAAACTCAAGATGAGGCTGTGCGGATGCGATATTACCTGTCATTTGTGAGAAAGGCTCTCATGTCCCACAAATGCCCACCAGCAGGCCAATACCTTTTCCCAAGTCATGTAGTGGATGGCTCTGTCAGTGAATCAGTGAGTTCAGAACTCAAAGAAGCACTTTCAGATGGAGGTGGTCTCTCTTGCTCGAAGTTCAAATCACCACAGATATCAGTAGAAGATACCTAAAGTTCCAAGAGACCCTTGGTGTTTTACAGGCACCAAATATAAGGTTGCTGAGGTAGCCTTTAAGTCCTTCGTCAAGCCTTTGATTGCATTTTCTCCTCCTGGAATTCTACATTGTTTCTGTAGTATAATATGGGGGACAGGTGGAAGTCTACTGGCAGTTTTGGTGTAATCTTCTCACCATCACTACTGTACAAGGGATTCTTCACAACTGCAAGTGTCTCCCCTTAGGCTGTCTGAGTACTCACAGTACATCCATGTAAAACTTCGATAGCAAGTTATACGTGAAGCAGAAAGAGTGAGCAATAGCAGTTATACATTAATCAGAAGTGCACAGACGGAGTCTAAAAGGCCCCATCCAATGGTTACAGTTCATTTCCTCCCCTATTTTAAATCATTTCTAAGTTCAGGCAATTCAGTAGTGGCCTTTGCACATCTACAGAATGGATAGGACAGTTGCTTGGACATAGTTTCCAAACAAATCACAAAAGATTGTAACTCTTGCTTTTATTATCTGCCCTATTATGCCCTTGCTGTAGCTTATGGCCTACTGGGGGCTTACTTATAGTCCCCACTTCCTATCAGGATACAGGTGCACTGTATCAGGTCGGATACAGGTCAGAAACTGGAGGTACTTCTAAGTAATTCCCTCTGCGGTAGCCAGTTGGCTTCTTCATTCTTCGTGTGGAGGGAGATTGATTTCCATGGCTCTATAGAGACACTTTCCTTTTAAACTGGATAGACAATTGCCTTTTTGTGTCCCATTCTACTGCCTGCATAGTTCCTATTTGGACCAAACTCTTTTGATGCTCAACCCATTATTAATCTCTTGTTAAACTCCCCCCCCCCAAATTTAGCAACAAATCCACATTGACTTATGACTACATGTTTTTAAAAGGAATTTATTCTTATTCCCATCCTTGGTTTTATCTCTAATTGAAGAAACTAACTTGGTTGAGGCAGTGTCTATCTTTTCGGAAATTTCTGAACTAATATCACCATGGCCACCCGTGCAGGGTCACCAGTTACTAACAACAAAGTCAGTAGAGTGCTCTACTTTGGGGAGGGAGAACTTAAATATTTATCAATCAGCCTCTGGGCGAGAAACTCATTTTGAGATGTCATTCTGGTCACAATACAGTCAGTCTGGAACAGTTTCAGCCATTGTGCTTTGAACATCTTCCTCCTTGGTATTTTCCCCAGGATGACCATTAAGTTGTAGAAAATCTTGTTGTAGGATAGTATTTTGTCTTGACTGAATATTCTGTATGAATTACGGGGTTGTAAGTGAGGGTACTGTTACCATTCACCCCTTAAAAGTATAAGAGTTCTTATTCTGGCCCTACATGTTTCAACTGAATCTCTATCAGCTCCCATGTCTTGACAAAGGTGGGCTCAAATTTCCCTCCTTTGCCTCTTGAGTGCATCTTACTACTCTGTGTGTGGTCGGTCATGTTGTTGTTTTCAAACAGAGTGCATTTGTGTATTTTTCTCTGACAGAAATCAAGGGTTTACCACTTGTTTTTCATTCTGTAGGGGAGCAATCGACCATGATGGCACCTTTTGGGCAACTGGTTGCAATCATGTCTCTTGTCACTTAGTATCTACCCATCAATTCATCTTCTGTTCGAGAAATAGACTATTGATTCTCTCCCTAATCTATTATTTGAGCAAACACATTGCTTCCTAAATCCTAAGGCGTTTCCTCATATCTCTGAACTTAGCTCATGGGTCCCCTGCTTTTCTTTTCCAATAAGTCATTTTCTATATTGGCACCTTGCTTGCTGTGCCAATCCTTGCAGGAACCCAACTTCATAAAGGCTGTAAAGGAGTAACTAGACTCTAAAGGAAATTACTAAGTAAGAAAACATATTGGCTTGTTATACTCCACAGGTACCAAAAGAAGACAACAAAATTCAATAGATCAGCGCAAAACAGTTTATTACCCACAGCATAGCAAACAGCAGGAGCATCAACCTGGTAGCACCAGTCCCTCTGTGGCCAAGTTCTACTGTGTGACACTAAAAAAATATCTTTCCACTTATTTATTGCTTCTTTGATTTCTTTCACTAGTGTCTTGTAGATTTCCACATATACATCTTATGCATGTTTTGTAATATATATGTGTGTATGTATCATCTTTCAAATTGGAGATATTTTTGTAAATGATGCATTTTCAAATTTCACGGTCTAAT
Source organism: Talpa europaea (assembly GCF_964194135.1). Lineage (NCBI taxonomy): Eukaryota > Metazoa > Chordata > Mammalia > Eulipotyphla > Talpidae > Talpa > Talpa europaea. The sequence continues at coordinate 65,739,392 of NC_140081.1, forward strand.
TGCTTACTGTTGTTGGATAAGAAGCAACAGAAATCAAAACTTTAAAACACAGGGTTATGATCTGTTAAGCTAACTTACAAAGATTATTTATTTATTAAAGATTTATTTATTTATGCATACAAGAACTGGGGTGCAAACCATGGGTATGGGGGGCAAGAGGATTCACCAGAGAGAGTGGGGAGCAGAACAGGCAGATCTACTTGAGAATATTACTACTTGAGAAATACACTGCTGAGGGGAGCAGCAGGCGAGACAGGAGAGGACTGCTGTGCCATGTGGGTTAGCATCCTGGCCGGGGAGCAGACTCATGCCCCAGTGGCTGGTGATAACTGGGTAACACTGTCTTTAACCTCAGCGCCACCAGAAAGGACCCACAAAGATTATTTAAACATATACACGTGTGTCTGTATTTGAATAAAATAAAAACTTTCGAGTATATTAACCTGAATTTTTACACTCACAATGTCTCTGTGATGGAATTTCGAATGAGATATATTTCCTTGATAATTTTTAATATCTTGTTTGATGTTTTAATAAGCAATTTTATAATCAGAACAAAAGTAGAAAATAGCATGCCTTTTGTTAACACACACACACACACACACACAAACACACAGTCTTGTCTTTAAGTGAGGGTGAAATTTTCCATGGACTGGAGAGTGCTTTCTATATGCCTGTGGTGACTAATTTCCTGAAGGACTGAGTTGTTTCCAACACCTGAATGTTCACGTCACAAAGCTACCTTCTGTTAAGCGGTGATGTTTACTGTAAATGTGTTTCTCTTTCTCTTTCCCGAGAAATATAAAGGGGATACAGATAAGTATCAAATTTTGAGTTGTAAACTTATAAAAAAAATAAACTGTACTAATTCAAAATGTAGAGTTCATTGAGTTTTGAAAAACATACCCCCCCTTGTACCCACTACCAAACTTAAGATCACGAATATTTCCATCAATCTCAAAAGTTCCCTTTCCCTCCTATTCTGTCAATACCACCTCCACACACTAGGGAACAAATAATATATGATCTGTTACTATAGATTGGTTTACAGATGTTTTCTTTCACCCAGCTTAGTGCTTCCAACATTCATCCATGTTGTTGCATTGATCAGTATTTCATTTCTTTTTATTTCTGGATGGGTAGTTTGTTCATTCACCAATTGATGGACATTATGGTCATTTCCAGTTTGGAGCTATTACAAATAAAACTGCTGTGTGTATTCATGTTCAAATCATTCTGTGAATTTCCTTTTCTCTTGGGTACATACTTACATATGGAATTGTAAGTCAAATGGTAAATATATGTTTATATATTCTAATGAAAAACATGTAACAACCCCACAATGTTGCATCCCTGAAAAACAGCAGCAGCTGAGACTAATCCTGGATATCTGATTATTGCTGCTCCTTTTCTGAATTTAATTTGGTTGCAGGTTTAATTCTAGTGTAGCCTTCTCCTATATACTGCAAGGGGTTAAAGATAGCTTTTTGTTCCTATAGATTATTTGATTTATATATTATTAATCTACACTATTTTTTCTAATGACTTAGCAGAAGTTCCCATTGGCAGATGGACTACATTTCCTCATCCACCAATTTTGAGTTTGTTCATTTGATTGCATTGGCCAATGAGATATTAGTCATACTGCAAAATTAGAGGCATGGGAAAACATGCATTTCAGTCTTAGTTCCTGCACTTTCCCATCACCATGAGAACATGCAAAGACTAATGGTGTGTAAAAGACAAGTGAACCAGAGTCAAATAACCTAGTTTTCTGAAGTGAAGTTTGTCCAATTTAGTGAACAGAAAAATAACACACACGGTGCAAAGAAGCCCAGCCACAATCATTAAAACTGCCCAGTTGAATTCTGACCAATATTCTCACCCATAGACACATGTTCTGAATGGTTATTGTATGTATGTCTCTGAGGTCAGTTTTTGCTTGCATGCGTGTGTGTATGTGTGTATGTGTAGCACACCTGACGTAGAATGTAATGTTGAAACTCAAAAACCCTGAAAAATTATGCTAGGGGTTCCTCCCTGGTGGCACAAGGGGTTAAGTCTCAGCACTATGAAGCTATCCACAGCCACTTGCAGCACAAGTTCGATCCCCAGCCAGGGAGCTAACCCACATGGCACAGCAGACCTCTCCTGTCTCACCTGCTGCTCCCTTCAGCAGTGTATTTCAGTCAGTCTGCCGGTTCTGTTCCCCCACTCTGTCTCTGGTGAATCCTTTTACCCCCACACCCCTGGCCTATACCCCAGTTCTTATATACATAAATAAATAAATAAATAAATCTTTAAAAATTATGCTAGGAACTGGGTCTCCTAAGATGATTTAAAGCTAAAATTAAGAAAATAAATCTGGTTAATGAAGACCTCCCTACTGCATCACCCCATTGCACACTCAGATTAATAAAACTAGAGAACAGAGATGTAGTATGAAACATTTTATCCCGACATTAACAAACAAAAAGTAAGTCACACTCTGCTCTAACTAGGTGACTCTAAAGTAAGAAGAAATCATCTCAATTGTCATGGAATTTGCAGGTAAAAGGTCAACATGAAGCAGAATCATTTTTATCAACACTCTGAATAAAAATTTCCAATCTCTACCTAGTTGGGCAGTAAGAGTCATTTATATCTTGATACCTAAGTTCCTAGCCATTGTATTTTGTCATGGAGCATTTCAAATGTTATAGTTCCCCACTTGAGTTTTCTATTTAGATAGATCTTCAGAAAAAAAGACGTGGTTTTGAGATCAAGTCTTCATCCCAACCCAGGCACATCGAGTTTTATGGCCAGCAATAAGACACTAATATAGAAGGTAAATTTTGTGCTTGTCAGTCCATCATCTGTGGAAACATAAGGAAATAATATCCATGCTATGTAAATGATTACTGAGAAAAAAGAAGAGACAAATAATTCCCAAGTCTTTAAATGAGTTACCCTGAAATCAAAAAGGAGAACTGATGCCATTAAATGAAAACTACAGCCTAATATTCTTCATTATTTTAAATGTATTTTGTTTTATTATTTTTTTAAGTTTTTTTTTAAAGATTTATTTATTTATGCATACAAGAACCGGGGTACAGGCCAGATTCACGGGAGGGTGAGAGGATTCACCAGAGACAGAGCGGGGAACAGAACTGGCAGACTGACGAAATACACTGCTTAGGGGAGCAGCGAGACAGGAGAGGTCTGCCGTGCCATGTGGGACCCTCACCCGCCGGCTGGGATCGAACCGGCGCTGCAGAGGCTGCGGACATCTTCACAGTGCTGTGCTCAACTGCCTGCACCACCAGGGGAGGCCCTAAATGTATTTTAACAGATTAAACTAGAAATATATAACAAGAAAATCACACTATGATGAAGTAGAGTTCCCAGGAACAGAAGTGTGGTTAATTTGCTTCCCTTCCTCTAGATACATGTCTGTGTGACCCTCTGTATGAACACAGCCTAAGAGTGAACCAGGTAGCAAATTGAATATAAGGTTAGCAAAGACCATACCTTACTATCACAAAGCAGAATCAAGAATGTGGAGCTGAGAGACTTACATATATGTGATACCAACTGCTTACTAAGGCATATTTCGTACAAAGAAAGTAATAATGAGTACTTTTAATAATTTGTCTTTCTTCTGAAACATAATTAATGAATATGAAAAAAACTAGATCAATAAAAATCACAATCAGGGCCTCCCCGGTGGCACAGCGGTTGAGCGCTGGGTTGCGAAGCTGCCCACAGCCTCTGCAGCGCCGGTTCGATCCCCGGCCGCCGGGCAAGGGTCCCACATGGCACGCAGACCTCTCCTGCCACGCCCGCTGCTCCCCTCAGCAGTGTACTTCGGTCCTTCTACCTGTTCTGCTCCCTGCTCTGTCTCTGGTGAATTCTCTCACCCTCCCACGCTTCTGACTGTACCCAGTGCTTGTATAAATAAATAAATAAATCTTTTAAAAAATAAAATTGAAAAAGAAAATAAAAATCACAATCAAAACTCAACTGCTGAGACCAGAAGCTTTATAAGGAGCTTGCACCTCATGCACATAGTAATGGAGAGCTGTTTACAAATTTTAATTAATGATGTAACAAGTGAAAAGTTTTTCTTTAGAGCAGTCATTTCCAAAATGATGTCCAGATACTGGAGTCCAGGAAACAATGTATTAGTATTCCCATTATATTCATTGTATCTCACATTTCATTTGCTGCAAAATCTGTGCATTTATAATTTACCGTCCCCAATTTTCTTTAAATATATGTAGATATATTATAAATGAAGATACACCTCTCAGGTGCACTGCAAAACTATTTCTTGAAGAGGGATGCATACTCAAAAAGGTTTACCAATTTTGACTCTCCAAAATTCAAGATCACAAAGCGCACACACAGGGAGTCATCTGAGGATACAGAAGAAAAGGAATAATTTGTGACTCAGCCTCTTCATTCTGCTCTTCCTTCAGAAAGAAAGACTTGGTTTTGGGTCCAAGCAGTGCCTGTCAGGCTCCCCTTACAACGGGAGTGACCTGCCCTTATATCTGCAATCATATATTCAATTACTCCAATACCCTTCCATACACACACACTCATGTGATGGTGGGTACTCACATGATCTCATTTCTTGCAAACATCACACACTTTCTGCCTATACACATCCATATCAATGGTTCTCTCAGGGAGAGGTGGCATAGTCCAGTTGTCATAGAAACCATATTTTCATGGTTGATATCAGTTTTCTATGGCAAGTGAATAGTGCCTCCTCAGAAGCAACATTTTAATCTCTACCTCAGAAACTTGAACCCCTCCCAATGCAATAAATGAATGAATAAAAAAATTAGAGGAAACATCAGAAACATACCAAAGCATGTGCACTGAAGAAAAAATGCTTCGATACAATGGTTTAGGGAATCATTTCAGACAGAAGGGTTGACTAGTTTGACTTTCCTGTCAGACACACACCTGCATTCTAGTCCCAGTTCAGGATACACTTAGAAGCGGTCCCTAAAATTCTGGGGCAGACGGAGATCTCAGAATCACTCAATTCTTATTCCACCTTCATTTCCATGTGGCATCCGATGATGCCAATTTTGAAGGAAAGGGAGAATGGAGAGCTATTCAAGAGACACCTGCATGCCCTCCATAAGGGCCTTGGATGTGAATCACATGGCTGAAGTGCTTTAAAATTTAAAGTACTACACTTAAAAATTGAAAGGTGAAATACCTGTGTAGTTCTCCTGAAAGCCAGAATTTTGATGTATGTTCCACTCTTTTCTTTCCCTACCCAGGAAGAAGCCAAATCTTGGGTGTTTTCTCCTGACCATGCTTTGCTGTGCCAGGGGTAAGAGATTTGGTGAGTAAATAACACCAATTTTCCTACCACATCTACATGACCACCAGTAGGAACTTAAGTGGTTTCTGGATTTCTCACAAATGCAGTTTGTCTGTGCAATGTTGTGCCACTCTCTGCTGGGTGCAAGAGGGCCTGCCATTTTGGTGAAACTCTACTAACATTCCTTTTAAGGTAGATTTGGGAATTTTTGTTGGAATTCCATAGAATTTACAGATTACTTTGAAGAGAATGTATTAATTCATAGGTTTTCCCCTCACATTGTTAATAAGTATTCATATATTACTAACATATAAATGGTAATTATTACAAACATGAAAATTGTGAAACTTCTCTTTCTTTTTAAAGATTTATTTATTTATGCATACGAGAACTGGGGTACAGGCCAGAGGTGCGGGAAGGAGAGAGGATTCACCAGAGACAGAGTGGGGAACAGAACAGGCAGACTGAGTGAAATACACTGCTGAGGGGAGCAGCGGGCAAGACAGGAGAGGTCTGTTGCGCCATGTGGGTTGCTCCCTGGCCGGCCGGGGATTGAACTCGTGCTGCAGAGGCTTCCGGATATCTTTATAGTGCTGTGCTTAACCCCTTGCACCACCAGGAGGCCCACTTCTCTTTCATTTCTTTTCTTTTAGAGGGGAAAGTTTCAAATATATTTTATTTGTTCAATCATGCCACATTTAAATGGGTACAGTGTTTTTTCTTGGCTCAATTATAATAAATTGCCTTTGAAACAACTCAGTATTATATCAACTGGGATGACTGTTGATATCCATTCCCTTGGGATAACTCTGCAAACAGGGGACAGATTCCATTTTACTCCAACTGTGTTTGTTGTGTGTACATCTATACAGCAACACAAAAAACAGTTCCATTAACTGATAGAGCATTATCATATTTTCATGGAAATCAGGTCCATTTTTAGCAGCTCTACCTCGCCGTTGTTTGCTGAATGTTTTGAACTTGGAGATGATTTAAAGTGTTATTGGCTAAGGGAAACATGGAGAAGCTGAAGACAGAATTGCAGTAACTATAGGTGTTGGTTTGGTGTAATTTCACCTCAAGTACCCTTGCCCTGCCCTCTTATTTCTTAAAAAAAAAAAAGAAGAAGAAGATGATTTTAGAGTCATTACTTATATTGTAAAAATAAACTTGTGAATAAAAGAGGTATAACTATTCCAATTAAGAAATTTTTCACAATGAAATCTTCATTTTCCCATCCATTCTTTAAAAATAAACCATCACAGAGACTTTCAATTCTGCCAAAGTGAAGTGGCACCACTCCTCCCAGTATCTACTCATACAAAAAAAAAATTCTGGAAATAGCACAACAAAACAAGCATAGAAATACTCTGAAAGGAAGAAAGAAGATGACAGACTCTAGAAATATGATTGCAGAAGTGAGGCTAGTAGAAGGGGAGGGAGGTTGGGGCCCCAGTGGTCTATGGTAAAGGATTTATGGGGTACTTTGGTTGGGGAGGTAGTGTAGAGACATACGTATGAAGAAGAGTAAACTTCAATCATATACAATGTGGTAAACCCATGTTAACTCAATTAAAAAAATATATGAATGGGGCCTCCCTGGTGGTGCAAGGGGTTAAAGCTCAGCACTTGAAGCTATCAGCAGCCACTGGAGCATGAGATTGATCCTTGGCCAGGGAGCTACTCACATGGCACATCACACCTCTTCTGTCTCACCTGCTGCTCCACTTAACAGTGTATTTCAGTAGATCAGCCTGTTCTGCTCCCCACTCTGTCTCTGGTGAATCCTCTCACCCCCGCCTCCCACACCTCTGGCCTACACCCCAGCTCTTGTATGCATAAATAAATGAAATAAATCTTTAAAAATAAAGATATGAACAAACACAAATAAGCCTGTTCTTCCTAATGAAAGGATTGGAGAAAGAGTGTAATAGCAATAGAAAATCTTTTTGTAATGCCTTTCCTATTCCAACCAAACACCAGTGATAAAAACGACCTCTCTACCATGATTTAAGTAGGTCAAAGATAAAAGAAGCTGATCATATACTCCACCCTACTCCTGTCCCCCAGAAATTGGCAAGAGTACTCCAGTTTCCCCACTTGTCCCTGGTAGTATCAGAACAGTCAGAGAGCTAATCTTCCATCTTCCACCTCCCACCTGACAGAGGCAGGCAGTGCTCTGATTCCAGTCATGGTAGTGTCAGCAAGTTCTAATAGCCATCTAAAAATCCACCCATACACAGCATCAATGGGACTGAACGAGGTGATGCAAATGAGGGATACTCAACACTCCATTTTACTCTGACACTTATGTCAAGGAGACCTAGTAGGAAGCTGAGCTTGCACACTTATCCCCATAAAATCCTCCAGCATTGACAAGGGCAGGTGATAGGTGGTGGAGCTAGTTGTTATTATGCCCATCCTCTGCCAGTATCAATTTGGAAGCTTTCCCTCTTTCTCAATGTTCTAGAAGTATACAAATAAGATTGGTATTAATTCTTCTTTAAGGGTTTGGCAGAATTCACCAATGAAGCCATCTGGTCCTAGGCTTTTCTTTTTTCATGATTCTTGATTCACTCTCCCTACTCATTACTGTTCTCTTCAAATTTTCCATTTCTTCATGATTCAATCTTGGTAGGTTGTGTGTTTTCATGGTTTTATCCATTTCTTCTAGGTTATACAATTTTTTGGCATTTAATTGATCATAGTAATAGCTAATGATGCTTTTTATTTATTTGGCATCTGTTGTAGTGTTCGCTCTTGCATTTCTGATTTTATTTGAGTGTTCCCTCTTTATTGTTTCTAGCTAAAGATTTCTAAATTTGGTTTATCTTTTTAAAAAAACACTTCAGTTTTGTAGATTTTTCTATTGTTCTTCTATTCATTTCCTTTGTTTCTGCCTAACTGTTATTCGTTTCATTTGTTTTGCTAAATTTGGACTTATTTTGTTCTTTTTTTTCCTATTTCTTAAGGTGTAAAGTTGGGTTGCTTGGCATCTTTTTTCTTTTTTTAATGCAGGCATTTGTCACCATTAAAAGTCCCTATTCGCATTGCTTTTGCTGTACCCCATGAATTTTGGAGTGAGTGAAAAGTCAATATACAGAATGTGAGATATCTGCAAACCATGTATCTGATAAAGACTTAATATTCAAAATGCACAAGGAAGTCCTACAACTCAATATTTAAAAAGTGGGGCCTCCCTGGTGGCTCAAGGGGTTAAGCACCGCACTATGAAGCAGTCCGCAGCCTCGGCAGCACGAATTTGATCCCCAGCCTGCCAGGGAGCAACCCATATGGCGAGGCAGACCTCTCCTGACTTGCCCGCTGCTCCCCTCAGCAGTGTACTTCAGTCAGTCTGCCTGTTCTGTTCCCCACACTGTCTCTGGTGAATCCTCTCCTCTCACCCCCCACATCTCTGGCCTGTACCCAAGCTCTTGTATGCATAAATAAATAAATCTTTAAAAAAATATTTAAAAAGTGACTCAAAAGTGGTTAAAGGACATTTAAAAATGGCCAACAAATATATGTAAAGATACTTAACATCAGTAATTATCAGAAAAACGTTAATCAAAAAAACACAAAGAGATGTCATCTTAATTAACAAGTGGTATTGAGGATGTGGAAAAAAGGGAGCCCTTGGTGTCATTGCTATGGGAAACAGTACAGAGTTTCTTCAAAAAATTCAAAATAGAACTATCATGTGATCTAAAAATCCCATTTCTGTATATTTATCTTAAAGAATTAAAAGTAGGACCTCCAAGCCATATCTGCACTCCACGCTCACTGTAGTTTTACTCATAGTAGTCAAGATATGCAAACAAACTAAATGTCCATCAAGGGAAGAATAGATTAAGAAAATGTGGTATACTGGAAACAACCCAAATGCCAAAAAATAGATGACTGGATCAAGAAGATGTGGCATATATTCACAATGGAATATTATTCAGCAATCAAAAAAGATAAACTCATGCCATTCACAGCAATGTGGATGGAGCTAAAACGAATCATGCTCAGTGAAATAAGCCAGAAGGAAAAAGAAAAATATCAGATGGTTTCACTTATAACAGGAATATAGGGAAACCAAATAAGACATCAATGTAAAAAAATAACAACATTACAAAACACAACAAAGCAAAAACAGACAATTATAAACCAGAGACATACTGCAGGGGAGGAGGAGGGAGAGGGATCAGAGGGAGGGAGGGAGAGAGGAGCACAGGGGACTGAGGTGATGGTGCATGGGTGCATTGGTGAAGGAAATTCTATGGGGACTACACCTAAGGGAGGTGGGGGGAAGAAAATGTTGTTTAAAAATAACAATGATGTAAAAAAATAAAAAAAATTAATTAAAAAAATAAAAAGTCTCTAAAAAAAGAATATGTGGTATATATATATAGTAGAATTTTACTTAGCTTTTTAAAAGGAAAGCAATTCTACATTTTGGGAACTATATAGATGGACATTATGATAAGTGAAATAAGCCAGTCACAGAAGGACAAATGCTACAAGATTCCACTTATATGAGGTAAATAAAATAGTCCAATTCATAAAAGTAGAGAGTAAAGTGTGGTTTCCAAGTTGCTTGGGCAGAGGGAACTGAGTTACTATTCAACAGGTATAAAGTTTCACTTATACAAGATTAACAAGTTATAAAGATCTGCTGTGCAGCATTGTGCTTATAATTAGCAATACTGTATTGTGCACTTAAAGAATTTAAGAGGGCAGAGCTCATGTTAACTATTCTTACCATGATAAAAGAAGGAAAAAATGAAAGAACGTCCACTTGTTAGTAATTAGTTTAAATGTAAGCATATTAAACTTTCCAATAAAAACTGAGATTAGCAGATGGATTTTTAAAAATGATCCAATTCTGCTTAGAACAAACACTACAGATCCAAAGATAGAAATATGCTGAAAGTAAGAGGATAGGGGGAAAAAAAAACTCTTGCAAATAGTAACCAAAAGAGAACTAAGTTGGCCATGTTACTATCAAAGACTTTTTTAAATGTCAAAAAGACAAAAAAAGGCTTTATATATTTATACAAGGGTAAATCCGTCAGAATGATATAATTAACAACACATACAATATAAAGCCCCAAAATAAATGAAGCCAAAACCGACAGAATTATAGGAAGAAATAGACAGTTCTCCTATAATACTTGGAGACTTCAATATTCCAATTCAAATAACACAAAGAACATTAGACAGAAAATCAACTAAGTAATAGAGACTCTGAACAACACAATAAAAGTACCCAATAGTTTGACCATAAGGCAAAACATACCACAGCAGGGCCTCCCTGGTGGTGCAGGGGTTAAAGATAATGCTACCAAGCTATCACCAGCCTCTGCAGCACCAGTTCTATCCCTGGCTGCACAGCCAGGAAGCAACCCACATGGTGCAGCAGACCTCTCCTGTCTCTCCCTCTCCTCCCCTCAGCAGTGTATTTCAGAAGATCTGCCTGTTCTGCTCCCCACTCTCTCTGGTGAATCCTCTCACTCCCACACCTCTGGCTTACACCCCAGTTCTCATATGCATAAATAATAAATAAATCTTAAAAAAAAAGAAATTGAATCAGTAATCAAAAATCTCCCAACACAGAAAATCTCAGTATTAGATGGTTTTACTGGGTGAATTCTACCAAACTTAAAAAGAAAATAATGCCAATCCCTCTCAAACTCTTCTGAAAATCTAAAGAGGCAGGGATACTCCCAAACTCACATAAAGAGATAAGTGTTATCCTGATACCAAAGCCAGATCGATACTACAAGATGGGAAAATTGCAGACAGACATCCTTGGTGACTACACATGCAAAAATATTCAATATTTGCAAACTGAATCTAACAGCTCATTAAAAGCATCACACACAATGATCAAGTGTGATGTAAGAATGGTTCAGCATATGCAAATCAATAAATGTGATACAGTACATTAATAGAATGAAAGGTACAACCGTATGATCAGCTCAATAGATATAGAAAATGTATTTGATGAAATTCAAATTCTTTCATGATAAAAATGCTCAAAAATGGGTATAAAGGGGTCCTCCCTGGTGGCTCAGGGGTTAAAGCTATCAAGCTACCGACAGCCACAGCTGCATAAGTTTGATCCCCAGCCAGGGAGTTAAGCCACATGGCGCAGCTGACTACTCCTGCCTAGCCCTGTATCTAGTAAATCCTCAGCCCCTGCACCTCTGGCCTATACCACAGTTCTTGTATTGTAAATAAATAAATAAAAATCTTTTTTTAAAAATGAGTGTAAAAGGAATATACCTCGACATAATAAAGGCCAAATACCACTAGCCCATACTAACATCATACTCAATGGCAAAAGTTTGAAAACGTTTCTCTAAGAAAAGAGAAGGGTGCCCAGTTTCAGCAAACTTACTCAGATTGTACTGAAAGTCCTAGACAGATCAATCAGGAAAGATAATGAAATGAAAGGCATCCAAATTGGAAAAGAAGAAGTAAAATTGTCATTATTTGCAATAATATGATCTACTTAGAAAATACTAAAAGCTTGACTGAAAAACTTATACCTAATTAACAAATTCAGTAAAAATGCAGGATAAAAATTCAACATACAAAAAAATACCTGAAAAATAAAGAAAACAATCCCATTCACAATAGCATCAAAAACAACAAAACATTTATGGATAAATTTAACTAAGGGGGCTTCCCTGGTGGCTGGGGGTTGTCTCAGTGCTATCACAGCTACCACCTGAGTTCAATCCCCACCCAGGGAGTTGACCCACATATGGCACAGCAGACCTCTCCTATCTCCCCCGATGCTCCCCTTCCCTTGACAGTGTGTTTCGGTAGATCTGCTTATTCTGTTCCCTACTCTGTCTCTGGTGAATCCTCTCACCACCCCCACACCTCTGGCCTACACCCCAGTTCTTCTATGCAAAAAAAAAAAAAAAGAAATAAAAATAAAAAAGACAGTTTCTAGGAGAATAAGTAGATCTGAAATGTTTCTCACCACACACAAATAATGATAATTATGTGACAGGACAGTGTTAGCTAACTCTGTAGGTTATGATGGTAATCATATTGCAATATATAAATGCATTAAGTCAACCCGTCCTACACCTTAAACATATACAATGTTATATATCAACTATACTCAATAATGCCGGAAGGAAAATGTGATAAAAAGAAAGGAGGGGTAATTTCAAAGAATTACATATGCAAGTACTTGGCCCCAGAAAATATTTCCATATTGTTTTGTGTGACATAGTCCAGTGATTAGGGGTCCTATTTGAACCTAGGCTAAATGGTTAAACTGCTCTCGGACCTTAAGAACACAAAAGAGAGAGAAAAAAACTTCTCTAAGCTTTTCTCTTAGACTTGTTTTTACAGACAGAGCAAAGCCGGGAGGCTAATCTACTAACCTTGAGCTGAGCGCCGAGGTCAGTTGGAGCCACAAGACACAAATAAAGAAGCAGGGGGGCTATCTAGTGGGGAGGGACCCACCAAAGGAAATTCAAAACTCCAGTCTTCTGCATGTATGAACTGCTCTGTAACTAACCAATGTACTTCAACCAAGTTCATATTTCTTTGTCCCCAAACTTCTTCTTAGCCAGTAAAATGTAATTCCTTTTTTCTCCACCCTAGTCCCCAAAACCTAATAACTTCATTTCTTTTCTTAATCAGGATGGCAGATGTGATTAATTCAATTAAAAAATAGCTTCTTTCTCTTCTCCAAGGTCCTGATGTCATAACCTGGTCTATGCACATGGGGTAGAGAGCCCATTCACTCAATAGCACTACCAGTAGGTGGAACCAGATCAGAGCTTGCAGGGACCTAACCTCCCTGAACTAACGGGAAAACTGTGACCTTTCAAGGATACCTGCTGCTGTTACCTGTCTGTAGCTGCTAGTGACTTACTTTTTCTACTTACTTGTCTAATGAAATGAATGAAGCCAAGTTTATTAGTGGGAGTAGCACTGGCGGTGTTTATAAAGATGACACAAGCAAGCAAACAGCTGTATGTTATTCCTGGTACTAGGAAATAGACGCAGAAGACGATAAGGGAGACCTAGTCTCCACCTTTCAGTAATACCTGCTCTCACGATGCTCACAATGAAGGTGGTGGTTTTTTTTACCTCTAGCTGCACATTAAAATAATCTGAGGTTTATAAAAAATGCTCATGCTTGGAGCCCATCTCCATTTATTATTTCAATTAAACTCTTTAGTTACTGACTAGGGTGAGTTATTTCCTTTTTTTTTTTCCAAATGGAGATAGTAGCATGTAAGCTAATAGGTTACAAAGACAGATTGTGATTAAGGCTACAATAGCTGGTGTCAAGGAGAAGACACTGTGGGCATAGGGATAAGAGAGCTACTAGGTGCACTGGAAGGAATCAGGGGCCACCCCATCAAGAGGCTCTATTTGAATTGAGTTTTCTTGTATAAGGTTTAAAAGTTTCAAATTTATAAAGAAGTATCAAGATTAATATAACAACACTCTGATGCCAATTACACAGTACTGAAAAAGTTTGTGTTTTCTTCTCGTATAGTTCCCTGAGAAAGATATAAAAATTAACAAAATATGATATAGTTGGATTCGTCTTTATTCCTCTATTCAATCCTCTCACCATTCTTCTGCCTCCAAAAGTAGACATTATCATAAACTTTATTTCCAATTCATATTTTTACACTCCTTACTTCATATATATGCGTACATGAATTATTTAGTACTGTTTTGCATGGTTCTCTAAGTGTGTAAATAATGTTATACTTTGTTTTGTTCTTCCCTTTAGCGTTTATCAGGTATCATTTTTAACATACATTCATGTTGAGATGTGTAGCTTTAGTTCATTATTTTGGGTGTTAGAATAATATTCTATTCAATTACACCACATTTTATTTACCCAGCCCCACAGGGATGGATAGTTCAGCTATTCATAGTTTTTTCTTATTACACTGTTGCTGTGAACTTCATAGCACATGTGCAAGTATTTCTCCACGGCAATGGTTCTCAAATTGTCATAGACATGAAATTAACCTGGAAAGCTTTAAAGAACATACAGGCAATTTTCCCTTCCATTTAGATGAAGTCATGGTAGGCTCATGAGCCTGTAAATAACTGGAAAAGCCAGATACATTACCAAGATCTAGTTTTAAAGCCATCAGAAAACTAAATGCAACGAAGACTAAAGAAACAAAAATCCCAAGGAAGGTGGAACTTTTCCAAGTTTCTTGAAGTTCTACAGTTTCTTTTTTTTCCATGAATATTTTACCAATTCTGGCAAAGGAAGGCATACAGGAAATAAGCCAGATGTGTTATGGGTGGTCACAGGAAAATGGGATAACAAGATTGGAAACATACAACCAGAAACTTTCTCTAGAAATTTGCTAAATTCCAAAATTCAAAAGAGAGGGAAGATAAAGGTTATGTAGAAATCTCTCTGAAAAGTAGAATGGAATTTCCCACACTCTCTCAAGACTTAGGAGACAAAGAATCCCTCAAGGAGAAGTGATACTAAATATAGACCTTCATATTCAAGAGGCAGGAGTTGGAAGCCTCTGAAGGACTGAATTATCAACTTCAACAAAGTGCAACAGCTTTCCCTGGAGAAGCCTCTCCATCTGAATGATAAGATGCCGACAACCAAGATTTGAGCATACACTGAGGAATGTCTAATGAAGGAGGTTATAGACACACCCTATGGCTCAGCAACTTCATTCCTTCATTGCTGTCTACAGGAAGGCATGCATTTATTCACCAAAAGACCCAAACAAGAATGTTCAGAGAGGCACTATTCATACCCCAAACTGGATACTATCCAAATGTTCATCAACAGTAAAATAGGTAAAATATGATATTATCATATGACACAATACCGCCCAACATAGAGATTGAACAATCTTTAACTACATGTGAATATATGGATGAACATGATAAATAGAGTGCTGAGTAAAACAAAAAGTCAGACACCAACGAGTATAAACTACATGATTCCATTTATATGAAGATAAAACTAAGTTATGGTGTTAGGAGTCAGAATAGTGGTTACCCTCGGAGGTTTGGAACTGTAAGGGGGCATGAAGATTGATTCTGGGATGCAGATACTATTCTTTGGATGCTGTTTACAAAAATATGTTTGCTTTATTAAACTTCATTGAAACTAAATGCTTGTAATTTGTACACTTCTTATATTTTTTGTAGTACAATGAAAACATCAAGACATTAAAATAAAGCAAAGCAAAACAAAACAATTAAACACTTGTACACAGACCCCACCTCTAGAGGTCTGACTTTAATAAAATTGTGATGGATCCAACCACCAGCAGTTTTCATAGATTTATTGGACATTTTTTTCCCAAATTATGTTTATTAAGGAAAATTAGTTTTATGTCATTGAATTTGCTTTAGGTGTGAAAGGTTTAAAACTCTACAAATGTATATTTTTACACCTTGCTCACCTCCAGTGACCCAATGGACAATCTTTTATCCCTCTTTTGAGCACCAATTTTTCAAATTTTTGCACATTTTCCTTCTACATTATATATCATTTTGTTATTACTTTGTAAACATTATATCACTACACCTGATGTATTTATTACAAACATCTTATTTATATAGTTTTATTTTCACTTTGTTTAACAGGTGTTTTGATGCATCATAAGGTTTTATTCTTTTTTTTTTGATAGAGGCATGTTTTATTTATCTATTTGTTTGTTTGTTTTGTTTATACATGCACTAGGTACAGTCAGAAGCGCGGGAGGGTGAGAGAATTCACCAGAGCCAGAGCGGGGAGCAGAGCAGGCAGAAGGACCAAAGTACACTGCGGAGGGGAGCAGCGGGCGGCAGGAGAGGTCTGCGTGCCATGTGGGACCCTCCTCTGGTGGCCGGGGAGCAGCCGGGGATCGAACCGGTATCGCAGAGGCCGCGGGCAGCTTCGCAACCCAGCGCTCAACCACTGCGCCACCGGGGAGGCCCTAAGGTTTTATTCTTGAGGTAGAATTTTAGAATATATTCCTGAACGTGTTTTAACTTTTGTTAGCATTTTTAAAATCTTTCCAATTTACCACACTATAAAAATATCCTATGTCTTCAATACTTTAAGCATTTTTTTATATTTAAACCTTTAATATATTTGGAATTTGTTTTATTATGTAGTGAAAGACAGGACTCTAACATTTTTTTCACATGGTAAGCACATCATCCCACCACCAGTATTGATCTGTGTTATTCCAACACTTTCGTATACCAATTTCCAATTTATATTTGTTTCTGTTTCACTGCCTTATCTGTATACCAATAAGTTATCGCTTCTATCTATAACTTTGTTATAAATACCCTCTTGCTGGTTCCCAAATTTTCTTGGCTATTCATGAATATTAATTTTTTTCATAGGAATTTTAAAGTAAATTTTACCAGGTACACAAGAATTCCTATTGGGTGTTTGATTGACATTACACTGCTTCTATATGTTGATTTAAGGAGAAATTAAACTTTTATAATATTCATTTTTTAATCCAAAAACACAGTACATCTCTCCACTTATTTTTGGTCTAATTTTAATTATCTCATTCTAAAATTCTCTCCATAAATATCTTGACATCTGTTATGCTTTATAGATGTCTTGCTATAGTAAATATAGTAATTATATTTTAAAATTGCATTAACTAAATTGCCATCTATAGTTTAAGAACACTATTAACATTTTTATTGATGTATAATGTACACACAACATTGTATTAGTTGCAGGTGTATAGCATAATGATTTGATATTTGTATACAATGCAAAATGATCACTGTAATAAGTCTATTTCCCATTTATTCAAAGCAATTTTTCAAATTAACACTATTATGTTCTTGCCTATGGATACTGTGCTGTACACTACACCCCCATGAATTTCTTATTCCATAACTGTAAATTTGTAACTCTTGATCCCTTTCATCATTTCACCCATTTACAGATGAGGAAAGTAAGATGTGCAGAGCTTATATACCTTGTCTGAGGTTATAAATTAGTGTAAGCAGCAGGGCCAGGATTGGAATGTAACTTCCATGAAACTAAACTGTGTTAGCAATGAATTTTCTGTGCCACAAGTCACATTCCCTTTCTGTGCATACAATCTCTTATCCAAAAACAAAAATATGAATTATATCAAGGGAAAACAAACCTATATGAAAATGGATCTGATGAGATAAAAACTAGAAATGTTTGCAGATTGCCTATTTCTCTTAAGAGTGTATATTTGTTTCAAATGGAAAGCACAATATCTGCATCAGCACTTAGGCATTTGTTAGGAGTTCTCTTTCACTGAAAGGGTTAGAATTTCAGATACTATGTCATTAACACTCACTATTCTGTTTATGTGTGCTGAATTCTAATATTGGGGCTTTGAATACATATTGTCTGAGATGAAATCTACTTTGGTGGGTGGAGTAGGATGGCAAACACAGACAAGGGGAAGGAAGTTGTTGAAGGATCTGGTGATAGGACGGTATCAAACTTCAATGAAACTAGAGACAAAAGATAGATTAACCAGGACATTCATACTTGAGCTATTGGGACAGAGGTACAGAATTTAGAAAGGGGCAGTGGGATGCAGAAGAAGAGGTATAAGATATAATGTGAATTAATTACGTTCCTTCTCCACTCCCAGCTTATAAA
The DNA here is from genome assembly GCF_964194135.1 of Talpa europaea. NCBI lineage: Eukaryota > Metazoa > Chordata > Mammalia > Eulipotyphla > Talpidae > Talpa > Talpa europaea. The sequence continues at coordinate 65,757,352 of NC_140081.1, forward strand.
TTAACAATAAAGGAATTTTGGGGGAAGGAGGTGGGGTTGAACAGGAAAGTTTGCTATTGTCTCTTCTTTATTCTCTTGCTTGTTAGGTCACAAAAACCCCATTCTTAGAGTGGCTCTCAGCCTTGTAGTGGAAGCATCTTGCAACAACCCACCAATTGCAGTTCTGGAAAGTACACAGAACAAAGGGGCAGGTCTCACCCTTTCTGATTTCAAATATTACAAAAAACCACTACAATAATTACATCAGTGTGGTACTGGCATAAAGACAGATAGATATATAAAAGATAAAATAGAATGGAAGATAAATAAACACACAAACGGTGAAATGTCCTTTGACAGGGATGGAGGACTATTCAATGGGAATAGGACAATTGTTTTTTAAAATGATATTGCGAATATCCACATGAAAAGAATGAAGTTGGACCAATATTTTACACTAAATGCAAAATTTAACTCAAAAAATGTATAAAAGAACTAGATGTAAGAATTAAGCTCATAGAAGAAAACATAGAGAAGAAGCTCATGACATTGGATTTGGGGATTTCTTGAATACGATGTCAATAAATAGAGGTAATAAAAAGATATATAAAATGAGCTATATCAAAATGAAAACCTTTTGCTTATTATAGATGCTATGGATACAGTCATACATGACTATCTGGAGGTAAAGTTTTTAAGAGATAATCAGTTTCAATGAAGAGATAGATAGATAGATAGATAGATAGATAGATAGATAGATAGATAGATAGATAGAGGCTTAATTCAATAGGAACTGGGGCCTTTATAAGAGGAAATCTCTCCCTCTCCCTCTCTTTCTCTCTCTCTCTCTCCTTTCCCCCTCCACACATACATGCACTGAGGGTACAGGAAGATCATATCAAGGATGAGTACACATTAAATGTGTGATGTGAGGGGAGGGAATGGGGCCTAGTTTGAGATAAGCCTGACTGCAATCTATGGTGGGATTTGGAAACCAAGTTGAATAGGGCAGGCTTTAACTTGAGGATATTAGAAAGCCACTGGAGACAACCTTGAAGAAATGGACAGTTTTCTATAACAATACAGTTTCCCAAGAAACAGAAGAGTTGATTGAACCGTGATGATTGTGGAAATTGAAACAGTAATCAAAAATTTTCCCCAAAACAAAAACTCAGGACCAGAGAGCTTTAGTAGCAAATTTTATCAAAATTTGAAACAACGTATGCCCATTTTACTCAAATTATTGCCAAAAATCCAAGAAGAGGGACTCCTTCCTGATATATTTTAAGATGTCAGCATTACCCAAATGCCAAAACCAAACAAAGCACAGAAAAAGAAAACTACAGACCTGATGACTATGAATGCAAATTTCTTCAAGAAAATACTAGCAAATTGAATTCAACAGTGCCTTACAAATATCATATATCATGACCAAGTGGAATTTATCCCAGGGATCCAAGGATGTTTTAACATACAAAAATCAATCAATACAATATCAATCAAAGACAGGATAAACATCATATGATAAATCAATAGATGTAGAGAAAACATTTGACAAGATGCAACACCATCTATGATTAAAAACTCTTAATATGGGAACAGAAAGAACCCATGTCCATATTATAATGTTCATATATCACAAACCTATGATGAATATTTTACTTAACGGTGAAAAACTGACAGCTTTCCCTTTAAGATCAGGAACAAGGCAAAGATGCCACCACTTGAGAGGTTTTAGCTACAGGAATTAGAGAACAAGAAATAAAAGGAATCCAGAGTAGAAAAGAAGTAAAACTTTCATTATGGTATTTCTATACATAGAAAATTCTAAAGACTCCACCAAAAAACTATTGGGAACAGGGCCTCCCTGGTGGCGCAGTGGTTGAGTGCTGGGTTGTGAAGCTGCCTGCAGCCTCTGCAGTGCCGGCTCAATCCCCGGCCACCGGGTGAGGGTCCCACATGGCACGCAGACCTCTCCTGCCGTGCCCGCTGCTCCCCTCAGCAGTGGACTTCATCAGTCTACCTGCTCTGTGCTCTGCACTCTGCTCTCAGCTCTCCGCTCTGGCTCTGGTGAATTTTCTCACCCTCCTGCACTTCTGACTGTACCCAGTGCTTGTATAAATAAATAAATAAATAAATATTAAAAAAAAAAACTATTGGGAACAATAAATGAATACATCAAAGTGCAGTTACAAAATTAACATGTAAAAATGTGTCACATTTTTGTATACAAATAATGAGCATGAAGAAAAAGAAATTAAAAAATAATTCCATTTACTGTCACATCAAAAAGAATCAAATACCCAGGGATTTTATTAACTAAAGAGGCAAAGGATTTATACAACAAAAACTATAAGACTCTATTAAAGGCTATAGAACAAGATTTAAAGAGCCAGAAGATATTCTGAGTTCAGATGTGGGGAGAATCAATATAATCAAAATGACTACCATTTAATTTAGCAACAAAACCAACCAAACAACAACAAAAAACCCTCAAGTAATAAATGAACAACATATCTGAATAGACAATTATCCAAAGAGGACATCCAGAGCCTAATAAATGTACGGGGGCATGTTTAATATCACTTTTAATAAGGGAGATGTAACTCAAAACCACAATGAGGGCCTCCCTGATGGTGCAAGGGGTTAAGGGTTAAGTCTCAGAGCTATCAAGCTATTGGCAGCCACTGCAGCATGAGTTTGATCCTCCACATGGCACAGCAGACCTCTCTTGTCTAGACCGCTGCTCCCCTCAGCAGTGTATTTCAGCAGATTTGCCTGTTCTGCTCCCCACTCTGTCTCTGGTGAGTCCTCTCATTCCACCAACCCCACCTCTGGCCTACACCCCAGGTCTTGTATGCATAAATAAATAAAAAGAAATTCTCTTTCTAACAAAAAATACAACAAAAAACCACAATGAGATATCATCTCACACTCATTTCAATGGTGTCTATTAAGACCAGAAAGAGACTCCCAACAAGTGCTGGAGGGCATATGAAGAAAGAGGAAACTTACCCCATGTTGGTGGGAATGCAAACTGTGCGACCATTTTGTAAAGTAGTCTGGACCTACCTTTAAAAAATTAGAACTGGGGACTCCCTGGTGGCGCAGCGGTTGAGGGCTGCGCTGGGAAGCTGTCCGCAGCCTCTGTCCACAGCGCCAGTTAGATTCCCTGCCACCAGGCAGAACCCCACGTGGTGCAGCGGACCTCTCCTGCCTCGACTGCTGCTCCCCTCAGCAGTGTCGTCGGTCTGTCTGCCTGTTCTGCTCCCTGATGTCTCTGGTGAATCCTCTCACCCTCCCGCGCTTCTGATCTACATACCCCAGTTCTTGTATAAAATAAATAAATAATTTTTTTTAAAGAAAAAAGAATGGAGTCACTAATATGTGAAATATAAAGTAACTAATTTAATAGTCAGATAAAGACAGCTTAATAACTAACTCTTGGTAGATGACTACAGACAGAACTGAAGCACCAAGGGGGGTAGGGGGAGGGAGAGGGGAAGGGAGAGTTTGAGGGGGAGGGGGAAGGGAAAAAAGAAAAAAAGGAAGGAAGCACAATGGTCTATGGTGGTGGAATATGGGTGCATGGGCGGTGGGTGTACTATGGCTGTAATAACCGACAGGGCTATCCCAATATTACCTCAATTAAAAATGAATAAATAAATTTTAAGTTAATTTATTTGGGAAAAAACTAAGAATGGAAATACCATATGATCCTGAAATCCCACTTTTGGACATCTGTCTGAAGAACCATATACTTGAAAATCATATGCTCCACAATGTTAACCTCAGCATTATTTACAACAGCTCAGACCCAAAAACAACCTAAATGCCCACTGATAGAGGATTGGATAAAAAAAGATTTGTTATTTATCTCTTCTTTCCAGTTTTTGACTGGGTTATTTGTTTTCTTTTTATTGAATTGTATTACATGGATGGAATTGGAGAGGGTTACACTAAGTGAAATAAAGCAGAAGGAAAAATACATATACCAGCTGGTGTCACTTAAATGTGGAATATAGAGAAACCAAACAAAGGGTCAGGTAAAGTCAAATTAAGAACTAACCTTATGATGGTGCATGGGTGCACTGGTGAAGGAAATTCTACACCTGAGAGGTGGAGGGAAAGCAAACATTGTTTAAAAATGAATAATGACGTAAAATATATATAAATAAAAAGAAAATTTTAAAAAATAATTTATATAAATAAAAAAAACTAACCTTAGAAATCTGACTATAGAAGGGAGGCTACCAGATGGGAGGGAGAAGGGAGGAGGAGGGGCAGGAGGTGTGAGAACAAGGTTTGGAGAGAGCACAATGGACTATGATGTAGGAATATGGGTGTTTTGGTGGTGGCTGCATTGTAGTTACAGCACTTGAGGGGGGAGATCCTACACTTTTAATACACAGCAAAACAGTGATGTAAACTGATGTTATAGCAAAAATAATAATAATAAAATAAGATTTGTTATATCCACACAACAGAATACTATTCAGCTGTAAGGAGAGAAACTGTTACCATTTGCTGTAAAATGGAGGGAGCTTGGGGGAATGATGTAGGCAGAAAGATAAAGACAAATATTGGATGTTTTCATACATATGAGTAAAATAAGAAATCATAGCAGATGGATAAACTAAGCAAACTGATTATAAACTAAGAGATATTCCCAAACGAAGTGAGGTTTCTGAGGTTAATAGAGTGAGGGAGGGATAAAGGGTCACAGGGGTATAAGGGAACATAGCAGGGGACAAAAGCAGACATACAGAGAAAAGAAACTTGGAGATATCTATGTAGGAAGTAGTTATAAAAAAATAAACCATTATGCAAAGTAAAAGAAATCCGTTCCAGTTGTGTAATACCGTCAAAAAGATCTCTCTATAGACACTCTCAATGAATTGCTCTGGAAAACAAAACAAAAACCACTGGAGGATTTTGACCAGGCCCTGACTAGAGGGTGAGGTGCTGTGATACTGTTTCTTCTCAAACACAGACAGAGGTCCTACTATGAGGAAAGCACCCACTGACTGGGGTTTCAGAGATGAAGGCTAAATAGAGATGGTCTCTGGAACCCAAGGGATCTCTAACTCCCTGACACCTACTGACCAAGCTGACCAGGACAGGGCACAGCTCACATAAGGGAGGTCGCTGGTGCACGTGCCCCAACTCTGGTGCCCTGATGCTGAGACACTCCTGGTATGCCGCAGGCTGAACTCTCTTGTGGCAAAATCAAACAAATGCAGAGTTCATTTTATGCTGCATCTGACTCACTTGACCTTTATCAGCAAATAATAACTACAAGGTCTGTTGCTGACTGCAGGGGCAGAAAGGGCACTGAGCAGGTTTTCTATGATTCAAGCAGACCGGGGTAAAGGAGAGTCTTGGAGCCCTTGGTGACTTTCTCAGGCTTTTATTGAGCTTTACATGTAGTGTGGGCAAACAGGGACACGGCTGGCAGGGGTGCCGGGGGTCCAGGAGGCCAGGAGCCCGCCAAGTCCCCAGCAAGTCTTCACTCTGGGCTTCTATAGCTTTCTTTTCTCCCCTTCTCTCTCCTGCCTCTCTCCTGCTTCTGCTTCTCTTGGTGACTATCTCAATACCCCTTCCCTGGCCCACAGAAGTAAATAAGAGAGCTTACAACAATGTAACAACTATAGGTGCCCCATCAGGCAGGGCAATTCTAATGGTGGGAGGGCAGAAAAGCCTGAAAAAACATTTACCCTACAATCCACCCCCTGAGGGTTTTCTGCCATAGAATCCATATACAAGTATACACAAGTTTCCTTTAACAAACACACACAGCAGCCATGGCCCACAAAAGAAAATACAACAGAACACAAATAATTCCAGGCAGGGCACCAACCAAGTGGCAAAAGACGACTATTGGCACCAGGAGATGATCCACCACTTATGCTGCCGAAGGCACTGTTCATAGGAGGAGGGAACCATCCGGCTGTGGTCCCGCCACAAGCCACACACCGCATCCACCCCCAGGATGCGCTCACTCCTGGATTGGCAATTCTGTACTCTTTGGGGGTAATCACCCAACCCTCAGGGTTTCTGTCTGCAGTCACTCCAACACTCGGCTTTCATAGCCACCAATGCGACACGCAGACCCCTGCACTCAGGCCAACCCATTGCTCAGGCACATGGGTCGGGGATCTGTGGATACAAGCTCCACATGTGGCCTCTCCTGGGTCCCCACTTTGGCTGTGGGCTCTATCCCAAGCCATGTTCCCCATCCATCCCCCAACGACGGGTTCCTCAACTCCTCACTCTCACTCAACAGTGAGCAGGGCATCACCCACAGGTGATTTTGGAGACTCACTGGCCTTCTTTATTTAGGCTGCTTAATAGCCACTCAGGGTCTCCCAATCTCAGCACCAGCTTTTGCCTTTCTAAGTTGTTTTTCTTCCTCTGCCTGGCTGCTGGGCAGTACACAGGCTGCTTTTGGCCATCAAGGTCCACTGACCACCCCCAGATTCCCATGTCCTGGGGTAAACACAAACAATACTATCCTCCCCCAGGGTCACCAAAACATAACATTACCCTGCCAAAGTTCCTCCGCCTTCTGGTGGGATTGTCAGTCCAAGTCCATCAGTCTTTTCCTGCCTCAGCACTGGGCGAGGTCTGAATCGTGCTCCTTTCTTCCCCTACAATTCTGCTGCCTCAGGGGTCATGGGCTGGTCCTCGCAGGCTGTCTCCTCCTCCATTTGAGGTCTCGTCCCGCAGCTCCCAAACCTTGTCCACCTCCTGTGCTCCTGCAGCATCTTTAGCTCTTTCCACAGCTCCTGGACTCTGGTCACCACCTGTGCTGCCATGGCACGTCCAGCGTTGTCACAGGCAAACAAAGGCTGCTCCTCCTCAGTCCTGCCTGAGGTCTTTGAAGGGTTCCATACCCATCTGCTTTGAATTATCTTGCTTACTTATGCCAATTGTAGTGGCAGGAAGGCCACAGAGCAGGATATCTAAGATCTGAGCAGGCCGGGGTAGAGTCCTGGAGCCCTTGGTGGCTTTCTCAGGCTTTTATTGAGCTTTACATGTAGTGTGGCAAACAGGTACACGGCAGGCAAGTGTCCCTGGGGGCCAGGAGGCCAAGAGGCCTCCAAGTCCCCAGCAAGTCTTCACTCTGGGCTTCTATAGCGTTCTTTTCTCCCCTTCTCTCTCCTGCCCCTCTCCTGCTTCTGCTTCTCTTGGTGACTATCTCAATACTCCTCCCATACCCCACAGAAGTAAATACAATAGCTTGCAACAATGTAACAACTGCAGGTGCCCCATCAGGCTTGGCAATCCTAATGGTGGGAGGGCAGAAAAGCCTGAAAAACCATTTATCTACACTGATGGGACAACCTACACAACCCTGCAAACTCCCCTGTCCTGTGCTCTGGATCTATACCAGATTGGGTCAATGCGATTCCTCCTCGTAAGACCTTAAGAAACCTTGGCTTAGAATTTTGATGACCTTGAATCATTAGTGTGGCTGCTAGATGCAGACTCGCTGAAAAAGTCTGCTTTGCTTCTGTTACCACCTTGTCTCTCATTTTCATTTTCTGGATCTCTATTTTGCTTTTCTCATACTATCAATTCTAGCCCTGAAAAACAGTGTAGATGAAAATGCTTAGACTGATATCAAGAAGTTACAGTTGGTAAGTTGCTAATCTTCCTGGTTCTTGGCAGAACATCTCCTTCAAGACATCCAATCTCTAAAATATGTCTACCTGCAAAATGACACCACTTTTCTGATATTCCCTTCTAGATATCCTAACACATTACCAGACAAGACTATCCATATGCCTTTCTGCTTTTAGATGCCTGGATAAGCCAAAAATTCCCATATAGGCATTTATACTGATGGGAATTTTTGGATGAGTATTACTGAGCAACTTCTATATTTGTGACTTCTGGAAATGATATTAACCTACATTAAGTGCTGGTAATAAGTTCTGGGCTGGCTGCCTCTTCTAAACAATGATTTAAAATAGGCATTAATTTACCCACTTCATAAAAAAAAATTGCCCACTTCATGTATGAGAAAATAGAGGTTTATATAGGATAAATGACTTGCAAAATGTAATACAGGCAGTAGGTACAAAAACCGTAGTATAATTGATTTTATATTGGTCCAGTTTAGCTATAAAGGAAAAACAAGGTTTCCACAGAGGGGAAAAGGGAAACTGGTGCCATTATCCTTTTAATTCTAAGCCCCTGTGATTTTTTTTTAAAGATTTATTTATTTATTTATACAAGCACTGGGTACAGTCAGAAGCGCGGGAGGGTGAGAGAATTCACCAGAGCCAGAGCGGGTAACAGAACAGACAGACTGACGAAATACACTGCTGAGGGGAGCAGCGGGTGTGGCAGGAGAGGTCTGAGTGGCATGTGGGACCCTCGCAGGTGGCCGGGGATTGAACCGGCACTGCAGAGGCTGCGGGCAGCTTCGCAGCCCAGCACTCAACCGCTGCGCCACCAGGGGAGGCCCCCCCACCTGTGATTTTTAAGTTTTTCTATAAACGCGAGAAATAACTGCACAAGACTACAGGATCATGGTTTCATCTCATTGCAAGCAGAGATTGCCATTTGGTCATTTTGGGCCATTTACTTGTGAAAAGACAAAGCAAGGGACTTTAGATGAAGTAAACATATTATCATGGAGTTCCTACCACACAATAGAAGCCAACATAGATGTGAGTAGAACTCAGGTTCTCTCTTAAAATACTTTCTTGCAGCACAATGAACTGTGTTAAAAGTTAATGAGAAAGATGATGTCACCAAAAATGACAGTGTAGGGAACTACAAGAATCTGTTATTCCACTGAAGTAACCATTACACTACCAAAGCTGTCAAGTTCATGCTTTTTTGGATTCTGGATTTTAATTTTTAAAAAATTTAGAACAACCAGAGCCTTAAAAAGGGCTCATGAGAGTACCCCATGGAATGCGGAGGGATTTGCACACAGCAGGCTGGACACATGCTCAGAAAAGTCTAGAGAAGACCCTAAGTTTGAACTTTGGGATCCATGTAAGGCGGCGGTGAGGGCTAAAGCAGAGTTATATGTGACTTGGCTAAGAGGCAAAAACTGGAAGACTATTTTTTGCTCTGTTTTGTTTTTCTTCCCCATAACTTGGTCTTGTAAATAACATTGCTGCACTGAACATAGGAGTGTATATATCCCCTCAAGTTAGTGGCCTTGCATTCTTCATATAGAATCCTAAAATGGAGGGAAGAAGGAAGGGAGGAAGGGAAGGAGAGAGGAAGGAGGGAGGGAGGGAAATAGGGATGGAGGGAAGGGGGAAGGGAGGGATTGCTCTGAGCATGTGTCCAGCCCTGAGTGTGTGCAAATCCCTCCATATTCCATGCAGTACATTCATGAATTACTCGAGCATATGGACCAGTCTACATTCCCACCAACAGTGTACAAGGATTCCTTTTCTACACATCCTCAACACTTGTTTCTGATTTTACAATCTTAATAATTTAACAAAAAAATCATGCTACTGACTCACACAAATTACACTGTGGATTCAGAAAATTCTCTAGAGTATCTACCCCTATATAGTGACTGATTCTATATAGTGACTCTATATAGTGGATGCTTCAAACTTCAAGCTTTAGTATCTCAACACAAGACTTCATTGATTGTGTAGTGAGAAAGGAGAAGTGGCAAAATAGTTGCATATCAGGGATTAAATGTTATAACCTGGAAAAATGTGTCTCTTCTGTTCACAATTCCTTGGCCAGAACTAGAAGAACGTGAGTAATTACAAGGGGGACAGAAAATATACATTTCTGATGTGTATGAGATGGAGGAGAAACAAATATTGTTGAACTCTAGTAATGTATACCTCAGATACAGTTAGAAGTAGTGTAACGCATAGATAAGGAGTCATAAACCCCTAAATACAAAATCTAGCTTTGCCACTTGCTACCTAAAAAATGACTTAAACCTTGAGTTTTGGTTAAAAATACAGATAATAATGCCTATCTAGTTACATAACTATTTATTGCATATACAATACATAGCACAGTTCCTGGTACACAGGAAGCATTCATTATCCTATATTATGCATTAAGACATATAATACATAAAGACATTGTGATCTGCTAAGCTGTGATCATGACCAGGAAAGTCTGCTGAAGCTAACTCATGGCAGTACCACTTGTAGTATACACATTATTACAGTTCTCAGTCATTTACCACTCTTCAACAGACTGGGAAAATATTGACACTGGTATAGTCCCCGCAATAAATTAGATTGAAGACCATGATGATAGCAATGTGTTGACAAGGAGAAAATTAATGTGACAGAGACTATTTTATTTTTCTAAAATGTCATAAATTTTGTAGAACAATGGTCATTTACTGTAATCAGGAGCTACTCCAAAATTACATGCTGAAATAGAAATTTGAAAAAGGAAATGCACAGCAAGAGCAAGTAAATGACCCTGAAGAGCCTCTCAAAAGAGCTGTTTGTAATATCGTTTTATCTGGCCTCTGCAAATTCTATTACAACACCTCCTAGGCAATTTTATCCAAGCTTTTTCTACCATTAACAAGGATTTTTTTTAAGATTTATTTATTTTATTTATACAAGCACTGGGTACAGTCAGAAGCATGGGAGGGTGAGAGAATTCACCAGAGCCAGAGCGGGGAGCAGAATAGGCAGACATGTGGGACCCTCGCTGGTGGCCGGGGATGCGTGCCATGTGGGCCGGGGATCGAACTGGCATTGCAGAGGCTGCGGGCAGCTTCGCAACCCAGCACTCAACCGCTGCGCCACCGGGGAGGCCCAAGGATTTTTTTAATAAATAAAATTTCATATTATTGGAATGATGTTTTGACTATTCTAAGGAAAGAAGTATATATTACAAATAAAGATTTTTTTCTGTGAAAGGATAACATAATTTCAACATATTTTATGTTTATGGCACTAAATTCCCAGGTTTTATACAATGCTATTTTTTATACTTTCAGTTAGTAAGTTTATAAACTTATTAGTTTTAAGCTTATAGCGATGAGAATATATTCTCCAATCTGTGATCAAATGTTGTTCCAGAGTTATAAAATTAGCATGTGTTCACTGAAAGCAATGAAATGAAATAATACAATGATCTTATTTAAATGCATATATATATATAATTTTACATAAACACCATCCTTTGCTTCCTCCCCGCCAAAACATCATATAACATACTGTGTTTTATTCTACACATTTCCCAGTTGTCTCTCTGTGTGTATTTTGTTTAATAATATATCATGAATAACTCTTCAAGTCATTAATGTAAATATAATACTCATAATCTAACAGCTTAAAATGCTCTACTATGAATGTCCACCCATTCATGGAGATTCAATTTCTTTTCAGTATTTTTCCATTATAGATAATTCTTCAGTAAACTTTCTTTTTTTAAAAGATTTTATTTATTTATTTATACAAGAACCGGAGTACAGGCCAGATGCGCGGGAGGGTGAGAAGATTCACCAGAGACAGAGCGGGGAGCAGGACAGGCAGACTGATGAAATACACTGGTGAGGGGAGCAGCAGGAGAGACAGGAGAGGTCTGCTGCGCCATGTGGGACCCTCGCCGGCCGGCCAGGATCGAACTTGGTGCTGCAGAGGCCGTGGACAGCTTCACAGCGTGGCGCTCAACTGCCTGCACCACCAGGGGAGGCCCTAGTAAACTTTCTTATACTGATGTATAGTATCAATTAAAAAATATGCACCTCACTTGTACTGACAAAGGGAGAGAGAGCATTATATTTTTTTGGTACTGAATCTGAAATGAAAAATATTATAATAAGATATACCAAAACTATTTATACATGATATCTTGGAAAGGAGCCTAGGACTAGGGTCACAGAGCAATTAAATCTTATTTTACAGATTTTCCCTGCTATTTGTTTATCTAAATCATAAACTACCTTTGCAGTCAGAAAAATAAATGGAATTAAAAATTTGAAGATATGTAGAGATTATTCCTTCGGCAACTTATTAACAGAATAATGACAAGGACAGTATGAATGTGGAAGGACATTACTGACATGCTATTGAGTTTTACAAATAATTTTCAATTAGTTTATTACAAATGCATGAAAGTTAGTTTCCTAGGGCTGCCATTAGCAAAACACCACACATTGAGAGGCTTGAAAGAAGAGGAATTATTCTTTCACATTCATAGACACTAGAAGTCCCAAATCAAGGTGTCAGCTGATCTGTGGTCCCTCTGAAGGCTCTAGGAAAGGATCTCCTCCTTGTCTCTTCTCACTCCTAGTGGTTACTGGCAATTCTTGGTGTTCCCTGACTTGTAGATACATCACACCAATCTCTGAATTAGTTTTTACTTGGCCATCTCCCCTTTGTTTCCACATCTTCCCAAGGCATTTTGCTCTCTTTCTGCCCCACCCATCTTGTCTTCTTAATCCAATATGATCTCATCTTAATTAAATTATATCTGCAAAGACCTGTTTTTCCATATAAGGTCGCACTCATAGGTAATAAGTATTAGAACTTCAACATGGAGGGACCCAATTCAACCCACAAAAAATAAAATAGAAACTTACAAGTTCATAGACTTAAAGATTAATAGCAAATGTTTCTGGGTGATAAGATTACTGATAATATATAAATTTCCGCATCTTCTTGTATCTTTTTTCTTTCTAAAACTCACTTTGTTGTGATATGATGATATACAAAACTGTACAAATTTAATAGGTTGATGAGTTTAGAGATAAGGATTATCTGTGAAATTATCACAAAAATCAATGCCATAAGTATACAACACCTCTAAAAGTTCCCTTTCACACTTTTTATTATTCTTGTTGTGTGTGTGTGTGTTATAAGGAAACAACACAAGATCTATCCTCTTAGCATTTTTTCAGTACTTAATACAGCATTAACAACTAGGATTTATTCAACTCATATAACTTCAATGCTATTCACTTTGACTAATACCTACCTGTTTTCCATCCCCACCTCAGTTTTTAGCCACTGACCTTTTAAAAATTATTTATTTTTTATATTTTTAATTAATGAGGTAACACTAGTTTACAATATTGTAAATGATTCAGGGGAATAGTTTCACACCTACCACCAAAGTACCCTTCAATGAAGATACATAAAATCAGAAAAAATTGAAGCTGAAAATGGTTTATTTCATTTTGTTATGCACACACACATATGCAAACACACACACACAATTTTATCATTACATGAGAATGGAATTTTCCATGAAGCAGGTAAGTAGAATGCTGCATATGTATTTAATATGAATTGCTGCCTCACTGCTTTGGGGTGCTTTCCTCTTTTTACCTCTCTGTTTAGGTCACAGTGTTATATGTAACCACAAAAAAAGAAGCCAAAAATGACACATTCCATTGTGTTAATGCCACATTCTCTCACACTTGAACACATACACATATGTCCTTGTCTTTGATTAGAATGTACTTTCCATGGGTGTGTGGTGCAGCCTATATATCTCTTGTCTCTAGTTTCCTAACTACTCTGGGGGTGTTCTTGTCATTTAACTGTGCAGATGACTAGTTCTGGGCAGCAGCCATTACTTGTCAATAGTTCTATGCTTTCCAAGGAAAGAGAAGAAAGAACATAGAGGAGGGGAGAGAGAAAAAGAGAGGGAGGAAGAGAAAGGATACATTAAATTTCTTTTTTTAATGTATGGAGTATATTACATATATATACAGAGTAGAATATTGAAGTAGCCTGATAAAATAATTGATGTTGAACTCTAAGAAATAATGTCAAATTATATGAAGGAAACAAATTCAAGAAATAGCATGGTTAAATGATTCTTTTTGTGGGAAAAAACAATGACATTAAAAAATGTCCCCAGTGTAATTCACACTACCCTCCTTATTTTTCCCTCATGGTGAAGGAATTTTCCTTGAATACAAGAAGACAACATTATAGACATGGTTATTTAGCTGTCCAGTGGTTCAGTCTGACTTCTTGCCAACTAATAATGCAGCTGTTGTTTTGGCTTTGACACATTTGCAATTCCAACTTTTCAAACAGAGTTTGGAGAGTGAGAGAATTAGTGATTGAAATGCAGTTGATGGCACAGTGTGTAGCCTGGATAGGGCTACCTTCAAGCATTCTACCACAAAGATGGTAGGGCAGGAATGGGTGATGAGTGATAAGAAGAACAGGCCCATCTGCCCTGCATACAGACAGACATGGGTTCTGATTTGGGCATGCCCATTTCCCAGGAGTGAGAACCTGAGCATGAGTCTAATGGTGCCCAGTTCCCCAATCCACTGTCAACATAGTGTTTGGTGTTTCTTTTTCTAATTTATAAATCCAAATAGGTGAAAATTAAAATTTCATTACTATTTTATTTGAATTTACTTAACTTTATGAGATTGAGGGTTTTCTTGTTGTTTTTATTTTGATGGGTTTTGCTGCTTGTTTTTAACCCAATCACTGGTCATTTCTATTTTGTTTCTGGGAATGTCACTTCCACTCAAGTTTCATTGGCCAGAATCAGTTCACGGCAATATTTAAATTTAAGGGAGCCAATTTAGACATTGGAACAATCCAATCACACACGTATAGTGGGAACGAAAAAATTTAAGCCAACAATGATATTAAGTATGACAGACAGAGTCCCAGAATTGGAATTGTATGGTCAATGATAAGCATACTAGAAATTTCCACAACTATAATTTTCAATGTTCAAAAGGAATATCAATCAAATTTTAATAAAAATGAACAAAAATACCTATTTCACAATTCTTTCTATCTCTGGATGCTATCACTCTTTTTTCTGTGAACATATTTTTAAGATTTATTTATTTATGCATACAAGAGCTGGGGTGCAGGCCAGAGATATGGGGGGGTGAGAGGATTCACCAGAGACAGAGTGGGGAGCAGAACAGGCAGATGTACTGAAATACGCTGCTGAGGGGAGCAGCGGGCTCAGCAGGAGAGTTGTGCTGTGCCATGTGGGTCACCTCCCTGGCCGGAGATCAAACTCGTGCTGCAGTGGCTGCAGATAGCTTCACAGTGCTGCATCTCAACCCTTTGCACCACCAGGGAGGCCCCTCTGTGAGTATTTTTATTGACATATAACATATAACATGCATAGATTAAAATGCATGCATGAAAAGCATACATTGATTTTTTTTTATAAAATAATCACATTTATGGTATAAACATCCAGATCAGGATATAAAACATCACCTGCAACCCAGAGCTTCATCCCTGTTCCCCTCAGTGATTGGCTTCACAGTGTAAACCACTATCCTGCCTTCTGTCGCCATAGATGAGTTTTGTCTATTGTTGAACTTTATAAATGGAATTATTCAATGTTTGTGCATATCCTTTTTGTATCTAGTTTATTTTGCTCAAAATTATTTTTGGTGAAATGTACCCATGTTGTTTGTAATTTATTTTCATTGCTGCTGCAATTTCATTTTATGAATATAATGTAATTCATTCATGCTATTGTTGATAAATATTTGGGTTATTTTTCACTGTTACAAATAATACTGATATGAACAGTCTCATAAATTTATTTTTGTACACATGTTTAGGCGTTCCTGTTGTGCTTATATATCTGACTGGAATTACTGGCTAATATGGTAAATTCTAAAATATACAGTTCATCAGTTTTCCACAGTAAATTTACAATCCCACCAACTGTGGTATTAGAGTTCCCACATCCTACAGCCTTGCTAACACTCGTCTGTTTTAAATGTTACCATTCCTAATGAATGTAATAAGCTTTGGTTTTAATTTGGATTTACTTCATACTTAATTTGGATTTACTAACAAAATTAAGCACCTTGTTATTTTCTTATTGCTTATTTGGGCATCTTATTTTTGATGCTGTTGTTATTTGCTATTTTAAATAATTGGATTGTCTTTTTCTTTGTTGATTTGTACTTCTGTATATATTCTGCATATAAGTCCTTCCTCAGATGTAAGTACTACAACTATTTTCTCCCACCCCATAGCCTATATTTTTTTTTTTAAGATTTATTTATTTATTTATTTATTTATACAAAAACCAGGGTAAAGGCCAGATGCCGGGGAGGGTGAGAGGATTCACCAGAGACAGAGCAGGGAACAGCACAGGCAGACTGACGCGATACACTGCTGAGCCGAGGAACTGGCGAGACAGGAGAGGTCTGCCGCACCATGTGGGACCCTCGCCGGCTGGCTGGCTGGAGCCGGCGCTGCAAAAGCTGCTGACAGCTTCAGGGCGCGACCCTCAACGACCTGAGCCCCCAGGAGCGGTCCCCCCATAGCCTACATTTTAACTCTCTTAAAATGCCTTAATTTTATGGAGTAGAATTTATTATTTTTGTTTGTTTAGAGCTAGTGCTTTCTGATTTCTTTTAAAGGAATGCTTGACTATACCAAGTTCATTTAGTGCCTTTACCACTTTCCAGACAAGGTAAGAAATCTTTTTTAAAAAGATTTATTTATTTATGCACACAAGAACTAGGGTACAGGCCGGAAGTGTGGGGGTGAGAAGATTCACCAGAGACAGAGTGGGGAGCAGAATAGGCAGATTGACAGAAATACACTAGCAGTGGGCTAGTCAGGAGAGGTGTGCTGTGCCATGTGGGTTGCTCCCTGGGGGAGGGGGGATCAAACTCGTGCTGCAGTGGCTGCTGATAGCTTCACAGGTTGCGTCTTAACCCCTTATGCCACCAAGAAGGCCCTAAGGTAAGAAATCTTAAAACATTCCAACTCCATTTACACCTGCCTACCTTTTGTGCTGGTAAATATTTTAGCTGCACATATATTTTAAACTCTAAAAGATATGATTGTTGTTAGAAACACCTAATATTCATGTAGATTTACTCATACTAATTCTTTTTAGTCTTCTTCATTTCTTCTTGAATAAACTGTTTCCATTTGGGATCATTTCCTCTTGCCTAAATACATCCTTTTACTGTTTCTTTTAGTGCATTATACGTGCTCTGATTTTTGTTTGTTTGTTTCTCTTAAACCTTTTTAATTCCACCCTCATTTTGAAATAATTTTTGGCAGGTTGGACCTTTTTTCACCCCAGTACTTTGAAGATATCACAACATTGTCTCTTTCATTATTTATTTTGAAAATTTCATTGTCAAGATTATTGTTGCTCCTGCAAAGAAAATGTGTCTTTGTTCTTAGTTACTTTAAATTTTTTCTCTTTGATTCTGGTATCTGTCAGTTTTACTTTGATGTACCTATGTCTAGTTTTCTTTCTCACTGTATTAGTTTTGTACTGTGACCATATGAGTTACTACAAACCTAGTGACTAAAACAACATGTTTGTTATCTTGCAGTTTTGTAGTTCAGAGGTCCAGAATCTGTCTCACTGACTCAAATCAAGGAGTCAGCAAGAATGAGTTCTATTCTGGAGGCTCTAAGGGGAAAATCCATTTTTTTACTCATTCAGAATACAATTCTTTGCATTTACAAGACTAAGGTCCCAGTTTTCTTATTGATTGTAAACTGATAGCCATTTCGAACTTCTAGAAGCCACATGCATTCCTTGGCTCATGCCCCCCTTCCTCTATCTTTAAGGTCAGCAATGGTTGGTTCAATCCAGTCACCACATCCTTCACTAACTGAAACTATTACCTTCCTTTTCCATTTTTCTTTTTACAGTAAAATCAACTTTAATATATTACTAACATAAAAATGTTCATGCAAAGTAATTTGATCATTACTTTGAATTTTTTCCTCTTCCAATTTTAAGGGCCCACCTGGGTCTAGGATACTCTCCTTATCATAAATTCAGTTTATTAAAAACCTTAATTCCATCTGGAACCTTAACTTCCTTCAACTATATAACATAATATTTTCACAGTTCTGAGGATTAAGATGTAGATGTCTTTGGGGTATGTTATGGTGCTTACCACTAGTCATGTTACATCAGATTCATATAACCTATCAAGTATATAGCTTGAGGCCTTTCTTCAGTTTGTAGAATATCCCTGGAAATTATTTATTTCAGCACCGAATTTGTCTTCTTTTCTTCTTCCCTTCCAATTACATATATCATAGACATTTTTTACCATGTTTCTGTATCTTATTATTCTCTTTTCTATACCCTGTAGTCAATGTTTTTCTCAGTATTAGTCTGAATATGGTCTACTGACCAATCTAATCCACTGATTCTCACTTCTGTTTAATCTTTGCTAAATTTAGCCACTAAACTATTAATTTCAGTTGTTCTTTACTTAATTCTTGAATTTTCATTTGATTGTATTTTATAATTTCCATAACTTTATAAAATCATCTATCAATTTTATTTATTTTTTGAACATATTAATCAAAATTATTTTAAAGACCAAGTCTGTTAACTACAATATTTTTTAAAAATCACCTGTGTGTATATGTTTCTCTTGTTTGTTTTCTTGGTTTTTGGTCATTTGGTCCTGCTTCCTAGAAAATCTGCTAATTTTTTGTTGAACACTAAACTTTGTACATGGAAAATTGTAGAGGTTTTGGGTAACGTCATCTCTCTCAGAAGATGAATTTTTTTCCCCTAAACAACAGAGTGGGGAGCAGATCACCTTGGTGCAGTTGATGTTGGTCTATTGCCAATAAGCTTGCTCATTAAGTTCAACCTTTCCTGGAATGCTGCAGTTATAAAAAAGATGAAATCTTGCCATTTATAACAACATGGATAGAATTGGAGGGTATGATGCTAAGTCAGAAGGAGAAAGAGAAGCACTGAATGATTTTACTCATGTGAAATATATATATAATAGAGGAACAGGCAAAAATAAAACAAAACAAATGTTAGAAATCTGACTGTAGAAGTGAGGCTATCAGAAAGGTAGGATTGTGGGGTACAAAGTGTAGAGGGGACTCAATGGATTATGATAAAGGACTATGGGAACTATGTAAGGATTGATCTAATGGTGATATCACTAATACTGATAAATTGTTACACTAAGAATTAAGAAAGATTTCAAATAAACAGTATAACTTTACACCCCCCAAAATTAGAAAAAAATAAACTAAGACCAAATTTAGAAGAAATGAAATGATAAATATTAGAGAAGAAATAAATAAAATAGAATAGACTAAATTAGAAAAGATCAGTGAAGCTAAGTGTTGATCTCATTTACAGAAAATCCTAAGGAATCCACTAAAAAATTATTTGGAGTAAATAGAAATATAGCAAAGCAGTAGAACACAATATTCACATATAAAAATCAATTCTATTTCTAAATACTGTCAGTGAAAATCTGACAATAAATTTTATTAAAAATGGAATATATGCTTAAAATTATAAATTTTTTTGAAATAAATTTAATCAAGAAAGTATGGGATTTGTACACTGAGAAATAAAACATATACTGAAAAAAGTTAGAAAAGATTTGCCCAAATGGAAAGACATCTCATGTTCAAGGATCAGAAGACTTGACATTGTTAAGATGGCACTATTCCCCAAACTGATATACAGATTCAAAATCCCAGCTACCATTTTTGTAGAAATTGATAAGCTGATCCTAAAATTCTTATGGAAATGCAAGGGACCCAGAATATCTAAAATAACATTTTTTTAAAAGAGCAAACTTGGAAGTCTGCCAATTTCAAAACTTACCACAAAGCTATAGCTATCAAAACTGTGTGACACTGGCATAAGGATAGCTCTGAAAATCAGAGGAATAAAATTGAGTCCAAAAATAAATCCTTAAAATTGCTTTTGACAAGGTGAAAATGGGGGAAAATATTTTCAGCAATTGGTGCTGAAACATCTAGATTCCACAGGCCAAACAATGAAGTTGTGAAGTTGGACTCTTATCTCACACCACCTTCAAAAATTAACATAAAATGGAACATAGATCTAAATATAAGAGCTTAAACTATAAAACTTCTAGTTAAAAGTCTTACTAGTAAATCTTTGTGACCTTGAATTAAGAAATGGTTCCTTAGATACAACACCAAAAAGTACAAACAAATGCACACACACACACAAAATCTTTTATTCTTTGAGGGACACCACCAAGAAAATGAAAAGACAACCCACACAATTGGAGAAAATATTTTCAACACATATATCTGATGTAGGACTTACATCTAGAATATATGAAAAAAATATAAATAAAGACCTCTTACAACTCAATAATAGATACCACAATTAAAAAATTGGCAAAATATCTGAATTGACATTTCTCCAATGGAGATATAAAATGGCCAATAAGCACATGAAAACGCTCAAAATTAGGGCCTCCCCGGTGGCGCAGTGGTTGAGCCCTGGGTTGCGAAGCTGCCCACAGCCTCTGCAGGGCCGGTTCGATCCCCGGCTGCTCCCCTCCACCGGAGGAGGGTCGCGCATGGCGCGCAGACCTCTCCTGCCGCCCGCTGCTCCCCTCAGCATTGTACCTCGTTCCTTCTGCCTGCTCTGCTCCCCGCTCTGGCTCTGGTGAGTTCTCTCACTCACTGTCCCGTGCTTCTGACTGTACCCAGTGCTTGTATAAATGAATCTTTAAATAATAAATAAATAATTAAACATAGTCAAAATTAGTCATTACAAATGTAAATCAAAGCCACAATGAGATACCATTTCATACCCACTAGTATGACTACAATAAATAAAGATGGGCAATAACAAACGTTGACAAGACTGTAACTCTTGTACATTGCTGGTGGGAATGTAAAATGTTGCAGCACTTTGAAATACAGTTTGGCAGTTTCTCAAATAGTTAAACATAGAATTGCATCTGAGCCAGCAACTTCACTCCTATGTAAGAGATTTGAAAACATTTGCCCATTCAAAATCTCATTCATTAATATTCACAGCAGTCTTATTCATAAATGTGAAAAGCAGAACTAACCCAAACGTTCATCAGTCAATGAATGATAAACATAATGTAGTACATTCATAAAATGAAACATTCAGCAAAAAAAAGAAGTATGCAAGAACATGGGTAAAACTTGAAACCAATATGCTAGGAAGCCATACACTATGCATGTTTCCATTAACATGAAATATTTAAAATAGGCAAATCCAAAGTGACAGAAAGTAGATCAGTGGTTGCCAGTGACTGGGGTGGGGAGAGTTGGAATTGGCAATCACTGCTGATGTGTAGAGGGTATCTTTATGGAATGATAAAAAGCTCTCATATTAGGTCATGATGATGATTATACAACTCTTTGAATACGTTAAAAACAACTGAATTCCACTTCAAATGGGTGTATTGTTTGTTTTGTGAGTTGTGTTTCATTAAAGCTATTATTTAAACAATAACAATAAATATCTTTAGATAAACAGCTTTCCAACTTTCTGACCCAGCTCTATTTCAGATAAGGCACACACCAATATACACACTAGTATTAGGATTTCTGAAATGTTTACCAAATTCGACCCACACATTTCACGAAGCAGAAATTCCTTGATGCTAAATGAATCACATTAGGATGACAAATGAGGATAAGTGGGAATAAATTAATCTGTAAAATCGTGGAAGTTTAGTATTATATTATTATAATTATTATTATTATTATTATTATTCCATTAATAATTAAGGAAACAAATACTTAATAAATTGAAAATTGTCATATCCATATTCTAAAAATCAAAGTCTTTTTTCAGATATAAAAATATTAAGATTCAGGGCCTCCCTGGTAGCACAGGGGTTAAGTCACAGTGCTATCAAGCTATTCCCAGCCACTGCAGCCTGAATTTAATTCCCAGCCAGGGAGCTGACCCACATGGCCCAGCAGACCTCTCCTGTCTTGCCCGCTGTTCCCCTTAGCAGTGCATTTCAGTCTGTCTGCCTGTTCTGCTTCCCACTCTGTCTCTAGTGAATCCCCTCACCCCCTGCACCTCTGGCCTACACTCCAGTTCTTGTATGCATAAATAAATAAATAAATAAATAAATAAATAAATAAATAAATAAATTTAAGCAATATTAAGACTCAGAAGAAAGGCTAATCAATGAGCTCTTTATAAAAAATAGGGTTTGAATAGAGGTAGAGAAAGGAGTGAACAGCATTAATCAACCATTTATTGTGCATCTAATATCTACTCAGGACAAGCAAAGTCATGGGGAGAAATATGAGCATTTAAGATGCCGAGGGGCAAAAGTAGTATGCAACTACTGTTAAGTTGAGTCTGTTTTACAGACATCTGTTTATGCACAGCCAACAAATAAATCAAAACAGGCAACATTTGATAAAAAGGTAACATAGGAACATCCTTGATTCCAATTATATAGGAGATTTTATAAACTATGCAGATTAATCCTTTTGTATAGAGACAATTTTGTTAATAAAATCATTAAAAAGTAACCTTTAAAGGGAAAAATGTTGGAAAAGGGCAGCACTGAGCTGGAGAATGTAGTGTTCTGGTTGCCAGGCAGCCACCCTCAGGTCCTCCTGTTACCGTGGTGATGGTTGGAGAGCTTACCTAAATACTCTTTGAGAGAGCATCTGAACTCTCTACATCCTTTTAGCAACAACTAGTCAAAGCATTTCTTTTTTCCTCCTCCCCCACATTTCTACCAATACTCTCACGATTTTATAAATTTGATAAACCTACAGGTGTGTCTCCAATACCCAGTGCTCAAGACCCAAGGAAAAGGTGCAGATTTACCTACCTAAGCAAATAAATCAAAGGCAGTTAAGTGAATAAGAAGATCAAACAAAGCTACTCAACGGCAAATAACAAAAATAAGGGTTTTCAAATAAAAAAATTATAACCTGGGGGATAATCCAGGATTTGCCCAAATGTATGTCGTGGAAAAGGCATTTGCTGGGGATTTAGCTAGTAGTTCTGGAACTATGTGATCTTGGGTTGTGTTAGTCCCATTTTATGGACCTCGGCTTCTTCATTTGTAATGAAAGGGGGGGGGTTGAACTACAGCAGTTATTTTTCAGTTTTTCTTATATATATAAAGATATATATATATCTTCAATCTATAGGAAGAAAAACATTTTACATTACAACCCTTTATATAAATATGTATACCAACAAATCTAAAACACAAATTTTATTTGTTTTTTATTTTTTATTTATTTATTTTTATGGGTTTTTTTTTTTAGATTTATTTATTTATTTATTTATACAAGCACTGGGTACAGTCAGAAGCGCGGGGGGGGGGGTGAGAGAATTCACCAGAGTCAGAGCAGGATGCAGAACAGGCAGAAGGACAGAAGTACACTGCTGAGGGGAGCAGCGGGCGGCAGGAGAGGTCTGCGCGCCATGTGAGACCCTCCCCCGGTGGCCGGGGAGCAGCCGGGGATGGAACCGGCACTGCAGAGGCTGCGGGCAGTATCGCAACCCAGCGCTCAACCGCTGCGCCACCGGGGAGGCCCTGTTTTTTTTATTTTTTTAAAGATTTATTTATTTATGCATACAAGAACTGGGGTACAGGTCAGAGCTGGGGGTGTGAGAGGATTCACCAGAGACAGAGTGGGGAGCAGAATAGGCAGACTGACTGAAACACACTGCTGAGGGGAGCAGCGGGTGAGACAGGAGAGGTCTGCTGCGCCATGTGGGTTAGCCTTGGATAGCTTCATAGTGCTGTACTTAACCCCTTGGGCCACCAGGGAGGCCCTATTTATTTATTTGTTTGTTTGTTTGTTTGTTTGTTTATTTTACTTTCCTACATCGTGGGTCATCTTTCTATAGTTATTGTTCCCCTTAGGTGCAGCCCTCCCACCAATAATCCACCCACTACCACCACCTGACTCCCCCATGGCTCCCTCTTCCACTCGGATCACTCCCACTCCTTCCTTGCTGCAAATCTTAGATGGATAGTCAGCCCATGGGCCTTGCCTTTTTCCTGGAACCCTGTCCTTTTCCTGGGCGAGGACCTGCACTCCTGAACCACAGCAGATTAGGCTGTAGAACCCCAGGAACAACAGGAGGCAGGTAGCAAGGCAGAGAACTTCAGGAACCTCTTGTTGGGCAGGTGTATGGAGTGGTTCTCCAGACTCCTTGATTTTGGACCTTCCTATAAAACACAAATTTTAAAAAACAATTCTTACCTTTATTATGTACTGTGTATTCTGGCATTTTCTAGTATTATACTTTTTTATATTTTTAATTGCTGGTTTTGAGTCAAATTGACTTCATGACTTCATTAATGCCTTACAACCCACTGTTTGAAGAACACTAATCTATAGATCTAGCATTGTATGATTTTATGTTGTGCCTTTATTTTCCTTTTAGGATAGTGACAATGGCTAGGATTTATGGAATTCTTAGTATGTGCCAGACACTGTTTTAAGCATTTTGCCCATGTAAACTAACTTTATTTCTCAACAACCTTGATCACTTTTATATGTTCAGTTTTAAAGATGAGGAAAATCAATATGGCACATATATGTACCAAATTTAGCAGACTACCAAAATAAATTTTATGATGTGTTTAAAGTGTTTTGAATATGCTAGAACATTACCATTTTGTAAAGTACTATAAATTACATGTTTTTACTATTTTCAACTCTGGAGGGCACTACAACAATCATTTAGGTCTGGAGGGGGGAATCAATAACCTAAGTGATACCCATTATTGGCTCTAAAAGTCTTCTTTCTTATTTATTTTATTATTGTGTAATTCATCCTATAACAGATGCTTGTAACATATCAGGGAGCATTCATATATAGATGTGATAACTACTCAAGTTGACACCATAATTCTTGGTGACATATACTATCAACAGATTCTCAGTAGAGCAATACAAAAAATTCCAAACGTGTACCCATAATCACTATACAGAAATTATTGTGTCCAGTATTGTATAAAGAAAGATGGATGCCATTTCTTCCCAACTCCAGTAATCCCCAACTATTGAGCACCACTGCCAATATACATCTGTTATGAATTATCTGTAAGGATTCAGAATATGATGATACAATACTATTTTGTATAAATCCCTCTGGGTATATAGTTTGGGGGATGCTGAAGGAGCAGATTTCAAAGATATCAAATCAGTGCTCCTTGAATAATCAATATAGATATTTAATGATGCCTGCTATAAATCCAGTAAAATCATAATTTCATTTATTCATTCAACAATTACTATTGACTATCCACTATATGCTAGATATTACTTTTGGCACTGTAGACTCAGTAGCGAACATAACAAAATACCTACACTCATGGATCTTACTTATTTTACAATATGTTTTGTGAGTTTGGATGTTTGTTTGTATATTATATAAACGCACATGTGTGTATATCCCTTTTGGTAGAAAAACTGGGCATGACTTTCATTTCTTTACAATATTTGAATGCCTTTTATGCGTAACAGTAGTGAAAGGAATATAGGAAACAAAAAAGAATAAATCGGATCTCAAAAAGTTTATTAGTGGCTCCTAACGAGGATATTTTACCCCCCCCACCAAGGAAAGTCGTCAATATCTACAAATATTGATACTTTTGGTTGTCACTACTGGAAGGGGGAGTGGGGGATTTGAAAGAAGTGGGGAGTGCTACACCCATCTAGTGGTTAAAGGCCAGGAATGTTGCTAAATGTCCTGCAGTGCGCAAGACAGTCTCACAACGATTTTTATAACCCAAAATGTCAGGAGTGTCCAGGTTGACATCCTGAGTTAGAGAGACAAGAAACAGTCATTAGAAGCTCTGTTAATTATAAGGTATTAGATGACCAATGCTAAATGAGTTATACACATTAAGTGATAAGATTTTTAAAAAGGATCATTCTAGAGTGAATTGTTTTATGGAGGTTTCATGAAGGAAGTGAGGCTCCAGCTGAAGTGTTATGTCGATCTTCTGCTCAAAACAGAGGAATGCCTACAGGGTCCTGTTCTGATTTCATCACTTATGACTCTTCCCCCTTACCCCTGAACTCCACTCAACGGGAATTTTTAATTTCCTTAAAAAAAAGCAAGCATAAGGCCTCCCCGGTGGTGCAGCGGGTTGAACACCGCGCTGTGAAGCCGTCCGCAGCCTTTGCAGCGCGGATTCGATTCCTGGCTGGCCAGGGAGCTACCACAAGGCGCCGCAAACCTCTCTGTTTCTCCCACTGCTCCCCTCAGCAGTGTATTTTAGTCAGTCTGCCTGTTCTGTTCCCCACTCTGTCTCTGGTGAATCCTCTCACCCTCCCAGCCTCTGGCCTGTACCCCAGCTGTTACATAAATAAATAAACTGCTTAGGGCCTCCCTGGTGGCAGCGGGCTGAGATGCTGCCTGTGAGGCTGTCCGCAGCCTCAGCAGCGCGAGTTCGATCAACAGCCTGGCCTGGAGCAGCCCACGTAGCGCAGCGGACTTCTCCTGTCTCCCCCGCTGCTCCCCTCAGCAGTGTATTTCAGTCAGTGTGCCTGTTCTGTTCCCCGTTCTGTCTCTGTGGGTCCTCTCGCTCCCGCACCTCTGGCCTGTGCCCTACCTCTTGTATGCATAAGTAAATACATCTTTTTTTAAAAAAAAGTTTAAAAATAAATAAATAAATAAAATCTTAAAAAAACAAAAAGTGGAAAAAAATGACCTTAAAAAAAATATCAAGTATACTTCTTGTCATACGCGGTCTGGCCTTGGTGTTCTCTCTGATTCAAGTGTCCCTTTCTGAGATATTCACATACTCCCTCACTTCCTGCAGTCTCTGCTCTATTCAAGCTCTTGAGAGCCCTTCCTGAATCAGACTCCATATACAATTTTAACTCCTGGCCCATCCATTTTCTTCCCTTCTCCTCATTATGTTGTTTGGTCTCCATTACAAGATTATGCCTGGCTCAGCACTGAAACCCAAGAAATACATGTAGAATGAGCGAATTAGTTGAATAGGAATAATGGCAAGATTCTTCAGACCAAAGAATGAAAAGCAGCTTGACTACAGGAGTCTGACTACTTTATCCCCAATGGCAAGAACAGTACCTGCCTCATATTAGGGATTTCATTAAATAGTGAATAAAGTATGACAAAATAGAGAGCAAAGGGAGTTAAATGTAATCGAAATAAGCCTATCACGATCTTTTAAAAAATTCTCAAGGATGAACTTCAGGCATTTGTATGCACCTTTCCAAATATCAACAGAAATATTTAAAGAATCCTTTCATAAACAAATTTCAATAAATTAAAAACAAACAGAAATTACAAACATTTTCCTTCAAGAGTATTTTTAGGGCAACTACTACATTCTGTGTGTGGTGGCACATATCTTAAATGATTTTTTTTATTTCTGACTATTCTTACCAGCTTTTTTTCGCTTTTTATTAAATCCATACACATTCCTTACAGTTTAGAAATACAGTTTCTAAAAGTCTATATCTGAGCTGTATGTTAAGCCAGGTATTGTATTAAAAATAAGCACACTTTAAGAGATCTAATCTAAAGGTAGCTGTTTTCCAAGGCAATTCGGCAATTTTCTGTTTTCATTTGCACCTAATCACTAATTCACTCACTCTGCACTCAGGAGCCACTACAGACAATTATGCTAATGGCAATAGCAGCTAACGTTTATGAAGACCTTTTTGTGTGAGGCACTGTCATGAAGGCTGTGCATACATCATCCGGTTTTGTTCATATTACAGGAGACCCAAATTGATCACATTTATGTACATTAACCAACTCTAATTAACTTTCTGTTGCTGACTAAGATCCAAACCCCCAAACTCCTGGGCTATGATAACTCGCTCCCCGCTTCCAGTGACTTTTTCTTTTCCAACTGGGCAATTTTTTCTAGTCAGGCCAGGAACGAGAGGGCCCCTCCCCCCGCCCTCCAGCCGTGCTTTGGGAACCATGGCGACCGACGCTTTCTGTTGCTCCGCCCCGCCCGCCTTTAGCAATCGTGAGGACTCCGGGTCAGGAGAAGCCGCTACGTCAGTAAACGCGCGAGTGACTGCCTAGTAACGGCGCCTCAGTGTTGGAAGTGCGCCAGAAGGGGCGGGGCTGGAGCTGACGCGCGCGCGCGTGACGTCCAGGCAGCGCAGCCACGGGGCGGGGCCTCGTCTGTGTGAAGGGGCAGAGTAGCAGCGGTCGTCCGGGCGCCAGGTTTTGCGCTCTGGGCGCTTGGGACGGGGCGAACTAGTTCTGAAGAGTGAGGCGGGCGCACACTGGCCCACAATGTCTGGTGAGTCAGAGCAACCCCAGGCTGGCCCCTCCCATGCTGGGCAAGACCTGCAGAACCCAGAGAGAAATCGATCTGGGGTCCCAGGAGGGGTGATCCGGAGGGCCCGCGCCCTGGGACCCAGGTCCTGGATCCAAAAGACTCTAGAGCAGATAACCGACTCACCTCTCCAGTGGGTCACCCCCTCAGAGGTGGTTCCTGTCGCTGTGCTGGCCGTGCAGAGGTACCTGTTAGAGGATGAACCACGCGACACGGTACCCAAACCGCCCCTTTACTGCTATGATGTGACCATCTCCGACGGGGTGTACCAGGAGAAGTGCTACCTGGACCCCGGCTTGAATTCTCTCGTGTATAAAAATATTCTTAAAGTTGGCATAGAAATGAAAATTTCCAGAGTCTCCTGTCTGTACAACGAGAAAAGATTAGGCCAGGGGATCCTGTGCATCGATAACGTCCACTGTGGAGGGACCTTGGACGCTATTTGTTTAGAAACTCCCTTCAGGAATCGTGCGCATGGAGAGATTCCCGAGAGACCTTTGAGGGGCGGGAAGAGTCATTACCTGGCGCTGTGGAATAATGAAGATCCATATGGAGATATCTGGTTAACCAACAAGCAACCTGAGGAACACAATTTTAACAGTAAGTAATCGGAGGGAAGGATGAGG
Organism: Talpa europaea; assembly: GCF_964194135.1. Lineage (NCBI taxonomy): Eukaryota > Metazoa > Chordata > Mammalia > Eulipotyphla > Talpidae > Talpa > Talpa europaea. Next base: position 65,785,996 of record NC_140081.1, read on the forward strand.
AGTTTGAAAAATAGTTTTCAGGAGCTTGAGTTAACGGGAAAGGAAACGAAGCTGCTCTCGCATTAATCACCAGCCAGGAGTGGTAATAGACAAGTTTTACGAAGGACAGAGAGATGGTCTCGCGTAATGAAATGTGCACAGTCCGTGTTTTGCTTTGTCAAGTGGCCGTTCAGGAAGTGTCCGAATGCATCTGAAATTTAATCTGGCAAACGCTGATGTGACAGTCGGTATTCCTCTTGTGTTTGTTATGCGTTTGACTCCAGTGAAATTTATCTTAATCTCATTCCTTTTCCAGTTATGGGAAGAGTATTTTCTGTGTTGGTTGGAGAGTGTGTAGACTTGAGTTCAGCATAAAAGTCGTAAATATTTGTGGTATTCCGTGTTTTAACTTTCATTTAAAAGATGATGTTCATGATTTACTCCTTAATAGTTTCTATTAATGACACCCATTTTTATGTCTTTGAGTGTAATACTTACGTAAATAATGCTTTTTGATTTTTTGATTTGTGGGAAGGCTTGGGATTCTCATTTCTATGTTTATTAGTTACCATGGACAATACTGATCGGAGAAGTTAAGGTTTCTATATCAGAAGTGGGACGTTAACCTGAAATAGCAGCTCTTTATCACCAACTGCTCTAACTGTGTTTTTTTTTAAAAGATTTAATTTATGCGTACAAGAGCTGGGGCATAGGCCAGAGATTGGGGGTGTGTGTGTGAGAGGATTCACCAGAGACAGAGCGGGAACCAACAGGCAGACTGACTGAAATTCACTGCTGAGGGGAGCAGTGGGTGAAACAGGAGAGATCTGCTCGCCATGTGGGTTTCTCCCTGACCGGCCCGGGATCAAACTCGTGCTGCAGAGGCTGCAGATTGCTTCATAGTGTGGTGCTTAACCCCTTGCACCAATATTATTAAAGTCAATGTCCATGTATTAAAAAACTCAAACTCTATATTTAAAAGTATGCTGTATTTGCTGCCTCTACAGCGCCTGTTCGATTCCTGACCAGCCAGGGAGATTCCCACAAGGCGCCGGCAGGCCTCTCCTGCCTCGCTTGCTGCTCCCTGCTGCTGCCCTCAGCGGTGTCTTCAGTCCGTCTGCCTGTTCTGCTCCCCACTCTGTCTCTGGTGAATTCTCTCACCCTCCTGCGCCTCTGACCTTTATCCCAGTTCTTGTATAAATAAATATATCTTTAAAAATACATAAGATGTCATTTTTTAATGTTGATGACAAGAAAGTGGGTGTATTGGTGTTCTTTCACGTTTGCTGTATGTCTGGAATTTTAAATAAAATGCTGGTGTGGAGTGAAAGACCCTTTTTACCTCCTCCTGTGTCTTTAACTTTCCTCTCAAAACTCTCAAACTGTCAGCCGTTTGGTATGCACCTTTGGGAAAAAAAAATTACATCACACTGGGTGATTTTCTATTTCCACTTATTTAAAGCATTTTTAATATACATCTGTACATCCATAGAATGGATGTATCATAATTTATACAGTCATGCCAATGTGAGGCCAGGGCATTTTGTAACTGTAGGCAGTTAATGGATTTTTAGTTTTAAATCCAGTGCTGAAAATCAGTAGAATATACCCATATTTATTCACTATGTTCAAATATTTCTGTTGAATGGATGGATTCCTAAAAATGAAATTACTGAGTTAAAGAGTATTTAATTTTTTTAACTTAGTTGATATTAACAAATCATATTCTGAAAGGTTGTACTGATTTACATTCCCACCAACATATATGAGTGCCCACATCCCCATATCTTACTATTTTTAAGTTTTACCTTTTGACCTTTTCTAATTATCTCTTTTTGCCTTGAATTCTGTTTTGTCTGATAGTATTATTTACTGCTTCTACTTTTAAAATTGACATTTAAGACAATGATTAACAGTGTGAGTGGGCATCCACTCAGAAGTGATTTTAAATTCATGTTGCTGGGCCCTACCACCAGTTTCTGATTTGATAGGTCTGTGGTGGAGTCCTATAATTTGCATTTCTAACAAGTTCCCTGGTCATAATGATGGAAAAACATTACTTGTGTAGATGTCTGGTTGTAGCAAACTCTTTGGCCCTAATTATAGCAGAGACAGTGGCTCTTAGAACTCAGATTTTATAAAACCATGTAGTACTTGAATTTATTCTAACTGATTAAGGAGGCACATATGCTTTTATTAATCAAGAATGTTGTAAATTTCAAATAATTCAGAACATACCCCCTATTTTTCTGACCACATTAAGAAGGAAATCAGGGCCTCCCTGATGGCACAGCTGGTGGAGCACAGCGCTGTTAAGATGTCTGCAGCCTCTGCAGCACGGGTTTGATTCCCGCGGCGGGAGAAATACCCACATGGCATGGCAGACCTCTCCTGTCTGGCCCTCTGCTCCCCTCAGCAGTGTATTTCAGTCAGTCTGCCTGTTCTGCTCCCCGCTCTGTCTCTGGTGAACATCTCACCCTCCCGTGCCTCTGGCCTGTACCCCAGTTCTTGTATAAATAATAAAAATAAATCTTTTTTTTTTTTTAAAAAGGAAATCAGTTTATTATATTGGATCAGCTATAGGACCTGTGATCCGGAGCTAGTAATGTATTGGGAAAATCTGGAAGGAAATTTACTAAAGATACACTAATACTGAAAATAGTGCCTTTTAATGGTACAGATGTAATTATAAAGTATCATTTAAACTTGAATTAAAAAAAAATTTCAGGGCCTCCCCTGGTGGCGAAGCAGTTGAGTGCTGGACTGCGAAGCTGCCCGCAGCCTCTGCAGCACCAGTTCGATCCCTGGCTGCTGGCGAGGGTCCCACATGGTGCGACAGACCTCTCCTGCGGCTCCCGCTGCTCCCCTCAGCAGTGTGTTTCGTCAGTCTGCCTGTTCTGTTCCCCGCTCTGGCGCTGGTGAATTCTCTTACCCTCCTGCACTTCTGACTATACCCAGTGCTTGTATAAATAAATAAATAAATCTTTTTTAAAAAATTGCAATTTTGGATTTCATGCCAGCATGCTGAGTAGGTGCTATATTATATAAGTAAAAATGGCAGTGGAGGATGCTTTAGCCAAATAAATATTGGAACATATACAAATTCAAGTTTGAAAGTTGGAACTGTGCAAAACGATAGAGCAAAGTGTGGAGAGAACTGCAGATAGAACCTGTTTTAACTCAAGGAAGAATAAAATCAGAAAAACAAATTTATCTTTTAAAGATGGTGAATAGCTTGTAAGCAGTTTTTGTACTTACCAGCAGGCGTGGAGATTAAAACATTTCAAAGTAAATTATATGGTATATGAGAAGATAATAAATACTATGTAGGAAAAAAATGGAATGGGGAATAAGCAAAGGGATCAGTTTTCAATAGGGTGGTTAGGGATAACATCCCTGAGAAAGTGGCCTTTCAGCAAAACTTGAAGGAGAGGAGGTAGGAAATCATTCAGGTATCAAAGAGAAAGACATTCCAGAAGTGAAGACTCTGATACAGGACCATAACTGGCATGTTTAGAGAAGATAGAACTTATACATGTCAAACTAAAGTAAGGGCAATACAGAAATATGTCATCAAACAAATATATCAATTAAATATCCAAGTACTTAGTAGTTGGAAAATATTTTGAGTTTTTTCCCACAAAATTTCTTTTTTTTTTTTAAAGATTTTTAAATTCATTTATAAAAGAGCTGGGGTATAGGCCAGAGGGTGAGAGGATTCACCAGAGACAGAGTGGGGAGCAGAACAGGCAGACAGTCCGAAATACACTGCTGAGGGGAGCAGCAGGCGAGACGAGAGGTCTGCTGTGCCATGTGGGTCACCTCCCTGGCCAGCCGGGAATCGAACCTGCACTGCAGAGGCTGCGGACAGATTCACAGTGCTGTGCACAACCCACTGCGCCACAAAATTTCTTAAGGGATGTGAGCTTAGATCCAGAGTCTTCTAGAAAGTAATTACCCAGTATGACAAGGTGGAGGGCATTCTATGTGGGACAGTGTGTACCGGTTTAAGACAGTAAATTATATGTATATATTAAGCCATTATCATTAGGGATAATACATATTAAGTTTTATATGTAAGGAGTATATAAACTGGCTTAGCTGCTGAAAAGAGTTGCTTTGGGTATGATCTGGCTACCTTTGTAACCATTAAAACAGATCTTTGAAATTGCCATGGCTTATTTAATAAAATTTTTCCCTCTTTTCTATATTTTAGATACCAAAATAATTTCCCTCTCTCACCTTGAAATGACCTGGAATAACAGAAGGAATTTTCCTGCATTGCTTGTTAGAATCTTGCATAAATCAAAACTGCGATACTATGGAAAACCTGATAAAAAGATGATTGAACCATATCAGGTACAAATTATGATAAACTATTATATGTTAATTTAACAGTTATAGAGTATAACTTACAGCCCTGACTTCATATTAGAATAATTTATGTTTAGATAACATTTTGTCAGTTCAGTGCAATAATTTTAAAAATGTGCATCAATGTGTATTTCAAGGTATTTTTCTGTCATTTCTTATACAAAAAGAAATTCTGTGTTGCCTCACTTTAGTCTTCTCTAATCAAACTGGTCTCCTTTACACTTTGTTCTGAATCTTCCTCCTTTTCTTCTCTATGTGTGTTCTCTATACCAACATATAAACAAACCTTTAGTCTTCCATTTTAAGAAGCGAAAAATTCTTCTTTGGCCTGAGGACACCTCTACTCCTCGCCAGGCAAGCTCCTTGAAGAAGTAGCCTACATTAGATATTTTCACTTTCTTGCCTCCCATTAGTCTGTCACATTTTTATTACTTAACATGTTACTGTATTTAAACATTATCAAGAATTCCTTTACATATTTTACTAAGCTTTTATTAGAAAATTTATACTTTTAGAGAATTTTGAAAATGTAGAAGGCTGTATAAAAAAATAGTATCACCCCAAATCCTAACCTCAGAGTCACTATTACCATTATAGTATGTTTTATTCCCTTTTTGTGTGTTTATCATGTATCTACACACACATTTACGTATCATATGCATGCACATATAATGTCACATTTATATAACATATGTTACATCTGTGTGTCATATATATATATATATATATATATGCTTCCCATATATAGCATTTGACTATGTTATCTATCAAGTTATCTTACAAAATAGAAATCATATTGCACATAAAATTTTTGTGTCATTTAGGGCCTTCCTGGTGGCTTAGGGGTAAGTCTCAGCACTGTCACTGCTATGGCCTGAATTCCATGCCCTGACAGGGAGCTGACCCACATGGCATGGCAGACCTCTCCTGTCTCGCCAGCTGCCCCCGTTAGCAGTGTATTTCAGTAGATCCACCTGTTTTGCTCCCATTCTGTCTCTGGCGAATCCTCTTGCCGCCACCACCACCACCCTCCCACCCCACCAAATCCACCCCCCCCACCCTGTGTCTCTGGCCTACACTCCAATTCATCTATGTATAAATAAATAAATCTAAAAAAAACTTTTTGGTATCATTTAACATTCTCTTATGTTTTTATCATATCACTAAAAATTCTTCATAACCTTTATAGTTCAAGAGTTTATCTATAAATTATTATTATCCCCTATAATTCTGCTTCTTCATTCTTAAAATGTAAACACCCTATAGAGAAAATTAACCAATATGTGTGTGCTTTCATTTTTTTTTTCTAGACCTTTCTGGAAGTTGCTGACAGTTCAGGCACAGTATCAGTGATTATGTGGAATGCCCTGTGTCCTGAGTGGTATAAAAGTTTGCGGGTTGGCTTAGTTCTTCTCCTTCAAGATTATTCCGTTAAAAAAAGTTATCCATTCAGGTTGCAACCTCTCCCTGTGGATCCACAGATAAAACTAATTTCTACAATAGGTTAAGTATTAATTATTTTGTTGTTTTATGACTGTTGTTTATATACACTTGCAAAACAAAGGTTCTTAAAAAATACTGAAGCTGTTAGAATCTGACACAGATTCCTTTAGATTCCTTTAGCCATAAAATTTTCAAACATGCACTTAATAAATAGACTTATTAAATGTTGCATTTGTTAAGAAAAATCATTTGAGATAATGATTATTGATTAATGAATGACCTCCATTTGAGATGTACTTTTTAAAAAAAAATGTGTCATATAATCTTAAATTAATCTTAAATTAATGCCTTGAATATTATTCTCTGTTACTACAAGGTACTATTCTAAAGGACTTGTCAACATTTTATCTTTAAATAATTTCAAACTTACATAAAAGTTGTAATTATAGTATAGGAACTGCAATATAGCCTTCACACATATTCAACTGTTGTTGACATTTACCTTTATCACTTCTCCTCTCACTCTCTTTATATATATATATATATATATATATAAAACTATATGTATAACTATATTTATAACTCTCTATATAAAGAGTTATTAAAATCAGGAAATTTAAAATTGATACAATACTGTTATCTAACCTACAGTCAATATTACAATATTGTTAAGTGTTGCAAATGTGAAAGGGTACTTCTAATCAGTATTGCGATCAGAGTTTTGACATCTTAGCATCATCCTAAGTGTTGGGAGCATTAGAATTAGTATATTAAGTGAGTGCTTTAAGATGTGAATATGATTTTTGCATTTCCACTTTCCAAAATCATAGATTACATTACTCAACAAGTTTAAGTATTGTTTTTGTCTTATAATAGTATTATATTAGGCCTGCATTTCTATGTATTCTAAATTGCCTAGCCAATAGGTTAAGCTTGATTATTTAGAGAATATTCAGATAACGTAGTTTTTGTTCATTGTTTTTTAAAATATATGTTTATTTAGAAAAACCACATGAGTCTTTATTAAAATCATAAGCATTTGGTAGATATCAACCACATCTTACTGGATGAACAAGTTATTATCTAGTTTGTACAATTAATCCATTATCTCTTTATTCTTTATTATAAAAGAGTGAAAAATTAAAATGATAATGTTGGGCTTATTGAGAAAATGCAGTAAAAGTTGAAAGGTGGAAGCTAATTTACAACATTATTATATCCAGCAATATATAAGTTATTTCCCACAGCTAGGCATAACCAGGTGATAAAATTACTTTAGTTTAAAATTGGGGCATTGTGTATCAATAACATAAGGTAAGTGACTTTGTTGATGTCACATAATAAATCATTGTCATAGTGGAAATGAATTCAAATCTAGTTTTCCTGGTACCTCACATAGTGTTCTTTCTACTACATATACTATTTTCTGACCTAAAGATAATTTAAATAGCAATTTAAATGACTGTGGGAAACTCTAGAAATAGGCCTGGTGCTAATGGGTACTTCTAAACCTGAAAAACATGGAATGTCAGACAATAGATAACATTAGTCACTAGATAAACCGCCACTAAAGTATTTTTTTATTATTGGGGTAACGTTGGTTTATATTATTGGTCATATTTTGGAAGTATAGGATTCCCCCTACACCTTCTGGTACCATTACTATAGTGCACCCATCACCAAAACACCAATAGTCCACTACCATATTCCATTGTGCTCCCTCCCCAGTTTGTGCTTGCTCCTCCCCACTCCCTCTCCCTTTGAATGTCTCAGTTCTATAGTCTGCTTTCAAGAGCTAGTTTTTGAATTTGGCTTTATCTTACCTTTTAGTTTCTCTATATTCCACATACAAGTGACACCATCTGGTATTTGTCTTCTCCTTCTGACTTTGGGAGCACTTAGGTTGTTCCCATAATTTCGCTATTGTAAATAGTGCTGTAGTGAACATGGGAATGCAAAATTCCCTTTGAATTAGTGTATTGTGTTCTTCAGATAGATGCCGAGGTCATATGGTAGACATTTTTAATCGTTTGAGAAACCATACTACTTTTCATATGGACTGAAAGAATTTACATTCCCATCAACACTGTAACAGAGTTCCTTTTTCTCTACAAACTTGCTAGCACTTATTGATTTTGGTCTTTTTGATATGGACCATTCTCACAGGAGTGAGGTGTATCTCTTTGTGGTTTTGAAATGCATTTCCCTAACAATAAGTGATGGTGAACACTTTTTCATGTGTCATTTAGCCATCTACATGTCTTCCTTTAAGAACTGCATTTTTAGGGCCTCCCCTGGTGGCTTAGTGGTTGAGCGCTGACCTGTGAAGCTGCCCGCAGCCTCTGCAGCACTGGTTTGATCCCTGGGGCGAGGGTCCCACATGGTTCGCAGACCTCTCCTGCCGCGCCTGCTGCTCCCCTCAGCAGTGTACTTCATCAGTCTGCCTGTTCTGTTCCCCGCTCTGGCTCTGGTGAATTCGCTCACCCTCCCATGCTTCTGACTGTACCCAGTGCTTGTATAAATAAATAAATAAATCTTAAAAAAAAAGAGAGAGAATTGCCTTTTTAGCCCTTCTGCCCATTTTTTGATTGGCTTATGTTTTTTCTTTGTTGAACTGTATGCACTCTTTGTAGATCTTTGATATCAGTCCCTTATCAGAGGTATGGTGTGCAAATATTTTCTCCCATTCAGTAGGGTGTTCTTTTGTCCCTTTTAGTAGGGTTTATTTTGCTGTGCAGAGGCTTTTTTGTTTGATGTAGTCCCAATTGTTTAAGTTCTCTTTTGTTTTCCTTGCTGTCTCCAAAGACATCATTGAAGTTTACATTCTGATATGTTTTCTTCTATATATTTTATGGTTTTAGGTCATAGATCTAAGTCCCTTTTCCATTTTGAGTTGATTGTTGTGTGTGGGTGTAAGTTATTGATCTAGTTTCATTCTTTTGCATGTGGCAGTTGGGTTTTCCCAGCACCATTTTTGAAGAGGCTTTCCTTGCTCCAATGTATATTCCTGGCTCCTGTGTCATATATTACCGTCCATATGGGTGTGGGTTTATTCCTGGGGTCTCAGTTCTATTCCATTGGTTTGTGTGTCTGTTTTTGTTACAGTACAATGCTGTTTTAATTATAATTGCTTTATAGTATAATTTGAAGTCTGTAAGTGTAATACCTCCATTTCCCCTCTTTTTTTTTTTTTTGTCAGGGTTGCTTTGGCTTTCTGGAGTCATTTGTGGCTCCATGTCCTCTATTGCTCTTTTTATGTCCTGAATCTCTTTATTTTTCTTATTTTGAGCTTCAGTTTCTATCTTCTGTTCATTGATTTTATTTCTCACTGCATTCATTTGTTTTTATGAATTTTCTTCCATTTCTTTGAATTTCTTTATCATAGCCATTTTGAATTCTGTTTCTGATAGGAAGAACAGATCTTCCATGTTTTTGAGACTTGTTCTGTTTTTGTGGTGTGATATGCCCCTTTGGACTCATGCTGCCATTTGTTGTGTTTTTCCATATTCCCATTTATTTATTTATTTATTTATTTATTTATTGCTTTGGGGGCCTTGCTGTTTTGAGGCTAGGCAAATCTTCACTCCCCACACAGGACTGGGAAGTGGCCTTACTGGGGCCACAGAGTGCCTCTGCTGCTGCTTTGATGCCAGCCACTTGGTGCCATTAAAATTTAATACTGGTATTTAATCAAGCACTATGCTCACTCTGACACAGCTATAGGGGCAGATTTTCATAATGGAAACTCTTAAGATAGACTATCTACACTTTGAAGTAAATAATTGCAAATACAGAAATTATTTTTAAAAATTAGAGCCTTGATGAGAATATATTGAAAAATGTGCTTTTGTGGTCTTTTAAAACAGTTTTACTTCTTATCAGTCTTAGCATCCCTTCTTATCTCTGTATGGCATCCCAGGCCTTTTTAATGAGCAATAGGACTTTTCCCCTCCTTATTAGGGGCCAGCAAGCTATTTTTGTGAAATGCCCAAAAGTAAATATTATGGACTATATAGTCAATGTGCTCTATGTTGCAACTACTCAGCTCTGCTTTTATAGAATGGAAGCAGCCAGAGATAATATGTAAATTGGCATGTCGGTGTTATAATACAGTCTTGGCCGTCATGTGCAGGCTGTAGTTTGCCAAACCTACATGTATAAGTAGATAAAAATCTTAGGTGTATATTAGTATCACATAGAGAGAATTAAAGAACCACTGGTGCCTCACCTATAGAGAAATAGAGATTCTGATTTAATTAATTACTCTGAATAGGGCACCAAGTTATCATTGTGTTTTTAAAACTTCTTTTTTTTAAAGATTTATTTATTTATGCATGCAAGAGCTGGGGTACAGGCCAGAGGTGTGGAGGGTAAGAGGATTCACCAGAGACAGAGTGGGGAACAGAACAGGCAGAATGACTGAAATACACTGCTGAGGGGAGCAGCGAGCAAGTCAGGAGAGGTCTGCTGCGCCATGTGGGTAGCTCCCTGGCTGGGGATCTAATTCGTGCTGCAGAGGCTGCGGACAGCTTCATAGGTTGCCTCTTAACCCCTTGTGCCACCATAGAGGCCCCTGTGTTTTTAAAACTTCTTAGGTGAGACTAATGTACAGCCAGGACTTAGAACTACTGATTTATGATCTTTAAAAATTACCAAATGTGATGGTAAAACTGAGCCTACCCGAGGGGATGGGGAGGGAGGAAAAGTGAGAACAAAGTGTGGAGGGAGCACAGTGGACCGCAGCGGCAGAGGACTGTGGGTGCTCTGTCGGCGGCTATGGGGTGGGACCAGCGCCTGAAGGGGAAGAGCCTGTACTTCTAAAACATAAACAATGTTGTAAACCAATGTTACCTCAGTAAAATAAAATTACCTATCTCAAACTGACTAATGGTGTTTTGAAGGGAATAAAATGGGGCAGTTCTGTTAGCATTGCTAGGCATAGAGATACAACAATGAGTGATTCAGAGTTCTACCCTTGAAATGTCTATTAAGGTGACAAATATTTAAGGTGAGGGCCTCCCTGGTGGTGCAGGGGGTTAAGACGCAGCCTATGAAGCTGTCTGCAGCCACTGCTTCACGAGTTTAATCCCCAGCCAGGGAGCAGCACACATGGTGCAGCAGACCTCTCCTGACTTGCCCACTGCTCCCCTCAGCAGTGTATTTCAATCAGTCTGCCTGTTCTGTTCCCCATTCTGTCTCTGGTGAATCCTCTCACCCCCCCCCCACACCTCTGGCCTGTACCCCAGTTCTTGTATGCATAATTAAATAAATCTTAAAAAAATATATTTAAGGTGAACAAATTATAGTAAATGAAAAACCAATAACAGTAAATAATATGAAAATGTGATGAACAAAATGGTAGAGGAAATGAACAGAAATGTAGCTTAGGAAAGAATGAATGATCAGGAGAATAGGAAAATGGGTTGGATAGGAGAAAGTGTAAGTAGGAGTATGGAATAATAACAGGCTTGCTTAAACTTTATGAGCAGGATAAATGAGAAAAAGTGGTGGACGCCAGGTTGGTCAGTACAGAAATAGGGATTTGTGATACCATTATGATATCGTTGTTGCCTTCTAGGTTTGATGTTGAAAAACAAATTATTGAGGTTTCCTGTTTCATATTTGCACGTGTAGTTCTGAGTTAGAGAAACCAATATGTAATTTTTTTAATTAATAATTGGAGGCCCATAAAGATGAAAGTTCTATTGTATAATGAAGAACACATTATTTTCTGGTAATGTGTGGCTTTGTTGCCATTTTGTATATCATTCTATCCTACCTTCTACAAAGTTTTATTTTAAAATCTTGAAATTTTCAGACTGTATTTTATAACACATATAGTGATGATAGCATTAAGTACTTCATGTTTTAGATGGAAGGGACTATTTATTTCATCCAAACTCCTAGGACTTTAGAACTAGAAGGCATCTTGAATGTAATTGAGTAACTGTGAATATGAAAGTGCTTTGTAAAATGCAAAATATTTTCTAAGTGTAAGATAATATGTAATACAAACTTTCCTCATTCATATATGGAAATATTTAAACATGTAAATGTGAATTTTCTATTCACACAGCTAGTAACAGGCAGCATGAGAAATCAGGTGTTCACCATGTTTTAATCTGTGTTTATTACATAGCAAGTTCTTAGAAAAATATTACTTACTGGTATAAATAGAAAGCCCAGATAACTATTAAAGAAGTTGAATCAGATGTATAAAATCTTTCCACAAAGAAAATACCAGGCACAAATCATTTTACAAGCAAATGCTACCATACATGTATGGATTATATCATTCCAGAACTATTCCAGAGAGTAGACTAAGAGGACATACATACCCACTGAATGTTACCAAAATAATCTTGATAATCAAAACCAAACAAAAATAGTATGACAGAGGAAAATTTTAGGCCTGCTGCAGCCATGAGCATATATACAGATATTCTGAATAGAATATTACAAAAGTAAATTCAGTTTTATGTAAAACATGATCACACTCTATGACTGAGTTGCATTGTTCTTTAGCAATGCAGTGTTGGTTTTATATATGAAAATCAGTATCACTCACTTCATTAACAGACTAAAGAAGATAATGGTCATCCTAATGGAGAAGAAGCTTTGTTAAAGAAGAAGCTTTGTTAAAATTTTATATCTCTTCATAAATTTTAAAAAAGAATATAGCAAGAGAAGGAACCTTTCTTAACCTAATAAAGGACATTTACAAAGCGAAACAACAAAATAACTGTTAATGGGGGAAATTTAGAATAATGCCTATCTACAATAGGAAACACGGATGCCTCATACTGCTATGTCTATTTAATAGTTTACTGACTGTCCTAGCCAGTGTGAGAAGACAAAATACATTAAAAGACATAAGGATTTTTAAAAAACTGCCATTCCAATTATTTTCTACAAAGGAAAGCCAAAATAACACAAATTATTAGGCCTGCTTCAGCTGTGAGCATATATACAGATATTCTGAATAGAATATTATGAAAGTAAATTCAGTTTTATATAAAACATAATCACACACTATGACTGAGTTGCATTGTTCTTTAGCAATGCAAAGTTGGTTTTACGTGTGAAAATCAGTATCACTTCATTAACAGACTAAAGAAGATAATGGTCATCCTAATGGAGGCACAGGAAGCTTTGTTAAAATTTTATATCTATTCATAAATTTTAAAAAGCATATAGCAAGAAAAGGAACTTTTCTTAACCTAATAAAGGATATTTACAAAGCGAAACAACAAAATAACTCTTAATGGGGGAAATTTAGAATAATGCCTATTTACAATAGGAAACATGGATGCCTCATACTGCTATGTCTATTTAATAGTTTACTGACTGTCCTAGCCAGTATGAGAAGACAAAATACATTAAAAGGCATAAGGATTTTTAAAAAACTACCATTCCAATTATTTTCTACAAAGGAAAGCCAAAATAACACAAAGTTAGTATTCAATAAGTTTTGTTTATTATCACCATTGCTGTCATTATCATCAGTGATCAGACTTCATACACATCTGGATTCAAGTTGTGTTTCCTTGGACAAAATATTTAACTCCTCTGAGTCTGTGAATATACACTGGGAGATGTATAAGAATATTTGTAGTGACCCTGTTTGTAACAGCAAAAATTGGAAATAATCTAGATACCCACCAACTCAATACTGGGTAATAAATTATATTAACCACTCTGGAACATTATTCAGCAATAGAAATAGAGCAAAGCCTGCTGTATATAACTACATAGATGAATTTTACAACCATAATGTTGAGTGAAAAGAAGTAGTCCTAGAATACTGTACAGGGTATGATTCCATTCATATAAAGTTCAAAAACAAAGAAAGCCAAACAGTGTTTTGTTGGGCAAAACACATTTTTGTTTTCAGTTAAGGAAATAGTAAAATACAAAATTTAAGTTATGATTAACCTTCTTTTTTTGGTAAAGATTTATTTATTTATGCATACAAGAGCTGGGGTATAGGCCAGAGATGTGGGGGGTGAGAGGATTCACCAGACAGAGTGGGAGACAGAACAGGCAGACTGACCGAAACACACTGCTGAGGGGAGCAGCGGGCGAGACAGGAGAGGTCTGCTGTGCCATGTGGGTTGCGCCCTGGCCAGCTGGGGATTGAACTCATGCTGCAGAGGCTGCGGACTGCTTCACAGTGCGGTGCTCAACCCCTTGTGCCACCAGGGAGGCCCCCAATTAACCTTCTGAGATAAGTGGATGTGATGATGGAGGTAGAAGAAAGCTATTGATAAGGGTCTAATTCTTAGTTTTAATGGTTGGCTCAAGATGTTTTGGTCTACTTTGCTGTGTATTTCATGTACATGCATATTCTTTTATATGTATTAAACATCATATTAAAGTAATACATATGTATATTTTTTTCCAGAAATCTGCCTGAACCTTCGAGATCCTCCAACTAATATAATTATCATTCCAGAGAAGCAGGTGAAGCCAGAATGGAGATTGCCAAAATTAAATCATCGCTTTATCACAAGGTAAAATAACTTCTTGTAAAATGTATTAAATATTATTTTTTATGTTAATCACTGAAACAATGCATTATAAATTCCTCAAAGCCTACCCCAAATTGTGCTGTGTCAATTATATAGATGTACATTTTCAGTTATAATTGTAGAATGCTTTTTCACTGTTTAAAGATACAATATCTACTTAACAATTTTGCTTTTTCTAGATCAGAACTAGACGATTTGCCAGAAAATCATATTTGTGATGTTATTGGCATTTTAGTTTTTGTAGGAAGGGTTCAGCGGTTAAAAAAGAAAGGTAAGCTCTTAAAGTTGAAAGTCATAAAAAGTATTTCAATGAATAGCTCTGAATTTATATGTGTATACTCAATTATCTTCGTTAATTTTCATATAGAAAGCCGTGAAGACTTTTGGTCATATCGCTGGATTCACATTGCTGATGGAACTTCTGAACAGCCATTTATAGTGGAACTGTTTTCTACATCTCAGCCAGAAATCTTTGAAAATATCTACCCAAGTACTCAGTTCTAATATCTTTCTCTTTTTATTCTTGAAAGTGTGAATATTAATTTAAACAAATTGTAAAGTGATAGTGCCATGATATTGAGTTGGTAAATCAAGCAGTCTATTTGATAGCATATTTAAATCTTTTCTATGTTAACATTATACTTAGTATTGTAATTATTACCACATACTAGTTTTCTATTCGTGGATTGAAGTTAGTTGTTTTTTTTTTTAAAGGGTGCTCTTATCAATCCTTGTTAGCATTTCAAGCATTAAAGCTTAAGATTTACTGAAACTAAAACATAGGCAGTTAATTCACTTTGTATCCATTTGCAAATTGGCTAAGTGGACCCCATGAAATACAAAAAAGACTTTACTAATGTAGAATTAATTGGTAGAGGATTGGTACTGTGTGATTAAATAATGAAAATGCTAAGTATCTTTCCATTTGAGTGTTAAATTAATTATAGGTGGTGGTGTAATAGCTGGTCAATATTTTACTTACTTCAGTGTTGACCCTCTGCTCTGCCAAATTCATTTAGATATGTAGGTTATTTTCCCACTAATTTTATTTATTTGAAAACATTGTAGGGATGCCCTATTATATAACAAGTTAGTCTTCAGTGATTTTTTCCTTATTTGTATTCGGAGCATAAAGCTGTTTTAGATATGGTATGCTAATTTATTGTTTTCCAAATTATTATATCCATGAAATATCCATTGTTAAGTGCTTGCCAACATTGGGGAAACTCCCAATCTTAACTACATGTAGTTTTTTAAATCAGCAATAAGGTAGAAATTGTAGGCCACCTGGAGACCTAGAGACCTTATACAGGATTGTTTTGCTACAGTTTTATCCTCTGTTGCAAGCCAGTATTATACAACATCCAGATATTACTTCATTAGAGTCCACCTTCTGCTTATGAGATTACATTTGTTAAATATATCTGAAAAGAACTGAACTTCACCCTAGTATTGGGGAGAGGGCGGAGAGAATATTAGCCATAACTGAGGCTTCTAAGATGAATCAGGTTATGACCTCTTATTGAACTTCTCTTAGGGAATCAATGATTGATAGTGATGATCTCTGGTGACAATTCAGTTACCTCATTTTAGGTGGCCAGGTCCCTCTCTCTTTGTAGCCACTTGAAACAATAAGCTGACACAAGTTTTGGATAAAGATTCCTCACAGAAACTTTGCCAAGCTTGCATGTTCCATTTCTTGTGATAATGTGAAATGTATCTTCCTGAGAGAGGTTTGAATCGACCTTGGTAATACAATAGTTGACAATAATCACAATTTGTTTTCATTTTTTACCTAAGAGTAAAGTAAAAAAATCATTAAATGAACGGTGAGTTAGGGGAACCTCAGGCCTAGGGAGGGAAACATGACTCAGGGTCTCAGGAATATCAGACTGCATCGCTAGTAGGGCATCTTTTTCACTTTCGATTAAGGAAAGTGAAGAACTAAGGCTATTATTGTATTCACTGTGTACCAGATACTCATAGATGTTGTCTTGTCTTGTGTTCCCAATTACCTTTTTAGAAAGTTGATGTTTTTACAAATTTACAGGTGAGGAAACAAAGGCTTAGAGGGTTTATGTAAGTTCCAAGTAGAAAGTGTAAGGTTCTGAATATCTGATTTTTAGCAACCATGAAATTACAACTGGAGGTTTCTTTAATATTCCAATGTCAACATCTCTATGAACACTCACATATTTATATAGTTTTTTTTAAATAAAGGAAAAGCAATATAAAGTAAGAAAATTATTCCTACTCATTTAAAGAATTTCTTGTATTTTCATTACTACAAAATAAAGAACTAGTAAATATGAGATTGGATATGAATTTATAGTTATTATCTTACTCTTGGGAGTTATTTATTCTCAAATGAGAACTTAACAGTTATTGTGAGATTTCAAGTAATTACATTTACTTCTTTTTTTTTTTAGATAATAAATTTTATTGTTATATTCCCCATACAATTGCAGCCCCCTCCATTCTGACCCCAATCCCTCCCCTCCCGCCCCCGCCCCCCTAAAAGTGTCTCTGGTTCATAGTTTTTTGTTGATTTTGATTTTCACTTTCTTATAGTTATTCATTTTCCTGGTCCCTTATTTAAGTTTTCTAGATTCCTGCTATGAGTGAGACCATCCGGTATTTTTCTTTTTCTTTTTGGCTTATTTCGCTGAGCATGATCCCTTCCAGCGCCATCCATGTTGCTGCAAATTGCATGTGTTT
The DNA here is from genome assembly GCF_964194135.1 of Talpa europaea. Lineage (NCBI taxonomy): Eukaryota > Metazoa > Chordata > Mammalia > Eulipotyphla > Talpidae > Talpa > Talpa europaea. Next base: position 65,803,041 of record NC_140081.1, read on the forward strand.
ATCTTTTTTGAATGCTGAGTAATATTCCATGGTATATATGTACCACATCTTCTTGATCCAGTCATCTATTTTTGGGCATTTGGGTTGTTTCCAAAGCTTAGCTATTGTAAACAGTGCTGCTATAAACATAGGGGTGCAGGTGTTCTTTGGAATTGATGTTTCTGTGTCCTTTGTGTAAATACCTAGGAGTGGAATTGCTGGATCATATGGAAGCTCTATATTTAGTAGGTCCAGAAATCTCCACACAGCTTTCCACAGTGGTTGGACCAGTTTGCACTCCCACCAACAGTGCAGAAGAGTTCCTTTTTCTCCACACCCTCGCCAACATTTGTTGTTGCTAGTTTTTTTAATATGTGCCATTCTCACTGGTGTAAGATGGTATCTCATGGTAGTTTTGATTTGCATTTCCCTGATGACAAGTGATGTTGAACATTTTTTCATATGCCTGTTGGCCATTTGCATTTCCTCTTCAGAGAAGTTTCTTTTTAGCTCTTCTGCCCATTTTTTGACTGGATTATTTTCTTTGTTGTTGTTGAGTCTCATCAGCTCTTTGCAGATTTTTGTGATCAGTCCTTTATCATTAGTGTTGGGTGCAAAAATGTTCTCCCAGTTGGTGGGGTTTCTCTTTGTTTTTGTTATTGTCTCTTTTGCTGTGCAGAAGCTCTTTAATTTGATGTAGTCCCAGCTGTTTATCTTTGCCTTCACTATCACTGCTTTGGGTGATGTGTCTGTAAAGATGTCTTTGATGTGCAAATCACGTAGTGTTTCGCCTATATTTCCTTCTATATATTTTATGGTTTCAGGTCTTATGTCTAGTTCTTTAATCCATTTTGAGTTGATTTTTGTGTATGGTGTGAGGTAGTGGTCAAGCTTCATTCTTTTGCATGTAGTGACCCATTTTTCCCAGCACCATTTATTGAACAAACTTTCTTTGCTCCAATGCATAGTCTTTGCTCCTTTGTCAAAGATTAGTTGACCATAAATCTGTGGGTTTATTTCTGGATTTTCTATTTGATTCCATTGGTCTGTATGTCTGTTCTTGTTCCAATACCATGCAGTTTTGATGATTATGGCTTTGTAGTATTGTTTGAAGTCTGGGAGTGTGATGCCTCCATTCCCTTCTTTTTTTTTCAGGAGAGCTTTGGCTATTCGGGGTTTTTGGTGATTCCATATGAATTTCATCAATAATTGTTCTATTTCTTTGAAGAATGACATTGAAATTTTGATTGGAATAGCATTGAATCTGTATATTGCTTTTGGAAGGATGGCCAATTTAATAATGTTTATTCTTCCAATCCATGAGCAGGGGATGTCTTTCCATTTCTTTGTGTCTTCTTCTATTTCTTTTAACAGTGTTTTATAGTTTTCTTTGTATAGGTCCTTTACCTCTTTTGTTAGATTTATTCCCAAATATTTGATTTTTTTTGTTTCAATAACAAAAGGGATGGTTTTTTTGATTTCTTCTTCTTCAGATTTATTGTTTGTGTATAGGAAGGCTACTGACTTTTGTGTGATGATTTTGTATCCTGCCACTTTACTGAACTGATTGATGAGTTGAATTAGTTTTTCTGTGGAGTTTTTGGGGTTCTCTATGTATAATATCATATCGTCTGCAAATAGTGATAGTTTGACTTCTTCTTTTCCTATTTGGATTCCTTGGATGTCTTTCTCTTGTCTTATTGCCCTGGCTAGGACTTCCAGTATTATATTGAAAAGCAGTGGTGAGAGTGGACATCCTTGTCTTGTTCCAGATCTTAATGGAATTGCTTTCAGCTTTTCACCATTGAGAATGATACTGGCTGTTGGCTTGTCATAGATGGCCTTTATGATGCTGAGGTATGTTCCTTGTATCCCAAGAATTTCAAGGGCTTTTATCATGAATGGGTGTTGCACTTTGTCGAAAGCTTTCTCAGCATCTATTGATATTATCATATGGTTTTTATATTTCTTTTTGTTGATATGTTGGATAACGTTGATTGATTTTCGGATGTTAAACCATCCTTGTGTCCCTGGAATGAATCCTACTTGGTAGTGGTGAATTATCTTATGGATACATTGTTGGATTCTGATAGCTAAAATTTTATTGAGGATTTTTGCATCAGTGTTCATTAGGGAGATTGGCCTGTAGTTTTCCTTTTTTGTGTTGTCCTTGTTCGGTTTTTGTATTAGTGTAATGTTGGCTTCATAGAACGTGTTTGGTATTGTCCCTTCCTTCTCAATTTTTTGGAAGAGTTTGTGAAGGATAGGCACTAATTCGTCTCTGAATGTTTGGTAGAATTCATTTGTAAATCCATCAGGTCCTGGGCTTTTGTTTTTGGGGAGGTTTTTGATTACCATTTCAATTTTGCTGCATGTAATTGGTCTGTTTAGGTGTTCTATTTCTTCTTTATCTAGCTTTGGGTGATTGTAGAGTTGTAGGAATTTGTCCATCTCCTCTAGATTGTTAAACTTGTTTCCATATAAATGTTCATAGTAGTTACTGATTATTCTTTTGATTTCTGCTGTGTCCGTTGTGATTTCTCCTCTTTCATTGATGATCCTGTTTATTTGTGCTTTCTCCCTTTTTTCCTTTGTGAGCCTGGCTAGGAGTTTGTCTATTTTATTTATTTTTTCAAAGAACCAGCTCTTGGTTTCATTGATCTTTTGGATTGTTTTTTTAGTTTCAATTTCATTTATTTCTGCTTTGGTTTTTATTATTTCTTTTCTTCTACTGGTTTTGGGGTTTTTTTGTTGTTCTTTTTCTAGATCTTTGAGCTTCGAGATTAGGTTGTTTCTTTGAGTTCTTTCTTGTTTCTTGATGTGAGCTTCTATTGCTATATATTTTCCTCTTATTACTGCTTTTGCTGCATCCCATACATTTAGGATATTGGTGTCCTCCTTGTCGTTCAATTCAAAAAATTTTTTAATTTCTTCTTTGATCTCCTCATTAGTCCAGTGGTCTTCCAGTAGTGTGCTTTTTAATCTCCATGAGGTAGGAAAGTTCCTTGCCTTCTTTTTATGGTTTATTTCTAGTTTGATGCCTTCATGGTCAGAAAAGATGGTTGATATGATTTCAATCTTGGTGTATCTGTTGATGTTTGTCTTGTGCCTCAGTATGTGATCGATCCTGGAGAATGATCCGTGTGCGCTTGAGAAAAATGTGTACTCCGTTTTTTTGGGGTTTTGTGTTCTATAGATGTCTGTTAAGCCCAATTGCTCTAGGTCCTTATTTAGAGCTTTGGTTTCTTTACTTATTTTTTGTCTTGTTGATCTATCCATTGTTGATAGTGGTGTGTTGAAGTCTCCCACTACGTATGTGTTTTCTCTGATGTCTGTTTTCAGAGAGGACAACAGTTGTCTGATATATTTTGGTGCTCCTTCGTTTGGTGAGTATATGTTAATGAGTGTTATTTCTTCTTGAAGTATTGTCCCCTTGATCATAATGTAGTGACCATTGGGGTCTCTTTTTATCTTTTTGAGTTTGAAATCTGTTTTATCTGATATGAGTAGAGCTGTTACTGCTTTCTTTTTTGGTCCATTTGCTTGTAGGATTGTTTTCCATCCTTTAACTTTGAGCCTATTTTTATCTTTTGTAGCTAAATGTGTTTCCTGGAGACAGCAAAAGGTTGGGTTTTGTTTCTTAATCCAGGCTGCAACTCTGTGTCTTTTTATTGAAGAGTTTAGTCCATTTACATTTAGAGTTAATATTGATATGTTAACATCTGTATTTGCCATTGTGTTTGTCTTTCCTTTGATTTTATTTATTTATTCTTTTAATAACTTTTTTTTTTTTGGCCTTCTTTCATTGTTATTCGTCCCTCTGAGGTTCTGGCTTTAGGACTCCTTGTAGTATTTTTTGGAGTGGGGGTTTAGTTGTAATGAAATTCTGGAGTTTCTGTTTGTCTGGGAAGGTCCATATTCTTTCTTCAAAGAGGAAGGAGAGCTTTGCGGGATAGAGTAATCTTGGTTGGCATCTGTTTTCTTGGAGTCTGTTGACTATGTCCCTCCACTCTCTCCTTGCCCGTAGTGTTTCTTCGGAGAAGTCTTATGTCAGCCTGATTGGCTTTCCTTTGAAAGTTATCTGTTTCTTCCCTCTTGCCAGCTTCATTATTTTTTCCTTGTCCTGGATTCTTGGGAGCTTTACTATTATGTGTCTTGCTGTATTTTTCCTTTCGTCATGGATGTTTGGTGTTCTTCTTGCTTCTTGTATATCAATTTTCAGCTCCTTCTTCACATTTGGGAAGTTCTCTTCAATTATCTCTTTGAATATTTTCTCTGTTCCTACTTCTCTCTCCTCTCCTTCTGGTATTCCTATAACTCTTATATTTCCTTTCCTCATGGAGTCAGATAGTTCCCGAAGTCTTTCTTCATTCTTTTTCCTTCGTACTTCTCTTTCCTTTTCTGTTTTGGTCCTTTTTATTTCTGTGTCTTCAAGAGTACTTATTCATTCTTCCATTTCATCAATTCTGCTTTCATTGCTTTTCCCAGAATTCTTTAGTTCTTCCATTAATTCTTTGATCTCCTGCATTTCTTTTACTTCCCTCTTTAGGGACTCAATTTCATTCTTCTGATCGTTGGTTATTTTTCCCTTATCATTGTTTTCCTTTATGACTTCTGTCAGTTTTTTAATCACGGCAATTTTAAATTCTCTTTCTGGAAGGCTCAGAAGTTCTTCCAAGTTACTGTCGTTGCAATCTGGGGGCTGGTTTTCTTTTTGTGGTGTGCTTTTTCTCTGGAGAGTTGCTCGGTTGCGTGTGGTTCTTCTCCTCCCTACTGTCTGTTTTCTAATTTGCCGTATGCGTTGGGACACTGTGTTGTTGGGACTGGCCGGCATCTTGGGTGGGCTTCTCTGCTCCCCTCTGGTTCCTCCAGGAGTCATCTGTCAGTTTCAAGCAGTCTTTACTGGAGAAAGGTCCCTGTTCTAAAATGCTGATGTGGGGACACACTCCCCTGTGCGCCTGGTCTGCCCTGGCGGTGGGTTCCTGCTCCCCCTCTGGGCTTGGACTGCAGGCCAGAGGGGGTCTGGCGTGGGCGAACTTCCCCCGCTCACCTCTGGCTCCTGAGGAAGCCTTCTGCAGGTAGTCTTTACTGAAGAAATGTCCCTGTTCTAAAATGGTGATGTGGGACACACTCCCTGCGTGTCCGGTCTCAGGCACACTCTTCTGCGCTCCTGGTCTGCCCCGGCTGTGGGTGCTCGCTCTCCCTGTGGGCTCAGACTACTGGTCAGAAGGGGCCCGGCGTGGGCTAACTCCCCAGCTGGCCACTGGCTCCTTCAGTAGCCTCTGCTGGCTTCAAGTCGCTAGGTGGCGCCAGAGATCTCTCCTAGAGCCCTTGGGGAGCTGATTTTCCACCCCGTGGGACAGGGAACAGAGCGGGGATGGTAGGGTACACCTCAATGGCTTTGGGGTGCTGTGTCTGCCTTGTGCCCCACCGTCGTGGGGAACCCACGCCCCTAATTTCGTGCCCCGGGTCTCAGTTCCAAAGCCCTCAGTTCCAGGACGTGGGCTGTAGCCCAGATCAGTGGTGCGGGAATGGCGCCTTTTGAATCCCACTCCCGTGCCTGGGCGCCTGGTTCCTGCTCACTCAGGGAGGGCCTCCGCGCGTCTCCCCGCAAGCCTAGGTCGCAGGCGCAGGGACCTGGGCAGCTGCGATCCGATCCGGATCCGCGTTTGCTTTTCAACCGCACTGCTTTTCAGCGCGATCCCTATTCCGATCCCGATCCGCACCGCTTTTCCGTGCAATCCCGATCCCGATCCGCATCTGCTTTTCCAGCGCGCCGCTTTTCTGTGCAAGCTTACCGGGCGGCCAGGGGCTGTGTGCTGGTGCTGGCCTCCTCCTGGGGGGCGGGGTCTCTCTTTAATGGCGCCTGGAGCTCACCTCCGCGGTGGATCCTGCAGGATTCTCCACAGCTCCCGTTCACTGGGTGTGGTGGCTGAAATAGTTCCTCTCCACTCACAGTCCCGCTTGCTGCGTCCTTTGTTCTTGTTGGCGGTTTTGGTTTGCTGTTTCCCTCCTCTCTGCTGTTCGGAGAGTGCCGACTTTGTGGGCGGGGGAGGGGAGCAGGGTTCTGCGCTTTCCTCCCTTCTGGTCCTCTTTTATGGCAACTTTCTTCTTCGGGCAGTTTGCTGGAGTCGTCCGTTTATCTTCCGTGTCCCAGTTCTCACTGGGACCTGCCGCTTTTCCTCCCTATTAACTTTTTTTAATGGGAGATCTTACTCGCAGCGTCTCCTCGCCGCCATGTTGCACATTTACTTCTTAATGTGCTAGTTTGTAAGACCATAACTGCTTTAGCATATGATGAGCTAAAGTAAACAATACTGAATTAATGAAACTTTACCCAAATAACTGATAGTGTGTTAAAAGCTATCGATAGCTTCTGAAAGTAATTGAAATCTGAAGACATTATAATCTCATTTTCAAGGATGCTTTTTAGTCTATCAAGTTGGTTAACAAGATAAACAGAAAAGAATGGTGGTATTAGCTTACCACTATCATTAACACTAAAAGTTTAAGATAAACACGAGATATAAAACACTTGCATAAGCAAATTCAAATGGATACTTTAGCCCCATCTGGTGTAAAGAGTCAGTTTTGTGCCCAATTAGAAAGCCTCTTGCACTCTTGAGCTGTACAGCAAGTAGTGATTTCAGTTAGGTGCAGCCATTGTACTTTCCAAAGAAAAAGTGGTAGATCTTTTACCTAAAAGAAAAGGTAAGTGTGAGAACCTTGATGTTTCAAGTGGTGTCCAAGAATTTACAGCAGCAGTATCACCAAGGAGCTTATTAGAAATGGAAACTCTCAAGCCTCACCTTACTAGTAATGAATCTGAGTTTGTATTTTAACAATTGCCAGTGACCCAGGTGACTCCTTTGTTCATTTTGAGATTCTTGTGTTAGATCTTGAATGACCTCTGAAATTATACAGAAGTGATTTCATAAGTGTTTTCTTTTTCTACAGTGACTTACTTTGTGTGTACACAGTTGAAAGTTGTCAGAAACAACACTCAAGTACCTAAACTGCTTTACCTCACCACTACAAATGAGAGTCGAGTATTTATTACTGGTGAGCAACTTTTTGAGCATACGTTATTGGGAGTATAATGTATTTCCTCTTTATTAAATTTTTTGCAGTCCAGCATTCAACCACATGACAACTTTATTTTTACCTCCTTTATCAGGATAAGAAAGTTTTAGCAAACAGTATTTAGCTCATGAAATTTATTACTCCTATGTTATTTATGACTGAACTAGTGATTTTGTGACTCACTGGAGAATGGCATTTATGTCTGTTGGATTACTCTAATTCCTGCTTAATGTAGAAGGTAGATAATTATCAATCGCTTAGATTAAAGATTATTAGGCCCTATGCCGTAATAATCAGTTAACAATCATTTTTAAAGACAAAGTAAAGCAAAAATGCACATCAAATTTTGGCCCCTGGATCTCATGTTACTTCATAGCAAGAAGAGTCTCACTACTTATCTATAAATATATTATTTTTCTCTATTCCCACTGATAACAGGATCAAAACAGTAAAGATAAAAATTTCCAAATGAGTGAGGGAATATTATGGTAATAAAGAAGTTTGTCAATAGAAGAGTCCTAGGAAAGGTGTAGCAGACATCTTTGTCAGTGCCTCATTTTATAAATACTAATAATATTAGATATAAAGATACACTAATAATATCATATATAATTGGTACCTGTGAGTATGTCTTAAGAACATGAATTTAAATGCTAAGCTATATTCATACACAATTTTTTTCATACATGATGAAAAAATTAACCACCTCGTGGTTAATACATGATTTAAAAATCTTTTTTAGAACACGTCGATCCTTTGGATAGAAAAATTCAGGTTGTTTTCTTTCTCTTACAGTTTTTCAATATACTATAGACAGCTAGAGTTTAGTCCATTTAAAATCTAATATCTCTGATTTCCTTCTCAACTTAGGATTTATTTACTGTCTTTGATAATTTTTGTATGCATACTAAGTACAATTATCTGTTATATAGTGAATAAGTGAGTGTGAACTTATTTTGGTGACATAAGAGAAACTGTTTTAATGTTTAACTGTTATTGTACAAAAAAGTCCATGCAGTTTATTACAGTGAGTTGTGGTTTCTTTTTTTCCTCTTTCTGTGTGTATTGTTTGTTTTTTGCTCTTTACCCTTCCTGCAAAGAGGTCATAGAGGCCAGCCATATACCAATGACATCAAGGTAAAAAACTTTATTCAGTGGATTAAAGCAAAGACTGATTCTGAGGAAGTGAAGAATACTGTTATTGGTGGATACTACCCCTACCCACCAGTGCCAGAGACATTTCTGAAGTATAGTAGTTCTGTTAAAGGTATTAATGTAATTGCTGGTCTTTATATGTTTACATGCTAGGTGTGTGATATGTGCCATATCAGTCATCTTTTCCCCATTATGGGAGTGAGCTAAAGTATGGCAACATTTGCTGATAGTAATTTTGTCTTTATAAAGACCTAAAAATACATGACATGCCTCCTAAAGATTAATATTTTCATTTTATTAGACTGGAAGAAGAGAACATAGGTGTTGACTAACTGGAGATAGTATCTTCATTTAATGTCATTAGGATCAAATCTGACCTTTGTAGATTCCAACTGCTATCACCCTACATAGAGAGACTAAAGATACCTAAAGAAGATACTGGACAATTTGTTATCAAGAAACAGACAACTGTATTATGCTACTTTGTGGAATCATACATTGGGTGTAGCATAACTGAGTACTCTCTTTAAATAAAAATGACACCAGAATAAATAATATGCAGAATACATACTCATGGGAGGCCTAACATTAATTTCTTTTTAATAGAATTAAGATATGACAGTTGAAAGTTTAACCTAAGTATATTCTTTTTAAAAAGCTATGGGATAATTGCATGGTTTTGGAATAAAGGAGACTGAAATACATATCTATCATATAAATATTGGCATTCTCTTATACTTAATAATGTTAGTAATAGGTATGTAGTATATGGTTGAAAATATTGAAATATGCAATATTTCTATACAATTGCTAGACAACATTTTATACTTTGAGATATTATCTATAAATTGAATATGCAAAATGTCTGTCTCAGATTAAGACTCAGACTAGAAGACAGTATCACAATTTAACTGATAAATATGTTTTATCTATTTTACAAAAATTATATAAGGGATGCCAAATATAAAGACAAAGTCTCACAAGTATAAGTTTTGTATCAACTTTATAATTCCATGATGTGAAATTACATTGCAAATCTAACTCTTATTTTTATCATTTCAGTTCTTTAAAACTTACAATTTCCTTGGAATTACTCTTTTGCAGTTGAGTCGCTCTTGACAGCTATAAGTGAAGTGAGGAAGGAGATTGAAGACTTGCAGTATAGGGAACAAAAGCGTATTGCAATTCAGGGGATAATTACTGTTATAAAGTATATCCCCCATAGCGGTGCAACTGAAAGTGCCTTCACATCAGAAACACTTCGGGTATGGTGCCAGAGAGTTAATAGTATATCTCTGAAAGCACTGTGATCATAATTACATTTGGTACCTTGTACATTTTATTCAAAACTTACATGTATTGACTTTTAATGATGTAAACCTAGGAAAAAAAGATTCATGTTTGTTTTTTGGTTGTTTCCTTTTCTGTCATTTGTTGAAGTAGGCTGGCCTGAAGGTCACAGCATGTTTCCCCAGGTCCCCAAGACTTGGTATCTTGTTTTTTCTTCCTGCATAACTTGAACCTGTACTGATTATCTTACTTAAATTCTCAGGTGGTATATACAATTTTATTCTTTTCCTACCTTTTGTCCAGGCCAGAATTATAAGAATGCTTCTGCAGGAAGTTCTGACCTCTCTATGTGACCTAGCATCCTTACCTAGATTCTGTAAGAGATACCAATGATTCTTGTAAGATAAATGCTCTAGCAGTAAAGGCCACATCTGGAATCTAGACACGGTCAAGAGAAATAAGTTCATTTTTTCCAAGAGTTTATCTTTTTAAGAACTACTTCTGGGATTACTATCCATCTGGAAATAAACATCTAATAAAACTTTTCCACTATACTAATATGAACAGGACTTATGCTTACCACCTTTTAAAATTATTTTAATATTAGATGGACTAGGATAACTCTTTATAAAAGCACTGTTAAGATTGCAAAGTTATGTCACAACTCTTATGATAATGAAAAACAGTAAAATTTTAGAGTCTTTTAAGAGAGAAATGAGTTTATGACTTGGTTTTAAATGTTTTCTCTAAATTTTTGGCTTTAGAATGCTAATCGACCCTCAACATCCCAAGCAGCTTGTCAGAGTCAGGGAAGAGATGGTAAACGGCATCAAGATGATAATCCTTTGAGCTCTCAGTGTTTTTCAGCTACATGTACAAGTTTGAGCCCTAGTGCCAAAAAAAGAATTCTGCAAGGCCCACATGACAAACTGTAAGTCTTTTCTATTAAGTATATGCATAGCAGCGTATTCATTTTCTTTTGATTTGTCTCTATCCTATAATATGAACAATTGTACTAGAAGCTGGTTTCATTTTCTAAGGCTGTCATAACAAAGTAACACAACTGAGTGGCTTAAACAACAAAAATTTATTGTTTCACAGTTCTGGAAGCTAAAAGTCCAAGGTCAAGATATCAGCAGAGTGGGTTCCTTCTGAGGGCTCTGGAGAAAAATCTGTTCCATGCCTCTCCCCTAAGATTCTGGTGCTTTTGTGGCAATTTCTCTGTCAGTCCTTGGCTTAGAGAAGCAGCCTCCTAGTCTCTGTCTTCTTTTTAATATGACGTTGTTTCTGTGTGCATATCTAGATCCAAATACTCACTTTTTATAAGGATATCAGGTACTGGTCTACCTCATGATGGCCTCATCTTTAATTACCTAATTATATTGTCAAAGACTGCTTCCAAATAAGATCACATTCTAAGGGTCATTAAAAATATACTTGGTTAGGGCCTCCCAGGTGGCGCAGCGGTTGAGCGCTGGCTTGCGAAGCTGCCCGCGGCTGCAGCGCCGGTTCGATCCCCGGCTGCTCCCCGGCCACCAGAGGAGGGTCCCACATGGCGCGCAGACCTCTCCTGCCGCCCGCTGCTCCCCTCAGCAGTGTACTTCGGTCCTTCTGCCTGCTCTGCTCCCCGCTCTGGCTCTGGTGAATTCTCTCACCCTCCCGCGCTTCTGACTGTACCCAGTGCATGTATAAACAAAACAAACAAACAAAATAAATAAATAAATGAAAAACATGCCTCTATTAAAAAAAATTTAAAAAAAAAATATACTTGGTTACATAATGATAGTTGTGTTGGTATTTGGGAGAAATATAATTCAGTGCATTCTAGTATGCCCTCTGGTCCTGCAAAATTCACATCACGTGCAAAATACATTTACCCCATCGCCACATACCCATTTGAACATCTCATCTGATACTCATCTGAATCATGTAAAGATGATATGTGGAGTTATTCTACCTGAGGCAAAATCTTTGCCTTCTGTAAACCAAACATGTTATTTGTCCAAAATACAAGAGTGGAAGAAGCCTAGACTAGGCACCCCCCTTCAAAAAGGGAGCTGTTGGAAGAAATGAAGGGACCATGGCTCTGAAACCTAGCAGAGCCAATTCCAATTGATTTTTTAAGACTCAAGAATTATCCTCTCTGGTTCAATACTGGGTCCACTGGGCCCATCGGGATGGTGGCTACACTGCCATGGCCCTGAGTGGTGGCCTTGCCCTCTAGGACTGCAGAAGTGGCCTTACCCTCAACGTCATTCTTCCCTTTTCTTGAGGGATGACACATGATCGTAGCCGGCTGTCTCTTGGTTCATTTACTGACTGAAGGATCCCAGAAGTTTCAACAGCCTTACTTAACTGCAGAATGCCTACTGAGATGGTTGACTAGATCCACAAGTCACTAGCATAATCTCTTGAGCAAATGGTTGTCCAGCAACACCCTTGGTGTTTTCTCCAGAGAAAACGTTCTCCTTTTATGCACCGTGAATAGAGCTGAGAATTTTTTAAATATTGAAGAGCTGGTTCCTGCTTTCTTTACAATTTTTTTTCAACTTCCCATTCTTGCATTTTACTATAAGCTGCAAAGAGAAACCAGGCTTTGTCTTCAACAATTTGCTTAGGAATATATTCAGCTAAATATACAAGTTTATTGCTTTCAAATTTCACGTTTCTTCCATTTAGCCAAGTTCTCTGCCATTTTACACCAAGGATCACCTTTTGTCCAGTTCCCAATAATCCTTATTTCTGTCTCAGACCTCACCAGAGGCATCTTTCACATTCATATTTCTAGCAAAATTCTGTTCACGATAATCTTCCTCTATAGCACTCTTCTTTCTGAGCCCTCAACAGATTTTCCTTCAAAATTCTTATTTCTGCCAACATTCTTATCAAGACACTCTAGGCTTTTTCTATTATGCACCTCAAAAATCTTTCAGCCTTTAGATAATACCAAATTCCAGAGTCACTTCCATATTTTTAATTATTTGTTGCAGTGGCACCCCACTTCTTGGTAAGGCTGGTATAACAAAGTGCCACAGACTGGCACAGCTTAAACAATAGGAATTTATTTTCCCAAATTTCTAGGACCTAGAAATCTAAGACACAGATGTCCGCAGGGTGGGTTCTATTTGAGGACTGTGAGGAAAAGTCTGCCCCCTGCTGCTCCTCTAGCATCTGCTGGTTTGTTGGCAATCTTTGACACTCCTTAGCTTGTCTGTGTCCAAATTTCCCTTTTTATAAGGATAGCCATTATATTGGATCAGGGCTCCACCCTACTTCAGTATGATCTTGTCTTAACTAACTGCATCTTCAGCAACCCTGTACCCAAATAAGGTCACACTCTGTGCTACTGGGGTTTAGTACTTCAACATGGATTGGGGAGGTAGGGAGGTAACACAATTAATTTAACATATATATATATATATATATATATATATATATATATATAACAGAAGCCCTCTTAAGTCCCATATTTAGCAAGATTAATTTAAATGAGTTTAAAATGGGCAATTATGCAAAGATATTTTATTTTAAAATCTACAGTTTATTTGTTTACCAGTTGTTAAACATGTATCTTTTCTGTAGAAATAGCATCCTTTATGAATTGCATGCAATTAACAATTTTGGTTTCTTTAAAGTAGCTAGAATATTAAGAGAATAATAAAAAGGATAAAAAGCAATTGTAGTACAGACACATTTTATATTTTAAGATTTTTTTTAAACTCCAATCTTTTATAGAAACCATGCACAGACAGCAGTTTTTGTTGGTATTCTGAACTTCTAGCAGTCTCGATCAATTCTCTTCTAAAAGTTTGTAGGGCTTTTTAGATTTTCTCTGCATGAATCATGTAATCTACAAATATTTATAGTTCATATCTTCCTTTCCAATCATTTTGCCTTTTACTTCTTTTTTTGTGCATCATTTTATTGGTGAGGACCTCTACTACAATGTTGAATAGGATTGGTGGTAGAAACCATCAATGTCTCACTTCTTTATATTTTTTTAGTGGTCTAAGGACAATTCATCTCATTTTGTACAGCTATTTTAAGATATAATTTATGTATAACATTTATGTTTAAGATCTACAGCATGATAATTTGATATATACATATATTACAAAGTGATTACCACAATAAGGTTAGTTAACATATCCATCACCACATGTATTTTTTTTTTTAGTAAGCATCTTTAAGATCTACTCTCTTAGCAACTTTCAAGTCTGAAATACAGTATTGTTAATTATAGTCATCCTGCTATATGCTAGATGCACAAAACTTATTTTTTTTAAGATTTATTTATTTACGCATACAAGAACTGGGGTACAGGACAGAGGTGTGGGGTGGTGTGAGAGGATTCACCAGAGACATAGTGGGGAACAGAACAGGCAGATTTCCTGAAATACACTGCTGAGGGGAGCAGCGGCTGAGTCAGGAAAGATCTGCTGTGCCATGTGGGTTAGCTACCTGGCCAGGGATCGAACTTGTGCTGCAGTGGCTGTGGACAGCTTCATAGGTTGAATCTTAACCCCTTGCACCACCAGGGATGCCCCCGCAAAACTTGTTCACCTTATAACTGGAAGTTTGTACCCTTTGACCAATATCTTCCCATTTTCCCCACCCCTCACCCCTTAGCAACTACCATTCTATTCTCTGTTTCAGCTATATTTCTCATCTCTAGCCTCAGGGGAAAATTTCTTAAGATTTCATCATTGAGGAATTTACTGAATAATTTTGATCCTATTAAGGATGTTTCCTTCTAATTATATTTGCTTGATTGTTCCCATAACTAACTCAGATTTTACCCAATATTTATACTGCTGCTGTTGATCTATTGAGTTTTATTTTCCTTCTTTCCAGACAATTACTAAATTAATTGATCGCTTGAATTTCAAGTTGCCATGGATCCCTAGAATGAGTGTTATTTCTTTCTTAAATGTTTAGTAGGCATGTCTAAGAAACTGTCCGGGTCTGAGTTTTCTTTTCCATGATATGTTATTAGTATTTTCTTTCTTACATGGTGGGCATACTAATTTTTATGTGCTTTTGATTCCTAGCTGTATATCCGTGCTTTTCCCTGAGATAATTTCCTGCTGACTGATGAATTCCTCTCAATGCAGTTTGCCGATGTCTCTCAGTTTTTATTTATCTAAAACATCGTTATTTCACAAGGATATTTTTACTAGGTTCCAGGTCTCTCTAAAATGCCTTTTTCTACTTTGCAACTGCTGAGATTATTGAATCTGTAGATTGATGTCTTTTATCGGTTTCAAGAAAATGGTCTGCCATTATCTTCAAATATCCTTTCTGCTTATATACATTGTTCACTCACTTTTTTCGTTCTGTGCTTTAGTTTATATGTTTTCTATTGGCATATCTCTCCATTTACTCTTTGTTTCCAGTCTGCCACTAAAACTGTCTGTTGAGTTCATTTATCAATAGTTTTATTGTTTCCACCCCAATTAGCTGTACTGTGATTCAGTTCTGACGCTAACGACCCAGAGTTAGCATCAGACTCTATAGGTATAAGGGCTTACTCTTTAACAAGACTGCCCTTACTTCAGAGGCTAGACATATTTTGTCTGGCCCCCAAGCTACCCACACTTCCAACCAACTGACTATACATTCAGGAGTTTCTACAACCCCCCACCTCAGACTCAGTAATTCACTAGAATGATACACAGAACTCATTAAAACACTAAAAATCACAGTTTTGTTATATGTGTGTTATATTTTGTATAATGATACAAATCATGATGTGTCAAATGAAGGGATACATAGAGTAAGGTATGAGAGGGAACCCAGAGCTTCTGTAATTCCTCCTTGTGGAATATTGGCATGTCATTCTTCTGGCACATTAGTGTGCTCACCAACCACAAAGTTTCACAAAGCCTTAGATACGCTTTAGTAAGCCATTGACCATGTGATTGAACTCTTTCTTCAACTCCCCTCCCCTCCATGGATGTTGGGCTGGCTCTGTCATGCTTGATCTTTCTGGAAGCCATTCCTGTATTCAAGCTATCTGGTGGCTCACTATGAGTCACCCAATTAACATAGGAAGTATACCCCTATCACAAGGAAGTTCCAAAGGTTTGTGAAACTCTGTGCCAGGAACTGGGGACAAAGGGCAGACATATTCTTTATTGTGCCACAGTTCAGTAGTAGTAGTAAATACCATGATTTAAATGCTTATATTATCTACCGTTGTTATTCAAATAGTCGGTTGCAAACCATGATACTATTTGTTAGATATTAAAATATTGTTGAAATACGTCAAGTCATTCAAAAATTAACACTGAGAATTAAAATGTAGTAAGTGTAGTAATACCTCTCCATTTTATTATATTGATAATATTTATCCTTTAAAGAGAGAAAGTGAACCATATCATGGTTAGATGAATCCTTAAAAATCATTTCAATGTCTCCTCCTGAGAAAAGCAGAAGTACTATAGAAAAGGTTTTAAAATAACGATTACTGTCTGAAAAACATTTGCTAATTTGAATTAATGATCATGAAAGACTTTAACATTATTATAAATTATTTCTACTTTGCTTATATTAGCAATTTCTCAAAAATCTTTTATGTTCTTATACTTTTTGTATAGTGTATTCTGTTTTCTTAGATTGTAGTCATTAGTTGTAGTTGACTGTATAGACTGTATATTTCATTATACAATGCAAGATCACTTACATTACCTCATTTGAACCTCAACTTCTTTGTGAGGGAGGCAGAGGGTAATTACCTCAATTTTAAAGAAAGAAATTTAGAACCTCCCTGGTGACGCAGGGGTTAAAGTCTCAGCTCTATCAAGCTGTCACCAGCCACTGCACTGCAGCATGAGTAAGATCCCTGGCCAGGGAGCTACCCACATGATGCAGCAGACCTCTCATGTCTTGCCCGCTGCTCCCCTCAGCAGTGTTATTTCAGTAGATCTGCCTGTTCTCCTCCCCACTCTGTCTCTGATGAATCCTCTCACCCACCCACCCCCCGCACCTCTGGCCTACACCCCAGTTCTTGTATGCATAAGTAAATAAAAATAAATCTTAAAAAAAATACAGAAGAAATTTATGTGTGTGTAAATTGAATATTTTTAATCATTTGCATGAAAGATGCTTTGTAAGGCCATGATAATATTAATTATAATCCTGTTACATAGATGAGGGAATGGTATACCATAAATTCTATGAGACATTTATCTAAGGTGAATAAATGGGTGATAAGCACAAGGTTAGAGCACACCTATCATATAGCTTCTGACATGATTTTTATAATATTCTGCTGCTACTCATTTTTATCTTTTCTTCTTAAAGCCCTCTTTTCCCTTTCTGTCTTTAGTTATCCTTCTGTACTTCTTGTCTTTTTATTTATGATCTCTCTTTCTTTCAGTATGTTCAGTTGTTACTGATAGACATATACCTCCAATTTGGTCATTTAACTCCCCACCTTTAAGACATTTAAGTTATACAAATAAATGATTATTTATATTCCAGTGAAAATCTCCTAAGCCACATTTTAAAAGCGTTGTAGAATATAATGGTGATGTTAGACTTTAGAAAATTATTTCTCCTATTGTATATTTTAGATGGAAAATATCACCTTATAATCATATTTTAGAAAGTATATGTGTTGTTCAAGGCTCTCAAAATGCATATCATTTAACTATTTTTGGTTATTTAGATTTCTCTCAGTTGATATTTTCAGTTTACTAATTTCTATAAATACCTCATGTTCAGTGATTGATGAAAGCTGAAACCACAACTATAAAATGTTATTTGCTGTAGTTTTTTAGGTAAATGGATGCATCCTTCCTTCATGAAAGCTGCTACTTTTTAAGGTTTATTTTACACTGTTGTTTATTTTTGGAAAGTATTTGACTTCTCCCTTCTGGTGTAGTCCCCATAGTTCTCCCATCACCACAGCACCCATGATTCATCACCATAGTCCCTTGTGCTCGTCCCTCCCCTGTTTTGGCCCCTCTCCCATTCCCTCCTCTTCTCTATGCCTCAGATCGATGGTCAGCTTGCAAGTTTTGTCTTTTTCCTGACCCTTTGTTTGGTTTCTCTATGTTCCACATATAAGTGAATCCATTTGATATTTGTCTTTCTCCTTCTGACTTATTTCGTTTAGCATAATCCCTTCCAGCTCCATCTATGTTACCACAAATGGCATGAGTTTATCTTTTTTGATCACTGAGTAGTATTCCATTGTGTATATACTCCACATCTTGATTCATTCATCTGTTTTGGAACATTTAGGTTGTTTCCATATCCTGGTTATTGTAAATAGTGCTGCAATAAACATAGGAGTGCAGGTCCTTTTCAAATTAGTGCTTTTTTGTCCTTTGGGTAGATTCCTAGGAGTGCAATTTCTGGGTCATATGGTAGATCCCTTTTTAGTGTTCTGAGGAAACTCTACACAAAAGCTGCTTCTTTTTAATTCATTAATAATTCAGTAGTGAAATGAAGGATACTATTAGTATACAGCAAAAATCCATTGACAAAATAAGTTGATCAATAATATATGACATTCTACGACATGACATTCTATTTTACTTTATGTTTTTAGTTTGGAAAATACGGTAGAAAAAAATCACAAAAGTATGTTAAAATCCACATGATGGAAATTTTTCTTATAAAAAATTGGGGTCTCCTAAGTTTCAAAATATATTTCCCTTTTCTGCCATTCATTTCATTTCAATAAGCAATTATTGAGGAGATATTAAATAAAGATACAAAAATTGAAAATGAGAAAGTCTAGCAGAGCTTATAGCAGAATCTGGTGTACGAAACAGACAGATAAACCTGTATTTCAATGCACTCTGATGAATGCTATGATAGAAGTTTATTCATGGTGTTATGGTAGCATATTCAAGAGTCAGTGAGCTTTGGGTAGATATTGAGAATGTCTTCTTATTGGAAGAAATGACTGAGCTAAATTTTGAACAATAAATAAGAATAAACCAGAATGAGGTAAAGAGGCACAGGGTTGTTTCTGGCAGAAAGAAAACAAGGGTGGGTTGAAGCAGCATGAGGCTCGTAGAAAATGCTGAAATGAGATTGAAGAGTTAGGTGAGATTGTTTTCTAGAATATTTGAACAAAGCAACATAAAAGTGGCTATTGAACTAATTTTTAAATTCCTATCACAAAGAGAAAAAATATATCTTTAGTTGATATTTAATAGAGATGAATACTTCCTTCTTTTGGGGAATACTCCTTAAAAGATTGTTTATATCTGTTACAATGTTTGAATTATGTTATGTATAGATATTTGCTCATAATTTTAATGTATTTTTCTTAATTATAAATGTATTCCTTTAAGAAATTAAATTATGTTTTCTAAATTTATTGAATGAGAATGGAACTAGTTTTTTTCCATTCAAGTCTCTTTTGTAACTATTAGTTATCCTTTTTTCAATTTTTGTAGTGTTCCTGCGTCTCCGTCAGAAACTTCTGCACAAGCAAAAGGAAATAAACCTGGCATAGCAAGTATCTCACAATGTATGTTTTATTATTTCTATTTATTATAATTTATGCAATTTTAATGGAATATTATATATCTATATATAGCTGTGTGTATATCTATATATCTATATCTATATCTCTCTATATATAACTGATTTGATTCCACATTTTGTGTTGTGCCTGCTGCTAGCATCATATAAATACTTTGACTAGGAATATAGCTAGTTGGTTTCCTTTCTATTAGCTTAGGTCCTTGTCAAAAGTACTTGTCCCACTAATTATAATAAAGTAGAAATCAAAATCAACAAGCAAAACTATAAACCAGAGACACACTACGGGGTTGGGGAGAGAGGAGAGGAGGGATTAGGGTCAAAATAAGGGGGGTGGGAATTGTATGGGGAATATAACCAAGATGAAAATGCATACATTGTGCAAAAATGAAACATGATGTAAAAAATATATAAAATAAAATTAAAAAAGTACTTGTCCCAACTTTAGAACAATTGGGTATGATCCCCGAAGAGAAAGATAAACTTGTACTTGATATACATAAGATTCCTTGGTAGTACATCCCTTAAAATATACTATTTTTAACTATTAGAAAAATAAGTAGGAAGTCTAATTTTTATTTAACTATAAACATAGATTAAGCTTTAAAAATAATTGTAGTGGTAGTAACTTTACTATTGGGTTGACTGACTTGAACTCTGAGTTCATTTCTGAAATGATTTTTTAACACAGTTTAGGTGACTTGTCTTTTGGTTTTTGTTGATGCTAATAATGATGAATTTTTTCCCTCAAATTTTATTGATTTGCCTCTTGTTTACATAACTATATAATTTTGGGAATACACTTTCACATGTTCATATCTGTACTTGCCTCACTCACCCTCTAACATATTGTCAGTCCCAGATCCCTAACATCTTCCCTGGCCCTTCTTCCATCCCCATTTCATCTGGTAACCAGCAATACTACTTCTAAGTATTTATCAAAGAATAGGAAAATGTTAATTTGCTAAGTTTTTGTACTCCTGTGTTCATAGCAGCATTATTCATAATAGTCAAATTGCAGAACCAACTTAAATGTCCATCAGCCAATGACTACATAAAGAAGTTATGGAATATACACTCAATGGAATACTACTCAGCTAGTAAAAAAGGATGAAATCACCCCTTTGGGTACTAAATGGATAGTTCTTGAGGTGATTATGCTAAGTGAAATATATCAGAAAGTGATAGACAGTTACTAGATGACTTCTCTCATGTGGAATATAACTAACAAATAACAATCAAAATAACTCTTAGACTCTGTGAAAAATATGGTGGTTACCAAAGGGGAAGGGTGCTTACCAGAGGAGGTGGGAGGAAAGATTGGAGAAAGTCAATGTGATAGAAATTTGTTGGTGCTTAAGGTAAGACTTATGCAATTTTTTAATTTTATTTTTATATTCCCCATACAATTGCAACCCCCTTATTTTGACCCAAATCCCTCCTTTCCCCGCCCCCCCCCCCAATAGTGTGTCTCTGGTTCATAGTTGTTTGTTGATTTTGATTTTTTCTTTCTTATAGCTATTCTTTTTCCTGGTCTTTATTTAGGTTTTCTAGATTCCTGCTATGAGTGAGACCATCCGGTATTTTCCTTTTTCTTTCTGGCTTATTTCACTGAGCATGATCCCTTCCAGCGCCAACCATGTTGCTGCAAATTGCATGTGTTTATCTTTTTTGACTGCTGAGTAATATTCCATTGTTACACATTTTTTTAAAGATTTATTTATTTATGCATACAAGAGCTGGAGTACAGGCCAGAGGTGTGGGGGGTGAGAGGATTCACCAGAGACAGAGTAGGGAACAGAACAGGCAGATGGACCGAAGTACACTGCTGAGGGGAGCAGCGGGCAAGTTCAGGAGAGGTCTGCTGCACCATATGGGTAGCTCCCTGTCCGACCAGGGATCGGACTCATGCTGCAAAGGTTGTGGACAGCTTCATAGGTTGTGTCTTAACCCCTTGCAGCACCAGGGAGGCCCAAGACTTACACAATTTCTGGGCCTCCCCGGTGGCGCAGCGGTTGAGCTCTGGGTTGCGAAGCTGCCCGCGGCCTCCGCAGCGCCGGTTCGATCCCCGGCTGCTCCCCGGCCACCGGAGGAGGGTCCCACATGGCGCGCAGACCTCTCCTGCCGCCCGCTGCTCCCCTCAGCAGTGTACTTTGGTCCTTCTGCCTGCTCTGCTCCCCGCTCTGGCTCTGGTGAATTCTCTCACCCTCCCACGCTTCTGACTGTACCCAGTGCATGTATAAACAAAACAAACAAACAAAATAAAATAAATAAAACATGCCTCTATTAAAAAAAATATTAAAAAAAAGTTTCATGTTAAAAAAAAAAAAGACTTACACAATTTTTGAAGAATGAATTTGTTACTCCCAAAATTTACAGTAAGTCAATTAAACTTAAAAATTAATAAGTTAATTTTTATAGTAAATAAATAAGTTAATCAATTGATTTTTTTAACTCTTTTGTAATATTGTGATATTTTCAATTTCTGGTAGATAAGAAATATTGCTCAAGTTTTTCATTTTCCATACTATTTTACCTCGCAATAAATTTTCATTATTAATTAAAACTTAGTAAAAATTAAAATCTAGTCTCTGGCTACTTTTAAGAAATTAAGAAAGTAGTTTGGGAATATGAAATAAAGTTTAGAAAGCGGAAACATTATATTAAACATTACTGAAGCCTTGCTGTTGCAGTTCCTTCTGCCTCCAAAAGGTTTTTTATACTGGGATAATAATGAACACCCAGGTATAGGTAGCCTTCAGGGAAGCAATTTAGCAACTTTGGTAAACTGAAATACAGTTGCTGTAAGTTTGCCTCAGCTAGCAGAACTGCCAACGTGAAGGTCTTATTCCAAAATGTGTTTTTCCTGATTATATCACTTCTTCAATTCCTAGGGTTTAATGTATATATGTATAGGAGAAAAATATATTCTGCCTCATCATCTAAATGTGTTCGATAAATTGTACATAAATTGACTCAGTGATAGAGAACAATCAAGATTAAGGGGTTTTTCATCTCTTTGCTTTCCACTTGTTATTTATATCTGAAGGAAGTATTACATGTAATAAATAAATGGTCCTATTGAAGGATAGTTGTATCCAAGGAAAAGATTGGATTTAATCAGGCTATTTTTAGCAAAGATTAGGAAAATTTTATTTTAAATTCCACCAGTAGTGAGTGGTGGTCCATCCCATCCTTAAAGATTATTATTCTCATGAATTTCACTTAATGTGAATTTGTCATTGAATATAAGAGCATTTAGAAAATATGGAAAAAATCACAAAGCATATAATTACAAATTTCCATAGTTTTGTCAACAGAGAGAAATATCAAATTTTAATAGTTTGGAGTAAAAATTTATTTTAAAAATTAATTCAGGGGGCTCCCTGGTGGTGCAGGTGTTAAGTCTCAGCACTATGAAGCTATCAGCAGCCACTGCAGCACTAGTTCAATGCTGGCCCTGGGAGCTAACCCACATGGCACAGCAGACCTCTCCTGTCTCACCCACTGCTCCCCTCAGCAGTGTATTTCAGTAGATCCACCTGTTCTGCTTCCCACTCTGTCTCTGGTGAATCTTCTCAGCCCCCACCACCGTACCTCTAGCCTACACCCCAGCTCTTGTATGCATAAAGAAATAAATCTTTTAAAAATTAAAAAAAAAAATTCAGTTCTTTCCTCACTTTGATAAGAATGGGGGGGGGGCATTCAATTTACATTCTGTCGGTAGCTATTTGATATTTAAATTTAATCAAAGTTCCTCATTAATCTGTGGTTTTTTTTTTTTTGTAGCACAAGATTAATTCAGGTAGTTTATAGGTCACTTGTGTCCATTTCATTATGTCTTTAACAGGTCGAGAAATTGCAAGAACTAGTAACGTAGGAAAAGCCAGAAAAACTATATCTGATAAGTGGGAAAGTCAGCTTTGGAGAGAGAAAAAGTTTGGCTTAATAGATCACCTGCGTTACAGCTGTGTTTATCCTGAAAGTATTCCACGGAAATTTATTTTTGAACATAGGAAGTTTCTTACTCAGCAGTTTAATTCTCAGCCTGCAAAATACATACCACCTGATGGAATACCCCCAAAACTTGATGATTTTAGGAGTGCTCGCAGCCTTGGATATTTTGAAGTAACCATTCTAGGTAAGTCAACTGTTTTCTTTAAATATTAAGAATGTAATATATTTTAAATATAGTTGATAATATTTTGCTTTAAAAAATTAACGTCACCCCCAAGGAGGGGGGGTGGTCTCCTTAGTAAGACCAAGGAGAGTTCCTGTTTGTCTCAAACCAAAGGAATGAAGTAATAATTCTGGACTACTTGATCTCTAATTGTGGACTTGTAAACATTGTCAAGTTCTTGGAAAGTGTTTTGGAAGAGAAGAATGGAAACCAAGGGACTTTTCCTCAGCCCTGACTATCTGACTACTTCTAAATCTGATTCTGTTCTCCTTTTGCAACACCACTTTCTTGCCCATATTTTCTGCCACTCGTGCATTTGAACCATCAAAGGTTAAAATGTTGGTTAAAGAGAAAGAGGTAATAATTGAGAGATGCTCCTATGAACAGAGGTCTAGTTAGCCCCTAAGGAAAATAAAATCCCCAGGTAACTCAGGTTGAACAGAAAGAAGCTATTGAAAAAGCTCCCAAGGTCTGATAAAGGGAAATAAATGGATTTTCTCAGGTTGTTAAAAACTGAGAAGTAGCTATAGAACTTACAGAAATTTAAAGTTTTTTTCTAATTTATATTTATTTTCTAAGTTTAATTCTAGTAAATGAAAAATCTATACAAAAATTTCATTCTAAAATAAGATCTTAGCCAAAATGAACTATTCTCAGAATGAAGAAAAATTTTTTATTTAATTTGTATTTTAAAAGAAAGTCTTGTTACCTTAAAATGAAAATATAAGGAAAAATCACTAGCAAAGTAACTTAATGCCTGAAAGAAAATGCAGTTCATAGATTTTTTTCCAACTATAACACTTGGATGAATTGCCTTGACCTTTATCAAGATTCCTTTTCCCACTTTACTCTCTCTTCTTCCCTACCTCCTCACACAAAAATGTGTACATATATGTGATTGTGTATATGTCCATATTCTACAAATAGTGTATACATGTAGGAATTTCCACTGGCTCTATTAGACTATCTCAGACTTTAGTTTCAAATGTTTCCTTTCACTTGATTGCATTATATGCTCTCTTTTGGTAGCTTATCATTCTTAGTTTTATATCTAGGAAACAAAATTTACAGCAAATATTTCCTGTATATCACAAAAAGAAACCATGGAAATCATGAAGTTCTTTTGGAAACATAGAAATCAAATGTTTTTCTTCTTTTACCATAATACTAACCCATTAAACTGACCCATTACATGTCTTACAAGTAATTATATTTATAGTTTGGGCTATATATTACCTAAAAGCAAGAAGGCAAATGTATCTTTTTGCCCATTCAGGTCTAATCCATGTTAGAATTATGCTGTTTTATATTCTACCTGTTTTCCAGGTTTTAACATAGTTTAAAGATAAAAGACAGTGGAGAATAAGGCATGTGTGGATAAACAATACAGAACATTTAAAAGGAGACAAAGTAGATGTTATTAGGTACTTGCAGATGACCAAATTATTATCATCTAGCAGCAGTTTTTCTGTGAGCTTTTTACAGGAGGGGAGAAAAGGGGAATTTTCATAATTGAATTATTTAATTTTAGTGTTAAAAGAAGCTTGAATATCTATCTTCTAGTGCTACTCACTAGTAGATAGAAGTTAGGCCATGCTTAGAAATTATGTCTCCCCAGTCTCTAAACATATCATCCTTTGCATAGAAAACAAAAACTTATATATAGGGCCTCCCCGGTGGCGCAGCGGTTGAGCGCTGGGTTGCGAAGCTGCACGCAGCCTCTGCGGCACTGGTTCGATCCCCGGCTGCTCCCCGGCCACCGGAGGAGGGTCCCACATGGCGCGCAGACCTCTCCTGCTGCCCGCTGCTCCCCTCAGCAGTGTACTTCGGTCCTTCTGCCTGCTCTGCTCGCCGCTCTGGCTCTGGTGAATTCTCTCACCCTTCTGCACTTCTGACTGTACCCAGTGCTTGCATAAATAAATAAATAAATAAATAAATAAATAAATAAATAAATAAATAAATCTTCTTAAAAAACAAAACAAAACTTGTATATAGGGATCCTGTTATATTTTTCTCTCTGACAAAACTCATCTGAACTTGTTTATATGAAGTTACTGTATAAGTAACACAGACTAACAAATGGGTTGATTAGCTTTAGCTACAGTTTTCTTTGTTAAAGATATGGAAATGCTCTCCAGATAGTTGATTCATGCATCAAGCTCCTAATACATGTAATCAATATATTCATTATTTAGATCTTAGTAAAGCAGGTCTGTAAAGAAGTACATTTTTACCTTAATTATTGCTATATGATCATAGTACTTCTCTGTTGGTTTAACTTAAATCAAAGAAAATCTAGAGAATTAAAATGAATGTTACTGATGCAGTGATTTTCATAGACCTTGGTGGAAGAGTGTAGCCTATCAATATCATTTGCGGGAGACCTATCCAGATTTCTTGGAATTCTGCTACACTCTAGACAAACAGCCCATTCAATCTCACTGCCCTAAGTAAAGGATACTTATTGCCATAGAGGGCCACTGGTAAGAATGCACCTTGTGTGTCAGGTATGCAGGAATATAATAATGTGCAGGAATATAATAATGGTTGAGAACTACCACTCTCTTAATAATACTTGAAGTATAGATATTCTCTGATTTTGGTTAAGAGCTGAGTATCAGATGTGAATGTGGTGAGTTAATCATATCTTTGTGAAAGTATGAGCCAAGTTGTATTGCCATACTAGAAAATGACCTATGCATTTTAAGCATGGCATGAGCAGTCAACTCAGAAGAGAGAATTAAATGTGTTATTAATATACAATTTGTTAAGAGAATTCTAGAAGTGAAATATTATTTTGAGTGTGTTCTGTGCAAAGGGACAAATATTATTCTGTAAAGGACACATAGTAAATAATTGAGACTTTGCAGGCCATGCAGTTCCTGTCCCAAGTACTGAGCTCTGCTGGCTTAGTTTAAAAGCAGCCATATATAATACATAAATGAATATGCAAGACTGTTTGAACAAAAACTTTATCTGAACTTGAACCTCAAGATTTTCATATATCACAAAAATCTTGTGACTTTTCATTCATTTGTCTTATGGAAATCTAGAGATAAAAACCCCAATAACAACAAATATGATTTAAGGAGTACTGTTAAAATCATTTTTTCTAAATTTTTTGTCAAAAGATTTTTTTTGTCAGAAATTTTTCACATGGTTTATTCAATTTCATTTTCTGCAACATGCATGCATTCATTCATTCATTCATTCATTATTTTAATTGAAGTAAATTAGGATCCTCCCCATCAGGTGTCGCCACTGTAGGGCACCCTCCATCAAATCACTCATTGTCAACCATCAAAGTCCATTGTGCCTCCCTCCCTCTTTGTGAATTTACTGTTCTAGCTAGCAGTAATTGTAACATCAAGGTAATTTAATATGCTATAGTTATATTGAAATAATAAGGCTTTGCTTATCTCGATTGTTTTCTCCTATTAAAGCAATCAAGATGACCAACATAATTGCTGCCCTTCTTGGACTGAGGACCAATTATTTTTACCTCTCTTTCTTTGGTGAAGGAATGCCTCCATTCTTGCTGAGGCCTACTTCAACCATTAGCTGAGTAGCCGTGGGTTTCACCATTGTTGGTTCCCTTAAAGGCTACATCCTCAGCATACCCTATCCCACTGGGATGCTTCCCATTCTGTAACTCAAATGGAGCAGCATACTGGTTCCAGAGCTAGATTATTGTTGCCAAACCTTAGTTCAGATAAACTACAAGTATACCAGCCATGTCCCGCTGTTCTACCTGCCAGGAGTCAGAGTGATGGACCAAAGGGTACTGCTCCCCAGCCCAGGAAAGGGTTCTTGAGACCCTCTGGTAAAGATGGAAAAGATAACTCCACAGACA
Organism: Talpa europaea; assembly: GCF_964194135.1. Lineage (NCBI taxonomy): Eukaryota > Metazoa > Chordata > Mammalia > Eulipotyphla > Talpidae > Talpa > Talpa europaea. The sequence goes on from NC_140081.1 coordinate 65,830,088, forward strand.
GCAGTGAGGGCAGGCATTTACTGATTAACTGAAGAGCAAGGAAAGAAAGCTCTGTGGTGATCTCTCTGGGCATGAGAGAGATTCCCCAAATGCCAAGGCTAGGGGTCTATATAGGTTTAGGAATGAGGTTTGAGTACAAAGGAATTAAACTTTATTGGTGGAGAAAGCAAGGACTGGACTTGGCTAAAGTCAATTTATTGTTGCTAGTTTCCAGGACCAATCAGATTGGTGGTCATGCAGAACTTGTGACCATCTCCAGCGTGAACATTTTATGGAGTCTGTGTGCCTGTAGCTCTAGTCTGAACCAGACTGGTCTCAAGATCTGTGACTTCCTTTTTTTCTGGGTCTGCAATTCCCTTTTCTTCCCATAGCAGCCAAGTTGATGAGCTGTGGAAAAATAGCTCAAAAATGGTTTAAAAAAATGACCTGCGGAAATTTATGGCAGCAGGTGTCTGGGCCTAGATCATCAGGTTTTTAACCTGTTTACCAGCCCATGGGGACAGCAAAATTTTGTCATGGATCCTTTCATGTCGTTGTCCCGGGACCTTTCTTGTCTCAAAAGTAATTTAGTCATTAAACCTCAAGTGCCTACTATCAGATTTCATCACTTTTTTCTCCATTTTTAACATCTTTGAAAATCAGTATATATTTTGCAATTGATGTCATACCATTGTTTAGTTGATGATATTTTTCCTTATACAATAATCTTACCATTATATAAAATAATGATCATCTTAAAATCATCGACATCTTAGATTCGGTAAGATAAGGTATTTGCCGAACACTGCTGGCTGCTATAATTACAAGTCACCCTTCACACACACACAAAAACATACTTTTTGCTGGAAAAGAAACTCAGTGATAACAAAGAATTGAGAAAGAAGATACATAAATTACATGCAGTACAGTTTACAAAAAAAAAAAAATAGGAGCTTATTCGTTCGGATTTATATTACTCTATATTACTCTATATTGTTATTTTTTTTAAAGATTTATTTATTTATTTATACAAGCACTGGGTACAGTCAGAAGGGCGGGAGTGTGAGAGAATTCACGAGAGTCAGAGCGGGGAACAGAACAAACAGACTGACGAGATACACTGCTGAGGGGAGCAGGAGAGGTCTGTCGCGCCACTTGGGACCCTCGCCGATGGCCGGGAATTAAACCGGCGCTGCAGAGGCTGTGGGCAGCTTCGCAGCCCAGTGCTCAACCGCTGTGCCACCAGAGGAGGCCCCTAAAGCTGTGTGGAGATTTCTGGACCTACTAAACATAGAGCTTCCATATGATCCAGCAATTCCACTCCTAGGTATTTACCCAAAGGACACAGAAACATCAATTCCAAAGAACACCTGCACCCCTATGTTTATAGCAGCACTGTTTACAATAGCTAAGCTTTGGAAACAACCCAAATGCCCAAAAATAGATGACTGGATCAAGAAGATGTGGTACATATATACCATGGAATATTACTCAGCATTCAAAAAAGATAAACACATGCAATTTGCAGCAACATGGATGGCGCTGGAAGGGATCATGCTCAGCGAAATAAGCCAAAAAGAAAAAGAAAAATACCGGATGGTCTCACTCATAGCAGGAATCTAGAAAACTTAAATAAGGGACCAGGAAAATGAATAACTATAAGATAGTGAAAATCAAAATCAACAAAAAACTATGAACCAGAGACACTTTTAGGGGGGCGGGAGGGGAGGGATTGGGGTCAGAATGGGGGGGCTGCAATTGTATGGGGAATATAACAATAAAATTTATTTAAAAAAAAAAAAATAAAAAAAAAATAAATGGGTCAAAGGAGAAAAAAAAAAAAAAAATTTATCATAAACAAAAAAAAAGTAACTGAATTGATGAATGTATTAATTATCTTTATTGTGGTAATCCTTTTATAATATATTAATGTGTTAATCATTATTTTGTACATCTTAAACTTACTCAATATTAAATAAGTTTCAATAAAAGGACTTATGAGAAAAGAAAAAGAAAAAAAAATAAATAAATAAATAACACATAGATCACCATTGACGTGCATTATGCATGCATATTGTGGAGAGGATGTTGTGTTCATATCTTTTTTGTAATGCAAATGTGAGTGAATTAATATTTGAACATTTAATGCACAAATTGCTAAGGCGTAGTATTTGAAAAATATAGCTCAAACGTACACAAATGTACATTTGTTCATTTTAACAAATATTTACCAAGAGCTTAATGTGTGCCCAGCACTGTTCTAGGTGCTAAGGTTACATGGGTGAACACAAGTCAGGGAGTTTGAAGTAGAGTGGGAAGGTGATAATTGCTAGAAGAGAGGAGGTTGACAATGCTGTACTAGGAAAGGGTTAAGTTTAAAGAGTTGTCAGGGGATATCTCCCTTAGTAATATTTCACCAGAAATCTGAAAATAAGATACCAGCATGTGCATGAGGTTTCCCATCATGAAGGCAAAGTAAGCCATGGGATTATATAGCAAAGGAACATTCTATGCACAGGAATAGGCGTACAGAGGTCCTGAGGCCTTTTTACTTTTATATTTGCATTCTAAACCCTAGTTTTAAGTGAACTCAGGACAGATTTTGCTAATAATGTTGAAGCTAAACTCATAGTATTCGATAATTTAGAGAACATCTTAACATAGTATCAATGACACACAATAATAAAGCCACCTTCCTGAAAATATTGGGCTTTCCAGTTTCTGGTATTTTTGCAATTTTAATATATATTTCCTTTTTTACAACTTGGAATGCAACCATATATTTTGGTCATTAGGTAGAGTGTTTCTTTTTTATTAAAAACTTATTAAATTGATGGCATATGTAAAAGTTAAACTTAGTCTTAGAATCAAGAAAATAAGATACCAGCATGTGCACATTCACATGAGGTTTGCAGCATTGCTAAGAGTTATGGGGTAGCTATACTTCTTACAATACTCAATTAGATTCCTCAGTAAATTCTAGATATGATCACTGTTTTAGTTTATGAAAGTCAAAATTCAGTAATAATTAAAAAGCTTTAAATAGCCCCTAATTGTATGTTAAACTAAAGCTATGGAATTTAGTGTTATTTACCCATAAAAAGCAGTGAATGGCTTTGTATTTCTGGATCAGTTTACATATTATCAGGAATGACTTTGTTTAGTCATCATTAGCCCTTACTCAGTACTTAAGAATGATTGCAGTTGTAAGGATGAATAGGAGAGCTATTAGGGTCATAGACTCTATAGGAATCAGTAGCTAAATATCAGGGAAGAGTGAAAGGGAGGCATTAAGGATAAGTTGCAGGTTTCTGGATTGGATATCTGGATGGAATTCATAGAGATTTAAAGCTGTTGCTCTATGTTAACCATTACTCTGGCCAAATGGACTCCTTACTCTGGTTTATACTTTTTTTTTTTTTAAAGAATCTGTACTTTTTTTTTTAATTTTTGTAAAGATTTGTTTTTATTTATTTATACATGCACTGGGTACAGTCAGAAGCACAGGAGGTTGAGAGAATTCACCAGAGCCAGAGCGGGGAGCAGAGCAGGCAGAAGGACGGAAGTACACTGCTGAGGGGAGCAGTGGGCAGCAGGAGAGGTCTGCGCGCCATGTGGGACCCTCCTCCAGTGGCCGGGGAGCAGCCGGGGATCAAACCGGCGCTGCAGAGGCTGCGGGCAGCTTCGCAACCCAGCGCTCAACCATGGTGCCACTGGGGAGGCCCTGGTTTATACTTTTGACTACTCCCTGTCCTGCCTGAAATAGCCTCCTCTAAATTTATTTATTTTAAAATAATTTATTTGTATATATTTTACATCATTGTTCATTTTTGTTCAATATTTGCTTTCTTTTCTCAGGTGTAGTCCCCATAGAATTTCCACCACCAAGTCACCTGTGCACCATCACCATAGTCCCTTGTGCTCTTCCCACCCTTGTTTTGATCCCTCTCCCTCCCCCTCCCCTGTAGAATGTTTCAGATTTATAGTTGCCTGTTTATTTTTGTTTTGTTTTTTATTGTTATTATTTTATTCCCTGATCCCTTACTTGGTTCCCCTATATTCCTCCTATAAGTGAAATCATCTGATATTTTTCTTTTTCCTTCTGATTTATTTCACTGAGCACAGTCCCTTCTAACTCCATCCATGTTGCTATGAATGGTGTTTATCTTTTTTGATTGCTGAATAGTATTCCGTTGTGTGTATATACCACATCTTCTTGATCCAGTCATCTATTTTTGGGCATTTGGGTTGTTTCCAAATCTTACCTATTATAAATAGTGCTGCAATAAATATAGGGGTGCAGGTGTCCTTTTGAATTAATGTTTTTGTATCCTTTGGATAGATCCCTAGGAGTGGAATTGTTGGGTCATATGGTAGCTCTATTTTTAGTAGTCTGAGGAACCTCCAGTCAGCTCTCCATAGTGGTTGGACCAGTTTGCATTCCCACTAGCAATGTAGGAGAGTTCCTTTTTCACCACATCCTCACCAACATTTGCTGTTGCTTGTTTTTAATATATGCCATTCTCACTGGTTACACCAGTGAGATACACACTGGTATCTCAGTGTGGTTTTGATTTGCATGTCCCTGATTATGAGGGATGTTGAACATTTTTTCATATACCCATTGGCCATTTGCATTTCCTCTTTGGAGAAATGTCTTTTAAGTTCTGCCCATTTTTTTGACTCCTCTCAGTTTATTTAAATGTTCCTCATTTTTCGGAGATGGACAAATTCCTACAACTCTACAATCACCCAAAGCTAGATAAAGAAGAAATAGAACACCTAAACAGACCAATTACAAGCAGAGAAATTGAAATGGTAATCAAAAACCTCCCCCAAAACAAAAGCCCAGGACCTGATGGATTTACAAATGAATTCTACCAAACATTCAGAGACGAATTAGTGCCTATCCTTCACAAACTCTTCCAAAAAATTGAGAAGGAAGGGACAATACCAAACACGTTCTATGAAGCCAATATTACACTAATACAAAAACCGAACAAGGACAACACAAAAAAGGAAAACTACAGGCCAATCTCCCTAATGAACACTGATGCAAAAATCCTCAATAAAATTTTAGCTATCAGAATCCAACAATGTAGCCATAATATAATTCACCACGACCAAGTTGGATTCATTCCAGTGGCACAAGGATGGTTTAACATCCGAAAATCAATCAACGTTATCCAACACATCAACAAAAAGAAATATAAAAACCATATGATAATATCAATAGATGCTGAGAAAGCTTTCGACAAAGTGCAACACCCATTCATGATAAAAGCCCTTGAAATTCTTGGGATACAAGGAACTTACCTCAACATCATAAAGGCCATCTATGACAAGCCAACAGCCAGTATCATTCTCAATGGTGAAAAGCTGAAAGCAATTCCATTAAGATCTGGAACAAGACAAGGATGTCCACTCTCACCACTGCTTTTCAATATAATACTGGAAGTCCTAGCCAGAGCAATAAGACAAGAGAAAGACATCCAAGGAATCCAAATAGGAAAAGAAGAAGTCAAACTATCACTATTTGCAGATGATATGATAATATACATAGAGAACCCCAAAATCTCCACAGAAAAATTAATTCAACTCATCAATCAATTCAGTAAAGTGGCAGGATACAAAATCAACACGCAAAAGTCAGTAGCCTTCCTATACACAAACAATAAATCTGAAGAAGAAGAAATAAAAAAAAACCATCCCTTTTATTATCGAAACAAAAAAAATCAAATATTTGGGAATAAATCTCACAAAAGAGGTAAAGGACCTATACAAAGAAAACTATAAAACACTGTTAAAAGAAATAGAAGAAGACACAAAGAAATGGAAAGACATCCCCTGCTCATGGATTGGAAGAATAAACATTATTAAAATGGCCATCCTACCAAAAGCAATATACAGATTCAATGCTATTCCAATCAAAATCTCAATGGCATTCTTCAAAGAAATAGAACAATTATTGATGAAATTCATATGGAATCACCAAAAACCCCGAATAGCCAAAGCTCTACTGAAAAAAAAAGAAGGGAATGGAGGCATCACACTCCCAGACTTCAAACTATACTACAAAGCCATAATCATCAAAACTGCATGGTATTGGAACAAGAACAGACATACAGACCAATGGAATCAAATAGAAAATCCAGAAATAAACCCACAGATTTATGGTCAACTAATCTTTGACAAAGGAGCAAAGACTATGCATTGGAGCAAAGAAAGTTTGTTCAATAAATGGTGCTGGGAAAACTGGGTCGCTACATGCAAAAGAATGAAGCTTGACCACTACCTCACACCATACACAAAAATCAACTCAAAATGGATTAAAGAACTAGACATAAGACCTGAAACCATAAAATACATAGAAGGAAATATAGGCGAAACACTACGGGATTTGCACATCAAAGACATCTTTACAGACACATCACCCAAAGCAGTGATAGTGAAGACAAAGATAAACAGCTGGGACTACATCAAATTAAAGAGCTTCTGCACAGCAAAAGAGACAATAACAAAAACAAAGAGAAACCCCACCAACTGGGAGAACATTTTTGCACCCAACACTAATGATAAAGGACTGATCACAAAAATCTACAAAGAGCTGATGAGACTCAGCAACAACAAAGAAAATAATCCAGTCAAAAAATGGGCAGAAGAGCTAAAAAGAAACTTCTCTGAAGAAGAAATGCAAATGGCCAACAGACATATGAAAAAATGTTCAACATCACTTGTAATCAGGGAAATGCAAATCAAAACTACCATGAGATACCATCTCACACCAGTGAGAATGGCACATATTAAAAAAACTAGCAACAACAAATGTTGGCGAGGGTGTGGAGAAAAAGGAACTCTCCTGCACTGTTGGTGGGAGTGCAAACTGGTTCAACCACTATGGAGAGCTGTGTGGAGATTTCTGGACCTACTAAACATAGAGCTTCCATATGATCCAGCAATTCCACTCCTAGGTATTTACCCAAAGGACACAGAAACATCAATTCCAAAGAGCACCTGCACCCCTATGTTTATAGCAGCACTGTTTACAATAGCTAAGCTTTGGAAACAACCCAAATGCCCAAAAATAGATGACTGGATCAAGAAGATGTGGCACATATATACCATGGAATATTACTCAGCATTCAAAAAAGATAACACATGCAATTTGCAGCAACATGGATGGCGCTGGAAGGGATCATGCTCAGCGAAATAAGCCAAAAAGAAAAAGAAAAATACCGGATGGTCTCACTCATAGCAGGAATCTAGAGAACTTAAATAAGGGACCAGGAAAATGAATATAAGAAAGTGAAAATCAAAATCAACAGAAAACTATGAACCAGAGACACTTTTTGGGGGATGGGGGGCGGGAGGGGAAGGATTGGGGTCAGAATGGGGCATTTGCAATTGTATGGGGGAATATAAAAATAAAATTTATTATTTAAAAAAAATAAAAATAAATAAAATAAAAATTAAAAAAAATAGATGTTCCTCATTTTTCAGTTCCCAGCTCAAAATCCTCCCTAGGAATTCTTTTTGATCTACCCTAGCTGGTGTTCAGACCCCATGTAAGACAGTTACAGATCAGGATTCATTTTGTTCCCCCATCTCCCCTTAGCTACCACAACCTTTTAGAGCCCTGATGGGGAATGATTAAGGTTTGTCTAGTATATTTGAAGACAGGTGGGACCTAGTTACTACCTTCCCTGCCTTTGCCTGAATCATACATCCTTAAGTTCAAATAGCAATAGGGGAACCAATCTCTGAATTCATACCCTATGATAGCACCTGTGATGAATGACCAAGAAAACACTCTGTATGTCTTCATTTATATAACCAGACAGTCAATCCTCTGGATATTAAGATTTAAACCTTCCAACAGTAGGGGAAACATTTTGAAATCTTATTTACAGCAGTGGTGATCCATTACACCAAAGTTTCTCTGCTTTCAACCAATAGCATGTATTCATAAATGCTTATATAACTAAGGATTCAGTCCCCAGTTCTGAAACAAAATTTTGTGAAATTACTAAGTACATACTGGGATCAAACCAGCAAAGCTACACTCATTAGCAACAAGTACTAACCCACTGAACTTTTAATAAAGTATGTTTTTTCTATAACAGGTCTGAACCATGAGATAGCAATTGATGTTGCATTTCTACCCATGTATTGTCCAGAAGACCTCAGAACATCTCAGATAGACACATTGTTAACCTGCATGAATTACAGCTGCGTGTATCCACCTGAAATAACTGACAATGATAGATTGCCAGGTCCAAGGGCAGTTGCAGGTAAGAAAATCTTGGTATTCTTTTCACTCAGAAAATGAAATTATTATAAATAGCTCTAACCTTAAAATGTTACTATGTGAACACTTCTAACCTTAACATTTAATACAGTTTAAAGGGTTATTTGGTAAGTGATCCCCATGAGACTATATTCTTAAATAAATTAATGGTTCCTATTCCAGGCAAGCATTAAGAATATTCTAAATCTAAGTATTCATAGACCTAAGTGGTATGCACATGGGGCAGTGCAAATTCTGCTCTTCTCTCCTTTTAACTCTGGCGAGACTAAATGTCCTTGCACCTTGTAGTTGCCTGAAATATTAATGCCTCCATAGTATAGTATAGAACAATTGTTTTCTCTTATAAATATTTAGTTACTCGAGTGCTATGCAATAAATTCCTTGAGGACTGCTAGGACTGATGTAGTCCCAATAGTGAAACCCTTCAACCAACTAATTGTGTAGGCTGCTACCAAACTTTAAATTATTCCTATATACCTGCAAAAGTATGTGTCCAATTAAATTATCCTGTTCACTTTCTGCTGTTGTTTCTATTTCCTAAGCATGTGGTAAAGTTTCTAGCACTTTTTGTTGAACTTACAAGGAAATTACATTTTAAAGAGCTTTTAGGAAAGCCTTTTTATTCTCTTGGGATTTTGTTGTGGGTCTTTCTAAGATGATGAAACTCTTGAGTGTATGTTGTTTTTAAACAAGTCCTAAGAGCGGTGCCTGGTGATGAAGTAACTTATGGAAGTAATGGCTATTACTAACTGAACTTGAATAACTTTCTAAGAGATGAGGGATTTTATTTCCCCATTTCTCCCCTCCCCCCCAGCCTTTAGTAACCTCTGTTCTGCTTTCCGTCGCTATGAATTTGCCTATTCTAAGTGCTTCATGTAAGTGGAATCATATGATATTTGACCTTTTGTATCACTTAATATAATATTCTCAAGGTTCATCCATGTTATAATATGTATCGGCATTTCTTTTCTATGACTATATTTTCTGTATTCCTCTGTGGTGGTGGTGGGGAGTTGTGGGGTGTGTGTGTGTGTGTAATCACATTTGCTTATCCATTCATCTGCTGATGGGCATTTGAGTTGTTTCTACCTCTTGTCTATTGTGAATAATTTTGTAATTTTGCTGTGAAAATTGGTATATAAATATATTTTTGAACCCCTGGTCTGTGTTTTGGTCATATACCTCAACGTGGAATTGCTGAGTCATATGGTAATTCTATATTTGATTTTTTGAGGAAACACCAAACCATTTTCCACAACCATTGCACTATTTTAAATTCCCATGGGCTATGCTGAGTATTCCAGTTTTTCTTCCTCCTCACCAAAACTTGTTACTTTTCTGGGTTTTTTTGATAACAGCCATCCTAAAGTTATATGTCATTTTGATTTTGATTTGTATTTCCTAATTATGAATGGTGTAGAACATCTTTTTATGTCCTCATTGGACATTTGTATGTCATCTTTGGAGAAATATCCATTCAAATCCTTTGCCCATTTATGAATTGGGTTGTTTCAGGGGCTTTTGTTGTTGTTAATAAGGCTTCAATTTTATGACTTAAAATTTCTTTTTTTTAAAGATTTATTTTTATTTATACAAGAGCTGGGGTACAGGCCAGAGGTCCGGGAGTGTAAGAGGATTCACCAGAGACAGAGTGGGAAGCAGAACAGGCAGACGGACTGAAGGCACTGCTGAGGGGAGCAGCGGGCGAGACAGGAGAGGTCTGCTGCGCCATGTGGGATTCTTCCTGGCCGGCTAGGAATCAAACCGGCGCTGCAGAGGCTGCGGACAGCTTCACAGCATGGCGCTCAACCTGCTGCGCCACTGGGGAGGCCCATGACTTAAATTTTTAATCCAGGGGCCTCCCTGATGGTGCAGGTGTTAAAGTCTCAGTGCTATCAAGCTATCACCAGCCACTGTGGCCTGAGTTTGTCCCCCTCCAGGGAGCTAACCCACACAGCAGTGCATGCAACAGACCTCTCCTGTCTCACCCACTCACTTCTCCCCTCAGCAGTCTATTTCAGTAGATCTGCCTGTTCTCTTCCCCACTCTGTCTCTGGTCGATCCTGTTATCCCCTGCACCTCTGGCCTACACCGCAGTTCTTGTATGCATAAATAAATAAAAGGAAATCTTTTTTGAAATTTAATCCATTTGGGGGCCTCCCCTGGTGGCTCAGTGGTTGAGCGCTGGGCTGCGAGGCTGCCCGTAGTCTCTGCAGTGCCGGTTCCTTCCCCGGCTGCCGGCGAGGGTCCCACAAAAAAAAAATAATAATAAAAATAATCCATTTGGAATTTATTTTGGTTCAGAGACTGAGATAGAGATCCAGCTTTATTTTCTCTCAAGCAGTTAACCTTATGTCCCAAGGCATTTATTTAATAATGCTTACTGAATTAATGTCCTAATTGTTATCATTTTCAACCATGAGGTACATTGAGTCAATGTATTCATTGATAAACTTTTCAGAAACAGAGCATGGTTTAGAGGAGTTTTAACATATTTAAGGAAACAATTTTTTTGTCTCTTAGGTAATGCAGGGTTTCCATACTATTTTCAGAGACAAGAATTACAAGATAGGTTGTACTGTGCTGAGGTTACAAAACAACTCCAAAGTCTCAGTGACTTAACACAATAAAAATTTATTTCTTGCTCAATTCACGTATGGTGCAGTGAGCAATTAACACTCTTCCCAAGCAGTGATTAAGGAATCCAATCTGTTTCCACCTTGTTATAGCCCCAATAGGAACAGATGACTCCTAGGGTTATATAGGCAGAGGAAGAAATGGAGGCACTGCCTTTTAATTGTGTTGGCCTGGAAGTGACACATCACTTTGGCGTTCTCATTTGCCAAAAATCAATTACATGATCCCAACATAGCCACAGGGAGGGCCAGAGTGCTTTGTCTTCCCATGCAATCATGAGAATGAATGAGTGGAGAACACATAACATTGTCTTTGTCACACTCGCCTGATGTATTTGTGGATGTTCTTAAAAATCTGTAATTTTTGTAAATATAAGAATTTAAAAGAAACTTATTTTATAGGTGAAGTACTTTTGAGAAGATTCCTTTTTGATATAAATGATAGCACCCTAATGTCGTTAACTAGAAAATGATCGTTGTTCATATTTGAGGGTTTGCTATGTGTTAGCAAGTACTAGTAGTTTTTATTATATTCATTGTGCCTATCAAAGATGCATAATTTTAAATCATTCATTAGATTTCGTGACATGTCTAGCACAGGTGGATTTACTATGAAGCATAAGTTCCTTCCAAGGCCATCTTGTTATTCTTTTGTATATTGTATTCTTTTTCATAAAAGGGTCCCCTAGTAGTATACCCTTCAGGCCCTACAAAACCTAGACCTACCACTCCCTCTTAGCACTGTTTTGAAACAATGTAGCACTAGCACAAAACTTGAAAAATGCATTTCTGGAAGCCAGACTCTTTAGATTAGAATTACCATGTGACTTTGCTTAAGTTACTTAACCTCTAAGTGTTTTAGAATTCTTTGTTACATGTAACCACTGAAATCTGTGATCTATTAGTTAAATAGTGGTCAGTTAAGGTTTTGAATGAGTTTCCTTAACACTTGGAGCAAAAAGTAAATAAAAAAGGAAGAAATACTGTCCCAGTTTTTGCAGATTGCATCTGTGATGGCAGGTACCCCTTCAACACTTAGGCAGGCTGTGTCTAACTCTGCCTAAGCCTTTACTTCCTGTTCTGAAGTGCTTGTAGATCAGCCCTAGATGAACAATTAGCATCTTCTCAGGGCCTTTTCTAAAGCCTGGGTGTTCATGTGGCCTTCTTGATTTCCTGTGTATACAGGAATTTTTAAAATCTGCGCATCTCAGGGGCCTCCCTGGTGCCACAAGGGGTTAAGATGCAGCCTTTGAAGCTGTCCGCAGCCTCTGCAGCACGAGTTCTATCCCAGGCTGGCCAGGGAGCAACCCACATAGCACAGCAGACCTCTCCTGACTTGCCCGCTGCTCCCCTCAGCAGTGAACTTTGGTTGATTTGCCTGTACTGTTTGCCACTCTGTCTCTGGTGAATCCTCTCACCATCACCACCACCCCCTGCACCTCTGGCCTGTACTCCAGCTCTTGTATGCATAAATAAATAAATCTTTAAAAAAATAAAATAAAATCCCCACATCTCTTTAGCCAACCTTTTGTCACTATTGCTTTGCCCCAACTTTATCATTCTAGCTGCACTGGCCAATGGGTTTACCTTTATATGCTTTCAACAAAAACCCCTGGGAAAGCCGCCCCAGTCTTGGGAATGCCCTGAATCAGGAGAAACAAAAGCAACCCCTTTCATCTGTCCTTGAGGGAGCTGCCCAGCAGATCAAAACACACAACCACATCTTTGAGAATAAGGGCTGCATGCTCCCTCTGGTACTGGCAACCATTTTTCTGGCTGCTGCTCATCTGGGGAGTGAGGAGTGTAGGAAGGCTATTTAAAACACCGCAACACTCTCTTACTGCAGTGTAGCGATGTCATTCATTAATCTTTCCCCTGGTTATTTTAAGTTTTTTTCCCCTAGATTTCACAGTTCTGGAAAAGTTGACCTGAGAGTTTTTGCCAGCATATGAATTGCATTAATGGAGGCACAAAGCCCTGGAATTCCCTACTCTGCCATTTTCAGCAATGTCATTGGCCTAATCTATCTTCTTTAAAACTTCTAAGCACATCCAAACCTAATTTAGTTAATAAAGCCACTTCAGGGCCTCCCTGGTGATGCAGGTGGTTGAGCGCAGAGCTGTGAAGCTGCCCACAGCCTCTGCAGCATGGGTTCAATCCCGACCTGCCAGGGATATGCCCACATGGCTTGGTAGACCTCTCCTGTCTTGCCCGCTGCGCCCCTCAGCAGTGTATTTCATTTGGTCTGCCTATTCTGTTCCCCACTCTTTCTCTGGTGAATCCTCTCACACTCCCTCACCCCTGGCCTGTACCCCAGTTCTTGTATACATGAATAAATAAATCTTAAAAAAAAAAGCCATTTAAGGCACATATTAAAAAAACTAGCAACAACAAATGTTGGCGAGGGTGTGGAGAAAAAGGAACTCTTCTGCACTGTTGGTGGGAGTGCAAACTGGTCCAACCACTGTGGAGAGCTGTGTGGAGATTTCTGGACCTACTAAACATAGAGCTTCCATATGATCCAGCAATTCCACTCCTAGGTATTTACCCAAAGGACACAGAAACATCAATTCCAAACAACACCTGCACCCCTATGTTTATAGCAGCACTGTTTACAATAGCTAAGCTTTGGAAACAACCCAAATGCCCAAAAATAGATGACTGGATCAAGAAGATGTGGTACATATACACCATGGAATATTACTCAGCATTCAAAAAAGATAAACACATGCAATTTGCAGCAACATGGATGGCGCTGGAAGGGATCATGCTCAGCGAAATAAGCCAAAAAGAAAAAGAAAAATACCGGATGGTCTCTCTCATAGCAGGAATCTAGAAAACTTAAATAAGGGACCAGGAAAATGAATAACTATAAGAAAGTGAAAATCAAAATCAACAAAAAACTATGAACCAGAGACACTTTTAGGGGGGCGGGGGCGGGAGGGGAGGGATTGGGGTCAGAATGGGGGGGCTGCAATTGTATGGGGAATATAACAATAAAATTTATAAAAAAAATGAACAAAATACAAAATTCAGTATAATTTTACCATTCACATTAGCAGGAGAACAATGGCAAGTGGCTTTGGACTACTATTCCATCTGGCATTTCAGTTTCTGTTTAGATTAATAGGTACAATAGGAGTGGAAATTTTCTGGGCTAGAGTTTAATGGTGATCAGTGCTGCTCCTTTCTGAAAGGACCCATCCACCTGTGGACAAAGCCTTCTGTCTGTTACCATGGCCCTGAATAAAGTGACTGATGAGCATGTGAGTCTATTTCATGTTGCAAAAAGGAAGAACTTACATTCCAGTTAACTACACTGTCTCATCCTGATACGAATTATGCCAGCTGAGATAATCAATCACTTATCAGGCTGCTGAGAGCCCATTAGCATGTGGTTAACATGCTAGTGATCACGACAGTATTCTTCAATGTGGGAAGTGGCCCTTTGGTATAATACACTTCAATAGTTTAAGCTCAATAATAATAACTCTTGTTTAACAAGATATTAGATTGACTCTTATAAATTAGAAGATTGTTTTCATGATCTATGTAATCTACTCTATTAATAAAAATAGAACTGAAGCCTCTTGAAAAAAAAAAGCCATTTAAAAAAAACCTTAAGTTACATATATTTATTTTGTTTTAGTAACTTCAGTTATTGATAACTTGTAATTTGAAATATTTGAAAAGTTTTGCAAACAATTGATAAATTTCAAAATAGAAAAGTTGATCTTTGCACTTCCTTGAAGTATACAATAAATTATTTACTTGTCACCATGTAAATGACCTTGAAAATATGTATATTTACTTTGCTTCACTAAAATATTTAAAAATAAAAACAACAATATGGTAGTCGAATTCCAGCCACTACCTCTTGACATTATTGATAACACCTGTTGGGTGTATTCACTTTAATTTGCAGAAGTTACGATACAACTTGGATGAATGTGTGATGAGTTGGATGGAAGGAGAACATAAAGGACAGTTTGAGTATTATAAGAAAAAAATCAGCTTATGTGACAGTAAATCCAAGTAAATATTTAACTATTTTATAATACTTACCATCTGCTTTTTTACTTTTAGGTGATATTATAAAAGCAGTAACGGAACTGGATAGAGTACATATCGTCGGTATCTTGGATATCTGCAATTTGGGTAACAATAAAGTAGAAGTCTTTTTGCAGAAAATTTATAGCCCAGAGAAAACTTCTTAAAATTTGACAAATGAAATTATTCAGAGTATAAAGAGGGCATTGCTTTAAAAATACTCTGTCATGTTGTTGGCAATTTAAGTAACTTTTTCAGCAAGAATATGATATAAACTATAAGGTTAAGTGGTTTTATGTTCATTTTGTGTTTGGAGCTACCAAGCTTCATCTTAAATTCATTGAAAAAGTTATCAAAACAATTTTTTTGTGTTATCAAGAAAATGTATCGTCTATATGTCCGTTATCTTGACGTGTGATAATTGTGTTCACTTTTCTGTTTGTGAAATGCATTTTAATTCTAGAACCGCAACATCAGGCATCCTGACTTACAAGAGTAAATTTTCATGGAAACTTAGCACCTTTCCACTTTTTCTCACATATAATGAGAAATTATTAATTGAAATTTGAAGATGAAATTCTCTAAAAGTGGCAAACATGCATTTCTCATTTCAAAGCACACCTGAATTGGTATTGTTCAGTTGTTCTGGTCTTTAATTTGGACAGCCTTACAGTAAGTGTGCTAAATTGTCTTAAGGTTTTATACTTTTTATTGTGACTTCATATCCTTTGAATTTCTAAATGTTTTGACTAGTGTGTGATCTTAAAACCAGAGGCTACTGTATGTCTATATTCTTGCTATTCATTTATAATTTGGGTACATGTGATATGAATTCAAATAGTAAAGTTTTATCTCATGTTAACATTTTAAGTGCTTGTATTGAAAGTATAAAACATTTAACTAAGGGAATTTCTTTTATTCTGATTGTCTGTTCCACTTCATTATAACTGTAAATGGTCATTCCACATTTGCAAGGTCCTGTGGTTGGTTGATATCTCTGTGGTTAGATGAGCTAAAATGACCGCCGTCACTTGAGTTAAAAAGAATTCTGTACAAGATGAATTCGATTGTAGTTAAGCTATTAACTTGTGGGGTTTTCTTCCAGCCCTACAGTTCAGTGACTTCATATGCTATACATTTGAAATGTGTTAGGCAGCTCATAAGCATAAAGATAGATGCTGCCGTTTGTTCATAAATGTGTTCGGTATTTTGTTCCTTATAAATGTATTTAAATGTTAATTAAAATAGTGTGAATTTTTCTCGTGTTAAGATTTTGATTGTATTATTAAAGAAGTTAAAACATAATCACCTTATGGTCTCCTTTCTCACTTTGTATGTATTTGATGTTTTTCTTCCACATTATTGGCTCATGACAGAACTACATACACTTGCTAAATGAGCTGACATGATTCTGCCATTGGTTCCATTCTTCCATATGATTCTTCTTCCAACAGATTGAATACTTGTTTATGAAAAGAATCTGGGTTTTTGTATTAAACTATTATAAACTTTAAAAGACAAGTCAAATTTAATGCTACATAAATGTTAGATAAGAGGAAATTTAATACTTAAATAGCTATTAACTAAAAATCTTAGGCAGAGATTTCCAAACTATACACTTTAAAGGTGTGATTTCTTTGCTCATATTGCATGAGAAATATGAATTTTTTTAAATTTAGGATTTTCAAGAACAACTTTCCTAGCAGTATGTTTTGTATTCTAGTAATGTTTTTATCCAAATTTGAAGTTAAACATCTGTGTCCACATTTCTCGTGGTTGCAAAATTGGATAGCAGCTATGGTAGTTTCCTAAGAAAACAGCAAACTACTACCTTCAGAAAACTTTATCTTCAAGTGATTAATATGTTCACTAATTCCAAAGCAACACAAATATACTGCTGTGATAGTGCCTACATATTAACATATCAACTAATAAATTATGTAGTCTACCAGAGACCACAGTCTCACACTGAAGTTTCTAAGTGTAGATGGCACATGAGAGGAACACATTGAAAGAAAAATCTGAGCACACATTCTTTGCCAAACACTTATATTTCTTTGTTGGAATTATCCTACATTCACTTAATTCATATTAAGAAAAAAAACTTAAGACATTTAAAACCCTCTTTCGGTGACACCAGTATTTGATATTTTTAGCTATTATGAACTATATAGTCCATTCTTCTCCTAAATGAGCTATAATTATAGACAATTATGCCAGTATGCACTGTAGATTCTAGCCAATTCTGTTGTTCTAAAGTTATTTGTGTAGTTTGTAGTTAAGCTGGTTGCTATTTCACTGGTTACCTCTTCAGGTGCATTTACCCTTTCTTCTTTTTTAAGCATTGCTACCCAAGAATTTGCAGGTAAATTGATGTAAGGTGAAATACATATTACTCAGTTCTGCTTGTATCAGTAATTGGCTATTTATAATAAAGAAATTTTAGGGGGAAAGGTTAAAAATTCATCAATTTCTGGAATTCTCAGAAAATTTCATTTATTTGATATTATGTTTGAATTTATGACTTGTGTCCAGAACTAATAAACTTACCTTTTGGTCCAGGTCATACCGCCCTTTATATTATCCCTCATTTTTACATTGTTATATTGATACCACTTCTAGCCCTAAATATTTGGTTTCCTTTATACCAAAGAAATCAATAATAGATTGTAAAAAAAGATTTAAAGTTAGCCACAGCCCTGACCTTAATCCCTATGGAACTTCAAGGAAAGCCACAAGCCAATTTAAGAAAAGTAAATAAAGGCCTTAGTTTTATATTTGTAAAATTTTAAAATAATGTTCCCATCCAGTTCTGTGATTCTTTTATTTTTTAATTAATATAGTTACTAGAATACTGAAAACAGCCTTATGTTATTTTCGTGTGTTTTATGAAAATGTGGTTTTCTCTGAGGATCATTTTGTTTGTTTGTTTGTTTTAAATGAAGTACCATTGTTTTACACCCTTGCTAGTGTTTTGACAGTATAGGATTTCTCCCCTCAGGTGTGGTCGCCATAACCCTCCCACCACCAAAGCACCCATAAATAATCCTCCACTATAGTCCATTGTGCTTCTCCCCACCCCTCCAGCCCCCACCCCCACCCCGCATGCCTCAGATATAGGGTCAGCTTTTAAGGGATGGCTTTAAACTTTGTCTTTGTTTGATCCTTTCTTTGCTTTGTTTGCTCTATATTCCACATTGAAAAACATTTATTTTAAAGTTAGGATTAAATCACTGTGAATTATAGCAGTTCTTTTTAACAACAAAAAAAAAAAGGACATCTTTAATCCCAGGCTTTGTTTTGTCAAGAAAGAAAATAGTTTTCATTATTCTAATTCCTATTCTAATTAGTTAGAAGTTCAATTGATGTCTACCACAATTACTTTGTGATATAAAGGGCAACCTGGACAGGGTTTTTTCTTACAGTGCTTTCCAACTGTAAGAAGTTTTGTTGCCTGATCGTTTTTTTTACTGATAACATACATATAACCTCAAATTTGAAATATTTTAGCTTTTTTAAATAATATGCATATTTTCATTGAAAATCAAACATCACATTTTGAGGATCCTCTGTTACTATTCTGAGATGATTGCATTTGACTCCTAATAGCTTAGGATCTAGATGTTGTCCCTAACAAGGTTTTAATATTTTTTTATAGATGGGGGACTAAAACAGAAAAAGACCAAGTTATTTGATGTAAAATTGTCAAACAAATGAAATTGTAAGGTTAAGCTTATAACCCCAAAGTTTGTGTTTATATTTTAAGTTGAGCACAAAATGAAATGTTTGAATAAAAAAATTTCAGTGGTCACTGTGAGAGAAATGTCTCTGAATCCTGGGGCTCATAAAGTAATGAGCCAGATTATTGCAGCACATGTTCAGATATTTGAATGGCCACTCTGTGGTAAGTCTGGGTTAGCCCTAAGAACACAATACAACACAAGCAAAGACAGACATGGCCCCTGCTCTCCTGGAGCTTATAGTATTGTGTAAGAGAAAAACATTAAGATAGTTGCACAAATTAGTGAGATAAATACAAATGATGAGATCAATGGAAAAATACATGGTTTGTATATAACAAAGAAACCAGAAGCAGGGAGGGGATCACTGGGAAAGTTTTCCTGAGGTAAGAGTCTTAAAGCTCAAGGTGTGTTTGAGGACTTAAATGAAAACTGATAAGGCTGGAGCACAGAGTGGGATACAGGGCCTTCCTGTGGCACAAGGGGTTAAGCACAGCACTATGAAGCTATCAGCAGCCTCTGCAGCACCCATTCCATCCTCACCAGCCAGGGAGCAACCCACATGGTGCAGCAGACCTATCCTGTCTCTCCTGCTGCTCCTGTCAGCAGTGTATTTCAGTCAGTCTGCCTGTTCTGTTCCCCACTCTGTCTCTGCTGAATCCTCTCATCCCCCACACCTCTGGACTGTACCCCAGTTCTTCTATGCATAAAAAATCTTAAAAAAAAGTAAGTGGGATACAAAATGAGATAGGCAGATACACAAGGGCTCTTGCAAACTAGGCAGAACCATATAGACTGTGGTTAAGGATTTTAATTTGTATCTTCAGAGCACTGGGAACCCATTGAATGGTTCCTGGTCAGCATGTAGCATCATTCAGATCATGTTTTACAACACCCATGTCTGCTGGAAAGACAATAGCTGGTCAGGAGGTTGGCAGAGATTACTAGTTGTACCCTAATACCTATTCCATAGAACTGTCCATTTTTAGCAGGACACATGGTTACCTAGAATAAACAACACTGTCCCCTTCTTCCTGTAGGGATCGCCTTGGACTAAGTTCTGGACAACAAGCTTTCCAATGGGAAGTGAGCAGAAGTAATGTGTACAGTTTCTTTTTTTTTAAAGATTTGTTTTTATTTATTAATGCATACAAGAACTGGGGTGTAGGCCAGAGGTGCAGGTTGAGAGGATTCACCAGAGACGGAGTGGGGAGCGAAACAAGCAGATCTACTGAAGTACACTGCTGAGGGGAGCAGCCAGTGAGACTGGAGAGGTCTGCTGCACCATGTGGGTAGCTCCCTGGCCAGGGATCGAACTCATGCCTCAGTGGCTGGCAATAGCTTGATAGTGCTGAGACTTTAACTCCTGTGCCACCAAGGAGGCCCCCAGTTTCTGAATCATTCTCTCAAAGGGTGAAAGGGAATGCTGTCTTTCTCTTTCCACCTTTTCCTAATGGCTGGAATGTGAGCATAGTGGTGAAACTTCTCGATCACGCAGAAAAAATCCACCCCCTAGAGATGTAAATGCAACTAGCTAGTAGAAAGAACCCGGGGCCCTGACATTGTGGGACTGCCATACCAGCTTTGTACTGCTTACCTTTGTCGTGTGAGAGAAAAATGAACTTCTCTCTTGCCTATGGCAACATTATTTTGGGTCTCTGACCAGTTGTCAAACCTGTATCTCACTAATGCAGGTGACAAAAGTGAAAGCAAGGGGACAAGCTAGGGGATATATGAGACTGAGTTAAATGACTATAGTACATACACTTGTTGGAGGTAACATTAAGATAAAGATTCAGGCATTTTAATTTCAGTTCTTTCTTAACAAATTCCCACTGAAAGAAAAAAATTCTAACTAGAAAAATGCTTCCTCCCCAAACCACAAAAGCATTATCTTAGTAACCAAATAATAATATGTAGGTGACTTTCAAGTATCTTTGCTGCCATGTGGTCCTAGGCATATTTGACTTTTGACGTAAGTGTTTTGTATTATCAAGCCTTTGTTATTTGAACATACATCAAGTTAGAGTCACCCGGCCCAGAATTGAAAGTTTGCTACGGATAATCAAGAGTACTGTATTCTGTTAGAAACATAGTGCTATGCTCCCTCATTGTCTTTAAACAGTGTAACCATAGCTGCTGTTCAATCATATGAAAAAGTTGCCTAAGACACAGTAATTCCCTTCTCTATGACTTATTGATGTTGATTATGTACTTTCACTAAGCTACTTAATATTAACTAAGGTACTTAATATTAAGATACAAGTAGTCAAAAAACGGCATAGTATTAAGTGTTCCCTACTATATGACAATGCTTCTCAGACTCCGCTTCATAGTGGTATCACCTGGGGAGTTTAAAAGTGTTACGCCCAAATGTCACCTCCAAGTTTCTGATTGCGGTGTAGCCTGAGCATCAAGCTAGTTAAAAATTCTCCAGGTGAGGGCCTCCCAAGTGGTGCAAGGGGATAAGACGCAACCTATGAGGCTGTCCGCAGCCACTGCAGCATGAGTTTGAGCCCCGGCCCTCCAGGGAACTACACACATGGTGCAGCAGACCTCTCCTAACTTGCCTGCTGCTCCCCTCAGCAGTGTATTTCAGTCAGTCTGCCTGTTCTGTTCCCCACTCTGTCTCTGGTGAATCCTCTCACCCCTGCGCCTCTGGCCTGTCCCCCAGCTCTTGTGTGCATAAATAAATGAATCTTTTTTAAAAAATTCCCCAGGTGATTCCAATGTGCAGACAAGATTGAGAATCATTAATGTATAGTACTGTTTGGAATTTACCTATTTAGGTGCTACCGTTTTATCTGCTCTTGATGTCGTTTCATCATGAATTGTGCTGATAGGAAGGAAAGTATTTTAATGAATAGTTTGTAAACAACTTTTATTTTCATAGTGCTCTGACATATTAGATCTAGAAAAGTCCTTATAAATAAATTTTAGTCTAAATTCTTTTATTGTGTAAATGAAGACAGTGTCCTAAAGAGGTTTTTATATTCCTGAGGATATACTAGTTGCTGCAATCAGCACTCATGCAAACTTAGGGTTTGTAAGATACTTCAAAATCTTCAGAGCACCTTGTGAAGTACAAATAAACATCACACCTTTATTGTTTGGAGATTGAAGCACAATGAGATCAAAATGAAATGATAGCAACTAGTTTGTCAAAATTCAAACTAGATCCAGTACTAGATCCATAAAGTACAAGTTGTATGATCTAAATTTCTTAAATTGTGACATGCATAAGAATTAATCTGGACAGCTTATTTAAGATTCTGATGCAGGATGACCGAGGGTGGGACACAGGAATATTTACTTTTTTTTTTTACATCATTTTTCATTTTTGCACAATATGCATTTTCATCTTGGTTATAGGCCCCATACAATTCCCACCCCCTCATTTTGATCCCACTCCCTCCTCCCCCCCGGAGGGTGTCTCTGGTTTATAGTTGCTTGTTGATTTTGATTTTTACTTTATTATAATTAGTCTTTGGAAATATAGGCGAAACACTATATGACATATACCTCAGTAACATCTTTACAGACACATCACCCACAGCAGTGATAGTGAAGGCAAAGATAAACAGCTGGGACTACATCAAATTAAAGAGCTTCTGTACAGCAAGAGATGCCCCACTGATTGGGAGAAAATTTTTGCACACAACACTAATTGATAAAGGACTGATCACAAAAATCTACAAAGAGCTGATGAGACTTAACAAAAACAAAGTAAATAATCCAGTCCAAAAATGGGCAGAAGAGCTAAAAAGAAACTTCTCCAAAAAGGAAATGCAAATGGCCAATAGGCATATGAAAAAATGCTCAACATCACTTGTAATCAGGGAAATGCAAATCAAAACTACCATGAGATACCATCCTACACCAGTGAGAATGGCACATATTAAAAAAACTTGCAACAACAAATGTTGGCGAGGATGTGGAGAAAAAGGAACTCTCCTGCACCGCTGGTGGGGGTGCAAACTGGTCCAACCACTGTGGAGAGCTGTGTGGAGATTCCTCAACTTGCTAAAGATGGAGCTTCCATATGATCCAGCAATTCCTCTCCTAGGTATTTACCCGAAGGACACAGAAACATTCATTCAAACAGGCACCTGCACCCTTTGGTTTATAGCAGCACTATTTACAATAGCTAAGCTATGGAAACAACCCAAATGCCCAAAAATAGATGACTAGATCAAGAAGATGTGGTGCATATGCACAATGGAATATGACTCAGCAATCAAAAAAGATAAACTCATGCAATTTGCAGCAACATGGATGGAGCTGGAGGGATCATGCTCAGCGAAATAAGCCAGAAAAAAAAAAAAGGAAAATACCAGATGGTCTCACTCATAGCAGGAATTTAGAAAACCTAAATAAGGAACCAGGAATTTTTACTTTTTAATAAACTTCCAAGTCTAACATCGGTGTTCTTCAAACGAAACTTTAAAAACACTGAATATCACTAGACTGCTCATCATCCAGCAAATTACCTTGGGTATTAACATAAAAGTTGTATTGATGGATATAATTTATTATTCCAGGACTAATTTTACTTAACTGTAATTTTTTTAAACAATCTAAAATTATCTTTTTAAGTTCTGACTGAAAGCCACAAAAGAAAACATAAAAGCTCAGACATACAAGATATGTAATGCTGGATACCATATAAAGTCATGTAGTTCAACCTCCAGATTTATTTAAAATAGTTTACATGTTCTTGGTGATGGGAATTGAGTGGGACTACACCTGAGAGGAGAAAGCATAAATTGTACAAAAATGAACAATGATGTAAAATATAAAGAACTAAATAGATTACATGTTCTTTGGATAAATACCATAAGTAGAATAAAGATCACACGGTATTTCTATTCTTAATTCTTTGAGAAACCTCCACAGTGTTTTCCATAGTGACTGCAACAATTTACATTCCCACCAACAGCGTACAAGTGTTCCCCTGGGTAGCCTCAGTCACACTTGTTTCTCTTTGTTGTTGTTGTTAGTAGCCATTCTCACTGGTGTGAGGTGATGGCTCAGTGAGATTTTGATTTGCATGTCCCTAATAACAATAGATGATAAACATCTTCTCATATGCCTATTGGCCATCTGTAAGTCTTCTTTGAATAAAAGTCTACTCAGGTCTTCTGCCCTTTTTAAAACTGGGTTGTTTGGTGTTTTTTGTTGTTGAATTGTATGAGTTCTTTATATATTTTGGATATGATTTGAAAATATCTTCTCCCATGCAACGGTTGCCTTTT
Organism: Talpa europaea; assembly: GCF_964194135.1. NCBI lineage: Eukaryota > Metazoa > Chordata > Mammalia > Eulipotyphla > Talpidae > Talpa > Talpa europaea. Next base: position 65,854,056 of record NC_140081.1, read on the forward strand.
GATTGGGATGATGAGTTCTTTCATTGTACAGAAGCTTTTTCATTTGATATACTCCCATTTGTTTATTTTTTATTTTGTTTCTCTTGCATTAATAAAAATATTAAAAAAAGAAAACAAGACTGAAATTTTTAAATAGCTTACTAAAGTTCTCTTTAATAGCACTGCCACAAAGTATTATGGAAAAGTTGTCTTTTTTAAGTAATTAATTTTTAATTGAGGCAATATTTGGATGCCCCCATCAGGTATCACCACTGTAGTACACCACCACCAAATTACCCATAGTCCTCCACCATAGTCCATTATACTTCCTTTCCTCCTTGTTCTTACACCTCCCAGCCCTCGCCCACTCAGTGCTTCAGTTCTGTAGTCAGCTTTCAAGGGTTACTTTTTAAGCTTGTCTTTATGTGAATCCTAGTTTAATTGGGAAAGTTGTCATTTTTAAGGCACATACTAATTTAACTTATGCAAAAAACATAATGTGATGATTTGAAACTAGTATGTTGAGATTATTCAATAAAATTTGAGTTCTAGTGAATTTAGCTAACTTCTTACTAATCTTGTAAAACTTTTTCATGAGAAATCTTTCCTTTAGAAGCAATTTAATAATTGGTAGGAAATGTTAAATCAAATTTCTAGGATTTTACTCATTATTTTTGTATTGGATGCTTATGAGGAATGTATCACAGATGTCCTCTAGAAATTAGAAGACTACTGGTTTTGAAAATAACAACACTTTTATTTTCACTTGTATAGTTTTCTTTGTCAAGTCAGTACAGGCTTTCGTATGAGTTTTAACACATCCAAATGGTAGTGCTAACCGTAAAATAATAAACTATTTACATTTACTCTTAAATCAACCGTAGCTAATATACAAAACCTTTAAATTTTTCAAAGTTCAATTCTATGAATAAGTACTAAGTGATTATTCTATAATGTGGTACTAATACAAGCTACTATCGTTAGGAACGGCAGCTATAATTTGAGGGAAGGGTTTATATTTGTACTGTGTATCTGCTGTGATTTATTCACTAGGTTTTATTGCACATTCCCTGAATACTTCCCCTCTGCCGAATGATGTTAACTGCTGGTTCTTACCTACACTGTCTACCCTAATGCTAGATCTCCGATGTCTAAGGTAAGGTAAGAAGAAGAAGGAGAAAATAGTTTCATTGATTATCTATTACCTCCTTTCCACAATGTCTCCTATTTTCTGGTGTCATGTCCCCTGGACTCTTACAGTCCCTATGGTGCCGGAGTACTTTTCTCAAACTTCAGACTACTATTGTGTCTACCTTTCTGTTGACCTGGTGGCTTTCTTCTTCTCTGATAGCCTAATGCCTGTTTGTCTAGTTTCCTGACTCTTGGCCCAATCAGATTCTTTATATCTCTTGTTTTTCTTGTCCATTCAGCTAGTCCTTCACCAGCCCTTGGCACACATTGCAATCTCCCTATCCCAACAACTTGCTTAGACCAGTTGACCCCACAGCAATTATTTCCAAGGCTGCTAGAATCCAGTATATACCTGATTAAAAACAGAGCTTACAATACAGGAAGCAATGAAATAAATAAATCTGTCTCCACATTTGAAAGAACTAGAATTTAAAGTTCTAAATGATAGAAGTTAAACCTTCAACAGTCTTTTGTTAGCGTTTAACACTTGGGACATAAAAATTAATGGAATTCAGCAACTCACAGGTATTAGTCAATCAACAAATATTTGAGTGCTTACCATAGGCAAGGCACTGTACTTGAAATGAAAGGATATCTAGACACTGAATTATGTTTACTTTGCAACAAATAAACAAGGTAGTGGAAGCTATTCCCTGGCTGGGGGCTGCTAAGAAAAATTCCATAAAGAACATAAGAGAAAAAAGGCTATAAAATCAATTCGAGTAATGCTATAACAATTAAAATTGTGGATCTTAATTTACTCCCAGCTGAAGTGGTTGACAGCATATTTCAGCAGGGCTTGGAAAACCAGTTTGGTGTTTTAGATATTCTGAGCGAGGTGACTTTCAGCGTTGTCACGTGGCATTCCCAAGAGTTCAGTTCCTCATTCCAATCCACTCCATGTTTATGAAACTGCATTAGCTCTAACAGTAAGCAGAAAAAAATGTCAGTGCACGAAGCCATCCAGTCCTGATAAGTTGATATGTAGAATAAAGTTGATGGTGTTATGTATTGCTAAGGCAGTCCTGGTTAAGGGTTATGTGTGTGTACAGTTGGAGGAGGGGCTGGCAAAAGGGAAAGTAGATAACTAAAGTAAAAGCGAGCTGATGTATTCAGAGCTTATGTTGCTACAGGTGAGATCGGTTACCTACTAGGCAACTGAAATTTCAAACTTCTGCTTAGCGGGGACCTGAGTGGACAAATGGTGACTGATAGTTGGAAATATCAGCAGGCATTTTAAATTTTATACTCAAATGAACGAGCAATGAAACAGGAGAATAAGTTCAGTTGTTTTCGGCTGCTTGTAATTTTTACCTTCTTATTTAAAACCACAGCATCTTTTGTAGTGGATGCCAATGTGACTGTGACTTACTACAATGAAACCAGCAACGAGACTACCACAGAGACATGTGAATGTGGTATTTATGGAATAGCCTCACCATTGGCTAATGCTGGGGGGGTGGTGGGCATCCCAAAGAACAACTACCAAGCTTGTGACCCCAGCACTGAGTTTACTAATACTCACGAGCCCTGGATTGCGCTGATAGAAAGAGGAAATTGTACATTTTCTGAAAAAATTCAAATCGCGGGCAGAAGAAATGCTGACGCTGTTGTGATTTACAATGGTCCAGACCCTGGCAACCAGACGATACAGATGGCAAACTTCGGTAAGTAATTATGCATTCTGCAGAAGGGTTAATGTCTTTGTTTATCTTCAAATGGTATTTTCCTTCTAGAATTACCCTTGGATCTGGCAATGAGATTGTAAAATAATTTTCCTTTATATTTTCTTGCCCAGCACTACTTGGAAATCCTTTACTACTATTACTCAGTATTTGTCAGTGGTTCCTGTTTTCTTGCAGACCTCTTAGCTGTATTAGTTTTCTGTGTGTATTATGTAATGGTTGTTTAATAAGTGTGCCTTTACCTCTAAACATTAAAGAAAACTAAATTTGAATTTCATGATTAAGTTGTACTTTTCAGTTTGATTCATTTTGTGTTGTAAAAAAAGGTTGTTATGTAGTCAAGCACAGGGTAGTTGCAACACCAATTCATTCTTAGGATTAACTACCAGTATGTTGTAAGTGTGCAAAATGTTTACAGAAATGAGAGTTCAACTATGCTGTAGGCATGTGAGATTTGTATCTGTGGGACTAATACATTAAGCAATTACTCTGTAAGAAAACCTATACATTGAAAAGGGTATGGCAGAAATAGGATAACACGATGATTCACAACAAAAGTAAAGATTTCCCTTAGAAATGTTTGCTTATGACTTCACTAAATATAACCATTAATTTATTCACTACCTAAAGGCACTTGCTTCTGACTGAGAATGGCTGTTTTTTTGTTAATGCCACTTTCCAAATAAATGTTTTTTAAACCAGTGAAGAAGTAGACGCCTGAGCCACGTTTTCTATACTATGGGTGGGTGTTGGCGTTTGGGGCCCCAGACCTGGCCACAGGGCGGGGAAATGGTAATAATTTCAAACAAGGTAAGAAGTGACAGAACACAGTGTCAGGATAATTGGTGTTGTCATTGCCAAATGTGGCCTCTGAGAAAGTTAATGTAAATTAAATTAAACAGATTCTGGAATTGTAAAGGAGAGAAAATCAATTTTGTGTTAATAGTGGAGTGAGTGGATCATCCCTGGTTGCATACATATAATAAGACAATTTAGGGGGAAAAAAAGACAATTTAGTACTAATGTTTGAAAAACAAGCTTCTTGTTTTTCTTTGGTTATCAAAAACACAATGAAGATGGTCTTTCAGCTGTACAAAATTACTGTAAATCTCTAACTCAACTCTTTTATAACATATCCTGGACATTGCCAAAACTCAGGCATTCACTTTTTTTTTTTTGAAGTTAAAAAAGTTTCATAAGCATTCTCCCCAAATTCTTATATTTTTTCAAGTGATTTTTATTATAACAAAAATAAAATAAGGTACCTTTATGATGAAAAATAGAAAGTAAACCTGTTCTATGGAACCTACTTTTTTATATTACAATTTAAAGATTCTGAGTAGTCCAGGTTTCTGGAATTGTCTATGGATAATCACATTCTGCTTATTAACTCTGCTGTTGTTTTTAAGTGTAAACAGTATCAAACTAAAGTACTAAAGTAGTCCTATTTTCAAAACTTACTTTACAAAGTGCAGAAAGGGCCAATATCTAGTGGACTACAGGTATCCAGCCACTGAATTTAAAAGATTTACCCAAAGTCACTCAGTAAATCTTGCCAAAGGTCACACATACTTGCAGGTTTTAATATATGACTCTGAGCAGCGTTTAGAAAACAAGGCAGTTACAATTATCATGTCATATACACAGCCAAATAATCAAGGATACATGATAAAAAACATTTTTTTAAAACCGCAGCATTTGGCAACTCTCCTCCTTGCCTGCCTGTGACAATGCAGGTGTCTCTCTTTTTCCCTTTCTCTTTTCCTAATAAACCTGTCCTTTTAAAATGTAAAAAGAAAAAAAAAACCTACAGCATTGCCCTTTTTCAAATAGGCACATTAGAAAAGAGAGCATAACGATAGCGATTGTAATTGTTAGTATTTATGGTCATTCACTATCTGCCAGGCACTATTCCAGGGCCATTATTTTATGTAATGATTATGGATCTTTAACACTGAATGATCTTGACTCCAAAGAATAAAAACAATGACGCTAATGTTTTTCAGTTTAAGAAAGACCTATGAACAAGTGTCACTGAAGTTCTTTTTTTTTTTAAGAAGTTTATTTTTTTTTATTTTTCTGTTTTAAAGATTTATTTATTTATTTATACAAGCACTGGGTACAGTCAGAAGCGCCAGAGCCAGAGCAGGGAACAGAACAGGCAGACCAACGAAGTACACTGCTGAGGGGAGCAGCGGGGGTGGCAGGAGAGGTCTGCATGCCATGTGGGACCCTTGCCCTGCAGCCGGGGATCGAACCGGCGCTGCAAAGGTTGCGGGCAGCTTCGCAACCCAGCACTCAACCTCCGTGCCAGCGGGAAGGCCCTATCACTGAAGTTCTTCCTTCCCAGCAATTTCCTTCCATAGATACTATTCTATGATGTAATCAACAAATAAAATAAAGCAAATAGGAATATGAAAATGATGGTCAACCTCTAGTCCATTCAAAACAGTGTCTTTATTTTATAACAGAAGCCAAAATCTTGTGGTTTTGTTGTCTTTTCTTAAGTGTTTTGTTTAGGAAAAGGGTGTGGCAAAAATTCCTAACAAATTTGTAGCTTCACCTTCCATCTCATCATCTTTTCTTATCCCTAAAAATTGCCCTTTCAGAAAACCACACTCCAGCCCCTTCAGGGCTGTGGCACCCTTTCGTTCTTCCCTGTAGCTGAAAAAGTTGGGTTTGTTGTTGCAACAACTGGAGAATGCACATCTTGGGACGCTATGGCTTCTCAACAAGAGGGCATTAGACAGAACTTCGGCTCGTTTTCAAAGATGTGGGGGACGCTTTAAGGAAGCAGGCCGTTAACCAGACATCCCCGTCTATCTGCGACTGGGGAATTTCACTGCTAAATCCAGGAAATTTCTGGGAAAACCGGGATAAATTGGTCACTCTAGGTGGCTTTGTTATGCATTTGGTTGCAGTCAGTAAGTAGGAGTAATTCTGTGACCTGATTTCTAAATAAAAGTGAGGAAGATTTAGCCAAGGACAATATTGTCATTGGTCAAGAAGCAGCAGTCACTTGTTATTTAGGATGCAAATGTTTGGTCAATTTGTGGCTTGGGCACTTTTCATATCTAGAGTATGTTCAGACGTGAGTGTGTATTTTTGTCTTGACCCATCAAAGCCACAGCATAACCTTCTGTAATGTTGATGCTGTGTAATATGTTCAACAAAATAACACCAAGGCCAAACATCAGGCCAAGCCCCAGGCGCCAGGGACTGCTTGTTTCATTCTTGACTAACATGCACTATGCCCATGCCTTACTGTTATTCAAATACACCTCTCCTCTCTTTACAAGTTTTGTTCCTCTCTTTCACTTTCAAGGTCTACAATAAAAGCCTAAGGGATGTTCCTGCCCGCCCCCCACCACCTCTCATGATTTCAGGATGTGGGGACACAAAATCCTTACCCCTGGGTTGGGTCTATTTCTGCCCTTGGTAACTAGCAGAATTCTTTTTCTGAAGGGGCCAATTTCTTTTTTTTTTAATATTATTTTTCTTTTTATTTTTTTTATAGAGGCATGTTTTATTTATTTATTTGTTTGTTTGTTTTTGTTTATACATGCACTGGGTACAGTCAGAAGTGCGGGAGGGTGAGAGAATTCATCAGAGCCAGAGTGGGGGGGTGGAGGGGGGGCAGATTAGGCAGAAGGACCGAAGTACACTGCTGAGGGGAGCAGCGGGCGGCAGGAGAGGTCTGCGCGCCATGTGGGACCCTCCTCCAGTGGCTGGGGAGCAGCTGGGTATTGAACCGGCGCTGCAGAGGCTGCAGGCAGCTTCACAACCCAGCACTCAACCGCTGTGCTACCGGGGAGGCCCAGAAGGGACCAATTTCTATCTGAGAAGAGCTCCCCCTGAAAAGGAATAGTATATAGTGCAGGATGTGGAGGTAAACATTTAATTAAACATTTCCCGATTTGCTGTGTGTTTTGACTTGTTGTTTTGATGGAATTGGAATGGTGATCCTTAAGTGGTTATGTAACTTCTTAACAACCCTTTCCAAATTCTGCAGAAACATCCATCCAGTTCTGTTTGTCCCAGATGTTCAAGAAAAGTTAGGACACCTTACTTATAAAAGCAGAAAATTCAGAACATGTTAAACATTTGGTTGCTGAGCAAACAGGTTTTGAAAGTTAAATAGGCCATTAATAGGTAAATAGCCTAAAGAAATGTTTAGATTTGAATGTAGTGAAGGCAACAATTTGGGAGGGATACTTATTTTTTGTCATTTTGGCTGTGTCTAATAAGTGGATTAGAAGGTGAAGTTTGTGGCATTTCAGACTCCCCAAAACTCACTAAATCCAGAGCAATTAAATACATGAAAAGGAAGGGTTTAGTCATAGCAGCAAACTCACAAGCTTTATAAAAGTGTTTTTTCTGGAAATGAGAGCGGAAATAAAAACATAGCATATAAATGAAATGAGAAGGTAATAAAAACTTCAATAAGACTTAGATTCTCCTATCTATTGCAGATATATATTATATTATATATATATATTAGAGCTATATATGTATAATATATATGTGTGTGAGCTTAATTCAAGAAAATAAATCAGTTCCCCTTCAAATGAATCTCAAGTCTATCTCCTTGTGACCATCTCCAAGATTTCATCTTGGCTATCTTAGACCTCTGCAGTAACTTTCAAACTGATCTCCCTCCTTCTCTTGTCCCCTTCTAAGCCCACTCTCTACACTGAAGCCAAATAGGCATTTTGAAGAAGATAAATCACACTCTCATACCCTTCAATTGCCTCCAATGGAACTAGAAGTTCAAAGCCCTTCCCATGTCCTTACCCAGCCCTGAATCACCTGGCCCTGCCTAGCACTGACGTTTCCTCCGTCCTCTTGCTGATCCTAGCCACACCTGGGTGTTTTCAGTCCCTCAATTCCATGAAACTCTTCCCTGACCTTGAAACTGAAAGTCCCCGGTACCTCTCCCTCCTTCACTCTTCTCATTAAACAAAGTCCTGTTGAGCTTATCTCCAAGCAGGTCTTAAATCCTGTACCCCAGCTCTTGCATGCATAAACAAATAAATCTGCGGCATTCATCAGAGCACAGGCTATTATCATCTCTCACCAGTGCAATAGCTTCCCAAATGGTCTCTCTGCTACTTTCACCCCTCTACACGGTCTGTATTCCACACAAGAGCCAGGGTGATCCTGCAGAAAATGTAATTCAGTTCCAATTAAAATAAAATCCAAGATTCATGCCATGTGGCACAAGGCCCTGTATTATCAGGCCTTATTCCGTGCCTCTCACCCCTGATTACTAGGGTGAACCTCTGCCACCCTGCTCTTTTTGCTGTTTCTAAACCAATAAAGAAATATGAACAAGCTTTTGTACTTGCTGTTCCCTCTACCTGAGTCAGTTCTGCTTCGTATTTTCATATATGCTGCCTGCAAAAATATAAGCATTTACAGTCCCACCACCAGCCTAGCCTGGCAACCATCATGTCTCACATTGTCTCCTAAAATATAGGTTGGATCACATTGCTCCTCTTCTCAAAGACCCCTCCCCTGTGCCTTTCCTTTTTTCTTAGAATAAAATGTAAATTTTACCATGCCTAAAGCACTTGTGTGGTCTGGCCTTTGCCTCCAGTGCCTCCCTCCATCTCCCCAACGGTGCTAAACCACTCTAGCTTTGGGGTATTTTCTCTAACACATGAAGTTTTTTCTATGTGAGATCCTTTTGGCTTGCTTTTCTCCCCATTGCCACCATCACTAGCACACATAGTAGGTCCTCCAAATCCCAGTTTAAAGTCTCTTCTAAGAAGTCTCCCTCATCCACATTATTTCCCTTTGAAAACTGCTGCCCATTTCTGTTTAAATCTCTTATAAGGTGTAATTATTTTGTTATTTTATTATTTGTCTCTCCCACTTGATTGTAAGTTCCAGAAGAGGAGGGACCACGTCTGTCATGTTTGCTATTATACCCACTCTACTGAGCTTAGCAGATGATTTTGTGAGTTGTTGTGTAAGTGATACTTTAAGAAACTAGAAAACAAACAACTCCCTTTTATACATGGAAAGGTGCACAAGTTTAAACAACCTGGATAAGGTGACTTCAGCAAACTAAAGCATTTAACAAATTTTTTAAATTTTTATCTGTACAAGTAATATTTTCTCCTTAAAAAAAAAAAAACAAAAAAAAAGGGGTGGCGCAAGGGGTTAAGACGCAATCTATGAAGCTGTCCGCAGCCACTGAAGCACTAGTTCAATCCCCCTGCCAGCCAGGGAGCTACCCACATGGCACAGTAGACCTCCCCTGTCTCTCCTGCTGCTCCCCTCAGCAGTGTATTACAATCAATCTGCCTGTTCTGTTCCCCACTCTGTCTCTGGTGAATCCTCTCACCCCCCACACCTCTGGCCTGTACCCCAGCTCTCGTATGCATAAGTAAATAAATCTTTTTAAAAAACCTGACAATATAATTGAAGTCCCCCCCACCACTAACACCCCCAAATTTGGTCATCTTCCCAGAGATAACCATTCATTATGTAATCTTTCAAACTTTTTCAGTTAATGTTCTCTCTCTCTATATATATACATGTACACTTACATATTATATAGATAGATTATATATGAACATTAATAACAAAAATATACTCTATGTTATATATAAATTCTATACATGTGATCAAATTGTATTTTATTTTAACATTAACACAGTTAATCTGTAGATTGCTTTTGTCATTGAACAGCAAGCATTGAAGTTATTTCCATGTCATTAAATTTATATTTAGCGCTAACTCATTCTTTTAACTACTGCATAATATTCCATAGTATGTACACACTCATAGTTTATTTAACTACACCCCAATTTATGGATATCTGGGTTATTTTCAATTCTGCTTATTATAGACAGTAGTTAAATAATATTGATATTGATCATGCATCACTATAAATGTTGATCTTGCACCTGGCTACCTTGAAATCCTATTAATTTTAATAGCTTGTCCATTGGTTCTCTTGAGTTTTCAAGATAATCATTTTATCAAAATGTTTTGCCTCTTCTTTTATATTAATTTTACCTCTTAGTTCTTACCAATGGTTTTATACCATTCTTACAACCCCAGAAGTGATAATAGTGTACATCTTTGACTTATTCCTGACACTACTAAAACAACACTCTCACTGTTCCACTATTAAGTGTGTTGTTTTGATAGAAGTTTCAGGACTTCAGTAAGGTTTGTGGATATTTTTATCTTTATTGGCAAGCTAAAATAGGAACATACATTTATATATGGCTATGCATAGATAGATATAAATAAAGATATACTCACTATTGTAAGATAGAACCTAAAGGGGAAATTCAGTATCTTACTGTCAGCTTATGGGAAATATAACATGATATACAGAAATAATAGGTAAAAGGAATAGTATTGTTTTTCTTTTTCTTTTTCAGATATTGGTGTCCCAGATAAAAGGATTAAAAACATTTTCTTGCTTTTAAATATGACTCCAAGTTGAGTGTCAAGTTTTAAGACACAAATAAAAATTAAAGGCATCCTGACAAATTAGGAGAATAACTTATTAAAAACAAGCCATAATGAACAGTTACAGAAATGTAATAATGTATAGAAATAAATAATAAATGTGGAGACATGAAATAGAAAAAATGGGACAAAAAAGACAAGTTTACAAGCAAATATTTGACAATCACATTGTACCACAAACTAAATGAAGTATGACAGTTATTTTAAGAGCTAATATAATCATAGGATGCACTTACAAATATATTACATGATAGGTCTGAAAAACATCTCAGTTATGTTTGAAATTTATGAAAATCTATAGACATCACAAGCTTTGATATAACCTGGCTTATAATAACAGGATTTTACTACCTCTCTCTAGTACTTGCATTAAGTTCCCAAGTACCCTCTCTGTCTGTTTCTATCTCTCTGTTTCCCTCTCTCCCTGTCCCCACCCTCTCCATACAAGTACATGCATGCCTATCAGCATGAGGGTTTATATTTTTTATAAGAAATCAAAGATACAGCACCTCTGGATGCTGGTTTCCAGAAAAAACAAAATGAGTAAATTCACTACGAGCTCTGTAAAGTACATTTTTCTCTCTCCTTCCTCCATTTTAAAATCAAGGGCTCGGGTCTCTCCTGGTGATGCAGGCGGTTGAGCGCAGTGCTGTGAAGCTGTCCGCAGCCTCTGCAGCACGGGTTGTATCCCAACCGGCCAGGGAGAATTCCACGTGGCACAGCAGACCTCTCCTGTCTTGCCCGCTGCTCCCCTCAGCAGTGTATTTCGTCAGTCTGCCTGTTCTGTTCCCCACTCTGTCTCTGCTGAATCCTCTCACCCTCCTGAGCATCTGGCCTGTACCCTGGTTCTTTTATGCATGAATAAATAATCTTAATTTTTTTTTAAATCAAGGACTATTTGTAAGAATCTAAGCACATGTTTTTTGTTCATCAATATATTCTTTGCTTAAGTCTTGGCTTTTTCCTCCTAAATTTTGACGTTTGTTATATTATGAAATGCTGCCAAGACCATTATTTCCCCCAAATTATCGATAATTATTAGGAAAGCATGTGTGTGATTGTGTAAGAGACAGAGAGAGAGAAAGAGAGAGCGAGCGAGAGAACAGAGAAATGTTTAAGCAGGTTTGAACAAAACAGGCTACTTCTTAAATATTCTTTCCCTCTCTACACTGCAACCTGTAGTTCCTATGTCTCCTTACTCCAGCCACCCTTCCTGCACCATTCAAACTTACCTTCAGTCGGCATCAAGGACTTCTTGTAAATAAATTATAGCCATTTCCATCTAAACTTGTAAATCCTGTGTCCTCATGTAGGGAATTTCAGGCACAACTTTGATAAAGTATCCCAAGGGGAGCTTTACTAGTTGTTCCTGGTAACAACATGACTTAAGCAAACAAACTCCATTTCTAACTGGGGACAACTATCAGGACATTCCACAGAATTGTGGAGGAGTAAATTTGGGGAAATATTTCAGAGCACCCCTCATCACATCGTATAAGCAACAAACTATTCCACTTATGCACTGAACCTGCTATGATTACATAAATGTTTAATAATATACTAGTATTGAAATATTTTAGATTTATATATTTTTATCTAAATTTTTAATAATACATATTCTCAGTATGACCATTTAATGGCTTCACCATGCAAAGATAGTGACACCCTGTGGTCAAATTAACTCATCTCTGGTAGTAACCTGTACATTGGAATCTCCTTGGTGGAAAGTACAAATAGTTGGAAATGAAATTTTGCTTAAAAATTCACTTGCTTTTGATTTTCAAGTGACTGTTACAGTGCCATTATTCATAAAAATATTTGGAGCGCCTTTTTTCTTGCAATATTGCACTTTACTCCTGTTAAAATCTGTGTTTTTCCCTGCCCTTAATGAAGGCAATTGATAGTTATTTTCTATGTGCCAAACATTCTTCTAAGTGTACTAATTTCAACAATTCTGTGAGGTACAACTCCGTGAGTTATATATTTTATTTATTTATTTTTATTATTATTTTTTTAAATTTTACATATTTTTTACATCATTTTTCACTTTTGCACAATGTGTGCATTTTCATCTTGGTTATAGTCCCCATACAATTCCCCCCACCCCTTGTTTTAATCCTACTCCCTCCTCCCACCCCTGTAGTGTGTCTCTGGTTTATAGTTGCTTGTTGATTTTGATTTTTGAGTTATATATTTTATACATAAAGAAACTGAGGCACAAAAGGTTGGTTAACTTCCATAGGGTCATGCAGTTACTAAGATGCAAAACTGGGATTGGAAACTTAATATCATGACTCCAGAGTCCATGCTTTTTTTTTTTTTATAAAAGATTGATTTATTTATACAAGCACTGGAGTACAGGCCAGAGGCGCAGGAGGGTGAGAGAATTCAGGCGAGACAGGAGAGGTCTGTGGCATCATGTGGGAATCGCTCTGGCTGGCAGGGAATTGAACCGGCTCTGCAGAGGCTGCGGACAGCCTCACAGCGCTGCGCTCAACCCGCTGCACCACCAGGGAGGCCCCAGAGTCCACGCTCTTAATCAGTGCTTAATCGGTGCTCTTAATCATTCCTTTCTTGTGGACATGCAGTATGCGAGGTATGTGCAAAAACATAATCAATCACTGCCCTCAAAGAGGAAAAGGTCATAGGTAGAACTGATATTTATACAATGAGTAAAAGTCAGAATACTAAAAAAAAAAAAAAATGTTAAAGTGCTTACAGCTAAAAAAAAAATGTAAGTGTACGCAGTCAGGGGATTACAAGAGCCATCAACATGGATATTAAAGTTATGGAAGGTAAGAACAGACAACTCAAATATCAGCAGAGGGAATATAAAAGAGAGAGTTACAAGGGTAGGTGATCAGGTCATAACATATTTCTATTAAGGTTTCAGAGGCTGAGCAGACCAAGCTGGAGATAATACCCAGACTATGACTATGACCAGTGGAATGAGTGAAGTGAAGAGGAAGCAAAGGTCCTGAAGTTGAATCACAATGACGTCAAAATACAGGCTGATAGAAGGACTTAGGGTTCAGAGGATGACTAGGAGGCACATGACAAAGTCTTCATATATGTGGGGAAGGAAGGAATAAAGTATGATAAAAGCAAGTGCCATGGGGACCCTACAGAAAACAGGTGTTTTTTTGGGCCTCCCCTGGTGGTGCAGGTGGCTGAGCGTGGCACTGTGAAGCTGTTTGTAGCCTCTGTAGCGCCGGTTTGATCCCAGCCGGCCGGCGAGAGACCCACATGGAACTGCAGATCTCTCCTGTCTCGCCTGCTGCTCCCCTCAGCAGTGTATTTCGTCAGTTTGCCTGTTCTGTTCCCCACTCTGTCTCTGGTGAATCCTCTCACCCTCCCGCACATCTGGCCTGTACCCCGGTTCTTGTATAAATAAATAAATAAATAAATCTTAAAAAAAAAAAAACGGGTTTTTTTTTCATGAGTGTGGGTGAGAGTGGTCTGGAAACGCCATGTGGTGGTGAGAAGAGCCCTGAAATGCATGTGGTGTGGAAGGATGAGCCGCTGCTACTGAAAGCAACTGAAGGAGACGTGGTATCCTCAGCACTGAGTCAAGGGCCATAGGAAATGGCAAGCCTTAGTGTAGCCCTCAGTGAAGAGATGAGGGAATTTTATTTGTGTGTCATGTAACCAGAGATCTGGAAAACACTGTGGAAACTTTTGGAAAGGGAGCAGTTAAAGAAGAAAAGGCATGAGCAGAACGGAGAAGAGAGCACAGAGAGAATATTAACAAAATTAGCTTCATTTGGGGCAATAAATTGGCATGACATGAATGTGAGGCCAGGGGGCATTAATGTAAAGGTTTTAATCGAAATTCTGGAACAAAGTTGTCTCAGGCAAGTGCAGCAGTTGGTTCATCAGTGTAGAAGTCGGTGTATATGAAACATCAGAGAATTATTCACAAGACAGCCGGCACTCTTGAAGGAGCTTGGAAGGGCAGAGCTGAGTAGGTTAGAGATGAAAATAAGAAAGAATTTAGATCAAAAGCATTTGTTCGTAGAGCTTTGATTGTAGATTACAAAGATCTGAAGGAGGGGCATACCAGAGTTTGTGCAGGAAGGAGTTCAGTGCAGGGTAATAGGTGCTGAACCTGAATGTAAAGCTACCCAGCCCTAAGGTTCCAAACGGAGCTGCTTTAAAGTCTTAAATCACATGCAAGTTGGGACATGAGTTCAGTGTTACCTGGGTATCTGGAGTATATTGCATAAAATACGAAATCTTTATGAAGAATGAGCACCTGGCAAAATTCTTTTTGGCCATTTTGATAAATCAAATGTTTTAGGAAATGATTTGTTTGTTATGACTAATGCTAATTGCCTATCTGAGTGGAGGAGATTTGATTTTTGTAAGAACTGGTGGAAATTTAGTCAAGGCCTTAAGATGTCAAAATCGTAATTATTAAATGCTTGGATGCTCTGCATTCCAGAATTGAATTAAATCCAATCTACATTTACTTGTGTATATTTTTAGCTTTTAAATGGAAATGCAAATTGAGTTATTTTCCTCAAAGCAGTCAATTCAGTGAAGGAAGAGGAGGAGGATTGTAATGTTTGACATTATTTTAGATCTAAAAATGTCTACATGGACCAATAACCATTTGTCAAAAATAACTTTCTGCTTATTGTGTTTATTAGCCTCATATAGTATATAACCAGCATCTAAATGCTTAGTAACTTAAGTATAATAAGATTAGCTACAATCGGAGGCCACAATGGTTAATTCTGAGAAATTTAGTACCATCATTCCAACCATAGGGCAAATGCTCTTAGAAAATTAGTCTTGTCAAAAAGCCAGGATATGCAAGAAGGCCATATTTACCAAAGGGCTTTGTGTAGAATTCTTGGAACAGAGCTCAGATGAAGGGAGGGGTAAGCTGCATTTTTGTCAGAAGAAGATGTGTCATTTCACTGACCATTTTTCAAAGAATCCCATTCTTTCTGCCCTGAAAACTGCAGCTCTTTGGCTCAGCAAGGAAAGGGCTTAAAGAAGGCCTAAAAAATAGTAGGGCTCTAACCTGCTGCATGTTGCCACATGATATCTCACCCACCTGGGATACAACGAATGAGGTTAAACTCTGGAGTATAAAGCCCTGGGGTACTGTTTGTTCTTGTTTACATATCCATACCCTGGGCGAAGGGAAGCTGTTTGTGGCTGGGAAGAAAGCTCTTAGGAGAGCAAGCTCTCAAGCTGACGCTTGGGTTATCTAACATGGGGATACAAGACATAAAAATGGGGTTTTTTTCCATCTATAAAGCAAGGGTTTACTTATCTCTTCAGCAAATATTTACTGAGTGCCAACTATTTCTTCTGTCCCTCCAAGTTTTACATTTCATAACTATCTCTCTGAGCCTTCAAATATGCAGCTTGGTTTCTATGAGAAGCAGCGGCATGTACTTAGTGATTCAAGGGTATACGTTTTGTGGGAAGACAGACCTTGGTTTGAATCCCAGATCTACTGTTTGTTTACTTGCTGTGTGATCTTGGCAAAGTTATTTAACCTCTCTGATTTTAAGTCATCTCATCTTAGTCATTTCATCTGTAAAATGGGAATACTAGTAGTACTATTTTATAGAGCGATTATAATTATTAAATGAGATTCCACATGTATAGACAGCATATAGTATGGTGTCCATAGGAAGCATTTCTTTTATTTTTAATTTCTTTGAAATAACATTCACACACACACACACACTATATATATATATATAAAGATATATATATATATATATCTTTCAGGTGTATATTACAGATCTGTATGTACCACATTATGATTTCCACCAAAAGTCTAGTTTCCACCCACCACCATACAATTGAGCCTTTATACCTGGTTTATCCACCCTACACCACCTTCCTCACTGGGAGCCACTGTCCTGTTAGAATCTAAGGATTTGCTTTTGTTTTGTTTGTTTCATTTCTATATCTTCCACATGAGTGAAACCATAGGGTATTTGCCTTTTTCTGCTTATTTTACTAAACATAATTCCCTCAAGTCCCCTCCATGTTGTCAAATGGCAAGATTTCATCTTTTTTTTATATGTAGTATCCCATTGTCTATATATACCACATCTTCATTATCTGTTGCTGGGCACTTATTTTCACACCTTGGCTGTTGTGAACAGTGCTGCAATGAACATAGGGGTGCACATATATTTTTGAATGAGTGCCTTCATATTCTTGGGATGGATACCCAGAAGTGTAATAGTTGGATCGTATGGTATTTCAAGTCAACTTTTTGAGAACTCTCCAGCATACTTTCTATATATAATGGCTGAAATGGGAGGGTGGTGGTGGTGGTACTATGCTTTTCCACATAAATATTACCTACTTCACAATTCTATCTGTAGCCAACAGAGTGTGGTCACGTCAGATAAGTTGGAGATCCTCAGCTTAATAACAGCTTTGCTGGCTATTAACAGAATGTTCTTTATATCTGTATCACTTGTTCCTGAAGCTATTTGGTGTCTCACCCTTAGTTGCCAATCAGGGACATGACTTCTTTGTTAGACTGCTTCTATATAAAGCTCTGGCAATAGGAACTGCCTAGATTACCACTAGTGATCACGCACCTATAAAGGGAGCTCACACCCACACAGAGCCATAGAGTGAAGGAACAAGACTCTAGTCCAGGTCTTGCTTCAGTGCACAATATTGCACAATTAATGTTACTCATTCACTTAGTTATGTAAATTAATTTAGATGGAGTGATTTGCATCACTCTGTGAGTTTGGGTAAAGTATAAAAAAGCCTCATTAATTCCCATCAGTGTTCAATATCAATTTAAAATGTGGGATTGGCACTTACACGAGTGGGGAAATGATTAATTATCTCAGAAAATGGAAACTTTTTTAAATTAAATTATTTTTATTGAAAGTCAGAAGGAAAAAGAAAAATAACGGATGGTCTCACTCATAACAGGAATTTAGAAAACCTAAATAAGGGACCAGGAAAAAGACTAATTAATACAAAGTAAAAATCAAAATCAACAAGCAACTATAAACCAGAGACACACTACAAGGGGGGGCGGTGGGGAGGAGAGGAAGAACTAGGGTCAAAATAAGGAGGGGTGCAATTGTATGGGGAATATAACCAAAATGAAAATGCATACATTGTGGGCCTCCCCGGTGGCGCAGCGGTTGAGCGCTGGGTTGCAAAGCTGCCCGCGGCCTCTGCAGCGCCGGTTCGATCCCCAGCTGCTCCCCGGCCTCCGGAGGAGGGTCCCACATGGCGCGCAGACCTCTCCTGCTGCCCGCTGCTCCCCTCAGCAGTGTACTTCGGTCCTTCTGCCTGCTCTGCTCCCTGCTCTGGCTCTGGTGAATTCTCTCACCCTCCCGCACTCCTGACTGTACCCAGTGCTTGTATAAACCAACAAACAAATAAATAAATAAACATGCCTCTAAAAAAAGAAAAAGAAAATGCATACATTGTGCAAAAATGAAAAATGATGTAAGAATTATATAAAATAAAATATTAAAAAATTATTTTTATTGAGGTAACATTACTTTACAACACTGTTACCACACCAGTAGCAATCCTCCAATAATCCACCATAGTCCACTGGGCCTTCTCCCGCCATTGTTCCTCCCCCCACCCCATGCTCCCTTTCTAGTAGACTCATTTTTTTACATTTTTTATTTATATAAATTTTACATCATTGTTCATTTTTAAACGTTTGCTTCCCCCCACCCTTCAGGTGTAGACCCCATAGAGTTTCCTTCACCAATGCACCCGTGCACCATCACCTCAGTCCCTTGTGTTCCTCCCTCCCTCCCTCTGATCCCTCTCCCGCCTCCTCCCCTGCAGGATATCTCTGATTTCTAGTAGACTCACTTTGCAGTCATATTTCAAGCGTTTGTTCTGGTTTGGTTTTGCCTGTTCCTTTACATCATTAGATACTCTTTTAAATTATTATATAAAGGCAACTATCTTACTGTAAATAATATTTGCCTTTTTATTAAAGGATAAACAGCAATGCTCCACCTTGGCATCATTTCAGTAGCAGTTCAGTTGTGTTATCATATTATTGGAAAATAATCAAGCTGCAATTTTGTGTTTTGTTAAAAGTTTAGGAAGGCCTATATGACAGGAAATCTCTAAACTACGCAAGGATATTTTTAAAAATATCTTTCTCAGACATATACAGTAATATAATCAACATTAATACCATGCAAATATAGAAATCTGCTTCAAAGAATAATGTAAATTATTTTAATTAATAGTTTAGTTGTTTTCTTGTAAACAAAAACTACCGAAAATATTCTAAAAACTGGTTTTCTTATACAGTGTCACTGTTCCCAGTGTACAACTTACAGACACCACAAATTTTCTTTCATCATAGTATGAGTACTAGCCTTTCTCGAAAACAAATAATAAGATAAAAATATAAATTAAATAAATAATATATAATTTACATGT
Organism: Talpa europaea; assembly: GCF_964194135.1. Taxonomy (NCBI): domain Eukaryota; kingdom Metazoa; phylum Chordata; class Mammalia; order Eulipotyphla; family Talpidae; genus Talpa; species Talpa europaea. Next base: position 65,872,835 of record NC_140081.1, read on the forward strand.
AAATAGGTAATTTTATATAAGTGAAATTAAAATATTATAAAATAATAAATGTTACTATATTCTATGATTCCAGTTACAGAACTTTCCAACTTCAAGAAAATCTGATTTAGTAAAGTTTCACTCTATTTAGATATGGTATATATACACAATAGAATACTATTCAGTGATCAAAAAAGATAAACTTATGCCATTTGCAGCAACAAGGATGGAGCTGGAAGGGATTACGCTAATTGAATAAGCCAGAAGGAGAAAGATAAATACCAACGGTATCATTTATATGTGGAATATAGCAAAACCAAAGGGTCAGACAAAGACAAACTATAAAACCAGTCCTGGAAAACTGACCACAGATTTGAGGCACCCAAGTAAAGTGACCTGTTTTATTAAAATACAAAAAAAAAAAAAGATAATCCAAAGTCATTTAATATCATTGTTTCCCTGTCCTCGTCAGTTTTGTGTCTTTGATGTGCCGCTAACATCCATAACAAAAGGGAAACGGTGAACACTAACACATAACAAAAGGCATATTTCCAGTACTCCAAGCACTGCTTGGCACCTTTTATTGTTCATTTCGTTAATGATGTAAGCACTTGAGGATGCTTTAGAAAATTTAGACAACAGCTTATTTGAGAGCATTTATTTAAAGAGTGTAGAAGAATTTTTAGTCTAACAAAATGAAAACTTTTTGGTTCCCAGAGATATGAAAAATTGATTTTTGTACCTTAGGGAGGAATTCATAAAGAAAATGACCAGCTACATTCTGGCCAGTTCTATTTTTTGATTGCCAGTTGGTGGTGAGGAGAATGGAAACAATAGCCTCCAGATTTCATCTAGTTTCATTATTTAGTTCTTCTGAAGCTATAAACAGGGATATGTGGTCAACTATAAAGTGGTTGTGTATACAAGTTATACAACTGAACTGTGTGCAACCCCATTTGACTGTGAAAGAAGTTATTGGGAATATATTTGCTAAATATTTGCTATTTTACCACACAGGGTGTTAATAAATCTTTTAATCTATAACAAATACGTATATAATTTTTGCTAAGAAAAGACTGAGTCTGGGCCTCCCTGGTGGCACAAGAGATTAAGATGCAGCCAGTGAGTCTGTCCGTAGCCTCTGCAGCATGAGTTTGATCCCTGGCCAGGCAGCAACCCACACGGCTCAGCAGACCTCTCCTGACTCGCCTGCTGTTCCCCTCAGCAGTGTATGTCGGTCAATCTGCCTGTTCTGTTCCCCACTCTGTCTCTGGTGAATCATCTCATGCCCCACACCTTTGGCCTGTACCCCAGTTCTTCTGTGCATAAATAAATAAATCTTTTTTTTAAAAAAAAAAGAAAACACTGACTCTATTTCTCCATTCTTCCTTCTAAGCAAATGACCCACTTAATTTACAGGAATAAATGCTGATTTATAGGATTACACCTCAGATAAAACCCCAAGGGGTGGAGAGAGAGTGGAAATGTATCTTTGCAAACCCTGCAAAAATCCTGAGTCAAAATCCACAAGAATATTCATCCAGATATTCTGTCATGGCAGAATTATTTTGTGGGCTTACACATTTATGGAGCGATTACCTGAGAATAAGATTATTTTATTTCATAAAGCACAAGAGAGTTCCTAAGCACATAACATTTCCATTTCTTTGGGCCTAGATAGCACTGTAAATCTTCCTTTTGAAACTACCTGAGTCAGACTTATCTATGCCAGGAGGATTTGTGAATTTGTATTTAGGGTTTGTTCATCACATATGAGTCAGAGTGTAATTCCTTTTCTCAACCCACTGTATAACCAGATGACACAGCATTTTTCTCTTCCAATCTTATAAAACAAAGGCCCAGCAGAGGGCATGTTGAGCATTTTTACAGCTAATCCAAACACCTTAGTATTGTCTAAAGCACATTTAAACAGTAACTTGCTATATCGACATCTGAAGCAATAGTTCCAGTCTCTTCTGACATCTTATGACAACCCTTTCAATTAAAAAAAACACCAAGATATTCAGTGAGTCAAGGTCAGCCAAATAGATTTGAATAAAACAAAAATCAATCTAATTGATTACTTTAAAATCAAGCACCTTGAAGATGTGAATAAATTCCCCGGAATGAATAAGACCAGTGAATCCATAGATTCTCTTTAGTGGTTACATGCTCATGGGAGCAAGGTAATATACAGAATATAAATATGCTAAGGTGTGCCATTAATTTAACTCTGCATGCAGCCAGTCCACTGACAGTGTTTAAATCTCGGGCTAACTTTTTTGGATTGCTCAACATACCTCAGAGTCACCTCTTATGGGTTTCAAGGGAATGCTTATGAAAACCATAAGAAGAAAGTATGCTCAAAAATGCATTTCAAAGCCAACTCCAAGTGTTGTTTTGATTATCTGCTCTTTTGTGTTACCTACATCACTGTTTCCCATCTACTAGTACCTATAATTGAGATCTGACTCAATTCTTTTTTTAGGGAACTAAAACAATGACCCTGAAAAAAATATTACTGTCCACATAATATTTCTGGTGTGTACCTAGCTTTGGGTGGAAAGTGTAATTCAATTCAAAAAAGAAAAAAGTTGATTTCACTATCAAAAAAAAAAAAGTTGATTTCACCATCTGAAGAAAAAAGCCAGAAAGGCAAGGATTTTGTTTGTTTTAGGAATATAATTCCTCAGATAAGAGAAAGGTCATCAGAACTTTGGTGATGTCTACCCACTTGAAGCATGAATGCTTTCTATTCTTAAATACGTCATAAGCTAAAATGAACCAGAAAATTATTTACTGCAAGACACAAGTTCATTGTATTTTTTCTGCCTTATTTTTGTGTACATATCTAAAATGTTACTCAACTCAGCTATTTATTTTCTCATCACAGCATTAAAAATCTTGCATGCTCCCCTTTCTATTTTAATGACCCTTTATCATAGGATCACTTATGTTTACATGATACTAATGTAAATAAAACATGACACTAAAATAAATAAAAGATACTGGTTGAACAAAACAACAAATGTTCCACTTTTAAACAGTTGTTTTGTTATTATAGAGATAAAACTGATTCTTGACTATCTAATATCTTTTCAACAAAATTCATGTTCTCCTCCAAAAATTCTCTTTGTCCTTGAAACAGTTCTTCCTAATCGCAAGTACCATCCCTGTTCTCCCCTACCGTTGTAATATACTACCTGAAATGATAAAAATGTAAATAAAAATGAAATGGTAAAACTCAATACAAAATAAGACATTAATAGATAAAATAGAAACTATTTAAAGAGGGTGTTCTTTTAAAAATTTATTTATGCATAGAAGAACTTGGGGTGTAGGTCAGAGGAGCAGGGGGTGAGAGCACTCACCAGAGAGAGAGGGAGGAGCAAAACAGGCAGATCTACTGAAATACAATACTAAGAGGAGCAGCCGGCAAGATAGAAGTCTGTTGCGCCATATGTGGGTCAGCTCCCTGGCCAGGCATTGAACTCAGACCACAGCTGTGATGTCACTGAGACTTAACCCCTTGGCCACCAGGGAGGCCCAGTTTCTCTACATTCTTGTCACCATTTGGTGTTACCACCTTTTAAATATTTTGACCACTCTGGTAGGTATGCATTGATACCACATTGTGGTTCTAATTTGCATTTCCCTAATGGTTAGTGATGTTGAACATTTTTTGGTATACTTATTTACCATCTGCATTTCCTCCTTGGTGAGCTATCTATTCTTCTCCCAGAAAAAAAAAAAGCATCCAAAAATAAGAATAAGTTATTTTACATGGGAATTTGAGTAATACCAGTGGATAATATGATTTTTATAACATAAAGAAGTGCTTTTTGACTGGGATTTTTTTTTTTTTTTGGCTACCCACCAAGACAGAAGCCATAACATTCTTGCTTACCCCGGTGATGTTTCTGTGAGAACTAATAAAATAGGATCCAGGAACTAATAAAATAAGATCCAAGAACAATACCTGACTTTCTGATACCTTGACCATAGAATCAAGATGAATGGAGAGGTTAGAAAGCCTTTGGTATTTACTGATTTGAGCCATCTCGTGAATGAATTTTCCAGCAAGTACAGGTAGTAAAGATATTTTTATATCCTTAATATGTCATTTGTTGCCTTGTTTTAAGAGTCACAGTTGTATACTCACCTGGACAGAGAGCAGTTTACTTTGGGCAGGGCGGCAGAATTACCTATAGGCAGAACTGTTATTCTCCTCAAAAAAAAATCTTGAATGAAAAACCTCAATGGTTGTCCACTGCCTACTAGATCAAGACCACATTGTTTTTTTTAAAGATTTATTTATTTATGCATACAAGAACTGGGGTACAGGCCAGAGGTGTGGGGGGTGAGAGGATTCACCAGAGACAGAGTGGGGAGCAGAACAGGCAGACTGACTGAAATACACTGCTGAGGGGAGCAGCGGGCGAGACAGGAGAGGTCTGCTGCGCCATGTGGGCACCTCCTCTGCTGGCTGGCTGCAGACAGCTTCACAGTGCTGTGCTTAACCCCTTGTGCCATCAGGGAGGCCCCAAGACCACACTGTTGTGTGTTATTTGAGGTCAGCCAAGCCCTCACCTATCCTTTGCTGCCCTCTCTCCCTCCTCCTTCTCCTGTGCTTCTGATATTTTTTGTTCCTGCTATCTCTTTTGCTGAAATATCTTCCCTCACCATTTGTGCCCCCCAAAATCCTATCTTTCAACATCCTGCTTAAATGTTATTTTTGTCATGAAATCTCTACTAATTCTTCGAGTCGAAGCAAACATTCCTGTCTTTCTACTCACACAGAATTTTGTACCCCCTCCCAGCACCCATCATTCTGACCACTCTTTTGTTTAAATGTCATGCCAACGCAGTAATAGGAGTGAATCACAAATGCATTTTGCTAAGTGAAAGGAGTCAGACACAAAAGGCTACATACTGAATGATTCAGTTTATGTGACATTCTGAAAAAGGCAAAAGCCATAGGGACAGAAAAGAGACTGTGGTCACCAGGGGTTAAGGGTGGGAGAGGGCATGACACCAGGAGTTTGGGGGGTGATGAAACTGTTCTATATCCTGATTGTGATAGTGGCTATATGATTGTATATGTTTGTCAAAACTTTATTTATTTTTTTTATAGAGGCATGTTTTTTTAATTTATTTGTTTGTTTGTTTGTTTGTTCTTGTTTATACAAGCACTGGGTACAGTCAGAAGCGCGGGAGGGTGAGAGAATTCACCAGAGCCAGAGCGGGGAGCAGAGCAGGCAGAAGGACCGAAGTACACTGCTGAGGGGAGCAGCGGGCGGCAGGAGAGGTCTGCGCGCCATGTGGGACCCTCCTCTGGTGGCCGGGGAGCAGCCGGGGATCTAACCGGCACCGCAGAGGCCGCGGGCAGCTTTGCAACCCAGCGCTCAACAGCTGCGCCACCGGGGAGGCCCTGTTTGTCAAAACTTTAGATCTACATACTAAAAGGGGTGGATTTTACTCTCTGTAAATTATATCTTGATTATGTAAATTATAATTTACATAAAAGAGTGGGGAAAAAATTCATACCAGCTAGGTAGCAAACTAGCTGACCTGCCCTGCAATTCTTGCCATCCATTTATTTACTTGCTCTTCAACGTATACACTAATATGCCAGACATGGAGCTGGGGCTACAAAGAACAATGCATGGTCCCTCCTGACTCAAGGAACTCAGTCTTTGATGGGAGCGATAGCCATGTAAGTAAATAGTGCACCCAGATAGCATGGAAGATGCTACATATAATGCAGGCTTGTGAGAAATACAGTGGAGGTGTAAAGGAGGCTGTAGTCAGATGGACCTAATTGTAAAGGGCCTAGCCTTCCAAGGAATTTATATTTTATTCAATATGCAATGAGAAGTGACATATTCACAGAGATGTTTTAGAAAATATAATCTGGAGTTTATATGAGGGATGATTTGGGGTGGGGAGAGACTAACAGGACGAAGATCAATTAGGAGACTATTTACAATAGTCTAAGAGAAAATTAGTATCATGTCTCTTCTCCATTAGTAGAAAACTGAGATTAGACCTTGCTTTCAACTAAAGCTTATATTGCTGATAATCTAAATGCATGTAAACAAATACAAAGAGAGGGCCCACTAAATTTTTCTTGAGACTATTTACCCCAGTACACTGAGATAGTTCACAGAGGGACCTTGTTGTATTCATCATTTTATCCTCCCTAATAATGATCTTAGGACTTTTTAGATAGTAAAAACTCTTAAAATGTTTCATTATTGGGCCTCCCCGGTGGCGTAGCGGTTGAGCGCTGGGTTGCGAAGCTGCCCGCAGCCTCTGCGGCACCGGTTTGATTCCCGGCTGCTCCCTGGTCACTGGAGGAGGGTCCCCCATGGCGCGCAGACCCCTCCTGCCGCCCGCTGCTCCCCTCAGCAGTGTACTTCGGTCCTTCTGCCTGCTCTGCTCCCCGCTCTGGCTCTGGTGAATTCTCTCACCCTCCCGCGCTTCTGACTGTACCCAGTGCTTGTATAAATAAATAAATAAATAAATAAATAAATCTTAAAAACAAACAAATAAATAAATAAAATGTTTCATTATTCTAATGAATAAATTAGAGACTGGGTGAATTTTCTTTTAAATCACTGACACTCCAAAAAATAAAATTATCATTCCTGTATGTTTACTGATGCTAATCACAATTTGGTATGTCACACAGCCCAGAGAGTCAAGGTTAGTAAAAATGTTTTATTCCTAAATTTGCATAATGACCTCAGTGATCAGTTGGGATTCGTTTCAAACATTTTTCCTCCCAGAGTCTGCTTCTTCTTTGCATGTTCACTGCTACCTAATACAACTTGCATGACATGATAAGATTCTGTTTAAAAAACTGGGTAACAGCAGGAGGTGTAATCCACTTTCCAGTATACTACTTTTAAACATTTGACTGTTGCCTTGTCTTGGAATTTGAAAACCTCTGCTGAAAAGGCCTTCTGTGGGGTAAAGTTGATAGCACTGAGACAAGATAGCCTGGGCCTTGGAATGTGTGTGGTGAAAAGTTTTCGTTCTGCCCTGAATTCAACCAAGCAGGAAGAAGGTCCTAAACCCATGTAGAGAGCCCCAAATATACTCTCATTGGGTCTTTAAACACCTGAACCATCACTAAGAAAAATGAAGACTTTTAATGAGTTGGTGGAATTACAGAAGATAAAAATGACAAGACTCTTCTTCAACAAACAAGGGCTTCAGGCTTTTCGAGTTCTGCTCTTTCTGTTTCCCATGAAAAGCAAACATTGCTGAGCTACTTCGTCAACTCTGGTAAAAGGCTTTTTGTGGCTGTATAGCTAACATCCAAAATATTAAGCTGCCACTGACTCCTGTATCTGAGCTAGTTTGCTCTGAAGAACATGAAGTATACAGATGCGATCTACCCCCAAAGTTATAGAGACAATTTAGAAAAAAGTACATCTACCCTTTGCTAATTAGAATATTGTCAATTAAGGGAAAAGAGGTTTTATGGATTCCAGGGTGTGCCATGTTTCAATATAGCCAGGCAGTTTTCCCTTTTGATGTTCTCAGTAGTGTTTTTCCTCATGTCCTCCTTTATACTGCACGATTTGTCATGAAGTTAAATCAAAGTCATTTTTATAGCCATAAAATGCCCTTTCTGTTGAAGTCCTGCTTGTCTCCTGCCTATTTCCTTCTACCATTTCTATGGAAAGTAACCATAACACCTAATTCTGATGTGACGGAACTTAGTTACTGTGTGAATGTGAATGGTAAGCTAGTCAATTTCAGTTGTCTCAATGGTGTGTTAATAGTACCCGGTCACTTATTGCCAGATACTTATTTACTCCCAGTTATTGATCAATGTTGAACGCTCCAACTGCTCCAACTAATCCTAACGCATATAGTTGGCAGCTGTGAATTTGTGACTTTGCCCCTTAGACTACAAAGGCTGCCTTTGCCCACATTCAGCCAGACTTTAGCTTCTAAAGGGCAACCTTGGGCCTTAGTAGGTGATTGTGATTATGTATTACAATGTAAGCATGTGTATTCTTAAATTGCTTTTCAGAAGCTCCACCATTACTAGGAATTATCAAATTAGGTTCCTGTTAAATCAGATTCAGCCTGTAGGGTAAAACACACACACACACACACAAAACCCTTAGTGCCCATGTGCATTTTAAAGAACTTAACTCCTCCCTAATTTAGTAAACTGATCCTATCCCTGCCTGCCAAGCCCCCTCCCTTCTACAGTGCTCCTCTTATTTCTCCTCGGCAGTGGCAAGATCATAGGTATTTATGTTAGATATCGTATCTAATTTGTTGGGCTTTAATCTAAAAGAACATCAAGTAGTGCAAAATACATATATACAATTTTTCAATATTATTATCCCTATTTTGTAGTTGAGAAAGAAGAAAGAGGTATGTTCTCGGTGTCACATAACCAGTCAGCAGCAAAGTTAAAAATAACAGAGACTGGAGTGGGGGAGTTCTGTGGATCTTGTCTACTGAGTAGCATGGATGGACTGGCAGTAAACCGCAAATATGTGGTCATATCTGGGGAGCTCGATTCATTAAAACCATTTTTCTCTCTAATTTTCCCCCAAGTAATTGATTTTCTTTCTTTTAGCAATATGTACATAAGTCTCTGTGGCCACAGATTTGTTTTTAAATCTTCATTTTACTGGCAACCTGAAAAGGAAAGAGAGGAGACAGGCAGGAGATCAGATGGGTTTCCCAAATAGGTTGCCCTGATACATTGTTCCAACCCCCAACCTCTCCTGCCCAACCTTCCCCTGAAGTCATTCCTGCGCAAAGCTTTGGGCCCCTCCCCCTCCTATCCCTCTTTAGTAATCGAGTATCCTCTCCCCAAACTCAAACTAGCTAATCTGATGCTCCAGTCATAATCCAATCGTAAATAGACACAATTTAGCTCAAATTTTCTTCATTGCCCTCCATCAATACAATTCCCCTCTGCAGCAGTTTTTATCAGTAGGCATGAAACGCCCTTTCTGTACATGACACATATGCAAGCACTGCTCTTTACACACTCATGTGAGTGAGCATGTACAACTGAAGACGTACGCATCTATAAGTGATGAAGCACTTGATTAAATGCACCTTCATGATCTCTCTTAACTAGCTTTTCTGGGGCTACTCGGCAGAAAATCAGGGCACACTGTTAAGGCGGTTCTTTGTATATTAAAATGTGTTACTGGAAGTGACTGAAAAACACCCATTATTTGCACTTGTAATAATATCTCACTGTATTTGGAAAGAAATGCAGCAGGATACAAATGGAATAGGATTTGGAGTCACACATACTCCTCACTGAATCCAAACTTGCCACTTCCTAGCTGTGTGACCTTCCATGAGACACTTTACCTTTCTGAGTCTTATTTTCCTCATCTGAAACATGGGAATTATAATAGGATACTATCTGTTGTGAGAATCAAATGATATAATTAATGCACATAAAATATCTGATGCATAGATGTTCTCAATGAGTATGTTCCCTTCCTTCCTCTATGCTTGAAGGATAATTTCAGCAAGTTACTTAACTGGACCCTCAGTGTTTTTTTCTCTAAGATTTAGCATATAATGCATATAATGCTTTCATAACTATAAAGTACCTGGTTTGCAATGGTAGCTATTAATGTTATAGCAATGAAAAGACTGTTCTTAGTTTCAGACATAGCATACCTACTATCTGTAAACCCTCTTTCTAAAGTGTTGTTTTTGAGTGCATGAAAGCCTCACTTAAAAAAAAAAAATCCCCCATTTTCTAGTGACCATCTTACCTACTTGAACGAACTGAGGCTTCTCTGCATGTATAAGTGATATTATACCACTTCAAAGTATGCTGCATTGGGGGCCTCCATTGTGGCGCAAGGGGTTAAGCATAGCACTATGAAGCAATCCGCAGCCTCTGCAGCACAAGTTCGATCCCAGGCGGGCCAGGGAGCAACCCGTCATGGCGCGGCAGACCTCTCCTGTCTCGCCTGCTGCTCCCCTCAGCAGCATATTTCAGTCAATCTGCCTGTTCTGTTCCTGACTCTGTCTCTGGTGAATTCTTTCACTGCCCCGCCTCCCCCCCCACCCCACCCCCACCCCCACACCTCTGGCCTGTACCCCAGCTCTTGTATGCATAAATAAATAAATCTTTAAAAAAATATGCTGCACTATGCCATTTGGGCTTTTTGTTTCCTTTTATTTGGCTAGCTGATCTCTCACCATCATTTTCTTCTTGCTATCCATAGAACAGCTGCAGAGAGTGGAAATTTGTTGCAATCCATCCTATGCACTTTTTCTACACCAATATCTTAGAGTTGTGTAGCCACAGCCTCACTTCAATGCCAGGACAATAGTTGTTCCAGATGGTGCTTTGCCATTTATTTAATGATAAGAAGCCAGATGTGATGTCTCATTTCTTACAGACACATTTAAAGGCTAAACACCATTGTCTATGTCTGTTCTTCTGCACAAACTCAGTGTGATCGGAAACTTAATCTGCCCCATTGGTGACCTGCTGTTGCTTCTGTAAGATGCTGTCCTGTTTATCAGGTCATCATCAGATAGTGTCTTCCAGGGCAGCTTTCTGTTCAGTATTGTTGATGCAAATATTTGGCAGGGCTAGCCTTTGTAGTAGGATTTGAGGAATTCAAAACAGTTCCTGGTCCAAATGTAACTCCCTCACTGTCACAAGGCATAAATTGCATACAAGAAACATTTCACTTGAAATTTCTTTCTTTGGTGTAGGGCAATGTTAAAATGTGCAGGCTACTCTCTAGAGGAAAGATATGAAGCCATTATCACTGATTAATACTTAAGAGTGTGAATTGCATTGGAATCTTAATTCTGGTACTAGCTATCTTGAGTTTAAGCAGATTACTAATTTTCTCTGAAAGTGGGGATGCATAGCCATGGCTCGAGAGGTGCTTGTAAAGCATATGGTATACGCTCAATGAACAACACCTGAGGGGGCTCTAAGACCCTGGGGGAGTCCATCTAAGACTGGTAAATTTGATTTGAGGATCAAAAATAAGTGAGATCTGGTACAGAGAAACTGCTCAAAGCAAAGGGCCTGGTGATTGGCCATACAGCCAGGGAGGAGCATGGAAACTGGGGATCTGAGGCTGGAAGAATTTGATGGGAGGAAAAGGAAAGACTGAAGCAGAAACAAACTATATTTTGTATAAGCTTTCCAAGAAAAATGTAGTACTACTCAGGACGTGATGCATTATGAGGTAGTGAGCTCTGCCCCTGGAAGTGTTCAAGCAAAGTCTGGTTGCTGGCTACCCATCAGGAATACTGCAGGGTGTCTTCAACTTGCATGTGTGTGCAAACTACCTGGGGATCTCATCTTGTTATAATCAGGTTCTGATTCAGTAGGTCTGGGGTCCTATCACCAGACCTCATTTTCAGTAGAGAGGCTTTGTTGCAGTTTGAGCAGTAATCACAATGTGACAGAAGGACAAGTTCGAAGGAAGTAAGAGTTACCCAGGCAAGCCTCCATCGTGTGAAGGACTTTGATGTAGTCCTGATCTACAGTCTAGTTCTTAGCTTTGTAAGCTTTGAAATTTGATTGCTAGTATAACCAGAGACTGGGCTCCTGAGGACTGACTCACACCTAACCAAATTCACAAGAGACCAATATAAGAGCCAGAATGCCAATTGATTAATTTATAATGAGAAGCATAACTTCCAGTGGACCAGATACCAGTGTTTGCTGATCAGTGCATTATCTCCCTGTAGGCATATTTACATGAGGAGCTAAATGATAATAAGAAGGTTGCTTGGTGAGGATGGACTCAAGGGCAAGGATAGTTCACCAGATGATTTTAATGGTTCATGTCACAACCTCTGATAGTCTGATACCTCCATCTCCAACACTGAGCTAGACTTGTTACAGGGCAGGGAGAGGGGCAGCCCAGACTCCGCGAACCTGCTTGCTCTAAATGGGTTCTGCCATCCGCCGCATCAACACAAAACAAATGAGACTTTAATGGGAAGGAACTTTAATACAATTAGGAAACAATACAGGAAAGACAAAGAATATAGTTTCTAAATCAAGCACCCAAAGTTACCCGTCCCCTCGTGGGTACAAGTCCACCCAAGCAGGATTGGCCCAGAACAAGGTCCCAAAGCCTGTCACAAGTCTAAAGAATCTTCCAGTGGGGACCCACAGAAAAGGATCAGAAACTACCAGACAAGTCTGGAGGGAAAAGAGCAAAATCAAAATCAAGACAAAAACCGCCATTGTCACCTCTCTTGGGTGACAATTGTCACGGGTCTCTCACCCACATCTGTGTCAACCAGTCCACGACCAAAAGGCAAGCGCAGTTTCTTCACGTGTCTCTCGGCTCCATGTGCCTCCTCCAGGTCTCCTTCTGGCTCTCCATCCTTTTCCTTCCTTCCTTAGTCTCCTCTGCAGCTTCTTCTTTCCCTGCTCAGCTCTACCCTCCCTTGGGTGGGGCAGGAAACCTGGAACCTCCCCTTTCCTGGGGACCACCCTGTTACAGACTTGTGAGAATAGTGCTGGGATGGTAGCCTCCTCACTAGGCGTGCTCCCTCCTCTTTCTCTCATATAATCAGATGATCTGTTTAAGCCTAGGTCTGATAATATTCATTTTTGCTCCACGGACTACAATATAAATTTATAATTTACAACTCATCATTACAAAAAAACATTTTAAATACACAGAAAAGTGGGGGGGGGGAAGCACAGGGAACACATATATCCCTACCATCTAGATTCAATAATATCACTTTGCCATATTTCCTTTACATATATGCATGTATATTGAGTCCACGCTCTTGAACACAGTTTTTAAACTCTGGATGTTTAGAAAACATGACTTAACCAGCTTCATTTCTCTTAGCTCCCCCTTTGTAATTTACACCCCAGTCATACCTAACTTCTAAATCTTAGTTCTCTGGTATGCTCATACTGTTGTCTGTGCTTAAATATCCTTACTCTGTTTGCTTGATCAATTATGTGTTCTTAAAGATTCAGCCACACCTTTGTTGCCATAGGTCTGTGTGATTTTTTCAGACATGACATTTATTACACTGAACTGTTATTGCCTGTTTACCTCTCCGACTTTCCCACTAAACTGTGAACTCATTGAGGGCAGGGACTGCTATTTTTTTTCTTTTGGTTTCTATACCTATGCCCCTCCACTGTCTTACATGTTTAATAATCAGAAAATCAATGGCCTGACACATAGTTTTACCTAGTTACATCACAGGTAATGCAAATCAATATGTCTGATGGAACTCATCTCTCTTCCCACCCCTTCGAACACACTGAAACCCCTTCCTCAGGGCCTTCCTGGTGGCGCCGGGGTTAAAGACAGCACTATCAAGCTGTCTTGCCAGGGAGCAACCCACATGGCGCAGTAGACCTCTCCTGACTCGCCTGCTGCTCCCCTCAGCAGTGTGTTTCAGTAGATCTGCCTGTTCTGCTCCCCACTCTCTCTGGTGAATCCTCCCACCTCACGCACCTCTGGCCTGTACCCCAGTTCTTGTATGCATAAATAAACAAATTAAAAAAAAACCCTTCCTCTGATTAAATGCCATCTAGACTGCCAAGCCAAAAACCTCGAGCAATCCCTAACTCTTCCCTCTCTTTCATCCTCCAAACAAGTCCTAGTGATTCTACCTTCAATATATATTCCCAGTCATTCCATTTCATCTCCACTACCTGTCTGATCCAGAGCACTCTCACCTGGAGCACTACCAACAATCCAGGCTCCCTGTTTCTACTCATGTTCCCTGTCATCTATTATCCACAGAGAAAACGTAATGATCTCTAAAATTCAGATCTGCTTATATCACTCCTTGCTTAAACCCTGATTAATTATTTCTTGTTTTTTGTTTTTGTACAAAGTTCAAATGCTCTAGGTTTAGCCCAAGGACAGTAAATGACCCCTGTGTACTAACCTAACTTTAACTCTGGGGTCCAGCCATTTTGTTTACAGGGTCTTTAATGCTTATTGATTCCTACCATTTTCAGGTTCATGCTTCAATGCCTTTCCTTGTATTGTTCTCTGCCTAGAAAGGCTAGCCTGCGCAATCTGAGCACAGGTGTAACCCCATTCTGGGAAGCTTTTCCTTACTTTCTAGTCTGGGTTAGGTTCCTCTTCTCTATTACCAACTGCTGCCCTATGCCTGCATATATCATTGTGCTTACACTAATTACATAGAGCAGTCTGTAATGCAATTGTCTGTTCACTCATCTTAACAAAGCTAATTTATGAGCTTTTGGAGAGCAGAGATAATGTGTTACTTGATATTGCATCCCATGGCAGGCATGTAGTTGCTGTGCTACATATAAAAAAGAATGAATAGGGCCTCCCTGGTGATGCAAGGGGTTAAGCACCGCACTATGAAGCAATCCACAGCCTCTGCAGCATGAGTTTGATCCCTGGCTGGCCAGGGAGCAACCCACATGGCGAGGCAGACCCCTCCTGTCTCACCAGCTGCTCCCCTCAGCAGTGTATTTCAGTCAGTCTGTCTGTTCTGTTCCCCACTCTGTCTCTGGTGAATCCTCTCACACACACCAACCCCCCATCTCTGGCCTGTACCCCAGCTCTTGTATGCATAAATAAATAAATAAATAAATAAATAAATAAATAAATAAATAAATATTTTTAAAAAAGAATGAATAAACAGTAACAAATTTTATTTTTGTAGAACTTTGTAAAAGATCTTTTTTCTTTTGGACATAGAGGTAATATTCATTGAATTTTGAGTATTCGGCAACAAATTCAGACAATTCCTGGAATTGTACCAGGAATTTTATCTGAGACATCATCAGTAGTTGGGGGGGGGGGTGCCATGCAGTTGGCTCCATATACAAACTCTTGACCTTTAAAGTCCCTTTTAATACCTAGGGTTCGTGTTTCAGAGAATTGCCCATTTATTTGGCTTCTAGGTGCTGTTTGGTTATGGTGTTTATTTTCCTCAAAGTTTCTCTCAAGCCATAAGAATAACCAGAGCAGAATTTTCATGTTTAATCACTGGGAATAATACTGATTAAGCAAATGTTCAGCCAGGGACTGAGGATTATGACCGATCAGTAATTTAACAAACGTTGGCCCAGGTGAAAACAGATTCCATTTTTTTAAACTGAAATAAGTGGTCAAAAGTGAATAATCATGAACACCATTTTCTCTATTACCTCAAAGGAACAACTTTAAGATTATTTTGAAAGCTTGGGCCCCTGAGCATGTTTGATAATAGTACCTAACAGATACAATTTTTATACTCTGCTAAGCACTGTTCTAAGTGCTGGACATGTATGAACTCATTTCATCAACTGAACTGTGAGGTAGATACTATTTTTTTAAAGATTTATTTATTTATTTATTTATGCATACAAGAATTGGGGTTACAGTTAGGCCAGAACTGTGGAGGGTGGGGTTAGAAGATTCACCAGAGACAGAGTGGGGAGCAGAACAGGCAGACTGACTGAAATACACTGCTGAGGGGAGCAGCGGGCGAGAGACAGGAGAGGTCTGCTGTGCCATGTGGGTTGCTCCCTGGCCGGCTGGGATTGAACTCATGCTGCAGAAGCTGCGGATTGCTTCAAAGTGCTGTGCTTAGCCCCTTGCGCCACCAGGGAGGCCTGAGGTACATGGTATTATTATCATCCCCACTTTACAGATGATTAGGAAATAGAGGCAGAGAAGTAATTTTCCCAAGGTCAGAAGTTAGCCATAACTGTTAGACACCAGGTGTATTAATTCTTTTTAGTCCAATGCAGATTTAATGAGCACCTACTAAGTGTAATAGTTTGACAGGGTAGATGAAGTCGACATGCTTAAAGTAAGAACAAATCATAATGCAGTAGCGCTGTGAGTGAAGTGCACGTAAGTCAGACTCCTTTTAGTCAGTGGGGAATGCAGAAAGATTCTGTCGTCTGTAGGTCATGCGTGGCGCAGCATATTCGTTTGGGTAAACCTAGTTTGTGGAAGCTGAAGAAAAGAGGCTTAGCTTTGAGATGTGTGAATTGGTCATTCTTTAATAAGGACGGAGAATACTTTTATATGGGTCATCGGATGCAGTATATTTAACATAGGGTAAGGGTAAAAAGGAAATACACAGACATGACGCTTGCTTGCAGCAGTAAAGAAGGTTAAAAAAAAAAAAAAGGTAGCAACACGCTCTTCCCTCCTCCTCCCCTCTAGAGAACCAGTAAACAGCCAGTCCCCAGCACCACCCGGGGATCCAAACTCTCTTGACCGCCTCGCAGAGTCTGCAGAGGTGCGCTTTTTAGAAGTACTTGCGGATTCTGGCGCTCGGAAACGCCCTTTAGGCAAACCTTAGGAAGGAGAAAACGTCTTCTTGCCACTCAATGCGGACTGTCATTCTCGCGGGGAGCTCCGCCGCTGGCAGATCCTACCGTGCCTCGCTTGTGCATTTTTCCTAAAAGCACGCGAAACACCTGGCTACTCCGCCTCGATCCTCCGCTCAAGCCTGACCATCTCGTTACCCTTTTAAGAGGCGGATCCCGCAGTGTCCTTGCCTCCCTCCCCGCCACCTCTACCCGAGTCGGCTGGGCGGAGCTTCGCGCGAACGCCCCGGAGCCCGGAGCGGCCGCGGCAGTGGCGAGGAGAGCTGGGACCGCGCAGGCTGCCTCTGCCGCAGCATCGCTCCGGACGCTCCGAGCCGCTCGGTCGGACCCGGCTGGCCGCGCCCGCAGCGTCTCCCCGCCGCGTCCTCACCTGGCGCGCACCTGGGCCCGGTCCGCTCCGGCCCAGAGCGAAGAGGGCTCTACCCCGGGCGGAGGGAACCGCAGCGCGCGCCATGGGGCCGCCGCCCGGGGCCGGGGTCGCCTCCGCCAGGGGCTGCGGGGTGGCCCGCTGGCTCGCGTGGTGCTTCCTGCTGGCTCTGAGTCCGCACGCCCCCGGCTCCCGCGGAGCCGAGGCGGTGTGGACCGCGTACCTGAACGTGTCCTGGCGGGCGCCGTACCCCGGAGTGAACCGCACCGTGTGGGAACTGAGCGAGGAGGGCGTGTACGGCCAGGATTCGCCTTTGGAGCCGGTGGCCGGGGTCCTCGTCCCTCCGGACGGGCCCGGTGCGCTGAACGCCTGTAACCCACACACCAATTTCACAGTCCCGGGCAGCTGGGGGAGCTCCGTGCAGGTCTCCTGGCTGGCCCTCATCCAGCGCGGCGGGGGCTGCACCTTCGCAGACAAGATCCATCTGGCTTACGAGAGAGGGGCGTCGGGAGCCGTCATCTTTAACTTCCCGGGGACCCGCAATGAGGTCATCCCCATGTCTCACCCGGGTGAGTGCAGCTACCGAATGACGCCCCTCCGGCCCCCTGCCCAGGCCCGGCTCTCTATTTTCCACCGCGCTTTCCTCCCCGGCCCCTTGCTCCAGAGGAGGACCCGTGCCCTCTCGTCCCCCCCCCCCCGCCCCAACCCGGGCGAGGCAGGCTCCCCTCCTCTCGGAGAGTCACTCTGCGTGGGGGCTGGGCGGAAAACCCTTCCGAATTTGCGTCCCTGGTGAAAAAGGGGAAGACAAACGGAGTGCAGAGCTGGCAACTCGGGACTGTGTGGGCTCCTGACGTCGCCTTTTCCTGGTGTTTCACCCGAGGGGTGGGGGAGTGGTGGGGGGGTGAGGGGGGTGGGGATGGGCTCGCCAGGGATTACGTGATGGTGGGCCCGGGCTTTGAAATGACTGGGGAGAAGACAGCCTGCAGACCCTTCCTCACTCTTTTCCAGTTTAGCCACCTCAGGCCCGCAGCAATTTTTTTGCTTCTGTCTCCCTGTTTTTCTCTCCCTGTTTCCTAGTATCAGGTAGAAGATTGTGTTACTGTGCCCTGTTAACCTCATTGCAGTTTTGGTGGAAACTTTGCTACTTCTCTGCCCAGGGATCTCAGTTCCCAAGTGGATTGTTGATGTGGGTGCTTTCGTTCGCTCTTAAAAATAATCTGATTTCAGTTATTGAGTTGTGAAACAGGTGATTAGTGTTACTGGAAAAAGAGAAGAGGTTTATACATGACCATAGCAAAGGCCTAGACTTTGGGAAAAGTATCCAGACGGGTCTTCAGTTTATGGAGTTGATGTGGGTTGCTGTTTCTCCCTCTTCAGTTAAGCTTACAGAAACCTTCCTATTTGTGACGAGGTATCTATACCATATGAATATGGTGATCTAGACCCCAAAAGTCAAAGAAAAAAAAATAGGAGAGAAAATGGAAGAGTCATAATCGCCGTGTGTCATGGTTGTTAAGAACTGGGCCTCAAGTCAGATCTTGGTTAAATTCCGACTCCATTGCTTTCTAGTCCTGTGACCTTGGGCAACTTATTTGAACCTGGGTTCCCTCATCAGTCAAACAGGAAAGAACTACCCCCACAGGTTGGCCTTGAAGGTGAAATGAAACAATGCCCGTAAAGTATTTAACACCTCATCCTTCTCAGGAAAGGTTGGCTGATAACATTAGCATTTTAGGAGTCATGGGAGAGAATAATCTGCTTGTTTAACTATCAGAGGTTTTATGTTTTCCCTCAAACACTATGTCTGGCCTTGCCTAGAGAGCACTTTGGCATAATGGAAACAGTTCTGAACTGGAACCCAGGAGATTTGAGTTCTTTTTAGTCCCTTCCTTGTCTCTACCAGCATTGTGACCTTGTACAAATTACTCACTAGTCAAATGATAGTATAGAGGTGGAAAGTGGAGGCCAAGTTGGCAGTGTGTAGAAACCAGAGTGAACTAGATGGACTCTAAGGTCCTTTCCAGCTCTAAATTGCTGTGAATCTTAGATTTTATATTGATTAAGGGAGCAACTTGATCTCTTGATCAAGTTGGATAATTCATTGATTAGAATGAAATTGCTTTTCAAAGGCTAATAAAAAGGAAGAATAAGGACTTGGGTAAACTTTTAAAATTCTCACATTTCTATTGACTTCCTAAGGGCAAGGGTTTGTCTCCTCCAAATGAGATTCTTTAGCATGAATGATGCCAAGTTGAAGATTGCTCTTTAGTTACAGAGTTCCTATTTAGACTGCTTTCTTCCTACTTCTATTAAGGATGTATACTTAAATTTATCTGATAGTTTTCGAGGACAACAAAACTAATTTTTGTTGCATTCTCACTATATGCCAGGCACTCTACATTTATATCACTTATACTTCAAGAGATGGTATGATGTAACATAAAAAAGCACAGGCGTTATAGTCAAAAACGGTTATCAACTTACAGGTTTATACATAATAGCTTTGTGACCTTGATTAGATTATTGAACTTTACTGAGTTTCAGTTTCTTTATCTGTAAGATGGAGATATTTACATTGCTGTGATTTGTTAAGGCTAATAGATGTGAACTACCTAGCAGATGATAAAGTTTTTATGACAATAGATTGATGTTAACAAGAGGTGAAAAATTAATATGCAAATATATTTTTGCAAATGTCAACTTACAGACATGAATATACTGTGGATCTAATCCTGGCTGTTTTGTTTCAGGATACCATATAGAAGTAAAACCCTAAATATTGATCACTTAATTAAACTACATTCAGAAAGGTATTTTGATACCTTAAAAATTTATCTCTAAGATGATGGCTTAGCAAACTTTACTGTTAAGCTAACTAGTTTAAAAAAGATAATTCCTTAAGGTATGGACTCGCATTTTTCCCTCAAACCCCTGAAGAAACTACTTTTCCACAAAGGGGAATATCACTTTGCAATTCATCCTGGTTTTTGAATATTTGTTTGCAAAGTGCTACAGTGTTTACTTCGTTCATTCCTGAGAGTTAGCCTGGGGTTCATTGTAATCTCTGGTCAAAATGGTTTATCGTGGATGTTAGTGGCAGAGTGATTTAAGTGTTGATTAACTCAATATATATTATTGTGAATTACACAAGGACCACCAAATGTAGAAAAGCCATTGCTGTCATTTTTGTTTACAAAATCACCCTGCACCCACTCTCACAGGGGCCTGTGCTTGAGTTGTCATTTGTTCAAGTTTGTGTTGAATATCCATACTCTCATTTATCATGATCCTGTGACCATGAAGAGCCCACTTATTTCAAGTAATGTAACTAACTGGATTAGAACAGTAGCTTTAAGACTTTTGTTTATTGAAGAAAACCATGTAAAAACAAATTGGGAAAGGCTGTTTTTATGTACAGTGAAATGTCACAAAACAGTTATTGCTTTGCGTCAACCTGTGTAGTGTCTTTCCCTATATTATTTTGGTTGCAAGGTATTCAGAAAATCTTGATCCATGCAGATAAATAAATACAAATGATAGATGTGTGTTAAGAACTTGTCTTGCATTCTCTGGATAGTTTTCAATCAAATTGATCTAGAAACCTGGAAGAAAATGAGGAGAAAAATTTGGTGTCAAAGTTTAAATGCCATTCATAGGACTTATCTTAAATATGAAAATCAGATAAGAAACATACTAAACCAGAGCAGGCACTATGGCCACCTAAAATGTAGGATTATCACGAGGAGACTTGCATGTTTTTGTTATTACACAACTAACTGCTCTGCTTTGGCCAAGCAGATGGGACTTAGCTTCATGTGCTGTCTAATTGAACCCATGGATTGAAGTGGTGTAGGTACTTGCTTGTACAATATTCCTTGAGTCAACATGTGCAGGCATGCTCTTATGAAAGACCTGTACAGGGCTACAACCTTCATAGTACATGACACATTTACAAGCGCTTGAAACATATTCAAAGGGATGGCAGGCAAACCTTTCTTCCTGAGGACTGTAAAAAAATGAATGGATCAAGCAGTTTACATTAATTATCTGGTGGTCTCCCATAGGATACAGTTTGATATATGAAACAGTTGTTTGTGCGCATTATTGAAAGACAATAATAAAAGTTGGGTTCTGCTACTTACTATTTTTCTTTTTTTAAGATTTGTTTTATTTATTTATGCACACAAGAGCTGGGGTGTAGGCCAGAGGTGCAGGGTGGTGGGGGTGGGGTGGGTGGTACTGAGACAGAGTGGGGAACAGAACAAGCAGATCTACTGAAACACACTGCTAAGGGCAGCAGTGGGTGAGATAGGAGAGGTCTGTTGTACCACGTAGGTTAGCTCCCTGGCCAGGGATAGAACTCATGCTGCAGTCACTGGTGATTGCTTGATAGCACAGAGACTTTAACCCCTGTGCCACCAGGGAGGCCCCTTACTATTTTTATATTATTATTTATTTTTTAAAGATTTATTTATGCATACCAGAACTGGGGTACAGGCCAGAGGTACCAGGAGTGAGAGGATCCACCAGAGACAGTGGGGATCAGAACGGACAGATTGACTGAAATACACTGCTGAGGGGAGCAGCAGGTGAGTCAGGAGAGGTCTGCTGTGCCATGTGGGTAGCTCCATGGCCAGGGATCTAACTCGTGCTGCAGTGGCTGGGGACAGCTTCATAGATTGCCTCTTAACCCCTTGCTCCACGAGGGAGGCCCCCCTTACTATTTTTAAATAACAACTTAGGCCAGTTATTTTATTTCTCAAAATCTCTGTTTTCTCCTATGTAAAATGTACACAATAATAAAATTGCCTCATAAGATTGCTGGGATTAAATGAGATAATACAGATAAAGTGTTTACTATAATGCTTGGCATAGAGGAAGCTGCAGTTAAGATATATTAATGTTTTCTAGAAGATAAAAATTGAATCCTATATTTATAGTATATAAATCAAAATGAATAGTCTAAAGTACTTCAGAGTTCACATTTCCCCAAATCCTAACTTTAACCCTTTAGGAAAAAGGTGAATAGACTGAATTTTTTTAAGGATTTATTTTATTTATGCATACAAAAGCTGGGGTGTAGGCCAGAGGGGGAGGGGGGCATGTGGTGGTGGTGAGAGGATTCACCAGAGACAGAGTGGGCAGCAGAACAGGCAGACTGACTAAAATACACTGCTAAGGGGAGCAGCAGGTGAGACAGGAGAGGTCTCCTGCACCATGTGGGTAGCTCCCTGGCCGGGGATCCAACTCATGCTGCAGAGAATGGCAATAGCTTGATAGTGCTGAGATTAACTCCTTGTGCCACCAGGGAGGCCCAAATAGACTGAATTTTTTTGTAAGAAAATAAACTTTTGCTTCAGCTGTGTTTGTCATTCACATCTCAACTATTTTCCCTCTCAAGCTAATGGTCTTCTTTCCGTTCACAAAGGACTTAGGGAGTAGTATTTTACACTGATTTATCACCCTCCAATCCCTTCTAGACCACTTGGCATTGCTTCTTTATTCTTCCCCTCTGCCCCCAGGAAGTTGACTTTGAAGAGAACTTTTTTTTTTTTGATAGTAGAGTGAGAGGTTCAACAGAAGATTGGGTGGTCCTGATTTACCATATAAAATACCTTTCTAAAATTTATTTTGCATGCATACTTTCCGATATTGCTTACGTATCATTTGTGACACTTGATCACACCTTTGAAACTCTCTCCCAAATTGTCTTCCACTCTTCTCTTATTTGTTTTCTTTCTGTTATTGTATTAACTTACTCATCTAACACCCCTTCTTTTTTGCATTCACACCCGCTCCCAACACTCCCACTCCAATAAGTAACTGCCATATCCATGTGATTGTGTCGCTTTAAATCTTTTCACGTATGTTCCCTTCTCCCATGCAACTGTTATTACCGTGCTTTCAGTTCCTATGACTTCCCGTGGGAACAAATGCTTAACCTCCTAATTGGTCTCCCTGCCTCTAGTGTTTCTTCTCTCCAGGTGTTCTTCCACCTTGTTGCAGGAACAGCACTCTGATCACATATATGCCATTGCTCAAAAGTCCATTACTTAAAATTAGAGACTACATTTCTCGGCATGGCACGCAAGCCTTTTTATAATCTAGTCCCAACCTATTTTTGAAGCTTTATATACCTCTTCTCACATGTTGACCTCTGAAGGTTCTCCATCCTTTCCCATTATCATTCCTTCACTTGTACCTCTGCTTTGGTGCATCTACCCTTTTCTTCCCAGTTCTGCAGGTTAAAACCTTACCTTTCCTTCAAAACCCAATGCAATGGTCTTCTCATCTTGGAAGCCTCAGTTCCTTCTTGCCTCTTCTCACCAGAGCTCACACCAAAACCAAAATAATGTCTTCTCTTTGCTCCCTTTGCACTCTAGCTCTTACAGTATTTTCTGCATTTTGCTGGTAGTTATTTATATATTTTACCTTCCTACTGGATTTTAATCATTTTAATATTTTATTACTTTTCGTTTTCCCCACAGGAAAATTTGTCCTCCATGTGTTCCTGAAATGCTTGTTGATTTGTCTTAAATTCCCAGAACTCTAATGCTGGAGGGTTACTAGAGAAGTCTCTATTGGAAGGGAATTGAATTTCATTTCACGGAGCATTTATCACAGGTCTGCTATGAGCTAAATAGTGTGCTTCTTGACTGAATATCCAAAATAATTAAGGTAAAGTGGAGGAATAAGCATGTATACAAATACTTCATGATTACAAGCTCCCTATAATTTGTGATGATCACCAACATGGACCAGTTTATAGATTTTTAATTTAAAATGGCCAAAGAAATAGTGATAATGAGTTTTTACATTGATCTTTCCCTGATCTATTTTTTTTTTATGTTTTAAAAATGTGGTGACACCAGTATTCAATTTGTCTCCAATTAAAATGCTTCTATTGAACATGTTGGTGAGTGATAAATTCCATAAATAACATAAAAATCTTTAAAAAAAAAAAAAAAACCAGCTTGATCAGTGAATCAGGTTTGCAAGCACTTAATTTTTTTTTACCCTAGGGCCTCCCTGGTGGCCTAGGGGTTAAGTCTCAGCGCTATCACCAACCACTAAGGCCTGAGCTAACCCATGTGGCATAGCAGACCTCTCCTGTCTCACCAGCTGTTCCCCTTATAGCAGTGTGTTTCAGTAGATCTGCCTGTTCTGCTCCCCATTCTGTCTCTGGTAAATCCTCTCACCTCCCACACCTCTGTCCTACACCCCAGTTGTTCTAAGCAAAAATAACTAATATGTTAAAAAATAATATTTCCCCCCAGTCCCTAGAAGATGTGTGTTATCTCTCATAGAATGCTGCATTAAATCTCTGTTCTGTGAAGGAAAGAGAGGAAGGACAGTAACAAATTTTGGAAAATAACTTCAATTTTCTAAGTTATTTTCTGATCATAAAATTAATCTTTTCATAAACCTTTTCATGTTGCAAAGCAACAGTGGCTGCTCTTTCTGCCCATTTGTGTCTGTGCAAGCATCTTCTCTTTTCCTTTTCTTAATAAACCTATCCTTTTAAGATGTAACAAAAAGATGAATCTTCTTACAGAAAACTTAGAAAATAAGAGATATATAAAACCAGAAATAAAAACTACACATAATTCTTTAATGCAGATAACATTAATATTCCTTCTAGTCTCTTTTTCCATTTATAGAGATCGTTTTGTGTCCTACTTTTATCATAACTGATACTTTTTAATGAGTACTAATTAATGTTAGGGGGAAAGGATGTCCTGCGCAAACTCCATACACGCTTTGTGGACTCCACCCCCTGACACTGGGAACTACAAATCCCATGATCACCAAAGGGAAGGTTGTTAGGACCTGAGGGCGGAGTTAAGCAACTAGGCTCTAGGTTTGAGTATTTAACTGGCTATGTGGCCGAGGTTGCCCTCTTGGCCAGGCGGTGTGTGCTAGGTTTTTTGCCAGCTCGGCGGGTCATTGGGATTCCAGGTCAGCAGAACGGGTAGGACGCATTTACGAATTATCTCCCTCTTTTTCTCCCTGAGTTATTCATTTCCCGATTTCCCCTTCCCTTGTAAATAAACCTTTTATCAACCTTTTGTGTATGTCTGCAGTTTAGCATTCATAAGTCCCCTTTAAGCCCGTGGGTGAGGACCCACAGTTAGGCAACCCGTTTTATATCGGGGTTTGTCTTGTAACACTAATAAAATACAGAAAATTTAGAGAAAAAAATATAAATCAATGTGTATATATACATTATATATATATGTATACACACATACACATGAGAATAATCACTTTAGCGTTTTGGGATGTTTGGCTGTTGTTTTCTTTTTACTCTGTATACATATTATTTAAAAAAATTATATATACAATTTTGTATCCTGCTTGTAGTTGTAAGCATTTCCCCATGTGAGTAAAAATAGAAAGAAGGTGTTGTTCTTTGGGCAAAGGCAGAGAATGAACCTCTCTTTCATTAGCTAGCAGAATGGAAGTACAGAAATGAGGCCATCGAACAAGGGGTGTGAATTGGGACATTCAAAAAATATATATATACTCTACAATGTTTTATGTAAAAATGTGCTAACTGTAAACATGTTTGGGTCTAACTCATATGCATCTCCTGTTGTCACCTTGGCCTTTTGAAAGGTTTAATTGCCATTTGTGCTTTATTTCCTGTCCTCCCATTATCCTGCAGGTGATATTTTTGTCACAATGAGGTTTGCATCCAGTTTCCCTGTTGCTTGGTTTAGTAGCACCTCATTGACTAAAATGCTTTTCTTTTTCATGATGGTCACTGAAACTGTCAACTCTTAGAGTTTTCCCCAGAAGACTACCTTGCACCCCAAGATGAATTTTTGAAGCAACATAATTGTAAGCTTTGTCTCCTGAGGGAATGACCTCTTGCCACATGTCATAGGAGCCCAATCAACTATAGAAACGGTCTCTGTCACTGCTATGGAGCTGGTTACTGTGGTGATCCTCAGCTACATACTGCAGGGAGTTATTTGCAAGCACGGAACACATGCACTTTTTGGTGCAATTACTAGGCCAGTTCAAAGCTGCCACATTTTGCTGTTAACACCCACTTGGGAGCCCTATGGGCAAAGCAGAGCACAAGGGCTCTTTGTTATTATTCCATTTCCTGTTCTGACTTTTTCTCTCTCACTGTATGTATTTCTTTCTGTGTATCATGGCATATATTGATAGTTACTGCTTGAATTTACCCATGTGCTTGTTATGGTATTGATTTCTTTCTTTCTTTCTTTTTTTTTTTTTTAAAAGGAACCTTGGTGATTCATACCTGACTTGATGGAGGCTGTTAGGTTCAGAACCTAGTTGTGATTTACCTCGCTTTAATGCTTGAATGCTCAGGTTAGATACAAATCGGTGATTTTGAGTTGACCCTATTTATTTTAACCTTTTTTGAAAGAAGATGTTACTAGAACCCACTTGTTGTGTATGTTTCTGTCAAGTTAGTAATCATTATGATTTCAGATAAAATGTTGAAGTAGTTTAGTTAAATGCTGCCTGCAACTAAAAAATCTTAGCTTTTAAGAGGAAGAAACACCAAAATATTAACACTGGTTCTTTCTCTTTGGTGGGATTTTGGGTGATTATTTTTCTCTTCATTATTATTTTGTATTTTCTGAATTTTCTATAAGGAATATATTTTACTCTTATAATTGGAAGTCAGTTATTTAAAATAAAACAAAACCAGGGCCTCCCTGGTGGCACACTGTTCTGCTACCCACTCTGTCTCTGGTGAATTCTCTCACCCCCTGCACCTCTGGCTTGTACCCCAGTTATTGTATGCGTAAATAAATAAATCTTAAAAAATAAAACAAAACCAAAGACCCTCCAATAGTGTTGATAAATCCCAAAAAAGCTTTAATAATGTGACTATAGCAACAACAGGAACAAAGCATATCTGATAATAAAGGATTTACAGACTGTTAAAAGAATTTAAGAATTACATTGGTCTTTGGAACATAGATCATGTATATGATTGTTAATGTGGCTCTTTCTCTTTAGCCCTGATTGATTTCTTCATGTGTCAAGTGGACTTTGAACAGTAAAGAACTTTGAAGACCATAGTCCAATATTTGTCACTCTAGAAAAGTGAAGGACGTTTTGTTAGAATAAGGGTAGAGAGGAATCATGGTATTCTTATGTTACACTTTATTAGTGATATGTACAACATAAGAGTGCAATCAAAATTGCAGCTAACATATCATTAAACTTGAATTGCTTGTTTTTAAAGTTACCATTTTTCTTGAAACGATATTCTGCTATGTAAAGCTCCCCCTGTTGGTGGTTTGCACAAGACGCTGTCAAATTCAAGGGTTGCTTCTATACCACTTCTTTTCCTCTTAGGACATATTATGTGTCCTACTTTTAAAACCCCTTCTCTGCTTTTCATACGTTGGTTAATTCTGCCTTAGATGTCTCCCCTCCCCACCATGCATGCATACACCCCTCTTGAAGACTCTTCCTTTAAAAAAAAAGTCAGCTTCAGTCTATGTGAAATTGAAGTGAAATTTAACATTGTAACAAACCAGTGCTCTCAATAGCTAAGGACCCCCACTGTATCCATAACTCATTTCCAGAATCTCCACAAAACCTCCCAACAACCACGTAACCCTCTTTATTAAATATGCGTTTTTCTCATCATCCAGTATTTAAGATAAATTTGAAATACTTTTTTTGGCTTTAGATTTTTCAGGGATACTGTTTTCTGTAAAGTTTTATTCTAAACCTGGGTTAAATAATAATTTACATTTGCTTTGCAGTTTTCAGTTCTCAAAGCATTTTCACATACGATAATCTATGGGCTCACTTGGGCACCCAAACTGTGTTTAGCAGTATTACTATGCAAATATTTTGTCCTTGGTTCCAAACAAGTGACTTAGAAATGAATTTTTGAAACACAACTGTTTTGTATTTCTGTTGTGGTTACTGTTCATAATGATAGAATGACATATAGTTTATTATACGAAAAAATACAGTAAAATAATAAATCAACCAGGCTAATTTATTCAGTTTCTCTGTAATGTTGACCAAAACTCTACCTCACTTTTTCCATATGTTTCACCTTAAGGGCACTGTGTTTCGTTTTCCTAACCTATGATGATCTCAGAGAAGTTGGCTTATTTTATAACATAATGCTGCTGAAAGTTCTAAGAATACATCTTAACTTTGACGTGTGTCTTAGTTAGCCATCAATAGATTTCCAAGTAAGTACATCTTTTTGCATTTTAGAAGATTTCAACAATCATTTAGATGAAGACAAAAAAGTGTTATTATGTTGAGTGAGGTTCTCTTTCATGGATCTACAAGCAACCTATATGTAACACAGTTCCAAAATACTCTTAAATTGTAGTGGTGTTTCAAACTCCTGTTTTACACGTGTTTTCATTTTGGCAAGAGGACAGCATGCATAAGACAGACTAAAACTGGCCAGTGCAAAAGCACCACTCACTTCCCACTGCCTTGCCCGTAACCTCCCATCATTTCACTACCCTTATCTGGTCAGTGCTTGATGGTTGGACTGGCAAAGACAGGGAATTGACTTACCTTGGGTAATGTAATTAAAGGCGAACAGATTATCCTTTGATGGTAGGGAAAACTGCATGATTGCTTTATTTTATGTTAATCTCTTATATCAAAGATGAATGTGTTCCATTTGAAAAATGGGAGACAGCAGGTTACAATGGAAGAATTGGTGTCCTTGAGTTAGACTGCTTTGTTTGAATCCCAACCCTACCAATTAATAAATTTGTGGGCAAACAAAAATTGGACAAATTGTAACCTCAGCTTCTTGTCTTGTTCATAAAGAGATGAACAGTGATGTCAGTTTTCCATGATGTATGGTAAATAAAGTGTTTGATATATAGTGGACATTTAGTAAATGATAGTTTGCTTGAATTTTTTGCTAACAATTTTACCACTAGACATAGTAATTCTCCTTTGGTTATTACAGCTGTTAACTAGCACATTTTTGAAATATGTAATTGTTTTATATGTGGAAGCAGAAAAATAAAAACTGTGACATTCAAAGTACTATTTCTCTGGGCAGTTTCTGGGAAATGCAGGAAGAAATCACATAATCAAGATACAGAATCATTTTGTCCTTCTCCTAGTGATAAAATTTTCATTTTAAGCAGCAGCAAAAACTTAAAATCAGGACGTGAAGCTTTAACAATAGAATCAGCTATGGCACTGTGGTAAAGAGAGTGGACTTAGGAATCAAGTGGATTTTGATTTGAATCCCAGCTCTAGCCTATATTAACTTTTTATCTTTAGGCAAATTAACTTCTTTAATATTCAGTTTTTTCATCTGTAGAATAGGTGATGATAATTTCATCTATCTCATAGGACTGTAGTGAGGGATAAATTAGATAATATATAAACTACTTAGTACACAGTCTGCTCGATGAATGGATAGCTGGAGAGCCGTAGTGTGTGGCACACTGCCAGGCTTCTCAGAGCGTCTGCTATGCTAGGAAACACTTTAACTTTGTTCAATGCATTATTTTCTAAACTAGTCTATAGAAACCTCTTTGTCTCAAAATACTTAACATCTGAAATATACTTTGAAAAGCAATGATTGCCATACACTTGAAACCTTTTTATCCTCCTTCCTCTTCCCCCTCCACGTGTCCCCCTCCTGCCTCTTTTCTCCTCCCCCTCTCTGGTTAGACTGGCCTCATATTTTAACTGTATCACTTTAGTCAATGTCAAGGAGTGACTAAACTAATAATGTCACCTCACTGTGAGAGGAACAGAGTGTCTTCAACTGTAGTGAGAAAAATGTAGTCATTCTTTGTACGACTGTGGTTTCTTTTAGATCAGGTCAATGTGACGGAAAAGAGTGATTAGTATAGGCTGGATTTAGTCTCCTTATTCACTCTGAGGAGCAAGTTATCCTGAAAGAATTAAAAACACAAGTGAGAGAGATTTGTGTTTGTTTTTCAGTTAGTGTGTGGGCCTTAGTGCAGAAGGTAGCTTTTGTAATATTTCATAAGGAAGAAATCTAACATTCTAAGTTTACTTGAATGTTCCTATTTATGAATGTTTTATACTAAATGATGCAGAAATTTGTACTTTGTCTAATTTGGATACCTTATTGATTGGACTTCTTTCACTTTTATACCCTTAGGTTCTTGGGATCAGGTCAAAACAAATACCCTATCTCTCAACAGTGCTTTTCCTAACTTTGATGATAAATGCAATTTCCAAGCTAATTCTCCTGTTACAATCTACACCTGAAGAGAAGGTGCACAAAGAGAAGTTCCAATTTCAATAAAAGTTTGAATGCCCCTTTATGAGAGCACTGTGCTGGACGCTGTGGTAGGAGAGGACGAGAGAGCAGAGCACTTGAACAGTGACATGGTTCTTTCCTTCCAGGGAGCTCATAGTTCTTTCTTATCTCTATTGCATTTTCTTAGCTAATAATATATTTTAGCCCAGCACTCAAATATCAATTGAGGTAGAGCTTTTGGGTAGGGTTTTTTAGAACTACACAAAAATGGGACTGTAGATTTGAGCAAAATTTAAAGTACAGAATGTTAAGTTCCTTCCATGCATTCTTTTTTTTTTCTTTAAAAAGATTTATTTATGTATGTATACAAGAGCCTGGGTGCAGGTCCGGGTGTGGGGGGCAGGGTGGTTGGGTGAGAGGTTTCACCAGAGACAGTGTGGAGCAGAACGGGCAGATTGACTGAAGTATACTGCTAAGGGGAGCAGCGAGCGAGACAAGAGAGGTCTGCTGCACCATGTGGGTAGCTCCCTGGTCAGGGATCGAATTCATGCTGCAGTGGCTGCAGATAACTTCATAGTGCTGAGACTTAGCCTCCATGCATTCTTGTACTCATTTCATTTGGTCTGAAAAGTTGAGGATAAAGTGGCAAGTGGAGGAGGCCATGTCCCAGTTTCATTGTAAGTTTAGCCTATGGCCTAGTTTGGGGGTCATGTTTTCCCCCTAGACACAGCAACAATTTGTTCAGTGGAATTCATTCTCCTTCCCAAGGTCTCACATTACAAGAAAACAGAACTGACAAATACAAAGACAAATAGAATCACCATACTTTCTAATGCTCATATGTATAAGTTTTCTTTCCCTGAAACCCCAAAATCAATTTACCCCTTTTTATTGCCCAACAAATACCTTTCTACTTGTTTTTAACCTGTAGTGTATATCTTGTTAGTTGGTAGTTCCTTCATCTTCCACCATCTAGTAGTCTTATCTAGTCAGATTCTGAAAAGCTCTGGCTATTGTACAATTTCTTACCCCACAGGATTGAATTTATTGATGCTGTGGAACTTACTAACATTCTTCCAGAAAACATTAATAGCAAAAAGAAACATTGAACCTGATTTCTAGAAACCTTACTATCCCTAAACAGAAACTATGGAAGTAGAAGACTTCAGCATAAACATTTGAATATAATTACAGAATACCCTATTAATTAAATAATATATATATACTACAGTTTCCGCCTGACTTTGTAATAGCATATCATTGATGCTGTGTCTTTTTCTCAGTATCAGCACAAATTTAAGTTTGTGTGGATTCACATCTTATTCCAACTGCTTTAAAACTTATGCCCTCTGAATGTACTTTTGAGTAAGCAAACCACCAGTCTCCTAGTAAATCAGGAAGATTTGGTTCTAACTTGAGCTTGGGGTGGAAATGGCATCTGTCCTCACTCCTGTGTATAAGCATGAAACAGGCGTAGTCAATCCCTAGGCTGGGCAAATTATTGCCACCATTAGTGATGTTCTAGCAATGTGGTAATTTCCATGGAATCAGCATTGTGATAGTAAGCATCACACTAAACCCAAGGTTTATAGAATACGATTAGTGTTTAACTTTTTATCTGTGCGTACATGATATGCTCCTGCTGTAGACAGACGTGTCCTGTCAAGATATGCCATCTTTGAATGAAGGGAGGAGACGTACCTTAGACTCTGCTCATCACAATTATCTCTAAGGATGAATTTGTTTGCCGATTGAATCTTGATTAAAGTTATCCTAAATATAGCATACTTAAAGTTGCATTCATCAGACATTTGACTTGTGTTATGTGCCAGGCATTCTAAAAGATGTAGATACAGTGATAAATGGGCCTGTTTCTGATGTGTCTGATTAAAAACAAAATAATTTTATTGAGTTATTCTATGCATGATAAAGGATTAGCATTGATTTGGCCAGAGTTGACTAGATCATAGTGAGAGAATCACCTACTTTCGTTAGGATCCAGGCCCTAATCTAAAAGAGTTCATAGTTTAAGGCTCAAGTTAACCAGATAATTTAAAGGGAAGTCTGCACTAGATAGTATAAAAGCTGAACATCTGACTCAAGTGGGTCAGGATCTTATAAAAGGAGGTTGAACTTTATTCTGCAGGTGACATGGAGCTCTTTAAGGGAATTTAGCAAAGAAATAATAATATGAACACTTTTTCCTATTTAGAAAAATTACTCTGGTGGCCAGAGGGGAATGAATTGGAGGGCTAAGACTGGTGAGTTGGAGATCAGTTAGGAGGTTGTAAGCAGTGATTTAGAGGAGAGATACTGGTGACAATGGAGATATACTATATATAACTGGACAGGAATGGGCTTGTTTCTGGTGTGTCAATTTTCATACTTCTCTATATGAAGTATACTTACTGATTAAAAACAAAATAATTTTATTGGCAGAATTCTTCTATGCATGATTAAGTATTAGCATTGATCTGGCCAGAGTGACTAGACCTCTGTTGTGAAACACGTTGACCATAACATCAGTCAAACAATAGTCAAACTCCAGCCCAATATTTCTAAAAGGTATGGGCCACAGACCACATGCAGCAAATTAACCCACAGAACTTGTTAAACCTGCAGATTCCCAAGCCCCACCCCAGACATAATCAGGGAATGGGGCCCATGGAGCTCAATGTTTTAACAACTTTCCCAGGTAATTATCATGCATATTAAAGTTTGAGGATCATTGATCTAGCCCAATAGTTTTCAAAATATGATTTCAGGGCCTCCCTGGTGGCACAGCGGATTGAGCACAGTGCTGTGAAGCTGTCCGCAGCCTCTGCAGCATGGGTTCAATTCAGCCTCTGCAGCGTTGGTTTGATTCCCGGCCAGCCAGGGAGATACCCACATGGTGCGGCAGACCTCTCCTGTCTTGCCCACTGCTCCCCTCAGCAGTGCCTTCGGTCCACGTGCCTGTTCTGCTCCCCACTCTGTCTCTGGTGAATCCTCTCACCTTCCCGCACCTCTGGCCTGTGCCCCGCTCTTGTATAAATAAAGTAAATCTTAAAAAAAAAAACATATGATTTGAGACTACTGGTCATTGAGACTCCTTCCGAGGTCCATGAGGTTAAAACTGTTCTCATAATAAGATGTAGATGTTACTTAACATATTCACTGTGCTGACATTTGCTTGGATGGTGTAAAAGCGATGGTGGGAAAAATCTGCTGGCACCTTAGTACAAATTAAGACAGAGGCAACAAATGCTATAAATTGTATACTCTATCTCCATGCATTTTCATTAAAAAGAGGTGACTTTCACTTAATATCCTTGATGAATCAGGGAGAAAAATTTTTATTAAATCTCTCACCTGTTATATCCAACTTTATTTGAATATTTTTTGTGATGAAATGGGAAGTAAGCATAAAGCAGTTCTGCAGCACACAAAAGTAGGTGGTTGTCTGAAGGAAAAATATTTACATGACTGAGCTGAACTAACTGCTGCTTTTTCAAACAACTTCTTTAACATGAAAGAAATACAGCACCTTATCAAACTTGGGTTTCTGGAAAAACTCTTGTCAAAAGTTAACTAAGTGAGCCTGTCATTTCAAGGAAAACAATTTGACAGCATTTTTCAATTTAAATGTGCAAGCATAAATTAGAATTTTGGAAAACTTTATCCAACATTAAGCTTGACAGCTCTAGTACTTAGATTTTACTGATGACACCAGTGATGACATTAACAGCCATAAGTTTTGCTTCAAGATTATAAAATATAACTCAATGAACCAGTACTTTCCAAATGAGCAGTGCATGGTATTATAAAAGCAATGCACGGGTAAAGGATCCATTTTATATACAAGGTGGATTTTCACTGAACCCAGTACAAAGAGTTGGTTGAAATGGTATCAAATTCTATCTTGCATCCAATATTTAAAAAGCTTCCCCTTGTTGAGTTTTAATGTAATATCAAAGAATAAGATATATAATTATTTGGAATGCTCTTAAAACACTCCTTGATTTTCTGAATGCATAACTGTATGATTATAGGTTTCTTTCAGATACCTCAGCCAGAACAGATCACAATCTAAGGAAGAAGTAGACATAAAGACCTAGCTGTCTTCTGTTAAATCTGATACTAAAGAAATTTGCATAGATGACAATGTCACTTTTAGTATATTTTTGGCAAAATATAGTTATTGTTAAAAAATGTGTTAATTACATAGACACATTCATGATTGTTATTTAAATGAATGAATAGTTCTTAAAACTCCTCATTGTTAATTTCTAATATGGTAAATATGAATAAAATAATCTACACTTACAAAACTTTTTTGAAGTCCTCAATAACTTTAAAGAGAGTGAATGGGATTTAAGACCAAACACTTGGAGTAATGCAGATTTAATCCTTGGTTTTTTTTTTAAGATTTATTTATTTATGCATTCAAGAACTTGGGTACAGGCCAGAGGTGTGGGGGGTGAGAGGGCTCACCAGAGACAGAGAGGGAACAGAACAGGCAGATTGACTGAAATACACTGCTGAGGGGAGCAGCGGGCTAGTCAGGAGAGGTCTGCTGCGCCATGTGGGTAGCTCCCTGGCTGGGGATCGAACTCGTGCTTCAGTGGCTACAGATAGCTTCATAGGTTGCATATTAACTCTGTGCGCCACCAGGGAGGCCCTAGTCCTTGGGTTCTTAACAATACAATAAACATAGCACTCATGGAAATCAGAATAGTCCAGAAGGTAATAATTCGAAGAATTGTTTACTTGTGATATGACATGCTACATACAAATAAAACATCTGTGATCTTT
Source organism: Talpa europaea (assembly GCF_964194135.1). Classification (NCBI taxonomy): domain Eukaryota; kingdom Metazoa; phylum Chordata; class Mammalia; order Eulipotyphla; family Talpidae; genus Talpa; species Talpa europaea. The sequence goes on from NC_140081.1 coordinate 65,907,551, forward strand.
TGATCAGTGTTCCTTCTAATTGCCTGGTGTCTCCCTGACTTCTTTCCTTCCCTAGCTAACAAATTCAAGATGACCTGGATTAGCTATTCAGCCATACTGAGTCTCTCACAAGTATACAAAAAATATATATTAAGTCTGATTTTTCTTGCTCTTATCTGTTTAGTGCTTGCCTAAGAAAAAACTTGGTATATGAAATTGTTACATTTGCAACTCTGAAATTAATTTAAATTTCAGTCCTAAAAAATTAAAGCCACAATTGATATCTCCACCTTAAATTTGTTCTTTTTATTATTATTTAAGTGGTTTTGCTAAATTTAATAATAAAAAATTCATTATCTAAAGTCATTTTATCTGAAAATTACTAAGTTTTCAGGCTTACTTTTTGCTCCTTGTTGTAAGGAAACTAAAAATTTAATGTCATCTCACCGAAAAAAACCATTAAATCTATGTGCTTATAAGTAAGTTGTCTAGTCTAGAGGGATGATAGTATAGCAGCTATTACAATGTCTTACAATCTAGAGATTAAAAACAAGGATGTAATAACTCTAAATGCAAACAAAGTAAGGTGTGTGTTTAAAAATAAAGGAATGTAGGGCCTCCCTGGTGGTGCAAGGGGTTAAGACACAACCTATGACGCTGTCCACAACCTCTGCAGCACAAGTTCAGTCCCCTTGGCCGGCCAAGGAGCAACCCACATGGTGCAGCAAACCTCTTCTGTCTCGCCTGCTGCTCCCCTCAGCAGTGTACTTCAGTCAATCTGCCTGTTCTGTTCCCCACTCTATCTCTGGTGAATCCTCTCACCCCATACACCTCTGGCCTGTGCCCCAGCTCTTGTATGCATAAATAAATAAATCTTTAAAAAAATATAAAAATAAAGGAATGTATTGGTAATGGATATTTTGAAGGTCTTGAAAAAATAAAAATAAAATGGTATTAAAAAATAAAGGAAGTGCTAAATTTCTGAGAGAGCTATATTTAAAAAAATTTAAGCTCTCAAATGACTTACTATAAAATTATTTACCTTTAATATCTGTAGTGTACCTGTGTAATACCAAAATTTACTTCCTTTTTAAAATAAAGTTATTCTAAAGCTGCTTTCACTAGCTTACCGAAACAATACACAAATAAAACATCTGTGATCTTTTGAACAGTTTTGCGTCTAATTGCCTGGTGTCTTTAATATGTTGTTTTCTGAGGACTCCTTCTACAACATATATATTTTTTGGTGATGTAATAGTACAGCAGGTTCTGGAATAATGTCATTTCATTCAACATTGTTTTGTTCTAAAGTTGATGAGAAAAAGAATTCACAGCTGACAGTGAAAAAAACTAAGTTATTTGAGGACATGGTTTCATTATACATCACTTCACTTAAAGCTGCAGTTTTCAAGAACATATTGACAGTTTAAAGTGAGGGCATACTTGTATTGCCTTAAAAACCTCCATCAGAAATATCTGGGGGTGGAGGGCAGAAAGAAAGGCAATTTGCCATATTGCACAATGCTATGTGCTTATGTTTCATTTGTTGGTGTAAAAGAATGAAAATATGGGCCTCCCTGGTGGGGAAAAAGGTTAAATCTCAGCTCTATCAAGCTATCACCAGCCACTTTGGTATGAGTTCGATCCCTGGCCAGGGTGCTAACCCACATGGTGCAGCAGACCTCTCCTGTCTCACCCGCTGCTCCCCTCAGCAGTGTATTTCAGTAGATTTGTCTGTTCTGCTCCCCACTCTGTCTGTTGAATCCTCTCACCCCACGCAGCTTTGGCCTACACCTGAGTTCTTGGATGCATAAGTAAATAAAAAAAAATAAATCTTTTAAAAAAGAATGGCAATAAAAGGTGTTTCTGGTCATCTTCTCTGCCACCCCAGCCCCAAAGGATAATTTGTAACAATACAGAAGGTTAACAATCATTGTTTTAATCAGAAGCTAACCTGTACTAATGCCTGTTTTCTATTCTGCAACATACTAGAATTTAACTGAAGGCTAGTTAAGAGCATCATGACATATTAAAGTTTGGACAGTACTGATTTGTCTGAGCCCAATGAACTGGACATACTTCCAGACACATTTATGAAATCATTTATGTAGTTGTTTTTTTGATGAGGTTTGATGATAGAACTAATTTTTTTAATTGAGAGAGCTGCTGTGAAGCAGTCATTTTGAGAAACCTAAACTTGGTTCATCTGTGGCTGGCAATAATGAAAAGTGGAGCAACAACAACAACAAAAAAAAGCCACAAAACAGGATTTGAAGAAAGAGGCTTAAAAGTTTAGATATTTTTCTGACGTCACTTAGCATAATCCCCTCCAATTCTATCCATGTTGTTACAAATGTCAAGATTTCATTTTTTTAATAGCTTAGTAGTATTCCTTTGTGTGTGTGTGTGTATACATATCTTTTGAGTAGTATAACGTCTGTGTGTGTACACTACGTATTTTTTAATCCGTTTATCTGTTATTGGGCACTGGTTTTAATTTAAGATTGGTTTATCTGAAGAATTTTGGTATCTCTCTTTGAAAAGAGAGTTGCCCAAAGTGAGCTATTGAAAACAACTGTGGACAAAATGAATATTCTGAAGGCCACTTGAATTGCGCTCAGGTTTTCTTTATATAAGAAAGAAATGAGGTACTATTTCTTTATAATACTATACAAGTTTCATGAATACAACTTCATTCACCACTGTCTGACTGCCACCCCTACCCATCGCTCCCACCCCCATTTCTCTTGGCAACCACCAATATGTGAATTCAGAAGTGCAGGCTCCATTGTATTAACAGGATGTTGGGCAGTATTGAAGGTGAGATTAGTTTTACAAGAGCTAGCTTGACCCTTATTTGCCCTTATTACTTGTAAGTCATTTATTATGATACTGTGTAATACTGAAATATTAAATGTGGAATACTTGTTGAAAGAGATAGCTAGAAAAGCTTTCCTCACCTTCTTGTATTTTGTATTTGAATACCAAGGTACTGTATTAATGGTATCATTGTGCTTAGGATATTTCATATTTTATAAAATGTTTTAAAATTTATTTTACATTTTGACACATGTAAATATTAAATGTGTATGTGGGGGGAAAAGGTCCAGAAGCACAGAACTTACTGCATAGTTTGCACGTGATGAATATTTGTTCAGTGAATCTGTATTTACAAATAATTAAGATTAGAACAAAATCACCTATTACTAGCTTTTTGAAGGAAATGAAAAGGATTGGCCACTTGCAGGATCATCCATCAAATAAGTGTATATTGTAACTAATAACTAAAAAGCGTCTTTTGTCAGTAGGGCAGGGATAGACACCCTTTAATTATATTAGCATTTTCATTGAATGATTTCAGTAAAAGTAATAAGAATTGCTACAGGGCCTCCCTGGTGATGCAGGGTGTTAAGCACAGCACTGTGAAGCTATCCACAGCCTCCACAGCACCAGTTCCATTCTTTCCCATCCCCCTCCCCCCTCCCCCCACCAGGAGCAGCCCACATGGCAGGGCAGACCTCTCCTGTCTCACCGCTGCCCCCTCAGCAGTGTATTTTGTCAGTCTGCCTGTTCTGTTCCCCGCTCTGTCTCTGGTGAATCCTCTCACCGCCCCCCCCCCACACCTCTGGCCTGTACCCCAGTTCTTATATGCATAAATAAATAAATCTTTAAAAATAAATAAATTTCTTAATTTGGGGGGGTCAGTGGGTACTTTTTTTTTTTTAAAGATTTATTTATTTATTTATTTATTTTAAGAAAACCAGGATGAACTTAGTGGTTGATTCGGAAATAAGGATAGAAGAAATGTAGTCTTATTAATTTGTCAGACTTGACCGTAGAAACTTATTAACGTACCTCCTTTGGGCAAAAACTATAACTCAATATTTTGACTCCTACTGCAGTGTCATTTTTGCTACTTTATGCTTCACCTCTCACTCAAACTCTAGTCTGTTTATGATTAATAATTTTTAAATAAAGAGTACCACCACACTCAGATATATCAAAACAAGTTTAATTTGTTGTTTTACAAATGATTGTGTATTGAAGGAAGATAAGTTTTCTTTTTTATATAAGAAGGTGTTCTACTAACCTATCAGTTTGCAATGTGGTTTCATTTTTTTGTTTTTTACTATTGGCTATGATGTACAGAATTTCACTGGTTAAGTTCATATTCCTCCTAGTGGTTAATGACTAATATATAGGAGACATATGCAAGTTCCTATGGGGAAGGGTCTATATTTTATTCCTCTCTATAGCCCAGGGCCTAGAACAGTGCTTGGGATGGCACAGGAATAGTTACCAAAAAGTACTTAATAAATGAGATTAGAAGGACTATCTTGTCTTTTGTATAACAGGCCTGTAGGAAGGATAACTGAATGATAGCCTTAGCTTTATGTATTAACCAACTGAGCTGTGCAATCCACATTTGGCTTCTTAAGGCTGGTACTTTCTAAAGACATACTTATAGTGAAAATCTATTTATTTATTTATTTAAAAATATTTATTTATTTATTTATACAAGCACTGGGTACAGTCAGAAGCACTGGAGGGTGAGAGAATTCACCAGAGCCAGAGCGGGGAGCAGAGCAGGCAGAAGGACCGAAGTACACTGCTGAGGGGAGCAGTGGGCGGCAGGAGAGGTCTGCGTGCCATGTGGGACCCTCCTCCAGTGGCCGGGAGCAGCTGGGGATCAAACCGGCATTGCAGAGGCCGCGGGCAGCTTCGCAACCCAGCGCTCAACCACTGTGCCACCGGGGAGGCCCTAGTGAAAATTTAAATAGAAAGATGGAAAGCTTGACAGTTTGTGCAAGAATTTATGTAATATTACTTAAGCATTGGTTTTAAAGATCAACTATAAGAATGTTTTTCAGGATACAGCAGTAATACAGGTTAGTTAGAGCCTACTTTCTTGATGGTTTGAACTAAATACAGCCTGTAAGGCAGATCAGTTGTCATAAACACTGAAGCAATGCTTTGAGAATCTTGAGGAGGGGTATAGCAATACCTCACCTTTCCAGATGGCCCCAAGGTTATATTTTATTTTTTTAAGATTTATTTATTTATTTATGTATAAAAGAACTGGGGTACAAGCTAGAGGTGTGGGGAGTGTGTGTGAGAAGATTCACCAGAGAGAGAGTGGGGAGCAGAACAGGCAGACTGACTGAAATACACTGCTGAGGGGAGCAGCGGTTGAGATAGGAGAGATCTGCCGCGCCATGTGGGATTTTTCGCTGGCCGGCTGGGATCGAACCCACGCTGCAGAGGCTGTGGGCAGCTTCACAGCACTGCGCTCAACCGCCTGTACCACTAGGTGAGGCCCACATTTTGTAAATCTTAAGATGAGAAAAGCTTATGGCTTTTGTGTGTGTAATTTAATTTTTTCCTTCACTTTCTATCCTCAATGCGAAATCAGAGGTTAAACATTCAAAATACATTTTAAATATGTCCACATCTATGTTGCTTATAATAATGGCTAGCTGTACATCCAGAATATGTTTTGTGATGCTTTAAAAAGATCACTTACAAAGTCACTAATTTAATTTGAGATGTTTGGAGTAGCTGAAGCATACAAACAGTCCCCTGAATCTCCAATATTTTAAGGACAGAGAAAATGCTTAGGGGCCAAAAGGCTCCATTAGCAACACACAATCAGAAAGAGGTGATTATTTTTTTTTCATTCCACAGAAGGAAGTCTGATCCACAGAAGGAAGTCTGATTGTTCTTTGGTGTTTCAAAATACATATCTTACGTTGTGGTTTTCAACAGAATAGCAAGTAGAAAAGTAAATTTGACTTGGCATTGTATATAAACTTTGGTTTTAAAAGGTAGTATGAATAAGTGAAATTAATAGGCAAAGTTACTTTGTTAAAAGTTTTGAATTGTTTACTTTTACTTACCTTTTGACTCAGTGAGGTGCAGTGATATATTGGAATCAGCTGGTTCAGCCAATTTTATCTTTATTTTACCATCTTCCTATTTATGTGGCCTTTGGAGGATTATTTACGCCATGGAAATTGGCACACACTACAAATCAAGGCTTCTTCCTCTCCCCACCCCCGCCTCCACCCCCAGAGTCTTTACCACTCCCACCCTATGTACCTATTTAATTTCCATTTTTACAGTGAAATAATAGCTTTGGGTTTCATTGTAAACAGGGGAGCTAATGCAGAATGGTGTTGAAGAGCAGAAGCACTGGAGCCAGACTGCCTGGATTCAAATACTGATTCTGCCCTTATAGCTTGTGTTATTCTAAGCAAGTTAGCCAACTTTATCATTAGTGGGGAAATTAGCAATGCCTACCATATAGGGTTGATGTGAGGATTAAATATGTTAATGCATATAAAGTCCTTAGGACAGTACTTAGTTTACAGATAAATCTTATCTGGCAATATCAGTTGTGCAGCACATAGTCAGGACTCAGGAAGTAAACAGAAATGTCACTGAGCAAAATATCAGAGGGAACTTGCACTGAAGTCCTCAAACCACTTTCCACAAGCATGCTTTATTCTTTCTTTAGATCCAATCTTGGTTGACTTTTCAGAGTTAACAGTAGATTTTAAAAGTATAAAATTAGGAATTGGTAAAGCAGCTTCTAGAAGCAACAAGTTAAGTGAGAACCTCCCTCCCCTAGAGAAAAATTGCCCAAAGTGAGAACTCCAAAATGAGTCAGAGTGGGTGTTGCCTAATGTCCATTTAAGCTCCAAAAAAAAATCTGACTAGTGAAAAATCGTAATATTCTGGGGACAAATAACCGTCCTGCTATGTTAAATGATGGCTTACAAAGATGATCCATTATCAATAATAAATCATAATATACGCTATTAAGAAAATAGAGGGCCTCCCCGGTGGCGCAGCGGTTGAGCGCTGGGTTGCGAAGCTGCCTGCGGCCTCTGTGGCGCTGGTTCAATCCCCGGCTGCTCCCCGGCCACCAGAGGAGGGTCCTACATGGCGCGCAGACCTCTCCTGCCGCCCGCTGCTCCCCTCAGCAGTGTACTTCAGTCCTTCTGCCTGCTCTGCTCCCTGCACTGGCTCTGGTGAATTCTCTCACCCTCCCGCGCTTCTGACTGTACCCAATGCATGTATAAACAAAAACAGACAAACAAACAAACAAATAAATAAATAAAAACATGCCTCTACAAAAAAAGAAAATAAAAGAAAATAGAGCAGTATAGGTTGCTTTTTTAAAGTATCTTAAAATTATTAAAATTAAGTATGTAAAACTTGTTACTTGGAAATTTTACTTATGTGGAACACCTAAATTCCTTGACAATACCAGATAAAGGAAAGCATTATTGTTGTTAATTTAAACCATTAATGTAGTTAATATAAATTGTTTTTAATTTAGAAAAGGGAGTATAGCATGATAATTGAAATGCATAGAAAAATGAAGTACAAGCTACAGATTAAAAACCAATTGATAGGGGAACAAAGAGGGAATGTTTATATTTTTTACTTGGAATTTGGGAAAAAAAATATAGGAGGTAACATTTGCACTGGGGCTTGAGTAATACATAGACAGGTAGAAAAAGAGTGGGGAATTTAGAATAGATGTTAGCATATTTAGGCAGAGGGGACAGAATAAACAAAAGGAGAGTTATAAAAAGTGAATGACAATCTCCAGTCCCTTGTGGCCTGCATCTTAGTGTTCATGAGATGGGCGTGTAGTGCAGAAATATCAAACTGGAAAGGTCAGTTGGGACCAGATCATACAGGACTTTAAATGCTAGACCATGGAGTCATACTTTAATGACTGAGTAATAAGGAGCCACTAAAGACTTTTGAATAGGGAAGAGGCATAATCCAACCAAGTGATGACAAAGTCAACCAGGAAGGTAAAATTCGGTGAAACTTTTAGGGAGGGGAGAAAATTGGAGATAGAATGACCAGTTAGAAGGTTAGTGAAGTAGTTTAGGCAAAAAAATTATGAGGTCCTGATTATGTAGGCAGCAAAAAATAAATAAAAATTAAAATTAAGAGATGCCAGGGATGTATCAGCTACAATCTGATTATACTAGTAATGAGAATTCAAATATGATTCTGAGGCTTCTAAACCAGGTGGGTTGTGGCAGCATTACTTGTGATTGAGAACAGTGAAGGGGGAGCAGTTTTAAATAGTTGTGAGAGCATGGAGAAGAGGAGATAGATGACAGTGCTTATAAATAAGTCTTTTAAATGATTAGAAAGCTAATTCAACAGTTAATTGCACTATACATAGTCTGGATGAGTATGGGCTGTGGACAATGTTCATTTCTTGACTATCCTTGGTTTTTTTAAAAGATTTTTTAAAAAGATATTTTTAAAGTTCTTGCATACAAGAACTGAGGTGTAGGCCAGAGGTGCCGAGGAGGGGAGTGTTGAGAGGATTCACCAGAGACAGAGTGGGGAGCAGAACAGGCAGACTGACTGAAATGCACTGCTGGGGGGAGCAGCAGGAGAGACAGGAGAGGCCTGCTGTGCCATGTGGGTCACCTCCCTGGCCAGGGATCCAATTCGTGCTGCAGTGGCTGGAGATAGCTTCATAGTGCTGAGACTTAACCCCTTGAGCCACCAGGGAGGCTCTATCCTTGTGCTTTTTTTCTTTCTATCCTTTTTTTTTTTTAATCTCCATCTGACCACAATGGCCAGTATGTTTCTGAGCATTCACCCCTACACCTACCTCATATCTTCTAAAGAAATGAAAACATATTTCTATAGTCAAAATCCTTGAAAGAACACCTCTGTGATTTTAAAAAGAAATCTTGAAAATTGTAACATGTTCCAAAACCTGATTTTTAGAATTCTCTGTGTTCTCAAAGATCATACAGGTTACAATATGTGAGAAATGAATGCTAGGTTATATAATTTATCAAAACTTTATAATCAGAAATTTTCCTGACAGATGGCTTGTAGAGAAAAGACAAATAGTGACAAAAGGGGATTGAAATAATATCTATGCTTCTAGTGGCAAAGCTAGAAATTTAAAGCCCACAAGTAAATAGCAAAATGAGCCATTCTTTTGCAAAATAACCCATTCGCTAGACCCATAAGGGATATTTGGGTTATATACTGATAGAGAAAAAGATACAATAGAAAGTATTTCAGGTTCCTTTACTTCCCTTTGCTTTTGAGATTTTCCCCAGATTGAGGAGAGCAGAATGAGTTAACATTTACCAAACTGAGTAATGGCAACTGAATCAGTAAAGTTATGAAAGGGATTAGCAAAATGGCTATCATATGAAAAATGTGTTTTTTGGAATTTTAACCATCTATAATACCCTACAAATTTTTTTTAAACTAATAACTTCAAGAAAGGTGTGGATCTTGGTCTTTTGCAGACTTTGATCACTGTGAACCATAAATTTAAGGGATTACTTAGATAATAATTCTACAATGTATATTGCCATTTAAGGCTTATGCTCTTGAACATTAGAAGTTAGGATACTACCTTCATATTGTACTTGTAAGTTTAAAATTCTATTTAAAAGGCCTGTTAGAGTCATGTGTGTTTATTCCAGATTCAAGTTTGATCATTAACCTAGATTAGTACCTTAACCTTCTATCAATGTGAGTTTTCTCTGATTGGCAATCTTAACATTGAAAGAACTCTATCCTTTTGCTTAAGATTGTTGGTCTCGGGTTATATAAACTGGAAGGAATCTAAACCTTGATAAGTACTGAAATGGCATGAGTAATCTGACATTCTCATAACGCTGTGAGAGATAATGTTTGTCTTTTATTTTCCCTCAAGACTTATATAGTCAGGGTAGAGAGGGAGGAGTCACTGAGAATAGGCCTTTAGTAATAAGCTTAGTCCAGTTTCAGGTTTGTCTTTAGTCAGGGCTGGATAGAAATATACACTTCTGTCAGTTCTACATATCCCCATTGCTGTTGTGATCAAATCCATGCAGAACCTTAGTGCACCTTGAACAAATTTGTTATTTCTCTTGAGGCTCATGAAGGTATGTTTGATTTGACATTTGGGTATGTAGACATTTTGGCTCAAACTACTAATCCTATCCTGATATATAAATCCTAAACATTTTTAGTAGTGAGTTCGAGAGATAGTCTATCACCTTATAAAATGGAAAATTATACTTAATAATTTCTTTCTTTCTGAAATATCAGATTCCCTAGTAAACCCTATTCTCTAGAAGTCAGAGATGCTTTGCCTTTAATATAAGAAGCAAGTTGCAACCCCAACCTTAATATTGTTAAATTATAAGTAGTTAACCTGATCAGATGGGAAGTATTTGTTATATATCATCGCTTCCTTACTAAATTATGAATTCCTTCAACTCAGTAACCAAGTCTGAGGCATGTTTATACTCCCTGTAACTTATATGTACATACAGTAAGTGGCATCCAGTAAATGTTAATGGAATTAATATCATTCCTCTGTCTAATTGGGAATTGCTTAAAATCACTTTAGCAGTTGGATTTTGATACTAAGAAAGCTTTCCCAAACTACTACAGAATTCTTTTTCTTTTACAGGTGCTGGAGACATTGTTGCAATCATGATTGGCAATCTGAAAGGCACAAAAATTCTACAGTCTATTCAAAATGGCATTCAAGTAACAATGGTCATCGAAGTAGGGAAGAAACATGGCCCTTGGGTGAATCACTATTCAATTTTCTTCGTTTCTGTGTCCTTCTTTATTATTACGGCAGCAACTGTGGGCTATTTTATCTTTTATTCTGCTCGGAGATTGCGGAATGCAAGAGCTCAAAGCAGGAAGCAGGTTTGTAATGGTCCTTTCTTCCAATTTAAAAATATTTTACAGTTTTAATTATAGTTTCAGTGTCATGCATTTTAATGTACTTCACTTGCTAGACATTTGTCCGTGCATATGTTTTATGAAACGGGGTAGTTTTTAAAAGTATGTCAGCTTCCATGCTCTCAAATACTTTATTTTCTTTACTTTATCGATATTCTTAATCCTGCCTGAATAAGTCTTCTAACATTTCATTAGGGAGCACAGTCAGTATTTAATTATATATGGGTGTAAATATATATGACCTTTCAAATACCTTTTCTTAATTACAGAAGCATTTCATACTCAATATTGAAAATTTAGAAATTAGAAAGTATCAGGAAAAAAACCCTTCACCTATGATTTGTCAAATAGGATCAAAAAACTATAGTCCCTACCTAAAGGTAACTGCTGTTATTTTATATACATGTGTATGCCTGTGAATATGTATTTGCATGGCAGGGCTAGAAGAAAGAGTAGGCTGAGTAGCATGAGAAGCTAGATTTGTTTATTTTTTAAATTAATTTGCCAGTCATTTATATATCTATATAAATTTGGGGGTATATTTTCACACTTCCATACATGCACACACTTCATACACCCTCTACCAAAATTCTCATGCCAATGTCCTATCCCTTTCGAGAAGGTGGGTTCAATATCTAATTGAGCATATTATAATTCTAGGCTCTAAACAGAGTCACAATTCATAATTTCTGTCATATTTTAACACTGCTGTATAAGCAGGTACAAAGTATATGAACAAGAGAGCAAAAATCAAAACATCTTTGAAAGGGAAGTACCTAAGGTGTGGTGTTAATACTGCCACTTTTAAACTGCCAGCCAGTCCCCTAATATCTTCCATTCCATGGTCACTCTCATGCATATATCTTCAACTCCCTTGCTCCTTCCCTCTCTCTCTCTTAGACTTGCTGTCATAACCCAACCCTGGTAAAATGCTGCTTACCACTTACTCCTTGCCAGCCCCTTGCATAGCTGAAGTAGCCAAAAAACACTGATATCTGTACAGACTGATCTCTCTTGAAATTTATGACCACAAACTCAGAGAGAGCCCTTAATGCTGCAGTCATTCCATGTTTTCTTAGATATATTCCTTTTTCCTTAAACTTTCAACAACTCTTCTAACTTTACTCTCAGCTTGTATTTTAGATCCTGTCCGACTGAGGAAATTGAAGTCATCAAAAGAGTATTTCCACAAGTGTCCGCCACATCTGCCCAGTTATCTGCATCTGTGCCTATATCCCACATTCTCTGCCTTGTCTTCTGTTACTGTGGACACACAAACATGTTATTATTGCTTCCATTTTCAAAAGAAATTTTCTTAACCCCAAGGTAGAAACTTTGGAGTTAGTCTATATCTCTCACTTCCCAAATAACCTCTATCAGCCAATCCTCTTGTCTCTACTTTCATTATATATCTACAATCTGATTACTTCTCACTACTTTTACTTCTTCTACCCAAGTATTCTCAACACAACAACATAGTGGTGTGCTGTTTCTCCAGAATGCTCAGTAGGGCGTTAATGCTTTCAGCTGATCATGTAGTAGGGGCAAGAATGCATTTATATGTCTACTGAGAAGTTCCTCCAAAGGTAGTGAAATTCTAGCCTCGTCTTGCACTCTTGTTTCCAGTAATCAAAGAGGAGCCCAATTATTTGTGAGGGAGGAAACAATGAGGATTTCTATATGACAAGAAAGCTAATTAAATTTAAGAACAGATGAAAAATTGAAATCTTCTTATAAAAAGTTCATAAATTTTAGGCACCAGCATATGTTAATAAATGATGATTATCTCAGTGTTTAAAGTTAATTGACTTCTAGCCTTTTCTTCAGAGAAGTACCTTATCACATTGGTGGCAGGTTCAGCCTGTTACTAGCTGTGGTCAAAAGGACGTTTAAAGTTCCTGTGCCAGACCATTCAGTAGTTTCACACTGTGTTAATATTTGACATTTGTATATTGTGCTGTTTTTATCTCTGAGGTTGGAAAGAAATTGGTATCTAGTGTGACTGACTATTCAAAGATTATAGTTACAATGACAGGAGTGTTTGGTTTGCATGTTTCTAGTCAAGTATGTATTTCTGTATTTTAAGTGCTATGATAAACCTATTAACACGGTATTACACCATGTGTTGACCCACATAATACATTGTGTAAAGAACTGCTTGGTATTGCACAAGCTTCATTGGATATTTAACTGTAGTTTCATTGTTCATTTTAGTAATTTTCATGGTTTAAAATATAGTTTATAAAAGCTATCTTCTTTACAAATGATCAAGAATAGCATTCAAACTTCACCTTTTAGAAAAGGTTTCTGAGAGATTTTCTTTCACTACTTAATATCCTTATCCTTTGGTCACTAAAGAATTAAATATATGACTGGTAATCCATTCTGCTTATAAATATTTGGAAGTTCTAGAATTCCATTTACATGTTTCTTAATTTTCATGATTTCCTATTTGTTTTTTAAAAGGCAGAGCCTCATGCATCTGATGATTATAACTGTTTAACTACATTATCCCTATTTTAGTGGTAATGAAACTGAGTTATAGAGACTTCCTTTCACTAGGAATATTAGGAATTAGACTATTAGGAATTCACTAGAATATTCTGGAATTTCTTCCTTCTAAACCATTATGATGCATATTATATAATGTTAGGCAGACTGAAAGCTGTGTAAATTTTTATGACCAAATGTCCAAATCTAATGGGCAACACGTAGTGGCTAAATGCCTGATATGTCATGGTATGATGTTGAAGAATACATATAATCTGTTTTTGTGGATGGAAAATTTCAAACAAAGTGAAATCTATCAGTGATTGAAAATATAATTAGGCATTATGAGGTGGATTCATATCTCCACTAGGAACAACTCTAACCTGAGACAAGGAAGATTATGGAAAACCTTATGGCATGCTCAGACTATATTAAATTTGGAGTGACCACTATACACTTTTCTCTGATATGGGACACCCAACATTTTGGGGTACAGTGCATGTATCCTAACTGCACTCAAGCAATTAATACTCAATGGCTATAAGGCACTGCTGGATTAAATGTTGGCCAATGAAACAACAGAGGGCTTTGTGTGAAATAGCAGCTGACGTAGGTATACTGCGACAAGCTAAATTTACTTTTAATTAAGAGTGCTTTCGAGAAGAAAAAATAAAATAGACAGATTGGAGGAAATATAAATTCTTATATCTTATAATTCTTATATATAATTTCATTGGAAAGGAAAACACTTGGAAAGCCTTGGTAGTATGTTACACAGACCCACTACATAATGCTAAAGAATGCTAGCACTCAGCCCTGGGAAAGAGCATACACTCTAATATGGTCTGTTTACTATTTTATTTTATTTCAAATTGAGGCCCAAGTAGCCATGGGGAATAGCCTTCCATTTTTTAGTGATGGTAGTAGCTCAAGGAAAGCAACTTTTTATTTTTTTTTTTAAAGATTTATTTATTTATGCAAGCACTGGGTATAGTCAAAAGCACAGGAGGGTGGAGGATTCACCAGAGCCAGAGCAGGGAACAGAACAGACAGACCGATGAAACACACTGCTGAGGGGAGCAGCAGGCACGGCAGGAGAGGTCTGCGGGCCATGTGGGACTCTCGCCGGCGTGCCGGGGATCGAACCGGTGCTGCAGAGGCAGTGGGCAGATTCGCAGCCCAGCGCTCAACCGCTGCCCCACCAGGGAGGCCCAACTTTTAATTTTTTAAATTGTTTTTGAAGTACCATTGTTTTACATCCTTGCTAGTATTTTGACAGGATAGGATTTCCCCACCACTACCACTGAAACACCCAGAGTCCTCCACCATAGTCCATTGTGCTCTCCCCCAACCATTCTCACCCTCTCCATCCACCTCTGAAACCTGCAGATCTATGGCCAGCTTTCAAGGGTTGGCCTCAAAGTTTTTGTCTTATCCTTCATTTGGTTTTTCTGTATTCTGTGGATAAGTGACACCATCGGGTATTTACTTTTCTCCATGTGACTTATTTCGCTTAGCATAATCCCTTCTAACTCCATCCATGTTACTGCAAATGTCCTAAGTTTATTAGTTTGGATAGTAGTATTGCTGAGTAGTATTCCATTTTGTGTATATACACCACAACTTCCTGATTCACTCATTTGTTTTGGGGCACTTAGTTTGTTCCAGTATCTTGGCTGTTGTAAATAGTGCTGCTATAAACATAGGAGTGCAGGTTTCCTTTCAAATTAGTGCTTTTGTAATTTTGGGGTAGATACCTAGGAGTGGAATTGCTAGGTCATATAGCAGATACATTTTTAGTCTTCTGAGAAGTGTCCATACTACTTTCCATAGGGGCGGGATGAGGAGAGAGCAACTTTGAAACACGTGCAGGTTCCCAAATTTATGGAAATTTTCTGAGTGAAATCTTAACTTGCATCACTGATCTCAGACTGATCTTGACCACAGATGGACCAAAATAAGAAGAGATAGTTGGAATAAGAATAATACTAAATGATACTCATGTATTCCCCATGGGAGGGAAAGGGCTTTGGTATATAACATCTGGGAACCTGTAACTATTTAATAATGTGAATTGAGCAAACAATTGGATTTATCCTCAGGTAACATGGAACTGGAAATGACAGAATCATCACCACTGGTAATAACATTTGTCCATGATAATATCTGGTATATGGACAAAGAACAAATCTCTTAGAAAGGTTTGGTAAACCCTTCTGTGATGTTTTCTGACTTTTTTGTAACCAAACTGTGTCATAACCATATTGTGATATGGTGTAATACTGCTATTGTTGTTAACATTCAACTACCTTATATAATAAATCTTATGATAATCAAATGTATTGGGAAACTGAACTAAAACCTCTGTAGGATGTGATATCGATGAGAATGATTGACCTGAGAAAGAAGTAGATTTAGTTCACTACTACATTATGTAGCTCTGTATAAGTTTAGTACAAAGTTCAAGTGGCCACAGATAAGGTGTGCTGTAGAGCACATTTGAAATGGTCTTACAGATGGGAAAAGTGTTTCTTTGAACCTATTTTCAACCTTCATTGACTTTTCCAAGTACTAGTTATGCTTATGTGGGTCTCACTGCATCTTAAACATAAATGCAATGCTAACTGTAGAAACCCAAATAATTATGACTGTTATGTTGTTGAAAAGACCTTGGCCAAGAGCGTGAGAACAGACTATAAAGAAAAAGTTAACACAGTAGATATAGTTGCTTATATTCTTTGCAAGTCTTCAAGGGGGCTGTAATTGGCCCTTGCTTTAGCTTGGGAGTATGGGCCTCAAAATATTTTTCATGTTACCACTTGATGATTTTATTATACATACTTCAGCAATGAATCATGTTGGACCATCTTGTCATGGTTGCTTGGCATACAGTCAAGATTTAGTATATACACCTGGTTTCGTTGTTGGTATCCTGAGTTTGGGGTAACATGGTCAGTTGCCAACAGGGTTACGTACTCACCAGTCAGCTTCCCATCTGAACCTCAGACATTGAGAATAAAATTCCCCCCGCCCCCGCACCAGGCAGAGATATGTCCCTGTAGTTTAAGTCAAAGCGATAGCACTCCTCCTGTGTAGTCTCACATGAGGAAGAAGTAGGCTAGGCTACATTAATATCTTAAAATTTGTTTCTGATCTTAAAGCATGACTAAAAATAGCTGAGATATTTCTGGTTACATTAAATTTTATCTACTAGTGCATGAAATTAATCAGAACTTTATCAGATGTCTGTATATTATACCACCACCTATATATATATATATATATATATACATTTGTGGTGGGTGTTTGTATATATGTATTATCCCTACCTACATTTGAGAATTAGAACCTTTTATAAAACCATTTATGTTGGCTCTCATATAAGAGGAGCAGATTAAACAGATTCTTGTCTAAGTAGGAACTAGCTTTATAGTATTCCTCTGACTTTCTCATTGAGCAGAAGAAAATTCTTATAGTGGGTCTCATGATCTTTATATATTTACTTAGTCTGATTTATCTATAGCACCAGTTCTAAAGGTTTTGATTATCTTTCTTTGAAAAATGCTATACTCTGAGTATAACTTTAACCTGTCTATCAGATCAGATTCCCCCTTTTCTCATTGATTTTCCTTAGTACATTTCCTTGTAATGTTCCAGTGATCACAGTGCATGGGAGTGGTTTGCAGTCTTGTTTATCGCCATTTTTGTTGTTTTATAGACTTATGGGAAGCTGTTTTATTTATAGTCTGCAACTCCTCTTTAAGCATACTTTCATTCAAATATTATGCATAAGTTTTTATTGGAAAAAGTAGATTTCTTTCTGTTCTCATATATCTAAGCAGCCATGTGACTCAGTCATTGATTTTGTTCACAGAAATATATCTGAGGAAAAGAATCTCATTACTATAATTCTTGATATTCAGTATACTGTTTTATAAATTCTGAGCCAAATTTTCATTTAAAAAAATGATGACTAAGGTGCAAGAATGTCTAGTTTGTATAGACCCTCCTTTTTTGTTTTTGCATGCCTTGTTCCCATCATGTTGACAATATGCCCAGTGATATTCATGTGGGTTTCAGTTAACATAAAAGCCAAACACCTTGAGACCAAAAACCAGGCTGACGGAACACCATGCTGAAACATTTATTTGACTTAATTGGATCTAAAAACACAAATGAACTAGGTGAAATATTTTGCATTTACTGTAATTAAAAACTTGAACATTGTATGGTAGGATAAGAATTGGATTGACTTTGTGTTTTCAGCCCAAATAAAGTCCCAGACAAAGTTGAAAAACAAAGACCGTATAACTGAGTTTCTTCAGTGGCTAGAGTGATTGGAGTGACTAGACTATAACTGCATTTGAGTAGTTACAGTAATGACATTTAACTTCTGTTAAGAATATTGGCTAATGTCCAAGCTTCTTTGAATCAGTCTTCAACTGCACTGCCAAATAATCTTACACCAGGTATCTTTCAGGACTGGGGGGCTGAGGAGAGAGTATGCTGATATAAAATGCTTGTTTAAAAGAGTTCTCCAGGGCCTCCCCTGGTGGCGCAGTGGTTGAGCGCTGGGCTGCGAGGCTGCCCGCAGCCTCTGCAGCGCCAGTTCGTTCCCTGGCTGCTGGCAAGGGTCCCACAAAAATAAATAACTAATTAATTAAAAAAATAAATAAATGAAAGAGTTCTCCAAATCACAGTAAGTAGCCAATTTAGGAAGAATTTGAAAATTGGATAATAGCTGATTCTGAGATTTTTTTTTCTTTTTTCTTTCATTTATCTTCTTCACAAGGAATGTGAAGCCCTTTAAAGGCTTCCTTGCTATTACACAATGGAGGCAGTGTACTGTAGTGGAAAGAGAGATCATGGGCTTTAAAGCCAGATCGAACCTGGGCTTGGATTGAATCACAACTTTGCAACTTATCAGCTGGACTTTAGAACCTTTCTTGTCTATAAAACTTGGATATTAAAACACCTGTTCCAGGAGGCTGTTAATGACTAAACAAAATGACACATGTAAAAAACTTAGGGTTGGACCTGACACATGGTAGGGGCCCAAAACATATTCTCTAAACCTTTCTATTGCCAATTTAGTGGAGTAGAGGCTTTTAGTCAGTAAAACGTGGATGAGAAAATCATGAAAACCTGTTATTATTTTCTCTAGAAGCTATTCTTTCAACAGCTACTAGGTGCTATGGGAAATTTTACAAAGTGATTAATTTCTCCAGCTACTCATTCTAGTAGGAGAGAGACATGGATAATATAATTACAGAATATGATAAGAGGTAGAAACAATGTGCTATTAGAAATTATAGGGTAGGAGAGGATTCTGATATGGTGGAGAAGCATTGAAAAAGTGTCCTTTTTAATTTGTATAACAAAATGGGGATATTCTTGAAGTTCTGTTTTTTAGGAATAAAGTAAAAATTGGTTAGCATTTGGGCTATATTGTCTTTAAATGTTAAGGCCTATTTGGGCATCAAGAACTTTAACCTAAATATTATCCAAATACGTATTTAATATAAACTATCACTCTTAATGTTGTTCTCATATTTCTGTTTTTTAGAGGAATGAATACATTTTGGAATTTGTCACTACCAGTCTGAAAGTGAAATATTTTGGGTAGTAATGGCAGTTTTGCAAGTGACCTTCATTTAAGCTCTAAAAATACATTTTGTGCTTTTTACTTAATCACGTGCTTCCTATCCATATTTAAAGAAAATGGCTTTTCTTTTCTTCATAAAAGCTCAGTAGGGACCTCCCCGGTCACGCAGCGGGTTGAGCCCTGTGCTGTAAAGCTGTCCACAGCCTCTGCAGCACAGGTTCGATTCCTGGCCGACCAGGGAGAAACCCACATGGCGTGGCAGACCTCTCCTGCCTTGCCCGCTGCTCCCCTCAGCAGTGTCTTTGGTGCATCTGCCTGTTCTGCTCCCTGCTCTCTCTGGTGAATTCTCTCACCCTCCCGTGCTTCTGACCTGTACCCCAGTTCTTGTATGAATAGATGGATCTTTAAAAAAAAAAAATCTCAGTAGGAGTTTTTGGATATATCCAAATTTCCTCTTAAACAATTTTTTTTTAATTTCAAATTTGTTTTGTTAAACATTGATTTGTGCTATGCTGCAGATCTTTTATTTTTTAAATATATCTAATTAAAAAATATTTATTTATTTATGCTTACAAGAACTGGGGTACCAGCCAGAGGTGGGAGGGACAGTGAGAGGATTCACCAGAGACAGAGTGGGAAACAGAACAGGCAGATTGACTGAAATACACTGCTGAGGGGAGCAGCAGGCAAGTCAGGAGAGGTCTGCTGCACCATGTGAGTTGCTCCCTGGCCAGTAGGGGATTGAAGGCAGGGGATCTAATTTGTAGACTCAATCAGAGAAATACCTTAGATACATCACTTCTTATAAGTGCCTTTCCCCAATTGGGTAGGAGAGCTTGTTGCATAAACTTGAATCACACGTGCTCTGAAGACAGACAGTGCGTGCAAAATGATTGTGAAAGACTTATCCACTACATTTTTTTTTCTTCTTCTGTTTCCTCTTATTGGCTCTCTCTTTTTTTTTTTTAATTGTTGTATTTTTCTCATCTTGGTGTCTGTAAAGAGTTCATGACCTTTGTGAAAAGAAAGTGATGACATTTTTAAGTCTAGTCCAAGGCCAGGACACTGTGAGCTTACTGGTTGTACACTGTCAGGACTGGTGGCCACAATTTGATAGACAATAGAATTCAGGAGTTGGAAAGATGGTTTACGGATAAGGTGGTGATGGGAGATTTATTGGGATTATACCTGAGGGGAGAAATTAAATATTGTATAAAAATGAACAACAATGTAAGAAAAAAACATAAAGAAATAGGACTGATGGCAGAGTTTACATATACTTATATTTTAATTATCTACATGTGGACTAAATAGTTATGGATAGCTTTTCACTCATGCATATTACAGAATTGGCTTCAAAAGCATTATGTAATACAGTACAGAAATAAATTTTAAAACTGGGGGGGAAGCTAGCTGAGTTATAGAATAGTGTATCATAATGGAATCTTCAAATATGAGAAGAAGAGTTTCAGTACCATCTCTATCATTTAGAGGTTGCATGTACTTTAGAACAAATCATTTTGCTTGTGTGAGTCTCTACTTGGTCATCTTGGAAATGGGGACATTATCTCCTTCAGGGAGTTGTGTTGAGGATTAAATGAGGTTATATGTTTAGCAAAAATAATTTTTAACTTATAAAATAACTTCGTAAATATAAAGAAGTAATAGTACTAGCTTCCTGCTTGAAACCATAATCAGTGGAGTTGGTTGTCTTGATGTCAGGGGAAGTAAAACGTAATTCTGGGCTTCAGTGAGACGGACATTAACCAACTCTGAGATTTTGAGCAAGGCATTCTTCCTCTTTCGGGATCACTTTTCTTATATTAGATATCAGATTAGTTATTAGAGTTAGATGAACTCTAAGAACTCTTCTAGGTCAGGAGATCCTAAGCGTGCCTCCTTTCACTGTCACTCTTATTACTTATTTATGATGGAAGTAACCAAATAGAAGGGCAAATATAGTACCATCATAGAATTCCCCTGTGAGTTCACTCACAGTGAATTCTAAGGGGGTACAAAAGCTTGATTAGCACCTCTTTCCTTCTGAGGACTAGGCCTTCATGTTAGCTGTTTTTATTTAGCTCTTTGCTGGTCAGGTAACAATATGATAAGTTTTTCTTGTTTCTGTGACAGCAAATGAATAGTTTAGCCAGTAATCTTGGCATTAAGTCACATACCTTTTATGAAATGATATCTGATACAGGAAACAGGTTTGGACATTAATAAATTTTTCACATCCCTATACTTGTGTGGATTATACCCTTCTAAACTATGTTTGCTGCAGATATGTATAAGCATGTTGCAAGAACCCATTATGCTTATTGATGAAAAGTACTTTATATTTTCGATGAATAGCATTGAGTATCTGCTACATGCCAGACATTACACTGGATACTTTATTTACATAATCTCTGATTTTCACATAACCTACATACTAGCAAGGGGTATCCTTACTGGGGATGGAAGTACATACAGGGTGACAAGGAAGCTGTTTACATTCTCACAGTGACCTCTGGTTATAAGTGCCTTCTTTTTGCCGAATTTCTATTGTTTATTCATTTTATGTTCAAGTTAAGATTTTTTATCTTGCCATGCTGAACATGCTGTCTCTGTATTCCACACAGCATCTATCTAGGTGTGAAACCTAGCCTCTTCTTCAGCTTGTACATATATTCACTTGAGACATTTGTGCATGTGGTAGATTTTACTGAAAGGGAAGGAAGGATTTATTTCCAGCATCACAAACAACTTCAAATTAACAGCAAATATCTCATGCCACTTGGGAAATTTTTCCTCTAGCCAGTTCACCCCACAGAGCAGGACAATCACTTACTGATTTCACTTCCTCTTCTTTCCCTCACACTCTACCCCAGCTTTACTTCTGATTGAATTATGTGTAATACTTTAGTTCTTATTCCCTAATGAGCCTTGGGCTTCCCTTTGCATATCCAGTCACCTAGGCATATGCTCAGTGAAACAAAAAAGGGCCCACAACTCTCAGAATTCACCCTCCTTATAAGGCAGTAGTGGTTCTAAGCAGAATTTCCCCCCATTGGTATTATCCTCATGTTATAATGAGTAAACAAGTGCAAAGATTTAATGACTTGTCTAGGATTATTTAGGTAGTAAGTGATAAAGTCAGATTTTGTATCTAGGTCCAGTTGTTCCTACCAAACAAGACACTTTTCAAAAAGGGAGTTGGAAAAGATACAAGTTAAGGTCCTCTGAGCTTGAAAATAGGAAAATTACTTTGGAAAATTCATAGCATCTGAATCTACTTGGTTTAGGGGTACATTTACCATTGTGGCCCAAAGATGCTGTTTAATAATGTAGGGGAACATAATAAGTAAAAATTTTCAGTTATTTGAGAAATCTTGCCTGGTAGCAAGCAAATGGGATATTTGTTATGGCTAATAGTAAGAGATTACTATGAATATTTATAAGTTCAATAGAAGAGATTGACAAATTCTTAGAATTATACAACCATCTGAGACTGAACAGGGAAGAAATAGAAAACCTGAACAGGCCAATCGCAAGCAAAAAAATTGAAATGGTAACCAAAACTCTCCCCAAAAAACAAAAGTCCAAGACCAGATGGCTTCACAAGTGAGTTTTATCAAATCTTTCAAGAGAGGCTAATATGTACCATGTTCATATTCTTTCAAAAAATTGAGAAAGAGGGAATACACCAAATGCATTTTATCAGGCCAACATTACTCTAATACCAAAACCAGACAAAGAAAACACCAAAAAGGAAAACTACAGACCAATGCAAATATCCTAAAAAAAAAATCTTAGTAAATCAGGGCCTCCCTGGTGGCACAGCTGGTTGAGCACCGCGCTGTGAACCTGTATGCAGCCTCTGTAGCATGGGTTTGATTCCTGGTCGGCCAGGAAGATACCCACATGGTGGGGCAGACCTCTCCTGTCTCGCCCGCTGCTCCCCTCAGCAGTGTCTTTAGTCCGTCTGCCTGTTCTGCTCCTTGCTCTGTCTCTGGTGAATCCTCTCACCACCACCCCCGCACCTCTTGCCTGTACCCCAGTTCTTGTATAAATAAATAAATCTTAAAAAAAAAACCACAACACTACACTTTAAAAAAAAAAGAAATATAAAATCTTAGTAAACCAAATCAAACAATGCATTAAAAGGATTATACACCATGATCAAGGGGAATTTATACCAAGAACGCAGGGATAGTTCAATATCTGAAAATCAGTCAATGGAAAATTTGTTTTAAAATTCATTTATAGATTGACTAGCCTGATAAATGTACATTGATCCTCTCATTTTCATTGTATTTCTCTTAAAATAGTTTTCTAATAGCTGCTCATTTTTTTTTACAGAGACAATTAAAGGCAGATGCTAAAAAAGCTATTGGAAGGCTTCAACTACGTACACTGAAACAAGGAGACAAGGTGCATTTATGACTTTAAATGCTGTTTGTTTTAAAGCATTACTACCAGTTGTTGAAATTAACTGTTCTCCCAAAATATGCCTTTCACTGGAATTCATGAATCTTTTTTAAATTATTATTTATTTTTGGAGCTTATAAATCTTACTGACTTTTTTAAAATCTATTTGATGCTGCAAGTAGGCCGAATAATGTCCCCCAAAGATAACTACATCCCTGGAACCTGTGAATGTTGCCTTATATAGTAAAGCAGACTTTACAGATGTGATTGAGTTCAGGTTCTAGAGATAGGGAGATTATCCTGCATTATTTAAGTGGGCCATAAATATAATCATAGTGTCATTATAAGAACAAAAAAATAAAGGGAATTTTGACTCTAATACAGCAAGTGATATGATAATGGGAATAAGAGGTAGGAGTGATGGGAGAAAGGGACCATGAGCCAAGAAAAGGGATTCTCTCCTGGAACCACCAAAAGGAATACAGTACTGCAAACACCTTGATTTTTAAGACTTCTCATTTTCAGAATACTAAGGGGAAAAAATTGTGTTATTTTAAGTTATAGTGATGTGTTACAACAGGAAATTAACACAGTACAACTTTATTTGAATATCAATTTTCAGAGTTAGGACAGTTGAAAAATATCACTGATAGGGAAAACATGGCTATAGAATTCACTGAAATTAAAAATATCATATATAATAGCACTAAAACCATTATATATTTAGGTGTAAATCTTACATAATATGTACAAGATCTCTAGGATGCAAACTGTAAAACACCAATGAAAGAACACAAGCTTTTTTTTGAATTTGAAAAGTTGATTATAAGATTACATGAAAAGCTAAATAAGTAGAATAACCAAAACAATTTTGGTAAAGAACAACAAATTTGAATGATTTACATTACCTAATTTGCAAAATTATTTTAAATTACAGTAGTCAAGATAGTGTAGTGCTGGAGAAAGGGTAGACCTTTAGATCACGGAACAGGAGAGACCAGAAATAGATCCCCATATGTATGGTCAATTGATTTTCAACAAAGGTGCAAAAACAACTAAATGAAGGAAGGATAGGAAGTTGTTGGCTCTCCATAGGCAATTATTAGATATCCCTATGAAAAAAAAAATCTACCTCAATCCATACTAAACAGCCTTTATCAAAACAAAATTAACTCAGAATGGACTATAGACCTAATATTAACTTAGAGCTATACAAATTTTTAGAGAAATCTGGAGGAAAATATGTTCATGGGCTTCCTTGGTGGCTCAAGGGGTTAAGTCTCAGCACTATAACGCTCTCTTCAGCCACTTCAGCACAGGAGTTTGACCCCTGGCTGGCCAGGGAGCTTATCCACGTGGTGCAGCAGATCTCTCCTGTCTCTCCTACCTTTCCCTCCAGTGGTGTATTTCAGTCAATCCTCCTGTTCTGCTCCCCACTCTGTCTGTGGTGAATCCTCTATCTCCCTGCACTTCTGTCCTACATCCCAGCTCTTGTATGCATAAATAAAGAAAATAAATCTTTTTTTTTTGAAAAAATAAAATATGTTCATGACTTGGGTTAGGCAAGATTTAGATAAAAACACCAAAAACAAATCTACTAAAGGAAAAATGAGAAATTTTACTTCATCAAGAGAAATCAAGTAATAAATCCTGTAAGTTATTTTGTATGGTGACTGATGGTAACTAGATTTATTTTGATGATATTTTACAATGTTTAAAAATACTGAGTTATGTGGTACATTAATTAATATATTATACATCGATTATTCCACAATAATTTTTAAAACTAAGAATTTGGCACTTTGAAAGATACCGTCAAGAGAATAAAAAGAAAAAACACAGAGTGGGAGAAAATATTTACAAGTTACATACCTGATAAAGGATTATATCCAGAATATATAAAGAACTCTCAAAACTCAGCAAAAAAAAAAAATAGCCTAGTAAAAATGGGCAAAACAGACATTTTACCAAAGAAAATATGTATGGCCAAAAAAGCATATAAATAGATGCTCAACATCATTAATCATTACATAAATGCTAATTAAAACCACAATGACATCACAGCATGTTCATTAGAAGGGCTAAAACTAATACCACTGACAATACTGGGAGCTGGCCAAGATGTGGAGCAATTGGAACTGTCATGCCTTTGCTGGTGAAAATGCAGCATACGCACCCAGTTTAAAAATAGTTTGGCAGGTATTTATAAGGCAAAAATACACTTCCCAAAGAATCCAACAATCTCACTACTAGATAGTTATCCTAAAGTGAAAAAATGTTCACATAAAAATGTATACATAATTGTTTGTAGCAGGTTTCTTCATAATTACTGAAATCTGGAAAGAACCCAAATATCCTATTGGTAACTCCATAAACAAACTGTAGTATAGTCATATCATGGAGTACTATTTTGCACTACAAAGAGAGGTCCTCCTAATACTTACATAAGTATATATGAATGTCAAAAGCATTATGTTATGTGAAAGGAGCTATACTCAAAGGCTGGGTCATGCCTGTTAACATTTATATGACATTCTAGAAAAGCCAAAATTATAGGTACTGAAAACATACCAGTGGTTGCCAGAGGGTGAGTGTGAGAGGAAGGGTTAACTTCAAAAGGGTACAGAGGAATTTATTGGGGCAATAGAAATATCCTATATCAATTATGGCCAGGATTCAGTGGCTGCAAGTCACTGCAAGTTTATCCAAACTTGCAAAACTGTATACTAAAATGAGTGAATTTTAGAAATATACCTTAATTTTTTAAAAAAGGGAAACACACCTATAGAATTTGTACAAGTGGCATCTTAGGAATTCTAAAACCAGGAAAAATAGTTTAAATCAGTGCTACGTGTTTCTCTTTGTGCTGTTCCCCTTTTGGTTGGCTTTATTCTTGTCGCTCATTTAAGTCAAAATTAATTTATTTTCAAATTTCAGTTAT
Organism: Talpa europaea; assembly: GCF_964194135.1. Lineage (NCBI taxonomy): Eukaryota > Metazoa > Chordata > Mammalia > Eulipotyphla > Talpidae > Talpa > Talpa europaea. Next base: position 65,933,734 of record NC_140081.1, read on the forward strand.
ATGCCATTGTTATCAACTATAGTCAGCAGGTTTTATAATATATCCTTAGAACTTATTTATCTTTTTTTCTAAAGATTTATTTATTTATGCATACAAGAGCTGGAGTACAGGCCAGAGATGCGGGGTGGTGGGGGTGAAAGGACTCACCAGAGACTGAGCAGGTAACAGAGCAGGCAGACTGACTGAAATACACTGCTGAGGGGAGCAGTGGACTAGAGAGGAGAGGTCTGCTGCCTCATCAGTGGGTTAGCTCTCTGGCTGGGATGGAACTCAAGCCTCAGTGGTGATGGTGTGATAGCGCTGAGACTTAACCCCTACACCATCAGGGAGGCCCAGATCTTATTTATCTTACAGCTGAAAGTTTATACTCTTTTACCAGCCTATTCCTCCCCATCCCCAGGCCCTAGTAACCACTTTTCTACTCTTTGTTTCTATGAATTTGACTCTTTTTTTTTAGATTCCAATTAAATCTAAATAATTTTAAATTGCTTAATGACACATAATCATATAGTGTTATGAGCCTCCTCTCATTCATGCAATTTAAATACATGTATATTCTGATCTTATTCTGAAGTGTAATGTATCTTTTCTTATCCATCAGAGTAACAATAACTGTTTACTCATAGGAAATTGGCCCTGATGGAGATAGTTGTGCTGTGTGTATTGAGCTGTATAAACCAAATGATTTGGTGCGCATTTTAACCTGCAAGTAAGTTTGATTTTCTCTTACATCAGTAAAAATAATAGCTGATTTACAAAAATGATTATATTGGGGGAAACTATTTTGAATGCTGACAAATTGATGTAAAGAAAGTACTGATGAATGACTTTTTCTTTGAATATAGGAGAATATATTTTATTTTTATTTTTTATATTTTAATGTACTTTGAAAATATGCAGTAAGAATATAATATATGCATTGCAATAATAATCCACATTATGCAGATTAAATTCTTTTTCTTTAATTTTATTTCTGTATTCCCCACAAAATTGCAACCCCCTTATTTGGACCCCAATCCCTCCCCTCCCTGTCCCCCACCCCTCATAGAGTGTCTCTGGTTCATAGTTGTTTGTTGATTATGATTTTCACTTTCTTATAGTTATTCATTTTCCTGGTCCCTTATTTAAGTTTTCTAGGTTCCTGCTATGAGTGAGACCATCTGGTATTTTTCTTTTTCTTTCTGGCTTATTTCGCTGAGCATGATCCCTTCCAGCGCCATCCATGTTGCTGCAAATTGCATGTGTTTATCTTTTTTGAATGCTGAGTAATATTCCATGGTGTATATGTACCACATCTTCTTGATCCAGTCATCTATTTTTGGGCATTTGGGTTGTTTCCAAAGCTTAGCTATTGTAAATAGTGCTGCTATAAACATAGGGGTGCAGGTGCTCTTTGGAACTGCTGTTTCTGTGTCCTTTGGGTAAATACCTAGGAGTGGAATTGCTGGATCTTATGGAAGCTCTATGTTTAGTAGGTGAAGAAATCTCCACACAGCTCTCCATAGTGGTTGGACCAGTTTGCACTCCCACCAACAGTACAAAAGTGTTCCTTTTTCTCCACAACCTCCCCAACATTTGTTGTTGCTAGTTTTTTTAATTCTCACTGGTGTGAGATAGTATCTCATGGTAGTTTTGATTTGCATTTCCCTGATTACAAGTGATGTTGAACATTTTTTCATATGCCTGTTGGCCATTTGCATTTCTTCTTCAGAGAAGTTTCTTTTTAGCTCTTCTGCCCATTTTTGGACTGGATTATTTTCTTTGTTGTTGTTGAGTCTCATCAGCTCTTTGCAGATTTTTGTGATCAGTCCTTTATCATTAGTGTTGTGTGCAAAAATGTTCTCCCAGTCGGTGGGGTTTCTCTTTGTTTTTGTTATTGTCTCTTTTGCTGTGCAAAAGCTCTTTAATTTGATGTAGTCCCAGCTGTTGATCTTTGCCTTCACTATCACTGCTTTGAGTGATGTGTCTGTAAAGATGTCTTTGATGTGCATATCCCACAGTGTTTCGCCTATATTTCCTTCTATGTATTATATGGTTTCAGGTCTTATGTCTACTTCTTTAATCCATTTTGAGTTGATTTTTGTGTATGGTGTGAGGTAGTAGTCAAGCTTCATTCTTTTGCATGGAGCAACCTAGTTTCCCCAGCACCATTTATTGAACAAACTTTCTTTGCTCCAATGCATATTCTTTGCTCCTTTGTCAAAGATTAGTTGACCATAAATCTGTGGGTTTATTTCTGGATTTTCTATTCTATTCCATTGGTCTGTGTGTCTGTTCTTGTTCCAATACCATGCAGTTTTGATGATTATGGCTTTGTAGTATAGTTTGAAATCTGGGAGTGTGATGCCTCCATTCCCTTCTTTTTGTTTTTTTCAGGAGAGCTTTGGCTATTCGGGGTTTTTTGATTCCATATGAATTTCATCAATAATTGTTCTATTTCTTTGAAGAATGACATTGAAATTTTTATTGGAATAGCATTGAATCTGTATATTGCTTTTGGTAAGATTACCATTTTAATAATGTTATTCTTCCAATCCATGAGCAGGGGATGTCTTTCCATTTCTTTGTATCTTCTTCTATTTCTTTTAACAGTGTTTTATAGTTTTCTTTGTATAGGTCCTTTACCTCTTTTGTTAGATTTATTCCCAAGTATTTGATTTTTTTTTTTGTTTCAATAATAAAAGGGATGTTTTTTTTTTTCATTTCTTCTTCTTCAGATTTATTGTTTGTATATAGGAAGGCTACTGACTTTTGCATGTTGATTTTGTATCCTGCCACTTTGCTGAAGTGATTGATGAAGTTTAATTAGTTTTTCTATGGAGTTTTTGGGGTTCTCTATGTAGATTATCATATCATCTGCAAATAGTGATAGTTTGACTTCTTCTTTTCCTATTTGGATTCCTTGTATGTCTTTCTCTTGTCTTATTGCTCTGGCTAGGACTTCCAGTATTATATTGAAAAGCAGTGGTGAGAGTGGACATCCTTGTCTTGTTCCAGATCTTAATGGAAATGCTTTCATCTTTTCACCATTGAGAATGATACTGGCTGTTGGCTTGTCATAGATGGCCTTTATGATGTTGAGGTATGTTCCTTGTATCCCAAGAATTTCAAGGGCTTTTATCATGAATGGGTGTTGCACTTTGTCGAAAGCTTTCTCAGCGTCTATTAATATTATCATATGGTTTTTATATTTCTTTTTGTTGATGTGTTGGATAACATTGATTGATTTTCAGATGTTGAACCATCCTGTGTCCCTGGAATGAATCCTACTTGGTCATGGTGAATTTATCTTATGGATACATTGTTGGATTCTGATAGCTAAAATTTTGTTGAGGATTTTTGCATCAGTGTTCATTAGGGAGATTGACCTGTAGTTTTCTTTTTTTGTGTTGTCCTTGTTCGGTTTTGTTATTAGTGTAATGTTGGCTTCATAGAACATGTTTGGTATTATCCCTTCCTTCTCAATTTTTTGGAAGAGTTTGTGAAGGATAGGCACTAATTCGTCTCTGAATGTTTGGTAGAATTCATTTGTAAATCCATCAGGTTTTTGGGGAGGTTTTTGATTACCATTTCAATTTTGCTACTTGTAATTGGTCTGTTTATGTGTTCTATTTCTTCTTTATCTAGCTTTGGGTGATTGTAGAGTTGTAGGAATTTGTCCATCTCCTCTAGATTGTTGAACTTGTTTCCATATAACTGTTCATAGTAGTTACTGATTATTCTTTTGATTTCTGCTGTGTTCGTTGTGATTTCTCCTCTTTCATTTGTGATCCTGTTTATTTGTGCTTTCTCCTTTTTTTCCTTTGTGAGCCTGGCTAGGGGGTTGTCTATTTTATTTATTTTTTTCGAAGAACCAGCTCTTGGTTTCATTGATCTTTTGGACTGTTTTTTTAATTTTGATTTCATTTATTTCTGCTTTGGTTTTTATTATTGCTTTTCTTCTACTGGTTTTGGGTTTTTTTGTTGTTCTTTTTCTAGTTCTTTGAGCTTCGAGATTAGGTTGTTTCTCTGAGCTCTTTCTTGTTTCTTGATGTGAGCCTCTATTGCTATATATTTTCCTCTTATTACTGCTTTTGCTGCATCCCATGCATTTAGGAAATTGGTGTCCTCCTTGTCATTCAATTCAAAGAATTTTTTATTTTTTTTATTTTTTTAATTTATTTTTTATTAATAAATTTTATTTTTATATTCCCCATACAATTGCAACCCCCTTATTTTGACCCCAATCCCTCCCCTCCCGCCCTCTACCCCCAATAGAGTGTCTCTGGTTCATAGTTTTTTGTTGATTTTGATTTTCACTTTCTTATAGTTATTCATTTTCCTGGTCCCTTATTTAAGTTTTCTAGGTTCCTGCTATGAGTGAGACCATCTGGTATTTTTCTTTTTCTTTATGGCTTATTTCCCTGAGCATGATCCCTTCCAGCGCCATCCATGTTGCTGCAATTTGCATGTGTTTATCTTTTTTGAACGCTGAGTAATATTCCATGGTATATATGTACCACATCTTCTTGATCCAGTCATCTATTTTTAGGCATTTGGGTTGTTTCCAAAGCTTAGCTATTGTAAATAGTGCTGCTATAAACATAGGGGTGCAGGTGCTCTTAGGAATTGATGTTTCTGTGTCCTTTGGGTAAATACCTAGGAGTGGAATTGCTGGATCATATGGAAGCTCTATGTTTAGTAGGTGAAGAAATCTCCACACAGCTCTCCATAGTGGTTGGACCAGTTTGCACTCCCACCAACAGTGCAGAAGTGTTCCTTTTTCTCCATACCATCGCCAACATTTGTTGTTGCTAGTTTTTTTAATATGTGCCATTCTCACTGGTGTGAAATGGTATCTCATGGTAGTTTTGATTTGCATTTCCCTGGTTACAAGTGATGTTGAACATTTTTTCATATGCCTGTTGGCCATTTGCATTTCTTCTTCAGAGAAGTTTCTTTTTAGCTCTTCTGCCCATTTTTGGACTGGATTATTTTCTTTGTTGTTGTTGAGTCTCATCAGCTCTTTGCAGATTTTTGTGATCAGTCCTTTATCATTAGTGTTGTGTGCAAAAATGTTCTCCCAGTTGGTGGGGTTTCTCTATTGTCTCTTTTGCTGTGCAGAAGCTCTTTAATTTGATGTAGTCCCAGCTGTTGATCTTTGCCTTCACTATCACTGCTTTGTGTGATGTGTCTGTAAAGATGTCTTTGATGTTCATATCACGTATTGTTTCTCCTATATTTACTTCTATGTATTTTATGGTTTCAGGTCTTATGTCTACTTCTTTAATCCATTTTGAGTTGATTTTTGTGTATGGTGTGAAGTAGTGGTCAAGCTTCATTCTTTTGCATGTAGCAACCCAGTTTTCCCAGCACCATTTATTGAACAAACTTTCTTTGCTCCAATGCATATTCTTTGCTCCTTTGTCAAAGATTAGTTGACCATAAATCTGTGGGTTTATTTCTGGATTTTCTATTCAATTCCATTGGTCTGTGTGTCTGTTCTTGTTCCAATACCATGCAGTTTTGATGATTATGGCTTTGTAGTATAGTTTGAAGTCTGGGAGTGTGATGCCTCCATTCCCTTCTTTTTTTTTCAGGAGAGCTTTGGCTATTCGGGGTTTTTGGTGATTCCATATGAATTTCATCAATAATTGTTCTATTTCTTTGAAGAATGACATTGAAATTTTTATTGGAATAGCATTGAATCTGTAGATTGCTTTGGTAGGATGGCCAATCCATGTGCAGCGGATGTCTTTCCATTTCTCAAATATTTTTTAAATTTCTTCTTTGATCTCGTTAGTCCAGTGGACTTCCAGTAGTGTGGGTTTCAATCTCCATGAAGTAGGAGAGTACCTTGCCTTTTTTTTATGGTTTATTTCTAGTTTGATGCCTTCATGGTCAGAAAAGATGGTTGGTATGATTTCAATCTTGGTGTATCTGTTGATGTTTGTCTTGTGCCCCAGTATGTGATCGATCCTGGAAAATGATCCGTGTGCGCTTGAGAAAAATGTGTACTCCATTTTTTTGGGTTTAGTGTTATATAGATGTCTGTTAAGCCCAAGCTCTCTAGATCCTTATTTAGAGCTTTAGTGTCTTTACTTATTTTTTGTCTCGTTGATCTATCCATTGTTGATTGTGGTGTGTTGAAGTCTCCCACTATGTATGTGTTTTCTCTGATGTCTGTTTTCAGAGATGACAATAGTTGTCTGATATATTTTGGTGCTCCTTCGTTTGGTGAATATATGTCAATGAGTGTTATTTCTTCTTGAAGTATTATCCCATTGATCATAATGTAGTAACCGTTGGGGTCTCTTTTTATCTTTTTGAGTTTGAAATCTGTTTTATCTGATATGAGTAGAGCTGTTACTGCTTTCTTTTTTGGTCCATTTGCTTGTAGGATTGTTTTCCATCCTTTAACTTTGAGTCTATTTTTATCTTTTGCAGCTAAATGTGTTTCCTGGAGACAGCAAAAGGTTGGGTTTTGTTTCTTAATCCAGCCTGCGACTCTGTGTCTTTTTATTGAAGAGTTTAGTCCATTTATATTTAGAGTTCGTATTGATATGTTAGCACCTGTATTTGCCATTGTGTTTGTCTTTCCTTTGATTTTATTTATTTATTCTTTTAATAACTTTTTTTTGGCCTTCTTTTGTTATTCGTCCCTCTGCAGTTCTGGCTTTAGGACTCCTTGTAGTATTTTTTGGAGTGGGGATTTAGTCGTAATGAAATTCCAGAGTTTCTGTTTGTCTGGGAAGGTCCTTATTCTTTCTTCATAGAGGAAGGAGAGCTTTGCGCGATAGAGTATTCTTGGTTGGCATCTGTTTTCTTGGAGTCTGTTGACTATGTCCCTCCACTCTCTCCTTGCCTGTAGTGTTTCTTCGGAGAAGTCTGATGTCAGTCTGATTGGTTTTCCTTTGAATGTTATCTGTTTCTTCCCTCTTGTCAGTTTCATTATTTTTTCCTTTTCTTGGATTCTTGGGAGCTTTACTATTATGTGTCTTGCTGTATTTTTCCTTTCATCATGGAAGTTTGGTGTTCTTCTTGCTTCTTGTATATCAGTTTTCAGCTCCTTCTTCACATTTGGGAAGTTCTCTTCAATTATTGCCTTGAATATTTTCTCTGTTCCTACATCTCTCTCCTCTCCTTCTGGGATTCCTATAACTCTTATATTTCCTTTCCTCATGGAGTCAGATAGTTCCCGAAGTCTTTCTTCAGTCTTTTTCCGTCATACTTCTCCTTCCTTTTCTGTTTTGGTTCTTTTTATTTCTGTGTCTTCAAGAGTACTTATTCGTTCTTCCATTTCATCTATTCTGCTTTCATTGCTTTTCCCAGAGTTCTTTAGCGCCTCCATTAATTACTTGATCTCCTGCATTTCTTTTACTTCCCTCTTTAGGGACTCAATTTCATTCTTCTGGTCATTAATTATTTTTCCCTTATCATTGTTTTCCTTTATGACTTCGGTTTTTAATTATGGCAATTTTAAATTCTCTTTCTGGAAGGCTCAGAAGTTCTTCCAAGTTACTGTCATTGCAGTCTGGTAGGTGGTTTTCTTTTTGTGGTGTGCTTTTTTCCTGAGGAGTTGCTGGGTTGCATGTGGTTTTTCTACTCCCTACTGCCTGTTTTCTAATTTGCTGTATTCCTTGGGACACTGTGTTGCTGGTACTGGCTGGCATCTTAGGTGAACTTCCCAGCTCACCTCTGGCTCCTCTGGGAGACTTCTGCTGGTTTCACACAGTCTCCACCAAAGAAAGGTCCCTGCTGAAAAATGCCGGTGCCTGGGATGCGCTCCCCTGCACGCCCAGTCTGCCCCAGCAGTGGGTGCTGCTCCCCGCTGGGCTGGGACTGCAGGCCAGAAGAGGCCTGGTGTGGTCGAGCCTCCCAGCTCACCTCTGGCTCCTCAGGGAGCCTTCTGCTGGTTTCACACATTCTCCACCAAAGAAAGGTCCCTGCTGCAAAATGCCAATGCGGGAACACACTCCCCTGCACGCCCAGTCTGCCCCAGCGGTGGATGCCACTTCCCTCTGGGCTCTGTCTGCAGGCCAGAAGGGGCCTGTCGTGGGCAAGCCTCCCAGCTCACCTCTGGCTCCTCACGGAGCCTTCTGATGGTTTCACACAGTCTCCACCAAAGAAAAGTCCCTGCTGCAAGATGGCGATGTGGGGGACACGCTCCCCTGCACGCCCGGTCTGCCCCAGCGGTGGGTGCCACTCCCCTCTGGGCTGGGACTGCAGGCCAGAAGGGGCCTGGCGTGGGCGAGCCTCCCAGCTCACCTCTGGCTCCTCACGGAGCCTTCTGCTGGTTTCACACAGTCTCCACCAAACAAAGGTCCCTGCTGTAAAATGCCAATGTGGGAACGCACTCCCCTGCATGCCCGGTCTGCCCCAGCAGTGGGTGCCGCTCCCCTCTGGGCTCTATCTGCAGGCCAGAAGGGGCCTGGCATGGGCAAGCCTCCTAGCTCACCTCTGGCTCCTCAGGGAGGCTTCTGCTTGTTTCACACAGTTTCCACCAAAGAAAAGTCCCTGCTGCAAGATGGTGATGCGGGGGATGCGCTCCCCTGCACACCCGGTCTGCCCCAGCGGTGGGTGCTGCTCCCCTCTGGGCTGGGACTGCAGGCCAGAAGAGGCCTGGTGTGGGCGAGCCTAGGAGAATATTTTTTAATACCACTGAAATTGTTATAAAGCCACCAAAATTGCTATAAAACTAATTATATAGAGTTTCTATGATCTGGGAAAATTTAGAAAGTAAGTCCATATAAAATTGAGACCCTAACTAACACCACAATTTATTTATATATATTATATATTTATTATGTGTATAGTACTCGGTTAATTAATTAAAATTCATTCTAACAGCCCTATTGAGAAAAATAAACTTATGAGCACCTATTTGGACGTCTTCATTCTTTAGTTTTTTATTATCCCTCTCCTGAGAGTCATTCTTACCATTCGTTCTTTTTGATATTAAATAATGGTTTTCTTTGAATGTATCACATTTCCTAAAGTGTCAGTATCATGTTGTCCTCAGTACTATATTGTACTATATTATTGAGAATGACTACCATTTTACAGTTAGGGAATGAAAAGATAATAGAGATCTGAAATACTGAACAGAGTCTTGAGTCAGGTAGTATCTTAGCTGTTTTTCAAGTGAGCACCTTTTTCTTGAAGCTGGAGTAATGCTGCTTTTATATTTTAAGGTATTGTATTATGAAATTTCCAAATTTTGCTTTTGTGACTTCTTCTTAGTATTTATGTTGTTTATGTTTTTGTGTGTTTAAAGGGAAAAAAAGAGGACATCCATTAAAAGACTAAGTGAAATACCACATCTTCTTGATCCAGGCATCTATTTTTGGGCATTTGGGTTGTTTCCAGAGATTAGCTATTGTAAATAGAAGATATGGTATATATACCGTATGGAATATCACTCAGCAATCAAAAAGATAAACTCAGCAATTTGCAGCAACCTGGATGGAGCTGGAAGGGATCATGCGCTGCGAAATAAGCCAGAAAGAAAAAGAAAAATACCAGATGGTTTCACTCATAGCAGGAATTTAGAAAACCTAAATAAGGGACCAGGAAAAAGAATAACTATAATAAAGAAAAAATAAAAATAAACAAGGAACTATAAACCAGAGACACACTGGGGGATGGGGTGGGGAGAGGAGGGATTGGGGTCAAAATCAGGGGGGTGCAATTGTATGGGGAATATAACCAAGATGAAAATGCATACATTGTGCAAAAATGAAAAATGATGTAAGAAATATATGAACTAAAATATATAAAAAATAAATAAAACAAATACTTAGTTTGAAATGTTTATTACAAACAAAAAATAAAAGTCTTGTGATAAAGAAAAATACTAAGAAAAATTACAGGGTAACCTGTTAGTATATTAGGGCAGTATTGTTGCTATTTCATAGCTGATAACTAATGTGTTTTTTTCTTCATTAGCCATATTTTCCATAAGACATGTGTTGACCCATGGCTGCTAGAACACAGGACTTGCCCTATGTGCAAATGTGACATACTTAAAGCTTTGGGAATTGAGGTAAACAATGCTAGACTTTTATGTGAAGGAACTTAAGCAGTGTGTTAATTCATGTACTTGGGCCTTCAGGAAAATAGCATGCTTATTTTCTAGCCATGTAATGAGCTAGACTTACAGAATACACCAAAAATTGGACATCTTTACATCCTAGTGGCAGTGAACTTGGATCACTTCCATTTTCCTTCTTCCTTCCTCTTCTCAAATGTACTTATTATTTGGTTGGAATTTGAGGCTATAACATATAAACTACCAAATGGTTTCTGGTACCTCTTTGTATTTCATTTTCTCACTATTGCATAACAATGAAACTTGTAGGTAAATGAACATGTGTATAGTTTGAGCAAGTATAATAAATATTAAATTATGATTATGCTTGGCAAGTAAAAGTGAAAAAAACTGCCAACCTATTTCATAAAGTGCACAACAGAAAGATGAGCTCCTCAAAATCCCTGACTTAAGGAGATACATACGACATATGTCACAGAGATTCTCAATTCGCCTATTGGGGAGCATGTAATTTTTTTTTTTGGAATGCCTGTTTTATACCCACTATTATATTCTGCAGTGCTGGGGTCATAAGATGAATATGTCAGGTGTGAGGGTGATCTGCCTTTAACATCTTTCACCCTGTTGCTGGTCTTCATTACTTTAACTACCCTGACTGGACTAGCAAGAGATTTTTGTGACCATCAAAAGGGATTATGGGCTGAAATGCTTAAAATTGTTGCTCTAATGCTTTAGCTATGAAGATATTTTGTAATGATATCTCAGGGAAGAGCATGTATTCTGAGAGTTTGTTCAAATATTTCCCAAAGGTGGATGTTGAAGATGGGTCAGTGTCTTTACAAGCCCCTGCGTCCAATGAAACATCCAATAGTGCCTCTCCTCATGAAGAGGATAGTCGCAGTGAGACTGCATCGTCTGGATATGCTTCAGTTCAGGGAGCTGATGAACCACCTTTGGAGGAACACGTGCAGTCAGCAAGTAAGCACCATGCTGGGGGTCATCGAGTACCCCATAAATCATTCACTGTGGATCATACATAGGGCAGAATAGTCCTGCCTTTTACCATTTGCTTTTCTCATCCAGTAACACATTTTAGGATTTTCCGCCAACAATGATGCAATGCAGGATAAAACTCTCCCTTAACTTAATACACACATATTCAGATGTAACTGAAACAGATGAAGTGCCACAGGAAGGGGGATTAGTCACAGAAGAAAAGGATTTATTAGAAAACTTGTCTAGGATACATTTACGTGGTGGCTCATTAACCTACACAACCTAAACTACAGAAATTTTTTTTATATATCCAAAAGGGCAGGTTTATTATAAAAAGGGTGAAAAGAGTAAAGGACACTTGCACAGACTCAAGCAGGCAGAAAGAGTGGCAGCCTTGGGTGGAGAGCTGCCTACACTGCTTTGCAAAAGGGAGGTCAGTGAAGAGAAGCACCTGCATGGTCACAGGTCACAGGCGGGCAGGAGGGCTGCTGCACTACAGACACTTTTAAACTTTAGGAGACATCGTTTATTGCAGATCAAGTAGAAATTAAGATAATAAGAGTTTTCACATGAGGAATAGAATTCAGTTTGCCAAAGCTCGATTTATGCACAGCTTCTCAGGAATTCACCTTTTTTTTCCTTCCCAACTTTATTTAGAGATATGTTTAACAGGTAACACTGTAAATTTAAGGTGTGCAACATGATGATTTGATATATGTATATATTGCAAAAAGATTACCATAGTGATTTTTTTAATTTCATCACCTCACATAATAAAAATTGTATGTGTGTATGTGTGTGTTTAAGATTTACTTACTTAGGATCTGAATATACACTTCTCCAAAGAAGACATACAGATGGCGAAGAGGCATATGAAAAGATGTTGATCATCTCTTATTATTAGGGAAATGCAAATCAAAATAAGAAACCATCACCTCACACCAGTTAGAATGCTATTATTAAAAAGACAAGAAAAAACAAGTGTAGGGAGAAGGGAACTCTTGTACACTATTGGGAAGGTAAATTGGTAGAGCTATTATGGAAAACAGTATGGAGATTCCTTGAAAATTTAAAAATAGAAACTTAATACAATCCAATTATCCCACTTCTGGGCACTTACCTGAAGAATATAAAGGTACTTAATTCAAAGAGATAGATGGACCCACATGTTCACTGCAGCACTGTTTACAATAACCAAGAGATGGAAACAACCTCAGTGCCCATCGACAGATGATTAGATAAATAAAATGCAATTTATGTACATAATGTAATACTACTCAACTATTAAAAAAAAGATGAAATCCTGCCATTTATAACAGGGATGGACCTAGTGGTTATTCTGCTTAGTGAAATAAGTCAAAGAAAGAGAAGCATCCTATTATTTCACTCATCAGTGAGGCAAAAAGAATCAAAATGAATGAACTAAATAAAACAAAAATAAATATTTAGACTATAAGACCAAATTAGTGGTCACCAGAAGGGTAGAGAATGGATAGGTAAATTGGGAGAAAGGACTCAAGTGTATGGAGAAGGATGGAATTAAATGTTTAATGGTGAACATAGTATAATATATATATATGTATGTTGATTTTTAATAAAAAAAGATTCACGATGAACATAAAAGGAGAAAACATTTACTCTTTAAAAAAATTTTATAGGGCCTCCCTGGTGGCGCAGCGGTTGAGCGCTGGGTTGCGAAGCTGCCCGCAGCCTCTGCGGCACCAGTTCGATCCCTGGCTGCTCCCCGGCCACCGGAGGAGGGTCCCACATGGCGCGCAGACCTCTCCTGCCACCCGCTGCTCCCCTCAGCAGTGTACTTCGGTCCTTCTCCCTGCTCTGCTCCCCGCTCTGGCTCTGGTGAATTCTCTCACCCTCACGCGCTTCTGACTGTACCCAGTGCATGTATAAACAAAACAAACAAACAAACAAATAAATAAATAAAACATGCCTCTAAAAAAATTTTTTTTATAAACATTGGCTTACATCATTATTTGTGTTTTAGAGGTATAGGATCCTCCTCCTCCAGGTGTTGTTACTACAGCATACCCATTACCAAAGCACCCACAGTCCATCCACATAATCCCTTGTGCTCCTGGACCACTTTGTTCTGGCCCTTCCCCCTCTGGTAGTTTCAGTTCTGTAATCAAATTTCTAGGCTTTATCTCATCCCTTGTTTGGTATCTCGATATTCCACATATATTGACACCTTCCAGTATTTGTCTTTCTCCTTCTGACTTATTTCGCTCAGCATAATCCCCTCCAATCCATCCATGTTTCTGCAGTTGGCAAGAGTTTATCTTTTTTGATCTCTGAGTAGTATTCCATTGTGTATAGGTACCACAACTTCCTGACTATGGAAACATACTAAGTACCCAAATATAGACGAATGGATCAGGAAGTTATGGTAAAAAAGATTTACTCAATTAGCAACTTTTAAGTATATATACAGTATTAACTGTAGTCATCATGCTGTATATTAGATCCCCAGAAATCATTCATCCAATAACTGGAAGTTTGTGCCCTTGCAACAAAAGCTCTCTATTTTTGCTCAAACCCCAGTTCCTGGGAATCATTATTTTACTGTTTCTGTTTGTTTTTTTTTTATATTCCACGTATAAATGAGATCACGTACTATTTGTCGTTCTCAGTCTGACTTAATTCACTTAGCGTAATGTACTTAAAATCCATCTGTATTTTCACAAATGGCAGTATTTCCTTCTTTCTCATGACTGAATATAATATATATATGTACACATACACACAAACTCCACACACACACACATATTAGATTATTATAGCTTTAACTTTTCACCAATGAGTATGACACTAACTGTGGCTTTGTCATATATGGTCTTTATTATATTGAAGTATGGTTCCTTCTATACCCAATTTCTTGAGAGGTTCACATCACATTTAAATTGTTTTGTCTTCTTTGTCTCCAATCTGTGATGGTTCCTTTGCTTTTGTGACCTTGACATATTTGAAGACAATTGGTCAGTTATTTTGTAAATTGTTTACAACAGAGATTAAATTCACTGTCCACTGTCTATTTCTGGCAAGTACTACAGAAGTGATATTGTGCACATCTCTACCTATTCTGCTATCATATAATAAAGTACATTATGTCCATGTCTTAACTTTGCTTACTTGACTAAGGTGATGTCTGCCAAGCTTCTGGTTTTAAAGTTACTATTTTTCTTTTTGTAATTATTATCTTATGGAGATACACATGGAGACTATATAAATGTCCTGTTTTTCATCATAATTTTATCCACTAATTTTAGCAATCATTGATGCTTCTTGTTTGCATAATTATTACTAAAATGTGTGCCAAATGGTGATTTTCTATTTTCATCTTTTTATGTTAATTAATCTTCTATCTTAAGGAAGGGCTATTTATTCCCCATTTATTCTATTATTTATTTATATTAGTATGGGCTCATAGGTATTTCTTGTGTTCTATAATATCATTCTCATAATTTATTCATTGCTTAGATTGTCCTAGATTTGGTCACTGGGAACTCCTTCAAGTTGGTTTCTGTTTTTGTTTTTTTTTTTTCCGATATGCCTCATCATTTTTTTGTTTGTGCATTCTTCCTTACTTTCTGGCACTACAAGATGTTCTAGGACAGGAACTGGCAAATTTTTCCTATAAATGGCCACAATGTAACTATTTTAGGTCTTTAGAGGCCATAGGTCTCTGATTTTACTTATTTTTGGTTTGTCTTACAAGCTTTTAAAAATGTGAAAAACACTTTTAGTTATGCATTTAGCTTGCAGGTTGAGGTTTAATGATCCTAGACTAGAATCTAGATTTATCATGTACTGTCTTTGCCCTAGCCCTACATTAACCATTTCTTTGAGGGGAGGTGATTTTATTGGAGCACACCATTTTGAAACCAAGATCTAGGCACTTAGTTTACTCATTGCTATTGGGATGTCATTGCTATTAGCCCTTTCATTGGGCAAAGCTACAAAGCTACAAAACTTTGTACAAAGCTACAAAATATATTATGTGCTCATACAAATACACACACATACAACCATTCTGCATTCTAATTCCTTTTTTTTTTGAAAGATTTATTTATTTATTTTATACAAGAACTGGGGTACAGGTCAGAAGCGCAGGAGGGTGAGAGAATTCATCACAGACAGAGCAGGGAGCAGAACAGGCAGATGGACCAAACTGAAGACACTGCTGAGGGGAGCAGCGAGCAAGGCAGGAGAGGTCTGCCAAGCCATGTGGGGTTCTCCCTGGCCGGCGGGGAATCAAACCACTGCTGCGGAGGCTGTGGAGGCTGTGGAGGCTGTGGAGGCTGTGGAGGCTGTGGACAGCTTTGCAGCGCAGTGCTCAACCGCTGTGCTACCAGGGAGGCCTGCATTCTAATTCTAATCCAGCACCACAAGTTAATTCTAGCCTTTCCCTTTCCTTATTTAACTCCTTTCTCTTGAGAAAGGAGTGAGAAACTTGACTCTCATTATACACAACATATTTACTCATTTGTTCAATCCTAGAATAAACATAAAATAATTTCAACACTGCTATCTTACTCCTTGTGAAAAACAATTTCACTAGATACCGTACTATTGTTTTTGTTTTTAGTCTTATAGGATATAGTCAAAATACTGTTTCTCAGAGTTACTTAGGTTACTTCTTTTCTTTCCTACTCTCTTCAGGATGGTGATATATTTCATACAATAATGTTCATTTGTTAGTGATTATATTACATTTTGGGCAGTCTCCCCACTCCCTACTTCCTGATTGGATTTTTGGTCCATCCATCCATCCATCCATCCATGCATCCATCCTTCCATCCATCCAAAAAAAAAAAGCATAGATAACTTTTTATTTCACTTATATGTGGAATATAGAGAAATATAAAAAAGGGTCAGTCAAAACCAAACCAATAATAAACTCTTACTATCTGACTGCAAAACTGAGGCAACCAGAAGAGAAAGTTGGTAGGGTCAGAGTAGGGGAGGAAAGGAACCCAATGGAACTTGGTAGGGGATTGTTGGCACACTGGTGGTGGGCAGGGTGTGAAAGTACACATTTGTAGAGGTTTGAACCTTTAACCCCAGAGCAGATACAAAGATGTAAACCCATTTTACTTCAATAAACATAATTTGGAAAGAAAAAAAGAGACAAGAAAAAAATAAAGTGCCCAGATAATTGAAATGTGATGCTAGGTTTAAAAATTGTTACCATAAGGATAAAAAAGAAGCAGAAGACATAAATTTTGCTCTTAAGGAGATATTATCTAGGTAGAAGTAAGAATAGGTGTGAATCAAAAGGCATTAATTACAAATCAATGTAATAATGTCATGTGTGCCTTTTTCTTAAAAAAAGATTATATTTGTTTATGCGTGGAAGAACTGGTGTGTAGGCCAGAGGTGGGGGTGTATGTGAAAGAATTCACTAGAGACAGAATGGGGAACAGAACAGGCCTGAAATGCATGCTAAGGGGAGCAGCTGATGAGACAGGAGAGGTCTGCTGCACCATGTGGGTTAGTTCCCTGGCCAGGGATCAAATGCAGGCCATTGTGGTAGGCCTGCAAGGTGGCAGCACTGAGACTTAATCCTTAGGCCACCAGGCAGGGCCCGTGTGTGCTTTTTAAAAAACATCATATAAATCACAATCATAAAAGGAAAATGGAATGAATGTAATAATCAGAGTATCATGGGATTAGACAAAAAAGGCTTCTTGGACATAAGTGTTGAATTTTGTCTTATGGAAGAAAGGAGTGAAATAATCCTAAAATTGCCATTTCTTTTTAAAGATGAAAATCTACAGCTGGTAAACCATGAAGCAAGTTCTGTAGCAGTGGATGTTGTTCCTCACGTTGATAATCCAACCTTTGAAGAAGATGAAACTCCTAATCAAGAGACCGCTGTCAGAGAAATTAAATCATAAATCTGTGTCAATAGAAAACTTAAATATTTAGTAATAACAGAATGCCAATCAGGGCCTAGTTTACTATTAATGAACTGGATAAACTTAATAAAATAAGAATGACACTGAAAGTGCTGAGATGACTAATATTATGCTATAGTTAAATGGCTTAAAATATTTAACCTATTAACTTTTTTCCACAAACTCATTATGATGTTTTTCATAGGCAAGTTTCCTCTCAGTAGTGATAGCAACATTTTTAAACATTCAGAATTTTCTTCAAGTAGTCATATTTTTCATTTATAAGAATTTTCTTATAAAAACATGTTGCTTTTCAAACGTGGAGTAACTATAATCACTTTATTTTATGATAATATCTTAATTAAAAATACTACTACTTTAGCTTGGGCTATATGTGTCAGGGTTTTTCTCCAGGTGCTTATATTGATCTGGAAATGTAATGTACAAAGCAATGCAAACTTAGACTAGTATTTCATGAAATGTCTATTTAAATGTCTACATTAAGTTGATAGAACAAGATTAAAGCAAAATATTAATTTTAACTCTTCTTTTAAAGTTAGGCTAAATGTACTTCATGTAAGTGTTGAGCATATTTTATCAGAGAATCTGGACTGGACTGGATTGATTGGTATGTTAGTGACACCAATTTGGCACAAGATTATAGACAAAAAATTTTCTTATCAAAATGCTATGTAATACTTCTCAAACTTGTAGGATTTTCAAAAGCAGAGTATGTAAATTACCATACTATTTGAAAATGATAAGTTACACAAAAACTCATAATTGACCTTTGTGTATGAATGAATCTACAGAAATGAATCTGTAGAAAATGCTTTCCAAACAATTTTGAAAATTGAGTTTACATTTTACCTAAATGGGCTAAAATTACACTAGGTAAGTTAAAATGCTGTCCATGTAGCTATAAATTTCGTGAATGCATTTTCTTGGTGTTCAAAAAAGAATCAGGGGGTGGGGAGAATTCCAGGTGCCTTAATATAAAGTTTGAAGCTTCATTCACCAAAGTTAAATAGAGCTACTTTATAAAAAAGCACTTTATTTGTATTCTATGTGGCTTATCTTTGGTTTTAGAATTATGTTTCCAGTGCAAATTCCAGCAGAATTTAGGCAAAAGCAGAATAGACATATTTTGTTTGCTGAGTGTAGAATGGATGAAACCATTGCATTCTTGTACAATGATTTGAAATGCTGTAAATATGTTCCAATTTGTATTGATTCTCTTTAAATATAAAATGTAAATAAAATATTCCAATAAAATGTTGTGTCTGGTGTTTAGCTATCTTGTACTAACTTTTCACATATGCTTGGATTTGGGATGAAAAATGGTTGGATGTAAATGGTCCTTGATATCTTTGATCAATAAAAACAAACTTCAGCATGATATAGATTTACATGTTTCATTACATACAGAGAAACTGCTGCCATTGTAATATCACTTACTGAACCTACCATGAATTATTTTAAATCTCAGCAAGACAAATAATGAAGATGATTACCACTTATAAAGTTAGAAAAAGACCTTGATGCCAGTCCATCTTTATACCACCCAAGCTATAAGGCCATTTTATTATTTTAAAGTTTTCTTTTCCTTCATTCCTATCTTTGGCCCTGTGATTTTTGGGATGCTGTTAATGAGTTACGTACATCTTTCTTTGTCAATCATTTTAAGAATAAACAGATGCTTAGAACACCTAAGAACCATGATTATAGCCAGGGTACCCACTTTTTTTTGTGGCAATATGCCAAATGTATGTGTGTGTGGTGCCACACAATAAACTTTGCTGTATTCTTAGAGAGTTGACTATTTCAAGTTTTGTGCACATTCTTTTAGGAGGGAATTTATAATTTTTTAATATTTATTTTATTTATGCGTACAAGAGCTGGAGTGTAGGCCAGAGGTGCAGCGGGGTCAGAGGATTCACCAGAGGCAGAGTGGGCAGCAGAGCAGGTGGATCTACAGAAATACACTGCTGAGAGGAGCAGCAGGCTTGACAGGAGAAGTCTGCTGCACCATGTGGGTTAGCTCCCTGGCCAGGGATCGAACTTGTGCTGCACTGATTGTGGAAATCTTCATAGTGTTAAGAGTTCACCCTTTGTGCCACCAGGGAGGCCCAAATTTATAATTGAAAAAAAAAATTAACGGTTGCATTGAAATACAATTTATATGCCAAAAATTCACCCATTGTAAATGCACAGTTTGATGATATTGAGTGGATATATAGAGATGTGCAACTCTCAGAACAATCCAATTTTAGAACATTCTATACCCCATAATGTTTCCCCATACCCATTTGCAGTCAAGTTCTGTTCCTAATCTCAGCCCAAGGCAACTACCAATCTGCTTTCTGTTTCTAAGATTGCCTATTCTAGACATTTCATATAAGTGAAATCATACAATATGTGGTCTTTTGTGACTCACTTCTTCCACTTAGCATGAAATTTTCAAGGTTCATCCATCTTGAAGTGTGCATCACAACTTCATTTCTTGTCATTGTTGCATAATATTCCATATTTGGTTACCTTTCATCAGTTAATGAACATCTGGGTTGTTCCCATTTTTTGGCCATTCTGGATAATGCTGCTATAAACATTCACATACAAGTATTTGTATAAATGTATGTTTCTGATTTCCTTCGGTATATAAAGAAGAGGAATTCCATGTCACTTGTGAATTTTTTCTTGCTATTATCTTTTGATAATAGAGAGTTGGAGAATTATTTTTTATAGCTCATTATCAAAATATAAGCTCATTCCTTTAACCATGCAGTAGATATATTTGTATGTATAGGGAGTCTAACTTAAGGAGGGGTTTTCTGAAATTTCATTTATAAGTTTAGCAAAAATCAGATTGTATTACCAGGAAGATCAGTAAAAATGTACTTAGAGATGCAACTGGGATGCTAGGAACATTCCTTCTGCCCCCTACATCTTTTTTTTAAGTTACTAAATATTTTAATTAAGTTCTATAACATCTGGAAAAAATTTTTATCACCACAGGTATTTTGAGTAACAAAGTTCTGGGCTACATTCACCTTCAGAGATATATGTTCATTGTCCTCTACCTTAGAGCTAATTCAGTGAGAAGTTTGAAAAATATCTACTAGTTCTTAACCATTTTTCTACAGAAATATATGGCCTCATGAGTGTGAGATACTTATGTCCATTAATTTTGATGGTTAGAGATTATTATATATAAAGTTAAGCATGGATAGTGGTGGTAATTCCTTCTCCAACTCAGCCACTGCCTTAGAAAACTAATGGACATGACCTGATATAAACTTTGAAAGAAAGCAATTCAAATATCTAAAATTCATTAAGGGCTTTTTTTTTTTTTTTAGAAGATAACTGTGTAGGTTTTTTTTTTTTTCAAAGATTTATTTTATTTATTTATACAAGCACTTGGTATAGTAAGAAGCGCGTGAGGGTGAGAGAATTCACCAGAGCCAGAGTGAGGAACAGAGCAGGCAGACTGACAAAGAAATACACTGCTGAGGGGAACAGCGGGCAGCGGGCAGCGGGCAGCGGGAGAGGTCTGGGTGCCATGTGGGACCCTCACCCGTGGCCGGGGATCGAACCGGCGCTGCAGAGGCTGCGGGCAGCTTCGCAACCCAGCGCTCAACCGCTGTGCCACCAGGGGAGACCCTGTGTAGGTCTTAATGGAAACATGATTAATCACAACCCATTTATTGAAGAGTTTGATTTTCAGAAGTCTTATTTGCTTTATATCAGTCCATCTAAAATTAATGTGCCTACAAATTACCTTGGAATCTTGTTAAAATGGACATTCTGATTTAGTAGGTCTGGAATGGAGTCTGAGAGTTTGATTTTCTAGCAACCCCCTGGGTTATGCAGATGTTGCTGGTCCAGGGTCTGCATTTTGAGTAGCAAAGCTTTTAAATGGCTCTCTTTCAGCAGCAAACCACCTGTTGTGAATTGCTTCTAAGCCTACCACAGGCTGAAGAGCATATACTAAGCTTGTGAAATTTGTTTCCAATAAGAAGCCAATGAAATCTTGAGCGACAGCCTCGGCTTTTTCATGGCACAGGGCTTGGAGTTGCTATTTGGGATTTCCGAGTACCTTTCATGTAGGCCTTTGGGGCTATGATTTTAAAGGCTGAGGCAGTTGGAAGACTGGCCTCTGAATAATGAGGTGTTGTCAACAAATATGCAGCTATTTTGTGGATAAATAAGAATGGAGCAGACTGATGAGTTGGGAAGCTAGTATAATAGTATAACAAGAAAGTGATGTGAGGCTAACCTGAAGCAATAATAGGAGGACGGGATGACTTTTGAAAAAATAAGTGGAGAGGTGTATTTATGAGACAGTGGAGGTGGTGAGAGAAGTTTAAAATTCCAAAGGATTTGGATTGAGCATCTTGGTAAACTATAAGACCTTCTAGAGGAATAACTAGGAAGAGAGGAATTTGGACAAACAAGTTTGACTTTCCGTATATAACTGAAAAATCTATAAACCGTATGCACAGACAGTATAGTGTCATGGCTTATGGTCCGAGAAATCTAAGTTCAAATTGTTATAGGACAGGGAGAGGGGCAGCCCAAACCCCGCAAACCTGCCTATTCTAAATGGGTTCTGCCATCCGCCGCATCAACACAAAACATATGAGACTTTAATGGGAAGGAACTTTAATAAAACTAGGAAACAATACAGGTAAGGCAAAAAGTCTAGTTCCTAAATCAAGAACCCAAAGTTACCCGTCCCCTCGTGGGTAAAAGTCCATCCAAATGGGATCGGCCCAGAACAAGGCCCCAAAGCCTGCCACAAGTCTAAAGCATCTTCCAGTGGGGACCCACAGAAAAGGGTCAGAAACAACCAGACAAGCCCGGAAGGAAAAGAGCAAAATCAATATTAAGATAAAAGCTGCCATTGTCACCTCCCCACGGGTCTCACCCACATCTGTGTCACCCAGTCCACGACCAAAAGACAAACGCAGTTTCTTCACGTGTCTCCTGGCTCCATCCTGCTTCCTTCCTCAGTCTCTTCTGCAGCTTCTCCTCTTCCTGCTCAGCTCCACCCTCCCTTGGGTGGGGCAGGGAACCTCCCCCTTTCCTGGGGACCACCCTGTTACAAAATCCCACATAGATTTATTTAGCTATGTGATCTTAGACACGTAACTTAACTTCTCTGAGCTTCCTGTTTTTCATCTGTAAAATAAGGATTGTAAAAATATGCAAGCATATTATTGAGAATTAAATAATATGCACATATAGAGATAAATGTATAGATATAGAAACCTCCGGTAGGTACCAGTAATAATATCCAAGGCAGTTTGTAATTCCAGTCCTCCATTCCTGGTTTTTTTTTTTTTATAGAGGCATGTTTATTTATTTATTTATTATATTTGTTTGTTTGTTTTGTTCATACATGCACTGGGTACAGTCAGAAGCGCGGGAGGGTGAGAGAATTCCCCAGAGCCAGAGTGGGGAGCAGAGCAGGCAGAAGGACCGAAGTGCACTGCTGAGGGGAGCAGCGGGCGGCAGGAGAGGTCTGCGCACCATGTGGGATCCTCCTCCGGTGGCCGGGGAGCAGCCGGGGATCGAACCAGCGCCGCAGAGGCCGCGGGCAGCTTCGCAACCCAGCGCTCAACCGCTGCGCCACCGGGGAGGCCCCTTTTTTTTTTTTTTTTCAGGAAAAAAAACCCAGTTATGTACAAAGGCTTGAAATGTAGTTTATGATCAAGCCAAAATTTTATATCACAGAGGTAGTCTTTTTTGAAAATATGTTTTCTTAATATAATCAGTGAATAATATTGTTTACTTAAGTAGAAGCTCTCTAAAATGTCCTGCTCTGAGGCAAAAGTGGGTTTCATTCTAAAACAGGGAGTAGATGAGTGTATCCAGATGGAGTTGTGAAGTAAAGAGGCAGAGGAACCATAAGATTCTGGACACTCCTTGACAAACTAACCTTTAAAGTTATTGGGAAAGAATGTGGTTTGATGAAGAAGGAAATGAAGGGGGGCGGTGGCAAAAAAAGAAAGACGGACGCCTCACATCTCTCTACGTTTGCTATATGTAGCACATGATCTTTCTCACCAGGAAGATAAGAAATTAACTTCCTGAGTGACATCCATTCATACTGAGATGGATTTTTTTCAAGAACATATTGCAGTTTGGGCTCTGGGAGAATTTCCTCTCCTGAAAGCTATCTTAGGACTACTCATCGTCATTCAGTAGAAGAGAATTCGAAATTCATCCTTTTCTCGTCACCAAGAACAATCCTTGCTCGTAGCACATGCCTGCTTTCCCTGAACTGACCCAAATCTTGGGAGGGTTAATCTGGAGATGCCCCTTCAAGGCAGTTCTTTGGCTCATTGACTTGGCGCCGGGGTGCGCCCCACCCCATTTTTTTCCCCCCTAGCCAAATGGCTTGAGGCTTCGTTTTCAAAATAGCTTGCCAATAGTCCCGCGTTTTTTGTACAAGCCTCCCAACTCCTTCCTTCCTATGCACCTGTTTTGTCTTTTAGCGCACTCTTCCGGACTTAGTTATCACAATAATAACGTCTCTTTAAAAATTCCTGACAGCGATGTCATGCAAATCACTGATTTCATTCACCTTAGTGTTTAAACAGCGTGTATCATTAACAAGGTCAAAGGAAATGAAGCCTGCCCTGAAAGGATTTTTTTTTTCTTAAAGAGCTTTAAAAGGTTCCTGATGCTGAAAGGGAAAGTCGGACAAGATATTTTCCATGGCTGATTACAGTAGTTAAGTAAACAGATTGGGGCAGCGGTCGAGAAAAAGAGGGGCGCACGGCGTGAAAACTGTGTAGCTTTTGGAAATTATATAGTCTTCCTGAACGGGCAGAAAAAGCTTAATCTAAGGTAGATTTTGAATTCGACAAGGAATGGTAACAGAGTCCAGGTATTGTGTGACCTTGGATAAGTCACTTGATTGGTCTGTGCTTTAAAAAATAACTTACGTGCAAAACGGGGGATAAGAACTACCACGCAAGACTTCTGTAAGGATTACGTGAGATAATGTACCTAGTACCGCCTTAGCACAACGAAAGAGCTCAGTAAGTGTAGTAGCTTCTACTACTACTTCCCAGAATGGGCCGTCCCAAATTACGGAAATTTGTTTTCCGAAATTCCGGGAATTTTGTTTTTCACAGTTGAACGCCCTCGGCCCCAAAACCATGAGAAGAAGCAACCCTTTTATACCTGGAGCTCACTCGTTGGAACAAAAAAAAACAGCTGTAAACTTTAGACAGGCAAAATACACCTCTTCGGTGGCGGGACCCGCTTTGAAAGCCCCCCCGCCCGTTTTCACCCCAGTGTTTTGTGGGAAGTGTAGTCCTGCCTTCCAGTTACGGGCGTACAGAGAAGCGGGTGGGAAACTACAACTCCCAGGAGGTGAAGAGCGGGACTATTTCCCCGGCGGGCGGTAGCGCTGTGGGAGGGAATTGGCAATCCTTCTGCCTACGTGGGAGAGAAGGGAGGGTTGGGGGAAGTGTGGAAAACCTGAACCTGAGCCGCTGCCGCCTGAAGATTCGGTGGGAGGAGAAGTGAAGGGAAGAGACGGGTGGAGGGGGAGGTGAGGAGGGCACCTGGGTCGCTGCGGCGGGCAGCACAAAGTTCTTCGCGATGTGGCTGAAGCCCGAGGAAGTGCTCCTGAAAAATGCGCTGAAGCTGTGGCTGATGGAAAGGTCCAACGACTACTTTGTGCTGCAGAGGCGTCGGGGCTATCAGGAGGAAGGCGGAGGGGGGCTCACAGGTAAGCGCCGGCCGCCCCCGCCCCCCGCGTTCACCGGCTCTAGAAAGGCGGCGGGGAGAACAGTTACTCGTCGCCACCCGCCGGCGATCCTCGCCCCGGGGCGGAGGGGCTGGGACTCGGCTCCCGCCACCACCTTTCCTTGGCGCTGGGCGACATCTGAGAATGCCTCTCGGGAGCAGCAGTGCCCTTGGGGTGGGACTGGGCGAGGGAGGGGGCCCTTTTGGGGGGCTTCGGAAGAATCCGAGGCCACCTTCCAGCCCTGTCGCCTCCCTTGGGGGAGGGGGCCGATGACAAGGGCGCGGCCTCGACGACGGGTCGCTTTTTGGCTGACCCGGGTCAGTTCGCACTAGTGGACTTAACTTTTTCACAAAACCCCTTGTGGGTATTTACCCCCTCTGGGGAGTAAGAGAGAAAGAGAGAGACAGAGAGAGACAGTGTGTGTCTGTGTCTTTTGGAGGGGTAGGTGAAGAGAAAGGGAGGAGCCCCGATCACATCCTGGGGGATAGACCTGGAAAGGGTGTTTGGAAGCGGGGGACGCGTCGGGGGAGGGCGACGGTTCAGCCTTGCCGCCCTCCCCCCCAACTTAGCATCTTTGATCGCGTCCCCAAGTTTTCAATACGTGCGGTCCCCAAAACGAGGCTATTTCGACGTTGTAAATTCCTCTCTCCCTCGAGTGTTTGGCGCTGCCCTTATTAAACGCAAGTCTAACGTTGCCCGCCACACTCGTCGGGTCTTCATTTCTTTCATTTCCAAATCCTGGACTGTACCTTGATTAAGTATTGAAAGCCTCCAAAGTATTTTATTTTGAGAGTCCTCGCCTTGGGCAGGGGCATCCAAACTTTTGGACCTTTGCGGAGACAGCTCCTTTTTGTGACAAATTCTAGTTGAATGTTGGGGCCTTTGAAGTGGTGGCTTGGGCTTACTTAGGCGATGATGTAACAAGAAGGACGAAATCTGAAAACCTGCATTTTGGTCCCATCCTCATCTTATTTGTTGAGTGGCATTCGACAAATTATTCCATTTATTCAACCTTAAGCGCCTACTCTCTACCACCTGGAATGCTAAGATACAAAAAACGATTAAAATTGTGTTCCTGCCTTTGAAGCTCTCACAATTTGGAGCATGGGGAGAGGGTCGGTTAGGGGGAACCAACCAGTCAACCAGGAAAATTATAACCACTAACTGGTAAACCATGCAAATTATAATTAGAACCAAATGATGGAGGGTTTCGGCAGGCAAAGATTCCTAGAGGAGATGACATTGCTTTTCCTCTTCTGTAAAATGGTGTCTATCTCACAGTTGGGACGATAAAGTGAAAGATAACAGGTGCCAAATGAAAGCATGTTGTTAAGATGGTGATAATGTGTGCTGATATTTCTGTTTTCAAGCCACCCCAGGCTGGAGAGATTTCTGAGGTTCTATAGTACTTAAAAAAAAAATTGCAAGACCTACTCATTTTATCCAGCTTCTAAAAAGGTCCTCTTGAAAACATGGCAACAAAAATTGCCTCCTTAGACTTGACGTTTTGTCATTTTCTGGTTTTTAAAAATCCGCAAATGTTACTTCGCAGAGGACTCCATTTAATAGAGGCAAATATTTTGCAGTTTAAAATTTGAGAATCAATGTTCATAATTACTCTGTATAATAATTTACTCATTTGAGTCCACTGAGAACAGGTCAGAATAGATATAAAATAGATCTTATTGCCTGTGTTACAGCATAATATTTTGGTTCTACATAATTTTACTTGACCAAAATTTTTGCCAAGAAATTTATCAAAGATGTGTATTTCAGTTTGTACAAGTATGTTTCTGAAAAATAATAGGTAAATAAAATTCTTGAGACCCATATCACTTTAATGTAGTATTAAATGGTTTTTTTCTTGTTGTAAATTTTCCTTAATCATTTCTCTTTCTTCTGTTTGGTTTTTCACTTGACAGGCTTTCTCAAAGCATGGATCAATTGCACCATTTTCTTATCTCTGTCACACCCACTCCCATTTACTCCTCTCCATGTGTCTAGAATGAGATTTGTCTGAAAATATATACCTAAGTTTCTCAGGCATTGTGAATAGCTGTAGCCCCGTATTTGTACTCAGTTTCTGTCTCTGCATGTTGTCTTGATGTAGTTTTGTACAGTGCGGGGTCCTTGGGTTCACTCTGGGAAAGGTTTCCCCAGAGCTCCTGTTTCAGCGACACGCGGCGAGTTCCCCAGGCGAGTTTGTCCACGAGACAGACGTCAGTCATATTTCAAGCAGGTTTATTAAGGAAAGGGAAAGGGACAGCTTTGCTAAGAGAGGCCTGCCTGGTTGCAGGCGGGCTGGCTTGACAGGCCATAGGCAGGCAGGAGGCTGCCCTGAAGAGGAGAGAGTTGTTGAAAAGAGGCACCTGCATCGTTACAGGTGGGCAGTGGGAGTGCTGCCCCAAGCCTATGCAGAGACTGTACTGATAGTCCTTTTCTCTTTGGGAGGGGTCACTCCCCCGTGGAGTGGCCTGCTTTGTTGCTGATGTTGGGTAACGGGCAAAACTAGAAAAGGACCAGAGATTCCAGGGTGGGCCCAATCTCAGTCTCTTTCTCCTCTGGTCTGTGCTCCACTCCCTAGAGCAGTCTGATCCTGCTTGTGTCTCGTGCCTTGTGATAAGGCGTTGGTGCCTAAGGCTGCCTAATGGTCATGTTATTTCCCTCGACCCCCACCTCCTTGTGCGCGTCAGGTTTTAGTCCTGGGAGGCCTCCTTTCCAGGTTTTCTATTCTTGTCCTCCATCAGTCTTACCTGTGATACTGCCCACATACTTGAAATGATCATACTGTATTCTGTGTAAATTAAACAAAACGGATGAGGTAGGAGCAAAGACATATTTTTCAGGTTTGTTTGGTTCTTGTTCTGTCCAGAGCAAACACCGGTGCTGATTTTCATGACTGCCCCATCACTTTATTCTTACTTAAAATCGTGGCGCCAAGAGCTTTGCTGTGCTTTACCACAGATCTGCATTTGGATTAGTTCTCATAGGAGTTTGTGTGCCAGCATAAACTTGCCTTTGCCCATTTTGTTTGCTAAAACTAATGCTATATGCTACCCCTTCAAAGATTCATTTGTACGTTTTGTTTAATGAAGAAGAGCTAATGACCATGTAGAAATGGTAATAGTTGTACTTCCTTTAAAATTTCATTTCTTTGCCATGTGAAAATTGGAAATAGCCACTAGTAATATAATGACTTTAGCTGTGGACTGGCTGTGGGCTTGAAGTTAGTTTTTTCCTAATCATGGAGCTGGAGCAACAGAGAACCTAGGATGGTTATAGAAGGACTCTAGTTTGCAAGTTAGAATTTGCACATCCTTTTCTAAATTTCTAAACACTTGTAGTGGATATCTGGTAATGACTTACCATTTGCTTAACTTCGTTACTTAATTTTTGTGGTTCACAGTAGGGTGGACTATCCTGTGGAGATTTTTGTTTATACATAAGACTATTTTAGGGATAAAGTGATTGTCCTTCATTTAGAGAAGTAATTGACTTTTCTGGATTTTTGCAGTTATCTTACAGTTGTTCCTTATTCCTCCTAGTTGATAAAGGTAATGAGTTTTCTGTGGCACCTAAATTTAGCACCTGGTTTTATGTAATTAAAATAATTTATGCATGTTTGGCTTATTAAGCACAAATCAACAATTTCCTCAGCTTGGCAGATGAGAGCTAGTACAAGAGTGGAATTATGGCGCTTCATTCTATGAAGTACTCTAGAATGTGGGACTCAGGAAGATCTGCCAACCAGGAAGCTTTCATTTACATAGTTTGTTGAGAGTATTTTACTCTTGAATTTTCCATATGTAAACAGTGTAAGCAGGCTCTTGAGTGTTGGATTGATAATCTCCCTCACTTGGCCTTATATTGGTGATGTAAACAAGATTAAGAAATTAACCTTATTGGGCCTCCCTGGTGGCGCAAGGGGTTAGGAATGCAGCCACTTCAGTGTGAGTTCGATCCCTGGCCAGGGAGCTACCCACATGGCGTAGCAGACCTCTCCTGACTTGCCCGCTGCTCCCCTCAGCAGTGTATTTCAGTCAGTCTGCCTGTTCTGTTCCCCACTCTGTCTCTGGTGAATCCTCTCACACACACCCCACACCTCTGGCCTGTACCCCAGTTCTTGTATGAATAAATAAATAAAAATAAAAAAAGAAATTAAACTTATTAAAATGAAGGCGTTTGAGACATTCTGTTTCCTTATCTCCTCTTTCATTTTGGCACTTTAACTTTGAAATGAAATCATCCTTAAAAACTAGAACATGATAATGTTTTAAATAAGCTTTCTGTTTCAAGATGTTTTATGATATTTATATAAACGTAACAAATCACTGTGTAGATGACTTAAGATCCTCAGTCCTCAAGAGTTAAGTTCAAGTAATGGCGTGGGTTGTTTGTTATTGTTGTTCAGGTATTAGAGATTTATAGTGTAAATAGGAAAATTATACTTGCTATCAAGTAGATTTCACTTCAATGGGGAAAAAGACTGAAAATTAATGATACTGTTCATCATTTTTTAAAACATCCTTCAAAGCCTTTCTTTTTCTCTCAAAGATTAATGATAATTTTAATTTGATTTCACATGGATCAAAAGGTTCCAGTGAAGGAGGAAGGGAGTACAGTGTGATTTGCCCTCCTCATGAGTCACCCTGTGGAATTTCCTTTTTAATTTCCACAAATACATGAATTCTAGTTGCCCCATCAACCCTTTTCCTTTATTTTCCCTGATTCTTTAATATTGTTATATCTCTATTCAACTGTAGTTATTTTATAAAGACTTCATTTCCTCATCTGTAAAATGGGAACAAAACCTCCCTACCTTATGGCATTGTTATGTAGGTCGTGAATTTTGACACAGGTTAATAGCTATATAAACATTTGATAATCGTTTATTAATGGAGTAAGATGTTAAGTGCTGATTTCTGTGCTTGAAGATCAAAAGGGACAATTTTCCCTAGTAATTACTTGTACCATTTTCCCTAGTAACCACTTTTTCCATGTTGTATATAAAAATGTATTCGAAGTAGTAACATTAAATATGTCCAGTATGTACCTAGGAGTGGAATTGCTGGATCATATGGAAGCTCCATCTTTAGCAGGTTGAAGAATCTCCACACAGCTCTCCATAGTGGTTGGACCAGTTTGCACTCCCACCAGCAGTGCAGGAGAGTTCCTTTTTCTCCACATCCTCGCCAACATTTGTTGTTGCTAGTTTTTTTAATATGTGCCATTCTCACTGGGGTAAGATTGTATCTCATTGTAGTTTTGATTTGCATTTCCCTGATTACAATTGATGCTGAACATTTTTTCATATGCCTGTTGGCCATTTGCATTTTCTCTTTGGAATAGTTCGTTTTTAGCTCATGCAATTTGCAGCAGCATGGATGGAGCTGGAAGGGATCATGCTCAGCGAAATAAGCCAGAAAGAAAAAGAAAAATACTGCATGGTCTCACTCATAGCAGGAATTTAGAAAACCTAAATAAGGGACCAGGAAAAAGACTAATTATAATAAAGTAAAAATAAAAATCAACAAGCAACTATAAACCAGATACACACTGAGCGGGGGGAGAAGGGGTTAGGGTCAAAATAAGGGGGGTGGAAATTGTATGGGGAATATAACCAAGATGAAAATGCATACATTGTGCAAAAATGAAAAATAATGGCCCTCCCCGGTGGCGCAGCAGTTGAGCGCTGGGTTGCTGGTGATAACAGCAGTGAACATAACAAAATTCCTATTCTCATGGGACTAATATTGTAGTTCAGCAATATAAATATGCAGTATGGCTGGTGGTGATAATAAAAAGGAAAATGAAAAAAAGGTGTAGTAATGGAGAGGGGAGGAGGTTGGTATTTTAGATAAATTTGGTCTGGGAAGTTCTCTTTAAAGTAATCTATTAAGGGCCTCCCCGGTGGCGCAGCGGTTGAGCGCTGGGTTGCGAAGCTGCCCGCGGCCTCTGCGGCGCCGGTTCGATCCCCGGCTGCTCCCCGGCCACCGGAGGAGGGTCCCACATGGTGCGCAGACCTCTCCTGCCGCCCGCTGCTCCCCTCAGCAGTGTACTTCGGTCCTTCTGCCTGCTCTGCTCCCCGCTCTGGCTCTGGTGAATTCTCTCACCCTCCCGCGCTTCTGACTGTACCCAGTGCATGTATAAACAAAACAAACAAACAGACCAGCAAACAAATAAATAAAGCATGCCTCTATACAAAAAAAAAAAAAAAAAAAAAAAAAATAAAGTAATCTATTAACCAGAGGGACTAGATTATATGAACCAAGAAACTATTTGGGTAAAAAGGAATATAGAAAATTCTAGGAATTTGCTGTGAAGGGAAGCAGAGAAGGGATTGGTAGCTGGCCACTATCCTGGGTGTTGGATATACAGTGGTCAATAAAACAGAAATAGTTCCTACCCTCACAGAGTTTATAATCTGGTGATATAGACAGATAATAAGTAAGTGAACATATAATTATTGCATTAGGCATGCAGGAGAGGTCTGCTGTGCCATGTGGGTTGCTCCCTGGCCAGCCAGGAATGGGGAATCGAACTCATGCTGTAGTGGCTGGAAGTAACTTGATAGTGCCACTTTTAACCCCTGTGCCACCAGAGAGGCCCAAGAAGTGAGGTTTTAAAATGAAGGATAATCCCATTTTTTTAATTTTTATCATTATATTAGTTGTCCTCTTTTTCAAAAAATAACTACTATAATGGCCAGCTTTGGTTTATCTAAATAATGTTTTTAAAGTACTATACTATGTACCAGTTTATTCATTTGCTGTCACACTTGCTTGTTGCTTTGCACTGAGAAGCCAGTTGTGTTTTCTATAATTCTCTGAGGATTACTTTGTATATTGATGGATAAAGTTTAAGGGGCTATAAAGATGGTAACGAAGACGGTAACAAGTCTCATATTCCTCTGTTTTAATCTTTAGAAATGTAGGTAAGTTTGAGTGATAATTCATGTGTTCTTTTTTCCCACATGACATTTGTAGCCACAGTTACTTCCCTTAAAAATCTAAATCCTTTAATGAGCAAAGCTTTCAGTTATGGAAGGAAACAAGTGTGTACTATATACAACCAGTTTTCCAGAAAATGTCTTTAAAGGAATACAGGGAAAGAGGAAGGAGAACATTTTTAGGAAGAATTATTTTTATTAACTGTTTTGCAAAGCTCTTAGTGTAAAGTTGGCAGCTTTCAAAATGCCAGCTGTGGCTATTGGATTTTTCTAAAATAAGCATTCACAGTCCTGTTTTAAGGACTTAGACCTGGTAGCAATAGAATCAGGAAAACCAACAACCTCTACTGAGAACACTTATTTTCTCTTACATGGATGTATTTCTTACACAGTGTGTTGGCAGTTTACTAATTGGTTTGTTGATTAACATTTAATGAATATGAGAATTATAAAAATTTCAATAAAAGTATTTTTTTGACTTTGTAAGTATGAAAATTTATGGCAAGATACAGAATCTGCTATAAGCTTTAGCAGTCCTTCCTATGACCAAAACTTATAATTGATTATGTTGCTTAGAATGCAAATAAATCTCATTTGTAATTAGAAAGTTCATTTAAATGACTCTTCTGTAGCTAGAGCAGTATTGCCTTACACAGTGCCCTCAGTCTGGTTACAAGCAGAAGGAACCACTTGTCAAACTGAAGTGTACTAAACTAGCACACTAATCATCTTAAAGAGGTGGCTGTTTTATAATGGCCTCTTCTCCAACACTCAGTCCCTAGTCCTCCCTGTTCATGATTGTCAATGTCCTAATACAAAAAAAGAAATGCTTACCAAATTCACAGGTGTCTAAAAATTGAAAGGAACCATCGATCAGTGTTCTCATCTCTAGGTGCACATTAAACTGAGAAACTAAATGGATAGTAAAAGTAAAACTAAATGACACTGGAATATTTCTGAGTGAAATGATATGATGTTTGGGCTTTACCTGAAGTACTCTAGGAAGGATAAAGGAAAGAAGAATGACAAAAATGTTGATAATTGTTGAAGTGAGGTGATGGTACATAAAAGCTTCAGTATCTTAGGCTGTCTTTTAAATATATGTTTGAAAATACAAAGTTAGGGTAAAAATAGGATTTCCAGGTCCTACCCCAGATCAATTAAATTAGAACCTCTGGGCTTTAGTTTTAAAACTTAAGTAGTTTCTAAACTCCAAGTGATTCCAATTTGCAGTTTTGGTTAAGAATCATTTTCATGTTTTTAAAACCAAGATTCAGAATGCTCTAGATAAGTTAGAATGCTTAGTTGAAATAGTGAAATACAGTTTAACATGAGTAAATATAAACTGCGTTTATATATTTTTAGAAGTCAACTAACCAGACACAGATGCCTAGGTTGGTGCTTATATTTGTGAAAAGAATAAAAGCTAGTGGATCACAGACTTAGTATGATAATATGATGTAATGGTTAAGAAAGCTAGTATGATCTTTAGAATGCATTAACCGCAGAACTCACAAATGTAAAGAACCTACATTTCTTCAGACCATACCTGGTATTTAAGTTTGAATGACAAATTTTATGAGACTTTCAAATAGGTATGTTAAGAGAATGGTGGAGGAAATAAGAGGCCCAGACAGGCTCATATAACAGTTAAAAGAACTAGGTATATTTAAGCTATAAGAGTAAGCAAGAAGAAATAAAAGATAGCTGTAATCATAATATTTGAAGATCCATTATGTTGAATAGGGTATATGTTTTGTGTTGCCTCAGAGTTGCAAGGAAGTAGCATTTTATTTATCCTAAGAAAGACCTTTTTTTAAAAAAAAAAAAGATTTATTTATGCATACAAGAACTGGGGTACAGGCCAGAGGTGTGGGGGGTAGAAGGATTCACCAGAGATAGAGGGGGGAACAGAACAGGCAGATCTACTGAAATATACTGTTGAGGGGAGCAGTGGGTGAGACAGAAGTCTGCTGCGCCATCTGGGTAGCTCCCTGGCCGGGGATCAAACTGCTGCAGTGGCTGCGGATAGCTTCATAGTCTGTGTCTTAACCTCTTGTACCACCAGGAAGGCCCAGAAAAACCTTTTTATTTTTATTTAGTGTATAAGAAATAGTTTCATTTTCTATATTAAAGGTTAAAAAATATTTACTCTAAAAAGTTCAGAAAAGGGCCTCCCTGGTGGCACAAAGGGTTAAGACAAAACCTATGAAGCTATCGGCAGCCACTGCAGCAGGAGTTCGATCCCCGGCCAAGGAGCTACCCATATGGCACAGTAGACCTCTCCTGAATCCTCTGCTGCTCCCCTCAGCAGTATATTTCAGTCAATCTGCCTGTTCTGTTCCCCCCTCTCTCTGTTGAATTCCCTTACCTCCCCACCCCCGTACCTCTGGCCTGTGCTCCAGTTCTTGTATGCATAAATAAATAAATCTTTAAAAAGTTCAGAAAATATGTATAGGTATAAAGAAGAAAATAATGATCACTCATCACCCCTCTGCCCAAAGATAACTACACTAATCACGATTGGCAACATCATTTATAGGGCTCAGTGCAAATTCCCCTCTCCCTCTGGTAGCCTCAGTTCTACAGTCAGATTTCTAGGGTTTGTTACTGGTTTGGTTTTATTTGACCCTTTGTTTTATTTCTCCATATTCCACATATAGGGGACACCATCCCGTCTTTGTCTTAATGATAATGATAAAAACAACTGATTCAATGCTAGTTAGTGATGTCTCTTCCTAAGGTACTTAAGTTAGAAAGCTAACACGGATCATGTAATATCTAAAAGATAATGTATTTACTGTATAATACTAGTTTTAATAATCTGTACAAGAGCATCAAGGTGACTAATAAAATTTGATATTTGCAGTCCTAAAGAAAATTAAGGTTTCAAAATGATGAGAGCAGAGCATTAAACCAAGCACAGGGGTCTTTCTGAGCGTGGGACCCTATGCACAGCTCACAGTCCCATGAAACCAGCCCTGACTACATTTGTACATATAAATCCTTTCATATTTTAGAAAGATCTTTCTAATTGACAGAAATTCCCACCAATGTGCTTGCCTTGGAAGAATTAAACTTTCTGGAGTTACATAGGGAAAAGCTAGGCTTTCTGTCAAGGATACTATAAATGAATGTGCTGGAGATTGTGCAACATGACCTGTTCGAATGTTTTCCAGTGGTGCGCTATCTATTCAAAAAGAATGGGTTTCTGAACAATAATCATTATCTGCAAATTGCCTGTTTCTTTAACGTCATAGAACCTTGATTTTTTTTTATTTTGCTGTGCTATTTAATAAGTATTTCACATCAATTATGGCCATGAATTTCCTTAAAATGTTTAGTGTTACACATATGGCAGGATGCTGCCAAAACTCCACAGATCTTTACCAGAGTCGGGGACAATGATACTCACTTTCAGATATTCAAAGGATGATATTTTTAAATATCTTCTTGATATTTATAATCTTTTGTTATGCAGCTGACAGATGGTATACATTATCTTCCTAGTTTAGTAGAACTATAGGACCTTCCATGTGTAGGCTGATTCATGACCTTGGATGTTTAAGTTGTCAGATGATAAACTCTGATGTGTATGTAAAGGAAGCCAATGTTTTCTGCCTATTTTCTTGTGCTTTTAGAAACCAGACATTGGCACATATTAATTCCTGAATGATTTGCAGGGACTTGATGGTGATTAAAGTTTAATGAACTGGGAGAGTTCCCCAAATGACTAGAAATGTATTTTAGCAAGCTTCCAAATTATTTGTTGCATAGTTTTAAACTAACTGCCTAATTTTATGCACTTAAGAATATTGAACAATTTCCTTCCTACATAGTGTAAGACACTTAAAATCTTGTTAATATTTCTGCTAAAAAAGGGCCTTTTTGTGGTGTTTACCACTTTGTCCCCAGGCTCAAAATTCTCTATCAGAGAATTGTTATTAATAACTCAGTAATTGTTATATGTGGCCTTTCCTTTTTGCCTCTGCTCATGTACATATTCCTACTGTTATTTTTCAGCTGAGCCAGAACTTTCTTTACTTATTTATTTGTTCTTTCTTCCATTTTTTCCAATACTTTTTCTAGTGTATATAAATAAGGAAAGAGGATTTGAGCTAGTTTTATTTAAACTGTAATAAAAGTGAAATAAAGATTTTCCTCTCAAATTTTTAATATACTTCTTTTTGGGAACTTCTTTTTAGAATTTAAGTTGCCAAAACAGTTTTGCTTAATAAATGTTTTTATTTGAAATTATAATTCCTTTATTTTGATAGCTTATTATTACTAGATGTATACTTATATACGGAAATATTCATATACTGGTTTGTATTTTTTCAACCCGAAGATTGTTCTCTGTTGGTTGTCTTTCACTACCACCCTTTTATCTTTCTTTTGAGTGTTTTCAAACTTCCAATTTTTCCATATTCTGAATAATTTCAGTTGCATTGCTCTGAAGAATATATCTGCATATATTTATCTCCCACTTCCCTTATCTTTGACCACCTCCCACTTTTCTGCCTTCACCCTCCATCTCTTAGCCAGATC
This sequence comes from Talpa europaea, assembly GCF_964194135.1. Classification (NCBI taxonomy): domain Eukaryota; kingdom Metazoa; phylum Chordata; class Mammalia; order Eulipotyphla; family Talpidae; genus Talpa; species Talpa europaea. The sequence continues at coordinate 65,969,937 of NC_140081.1, forward strand.
TCTTAATTTCTCAGTCACCTCCGCATACTAAAAATGATAGAATTTTTTTTCCTCTTATCCCCAAACCCTCCAGTAATTCCCTCATTATTAATTGAAACATAATCACTTCCTTTGCTGCTGCTCATTCCCATTCTCTTTTCCCTATTACCTTCTCTTTCATAGTATTTGTCTGGTTTTTCTTGTTTCTTCTGTGTCTTAAAATCTTTGATTCATATCCTAGCTTTTTTCTTACCAGATAACTTCTTTTCTCTGTAGTCTGCACTTGTTGCCACTGTCAAAATCTTCTTTCTTGATACTTTAGCAATCTGACAGAGGACTTTGATATTAGGCAATATTTACCTTTTTTTTTTTACATATATATATATTTTATATATTACTATATCTACTCTCCTACCCCTTTTTCTTTCAGCTGAGCAAATTTCTATTTGTCTATTTGTTCTATCTCCTACTCTTCTAATTCACATCCTGTGTTTATGAAAACTTCCTTCCTCTCATCTGCCAGCCTCCTCGTATTCTCATTCTAAACTTGCTGGAAATCTATAGGAAATAGCCAAAAGCCTGTTTTATAATTGATTTAATTTTTTCTCAAAAACCTGTTTGCTAAATTATTTTTTAAAAGATTTATTTATGCATGCAAGAGCTGGGGTACAGGCCAGAGATGCGGTGGGTGAGAGGATTCACCAGAGATAGAGTGGGAAGCAGGACAGGCAGATGAACTGAAATACACTGCTGAGGGGAGCAGTGGGGCAAGGCAGGAGAGGTCTGCTGCGCCATGTGGGTCATCTGCCTGGTTGGGGATCGAACTTGTGCTGCAATGGCTGCAGATAGATTCATAGTGTTTTGTCTTAACCCCTTGTGCCACCAGGGAGGCCCCTGTTTGCTAAATTAAAGGGATATGTCTCATAAAACAAAACTAATACTCAGCCAATCAAAGGTTCCAGAAAAGGTAGATTTCAGCCAGCCAATTGATGCAGTTAAGTCAACAAAATTTGCTCCTATATTATACCCAACAATATATTAAAAAGTTAGGATTATAAATCCAGGGGTAGAGGACATGGTTGTTGTCCTCAGAGAGCTAATAGTCTAGATAAGGAGATAAGATTAATATATGTGAAGCACTTAGAATGTATTTGTAATAACTAGCATAATAATCAAATTATTAAACTGGGTAGTAAGTGCTATAAGTATTCAGAGAAAAAGGAAAGGCATTGCTTGGGGTTGCCAGTGAGGATTTCATGTGGTAAATGGGTTTTGAAGAAAATTTGGATAGAAGTTGGATAGAAAATGGAATTAGAATTTATATTAATTGGACTGGGCTCCAAGATTTGCATTAGCACTTCTAGGTAAAAAGAGAATAATTGCTTAGCAAAGACATGAGGGGAGAAATTAGTTGGTTGTTTAAGAAAACAGTAAACCTTGTTCTACAGAGAAATAAGAAATACAATCAAATAGATAATTGATCAAAAGTCTTGGATTCCAAATTGAGGAATTAAGAATTAATTGTTAAAAAGAAAATCCCTTTACCTTAGCACTTAAGATTATATCGTGCTTAAATATGTAATATTTTTTGTAATCATGTATTAGCTAACATTGCATGTTTTACTATGTGTTAAGTGTTGTACATGTAATAATAGCTCATTTCATCTTTACAACAGCCCTTTGTCAGAAGTTCTGATTTAACCCCCTTATATTACAAAAGAGGATGAAGAAAAGATTAATTGTTGATTCAGGAAGGATTATAGATTATTAGGGTTTTTAAAAATCCCTTGGTGTTACAGAGCTGAAGTATATATTCCAGCCGTGTTGATTCTGATTTTAGTAGTGCTACTGCTGTATGCCACCCTTTCATCACCTTGCTCAAACTTACACAAGTAAGTGACAGAGCCAGAGTGCAAGCCCAGTTATTTTTAAAGAAAAATCTCAGTCAGAAAACTTTGGGATAGAAATTTTTTAAAATAAATTTATTCATTGTTTGCCATATGCTGTGATACTGATTTTATCTCTTGTAATATTTATGTTCTTATTTTTTACAATAGGGCTTCTGGTTGGGACTCTTGATTCAGTCTTCGACTCCACTGCTAAAGTAGCTCCATTTCGCATCCTACACCAGACACCAGATTCTCAAGTTTACCTGTCAATTGCATGTGGTAAGTATGATTTTTAAAGCATATAGTTCAAGTAAATAAGGATACTAATAAGTTGAATAAATGTGCTTATATTCCCAAGTTGTTTTGAGAGTTACACATTGCTTAATGTGCAACTTTACTCTGAGAGAATAGCAAGCTAATTGTTTGTTCAGGAAGGATTATAGATTATTATGGTTTTTAAAAATCCCTTGCTATGAGAGAGCTGAAGCATATATTCCAGCAGTGTTGACTCTGATTCAGTGCTACTGCTGTGTGACTGCTTTTCATCAACTACTTCTACTTCTGCCAACTGCTGATAAGGGGAACTTCATGAAATACTTTGTAACTGAGATGAGGAAAATCAAATTCAGAAGTTAAAAGTTGCCCCCCAAGGAAGTATAAACCTGAGAAATTGAATCATTTTTTATGTACCTATTTTCTCACAGGAGGCATTGTACCCTTGAAATATGAAGGGGTATCTTATGAATAATGCTATATATTCATTCATACTGGGGCAGTTGAAATACTTCCATACAAATATACTGGATAAAGAAAGAATTAGGATTGTTCTTCCTAACAAAGCAATTCAAAATTAAAAAAAAAAAAAACCACAGTGACAGTTTATTACTTCTTTTATGATGCCATATGATGTTAGTCTAAATTAGAATGCTAGATTTCTGGCCTTTTTAATATTGAAAGACTGTCTTTCTTTTTCTCTAGTCTCTCTTTCTTGTCACGTAGATATACTTTTTTAAAATGCATGTAAATTTTTGCACAGTTCATATGTGCAAACATAGAGCATTCAATTAATTTTTAAAGATGTGTGGCTTTTTTTCCCTATCTTTATCTGAATTTCTCTTATGTTGTCAGTGAGTGTTTTCTCTTCGCTCTCTTAAGTTGAATGCCATTTTAACTATATGAAGAAGACATTACATCTGCTGACATGGTGAGACTTCTGTCACCTCAACTCTAAGTCTGGGTGGTAGAAATTATTTAGAAAAAATGTCATTTCCACCTTAAAAAATAAGATTACATAACTTATTCCCCCAAATTAACCTGATACAGAAATACAGTGGGTATCTACTAAATAAAGCTTCTTTATCTCTTAAGGACCAAAATATAGGCCTTAATTTTTCCCCATGACTTTTAGTGCCATTCATTAAACATAGTTACTACATTTGGTATGTGACACAAGTATGACTTTAGTAACACGAATACAGTTCTAATTGAATTGTACGGAGTAGTCAATTCTGCAGTGTCAATAAAATTTTTAATGTGTCACTCTCTGTGTATCATAAAATATACTAAGTAGTCAAGATATTTCTTTTGAGTGAGATTTATATAACCCACAATACTGAAGAGATCTTAAAGATTATGTGGGCTATAAGAGGATATTCATAGATATTGAAATGATGTTCTTTAAACCGAAGAAACCCAAAGCTAACTGTAATATTTAATGAGCCATCTAACATTGATTCAGCAAGTCACATGGATTTAACCTTGCTACAGGGTTTCTTACCTTTTTCATGAAATTTCCACAAGTTTACCAGGCCTTTTAATTAATGGGGTGACTCTGAACAAAGACTTTGTACCTTCTGACATAAGAAGTCCACATTTGGGGCCTCCCTGGTGGTGCAAGGGGTTAAGATGCAACTATGAAGCTGTCTGCAGCCAATGCAGCACGGGTTCGATCCCCAGCCAGGGAGGTGACCCACATGGTGAAGCAGACCCCTCCTGTCTTGCCCGCTGCTCACCTCAGCAGTGTATTTCAGTGTGGATCTGCCTTATATGCATAAAGTAAATAAATCTTTAAAAAAAGTCCACATTTGTACAATGTGCATTGGATTGTCATGCTAATGCTCTTTTCAGTCACACAGATTGTAGGCATAGTACTAACAGTATTATCTAAAGGCCAAGAATTAAATTATGTATATGTTTCTTCTGGCATTCTATATATTCTCTTGAAAAGATACAGGTTGCTGTAGGCACCAGTTATAGGCAACTTGTTGCCAGGATTTTCTCTTTCCTCATAAGTTGTATTTACTTTTTTCTGTTTTCATTAAATGTATTCTTTCTATTTATAGTGAAAAATAGTGTTAATGCACACATACAGGGATGAAGTAGAGAATAAATGTATTGCCTTCATCCTTTATGACCATAATTTTTGAAAATGAACAAGCATCATTTTTATTTTTAAACTAAGCTTGTATATGTCAAAAGCAGTTTTATTGTGGTGTTTTCCCTGAGTCTTTGGTCTCTTGCATTATTGATCAGGAGCCAACAGAGAAGAAATAAACAAACATTGGGATTGGTTGGAACAAAATATCATGAAGACATTATCTGTGTTTGATTCAAATGAAGATATTACTAATTTTGTACAAGGAAAGATAAGAGTAAGTGTATGGATATATTTTGTAGATAAAACACTAAAATATTTCTTTTACCCTCTTATATAACAACCAAAGACTGCATGAAAGGTAACTGTTTCACTAACAACTGTCAGAATCAGTGCTAAAGAAAATTGCAAAATCAGTAGTTTGTCTTTGGTGCCCTTGTGAGTACTCTGGGGATATTTTCATTATTAGTATTTTCGAACTCAGTATCTCTTGAGTTTGGAATTTGAATGAACCCTTTGCTCAATCAAAAGAATGTATGTAGCATCTATATTTGTTGTAGCTCCTAATAAAGTATTAGAAATACCTGATTACAAAATTGAAGGAAATCTCACTCTTGTCTTAAGGATGTCAGTACTCACATGTACATATGATATACACAATTGTAATCAATGAACTGTTTAAATAGCTGAGATAGTAGGTAATTTTGAGCATTTCCTAGTAGGTAATGATTAATTTTCAGAAAATATTTTATCTCATTTAGGGATTAATTGCTGAAGAGGGAAAACAGTCTTTTGCAAAAGAAGATGATCCTGAGAAATTTCGAGAAACCCTTCTGAAATTTGAAAAATGTTTTGGTTTACCGGAGCAGGAGAAGTTAGTCACCTATTACTCATGCAGTTACTGGAAAGGACGGGTTCCTTGTCAGGGTTGGCTCTATCTTAGCACCAACTTTCTGAGCTTCTATTCTTTTTTGTTGGGATCAGAAAGTAAGTGGTTTCTATTGCTTGTCATGATTTTGACTTGCTAACTGACCAATCAATACTGTGGTAATATTTGGCTGCATATAGAGTAATAGGATTGGTATTAAAAATAACTAGACTGTACCATAAAAAGCTTATCTAGAGAAAGAATTCTTTCAAGGCTGATTGCTTAACATAGGAACCGTTAGAAGTGTGTATAGAATAATGATTGCATGTTGTGGGAAGTAAATGATGATGACTATGTGTCATATAACTGCTTTCTTTTCCTTGTTCTTAACCTACCTATTTGCTTTAGTCTGTGTTTTAATCTTTATTTTAAAATGCAATATAAGTATAGAAGCCATTGGGAGCACAAAATAATTAGACTACTTTAAAAAGCTCATCTAGTGGCTTCCCTGGTGGCACAGGGGTTAAGTCTCAGCACTATCAAGCTATTGCCAGCCACTGCATTATGAGTTCCATCCCCAGCCAGGGGGCTAACCCACATTGTGCAGTAGATCTCTCCTGTCTTGCTCACTGCTCCTCTCTGCTGTGTATTTCAGTAGATCTGCCTCTGTCTCTGGTGAATCCTCTCACCCCCCGCACCTCTGGCCTAGACCCCAGTTCTTGTATGTATAAATAAATCTTTAAAAAAGCTCATCTAGAGAAAGAAGAGGGTACAGTGGACTATGGTGGTGGACTCTGGGTGCCTTGGTGGTGGGTGTGGTGTGGTAACATACACCTGAAGGGTGTGACTGTATACCTCTAAGTCATATACAGTGTTGTAAACCAATGTTACCTCAATAAAAAAAATAATAAAAATGGTTAAGATGGTGAAGAAAAATACAGAAGCCAATAATACCTAATAGCCCATAGCTATAAAAATGAATCAAATAGTACTGTTTATAGCAGTATGGCTTATATATCAGTTGTTATGTAATTATTTAAAGTAACAGATTTAATATCAAATCAATATTTTTTTTAAAAATTCTTTAAAATTGTATCTGTTTCTAGAATTACCAATTATTGTAACTTCATGGTTATTTTTTCAAATTTTTAACTAATTATGTACTCTAAAGTATTTTAGTTCTTCATAGCATATTTGAAATGGTTAACTATTGTTTTGAAAACTTTGATAGATATAAATCAATATTGAGAAATTTAATCATATCTGTTTATAACTCTTTGCAGTAAAACTCATTATCTCTTGGGATGCAGTCTCAAAACTTGAAAAGACTTCAAATGTCATACTGACTGAGAGTATTCATGTGTGTGCCCAAGGGGAGAATCACTACTTTTCAATGTTTTTGCATATTAACCAAACATACCTTCTTATGGAACAGCTGGCAAGCTATGCTATAAGGAGACTTTTTGATAAGGAAACATTTGATAATGACCCAATCCTTGATGATCCTCTGCAAATTACCAAAAGGTATTCAAACTTTAATTAATACGTTTAAAAAAGCATTGTTTGCCCAAGAAACCATTGTAGCATTGACTAGCATTAAAAGTTAATTATTCTGTGATAGTTTTTCTTGGAGGTAATCAGTGTGTGTGTGTGTGTGTGTGTGTGTGTGTGTGTGTTTAGTGTAGTTGTATGTATTATACTAATAGTAATTTCTCCATTAAATTTAATCCTAAGAAGTGAGGTTTGAAAATAATTCTTGAGATCCCAATAGGATTTTCCTTGGGGTGTAGAGATTTTTGTGTTCATGGTTAACCTAACTCTAAATTTCTCTGTAAGTTATCTAGAGTGTTTCAGGTTCAAATTGTTAAACATGTTATTTTTAAAACAGCATTTATAAACAGCATCATTTTTTATGAAGAGGCAATTTGGTGGAGTCAGTAGAGCATGGGCTCTAGAATGAGAGTTATTGCAAATCTGTCAGGACCTCAGTTTCCTCATGTCATTTCTACCTCAGAGAGCACTTGTGAGTAATGAGCAATATGGTGTGAAAGCACTTTGTAAAATATCAAGCACTTGATGAATGTTAAGCATTATCAGTGCCTACATGAGAAGTGTTTGTGTAATAATTCTTTGCTACTATATTTGGTTTGGTGAAACTGACCAGAGCCCTTTCATCCACCTCAACACTCAGAACAGTTGACTTAAAGTGAGCATGCCAGGGCCTCCCCGGTGGCGCAGCGGTTGAGCGCTGGGCTGTGAAGCTGCCCACAAGCCCCTGCAGTGCTGGTTCGATCCCCGGCCTCTGGGCGAGGGTCCCATATGGTGCGACAGACCTCTCCTGCCTCGCCCGCTGCTCCCCTCAGCAGTGTATTTCATCAGTCTGCCTGTTCTGTTCCCTGCTCTGTCTCTGGTGAATCCTCTCACCCCCCCCCCCAATCTCTGACCTATACCCCAGTTCTTGTATGCATAAATAAATAAATCTTTAAACAAACAAACAAAAAAAACAAAGCGAGCATGCCGAAGGGGAAGAGAGAGGAAAGGATCCAGAAATAGCTAGCAAAACCAGCCTCTAGGAAGGAGGATGAGGGGTATAGAATGTAAGGAAAGCGTAAGAGGAACCTTAGCTGCAGTCCTATGGAAAGACCAAAACAAGTGACCTGGAGGGTTGTGTGATTACTTTGATGCCCTCACTGGGTACAGTTGTTTCTCTTCCTATTACTAAATCCTTCCTAAAATCCATATACATAAGAATTCCCTTGTGAGCCTGCCTGCCTTTCTGGAAAACAGACCAGCAAGGTGAACTTCTTATATATTAATATCAAAATTAAGTCCCAGTGTGCATGACTTATAAATGGAACTCCATAGGATTAAGAATCCTGTTATTATAAATGTTGTGCATTTGTTCTTATAGTTTGTTCCTTGATTATCTACCATAAACAGTTTCTAGCCATTTTATTTCCTATAAAATAGCCTCTAAAAAAACCCATCTATCAATTAATTATTCATTACCGAGTCTGTATTTAAATAAGATAAACTGAATCCATTTTTGTCTACATGCATTGTAAGAGAGCCTATTGAAAGCCAAACCATCTTAGTCCTTCTTTCTAGTAGGCTAAGAAGAATAGTAGCTTAGTCTCTAAATGACTTTTTTTTTTAAAGTGGAATATCTTTATTATTAATATTTTGGTTTATTGGGTTTTGCAAATATGTATTGCTTCTATACCTTAATACATGAATGGGATTAAACATCATGTATTAGCCTACAATTCTACAATATGCTTTTTGTCCCCCTTAAAATAATATATCAAATAATATATCATGGATATCTTTTCATTTATATAAATAAACATCATCCTTTTAAGTAATAGTGAAATAACCCACCAAGGTACAATTTAAATGCCACCAAGGTACAATTTAAATGAGGTAAGAATTATAGTTTTCTGTTCTTATTTATTAGAATTATTTTGTAAAAGATAATGAAATACCACATACTCAAATAGTATCTGCTGAAAGGATGAATTTAGTTTTAACATCGTTGGCTTTGAGATAAAGCTTGCATAATTTACTTACTACCCCAGATGGCATTGCCGCCTAGAACAAATGTTTAGTGCCTCTAGAAAAATTGTACTATTTTAAGCAATTGTTTTATATGTAATGTCAGTTAACAAGTCATCTGTATTTATTGACACCTATCTTGTGCCCAGTATTGTGCAAGCAGTGTTGTTTTATCTTGCCTCTACTTTGGATTTTTTAAAAAACATTTATTTAAATTTTTGTTTCATCTAGGTTTAATATTATCTTTTATGAACCATACTTCTGTAAATGTTGATGCCTTAAACTTTCGTGATTTTGTTTGGACTGGGTAACTCTTGATTTTCTGATAACCAGATATAAACAATTATTGTCTGCTAAAATCAGTTTAGTCATATTTACATATTATGAATGTGTAATAATATAATAGTCTTCTAGCAAATCACCCCTTGACAGATGGTTTAAACATGTACATCTAACTTTTATGCATTGTAATTTACTAATAAAACAAAATTGGAAAAAAGAAACAACAGAATGAATTTGTGTGTTAGGAATCAGTGTGTTCTATTTCATAATTTATTGAGGAACATAGCTTATAGTATTTAATCTTTCCATTTTACTGTGTGTTTAGATTAATCATTATGGGTGCTGTGTACTTCAGAAGTTATCACATGAACTTCCCTTTTTGCTTTGTTACAGAGGTCTGGAAAATCGAGCCCACAGTGAGCAATTTAATGCTTTCTTTAGGCTGCCGAAAGAGGAGACTTTGAAAGAAGTACATGAATGTTTCTTATGGGTACCATTCAGCCACTTCAATACTCATGGGAAAATGTGCATCTCAGAAAACTATATCTGTTTTGCCAGCCAGGATGGCAATCTGTGTAGTGTAATCATTCCATTACGAGAGGTAGATAAATTTGATTATATATTATTTTTCAGTATGTGTTATCATTTACAGAGTAGAATATTCTAATTCTATTCTTAAAAGCCCAGTATGTAACATACTTTCAGTAATTTTTAAGTAATCATTTTTTTAAGTTCAGTATTTTCAAGATGATTCCTATTCTTTAGGATAAGAGTACTAGGATAAGAGACTTACAGCTCTTATACGAGTGAAAATAGAAAAAAATTTATAAACAAGGTAAGAATTATGACTCAACATGGAATATATCACTCAGACATTTATGACTTGTATACAGAAATTTACAGTATTATATTTGAAACACGTGGTCAAGAAATAGTAGAATTGATAGCTTTTGTATAGGTTAGAAATAAATTGTCAGCATCATAGCACTGAAATTTTATATTTTTATATTGTAATTTTTTATTTTCAATTTTTTATTTTAACATTTATCTTTTTTTTTACATTTTTTAGACAATATTTGCTTCCCCCCACCCTTTATATTGCCATTTTAAAAGGTTACATGTTTGTTAAACCTTTTCCTTGAGAAGTAAAATAACTTGCTCTGAAATCATTTGTATCAGTGTGGTACAACTATCAATAGTACCCAGAATCTATTTCTTAAAGTCACATCTCTGGACCAAAACATATAACCACAAAAATAGGTTAACCACATTTTGCCTAGAGTTATCAGCAACAATGGAAAATGTAATTCATTTATGTATGGTTTTACTCCCCCCAGGTCTTAGCTATAGATAAGACAAATGATTCCAGCAAATCTGTCATCATTAGCATCAAAGGAAAAACAGCTTTTCGCTTCAGTGAAGTTAAAGACTTTGAGCAACTGGTGGCAAAACTTGGGCAGAAGTGCAGGACAACTTCAGCTCAATATCATGATATTAGCACAGAGGTAATTATATAGCAATCAAATAATTTTGATAAAAAGATTTCTATTTTCTGTGGTATATTGTTTCAAAAGGATTTATAGTATCTTTCCTACTCATACTTAGATACGTATTTTTTTAAAGAGGAAAGAAGAATTATTCTCTAACTCACATCATAAAGGAGAAGGAAGAATTAAGGACTTTTATCATTTTTTAGGAATTCATGCTTTTAAAAATTGTGATAATTTGATCTTTACTATATTTTCTCTTAATACTGTAGAGAAACAGCAATTTGAAACCAGTGTGAATGTCTTTTATTTAATATTGAGTAGGTGACCTTTACTTAATATAACCTAGCCAAAGTAAAATACTGGCATACCTATTTACTAGTCTAATATTAGAGAAGACAAGTAATCTTGGCAAAGGGAGCTCTAAGAGCCTGATTTTGATGTTAAGGTATTTTCAATTAAAATTAATTTTTTTGGGGGGAAGAGGAGGAGGGAGTAGGGTCCAGTTAAGGGGGGTGGGAAATGTATGGGGAATATAACCAAGATAAAAATTCATACCTTGTGCAAAAATGAAAAATGATGTAAAAATATATAAAAAAATAATTTTTTTCAATGTCTGGGAACCTTGTGTTTTAATAGATTGATAAAACTTATATGGTAACTACTTATATTTTAATTAAAATTCAAATTAGAAATCAATATTGATGTTAACAACTATATTATTTTATTGGGATTGCATTATAGAGCCTTTTATCTCTCTCTCCAGAGTGGAGACTGATCATATTATGTTAAAGTCAATTATGATGCAGTTTTGTTAAGGCAGAAAAGCACTATGGAGCATGTAATTTAGGAAAATACTTAACTCAATTCCAAACACAGAACATTCATGTTGGCCTCCAAGAGTTTTCTTGCCCCAATTTTATAATCTTTTATGCTTTTCAAGTATATATGCAACTTGTTCCTTAGTTTGATGTGAGAGCGCAAGTAAAATCTGTTCAGTCTTGACAGTTTCTCCCCCATTACTCCCATATTCTTCCTTGTATCCCTTTTTCCCTGTCCCATTCCATTTCAGCTCCAATCTGTGTATTAGATTTAGTGGTCTATTTATCCTTCCTTCTCCTTCAATTTGTCTATGTCTATAACTCTTTCTCCTGAAAATGCTCCTGGGCTGTGAGCAGTTGGGTATGCTCAGTTGTTAAGAATAATATTTTATTTCAAAATGGGTTTACAATCTTTTCAGATATATGTCAGTGTTCTAAGGTTTTTTAGTATCTCTTATCCATTTTTAGAAATTTTGATAAAGATAAACACAAAATGCTAGTCAGTAGACTGGTTTTTGCTTGGAAATGTATTTTTTTAATTTTTAAAATTTTCGTATATTCTATTTTTCACTTAAAATTTTTACCTTAACAATGATTAAGAATATTGACTTATATTAGTATTATCTATATGTATCTAACCTTAATGATAGTAGTACATTAAAAATTAGTGAGGAGAGGACTTTTTAAGCAGGAACAATTTTCATTTGAATTATAAGTGACAGAAGTTATAGTTACATTATTTTATAGCTACTCCTAGCATACTGAAACTTGAAGAAAAATTATATACATTCTAAGATTTTTACCAAATCTTGTTAATTCTACATAAATAAGACTTTTAAATCTAAATCTCAAAGAAGGCTAAATCAACAAATATAAATACTTATATGGGAAGAACTTTAGAAAATTATTCCTAAATGTGATAGATAAAACAAATGCTTCCCAAAATAATTTAGATTATGTTTAAGTACCAATTTTACTCAGATTTTTAAATAGATGTCAATTAAAATTCTCTGCATTTTATTAAATTATGTTAAATCTGGTTGCATACACAAGTTTTGAAAATGCGAATCAAGTTCTCTGAAAAGCACATTAATCTTTTTTATTGGTAAATATACTCAAATATTACCAGATAAGGTAATTTTTCAAAACTGCTAAATGAAGGAAATATGGTCCCTTTTAGCTTAATCTTAAATAAAATGTCCTAAAAAGGGAAATCATTACAGAATATCGCTTACTTGATGCTTTGAAACTGCATTATGAAAATGAATTGTTGGAACTATGTAGTGCCCAGAAGACGGTATAAATTCGACTATGTCTTAAAGTATTTAGAAGGGTAAATACCTCCTACAAATGATCAGAGCATACACAGTTGACTCTTGAACAACACCCTGGGTGGAGGTACCAATCCCTCACACAGTCGAAAATCTACATATAACTTTTAACTCTCCCAAAACTTAACTAACAGCTATTGACTGGAAGTCTTAGTGATAACATAAACGGTAGATTAAAACATATTTTTTATGTAGTATATATTTTATATACTGTATTCTTATAATAAAGTAAGCTAGGGAAAGAAGATTTTTCACTAAGAAAATCTTAAGGAAAGGAAAATACATTTATAGTGCTGTACTGTATTTATCATACCATAATTTATCATACCAAATTATCCTGTCTGTTTACAAGAAAAGCCACATGTAAGTGGAACAGCACAGTTCAAGTTTGTGTTATTCACAGATCAACTGTATAAGCATACTTGTTTCATGAGTTTTCATAACCAATACTACCTTACTTTCTAAGTTTTTTTTTTTTAAGATTTATTTATTTATGCATACAAGAGCTGGGTACAGGCCAGAGATGCGGGGGTGGGGGGGTCGGCGAGAGGATTCACCAGAGACAGAGTGGGGAACAGAACAGGTAGACTAACCAAAGTACACTGCTGAGGGGAGCAGCAGGAGAGTCAGGAGAGGTCTGCTGCGCCATGTGGGTTGCTCCCTGGCTGGCTGGGAATTGAACTCATGCTGCAGTGGCTGCGGATAGCTTCATAGGTTGCATCTTAACCCTTGCGCCACCAGGGAGGCCCCTTTCTAAGTTTTTAATTAGAAGCAGTGACTTCCTTATCCTACATAATACTGCAAAAGAATAATAGTTTTATCCACACAACTGTCTTAATAAGAATAAAGTAGTATGTTTCCTGACTATAATATAAATTATACGTATATGTTTTAGCTGTGGGGGGTAGATTTATTTCTATCTTAGGAAAGCAGAAATTGTATTTAAAGTGAAATTAGCATCTAATTTTAATTTATGGCTATGAATTTGAGTGATAAGTTTCTGATATTTGAGAGAGGTTTTTCTTTGTATTTTTTATGACTTTACATTTGACAGTTTTGCCCTCCAATCATCGTTACACTGTGTGTGAGATATTCTAATTTAAGTCTAGTAGTATGTAGGAAAGTAATACATAAAGAAACACTAATATTTGCCCTTTCTTCTTTACTATTATAAACTATATGCTTCTTCTAAATTCAGTATCAAAAGTCAAACTGGTTTAAGAATACCCATTACAGAGTCAGCAACTTATGTTACATACCTTTTGTAAGTTTATGTTCGGGATTTTGTTAAGAGGTTATTTTTCTTTTCCCTTTTGGATATTTTTCCTGTAGTTTGGATATACTACCAGTAAATAAGTACATGAAAATGTTTGACATATTTAGTCATTAGGTAAATGCAAATTAAAACCACATTGAGATACCTCTTGATGCCCACTAGGGTGGTAATAAGTAAAAAGACAGACAATATCAGCTGTTGTCTCAGTTCCTGTGCATTCTTTTTGTCTTGTTTAAGCTACTAAAGTTAAAGGGATGATGTTAGTGATCCTTTTTTTTAGTACTGATAATGTTAACTCCAGACTTTTGGTATAGTTATAATCCACAGAAACTAGGTAACTTCTATGTTTCAAAAGTAAAGCTTAGGAGATCGTATGGCAGTATAGGGAACCCAGAATAGCTTAAACAGTATTGAAGAGAAATAACAAAGCTGGAGGAGTCAATACTTTACAATTTTTAAAAATATTTTATTTTATATAATTCTTACATCATTTTTCATTTTTGCACAATGTATGCATTTTCATTTTGGTTATATTCCCCATACAATTCCCACCCACCTGTTTTGACCCTAATCCCTCCTCCCCTCCCCCACCCCCCGGAGTGTGTCTCTGGTTTATAGTTGCTTGTTGATTTTGATTTTTTCTTTATTATAGTTAGCTTTTTCCTGGCCCCTTATTTAGGTTTTCTAAATTCCTGCTATGAGTGAGACCATCCAGTATCAAAGGATTAATGGAGGAATACTTTACAAATTTTAAAACTTAACTACACAGCTGTAGTAGAGGGTGATACCAGCCACATACCAAAAAAAAAAAAAAAAAGTGAAGCTGGATCCTTACACCATAGACAAAAGTTAATTCAAAATAGATCAAAAATCTAAATGTAAGAGTTAAAACTATAAAAGTCAAAGAGAAAACATAGGAGTAAATCTTCATTATTTTAGGTCATTTGTTCCTAGCTATGACATGATCAACATAGACAAAAGAAAAAAATAGGTAAATTGGACTGTGTCAGAATTAAAGCTTGTCCTGCAAGTGATACTATCAAGAAAGTGAAAAGAATCACAGGTTGGGAGAAAATATGTGTAGATTATATGTGTGGTAAGAGATGTCTATCTAAAATATATAAAGGACCCTTACAACTCAATAATAAAAAGCAAGCAACAGCCCTATTTTTTAAAGTTTGTCAAAGGATTTCAATAGACATTTCTGCAAAGATAAAGAAATGACCAGTGAGCACATGAAAATGTTCGACATATTTAGTCATTAGGTAAATGCAACTCAAAACCACAGTGAAATTTGCAAGTGGAATTTTAATAGGTATTGCATTGACTATGTAGATGGCTTTAGGTAGTATGGACATTTTAACAATGCAAATTCTTTTGATCCATGAACATGAGATATCTTGGCATTTGTTTTATGTCTTCTTCAGTTTCTCTCATCAGTGTCTTTGTAGTTTTTTTTTATTATTATTATTTATTTATTTATTTAATTTATACAAGCACTGGGTACAGTCAGAAGCGCGGGAGGGTGAGAGAATTCACCAGAGCCAGATTGGGGAGCAGAGCAGGCAGAAGGACTGAAGCACACTGCTGAAGGGAGCAGTGGGCGGCAGGAGAGTTCTGTGCGCCATGAGGGACCCTCCTCTGGTGGCCGGAGAGCAGCTGGGGATCGAACCGGCGCTGCAGAGGCTGCGGGCAGCTTCGCAACCCAGCACTCAACCGCTGCGCCACCGGGGAGGCCCCGTCTTTATAGTTTTTCATTTATACTTTTACTTGGTTAAATTCATTCCTAAGTATTACAGTGTTTTTAATGCTGTAGTAAATGGGATTGTTTTATTTTGTCTTCATATATTTCATTCTTAGTGTATAGAAACACAGTTGATTTTTGTATGTTGATTTTTTTTACTCTGAATCTTACCTGAATTCATCGACTACTAACAGTTTATTGATGAAGTCTTTACGTTTTCTATATACAAGATCATGCCATATAACTAAACTTTGGATGCCATTTATTTATTTTTCTTGCCCAATCTCTCTATGACTTCTAGTACTATGTTGAATAGGAATTGTAAGAGTTGGCACCCCTGTCTTGTTCCCGATCTTAGAGGGAAAGCTTTCAACCTTTCATTGAGTTAGATAGTAGCTTTGGGCTTATCATATATAACCCATAAAAATAGGTACTTTCTACACCCACCTTGTTGAGAGTTCTTATCATGAAAGGATGTTGAATTTTGACAAATGCTTTTCCTGAGTCTATTGAGATGATCATGTGTTTTTTTTTATCTTTCATATTATTAAAGTAGAGTATCACATTTATTGATTTGTATGTTAAACCATCCTTGCATACCAAGCATAAGTTGCACTTGATCATAGCAAATGATCCTTTTAATGTGCTATTTTTTTTTTTAAAGATTTATTTTTATTTATTTATACAAGCACTGGGTACAGTCAGAATCACGGGAGGGTGAGAGAATTCACCAGAGCCAGAGCGGGGAGCAGAGCAGGCAGAAGGACCGAAGCACACTGCTGAGGGGAGCAGCGGGCGGCAGGAGAGGTCTGCGCGCCATGTGGGACCCTCCTCTGGTGGCCGGGGAGCAGCCGGGGATCGAACCGGCGCTGCAGAGGCCGCGGGCAGCTTCTCAACCCAGCGCTCAACCGCTGCGCCACCGGGGAAGCCCTTAATGTGCTATTGAATTAGGTTTTGTAGCATATTGTTGAGAGTTTTTGGATCAGTATTCATCAGGGATGTTGGCTTATAGTTTTCTTGTAGTGTCCTTATCTATCTGGCTTTTGTGTCAGGGAAATACTGGTTTCATAACATGAATTTGGGAATATTTTCCTTTTTCAGCTCTTTGGAAAAGGTCAAGAAGGAATGGTATTCTTCTTTAAATATTTGGTAGAATTCAGCAGTAAATCCATCTGGTCCTGGACTTTTGTTTGTTTGCAGGATTTTGATTATTGATTCAATCTCTTTACTCATTATTTGTTTAGATTTTTGTATTTCCTCATGATTCAGTCTTTGTGGGGTGTATGTTTCTAAGAATTTGTCTGTTTTTCTAGCTTGTCCAATTTGTTGGTATATAATTGTTCATAGTAAATTCTTATGATCCTTTGCATTTCTGTGTTATTTGCCATTTTATCTCCTTTTTCCTTTCTAATTTTATTTGAGTCCTGTCTCTTCTTGGTAAATCTAGCTAAAGTTTTGTTAATTTGATTTTTCAAGAAAGCAACACTTAGTTTTATGGGCATCTCACTTCTTTTTATTGATGAAAAATAGCCCATTGTCTATATATAACACAGTATCCATTCATCTATTGAAATATACCTTGGTTGCTTCTATTTTGACAATTATGAATAAAGCTGCTGTAAATATTCATGTGTAGGTTTTCATATGGACATGAGTATTCAACTCATTTAGCTACAAACATAGGATCACAATTGTTAATTGAATGGTTAGACTATGTATGTGTAACTTTGCAAGAAACTGCCCAGACATTTTGCAAAGTAGCTGTACCATTTTTGCATTCCCACCAATAATAAATAAGAGTGCTTATTGTTCCACATCCTCACAGTCACTTGGTATTGTCACTGTTTTGGGTTTTAGCCATTTTAATTCGATTGTGTAATGGAATCTCATTGCTGTTTTAATTTGTAATTCCCTAATGATCTATGATGTTGAACATCTTTTCATGTGATATTTGCCATCTTTGTTATCTTCTTTAGTGAGGTCCCTGGTAGCCTAGTATTTAATTGGGTCCTTTTTTTTTTAAGACATATTTTCCTTTAGTTCTTTGAATACATTTACAATAGCTGCTTACTTTATTTGTTTATGAAATCTAAGAACTGGTCCCCTTCAGGGGGTACTTTGTGTCTGTTGCTTCTTATAAAAGTTATTTTATTATTATTATTATTATTATTATTTATTTTTACATCATTTTTCATTTTTAAACAATATTTGCTCCCCCCACCCCGTCCCGCCAGGTGTAGTATCCATAGAATTTCCTTCACCAAAATTTTAGTTTTTTATTTTTAAGTCTGGTTTTCTCTGATCATCCCCTGAGTCAACATGAGTTAGTGGTCAGCCAATGATGGGTTGGAATATTACCTTATATGCTTTGAACCCTCATTAAGTCTTAGACCTTTTTGCCAAGTGGATCTTTATATGAAGGTATGGTATACTTCAAATTTTAGGCAGTTTATAAATCTGCTTTAGATTTTATTTCCTGCTTTCAAAGTCAGCCAGAGTTGAGTGACTGGGACTTTCTTATGTTCCATTTCTTTCCTCAGCAAATTCGCAGCCCTGCACATGCATGCTTACTTCTACATTCCCTGAGAATATTTTGAAATTTTTCAAGTCCCAAATGGTCATCTGCTTCTTCAGGTCTTCCTTTTTTTAGCCAGGTTCTTTTGTGCCCCAAACTGAAATCACAGCCTTAGGCAGCTGTGATGTTACCAGCATTTTTCTATGGTTTTCTGTAACACCCTGGGGATGGGACTTTTTTTTTTTTAAACAGAGCCGAGCTCTGAATCAAATCATATGATGATAATACACTGGAAATGGAGATTTTCCAAGGAGCTTCTAGTTTGGTCAAAATATTGACTGTGTTCTGGGCTGGTGCTTTTAATGAAGCTCTGAAAGAACCATTGGCTATGATAATGCTGCCTGTCATGCCTACAATACCTCTGAGTTTGGGAGAGAAGAGGGATGGGAATAACTTCAAGTTGAATCTTTACAGATTCTGGTGTTTTGTTTTGTTGAGGTTCATTAGTTTTACTTAAGTCAGTGCTTTTTAGTTTGTTCTGTGCCTTTGGTTAAAATTTCCAGTGTTCTGAACTGGCTTATTTTTAATGTTTCTTTTTTTCTGTATTTTGTTGCTTTTGTTGGAGTGCGTTCATTGAGGTCCTGAATTTGCTGTTCCAGACATTGGTTTGTTGACATCCCTAATTTTGATAGAAAAACTATGTCTCAGGGCCTTCCTGGTGGCCTAGGGGTTAAGTCTCAGCACTATCACCATGATGGCCTAAGTGGCCTGAGTTCAATCCCCAGTCAGGGAGCTGACCCACATGGCACAGCACACTTCTCCTATCTACCCTGAAGCTCCCCTCAGCAGTGTGTTTCATTGTATCCGCCTGTTTTGCTCCCTACTCTGTCTCTGGTGAATCCTCTCACCCTCTGTACCTCCAGCCTATACCCCAGTTCTTCTATGCATAAATAAATAAATAAATCTTTTAAAAAAGAATAACAATGTCTCTCTGAGACATTGCTTTACTATTTATTATATTTTTAGTTTGTGTTTTATAGATAATAGATAGAACTTAGGTACTTTTTATTTTACAGAAAGTTTCTATACATACATTTGTGACAATTACATTCTTTTTTTCAGATTCCTATTAGTGCTGATTCTGCAGACCCATCTGATAATATTGAGGTACAGTCTTTGACATGTCAGAAAGAATGCAGTAAAACTGTGAACACTGAAGCCTTAATGACAGTATATCACCCTCAGAATTTGGAGACCCTTAATTCCAAAATGGTAGGAAAACAAAATATTTACATCTATGGACTAAAAACATTTGATTAAAAATAAAAATCTTAGAGCAGACTAGCAAGTAGCACAACTGAAAACTTCTCTTTTGGCTGGAAAAGGTTTTCCATCAGGTACTAAAGTATGACTTAGGTTCTGTTACACAGAAGGACTATTATCAAGAATTAAGACAAAAGGTGAAAGTTGAACATTCGGTTTTATTTGCCTAGTTTTTAATCTTTCTGGAAATTGAGGTGATTTGGTTCAAAGCTTTAATCCTAAGAGCAATGCCTTTCCCATTTTTTATAAATTTAGCTAAGAATTAAAATAGTGAATTAAAACTGTTTTGCTCACATGGGTTTAAAAGATATTTGTGATGACAGGATTCCAATGTTTGGTTCCTCTGTGAATACTGATTTTGACTTTCTATGTTCTTGATTTTCGTAGATGATGTTTCATGGTGAAGAGAATGATCAAGTCATTTGAGTTAATTTAACTAAAAAGTTAATTTCTCATCATGTTTAGTTGCTTTGATTTTTTTTTTTTGTTATAGTTGAAAGAAAAGATGAAGGAACAGTCCTGGAATATCCTATTTGCAGAATGTGGGCGTGGTGTTAGCATGTTTCGGACAAAAAAGACTCGAGATCTGGTTGTCAGAGGGATTCCGGAAACCTTAAGAGGAGAGCTGTGGATGCTTTTTTCAGGTATTGTATTTATTTGCTTTATTCATTTAACTGACATTAACTGTGCCCCTTCTAATACATATACACTAAGCTAAATAAAAATATTTACAATGAAGACTAGAACAAAGTGTTTCTCATAATTTCAGTTTAGTCAAAGAGTTAAAGGTAGTTTTGTGTACTTACTATATGTTCACACATCCATTATCTCAGCAAATTAGTTTATTAGACAAGATATAGTTAGTGGGGAGGGCAATAACTATCAAAGGAATTTTAAGGAGAGAAACAGTTTATGAAAATGTTTTTCTGTTGGGCAAGATTAGGATCCTGAAGTATTAGATTCTAGTGTGAAGCTTTTTCTTTTGTTGTACTCAGATATCCAGATAGTTTAATTCTCCATGTATATATGAAAGTAATAGCTTTATTTTATAGCTCTTCTTTTGTGTGTTAATCCAATCATCTCTACAGGTGCTGTTAATGACATGGCTGCCAACCCTGGCTATTATGCTGAGGTGGTTGAAAAGTCCTTGGGAACCTGTAACTTGGCTACTGAGGAAATTGAACGTGATTTGCGTCGCTCCCTGCCTGAGCACCCGGCCTTTCAGAGTGACACTGGCATATCTGCTCTGAGGCGGGTACTCACTGCTTATGCATACAGGAATCCCAAAATTGGATATTGCCAGGTGAGACTTCATTATGAACCTAAGTGTGCATATTCTAATTGATAAAATCATATCAAATCCAACTGCTAATTTGAAAATTGTGATTATGAAGGCAGAAATTGGGCTGAGATTTGATAATGGATATAATTTTAGTAGGATGATAGTGAGAATACTTAGGAGAATTTCTATTTCATTAATGCATTTTTCTCTTACATTTAACAAACTATTGAATTCCTTGTCTCTAAAAGATACTGTGCTCAGTACGTAAGATTTTATAAAGATAAATCACATGAGAATTCTACCCTTCAAAGTCTATAGACTAGCATGTATTAAAACATTTGCCTTACTGGCAAATGAAAAACAAGAGATCAATTATTAATAGAGAGACATAAAGTCCCATTAAGACTTATAATAGAAATGTTATTTTCATCTGGAGAAATCAGAAAAGGCTTCATGGGAGAGGTAGCATTTGAAGCTGTTAAAAACTGGTGAATTTTAGATGTATGGAGATGGAATGAAAGAACATTCCAGGTGAAGGAATCAGTGTAACCCAACACAGATGCAGACAAATGTAGAATGTTTATAGGACCATATTCTGCTTAGTAGAAATAAAGAGTGAATGAAATGACGTAATTGGAGAAAAAAATCAGTAAGATATATTAAGATAAGACAGGAGTTTGAATTTTGTTTGGTGGGCAGTGGAGGAATCATTGAAAAAAGTCCTTTAGGAGCACACTGTATCAATTATGCTATGCTAGACTGCTAACACAAATCATCTTAAGCAGGTAATAGCTCAAACACAGTAAAGTTGTTTGTTTTTTGTCTTTGTTTTTTAAGGAATAAATAGGGAAGAGTATATCTTCAAGTCAGAGTAGGTAGCTCTCCTTCATGAACTTATTCACAGATTTAGGCTGACAGCAGGCTCTGTCATCTTCAAAACAGGGCTTCCAGGATGCTCTTTTATTGTCATTACTACCCACAGGAAAAGGGAGAGAACATGGAGAAACAATTGTGGGAAGTTTTATTGGCTAGGCCTGGGAGGTGCACATATCACTTCATCCATAGTCACGAGGCCAAACCTTTTCACCAAGAAGTCTACAAAATTAAGTGTGGGTGAGCACACATATGTCCAGATACTATGGGAAAGGGAGATTAGATGGATTATGTCATATTACTAGCACTGTGTCACACATTGATTTGTAATGGGTTGAATACCCATAACAATTACATATCAGTCCTATCTGTCTATTGAAACTTGTCGATAGAGGTTTGTTTGTTTTGTTTTGTTTTTCTGAAAGGCAGATTAAGTGAATGGATCATCTAAGTGGCAAGGATTTTGAATAGTTTAGCATCTCTGGAAGGTAAAAAAAAAAAGCATAATATTTCTTTTCTCCAAGAGCCTATACTCATTGAACCTGCCCTGTTAGAAACAGGGAGAAGAAGAGGAAATTTAAGGTAACAATATATACAGTACTAGTCAGGCAGGAATAAGCCTGCTATGGAGATCAGACTGCCTAGTTTCATATTAGAATTAAGAAGCATGGGCCTCCCCAGTGGCGCAGCGGTTGAGCACTGGGTTGCGAGGCTGCCTGCAGCCTCTGCAGCGCCGGTTCGATCCCCGGTCGCTGAATGAGGTTCCCATATGGCGCGCAGACCTCTCCTGCTGCCCGCTGCTCCCCTCAGCAGTGTACTTCGGCCTGCTCTGCTCCCCGCTTTGGCTCTGGTGAATTCTCTCACCCTCCCGCGCTTCTGACTGTACCCAGTGCTTGTATAAATAAATAAATAAATAATTTTTTTTTTTTTTTTTTAAAAGAAGCAAATTAGTTTGTGGGACAAGATCTGGGAGAATCTTTAAAGCCTGGGCAAAGTTTGAATTTAATATGGTAAACAGGTTTTATTGCTTTTGATCAAAAGCCCATATAAGCCATACTGACACAAAGCTAGCTAACTGCCTTGCTTTATCTTTCCTCTCTCCTTCCCTCCCTCCCATCTATCTGATCTGTCTTCTCCTTCCCTTCCATTTCCCCCTTCCCTTCCTGTTCCCATCTCATCCCATTTCATCCTATTTGTCTAGAATATAATTCACATATGACAAGCTTCACCCCTTAGTGTTTTTTAGTATATGCACAGTCACCCGTTATCTAATTGCAGGAACACTTTCATCACCCCAAAAGGAAACCCTATATTCCTTAGCCCTCACTCCTAATTTCTCCATACCACCAAGCCTAGGCAATTATTAATCTGTCTGTAATCTGTTTCTGTGGATATGCCTATTATGGACATTTTATCTAAATGAAATGATATACTATGTGGTCTTTTGTGTTTACCTTCTTTCAGTTATATAGTTTTCATGGTTCATCTGTGTTGTAGCTTTCATTAGTACTTCATTCCTTTTTATAGTGTAGTGATATTTCATTGTATGGATATATCACATTTTTGTTTTATCTGTTCAGTTGATAGGCATTTTGGGTTTCCACTATTTTTTGACTATTAATAATAATTGCTGCTATAGATATTCATATACAACTTTGTGCATGAACATTGTTTTTTATTCTTGGGTATATACCTAGAAGTGGAATTGCTGAGCTATATGGTAACTCTGTATTAAAAATTTTGGGGCATGGGGCCTCCCCTGGTGGTGCAGTGGTTGAGCGCTGGGCTGCAAAGCTGCCCGCAGCCTCTGCAACGCCGGTTCGATCCCCGGCCACCGGCGAGGGTCCCACATGGCACGACAGACCTCTCCTGCCGTGCCTGCTGCTCCGCTCAGCAGTGTATTTCTTCACTCTGCCTGTTCTGTTCCCCGCTCTGGCTCTGGTGAATTCTCTCACCCTCCCGCACTTCTGACTGTACCCAGTGCTTGTATAAATAAATAAATAAATAAATCTTTAAAAAAAAATTGAGGGGCACGCCAAACTATTTTTTAAAGAGATGGCACCATTTTTCCACCAGCAATGTTTGAAGGGTTCCAATTTCTTCATATCCTCTACAACATTCTTACTGTCTTTCTTTTTAATTATAGCCATGCTAGTAAGTGTGAAGTGACAACCTCACTGTGGTCTTGATTTGAATTTCCCTAATGTGCTTTTTTTCTGCCATTTGTATATCATTCTAGGAGAAATATCTTAATACAATATTATATGTCAGTTATATCTCAAAACCTGGGAAAAGATTTAAATAATAAAAAATGAAATTTTGGTTTCATATTACAATAAAAATTTGGGCTACTTTCTTGTTGTTCTTGAGTTATAATAGTTCTTTATTCTGGATTACCCAATTCCTTATCATATATAATATTTTCAGTCTCTTTTTCTTTTCTTTTATGTATTTTTTACATCATTTTTCATTTTTTGCACAATGTATGCATTTTAATCTTGGTTATATTCCCCATACAATTCTCACCCCCCTTATTTTGACCCTAATCCCTCCCCCCCCCTCCGCCCCGTAGTGTGTCTCTGGTTTATAGGTGCTTGTTGATTTTGATTTTTACTTTATTATAATTAGTCTTTTTCCTGGTCCCTTATTTAGCTTTTCTAAATTCCTGCTATGAGTGAGACCATCCGGTATTTTTCTTTTTCTTTCTGGCTTATTTCGCTGAGCATAATCCCTTCCAGCTCCATCCATGTTGCTGCAATATATTTGCAGTTTTTTCCCCTATTCTGTGTGTGTGTTTTTTACTTTCTTGATTGTGTCCTTTGAAGCACAAAAATTTAATTTTTATATAGTTCAACTTAACTGATCTTTCTTTTGTTGTGTATGGTTTTCATTCTGTATTCAAGAAGCCATTGACTAACTCAAGGTCACAGAGTTTCATTCCTATCTTTTCTTCTAAGAGTTATATGATTTTAATGCTTAAAGTTAGGTCTTTAAGCCATTTTGTGTTATTTTTGTGGTATGATATTTAAAAGGGGCCCAACTTCATTTTTTTTACTTACAAATAATCAGTTACCACAAGTGCCATTTGCTTTAAAAAAAAAGAAAACAAAACTATTCTTTCACTCATTGAATTAACTTGGCACCCTTGTTGAAAATCAATTGACTATAAGTGGTGGGTTTTATTTCTGAATTCACAATTCTATTCCACTGACTTATATTTCTATTGTTAAGCCATTTTCACAGTTGTTTACAATTGTGGTAAGTTTTGAAATTGGAAAATGTGAATTCTTTAATTT
Source organism: Talpa europaea (assembly GCF_964194135.1). NCBI lineage: Eukaryota > Metazoa > Chordata > Mammalia > Eulipotyphla > Talpidae > Talpa > Talpa europaea. Next base: position 65,994,832 of record NC_140081.1, read on the forward strand.
TTTTTCCAAGATATTTTCCTCTCTTTTGGGTCCCTTGGGTTTTCATGTGAATTTTAGGATCAGTTTGTCAATTTCTGGGGGAAAGAAGAAAAGAAGAAGTCAGCTAGAATTTTGATAGTCCTTGCATTGATTCTGTAGATCAACCTGGGGAGTGTTATGCATTAAGACTAATAAGCCTTACAGTCCATGAAAACAGGATGTCTTTCTTTTCCTTGTATCCTGTAACCTTGTTGAGCTTAGAGGAAAATGATTAGTCTTTCATCTTTAGTACAAAATTTGCTGTGGGATTTTTTTAGATTCTCTTTATCATATTGAGGATGTTGCCTTAATTTGTAGTTTGTTGAGTGTTTTTATGATGAAATTTGTCAAGTGATTTTTCTGTGTCTGTTGATATGTGACTTTCTCCCTTTTATTCTATTAATATGGTATATTGCATTGAATGATTTTCCTATGTTTAGCCATTCTTACATTCTCAGGATAGATCTTACTAGGTCTTGATTTGTAATCTTTTTATATGTTACTAGGTTCAGTTTGCTAGAATTTTGTTGAGAATTTTAATAGTTATATTCTTGTTATCAAACAAATAGCAACCAGTTATTTCACCAACAAAAATTTGAATTTATGGAAACAACTACAAAAAGTAATGTGTAAAGTGCACCCTCATGGCAAGACACATGAACACTTCCATAGAACAAAAGCCAGCACCCCCTTATAGCTATGAGGGGTTATTACTAAGCAAAAAGAAACCTCCTTCCTTCTACTAGGGTGGGGAAACAATCACTTCCTGTTGGAGATGCCAGGCTTGTTGGGTTCTGTAGTTTGCTGACTGCATGCATATGCACTGGTACTCTCTTCCAGCATCTTTGACCTCATTTAAGTGGGGTCTCTATATATTAATTTCCATAAAATATGTTGACAAATATCAATAGCTTTCCTGTGATGTCTTTGTCAGGTTCTGGTATCCAGGCTTCATAGAGTAAGCTGAGTAGTATATCTTCTTTTGCTTGAACAGTTTATGAAGGATTGGTATTCTTTTTTTTTTAAAGATTTATTTATTTATGCATACAAGAACTGGGGAACAGGCCAGAAGTGTGGGGGGTGAGGGGATTCACCAGAGACAGAGTAGGGCACAGAACAGGTGGATTAACTGAAATACACTGCTGAAGGGAGCAGCGGGCAAGTTGGGAGAGGTCTGCTGTGCCATGTGGGTGTCTCCCTGGCTGGGGATCGAACTCGTGATGCAGTGGCTGTGGACAGCTTCATAGGTTATGTCTTAACCCCTTGCGCCACTGGGGAGGCCCAGGATTGGTATTCTTTAAATGTTCATAATTTTTCAGTGAAGCCATGTGTTCCTAGAGTTTTCTTTGTGGGAAGTTTTCTCATTACTAATTCAATCTCTACTTGCTCAATGGGTTCCTGAACCCAATTTTAACATGAGTGTGTGGCAGCTTCCCCACAATAACAAGCAATTCTGAGACAACTGTGGTGTCTATTTAGCTCATTTCTGACACTGACTGGGGATAGCATCAAATTCCAGAGGTTAAAGGCTCAGTCTCCCAAGATTGCCCTCTACCTCAGATACAAATTGCAAATCCAGACTTTTCTCTATGCTTCTCACTGATCTGAAACATATTGGAGGTTCCCACAACCTCCTCCTTAAATTTCAGATGCTAGTCGAAAGCCCAGGTTGTTACCTGCACTTCTGTTTGGCTATAAATCAGAGGTTCCTATGACCCCTTCCTTGGGTTCTATTAATTCGCTACAATGGTTCAGAGAATGAGTTCTGTGAAGTCAAATAAAGAGAGCTTCTAGGAAACCACCAGAGAGGACAGATAATGGCAATTCTCTGGGAATGGGGCTTTGAAGGGGCCGTACCCACCTTCTGTTCCCTTTAGTGACTCCTTGGTGCTGGTTTTCACCATGATTGCTGTATGTTGGTTTTGAAGGCTACTATGAAGCTGGAGGAGGGGGCTGAAATAGGACAATTTAAAATATCACAAAATTCACTGATTTGTGCTGAGATTCTTAATGTTCTAAAATGTTAAGAACTTCTTAAACAAATGCTTGCTGAATTGCTATAAGCTTTTGGTTAATTTCCAGAGTTCTGAAAATTGATTCTGATGATTTTTGCCAAAGTTCTTATTGCATTTTCAGAGGGCTTACTCTGCCATTTTCACTGATACCCCCTTCCCATTATGGCTTTCTTTCTTTCTTTCTTTCTGTCTTTCTTTCTTTATTTATTTATGCAAGAACTGGGCTACAGGCCAGAGGTACAGGGAGGGAGGGGTGGTGAGAGGATTCACCTGAGACAGAGTGGGGAACAGAACAGGCGGATTGACTGAAATACACTGCTGAGGGGAGCAGCGGGCAAGACAGGAGAGGTCTGCCATGCCATGTGGGTTAGCTCCTTGGCTGGCGAGGAATCTAACTTGTGCCAAACTCACTACGGTGCCTGCAGATAGCTTCATAGTGCTGTGACTTAAATAACCCCTTGCACCACCAGGGAGGCCCCCTTATGGCTTCTTCTTCTTTTTTTTTTTTTTAGTAGAGGCATATTTTTATTTATTTATATGTTTGTTTGTTTGTTTTTATACATGCACTGGGTACAGTCAGAAGTGCGGGAGGGTGAGAAAATTCACCAGAGCCAGAGCGGGGAGCAGAGCAGGCAGAAGGACCGAAGCACACTGCTGAGGGGAGCAGCGGGCGGCAGGAGAGGTCTGAGTGCCATGTGGGACCCTCCTCCAGTGGCCAGGGAGCAGCCGGGGATCGAACCGGCGCCTAAGAGGCCGCGGGCAGCTTCACAACCCAGCGCTCAACCACTGCGCCACCGGGGAGGCCCCCCCCTTATGGCTTCTTGAACGAGAAAGTGATGGAGTGAAAACTGAGCTTGAGGTCAAATATTGTGCCAGATCTGGCAAGGAATTGATATAATATAGAAATCTGTAGGAAGGGTTTTAAAATATAGACATGAGCAATGAACATGAAGAGATTAATCACAAAACAAAAAATACATGTTGATAATAAAATCTATAAAAGGAAGTTCAGCTCAGGGAAATTCAAATTAAAACAACATGATACCATTTTCACTATCAAATCAGCAAAGACAATTATAAATACAAATTCTCAGTATTTGGCAAAGGAGCAGTGAAACAGACATTCGGATACTATTGTATAGAAATACAAATTGGGGGCCTCCCTGGTGGCACAAGGGGTTAAGACGCAACTTATGAAGCTATCTGCAGCCACTGCAGCATTAGTTCGACTCCTGGCCAGGGAGCTACCCACATGGCCAGCAAACCTCTCTTGACTCGCCCGCTGCTTCCCTCAGCAGTGTATTTCAGTAGCTCCACCTGTTCTGCTCTCCACTCTGTTTCTGGTGAATCCTCTCAACCCCCACACCTCTGGCCTGTTCCCCAGTTCTTGTATGCATAAATAAATAAATCTTTAAAAAAAGAAAGAAATACAAATTGGTATAGTCATTCTGGAATACAATTTGGCAAAAATATCAAGTCATTTAAAAATTATATTCTTTGGCCAAATTATTTCATTTCTAGGTATCTTTCCTGAGAAAATAATAAAGCCCTTGGATAAAAATTTATATAGAAAGCTGTTCATTGCAGTGTTATATATGTGTGAAAAATTACAATCAACCCAAATGTCTAACAGTAGTAGAATCGTTAAATAATGTATTTGATTATTTTACAATCATTTAAAGTACTATTTTAGATTTACTTAATGACATTGAAAATGTATAACACTAATTTAAAAAAATCAAATGTAAAATTGTATCCAAATTTTAAAAAGGTGGAAAGGAAGGAAAATAATAGATGTATACCAGCTTGTTAACAGTAATGATCTTTAGGTAGGTAGCATACAAGAGGTTTAATTTTTTTTTACACATTTCCATTCTTTCTAAATTCTGCACAGTAGGGGTTTATTACCCTTATTTAAAAAAATGACCAGATGTTATATAAAAGTAATGATCTGACTTTTATATGCAACATAGATTAAAAGGAGAAAGGGTGGTAGTGGGAATGAATAAGATATAGCAACTCTAAAACACATAAGAATAAACTCTAAGATATAAAGAACAGTTGGATGTAACAGATAAAGGGTTTCAAGCATGATCAAAGTTAGGATAGCAAAGAAAAGAATCATAGTATTAGGGGAAAAGATGTTTAGTTATGACACAATTGAACATGATTAATATCTAAGGAACAGTCTCTTGTAGGTAGTTGAAAATACATGTGAAATTTGTTTCTCCAATTTTAGTATGTCCTTGAAATTTTGTTTTTTTTCCCCAAGATTTTTAGTGGTTAATATTTTTTTACACATTGAAATTGAATAGTCTAAATTGAATAATCTGAATTGGAACAGTTTTACTTATTGTGTTGTACATTCATAATAATTATTACTCCTTCATTTTCCCTGAATTTACTGTATAAAGCGACTGATTAGCAAATGGTAGCCTGGCTAAACCTTGTTTGACTGGCTCAGAGTTCTCATTTCTATTATTGTTACAGGACAGGGAAAGGGGTACCCCAGAACCCCCAAACCTACCCGCTCTTAATAGGTTCTGCTATCTGCCGCATCAAGACAAAACATATAAGACCTTTACTGCAAAGGAACTTTAATACAGTTAGTATGCAACAAAGAAAAGGCAAAAAATATAGTTTCCAAATCAAGCACCCAAAGTTACCCATCCCCTGGTGGGTAATTGTCCAGCCAAACAGGGTTGGCCCAAAGCAGGGCCACTGAGGCCCAAAAGCCTGCCACAAGTCTAAAGCACCTTCTGGTGGGGAAGGGTCAGAAACAAACAGAGAAGTTGGGAAGGAAAAGAGTAAAAGAAAAATCAAGGTAAAAGCTGCCATTGTTAACCTCCCCAGGGGTCTCTCACACACATGTTTTAGCCAGTCCTGGACCAAGAAGCAAGCGCAACTTGGTCACATGTCTCCCTGCTCCATGTGCCTCCTCCAGTTCTCCATCTGGCTCCCCATCCTGCTTTCTTCCTTCTCCAGTCTCCTCTCCTCTCCAGCTTCCTTCTTCTCGTCCCTGCTCAGCTCCACTCTTCCTTGGGTAGGGCAGGGAACCTGGAACCTCCCCTTTCCGTGGGGACCACCCTGTTATATTGATTACTCTCATCGTTGCTACTGTTGAAAACTGCTATTTTTGAAGACGGAATGTAATTACTAACTTAGTGATTTTTTTTCTATGAATTTCAGGCAATGAACATTTTGACTTCAGTGTTGCTTCTGTATGCAAAAGAGGAAGAAGCTTTTTGGCTTCTGGTTGCTGTATGTGAACGAATGTTGCCTGATTATTTTAATCGTCGAATCATTGGTAAAAAATAAAAAGCACACATACTCATAATACACATATACATATATAAACACATATATCTTTCCTAAACAATATACCTTTTGCCTTGCTGATTATCAGTCAAATGGATAAACTTATTAATTAGGTTTTGAAATATCAAAATGTAAATTATCACTTGTGTGTTGAAGAGAAGATCTTTTTATACTGAATATATAATTGGAAAGATTGTTTAATATGTTGCTCTTCTGAATAAAGTATCTGGTATGTTTCTAAATAAAATAGAAATTTTAAGTTTATGATCTTCATATTGCTAAAACTAAGTGTCCTGAGCTACTGGGAAATTTTTAAGAGTTTTTCATGAGTAGTAGGATTTCATCAGCTTAAAAATTAACACATTTATATGCGTGGTATAGATATTTCCACAATTTGAAAGAGGGACCAAGTTCTCAGTTTGTTATACAGATCTATATATTTATAGATCTGTGACACCTTACCTTAAAACCACAGATGGCCTCTCTACCCTCTAAGCCTTTCAGTGTCATGGCTAGGCCATTATTGTATTGTCTTTCATTATAGTTATTTGGATATTTATATTAAGTTCCACTAGATACTAAGCTCTTTGAAGGCGAAACCATTTCATTAATTGGTTTATCTCTTACAACACCTATTACACGTTTCTGTACCTAATAAAGACTTAATGAATAACTGTTCAGTGAACTTGAATTGAATTTCTCCAGTGCCTCTTGATGAATGCCATTCTGTTAGATATACAGATTTGTGAACTGTAGAAAAGGCACTGAAGGAGTTCCTAATTTAAGAAAGAGAAATGAGATACATCAGCATATGAATAGAAGTAGCAAGGTCTGTTTGAAAGGTTTTCATTTTTAAATTTCTTTTATGTTCTCCAGGTGCCTTGGTGGATCAGGCAGTCTTTGAAGAACTTATCAGGGACCACCTTCCCCAGCTAACAGAACACATGACTGATATGACATTCTTTTCCTCCGTTTCTCTTTCTTGGTTCCTCACACTTTTTATTAGTGTACTACCTATTGAAAGTGCAGTCAATGTGGTGGACTGTTTCTTCTATGATGGAATAAAGGCCATCTTACAACTGGGATTGGCAATACTTGACTATAATTTAGACAAACTGCTGACATGTAAAGATGATGCTGAAGCTGTGACAGCTTTAAACAGGTACTTTAAGAACCATAGCTTTTCAGTGAAAGCCTCTTAAATTACTGTTCTAGCCCTTTATTTTACAAATGAGAAAACTGAACTCTAGAAACTTTGAACAGTTTGTCCAGTTACAAAAGTACTTGAATAGAAGAGTTAATCCTAAAGTCTAGTCCTCTATTTCTAAATAGAATATAACAAAAATAAATCATTTTGAACTGAACAACTAAGGTATTTATACATTGACACTAATGTTTTTTATTCCGTATACTGGAACTTTCATAGTCCCAGTTTGAGCTATAAAGTGTTGTTGTGTAAAAGTAATTTGAGGAGCAAATGGCAGTTGATAATATTAAATATCCAGTGGGGGCTATTGTTCTAGTTTTCAAGTGTTTTCTATAAGGTAGGTTGGGCTTTATTTTCCAGATTCCTTTTCTCTGAATACTATTTGTGTATTTGAACACAACGTGTGTGTATGCAAATTTTCTATGTACATGATAAATAAATGAATATTTGATTGGGTAACATAATGGTGCATCAAATTCCATTATACATAGAATTAAATATAAATACTTCACTGTCATTCAGAACTCTGTTAAGGCCTGAATGTGCCTTTCTTATCTCTCCTTACGTGCTTCGGCACACCCTATTTTCCATCCTTATTGTGTTATGTGGTATTTGCTGAGTACTCTCTGAGTCTATATTCTCCCTTCATGTTCTCCACCTCTCTGAAATAATTTCTTTTCCATCCCATTTCCTAACCCACATCTTCCTAATTCCCCACCATCTTTAAATTCTACTTCTTCATAAGGCTGTCCCTTGTACTCTCAGTTGAAATTAACCTCTGACTAGGGAGAAATTAGCATCGTTTTCTCTCCGTTTTACTTCCATTGATTCTTGTATTACTATCATTTTGGATAGGTTCTTTGACAATGTCACTAATAAGGACAGCCCATTGCCTTCAAGTGTTCAGCAGGGTTCAAATGTGGGTGATGAGAAAAGCACTCATGTTAAAGTGGATATTACAGATTTGATTAAAGAGTCAAATGAGGTAAGTATCTTTAAAATATAATTATGTATTTTAAATGATTTAAAATATAAATATGTATTTTATATTTCTAGTGATATATTAAGAGTAAAATAATGCAAGTAAAGATATTTAAAATCCAACTTCACTTTAAAAGTGAATTCTCTGAACTGTACTAGGTTATACAGTTGTTCCCCTCCCATAACCTGAGGTTTCGCTTTCTGTGATTTCAGTTACCCATGGTCAACTGCAGTCTGAAAATGTTACATGCAGTAAGATATTTTGAGAGAGAGACTACATTTACATAACTTATTATAATATATTGTTATGATTGTTCTATTGGTTATTATTAATTTCTTACTGTCCCTAATTTACAAATTAACTTTATCAGAGGTATGTATAGGAAAAAAAGAGTATATATACAGTCATCTTTCAGTATGTCCTTGGAGGAATGGTTCCAGGACTCCCCAAGCCCTGTATACCAAACTTTATGGATATTCCTTATATAAAATGGCAAAGTATTTGCATATAACCTATGCATATCTTCCTGTACCATCTCTAAATTACTTATAATACCTAATACAATATAAATGCTTTGTAAATGGTTGTCATACTGTATTATTTAGTGAATAATGACAATTAAAAAACTTATGTACATGTTCAGTACATATACAACCACCGTAGGCCTAACTACATAGTACATATATTTTCGATCTGCAGTTGGTTGAATCCGCTGATGCAGAACCCACAGATATGGAGAGCCATCTGTTTATAACAGGTCCTTGAATAACACCATTTTGTTCAATGTCATTTCATTATAATGTTGATGGGGGAGGGATCGATTTCCAGTTGGGGCCACTGTCTGTGAAGTTTGCATGTTCTTCCCATATCTGTGTGGATTTTTTCCTGGTGCTCAGGTTTCCTCCAACATCCCAAAGGTGTGCATGTTAGGTTAATTGGCATGTATCAGTTGTCCCAGATGGGGTGAGTTTGGGTATGAGTGTGAGTGTGCCCTGCAATGGAAGCTTGTCCTCTCAAGGATTGGTTCCCCCCTTGCAACATGAATTGCAACCCTGAACTGGAATAAGTGTGTTCAAAAATGCATGAATGAATGAGTAAAAATCATTGTTTAGTATTAGAAGTGTTTTGCTCTTTATTTAGAAGTTTGGAGATGTTTGTTGTGATTAGAAATAGGCCATAGGAACTTAATTCTCGTTTACATCAAATTTACTATGGTGAAATTATCTTTATTATATGTCGTTTCACTTAAAGTCATAGTTTCCAAGAACCTATCTATGATGTTAAAGTCAGTACTTAACTGCATAGGGTTCAGTACTATCTGGGGTTTCAGGCATCCGTTGAGGGACTTGGAACATATGCTCCACGGATAAAGGGGTCTAGTATATAGCCTCCTGTGCTTCAGTTTGCTCTTCATTAAATGAAACTATATTCACCTGTTTTCACAAAGGATGACCACTTCAAACAAGTGAAAATTATCCTCCTCTTAGTGACTAAGAATTATACCATTGTTCTTTATACTAAGTCTAGACACATAGTAAAGGAATTATCTCCAGTGAATATATAGAAAAACCAAAATGTGGAAGGTGAATATTTGCATAATCACTGAGCAAGTTAGGAAATTAGCTAGAAATAGAACAAAGACTTCTGAGAATTGAGTGATGAAATTCAATTGTGAGAGAAATAGATGTTTATTATGACTGAGTATCCACCAAAATGATATTTCTTGCAGAAATATGGTAATATTCATTATGAAGATATATACAGCATGCGCTGTCGAAATAGGTTGTATGTCATACACACTCTAGAGGAAACAACAAAGCAGAATGTGGTGAGTAACTACCCAATGGAGGAAAACCAATTGGAGTAACATTTTTTTCTTTAACTTTCTTTTTAAAAATACCATTTTATGTAAAGGAATGAAAATAACTAAACTTTTGAACTAGGTTCTTACCACAACTTAGCTTACTTTCATTTCTACTCCCACTGTCCCCGTAACCCTTAGTCTCTTCTTCCCTTTTCACCTTAGAAACCTCATTTTATTTATTGTCTACAGTTTATTATTGAATCATTCACTATGTAAACATCCAGTCGTTGTCTTGACTGGTTTACTACACATAGCTCCCTTGAGCTTCTTCTACTTTGCTATAAATAGTAGCATTTCACCTTTCCTTATGACTGAGGAATATTACATAAGTGTGGATATACCACATTGATTTTTTTTTTAAGATTTATTTTTATTTATTTGTACCTACAAGAATTGGGGTGTAGGCCAGAGATGCAGAGTGGGGGAGGGGTGAGAGCATTCACCAGAGACAGAGCGGGGAGCAGAATAGGCAGACTGACTGAAATATACTGCTGAGGGGAGCAGCGGGCAAGACAGGAGAGGTCTGCTGGGCCATGTGGTTTAGCTTCCTGGCTGGGGATAGAACTCCTGCTGTGTGGCTGCTGATAGCTTGATAATGCTGAGATGTAACCATTTGCGCCACCAGGGAGGCCCTATACCACATCTTCTTGATCCAGTCTGTCATTGGGCATTTAGGTTGCTTCCATGTCCTAGCAATTGTAAATAGTGCTGCAATAGACACTGTAGAGTATATGTTTTTTTAAGTCAATGGTTTTACATCCTTTGGATAGATACCCAAGAACGGGATTACTGGGTCAATATATTTCCATTATTAGTTTATAAAGTAAAACCAGATCACTTTCCATCATAGTTGCACCAGTTTAAATTCCCATCAGTGGCGTAATAGGGCTCCTCTTTCTCCACATCTTCTCCAGCACTTGCTGGCTGGGGGTCTTTTTAATATGTGCTATTCTCATGAGTGTAAGGTGATAACTCATTGTGGTTTTAACCTGCATCTCTCTTACTGGAAGTGATGAACATTTTTTTCATATATCTATTGGCCTTCTGGATGTCCTCTTTGGTGAACTATTTATTCAGATCTGCTGCCCATTTATTAATTGGGTTTTTTGTTTTTCTATTGTTGAAATGTTGAAGTTGTATATTATATATCCAAGATATATATCTTGGCCCCTCATCAGTTATTTTCTCCCTTCCAAGTAGGTTGTCTTTTTAATCTACTTACATTTTCTTTAGCTGTGTGAAAGGTTTGTAATTTGAGGTAATCCCAACTGTTTAGTTTTGCTTTTGCCTTGGGGATCAAGTCTACCAAAAAGTCTTTATCATTGATGTCGTAGAATATTTATTGCTGTAGGGCTTACATCTAAGCCTTCAATCCATTAGTTTACCTTTCATTTTTGACATCTTTTATTTATATTTTGAGGTTCCATTTCCACTCTCTTATGTGTTAATTCTGTTGACTTTTGTTTGCAGTTTCTGCCGAGATTAGTGTATGATAGACTATTTGTGTGATCAGTTAGATAGTTTGGTCTCAAATTCTTTCTGATGGGCAGCATTGTTACTCTCTTCCATGTCATATAATTTAGGTGTCTCTTATCTCTATTTGTTGTCCTTTTGCTTTATAATAACACTTTAGCACTTCATTTATGTGTGGCTTGGTGTTGATAAATTCTTTTATTTGTTGCTTTTCAGTGAAGCTCCTTACCCTTCCTTCTGTCTTGATTGTTAATCTTTCACAGTAAGAGACACTAGGCTGAAAATCCTTTTCTTTGAGTACTTTAATAGCACCTGACTTTCCTTTCTAGCCTGTAATTTTTCTGCTAAAATGTCTGTAGACTGTGTAATTGACGTTCCTTTATAGGTTACTCTTTTTTCTCTCAGCATTTCTAGTATTTTGTCATTTGCCGTTGACTTTCAGCAGTTTTACTGTAATGTCTTGAAGTATGTCTATCTGGTATTATTTTGTTTGGAACTCTTAGCCTCTTGGATTCGGGCATCTGGTTCATTTCCCAGGTTGAGATGGTTCTTAGCAATTATTTCTCTAAATAAATTTTCTTTTTTTTTCCTGTGACCTTTTTTTAATTGAGGTAACATTGGTTTACAACAGTGTACCTGTACACCTCTTCAGATATGTTACCACACCACTTCCACCACCAAAGCACCATAATCATCTACATCTATGCCTTTCTCTTTTTTTCTGGGACCCCCATGATATGGATGTTATTTCTCTTTAGGTTGTCCTAGAGGTCACTTATACTGTCTTCATTTTCTTATACTTTTTTCTCTTTGTTGTTCTGTTTATGTGTTCTATATTGTGTTTTCAAGCTCACTAATTCTATTGCTTGCTTTTTGTCTGCTGTTGAGGTCCTCTGTTATATTTTGTAGTTTGGTTTTAATGTTTTTTAGATCCATTAATTATAATTGTAGCTGTCTCATATTGTCTCAGTCTTTATTCTGTTCCTGTTTTGCTTTATCCATTTTTTTAATTCAGGTATATTCCACAGTTCTGGTGGGTTGAGACTTCTTTTGCATTTTTTTCCCCTCTTCATTTTTAGTTTTCATAGATTGTGAGGAATATCAAACTGCTGTCTTTGCACCTGTTCAGATGGCCAGAGAACTGGTACCCACAAAGGGTGATATACAGAAAGGAACCAGGGCAGTAGGGCACTGAATTGTCACCTCCAGTGAGCTTCAAGGATTCAAGTGCCCTACTGTAATATAGGCAATAGATCCACAGTGATCCCCTCTTTGAGCCAACTCCTCAGCCTAAGTATCTCATATAGTTTCATGCCAGCCTCAGCCTCTAAGCTATGAGCACAGGATGCAGTGCTGGCTCCTGATTGTGGTTGAGACAGGACCATGAGCCTCAAGTTGGTTTCTTTGCTTTTCCAGTATAGAGCCTTACCCCGGATGCTTACTGCTGTTATTATGATCCACATACTTAAACTCTGGTTTATGAAAGCATTCAGTTGTCTCGATTTTGGCCATGGGTGGGAGGTGGCAGGTGTTTCAATTATCACAGTCTCAGGCTACAAATAATAGCCTGAGGAGACACAGGTTATCTGACTAACGCCCTGCTGGTTTCCCCAACTTTTCTATTTTGGGAGCCTCAGGCTCAAGCCACTAATCATCACTCCGTATATCAGCTCCTGTGGTTCTCCAGTAGACACCCTCTGTTCTAGATCACAGCTTTGTGCATCCCCCTTACCCAGCCCATTGCTGGGTTTCCAAAGCCCTTCATGTGAGTATGCACGCCTGAGAGCACAGCTGTAGGGGCATTCCATACATCAGCCACTCCTCCCTCTCATTAGTTGTGCTTTCCTGGTATTACACTACAAATGTAGTCCACTTAAAGATTTTCCTAGCTCTTTCTGCTGAAACATTGCTCCCAGTGTATGCTGTAGTCATCTGTTTATCTTTCAGGGGTTTGTCCCTTTGCAATTTAGTTGTGACTATATGGAGCCTGGCATCTTCACTCTGCCGCCGTGGTGAACTCTCCTGGTTGAATTATGTTGGTTTCTCCAACATTTTTCATTATTTGACTTTCAGTGTTGAATGCTATGATATAGGAATTTAACGATAACATATTTGTGATGTGCTTCATCAGTAGCAAAAATTAAGCTACATGGTAGGCAGTGCTAATAATATATTATTATCATTAGATATTAAATACTCTATAAAATACTCTGTATTTTAAATACTCTCCTTTTAATATTTGGATAGATACATAAGTTGTTAATATTGGTTGCCTCTGGTGAGTGGGATTAATCAGAAGAGGGAGATTTTCACTATATATGTCCTTCTGTGCTGTTGGAGCTTTTATTGTGAGCATGTATTATTTTTGCAAACCTACTTGCTTAAAGGCCACATCCTCAGAGATACAAATCTGGGAAGATTAACATTTCTGAAGATTACAGGTTTAAATTTCAACTGAATAATTTAATGATGGTACTGTGACATAGTTAATACAGAGCCTCTTGTTTTAGGTTTATTTTTAAATTCATTTTCAGTTTCTTTAATTTCTGTTTCTAATTTTCTTTTTTTCCAGTTTTATTGAGAAATATTTGAAAAGTTTTATATGTTAACTTTAAAAAATACTGATGCAGTACCTGTTCATTTGTAAATAATTCAGACATTATAGAAATATAAAAAGTAAAGATTCCCTACCCAAGAGTAACCAATATTAAAATGATTTGGCATATATCCTTTCAGAGTAGAATTGAACTTAGTCTATGTACATACATCTTTTTATAAAGAGCAAAATGAGTGCATTTACCTTTGTTAATCCTTTAAAAACAAAAGGAAAGACTTTCTGGCAGAGGAGGATTTCTTGGAATCCAAAGAGAATTTCTATGCATAAGTATTGCATTCTAAATTGCTTTTAGTCTCTTTAAAGACATAAATTGGGGGGGGTGGGAAAGGAGGGTAATAGTTTCTTTTTTTTTTTTTTTTTTTTTGTGGGACCCTCGCCAGTGGCTGGGAATCGAACCGGCACTGCAGAGGCTGCGGGCAGCCTCGCAACCCAGCACTCAACCACTGCACCACCAGGGGAGGCCTAGAGGGTAATAATAGTTTCTTAAATGAGATCTTACTAGTCACTTTATTTTGTAATTTACTTTTTTTTTTTTTGCAATTTACTTTTTTAACTCAGAAATATATCATTATCATTACATATCAGTACATACAGAGCTACCTCACTTTTCTTAATGTACTGAATATAATATGCCATAGTATGTGTATTTAACTACTCCTTGTTGATGTACACATAGTATGCCATAATATGTGTATTTAACTATTCCTTGTTGATGTACACTTAGTATGTCTTTCTTTTCTTACAAGTAAATTTTATTTAAACTTTCCAAGTATATCTATTCTTAAACATTTGTAAGAGTATTCTGTAAGGCAGATACCTAGAAGTTAAAAGTGAGTGGTGGGTATTTCCATTTAAAATTTGATAGACCCTGCCAAGTTATTATCTAAAAGATTTGTACTAAATTATTAATCCTACCATCTGTATGTAAAAATGCCCTTTTTCCTACACTCTCATTATCATCCGACATTAAATATCTTTATGTCAATTTGATAGATAGAATAGAAAATCTCACTTTAATTTTCATTTCACTGATAATATACCTTTTTCATTTCTTCTCTTAATTGCCTATTTGTAGCTTATGCCCATTTTTCTATGAGGTTGACTTGTTGACTTGTTGGAACTCTTTGTAAATTAGTGTTATTCTTTGTCAGTTATATACCTTGTTTCTTTCATTTACTTTATAATGTATTTCAGAATATACAAGTTTCAAATTTTTATATAGTCAAATTTTTCTCTTTTGTTGTACATTTGTCAGTTTTATGTCAGAGTTAGCAAGGCCCTCCCTATATAAAACTAAATAGATTATAAGCATGTTTATCTCACTAGCTAAAAGCACTATATTGTTTTTTTAAAAATATTGAGATCTTTAATGCACCTCTTTGAATTCTTTTTTTTTTTATATATAGAGGCATGTTTTATTTATTTATTTGTTTGTTTGTTTTGTTTATACAAGCACTGGGTATAGTCAGAAGCGCAGGAGGGTGAGAGAATTCACCAGAGCCAGAGCGGGGAGCAGAGCAGGCAGAAGGACCGAAGTACAGTGCTGAGGGGAGCAGCGGACATGGCAGGAGAGGTCTGCGCGCCATGTGGGACCCTCCTCCGGTGGCCGGGGAGCAGCCGGGGATCGAACTGGCGCCGCAGAGACCGCGGGCAGCTTCGCAACCCAGCGCTCAACCGCTGCGCCACCGGGGAGGCCCATGAATTCTTGTATGCATGAATGTTTATAATGTGAAATAGGCCTCTAATGGTGTTTTACCCAGATGAAATAATCCATCCTTTGAATATCATATATTGAATAGTCTATCCTTACTGTAGTCTACTCTGCTTCTCCACATGCTGAAAACTTATATAAATACACAGGTTTATTTCTACAGCTTTTTTGTTTGTTTTACTACAACAAACTTTTTAATTACTATGGCTATGCTCGTTTAGAAGTCTGGTAAGATTTTAAAATTCCTTTTTAATGCCCATTCAATGCCTACTTAAATGTCCTTCAGTAAGCATTTGATAGTTTTCATCTTCTAAGTCTTATAAATTTCTTGTTGGGTTGATCTACTCTTATGAGTTTTATGGTTTTGATGCTGATATGAATGAGATCTTTTTCCTTTACATTTGCTAATTGTTTATTGGTTTGTATGTAAAAGCTATTGGCTTGTATAGGTTACTTTGCTATGTGGAATAGTTTAAATCATGTAGGAATTATCCATTACTTGAATGTTTGAGAAATCAAGCCTGTAAAATCATCTGGATCTTCTGCCTTTTGTTGCGAGGGTAGAGTTTTGATTAAATACCTTTTCAGTTCTATCTATTCAAAGCTTGCTTTTTTTGAGTTAATTTTGGTCATTTATATTTTCATGAGAACTATTCATTGCATCTAGTCTCTCAGGTGTGCTGGCATAAATTCAAAGAATATTTGATGCTTTCTATGTGCTGCACACTTTTAATGACCTATGTATCTATGCTTATATTATCCCTTTTTATTTGTGCTTTTCTCACACTTGCTAAGTATTTATCATTTTTACATATTTTAATTTATCAACTCTGAATTCTACTGGGGTTTTAAAAAATTCACATTTTGTTAATTTTATCAATAAAGATAAAATCTTTATTTTTACCTTTGCTTTAAAATTTCTTAAAAACCATAATGTTTATATCATTAGTGCTTATCCTTCCTGGAGTTGGATAAAATTACATTATTTTCTAAACTTATTACTTTTGGGATGATATTTTTTGGCACAGAGAAGGAATGTCCCTTTCCCAGTGCCTTTGAAGTGTTTGATGACAATCTCATGTGATGACTTTGACAAATTGCTTATGTAGTAAGAGAGGATTATATGCAATGAGACTTAGAATACTATTGCTTATATTTATAGACATTAAGGGGCTATTCTCTGGCAGTGATTTCTGGATATAAAAAGATAAAAATCAAAGTACATAGCAGAGTAGAATTGAACTTAGTCCATGTACATACAACATTTTTTTTTTTAGAGGCATGCTTTATTTATTTTTATTTGTTTATTTGTTTGTTTGTTTTGTTTATACATGCACTGGGTACAGTCAGAAGCGCGGGAGGGTGAGAGAATTCACCAGAGCCAGAGCGGGGAGCAGAGCAGGCAGAAGGACCGAAGTACACTGCTGAGGGGAGCAGCGGGCGGCAGGAGAGGTCTGCGCGCCATGTGGGACCCTCCTCCGGTGGCCGGGGAGCAGCCGGGGTATCGAACCGGCGCCGCAGACGCTGCGGGCAGCTTCGCCAGCTTCGCAACCCAGCGCTCAACCGCTGCGCCACCGGGGAGGCCCTGTACATACAACATTTTTAAAGAGCAAAGTTGGTGCATTTACCTTTGTTAATCCTTTAAAAATTAAAGGAAAGGGCCTTCCCTGGTGGCTCAGGCGGTTGAGTGCAGTGCTGTGGAGCTGTCTGCAGCCTCTGTAGCGCGGGTTTGATCCCGGCCGGCCAGGGAGATACACACATGGTGCGGCAGACCTCTCCTGTCACGCCCGCTGCACCCCTCAGCAGTGTATTTCAGCCAGTCTGCCTGTTCTGCTCCCCGCTCTGACTCTGGTGAATCCTCTCACCCTCCTGCCCATCTGGCCTGTACCCCGGTTCTTATATGCATGAATAAATAAATCTTTTAAAAAATAATAATAATAAATTTAAATTAAAGGAAAAACTTTCTGGCAGAGGAGGATTTTTTAGAATTCAAAGAGAATTTCTATGCATAAGTGCTAAATTCTAAATTGCTTTTACTCTCTTTAAAGTTGCGTGTTGTATCACAAGATGTGAAATTGAGCCTTCATGAATTGGATGAACTTTTTGTCATGTTTAAGGTACTATTCTTCCTTAAATGAAAAATAATGTTATTTTAGCAGAGTTTTACCACAACTGCACTTAAATATTTTCATACTGGTTACCAGAGGGAACAGAGAGGAGGGCGGAGGAGAGAGGGAAGCAAGGGGACTGGGTTTTGGCACGGGAGGTTTGGTGGAGAAGGAGTGAAGCATGTGCACATACAGAGGAGGAAAACTGCAACCCCAAAGTTACATAGACATGTAAAGGACTGACAAATTAAAAAATATCTTTAGTTATTTCAGTAAGCACTTTTTTTTAACAGTCTTACATTACTTTTTCTGGTTTAATGACTCCCCTTTCTTTCTTTGTTTTTAATAGAAAGAGCTCTTTTTTTCTTATTATTGGCCTTCGAATTGTCCAGTATCGATGCAGCATGATCCTAGTCTGCCATATTTGGAACAGTATCATATTGACTGCCAGCAGTTCAGAGTTTTGTATCACTTGTTGAGTCCCTGGGCTCATTCTGCAAACAGAGACTCGCTAGCTTTATGGACATTCAGATTGTTGGATGAAAACTCTGACTACCTTATAAACTTCAAAGAATTCTCCTCTGCAATTGGTAGGATGATGTCCAGTAATTTTCTCTTTTTAAAGCAAAAATTAAACTTACACCTAGAAATACTTAATACAACTGCCTATTGCTAATTTAGTCAGATTTCGTCAGCCTGAATTACATTGTCTCTAGCATTAGCAATAACTTTCTGTTTGTTGCTAAATATATTGGTCTCATTTTGCCCCAATTCTTCCAGAAAATCAAGCTGTTAGATATGGATGTTTTAGTGGTTAATATGAAGAAAGAGAATGTCCTGATTTTCCTATACTATGACACCAGGATGCGTTAGGAGGACTTCTTCCTTGTGCAAATCTAACCACACAGCTTAAAAAAGTGGTGGAGCAATATCCAACAAACATGTACACCTATAGGTTGTCCACCAGTTATATCATTCCTTTGCTTTTCCAGACACCCCCAGCATGCTTTCTTATCAGTGACGGCCCCATGAAAAGGAGTTCTCTCCTCAAATGAGGCATGAGACCTCATTCAAAAGAAAAAAAAATCTGAGGTTGGGGAAGGAAGAGTATTTGTCCTTTTGATTAAAAAGGGTCTTTTGCTTATATACTTTAAGGGAAGAATCCTGCTGACTGATGGTTAATGTTAACTTTAGTAACAGAAGGTTTCTGAATCCTAGTTCATGACTAATCTGTATCTTCATCTGTGTTGCTGGACTTGATTGAATATTTTTTGGATACATGATTTTTTGCAATTGAATTTTGTTGAACAGATATAATGTACAATGGAAGTTTTACTGAGAAACTTAAACTGCTTTTTAAGCTGCATATTCCTCCAGGTAAGTGTTTAACAGTCTTTAATAATGTACAGAGGTTGATTCTACTGTAAGAAGTATAATTACAGATATTATTCTATTTTAACAAATGACATGATTTCAATACAATATAAGGTCATTGCATTGTTGTGGCCCCACAGATCGTATTACTAGTACTTGTGCTGATAAGTAGGGAGAGTGAAATGTGTGGAAGAGAGTCTGTGTAATAGATGAGTTCATACATTTCTTTCCTGTTAGTGGCCAATCAAGGTAATGATAAATAGTTGATGTATAAAAATTACCTATTATTTGAATAAGCAACATTGCTATAATGTTGAATTTTTGTTTTAGTTATTGCCATTAGAAAGTAGAAATTAACTTTAGACAAACTGTTAAACTTGTGGAATACTACAAATTACTCAGGTAACTGGGGCTATTAAACATTTGAAAAGGGAAGCAAAAAGAAAAAGCTAGCATTTATTGAGCATTTACTCTATCAAAGCACAGTATCCCTAAAAGGTGGTATTACCCTTCCAGTTTTACAATGAGGAAACTAAGGGTCATATAAATTATTTGCGACAGATCGTACAGCTAATAAATTGCATGGTAGGGATACAAACTGAGGTCTGACTCTAAAAGCTTAGGTTTCTTTTTATTCTACCAGACTGCCTTAGTGTTACCACACCATCCCAGCTTAGTTAAGTGTTTCCCTCTGATATTAGAAGCTTCCTTTCTCAGGCCTGATCCATATATTGGGAAAACAGTCTTAGGCTTTAAATCAAAGAAACAATGCAGAAGTAGATAGGATAATTCACAAAACAAATAGCACCTCGTAATTGGTCCAAAACTACACCTGGCCTCTCTTTTAGATGCTTCCCAGGAACTTGTGAGGAACTAGGACTTTTTTTTTTTTTTTTTTTTTATAGAGGCATGCTTTATTTATTTGTTTGCTGGCTTGTTTGTTTTGTTTATACATGCACTGGGTACAGTCAGAAGCGCGGGAGGGTGAGAGAATTCACCAGAGCCAGAGCGGGGAGCAGAGCAGGCAGAAGGACCGAAGTACACTGCTGAGGGGAGCAGCGGGTGGCAGGAGAGTTCTGCACGCCATGTGGGACCCTCCTCTGGTGGCCGGGAAGCAGCCAGGGATCGAACCGGCGCCGCAGAGGCCGCGGGCAGCTTCGCAACCCAGCGCTCAACCGCTGCGCCACCGGGGAGGCCCGGAACTAGGTCTTTATAAGACCAAAATGTTAAAAATCATCTGTTAAAAATCAGCTCTTCATACACTCAAATCACAAACACGGCATTAATAACAAAAGACAAAACACCTAATAATTTAACCACAATGTACTTCACATTGTCCATTTGCCATTACAGTGTCTGATTTTGCCATAGAATGAACAGGTTTGTGGTAGAAGGGTCAAAAATAGAAAACTATATATACATATCTTTTAAAGCACTTGACTTCATATTTTCTTTATTGTTGAATATGTTTTTCAGTGACTGAGGTCACATTTTCAGAGATTTCCAAATGCCAGATTTTCTTATTTCAATTGGTAATGACTCTCAGAAAACCATGTTATCAAAGAGCAAGTAGGAGAAAAAACAGCACATCAGAACTCAGTGTTATCAAGTACTTGTTATTTGCTTATAAATGTCTGTCTTATACAGAAACCCTTTGTTTAATTCTCTGTCTCCCATATTTCTTTGACCCATTATAAGACCCATTTCTGCTCCTGATTGTTAGTAAATGTGATTTGGGTTATCTATTTTCAGCTTATACTGAAGTAAAATCTAATGACCCTTCAAAGGGAGATGAACTTTCCCAGGAAGAATTACTTAATCTCAGTCAACTCCATGGTAAATATCTGTTAAAAGTTTGTGTTTTAATGGTTAATTAACATCATTATCAGATGTTAACAGAGGTCCTCCTGGATTAATTCTTTACCCAACTACCTCTAGTAAAATTTGGGTTAATTATACCTTGTACTTCTTTTGTGCTACTGTAGCACTTAGCACAGGGCTAAATGCATGGTAAATTCTCCAGAAATAGTTGACTGATTAGCTAAACTGTATTTTGGGTTTGGGTTTGTGGAATTTCTTATTTACTGGAGAATTAGAAAGAAAATGTACTTTGTTTCTACTTATATTGCAGAAATTTCTAAAATGTATCAGACCATTTTCATGCTTTGTTAAAATACAATGAAAACAATAGAATCTTAGATGATTGAAGGTCATAGCTGTTATTCATACAGTGAATACTTATAAATTATAAGTCACTGTAGGTGTAGAAGACAGGGATGAGTTTGTCTCCAACACATAATTTCAAAGAGATATGAGTTTATTTTTGTTTCTTTTGCTTTTTCATAAATATGCAATGTCTTATAGAGGAATAAATCCAGATTACTGTATGTTTATGGTTGCTATATGCTAGTGTTTGATCATTAAACTTGAAGAGATCTTGTAACTCATTGAGTCAAGTCCCTTAATTTTATAGGACTAAGGTCTTTCTGGACTAAGGTCCAGAAAAAAAGAACTGACTTGTGCCAGATTTCACATTGAGTTTTGCCATGAATTTTTGCCACAATGAGCAGGATAAGTAGCAGTCTCCTAACTTCCACTCTGTTTTTTTTTTCTTTGTTTTCTTTGTTTTTTTTTTGTTTGTTTGTTTTGTTTTGTTTTTTTGTGGGACCCTCGCTGGTGGCTGGGGATCGAACTGGCGCTGCAGAGGCTGCGGGCAGCCTCGCAACCCAGCGCTCAACCGCTGCGCCACCAGGGGAGGCCCCACTCTGCTGTTTTTACTGATAATAAAAGTAATACAATTTAATTTAAGGAAAGTCATCAAGAAGAAAATAGTATTCCAAAACAAATACTTAATATTTGGTATACTTTCTTCTAATACTTTTTAATATGAATTTTCTTCAATGTTCTTTTCATTATAAAAGTTCTTGAATTCTTTGTCTTCTAATGACAGGATGTCAGGTCAACTAAAATTGATTTGCTCAGTTGAAAAAAATATGTACTTAGAATTAGAAATTTTTATATAAAATATTTTACTTTGGAAAGTTGTTTGTTAAACATTTTACAAAATACAGTTGCCCTCTTTTCCTCTAGTTTCCAAGCCTGCAAATGAAAATGAAGCAGAATCAATAAAATGCAGCCCTGAAAAAGGTACTATGATCTAGGAATATCATTTAGTTTATTAAATTATTGTTTTTGCAAATAGGATTGACTACATAAAGGGGAAAAGCAGGTTCCCTTTAATGGCTGTTGGTTTGTCCTGAGACCCTTCTCAGTCCCTTGTTAGCTTAACAATTTATTCTTTCTTCTCTTGACCCTAAGTCTCAAGAGTTATAGTAAATATAACACTAAATAACCCATATTCATTTCATTTCATTATTTTGATATTTAAAGAATTCAAACAGTACATATGTTCCGATCCCACCCTGAAGTAGATGTGAAAACATTGTGGTCTATATCAATTCCAGACCTGTTTCTATACAGACAGATTTCTTTTTTAAAAAGAGACATTGCATATATACTGTTCTACAATTGACATTTTTATTTTGCATTATATTGTGGAATCTTTTCATGTCAGAACATTTGGATTTATCGTTCTTTTTAATGGGTACAGAATATTTCATTGTTTGGTTATATGATTATCTTTTCAACAACTGGCAATATTTATGAACATTTGTTTCCAGTTGTATTGCAAACTATGCTGCAACATTTTAAGATACTTTCATGCACATTTTAGAATGGGATAAATTCATAGTGGTATGAGAATGCCAGATCACAAAGAATATGCCATTAAATATTTTTGATAGACTGTCAGATTGTTCTCCAAAAGGCTATCATTCTCTTTTTTATGATTTTCAGTAACATTTAGTTAAAAAGTAATTTATTGCTGAAGATTATTTAAACACAACAACTTCTCCAGGTTGTTCAGTGTATATCCACCTACTTTTCTAAGGAATCTTTTTTTAAGGTTTATTTATTTATGCATACAAGAGCTGGGGTACAGGCCAAAGGTATGGGGAGGTGAGAGGATTCACCAGAGACAGAGTGGGGAACAGAACAGGCAGACTGAAATACACTGCTGAGGGGAGGCAGGCAAGAAAGGAGAGGTCTGCTGTGCCATGTGGGTAGCTCCCTGGCAGTCCGGGGATCAAAGTGTGCTGCAGAGGCTGCAGATAGCTTTACAGTGCTGTGTTTAACCCTTTGCGCCACCAGGGAGGCCCACTTTTCTAAGGAATCTTAAATAATTACTAATAAAGCCACACTAATGTCATCTTGATTAAACTCTTTAAAGGAATAAATGAATAAGTAGTGTTTTAAATCTTTGGAAAAGAGCCACCGTAGACCTCTTTTGTATCAGCATATTAAGAATATTATGTAGGGCCCCCCTGGTGGCACAAGGGGTTAAGACACCACCTGTGAAGCTGTCCACAGCCTCTGCAGCACGAATTCGATCCCTAGCCTGTCAGGGACCAACCCACATGGTGCAGCAAACCTCTCCTGACTTGCCCGCTGCTCCCCTCAGCAGTGTATTTTAGTCAGTCTGCCTGTTCTGTTCCCCACTCTGTCTCTGGTGAATCCTCTCACCCCCTGCCACTGCACCTCTGGCCTACACCCCAGCTCTTGTATGTATAAATAAATAAATCTTTTTTAAGAAAAGAATATTATGTAGATGCTGTTTTAAACTTAGTAGAACATCTGCATGAAATTTGTATCTTCAAGCCAGAGTGTACTGTTTACATGCTTTTCCCTCTCTCCTCACATCTTCTCTAGCCCCATTCTTCCCAATGTAAAAGTTTTAGTTTAATGAGAATGGAAAATATATTCTGAGAGCCAATGGATAAAATAAAAGGTGAATTCAGATCATTTCTGAATTAGAAAAAAAAGGTAGACTCTTATATTTCAGTGAAATATCTTTCAATCATAATTGTTTTTGAGATTTGGGACAACATAGTGTGCTGTTTATTATGAAATTATTCTATTCTCATTCAGGTAAAGGAAAAGTTGATATTCAAGCATATCTAAGTCAATGGCAAGATGAGATCTTCAAGAAAGAAGAAAACATTAAGGATTTACCAAGAATGAATCAGGTATAGTATTTTAAAATTCTCGGTTTTTGTTTTTTGTATGAATGTGGTTGTATGCAATTCTAGCTAACGTGTTATTACAAAAATAGTTAAGTAATTTATGTGTCACCTCTGTTGCATAAGGTTGAGATGAGCACAAAATAATTTCTACTTTAAACATTTAATTCACCTAGCAATTCATTATAGTTCCTCTACCATGACATTTGTACCTATAGAAAAGATATATATATATATATATAAAACCTACTTTAGTGTTTTCTCTCTCCAGCTTTATTCATTAAACACTTTTTAGTGCATACTATATGACATGCCCAATAATGCTAGCTATTAAGAAAAAGAAATCACTTAAAACTTGTCATACCTTGGTTCCTAATCATCTTGTGTTTAAACCTGCTCAAACAATACCAATGATTACTATTAACTCAGTTCTAACTCTCTTTTTTATACACTATTCAGTCAGTAATATGCTGTTAAATTTTTTAAAGTAAAATGTGTTAATACAGATACTGAATACTACCAAAATTTTTCCAAAATGACAACAATAAAATAACTTAGTACTTCTCCATGGATTTGGTAATTTGATAGTTGAATAGGTACTTTTAAAAATAAGTCAGGGCCTCCCCTGGTGGCACAGTGGTTGAGCACTGGGCTGTGAAGCTGCCTGCAGCCTCTGCAGCACCAGTTCGATCCCCGGGCACTGGTGAGGGTCCCACATGGCGCGCAGACCTCTCCTGCCATGCCCACTGCTCCCCTCAGCAGTGTATTTCGTCACTCTGCCTGTTCTGTTCCCCGCTCTGGCTCTGGTGAATTCTCTCACCCTCCTGTGCTTCTGACTGTACCCAGTGCTTGTATAAATAAATAAATAAATAAATATTTAAAAATTAGAAATAAAAATAAATAAATAAAATTATAAAAATAAGTCAATGAGATACAGCTATTGTAAAATTACTAAAAAGTAGTACTACAAACTAAGGAAGAAAGAGGGCCTCCCCGGTGGCTCAGTGGTTGAGCGCTAGGTTGCTGAAGCTGCCCACAGCCTCTGCAACACTGGTTCCATCCCCCGCCGCTGGGCGAGGGTCCCACATGGTGCGCAGACCTCTCCTGCTGCTGGCTGCTCCCCTCAACAGTGTACTTCGGTCCTTTTGCCTGCTCTGCTCTCCGCTCTGACTCTGGTGAATTCTCTCACCCTCCTGTGCTTCTGACTGTATCCAGTGCTTGTACAAATAAATAAATCTTTAAAAAAAAAAAACTAAGGAAGAAAGAGAAAAGCTTGTTATAATATATTTTTATGAAATATATCCTTTATAATTGCTTTTTATTTACAGATAAAACATCTGGGTTCTTGTGTTAGAATCATTTTTTCAACTGACAAATCTTCTAGAAATGTTCATAGATTATCAAGGGGCAATTAGCTGATACATTAATTTATGTATCTACTTAGGCCCCAACTCAGCCATTGAAGAGAAACATGTCCAAATGGCCTCATTAGAGCTACTTTGTCCTACTAGCTAGGTCCCCAAACATTCTTCCCTAAATTTAAATCATCCTAGTTGAGTGGCCCATTCAAGCCCTTGGGGGACATCAAGGGGATTCATTCTTAATCCTTTCATCAGATTAGTTATGAATTAATGAATGAATGATTCACCTCTAGGGAAATATGAGACTTTGCTTAATTAAGAGTACCAACAAATATTGAAAGAATCCTGGCAGGTAAATGTTTCAGGAATTATTGTGTACTTAATATCCATATTAGACAATAGATGAGAAGATTTAAATAGAATTTTCTTTCATAGTTCATACCCATTTTTCTGGCAACAAGATTTATTTGGGGATTAATCATCATTTCTTATAATTTGGTGAAGATTTATATGGTACAATTTCTATATAGGAGACAATTCACCTCTACGTTCTTATATTTACCAAATCTAATATCACATGTGATATTTCCAATTTGTGTCTTCTAGTCACAATTTATTCAGTTTTCAAAGACCCTATATAACTTATTTCATGGAGACCCTGAAGAAGAGTCATTATATCAAGCCATTGCTGTTGTAACAAGCCTTTTGCTCAGGATGGAAGAAGTTGGAAGGAAGCTACATAGCCCTAAATCATCAGACAAAGGAGTCTCTGCTACCGGCTGTGCTTCTGGAGGACCGAGTCAGGGGAAAACTGAGAGCCACTTACAGAAAGATCCTTCCTGTCTCAGGGAAGAACCTCAGTGGTCATTTGCATTTGAACAGATTCTTGCCTCTTTGTTGAATGAACCTGCTTTGGTGAGGTTTTTTGAGAAACCTATTGACGTAAAAGCCAAACTAGAAAATGCAAAATCCTCTCAGTTAAGTTTTAGAACCAAGATGTAAATATCTTAAAAGAAATTGCCTATCTTAGACAAGTTTACCAAGATTCCTATAACTGTTAGCTGAATTCCTGGGAGTAGGAATTATCTTGTTACCAAGTGTGTGAAGGTTAAAAGATAATATCTTTGGAAGCACAATGATTCATTCCTTTGTGGTAAACTCCAATTTTTATATTCTCTAATACAAATGTACTTTTTATATTTCACAAGATATGCAATATCATGCTAAAAGTTATCACCAGAGGGCACCATATCACTTTTATGAAGGATATTAATAGTTTGTGCTGCTATTTACATAAGAATTACTGATGATTTTGAAAATGTGGTGTTATTAGTGATACTAGTATGTCATATTGATAAACCCTGTTTTCAAATTTGCATCAGTTCTATTAGAATGCTTTAGAAACCAGGCTTTTAGATCTGTAGCCTTAATTATCTCCAAGATTACCTACCATATGGAGGCCTCCTCCTTTTCAAGTTATTTAACAGAAGTAATATTAACTTTTTAAAGTGAATCTCATTTAGCCTTATAATAAGAAATGGTTTTTCAGTAATTCCACATTCTCCCTACCTGAGTGATTCAGAAGCTATAACACACTCCTAAAACAAGAACTCAAAACTCTTTGCTGATATATAGGGAAAAATAGTATTGAATTTAGATTTAATCTGGATAAAACCAGCCTTTTCAGAAGGGTTAAAAAAGCGTTCAGTTAACTGTGTATAGGTCTCTAACTAGACTGATAAATTACTTGAAATTCTTCTGAGCATGGCCTTTTGTGGCATTTGTCTCAGAGTAGCTTATGACTGCTTTGATTCTAGCTTTAGATTTTGGATTTTTCACCAGTTATGTTTAAGTTACAGTAGACGGAATTATTGTTAGTCTCACAAGTCCATAAAGTATATATGTGTGTAATAATTATTAAGGTATAGAATTGCTGGCGTTTGTCTAAAAAGCTTTGACTATCTGATTTAGAGGTGTAACTTCTATATACTTTATGCTGTTTATATTTCAACCATTGCATTGAAAGTCCATTTAGAGATAATGGGCTTTGTTAGCACTTTAAAGACTAAAAAACAAGCAAACCACACCCATCCAAATCTCTGTGCTTTTTCTGACAAGAGCAATTTATTAACCAATTGGTTTAGGAAATCATGGGGAGAGACCACACTTTGGCGTTTCTTTCTTCACAAAAGACTGCTTTTAAGCCCTTTAGCTTTTTACATGTGAAACAGTGAAAAGGCAGACATCCTTTAGAGTGACCCAAGTAGTCATCTAGGGAGACTTCTTTACCATAGAATATGCTATTTTCAGAGAGATTCAAGAAGTTTGAAGTTTACCCTTTGAAAGTGTCATGACTTAGGCTTGATCAAACACTTAACAGTAATGTCTTTGACTGGTTTGGTCAACCTTGTCTTTTTAAGGAGATATCCATTTAAAGAATAGTTGGTAAATAAGCATCAATGCCTTTTCTTGAAAATGTTTTGCTGAAACATGTCCACATTTTTAGAGCTTAGTTAATAGTTTATATGTAAACTGTCACACATCTGCTATTGTGCAATGATTGTCAAATTATACTGTGATAGCTCTAGAAAGAAACAAGCCTCTATGCTTATATACAGAGGTACTCTTGCACATACTTTATTAAATTATTTTGTCAATTGTATGTACAAAAAGATTCTTAAGAACATATGTTATTAATATTTCATATGATTTTAAGGTCAGAAGAAGAACATTTAGTATTGTATTTTAGTCTAGATTAATTAAAATTGAATACTTAGATTTTTGAGTTGCAAAAAGATTATAAGTGCAAGTTAAAAGACATTTATTTTCTGACTCTGGAGGAGAAATAAACTGAACACATAGTTTTATAGTTGCTCTCTTATGAAGCAAGCGGGTTGTTCTTAATATTAAAAATCTTCGTAGTTGTGTCGAACTGAACCACTGTATTTTACCTTATACATTTAAATAAGTGTTATAAGGTGACTTTGTCTTTATAAAAATAGTATTATAAATATATTGTAGTAGACATGAAAATGGTTACTAAAAGCTACTACTATTATTTGTTATGAAATATTTTTATTTACACTTAATGCAGTTGTCACTTGAGGACTTTTATATTAGTTAAGATACAGATACAGAGAACAGAATTCATTCTAATTAGTTTAGGCAGGAAAAGATTTATTACCAGACATTAAGTAGCTTACAGAATTATCAAGAGGACTGACTCTAAATTGAGTTTTCAAGAACAACTTGCAAAGCTACACCACAGAAGCAGACCAGCAAGGGAGTTTCTAATTCTTCTACGATTAGGAAACTGCTACTTCCTACTACCATGATGAAAAGTCAATATTATAGCTGCTACCCCAAAACCATGCTCCACCTCCTATGATTTACACCAGCAAAATAACTGCCAAGCATCCTGCCTCTTGGCACCCACAAGCTGTTAGCAGAATTAATTTCCTTGTAGTTGTGGATCTGGAGACCCCAACTTCTTTTCTTGGAGTTGGTTTGAGGCCTCCCTCAGTTCCTAGAGGCTTCACTTAGTTCCTAATAGCTACCCTCAACTTCATACTGTCCACAATTCCACGCCATGTGGGCTTCCACCAAATGAGGACTTCATCAGTCTAGCAAGGCAATACCTTAGCGGGAGTCTACTATCAAGACAGTGGCTGATACAATGTAACATAATCTTATCCTCTTTGCCATATTTTGTTGGTTAAAGGCAAGTTACAGGTTCTTCCATCAGAAGGCAAGGATCATAAGGCATGCTCCAAAGAGTCTGTATCTGTTTATGTTCTCCCCCTCTTTTACCATGCAACACCCTCTTTCCGTATGTCTACAGAAGAGCTAATAGCATCAACAGCAGGTCTATCATAACATAAATCTCCCTCATGCAAACAAAAATACACTAGTCCTCTTAAGGAAAGATCCTGGTTTCTGTTGGTTACTTAGATCTATCAATGGGTGAGATCACTCCTAATTCAATCTCAAGCCCATCTGGATATCCTCTAACAGGTGGACTAAAAAAAGTTAATTACCATCAATCAACTTATATAAAATAGAGGGAAAGTAGGGAAGGAAATAATTATGTACTTCACACAGGAAGAAACTGGATAACTACTACATTCCTCACTTCTGCAACTGGTCGTGGTTGTGTTTTATTTCTGCTTTTTGAAATTATCATACAATAAATTAACTTATTTTTGGTGCACCTTTCTATGGATTTTTAACACAGGCATGTACTCCTGTATAACTGTCATCACAGAATACAGAACAGTTCCATTATCCCCCGCAAACTCCCTCATCCTTTATAGTCAAATTTTCCCCCCACCTCAGTTTTCAGTCTACCATATAAAAGACCAGGTGTTGGCTTTACCAGAAGCCCTGCCTCTTGTAGCCTGTGAGAAAGGATTGGTTAATCAGCTGCTTCTGCTTTGAATTTCTCAGTTGATAGCAGGGTAGGGGGGAAAGTGATACTCTGATGACTGTTGCAGCATCTTCACATCAACATTAGCTCTGAGGTAAGATGTACAGTGCTTTTGGATGCCTGCACTTCATCTCTCCTTTTAGATCTGTGAGTCCAACCGTTCAAAAAAGTCTTTTTGTCCTTTTATTATCCAGAATCTGTTCTTTGGCTTTTTAAAAGATTTATTTATGCATTAAAGAACTGGGGTACAGGCCAGAGTTGTGGGGGTTGAGAGGATTCACCAGAGACAGAATGGGGAACAGAACAGGTGGATTGATTGAAATACACTGCTGAGGGGAGCAGCGGGCGCGAGATAGGAGAGGTCTGCTACACCCTGTGGGTCACCTCCCTGGCCAGGAATCAAATTCGTGCTGCAGTGACCTCGGATAGCTTCATAGTGCTGCGTCTTAACCCCTTGTGCTACCAGGGAGGCCCTCTTTGGCTGTTTTAAAGTAAGCTTGATACATGTGACATTGGGGCCTGTAGGGTAAAGAAAATGCCAGGCTTTTCTGCCCTCCCGCCATCAGGATAGATGATGGATCCTTGTCCTGAATGCATGCCTGATGGCGGGCACCTGGAATAGGGTGTGGGCATAGGTAGATGGGATTCAGCTGAGCTAAGACTGTGCTTTTAAGGGTGGCGTCACGGGGACAGCAGCAGCAGCAGCAGCAGCACCAGTAGCAGCAGTAGAAGGAGAAGCCGAAAGAGAAGCCGAGAAGCAGCAGAACGAACGCTAGAGAGCCCAGATAAAGACTTGCTGGGGGCTGGGAGGCCTGCCAGCCTCCCAGCCCCCCAGCCAGCACCCCTGCCTGCCACGTACCCGCTGAACCCCAATAAAAAACCTGCAAAACTACTGAGGACTCTGACTCCTCCTTTACCCGGTCTGCATGGGATCAGAAAACCTGCACTGTGGTCTTCCTGGCCTTTACAGGGCCCCATAGCACTGGTCCTTTCAAGGTAAGGAAAGCAAATTTTTCCCATAGCACCATTCCTAGGCTTAAAATTATTGGTAGAGCATTTTATCCTCATTCACATTATGCTGTAGCCCCCATTTATTTTTTTAAATTTCTTTTTAAAATGAATTTATATGTAGTTTACATCATTTTTCATTTTTTACGATGTTTGCTGGCTTTTCTCACATGTGGTCCCCACAGAATTTCCACCACCAGTTCACCTATGCGCCATCACTACAGTCCCTTGTGCTCTTCCCTCCTCTGTTTTGATCTATTATTATTATTTTTTCCCCAATGCCTTATTTGGTTCCTCCATATTCCTCCTATAAGTGAAACCATGCAATATTTTTCTTTTTCCTCTGACTTATTTCACTGAGCACATTCCCTTCTAGCTCCATCCATGTTACTGCAAATGGCATGCGCTTATCTTTTTTGATGGCTGAATAATATTCCATTGTGTGGATCAAATCATCTATTTTTGGGCATTTGGGCTGTTTCCAAGTCTTACCTATTGTAAATAGTGCTGCAATATACATAGGGGTATGGGTATTCTTTTCAATTAGTGTTTTTGTGTCCTTTGGGTATATCCCTAGTGGGATTGCTGGGTCATATGGTAGCCCCAATTTTAATAGTCTGAGGAACCTCCAGACAGCTTTCCATAGTGGTTGGACCAGTTTGTATTCCCACCAGCAGTGTAGGAGAGTTCCTTTTTCACCACATCCTCTCCAACATTTGTTGTTGGTAGTTTTTTAATATGTGCCATTCTCACTGGTGTAAGGTGATATGTCACTGTGGTTTTAATTTGCATTTCCCTGATTACAAGTGATATTGAACATTTTTTCATATGCCTGTCGGCCATTTGCATTTCCTCTTTGGAGAAGTGTCTTTTAAGTTCTGCCCATTTTTTTTGAAGATTTATTTATGCATACAAAAGCAGGCCAGAGACGTAAGGGGTGAGAGGATTCACCAGAGTTAGAGTGAGGAACAGAACAGGCAGATTGACCGAAGTACACTGCTGAGGGGAGCAGCGGGCGAGTCAGGAGAGGTCTGCTGCGCCATGTGGGTTGCTCCCTGGGTGGCTCGGGGGTTCGAACTCGTGCTGCAGAGGCTGCGGATTGCTTCATAGGTTGCGTCTTAACCCCTTGCGCCACCAGGGAGGCCCCTCTGCCCATTTTTTGACTGGATTGTTTACTTTGTTTTTGTTGAGTCGTTTGAGTTGTTTGTCTATGTCTCTTTTGCTTTGCAGAAGCTTTTTAGTTTGATGTAAACCCAGCTGTTTATCATTTCCTTCACTTTCATTGCTTTGGGGGATGAGTCTTTAAAGATGTTACTGAGATGTATGTCTTGTAGTGTTTTACCTATATTTTCTTCTATATACTTTATGGTTTCAGGTGTTTTATCAGAACTGCATCTTTCCCCCATCCTCAAAACATCAAGCAATAGATTTCCTGGCTTCTAATTCTACATGTCTTTCTTTGCAGGTAATGGCTTTTTTTTCTGTTTATATTTTTATTATTTTCCCCACCATCTACCACCATCTAGCCACCCTGGTGGGTGTGTAGTGTTATCTCATTGTGGTTTTGATTTGTATGTCCCTGTTGTCTAATGATGTTGAACATCTTTCTATATTCCTGTTAACTGGATTAGGTGGGGTCTTATCCAGTTGAGACACAGTGGTCATTGAAAGTGGGGTAACCATCTGGCTCTGTGGCCTGAAGTGGTGACTGAGCTTGCTTCACTAAGATCCTCCTTCTTAGACCCTCGAAGCTTCTGATGGTCTTCTGTAATATTTGAGTAGCCATCATTCTTTCCACAGTCATACCAACCAGCATCCTTTGTGGCTTGGTGAAGGCTTCCCTGAGGCCTGTTATGGTTGGTCTGGGAGACCCCATGGCCTACCAGTCTGGCTTGGAGTGGCCACCACCACTGCCTTCATATCATGAGAAGGGGTGGGGGTAGAGGGCTCCACTGCTTTTGGGCCTGGCCAATGGCAGACATGGAGAGAGCTCTAGGTCTCTGTTAAGCAGGGTTTGCAGTCTTCCCCAACTCCCCTTCCAACCAAGTTCACCCACCTCCATTTTTTTGCTGCCCATTCTTGTCTTCATACTATATTTTTGAAATCCATACAATTCACACAGAAAATCTCAACTTAGTCTAGCCACATTTCAAGTACTTAATCATTATAATGTGAACAGTCACTATATTATTGGACATATTGGATATAGCTTCACCAATTTTTATCTTGTTCTGTTATTTACAGAAGTCTGATAAAATTGTCTTATGACTGTGGATGTGTCTACTTTTATTTCTATTAAGTTTTGCTTTAAAATTTTGACTCTAGGGTATTGCATACTTTAAAATAAAAAATTATCTTTCTGATGGATTGAATCTACTGTCATTTTTAATGATCCTTGTTATCTCTACTTTCTCTGATATTAATATGGTTATACCAGCTCTTTTTGTTAGTGGATATATGGTATATTTTTCCAGTCTTTTATTTTCAATCTGTCTGTGCCCTTATATTACAGGTATATATTCCTTTTAAGCATTATATAGTTGTTGACAATTTTTTTGTCATTGATAATCTTTACTTTTTATTTGGAGTACTTAGTCCATTAACATTTAATGTAGTTGGTATTCTTAAATCTATCATTTTACAATTTTCTTTCTATTCCACAGATTTGATGTTCTTTTTTTTTTAAAAAAAAAAAAGTATTTAGGCATACGAGAACTGGGCTATAGGCCAAGAGGTGTGGGAGGGTGAGAGGATTCACCAGAGACAGAGTGGGGAGCAAAACAGGCAGATTGACTGAAAACACTGCTGAGGGGAGCAGCGGGCAAGACAGGAGAGGTCTGCTGTGCCATGTGGGTATCTCCCTGGCCAGCTGGGAATCAAACTCATGCTGCACAGGCTGCAGATAGCTTCGTAGTGCTGTGCTTAACCCCTTGCGCCACCAGGGAGGCCCAGATTTTATGTTCTTTTTCTAAAATTTTGTATTTTATTTTTCTACTCTGTTGCTTTGTTAGCTGTCTATTTTTACTACTATTGTACTAGTCATCCTAGGATTACCACATACATCTATGACATTAAAATATAATACAAATTCTCATCACTTTCTGGAAATGCAAGGGTATTTCAAACCCTTTAATTTCATTTATTATCCTCGTAACTTATTTGCTATTGCTATGAAATTTGATTATCTGTATATGGTCAACCTGTCATGATGTTATTATTGTTGATTATAGAGTCAATACTTGTTTAGATTACCAGGGGATTTATTATTTTTATTGTTCTTTATTCACGCTTGCATCTCATATCCAAGCTGTCAACTTGGATCGTTTTGATTTAATATTTCTGTGAATGTGAGCCTACTGGTGTCACTTTTTATTTGTCTGAAAATATCTCAGTTCACCTTTTTCTAATTTCTTTATTTTGAGGTAATTATAGATTCACATGCAGTTGTAAGATATAATATAGAAAGATCCCACATACACTTCACCCAGTGTTTCCCAATGGCAGCGTCTTGCAAAACTATAGTATAATTATGAACAGGATATTGACATAAACACAATACTCTGACCTTATTGAGATATCTACAGTTTTAATTATATTCATGTATGTGTGTCTCATTCTATGCAATTTTATCACATGAATAGATCTGTGTGACTACCCCCACATTGAAGATACAGAGAAGTTCTCTATCACAAGACTCTGGTACTACCCCTTTTTTCCAGTGCATAATGTGGATGGAAATTAATAACTAGGATTGTCAAGATTTTAATACCAGGCATCCAAAAAAGGATTATGTCATTATTCCTCTTCCCTGAAGAGATTATGATGAGAATTCGCAGGTATAGGGGGACACTGTAGATAAGATTCACTTAAAAATATTTACTGCGTGGTACTACCCTTTTACAGAGTCATATTCATCTCCCTCCAACCCACCACCAACTCCTGGAAGCCATTAATCTGGTCTCCTTTTCTACCATATAAATGGAATCATACAGTATGTTACCTTTGGGAGTTGACCTTTTCCATTCATCGTAATTCCCTGGAGATTCATCCAAGCTGTTTTGTGTATGAGAGATTCCTTTTTAAAAAAAAAATTATTTATTTATGCATACAAGAGCTGGGGTACAGGCCAGAGATGTGGGGGGCGGGTTATAGAATTCACCCAAGACAGAGTAGGGAACAGAACAGGCAGATTGACCGAAGTACACTGCTGAGGGGAGCAGCGAGTGAGTCAGGAGAGGTCTGGGGCGCCATGTGGGTAGCTCCCTGGCAACCAGGGATCGAACTCATGCTGCAGAGGCTGCGGATTGATTCATAATGCGGTGCTTTAAACCCTTGTGCCACCAGGGAGGCCCGAGAGGTTCCTTTTTATTATTCAGCAGTATTCCATGATATGGCTATGCTCCCATGTGTTTACCTTTTACCCATTGGCATAGAATCTAGACTGTTTACAGTTTGGGAATATTATGAATAAAGTTGCCAAAACATTCATTTACAAGTTTGGTGTGAAAATGTTTTAATTTATTTGGGATAAGTGGCCAAGAATAAAAAAGGTTGTATGGTATGTGAATATTGGGTTTTGTGAAAAACTGCCATATTGTTTTCCAGGGTAGTTACACCATTTTACATCCCCACCAGCAATCTTTGTCACTATTTTCTTTCTTTTAAAAAAAAATATTTATTTTTATTTATTTATGTGTACAAGACCTGGGGTGTAGGCTGGGGTACAGGGGTTTAGAGGATTCACCAGAGACAGAGTGGGGAGCAGAACAAGCAGATCTACTGAAATACATTGCTGAGGGGAGCAGCGGACGAGAGAGGAGAGGTCTGCTGTGCCATGTGGGTTAGCTCCCTGGCCTGGGATCAAACTCGTGGCTAGTGATATCTTGATAGCATTGACTGTAATCCCTCCACCACCAGGGAGGCCCTAGTTGTCACTATTTTCTATTTTAGCCTTTCTGATAGGCATTAATGGTATCTCATTGTGGTTTTAATTTACATTTCAATGACAATGTTATAGCAGAATTATGCACTCAAAAAATTCTTATGTCAGAGTCTCAACCCCCAATACCTCAGAATGTAACTATGTTTGTAGATAAGGTCTTTAAAGATGTGATTAAACTAAAATAAAATTGTTAAGGTGGACCCTAATCCATTGACTGGTGTCCTTAAAAGAAGAAAAAGGAGGGCCTCCCTGGTGGTGCAACCCACATAGCACAGCAGACCTCTCCTCACTCGCCCGCTGCTGCCCTCAGCAGTGTATTTCAGCAGATCTGCCTGTTCTGTTCCCCACTCTGTCTCTGGTGAGTCCTCTCACCCCCGCCCCCCACCCCCCACACACTTCTGGACTGTACTCCAGTTCTTATATGCATAAACAAACAAATCCTTAAAAAGAAGAAGAAGAAAAAGGAACATCAAGGGCACATGTACATGGACAACAACGTAAGGAGGCTGCAAGGAAGCAGGCATCATCAAGCCAAAGAAAGTCCTCAAAAGAAACTGACCCTGCTGACACCTAGATCTTGGACTTTTAGCTTCCAGAACTGTGAGAAAATTTTCTGTTGCTTAAACCAGTCTGTGGTATTTCGTTATGGCAGACCTAGCAAACTAATTTCTGTAATTATGTTGAACATCTTTTCATGTGTTCATTTGCCATCTGTATGTCCTCTCCAGTGAAATGTCTGTCCATGTCTTTTGCCCATTTTCTAATTAAATTGCTTGCATTTTCTTCCTGTTGAGTTTTGAGAGTTCTTTTTAATATTCTACATGTGCGTATTTGTCAGCTATAAGCCTTGAAAATATTTTCTCCCAGTGAGTAGCGTGTCTTTTCACAGAATTCAGAATTTTGATGGGGTCCTCTGTTATTTTTTTTCTTTACAGTATGCTGCTTTTGGTGTCAAGTTTAGGAATTCCTTGCTTAGTTGTAGATCCCAAAGTGTTTGCTATTGTTTTTGCTAAAAGCTTTAACATTTTACGTTATCTCTGATCCAGTTTAAGTTAATATTTGTAAAATGTGCGAGGTGGGGTTGAGATTCTTTTTTTTTTGTCTCTGCATATTTAATTGTTCCAGCATCACTTATTGAAAAAGCTGTTTTTTCCCAATTAAGTGCTTCTGCTCCTTTGACGAAAATCAATTTGATGTATTTGTGTGGGTGTGTTTGCTTTCATTTCTTAAAGATTTTTTGCTAGTTATGAAATTCTAGATTAATTTTGCATTTTTGATGTTTAATTTTCCACCAAAGTGACAGTATCATCTCCTCTTTTGACTTCTGTTGTATCTGTGAAGCTCTCAGTTTTATTGTTACCACTTTATAGCAAATGTCTTGTTTTTCTCTCATCGTCTTAACTCTTACGTCTAAAAACAGTGTAAGCCTTTTCAGGAGCTTGGACTTTTCAGAAAGTGCAGCTACATTTAATGTTACCACCCTAAAACAACTTGTACTTTTAGATACTATTTTCTGTAAAAATTTTAAAGAAGGTTAATTCTTTAATATCCTGCCAATTTTTCTTTTTAATCATACTCTCTTCTATCTGGTTCTAGTTGTGTCTTCAACTAAATGTAATATTCTTGGGTTCACAAAAAAGAGATATAAGGAAGCATTGCCAATGTCTACATTTATAACGGTCACTTCCTACTCAATAGTATAAGCAACATTTTCCTTTCTGCTAATTCCTCATGGACATTTATGGCTTTGTATATGTCTAACAGCAAAGGGTACACAAAAAGTGTACAAAACATTACATAAAGATTAGTAGTATCTCTACCCTTCCCCTTTATTTAAGTGTAAATAAACTTTTAATAATTTTCCCCCCATGATGCTGCCTTTATTTTACTTTTGATGTTTCAACAAACATTTTAGTCAGGATCTCTCCTTCCATTTTTACTGTTCTATGCCTGTGGTAAGTTTTCCCACCATTTTAGAGAACAATTTGTAAAATTTTCCAGGATCTTTTTGGAATTTTTTTTTAGATTTATTTATTTATGCATACAAGAACTGCGGTACAGGCCAGAGGTGCGGGGGGTGAGGGGATTCACCAGAGACAGAGTGGGGAACAGAACAGGCAGACTGACTAAAATATACTGCCAAGGGGAGCAGTGGGTGAGTCAGGAGAGGTCTGCTGTGCTATGTGGGTAGCTCTCTGGCTGGGGATCGAACTCATGCTGCAGTGGTGCGGACAGCTTCATAGGTTGTGTCTTAACCCCTTGCGCCACCAGGGAGGCCCTCTTTTTGGAATTTAAATAGTCTGGATCCTTAAAGTAGTTTCTAGAAGGAAATGTATTTTCCAAACATGCTAACTACATTCAGAGTGGCATTATATGTTCATTTTACTCAAATGCACAGGCAGTCTGGCTCTGGAGAAGTATAAATTGAGGAATTTTGTAAGCCACTGTCATTGGCAACTATCAAAAGTCATGACTCCCAACAATTCAAGCAAAATGACTGCTCCCATATTCATATTTGTGTTTGCAGAACCCCTTGGACAGCTCCCCAAGTTAATTAAGATATGAAAGGTAGGCAGATTATAAAAATGGAGATATAAAGCCAGGAGCTTTAGCTTCTTAGAAATTGACCAGTATTTTTTTTGTCAGTCCATGGGTTTCCCCCCAAAATTTCTACCACTTGTGTCTGTGTTTATATATATATATATATATGAACTGGGGTACAGGCCAGAGGCATGGGAGGGTGAGAGGATTCACCAGAGACAGAGCGGGGAACAGAACAAGCAGACTGATGAAATACACTGCTGAGGGGAACAGCGGGCGAGAAAGGAGAGGTCTGCTGCACCATATGGGACCCTCCCTGGCTAGCTGGGATCGAACTGGTGCTGCAGAAGCTGCAGACAGCTTCACAGCATGGCGCTCAACTGCCTGTGCCACCAGGGGAGGCCCTGTACAAAGTACTTTTTAATAAAAAGTTTGATTAAAGAATTCAGCATAGGTTTGGTAACCCCTGCTCCCTTCTTTTCTGTTGGAGGATTCTATCGTTAAAAAAAATGGATTAAAAAAATGGAACTTAAGTTACTTCTTCCCCTCTGAATCCAAGAAGCTAAGGTGTTGTGAGTGTGTGTGGAAGAACTGGGGTGTAGGCCAGAGGTGGGGGGGCGATTCACCAGAAACAGAGTGGTAAACAGAACAGGCAAATCTACCGAAATACACTCCTAAGGGGAGCAGCGGGTAAGACAGGAGAGGTCTGCTGCGCCATGTGGGTAACTCCCTGGCTGGTAATTGAACTCAGGCCATAGTGGTGACAGTGCTGAGACTTAAACTCTTTGCCACCAGAGAGGCCCCTGAGAAGCTAAAGACCTTCAGAGCAGATTCGGCCTGGCCTAATCATCCAGAACGAGAGACTATATATATCACAGATGGTTATCATTTCTCACTGTGATGATCCTGTTCACTGGCAAGATGTGACCTAATGATTGATGTCAGTTCAATCAGATTAATAGCTCCCATGCAGAGAGATTTAAGAAATGGGCCATCAGGTGCCTGGAATTTTAGGTGAAAGCACTTGCTCTCAACTGTGGACCAAAGCTGAAGCATGGAAAGAGGGTTAAACATGTCCCCTGTCCCTAATAGTAGGGCAGGAGTACACTGGCAGTTCCACATATGTTTAAAGCGGGGAGGGGGTGGATTTCAATGCTGGCTCCCTCTCTTAGGTTGCCATGGTGATAAGAGAGTAAGGAACAAAACACAGCAGAAAGAGAACATCAGTGCCACCCAGAGAGCCAATGCTCCAGGAGGAAGTAACATGTTCCCCATCTTGGCAGAACCAAGCTTGCCAGGGTTTCAGTGTCACACAAAGGCGAAGGAGGGGGGTCTTTGTGCTTAGCAATTTGTTATCTCAGTATGCATGTGCTGTCGCCAATGTGTTAGAATGAGAGGACACCAGCATCTGGTACTGACAGTCAAACTTGCATTCTCTACCCACAGAGTCAATGACTGTGAAGTGACACTGAGAGCTATTATCATACTGTTTCCCTCACTGCCTGTGAACAGGTGCTGCCCTTGGGACCACGCTGATGACACACACAAACACCTCCCAATCGTTGTGCTAAGGACAGACTTGCACGTTCAAGCCCCTGATGTTTATGTTCAACATGAGATAAGTGGCTAAATCAAGCTGCGAGTACAGGACAGTGGCTAATTTCTCAGCTGCCATTTCTTTTAGGAGACTCATTTGGGGATTCAACCTTGGCCTCAGGAGAAACAGAAAGCTGGTTGTCAGAATGCAGTGGTATGGCCTCCAAACAATAAATCTTATCAGGCTATAGATGCTTCGTGTCTAGCCAGGGCCCTGGCCGATTGCAAAGTTTGATGGAAAAGCAGTGGACTCAACATCAAGATTCTGAGGGCGGGTCTTACCTCCTACATTGATTGCTATGTAACCTTCAGCAAGCCACATCCTTCTCATCATTGTCAGCTTCCTCATTGAAAAATTGTGTATATCTGGGCCTCTCTGGTGGCACAAAGGGTTAAGACGCAACCTATGAAGCTATCTGCACCACTGCAGCATGAGTTCGATCCCAGGCCAGGGAGCCACCCACATGGCGCAGCAGACCTCTCCTGACCCTCCTGCTGCTCCCCTTGGCAGTGTATTTCAGTCAATCTGCCTGTTCTGCTCCCCACTCTATCTCTGGTGAATCCTCTCACCCCCCACACCTCTGGCCTGTACCCCAGTTCTTGTATGCATAAATAAATAAATCTTTAAAAATTAAAAAAATTGTGTATACCTAATGCAGAGGTCATGGATGTTAATGCTACTCTGAAAAAGCCTCGCAAAAGCAAGCTTATTCACATTCATAGGATGTCGAAGGACAAAGATGTGCAGTCCAAGATTCTTGAGCTTATTCATGGAGAAAGGCAAATGTCTTGGACCACGTCTTACCCGCAAGCTGCATGTGTCCTTAGTACCTCCTTTGGGGCAAGATAGTGGGTTTGGGGTGTGGGGAACCAAATAGAGGTAGATAAGGTTGTCAAGGGAGAGTCAAAAGATGTAACTACTAAAATGATAGCATGTGTCAAAAAAGAACAATGATTTTATACACACACATATCATAATATTTATCTCACATCTATAATGTACTCTGCTAAGTCCTTTACAAGGTTCACCTCATTTCATCCTTACAGTAAATTTACAATGTGAAACTGGTATCATCATCAGCCCTATTTTATAGACGAAACTGAGGCTTAGAGACTAATTTTCTATTTTTCCCATGGTCATTTAGCTAGAAAGCAGTAGCACTAGTATTCGATCCCGGATCCAGCATAACTTCAGAACAGTCACCATAACCAAAAGTCACAAAATTGCTGGTAGAATCCTTGGTGTGCATGGGCCTTCAGTTCACTTGCCCAGTGTTTTAGAACCACGCTCAGTCTAAAGTTCAGCCACCAGGGGGCGCTGCCTCTCCTGCTGATAATGGACACCAGTCGACTGGCTAGGCACTTGGCGCTGACAGTTCTCTCCCAGGGGTGGAAGACTTTTCTAAGAATCTGGAGACAGACCGTAGTTTGTTCTTGCACTCTCTCCCTCGACTCCTTTTAGTTTGCATTTGATCTCAGGCCCAGGTGTCCCCAGTGATGGGCATATTTGTAATGGCTTAGTATGACAGTTTTCCTATTAGTCTTCCCTCTTCCCACAGGAAGCCAGGTGAGCTGCCTGCCCTAAGGGCCTCCCAGGGCTTCTCTCAGAGAATGAGAAGGGTAGGAAGAGCGCACTCATTAATAGCCAGGGCTCTGTCCTTACTCTGTCCCAGGATTCCACCCTCCCCCACCCCACCCCCACCCCCGTGTTTCCATTTCCTGACGGTCACTTCACCATGAGCCCCGGTCTCCTATCTGTAAATCTGAAGATAGCACCACCATCCACCCTGTCAGAAGTGTCAGGATAAAGATTCTGTGGCGCCGAGCTCAGTGCCTTCGGCTCCACAGGCCCAAGCTCAGTGCCTTCTGCTCCACAGGGGAGCTGGCCCACTAGTAGTTCCTCCCTCTAAGCCCAGACTCTTCAACCAGAAAGAAGATGGCCTAAGGCCCATTCCACTCAGAGGACACACAGAACTGAGGGGTGGAAACAGCATCCCCTCATCAAATCCTTACCTCCAGGAGACCCCCCGCCCACCCGAAGTCCAGGTTCTGTAAGAGTCTGCCACCGCCCTGCAGGAACCTGCCAAATTTCCCTCCTTAGAGGACATCTTTCCTAGGCCCCCAGCTCCTCCTAACCTCTGACTCACTTGCCTCCAGCCACTCTGAACTGAAACCCTTTATCTCTCGCCCACCTTCCCACAGCTTTAATCCTCCACCAAGCCCTTTAGGGACCACCTCCTGAAAGCACAGGGCTCTGTAGTGAGGCACACCTGAGTCCTGGTCCTGCTACTTCCTTTGGAGCACTCTGGGCCAAGTGCTGTAATCTCTCAACTCTTGACTCAGCCATTTTAATAAATGCGTGACCTGAACTTCAGTTTCCTCACCTATAAAATGAGGATAACAGAAGTATTTATGTGTCAGGGTTGTTGTAAGGATTACATGAGGTAATACATGTAAAATACCTGCTACTTAGAAATCGCCCTAGATCACTAGCTGTGTGATTAGGGGAAACATTTTTTTTTCACTTATTTTTTATTAATCCACCATAAGCGTACTACATATCCCTCCCAGTGCTTATCTTAAAGGAGTGAATCCATGTAAAGTTCCTTGCTATGTACCCAGCCGCAGTAAAAATTCAATAATTATCAGTTCTGGTAACGCCTATCCATCCACCTACCTGGTTGCCTAGTCTTCTCTGGACAGACAGCTCCCTTTCCACCTTAGTGGGTGTTGCCACCTCCTACACACCCACTCGTGTGTCTGTGTCTCCTTTCCTCTCAGTCCCCTATAAAATGATGGCCTGAACCTATATAAAGAAAACTATAAAACACTGTTAAAAGAAATAGAAGACACAAAGAAATGGAAAGACATCCGCTGCTCATGGATTGGAAGAATTAACATTATCAAAATAGTCATCCTACCAAAAGCAATTTACAGATTCAATGCTATTCCAGTAAAAATTTCAATGACATTCTTCAAAGAATTAGAACAAATATAGATGAAATTCATATGAAGCCACCAAAAAACTCGAATAGCCAAAGCTCTCCTGAAAAAAAATGAAGGGAATGGAGGTGTCACACTCCCAGACTTCAAGCTATACTACAAGCCATAATAATAAAACTGCATGATATTAGAACAAGAACAGACACACAGACCAATGGAACCGAATAGAAAATCCAGAAATAAACCCACAGATTTACAGTCAGCTAATCTTTGACAAAGGAGCAAATAATATGCAATGGAGCAAAGAAAGTTTGTTCAATAAATGGTGCTGGGAAAACTGGGTTGCTACATGCAAAAGAATGAAGCTTGACTACTACCTCACACCATACACAAAAATCAACTCAAAATGGATGAAAGAACTAGACATAAGACCTGAAACCATTAAATATATAGAAGGAAATATAGGCGAAACACTACATGACATGCACCTCAATAACATCTTTAAAGACACATCACCCAAAGCAGTGATAGTGAAGGCAAAGATCAACAGCTGGGACTACATCAAATTAAAGAGCTTCTGTACAGCAAAAGAGACAGTAACCAAATCAGAGACACCCCACTGATTGGGGGAAAATTTTTGCACACAACACTAATGATAAAGGACTGATCACAAAAATCTACAAAGAGCTGATGAAACTCAACAAAAACAAAGTAAACAACCCAGTCCAAAAATGGGCAGAAGAGCTAAAAAGAAACTTCTCCAAAGAGGAAATGCAAATGGCCTACAGGCATATGAAAAAATGTTCAACATCACTTGTAATCAGGGAAATGCAAATCAAAACTACCATGAGATACCATCTTATACCAGTGAGAATGGCACATATTAAAAAAACTTGCAACAACAAAT
This sequence comes from Talpa europaea, assembly GCF_964194135.1. Taxonomy (NCBI): domain Eukaryota; kingdom Metazoa; phylum Chordata; class Mammalia; order Eulipotyphla; family Talpidae; genus Talpa; species Talpa europaea. The sequence goes on from NC_140081.1 coordinate 66,038,321, forward strand.
GTTGGCGAGGATGTGGAGAAAAAGGAACTCTCCTGCACTGCTGGTGGGAGTGCAAACTGGTCCAACCACTATGGAGAGCTGTGTGGAGATTCCTCAACCTGCTAAAGATGGAGCTTCCATATGATCCAGCAATTCCTCTCCTAGGTATTTACCCGAAGGACACAGAAACATTCATTCAAACAGGCACCTGCACCCTTCGGTTTATAGCAGCTCTATTTACAATAGCTAAGCTATGGAAACAACCCAAATGCCCAAAAATAGATGACTGGATCAAGAAGATGTGGTTTATATACACAATGGAATATTACTCGGCAATCACAAAAGATAAACTCATGCAATTTGCAGCAACATGGATGGCGCTGGAAGGGATCATGCTCAGCGAAATAAGCCAGAAAGAGAAAGAAAAATACCGGATGGTCTCGCTCATAGCAGGAATTTAGAAAACCTAAATAATGGACCAGGAAAAAGACTAATTATAATAAAGTAAAAATCAAAATCAACAAGCAACTATAAACCAGAGACACACTATGGGTGGGGGGAAGGAAGGAGTAGGATCAAAATAAGGGGGGTGGGATTGTATGGGGAACATAACCAAGATGAAAATGCATACATTGTGCAAAAATGAAAAATGATGTAAAAAATATATAAAATAAAATTTTAAAAAAGGGGAAAAAATGATGGCTTGAGTTTACTGTTCTGTCCTGTCAGGCTTGGTGTTGGTCACTATGTTTTTGGTTTCATCGGTGCTGGACAGGCTTGTAGCAACCACCCCCTGCCACCAGGCATGCCTGCAAAGCCAGGCACAAAAAACCTTGCTAACACGTCCAATTTTGTCATTCCTAAAGGTGCATCTTAATGATTCCTACCTCCTAGGGTTGTTGTGATGTTAGTACCAGAGGCGATCATGCATGTAACATGAGTAGCAAAGGCCTGGCAGAGTGTTGTGGCTACCACTTACCAAGCATTCACGCTTTGCCAGGTTTATGTACCTGAGTTTGTGTGCTTGCATGGAGGTTGCTACAAGCCTTGCTTGCCAGCTGGGAGTAAACCAAAAACACAGTAACCAACACCAGGACCCTGACAGGTCAGAACAGTGAGCTCAGGCCACCTAACAACCTTGTTTGGGAGGAGGATTGGCAACCAGGGGCCTGGGGCAGAAAGGAGACAAACTGCCCACTAGATAACCACACAGGTACAGTTGGGGGAGGGGTGATGAGAGGTGGGGGTTGGCGACACCCACTGGGGTAGGGGAGGGGGCTTTCCTTGTCCAGCGAGAGAGGAGACGAGGCTACTGTTTCAATGAACATGTGCAGTGGGGGTTGTGTATGTGTGTGATGTGATAAGCAACTAGAGCTGGTAGTGAGTGGGCTGAGAGGAGAGAGCGGACCTTGACACCCGAAGAAAGAGCCTAAGGATAGAGCCAGCATGTGGCGGATGTGGAATTTGAACCCAGGTACATCCGTCTCCAAAGCCCCTGCTCTTAATCATTTCAATAGTAATACCTGCCGCAGAGAAAGTACTGAATAAATATTTCTTTAATGAAGGAATTACTGAGGCCTCTTTCTGGAAAGTTTTCTCTCTCCATGTCTACCTGGATCCATCTGAGGCCCAGCTCAAATACGGCCTCACCTCAACTGATATATTCTCTTTCTTTAGCTCTAGGGTGGGAGAAACAAGGGGCATCAATGCTGGGGTGAGGAAATGTGGGGTGCAGGGATAGGCCAGAGTGGGTGGAGCCAGAGGAAGGACTGAGTTTTGCACAGACTTTTCTCCAGAGAATTTGAAGTTGCTTCAAGGATTGGATTCCACCCGTAGCAAAGAACCTCACAATGGCTCTGATTGGTGCATTCCAATCACTTAGCAACCATGTGTGGGGAGGAGGATAAAAAGCCATTTTAGGTCAGGAGATTAAGAGGAAAGTGAAGCAAATATCTACCGTTGGCCAAGAGCACGTGTACAGGAAGTGGGAGGGAGGGAAGAAAAGTGGGAAGCACTATTCTGGGTTAAGAATTACTGCCTTAAGGGTTGTAGGGTCTCTAAGTTCCTGGGAACTTGGGGATTTATAATTCTATGGTCTAGGAAACCCTAAAACCAAGGATATTAGGGTTCTAAGGATTCTAAGCTCCTATAGCCTATGGTTCAAGGATTTGAGCAATTTTTGAGCTATGAAATGCTGGCAGTGCTGGAGCTTAGGACCTAAAACAAGGACTTTAAACTGCAGAACACTGGACACATTAAAATGTTAATCCTCCTTCAACTTCAAATCTAAATTTAACTCTTGGGAATGTGGTTTCCAAATGGTCTTCCTCACAGTTTAGGGCTCTCTGAAGGTACCACAAAGAAGGGAGTGGAGTTAGTTAGCAAGACAGAGGACACCAGGGTAGGAATTCTGGGTCCCCTGCTTCTGTCAGGGGCAGCTCCATCTTGACTGGGTTTATATATTGGGCTTCAAAAGAAGGGTGTTCCTGCTGAAGCAAACAAAACCTGGAAAGACCAGTGCAGGAAGCCACATCTAGCCCTTGTGGTTTTTTTAATGGACAAACACTGCAAAGATTTGAGAGCTCTGGAGGAGATGACAAAAATCAATCATTAGTTGACTAAACTAGTCATTAACTGACTTTAGCCCGGAAGCTCATTTCAGTTATAAAATGAATAATACCCCCTACTAGGACTCTCATTCCTATGACTACTGCCACTTACCCAGTGTTTTTACTATGTGCCAGGGGCTGTGCTAAGTATTTGACATGTATTATTAGCTCATTAAATCCTTGCAACCTTGACAGGAACTATCATTATTAGCCCCATTTTACAGATGAGGTGTTGGATCTCAGAGCCAATAAATTTCCCAAGGTCATACAGCTAGGTGGTAGATTCCACTTTATTTACAAGCAGTAACAGAATGGACTAAAGGAATTAAAGAGGTCAAAAGCAAACTGCCTGGTGGCCTTAATTAAGGAATAAGGTTACATCCTGACCAGTAGATGGCGCTGGCGTGTGTTTGGTGACCTGCTCGAGGCTATGTCCCCTTCAGGGACGTCCCCGCAAGGGCTGAGCACTGAAGCAGCCTGTCTCAGATTGAGGGGAGCGGTCAATAAAGATGGCCAGCATTTTGCTGAGATGACATTACCCTCTCGTGTCTGTAGCTAAGATATGGAGAGAGAAGCAAGTGAGGGGACCAAGAACCGCTTTAAGAAAACTGGAGACTCTTTTTCCCTCAACGTTTCCCGAGTGCCTATTTTCTGCCAGGTAGCATGCCGCGTGTTGAAGTCACACAGGAATATGGAACGTACGGAACACGGCCCCATCTTACTGCACAGGAAAGGGGACGATGCCGTGGTAGGGAAGGCACTAGGCATGGGATATATGGGAGTACCCAACCTTCGCTTGGGTTGCTGGGGAGGCTTCTCGCAGGAGAGGTGTCTGAGCTAGTCCTATGGGATGAATGGGCGTTTGTCACACATGCAAAGGTGGAGAGGCTTTCCAGGGCAGATTTAAAGCCACTGAGGGGTTAGAAAGCACAAGATATTCCCGGAGAGGCAGTCTAGGCCTCAAGTGTTGAGAGAGGAGTGTGAAGAGACAGGCAAGAGCCAGACCACTGGACAACCTAGAATATCAAGTTATTTGTGATTTCTGACTATATTAGTGGAGAAGGCATCGATTTTTCCAAGAGGATCTGTGATTAAAGAAACAACAAAAAACAATCCAACGGTTGATGAGCCAATGAAGAGCCTCAGCAGGGCTTTGCCTGATCTAGAAGCCCGCGTGCAGGATGCAATGCAAAGGAACATGCCAGGGGCAAGAAAACTGGGGCAAGGTCAGGTATGAAGGCCTGAGCTGTGGAAGATACAAAGGGAACCGAAGAGGTAAAATTGATAGGAATTAGTAGCCCCCTAAGGCCCCCTCCCCACATGCACGTACCCATCAGCAAGGCTCAACTGAGGAGCAGCTCTCACCTCTCCCCACATCTCAGGCCCAGCCCTACTCTTAGCCTTCATACTGGGGGCGTTGTTTCTCTCTTTCTGAGTAGTCTTTGACATTTAATCAAGTCTGATTTCACAAGTTGATGGAGAGGACCTGGCCCTTGCTGGGCCCCCAGGCCTACGTCCCATGGAGAAAGGTCTGTCAACTAACCTCATGTAGAACAATGCATTGGCCTTGAAATGGTCTCTGACCCTCTGCCCACAGCTTCACAACATGGGCAGAGTTCAGTTAAGAAATCAGCACAGTTCCAGGAAAAAGGCAAACATCATCTAGTTTATTTTTCTCCTGATTCATCTCCTGTCAACACATAGACCCCAACAGATATCAGGTGATGTGGGGGAGGGGAAAGATCCCCAAAGTAAGCTGATTTTCTGAATGCCCCCTTCCCTTCTTATGAGCCCCATCAGAAAAGCACCCCAACTTTCCTTGGATCTTGTGTTGGTGTCCTAGGAGGTGAAGCCAGAAGTCACGATTTCCATGGGGAGACAGAACTAGGAGGCACCCGGAAGGTCAAAGGGCCTTGAAGAGAGACTCTTCCCCACTGCGTGGGCATGCTCAGTCCTGCCCTGCTTCCTGGGGGCGGGGGGAGCTAGAGAAAGCAGGTCTTCTTTCCCCTAGAGCACCAAGTATCAACACCGCAACAGCCCAGACGATGAGGTATCAGAGGCCTGGGCTTAGAGGCCAGCTGGGAACATCCTGGGGGTGCTGGGTGATTCAGAGACCCAACTTTCAATCCAGAGAGTGGTGCCTGAAGATTCCTACTTAACTGATGCCCTGGATCTTTGCCAGGCATCCTGTATCCCTTCAGTTTGGACAGGTCGGGGGTGGGGAAGGAAGGTAAGCTGTGGCCCTGTGCCGAGCTGACCCAGGAACCCTCACACACTCTGCTGGCCCCTTTTCATCTGCCTCCTCTTTCTCCTCCTCTTCTTTCTGCTCCTCCTCTTCTTTTTGCTCCTCCTCTTCCTCCTCTACTTCTTCGCTGTCTGAATCCTCATACAGGTTGATGGTTGCCTGGACAGGGAAGTTCTGCAGTAAAATCTCCCCATCTCTGTATAGGTAGTCAAAGGAGCGGGATTTAGGCCAGAAGAGTCTGCAGACAGAAAACAGAGATGGTCCCTAACTTAGGTCTCATATATGCAAAGGGTTCAATAGGGCCAAGAAGGCAGTGAGTCCCTAACCTGTCTCCTACCTGCAGGAAAAAACGGAAAGGAAGAAAGAGAGCTTTGTAACAGAACACCTGGATTGTTACAAAATGGCCCCCAGCAGAAAGGTAATATCTGTTGGGCCATAACTGCGGGGGTGAGGGGGGCACCCCAGCATCTGCCAGTTCTGACACTGATCCCGCCCCTAACCCTAGAAAACCTCTAGCCAAGAATTCTCTAGCCCTAGGTCCTTCATCTCCTACTAGGGCTTCCTTCACTGGCCTGTCCATAGAAGCTCATTTTTAGGGGTCACTGATGATGCCTGCAGGGGTGGTAACCTTGACAAACTCCCTTAACCTCTCTGGGCTTCAGTTTCCTGGGCTCTGACACAGTGATCATAGCAGTGCCTCCCCCCTCCTCCTTCACAGGGCTGTTGTGAGGATTTAAAGAGCCAGTGGACCTATGTCAAGTTCTGAGCTGGGTGCCAGAAGCTTACCTGACAGGGTGATGGAACTCACAGTCAGCCTTGGTGACCTCGGCACCTGTTGCCCCACCAATGGCCTGTCCAAAGCAAAAACTAGCATGTGGCTCCAAGTACATGGCCAGATAACTGCCTCCTCCATGTCAGAGGTCAGACACCTGCAGGTGAAATGATCTAGAAGAGACCTGAGACATCTCTGGGGTTCAGGCCCCCACCCCCAACAAGGGGGTCTGTGCTGATTGTGGGTGAAAAACAAGCGGCCAGAGTCCTGGAGGTTGTTTGCTTTCCTGCCCTATTTTAACATCTGTTTGGAGACAGTCCAGGGGACAGAGTTCTACTGGAGCAGCAAAGATTCGGGGGGCAGGGGTAGGGAAATAGCCCTGGGACGAGATGCCAGGATTCTAGCCCCAGCACTAGCACAGAGGCGCTTCAGGCCTGCGCCGATTCCTTCCCCGCACTGCACCTCAGTCTCTTCAACTTTCATATTGCCTCAGAAACCTGGGTGCTGCCCTCCTCCCAGACCTTTGTGGGAAGCAAATATGAGTGAGGCTGTGAAGATGCTCCCCGAGGTGGGCAGCCCTGTCCTGAGGCCTGGGGCTCCCCGGGAAAGGACCTGCTCAGTGTGTGTCCACGAACCGGTGTAAAAGGGGCTCAGACTCACTCAATCCGCAGTTTCCTCACCTGCTTTACAGGATCACTTGTAGAGGACAGCCAGGGCCTCCAGAGACAAGCGCCTCTAGGACAGAGAGGGGAGATCAGTGGGTGGAGGAAGAAGAGAGAGGAGGGTGGACTTTCTGAGATAACAAAAGAGGCCTCCAGAAAACTCAGTTCCAGGAAGTCTTTCCTGGGGACCCTGAGGCCAGGCTGGGACACTGCCCCTCCTCTAGGCTCCTCTAAGGCGCCAACAATGTTATCATTGCTCTCCTGACACTACTTTGTAATTGCTGACCTGCCTTTGAGATTCTTACGGGCAGATTTCTGTTCGATGGGCTCTGAAGCCCCAGCTCCTCGCACAGTGCCAGGTGCGCACTAGGTGATGTAGGAAATGTTTGTTGAATGTGAGATGTTGGGAGGAACGAACGAGGGTTGAGTAAGTGATATCTTGCCCACTGAGAGAGCAGAGTCCTACCATCTTCCTGGGCTGGTGAAAGACATATTCCTGGCCCAGTGCTTTCCCACGGGATTTGCAAGGGAAGGAAAAGGCCATTGGAAACCTTGGAGAGCACTCAGGAAACAGAGTGCCTCCTCCAAGGCATCCGGGGCCTCTTTTGCCCCCTCCACAGTCTAGGTCATGTGAATCTTGGGGTTTCCCTGCAGTATCCCCTGTGAGCCACTTGGCCTCTGAGGTCGGTGGCTGGACTTTCAGTTGTGGTGGTGCCTACTGTCCCCAGGCCCCCTCTGGCCACCCACAGGAAGGTAAAAGCCAGTGGGGATGGTGCAGCCCAAGATCTGGAGTGGGGCCCTCCCTGAAGGCTGTGAGGCCTTTGTTGTTCCCAGCTGCAGAGCACGGGGATACCCTCGGCATCTTATTTCCCTTCCTTTTCCAGGAACTCCATGAAGCCTGAGTTCAGGTTACCAAGGGCCAGTTCCCACTTACCTTTCACTCCCATGTCCTCCTTGTCCAGAGGAGAGAAGGGGCGATGGGCTTAACAGACCAGGGAGTGCCAGTGGGGCCTGTGCTAGGGCCTGGGCTGAGCTGGAGGCAGCGGCAGTGGGAGCAGCAGGGTCCATCCTTGGGATGTCAAGGCCAGATAGGCTCCGGGGGCTCCTATTTCTCAGAATCTCCTGCACTCTTGGGGCCTTTACTGGGAAACCCTTTTATAAGGCCTGGCTGAACTCATAAATTATTCAATGAAGTGCAGCCATGGGGGACTTTGAAGGGGGGATGAAGATTTAAGAAGGGGGCTCAGGGAGGGAGAGCTTGGTCCCTGGGTGTGAAATCTCTCCCAGTTGAATAAACAGAGTGTCAGTGGGGGGTAAGGGGTTTTCTTTCCCTCCAAGTTAGAAAGGAAAACAGAGAAGGGGCAGCTCACACACCGTTTGTGTGAATTCCCAGGCAGTAGCAGGCCCAAGGAGGGGGAGAGGAGGGAAGCTCATTAGCACCCCAAACTGTTATAGAGCAACCCCGATATTAAACGGGTTCCTGGCTGTGGGTCCTCACCCGCGCGCGTTAAAGGGACTTATGAATACTCTACTACAGACACGCAAAAGGGTTAATAAAAGGTTTATTTACAAGAGAAAAAGAAATAAGGAAAATGTACAACTCAGGGAGAAAATAGGGAAATAAAGTCTTTAATGCGTCCTACCCGATCCAACGACCTGGAAACCCAAAGTCACCCTCAGAGCTGGGAGGACCACTGTGAGCTGGCGGAGAGCCAAAATGGAGAGAGAGCCCCCAAAGCCCACGTGTCTGCCTTTTGTATCCACCTGGCTGCTTAACCCCACCCTCAGGTCCCAGCCACCTTCCCTTTGGTGGTGATGGGATTTGGAGTTCCCAGTGTCTTTGGCTTTGACCTGGGGTGGGGGTGGAGTCCACAAAGCCTGTATGGAATTTGCTTTGGGACATCCTTTTCCCCCTAACAAAACCACAGAAAACTGCCCAGCATGAGGGTTGGATAGACAGGTCTTTCACAAAGCTGGTTCCCAGCAAGAAGGGCAGGTGACCCAGCAAAGGAGAGGAGGGACTCACGTATTATTTCAGCTCAAATGCCTCATAGATTTACCAGGTGAACCTGATATAGGGTGACTGTCAATAAGCACATCACCTGGGCTAGGAAAAAACGGGGTTCTGGGTGGAGTAGTTCCATTGCCTGTGGGATAGTCCTCCAAACTTATTTCTGCGCCCTCCCTCTGATGGGCAGCTTAATTGCTGGTCTTTAGCAGTAAGCGTCAGAGGAAGGAACTTACCAGGTAGCAGCTTGCAGGGCCTCGGGCTCAGGCTGCAAATCTCAGCGCTCAGCTTCCAGCCCAGGAGCCAGGGTGCTGGGGACACAGGGTTCCACCTGGCTGTTAAGCTGCTGAAGGACCATCCCTGGCCCTGCGACCTCAGTTCCCACACCTGTGAGCTGAGGTGCTAGCTTTGGACCCATAGGCCCTGCCAGCCTAAACACTCTGTGATGGGGACTGGGTGAATGGGTACTGGCCCAGGGGGTCAGTGAGGTGAGCACAGTCCTCCAGTGTGGCCAGTCTTCTGGGCCTTTGCCAAAAAATCTCCAGTCACAACTACTGGCAGGGTCCTTGTGCTTTAGAGGTCCCTAAAATAGGGCTCCTGACCTCAGTATCGAGCCCCAGCCAAAATTTAGCTTCTTGGCTCTTCATCACAGCTGGGTTTCTAATCATCCAAAATTAGAAACAACCTCAATGTCCAGCGGTAATCGGAAACCAGTTACATTAATTATAGGAGTTCTTGCAACCTCGTGCTAAGCAGGCACTCACTCCTCATGTTCTAGGAAGAAAAATTCTCAACGCAAACATGTGTGCGCATGTGTGTGTGTGTGAGCGCACGTACGCGCTCGTGTGTGTGTGTGTGTGTGTGTGTGTGTGAGATCAGATGCTAAAATAGTGCGAATAATTTGAAGGGTTCCTCCATTCTCTGTTTGCCTACCCCTACCCACTTCAAATTCCAGCCCCACTGTGTTATTTGTAGCAAAGGAAAATCGGGAGCCACCTTTAATGTCTCACTTTAAAAAACTGCTTTAATAAATCATTGAACAGTTATACAATATCATCTTATTAAAATTGACTAAGTAGAAGATTGGGGAATAGTTAATATGTTGAAGAGTAAAAAAAAAAACACAACAGAAGCCTCTACAATGTAGCTTGGAGGATGATTCCATTTTGGTAAGACGAACAAAGTGAAATACACAGCAAGCAGGGAAAAAAGACTGGTTAGAAGAAAGGGGAATGTTACAGCGATTAGTTCTGAATTTTCCAAAATGTTCTCTAAGCATTGATATTATTTGAGTAATAAGAAGTAAAGACACATACACCTTTTTAAAAAAAAAAAAAGAAATGCTTAATGGTTGAGGGGGGAGAAAACATTTTGGGGAAATGACAGCCATTTTCAAATGTCTGAGGATTAGACAGCAATGAGATTACACTTGTTCTGTGTGACTTCAAAGAGCAAGGCTGAGGCCCCTGGGTGAAAGCTACAAGGAGACTCATTTTGGCTCAATCAAAGGAAAACTTTCTAACAGCCCAGCCACCACCTAACCCAAGGGCCTGGCACTGTACTGGCCCTCAATAAACAGAGCCTTATTATATGTGGTGAAATGAGTCCACTGGAATGCTCTGCTGTAGACTGGGCTAAGCTCTCTGCCCCAGAATTGAATTGTGTAAGTGCAGGCTGCATCCTGGATCCTGGAGAGGGAAATTGGCTGGGGGAGGGGCAGGGGAAAGGAGGGCTGCCAGGGAGTCCCAGCTTCTACGGGCCTCAGGCTTTTTGCTACACCACTGGCAGAAATGGCTAGAGAGGTTGACAGAAGGATCCAGGTAACAACGCTGGGCTAGAAGGAGAAGGCACGCGAAGGGGAAAGAAGCAGGATTTTTTTTCACCTCTAGTTGACCATTGTCTCTGGAAATAGGCACGAGGGAAGAGAAAAAGACATTTTTCCGGAGCCCAGGGCTTCTGCCCAACCAGATTCAGTCACGTTACCCACCATGCCTCCTCTCACCTTGAACTTCTGTTCATTCCGCCATCCTCCATGCTTGGGGCTATCTGGCTCTTTTCTGCCCTGAATAACAGACCTCGGGGTTTACCTCACATGCACTCCAGCTTGCTTTCCTGGAGCCCAGAGCCTTGAGGCCTGCCACCGTGGCTCTGTTTTCCTTCTACACAGCTGCTCTATCTTGCTGCTTCCTAAGAATTGCCTCCGTCTCCTTCAGCTTATGGGTGATGAAACCACTGGCCCCCGCTTGCTGACCTTTCCCCAGCCTGAAGGACTTAAGGCCTGCAAATGTTGTCAGGTAAAAGTGGGAACCTGGTTAGTCTTCTTTGCACTTAGCACAGAAAACGAGTATAATCATCAATAGGGTGGGAAGAAAAGCCTGGAACAACCAAAATGAATATGCTGTCGGAGCAATTATGATCCTACCTGTTTCCCAAACAGCCCCCTAGTGCTTGTGGGGGTTGTCAGTGGTTGCTTTCTCAGACCTTTCTAAGAGGATTGGATGCCTCCCCTGGGCCAGACACTGGGGCATTGCCTGGCAAGGAAATGCACTGGAAAGAGGAAAGTGTTCTGGGCACTGCCCCAAGGTGCTTATGGCCTGGGTGTGGGGGGGAGAAAAGACCTACACACAGGAAGATGAAACCAGTCAACCTCAACTGGGTCCCAGTCCCCCCTCAGGCCCCCGAGAGTATATTTCCTTGTCAAGTCCACAGCACCAGCCTCCACATTTGCCTGGGCCACATGCCAAACTTACTTCAACTCCCTACCATGTTCAACCCCTCCCCTCTCCCTGCATGGAACAACCTCTCCTCCCACTTCCCTGAGAAAACAGAGGCCTTCAAGCGTGAATTACCTCAGTGCCCTGCCCACCACAAATTTGCCTCCCTGTCCATTTTCTTTCCCCTTCAGCCCTCCCTTCACAGGGGACAATGTGTCCCTCTTGTTAAAGACTAATCCCTTCGGCCAGGCCCTCCTCTGAGAGCTCCCTCCAGACAGCATGCCCCTTCTCTTCCTTCTCTTCAGAAAAGTTCAGTTTCTTTGTACCAGCTCTTTCCGTTCTGGTTATAAAATGCCTATCTCTGTTCTCTAAACAAACAAAGCCCTTCCCTCCCCAGATATGTTCTCTTTCTCCCCTAATTTGTGCATGGGCTTTCTCTCCTCCTTTCTTCTCTGTTTTATTTTATTCACCCTCAGATTTGTTGAAAGTAAGTCTACCTTCTAGACCTTTACTTTTCCCAACTTCCCATTTGCACACCAACCAATTGTAATTTGGCCCCATCCCACCCTCCTAGTGCAAGGGCACTACCAAAGATCACCAATGACCCCTGAATTGCCAAGTTCAAGGATCTATTTGGACTCTGGGTGGCAAAAGATACTCTTGGCCAAGTCCTTTTTTTAAAAAAATTTATTTATTTATGCATACAAAAACTAGGGTACAGGCCAGAGGTGAGAGGATTCACCAGAGACAGAGTGGGGAACAGAACAGGCAGACTGACTGAAATACACTGCTGAGGGGAGCAGTGGGTGAGACAGGAGAGGTCTGCTGCGCCATGTGGGTTGCTCCCTGGCCGGCTGGGATTGAACTCATGCTGCAGAAGCTGCGGATTGCTTCAAAGTGCTGTGCTTAGCCCCTTGCGCCACCAGGGAGGCCCAGCCAAGTCCTTATAACTCTTTTGGTCTCCATGTTCACTTGCTCCTGAATTTCCTCCTACTTCTGGAAGCATTCCTCTTTTTATTTTATTTATTTAAATTTCATTATTATATAGATATGTATATACGTATATTACATCATTACATCATTCTTCCTTTTTGTACAATGTATGTTTTCTCCTCTCAGGTGTAGTCCCTGTAAAATTTCCCACCACCAATTCACCCATGTACCATCACCATAGTCCCTTCTGCTCTTCCCTCCCCTGTTTTGAACCCTCTCCCTGCCCCTCCCCTGAAAAAAAAAAAAATAGAAGCATTCCTGTTAATCTATTTTGCTGACCTCTCTCCCTCTGCCCTTTCCTCAGATCTGTGGTTCTTGATTATAGCCCACAAATCAGATTAATACACAGTAATCTCAGTGGGCCATAGCAACATGCAAAAGCATCAAAAGTTGGGTTTTTCAATAATCTAAATGTATTCAATTATAAAGGACTGTCCTTTATTTTGAGATTAAGTTCTTCCTATTTTGGGAAAAGCAGTGGCAAAATATTCTCTTTTTTGAAATGATGGCAATGATGGATACTAGTTTTTTTATCATTTCTTTTTTTTAAGATTTATTCATTTATGCATACAAGAACTGGGGTACAGGCCAGGGGTGTGGAGGGTGAGAGGACTCACCAGAGACAGACTGGGGAACAGAACAGGCAGATTGACTGAAATACACTGCTGAGGGGAGCAGCAGGCAAGGCAGGAATGGTCTGCTGCACCATGTGGGTAGCTCCCTGGCCGGGGATCAAACTCGTGCTGCAGTGTCTGTGGATAGCTTCATAGGTTGCGTCTTAATCCCTTGCGCCACCAGGAAGGCCCTTTTCATTATTTCTACTTGGCCAAATAAAATGTTAGTTTCTCTATATCAGTCCCATAAATGTTTACTGAATGAATGAAAATTAACAGTTCACTTTTCCAAATAGTTGTCAAACTCAAACTCTTTCCAGAAGCAATCCACACACCTCTGTACCTACCCTAGTAACCAGCATCATATTGGCCCAGTCACTCAGGCTAAAAACCTCAGTCACCAAGCTTTATAGATTATAGTCTTCACCATTTCCCACATTTGCCCCCTCTGTGCTTCCCACTCTGCTACTTTTTTTCTTCAGTTCTGACTTCATCCATCCTCCCACCTTGCAAGCCTGAAACAACTTCCAGATAAGTCTCCACTCCTTGACTGAGCCTTTGCAATCTAACTTCCTCACAGCCACCCCAGTGCTCTTTCTAAAACACTGAAACTCTCCTTCCTCCCTGGCCTTGACATTCACATGCTCTTGGTTTTCCTCTTACTTCTAGAAGCATTCCTCTTGATCCCTTTTGCTGACCTCTCTTCCTCTGCACTTTCCTCAGATCTGTGGCCTTCACATGGCCTTCCTGAAGAACTTTCAGTGATTCTCAGTTAGCTTTAAGACAATGCCCTTGTTCCTTTATACAGCCGTTGAAGCCCTTTGCTCCCTAAGTCCAACCTGCCTCTCCAGTGTCCACACACCCTTAACTAGGGCTCCCATTGGCCTGATCTTCACTTTACAAATAGGCCATCATCTTTCACCTGCAACGTTCTCAGAGAGTAAATCTCCTGAAGGTCTAAATCCCATCCTGTGTAGCAGCTGATCACAGAGAAAACAATAGCTCACAACCATTAGCAGGGTCCACAATTAATTTAGTGGGTTGCAACCACTAAATTGCAAATAGAGGGGTCTATAGTGTGTGTCATATATCTAAGAACCAGATCTAAAGATACACAAATGCATGTAATAAGTCATACTGTAAAATGTATTTCTTTTTCAAAATAAAATTTTTTTGAGATAGCATTGATTAATAACATTGTACTTTCAGGTATGTAGCATTATAATTCAACATCCATACACACTGCATATGATCATCACAGCCAAAATAAAATGCATTTCTTACTAGGGGTACCGGGCACCAAATTTGACAGCACTGAGAACACCAGATGTTGGTCTGTGATTCATTTAGTCATTGTTCATGTCACAGTCCCGCTCTCAAACTGGTTTTAAGTTACACTGGGAAGAATAGCAGAGGTCAGGAGAATGGTAACACTGGAAGACTTCATGGAGGAAGGGGTGATGAGCTGGACTGGGCTCAAGGGGGTAGAAAGAAGGGGAAATATCACTCTGGTTGGGAGACCTGGCACAGAGGCGGACAGTAAGAGTAGAGAACATTTGTTAAACATTTATGTATCAGGCACTGTTCTAAGCATTTTGTGCGGATGAATTTGAATCTGACAAACAATCCTATGAGAAAGGGGCTATTACAAGCTTCACTTGATAAATGAGATGAAACAATTTGTGCAAGGTCGCAGACCTAAAAGTGACAAAGCTGGCATTTGAACTCAGGCAGTCTCTGGCCTTGAAACCACTGTGCTGCGCTTCCACTGAGGGCCAGTGAGAGGGGGCAGTGCAGGCAGCTGTGAGGGCCTCAGCCAGCAGGAGACTGATGGAAGAGGACCCAGAGTGCCAGTTGAGGATCCACAGGGAACAGGTTCTGCCCTCACCTGGGGAGAAGAGATCTTGCCTTCATTCCCTGCCAGGGTCCCTGGAATTGGGGCGGGGTGGGGGGAGCTCAAAAGGTCAGTATGGGGGCCAGGTGGAGGCAAGAGGGAGGGAGGGGTATGCCAGGAGACCCCCCACCCATGCCTGTCCCCAAAACAAAAATAGCAAATGGTGCCTGGGGTCACTGCCCTCAAGTCCAAATGTCCCAAATGTGCCAAGTCGTGGAGCCAGCCCCTTGGGTTCCTCAGACTGGGGGTCCCCTCTAGGGAACAGTTTGTTGCTGGCTCAGCTCTCCTCCTGCTCCTTCGGCCACCATTTGAGCCAAGGCTGTGGCAGAGCCCTTTGCAGCTCCCCATTTGCTCCTCATTTGGATGGCAGGGGCTTAGAAAAACAGAGCTCTGAAGAGGGAGGAATGGGGGCGGTGGGGGGCGGGGAGGAAGGGGGGAGTGTGCTTGGGAAGGTCACTCCCACCCAGGCTCATTCCTTCCTCCATTAGGCCTGCCCCTGCCCATCTCTGACTCCTCTGGGCATCCTCCATCCCCTCTGGTCCCGGCAAGCTTTCATCCTCTGCCTGCCGGAGGCCTTGGGAAGATGGAGCAATGGCCAAGTCTCTGCTCTTTAGTCTGGCTTCTTACTGATCCTGCCTGAGTAAACGACAGAAACTGGTAAAGAGTGACTGATCTCTTCTGGGAGGTGGATTCTGACAAAGCAATCAGAATAACTACAGCAGCAAGAATAAGTAGCATTTACCGTATGCTTCCAATGTACCAGGCAGTGTGCTAGGCACTTTATTGCTTTGCTATTTTCTTTACTTGCTTTGGAATCTTTTTTTTAAAGATTTATTTATTTATGCATACAAGATCTGGGGTATAGGCCAGAGGTGTGGGGGTGAGAGGATTCACCGGAGACAGAGTGGGGAACAGAACAGGCAGATCTACTGAAATACACTGCTGAGGGGAGCAGCGGGCGAATCAGGAGAGGTCTGCTGTGCCATGTGGGTAGCTCCCTGGTCGGCGATCGAACTTGTGCTCCAGTGGCTGCAGATAGCCTCACAGTGCTACTCCTTGAGCCACCAGGGAAGCCCTTCTTTGGAATCTTATGAGGTGGGTACTACTGCTACTCCCACTAAAAAAGAGCAGGAAACTGGAGGCAGAGAAATTAGCCACTGAGTAACAGGTTTGAGATTGCAATTCAGGACTGTTTCATTTTCACTCTCTGGGAATGTAGAATGTGGAGGGTGTGCTCAATGCCCCAGTGGTCCCAGGGGCCCCACTGAGGGGCATGTGCCTGGCTGTGGAGCCACAGAGATAGCAGAAGGGACTGATGGAAGTGGGTGACTGCAGCCACAGCCTGAGCAAGTCCCCACCACAGTAATCACTGTACTCTTGGTCTAGGCCTGATCTGCCAGTGACACCACCTTCTAGCCACAAAATGGGGGACAGCTGGACATACTCTCAGTGCTTCTTTCTTGACAGCTCTGACTCAGCACTCACTGTCCACAGCAATGGAATGATTAGACTGCCGGCCCTTATTATCTAATGTCTGTATTTCTACTTATTCCAGGAAATTGCCAAGAAGTGCTAATATCTGCCTCCTTCCACAACCCTTTTATCTGAACTCCCCTTTCAGATGTGAAGCAAGGCTCTCTACTAAAGTCATCAGGGAAAGGACTGCTGCTTTGTCCTCTCTCCGCTTTCCCATCACTCAGCACAGGACTGGGTACATAGCTGGTGCTCATGCCGTGAGGATGGAGTACCACTTGACACAGGACATTTAGTCTAAGACTAACAGACTCAGTCTAGGAGAGCCCTGCGGCTCTCAGGTAGCAAACAGTCATGACAGGTGCAAGAGCCAGGATGGTATTATCTTTTAGTGATTGACCGTGTAAGACAGAGCATCCAAGAGTTCAGGTTGAGGGAGGTATTGTCTTGACTGAGGCAGTTCAGAAGTAAGGCAGGTCAGGAGTAGGAAAGGGTGCAGCAGAGGCCCTCGGGAGGAGAAACCTAGTAATTTTCTCCGCTCTACGTAGCTGACTCCTCTATTGACAAGATGTCTGCAAGCATGACTGAAGGTCCATGTCTACCCTCCCAGCCTCCTTTTCTCCCTTTCTAAGTTCAGCCTTGAGCATCGGTCTTAAAAGTGTAGTTCAAAGACCCCTAGGATGCCTAAGAGTCATTCAGGAGGTTCAGTAAAAACTATTTTCATGATAATACTAAGGCATTATATACCATTTTCATCTTGTTGACATTTGCATTGCTTGAGCAAAAGCAATGGTGGGGGCCTCCCTGGTGGTGCAAGGGTTAAGACGCAACCTATGAAGCTGTCCGTAGCCACTGCAGCATGAGTTCCATCCCCTGCCAGGGAGCTACCCACATGGCACAGCAGACCACTCCTGTCTTGCCCACTGCTCCCCTCAGCAGTGCTTTCGGTCTGTCTGCCTGTTCTGCTCCCCGCTCTATCTCTGGTGAATCCTCTCACACCCCACATCTCTGGCCTGTACCCCAGCTCTTGTATGCATAAATAAATAAATCTTTTAAAAAAAAAAGCAATGGTGGGTAAAAATGCTGGCTCCTTAACATAGCTGTGGCTCCAACTTATAGTCACGTAATTTTGTCACCAGAGTAGTCCTAGTAGAGGAAACTTCAGTCTCACTTGAGACTGAAGCAGTGAAGATTCTTGATGAAGCAGTAAAGATTATTAATTTTTATTCGTTTTTATTAAATTTATTAATTTTCATTAAACATTTGCACCTAATACCTTTTTAATAGGCTACGTGCAAAATAGTAAAGATGATTGTTAGCATGAGAAAAAATACTTGTGTGACTGAATTTCCAGTAAACGAACAAGTTTCTCATGTAATACATTTTTTTTTTTTAACTTGAAAGAACAATTGACAAACTATGTTTATTCAGACTTGGGTATTTCGCCAGAATTATTGTTGACAATGAATAGTGATCTGTTATATAAAATAATTGATAATTTTTTTATCTATGATAAAATTTAATCTTTCAAGTAAAAAAAAAACAGAATTTTGGAAAACCTGTAGGCGCCACTGTGAACTTGAGAGTTTCTCAATACACTAAAGACTTTTCTGATAAGATTAGTAGTAATATTAATTCATGTGGTTTTTTATATTGTATAATTATGAAATGAGTCAACAATTTGAAGATCCGTATATTTGGGTGGGCCAATATTTTCCAAATGACTAATACATGATGTTGCAAAACAATGCAAGGATAATAGATCCACTTAAAGTGCAAGATAGAACAGAATTAACAGAGTGTGAAAGGTTCAATTGATATGTTTTCAGATTAATGATGCAAATAAACATTGAGGAAATACCCCATGTGGGGGCCTCCCTGGTGGCACAAGGGGTTAAGTTGCAGTGCTATGAAGCTATCCACAGCCACTGCAGCACCGCATGAGTTCGATCCCCTGCCAGGGAGCTACCCACATGGCGCAGCAGACCTCTCCTGTCTCTCCTGCTACTCCCCTCAGCAGTGTATTTCAGTAGATCGGCTTGTTCTGCTCCCCACTCTGTCTCTGGTGAATCCTCTCACCCTCTGCATCTCTAACCTGATCCCAGCTCTTGTATGCATAAATAAATAAATCTTTTTTTAAAGAAGAAAAATAATACTACTTGTGAAGTTTAGGAGTAGTATCCAATAAGAAAACCCACAAAGTGTATGTTTTCTATTGCTGCCCTCACAAATCACCACAGACTTAACACAAACTTAATGCAATGTCCATTTACACGGTTCTGCCCTGGTTTTGTAGGTCCAAAGGCCAGGTGGGTTCACTGAGCTCTCCACATAAAGTCTTACAAGGTTGAAGTCAAGGCGTTGACTGTACTACATGCTCATCTGGAGGTGCTGGGGGGAAATCTGATTCCAAATGTGCTCAGAATGTTAGAAAAATACTCTTCCTTCAGGCTGCAGGTCTTAGGCCCTCCCTGCCTTGCTCAGTGTCATACACAGGCCACTCTGCTTCTGAAGAGGTGCCCACATTCCTTCTCGAGTGGCCTCTTCCATTGTCAACCCATGAAGGGCATGACAAGTTATTTTCACACTTAGAATCTCTTTAACTTCCTTTTCTGCCACTAGCCTGAGAAAGCACTCTGTTTAGAAAGGACTCAGGTGATCCAACCTGGATAATTTCTCATTTCCATATAACCAACATAATCATGAATTAGGATATCTCATCATAAACGTCCACTAGCAAAAAGGAGGGAAATTTGGGGGTCATTCTTAGAATTTTGCCTAAAAAGGCTATTAAATAATCCCCTTCTCTAACTACGTATCTTTGTGAGACTGGATTTTCTTCATGTGTTTCAACCAAAACAACATATTTCAACAGATTCAATTGTGACAATTGAGTGGGCTCTTATTCAGTCAGATATTGAAAAGATTTGCAAAACTGCAATGCAAAGCCACTTTTCTTGCTAATTTTTTTTTGTTTTGGAAAAGTTATTTTTCATAACTATGATATTTATTTTTACAGGCAATGAGTTAATTGTGATTTTGAATTACAAATCATTTTAAAATTTTAGGGTCTAATATGGTAACTATTGATAGATATAACCCATAAAAATGATAGCCTCTTGGAGGCTTATACCTTTTTAACTTATACCTTTAACTTATTAACTTATACCTTTTTATTATTTATTTTTAAATATACCTACACAGACTCCATATATGTCATTTTAGTATTCTGTGTGAAAAAATATGGAAAGATACAGAATTCTTTTAAGTGTACAGTTCCATGAATTCCAATTGCATAGTCACACAAAACTAGCATGGTTCCAACAACCAAAATAATTAATTCCCTATGCCACACCATTGTAGTCAACCCCTTTGCCACCCCCAAATCCCGACAACCACTAATCTGTTCTTCATTGCTATACTTTTCTCATTTCAAGGCTCTAATATAAGTGGAATCATACAATATGCGGCATTCTTAGTCTGGCTTCTTTCACTCAGCATAAGCACATCTGAGCTTCATCCATGTAGCTGTGTGTATCAATTCTTTTTTATTGCTGAGTATTCTGTTGTACAGCTATGTTAGTTTGTTTATCCACTTACTAGTTGAAGGAAACTGGAATCATTTCCTAAATTTTTAAAAAATGTAAAATGGTCTTGAGACCAAAAATTGTGAGAGATGATGGTATTGGAGGTAACATGTTTACATGGGAAACCAGTGATGGTTAAAAGAGCTATGTTTGAAGGTAAGACTGGAAGGAATGAAGGGGAGAGGAGAAAAAAATGGGGAGGGGAGGGTACGGGATGGGATGAGAAGGAAGGGGGTTGCAAAGGGTCAGAGAAAGAGAAAAGAATGAAATTAAATCTAACTTTGCAGTTTCTGGCTTAAACTGATTTTCTGAAATGAAGACAGAAGGTGGATTGGCTTTAGTTCAAAGGGCACCCAGAACACACATTTTGGACCTATTGAGTTTGAGATGCTTTGGAGCAATGTAAATGAGGAGTCAGTATATAAGGGTCTGAATTACAGAAAAGCCTTGCAGATAATGACGATTTGGAAGTTATCAGGATACAAAGGGTAACTGACACCACGGGAGATAAGTGGACATGCAGAGTTATAAGGGAAGAAGATCTGGGTCAGATTCCTGAGAATCACCCACATTTAAGGGTCTGGCAGAGAAGGAGGAGTCAATGAACAAGATAGGAATAAGAGGAACATGCGGAGCAAAGTTATTGGGGTCAGTGAATGTTGCCTTGAAGTCAAGTATACTTTTCTGAGGACAGAAAAGTATCCGTTATCCAGTTACGTTGGTGGCATGGGGGTCATCTGTGATCTTGATAATAAATTCCTGGTTTGGTAGAATGATGGGCTTGGGTTGTCTCTACTCCCCTCTCTGCCTTAGACTCTAACTCCTTCTCCCATAGTCTTCTCAGCCCCGCCCCTTTGCTTCTAAAAACACTCATATTTCTACTAGATTCCTCTTTTCATAAGACCATCTCCCTCTCCTTCAGACCTTGCTTTGTTCACATCTTTCTTAGATTTCTTCCTCAAAAACCCCTCTCCTACCTCTTCTGCTCTTTTTCCTAACCCACCTCTTCTCAGACCCATGGTTTCCATCTTTGATTCTCCCACCGCTCACCCCTCTCCTGAGCTGCTTTTCTTAGGTTGCTGTTCTTTCCTCTCTTTTTACAGATCCCTTTTCATTCCCCCACCTATCTGGTCTCCGGATCTCAGGTTACTCAGAAACTCCTGGACTCGATACTGAGGAGTCATAGTCTTTGGCATGATTCCACCAGGATCTGACAGTGCTAACCTGTAGGAAACAGTGTTAGAACCTAACCCTTGAGTGATTGCCAATATGGTAACCACATCCTGCCAACACTGTGCCCTCATCCGCCCTGGCACCTGCCCCTAAGTCTCTGCCTTTCGCTAGCCTCAACTGTAGAGAGTCCCTATGAGCTGTAAGTTGCTCCTCTACAACACATCCTATTGTGCATTGGACCAGCATTTTCTACTTGTCAAAATGCTTCCATATTCATTTGCCCAGCCTTGGGAAATCAACTGGATGAAGCCTGGACAAAGCAGATACGAAGACTTGCCCCAGGTCACGCAGCTGGTTGGCCTAATATCCCTCTCACCCCTTTGGTCTTGCTTGCCTTTGTACCCAAAGACACCCTGGCCTTGGGCCTCCGTGGTGGTGCAAAGCGTTAAGAAGCAACCTATGAGGCTGTCCACAGCCTCTGCAGCACGAGTTCGATCCCCAGCCAGGGAGCCATACACATGGCACAGCAGACCTCTCCTGACTCACCCGCTGCTCCCCTCAGCAGTGTATTTCAGTCAGTCTGCCTGTTCTGTTCCCCACTCTGTCTCTGGTGAATCCTTTCACTGCCCCCCCACCTCTGGCCTGTACCTCAGTTCTTGTATTCATAAATAAATAAATCTTTAAAAAAAAGACTACCTGGCCTTGAAGTCAGGCATGGCCGGCCCAGCCTGCCAAGAGGAGACACCTTCTCAAGAGCACTGCAAGTGGACCGGCAGCCCATTCATACTGCCAGGCAGATATGCGCCATCTTGGGAAGGAAGATGATTTCTGATTTGCTTCTCTGAATTCATACTAAGCAACAAATCTGACTGTTTGCTTTACTATTACGTTTAACATGTAATGGAACATAATGATTAAGAGCCAAACTCCAGGACTGGCCAAGTTTGGTGCCCAAATCTGGGTCTCTGCTTTGCAAGATAATGCTTATGAAAACCTTTAGCACTGTGCCTGTCACCTAGAAAGTGTTCAGTGAACAGTGGCCACTTACTGTATCATTCTTGCGTGGGAGTCATTGGGTGGGAGTCAGTGTACACCCTGTAAAGTTTACTGAACCAGATATCTAGAGACAAGATTCTGGATCACACAATTACTGTTTACCTTTGGGATGTTGGATAACTCATTCACTTCTTTTATTTGGGTTAAAGTTTTCGCATCTGGGAAATAGTAATAGCTGTTCTACTTTTGTCATCTCTTGTATTAGCCTTTGAATCACGCATGCTTGTTAACCTAGCAAATCTATTCCTAGGAATTTGTCAGTATCATTGTACAAAGATGTTAGGTTCTAATAGTGCAAAAGTGGAAATAACGAGATAGTTGGTGATTTAATGAATGATATTTCTATATGATAGAACACCATGCAGCATTGAGATTAATGTACATTAGTGCTGTAATTGAGATGGAAATTGGGTCATGTCAATGGACCATATTAGCATCATATCATTTTGCACTTTAGAAATGATAGAAAGTTACAGAATTTTAGAGTATAATGCCACTCAATTTTGTAAAAACATTTGTATTCATGTCTTCTATAGTACATCAAAAATATTTACAGTGATTAACATTATACCTCTTACCAGTACTATTATGTGATCTTTATTTTCCTTTTTTTTTTTTTTTGCTCTTTTTTGGTATTTGATATTGTCTGAATTCTTTGCAATAATATCCACTATTTTTCTAGTCAGAAAAAAATAGAAAGCTTTCTTTTTCCATTTGGAGAGGAAATCCAATTGCTGCATACCACTCCACAGAACTTTGTGTGTGTGTGTAGAAGAACTGGGGCATAGGCCAGAGGTTTGCGGGAGTGAGAGGATTCACTAGAGACAGAGTGGGAAGCAGAACAGGCAGACTGACTGAAATACACTGCTGAGGGGAGCAGCGGGTGAGACAGGAGAGGTCTGCTGTGCCCTATGTGGGTTAGTTCCCTGGTCGGGGATAGAACTCCAGCCTAGGCCACCAGGGAGGCCCTCCACAACTTTTGAGAGGCTCAACTGACATAGGTTATGGATGGTTCTGATTAAGGGGGAACCTCGCTGTGTGTGGTACCAAGGGGAAGCCCAGGTTTCTCATCTTTGCCTCATCTTTGCCTCATCTTTGCCTCATCCTCGTTGCAGGCAGCTGCTCTTTGAACCCCCCAGAGTTGGAATCTGCAGAATGCACATTTGCCCTTGAGCCTTGGTGTTGGACTCAGGGGTAAGGTAGTGCCAGGGGCTTGCTGGGGAACTAGGCTGGGTGGAAGCATCTGCAGGGCTGCTGGCAAAGCAGGGCTGCTGAGCACCAGCTCATCATGGGGTGTTTATGAGGCTTACTTCCTGCTGTGCCTCAGGGCCTTGGGCCAGGGACATCTAATAGGTGGGAGTAACAGAGCCCCCTCCTCTCCCCACCCCTAAAGCTGGAATGTTCTGAATTCCTCCTAGGGCCAAACCCCTCTCCTTCCAAGGCCTCTCCAGGGCTCACAGAGGTCACTGCACAAAAGCCCAGCTGGAGTTTTTGACAGGAAAAAAACACAAAACTCACCAAAGATTTTTTTTTAAGTACCTCAGTCTTCCATAGCCACCAGGGGTTTAATTCTGATCTGTAATAAGTCTCTGATCCAAGAGTGAGATTTGCAGATGGATTTTGCAAAGCTGTGGCTAACAATTAGAAATCCTTTATCACCTCCACCCAGGGCCCTTGCACCTTGCTCCCCTCATCAGGACCCCTTCCTTCCTCTCCAGGGCATCCATCTCCTCCAAGTCTCTGCAAAAGAACTGCTTCGTAAGTTTCTCAATTCTGACTTGTTTGTTGCCCTTTGAATCCACCTAGGTGGGTGCTTGCTAACTATTTGCTGTCGATGTAACCAGTGGTGTGGCCAGCTTGAGGCACCTTGGTTTTTGGAGGGAAGGGCATGGAAGGGAAAGTTCCGGTACTTCTTGGGTGGGTGGCATTTGTTTCCTCAAGGCTACCACAAAGTTTCCAATTTTGAAAATACAGGGTCAAAGGAAGCACTTTCTAAATCAGATAATAATTTCTGGATAGAGCTTTTGAGGGTCAAAAGATTGAAATAAAGTCACAGGAAGAAAGGAGCTTATCTCTCTGTCTAACCATGGAGGGTTAGGGAGGACTCCAAGGGGAGGGTTAGGGAGGACTCCAAGGGGTGCTCCCTCACTCCTTCTCCAGTACTTTCCTTGACATGAAGACTCAGGCAGTTCACAGAAGGTAGATTTCTGAGTGAAGTCACGAAGTCTCCCCCACAAGCCCTTAAAGAACACTGCCCTCCGGGCCTGCAAGTTTCCTTGAAGAAAATTCTGCCATTTGCAACAGCATGGAAGACCCGTGAGCGCATTATGCAAAAATAAGTCAGCGAGAGAAAGACAAATACTGCATGATCTTACTTAGATGTGGAGTCTTAAAAAGAAAGGTCATAAACACAAAGAGCAGAGTGGTGGTTGCCAGGAAAAGGGAGGGGAAGGAAAAGTGGGGAAATGGGTGAAGGGGGTCAAAAGGGACTAACTTCCAGTTATCGATTATATAAGTCACGGGGGTGTAATGTACAGCATGGTCAGTATAGTTAATAATACTGTATTGCATTTTTTGAAAGTTGCTAAGAGACTGGATCTTAAAGTTCTTACCACAAGAAAAAGATTTGGTGTGTGAAAATGGTTGCTATCTAAACTTATAGTGGTTGATCATTGTGCAGTAAATATATATATCAAATCATGTTGTACACCTAAAAATAAGATAATATTACATGTCAATTATATCTCAATAAGAGTTTAATTTAATTTACAAAAAGGAGATACCTCTTTGGATTGAGATACCCTCTTTGAGAATGGAGTTGGGACCAAAACATTAACAGTACAGAAAACTTGGAGAGATTATAGATGATATCTGTTTTCTAAATTCTGCCTTTTCTGTGTTTTCTAGTGTTCTACAGTGACAGTCCTTTACTTTGATCATTAGATATAAAAATAAACTTTTTAAAGCAATGAGAAATCCCTCAATCCCACTGTAATTCTCTGAGCTGTCATCAATCAATTGATGCAGAAAGAAAGACAACTGCTCCAAGGACAAACTTTTCCAAAAGCAGGACTTCAACTAGGTGGCTTTGCCACTTACTAGAGCCTCAGGCAGCTGGGGGTGAGGTGCGGGAGGAAAGCCTGTCTCAGGTTCCTGGGAGAGGCTGTGAGTGAAGGGAACGAGAAAGGAGGCCACCATCACCCCCAGGATGCCACACTGGGCCTGTCCTTGAGCATGAGAACACTGCTTCTCCTTTTGCAGGTGTTCACAAAGAAGGGGTACCATGCATAAGATTCTTGGGGAGAAAGGGAAAGACTAGCAGGGCAAATACCCAGGCAAGAAGGGGTTAATTCAGGAGCTGCTGTCAGTCTTGACCTTCCTAATCCTCTCTGGCAGTTTCAATCCCTCCCCTGAGGAAGATTAAGTAAGGATCCTAAATGAAGCCTTCTTGCCCAGCCCCGGGCCATGCTGGCTCCAAGCCCAGAAGACAAATTCAGCTGGTAAAATTTACAGTTCTCTGTTCCTCCAAGGTAGCCAGGACTTGATTTTTAGGAGGATCCCTCTAAGAGAGGAGTCTTTTTGCAAGCTCCCTGCTCTAATAATGGTTGTGCAGGCCCACATTTGTCAAAATGGCCTCTTATCCCCGTTAGCTTATTTGAGACTCAATACTTTTGGAGATGAGCGAACGAGGGCCTGGAGAAGTTAAGGGGCCCCATCAACAAGTTCCATACAGAGCCGAGCAAAATGCTGCTCTTTCAAATCTCAGGCCGGGGGCTCTTTCTAATTCCTTTAATGCCCATCATACAAACAAAAGCAAAATCTAACCTGACCCACTACTCGATCACTTGCTATTTTTGTCCACTCCTACCATCCTGACCCTGACTGAAAGCTGACTCTCATTGGGTCATTTCTCCCAATTGAATAAGCTCCAACAACTTGTTCTTCCTCCTGCTCAGCTATGCCAAGTCAGACTCTCTAAAGATTCCAAGCCTCAGTGATGACATTTTTTTTTTTTGACTCTGCCTTCCCCCTGCCCCAAACTGCTTTCTTATTTACTAAATCGGACTGGCTCTGGGGAGACAATCTCCTCTTGGGGCTACTACTGGCTCCCATGGGAAATCAAACTGGGCTCTTCTGCCGCCATACCAGGAAGGCTGAAGCAGGAGCTGTGCCTCTGGGAGCAGGAGGTCTTCTTCCTGAGAACCCCAAGGTAGCTCACCCACGCCCATCAAAAATCCAAATATAAATAGAAAGTACAAAGGAAAATATTTAACCCAGTCTGGGTGGGAAGAGGAGTTCAAGGAAAGTTCCAAGGAGAGGATAGTCCTGCAGCCAGCAGCGGCTGGTAGCATAGCAGCATGTTTAGGGACTTGAAGCCAGGGAGAAAGGCAAATTCAGAGAAGTACCTACAAGTGCTCGGGTACGGCTGGATTGTGTGTGTGTTGGGGCGGGGTGGCAGGCCAAAAAACATGAGGTGGGAGGTTATTGGGGAGAGATGTGGCTGGGAATGAAAGAAGGGTCAGAGCTTGAGAGCTTTTCTGACTTCTGGGACGAGAAAGTTTGAACTTCACCCTCAAAGCAATTAATCATGTTTTTCAAAGCACGTCAGAGGGGTTGGATGGCACTTATGATTTGATTTTTATTTAGAAAGATCCTTGACTACTACTGGGTGGCTAATTGATTGCAGCGGCAGGGCAGAAGTGGAATTAGAGAAGAAGTTTGAAGTGCCTATGAGATTTCCAAACGGATAAGAGATAATAGTTGAGTGGTTTGAATGAAGGTTTGGACCTTGGGGATGGAAAGAAGTGGATGCATTCAGGATATATTTGAAGGTAGACCTGCTAGAACTCCCTAATTGATTTACGTCAAAAAGAGGTGACAAATCAAGAATGACAGGCTAGGGTTACCCACTGGCTGGTGATCCCATACAGATGCAGAACACTGTGAAGAATAGTTTGGGGTGGAGTGAAAAGAAGGCAGAGATTTCAGCTTTGTGCGTGTTGAGGCTTGAGGAGCCACTACACTAAAATATTCAGATAGTGTGACTCCCCTTGACTTCAGGAGAAAAATCGGTGCCACAGAAATGAATTCAGGAGGCGCTGGGGTAGGGCTGGAATGGATGGGCTCACCATGGAGAATGTGAAACCCTGGGGGAGAACAAGAGTGGACAGAAGAAGAGGAAGTTATGAAGGAGACTGAATGAATCATTCTGAGGGGTAGGGAAAACTGGGCTGGTGTTACAGAAAGCAAGGGAGGAGACAGCTTGATGGAGAAGACAAGGTGAGATGACAGAGTTATGCCTATTGGATGTGGGGACGAGGAGACCGTTGATAACCTCGGTGAGAACGTTTTCGGCGGAAGGTTAATGGCAGAAGTCAGACTGCAGAGGGCTGAACCATGAATGGGAAGGCGAGGTGGAGACGCCGATATTCAACGATATTCAACGGCTTAAGAATTTTGTCTGCAAAGAGACACTCAGGATAGGGTGAGAGGGAGGGGAGGTGCGGCAGGGAACTCACAGTGCTAAGTGTCTGCAGTAGTCACCCAAGATACTCACCGGAGACACATAGAGAGCCAAGCAGCACTGAAAGCCCCTGGGAGAGGCAGGCCTCGTCAGGAGAGGTACAATTCTGCCCAGGTGAGCGGTGAGAAAACCAGCGCCCGGAAAGGATTCACTCAGTATCACGACTGGTAAGTGACGAGCAGAGATTCAAACTAGATTGCCCTCCCCACCTCCCAACAAATGTTTATTGGCCTCTTTCCACACTGCTTTGCATCAACTTTGGCATCGTCATATCCGTCATGATTGAATAGTCTTGTCAACCGCCTGCCAATGCTGCCGAGGCACAGGAGGTTTAATATATGGTTTCTTCCCTCAAATTGTTTAGAACTTGGTTCAACTAGCAAAATAGTCAACAAATGCGTATGCGTATGCAATGGGGACACTCTTCCTGTCTCTGCCCTTTCTCGATCTTTGTCTCTCCTCCTTTCTCTGTTTCTTCTGTCTTGCGCTCTCTTCTTCCCTTTATTTCCCTCCTCCTTCCCCTGATTCCCTCTCTCAATCTCCTTCTCCAGCATCAGCTCTAGATGCTTTCACTGAAGTGTCAGTGACTCATTTAGAAAGTCCATATCTGGGGGCCTCCCTGGTGGCGCAAGGGGTCAAGCACCGCACTATGAAGCAATACGCAGCCTCTACAGCACGAGTTCAATCCTCGGCTGGCCAGGGAGAAACCCACATGGTGCAACAGACCTCTCCTGTCTCTCCCGCTGCTCAGTCTGCCTGTTCTGTTCCCCACTCTGTCTCTGGTGAATCCTCTCACCCCACCCGCACCTCTAGCCTGTACCCCAGCTCTCGTATGCACAGATAAATAAAAATCTTTAAAAAAAAATCCATATCTTACAGTCCCTCAGACTTCCTTATCACTTCAGTCATTCACTAGAGAGACCTCTTTGAACAACAGCCCTGGACAATGCACTGTGCAAAGCACTTGGGACCCAGATGCAGTGTTTGTTCCCAAGGAGCCCAGAGAAGAGTGGGGGAACAATAAGGATTTCAACAGGCAAGTGCAATAGAGTGTAACAAATACTAGCCAGACCTCACACTCCTTGTCCATATAACAGGGATCACTGATACTCCTTACAAAGCATCGCAGTGATGACTAGGTGAGTTAACATGTGCAAAGTGCTTATAATGCTCACATAGGAAGTACTAGACAGTATATGTTGCCATTATCCTTATTACTTATTATCCTTATTATTGTTGCTGATTCGTTGTTTATTGTTACTGTGGAGGTAAGAAAAAACAAGACACTGTAAGATCATAGAGGAGGGGCCCTTGGGCCAGGTCAGGGTAAAGGGCGACAAGATGTGAAACAGACAGATTCCTTCTGCAAGGAAAAACCTGTGCTCAGGTCAGCAGCAAAAGACAACATGACATGATTGAGGAACTGAGAGTCGTTTAGTTCAGCAGGTGTGCGGAGTACGAGGAGGGGAATGGCAGGAAAGGAAGTGTGAGAGTCCATAGGGTCCAAACAGGTTTGGACTCTATCCTGTAACTGATGGGGAGCCACCGGAATGTTTTATATGGAGTCATGACTCGATCAGGTGAATGTGTTGAGACATCACCTTAGCAACAGTGTGGGGACGAATCGGAAGAGGCCAGACTGGAAGTAAGATAGTTAGGAAGTCACTGCTGTGGTTCAGGCGACAGGGGATGATGATGCCCTGAGCTGAGGCAGTGGCAGGGGGGCTGGAGAGAGGGGTGCTGCCGGAGATCAACTCAAGAAGTAGAGATGGTGGGACAGTGACCGTAGAGGGTAAGGCATAAACCCAATGGTGGTGTGTAAGGTCAGGAACGGACACGGGGCAGGTTTTCTGATCCCATGCAGACCGGGTAAAGGAGAAGTCAGAGTCCTCAGTGGTTTTGCAGGTCTTTTATTTGGGGTTCACCAGGCATATGGCAGGCAGGGGTGCTGGCTGGGGGGCTGGGAGGCTGGCTGGCCTGCCAGCCTCCCAGCCCCCAGCAAGTCTTCACTCTATCTGGGCTCTCTGGAGTTGGTTCTGCTGCTTCTCGGCTTCTCTTTCGGCTTCGGCTTCTACTGCTGCTGCTGCTTCTGCTGCTGCTGGTGCTGCTGGCGTCCCTGTGACGCCGCCCTTAAAAGCACAGTCTTAGCTCAGCTGAATCCCATCTACCTATGCCCACACCCTACTCCAGGTGCCCGCCATCAGGCATGCATTCAGGACAAGGATCCATCATCTATCCTGATGGCGGAAGGGCAGAAAAGCCTGACATTTTCTTTACCCTACATGGTGCCAAGGATCAGGCTGGAGCGAGGGATGGCTAGAGATATCATTCCTTGACCGCAGGGAAGCCAGGAAAGAACTGTTTGGGAGGGTGTGATGGGGGAGGTGGCAAGTTGTCTTTTGAATGCCAAATTGGAGGAGCCTGGGAGGTTTCTGAGTGGTTATTTGCAATAGGTGATTGCTCTAGCAGTCGTGAAGCTCAGGGTGTTCTACCCTGGGAACACAAATTTAGGACAGGATACAGTGGCTAGGTGGGTGATTAAGTCATAGGGGCGGATATGTTTGCACAAGAACAGAGTTGTCTGAGAAAAGCATGGACTTCCAAGGAATATTCATGCTTAAGACATGAACAGGGAAAGAGAAATCTTGAGGAAGGCTAAGATGAAATAGCCATATATTGATAGATTGAAAAGTATCGGGCTGGAAGGTCTTGCAGAGGATGGGATGGATGTGCCCTCGTGTCTTTATCCTTGTGAAGAGTGGGGGCTCCTTGGACACTGCAAAATGCTGCCTGACTCTGAGATGCCAAAGGATTGGCTCAGGACCTCTTATGAAGTTCTTTATTCCAATCGCTGCCCTTTTCTCTGTCCACCCTAATACCACTAAATAGCCTAGGGAATTTGAGGGCTCCCTCCAGAGCCTGGAGCCACCTTTGGTCCAGAGTCCTTCCCCATCATCTACAAGCCTTGGGGTGATGGGGACATCAATTAGAGGAGCAAATAGGAAATGTCTGGGTGTTATGCACACAGGAGGTCTTCGGCTAGTTCGTGGAGGGGAATTTGGGCAAGGCAAGGAGGCCCTGAATGCACAGAGTGGACTGAGGCCTTTATTGAGTGGACTGAGGCCCCAGCCTGCCCTGGAGTAGATTTTCACTTTGGGTAGCGTGAGCCAGGCCTAGACCACTGCTCTCTAGGCCCTTGGAGATTCAAGAGGCATCTAATAACTTGGAGTCCAAAGTTATATGCTAGGACCTCCCCCTGAGCCAGTATCCTGGAGTTTGGCCTCAGTCTGCAATTGAGGGGCCCCAGGGCACTGTTGCTGGGCAAGGCATTAAACATCAGACCATGGAGATGAAACTGCGCCAGCCAACAGCCCGACCCAGAGCTAACATCGCCACACCAACTGCCACTGCCAACGCGACCTTCTCGGAAAGCAGCCACCTGTCTGACCCCTGGCTTTGTCTGGCTGCCAACCTAAGGCATGTGCCTACGCAGGAGGCAATGACATTTTGGCTCCACTTTCAAAGTTTTTTTTTTTTTCTTTCTCATGTGTTATTTCTAAAGATAACAAAGGTCAAAAGGCATTCAGCGTTTTCTGGTTTCTCATAAGCTTCTGGTCAATATTTAATCTGGTTTATGGATTTTTTAGGTCTTCTAGATGCCTTCTTGAGCCTGCTTGTAACCACCCACAGACACTTGCAAGGAGGAAAGGAGTCGGCCTCACAGAGACACTCTGAAATGAAGGATTAGAGGCCGGGATTCAAGGAGTAGGCGCTACAATCAGAAGGCGAGGGAGCAGGCCCTGAAGTTGCTTCTACCAAGAAGTGTGCCATGGCCTCTCTTGGTCTCCAACTTATAGGCTACATCCTGGGCCTTCTGGGGCTGTTGGGCACCCTGGTCGCCATGCTGCTCCCCAGCTGGCGAACAAGTTCTTACGTTGGTGCCAGCATTGTGACGGCAGTTGGCTTTTCCAAGGGCCTCTGGATGGAGTGTGCCACACACAGCACAGGAATCACCCAGTGTGACATCTACAGCACCCTTCTGGGCCTGCCTTCTGATATCCAGGCTGCCCAGGCCATGATGGTGACATCGAGTGCAATCTCTTCGTTGGCCTGCATTATCTCTGTGGTGGGGATGAGATGCACAGTCTTCTGCCAGGACTCCCAAGTCAAAGACAAAGTGGCGGTAGTGGGAGGAGTCCTCTTCTTCCTTGGAGGCCTCCTGGGCTTCATCCCTGTAGCCTGGAATCTTCACGGGATCCTGCGGGACTTCTACTCTCCACTGGTGCCTGACAGCATGAAATTTGAGATCGGAGAGGCACTTTACTTGGGCATTATTTCCTCCCTGTTGTCCTTGATAGCTGGAATCATCCTCTGCTTTTCCTGCCCATCCCAGGGAAATCGCTCCAACTACTACGATGCCTACCAGGCTCAGCCCCTCGCCACTAGGAGCTCTGGTCAACCACCCAAAGCCAAGAATGAGTTTAACTCCTACAGCCTGACAGGGTATGTGTGAAGAACCAGGGGACAGCGCTTGGGGGGTGGCTGGGTCTGTGAAAACCCGTGGACAACCCCCCCCCCCGGGGCCACAGGTGAGGGACATTGCCACTGGATCATGTCAGAAGGTGCTGCTGAGGATAGACTGACTTTGGCCCACTGGATCAAGCGAAGGCAGACATGGGAGCTGGTGTGACAGTTTTCAGGTTGAATTGCCAAGATGTCAAGCCAGTCTTTCTGTTTCCTTCACCATGGCCCTCTTACACCCCGCCTTGAGTGCCCAGCCTTCAACTGCGAACACCAAGCCCCTGCTCTAGGTCAGGCTCCAGAGACTCCCTTCTGACTTTGGTTTACTTGGGAATCCATCTTAAACGCCCCCTACCCTGACGACCCTGTATGATCAAGGACTATCCCTCTTAGCTCATTGCTGGGTGATGGGGTGGGGGGCGGGGAGAAGGGGTGGCTTTTATGGGCATTGCGCTAACCTTCTCAAGCTTCCCTTCAAAGAAACTGATTGGCCAGTAACTGGTCCTGGAGCCTCCATTCCACTCTTCTTATGACTCCACTGTGTCTTCACTGGTTTATGCAGGATCTAAAATAAAGTCTGCCCATAGTATTGAGGGGCAGAAAGCAACAGGGTGCAGGATGAGAGGGAGGGGAGGCAGCCAAAGCCAAGGACCCCAGCAAAGACCAGAATCATTGTCTGGGCTGTTCCTCAGCATTCTATCGTACTTGTGGACTGGGCATCTGGTCCGTGGCTAGAGAAAAGCACAAGGACAGAAGTAATGGTGGAAAGGTCAAGGTGGCAGCAGACACTGACTCCACTGAGGAGCTGCCCCAGAAGATGCAGTCCCAACTTTCACTGAAACCCTCACCTCCCTCTGAGGCACCTCCTACGAAATAGCAAAGCTAAGGGGACTGCACCATTGTTTCCTGAGGAAGGGAGACTAATTTTTCTAGAGATGGCCTTAGGCTGTGTGATGACAGCATGGGTGCTGTGGAGTAGGGGTGGGTGTTGAGGAAGTTACCACTGTTTGATGCTGCATGAGAAAGGAAAAAAACTTTGGTATCTAAGTCACTGATTGGACATGTGTGGTGGTGCCAGAGAGCACCACAGCATTGGGTTTCCATTGGGCCAGAGAGTGGCGATCCCCTAGAGAGTCTTTAGGCCTAACAGAAAATCAGCTCAAAGACTGAGTTTGGGCTCCTGGGGGTACACAGAGAGCACCACAGCACCTCAGCAGCACCAGGTTGGCCCCCGGTTAACCTTTGTATTTCCCCCACCATCTTTCACCAGACATTCCAGAGTGGCTAGAAGTTAACCAAGGGCTTCGGCGTGGAACAATCACATCCAAAGGGCTATAGCCTTGATCTGAGCAATAGCTGAGCTGCTGCTTGGGATTTCAGCAGAGGTGGGAGAGGAGAATGGTGCCCAGGTAAACAGTGACAGCTCCAAGGTCTGAAGATGCTGTCTTTCCGCCCCAGTGTGGGGGGAGCCAAAGGCATTTTCCCTCACCAGCCTAAGCATAACCAGCTTCTGATAAACTCCAGTCCATCTCCCCAAACGTCAGTGCCAGTAGAAGGGGCCCTTTTATTTTCTTTAACATTCCTTTCATGTTTCTGCCTTTCCCCTGTGTTTAAGTTGTTCTCCCAACCTGGAAGACCCTCTCCCCTTAGTCAAGTCTTCCTCGAGCTTGGAGAACTTACTCAGCACCACCTCCTTCACTGAGTCTCATCTGACCACTCCATTCCTCTTCTATTCCTCTCTCGTCCAAGCCTCAATATATAAATTGCTTCTTTGATGCTTATCATTTACGATTTTTGATGAATAGTTGTCTTTTTCATGTGTGTGTATCTGATTTCACAATTATATTGTAAACTCTGGGAGGACAGGGGCCATATCTTAGACATCTCTATTCCCCAGACTATCTGTAAGAGTGCTGGGAATAGGTGATTATTAATAGGTGATTAATAAACATTTGTTGATTGAGTAACTGTTTTGTTAATTCAAAGGGGCCCAGTCAGGGCAGTTGTGATGGAGAGAATTGGGCTAAAGGGAGGGTAGGGTGGAAGTTGGTTTCTTTCCCTACTGGGTGGGTAGAAAATTCTAGGTGTTACTGAGTCATTAAAAAGCAAGACACCTCCTTCCCAGGGAAACTCACCTTTTCGTTTTGCCCAGGGCTCCTTACTTTTCACAATTGTTTCATTTCAGTTATTAATGGTTGTGTGTTAATTCCTTTCATTCTCTGAATGAAACTATCGTGATGATAGTGAAACAATCTGATAATCTCCATTGGCAGATGGGGAAACTAAGACCCCATGTAAGTAAAGAGACTTTCCCAGGGCCAGAGATCCCCAAATTGCCTGAGGAAACCAAATTATGGCCAGCAAGGTAACAGTGGGGACACACAGGCTCTCCTGGTCTCCCATGAGAGAGGGGTCTGAGAAAGCAGCACCAATTCACCGAGTGTGCCACCTGGAACTGCCCCTGCTGTTCGACCCACCTGGGAAGACTGTCCCATGGGGCTGTGGGGTTTGCCAAGCTTACGTTTAACTACCACTCAACATCTTGATTCCAATTTCCCTTACTCTGGAGGTCTGGGACTTTGGGAGAACAATGATTTGGTTTTGTTCTCATTTCAGTGGGAATTAACAAAGTGTAGTTCATAAAGATACTAACTATGGCAACAGTGACAACAACGGGGACTGACAAGAATCAGCCTGACGACCCCTGGGCCTGGTGAGCGTCAGCATAGAGGAGTGTGTTACACCGGCGCTTCCTTATACTCCTGAGGTGGGCCTTCTTTGGTGCAGAGGCTGAGGGTCTCAGTATCCAAGCCCATTTAGAGGGAATGGCAGTGGGTAGGAATAAGGGATGAGAGAGAGAATTCCCTGGACAGAAGCTTCACAAGAAGTCAGGTCTCTGGTCTGGCACCAAGAGACAGAGTCTTTGACTCAGTGGGGCCATTAGAGGTTGGAAGATGACATGATCTTGCTGACTCTGCTGAGCTGAGCTGGCAGCAGTCTGGTACAGGATCATCAGATCCACCCTTGGCAGCCAAAGCAGTTTTGGACCTGTGATTTTGTTGCATCCTCCAAATACGCCAATGGGACGGTTCTGTTATAGGAGACAAAATGGCGGCCCAGAGAGGAGAGTAATTTCCTTAAAGTCACAAAGTGTCAGTCTGTGCATCAACGTGGAAACTCTTCCCACAACAATGTGGGTCTGGACGTCTGTCTCAGAAGCTGAAAGAGGGCTTGTTGCTCTTTAGTCTCCCGCAGCTATCCCGTCCTTGCCTGTGCTGGAATATGAGCCTTTGAGGGAAACAGGGCACAGAGCATCCCTTCATCTTAGGCTGGCCTGGGAGGTCCTCCTTCCTTTTAATCTGGGAAGAGTCTATGGAATGGGTTAGAAGTTCTTCCTCAACTAGAAACACCAGAGCAGACCAAATAAAGAGCAACTGTTCTCTTTGGCTGGTTAAGCAAGAAAAACCTTGCTCTAAATAGTTTCCTAGAACTCTCCCTGAGTCTGGGTCCAAGTCGAATAGCTTTCAGTTCACTCCATTGCCTTCCCTCATAAAGTAATTTAGATTAAGCCATAGACCGAGGGGATAGTAAAGGCCATTCATTGTGTTTATGCCCCTGCCTCATGGCTCTGACCCTTGCACAAGGAGAGATGTTTCTGCCCTCCCTCAACTCTCTGATAATAGTGTGACTCATGTTTTCTCCCCCTTGGGACCCACTATGACGTGATAATTAATGAGGGGATAAGGAGGCTGAAACTGACCTCTTGGTGGAAAGATGAGCTCCGACCTTCAGCCAAACAATTGTAGATCCAGTTCTCTTGCCAGCCTGCCCACAGTAACTGCACTCTTACTCCGAGTCAGGCTTTGAGGGCCACGAGGGCAAGCAAGGGCCACAAGGGTGACCAAGGTAAAGTGTGCTGTATAGGAATCACCAGTTGATCTAGGGAAGATAAGACATACACACCTAACAGTGGTACCAGACACCCGTCGTGTAGGAGATGGGGGAAAGTCAGAGGGGATGATGTCGGGGCTTCTGGGGGAAAGCATGTAAAATCCCTCAAATCCCAATCCATATGAAACGAGCATCTGGCCTACTTGAGCTTCTGGGGGAAGGACAGTCAACAGAAACTGCTTTCTCCAACTGAAGGACCTTGGAGAAAAAGGGTAGAGAGCAGGGTTAAGGTACAAACAGGGATGCATTGGGGGACCAACCCAGCACAACTTTCAGTTTGCCTCACGGGACCCCTAAGTGGCTCTAATGGAGAGAGTGACCCTGGTCATCAAACTCTCCTCTCTCATCTCCTTCCCTTGGAGAGGTCTCTGGAAATTTCCAGGGG
Source organism: Talpa europaea (assembly GCF_964194135.1). NCBI lineage: Eukaryota > Metazoa > Chordata > Mammalia > Eulipotyphla > Talpidae > Talpa > Talpa europaea. The sequence goes on from NC_140081.1 coordinate 66,074,481, forward strand.
CAGCAGAGCCATTGCACATCCATGTAACCTGAAGCCTTTAACTCTGAACCAAAGGAGACTTGGGAGAAGGGGGAGGAGAGATAAGGGGCCTAGTGCTAAAGGAAGACAATGAGGCCTTTCAAGATCAACTACTGACTCCCACTCTGTCTTGGGCCTGTGGATAGATTTTTTTCGAGCTGCAACTACCCACTCTGAGACATAGAGGACTTGGATTGGAAGTGCGTGCTCCTCCTCAGCTGGCTAAAGTCTGGCCTTTACCCAGCCTGGTCTCCCGGGCCGAGAGGGGCCCTAACTCTGATGAGATATTCTGTTATCTCCACAGGGAAAAACTCAAACAGGAAGTCCAGCAGGTTATCTCTCTCTAAGTGGTGGCTCAACTTGCTGTGATGTGATCACTGATAAAATATTAACAGGCTGTTATCAAACACAGCAATATGGAAACTATAATTCAACCACCCCTCCACCTCACATAATCCACTACTTTCCTGGGAATTGCAGTTCAGGAATCCCTAGCTAACTCTTACCTACAATTCCCCTCTCTAGGTCTCATTTCTCCATAAGACCAGCCGTGGTATCTTAGGTCCTGACAAAGCAGGAAGTTGCCACACAAGGGCAAATCGTCAGGTCCTGCTTTCCTTTCATTCCTAAAGTCCCTCCAGAAGGCACCCCTCACTCTTCACAGGTCACCCGCTAGGAGGGCTTTGAGGAACTTTCTATTTGCGAACATTGCCTTGAGGGGATACCATCAAGAAAACTTACATGCTTTTTAGATACTAGGGAGTTTAATGGGATGTGAAATAAGATGCCAAATGAGTACGAGTTGTGTGGCAGGTGACCCAGCATTTTGGCTTAGCTCCTTTTCTCCAGTAAGACTTTCAGAGTCTGAGATGTTTGACACAGTTCTGTGTGGGTTGCTCCGGAGAAAAGCCAGTCACACCAAAAGTTCCAAGAGAAGATGATCCTAGCAGCTTCTTCACTTGAATTTATTTCTGGAATTACCCAGTGGGATTGGCACCTCCCTCCCCCAAAGGGTATCTGAGGATATGGTGAAGACCCCACTCCCTTGATCTAAAGGCACCAAATGCCTTGATTAACAAGCAAGTGTATTTTCTGGGAAGACAAACACGTTCAGCGATACATTAGACATTGACACCAGAATGTGCTCTGGTTCCTTACGCTGGCCCTGAAAGGAGGCAGGGTGAGACGTCCAGTGAGTTTAAAAATAAAACACCACGTCGGAGACAAGGGAGAGTGGGATTTGGGCAAGCGGAGCAAGGGACTCTGAGTAACACATGTACCCTTCAACGAAATGATTCAACAGTTTCAAAAGTGGAGACGAAGCAAAAATCAAGAAAACCACAACAGCGTGAGAAAGGTGGCTGCGTTTTCCCTTGGCGATTTCGGAGGCACCTCATGTGGTTAATTTTACTCCTCTGTGTGTAATAATAAACCAATATGTTCTCAAGTGTCACTTTCTCAACCCCCAAAAGACTTGTTCAAGTCAGCACTATCTGGGGAGGGTGGGGGTGCCGAGGAGGCTGTGAGAATGCTCACCAGCAAAGGCCAACAGGTCCAAGGCCTCCTGGGGTGTAAGAATAAGATCTCAGTGGCTGTTTTGATATCAGGAAAGCTGCCAAGAGACAGCCCCCAGCGAAAACCCAGTCAAGAGGAAATGAATCTCCACGTTGGTTGGAGACATACGCGTTACATAAATGAACGATTTCCTGAGCATGAGTTAAACATTCTGTTAAACATTATGTGGGATTGTGGATCTTTCTTCCTGTGAATTCCTGTTGGTGTGGGTTGACTTTAGCATTTTCTTATGAAAAGAATGAAGACCAGGTTAATCGTCTCCAAGAGAATCACCCTTGTTCAGCGGGAAGAGACCTAGGCGCTGGATTCAGACAAACTTGGGCTTGGTTTTGCCTCTGTGCTCTCTAGCTGTGTGGTCTCAGGACAGTCCATTTGATTCCTTATCCTTGTTTCCTCATTTGTAATATGGGGGTGATCCCTGCTGTTTTCCTAATCCTAGCCCCCAAAGGCACCACTGTCAAGCAGTCCCCTCATACTGGAATTCCCAAGGCCTTGGTTCATTCTGTCCTTTATACTCTGAGTAATTCACTATTCCTCAAACCTTCTAAGGATACAGCTATTTGTACCCCCCAACCCAGCCTTGTGACTGTACTATTCCCTACACCTTGAAAACTGTTCCCCCCACACCTCCACCTTTCTAACCCATACTTGACTTAGCTTGAGTTCACCCCTAGGTTTCCGAAGCCGACCTCCATGATTCACTCGTAATACAGTACAATGGAAAAAAGCTTTGATTCTGGAGATTGCTCCCAAGAGCTGAGAGCTTGCCAGTTAAGTGTCTGCCCCTAAATTGTTAGACCAGGTTATTTGCCATCACTGGACAACGCTGAGGCCCCTGACGAACTCCTCTTCCAGTGCCCGTTCATTCATTTCGCCATCATGCACTGACTTCCTCACTTGCCCTGAAAGACCAATTTCCTTGAGGCCTGCTCTGTCTGTCCTTTGCTTCTCTTTAAAAAAAACTAGTGTAGCTCTTGGGAAAAAGTGAACAGAAAACTCCTCAGACTTGTTTCTGCTCCTGTTAGTTCTCACTCTCAAGGTCTGGTCTCTAGAGGCATCTGAAAGACCAATTTCCTTGAGGCCTGCTCTGTCTGTCCTTTGCTTCTCTTTAAAAAAAACTAGTGTAGCTCTTGGGAAAAAGTGAACAGAAAACTCCTCAGACTTGTTTCTGCTCCTGTTAGTTCTCACTCTCAAGGTCTGGTCTCTAGAGGCATCTCCTGATTCTAATTCTGTCATTCTCAGTATTCCCCTATTGTACGGTAGGGAGCCTCCTCTGGATAATACTCAGAATGCCTGTGGTGAACACCCCTATTCCCTCTCGGCTTTGGAGCCTTTCTAAATATCCAAATCAAAGATCAGTTCAAGAGAAACACTGGTCTCTCCAGCTTGCACTGACTGCCCAGTAATGGCAGCGCATATTATCTTTAATGAGCAGGATTGTTATCTACTTCACTCGGACTGCATGTATACTCCCCCTTTCTCTGAATGAGGCATTTCAGACCCTTTTAGAGAGACAGAGATATGAACAAAACACAACTTCCGTCATAAACTCATTCACTAACGATTATTTATTGATTAACTACTGTACACCAGGTACAGTGATAAGCTCTGGGATATGGTGGTTGGCAAAAACGGGAATTGTCCTTCCCCTCATGAAATTGATTAGTGAAGGTGGAAGATAGGGCCCATGTGCGTCGTGTTTATCACTACAGCACATATAGCACGTAGTAGGTACCCAACAAATACTTGTTGAATTCGTGAAAGCCAGCAGGTAAGTACATGATTGCAAGTTGTGAGAGGTGCTGTGAATTAAACAGAACAGGAAAGCGACAGAATAGGGCAAAGAAAAAAAGCTGTCTGGGGAGTGTGAGAGTTGACGCTCACGCTAAGATCTGAAGGATGAGCAATCGCCAGCCATACCAAGACTGCAGGATACGAATGTTCCACAAGAGGAAGTAGTGTGGGCAAAGACTCTGAGGTGAGTGCTTGACATAGTTCAGTGAGGCGATCACAGAGAGCAAGGGGAGTGATCCCTGATGAGGAAATATGCAAGAGACAAAGCAGAAGAAGGTGGGGGTCTCCTAGGCCAATGTAGGAGCACAGGTTTTATTCTCAGTGCCAGGAGAGGCCGTCCGAGGGCATTATGCAGAGGTCACATGATCTGATTTATGTTTAAAAGAAATTACTCTTGCTGTAGTGATAGTTGGGGAAAAAGTGGAAACACCGAAGAACAGACACCACTTAGGAGATGCAATTCGCTATGGGACATGATGGTAGTTTGGACTAAGGCAGCTGTGGTAAAGTGAGTGAAGATACTTTGGAGACAGAGCTGACAGACTTTCTGAGGGACTGGATGTGGGGGACTAGAGAGGAGGAAAGTGAAAAATGGCTTCTAAATTTCTAGCTTAAGCAACGGGAGGCGGGTAAAGGTGCCATTTTCTAAAATGAGGAAAACTGGGGAAAGAACAGTCCTGGGGTGTACGTGTCACTTCATTTTTTAACACGTTCTGCTGGAAACGCCTGTGGGACCTCTGAGTGTACAGGTCAAGCACACAGCCGAAGTTATTTGAATGTAGAGCTTTCTAACAGGGAAGCCAGAACAAGGCAGTTTCAAAGAGCCTTAGAAGTGACGTGAAATTTAAATGTTGAGAGGAAATGTCATGTGTGGCTGGAGTCATCAGAGGAATTTTCAGTAAAAATATTGATTTTGAGTCAAAAGAAAGGTGATGAGGGACAAGAAAAGTCAAGGTAGAGGAGCAATTCACAAGGCAGATTCAGAGACTGAAAAATAGTTCAGTTTGCATGGAATGCTGTTTGTGTTTGGAATGTTGAAAGATGGGTTCAGCGAACAAGGTTAAAGCCAAATGGGAATCTGTATTGCACTTGGTGGGCAACTTGGAGCACTAGCAAGTCTCTGAGGCATAACCTGACCAGGTCATTAAAAGCAATTTAGTGACAGTGAGTAGGGTGGATCGAAGGAGTACGGAGGCCAGGGAGGTGGGTTAAGAACCTATTTCAAAGCAAATATTGTTTAAAAATGAACAATGGGGCCTCCCTAGTGGCGCAGGCGGTTGAGTGCCACACGGTGAAGCTCTCCTCAGCCTCTGCAGCGCGGGTTCGATCCCGGCCGGCCGGCAAGAAACCCACACGGAGAAGCAGACCTCTCCTGGCTCGCCCGCTGCTCCCCTCAGCAGTGTATTTCGTCAGGCTGTGTGTTCTGTTCCCTGCTCTGTCTCTGGTGAATCCTCTTACCCTCCTGTGCATCTGGCCTGTACCCCGGTTCTTGTATAAATAAATAAATCTTTAAAAAAAATGAACAATGATGTAAAAAATTAAATAAATTTTAAAAAAAAAGAACCTATTTCAATTAGCAAGGCGTGGGCCACCCTGGTGGCGCAGTGGGTTGAGTGCAGTGCTGTGAAGCTGTCCACAGCCTCTGCAGCGTGGGTTCGATTCCAGGCGGGCGGCAGAGATACCCACATGGCACAGCAGACCACTCCGCTCACCCGCTGCTCCCCTTAGCAGTGTCTTCAGTCCGTCTGCCTGTTCTGCTCCCCGCTCTTTCTCTGGAGAATCCTCTTACCCTCCCACGGCTCTGATCTGTACCCCAGTTCTTGTATAAATCTTTTTTAAAAAATTGGCAAGGCATGAGGTAAGAAGGGCCTAAATGTAGATTGTGGAGGTGCAAACTTAAAGGTCCAGTGTGACAGATGTTTGAAAGCAGAATTATCAGGACAGTGGAGGAGGCACCCAATCTTTTCTTTTGAATGTCTTTTGCCTCCACATTGTATCGTAAGCTCTGGATAGGCACCATGGAATTTAACACTGGTTAAAGGGACTTTGGGATGGTATCATCATGAACAGTAACAAAGAGGTAGCTCTGATAATTGTAGTGAATGAATGGACTCACACAGGGAGCTGGGTCAGGGCCCCAGACTAGGAAATGGGTTGAGAGGGAGCCCTACAGCTCTAGTAACGTTTTCTTTTTCTTTTAAAAGTCCAGTTGCAGGAGCTCCTTCCTACTTTGCACCTCCCTCACCTAACACACACACACACACACACACACTCACTCACTCTGTCTCTCTCTCTCACATACGGACTGAACCTTCAATGCTCTGAATTTTCTCCTCCACCATCCTCTAATCCATATTACCCTTATCTGTGCAAAGTCTCATCCTCACAGCCCTCACCTGAAGAACAATCACTGAGAGACCAGCTAAGTGTGCGCCCCCTCCCCTTAGCAATATATATGTTGACGCACACAGAGTCTTCAGTATCATGGCCCCAATGTATGACACGAGCACTAATCATGCAGCAGGCTGGAGCTGCAGTGAGGTGAGGGTAAGGGGGCAGTTATGTTTAAGCACTCATTCAAATGGGGAAATCTGGCTCTGGCCTCCCCCTATTCCTTAGTCTCACTGGAATATCTGGTAAAATCAGGAGGTAAAATCAGTTTAGGAGAGGCTTCTGAAGGAACTCTGCAGAGAAGAAACAATGAGTAGCTAAAATATTCCACTGGACTAGCTAATCTTTTTGCGATTGCTTGAGCCCACCTCCCTTTTATTGTTTCTCCTTTACTTCCTCTTTTTCAGTTGGTATATTTCTATGTGTTCATTGTTCAGTGTCTTTTGAAGAGTACCTTGAACTTTTCAGAGCATATGTGCTGTATAAATACAATAAAGCAATGAATGAATAAAATGTCTAACTTTTACAAGACTGTAAGTTTTATTATTTCTGATACAGTGAGATCTAGCTCTCACTCAGCACAAGGCTGATGAGCAGACAGGTGCGTTCCGAGAGACAGCAAACATGTCTCCCTGCTATAAAACCCTCCCCCACTAGCTGAAATCCCTGAGTTTGGTGATATGTATTTTTTTTCATTTGAATTTGAGCCCTGCAGATTTCCCTTTCTAAGAAGTCCTTCTTCAAATGTAAATATCATGGGGATGGGTGGGGGAGGGGTGGGTAGATGGGTTTCGCTTTTACCTTCGTTCCCTCTACAGTAACTCATCACTCCTATGAAACATTTTTTCACATTCTAGTTTTTTGTGTGCCTTTGCTCATGCTATTCTGGAGGTAATGCTAGATACAACGAAATATATTTATATTTTCACACAATCTCTCATTTGATCTCTAAATCCAAGCCTGCTCATTCTTTTTTTTAAAACAATTTATTTTTTCCAATGTAATAACAGGTTTCTTATAGAAAATTTGAAAAAGGCAGGAAGATAGGAAGAAGAAAAAATATCAACCACAGTCCTACCACCTAGAGAACCACCGCTGTTAACAGAGTGTGATGCTCATTCCTTAAACAAACCTTAGTTTAGGTCCCAATTCTGAGGTGATGCCTTCCTCGAACTTCCTCCTCCCACTGGACCCTGACCTTCTCTATGTCTGTATCACTTGCGTGTACAAGTTTGTTAACTTGGTGTGTATCTCGTGTTTCCAACTAGATTGTTAGATCCTTTAAGACTGAAACCATGAGTTATACTTCTCAATGTATCCCAAAACACCTGGTACATTGGACCCAATATCTGCTGACAGAGTAACCTAAATGAATACAAACCATTTCAGAAAGGATATGATGTTGGCCAAGTATTTAAATCATGAAAATTAAAGCTTCCAGGTCACCTAATTTTGGTGACTACTCTTTTTCTGTTCCTGAACTCTTGAAAGTCTATTTAACTAACCTCTTTCTCCACACCAAAACTGAATAAGATGCAGACTGATTAAGAGCCAGGATTTACCCAAAGATTCTCTATGTAAGGCATAAAGGTGAAAGAGAGAGAAAGAAGTAACAGAGGGAAGGAGGGAAGAAAGGAGAGCAGAGCAGAGCAGGGAAGAGGAAAGAAGAGAAGAGAGAGAAGGGAGAAGAGAGGAGATGAGCAGGAGAAGAGCAGAGCAGAGCAGAGAAGAGAAGAGCAGAGAAGGCACAACAAGAGGAGACAAGACAAGAGAAGACAAGACAAGAGAAGAAAGAGCAGGGAAGGAAGGGGGGACAGGAAGGGCAGGGTATATAAAGTATATAGTCTGGTGCTCAATCCAGTATGTGATTTGCCTCCAGCACCGTATACAGGATCCCATCCACTTGTTCTGAGTCAAACCCGATCTCACGAAGCTCCAAGTGAGGGAGGACAGAAGTAAGGAGATAGCTGACGTGGATACGCAGCCTCGTAAGCTTTGCCAAAGCCCTGTATGATGGAGTGAGGGGGCAGGAGAAGAGATGACATGAAGTCATTAGCCAACAAAACAAAATGAAGCTCCTTAAAAATTGGCCTACATTTCTCAACAATTATGTTTCCATTAACTAGAAAGAAGAGAGCACAATACCACCAAGTGCAGGGAGACTGGCTATGACTCTCTAAGAAGCAATTCCTCAATCCTTGGTGGCCTGTGAATTAATCAAGGCTTCCTCCCTTATCTATGGCCAGTAACTGGGGGTCCTAAGGGGTGCTTCCCATTAGCACTCACAAGCTGATAACTAAACCCTAGTAATTAACCTTTCTAGGTCATCTCCCTCTGGGGTCCGGTAGGAGACCTGAGCCTTCTGCAGCACTTCCAGGTGCATCTCTGTCTCCTTCAGTTTCTCTTTTAGTTCTTGCTTTTCCTCTTTGGTTCGTTCCAGCTCAGCTTTCAGAATTTGGAATTCAGCTTGGCGATAGCCCATGTGTTTCTTGCTCCAATACAAGCCTTCCGTCTCTTGAGTACTGTAGGTCACTAATTCATGCTGGACTTTCTTGAATTCAGAATGCCAGTGATTCCTCTCCTGCTCCAGCTCTTCTACCTGCAGTCCAAGAAACAGAAATTCAGTGAGCCCACGTACTATTCCACGTTAGAGAGTGCCAGAAATTGTCCCAAATACATTCCCCCTGTGATTTCTCTATATGTAGTCCTCTACTTGTGGACCTTTTCAATCCCCAAACATGGGAGGGAAGTCCATTAGTGGTTACTCTATTTGAGACATACCAAGGAATGATTCAATATGCATCTAGTTTAAGGGCCTCAGCATGAAGTCATCAGAGCGCCAACTCTCTGGGCCTTTGTTAGAACCACCTCTTATTACTAGCGGTAGGGTATTGCCCTAACCTTTTGCTGGAACAAATTTCTTTCTGCCAAAACACGTTCCAATTTTTCTGTGGTTCTCTTCAGTTCTTCCAGCTCTCTTTGGTTCTTCACCTTCGGTGTATGACGACCTCCACTCTCCTCATAGCCTCTTTCTTTCTCTCCAATGGCTGTAGCAGGGGTTGAGGCAGAAGCCACGGAAGAATAAGACCCTGGGTTCCAGGATTCAACTGCTTTTCTTCTCTCAGCAAGCTCCTCTCTGTTAAAAGGGATCAGCTGAATGGGAGCTCCTGAATCTTGAACACCTTTCGCCACACCGACAACAGCTACAAAAGGTCCCTTGTTTACCTCCTCCTTGTTTATGTTTGTGCTGCCTCTATTAGATTCTTCTGCTACCAATCTTGGCATCTGATCTTCTACTTCTTCAGGAAACAAGGACTCCTGGTGTTGGTCTTGGGCCCCTGAATACAGAACTGAAACCTCCCTACTCTGACTGGCATTCTTGTTTGCTTCTGGGTATTCTGGGGAGAGGTACGGCGGTGTGCTTCTCTCAGAGCTAGATTTATCTTGGCTGTTCTCCCCATCTGGGTTGCCAACAGAAGCTTCTACCCTCCTGTAAGAGCTAGGCATGGAGTAATCTAGAGGAGGTGTTGTCATCTCATTCTGGAGTCGTCTTCGTTTTTCCACAGGTTCCTCACCTAGGATCCATTTGTACTTACTGCAAGAAGAAGAGGCAATTAAATTGTAAGCAATCACAATACAGGCTAAATGTTCTTATTTTATGGAGCCTCTCTTCAATTTTCCCACATTAAAACTGATCCCACCTGTTCTCCACAGATTGTTTTAAATTAGTAAGACAGTTCTATCCTAATCCCCAGCCCCTTCACTCATGCAATTTGCTAAGGTAACAATTGGTCTTAAGGGAGAGATGAAATCAAAAGGTATGTAGAATCAGCCTTTGGATATAATAGGACCATGTTGACCTTGGTAAGAATTCTGAAAACAGGATTGAAAACCAGTCTGAACTAGAAGTTTCTAAAATGCAAGTAAAGGAAGACAAAAAAAAAAAAATACACGTAAAATCCCCTAACACGACAATGGAAAAAAAGGTCACAAAAAGTCTAGTGGAGTATGTGAAGGGGAACAAGCCAGCTCATTAATTTTAAAGTGTCACAAAAACCCTCCAAGTATCAAACATGCACTTTTTTTTTATAACAGAACATTACACAATTCCTTTGCCAGCCAACTAGATTGTGGTTATTGCCCATTATTCACTTATAAAAGTTAATTAAAACACAAGGCCTTAGTCAGAAACAAAGAAATTGACCTGGCCAATTCAAGTCACTTCCCCTTTATGACAAAAGAGCTCCCTTCTGTCAGGGGCAAACAAGCACTCCCTCAGTTCTTCAGGAAAGCCCAGGATGGTGACCTGAAATCACCTTCCATTTCTGGCTGAGATCTGCACTAAAGGTTGAAGGAACTACAAAACAACTGGCACCAGCAAAATTCATAGGCAATTTTATTCATGAGCAGGATAGCACCCCTCGTTTTATCCTTAGAATTATTTTGCCTTTGCTCCAGAAAACTGAGAAATTTCAAGGTAAAAATCAATTTTCAAATTTTCAATGTGAGTCAGGCATGTTACTGGCCACCTCACAGTATCTCAAGGCTGCCCACCTTTCTCTGAAATCTCTAAGAACATATGTAATTAGATATCTCAGATCTCAGTTTCTTATAATGCCCTGTATGTTCTTTAAAAGTAGTGTGGCTTCACTGATTTTTCTCTAATTTTTCTGTCCTTTTATTTGATATCCATTTTATTTTATTTTTTTTTAAGATTTATTTATACAAGAACCGGGGTACAGGCCTGATGTACGGGAGGGTGAGAGGCTTCACCAGAGACAGAGTGGGGAACAGAACAGGCAGACTGACGAAATACACTGCTGAGGGGAGCAGCGGGCAAGACAGGAGAGGTCTGCTGTGCCATGTGGAGAAATTTCTCGCTGGCCAGCCAGGATCAAACCGCATTGCAGAGGCTGCAGGACAGCTTCACAGTGGGGTGCTCAACTGCCTATGCCACCAGGGAGGCCCTCATATCCATTTTAAACATTTTATTATTCATTTTTTTCTGCAAGTTTTGAGTTTACCTTGCTCTTGTCTTTGTAGTTAGTTAAGGTGGTTTGTAAGTGGAGTTTGTTAGGTGATTTGAGATCTTTCTTCAATTTTAAGATAAGCATTTACAGGGCCTCCCCTGGTGGCACAGCGGTTGAGCGCTGGGCTGTGAGGCTGCCCGCAGCCTCTGCTGCGCGGTTTGTTCCCCAGCCACCGGAGAGGGTCCCACCAAAAAAAAAAAAAAAAAAAAGACAAGCATTTACAAATACATTTTGTCATGGGAGTACTGCTTTCATTTCATCCCATAAGTTTTGGTATTTTTTTTTTTCATTTTCTTCTTTTCAGGATATTTTCTAATTTCCTTTGTGATTTCTTCTTTTGCTCCTTTGCTATTTTGGAGTATGTTATTTAATTTACACATACTGGTGAATTTCCCAAATTTCCTTCTGTTGTTGAATTCTAATTTAACTCCACTGTGGTTGGAGAACACATTCTGCATATTTTCAATCCTTATTTTATAGTCTAATATATGGTCTATTCTGGAGAACATTCCATGTGCTCTTGAGAAGACTATGTATTATGTTGTTTGGAGTGGAGTGATCTGTATGTATTTGCCTGGCCTAGTAGGTTTATATCAATTTTCAACTTTCTTATTTCCTTGTTGCTCTTCTATTTCCTTGTTGACCCATTATTGAAACTGGGGTAGTGTGAAATCTCCAACTGTTATTGCTGTCTTATTTTTCCCTTCAGTTTTTTTTCTTCATGAACTTTGGGGGCTCTATTGTTAGGTTGCAATATAGGTTTAACTATTATCTTTCTGATGGGACTTAATCATTATAAAATGTCCCTCTTTATATGCAGTAAGAATTTTGTTTAAAAATCTATTTTGGGCCTCCCTGGTGGTGCAAGGGGTTAAGCACCGCACCGTGAAGCAATCCACAGCCTCTGCAGCACAAGTTCAATCCTGGCCTGCCAGGGAGCAACCCATATGGCGCAGCAGACCTCTCCTGACTCCCCCGCTGCTCCCCTCAGCAGTGTATTTCAGTCAGTCTGCCTGTTCTGTTCCCCACTGTCTCTGGTGAATCCTCTCACCCCCTGTAACTCTGGCCTATACCCCAGCTCTTGTACACATAAATAAATAAATCTTTAAAAAAATCTATTTTAGTCTGATATTGGTATAACTACCCCAGCTTTGTTAAGATGTTGCAGTTCGATGGTGCATCTTTTTCAATTCTTTTATTTTCAATGTGTTTGTATCTTTGAATCTAAAGTATATTAGACTCCAGTATATTTGGACACTTTTAAAAAATCCATTCTGATAATCTCTTTTTTGATTGGGTTGCTTTATGTAGTCACATTTAATGTCAATATTGACATTGCAGAATTTACCTCTGCTATTTAGCTTTTTGTTTCTTACATGTGCCATGTGGTGTTTGTTCCTCTACCGTTCCTCTTTTCAAGTTGCACGGGTATTTTCTAGTTTAACATTTACAATTCTATAGTCCATCGTTATAATTATTACTTTGTATGTCTTATGTCCTTTGAGGAAGCTGAGAGAAGTAGAGCAAGTACGTATTTATAATATTTATAGTTTGCTACAGCAGCCTTATTTTTCCATTTTTAGTTTTCCTCATTTCTTACAGAGGATCTGTGTTACCATCTGTTGTCACTCCTTTATTCCAGTAGTTTTGCTCCTACCCACCTCTCTTGTGGTGTGATTGTTATGCATTTTACATCTGTATATGAACCAATAAGGTCATATACACATATGAAATACAAATATATATTGTTTTATGCAATTAGTCTTTAAGTGAGTTAAGAACAGAAAGAAGAAACATCACATTATATTAAATTTTATAATTAATTACAGTTATTATTGTCAGTACTGACTTTTCATGTGAATTCAAATTACTGCCCGGTATCACCTGCTTTCAGTCTAAGGAACTACCTTAGTATTTCTTGTAAGGCATGCTTCCTAGAAAAAAAAATCCATCAGCTTTTGTTTATCTTGGAATCTATTTATTTTACCTTCATTTTCTAAAGCTAGTTTACTCAATTTAAGATTCTGGGTTGTCTTTTTTCTAGTATTTCTAACATGTCATCCCACAGCACAGCATTCTGGTCTCCATTGTTTCTGATGAGAAGTCAGTTGTTGATCTTTTTGAGGTTTTGTACATGATGAAGTGGATAGAAACAAAGGTGTATTACAGTGAAGAAATTCTTTTTCTGCCTTTGAATTTTTGTCTTTGCCTTTGGCTTTCAGTATTTCACTGATATGCCTGACTGAATCTCTTTGCATTTATACCATTTTGAGTTCACTGGATATACAGATTAATGTTTTTCACCAAATGTGGAGGTTTACCGTTATTATGTCTTTGAATATTTTTTACTCCTTTTTCTCTCGCCCCTTTCTATACTATTCTGCATGTGTTAGTGCACTTGATGGTGTCCCACATTTCTCTGAGGTTCTGTTCTTTTTTTTTTTTTTCAATTTTTTCTGTTTTTTTTTTGTAGCATAATTTACGATTTACAAATTTGATAGTTCTTTTTTCTAACAACTCTAAAATGTAGTTGACTCATTTTAGTGAAAATTTCATGTCAATTTTAGTGAAAATTGTACTTTTCACCTCCATAATATTCATGTTTCTTTTTAAGAAATAATTTCTGTCCCTTTATTGATATCCTTTACATGAGACAGGATCTCCTTCAGTTTTTTGAGCATATTTATAATGGCCACTTTGAAGCAGCCATTATAAGTATCTAGATCTCTTCAAGAGCAGTTTCTATTTCTTGCTTCTTTTTATTTTCTCGTGTACAGACCATATTTTCCTGTTTCTTTGAATGTCTCATAATTCTTTGTTAACAACTATATATTTTAGGTAATGTAGTACAGCAACTCTGATCCCCCTCCCTGAGTAAATAATGTTGCTATTGTTTGCTTGGGTGTTTATCTACTGGTTTGACTGAACTGACTCCATGAAATGTATTTCTTCTGCAGTTTGCAGCTTCTGATGCCTTCAAGTCCTGACCTGATTGATCCTGAAGTACAGCCTTGTGCTTATGCTCGGTCTTCTTACCCCCAGGGTAAGAAGTGCCAGGAAAACTGGCACAACAGTGCCAGGAAAACTGTTCTCGACTTGTTTTTGGGTTCTCTTTCTCTGCTACTAAACTTATTTTTCAGCCATTTTGCTTATTGTAACTTTTATCACGGGGCTCTGAGTGCCCTCTTAATTGTTCTCCAAGATTTACCATTATTATTTTTTTTTTTTAAGATTTATTTATTTATTTATTTATACAAGCACTGGGTACAGTCAGAAGCACGGGAGGGTGAGAGAATTTACCAGAGCCAGAGCAGGGAGCAGAGAAAGGCAGAAGGACCGAAGTACACTGCTGAGGGGAGCAGCGGGCGGCAGGAGAGGTCTGCGCGCCATGTGGGACCCTCCTCCGGTGGCCTTGGAGCAGCCGGGGATCGAGCCGACGCTGCTGAGGCTGCTGAGGCTGCGGGCAGCTTCACAACCCAGCGCTCAACCGCTGCGCCACCGGGGAGGCCCATACCATTATTTCTGACAATGCCCTTAGGAGTGGAATTCTCTAACATCTGTTCTACATAAAGTCAGTTCCTTTAGGTGAAAGGAGTTCTTCATCTTCACAAGCTGCCTTTCTCCCTAAGCAGAACTTCCATGCCTTGGTGCAAGGGGTAGGGGCAGGGAAAGTGGCCTCCTCCTCCAAGAATGAAACCTTTTTTGTTAAAAGTCAGCCCCCCTCTCAGATGACACCCTAGACTGGAAGCTAGGTGACAAGGGGGCCCCCAACTTCTTTTCTACACCCTCCTGGAGTAGAGCTCCTTGGCTAGTTTTCACAAAACACAGCTTGGAGGAGGATGGAAGAGGTTAAATGCCATCTACTCTTGCTGTTCTTCCTGAGCTCTACTAGATTATCTTGAATGAATGTTCCCCCAATTGCTACATCCCCTTAGGACAATTTCTAAGAACTGATAATGATTTTTAAAAAATTTCTTCCAGTTAAATGATTTGAAAGAGTCTCTCAGGCTCCTCATGTGTCCATTTTGAAAATCTGTCCAAAGATCATATTTTAAAGTGTTAATCTTGGCACCTTAATCAATTTTATTTATTTGCAAGACTCTTCTTCTGTTTCTACGTCACATTTGTAGTTTCAAATATCACTTTAAACATACTAGAATGTCGCTCCTTTTACCATTAAAGTATGATTTGGATTTTTTTGGTTATCCTTTTGGTTATCCTTGGTTTTTTTTTGGTTATCCTTAAAGCATGAACTAATTAGCTTAATCAAAGGCTCCCTAAATAGCTAAATAAATTAAAGTCACTAATTCTCACCTTTGTCCATGTACTTATGGCTACTTAAGATCTTAGCTTGTAACCACTCATGAATCCTAGCATGTACCGGATATACTTAAATATAAATATAAAATTTTGACAACCATAAGCTCTTTCATCTTTGATTCCATCACTGCTCCAGAAAAGTGACTTTCATACACTAAGCACTCAAATATATGCAGAATGAATGTACAGAAAGGGATTATTTCCTTTAACAGAAATAAACTTCCCAAAAAAGGTTCTACCTGTTTCCATACTAGCTGAACCTATTCTATATTTTAGGTCCTTCCCTCGTCTAGTTAGATTTGTGAGACTCCCAAAGCTGTTTCCAGTGACACCTCTGGAGCCCTTGCTAGGTCATATAACCTACTCCACTAGCACTTTTTCAAAGTGTTGTTTTAAAATTAAGTATACGTATTATTTTGTCTACAGTTAGTGAGCTGTACTACATGACCAAAGAATCCTAATCAGTTTCAGATTTTGATAATAACAAAGGAGATCTTTGTAACTCTTGCTAAACCTATTATTCCATTAACATCATTTTACTAGAAAACTGTATACATGAGCACCTTCTTTTCCCCTTGTAAAAAGGCATACCCTCTCCAATCCATCTGAATCCACCATAATGTAGCTTGAAATGACAAAATCATAATTCATGGACCTTACAAAACACAGACAGCATTAACGGCATCAATTATCATGCATCTTGTTCTCTTGAAAGAATATTATTCTCAAATTACCATTACAAATGAACAAAGTATTTGTCCTCTATCACCAAAACCCAACTGTGAATATAACAGTTCTATAAAGACTCATACAAAAAGCCCATAAAGACTGATGAAGTATGCCACCCAATGGATGTACTGCCATTCTGCACTTATAAAATACACACATATAATTTAGTATTTGCAATCTCTTTTAGATTACCAAAAGCCACCACAAAGTAACAAAAGGAAAACTGAAGAAAAAGGAAAAATGACAGCAGGGAAAAGAGCCTTCAAGAGCAACATCACTTTGGCAATATCACTCATGGCAATTCTGATACACGACTATCTCAAGGAGATCGAGGTAGAGAGGTATGACACTGTGCTTCAAAAAGACATAGCATTTACTGTATTTTGCTCCCAACCTATAATGGGAGTTGAGAAACTAAACTAAAACTAAACAGAACTGGGGTCAAGCCCCTGTGAATAAGACTGGACCATATTTTTTAACCCCTGGCCATATAGTTCAATCTTAGAAGTTGCTACTGCAAGATGATACAGATTCAAACATTAGTTACTGAATATCTACTATCTTCCAAGGCACTGTTCTAGATTCTTTCACACAGTTTCTCATTGAATTTCTTTGGAGTTTTATTAGCTTTGCTCATAATGGTTTAATTCTGCCTGAGACTTTTTGTTCATGTTCAGCGGGTCACGGGATTCTTCCAATATCTACAGGGCTTAATTACGGAAGAATCACCAAATAGGGGACTTGTACACCTGTAGCGATGTTTGTCCAGACCCACCTAAGAAGAAATAGGAAAAAGAATAAAGAATGTGGGGGAAAACCAGGAGTCACTTTACCCTATTATGTATTACATTGCTTCTATCCTACAATACATTACAGAGACATCCAAATTAAATGGGTCAATGACAAATTCCCAACCTACTGTATTCATAACCTACTGTCACATTATTTATGACTGTAGAAGTGTCTGATATTAGAGAGAAACTCTGTTTCTACACTATGGTTTGTCCTGCCAGAATTAAGAAACATAGCAGACAGGAAAAAGTGCTAATGGGAGTCGTGAGTTCCAGGGTCACAGCAGGATAGGGGCAGTCCTATCTTTCACTGGCTTCAAATATTCCTGATATTTAAGAAAAAGGTAAGTTTTGCTCCTTTTGGTCATAAAAGGTAATAAAATAATATTGATGAGGTGCTAGAAGGTGAACAAATAAAGCTCAAAATGAAACAGTAATATTTTACTCAAGGAAACAATGAAAGAAAAGGCTTACATAATGGTACCAACTTCCAACAGCTATTTTTGTACGTGGCCAACATGTGCTAGGCCCATGCGGCCCCAGAGAGCTGCAATATTCCTAACAACTTAAGGCAAGAAACAATGTTTATTTGTATAAAGTTGCCTTTCATTTGCATAGCACATTATGTTTTTCAAAGTTTTCATGTCCATGTATATCGTTTCTGTAATACCCAACATAATGTGAACACATAGTACACACACAAACACACTTGACAAAACAATCGCAATGTTGAAAAATTGGGGTACATGCAGCACATAAGTCCATCAACCTAAAATGCTGTTTATACTTCAGAATTCTCTGCTAGGCCTTAGGAAAACATAAACATGATAACCATACCAGCTTACTTTATAGGAAAACAAACCTGAGGCTTACTATTGGAGACAGACTATGCGTTCTACCCACCTGGAAAACTGAAAAACACTGGTATCCAGAGGTTTAAGCTGAAGAGAAAGTGTCCTGCTTTCTTCTCCAACTGAAAGAAGTGGGCTAGGGCTATCAATTCCCTCATAACCCATTGTCTTGTTATTCAGTTCATCCATATCTTGAATAGTAGGGATCTTCAGTGGATCAGTAAGTACCTAGCAAAGAAAGAAATGATTCATAAAAATCCCAATTATAAACTAAATACCAAAGGATGAGTCAAATCCTTCTGATGCTAGGAAAGAATACTTAGCCAAATAAAAAGAAACTGTTTCCTACACAAAACAAACAGCGCGCAGTAATGTACACTAGAACACTGAACCCAGGCACATTTAGTTAGAACCTTATCAGCTGGACACCGACAGACCTCCCCAACTCACTTATTGGCTCCTACTGTCATCCCACCCACATTAACCCAGGCCCCCTAAACGCCATCTAATTTTCCCTTGTGACCCAGTTGAAGGCTGGGTTTACACTCCTCTGAGATCTGTGATGAGGGTAGGGGCAGAGGGAATGAGCATTGCAGCAAGTGTCGGTCCTGATTTTGAAGAAATGCATGCGAGAGACTAACATATGTTCATAGTGCACACACAGAGACATGCGTCTGGGATCTCGTGGGGGAGCCAGCTTACGAAGAGTGATGAAGGTGAAGGAATATAAAGGGGGAGGTAAACTGAATGAGGACAGGGCAGTCCCAGGAAATCTCCCAATATCTACTTCAGACTCTTGAGCCAATATATTAGGACATGAAACCTGTTCATTCATATACCTGGGTCTTGGCAGGATGTCAGATGAATTGATATGAAATTGCCTCTATCCTCACCAGTCTGACCTACCCTGATTCAGTGGGTGGAAGGTGAATCTAACATGCGACTAGCAGATATCTCTGGGAAAGAGGGCCAAAAGGAAAATCATGCAGAAAGGCAGGGTTGGGTGGGGAAGATATATGGGTGCTATGGTGGCTGTCAGGAAAGGAGTGTCCCTGAAAGGACGGCCAACCTTATTGCACCCTTCAGCGTCCGGAGCTGGGCAACCATGTCCGAGAGACAGTGCTCCTGAAAATTCAAAACAGCAGAGTCTTTATAAAGCCAGCCAGCCTGAAAGCAGGGACAGGGGAGGGACACAAAGAACCACCCCTTCTCCCAAGAGGAAGGAGGAAGGAATCACCTCCGAATCCTGGAAAAAGGAGACCGAGGAAAGCCACATACTCAACAGGAGCAGCCTGTATGAGGATGGAACACAACCCTGAATGTTCCATAAGACTGAAAATGACATTTGCACTGACCAGAATTAGTACTAAATCCAAATCTGGGAAATAAAAATGGTTTGACTCTTCTATTTTTGGTGATCTGAACATCAGTAACAGCAGATCCAAGCAAAATTGAACGGTCCAATGGGAAAAAAGAGATACCAAAAGAAATGGTTCATTATTTCTATGCAGCTTTCAAGATTGCTGCTTCCTTCAACCTATGTCCACTGTTGGGGAAAATTTTGCGTGAGGAAAAGGAGAGAGCAGACGGGCTCTTACCTGGTGGCTCTCATTTTCTGTTGGCACCTTCTTCTTCTCCACAATTTGATCTCTAAGAGAAGACAAAAGTGCTATTTAGTTTATTCATGAAATTTCTCAGTCTGAAATAGATTACCAGTTTTGGATTTAGGTTAAAATATTCCTTCCAGATTAGAAATAGTGTAAGATCCATTGAGTCACTAAGGGTGCCTTCTTGAGCTCTGCTACTGAAGAGAGAATTCAAATGCTCCATCAAAAGAGAGGAGCTGAGGGCCTCCCTGGTGGCACATGGGGTTAAGCTATCCGCAGCCTCTGCAGCACAAGTTCGATCCCCAGCCAGCCAGGGAGAACCCCACGTGGCGCAGCAGACCTCTCCTGACTTGCCTGCTGCTCCCCTCAGCAATGCATTTCAGTCAGTCTGCCTGTTCTGTTCCCCGCTCTGTCTCTGGTGAATCCTCTCACCTCTACCCCATGCCTCTGGCCTGTACCCCAGTTCTTGTATGCATAAATAAATAAATCTTTTTTTTTTTTAAAGAGAGGAGCTGGGGAGGGAGGGAGAGAAACTAACAACAATCACTAATTGAGACATTTAGGAGATGATTAGAAGGAATACAATATTGAGAAAACAGGAAGGTGAGGTGGGAAATCATTAAAAAAAAAATATATATATATATATATATTTCTCTCTCCTCAAAACTGCCCTGTCCTCTCAGGAAGGGTCAGGCTCCCCTACTGCACATTACAGAAGGCCAGGTCAGATATACTCAACTGTTTCTTAGCTCTGCTCAAGTACAGGTCTTCATCAATGAGTTCCTGTTCCTCTGGAACAGAGCATCTCCTGCGGTATAAAGAAGAAATCATCTTTTGGAAGTAAAAATACCCTTCTCTTTTACATTTCACTTTTCTTACGACTATGATAAGCAGGTCAAAGAGGTTAACAACTCTGACAGAGGTCAGATTCCACCCACCATTACAAACAAAACCTGTGTGTAGTTTAATGTGTAGCAATTCTTATTTCAAGGCATACATGATGTAATTATTTTTGGTGCATATATCACCCTTTTGCCAGCAGATTCAAAATACTTTACAGTTACAAAATTCAGATTATGGTGAACACCATGAAACAAACTCTAATTTTTAAAAGTGATGTTCCAGGGCCTCCCTGGTGGCGCAGTGGTTGAGCGCCGGGTTGAGAAGCTGCCCGCAGCCTCTGCAGCACCGGTTCGATCCCCGGCCACTGGGTGGGGGGTCCCACATGGCGCACAGACCTCTCCTGCCGCCTGCTACTCCCCTCAGTGGTGTAATTTGGTCCTTCTTCCTGTTCTGGCTCTGGTGAATTCTCTCACCCTCCCGCGCTTCTGACTGTACCCAGTGCTTGTATAAATAAATAAATAAATCTTAAAAAAAAAAAAACTCCCAGACATTTAAAAAAATAAAAAATAAATAAAAGTGACGTTCCAGCACAAGAGAGATTTGCTTGAGGTTCCATAAAGAGAGAGTATTGCTGAGAGTAGAACCTTGTTCTTCTGCCTCTCATCTAAGAAAGTAATTCTCAAGGTGGAGTCTAGAAGCAGGAAAGTCCCTAAATTAGGTAAAGATGCCTGAAGAAGATCAGTGGCTATGACAGAGGCTACCAATAAGGGACGAGGGCTTTATGTCATAGAAAGGACAGAATAGAAACTAGCAAAGAGGAGAAAGAAGGAGGATTCTATAAATGAAGTGTGATGAAGAGAATTTTAGTAGTTAAAAACCTAAAGGAGTACTGGAAAATGTATTCAATGGTCAAGAGCAATTCTAGAAACAAACAAAAATTAATAATTGGAAATGCTGTTATACCCATTTTATCAGGGGCAAGGTGTCCTAGAAGGCTATGTTTCTTGGACTAAATGCAAACTGACAGGAGACACAGGATTCACAATTGAAAATTCTAAGTACTCAGTCCCACATTCTACTGTAATCATATAATCCTAGTTACTCTCCATGGAGAGGTGCTGCGGTACATGTGGAGACCGATGGATAATGCTCAGCCATTACAGATCAAGATTTCATTTAATTTCCTTCATTAAATTTTTTTTTCCTAAAAAGCATATTTTGCTTTAGTATCTTTTTATCAGCATTTATCCTGCAGAAAAAAATTTAAAAAGTCACTTGCTACATCAGCAGACTGATGTATTATTATGAACCTATGTGGCTACTGAGCCAAAGAAAGTATTTGTTAAATTGACATGAATGCTCATGCATATGCCAGGCACTAGCCAGATGTTAGATGCTGCAAGGAACCCATGGTATATTAGGGCGACAAACATGTAAACAAAAGCACTGAGTGTGTAACACACACTACAATAGATTCAGGTATAGGAAGCAAATGAAGAAAAATCATCAACTCAACCTGAAACATAAAGCCCCTGTTCTCAAAGAGTTTACAACCTCTTGAAGAGCCAAAGTATACACATATGAAAAACATCTGAAAAACACAAAGCAGTAAAGTGAACAAATGTCAAAAATTAAATACCACAGGAAGCCGGAGTACAATCACTGTATATATTATCAACAGGAAAAGTATCACACGAAATGCACAGGCTTCCCAGGTGGAGTAACTCGTCTAGGGAGCTGGAATGTAGAAAGTCACTGATTCCTCTTGCTGACACTGTCAAAATTATGGGTAAGAGGGAACGAGTGTGGTATGCGTGAGGAACAGTCAAGTCATAGGGCCTGGCTAAAGCATAGGGTTTGAATTAATGTACAATGAAAAAATAAGGTTAGAAAAGGGGCTTGACTGCCAGGCTGAAAGCTGAAGTGTGTAGAAGTGAGAAGTGTTTTAGAATACAGAAACAAATCAGTTGCTTTCTCAGGCACAGTCTTGCACCCTAAGCGTACCTGTACTTTGGATGGGAATTATAGTAACAAAACCATCTTGCAGGTAATGTAGATGGATCAACCTTGCCAGGAAGTTTCCTCCATTTAAGACATTCATCACACTGTACCCATGTCTGGTCAGGAATCTTCCTGAATGAAGGAAAACAGAAGTGTGACAATTTATATCCTAGCTTTATACTTATTGTACATTAGAAAGGCACACCACGAAAGTGAAGGAACAGATTTTTTAGTATAAAAATGTCAGAGCTGTTGTAATCTAGTGTTGAATATGGACGCACTCTGAACTTAACAAATAAAATAATTATAGAATAACACCAGATAGAGGTATAAAAAATAGTTACAAATATCAACATAGTGAACCACCATTCTTTAGTCAATATATTTATCCTGGAATCTCTTGTTCATTTTCACTGTATTTTTTTTTAAAGATTTATTTATTTATGCATATAAGAACTGGGGTACAGGCCAGAGGTGTGTGTATTGTAGGGTGAGAGGATTCATCAGAGACAGAGTGGAGAACAGAACAGGCAGACTGGCTGAAATACACTGCTGAGGGGAGCAGCAGGTGAGTCAGGAGAGGTCTGCTGTGCCATGTGGTTATCTCCCTGGCCGGGGATTGAACTCGTGCTGCAGTGGCTGCAGATAACTTCGTTGCTTGCGTCTTAACCCCTCGCGCCACCAGCGAGGCCCTAACTGTAAGTATATTAACTAGGAAAATATATTTATTACAATATTACCAAGAAGTAAAACCCATAGAATCATTTATAAAACCCATCCAATCCCATTACAGGTTTAAAATGCATTTGCAGGACTCACTGAAGCATCATCATCAAAACAGCCCCTCCATTTCTCTGCAGATGCCCTAGTCCTCTTTTTCTCCTTTCAAAAAAGGTCTTTGTGTGCATTTCAGTCAAAATGTTATTAGGTTGATGTTCCCAAATTAATCTTTAAAAGTAATATAAATCTGGGACTCCCTGGTGGCTCAAGGGGTTAAATCTCAGCACTATGAAGCTTTCTGCAGCCTCTGCAGCTCCCTGGCCAGGGAGCTACCCACATGGCAGCAGACCTCTCCTGTCTCTCTCGCTGCTCCCCTCAGCAGTGTATTTTAGTCAATCCACCTGCTCTGTTCCCCACTCTGTCTCTGGTGAATCCTCTCACACCCTGCACCACTGGCCTACTCCCCAGCTCTTGTATGCATAGATAAATAAAATAAATCTTTGAAAAAATAAAAGTAGGGGCCTCCCTGGTGGCACAAGGGGTTAAGCACCGCACTATGAAGCAATCCGCAGCATCTGCAGCATGAGTTCAATCCCCGGCCGGCCAGAAGGAAACCCACATGGCGCAGCAGACCTCTCCTGTCTCGCCCACTGCTCCCCTCAGCAGTGTGTTTCAGTCAGTCTGCCTGTTCTGCTCCCCACTCTGTCTCTGGTGAATCTTCTCACCCCCCACACCTCTGGCCTGTACCCCAGCTCTTGTATGCATAAATAAATAAATCTTTAAAAAAAATAAAAGTAATATAAATTTGATTTAAGTTTCATAATGAAATGATGGCTCCAGACCAACAGTTGGGTTAAATTAAGATAAAACTCTTCTAGATTTCTACTCTTACAACATACCCATTTGCATCCACCTCAGCAAGTGTAACCCAGTTACCTACACCTTAGAGCAAATTTGCTTCTCTGTGAAGGAGGTGGCCTATATATAGTAGAAGTAGGCAGCACTTAAGGTGTGAGACAGGCTGGCAGGGGAAAAGTTAGAGAAAAGACAGAAGGAAGACAGACTAGGGCCAGATTAAAACCCTAATTAGCCAAGGGTGGTGTGTGTACACATTTCAATGGAGTGGTGTGATTCTTTAATGTCTTTGTTCAACATTTTCTTTTCTTCATAAATAGTGCTTTTCTCCCTAATTATAAAAGTAATATAAACTCATTGAGAAACTGGAAAATACAGAAAGATATTTAAAAAAAAAAACATCAAAGGCACTTGGAATTCTAGCATGCAAATACAATAGCCCCCCCTTTTTTTTTTAAACTATATATTTTTTAAAGATTTATTTATTTTTATAGAAGAGCTGGGGTACAGGCCAGAGGTGTGGGAAGGTAAGAGGATTCACCAGAGACAGAGCAGAGAGCAGAACAGGCAGACAACGGAAATACACTGCTGAGAGGAGCAGCGGGCACGACAGGAGAGGTCTGCCATGCCATGTGGGGATCTCCCTGGGTGGCCGGGAATTCTTTTTAAACAGAGAGAATTTGCACACATTTTTTCCTGTCTCCTGCCTCCAGGTCGCTCCAACCTTGCAATCTCTAAATGCTAAGCTCAGGCCTGACCTCTGGTGTCTATGTATGTCCATACAGGTATTGTTTTTTTTTTTTTTTTTAAATAATAAATTTTATTTTTGTATTCCCCATACATTTGCAATCCCCCCATTCTGACCCCAATCTGTCCCCTCCCGCCCCCCACTCCCCAAAAACTGTCTCTGGTTCATAGTTTTTTGTTGATTTTGATTTTCATTTTCTTATAGTTATTCATTTTCCTGGTCCCTTATTTAAGTTCTCTAGATTCCTGCTATGAGTGAGACCATCCGGTATTTTTCTTTTTCTTTCTGGCTTATTTCGCTGAGCATGATCCCTTCCAGCGCCATCCATGTTGCTGCAAATTGCATGTGTTTATCTTTTTTGAATGCTGAGTAATATTCCATGGTATATATGTACCACATCTTCTTGATCCAGTCATCTATTTTTTGGCATTTGGGCTCATACAGCTATTGTTTTATTTAGAGTCAGAGCCAGAAAAAAAGCAGTAAAGGTAGTAGTGGGAGGAGAGGAAATGTCACATTATTTTTGTTTTCCTATGTACGTACACAGAAAAATCTCTCATAGAAGCATGCTAATATTTATTACTCTCTTGGGGACAAGTACACTTAGAGATAGCAACTCCCTGCCTCAAGTTACATGCAGACCACAGTAGACCCTTCTATTCAGGCAGACAGGAGAGGCTTTTAGTTTGTGCTTGCCATAAATAGGTAGTTAAGGTAATATGCCATATTCTCCTCACTGGATCTTTCCAGAAGTAATAGGGTTTGGGGGCTTGTCTGCATATATTTGAACCTTTGGATCTACCACTTTTTACTTGTCTTAAGCAAGTTACTTAAACTCTTGCTGTATAAGTCCCTACATCATTAAAGAAGTAATAATATCTTTCTCTTAGAGTTGTTGTGAAAATAAGCGTGAATACATATAAAGAACTGAGACCAGTGCCTACCATATAAGTACTCAACAAATAACCATTATTGCAATCCCGCCTACAGAAAGGTTGTTTAACGCACAAACACACATTCCAGCATATATGAAAATCTGCTTCACTTCATTAATCATGTCTTATTTGACAGGCAAAAAATGGCACCTCATCTTAATTTGCATTTCTTTGAAAACCATGGAGGCTGAACATAAGAAGTCTAGAATAAGACAATTATGATATTCATTCAGCAATCAGGTTGCCTTTCAAACAAAATCTTATATCATAAATTTGTCTGATGATTTCCACTAACAAAAAAACAGGTGCCTACCCCAAAAGGAATTTAACATTGTAATCTTTGTTTTGAAGGTGGTATATGTGTGTTCTTACTCATTCTGTCCTTTGGAGTATTCCTGGCCCACCCAGGCATTTCATCCAGATCCACATTTCTTTATTTCTATTCCTGGCACACCCAGGCATTTCATCCAGATCCACATTTCTTTATTTCCCTGATTTAGGTTCGATAAATTCTACCTTTTTTCTGATATGCTAAGATCTCTATTTCTACTCTCAAATTCCTCAGTATAGTTCCAATAATGTTCACTAGGAATAGAGAAAGGAAGTTTTCTAACATTTCTTACTTATCATATGCCAGGCATTATGTTAAAAATGTTATCCCATCTAGTTTACTATACTCAGAGAAGTGAAGTGATTTACCCAAGTTCACTCAACTATTAAGAAGCAGATCCAGATTTTCAACCCAGGAGTGTCTGATTTAAATGGCCACCATCTCCTACTATATCTCACTGCCTAGAGTATAAACTGACAGTACTAAACTTTTCATATTTATGATCCAAACCATACAAGTGTTAAAGCAGAATGAAGAGGTTGAGAGGATGGAAGTGATACCTATGATTTCCTATTCTTAGTTAATTAGACTTTATGTGAAAAACACCATCTTATCCTTGTTCCTTCCATTTGCTCTATGAACATTAGCCCTAACACTTCCAGTTTCTACATCTACTACTCACGGTATTGGCCTGGCTATAGCAGAGTTCTCAAAATTCTCTTGGGAGGTCTTTTCCTTCCAATAAGCATTGAGCTTCTGGGCAAGGGCATTTATTGTCAACCTGAAAAAAAAAAAAAAACAAGAAGTGTATCAATGTTTAGCATTTTCTGAACAATTATCTGATCTTTGAGACACTCCCATTTAACAGAAAGGCAATAATTTAGAATATTCAGCATAGATTTGAACATGTACAGTTTCAGAAACTAGAATAAGAATCTACTGCCTTTGAAAATTGCATATCAAAATGACAAAGTCAAAATACTGAATGATCACTTTGGTTGAAAAGATAAAATGGTCAGGAGTCAAAAAAAAAGTATTATGCTCTCCAAAAATTTCATGGTTTTTAGAATAATGGTGCAGGGAGTAGGGGATGATATTAGGGACTATGACAGAGGACTAAATTGGAGAGCCAGGACAGACTCAAATACTGTGAAGATTAAGGCAACAGGCAAACAATTCAGGACAATGCTCAAACTCAGAGGGTCAAATACTGCATCCTAACCACTACAAATCAATCAAATCTGAACATAAAAATGGTCTATATAGTTTTTCTACATCATGTAGATCATAGCAGTTATAGCACCAATGGGTAACAAAGTTTCCTTCCACCTTCTGCTACGTAGCTGTTAGTGGAATCTGTACTCCAGTTTTGACTCTTGCACTTTCTCCTTTCTCCTTCTTTCCAAATGAATAACAGTAGACCCAGTGTCAAAGAATGCAATTTGTATAAGTCAAAATCTGAATTTACTTTTTAAAACTGACAGCTTTCTAATTACTAATTCCTATTTAATTCTGTAGCCCAGGATTACAATAACATAGAGCTATTTATACAAGCTTAATAGTTTTTAGATCTCTTAACTTGCTGGGTCATTCCCCAAGGTTTTTGCATATCTCTTACCTTCTTTACTTCTACCTTATTCATATTAAATTAGATTCTGGCTACACACAGAAAATTAAATAATCGTATATGAGCACTCTACAATGTCATATGAATATTTCTACTTCTATGTTCATATCCTTCCTTCCAAGGCACGTTCTAATAAAAGAAGTAGATTAGACAGGATACTGGGAAAATGGTGGAGTAGGCAGCACCAGAAATCTATCTCCTTACCAAGATGACAGTTACACTGAGCAAAATCTATCTGATACAACTATTTTAGATCTCTGGAGTCTATTGAAGGCTTGCAACTTCCAGGGGAAGGCTTGAATGATAAATTTGCAAATTTTAGCTCTTAGCACAGTAGTAGCTTTCTGTCTCCTACCACAAGCCCTATAGCAAGGCATCTATATACACATTCCAAGAGCAGATTGTATGAGCCAAGGTGGGCAAAAAGGACTATGTCTTCCAAATATTGGGGATCTGTGTTCTGATCATTGATTTCTGCTACCACAAAGAAAATAACCATAAAATATACACAAAAGAAAATGAGAAAGGAATTTAAATATTTCACAAAAAAGAAAATCAACTAAACACAAAAGATGACAGTAATGCTGGGCACGAAGGCCAAAAATCCTATAAGAAATATAGAAAACAAATAGTACAACAGAAGTCCCTCCTTATCAATAATTTCTTTAAATGTAAATGGATTAAATTCACCAATCAAAATACAGACATTGGTGGGATGGGTGGAAAAAAAACATGATCCAAGTATATGCTGTCTACAAGACACTAACATCAGATACAAAGACACAGATAGGTTGAAAGTAAAGCAGTGGAAAAGGATAAATAGCAACCAAAAACAGAGTATGGGTTACTACACCAATAATAGACAAAACAGACTATAAGTCACAATAACTAACTAACCTGAGTGTCCGTTGATGTATGAATGGATAAGCAAAATGTAGTATGCAGTCATGCATGGATTAGCAATGGGAATTATATTCTAAGAAAGTAAAACTGGGTGATTTTGCTGTTGTGCAAGTGTCATACAGTATGTAGTTACACAAATCTTGACAGTACAATCTATTGTGACCACTGTAGTATATGGAGTCTGTCATTGAGTAAAATGTTAACTGATGCATGACTGTATACATGGAATATTATGCAGGCTTAAAAAAGGAACTTCTGACATATGGTACGACTTTCTAAACATTAAATTCCAAGCACATTATTTTATGATCAGTGAAATAAGAGAGTCACAAAACACAAGTATTGTATGATTTTACTTATATGAAGTAGTTAGCACAGTCAAAATCATAGACACAGTAGTAAGTAGAAAGGTAGTTGCCGGGGGCTAGAGAGGTGGGGAATTAGTGTTTAATTGGTGCAGAGTTTCAGTTTTGCAAGAAGAAAAGTATTCTGGAGATGAATGGCAGTGATAGTTGCATAATAATATACTGTACTTAATACTATAATGCACTTAATACTACTAACTATACACTTAAAAATGGTTAAGATGGTAAATTTTATGTGTATTTTCCACAATTAAAAAACACTGAAAAAGGGAAGTAGATATCTGGTTACCAGGAGTTGGAGAGAAGAGGGAGAAGAGTAACATAATGGACAAGGGGTTAATTTTTGGGGTGGCAAAAAAGTTTTGGAGTTAGATAGTGGTGATATTGGTACAACTTTCTAAACATATTAAAAACCAGTGAATTGTACAATTAAAAATAGTGACTTTCATGTGATGCAAACTGTATTTCTCAAAAAAAAAAACCTGTTCTCATGTTCATGTAAAATTTACTGAAGTAAAGTTTACAAATTGTAAAATCCATCTTTTAAAATGTGTATTTTTATCAATTTGACAAATGTATAATCACATTACCATTACCCAAATCAAGATGTTGCTCTCATGTAATTTGAAACCCCATTTTTTTTTCCTGGCAAAAAGCCTGTCTTGACTCCATTGTTCTATTATTAATCTTCTTCTTTAAACTTGCCCAATCCTTGTATATGTGGTCTATACCCAATCCCTCCTCTCCATCCTTCTGAATGTCCTACAATATAGTTTCTATCATTGCCACTCAACTAAACAGATCTTTCCCCCAATCTCATTATTCTATCAATGATCCTAGCAATATCTGAGTCCACCAAATGTGAGATTTTGATCTCTGATTCTTCCTTCTCCCTTATCTTAGTGTCAATATGCCACCAAAATTTTAAATCTATTTTTCTTAGTATCTGTCATATACTTCCTTTTTCACAGCTACTGTTATTTCAGTCACCTACACTAGTCTAACAGCCTCTAATCCTTCCTACAACCTCCTTCTAGATTTACCAACTGACATAATCCATATTAAGCAGTCTAAATGTGTAATGTACTATATTCTTAAAATTGTCTCAAATAGCTCTCCTATTGAAAGATGCACAATGAATTATCACTGCACTACTATACAACCCACTGTCACCTCCTCCTTTTTTTTTTTTTAAAGATTTATTTATTTATTTATAAAAGCACTGGGTACAGTCAGAAGCACGAGAGGGTGAGAGAATTCACCAGAGCAGGAGCGGGGAGCAGAACAGGCAGACTGATGAAGTACACTGCTGAGGGAGCAGCTGGTGCAGCAGGAGAGGTCTGCACGCCATGTGGGACCCTCGCATGCGGCTAGGGATTGAACTGGTGCTGCAGAGGCTGCGGGCAGCTTTGCAGCCCAGCGCTCAACCGCTATGCCACCGGGGAGGCCCTGTCACCTCCTTCTAAGACAGAGGTTCTCAAACCTTTTTGGTTCATGACACCCTCTGTGTCTCAACTTTTATGCGGCACCCTTAGGTAAAAGAAATAGGTTCCATTTATTAGTTAGGTCCAAGCAACTACATATATGTGATCCAAACAACTTAAAATGTATTTCTGTATTAAATTTAGTATACGTTTGAAAAAAAATACATAAAAATTGAAAGTGTTCCTTTCTTAAATAACCATAATTACTTAATATTGGGATGTATATGCCTGTTGGGTACTGTATAGCTTTTCAAATTTTGGAATCAAACAGGACACAGCATTTCTCACTTTTTCAACACAGATTTTCATGTATTACTTGCTTTTTATCACAACCACTGAAAACCCAGATGCAATAAAAAGGAATACAGGAGATTTTGGCACCTGAAAGTGAGTTCCTACTATAACAAACACTGAAAAAATGTCTTTAGAAATGGGCAGAGGGCAGAGGCTGAAAAACTTTGAGGATCATGACAAAAATAGCTTAGATTGGGTCTCCCCAGTGGCACAGCGGTTGAGCGCTGGGTTGCGAAGCTGCCCGCGGCCTCTGCGGCACCGGTTAGATCCCCGGCTGCTCCCCGGCCACCGGAGAAGGGTCCCACATGGCGCGCAGACCTCTCCTGCCGCCCGCTGCTCCCCTCAACAGTGTACTTTGTCAGTCTGCCTGTTCTGTTCCCCGCTCTGGCTCTGGTGAATTCTCTCACCCTCCTGAGCTTCTGACTGTACCCAGTGCATGTATAAACAAAACAAACAAACAAATAAATAAATAAAAAAACATGCCTCTATAAAAAAATAGCTTACATTGCCTTAAATATGGATGTTAGAAATATGTTAACTTCACTGATGAGAGCTCAGAGAAAGTGAGGAGCATGGTAAAAAAAAAATGCAAATTTCCTTAGAGAATACCAAAATCATTGTGAACAGACTGCTAGTAGAAATATGGATGCTGAAGGTGTTGCTGGTGAATGCTGAGAAGGAACATGTTATTAGAAAACTTGGAGAAAGGCAATCATGGGGGATTAAACTTAGCAGAATGATGTGCTATAGTTATGTGGAAAATATAACCTGTAAATAATGAAGGTGGACATTTATCAGATTTCCAAGGAAAGTCTTGAAAGTGTGTCCTGGTACCTTCTTGCTGCTATGTAAAATGTGAGGAGAAAGAAATTTCAGGCAAGAATTGTTCAGTAAAAAGGGACCAAGATTTAATGATTTCAGAAATTCTCAGCCTATCCAGATTGAAAAAGATGTTAAAATTTAGACTCAATGTCAGGAAAGCATACTATAGAGTAAGAGTCAAGGCTGGGGTTGGACAACCTCTTGCTAGTATCTCAGAAAGAGCAAAAGGTCAAGAGTATTCAGTCACATAAAAAGATCTTTGACAAGATTAAACATGTGAGTCACATCTCTATAGCTATCTCAGGAGAAGCCAAGAATAGAAATAGGATTACCTAGGAAAAATCAATTAAGAGTCTCTTATCTGATGGAGTAAGTATTCATGACATACATGGGAGACCCACAAAGTCCTTAAGAATAGTATACTAACACAAAAGCCTGCTAGATTGGACTGAAAGGGGTAAAGAGAATATAAAATGAAAGGCTGTTGAACCTCCAAAACTCTACAGTTAGGAAACAGTCTGGTGACACTACCCAGCTGCAAACACATGTGCCATATTTTTATTTTATAACATTTTGGTCATTCAGATTTCTCATATATATATTTGGTATTCTCTCACAGTTCTTGGTTTACAGGTCCTAAGTCTTAGTGCTCCCTATGTTGAGTGATAAATGGGTCTCTTATTATGTTAATGAGATGACTTTGGTGTGCACCTAAGGATGGCAACTGGTTGCCATGGCAACCAACTAATATGACTAGAAGGTAGAATTTACAGTAAAGTCCCTTGATGTTGTGGAAAGAGAGAGGAGCTGGAGGTTGAGTTCAATAGCTAATGACCAATGATTTAATTCATCCTATGAAGTAATAAAGTTCCATAAAAATAGAAGAAAAGGAGGTTTCAGGGAGCTTTTGGGTTGCTGAACACGTGAACATTTGAGAATGGTATGCCTGGAGAAGGCCTGGAAGCTCCATGCCTTTTTCCCATACCTTGACCTATGGAAATCTTCCATCTGGCTGTTCTTCAATATTATCCTTTGCAATAAAGCAGTGATATAATGTATGAACAGGTTTTTTTGAGTTCTGTGAGCTGCTCTAGCAAATTAATCAGACCTGAGGAGGGTATCCTAAGAATCTATGACCCATAGCCAGTTGCTCAAAAGCACAGGTAAGTGCCTGGGCTTGCATCTAAAGTGGAGGGTGGTCTTGGGACATTGTGCCTTTAACCTGTGGAATCTGATATCATCTTGGGGTAAACAGTGTCAGAAATTAGCTGATCTGAGTTGAATTATTGGACATATTACTGGTATCCAAGAATTGATGGCTGGCATGGGGAAGACTCCACAAACCCAATAAGAATTGGGTCCAGGAACCTCTTACAACATGGTATTCTTTATGGAAAGGAAATATGACGCTGAAGGTGTGCCACAAACCAGGAAGGGAGAATCTCAAGTCAGAGGGTGAAGCTGTGAGCCTTAGATTATTTTCACGTTTTGAAACGTAATGGCATTAGGTTGGCTGTATTTTGAAATTGCTTGGGACCTCTCTGACTCTTTTTTTATTCTACTGTTTAAACTGGAATATCTATAACTGATATCTTATGCTTGTCCCATCATTGTATTTTCAGAGCAAAATACAATCAATCAATTAATCAAACTTGTCTACAGAAGGAGAGAAATTTTGCCCCAAGATGCATCAGACTCAGAATATCACCTATACTTGATTTAAATGAGGATTTGGGAATTCTGAGTTGATGAATTAAGATCAGAGTTTAGACTTTGAGTTGATGCTGTAATAATTGAGACTTTTGAGGATGTTGGGATGGGGTAAACGTATTTTGCATGTAAGATGTAAGTGGATCGGGGGCCTCCCTGGTGGCGCAGCAGCTGAGCGCTGGGCTGTAAAGCTGCCCGCAGCCTCTGCAGTGCCGGTTCGATCCCCGGCCGCCGGCGAGGGTCCCACATGGCGCTCAGACCTCTCCTGCTGTGCCCGCTGCTCCCCTCAACAGTGTATTTTGTCAGTCTGCCTGTTCTGTTCCCCGCTTTGGCTCTGGTGAATTCTCTTACCCTCCTGCACTTCTGAGTGTACCCAGTGCTTATATAAATAAATAAATAAATCTTTAAAAAAAAAGATGTAAGTGAATCTCAGGGGGCAAGAAAGCAGAGTCAGAGGTGAGGACAAAAGCATAGTCACTGGAGTGGTATGATGTGAGGAGGAGTCAAGCCACCATTGATGGCTTTGAACACTGGAGGAAGAGGGCTATTGGCTAAAGAATGTTAGCAGCCTCTAGAAGCTGGAAATGACAAGGTGATATATTTTTCCCTAGAGCCTCCAGAAAGGAATGAAGCCTTGTCAATACCGTTACTTTAGCCCAATGAGATTCCAGTTGGACTTAGAGTCTACAGAACTCTAAGATAATAAATAAATGTTATATCAAGCCAAGTTTGTAGCAATTTTTTACAACAGCAATAGAAAACAATTTCTACTCTTTATTGACAGAAGTATCACTGTATTTCCCACAAACATTTAAAATACCCTATGGCTGCCCTGTGAGTTTATTATATGCAGCTCAGCACATAGTTTGGGAACTGTGGCTCTAGGAGAGGGGTCAGCAAACTACAGCCTGTGGGCCAAATCCCAGTCACCACCCATTTTTGTAAACAAAATCATATTGGACACACACACTCATTCCTTTACTATTGTCTGTGGTTGCTGTCATACTATAGAGGAACTGAGTAGTTGTGACAGAACATGTGGCCCACAGACCCTACAATATTTACTTTCTGGCTCTTCACAGAAAAATTTGCCAGTCCCTGCCTGTACAATATAGCCCTCTATCCATCTAGCTTTATTTGCTTTCACTTTAGTTCTTTCACTTTATCCCCACTCCCCATATTCTTACCATTCTGAGTCCCTGTCACCACCTTAGATCATGCTATAATTTCAAACTGGAATTCCTTTCCCTCCCATTTTTAAATGCTGTATCTTTTAAGGCAAATCTCACATCATACCTTCTACTCAAAACCTTCTCTATCTATTCTATCAGGGTATTTTTCCTATACCATACTACTTATATTTTGGTTGATCAAACAGTCATTTATTGCTCTCTAAATTGTTTCATGTATGTGACAACGTGTTATTACAAATAGACTACAAGCTCCTCAAAGACAACAATCACATCTTGAATTTGTCTAGAAAATCCCACAAAGCCTAGCCACTGTGCCATGTACCAATAGGGCGCTGAGTTAATATGTTGATTCCATCTCTTAAGCTGAAATTCACTGTAAAAAATTTGAGCCCTGATAGTTGCAGCTGAAACCTGATATCCACAACTATTAAAAGTGATATCACAGATGATTTATTCATAGACATTCCAGTAGGATGATGGCTAGTGTCTCTTTTAGCATTTGTGGTTTTGTTATCTATAATACTCCTAGGATGAGCCTGTGATCTTAGACATTTTTCTCTGATTTCCCTCTAAAATTTCCTTATTTCTATGTAAACATATTTTAATTTTATATAAAATAGAATAAAAAAGGAGAAGACTTGGGATAAGAGTTATGTGCATTTATTAGTCTCAGAAGACTGCATGCAGTATAGTATACTAGTTTTCTGGGTTTTTTTGTAAAATGTGTGGTAGATATTAAGTTACTTAAGCCAGAAATCCTATCTATTTAATTGAATAAACTTACTGCCTACGAAATATCTCTATTTGGATCTCCTGTAATAACCTCAAATTCATATTGAAATTAAACATCACAAATCAAGAATCTAACACCACTAAAATTTATTTTATATATTTTTTTATTTTCTTACATTGTTGTTCATTTTTTATAGTATTTGATTTCTCCCCTCAAGTGTAGTCCCCATAGTTCTCCCACCACCATAGCACCCGTGAACCATCACCATAGTCCCTTGTGCTCTTCCCTCCCATTTTGACCCCTCTCCCTCCCCCTCCTCTGCTGTGTGCCTCAGATCTATGGTTTGCTGGCAAGTTTTGTCTTTTTCCTGATCCTTGGCACATAGGAGATTATCTCACAATTCCTGATAACAGAAGTAATGAGTGATCCAATTCCTCTGCTAAAGTTTTGAAGCAATTATATCCTTGCTTTAACAACTCCTTTCTTTGTCTTCTAAAGGTATACTTGCTGGTTCAGTCTCAATACCAAGTTCTTTTCTGATTCTTATCTATTTGTCTTACCTATTAAATCTAGATGTTTCCCTGAAAATACACATTGCTCCTCTTGCTCCAATACTTTTTCTCAATCTGTTCACAGACTTAAAAAATCATTTGAAGCAACTTCACATTGCTGCTTTTCCCCCAAATTATTCAATAACTTTAGGTCTACTGATCTGTGTTCATTAAGGTCAATTTCAAGGCTTTTTGTTTCACCAGAAGTATTTTACTAAATGACTCTTTGTACACTCTTTGTACATTCTTTCCACAATTTCTAGAGGTAAGGTTTACTTCAACTGGACTCCATACATCATGTATCAGTAAGCTTTCATTTAAAATTCAAATCATTTCACTCATATGTGGAAAATAAAAAAAACTAGCAAAAACAAAATCAAACAGATAATAAGAACAAAATGGGAGTTATCAGAGGTAAAAAGGGAAGGGAGCTGGGTGGAATGGGTAAAGGGTGTCAACTGCATGGTAGTGTATATGTAAACTAGACTTTTTTTTAAAAAAAAATTTATTTATTTATGCATACAAGATCTGGGGTATAGGCCAGAGGTGTGAAGGCTGAGAGGATTCACCAGAGACAGAGTGGGGAACAGAACAGGCAGACCGACTGAAATACACTGTTGATGGGAGCAGCCGGCAAGCCAGGAGAGGTCTGCGGTGCCATGTGGGTAGCTCCTTGGCTGGTGATCGAACTCATGCTGCAGGGGCTGTGGACACTTCATAGGTTATATCTTAACCCCTTGTGCACCAGGGAGGCCCTAAACTAGACTTTCAATGGTGATTATAATGCAGTATATACAGACATTGAACTATAATTGATGTACACATGAAATCTATATAATGTTTTGCACTAATGTTATTTCAATAAGAAAATTAATGGGCCTTCCTGGTGGCTCACAGGTTAAAGTATCAGTGCTATCAAGTTATCACCAGCCACTGCAGCATGAGTTTGATCCCCAGCCAGGGAGCTAACCCACATGGCGCAGCAGACCTCTCCTGTCACACCTGCTGCTCCCCTCAGCAGTATATTTCAGTAGATCTGCCTGTTCTGCTCCCCACTCTGTCTCTGGTGAATCTGCTCACCCTCCACACCTCTGGCTTATACCCTAGTTCTTGTATGCATAAATAAATAAAATTTAAAAAATAAAATTAAAATAAAATCACTTTATCTTTAATCTTAGAAAATAGATTTGAAGGAATTCTCAGTTAACTTATCTGGCTGGGTTTTAAAGATGATTTTAGAGGTTTCAGAGATTAGAATCCTTTCTTAATGAACTCTCAGAAACAGCTCAGGTTGGGAATGACTCACCTGTACTCCTTGGTGTACTCAAAGTCTTGTTTGTTGTAGGCAGGTTTTAAGAAATTGCACTCAATGACTCCAACTACTCCCACACCTTCTCCATGAGTTGGCTTAGAAGAAAAATATTAATTTCAACACTTACATTACTATTGGCTGCCTGCAGGCATTTCCTTTTAATGCTTAACAATAATAGGTTATATAACATTCATGGGCAAAGAAAGGCCAGTAAGATCTAGAGAAACACTCAGTATTCCTCAATGGGCTGCAAGTATTGCATTGAACTGGAACCTCTGGCAAATTTTAGGACACATATTTTCAAACTATGATCCATAGATCTCTAGAGTTTTCTAGGGATTAACAGCCATCTCTCAGACACGATCTCTACCTTCATGTTTTATATTCTGGGATGGTCGTAAGATTTCATTTGAACAAAGAACGACACTTAAGAAAAAATCAAGGGTAAATATGACTGTTCTAGGGAATGAAACCAAATGTCATCTGAAAAAAAGTTAAGATGCTCTGCAATTATCATACACTATCTTCTAAAGAAATTTTATATGTGCAGGATATCAAACAACTAGTAAAGATAGTCAGACTTGTAATTATTAAATATAAGTTGATACAGGAGAATTTTGGAATTATTGGGTTGTTGGAAAAGTCATGACTGATTTTTGCAACAGATGGCAGTAGTTCATCTTTGGAAGTACTAGAATCATTTGCATCTATTGATAAAATCTTTTTAATTATTTAATGAAGGAACTGAGTTAAGGCATAATTAGACTGGCACACAAATAAGAATTGCATGATAGAAAAGATGATATAAAGGAATTGTATGATATGACAAGAAAAAGCAAACAACCAAGATTGCAAACTAGCAAAGCTAGCTGGGTCTTCTAACAGGGACCCCATGGCTCATGTGAAAGTGGATGCTGGGTGTGGCAGGCGGGGAAACTCCCACTGCTGCTGTTCCAGGGGGCCCCACAGGAACCCCCGAGGCTCCTGTGCGCAAACCCAGATGGTGCCCAGGTGAGAGGCCGTTGGCAGGCTGCGCGCTAAGGTGGCCAGCAGGAAACACCCCAGCTACCAGCCGCCCACACTCAGAGGCCTCTAGGCATTGTGAAGTCCCTGTTACAATATGACTGCCCTATTGTATAATATCCAGCTCTTTATCATTCTTTGTGCATTAATAATCTTGTCTGTGTAACAGGAATGAATGGGATACTTGTAGATATTACTACATGTAGTTTGATTTATAAAGTATCTTCATGCTATTTATCCCTTTCAAGTCTCTCAAACCTGTACCTTGTGAGGCAGGCAAGCTGGTAATATTATTGTCGTTTCCATTTTATATGTAAGGAAATTGACCTTAGAGAAATTAAACAACTTATTCAAAGTTACCCAGTTTGGAAATTAAAAAGTCAGGACTTGATTCTTGGTCATCAACCACTAAATTTCATGCATCTTCCACCATGTCTATTGTTGTCCCAAGAAAATAGAAAGAGTACCTTAAACACTAGTAAACTGATACACATAGTGGAGTTGCTTGTGTTCTAATGCTACCTCTCACTAATAGCTACCAAGAAAAAAATGCATTCAGTGAAGTTTCTCGGTTGAGTAACAGCTAGGAGAGGAGAAGTAGAAAGTTTTCAACATAAGACAGCAAAGTTCCACAACCATATTTAAAACCATCATTACATGGAGGTCTATCCATTACCGTCCAGGGAGTCTAACCCCTGGACAGACTTTCAACCTTTTCCTACTCTTTTCTGCTCTCTAGGACGAAGAAACATTCATGACTCACCTTCACCTGACATCCCACCTTTTCAAAGGACCTGATGAGTCGGTTGTTATGATACATCATTACTCCAAACTGGTTATTATTCTTGCAAGAGAACCCAAAAGTTATTTTCACCTGTTTATTCTGAGAAGAAAATTATTAAGGAGACAAACACTAGAGTCTTTAGCAGAAAAAATATTGTATACTATAGTAAAAATCATCATTGGATGTAAATTGGTACAACCTTTCTAGAGGGCACTGAAAAAATCTGTAGCAACAGTCTTGAAACTTCTTAACTTTTGACTAAAGCACTCTCTTTCAAGGAATTTATACTACAGAAAGAGTCAGGGAAGTCCATAAAGTTTCATGAGTTTCAGAGTTTTATCAATTAGTTATAATGGCAGAAAAACAATATAAGTGCTTGACAATAAAGGAATAATTAAATAACTGCTGATATATTCACATGGTCGATTATGCAGCTATTAAAATTATGTCCTTGTGACACAGAAACATCAATTCCAAAGAACACCTGCACCCCTATGTTTATAGCAGCACTGTTTACAATAGCTAAGCTTTGGAAACAGCCCAAATGCCCAAAAATAGATGACTGGATCAAGAAGATGTGGTACATATACACCATGGAATATTACTCAGCATTCAAAAAAGATAAACACATGCAATTTGCAGCAACATGGATGGCGCTGGAAGGGATCATGCTCAGCGAAATAAGCCAGAAAGAAAAAGAAAAATACCGGATGGTCTCACTCATAGCAGGAATCTAGAGAACTTAAATAAGGGACCAGGAAAATGAGTAACTATAAAAAAGTGAAAATCAAAATCAACAAAAAACTATGAACCAGAGACAGTTTTTGGGGAGTGGGGGGTGGGAAGGGAGGGATTGGGGTCAAAATGGGGGGGGTTGCAATTGTATGGGGAATATAAAAATAAAATTTATTATTTAAAAAAAATAAACTTGCCATGAAATTAAAAAAAAAATTATGTCCTTGAAAAATATATGAGAACATTAGAAAATGTTCAGAATATAACAAGCATTTTCTAAAAAATATGTGTATATAAATATATGCATAGAATAGATTGCAAGAAAATATGCTGGGATGCCATCTGTGATTTAAAAATTCATAAATAATCATAGAATATTTCTTAACTTTGCTAGCAGCCCAATTTGCTATCAGGTATCCCAGGTTCTGATAAGAGTTGTAAATGGTACAACACAAATCCAAACAATTGTAAGCAATCACATTAAACACAATGAAAGCAAACGCTCTAAGAACAAAATCACTTTTAAAGGTAAAGGAAATGAATAGTTCTTCTGTAATATATTTCAAGGGAAGCAGTTAACAAGTTAACAAATTTGGCTAGAAGAAATAAAACATGAATAATGATAAGTTTTTAACAAGTTCTATTTGATTTAAAAGCCAAAGTAAGAGAGTAAGGACAATATAGGGAAATAGACACTGAGATTTTCATT
Organism: Talpa europaea; assembly: GCF_964194135.1. NCBI lineage: Eukaryota > Metazoa > Chordata > Mammalia > Eulipotyphla > Talpidae > Talpa > Talpa europaea. The sequence goes on from NC_140081.1 coordinate 66,114,265, forward strand.
ACAACAAATGCTAAGAAAATTTCATGTCCAAATAAGTTCAATGAAAACTTAATTTTGTTACTTATTTAAAAAAAAATGATGTCCACGGCCACCTCCAAATAATAAGCTACTAGCACCAAATCCATGTGAACAAATGAATCAACTATGATAGAAAGATGTGCAACAAGTCAACAAGTGAGGACATAATACAGTAATGTCTGACTCAGAATATCTAATGTTCTAGGCTCCAGAAGCTCAAATCGAACTTCAAACAAGATCCTATTCCAATACAAAAACAAAGCAGGACAAAATCCCCTAAAACAAATAAAACTTCACACCATAAAATTAACATTTTTGAGATAAAGACTGCTGAAAACTTTCTGTTGTATGTTTCTACAATTCTAAATTATGGGGTAGGAGTACACTGGGGTAGAAGGTTGCCCAAATTAGTATAAGGAGAAAAGATAAAAGGAAGGAAGAGGTCTTTGAGGGATAAATAAGTAGCATCAGTGACCCTGGGGGAAATTTTATTGGGGTTTCATTTTATTGATGCCTATAGTGACTTCAGTTAGCCTAAATTCTAATAGTGAAAGGTAACTAATAATGGAAAGGGGGTTGAGAAGAGTTGATGTACATATGGAATACGTCCATAGGAGTTGTCCCGATAGAAACCCATAAAAGAAAGACGCTGGACACAGGTATGTGGTATATATCCTGAAACAATAGGTAGAAAGCACTTTTTTTCAACTGGCTCCATTAAACTTACAGTACTAAGATCCTAGCTCATAGGATCTTAAGTTATAATTCCACAAATGATATTCTAGAGGACTAGCAATTATATGTTGTTTCAATTACAACCATTTTTTCCTTCTAAGAAATAGGGTTAAATCTGGGGTAAACTTTGTATTTCATTAGATAGCAAGATAACTTAAGCTAGGATCTTAGTGATCCTATAAGCTGTTATTATACCTACAGATGCTAACAGTGCTCACTGTGATTTTGCTAAGTTGGGTTTGTTTGGGTCAGGAAAAGACAAACAGGCTAAATAACACTTTTGATTTTTTTTCCTTTTAAATCAGGCATTTTTAAACAAGAAAGCACACTTTTGATAAAGGAAATAGTATGAACACTTTTCTTGGGCCAAGAGCTATGCTTCATTACTAGAAAAGGAAGTACAAGAGCAATTCTTATGAGTTCTGCTTATGAGTTCTCCACCTTTCAAAGTCTTTTTGCTTTTTGTCAAAAAGCCACCAACAATGATGGACCTAGTTTCCATAGTTCATCTTAAGATTTTCTCAGTGTAGTGGTGAGGAGGGGTAGGAATGGAAATGAGTAATTACTTCTCCAAGTGGCTGCATTTAAGAAGTATCAGGAAATTCATGTCACACCTGTTGAAGATTTATCTCACCCTAGAAAAATCAGCCTTTAATTCTACTCTCTTAACTTCCATCAACATTAAGGCTGCACTTGTTATGAGAAAAATCACACTAAGTTCAAAAGACTAACAAGTTCGAGCCAACATTTTGCTGATTTCAATCAATGTAACATATAATGAAATTCCAGTACAAACCAAACAGTGTGGATTATTCCTTACAGCAGAGATTCTCAAACTTAGCTACTCATTACAATCAGCCAAGGTTTTAAAAATAAATATTTCATATGAATAAAAGAATTTCAGAAACCATTGAACTAGAATATTCAAAATCTCAGAATTTTAATAACATTCAGGTGATTCCTGATAAAAAATATGTGTATAGATTGACATTTAAGAAATACCTCCATAGAGTACGTGTAATAGGATTTGCACTGTAACACACAATTTTGAATTGGCAAAGGGAAGACTTGTCCTTCTGTGCCAACCTGAAAATCCAACCCTGAAACGATGAGGTTAACATCACGCAGTTGTAAGGATACTGTGAAGGTTGGTTTATATATATCATATCCTACATTGGCCAGGGTCTTAGCAATCATCTGGGTGGTCACCTTCTTTTGACGCAGAAAAATTTTCATTCGTGGCTTCATATACAGAATACCACAAAATGCCTATGGAACAGTGAAGAGAAAGTCGTTATATACTCCCACTTCCATTGACATCTCCATAAAACACTATTAGCAACTGAGAGTTATTCTGGGTAAAGATTTGACTCAGTTTCTATACTCTTCTACACACTAAAATGCTGCTGATTATATTAACCAAACTGTTTCAGTGGAGACTATGAAAATGAATCCTAGCACAGGTCTAAAATGTTGTCACTTTATATAACTAAATTGAGATTTTTGAACAATATTTTCATGTTATAGGAAATCTTACCTCCTCCCATTGTTGAAGAAAAAGCACTCTTACTCACCCGTAAAGAATATTCTGTTTCTGGCAGCTCAGAAGTAACATCACCAGTCTCTTTTTCTTCTGTGCCAAAGTCTGATACCAAGATGTCATATTGATCTGTATCAAAGTCCAACTCAGACTTTCCATCTTTATTTCTGGGTAAAAGAGACAAGTACCAATCTAACAAAAACTGGCTCCAAAGGACAAAAACGCACTAGGAACCCAAGAGAAAAGAAACAATATGAGCCAAAACTCAGGTTTCTATTTCTTTCCCTGACTACCAGTGCAAAGGAAATACAAACTACTTGGCTTGAAGATCACATAATATATTTGAGTGTATTTCCAGTCTAAACAAATCTACTATGTTTCATAGAAGTGGTGATGCCAAGTAAAGAAAAGGGTGGTGGGGCGGGAAGGAACATGAGAATGTCTGTGATCTGATAAGTCAAATGAATGTCAGCTAGCCTCAAAGCAGGATCTTAAAATAGAACCAATTTTTTTGGGTATTGTTGGGTAGGTCATTCAACATCATTTTCTACAACCGAATGAATAGAAAAATCCAAACCTACTTCTTCTAACTTCAGCAAAAGTATAAGGTCTAATGAAATACAAAGCTTGCCCCAGATTTAACCCTATCTTAGAAGGGAAAAAATGGTTGTAATTGAAACAGCATATAATCGCTAGTCCTCTAGAATATCATTTATGGAATTAGCATTTAAGATAAGTGTTCATATTCCTTTTGTAAGGACCTTTCTTCTTCCCATGGCCTTTTTAGGTCACTTAGCTTTAATCCATTCCAAGACCCTGGGCTACATCACTAGCAACTGCCAGGGGGAAAAAAAGGCAAGACCCATTTTTGTTCCTAGAAAAAAATTCAAAACAAATGATGGGTTATAGAGCAAACAGAAATATCAGAACAATGGTTCCCAAAATTTGTTTTGTAGAATAGTAGCCCCTCACGATCCTCTTCGATAAAAAATAAAGAAAAGTTGATGATCAAATAAAATTGAGAGACAATAGCTATCTGTCAGAGTCACCTCAAGTTCTAGTGATATTCCCTCGTACTGCAGGCTCTGCAAGCTCAGAGCAGCTGTGTCAAAAACAGGATTCCTTCTCCAGGCCTGGCCAGAGCCACTATGATATGTAGCCTGTATAAAGTCTGTGTCACTGTAATAGTATATTCTGGATTTTCCAGGATAACACTGATTCTTATTACTCCACCCCTTCTAATGCATATACTCTGAGGGGATCCCCTGTTCTCCCTGTTCCTCACCATTCACTATCCAAGGAAAAGGGAGAAACATTTTTGAAATTGGATACTAAATTGCTCTCTTAAATATTTTTAGTGAACACTGGCATATTAAAACCTCTGGGAATTCCTGCAATAAATTGACACGGTAAGCTTTGGTTAAGCCAGCTTTTCCCAAAGTTATTTGACCATGGAATCCTTTATTTACATACCACCTACTACCATATAACTGAGAAGCAATGTACAAAGAAAAAAGTTAGTTTGGCGTTTAGATCGAGGGGAAAAGGTCCTTTTTAATATAATTGTATTACTTGATGTTTTCCCAACAGGACATGTAAAGATCTAAATTACTAATTTGTGAATTCTCTTTACTTTTTAAAATTGAAAATACTCATATAATACTCTAGTATGGTTTTTATGTAAGTTTTACCCAGAAAAGTGATAATGTGTAATACTTGACCTGAAGAGAAAAAGAATTACTATATCCACTACCCTGTTCTATGAAACAAACCAATAATACTTAGTTCATATTAAAGGTATTTAGGGTTTTTTTTTAAAGATTCAGTTATTTATGCAGACAAGAACTGGGGTGTAGGCCAGAGGTGCGGGAGGTGAGAGGATTCACCAAGTGGGGAGTAGAACAGGCAGATCTATTGAAATACACTGCTGAGGGAAGCAGCGGGCGAGACAGGAGAGGTCTGCTGTGCCATGTGGGTTAGCTTCCTGTCCGGGGATCGAACTTAAGCTGCAGTGGCAGCAGATAGCTTGGTAGCACTGTGTCTTTAATCCCTGTGCCATCAGGGAGTCCCTTAAAGGTATTTAGGTTTTAGCAGACACTGTTAAATGTATCACATTTGACATGACAAGATCAAACAAATGTTGTATCCTAGAATATTTCTAGATTGTTTGATTAGGTCTAAACACACAATCTGAAATCATCCTCACTATAATTCAAATTTATCTGCTTCAAAAATTTTTTACTTGGGCCTCCCTAGTGGCACAAGGGGTTGAGTGCAGCACTGTGAAGCTGTCCGCAGCCTCTGAACCGCAAATTCAATCCCTGGCCAGGGAGCTGGCCACATGGAGCAGCAGACCTCTCCTGTCTTGCCCTCTGCTCTCCTCAGCAGTGTATTTCAATCGATCTGCCTGTTCCGTTCCCCACTCTGTCTCCTGTGGGTCCTTTGACCTCCCACACCTCTGGCCTATACCACAGTTCTTGTATGCATAAATAAATAAATCTTAAAAAAATTTTTTTTCTACTAATCCAGCCACTCTGAAAGCAAACAATACATAGATCCTTATTTGTAAAATTTTGAGGCAGGTTGTGCTGCTACCCTGATTTCTCTTCCTCATACTTTATTTTCATTGTCAAATAAGGTAAAATAACTATCATTTACCTACCTCAAAATAAATGTCCCTGAATAAAAAATAGATGGATTTAAATGGATTCTGAGGATCTTAGCATGTCTTGATTATTTTGTAAGACTATTCATGTGCTACATTTTACCAACAAGAATTATTATCTCAAACAGAGCTGTGATTCTAAGAAAGTTAAGGAAGGGTATGCAATGAGATATAAACATGTATTAAATTGATCTATTCTGCTTCTCTAGAGAGACTTATTAAAATGTACTTTGTAATACTACCTTTGCTATTTAGAATCTACCCCCCTTGAAATACTATACCTGCGAATGTTCCAAATGAGAACGCGAGTTCCTTTTTTGCCTGGGATGGCATCAAACTGGGACAGCAGGTCATTTTCACTGTTGAAAATTGAATAATTCAAGATGGCTTCTAGGCTGGGCAAGGAATCCTCAGTAATAATCATTTTTTGTAAAAACAAATATAGTCAAAGAAAAATTAATACCTTAGGATGCTATCAATTGGGAAGATCTGCCTGTTGGGTTGTGTGCTTAGACCAAAATATAGACATAAAGCATGTGTGTTACTGCTACAGAAGAAAAGGGAATGGGGAGAATGGTTGTGGAGACAAACAGCAACATTAGCTACACATGCAGAATACCGCTTCAAAGACAGAATGTAAACAGAGACAGTCCTATATTTAAGAAATAGGCCAAAGGCTGAATCTTGAAGACTCTTTGGAAGCAATGAATTCAAAGCCATGCTGCTTGAGGTCAAGACAACCTGGTGTCTAAAAGGAATAATAACTTGTCCAGGTAGAAGGATGTGAGCTAGTCTGCTATCCGATAAACTGATAAATGGTATGTTTCTAGGCATATGACACAAATATAGCTACACTTAAGGGGAAAAAAGAGAAGGCCCAGGGTAATGGTGGTGGCGAAGAGATACCCTATGTAGGTCAATTCACATAACAGTGAAAATTTCAATGCAGCAAAAACATTTCATGGCACAACTCTTTTTTAAAAAATTAATAAACAGTAGTCATAGGAAAACGGAGTAGAAGCTGCCCTTTGTTACGACACATTTATACTACAAGGACACATCTCTATTTGTAAGGGTGTCTCCCTCTCTGGACTAGGAAGATGACCAAATCTCTAGAAATTCATTAATGGAAATGGCGTTGACTTAAATCTGCTTAACAACTGTGCCCGTTTATGGTGCTTTCCTGGTAACCACCCCAAAATAGCATTCCCCTCACCCCATATCTTTTGTCTTTAGCTGAAGACTTTAATTAAAGTAATAGCTCTGGGCCATTCCAAGAAGCTACTCCATTTTCCTGGGTCTCTCCCATGTATATAGGAGGTATACATGTTATTAAACTTGTTTGGTTTTCTGTTTAAAATATTATTTAGTATTTTGATTAATTTTCAGTCCTTTACATAACTATATAACTTCTGGGTTACATTTTTACTCCTCCATAAGTGCAATGTCCCATGCCCTTCCTTCCCTTTTCCTCCTCCCCTCTCCCCCCATTCCTTCTGGGAACCAGCACATTTTTCACAGAAGTTAAGAATTATTTTTACTCTCTTTTTACCAGAATGTGTTCTTTGGTTATTTATATTCCTATACATACACACACACACACACACACACACACACAGACATATTTAAACCATCCAGTATCTATCTAATATATATATATATATATATTTAAAAGAGGAAAATTCCAGTTAAATTTAAGACATTTGAATACCTCTTTAAATATAAAAACTCTTATAGCCGGATTTGACCTGAAGAAAGAGGTTTCTATTAAAATAGTCCAGTTAGACTAATTTTTAACCAACAGTCTCCACTTCCAGAAAGGATATTGTTTTGCTGGCTGAATGGAACAATGGGTACAATAACAGCCTGGGCCTGGACACATTCCAGATAGGTCTGTGACAGAAGTCCAACAGTGAGAGTACCCCCATTCTTGGTGAAGACTAGAGCGTCCTTTCCTAGCCGCATGGAGCCTGACTTGAAACCATTACCAAAGACCCCGATGGGACACTGGCTCTTCTTTATTACTTTATCTGTAAAGCCAAAGCTGTAATTACACAAGAAAAAAGAAATCAGAAATGTAAAAAAGCATCCTAAGAAGGATAACAGACAGAAGTTTGGCTTACAAATGAACACTTGCAAAAATTCCTCCTGTTTTCTTCCTGTTGGTATTTCTGGACAAAATTATTAACTTCAAAACACAGGAAACTACTATGGGGTAGTGGGACTAATTTTCTATAAGGCTTGTATGTACATAAACATTTCCATAACATGTAAGTCAAGCTTTGTGAAAGCAGTCTCTTGTCACTGACTAGGCGAGATAGCCGGGGAAGGCCACAGGCAGTTTGCAGCGATAAAACCATTCTAATTGTTAGAACTAAAGTTAGGTTACGGTGAAAATGACAGTTATCTCACAGTATACCCTAGAAAATGTAATGAAAGTACCAGATAGTGGCACTGGTCAGAGGTGCGAAATAGACATCCCCTGGTTATATGACCCTGTAGAAATCTGAAAGTCAGAGGTTATATATCTTGACAATCTCAACTCTCCACCCAAAGGATAACCCTTCTAATTCTTACACTCCGCTCCATCTGCTGGGACAGTTCATTGGATTGTGCCCAACAGATAAAAATAGGTAGTTCTACTTCTGAGTATCAGCAAACAGCTGCAGTATTTCTCTCTTGTTCTATTAAGGGCGTTTTACTGAGCCACCTCAACAATCTCCTTATAATCAGCTTAATCTGGGGGCCAGATCCCTTCCCTTCCTTATATTCTTCATTCAGACACACACACAAAATAATAGAACCAAAAGAAAAAATCAGAGATATGAAAGGTAAACATGATTCTCTTCCTCCTGTATTATCTTCCCTCACCACAAATAAAACTACTTTTAAGCACTTCTTCTCTTCAGATTGACTAATCATACAATGTCGTACACTACCATTCATTCAATAAATATTTCCTAAGTAGCTATTATGTGCCATGCATCGTGCTAAGTACTGGAGACACAACTATTAATAAAAGACACATGTTTCTTGCCCTTGTGGTTTACCATCTAAGGAAGGATTTTGTATATTACAGATGAGAATCTTCGCCAACATAATAGATGTTTTGAGCAGCTTGGTCTTGGCTCTCACTCTTTTGAGCAGGGCTGAGGTACTAGGTTTCTAATTCCTGAAAGCTGTGGTTTGTGTTTATATCATAAGAGAGGGGGCCACTTTTTAATTTCCTAATTCAAAGTGTTATGCAATGATTATGTCCTTCTAGAGTAGACACTTTACAGGAGTTTGTATATCATACAAATGACTCTAGCCACAGAAAAAAGGTAGTATCTAGGGCAGTGGTTCCTTTAAAAAAAAAAACCAGCACTGGGCCTCCCCTGGTGGCGCAGTGGTTGAGCACTGGACTGCGAAGCTGCCGGCAGCCTCTGCAGCGCCGGTTTGATCCCTGGCTGCTCCCCGGCCACCGGAGAAGGTTCCCACATGGTGCGCAGACCTCTCCTGCCGCCCGCTGCTCCCCTCAGCAGTGTCCTTCGGTCCTTCTGCCTGTTCTGTTCCCCGCTCTGGCTCTGGTGAATTCTCTCACCCTCCCGCGCTTCTGACTGTACCCAGTGCTTGTATAAACAAATAAAAATCTTAAAAAAAAAAAAAAAACAGCACTGACTTTCTGTTGTCTGTGGACTTGAGTATTCCAGGAAATAAACTTAATAGAAATTGGTAAGATTCAGCGTTCATATTCCTTTTGTGAAGAATTGGCTAGAAAAGATGGGTGATTATGAGAATTAAATTATGTACTGAATGCACAATATTTTATAAATAATAGCGTAGTATTCAAACTTTAATTTTAAGCGAACTCTTCAACTATTTTTAATGTTAAAAAGCTTCAATTAGGTGATCAAGGGAACGTGCTGAAATCAAGGGAGACTACAGGACTCCCTTAATTTTCTATTCATTCTTGCCTCTGCTGTCTATCATCTCTTGTTTTCCTTTGTAAGTATAAACCCTCACTGTGTTACCTGGTTTGGGGAGACCAAAGGACTATATAAGGTTGAGAAGATAAGTGGTAGGGCAGGGCCAGAACTAGAATGCAAAAGGATAAGAATAATGAGGAGAAAGGAGCTGGAAGTTCTATGTTTTGTGGCTATTATTATGTTCCTCCTATTGCTGTTATATTCCACTGAACTCTTCTGTGTGCTCTTTTATTCCACTTACACTCCTATGTTAGGTATTTTATTTAACCGCAAATTGCAGAATGGATGCCAGATAGCAATTAAATAACTACAGGCATACCTCAGAGACACTGCAGGTTTGATTCCAGGCTACTGCACTGAAGCATATATCACAATAAAACAAATCATGAATATGTTGGTTTTCTAGTGTATATATAAAACTTATATTTATACTAGGCTGCCATCTATTAAGTGTTCAATAGCATCATAGCTTATAAAAATGCACATACCTTAATTTAAACACACTTTATTGCTTAAGAAGTTCATCATGTGCCACTTCTAAACCATTTTGCTAGTGGAGGGTGACAGTAGTAACATCCCAGATCATTGATCACAGATCACCATAAGAAATAAAATAATAATGAAAAGTTTGAGATATTGTGATAAATTACCAAAATGTGAGAGACATGATGTGAGCACATGCTGCTGGAAAAATGGTGCCAATAGACCACCTTCTTTGTCACAAATCTTCAATTTGTAAAAAAAAAAAAAAAAAGCAGTATCTGTACCACACTATAAAGCACAATAAAATGAGGTATGCCTTACCTAATATAAAAGCCCATACAGTAAACAATAATTGAAATATAAGAATGAATTTTATGTATTTCGGGACAGCTTGGTCATTTTCTACAGAGATAGCTCAGATAGGTGGTTTGTCTTCACTAAATAAGTCCTGCTTTATCATCAGGGTGGGGGGAGGGGTGGATACCAGCTCTTTTGAGTAGAATCTAGAACTATAGCAGCTGGTCTTCAACTCCCTAAAATGTCAAGAATCTAGAATCTAGAGAGAGAAATTTAAATTGAGATTCTAACCAATGAAATAAATCTGGGCAAGTCCATGGACACACAAAGGCAGGTACTGCTGTTGCCCGGATATCCTGGTGATGTAACCAGCAATGTAAAAGGATGAAATACTGCTAAGCACACTGTTAATCTCTGGCTTGTTTTAGAACAAACCTACTAGGAAAAGTACTTCTATACAGAGGTAGAAATACCTTCAATCTGTGGCTTTATGGTTGCTTTTAGTCCATGACCTTTGAAAGAGGTGTTTCACCTTGCTGAACATATAGATTATCTGGTTCACACACTACCCCCAGAAGCCAAAGAGAATTAATCATGGACCATAAAGTAATTCAATTATAGGTTTTCCCTTTTTAATTTGATTTCATGGGATTCTGTACATATGGGAAAGAGTGTCGGTGTAGTTATATAACTATTTCATTACTCTGAAAATAGGAAAAAGTGCTTAAAGAGTTGGAAAATGTGGATAGAATTATAAATGTTATAGGTCAAACAGAATTTCTGTAGGCTTAATAATTTTGAATAATCACCTCTATTATTTTTTCCAAATACAAAAGTAAAGCCCCACACCAAAGACAGAAAATTTAATATACTTAATAAAGATTTTCAAAGCTATCTCTACAGTTCAACTACCTAAGAAGAAATGAGGGTAAGTGGAATCCTTGGCTAGAAGTTAGGATTGGACTAAATGATCTCTTTTAAATAATGGGACCTTCTAGCTGATTCAAGTTTGTTTTAAGATATAATCACAAATTAAATCCAGTACATACACTATATATAACCCAAAATTCATTTAAAAAATTCTCTAAAATTAATTTTAAATCTGAGAAATAATTGCTCAGCTTAAATTAGTGGGAAACATTTGGCATGCTAATGCCAAAACATGCTAGAGCTAAAGAAGTTTCTGCCCCCTCTTCTCTGTTTTATTACTTGGGGAGGGACAAAAATTTTGAATGAATGATACTCAGCCTTCATATTTCAACTCAAATGTCATTTCTTCAGGGTAGCCTTTTTTGATTCATTATATGCTCTCATAGAAACTGTACTCTTCATAACACTTACTTTTAGATGGAATGACCCATTTAGTTTTATTACGAGTCAATTCTTTTCTATCTCATTCAACTGTCAGCCCCTAAGAACTAGGATCATGTTTGTCTGGTTCACCACTTTGTCTCCAGTGACTTTCACATTGGTGCTGAGAAAAAACTGTTGAGTGAATTTGGAACAAAGATTGTCACAATTATTTTGAAACCATCCTCCTCCTTCCTCCTGCCTTGTAATTATAAATGTCAACTTTCACAGGTGTAGTATTGTAACAGGGGAAGGGGAGGTTCCAGATTCCCTGCCCTACCCTAAGGAAAGGTGGAGTTGAGCAGGGAGGGGAAGCTAGAGAAGATGGGGAGAAGGAAGGAAGGATGATGAAGATTTTGAGAAGGCACATTGCAGAGAGACATGTGAAGAGGCTGTGCTTGCTTCTCAGCCTTGAACTTGCACCAAGGACTTGGGGAACATGGAAAGAGACATTTGGAAGAGGCAGAGATGTGGGTGAGAGACCCATGGGGAAGCTGACAATAGCAGCCTTTATCTTGACTTGGGCTTTGATTTTACTCTTCCAGACTTGCCTGGTGCCTTCTGCCTCCCCCACCATTTTTTTAAAGATTTATTTATTTATGCAAGAACTGGGGCACAGGCCACAGGCGCAGGAGGGTGAGAGAACCCACCAGAGACAGAGCAGGGAGCAGAACAGGCAGGCGGACCGAAAACACTGCTTGAGGGGAGCAGCGGGCGAGACAGGAAAGGTCTGCTGCGCCATGTGGGTATCTTCCTGGCCAGCTGGGAATTGAACCCGTGCTGCGGGCAGCTTCACAGTGCTGTGCTCAACCTGCTGCGCCACCAGGGGGACCCCCTTCTGCTCCTTTCCTATGGGTCCCCACCAGGAGGTGCCTTAGACTTGTGGCAAGCTTTTGAGCCTCAGCAGTTCTGCTCTTCTCTCTATTGCATACTAATTGTATTAAAGATTCAAGTTATTTTCTCTCTCTCTTTTTTTTATTTTTGTGGGACCCTCACCAGCGGCCGGGGAACTACAGAGGCTGCGGGCAGCCTCGCAGCCCAGCACTCAACCGCTGAGCCACCAGGGGAGGCCCTAAAGTTATTTTCTATTTTTTTTTTTTTTGCACAGAAGAAATGGGGTGTAGGATAGAGGTACAGATGACTCACCAGAGACAGAGTGGGGAGCAGAACATGGAAATTTTTATTGAAATACACTGCTAAGGGGAGCAGCAGGCAAGACAGGAGAGGTCTGCTGTGCCATATGTGGGTCACCGACCTGGCCGGGGATCAAAATAAGATTGTAGAGATGAGAGTTAAGTCTCAACTTAACCCCTACACCACCAGGGAGGCCCTAAAGTTATTTTCTATGAAGATCTTATGCACTAGAATATGTTTTGTCTTGATGAGATGGATGGCAGAACCACTATAGAGCAGAAAGGTTTGGGGGTCCCAAGGTACCGCTCACCCTGCACAGTAACAGTCCCACTGAGAAAATGGAAGGCAGAAAGATTTTTCTGGGGTCGCTATTTGACACCCATATCACTGGATAAGATGAGGTGAGAAGGAGTGATTAAGAAGATAAGTGATTTTAGAAAAAAGAACCCCAATGTATACAGAATTAGACAGAAATAATTTGGTTCCATTACATCTAAAGTTGTATTTTTCTTAATATAAAACAATAAATTTGTGACCAGCAACATACTGGTCACATGCTTGTCTCACTTTTAGAGGTTTTTCTTAAATACTCTTCTAATTAATAAGAGTCTGAAAAGCAAGCACACAGATTTCAGAGTGGTTAAAAAAAAAAAAAAACCTAAGCTTATAATTGGTTATGCCCGAATTTTATTTTTTTCTTTGCAGGATCAAAGGGATTTTCCTACAAACAGGATTATAAAATTACAATAACTTAATAGAGAATTCCAACCAAAGGAATATTTTCCATTTTGATAGTTTGGAATCCTTTCCCTCCTCCACAGCACCCTTCATTGCTACTCATGCTTCACACACGAGTCCAGGAAGCCACACGGAGAATATTCAACCTCATCTACTAACAAGGAAGAGCGAAGGAAGGAGTTGAGGAAACACATTTACTGAGTGATATGCGAAGATAATGAAGTACATTGTCAAGTACAAACCTTTGAAAGTAAGGAAATGAACCGAGAGTGGCATGGGAATCTATCACCAGCTTCAGCAGGTAGAAAAGAGCATTTCCTAACTTTGCATGTCTACTTCAAAACCTTCAAAGATTATACAAGTGAATGTCTTGTTTATCTTTTCACAAGGCTTGGTTATACCCAGGTACCTTCATTGTTCTAATCCACAAATTGCCCCACCTCTAATGTTTCTGATTTAAGAGTAAGTTTGGATGAATATAAATTGGAGAAGGTCTGATGGGTCTTTACCCTTGCTGCTATTTGCCTGACCTCCCATCCCTGCTCCTTCTCCTTTACCTAGTTAAATTCTACTCATTCTTAGATCTCAGCTTAAACATGACTCATCTAAGAGGCTCTTCCTGACCTCCTCGATCAGATTGGGTTCCCCTCTTGTCTTACCCTGCTATATCCTTTACTTTCCTATTGTTATACTTAACATTTTTTTTGATTACTTGCTTAATTGTCTGAATTTCCAGCTAGACCATCCATCCTGTGAGTGTAAGAACAGTGTCTGTTTTATAACCAGTCCCGGCACATAATAGATGCTTAATTAATATTCGTTGAATGAATAAAAGGAAAGTAAAATGTCACAGAAAGCTATTAAGGTTTATATAGAATTCATAATCTCAAGCCAAGAAAAAAAGAATGAAGACATTTTTACCTGAGCATTCGGTGCAGTTTATGAGGTGTCATCCCACATCCATCATCAGTAAAGGTCAAACAAGATTTATTCTTGACTTCCTCAACATCTATAAAGACCGTCCTGGCGGATACATCTGGATCTACAGCATTATCTGCAAAAGGTAGAAATCTGTGATATTAGATATCTCTTTCTAATATTCTAGTAACATCTTTAGTTCAGTGATGGAAACTGTTCTTAATTCCCTTCTCATGTACGTTACAGAGGGCGAGCAGGGAGCATTAATGGCAGTGCACTCACTAGGTCATAGGAACAATAGGAATGATGGCAGATGGGGTTAAGAGGCTGATTGCTAGATTTCATAGAATGACTGGACTGCAATCTGCCTTTTTCCCCTCAAACTTCAGAGTCTGTGCCCTGTTTTTGTCTTATTACTTCTCCTTTAGCCACATTATGGCTCATGAATACATACAGTAAAGGGTGGCTATGGAAAAGAGGTAAATCTACAATTCTGGTACAAATAGGTGCATACTACAAATAGACACAGCTTATTTGTGAACGTCTTATTTTCTACATTTTAATATCACCACTTCTGGTAAAGGACATAGGTATCGTCACCATCCCTGTTTTGTAGCCTAACATTCATTGAAAGAGTGAGAGGTAAAAGCAAAATGTTTAATGTCTGCCAGGATGGCAGTGATGGCAGCAAGCATCTTTAGAGAGGAGGAGTGATTGTGCTTTGGTACTTCGTAATCATTCTAAAAGTGAGGCTATCGTGAAATGGAGAACACAGAATTAGAGTTAAAAAAAAAAAACAAAGTTTCACAATTCCTCCTGAGTTATGTTTTCATAATGGGTTCTTTATTGAAGACATCAAATCCTATTTTCACATGTGTCATGTCCACCATCTTAGGGAGTGTCATGTGCCTAGTAGTCACGTCTTTTTATCACATACTAGTTTACACAATTGTCAGTCACTACACAGTGGCACAAAAGTGTTATTAGGGCTCACTGGTCTGAGCGTGAGGGAAGTCTGCGCAGTGTGTAAGAATGGGTTCCTTAAGCACTTCTCTCTTTACTAGCCCTTTAATCAAGGCAGAAAACTACTCCCCCCCACCTTCCCTTTCACTGGCCTCCTATGCTGCTGTACGGACACCACATGGCTGGGCTGAGAGACTCTGGGTGGGTTCCTGACTGGCACTGTTCAAACTGTGGCAGTTCTCCACTGGACTTCCGTTACAAGCAAGAGAATTATCACACATCCTCAAAATATCTATTTTTACAGTACAATTAATAATATCAGTTACAAACACTAGGGTGTGTGGAATGCCCATCAAACACAAGACGCATTCCTTTCAAACACCACAGTGGAGTTGCCATGGCGACTGTAACTTGGAAAGTCTTAACATCAGTAAAGCGTCACCCATAGTCCCAGAAGGGTGTTAAGAGGGCTGATATCGTTGATCTTTAAGGACCAAGTGAGGCCAAAGCTCTGTGTTATATGGTAAATCAAAAGGGCCAACCTTGAATGGGAATCATAAGTTTGACATGCAGTGATGGCTTTAAGTGTTTTACTTTGTACAAGAGGCAGCTGTTTTTTCAACTGACAGAAGGATGCAGTACTTTGACGCTGCCTATGTTGTTTTAAGAAGCCACTTGGGCCTTCCCGGTGGCGCAGTGGTTGAGCACTGGGTTGCGAAGCCCGCAGCCTCTGCAGCGCCGGCTGCTCCCCGGCCACCAGAGGAGGGTCCCCCATGGCGCGCAGACCTCTCCTGCCGCCCGCTGCTCCCCTCAGCAGTGTGCTTCAGTCCTTTTGCCTGGTCTGCTCCCCGCTCTGGCTCTGGTGGATTCTCTCTCACCCTCCCATGCTTCTCGACTGTACCCAGTGCATGTATAAATAAATAAATAAATCTTTACCAAAAAAAAAAAAAAAGCCACTTGGCAAATGCTCGCACTTGTGAGGCGATGCCAAATCACTCTGAAGCCATCAGCTACACTGCAAATGTGCCCCTGCAGACGGCCCTGGGGACCTTGCAGGAGAGTGCCTGCTGAAAAGCCCTCAGACCACCCAGCACCCCCTAAAGAGGCCTTGAGGTCCAAGACCCAGGTCTAAGGACCAGCGAGCTCATGTGGGAGGACCCCTAAAAACAGAAAGAAGCAAAAGCCCCTTATGCACACACAGCAAACTATCAGCCAAAAACTCACTTCAGCCACATCTGACATGACGTGTCCTCAGGCCCCGCTATATGTCCCTCCTGGGAGAAACAAGTCACACTCTGGAACTGCCCCAGAATCAACCTGCCATCACATCTTACTGCCAGATGTATAAAGCCTGCATGCTCAGACTTCGCACAGCGCCACTCCAAGTCTGTCTGTGTACATGACACACCTCCATGCATTTTTTAGCCTCCACTCTGCAACCACACAAGTAGACCAGGGTCCAGGCCTGATGTCACCCTGTGACCATGCTGGAATTAAAACTGCACAATCCAGAGGGAAACCAAGGAACTCTCGACTATGCTTGGTCCTTGTGTATTTTGTGAGGTCCTTAACCTGCCCACAAGCTGGCCCCGGGGTGAGGAGGGCCCAATCCCTGCCATCCTGGTGCCTGTGTTGGAGGTATGGTGGTCTGGATGACTCTAGGACTCATCCCTGGCACCAAGTGACATGCTTGTACAGTCTGATTCTGTTTATTTGGTTGGCTTTTTAAATTTGTGTTTCAGAGATCTGATTGGTTTTGTTTTCTAATTTTTGGTTTTGATGTTCTGAGGTTTGGTTTGGTTTTTCCACTTTCTCCGGCATTTATTTATTCATGCTTTTGATCACGGTCATATTAAAAACTGGTCTTGTGTGGGAAAAAACCTACTTGGCAAGTAGGCCCTGAATTGTTTGGGGACCTATCAGTCACTTTTGCTGGCATACAGCAAGGATCATCATCATTGAGACTAATACCTTTAACTTGTAAATCAACAGGACATCATTTTTACATTGCAAACTTTGAACACAGAGGAACTTCTTCCTAACATTTTATGAACACATTACTCCAATATGTAACATATCAATTCTAACTCCATAGTTCATAGGTCTCTCACAAAATTGTTTTTACTTTTTTCCTACTTACTGTGAGTTTTTGTCCAAACTTCACTAGGTGCTTTTTTTTTTAAAAAAAAAAAAAAAGAAGATTTATTTATTTATGCATCCAAGAACTGGAGTTCAGGCCAGAAGTGTGGGGGGTGAGAGGATTCACCAGAGACAGAGTGGGGAACAGAACAGGTGGATTGACTTGAAGTATACTGCTGAGGGGAGCAGTGGGTGAGTCAGGAGAGGTCTGCTGCACCATGTGGGTTGCTCTGTGGCCGGGGATCAAACTCATGCTGCAGTGGCTGCAGACAGCTTCATAGGCTGTGTCTTAACCCCTTGTGCCACCAGGGAGGCCCACCAGGCGCTTTTTATAAGAACACCCCCCAAGAGTTTTAATACAGGCACTTCAGGAGTTACAGAGTAGCTGCCAGGCGTAGCTAGACATTTTATCTCCTTGGTTGGAAGCTGGTGGAGTATGGGGGGAGGGGGGATGCAAGAGGCCAGGGTCAGCTGGAGTGGTAGGGAACAAGCGGTCAGCAGGCTTGGCCGACAGCAGTAAGCACAGCTTTGCACTTACTTTCAGTTTTAAGTGGCCTTCCACTTAACAAATGAAATTACAGTAACAACAAGGTCGACCTCAACAAATGAATTTATGATAAAACACCAACTAATCTGGTGTCTGGTTTCAATCCTACCTCTTGCTGCTTAGCCTTCTACAAACTTGTCAACACCTAGCATAAACTCTCAGGATCTCAGGAATCGATCGCCTCCTATCCATCCAGTCAATAAACAGAGAGGACAGGGAGAGAACCCCTACTCCTCACCTCTTATAAACCGCTTAACCAAGAGCTGCACTACCAGGTCCTGGGGTGTCTTTATCCTCTAACCTGGCCCCCTCAATCCCATGTACTACCAGACTCCAGGGCATCTTATCTCTCCTATCCTGGCCTGTGCTATCCTTAGTGGGAGGACCCTATCTCTACCTTCTCCTTGCCTACCATTTAGGGAAAACAACCAGATCCCCTGTCTTTCCCAAAAGCATTGTAACGGAAGCCTCATGTCATCATAAGACATAGCCTATGAAGCAACGAGAAACTGTCTCATGACAGCATCCCATGAAAAACAGAATGGCAAGTGGGACGTGGATTTGAGGTAGGGCTTCACAAGCCTCCCATCTCTTCCTGTTCCAGGAGGGTGGCCTGTGTGGATTCCTGCAAGGTCACCAGGCCAAGCTGCTGCCCTACAGATATCCTGCAAACGCCTGAAAGTATTCTTGTCTGAACATAAGGGCATCATTTCTGACCCAAGCCTATTCTTCTTCCTCTGTTCCCTATATTTGTACACAGTCTCAGCATTCAAATGACCACAAGTTTGAGCTTTGAAAGTTATTTCTTATCCTTCCCTCTCCGTTGCTCTATATATCCCTAGGTGCTCTCACAGCTTGCTTTTTCTATTCCCATTGTCACTCTGAGCTGACAGAGTGTATTCCCTCTCATTTGATTACTGTGATAAGTTCCTAATTGGTCTTCTAAAGCTATGTCTTCCCCTTCCCCTTCTCCAATGCAGTTTATATGCTACAGCAAGATTAACTTCCCTAAAGTGTAGCTCTGCTCATGACATTCCCTGCTTCAGAGGAAAAGACCAAATACCAGAGCCTCCCAGTCACACCCTAGTCCCAGTCCGTCTTTTTTAAAACCTCATTCCCTACTTGGTTCTTAGAGCAGAAAGGTTTGTATTTGAGTGTTCCCTTGAGTTTTGTCATTTATAAGACATGTAACCTTGGAAAAGTCAACTAAATTCTCTGAGCTTTTGTTTCTTTATCTGCAGGAGAATCATCATCATCATCATCCTTTACTTCAAAAGGTAAAGTTAAAAATGTATTTGTGAAGGTTCTATGTGAATTCGCTAAGGACCTAGTTGTGATACTTGTGAACCCCATGCTCTAATTAAACTCAACTACTCAGCATTCCTCGTGCCTTTGCCCACGCAGTTGTTCCTTTTGCCTGGAATGCCCTCCCCTCCCCACACCCATATCCACATGTCCCAATCCTTCAAATCTCAGCTCAGATGTCACCCCTTCTAAGAAGCCTTTCCTAGCCCTGCACTTCCCAGTAAGCTGGAAGTCATGGCTCCTTCATCTGAACTGCCACAGCACTTGATAAGTCTATGGTTGTCAATATATGGCTTTCAATTTTATTATACAAAGCACAGACCCTCCGTACATGTTTTACATCCTCTACTAGCAGAGTGAATCTGTGTTATATTCATTTTTGTACCTACATGGTGGCCTTAACCATAGTGAGTGCTACATTTATCAAATGAATGAGTCACTAGAAAATTAATGTATAAGTGAAGGAGAAAACTGTTGAAGGAAAACCTGCAATGAAAGCTTTGGATCAACACTTTGCTCTCCCTTTCCCTACTATTAATATTATCATGGATCGTTGTGATATGTTTTCAAAATCTGTATCTGTATGCATATATATGCAGGTGTGTGTGTATATGTACACAATACTCACACACACATACATGCTTGCAGTCATATGGGACACCCTGGGCCAGGTTTAGGTTTTTTAAGGTAATGCTTAAGACAAAAATCATATATATATGCAAAATGAGAAACTGATCAATCTCCTTTTTGTCCTTTTGTGACCGGCTTATTCCTTTTCTTTTTTTAAAATTAAATTTGTCGGTCATTTATATGTCCATATATAATTTCGGGGTCACATGTTTATTCCGCCACATGTGCACATGCTTCACTCACCCTCAAGCAAACCTACCTTGGCAATGCCCCATCCCCACTTTTCTCCTACCCCTTTCCCTCCTCCCCTTTTCCCCCAATCTTTAAATCACCCCTCTAAAATTCAGTACACAGTACAACAAAAGACACATATGGTTTTGCACTGTGAAGGAACAACAGGTAGAAATTCTGTGTCCTGTTTTCCATCATGTAAGTTGTTGTTTTCCCCTCTTTTTCTCTTTTATTTGTAAGTTACAAGCACAAAGACCTCATTCCCAGGGTTTCCCTCAAGGTACTATGCAAAACCTTAAAGACTCAGTTCCTGCTCTCTAGTATTCAAAACATATTAATGTAACTTTTTTTTTCTGCTTCTTCTAATGGACAGCCATACCTCTTGTAAGCATTCTGGGTCATGGTCAAACTCATCAGAATTCCCTGTCAACCTTCCAAATAACTCCCTTGACCATGTCCTTCTGGACACAACTTCCTGCCCAAGACAACTCTTACAGCATGGCCCAGCAACTGCTGAAGTAGTGTCTGAAACTCATTCAGGGAGCTTGGAAGCATTTTCAAGATTTTTGTTTGCTGCTACCTTGCTCTATAAATATCGTTCCCTTCTTTTTTTTTTATTTTGGAAACATTCATAATGTGCTCTGTATGCTGCTGCGTTTTGCCTGAGAATGCTACCCCCCTTTGCTTTCCACACACTATTTAGCATACTACTGCAAAAGTTGGTACACTTGGTAGGCTTCAAGGGATCAAACGAAAACGCTTGAAAAGCAAACATCAGTGGTAGAGGAGAGGTTAAGCGCTCAGTATTCATTCCAGCGGAGCGAGGGCGCTCGTGGACCACGGACCCGGCCCTCCCCAGTCGCAGGAGCCAAATGCACTCGTGTCATCTCTTATGAGATGTCTCACCATTCCCAAACTCTTGTCCCCAAAGTTAAAGCACTCCGTTTTCCAGAACTGTCCCCACGACCCTACCGAGTCCCCAACAATGCCCCTTTGCCAGCAGGGTTTCATCCTTCCGTCGTAGGTCCCTGTGGCGCCCAGCTGCCTGGGGGCCCGATATTTTTATGCATCTCCTTTTGATTATTAACGAGGTTATCCTAAAGTGCCCGGAACATCGCGAGCCAGAGAGAAAAAGAACACAGGAGTTCTCACTCCTCCGACACATCTCGTTTCCTCCGCTTTATTTGCGGGACCTCGTCCCGGCCGAAAGAGCCGGCCCCCACCTCCGCCCGCGGAGCCGAGGCCGGTCCCGACGCCCCCACCCCAGTCCCGGCCCGCCCGGCGCGGCTCGGCACATTCCTCTCGCGTCCGCTGCTGCACCACGTTGGCACCACTGCCTCAGGCGATCGCGGCCAGGCCCGCCCTCGCCACTCACCTAGCAGCTCCGCGATGGCACTGAAGGGTCGCGTGTGGCTGCTGGAGTTGCTCTGGAGGTAGCGGGGGCTCATCTGGGGGCGAGAGAAGGTCCCGTCCCGCGTGAGGCCTCGGCCCGCCGGGCCCTCCCGCGCGCCCCCCGGGGCCCGCGCGCGCGTCCGCCCCCTCGGGCCCCAGACCTACCGTGCTCAGGCGGATCCCCAAGGCCTGCGGGCCGCCGCCTGGCCGGGCCAGCCCGCCGCCCGGCGCGCCAGGGCCCGCGGGGGCCCCTCGGTACAGGAGCATTTTTTTGGCCGCCACGATACTCGTTTGCGGCAGCCGGACTCCGCGCCCGGCCGTCCCGGACTGGCCCGCACTCACTCCCGCTCGCAGCTGGCGGCGGCCGTCCGGGGCCGGCCCTCCCTCGCTCCACCCGCAGCTGGCGGGGGCGGGGCGCGCTCCGGCCACCTGTCCCGGGCGGGAGGGGTGAGGCCGGCCGAGCCGAGCGGCGGCCCCGCCCTGCCAGCACCGCTCCCGACCCACCGGCTGCCCCGCGGCCTCGGGGCCGTACAGAAATATGGCGACCTCCTGACAGCCGCTCCTCGATCCCCGCCCCTAATTAATTCTTGGCGTTCGCCATAGGCCGGGCGGCCGAGCGGGAAAGCGCGAGGGAGGGGGCAGGGGGCGTGGGGAGGGGCGGGAAGGAGCCCGAGGAGGGAGAGGATGTAGGGATTTCTGGAACAGAGTCCCAGGGAGGCTGCATGACTAACGGGCAGGATAAAACAAGTCGTACGAGTTGTAAAGACCACGGTGTTGCTATCTGGGAAGATAGCAGTTTCGCGTGATGGGAAAGCATTCTGACTACTCTGATTCGAATGCCTGCAGAAGCACTCCAGAACTTCCTAGAAGGCCAGTGGCATGTCATCTTCCAAGATTTGCAAGCAGGCAGGAAGGCTGTTTGTTAAAGGAGACCTTGGGGTGCACTTAAATACACCTCCCCTCTTCCCCCTCCCCCCCCCCCCCCCCCCGCCCTCCACCAAGTAGAGGATTAGTTAAATTGTGGCGCATCCATGAAATGGAACGCTGCAGTTCTGAAAGGCCAAGGCTACAGAGGAATATTTACTGCTTTGGAAAAATATTCATGAGGGAATTAAGGAACCAAGAAGTTACAACATTGTGCAACATGATGCCTTTTTTAAAATTGGAAAAGCAATATGAATATACACATAGGAATACATTGCGCTCGAGCACACACACACACACACACACACACACACACACACGCACAGAAAAACACTTGAAATGATATATTCCAAAGTGATATCTCCAGATGTAGAACTTTTTTTCCTTATTTGTATTTTCTAGTTTTTGTACAGTAAAACATAAACTGATTATGGAACAAAAAGTTTTTAATTAAAAAAAAAGTAACATACCTTGGTATGAATGAGCCATACTTTATTTTTCCTTTTATCTATGATAATTCAGGGTTGTTTTCAATTTTTTTTTTATTTATACAAGCACTGGGTACAGTCAGAAGTACGGGAGGGTGAGAGAATTCACCAGAGCCAGAGCGGGGAGCAGAGCAGGCAGAAGGACCGAAGTACACTGCTGAGGGGAGCAGCGGGCGGCAGGAGGGGTCTGTGTGCCATGTGGGACCCTCGCTTGTGACCGGTGATAAAACTGGCTCTGCAGAGGCTGCCGGCAGCTTTGCAACACAGCGCTCAACCGCTGCGCCACGGGGAGGCCCTCAATTTTGTTTTGACAATACAAAAGGTGCTGTCTCAGACATCCTTGTGAGGTTAATTTCTGGTACTGTTATTTCTACAGAATATTGCTGTATCAGATAGTATGTGTGTGGGATGGAGACGATCAGCCCTCCCAGCAACAGCCACCTATTTTGCCATATTTATAGCACTAGATGGTCCTGCTCTTTTAACTTCTTGTCAGCTATTTGAACAAAAAATGGTATCTTCAACTGCCAGTGAAGCAGAATATCTTTCCAAATGTTGATCGTACCATTATATCCTCTCTTATAAAGGCCTATTTATATTCCTCGAGCATTATTTTTCCCCATTAGGTCCTTTACATTGTCTTTTTAGGGGGTATATTTACAAAAGTCTTTGAATACACATAAGTACAATAATAATATGAGAATGATATAATGAACCCCCATGTGCATATCACTCCAATTCAAATTATCAAGACTTTTTCCTAGTTATTTATATATTATTTTCCTCTTTTTCATTTCTGTAAACTTTTTAGAACAAATCTCAAACATCATGTCATTTGTACCCCATGCACTTCTGTAGCTCTAAAAATATGGACATTTTCTTAAAAACATGATCACAATGCCACTTTCACACCAAACAAAATTCATAACAATTCACTGGAATCCTTTACTGCCTACTCCATATTCTGATTTCCTCAATTATCTCAAATATGTCTTTTTACATTTGATTTGGTTTAAATCTAGATCCAAAAAAGATGCACAATTTACATTTGGTCCTGTGTCTTAATGCTACTTTAATGTAAAACAGTTTGTCCCTCTTTTTTCCCCCTTCATGCTATAGAGTTGTTGAAGAAACCAAGTTACTTGCACTGTTGAATGTCCTCCATTCTCATTGTTTTCCCTCTGTGTTCTCTCTTATCCTGCTTGTCTTGCTAGAGGAATAAGTATA
This sequence comes from Talpa europaea, assembly GCF_964194135.1. Classification (NCBI taxonomy): domain Eukaryota; kingdom Metazoa; phylum Chordata; class Mammalia; order Eulipotyphla; family Talpidae; genus Talpa; species Talpa europaea. The sequence continues at coordinate 66,137,957 of NC_140081.1, forward strand.
ACTTAGCTGTAAGTCACAAGTTAGCTCTAAAGCTTTCATTAAATTCCAGCACAGTTTTTATAAGCAGGAACGCTCACAGATGGTGCTGTCCCCTTATTGCATCATATCAGGAGGTCCTCGCCTCGATATTCAGCAGTTAGTAACATTCACACTGATGAGGTGGTGGAAGCATCAACATTCCACTATAAAGCTTCCCATCAACATTTTACTTTATGGTTTTATTCATTGATGTTTATTTTCTGAAAAATATTTTATTAGGGTTGCAAGATGGTGATAGGCTAGTCCCAATATTTCTTATAATTTATTAACTGGATCTGTATTATAGAACTTGACCTCCTCAACCATGGCTATTTGGTTACCCTGATATACAGTTTGTGTAGGAAGGACAAGATAAAGGTTTAATTCTTTACTTGTAATAGACAATTTTTATAGTAAAGACTTGGTGCCTGTGGTGGATACTGTGATGTGCCAACACATCTCCTATTTCAATAAATAACTCTTTGGCTGAGCTGCTGAAAGAGCTGTTGGCAAGCTGCCTTCTGCTGTTAACCCCTTCAGGGATGGCGTCAGGGACAGACAGTTGCCTCCATCAAGGTCACAAAATTTCCTGGTGTAGCCCACAGTGACGGACCAAAGGAGGACTAGGAAGGTTTGGCCATCTCAGCCCCAGTTCTGAAGGGTCATTCTCCCCACACTAGAGCTCTCTGAAGGGTTGACTGAAGCTGTTGTTGGGTCTGCAATACAGCTCAACTCCCCGCTTTGCTCAGGCTGCCTTCCTTCTACAGGTGTGAATTCCAAAACACCTCTTTAAAAGTATCCAGTACCCTACGTTCTGCCTTGGAGATTTCAAATTATCACTCTTGAAATTAGGAGTGATTCAAGAAAGCCTGCATGGAGATGGGGTAAGCTAGATAGCTTACTGCCCAGTGGGTAATGAGGCTCACTGCCTGGGTGGCCTCTGGATTGATAGAAGCACAGATAGTCCCCTGCCACAAGGTGGCAGTCCTATTATTGTTAAGACCTTCAAGTGGTGAATTGGGATGATACTCTGGTAGAAGGGAATGTAAGATGTGAGGTGATGCATCAAGTGTTTGAGAAATAGGAAGGAAATAGTAACTATAAGACCAATAGAATTCAGCACTTATTGAGCTCTATAGGAGATTAAACTCCCAATAGAGACAGATTTGCTATGTCAAAAGCAGGATGCTGCCTGGGAAAGAATAGGACTCTGACACATGATTTGCAGTTATCTAGATTGATGTTACTGAAATCTTGAATCCCTAGTTTTCCCTAGCTCACTGAAGCTGCAGCATTGGCTTAACTCCCCCACTGATAGTCTCCCCAATCCTTGCTTGGGGACATCACCTCCCTCACAAGAAAGCAGATGCATTCACTTTCCCTCCTGACCAGTAGGCCTCTGTGCCTTAGCACAGAGTGAACATGCTCAGTCTGCAAAGGCAGGAAAGTGAGTATAGCCAAGGAGCTATAAGACCATGCTGGCATGGATTAGCAGGACTGGAAGTTTGCATGAAATTGCATTCTCAGCGTGTTTAATCAAAGGAGCTGGACTATAAGGTCAGACCAAGGAAAGTTTATCAATGTGGGGGAGTCCTCTTGAAATATAGAATTTAACACCCTGGCAAGGAGCACAAGAGATAGTATAAACTGATTGCTAGGATGGCTCCTGGAGGTATAAACAGAGATGGACCACCCTAAGTCAGGTTGAAATGCCAGCATGGCGCTGGCAATACTGGAAGACAGGATGAAAAGATTCAGCGGTGAGCATACTGGGGTGGATATGCTGAACAACTGGAAAACACATACAGAAAGGCACAGTTTATAACATTTTCCAAGACCCCGAGGAATTGCTAGTGAGAGGGGCACTAGCGCCACTAAGGAAGTCACTGTTTGCTTTCCTGTGGTAGCTCGGCCTGGCAGTGAGAGAGGCCCTTAGGGAGCTAGGCTCATTCTAGCAGTGGGGATTGTGGGGCTCTGAACGAATGGACATGCTGTGGCTGAACTAGCCATCAAAAGTCAGGTGAGTGCAGTGAGCAGAAGGAGTGGCAAGGGGGAAGACGCCAGAGGGGGTGCAATTCAGTTATGCAAATGTAAAGAAAGCATATTGTATTCCTAGGGGGGGAAGAGATGGGCAAGGACAATAAGTATCTATTCTGGTGATGTTTTAACTGGAACCCTTATGTTTGGACCAAACTTTCATCTTCTTCCTTGAGAGAAATTCACTGCCATTTATTCCTCTCAGCACAGGACATTTTGGGATCTTCTGTTAAAGTTTGATTCATTTACAAAACTGTAACTTGGGGGTACAGATTCGCTGTTTATTTTTTTTAAGATTTATTTAATTATGCATACAAAAACTGGGGTACAGTCCAGAGGTGCGGGGGGTGTGTATGTGAGAGAGGATTCACCAGAGACAGAGACAAGAGGGGTCTGTTGCGCCATATGGGTAGCTCCCTGGCCTGCGGGCCCCCCCACCCCCCAGCTTGTGCTGCAGTGGCTGGCGATAGCTTGATAGCACTGTCTTTAACCTCTGTGCCACCAGGGAGGCCCGAGAGTCACTGTTGACAAGCCTTTGTTCTTCACTCACCCCAGTTCCAGTGCCTGTCACATTACCCCCGCTTGCCCCTCCTCTTCTCTGGTAACCATCATATTTTTCCCAGAGTCTGAGTTATTTGTGTTGCAAGACGATATTTTGAAAGTTGCTTACAGCCCTTGCCCTTAAAGTGATGTGTCGTTTAACAGTGGGGATAGTCCTGAGGCCATCACTGAGGCTCCACGGGGCCATTAAGAGGCCATACCAGGAGGTTCCACACACTTCACCACCAAACAGGACCTCAGCAGAGGCTGCTGGCACGTTGTAAGGAAGGACTCCAGAGAGCAGATACCACAGCAGGTACAGCATGGGGGCCGGTATGAAACCCTGGGTCTGGCTGGGAAATGAGAGCTGGGAAGTTCGTCAGCAGGGTATGGTGGGTGCCCTGAGAATCCCTCCCATGCCCCTGTTTTGGGGCCCAGTCTCACTCTGGGCCAAAGCCTTGGGGCTAAGCCCTTAACCATTGACATTATCTTTTTCATTTCAGCTGGGCCCAGGCCTATATAAATTCTCATAAAAACAAATTTTTTTTTGTTTTTTTGTCGCTCCATCTAAGTACAGGAACCCTGGAGCAGTCAGAGGGGCACCTCACATTTCCTCCTGGCTGGTTATCCTGTAACAGGAAATGCTCATGGTTTGACTCAGGCATGCCCTCCTCATCAAGTAGGGCACTCCTGGGGCAGGGGTGGTGGTTTTCCCTACATTTTTTTGACTGAGTCTCTAAGATCACTTGTCCCAATTCCCGTGTTGGATGTGACTGAGTCAGTGTGGGAGGTCGCCGGGTGTGTAGAAAGGTTAAGATTCAGCAGACATAGTTTCCTGTCCCAACTTCACGGATGGCCTGTGACCATCAGGCCTCATTCCCAGGGAAACAGAGTGTGAAACAGACCTCTGTGAGCAGGAGGTTTATTGGGGAGCACTCTCGGTATCAACTTCTTGGGAGTGAAGAAAGCAGAACTGGGCAGAGGTGGAAGCTGAGCTTGATGTACCCACCACAAAGGCCTCAGCTGATCCACAGGGAGCTCTAAAGCCCATGTGGTCCCTTGGAGTTATTTTAAATTGTGGTAAAGGGACCAGGGCTTTATGCTCCTGTGTTGACCGTTGTCACTTAGGATGGGTGCGTGATCCTGAGTGTGGTGGTTCTCTCCACCCAAGAGCCCTTCCTGGCCAGGGGCTCAGCTGTGGGCTGCTGTTGCCAACACTTATTAACACTGAGACGTGAGGCCTTCAGCACTAACGGGCAGGGGTTGCTGGGAAGTGCCTCGCAGTGTCCTTTCAGCAAGTTTCATCCCCTCTCTGGAACCCAGTTTTCTCATCTATCAGATGAACTCTAGGTCCCCTTCCTGCTCCAAGCTCTATAATTCCAACCTGACCACCATCTCTCTTTCTTTCTTTCTTTCTTTCTTTCTTTCTTTCTTTCTTTCTTTCTTTCTTTCTTTCTTTCTTTCTTTCTTTCTTTCTTTCTTTCTTTCTTTCTTTCTTTCTTTCTTTCTTTCTTTCTTTCTTTCTTTCTTTCTTTCTTTCTTTCTTTCTTTCTTTCTTTCTTTCTTTCTTTCTTTCTTTCTTTCTTTCTTTCTTTCTTTCTTTCTTTCCTTCTTACTTTCTTTTTTTAAAGATTTATTTATTTATGCATACAAGAGCTGGAGTACAGCCAGAGGTGTGGGGGGTGAGAGAATTCACCAGAGACAGAGTGGGGAACAGAACAGGTAGATTGAAATACACTGCCGAAGGGAGCAGTGGATGAGACAGGAAAGGTCTGCTGCACCATGTGGGTAGCTCCATGGCCGGGGATCGAATTTGCGCTGCAGAGGCTGTGGGATAACTTCACAGCGCTGCACTCAACCAGGGAGGCCCCATCTCTCTTTCTTTGAAGCTACACCCAACTTAACATCCTACCCTTTCTTAAATATTTGCAACAACTCTATTGCCTGTGGTAAAGTAAATTCTTAGGTAACTTGAAAGGTAAGGTGCCCCATAATCTACCTTTGATTGATCCCTTCAGCCTTCTTCCTCACTACTTACTCTCTGTGGACATTTTGTTTCTATCATGGCTTCCCAGAAAACACTCCCCCCTACATTTCTCTGCTCTCCTAGTTAAGATATGACCTTTATACATTCATGAGCAGAGCGTAGTGGAAAGAACTTGAACCAGACAACCGAAGTCCAGCTCTTTACAAGCTATGTGACCTTAGGCAGGTCAATTACATTCTCAAAGGCTCAGTTTCCTTCTCTGGAAAAAAGTCTTCTTTTTTAATCGATGACTTTTTTTTTTTTTTTTTTGCTATGGTTGTTGCAAGAAGTGAATGGGATAATATATATATAAAGTGTCTAGTGCAAAATTTAGCAGAACTCAATAGATGTTAATTCTTTTCCCTTCTCCCTTTGTTGAAATAGCTGAACCTTAATAACATCATCCAATAATTAACTTCAAGTACATTTAGAATGAATAAAAACTGTATATAATTTGTTACTTTGCCCAAGAATCCTTCAGTCAAGAAAAATCAAGTCACTCAAAACTTTTAGCCTGATGCCAAATAAATTCCCAGTCTCTGTTCAGGCTGCTCCCTGCTCTGCATCTCTCTTAGTGGCCGAGACCTCTCTTCCTCGGTCATAAAACACAGAAGTTTTTTTGTATCTTTGGTTGAGGCATCAGTCAGCATCACCTGGAAACTTGTTGGAAACACGCATTCTCAGCCACCATCATCCAGGCTTACTGACCCTAGTCTCTGGAATTGGGCCCAGCAATTTAGGTGCTCCTGCCCCAGGTGACTCTGATCCACACTCAGTTTAAGAGCGACCTTACTCTACAGCATGAATGTGGAGGGCAGGGTTCATATAGGCCAAGAGCTCTAGAGTTTATACTGGCTCAGTTCTCTACACCACCCAGGAAGAGGGAAGCATGACACCAGAAGTTATACCACTTCAGAAGAGATGGGACTCTTAACAGGCAGTCCTAGGTGTAACCTGGGCTCTTTAGCCACCATAGTGTTTCTAAGCCTCAGAAGCTTATTGCTGAGCTCTGTCACGTGGTGTGGATCCTGCCTTAGGACCAGTCCTCCCTGGACCAGGAGCTCCACATCTTCAAACCTACTCAGCTCAGCCCCTAAAGCAATGGTTCTCAGAGTGGAGTCCCCAGACCAACTGTACCACCAGGGAACATGTTAGAAACACAGATTCTCATGCCCCACCCTAGAGTCATTTTAGGTGATTTTGATACCTGTTCAAATATGACAATGATTGACTTAGGCTTTGCAAACTAGTCTAACTAGCTCTTCCCAACTCCCCATTCTCCAGCTACTTATTCCTTCCTACCCTTAAGGTAAAAAGGAAGAGAAAAAACATATCGATGGAAAGAATATATAAAGCCCTATTACCTTTTTAGCTAAAAAGAAACTTCTCTGAAGAGGAAATGCAAATGGCCAACAGGCATATGAAAAAATGTTCAACATCACTTGTCATCAGGGAAATGCAAATCAAAACTACCATGAGATACCATCTTACACCAGTGAGAATGGCACATATTAAAAAAAATAGCAACAACAAATGTTGGCGAGGTTGTGGAGAAAAAGGAACTCTTCTGCACTGTTGGTGGGAGTGCAAACTGGTCCAACCACTATGGAGAGCTGTGTGGAGATTTCTGGACCTACTAAACATAGAGCTTCCACAGGATCCAGCAATTCCACTCCTAGGTATTTACCCAAAGAACACAGAAACATCAATTCCAAAGAACACCTGCACCCCTATGTTTATAGCAGCACTGTTTACAATAGCTAAGCTTTGGAAACAGCCCAAATGCCCAAAAATAGATGACTGGATCAAGAAGATGTGGTACATATATACCATGGAATATTACTCAGCATTCAAAAAAGATAAACACATGCAATTTGCAGCAACATGGATGGCGCTGGAAGGGATCATGCTCAGCGAAATAAGCCAAAAAGAAAAAGAAAAATACCAGATGGTCTCACTCATAGCAGGAATCTAGAAAACTTAAATAAGGGATCAGGAAAAAGAATAACTATAAGAAAGTGAAAATCAAAATCAACAAAAACTATGAACCAGAGACACTTTTGGGGGGGGGGGCGGGAGGGGAGGGATTGGGGTCAGAATGGGGCATGTGCAGTTGTATGGGGGAATATAAAAATAAAATTTATTATTTAATTAAAAAAAAGCCCTATTTCCTAATAAAACAGAAATTCCTTTCCAATTCTGCTCTTTGGATTTATCTTTTCTGACCACTGATTTTGAGGAGGCCCATGGCTCATCTGACTTGATTTCATATCTATATTTCTCCTGTAGCTTGTTACTACTGGTAAAAACTCAGGCATTTGGAACACAATATGAATAAGCATTTTGGATAGAGATTTCATTTCATTACAGCACTGGCATGGTGTGTTCTAGAGCTCTCATTTCAATTCCAGTTGTGAGGACTCAGGGAAGGCAAACAGATTTTAGAAAATAAAGGGCAGAGGTTGGGGAGATAGACTCTTCAACTGGCAGATCAATTAGGAATCTAAATAGATCTAGAGAGCTAAATTAGTCAGGCAGTTTTATAGCAGGGGGAACAGGGGGATGCAGCGCTGGAGCATAATTAAGCTGTGGAGCCCTCACCACGGAAGGAGGGGGCTGGGGGACAGCAGGGCTGGCTGAGGGCTTGGCGGGGAGAGACCAGGGACAGGAGGGGGCTCTGTGGGAACGCCCAGGCAGGCAGTAAGTGGTATGGGGCCCGGGGCTCAGGCCTAAGGGCAGGAGGCATGGAGACTCTAGGGCCTGCCTTTCCAGCCAGAGCCGCGGGAGATGGGTCAAGACAAAGCTCCCCTGGGACTGGAGTGGGCTCTCCCCTGTGCACCTGCCAGTCTGAGGGAGATGACTAGGAACTAAGTCAGATGAACCTCCTGCTGGTCTTCCTTCTAGCGCCCCCATGCCTCCCCTGTACCCCAACCAGCCTGCGTGAGGCTCAGGCCTTCTTCCCAGCTTGCAGGAACACGACTGTTTTCCTCCAGCTCCATACCAGGCAGAAGGCCTTTGCACAGAAAGCCACTCTCCGGCCTGGGTTTTTGTTGGCTTTTAAATGAACCCATTCTCCCTCTTTCTCTTCCTAGGGTCTTCTGGGGGCCCTGAGTGGACCCGCCCTGGGGCTGCAGGCGTGTCTGCACAGAGCTGTGTGCTCCCTGATGTCCATTTTCCCATCACATCATGGCAAATGTGGGAAGTCCACCTCCTGGCGCCTGCCTCAGGAGAATCTCAGAGCATCTCTGGGGACAGGAGGAGAGGAAAGCTCCAGCCTCCCCAGGGATGGCAAGTGGGGAGGAGGCACCTATGATGGGGGGGGGAGGAGAGGAAGGGAGGAGAGGGAGGGAGTGCTCCAGACCAGGCAGGCGTGTGCTCTTAGCCTTAAGCTGACTCTCCCTGGGAGTGCTCTTGGTGCCAGCTGGCCAGTCTTCAGCTGTGAGTCAAGGAGATGTGTTCCCCGGGTACGTGGGGTTCAGAGGGAAAAAGGCATTTGTCCAACCAATGCACAGAGGACTAGAGGAGTAGCTTGTTACCTCATTGGGTGGGGTAGTCTCAGGGGTGTGTGCACACACACACACATTTTGGAAGTGAAAGGTACTTAAATAATATGCTACATGGTGTTATATGCCTATTTCAAAAGTCATCAAATGGTATAATTAAGATTTCTTCCTCATTGAAAATCAACATGTGTATATACTACATTAAGCTTACAAAAAGGTTAATTCTATTCTTTATCCTATAATTGTCCCTTGTGCCCCAAAGTTTGTTTTTTTGTTTTATTTCATTCATCACTTGTTTTCTCTGTATACCACACATTAATAAAACCATATGGAGTTGTTGGGTTTTTTTTTTTTTTTTTTAGCTTGGCTTATTTCACTAAGCACAATTCCCTCTGGGTCTATCCATGCTTTTTATGGTCCAATAGTATTCCATTGTGTATATATACCACATCTTTGTTCATTTGTCAGTTGATGGGCACTGAGAGTGTTTCCAGCTCTTAGTTATTGTAAATAATGCTGCAACAACCATTGGGATGCATATATATATATATTTATATTTTTTATTTAAATTAGTGTTTTTGTGTTTTTTAGGTAAATACCCAGAAGTGGAAACTTATACAATGTTGTACCGCATTGACACTTCCATTTTAAAAAGGGGGGGGGGGGAGGGAAAGAAAAAATGATGAAAGAAAGGAAATTGAAAACAATAATGGGGAGATAACTTGGGGGAAAATATCACTAGATTATTTTGTGTGTTTTTGAAAACCTATACAGATGTTACTATACTATGACTATCAATTAATTTGACATTTTACTTGATACTATGTTTCTAAAAATCTATATTTTATTATTTGTGGGTCTTGTTTATTCCGTCTACTTTCTGAATGGTATTTTACCAGGTGTATATACTGCAATTTATGTGCCATTTCCACTTTCCATAGACATGTCCATAAAACTTCCAAATTGCTGAGGTGAACTTCTTGATATGTATCTGTTTAGGAATTTATTTCTGGGTATGAAATTGTTGGGTCATAATGTAGACAGATTACGTTTTCACCAATAAAAATAAATTTGTTCTAGAAAAATTGGTCCATTTCATTGTCTGAAAATTTTACCTAAAGTAAGACTTGTAAACAAACATTGATCTCTAATATATGCATGTTGAAATGTTTCAGAGGAAGTGTCCCAATGTCTGCAACTTACTTTGAAAATACATAAAAAATTTAGATGATTTGATAAGCACATGGATTAAAGTGAATATAACAAAATATAAAATTTATAATCTAGTTGAGGTCTATATGTGTGTTAACTGTACTGTACCTTCAACTTTTTGTAAGTTTGAGGAATTTCCATAATGAGCGAGTGGGGAAAATAATACTGTATTTGACAGGGAGGTATGGAAATTAGTGTCATTCTTAAAGACTTAAGCACGTAAGGGTTTTTGACCTTGTCGCTCTATATTTCATTCATCAATCTGTCCCCTGGGGCAAAAAGTAGATCTTGGGACATGACAGACTATCATAAACTCAACCAAGTGATGGTCCTAACTACTACCACTAATCTACTATGGTATATTTGTTTGAGCCTCAGGTATATTGTACGCTGCCAATAACTTGGTGAATATATTATTGTCTTTGCTATTCTGAAAAGAGGATCAAGAGATGTTTATAGTCATATGGGACAGACAGTAACAAACCTTTGAAATTTTCTTGGAAAACTATATTAACTCTTTTCCTCTGTCATATATAATGTAGTCTGACAGAAGTATCCCATCTCTTTAAATGAAAGAAATCATGCTAATCTGACTGGATGAGCAAAATGAGGCTTGCACACTAAGTTGGCGTTAGTGATATACAATCACTTACAACATAGGTGATAAACCCTATGAGGTTTCAGGAGTTTGCATATCCATATCAATAGATTGCTTAGGTGTTCATTGATTAAGGGCATACTAAGTAATCCTATTCAAGGTGAAGGACAAACTATTGCACTTGGCACCTCTCAGCACAAAGAGGGAAAGGGCAACATCTGATAGGTCTTTTGTGGCTTTGCAAATTCTGTTCGGATATGCATACTGGATTATGCGAAGACTGACAAATTTGAGTTGAGTTCAGAGTGGAAGCGCTCTGCAGCAGGTCTACCCTGCAGTGGTAGCAGCCCCACTGCTCGTTCATATGGCCAGAGTCGTGCTTGTTGATATAAAAGGTAGCAATGGTGGGAAAAGATGTGTAGAATCTTTGGTAAATCCCATGCATTAATTTATTTTGTTTTTAAAGATTTATTTTGGGCCTCCCCGGTGGCGCAGCGGTTGAGCGCTGGGCTGCAAAGCTGCCCGCAACCTCTGCAGCCCGGTTCGATCCCCGGCCACCAGCGAGGGTCCCACATGGCACACAGACATCTCCTGCCGCCTGCTGCTCCCCTCAGCAGTGTATTTCATCAGTCTGTCTGTTCTGCTCCCCGCTCTGGCTCCGGTGGATTCTCTCACCCTCCCGCGCTTCTGACTGTACCCACTGCTTGTATAAATAAATAAATAAATCTTAAAAAAATATTTATTTTATTCATATATGCATACAAGAGCTGGGGTGTAGGTCAGAGGTGCAGGGGGTGAGAGGATTCACCAAAGGCAGAGTGGGGAGCAAAACAGGTTGATCTACTGAAATACACTGCTTAGGGGAGCAGCTGGCGAGTCAGGAGAGGTCTGCTGCGCCATGTGGGTTAGCGCCCTGGCCCAGGATCCAACTCGTGCTGCAGTGGCTGAGGATAGCTTCATAGTGCCAAGACTTAACCCCTTGGGCCACCAGGGAGGCCCAATCTTATTTAAACCACAATGCCTTTTTTAAAGAGGGATTGAAACCACAATGCCTTTTAAAAACAACTCCCAGCATGCTGCTGGGTCCTGGCAGAAATGTAACAAGCTGATCATGAGACATCAGGTGAGCACGAGCCCACAACTACTCATCATTAACTGGATTCTGTCAGACCCACCAAGATCAAAAGGCCGTAACAACAAACTCTCACAAGGAAGTGATAACACCAGCACAAGTAGGAACAGAGGACATAGTACCTATATGAGGAGGTGACCCAGATCCCCCTGTTATCCACCACTATTTCATCAGCATCTCTTCCCATACTCATGTTTATGGAATATGGGAGCATCCCTTATAAGCAATTACAAAGGAGGGAATATTCCAGCAGGGTCCAAGGTAGACTACTGTGGTGCATGGATGTAAGCTCTAAATCAATAACAGATGCACTACAGCCCCCTCTGTGATGGCCTTGAATGAAAGTGAGGACTGGTAACTATAAAGGGCCATTCTGAGACTATCTTTGGTCCTGCATCACAGCTGTACTCCTCCCTTTGTCCACCCGGCATCCTTCCTTTCCCTTCCATAGGTGTTGATCCAAAGGTTACTTCTTTTTTTTAAGATTTATTTATTTGTGCATACAAGAGCTGGGGTACTGGCCAGAGGTGTGTGTGGGGGGAGGGGTGAGAGGATTCACCAGAGAGAGCGGGGAACAGAACAGGCAGATTGACCGAAGTACACTGCTGAGGGGAGCAGCTGGTGAGTTAGGAGAGGTCTGCTGTGCCATGTGGGTATCTCCCTGGTGAGCCGGAGGATTGAACTCATGCTGCAGTGGCTGCGGATAGCTTCATAGATTGTGTCTTAACCCCTTGCACCACCAGGGAGGCCCTCCAAAATGTTACTTCTTTTTTTTTAAAGATTTATTTATTTATGCATACAAGAGCTGGGGTACAGGCCAGAGGTGGGGGGGGGGGGTTAGGGGAGAGGATTCACCAGAGATAGAGCAGGGAACAGAACAGGCAGGCTGACCAAAGTACACTGTTGAGGGGAGCAGCTGGCAAGTCAGGAGAGGTCTGCTGCGCCATGTAGGTTGCTCCCTGGCTGGCCAGGAAGTGAACTCGTGCTGCAGTGGCTGTGGATAGCTTCATAGGTTGCGTCCTAACCCACCAGGGAGGCCCCCCAAAGGTTGCTTCTTAATGCCCACCTTGCTTAATAACTCCACCTCAGGGTCTGTTTCCTACCGCAACAGTGCTCTTTTGTTTTTTACTTCTTTACATTTAAAATTTATTTTATTTTAATGTTTTTTCTCCGTTTATAAGACCTCCTGTTAATATTAATATTAACAGTCTTTATATGTGTTGCAGATATTTTCTTCTAGTCTGTTTTGCCTTTTAACTTTGCTTATGATATCTTCTGAAAAAATAATAATTTGGTTTTCATTTTTTGGGAAATAGAATTTGTTAATTTTACCCTACATCTACTAAAAGATAATGACTTTGATGTATAGGCATTGGACTGAAAAGATAATCATGGTATATTGTAAAGAGATAAAATCAAGTTACAGAATATAGAGAGCAGCATTTATCAAACTCATCGGATCATAGGACTCACTAAAATTCTTTGAAAGCTCATATTCAATAAGCCTAGGGTAGGTCCCAGGAATCTCCATTTTTAAAGTACGCAAGGTGAGTCTATGATCAGATTCATTTGGGTGTAAAATTTATCACTCTTTTTGTAAAGAAAATAAGGGAAAGAGAAACTTTCTATGAGTCTGTGTGTGTCTTGGTATGTACATAATATATGAGCATACAGAAAAATATGTAAACATGCACACCAGATTAATGTTTTTTTCCCAATGGATGGAACTAGAAGAAATGAGGAGATTGTCTTTATAAACTTTTGTTATTCTTATTACAATGGGTACTACATTTTTTAAAAATTCAGCAAAATGGCGCCTCCCTGGTGGCGCAGCGGTTGAGCGCTGGGTTGCAAAGCTGCCCGCAGCCTCTTCAGCGCCGGTTAGATACCCGGCCACCTGGTGAGGGTCCCACATGGCGCGCAGACCTCTCCTGCCGCGCCCGCTGCATCCCTCAGCTGTGTACTTCGTCACTCTGCCTGTTCTACTCTCCACTCTGGCTCTGGTGAATTCTCTCAACCTCCCACGCCTCTGACTGTACCCAGTGCCTGTATAAATAAATAAATAAATCTTAAAAAAAAAGGAGGTATCCTATATTAAAAAAAAAATCAGCAAAATGCTCAAATTGTCTTTGTTTCTTTAAAAAGAGTAAGATAAAGAAGAAAAAGAAGCATTCCAGAAGAGGTATCTTAATTCTTGGCTAAACCTTCCTTACAAGCTCCAGGATGGCATCAGGGATTTCCCCTCTAGCAGGGCAGCTAAATCTGGCCAGTGGTGGGTGAGGTTACACCTACATGACAAGAAGTAGTTAATTGAATTTCTGTGTTGTTAAAATTTTGGTTCACACCAAAAATAATTTATATAGGTTGTGTAACAGCTGCTGTTGCAATTATGTCTAATGGAAGGTTTTGATTCACACCAAAAACACTTACATGTGTTTTGAGTGGCTAAAACCCCTGGTTTCCTAGGAACAAACTACACAAATCTGCCCAAGGGACTCTGAAATCATCCTTCTTACTTTTGCCTGGTTCACTGCCTTGGAAACATTCAAAACAGATTGCTGATCTGCTTCTAGGCACTGGGCTTTTGAGACTTTCTTGTCCCTTTTATTTAGAAAAAAAAATGTTTTCCTTATTATACAAGTAATTACATGCTCACTGTAGAAAATTTGTGAGACAGAAAAGCATAAAGAGAAACAGAAGAAGAATCACTCATAACTCTACCACTCAAAGGCAACCACTTATTAACCTTTTGGCATACTGCCTTTCGATTTTGTTTCCATAAACTTTTTACATAGCTGAGATCATCCTGGATATATAACTTAATATAGGGTTTTTACCATATAATGAGAGAAAACAAGCAATTTCCAAAAACCATGTTTTTTTTTTTTTTTTAAGATCTTATTTTACATAAGTTGCGCTCTGGTTTACTTTATTATTCCCTTTTCATTAAAAATTTAAGTTTTTCTATTGTTTTGGTATTTTAAATAGCCTGGAAGCTTGTATCTCTAAAAATGAAACTAAATGAATTGGAAACCATTGCCCATTTCTAATGCTGCTAATGGTGTAACTTGACATCTGTACTCTAGTAAGATAGGTAGAGATTTTCACATTGTCATCACAGTGAATTCCAGGATATCTTAAGCCTACCAACTAAGAGGCAGTTCTCCTGAAAATAGGAGACAAGGAAATAAATGAAATCATAGTTCCAATTACAAAAAAGACAAATGTGTTTTCTTAAAATCCAAATATGCTGAACCTTCCAGACCAGTGACAACGATATATTATTTATATTCAGCCAAAAGTGCTATGTGTTGTGCCTTTTGTCTGATGTGTCTAGTCAAAAAAGTTTTCCATTTTGTTTGTTCTGGAAGAACTCATTCAAAGGGAGCAGGGCCAAAGACACCTTGTCCAGTTGAGTTGTGCATTGCTAGCTGAGCTAATGCTGTAAAACAGATTGCACTAAAAGTGGAACAGATTTTTTTTTAAATCATGCTGGAAATTTAATTAGGACTCAAGGCCCATGAGGTTTGGAAAGCATATATTTTCTCATTCTAATGTCACACCCTTACAGAGCTTTCTCAAAAACACTACCACCATAGTTGCTTTAAAATACTCCAGAAAATAAAAAATAAATAAATAAAATAAAATACTCAAAAAAATAAAATTGTGGCTGTGAAAAAATGGATGAAACAAGATTAGTGAAGTGTTGATGGTTGTTAAAACTAGATGATGGGTATAGGCTATGTTATTTGCTCTAAGTTTGTGGCCTATAATAATTTACGTCTTTGTAACAAATGGGGACCTTATTGATCCTATATAATTAATAAAATTATAGTGCATTGGCTTAGAAACCGTATTTCAATTTCAGACTACTGCCTTTCAAACCTTCCACCAGGAAAATGTAGGGAATGACTTTGCAATTCTTTCAGAGGCCACAGCCTCACCTCCGCCTACTGTACACAGGAAATGAATGTTCCATCAGCATGAACAAAGCATGGCCTTTGATTAGTCTGTGGCATGTGGCTTCCTTTTGATGCTGGCACCCTCAGTAGAACCAGTTATTTCACTAGTTTGTCCAAGTCTCTATCCTAAACCCAGCATGTAATATTGTGATAGGTATCTCCACTGGTCTTGCTTATCTTCTAGAACACCAACTATTTCAAGGTCAAGAGGTTGTCTTACACAGCTTTTGTTTTCACAGTGCCTGGTATTATCTCTTGAAATGGGCAGGGAGCATAAATGTATGATAAATGAAAAAAGGAATAAATATACAAAATTACTGAATGTAATACAGTATATAAACAGAGCTCAAGATCCGGCTTATATTAATTGCTACAGTCATAATAAGTTTCCTTAATCTATGTGAGTTCCAGCGACAAAATGGGAATGAATGGTAATGCCAAGTTTTCTTACCTTGCAGTGTTATCACAAGACTCAAAGTCAATTTAGAGTAGTGTGTATATAAGTATTTTGGAAACCAAAGGAGGGAAAACCACCTGTGCTGTGATAAGGAAGAAAGCAGCAAAGTATGGTATCTGTGGTTCCTATCATTGAGTCATTGTGAGAATAAAATGAGATAATATATGTAAAATAATTGGGATAAAGTACCCTTTCCAGAAGTGGATTTGGGAGATTATTCTCTTGTATGTGAAAAGGTTCAGGCAGCTGAGAGTGCTAAGATTACATGGCAGCTGACAAAATGGAGCAAATATCCTTTAAAATGATCATTTCTCTTCTCTGATGCTATGGAGAACAATTTAGAAACCTCCAGCAAGTCTAGATAACATCAAACATGCATGGTTTCTATGAAGGTTGGTGCCTTTATTGAACCAGAGAGGGCCCTCTCCATGAGCATGTGTGTGTGTGTGTATATATATATGTATGGACATGTGTCTATTTGTGCTTGTATTTGTGTATGTTTGTCTCTCTAGGAAAGTGTGTGTCCTATGCTTGAGGATGGCCCCAAATAAAGTGCACATGACTCTCAGTGTACTTGTTACATCTCTGCGTGATGTATATATATGCTATGTACATGTGATGTATATATATGATGTATATATGTGTATATATATATGCTATGCACATAAATTGCAATGTATTTGCATTTATGTGTGTTTTTCTGTATATCGGTGTGTATATTTGTGTCTGTGTCTGTATCTCAATCAGGGACGATGACCTTCACTGATCTAAGTAGAGGAGTGAGCAGAGGCTGTAGGCACTGCCAGGTCCCAGACTGGGGGCGGACACAGCCTCGTCAGCAGGTCTGTGGGGTAGGTGATAGGACATTGGTGAGGAAGCCATGTATGGCTAGGCAGGATTTTCAGCTTGACCTAGCTGAGGCAGTGCTGAGTGTGACATAGAGGACATGGAACAGGACATTTTTAGGTCAAGAGCTGTGGAGAGGTGACGGGGAAGTCGCAGGCTGGCTAAGATCTTGTGTGCAGGAGCAGGACTTGTCCTAGGGTCTTCCACTGATGGACACAGGAGAGAAGGAGGAGCAGCAATGTGCCAAAGGCCCAGAGGGCTCAAAAGTCACAGCTGTAGTACAATTTCCACAAAACTCTCTCATAGAGCAACACCCTGAGAGCTGGAACCCAATGTTAATGAAACTGGGTTCGACACTCCGAGAGCTCAGATCACAATTCACTTCAGTGGAATTTTGTGGACCACTGCAAAATCACCCTCTCTTGAAAGCAAATTCAACCTGAAGAAAATCATTACTTCAGGAACTGTATATTCAAACAGCCCAATTTCTCCTCTCCTTAAATTAACTTATGGACTATTTCACTGTGTTTACTGTATTTCAGAGACTTGAAAGCCCTATTTAAAAGCTAAGAACCTTCTTGAACATTCAAGTTAGAGATTTCAGCCTTCCGTATATTAGACTATATTTGACACCCAACAGAAAAAAACGAAAAAGAATTCAAGGAACATTAGTGACCTGAGAAATCTTATGCTTGGATTTTCTTATTGTCTTAACTTCAGTTGGAAGTTGGAAAAGTTATTGGTGGTAAGAGGTCTTTGAAAAAAAGATTTTAAAGTTAATGTCGGTAATCTCCCTTTCAACATAACTTTTATTGGAAAAAAAAGTAATTCATTTACATTGTTAGAAGCTGAAGATACACTTTATTAAGTAAAAGCCTTCCCTACCCCATCTTTTTGAGAATAACTACTTGTTATATCAGTTTCTTATAGTTTTTCCCTTCTCTCCCAAAAGTACACATTTTTTTTCAACTCCTTGGCAGCATTTGTCTCATAGTTGACCATTCCTTTCTCTTCAAAACATTTATTCACTTAGCTTCCAGACACCACTACCACCACCCTGGTTCTCTTCCTTCCTTCTGGGAGGCACCTTTTCAGTTTCTTTTATGTTCTTTTTCATCTTTCCTATATAGTCTTGTCCAATACAGACCTGATGATGTTCTACTTCCTTACGACCTGGGACTTGCAAATGGAGATATAGCCATTTCCAATTCTAACAAAGATAATTGGGTTCTGGGTCCAAAGATGACCACAGTCCCTCTCGTTCTGCAGGCCCATGTGCAATGTGACACATCACGCAAAAGTGTCTGTTTTTATCATCCTCGAAACTGAGCTGGCTCTTTGACTTGGATGAATTGAATACAGCAGAAGTGATACAGAATTTATGAGACTAGGTCAGAAGAGGACTTACCAGTTTCTGTCTTTGCCTTGGGTTGCTATTCTTCTAGAAAGAGAAGCCACGTGGAAGGGAACCTAGATATTAGAACAAGAATTAAAACCAAGATTCCAATTTGTGTGTTGGGCCATATCAGGTCCTCCAGCTTCAGTGAGGCTGTCCTGGTGGTCACCATGTGGGCTATAGGTAGCCCACTGAGCCCCAGCTGAATTTCTTAGCCTCAACATGGTGAACAAATATGGTCATGGTATCACCACACTTTGGGTTTGTTTTTTATGTAGAAATTGATAAGTGTGAAATGAAAAGTAAAGAATCTATATTCAACCTACTGAACATGAGTCTGACTCTTACCAATTATGATGCCTATGAGCAATGTGCAATATGACCCAAAAGGAGGATTCATTAGTTTTCTTAGTGCTGGCACCAGCTAGACAGAACTACTTTTCTGTGAATCTCTGATCATCTAAATACTCAAAGACAAGTTTTTAAAAGTTAAAGATCTCAAAAATACTTTTTGATGAATTCACCCTTTTCTGTTTAATCCAGGTTAGAGGCAAAATTAGTCCATTAATCACAACCAGGGGAGGGACAATGATGGGTATATTGCGGGTTGCATTTCATCTAACCCCACCACAACTCATTTCAAATAATTAAGGTTATTACCACTTTACAGAAGAGAAAATTGAGACGTAAGCTAACAAAATGGTGCTTAAAGTCAGACACAGTGCTGGGAAGAGTTGGAAGAGGGATTTTCATTCACACTTTCTAAATCTAGTTATTCCACACTCTTAACCAGTATGCAGATTACTCCCCATGGATTAAGATGGCGGTTGGGGTTGGTCCCTAGAGTATCAAGATTGTGTTATGGTAAAAGGTGGGTCAGGGCGGAGGAAAGGGAAAGGTTCATAGCAATCTCACCTTGCTTCCCTAACCAACATTCTCCCTTCATACTCTCATCCCACATGGAAAATTCTTCTCTAACTTTCTGAATATAAATCAGAATCCAGATTTACAGTGCCCCAGGAAACTGTCAATCTACCAGCTCTGTGATCAGTCAGACAGAATTTAAATGCTATGTACACTAGGAGACACGTACAACAATATTCATGATAACACTACTTTGCAACAGTCAAAAAACTGGAAACAGAATGTCCATCAAAGTGGTAAAATTAAAATGGTACTTTCGTCCATTGCATACTCTAGAACAATAAAAATGGGAAAATTACAGCTACCCACAATAACATGGATGGACCTCACAATGTAGAGTGAAAAAAGATGGCTACAAAATAATACATACAGGCAATTACAAGTATATAAAGTTCAAACATCTGCAAAACAAAATTGTGTTGTTTGGGAAAGTGTATATGGAAGACAGACTTATAATGAAAATGAAAAAAAATTATTGTCACACTAGTCAGGATAGGGGTTACCTCTAGAGAGAAAAGAATGTCATCAGTGTTTGGGTGGGGGACTGGAAGGCAAGATGGGTGAGTGGTGGGGGGCTATCAATCACCCTTATCCAGAGTGGTCGTTTTAACTTTTCTGAATGTTTCTGTATTCTTAGTGAAATAAAAAGCAAGGCTACCAACTGGGATTGAGGATGTTGGAGAAGATGTTGAAGGTCTGAGTGAAAGAAGATGGAATGAAAGAAAGAGACCATAGGACATGAACAGAATAAAGAAATAGAGAATTATTTTTTCTTATTCCTTTATGAAAGCTTCTCAATAATTTATATTTTTTCTCTCATGTGTAATTTTATTTTATTAACTCCAATATACTACACTGTATACAGTTATCCTCGATACTTAAATTATAATACTATTTAATGAATAAAAATGAACTTTAAAGGGATTATTATATTATTAACACATATAATTAAAATAGTAGCCGTAATGCAAAGTTACTATTTCACTTTGAGCTTTAGAAAAGCTGATATCGTTTATATTCAGACAAAAATACATAAAGTTCATTCAGGGTTTGTTGGTGGCTTTTTCTTTTCATTCACCTTTTTATACAAAGCATCTTTCGTGTTAAATATTACATTCTATAATTGGAAATAGATTATTTTTAAAGATTTATTTATTTATGTATACTTGATCTGGGGTACAGGCCAGAGGTGTGGGGGGTGAGAGGATTCACCAGAGATAGAGTGGGGAGCAGAACAGGAAGACTGACTGAAATACACTGCTAAGGGGAGCAGCAGGAGAGTCAGGAGAGGTCTGCTGTGCCATGTGGGTGGCTCCCTGGCTGGCCAGGGATCGAACTTGTGCTACAGAGGCTGCGGATTGCTTCATAGCGCGTTACTTAACCTCTTGCACCACCAAGGAGCCCCACTAATATTGATCATTAAAGTACTAAGGAAAAATTATATCCTTAACCTTCACACAGAATATTTAAGTGAAAAGGTCTATATAATTATATAATATTGCCTGAGTTTTTACATGAACCAATTTATAAAAATAATTATTTAAATGTTAATACATTTCAGTTGTAAACAATCTTTATATTACAAATACATAGTTTCAAGTATCAGCTTACACAATATAAGCTCAAAATTTATATACAGGCAAATATAGTAAATTTAAACAATTACCAAGAGCCACAGCCCAGCTTGCACTATCTGCCATAACAGCTGAGCACTTGCTGCAGAATTGTGAATATAAAGGTAAATGTGTAGTGACCTCAGCAAGAATGGCAGACCATAAAAGCAATGAGAATGCTATAAAAATGGTCAAAATAAATGCTTTTTAAATTCTGAAAATTAGTCAAAGCTTTAAAACGATCCAGGGAGCATTTATTCATGAGAAATGACTGAATTTCATTAAGAACAATGAACTCTATGGCATTTTAACTTGCCCCATTCCCAGCCCCCTTTCCTCAGCATCGTGTTACTGGTGAAACCCAACAGCCCTCCATCTCAACAGAAGCCAGCAATTTAGTGACCACTGCAGGAGGCAGGTGGTGTTGAAGCTCCTTTAAGATTCCATGCCCAGATAACTGTCATTATTTGCCCTTTCTAATAGTTCCCTACACTATAAGCACTCACAGGGTTTTCCATTTTCTCAGCTCACCCAGCGTGAAAAACTTTTTCCCTGGGACCTGTGGTCAAAAACAATCAGTGGCAATTGTTTAACATAGCAGTGGCTTGAGGCAGTGACAAAAGCTGGGACAAACAAAACTTAAAGGGAAAAACGGAAGCATGAGATGTACAAGGGAGGTATGAAGAGCATCAACATATGCCAAAAAATCAAAAATGTCGGGGCCTCCCCTTGTGGCGCAGCAGTTGAGCACTGGGCTGCGAAGCTGCCCACAGCCTCTGCAGCGCCAGTTCCATGGTGCGCAGACCTTTCCTGCAGCACCCGCTGCTCCCCTCAGCAGTGTATTTCCTCAGTCTGCCTGTTCCGCTCCCCGTTCTGGCTCTGGTGAATTCTCTCACCCTCTAGCACTTCTGACTGTATCCAGTGCTTGTATAAACATTTTTTTTAAAGATTTTTATTTATTTATTTATTTATTTATTTATTTATTTATTTATTTATTTATGCAAGCACTGGGTACAGTCAGAAGCACTGGAGGGTGAGAGAATTCACCAGAGCCAGAGTGGGGAGCAGAGCAGGCAGAAGGACCGAAGTACACTGCTGAAGGGAGAAAGCAGGCACGGCAGGAGAGGTCTGCGCGCCATGTGGAACCCTCCTCTGGTGGCCAGGGAGCATCCGGGGATCGAATCGGCGCTGCAGAGGCCGCGGGCAGCCCCACAACCCAGTGCTCAACTGCTGTGACACTGGGGAGGCCCTGTATAAATAAACCTTAAAAAAAAATCAAAAATGTCATGCACACGTTTAAGGTTTCGTGCATATTCAGGGCTGTGCACAAGCACAGGAAAGACCTGAGAAGGTTGACTGACCTTGAGGATCAACATAAATAGTAAATGAAGACTAAGACAATGGACAATTTTCTGCCTGAGTGTCAAAAGTTTGCCCCACCATGCACATAGACCCCCAGGGCAAATGCTGGGGAACTTCTTGATTCCAGGAACTTAAGGAACTAATTCTCCATTCATTACCTGACCAGTAAGTTAACTGAGCAGACTTCAGTGGCCAAATACAACAAAGAACACAGCCTTTACAGAATTAGCTCAGAAAAGTCACTAAATAAATAAAACAAAAAACATGTGACAGGCATGATCTAATTTCCAGAGTTGCCATATTATTTAAAATGTTCAGTTTTCAACAAAAAATATGAAGCATACCAAAAAAAAGTATAACCCACAAATAGAGTGAGAAGCTATTAATAGAAGTTGTCCTTGCCGAAGCCCAGGCACTGGATTTATATATTAAAGCTTTTAAACTATTTTAAATGTATTCAAGAAGCTAAAGGAATCTGTGTGTAAAGAACTACAGGAAAGTATGAGAGTGTTTCATAAAGTAGAGAATATCAATAAATAAATAGACATTCTAAAAATAGAACCAAAGACATATTGCTGAGTTGAAAATTAAAAGTGAATCATAGATCTGAGGCATCTAGGAGGGAAGGATGTGGGGAGGGGTCAAAACAGTGGGGAAGAGCATGAGAACTCGGAGGATGGACTGTGGGTGCCTTGGAGTTGGAAGAACTACGTGACCACTCCTGAGGGGAGAAATCATATATTGTCTAAAAATGAATAATGATGTAAGAAAAAAGTACTAAAAAAGAAAATTCTCACTGAAATAAAAATTCAATAGAGAGACTCAAAACAAATTTGAGCAGGCAGTACAAAGAATGAGTAAACTTAAAATCAGTTGAAATTATCCTGTGTGGGGATCAGAGAGAATAAAGAATGAAGAAAAATGAACAGTCCCAGAGAAATGTGGGAAACCATCAAGTATATCAATGTATGCATAATGGAGTACCAGCAAGAGAGGAGACAAAGAAAAGGACAGAAAGTATATATGAAAAAATGTTCAAAAATTCCTGCATGTGATGAAAACTTAATCTACATCTACACATTCAAGAATTTCAACAAACACCCCTTTGAGAGAGCCACACATCATAACGAAACTGTTAAAAGCCAAAAGCAAAGAGAAAATCTTAAAAGCATCAAGAGAAAAGTGATTTACACATACAGGTGAATTTCAATAAGACAAATAGCTGATTTCTCATTAAAAGCCATGGAGGCCAGAAAGGGAGTGTTGCTGTATTGAAAGCAGTGATAGAAAAAGAATGAAGAATTCTATGTCCAGTAAAACAATCCTTCAAAATGAAGGAGAAATTAAGACATCCCAAGATAAACAAAAAACAATTCTCTGCTATTATAGCTACCTGATCAGAAAAAAATATAAATTCTTCAGGCTGAAATAAAAAGATACTGGACAGTAACTGGAATCAATATGAAGAAATAAAGAGCATAGGGGCCTCCCAGGTGGAGCAAGGGTTAAGCAGGGCACTATGAAGCTGTCTGCAGTCTGTGCATCAAGTTTGATCCCCGGTTGGCCAGGGAACAACACACGGCATAGCGGACCTCTCCTGACTCGCCCGCTGCTCCCCTCAGCAGTGTACTTCAGTCAATCTGCCTTTTTCATTCCCTGCTCTGTCTCTGGTGAATCCTCTCACACACACCCCCCCACCGCTGGCCTGTACCCCAGTTCTTGTAAGCATAAATAAATAAATCAAGAGCATAGGTAGTGGCGACTACATATGTAAATATAGGAGATATGATAGATTTTTTTTGTTTGTAAATTCTTTTCTCCTATCTTAAAGGATATTTGCATAAAACACTAATTATCCATGCATGTTGATGAGAAAACAATGTACAAAGGTGTAACTTATATGACAAGTACAAAAGAGAGGGAGTGGGAATAGAGTTATATAGGAGCAAAATTTTTGTTAATTATTGAAAGTAAATTGGTGTCACTCCAAACATGATTGTTATAAATTAAAAATGAGAAGCCATCCCATAAAAATGGGAGAAAAACTTTGCAAACCATATACTGGTAAAGGTGTAGTATCCAGAATATATAAAAAAAAATTTGAATTTTGAATTGACAAAGAATGTGAATTGACATTTCAAAGGAGATACACAAATAGCCAATAAGCACATGGAAAGATGCTCACATTTTTATGACAATTTTCATCCGTTATTAATTATTAAAGAAATGCAAGTCAAAACCACAGTGAGATATTATTTCACACTCCCCACATGTTTATAACAAAGAAAGTGACAAGCGCTGATGAAGACATGGAGAAATTGGAATTCTCAGATACTGCTGGTGAGAATGTAAAATGATAGAGCCAGTAGGTAAAAACAGTTTTGCAGTTTTTCAAAACGCCAAATATAGTTTCCATATGACCCAACAATTCCAACACTAGGTATATATACCCAAGAGAAATAAAAACATTTCGTTCTACAAAATTTGTACATGAATGTTCATAACAGTGTTATTCACAATACCCAAATTTGGAAACAAACCAAATGTCTATACATTCGTGAATGAATAAACAATATATGTTCTATCCACGAAACGGAGTATTTTTCAGCCAATAGAGAGGGCTGGAGTTCTGATATATGTGATTACAAAAAGAATAAGCTAAGTGAAGTAAGCCAAAACAAAAGACTACGTATTTTACTATTCCACAATAGGTAATCTGTAGAGACAGAAAGCAGATTAGTGGTTGGTTAGAGCTGGGGTGTGGAAAAGGCCATGGAGAAGGGGATGTTAATTTGTATGGGGCTTCTATTAGGGGTAAAGGAAATGTTTTCAATTTTGTGGTGATGTTTGTGGATTACATCTCAATAAACAGAAAATAATTTTTACACAGACAGAAACTTCAACAAGAACAGGTTTTTTTCTTCTTCTTCTTCTTATTTTTTTTTTTTTTTTGGAATGCCCTACATAAAGCTAGGACCCTAGAGACCAGGGTCTTTTTGCAATGAATTTTTCAGTGCAATGCCAATTCCAGCGCTACCACCTCCAGCATTCCAAGAATGGAAAGAGATACTGGCTGAAGACAGCAGTGATGCCTTTCAAAGGTATTTGTGCTAGTCACTAATTCTGAAGAAATGTGCAGGTACAGTGTAGCCCTAAGGCAGAAGTAGCCCTATCACAGAATTGTAGATCCTCGTTATTTTTCTGCTAATTCCAGACTGTAGGCTTGTGGTTTCACTGGAACAGCCCAGCCATTTGGCAGAAAAAGCATAGTCAGCCCAACTTTACCAGTGGAGCTGAGGCCCAAGAGACAACAGTTTGCCAGAGTTGGCCATGTGCTGTGGAGTAGAGAGTGCCAGGGTTTCGCTGAATCCAGGCTGAGCTAGGATTTAGATCTTAGTTCTCTGCCAGCTGCTTGGGAAAAATAGATGTTTTCAAATAGTTCTGTTAAAAATGGCCCTTTGGCAAAGAGCCCAATGGGAAATGAGAGGAAACTTTCAGACCAAAATGGATAAGAACAAAGGGAAGAAAAACATCATTTTTGATATAGCAGGAAGAGCCTGAGGTAACTGGGACATCTGAGTTACAGCCCAGCCACTTTAACTCAGGAATGTCCCTGTACCTTTCTGGGCCTTCTTCCTCATAGGTAAAGGAAGCCATCTGATTGGACTAGATTAGAATTGTTATCCAACATGTTTCAGGGAACTCTAGATATTGCTGTGGACTAAATTAGTTTCCACAAAATTCATATGTTGAAACCCTAACCCCAAATGTGACTGTATTTAGAGATAAGGTCTATAAAGATGGAATACAAGTAACACCTTAACAAGATAGCACAGGCATCCATATAAGAAAAGAAAGAAACACCAGAAACCTCCCCCTTTCTCTCCCCAAGTGCACACAGAGGAGAGGCCGTGTGAGGACACAATGAGAATGTGGTTTTCTGCAAGCTAGGAAGAGAGTCCTCACCAAGAAACAATCCTGACTGTTTCTTGATCTTGGACTTGTAGCCTCCAGAACTGTCAGAAAATAAATTTTGGTTTTTTTTAAGCCACCCAATTTATGTGTGCTATTTTGTTATGGCAACATGAGCTGGCTAATTTAGGTGTAGCAGAGGTGTATAAGTTCACAACCTTCTATTTGACTTAATTTTTAAAAAGTTGACTTTCATAACATAATAAAAGTCAAGGATACACTTATATGTGTCACATGCCGAATGTTGCAGACCACTGATTTTTATTAAACTTTGCTGCCAGGTTAGCTCATTTTTGGAAGGGCTTTGAATAAAGTTTCTTTTCCTATCAGTTTAAATGAAAAGTACAAGGTTATTTCAGGGTAAGATGTATTTTGTTTTGTTTTAGTTCATTAATACACTTAAAATGTTCTTTGACTCTTCAAGTATGTATTGTTTGGAGGTGCAATGTATGCATTGCGTTTTTAAATGCCTTTTTACAATTTTATCTCAAGGATAAGACATTTTATTTATTTTAAAGATTTATTTTTATTTATTTATGCATACAAGAACTGGGGTGTAAGACAGAGGTGGGGGGATAGGGGGGGTGGTTGAGAGGATTCACCGGAGACAGAGTGGAGAGTAGAACAGGCAGATCTACTGAAATACACTGCTGAGGGGAGCAGCAAGCACGACAGGAGAGGTCTGCTGTGTCATGTGGGTCAGCTCCCTGGCTGGGGATTGAACTCAGGCTGTAGTGGTGATAGCACTGAGACTTAACCCCTAGGCCACCAGGGAGGCCCCCAAGAGTAAGATGTTTAAATGAACCAGTCACTAAGCCTAGATTTAAGGAGAGAGAATGTAGAGCCAACCTCTCAATAGTAAAAATGTGAAATAATTTACACGTTTTGAGACTACTATAATTTTATGAATATGTATCTATGTGAATCAGCATTTTCTCAGTACTGTGCAACCAAATACATTAATAAATTCAATCCTGAGCCTGAAAAAAAAAAGAACCACAGCAATAGAACAATCTCACCAATGAAAATAAGAAAGTCATAAATAAAATATTAATGAAATGAATACAACGATGTGTTCAAAGCCATTATATCTTGACCCAGAAGGATTTACACAGGGAAATGAAATGACCAGCACAAAATAATTTACTTATGTTGACTGTGGTAATCACTGGATAGTGGGAATATGTAATTTAATTTTCTTTTTTTTTTTATGTTTCCTAATTTTACTGCAATGCACATGTACCATTTCCATAATAACTAAAGGCTATAAAATTTTAAGAAGGACAATTGGGAGAAAATATTTGCAAAATGTATGCTATAGCTAAATACATGAAGAACTTTCTTAAATAGAAAAATAAAAGATAAAAATTATAAAACTATTATTTCAAACTATATTCATAAAGAGATTAAAGTGCTACCTAAGTATATTAAAATATTCAAGTTTACTTATAAGGTAAATGCATTTATTATTTTTTGCATATTTACAAGACTTTTGTAGAGCAGTTTTAAGTTCACAGCAAAGTTGAAAGAGAAGTAGAGAGATTTCTCGTATTTCCATGCAAAAGTTTCCCGTTTCTCAGCACCCCATTCACAGTCGGATATTTGCAGCAACTGATGAATCTATATTGACAAATCATAATCACACCACATCCATACTTTATAATACATCTTACTCTTGGTTTATGTTCGATATCCTTGTCTGCATTTGGTGCTGTCAGTGTTCCAGATTTTGACCATTCTAATAGGTATATAGTATATCTCATTGTTGTTTTCATTTGTATTTTGCTGATGACATATGATATAGAGCATCTTTTCATACCCTTATTTGTCATCTGTATATCTTCTTTGGTGAGAACTCTGTTAGGGCCTTTGGCGTAGTTTTTTTTTTTTTTTTTTTTAAAGATTTATTTATTTATTTATACAAGCACTGGGTACAGTAAGAAGCACAGGAGGGTGAGAGAATTCACCAGAGCCAGAGCAGGGAGCAGAGCAGGCAGAAGGACCGAGGTACACTGCTGAGGGGAGCAGCGGGCGGCAGGAGAGGTCTGCGCGCCATGTGGGACCCTCCTCTGGTGGCCGGGGAGCAGCCGGGGATCGAACCGGAGCCGCAGAGGCCGCAGGCAGCTTCACAACCCAGCGCTCAACCGCTGCGCCACCGGGGAGGCCCTTGGCGTAGTTTTTAATTGAGTTAGTTGTTTTCTTATTGTTGAGTTTTAAGAATTCTTTGTGTATTTTGGATAATAGCCCCTTATTAGATAGATCTTTTGCAAATGTTTCCCCCAGTATGTGGCCTGTCTTCTCATTCTCTTGGCATTGTCTTTCACAGAGCACAAGATTTTAATTTAATTTTTATACAATCTGACAGATTTCTTCCATGGATCATGTTTTTGGTGTTGTATCTAAAATGTCATCTCCATACTCAAGGTCATCTAAGTTTATTTCCATGTTATATTTTTGGAAATTTTGTGTTTTGCCTCTTACATTTAAGTCTGTGACCATATTTAGATAATTTTTGTAAAGGCTGTCAGGTTTGTGTCTAGATTCCTTTTCTTTTTTTTTTTTTATGTCATCTGTGGAAAGTTTTTTTTCTTCCTCATCTGTTTACCTTTTATTCCTTTTCTTGCCTTGTAGCATTAGCTAGAATGTCCAGTACAATGTTGAAAAGAGGTGATGAGATTCAACTTTGCTGCTTTATACCTGATACTAGTAGGAGAGCTTCAAGTTTCTCAACAATAAGCATAATACTAGCTATAGGTCTTTTGTAGATGCTTGTGTCAACTTGAAAGGGACCCTTCTTTTCCTAATTTACTAAGTTTTTATTATGAATGGGTGATGGATGTTGTCAAATGCATTTCTGGCATCTACTGATAAATTTTTTTCCTTTTTGATAGTTTATGTGATAGATTACATTAATTGATTTTTGGACCAGTGTTAAATACACCATGACAGTATCATAAAGAATAGATTCACAACTGTAAAAGTTCCCCGTACTCCACCTATTTATCTTCCCCCACTCTTCAGACAACCACTGATTTTTTTACTGTCTCTATAGTTTTTCCTTTTCCAGAATATCATATAATTGGAAACACACAGTTTATAGGCTTTACAGACTGGCTTTTTTTTTCACTCAGAAATATGTTTTTAGGATTCCACCTTGTTTTTAGCAGCTCAATAACTCTTTTTTTTTTGATAGCTCATTTAAAAAACTATTGAATAATATTCCATGTATGGGCAACCACAATCTGTTTATCCATTTATGTATTCAAGGGCATTTTAGTTGCTTCCAGTAATGAACAATTGTGAATAAAGTTGCTAATATATTCATTGACATACAGGTTTTTGTGTAGACATTAAATTTTCAACTCAGTCAAGTAAATAATCTGGATGTGCCATAGTTTATTAATCTCATTGACTGAAAGACATCTCGGTTGCTTCCAAGTTTTGGCAATTAGGAATAGAGCTACTATAAAAATCCATGTGCAGGTTTTTGTGTGAACATAATTTTTATCTCCTTTGGGTGAACACCAAGGAGCAGGATTGCTGGATCTTTTGTTAAGAGTATGTTTAGTTTTGCATGAAACTGACAAACTGTCTTCCAAATTGGCTATATTATTTTGTACTCCCACCAGCAGTAAATGAGTTCCTGTTCCACATCCTCACCAGTATTTCGTATTGTCTTTTTAATTTTTTTTTTAAATAAACATTTGCTAACTGGATTTTGAAGGCCAGGGAGATTTCTTAAAACAATTGCATTTTTGCTTTGAAGTTATTCTCAGTCCCCCAGTACTCAAGGAGGGGAAAATAAGAATTCTTCAAGGCTACCTTTAATTAACTCCTTGCAACTTACATTAAAAAAAAAACTTTCATGATTCATTTGTTTCAAATGCTCATGAAGCTATGTTTAAATAAGCAGCATGCCGATTTATAAATACCAGTTGATATAAATGATTCAAAAGACACTATAAAAAGTAAAAATGCAAGACACACAGATAGACTGAAATTTCTAAGACTGTATAATGGATTTATATACACAAAATATAAAGAATGATAATACATCAACAAGACAAATAGACTAACAGAAAAATGAGCTAAGGATGTAATTTGCTACTTCATAGAAAAAGATGCACTACTGAACAAGAAGCGTATATTAAAAAAAAATACTTAACCATGCTCATTTTACAGTCATCGTTGAAAAGAGTCAATTCCTGATAACATCAAGTGTGTTGATAACGTTGGGAAGTAGGAGCTCACACACTTCTTGTGGGAGGGTAAATTGGTTCAACCACTTAAGAGAATTGTTCAGAAACACTTTATACACATTCCCTAACACTTAGCAATTACACTTTTAGGTGTGTGCCCTAGAGAATATAATCTCTAGAATATATTGTATCTAAGGAGACTCTGCCTTACGAATGTTCAGCAAAAAAGACTAATCAATACAAAGTAAAAATCAAAATCAACAAGCAACTATAAATCAGAGACACACTACAGGGGTGGCGAGGGGGAAGGAAGGGGTAGAGTCAAAATAAGGGAGGGGTACACTTGTATGGGGAATATAACCAAAATGAAAATGAATACATTGTGCAAAGATGAAAAAAGATGTAAGAATTATATAAAGTAAAATATTTAAATAAAAAAAAAAGAATGTTCAGCAAAAAGAAAGTAGGGTGCAGGGGGGGGCGGGGAGGGAAGGAAAGAAGAGAAGTATCTTTAACAATCAACAAGAGACTGGGTAAATAATTTATGCTATATCAGACAATTGTACTGGAGTCAAAATGTATGAACTAGATCTACATGTGTCATAATGAAAAAAATCTTAAAAACCTTATCAAAAGCAAGTCAAAAATCAAGTTTAAATTTAAGAAAAATTTAAAAACACACAAAGCAACAGTGTCATAAACTAAATGTGTGCTCCCAAAAAATTCATATGCCGAATTATAATCCCCAATGCAATGATATTTGAAGGTGGGGTATTTGGGAAGTGCCTAAGAATGAATTAGGAAGTGGCCTCGAACCTGATACTAAATCTGCTAGCACCTTGATCTTGCACTTCCCAGTCAGAACAGTGAGAAATAAGTTTCTGTTGCTTATAAGTCACCCAGCATATGGCGATTTTTATAGCAGCCAGAGTGGACTGAGACAAACAATGTATGTTTTAATGGCTATATACATAGCGGAGCACAAAACTATATATGGTAAGTATACACACCAGCTTCAATATGACGGCTACCTCTGCCAAAGGCGGAAAGGGGTAGACATAGGGGATGGGATTTTAGCTGCATCAGTAATATTTTGTTGAGAGAAGAGCCTGTAGTAAGTACAGTAAAATATTAGGTTGCGGTAAAAGTCATGATGCATTTTTGCTTGAAAAACAGAGAAAAATAGATCATGATTTTTCCGACAACCCAATATTAACATCTCTTTAAGCTTGGTTACTGGAAAATAGTGTCTATTATGTCTTTTGGTATATGTTAGTTATTTTTAAATTAAAACTGTAAATTTAAAATTGTAAATACTCTAGTCCATTAAATAAGTTCACATTGAATGAACAAAAATATATCTCCACTTCCCATTCTACCTTACATCATTCTCACACACTTCAATTCTCCACCCTCATCTTCTTCATTGCACTTTATTTATTCTTCTTCCTTTTATAGCTAGGATAAGTTTTTCATTTATTCCTGCACTTCAGGATTTACTTTTCTCCAATCAACTTATTTTACAAATGATTACAGAGGGTTTTATATACAGATCAATTCACCAATCTATGCTAAATATTTATTGTTTTTCTATTGCATGGCAAGCACTCTGCTAAATGCTGAGAATGCCAAGGTGAAAAAGCTACAGAAGCTTCCAAGTCACCAGGCAATTACAACATAGTGTAATTAACACTAAAAGGAGGGCAGTACAAGATGCTATCGGTGTATCTATGAGAAAAAAAACCTAATCTATTTTATAGATGAGATAATCGAGACTTAGTTTACATTATGCTCATGTTCACATAACTGAGAAGGGTTGGAGAAAAGGATTTCACTTAAGCTCTCTAACTTCACATAACCCACAGGTTTAACCAGCGGGCATATTCTCTCCCATACATTAAAGGCCTTCGCTGTTTAAAATAAGCTTGTTGAAAGCCTTAAATTGTTCTCTAAACTTATCCAGAGTGAGTGTGCAGGTTCGTCCTTGACTGAAATCAGTTATATTAAGGTTTTTTTTGTTCTACTTTATTATGAGTAAATTTACTTTTTATGGTCTGCTCAAAGAATGTCCATACTGAGGAGCACAAAAGCTAACGACGAAGCCATAATCTCTGCTTTGAGATTTGCTCCACTATATGTGTTATATATATTAAGGGGCAATCACGAACATGACAGGGATTATAGCAATTATATTTGGGTCTCATTTCTGATGCCTACTTGTGATTGTCTAGGAAAGAATCACTCTTTTTATTTTGAGAAAACATGTTTTCTAATAACATGCAGCTTTGGGGGCACACATAATGTTTCTTGTAGATAGGGGACTCCTCCCTGGACAGATACTGTAGCTGACCTAACCCTGTTGATCAAAACCTAACTGTCTAGGGCCTCCCTGGTGGTGCAAGGGGTTAAGACGCAATCTATGAAGCTATCCACAACCACTGCAGCACAAGTTCGATCCCAGGCCAGGGAGATACCCACATGGCGCAGCAGACCTCTCCTGACTTGCCCGCTGCTCCCCTCAGCAGTGTATTTCAGTCAGTCTGCCTGTTCTGCTCCCGGCTCTGTCTCTGATGAATCCTCTCACCCCCTGCCCCTGCACTTCTGGCCTGTACCCCAGTTCTTGTATGCATAAATAAATAAATCTTAAAAAAAAAAAAACCGTCTAGTACCTTTCATTCCTAATTGGCATGACTTAAATGTCACGTCTAGAAGTCAGTTATGACACACTTTTACCACTTGTTTCATTCTTATCATATCAACAAGGACTGTTTTGATTATTTTGTGAGCTTTTCTTCCTAATTTCTCCTTCAGTTTTCCATTTAAAAACATGTGAACCAGTAGACAAGACATGTTTATTAATTTTAGTTATGTTTTCTTTCTCTCTGACATAGCTGTCAAACTCGCTGAGTTGAGTATCTGTTAGTCTTTGAAATGTGTGCTCAAACTTTCATTTGGTTAAAAACATAGTCATCTAAGGCTCCATTTCATCTGACATGGGAATTGCAGAAAAAACTCTCCAATGGTGGACTTCGTGACAGGCTTACTGGGAGACTGAGGAGAATGAGTGAGCACTGATGCAGCTGTGACAGTGGATATAATAAGAAAAAGGGATGTAAATTTTGGAGAGTCCACTTATGAAACTGTTAATTCAGGTGGATGAGAGTTTAAATCCTCTGTAGTAGCTTGGTATTCACCAGAGGTATAAGTGGCTTTGGAGACAGAGATTCTAAGGGTAGATGGACTTCCTAAGGGATATCATCAGAAAAACGCTCAATGCCTACAACATGTGCCTATTGTTTTTAAAGGATTATTTGAGGGCCTCCCTGGTGGCGCAAGGGGTTAAGACGCAACCAACAAAGCTCTCTGCAGCCACTGCAGCATGAATTCGATCCCCGGCCAGGGAGCAACCCACATGGAGCTGCAGACCTCTCCTGACTCACGCGCTGCTCCCCTCAGCAGTGTGTTTCTGTCTATCTGCGTGTTCATTTCCCCACCTGTCTCTGGTGAATCCTCTCACCCCCACACCTCTGGCCTGTACCCTAGTTCTTGAATGCATAAATAAATAAATAAATATTTTTTTTAAAAAATAAAGGATTATTTGATTGGAGCTAAGAAACCGAGGCTCAACCAAGTTAGTTGTGAAAGGAATGTCTGGCTGTAAAGATGCATGTGGAGTCATATTCAGATCTCTTCCTTTTCAGGCAAGGCTTGGAGTACAAAGCCTAGAAATTTTGCTCTTGAGTTCCCTCTAACTCTTTCAGACATAAATCTGCTCTTCATTTCCAGCATCCACTGTGTCTGAACCTACATCACTTCCTTTAGAGTCTCTTTTCCTTCTGACACCCACACCAAGTACCTTTGTTAGCCTGTCTTGGCTTACTTACCTCCTGTTCATAAAAGTAACTGACCTTGACATGGGGCTTGGACACAATTGCCAGCGCTGCTGCACAACACCTCTGAAGGCAGCACAACTAGGTTCTCAGAGGAATGCCTCAGAGTCTGAAAGCCAATAAAATACAGCTAATCTAGTCTAAAATGTTCATAAGAGGCTGATAGAATTGGTTAATAGACATGTAGCCGTGGAGAGACGTTGGGAACATAGGCTTTGTGTTCAATCTTGTTTTTTTTTTTTTTTTTTAAGTGGGGTACAGGCCAGAGTCGTGGGCAGGGTGGTGAGAAGATTTCACCAGAGAAAGCGGGGATCAGAACAGGCAGATCTACTGAAATACACTGCTGAGGGGAGCAGCGGGCAAGACAGGAGAGGTCTGCTGCGCCTTGTGGGTTGCTCCCCAGCCAGCCGGGGATTGAACTTGCACTCCAAAGGCCGCGGACAGCCTCACAGAGCTATGCTCAACACCCTGAGCCACCAGGGAGGCCCTTGGTTCTTCTTGATCCTTTTTGATTTAGCTTAAAAGTAGTAGTACTTTCAGCTTTTAAGTAGTATTTTCAACTTAAAAGTAGTAGTAGTAATACTTTCTCACATGTACTGAAAGGCAAGACACATTATCCAGGATCTAGCCCAAAAAAATGCCAATTATCACTTATGGTATGTGAAACTCTGACTGCGAAACAAGAACATCTTTGAGAGCAAGACTGTCAACTTCATCTTCTTCCCTCCCAAGTGATATCCAGTAGCAAGAATCTACTTAAAATTCAATTACTTATATGCATCTAATTAGAGGTCATTTTGTTTGTTTTGGTCTTGAATTGTCCTGCAGTTAAAGATGTTAGCAGTTTCTCAACAAAATCTGAAACTAACTGGCTTTTCCCATACCCTTTGAAAGACTGAGTCCAAGGTCTTTACAAGTTCTAAAACACTGGCCTGCAGCCCGGTGAAAACAGCTTGTGATGGCTGCTGGTATGTCACCCAAACCAGCTGTCTTGGGCTGTGGGTCATCCTCTCTTCTACACAACCAACATCTTAGTCATTTTCACAGATAGTGCCCTAATTTCTGCAATTCTAGTAGGAATTCTGAGGCTGATCAAATCATAAACTACAGTTAGTTAAGGATCTCCTCATGCTTTTTTTTTTTATACCTGTAGAGAATTTTAAAATTGATATTCAAATAAAATACAATTCACCATTTTTTAAAAAGATTTATTTGTTTATACAAGCACTGGGTACAGTCAGAAGCGCGGGAGGGTGAGAGAATTCACCAGAGCCAGAGCAGGGAGCAGAGCAGGCAGAAGGACCAAAGTACACTGTTGAGGGGAGCAGCGGGCGGCAGGAGAGGTCTGCGCGCCATGTGGGACCCTCACCGGCGGCCGGGGATCGAACCCGCGCTGCAGAGGCTGTGGGCAGCTTCGCAGCCCAGCGCTCAACCGCTGCGCCACCAGGGGAGGCCCCAATTCACCATTTCAATGGAACAAAGTTTTCGGGATTACTACAATATTGTACAAGTGTCACCACTATCTAATTGTAGGTAGTGGTTTCCAGAAAGAAACTTTTTACCTGTTAGCAGTCACTCCAGCTCCCTTTCCCTCATTCTTTTTTGTTTTTTATTTTCTTACATGGTTGTTCATTTTTGCACAATATTTGATTTCTCCCTGCAGGTGTAGTCCCATAATTCTCTCACCACCATAACACCCATGAGCCATCACCACAGTCTTTTCTGCTCTTCCCTCTGCATCCCCTGCTATGTGCCTCAGCCCTATGAGGTCAGCTTGCAAGTTTTGTCTTTTTCCTGAGCCTTTTTTTGGTTTCCCTATATTCCACCTGTAAGTGAAACCATCTGATATTTTTCTTTTTCCTTCTGATTTATTTCACTGAGCATAATTCCTTCTATCTCCATCCCTGTTGCTGCAAATAGGGTGAGTTTATCTTTTTTGATCACTGAGTAGTATTCTGTGTATATGCACCACGTCTTCTCGATCTCTTCATCTGTTTTTGGGCATTTCTGTCATTTCCATGTCTTAGTTATTGTAAATAGTGCTGCAATAAACATAGGAGTGCAGGTTTCCTTTCGAATTAGTGTTTTTCTGCCCTTTGGGTAGATTCCTAGGAATGGAATCGCCGCTTTCCTCATTCTTTGGTGCTTCCTTTATTCTTTACAAGCCACCGATCTGCTTTCTGTCCTGGCTTTGCCTACTATGGACATATTACATAAATGAAATCATACAACACGTGGCCTTTCGTATCTGGGTTCTTTCATTTAGCATATTTTTGAGATTAATCCATGTTGTAGCATGTATCAAAAACTCACTCCTTTTTATAGCTGAATAATCTTTTATTGTGTAAATATACTACATTTTGCTTATGTGCTAATCAGTTGATAGACATTTGGGTTGTTTCCATTTTTAACTATGGTGAACAATGCCTGTATTAATATTTGTGTACGAGTTTTTGCAAACCATGCATTCACTGGGTGTAAACTTAGGAGTGGAATTACTGGATCACATGGTAACTCTATGTTTAATTGTTTGTGAATGCAGTCTATTCTGCTTGCTCTGGTACTTGGAATGTGGAATGTCATTTTCAAGGCTACCCTGAGCTGGAGGGCAGGGGATTAGAGTAAGTTAAAACACCACAAAGCTTGCTGTTCTTACCAAGAACTGGCTTTTTTTTTTTCTTGAGGAAGTGGCTCCTTATGTTACCAAAAGCATTTGACTTGTTTCCAGATTTCCTCAAATGTCTGTCCTGACAGTTTTTTTTTTAAAATCAGTTTTATCATTGTTTGTTCTGGGAGGGGCAAAATTCCAGAGATCAATCTTTTGCTGATATCCAACATCAAATGTTAAATAAAAATAGCTCACATCTACTTGGGGAAGATTTTATTACTGAACTAGTAAATTGACAACCATTGTTATCAGGATGCAGGTACTCCGGGTGTCACAGTGTCAAACCACTGTTGGGCTGGTAATAAGTTCACCTTCATCTCATGCTGGAACTCTACCGGGTGCAAGTCCACAGAGAACAGCCTTTATTCAGCTGCCATAGAACACTTAGGAAGGGATGACAAATATGACCAGCCTGAGACACCCCAAAGCTCAACTTTGAGCAGGAAAAAGATGGGCCAAAACATTCTCTGAAATACAGGCTATGACTAGAATCTGGCTGACTCTGCGCCTCTTTGGAAACTGCTAAATCATAAAGTTGGATAGAAAGAATAAAGTGATAAACTAAAGTTATAAAATGAATTTCAAATAAGGAACTGAGGACATGTCATCATGTCAGACATGCAAAGCCTCACAATAATAAGGCCTACAGTTTGGATTCACATCCACATTCATAATCTCTACAGAATTTATCCGGAATCAGCATTTGATTGAGAATTTACGAAACTGAAAACGTAGGGGGGATTCTGCAGAATATTCAGAGACAAATTTAAGGACTAGGGCCCTAACATTCTTTTTCAGGTTCTTTGACAGTGAATTAAGCAACTAGAAAACCAGAAAGCTGTCCAAGTGCATTGCATGGCTTTGACAACTGACACACTAGACATTAGACCTTCAGAGACGAGAATATGCCCGTCAAACCACTTGACCTAGCGGTGCTCAGTATGTAAGAAGTCATCATAATGTAACATTGTTTTTTGGCTTTTAAGCTTTAGAATCAACCCATGGACAGGGCCTCCCTGGTGGCCTAAGGATTAAGTCTCAGCCCTATCACCACTATGGCCTAAGTTCGATCCCTGGCAGGGACCAAACCCACATGGCACAGGAGACCTCTCATCTCACTTTCCCAAGCACCCTAATTCTCACTCATTTTCCAGTTTGTGAGCCTGTTGTTCTTTCTACCTGGGGTGTTCTTGCTTTGCCTTCCCTCCACCTCATGGAATTAACTTTTCAGCCTGATGGCTTTATTTTCAACATCTTTGTCTTTGAGAGGCATTCATGATCCAGACAGGGTTGGAATCTCGCCTATGTGTGCCCATAAAATCCTCAAACAGAGTTCAGGTAGTAACTAGGAGTAGAAGCACCACTTCCCGTCCTGCTGAAATCCTGGTGAGAGTTGAGCTAGGGCCAGATGCAGTTGGGCATATTGGTCTGTGCTCTGGGAGAGGGACCAGACCCTGCTGCTCTCCCTTTTTAGAGAGCAAATGAGAGGGCAGCCTTGCCAGAGGAGCAAAAGGAACTCAAGATTTGACAGCAAATTATCTGAGCTTAGGTGCCAGTTTTCCTGGGAGTTGCTGATAATGCCAGCTTCTCATTACCAAGAAACCTTAGGGAAAGTTGGGGTCATATGCAGCCCCTTCTTACTGAGAGGAGAAGGGCACCAAATAGGTCATCTATAGGCAATCCTGGGAGGATTCTTGGTGTCATTCATCTCTCTTCTATTTTAGTAATTATTGTACTCCATTAAAATTGGATGTTTACTTTGTCTCTCCGATTAGTCTGAATGAGTTTTGAGGCCAGAGACTTGTTTCATTGACCTTTATATCCACAACACTTAGCCAGGTTTTATATAACTTTGGTTCCTTTGAATTAATCAAAGAATTAATGATATACCCTCTGACATGATCATTGGAAAGAGTTGCCCAATTAAAATATTTTATAGGCCCTTGTGATTTACACTTATGTTACTATTTGAGTCTTTAAAAGGATAGGCGCCCTGGTGATGGAAAAACTCCTCTATGAGCCAAGTGAGAAAACTCTCAAGGCTGGATTTGAGAAACACCTTAGTATTATCAAGGTGAAGAATCAAGTTCATTTGACTCCTTACTCTGTTTGTGTTGTGTATGCATGTGTGTGTGTGTGGGGGGGCGCGTGCGCACACACACCCACACAAACCCATCATTCTCACTGGCTTCAGTTATGATCACTGAGAAGGGAAAAATACTCATAATGCAACTTGAATTGAAACCATATCAGAAGGTTTACTAATTCCAAGTATAGTCTCTGAAGACATAAAGATAATATAAAACATTGGCATGGGTATTGAAACAAAATCTCCTTTGTGAATAAATGTAAAACATCAAAAATATCTCTAAACTTTTTTTGGAACGTGTTGCTGTATTTCTAGATGTTTGTTGGATAATTTACAAAGCCATAGCAACAGAGGAACTGTTTATTTTACTGCAATGGCATGGTTCTGAGTATCTTCTCCCTGTCTAAGCACCAGCCAGATCTAGTCCCTCTTCCCCGCCCCCACAGGGGTGGACATAAAGACACGACCCCTTGAAGTAATACAGGACAGGAGTCCTTTCTTCTGTCTGACTCCCTCGCAGTTTTTCTCCTGATCCCGCTGTAAATCTGAGGCTTCTAGGGAGCTAACAGACAATTCAAGGGCTACTTACGGTGAAGGAGGGAGCATGGTTCAGTAATAATACTCGGAGTCTAATCCATTGCAGTGAGGAGCATCGTGAAAATACTCAACAGGAGAAGTACATATGTGAATATTCAGGCCCATCTGAAAGAAATGTCCCATTTGCAAATTGGCAAGTAAGGCCTACCCTGTTTCATCTTATTCAGGTCTTAAAAACATCAAGACCTATATTGTTCTCTCGAGAAAAAAATTAGATATATTTTAGGTTGTGCTTAGCATGGAGAAACACTAAGTTTAAAGTGATGAAAAAAAACTGCAACTCAATTTTGAAAAACACGCTATTGTGCCATGAACACAATTGGTTTTAAACTTAGAACTCAAAGGAACTTTATTGTTTTTAAGAATTACCTGTTCTCTTCACTCGGAGAAGTTCTGTCTTCAGAAGTCAGATAGGTTTCCCACTGTAAATGGGCTGATTCTACAATGTATCTCAAAACAAGCCTAACAGGATTAACTTACATTTGGCAAACATCTTATTTGGCCAATATGTATGTGTTACTCATTGTAATTACGTGGATGAGAGTGGATGAGATCAAACGGCTAAATAATGAATAACTTACAAATAGATGACTTTAATCAGATGGTGGGGTCTTAAATTGCTGTTCCTTGGACTGTGAGTCACTAAATATCTAAATACCTTCTCTAAAATCATATGCAGAAAATATTAAAATATTTCATGATTAGTACATGAAGGGATATTTGTCATATATGTACATCAGCCATTGTACTGGAATTATATCCTATACATACAAAATTCCAACAATAATGTCAGCTAACATCACTTCATTAAAAAAAAATTTTAGATTTCCAGTAAGCACATGCTTTCTTGGTGAGGATCAATTTTTTAAAACACCGTGGGATTAAGGGAAATGTCTGTGATAGGATTACTTTTTTGGAAACTGATTTTTTATCTTTCTGCTGCTATGGTCTCATGGGTCAGTGAATGTAAAAATAATTCCCCTACTACTACTGGGGGTTCAGCCAGTTCTCCGTACCTTGAAAGCTATGCTACTTGCTCAGAGAACAAATAAGAATTTATTGTGCTTCAGGGGTGGTCAAAAAGGGTAGTTGTCAGGAATGTAGGAAACTCTAAACGGGGTTTGCTTACGAAACTCTAGGGATGGGTTGATTTAGACCACCAAGCTAACTTGTCCTGGCACAAGGGAAGGGACCTACTGCTTTGAGGGGAAATAAGGTTTAGCATATTTTCTCATTGGTACTAAATAACCCAGAAGATGGGAGAAGAGTCATGAAATGTAATTGATTCTGATCTTCTCATTGACTTTGAAAATTTGAGGACTTGACATCAAGTCTGAAATATACAAAATAAGAAAATTTATAGAGACAGAAAGTATATTAGTGGTTGCTTAGGGGTCATGCTAGGAGGGAATAACGAAGTGGCTACTGGGATAGTTTTTTTTTTTATAGAAAGGGTGAAAATGTTATAAAATTATAACCTGGTGAAAGTTGCTCAACCTTGTGAATACACTACAAAACATTGAGTTGTATATTTTAAATAGATGAATTTTGTTTTATGTGAAACACATCTCAGGAAACTGCTTAAAAAAACAACTTTGGTTGATGTTGGAATGACCCTGAGGCTAATTGCACAAGTTTTTACCAATACAATGTGACTACAGATCTATCTATATCTAAATGAAGTAAGCATTCTGTTTCCTGGTTTATATGAGAGGCAACTTATTGTATTAATTCAGTATTTGCCCTACCATCCATGCATAATGATTATTTTAAAACAGAAAGCACAGCCCAACAGATAGTGAAATGACACCGATCATATTAATGTCTTGAAATTTTGTCTGCCCTACTGAGTCTAGCGTTCCATAGGATTAAGCAGGCACTTGAATCTCCCCCATGCCACAGTTTATACAGCGCATAATTTCAACTACAACCAGTCATGATTATTTGTATGGACTTTCATAGTTATTTGTATGAATTGCATCAACAATTTTTCAGAGCTGTTTTTTTTTCTTCCCTACAGAGGGCAGAATTGAGCTCAATAATCCATGATCTACATAAGATACATTTTTCTTTTTTTAAAACAAAGATACAATCAAACTTTTTTTAAGATTTATTTATTTATGCATACAAGAGCTGGGGTGTAGGCCAGAGGTGCAGGGGCACGGGGTGAGAGGATTCCCCAGAGACAGAGTGGGGAACAGAACAGGCAGACTGACTGAAATACACTGCTGAGGGGAGCAGCGAGCGAGACAGGAGAGGTCTGCTGTGCCATGTGGGTAGCTCCCTGGCCGGGGATCAACCGCGTGCTACAGTGGCTGCCAATAGCTTCAAAGTGATGAGGCTTAACCCCTTGTGCCACCAGGGAGGCCCCATAAGGTAACTTTTTCTTTCCCCAGTGGACATCGCTGTATTTCCTGATTTCACACACTCTCTTTCCTTTTTCTCTTACTCTGTAAACTTTCTCTAAACTTTTCACAATTGCACTTTGTAATAGTAACATCTTCCAACAAACTTAGATGGAGACTTGTCCCCCTGGAACTCCTTGTGGCTACTTTCCAACCACAGAGTGAACTATAGATTCTTTAAAAATATTGGGGGAAGCAGGGAAAGAGTTTATATTACGCAGCTTTGTGATACTTCATTAGATAGTTGTCAAACACTGTCTTTTAGTGAAGGTTGCTTCTCACCTGTTGCAACCCTTTCTTCTCAGAAATTATTTCTCAGGACCCCATCCCCAGTTACCTATAGATAACCAACTCTGACTTTCACCTTGGCACCACACTTAGCCAAAGACAACCTAGTGGTCAGTGAAAAAACAACAGTCTACTCTTAGAAGTCATTGTCCCCATGAGAAACTTGCCCTTGTCCCAGTAGCTTTTCAGAATGCTTACCCCAACAAGATTATGTCTATGTATCTTAGGCAGCTGGGATGTTGCTGTAGAACTAAGCACTTATATTTGTAATATTCCTATGTTCAGATTGAGTGCAAACTGCCAGCTATCCAAAGCAGCTTTCCAATTTACATTTTACCAGCAACATATGTGAGGTTTTTTTTGTTGTTGTTGTTGCTCCATAACCTCATCATTTGTTTTCATCACTTAAAAATTTAGGACAATCTGGTGGGCATGTAGGGGTGTATCATTGTGGTTTTTATATGAATTGCCTTGATGACTAATGGTGTTGCGCACCTTTTAATGTGTTTATTTGCCATTTGTATATCTTCTTTGAAGTGTCTATTTAAGTGTTTTACCCATATTTTCTACAGGGTTTTCTTTTTCTTATAGGAGGTCTTTGCATTTTGCATTACAAGTGCTTTGCAAATTATATATTTTGTGGACATTTACTCTGGCTTCTATTTTCACTCTTTTAGTGGTATAATTTGATGGTAATTTGTGTTCCAATTTATCAAGTTTTCATTTAATGGTTATGTTATTTTTGTGTTCAATTTAAAAAATGTCTTATTACTGCAAAGTCATGAATATAATCTACTATGTCTGGAAACTTTATTATTTT
The DNA here is from genome assembly GCF_964194135.1 of Talpa europaea. Classification (NCBI taxonomy): domain Eukaryota; kingdom Metazoa; phylum Chordata; class Mammalia; order Eulipotyphla; family Talpidae; genus Talpa; species Talpa europaea. Next base: position 66,180,511 of record NC_140081.1, read on the forward strand.
ACTTTTCACATTTAGATCTACAATTCACCTTGAAATTGTTTTTTTATAGATGTGAGGTTGAGGTCAAGATTAATTTCTTCTTTTATGGATAGTCCATTGAACCAGAAGAATTAATTTAAAAGAGTTCCTTTTCCATTGCTCTGCAGTGTCATCTTTGTCATAAATCAAATGCTCATATTTATGTTAGCTTGTTTCTCTTTTTTAAATTAAAGTTACGTTGCATTTTAAGATTGTATAAGTTTCAGGAGTGCACCCTTGAAAGTAAGTGCATAGTGCACAGATTACATTAAGTTCACCACTAAATGTCCAAACCTTTCCTTCACCACCTCCTTGTCCTCTTTTCCCCATCTACTTACCCTTTACCCCTTCCTTTTTGTTCCACTAATTAGTCCTATGGCCCAAATGTTAGTTTTCTCTATATACCGTATGTGAGTGAAATCACAGTGTTTGTCTTTTTTTGGTCTGGCTTATTTCACTGAGCACAATTTCCTCTAGGTCCATCCATGTGCTTGCAGATGGCAGGATTTCATCTTTTCTTTATATGTGAGTGAGTAGTATCCCATGTGTATACACACCACATTTTTTTTTTAATAGAGGCATGTTTTATTTATTTATTTGTTTGTTTGTTGTTTTGTTTATACAAGCACTGGGTACAGTCAGAAGCGCGGGAGGGTGAGAGAATTCACCAGAGCCAGAGCGGGGAGCAGAACAGGCAGAAGGACCTAAGTACACTGCTGAGGGGAGCAGCGGGCGGCAGGAGAGGTCTGCGCGCCATGTGGGACCCTCCTCTGGTGGCCGGGGAGCAGCCGGGGATCGAACCGGCGTTGCAGAGGCTGCGGGCAGCTTCAGAACCCAGCGCTCAACCGCTGCGCCACCGGGGAGGCCCCACACCACATCTTTTTATCCACTTGTCAATCAATAGGCAGGTATTTTCCAGTTTTTGGCTATTGTAAACAGTGCTGCAATAAGCATGGGTATACATATATCTCATTGTATTAGTGTTTTTGTATTTTTTTTGGTAAATACCCAGAAGTAGAATAGCTAGATCATAGGATATTTGTATTCTTAATATTTTGAGGAACCTCCATCATGTTTTGAGGTGGTTGCTCCAATTTACCTTCCCAACAACAGTGGACAAAGGTTCTCTTTTCTCCACATCTTCACCAACACTTGTGGTTTTGTTTATTTTGATAAGAGCCATTCTAACAGGTGTGACATCTCATTGTGCTTTTAATTTACATTTACCAAATGATAAGTGATGACGAACATCATTTTATGTGCCTATTGGACATCTTTGGAAACATGTATTTCTAGTTCCACTGCTCATTTTAAAATCTGTTTTTGTTGTTAAATTGTATAAATTATTGATATATTTTGGATATTAACCCCTTGTTGGATATATGATTTACAATATCTTTTATTTAGTTGCTTTTTCATTTTTTTTAACATATTCAATGTTTTTATTTAATTTTTTTAGCAGGCAATTTACATGCCCCCCCTTTCCTTTAAGTTAGTGTGACAATTTTTAGTGATAAATTTCTCCATTCTTTGGTCAAGAATGGAAGGAAATAGTACAAAAAAACAAAACAAGGTCCAAATCACTGCTGCATTTAAAAAACCAACACTTTCACTAATTATATTCAAATAAAATCACACACACATTATTGACAAGCTATGTCTTCAGTGTTTCCTTGTGGCTGGCTTTCCTCACCATTTTGCAAATGGTATTAGTGATACCGGTTAGTTTGTCACTCTGATCTTGGAGGCTCACTCAGCTTCACATAAGTTGAAGGCCCTGGATAGTAGATTCAAAGGTCTTAAAATTCCAAATTGTCTGGCCTCCCCCGGTGGCGCAGCGGTTGAGCGCTGGGCTGCGAGGCTGTCCACAGCCTCTGCAACGCCGGTTCGTTCCCCGGCCGCTGGCGAGGGTCCCACAAAAAAAAAAAAAAAAAAATCCGAATTGTCATGGCTCCATCAATACCAGTAGCATAAAATTTTCAACAACCTGGCTGGCTCACCTCAGAAATAGACACTTGAGAGTGATACTATTCTGGTGCAGGGTCTCCATGGCTTGATTGCCATCCTCAGTCATGGCCTTCTTGTCGGTGTTTCAGAAGTTTCCATGACAGACACGTTATGTTGCATGTTCTCTTTTGGGATGTCTAACTTGGAGGCAAAGGTAAAGCAGCCACAGTCATCATAATTAAAGAGCACTGGGCAGCAACCGTGGCTGGTAACCACAACACGGTTCTCTGAAACAGATGATAACATTCAGGATGAGCAAGGGACTCTGTTTTCCAGTGAAACATGAATGCTTTTTGAGGCATTGGCAACAAATACAGTGCTCTTGTGGCTGACCCAGGCGGCTGCTGCTAGCTGAGAAACTAAGCCCATGCACCAACCACCCATGCCACCGCCACCAAACTCTGACAGCGGTTGTCCAAAAGGCACCTTGCTGGCCCAGCGTGCACTGGCTGGCATTTCATCTGCTTCTTTAATGTAAGCAGAAAACACTCTGCATTTGCTATCACACCATCCCACTGTCAACAAAGCATTGTTGGGATGCCAATCCACAATGAGCGTTGGAGCCAATCGGCTTATTTATGTGCTTGCTTGCTCATCAGTCATGTTCAGATTGGAAGTAAAAGGAGAGATGAGTCATGCTAGTCTCTATTTGTGTACTAGTCTCTATAGTCACTTCAGTAGCTCTAGGTGTCCTCTTCTTCCTGACATGGGACATTAGCATTCCCTTCTCTCCTTGCCATACCATGCGCACCATGTGGAGGATGAAGGAATCTGTCATTTTGTGGAAACTGAAACTTCAGCTGTGAGCCTGTCAGTCCCTTCAGCTGTGAGTCCCTGTCTGGACCAGAGAGTCTGAGGAGAGTCTGATCTTCCTCATCAGTTGTTCTCTTTTGGATACACCCCGGACACACCTGATCGCCTCTGCTCTCAGAAGCTAAGCAGCATCAGGCCTGCTTAGTACTTGGCTGGGAGAATTGTCTTTAAACAGTATCAACAGTCTTAAACCCTGAGTGGATAACTCCCCACACCACACCCCACTCTCCCACTCTGCGAAGTATGAAGGAACATGTTCTGTACACCCGAAGGCTCTCCACGCTCCCAAATGCCAGCTGCTGCCATTCTAAATGCAAATTCATATTCCTGGAGTACATAAATGACTTTATCTTTTTGATCCTTGCTCTTATTTTCTACAGCTAGTATATGCCTCTCCCCACATCTTAGCATGTTAGCATGTACCTGTCACAATTTCTGTTATCTCCTTTGGGTGCTGGCATAAGGCTCCCTGAGGACATCTTCAGTTCTCCATCACTTGTGGCCCACAAAAGACTAAGACTAAATTATTTTCCACCAACTGTCCTAATAATGGGTCCAATTTTTCATGTGAGATGATAAGGCTTTGCACTGCAGAAATGTTTTCATACCCAAAGAATCTGGGCAAACCAAATTACACCTGCCCCTCCCCTCTAGGTAAAGACTCATGTCTTTTTTTTTTTTTTAAGATTTATTTATTCATGCATACAAGAACTGGGGCACAGGGCAGATGTGCAGGAGGGTGAGCAGATTCACCAGAGACTGAGTGGGGACCAGAAAAGGCAGACTGACTGAAATACTGCTGAGGGGAGCAGCGGGCGCAACAGGAGAGATCTGCAGCGCCCTGTAGGACCCTCGCCAGCCAGCCCAGAGGCTGCGAAAAGCTTCACAGCGCTGCGTTCAACTGCCTGCGCCACCAGGGAAGCCCCCTTTTTTTTTAAGTTGGGTAGATTTTTAAAAATTAATTCATTTTCTTACTTCATTGTTAATTTGGGGGCAGTGTTTGATTTCTCCCCTCAGGTGTAGTCCCATTAGTCCTCACCACCATAGCACCTGTGACCTGTCACCACGTTCCTTTGTGCTCGTCCCTCCCCTGTTGTGACCCCCCCTCCCTCCCACTCTCCTGCTGTGTGCCTCAGATCCATGGTCAGCTTGCAAGTGTTGTCTTTTCCTGACCCTTTGTTCCGTTTCTCCATATTACACATATAAGTGAAACCACCCGATATTTATTTTTTTCCTTTGGACTTAATTAATGGCCCATATTTAAAAAAAAAAAAACTAGAAACAACAAATGTTGGTGTGGATGTGTTGGAAAAAAAGGAATCCTCATACACTGCTGGTGGGAAATGTAATCCGGTCCAGTTACTGGAGAAAGCTGTGTGGAGGTTTCTTAAAACACTAAAAATGGATCCACCATATGATTCAGTGTTTCCACTCCTAAGAATTACCCAAAGAACACAAAAGCATGAGTTTGAAAGGAAACCTACACTCCCATGTTTACTGCAGCACTATTTACAGTAGCCGAGATAAGGAGACAACCCAAAGGCCCTGAAACAGATGACTGGATCAAGAAGATGTGGTCTATACACAATGGAATACTACTCAGCAATCAAGAAAGATAAACTCATGCCATTTATGGCAACATGGATGGAGATGGAAAGGATTATGCTAAATGAAATGAAATTCAGTCTTTTAAAAAAACTAGATGTCAATTTATAATACTGTACATCTGAAACCTATACAATGTTACAAACCAATGTTACTTCAATAAAAATTGTTTTACAACCCAAATGCCCAAAAATAGATGACTGGATCAAGAAGATGTGGTACATATATACCAGGGAATATTACTCAGCATTCAAAAAAGATAAACACATGCAATTTGCAGCAACATGGATGGCGCTGGAAGGGATCATGCTCAGCGAAATAAGCCAGAAAGAAAAAGAAAAATACCGGGTGGTCTCACTCATAGCAGGAATCTAGAAAACTTAAATAAGGGACCAGGAAAAAGAATAACTATAAGAAAGTGAAAACCATAATCAACAAACAACCATGAACCAGAGACACTCTATGGGGGGTGAGGAGGGGAGGGATTGGGTCAAAATAAGGGGGTCGCAATTGTATGGGGAATATAAAAAAATTTATATTAAAAAGTAAAAAAAAATTGTTTTACATATTTATTTAAGAAGTCCTAGCTACTAACCTTAAAAATTACTTGCCAGGTATTCCTCTCTCCCCTTTTACTTTTCCATAGCTCGTAGAGTTTATAGAATAATATGTTCAGGAAATGGCTAGTAAGACCGTCTTTACATACTCTTCTCTCCTGACTAATTATCAGGCACTATATAATTGCTTACTAAATAAATACATGGATTAATGGAAATATAGTTGTTACATAATAAGTGAAAAATCAAGCCATAAGACATGCATAATATTATCCTTTCTCATTAAAAATTCTTACATATTTAAATATGCTAAGTTGAAAAGTCTGGAATGATATACTAAAAATCTTTTTAATAATAGTTTATCTCTGGATAATTTAAAATTTTTGTTTTACATTTCTTTTTTTTAAAGATTTACTTATTTATGCATACAATAGCTGGGGTACAGGCCAGAGGTGTGGGGGTGAGAGAATTCCCCAGAGACAGAGTGGGGAACAGAACAGGCAGACTGACTGAAGTACACTGCTGAGGGGAGCAGTGGGTGAGACAGGAGAGGTCTGCTGTGCCATGTGTGTTGCTCCCTGGCCGGGGATGGAACTCGTGCTGCAGTGGCTGCGGATAGCTTCATAGGTTGCATCTTAACCCCTTGCACCACCAGGGAGGCCCCCTTGTTTTACATTTCTTATTTACTGTATCCTCCCTTCCTCCATCCCTCTCTTCTTTTCTTCCTCCCTCTCTCTCTCACTCCATTCCTTTTCTCTTTTCCCCTTTTTTATTCTTTATTTTCTGGTCACCGCAATCAAGTATTACATTTTTAAATGTTGTTTTTTTTTTTTTACTCTGGAATACAGAAAAGTTTTAAGGATAAGCCTTGTATGAAGAGGAAATGGTACTAGACCAGGGCTTGGGAAAAGAAAAGTACCATTAGAACCTGGGGCCTTTCCATCACATTCTCTCATGGCAGAGTTCTCTCTCTGCAGATATCTGTGTGTAGGGACAACTCACCAGGTTCTTGCATGTGGAGACTTTCCTCAGTATGGAATCTCCCACGATGGTGATAAACACTGATTACATTGGAGCGTAAAAAGCACGGTGTTCCTGGGTATAAAAAGAATGGGCTGTGTGGCATTAACCCCAGATGATAGTTAGTTTACAATATTGAGAAAGGAACTCTGTGTGACATCTGTGACTCCAGCTTCAGAAAGGGGATTTTTTTTTTGCTTTTTATTGAGGTACATTAGTTTACAACACTATATAGGTTATAGGGGTACAGTTTCTCACCTCGGCAACTGTACATTACCAGACCACATCCATCACCAAATGTCCAGTCACTACCCACCAGCAAGCAATGGGCCCTCTCTACCTATTCCCTCCCTCCTCCTTCCCTTCCTGTAACCACCATTCCGTTTTCAGAGTCTGTTTGTTTTGTTTACTTGCTTTGTTTCTTCACATTCCACAAATAACTTAAATCATAGTATTTGTCTTTCTCCTTTTTATTTCACTTAGCATAATCCCCTTAAGGTCAATCCATGTTACTGCAAATGGCAAGATTTCATCTTTTATATGGCTGAATAGTATTCCATTGTATGTATACGACACATGTTCTTAATCCATTTGTCTGTAGATAGGCACTTGGGTGTTTCCATATATCTTGGCTATTGTGAACAGTGCTGCAATGAACATAGCGATGTGTATATCTTTTCAAATTAGTGTTTTAAAATTCCTTGGGCAAATACCCAGAGGTAGGATTACAGGACTATAAAGTAGTTCTATTTTTAATTTTTTGAGGAAACTCCATACTGTTTTTTTAGTGATTTTTTAAGACCCTTTCTGGCTTAAAGCATAAAAGAGAAGCCTCAGATTGAATTAGTATTGCAGTAACAAATGTAATTATTTTTAAAATTTTAGTTTTTCCTTCATATTGTCATATTATTGATATATTAGCATGGCACATTTGTAAAAAATAAGAAACCAACATTGGTACGTTATTAGCTAATCTCCAGACTTTAATATTTTACCAATTTTTTCACTAATTCCATTTTTCACATTTAGCATCCAATCTAGCATACCATATTGCATTTAGTTGTCACGTCTCCTCAGTCTCCTGCTTAGGGACAGTTTCTTTCTGCATTGTTCGTTTATAATTTTACAATCAGCTAATTTATAAAAATGTTTCTCAACTTATATCTATCTGATGTTTTATCATTAGACAAGGTGATGAGTTTTGGGAAAAAAAGTCATAAAAGTGATATACCCTCTTTGCATCATATAGCCACATGACATCACTGCTGTTAACCTCCATCAATTGGTGAAGAGGGTGTTTCCCAACTTTCTTCACTTTAAAGATACTATTTTTCCCTTTCCAGTATGCATTAGTTTTACAATAAAATATTTTTAAAAGGAGGAAAAATTATTCCAAGGACCAAATGGCTCCCTACAAATTGGAGCCTTTCTCAGGAGAGTCAGACATTGAAAATATTATTTTCCAGAGAACAGAGAAATATGACTTACTGGAAACTTATTGAAACTTACTGAATTTACTTTCCTCACAAAATTAAATTTCACTCATATTCTTTCTATGCTTTCCTTCAGTAATATAGGACCTGCTTTGTGGAAGCAGTTTTGAGTAGTAAGGGAAAAAGAAAGTTTCCACTTTGTTTTACAGCAATTTAAATAGGAATACTTGGAACTTGATTCTTGGAAGTAACTTGAAGTATTCTACGAGGATCCTTGACCACCGTTATGCTGAATGTACCTTTAGGGTATGGTATCATGGGATGTTTTACCTGCACAACTGAAATGACATAACGAAAACTTTCTTCTGGTTTAAATTTAAATAATTAATTCCTTTGTGGGGAAGTTATTCGATGGGTGCCATCATTTAATTTCAATCATGAAATTATCTGTTATTAAACTTAAGAATACTGTGTAGTATTTAAAAGCATAAGCTAGTTCTGAATCCATTATTTACTTACTATTGTGTAGGTTCCATAATGTTTTTGAGAGTGAAATTCCTCATTTGTATAATTTGGAGACCTTGTCAGGAGCAGGGCCTTGCTGAAGTGGTTTTAAGAGAAAATAGAAGTAGAGTCAATGACTATAGACAAATTTTGCTGTGAAAGAGAGAAATGGAACAATAGCTTGATGGGAATGTAAGGTTATGAAAGTTTTTTATTTATTTTTAATAAAACGGGACATGAAAAAGGAGCGGCGGGGGAGAGAGTAGATAGACAGATGCAACGTGTGTAAGGCCTTATCAGAGATTGGAAGCAGATTCTGCGACAGGGATTAGAGTATAGAGCAGACTGATTAGGATCCATGTAGAAATCGTTGGTTCCAGCACTGAGGTAGGGAAAGTATGAGTCTGGAACATCTGTGGTGCCAGAAACTAAGAGATGAGTCAAAATTGGGGATATGTCAAAATGACAGAAGCTTACAATGGCCAAAGTTGGAGCAATTTGAGCAACAATGTAATGATAGTATTAGTTGAAGAGAATTTATAAACTAACATTCATTAGTTCATGCTGATTTTTTTTTTTTTTTTTTTTTTTTGTAGAATTCAGTCATATTTATTCACCAGATACAAATTATTTCTCCATTATAAATTCAGTCCTGAATTATTCTTTTTTTTTTTTTTTTTTTTTTAAATAAATTTTATTGTTATATTCCCCATACAATTGCAGCCCCCCCATTCTGACCCCAATCCCTCCCCTCCCGCCCCCCTAAAAGTGTCTCTGGTTCATAGTTTTTTGTTGATTTTGATTTTCACTATCTTATAGTTATTCATTTTCCTGGTCCCTTATTTAAGTTTTCTAGATTCCTGCTATGAGTGAGACCATCCGGTATTTTTCTTTTTCTTTTTGGCTTATTTCGCTGAGCATGATCCCTTCCAGCGCCATCCATGTTGCTGCAAATTGCATGTGTTTATCTTTTTTGAATGCTGAGTAATATTCCATGGTATATATGTACCACATCTTCTTGATCCAGTCATCTATTTTTGGGCATTTGGGTTGTTTCCAAAGCTTAGCTATTGTAAACAGTGCTGCTATAAACATAGGGGTGCAGGTGTTCTTTGGAATTGATGTTTCTGTGTCCTTTGGGTAAATACCTAGGAGTGGAATTGCTGGATCATATGGAAGCTCTATGTTTAGTAGGTCCAGAAATCTCCACACAGCTTTCCACAGTGGTTGGACCAGTTTGCACTCCCACCAACAGTGCAGAAGAGTTCCTTTTTCTCCACACCCTCGCCAACATTTGTTGTTGCTAGTTTTTTTAATATGTGCCATTCTCACTGGTGTAAGATGGTATCTCATGGTAGTTTTGATTTGCATTTCCCTGATGACAAGTGATGTTGAACATTTTTTCATATGCCTGTTGGCCATTTGCATTTCCTCTTCAGAGAAGTTTCTTTTAAGCTCTTCTGCCCATTTTTTGACTGGATTATTTTCTTTGTTGTTGTTGAGTCTCATCAGCTCTTTGCAGATTTTTGTGATCAGTCCTTTATCATTAGTGTTGGGTGCAAAAATGTTCTCCCAGTTGGTGGGGTTTCTCTTTGTTTTTGTTATTGTCTCTTTTGCTGTGCAAAAGCTCTTTAATTTGATGTAGTCCCAGCTGTTTATCTTTGCCTTCACTATCACTGCTTTGGGTGATGTGTCTGTAAAGATGTCTTTGATGTGCAAATCACGTAGTGTTTCGCCTATATTTCCTTCTATATATTTTATGGTTTCAGGTCTTATGTCTAGTTCTTTAATCCATTTTGAGTTGATTTTTGTGTATGGTGTGAGGTGGTGGTCAAGCTTCATTCTTTTGCATGTAGCGACCCAGTTTTCCCAGCACCATTTATTGAACAAACTTTCTTTGCTCCAATGCATATTCTTTGCTCCTTTGTCAAAGATTAGTTGACCATAAATCTGTGGGTTTATTTCTGGATTTTCTATTCGATTCCATTGGTCTGTATGTCTGTTCTTGTTCCAATACCATGCAGTTTTGATGATTATGGCTTTGTAGTAGAGTTTGAAGTCTGGGAGTGTGATGCCTCCATTCCCTTCTTTTTTTTTCAGGAGAGCTTTGGCTATTCGGGGTTTTTTGTGATTCCATATGAATTTCATCAATAATTGTTCTATTTCTTTGAAGAATGACATTGAAATTTTGATTGGAATAGCATTGAATCTGTATATTGCTTTTGGAAGGATGGCCATTTTAATAATGTTTATTCTTCCAATCCATGAGCAGGGGATGTCTCTCCATTTCTTTGTGTCTTCTTCTATTTCTTTTAACAGTGTTTTATAGTTTTCTTTGTATAGGTCCTTTACCTCTTTTGTTAGATTTATTCCCAAATATTTGATTTTTTTTGTTTCAATAACAAAAGGGATGGTCTTTTTGATTTCTTCTTCTTCAGATTTATTGTTTGTGTATAGGAAGGCTACTGACTTTTGCGTGTTGATTTTGTATCCTGCCACTTTACTGAACTGGTTGATGAGTTGAATTAGCTTTTCTGTGGAGTTTTTGGGGTTCTCTATATATAATATCATATCGTCTGCAAATAGTGATAGTTTGACTTCTTCTTTTCCTATTTGGATTCCTTGGATGTCTTTCTCTTGTCTTATTGCCCTGGCTAGGACTTCCAGTATTATATTGAAAAGCAATGGTGAGAGTGGACATCCTTGTCTTGTTCCAGATCTTAATGGAATTGCTTTCAGCTTTTCACCATTGAGAATGATACTGGCTGTTGGCTTGTCATAGATGGCCTTTATGATGTTGAGGTATGTTCCTTGTATCCCAAGAATTTCAAGGGCTTTTATCATGAATGGGTGTTGCACTTTGTCGAAAGCTTTCTCAGCATCTATTGATATTATCATATGGTTTTTATATTTCTTTTTGTTGATGTGTTGGATAACGTTGATTGATTTTCGGATGTTAAACCATCCTTGTGCCCCTGGAATGAATCCAACTTGGTCGTGGTGAATTATCTTATGGATACATTGTTGGATTCTGATGGCTAAAATTTTATTGAGGATTTTTGCATCAGTGTTCATTAGGGAGATTGGCCTGTAGTTTTCCTTTTTTGTGTTGTCCTTGTTCGGTTTTGGTATTAGTGTAATGTTGGCTTCATAAAACGTGTTTGGTATTGTCCCTTCCTTCTCAATTTTTTGGAAGAGTTTGTGAAGGATAGGCACTAATTCGTCTCTGAATGTTTGGTAGAATTCATTTGTAAATCCATCAGGTCCTGGGCTTTTGTTTTTGGGGAGGTTTTTTATTACCATTTCAATTTCGCTAATTGTAATTGGTCTGTTTAGGTGTTCTATTTCTTCTTTATCTAGCTTTGGGTGATTGTAGAGTTGTAGGAATTTGTCCATCTCCTCTAGATTGTTGAACTTGTTTCCATATAACTGTTCATAGTAGTTACTGATTATTCTTTTGATTTCTGCTGTGTCCGTTGTGATTTCTCCTCTTTCATTGATGATCCTGTTTATTTGTGCTTTCTCCCTTTTTTCCTTTGTGAGCCTGGCTAGGGGTTTGTCTATTTTATTGATTTTTTCAAAGAACCAGCTCTTGGTTTCATTGATCTTTTGGATTGTTTTTTTAGTTTCAATTTCATTTATTTCTGCTTTGGTTTTTATTATTTCTTTTCTTCTACTGGTTTTGGGGTTTTTTTGTTGTTCTTTTTCTAGATCTTTGAGCTTCGAGATTAGGTTGTTTCTTTGCGTTCTTTCTTGTTTCTTGATGTGAGCTTCTATTGCTATATATTTTCCTCTTATTACTGCTTTTGCTGCGTCCCATACATTTAGGATATTGGTGTCCTCCTTGTCGTTCAATTCAAAGAATTTTTTAATTTCCTCTTTGATCTCCTAATTAGTCCAATGGTCTTCCAGTAGTGTGGTTTTTAATCTCCATGAGGTATGAAAGTTCCTTGCCTTCTTTTTATGGTTTATTTCTAGTTTGATGCCTTCATGGTCAGAAAAGATGGTTGATATGATTTCAATCTTGGTGTATCTGTTGATGTTTGTCTTGTGCCCCAGTATGTGATCGATCCTGGAGAATGATCCGTGTGCGCTTGAGAAAAATGTGTACTCCGTTTTTTTGGGGTTTAGTGTTCTATAGATGTCTGTTAAGCCCAATTGCTCTAGGTCCTTATTTAGAGCTTTAGTTTCTTTACTTATTTTTTGTCTTGTTGATCTATCCATTGTTGATAGTGGTGTGTTGAAGTCTCCCACTACGTATGTGTTTTCTCTGATGTCTGTTTTCAGAGAGGACAACAGTTGTCTGATATATTTTGGTGCTCCTTCGTTTGGTGAGTATATGTTAATGAGTGTTATTTCTTCTTGAAGTATTGTCCCCTTGATCATAATGTAGTGACCCTTGGGGTCTCTTTTTATCTTTTTGAGTTTGAAATCTGTTTTATCTGATATAAGTATAGCTGTTCCTGCTTTCTTTTTTGGTCCATTTGCTTGTAGGATTGTTTTCCATCCTTTAACTTTGAGCCTATTTTTATCTTTTGTAGCTAAATGTGTTTCCTGGAGACAGCAAAAGGTTGGGTTTTGTTTCTTAATCCAGGCTGCAACTCTGTGTCTTTTTATTGAAGAGTTTAGTCCATTTACATTCAGAGTTATTATTGATATGTTAACATCTGTATTTGCCATTGTGTTTGTCTTTCCTTTGATTTTATTTATTTATTCTTTTAATAACTTTTTTTTTTGGCCTTCTTTCATTGTTATTCGTCCCTCTGAGGTTCTGGCTTTAGGACTCCTTGTAGTATTTTTTGGAGTGGGGGTTTAGTTGCAATGAAATTCCGGAGTTTCTGTTTGTCTGGAAAGGTCCATATTCTTTCTTCAAAGAGGAAGGAGAGCTTTGCGGGATAGAGTATTCTTGGTTGGCATCTGTTTTCTTGGAGTCTGTTGACTATGTCCCTCCACTCTCTCCTTGCCCGTAGTGTTTCTTCGGAGAAGTCTGATGTCAGCCTGATTGGTTTTCCTTTGAATGTTATCTGTTTCTTCCCTCTTGCCAGCTTCATTATTTTTTCCTTGTCCTGGATTCTTGGGAGCTTTACTATTATGTGTCTTGCTGTATTTTTCCTTTCGTCGTGGAAGTTTGGTGTTCTTCTTGCTTCTTGTATATCAATTTTCAGCTCCTTCTTCACATTTGGGAAGTTCTCTTCAATTATCTCTTTGAATATTTTCTCTGTTCCTACATCTCTCTCCTCTCCTTCTGGTATTCCTATAACTCTTATATTTCCTTTCCTCATGGAGTCAGATAGTTCCCGAAGTCTTTCTTCGTTCTTTTTCCTTCGTACTTCTCTTTCCTTTTCTGTTTTGGTTCTTTTTATTTCTGTGTCTTCAAGATTACTTATTCGTTCTTCCATTTCATCTATTCTGCTTTCATTGCTTTTCCCAGAATTCTTTAGTTCTTCCATTAATTCTTTGATCTCCTGCATTTCTTTTACTTCCCTCTTTAGGGACTCAATTTCTTTCTTCTGACCATCGTTTTCCCTCTCTAGGGACTCAATTGCGTTCTTCTGATCGTTGATTATTTTTCCCTTATCATTGTTTTCCTTTATGACTTCTGTTAGTTTTTTAATCACGGCAATTTTAAATTCTCTTTCTGGAAGGCTCAGAAATTCTTCCAAGTTATTGTCTTTGCAATCTGGGGGCTGGCTTTCTTTTTGTGGTGTGCTTTTTCTCTGGAGAGTTGCTAGGTTGCGTGTGGTTCTTCTCTTCCCTACTGTCTGTTTTCTAATTTGCCGTATGCGTTGGGACACTGTGTAGTTGGGACTGGCCGGCATCTTGGGTGGGCTTCTCTGTTCCCCTCTGGTTCTTCCAGGAGTCATCTGTCAGTTTCAAGCAGTCTTTACTGGAGAAAGGTCCCTGTTCTAAAATGCCGATGTAGGGACACACTCCCCTGTGCGCCTGGTCTGCCCCGGCGGTGGGTTCCTGCTCCCCTCTGGGCTTGGACTGCAGGCCAGAGGGGGTCTGGCGTGGGCGAACTTACCCCGCTCACCTCTGGCTCCTGAGGAAGCCTTCTGCAGGTAGTCTTTACTGAAGAAATGTCCCTGTTCTAAAATGGTGATGTGGGACACACTCCCTGCGTGTCTGGTCTCAGGCACACTCTTCTGCGCACCTGGTCTGCCCCGGCTGTGGGTGCTCGCTCTCCCTGTGGGCTCAGACTACTTGTTCGGAAGGGGCCCGGTGTGGGCAAACTCCCCAGCTGGCCACTAGCTCCTTCAGGAGCCTCTGCTGGCTTCAAGTCGCTAGGTGGTGCCAGAGATCTCTCCTAGAGCCCTTGGGGAGCTGATTTTCCACCCCGTGGGACAGGGAGCAGAGCGGGGATGGTAGGGTACACCTCAACGGCTTTGGGGTGCTGTGTCTGCCTTGTGCCCCACCGTCGTGGGGAACCCACGCCCCTAATTTCGTGCCCCGGGTCTCTGTTCCAAAGCCCTCAGTTCCAGGACGCGGGCTGTAGCCCAGATCAGTGGGGCGGGAATGGCGCCTTTTGAATCCTGCTCCCCTGCCTGGGCGCCTTGTTCCTGCTCACTCAGGATGGGCCTCCGCCGTCTCCCCCTAATTTCGTGCCCGGGTCTCAGTTCCAAAGCCCTCAGTTCCAGGACGCAGGCTGTAGCCCAGATCAGTGGCGCGGGAATGGCGCCTTTTGAATCCAGCTCCCTTGCCTGGGCGCCTTGTTCCTGCTCACTCGGGATGGGCCTCCGCAGTCTCCCCCTAATTTCGTGCCCCGGGTCTCAGTTCCAAAGCCCTCAGTTCCAGGACGCGGGCTGTAGCCCAGATCAGTGGCGCGGGAATGGCGCCTTTTGAGTCCAGCTCCCTTGCCTGGGCGCCTTGTTCCTGCTCACTCAGGGAGGGCCTCCGCAGTCTTCCCCTAATTTCGTGCCCCGGGTCTCAGTTCCAAAGCCCTCAGTTCCAGGACGCAGGCTGTAGCCCAGATCAGTGGCGCGGGAATGGCGCCTTTTGAATCCAGCTCCCTTGCCTGGGCGCCTTGTTCTTGCTCACTCAGGGAGGGCCTCCGCAGTCTCCCCCTAATTTCGTGCCCCGGGTCTCAGTTCCAAAGCCCTCAGTTCCAGGACGCGGGCTGTAGCCCAGATCAGTGGCGCGGGAAGTTCATGCTGATTTAAATAAATGTGCAAATTATTCCCCCAGAGAATTTCAATGAATACATATAGAAGAGATTGAAGAAACAGAAAATTAATTTTAAGAATACACCACAATAACAACAATAAGAACAACTGATGGATGCTAAAATTGGTGGATAAAAGGTATGACTAGCAACAGGATGTTTGAATGGCTTCAACCTATCTTCCTGTGTGTGTTCATTACAAAGTGGAAAATAGTGATTTTATAATGAAAAAGCATAGTAAACACCTTACTCAACTGACCAAGGTTAACATCACCAGTATTAAGTAAGACACAGCATCAGGTCTCTCCCGACATGTGCACAAAACAGGGCACATCACTTCTGTGATATAAATGTATAATCAACCACCAATTAGGGACATTCTACAAAATAACTGTTAGTCTGCAAAGTTGTCAAGGTCATCCACAAGAAGGACTGACAAGTGTCACAGATGGGAACAGAATAAGGATACATGATAACATAACTCAATGTGGGATCCTGGACCTGATCCTAGATCATGAAACACTAGTGGGGCAAATGGAAAAAATTCAAGTAAGATCTATAAATTAACAGTAACCAGTAAGAAGCCATTTCTTCTGAAAAATCAAGCTTAAGAACTATGTTCCTGGGCAACATGTGCAGAATATATTCCTGGGCAATATGTGCAGGTTATAATAGGACAACTTACCTCTGGATGTTATTTCCCTGGTCTTAAAAATTGTATTATAGTTATGCAAGATGTAATATGTAAGATGTTAACATTAGGGGGAAAAAGATGAAGGATATATGTGAACTTTTGTTTTGTTTAAAGATTTATGCATACAAGAATTGGGGTGCACGCCAGAGGTGCTGGGAGGCAAGAGGATTCACCAGAGACAGAGCATGGAATAGAACAAGCAGACTGACTGAAATACACTGCTGAGGGGAGCAGCGAGCCAGTCAGGAGAGGTCTGCTGTGCCATGTGGGTTGCTCCCTGGCTGGCTGTGGATGGAACTCGTGCTGCAGAGGCTGTGGCTAGCTTCATAGTGCCATGCTTATTAACCTGTGCCACCAGGGGGGCCCTTAAATCTAAAAAGGCTTTTATCGGAGAGCTTATTATCCTAATTTGTATTACTACTCTGAACATTTTTCTTAGTTTATTGATCATTTTTATTTCAGCTTCTGTACATCTTTTCATTTATACACTTTTTATTGGATTATTGATGTTTACAAATTAATTATATATATATTTTATGTTAAGGAAGTCAGTTTCTTCCTTGTGTGTGGCAAATTATTTTCCAGTTTGTCTTTTGATGGTTTTTTAATGGCTCGCACAGGCATATATGTTTTAAACTTAATGATTTCTGCTGATCTGTGGGCAGAAAATAAGGAAGAGTCAAGTAGCTTTAAGTCTTCAACAGTATTCAAAAGAGCACAGAAAAGGAAAAACACTATGGAAATGACTCTGAAATTCTTTCCTCCATTAAAAATTAATTTATTTAAAAATGTACATACAGTAAAATTTATCCTTTTTGGTGTACAATTCTAGGAGTTTTGGCAAATGCATACACTCATGAAACTACAATCAATACATCAAAATTTCCATTATTAAAAGATTCCATGTGCTACTGTGAAATTAGTCTCCCATTTTTAACTTTTGAGTCTCCCATTTTTAACTTTTGACATCCTGATTTATCCTGTCTCCAGTTTTGCCTTTTCCATAGTATGTAAGTGGAATCAAACAGTAAGTAGTCCTTTGAGTTTGACTTCTTCTACACAGCAAAATGCATTTGAGAGTTATCAAAGTCCTTGTATGTATCATAGTTCATTATAGTTTTTATTGCTGAACAGGATTCCATTGTATGGATCAACCAGTTTGTCCAATGCACCAGTAGAGGACATTTTCCATTTTCATTTTTCTCTATTGTTAGTAATCCATAGGTCCAGTAAAGGGCAGAGGTGAGATTTTCCCACCCAATAGGAAGACATTTCTTCTGAAAACTCCAGCTTAAAATTATGTCCCTGGGTAACATGTGCAGGAGGTTATACCAGGACAACTGACTTCTTGTCCCTTAAACTATATTTAAAATTGGAAAGTTAATCCTAGATGAGCAGTATATCAAAGGAATAGGAGTTTGTCCTGAGTATAGTTAGATGATATCCTCAGAGCTGACCTGACAAATATCCTGGAAGTCAAGTGATTGGCAGAGTATTAAAAAACATCTTATTTTAACAATTCTGAAAAAAAGTAAAAACCACCCAAATCATACCATTTTAAATTTGTATAAAGCAAAAGTCCACTTTTAGTCTGTCCAATTCCACCTTCAAAAATGTGTAATTTGTTATGCATATTTCATGTTTTCCTAAATTTACCCAGAAATATATATATGTATATACATATATACATACATACACACATATACCATACACATACAAATATTTTCATTTACAAAAATGAATTACACATATTTCTTAGTTTTTACTTAATACAAAAAACTGGATACCATACAGGTCAGAATGTACTCATTATTTTAATGGCTGCATAGTATTCCACTAAATGGAATACTATGTGTGGAATACTAAATGTGCCATAATTTACTTATTCATTCTACTGATGGGCATTTGGGTTGTAGCCAATTTTTGGTGACTTCATTTAGATATAATTCATATGCCATACAATTCACCCATTACAAGTGCACCTCCATGGTTTGTAGTATATTCAGAGTTATATACTGTACAATTTTGGAAATCTTCAACCTCTAAGGAAACCACCTCAGCTATCACCTGCAGCCCTAAGCAACCACTCATCTACCACTTTCTCTATGTCTGCCAATTTTGGACACTTCATATAAATGTAATAATAGTCTTTTGTGACAAATCTAGTATGTTTTCAAGATTCATTCATGTTGTAACATGTATTAGAATATAGCATGTTCCCTCTGCTTTTTGGAAGTTTGTGACGTATCTGTATGAATTATTTAATAGCTGCTAGAATTCACTTGAGAAAGCTATTTGAACCCGGGCTTTCCTTTATTGGTATTTTTTTTTAATTACTATTTTAACCTCTTCACTTGTTATAATTTTCTTTTTCAGATTTTATTTTTTTCTGTTGGATCAGCAGTTTGTGTTTCTAAGGATTTGTTCTTTCATCGAGGCTATCTTATTGGTATATAGTTGTTCATGCTGTTCATTCATGATAATTTTTATCTCTATAAAGTTGGTAGTAACTTTCCCTCCTTTACTTCTGATTCTAGTAATTTGAGTCTTTATTTATTTAAAGATTTATTTATTTATACATATAAGAACTGGGGTACAGACCAGAGGTGCGGGGATGAGAGGATTCACCAGAGACAGAGTGGGGAACAGAACAGGTAGACTGATATACACTGCCGAGGGGAGCAGCGGGTGAGTCAGGAGAGGTTTGCTGGGCCATGCGGGGAGCTCCCTGGCGGGGACTGAATTCGTGCTGCAGTGGCTGCAGATAGCTTCATAGGTTGCATGTTAACCCCTTGCACCATCAGGGAGGCCCCCGAGTCTTTATTTTTAAAACCTGGCCAATCTAGTGAAAGCTGTCACTTTTGTTTAACTTTCTATGGAACCAACTTTTGGCTTCACAGATGTTCTGGTTTTCTAGTATTTGTTATTTATTTAGCTCATCTTTTTATTTCCTTCTTTTTGCTTGCTCTAGGTTTATTTTACACTTCTCCTTCCAGTGTCTTAATGTCTAAAGAGAACTATTAATGATGTAATCTTTCTTTTCAAATATAGGTATTTATATAGATAAATATCTGAGCACTATTTTAGCTGCATTCCATAAATTGTTGTATCCTAATTTTCATTTATATCAAAAGATTCCCTTATTTCTCTTATGATGTCTTCTTTGACTCACTGTTCATGCAACAGATGTGTCTAATTCGTATTTTTTAGTTCCCCAACATTCTCTTATTGATTACTAACTTCATTTGTTTTGATCAGAGAACATACTCTGCATGACTTCAGTTCACTTAAAGATTTGTTTTATGGTCTATGATATGGTCTATCCCGGCGATATTTTATGTGTACTTGAGAGGAACATGTATTGTTTTTGCTGAATGAAGTGTTCTATAAATCTCTTTAAGGTCTAGTTGATTTATAGTGTTGTTCTTCTATTTTCTTGTTTCTCTTCTGTTTAGTCTATTATTAAAAATGGGGTACTGCGTTTACTAACTCTCTGTAAATTTCATTTAGTTCAGTTTTGGGTTCATGTACTTTGATGCTGTTTTTAGGTGCATATTTGATTATAATTGTTACAACTTGCAATGCATTTTCAGTCATTATGTCTATTTTTAATGACATTTTTTTCATTTTAACATCTATTTTATCTACTATTGGTATTTATAGTTGCCATTTGCATATTTCCTTCTATCCTCTTACCTTCAATCTATTTGTATCATTGAATTCAAAGTGTGACTCTGATAAATAGCAGAGATGAACCTTGGTTCAGCCCTCCCCTCCCTAGTCTGAAAAATCTCTAGCTTTTGATTTTTCCCCTTCATTCTTCCTCTTGCTTTTGTCTGCATTAAACATTTTCTAATGTAACATTTAAATTTCCTTAACATTTTTCACTATATATTTTCAGTTATTTCCTTAGTGGCCACTCTAGAACTGTTCATACATAACTGAATTGGCTTCAGATATATTAATTCCAATGAGATATAAAAACTTTATTCCTATATAAACCCACGCCTTTCCCCATTTTTCTTTGTGGTATCACTGCTGCACATATTATTTCTACATATCTTATTAAACCCAACAATATAATGTTACAATTTTTACTTAATATAACTTCATCTTTTAAAAAAGCAGAGGGAAGAAAGTTGAGCAAGCATATATTTATAGTTTAATATTAACCTCGTTATTTCCCATTTCTTGCTTACTTCATTTGTTCCTGTGGATGAGTTACCATCTGCAGTCACTATAGGTCAATACAATTTTGCTTCTACCTATCTCCTCTGTCTTATTAATGGCAAATATATTATAGTTTAGGCCCCACAATGCAACTATATACACATTGCTTTATAAAATTTTTAAATCATTTAAAACAAAAATACATTTAAGACTGTCTTTTATAATTACATGATTACCTTTACCCATCCTTTTTTTGGTATGTAGATTCAAACTGCTGTTTCAAGTCACTTGTTTTTCACCTGAAGAATTTTCTTTAATATTTCCTGTAAGTCAGGTATACCGGCAACAAATTCTCCGTTTTTCATTATGTGGGAATGTCTTTATTTCATCTTCATTTTTGAAAATCAGCTTCACTGGATATGGGATTCTATTCTATTCTGAGCACTTTAAATATGAGTTGTTTTCAAAAGCTTCTCTTTGTCTTTGGGTTTTAGCCTTTTTATTATGATGTTTATCCTGCTTGGGGTTCATTGAGATTCTTCGATGTGTAGATTAATGTTTCTCATCAACTTTGGGATGTTTACAGCCATTATTTATTGCTGTTCTTTTTTCTTTTCCTGGTACACCATTATAAGTATGTTGTACAGTTTAAGTATCTTATTTCTGTTTAATTTTCTTCATTATTTTTCTGTCCTTCAGCCTAGATACTTTTTCATTTTATCCTTCAAACCTAATGAGTACAGAGTATTACTACCCTCATTTAATAGATGAGAAAACTGAGGTTCAGATGAAGTGACTTGCCAAGATCACAGAATGGTAAGTGTGACTGTTAAGTTCAAACACTGGTCTGACTTCAAAGGTTACGCTACGCCCTCTATACTATTTGAAAAGTGTCTTTTTAATCTCCAGGAACTCAAACTACAACTGGGGGATTTGGGGATGGCTACTTGTCTCTCAGAGAACTCTTTCTTCATATCCCTATTCAGCATTCTTTGCTAGTATTTCCTCTTCTAAAATTCATATACCTAATACCTAACATATATTAGACTTATTGTTTATTGCTTTGAATTAATGGTTACTCAATGGTAGCTAGCTTCAAAGATCACGAGAAAATCAATATTTTGATTTAAAAGCTTTCATTAGAAAAATATATAGCTTTCTGAAGACATGTGTAGGGAAGCATTCATTAAATATGTGAACTGACTTATGAAACTACCTACTATCTCTGTTGATAGTTTTCATTTAACTGCATCTGCTGATATTTAGGACTGGGATACTAGTCATTTATTTACAGGTGGATAACTAGGGACAAATGGAGTCTAGTGAATAGTTCAACATTTGCTTTTTAGTTCTGTATACAGGAGGCAGTCTTGAAAGGAATTTCATCTCTAGGGATAAATACTTAAGATCCCAGATAAATTATAAACACTAACAAAAAATCTGTGAAAAAAATCCTTTGTAATTTGTCCTGAGAAAATTATATTCTTTGTGGCCTAGCCTTCATACTCAGCATATTGTCTGTCCTATATGGCCTTTGATTATAGAAAATATTTTTTACCAATTCTTTCCAAAAGCTGAAATGTATTGTCTTAATTAGATTTTTCTCTCTCCCACTTAGCTTTTCCTCCTTAATTCCAAACAAAATTACTATCTATATACAAATCCTAGACCCATAATTCTAGTGCAAGAAAGACCTCCCAGGATTTACACTCTATATATCTCCTAGCTGCCACTGATTTCTGGAGTGTTATTGGTAGCAGATGATATGAGGGAAGTATCCTGGAAATCTGATCTTTGCTTTTTGTTCTTTCCAAATTCGATCACCAATATTTTCCCATGCAGTTTATATCCATTTACTAGATGCAATGCTTGCAATGCTTTCTCCTTATCTAAAAGAGAAAGAAAAAAACATCAATTTAAGTAGGGTATAAGAATTCAATTCCATTCCAAGCCTAGTCTAGGCTGTTTAGCCTTGGAGTTAAATGTAGGCTATCAAGTGATATAGTTACTTGATTTCATTATCAAACTTAGCAAAATTAAACTAATGGCCAAGAATAATGACAATAAAAACTTGAGGTGGATATTTGAGTGTTTCCTAATTCAATGATATAGATAAATAAACAAGGATATAGTGTTCTAAAGACAATCAAGCCCTAACTAAAAATACATGAGCTTCTAACTTAGATAACTGACTATAAGTATGGTAAGGATGACATAATTTTCAAAATGAATAACATAAATATAAGAAGTTAATCATGGTATCGAGAAAGCTTTGTTTTTTTTTTTTAATGGTAAAGTGGTTGTGGAAGCTCTCATTGGAATTAATATTTAAAAACCTTTGTAGAAATATATAAGTTTAAAGTGTAAGAGTATACAGTGTATAGCAGAAGTATACAACATATGGGCCTCAAAGCCTAGATGTGAGATGTGGGAAATTAGACAGTAGTGGAATTATTGCCCAGAATCTGTGAAACCTTAAGTAGACAAGTTATGTCTTGAGACTGAATCAATTTATGTCTCATATATGTATGTACTACAAATTTTCAAATGTAGATAGCTGCTGCTATGATCAGTAAAATATCCATTAAAATACTTAGTTTATAAAGCATCTTTGTTATATATATGTCCAATTAATGGGTCATAATAGGTGGAAGTCCATGGAATATTTTTGAGTTTAAAAAGGATCTTCATACTTAAAATGACTGAAAATCACCGGGGCAGAGGATGCACAAACCTTCAGTAAAAAAGGAAAGATGGTAAAAGACAATATAAACAGTGGATAGGGTTTGACACTGTTCATGTATAAAAGTACATGCCTATATGTAGATCACTAGGTTTTTTATAAATGATGATCATCTGGGGATAATAAAGGTATAGATGCTACTCAGCTTGCCCCAAAAGAAAGTAGTCTGTCACAGAAACTGAAATCCCTATTACTCTTCTCTTTGAATTACGATACTTAAGTCATGTATTAAGATGCAAATAACAGTTAAAAGAAATGTAACATCATACACTAGTTTAGTAGGAATTATTAGTGAATTAGCATATTAGCATGCAATTTCTTAGTCCTAAAAGAAATAGGAAATAGGGCAGGCACAAATGTTCTGATTACTTATAAGTAATATAATTATAACTTGGTCTAAAAATACTATTGTCAGCAAAGGAAAAACAGTTCTGATACGGTGAGAAGGAAGTACCAACATTAGGGAAAATCTGAGAAATTGGGAAAGGTAGTAGTCAACTGTCAATGGAAGAGAGAAAGCATAGAAGGGAGGATAGGGGGCGCTGAAAATATATATTCCTTACTTACCTTCTTCCCATTTAATGGCTCAAATATATGATTCTCATATGCCATGGTGAAAGGAAAGGGCTATATCTAAACTAGAGAAGGTATAGGTAGTTTCTATTGCATGGATCCTGCAAATGAGTAATTATTCAGATGAAGCTACTTACTGGGGAAGGTTATAAAAGCCTGTCCCCTCATTCGTCCAGTCATCATTCGGAATTGAACTGGAGGTCCTTTTTTCTCCTGGAACCGAGCGAACAATGAGACAAGATCTCTTTCAGTCACCCGAGGGCTAAGGTTCTTCAGGTATAACACCTAATATAAACCAAGGATCAACAGAAATATTACATGAGGGAGGTAAGGCAATTACTTCCTTGTGGTTAGCATTAGTTTCAAAGACCGTGGATTGAACACATGCATCTAAGTTCACTCCCTCCAGAGAACTCCCTGAAACTATAAGAACATTTTATTAAAAAAAACACAAATCCACAAAGCCTGGAAGAACAAGGAAAGCTGAAAATAATAACAATATTTAGAAGCTGGAAAATAACTGTATCAGTGCCCTCAAAAAAGCTGAATCTTAAACCAGCAGTGGGGAAAACCAAGTACTAAATCTATGCCTAAGAATTGTCAAACGGTTCAGGAAATGATAGCTTCAACTACTTTTGGAAATAGATGTAAAGGGGTAGAGTTAAGATAAGGTAGGTAGCTGTTTAAAACCAACTAGATCTTTAAATATCCTCTCCTACAATATGCTGTCATTCTCAGTCCTAGTGAACACTGGAGGTTTATTCTTTGAATGTGGGGGCTACCAGAGACAGTTGAGGGTGTGAATATTGTTTCTGAAAGCAAAGAGGCTAACGGCAATACTGTAATGTATACTGAAAGCTGAGTAGATCCCAGACATTCCCTGCCATTTGGTTACTAGAATGCTGATAGTACCCTCCCAAGCAAGAGTTTAGAAAAGCTCTCTTTAGAGAGTCTGATTAGACAGAAGAAGAAAATCTGAAAACACTGATTTGCAATGGAGAATTTCACCAACAAATGAACTACCCAGATGACTTTAAAATGAAATTCACAGTCAATAAAGGCCTTTAATAAGCTCAGAGCTTGCAATTCATTTTATGGCCCCAATCATAAAAATCAACAAGGATTAGCAGGCATCTAAGGAAAACTGCTAAAATGAAAGACAGAATAGAACAAATAAAAATGAAAATAACCAGGAGGACAAATCCACAAAAAAAATCACAAATATTTTCAGGAAAATAACAGACACTATGTATTCTATTAGGAATGGTCTGCTGTTAAAAAAAATAAATATTCTAGAAAATAAAAAAGAACTCTTCAATACAACTGAACTTGTTACTGGCTTAAAGAAGATTGTTATAAGATGTTTTAAGTAAGCCCATTGTAACTATAAAGAAAATACCTATAGAAGATACACAAAAGAAAATGAGAAAGGAGAAAAGCACATCACAACAGAAAAAAAAAATCAGTGAAATACTAGGAAGACATTAAGAGAGGAAAAGAGGGACAAAAGAGCTATAAGGACTGAAAATTAATAAACTGGCAATAATCAAATTCCCATGGATTAATCAAAGACATAAAGTAACTTAATATATTAAAAAAAACAAGATTCAATTATATGCTGTCTATAAGAAACTCACTTTAGATTTATGGCCACATATACACTGAAAGTAAAAAGGACAGAAAAAGATATTTCATGTAAAGAGTGACAAAAAGAGCAGGGGTGGCTATGCTTATATAAGCCGAAATAGACTTTAAGTAAAACACTGTTAGAAGAGACAAAGAAGAACAACACTTAATGATAAAGAGTCAATTCACCAAGAAGATATGATGATTATGAATACATAGAATACCTAAGTATATAAAGCTTTGAGAGAACTGAAGGAAAAATAGACATCAACATCCTAATACTGGATTTCAATACTCACATCCAATAATGGATAGAAATTTGAGACAGAAGAATAAGGACCCAGTAGATTTGAACACTACAGACAAAATGAACCTAACATACACAGATCATTCCACCCATCGTTGACAGAATACATATTCTTATCAAGCACAAATTGAACATTCTCCAATATAGATCATGTTAAATCACAAAGCAAGTCTTAAATTTAAGAAGAATGAAAAGAGACCACAATGTAATAAAACCAGAAATCAACATCAGAAGGAAAATTTACAAATATGAAGAAATTAAAAAACATATTCTTGAATAATGAATGGGTAAAAAAATCAATAGGAAATTAGAAAATACCGTCAGAGAAACTAAAATAAAACCGTAACATATCAAATTTTAAAGATGTAGCAAGAGTAGTACTAAGAGGGAAGTTTTTAGCACTAAATGCTTACATTAAAAAAGGATAAAGATCTCAAATAAACAACTTAATTCTATATCTCAAGGAACTAGAAAAAGAAACACTAAGACCAAAGTTACCATGAGGAAAAACCATAATAATAAAGGTTAGAGCAGAAATAAATGAAATAAAGATTAGCTAAACAATAGAAAAAATTAACATAACAGCTGGGTTTTTATTTTTAAAAGATTAATAAAATTAACTATCCTTAGCTAGACTAAGAAAATCTCCCTTAGACCCAAAATCAGAAATGAAACTGATGCCACAGAAATATAAAGGATGGGGCCTCCTCTGGTGGTGCAGTGGTTGAGCGCTGGGCTGCGAAGCTGCCCACAGCCTCTGCAGTGCCGGTTTGATCCCCAGCCCCCGGTGAGGGTCCCACATGGTGCGATAGACCTCTCCTGCCGTGCCCGCTGCTCCCCTCAGCAGTGTATTTCGTTGGTCTGCTTGTTCTGTTCCCCACTCTGGCTCTGGTGAATTCTCTCACCCTCCCGCGCTTCTGACTGTACACAGTGCTCGTATAAATAAATAAATAAATAAATAAATAAATAAATCTATCTTAAAAAAAAAAAAAAAAGACAGCTAGGGAGGGGCCCACATGGTGAGGCGGACCTCTCCTGTCTCGCCCGCTGCTCCCCTCAGCAGTGTATTTCAGTTGGTCTGCCTATTCTGTACCCCACTCTGTCTCTGGTGAATCCTCTTACCCCCTGCATCTCTGTCCTGTACCCCAGCTCTTGTATGCATAAATGAATAGATCTTAAAAAAAATAAATGATAATTAGAAAATAAAATATGACTTTAAAAAAAAGAAATATAAAGGATCACAAGAGCCTACAATGAATAATTATATGCCAAACAAATTGGATAACCTAGAACAAAAGGGTATATTCCTAGAAACATAGAATCTCCCAGACTAAACCATGAATAGAATAACTGAACAGATTAATAATTAGTAATGAGATTAAATCAGTAATTAAAAACCAACCAACAAAGAAAAGCTCATGGGTGAATTCTACCAAACATTTTAAGAATTAATGTCAACTTTTCTCAAACTCTTCCAAAAAAACTGAAGAGGACAGAACACTCCCAAACTTATTTTATGAGGCCACCATTTTCATGATACTAGAAGCAGAAAAAGCGAGTACAAGTAAAGACAGCTACAGGCCAGTATCCCTGATGAACACAGATGTACAAAAACTCAACAGGAAACTAGCAAAATAAATTCAAAAGCACATTAAAAGCTCATTCCAAGTGGGATTTATCTCTGGGATGCAAAAATGGTTCAACATAGGAAAAACCATCAACATGATATATCACATTAACCGGATGAAAGGTAAAAATTACGATAATCCTCAACAGGTGCATGAGAAATATTTGACAAAATCTAAAATCCTATCATAATAAAAATGTTCAACAAACTAGGAAAAGAAGGATTTTACCTCAGAATAATAAAGGCTATAGATGAAAATACTATAGCTAATCTCATGCTCAACAGTGAAAAGCTGGAAGCTTTTCTCTAGGCAAGGATGCTCACTCTGTTTTTAATTCAACATGTAATACTGGAAGTCTAGCCAGAACAATTAGACAAAAAAGAAATATACAGAGAGCATCCAAATTGGAAAAGAATAAATATAATGATCTGTTTATGTATGACATGATCCCATGTAACAGAAAAAAATCCTAAAGATTCCACAATAAAACTGCTAGAACTAGTAATCAAATCAAAATCAATATACATAAATTAGTAGCACTTATAGTGAACTATCGGAAAAGGAAATCAAGAAAATAATCCCATTTCCAATAGATCGAGAAGAGTAAGATATGAGTAAACTGAATCAAGGAGCTGAAAGACTTGCATACAAAAAACAATAAAATATTGATCAGAAAAACACACATAAATGGAAAGACATCCCACATCCATGAATTAAATGTATTAACATTGCCAAAAATGTTGATACTGCCCAAAGTGATCTACAGATTCAATGCAATCCTTACCAAAACCACAATTTCCTAATTTTTATGAAAATTTAAAAAATCTAAAAATTCCTATGGTAACAAGAGACCCCAAGTGGAGAAAGCAATCTTGAGGAAAAAAGAAAAAAGCGGGATGCATCACACTTTCTGATTTCAAATTGAAGTAATCAAAACAGTATGATACTGACATAAAAGGCAGACACATTCACCAATGGGACATAATAGAGAACCCAGAAATAAAGTCACACATTTATGAAAAACTGATCTTTGACAAGGGAGATAAAAATACAAATTATGGAAAAAACAGTCTCTTCAATAAATGATATTGGGAAAACTGAGTATTGAGTACCAAAGAAAATAAAACTGGATACTCATAACAAACAAAAATCAACTTAAAATGTATTAATGACTTAAAAATAAGACACAAAACTCTAAAATTCCTAGAAGAAAATAGGGAAAAAACTTCTTGGACATGACATCAAAAATACAAGCAAATTAAAGCAAAAATAGACTAGTGGGACTACATCAACTAAAAACCTTCTGCACAGCAAAGGATACTCTCTGCAAAGTGAAAAGGCAACCTGCGGAGTGAAAGAAAATGATTGCAAATCATATATATGGGAAAGGGTTAAGATCTAAAATATATAAGGAATTGCTAAAACTCAAGAGCAAAAAAAAATTCCAGTTTAAAAAAATGCCAAAGGACCTGCATAGACATTTCTTTAAAAAAGACAAGCAGCTGACAGATAGATGAAAAGATGCTTTTTAGCACCAGTAATCACCAGGGAAATGCAAATCAAAACCATATTGAGATCAATGAGCTATCATATCACCTTATGCCTGTTGGGATGTATTAATAAATAATTAAAATAAAGGTAAGTGCTGGCAGGAATATACTGTGGTAAAACCACCATGGAAAACAGTATGAAGTTTTCTCAAAAAATAAAAATAAAACTTCCACATAATTGGGGCCTCCCTGATGGCAGAGGGGTTAAGTCTCAGGCTATCAAGCTATGCCAGTCATTGCGACATTAGTTTGATCCCTGGCCAGGGAGCTAACCCACATGGCGCAGCAGACTTCTCCTCTCTTACCCGCTGCTCCCCTCTGTAATGTATTTCCTTAGATCCACCTGTTCTGCTTCCCACTCTGTCTCTGGTAAATTTTCTCTCCTCCCCATTACCCCCACCCTGCTAACTCTGGCCTATACCTCAGTTCTTGTATGCACTAATAAATAAAAATAAATCTAAAAAAAATTCCACATAATCCAGCAATTTTACTTCTGGATATATTATCCAAAATAACTGGAATCAAAATCTAGAAGAAATAACCGAATTCCAATGTTTATTAAAGCAATATATGCAATAGCAAAGACACAGAAACAACAAAAAAGTTCACTAAAAGATGAATGGACAAATAAATTATGGTGTAAAAAGATATTATTATATTTTTAAATCTTAAAAAAGAAAAACAACTTGTCATTCGCTATAAAACAGATGAACCTGGAAGCCATTTTAAGTGAAATAAATAAGAAAGAACAAACACTACATTATTCCACCTATATCAGGAATCCAAAACAGTCAAATTAATAGAAGCTGAAAGCATAATGGTGTTTATGAGGGTCTCGAGGAGGGGTAATCCAGGAGGTGTTCATCAAAGGGTTTCATTTATTCTCATAGTTTCATATATGCAAGATGATTAAGTCCTAGAGATCTACTGTACAATACATTGGATTTAGTTAACAATACTTCATTGGATTCTTAAAAATTTGGTAAAAGGATAGATGTTATGTTAACCATTCTTTATCAAAAGAAAAAGAGGAAATTTATGGAGGTGATGGGTTAAGTTTAGGGGATTGTATATGGTGGCAGTTTTTAAGGTGTGTATTTATGTTCAAACTCATCAAGAGGCACACATTAAATATGTACAGCTTTTCTGTATGTCAATAATACCTCAAATGAAAAAAAATAACAAGCAAGGAGGCAAAAGACTGACACACTGAAAATCACAGAACATTCTTCAAGGAAATTAAAAAATACACAAATGCAAAAATGTCCTATGTTCATGGATTGGAAAACAATATTGTTAAAATGTCCACACTATCCAAAGGAATCTACAGATTTAATGCAAAACCTACTAAAATTACAATAGTATTTTTATAGAAATAAACAATCCTAAATTATGGAACTACAAGAGACCCCAAATAGTCAAAGAAATCTTGAGGAATAAGAACAAAACCGAAGACCTCACTACTGTAATGAAAACAGCATGTCTTTACTAGCATAAAGACACACACATAGTCAAGGAACAGAATACAGAGCCCAGAAATAAACACACACATACAGTCAACTGGTCAACAAGGCAGAAAGAAGTAAAAACACAATGAGGAAAGGATAGTTCCTTCAACAAAGTGTTGGGAAAAGTTGACAAATCCATATACAAAAGAATGAAATTGGACTCTTATGTCTTACACAAAAATCAACTCAAAGGGCTTAAAGAATAAAACATAAGATCTGAAACTCCAAAACTCCCAGATGAAAACACAGAGAAAAATCTTTATGACATTGGCCTTGGCAATTGATTTCTTAGATACTACATCAGAAGCACAGGCAACAAAAGCTAAAATAAAGTATACTACATCAACAACAAAAAAAACTATGTACAGCAAATGTAACAATCAGCAAAGTGAAAAGGCAACCTTCTAAATGGAGAAAATATTTGGTAGCCATATATCTGATTAGAGCATATCAAAAACATGACAAATTCCTACAACTCAATAGCAAAAACACAATCCCCTTAAAAAAAAATGAACAAAAGATCAAAATAAACATTTTTGGGACAGAAAACATACAGAAAATAAATACTGATTGAAAACAGTATGGAAGTTCCTCAGAAAATTAAAAATATAACTACCATATGACCCCATAATCGCACTTCCAGGTACTTAATCAAAAGAATTAAAATAAAGATGTTGAAGATAACTGAACTCACATGTTTGCTGCTGCAGCATTGTTCACAATCACAAAAAGGGAGAAACAACCTAAATGTCCATCACAGATGAAAAAAGGAGATGTGGTATATATATATACTATGGAATATTAATCAGACAGAAAAAGGGAGGAAATCTTGTCATATGCACAACATGAATAAACAGTGAGAACATTATACTAAGTGGAATAAGCCAGTCACAGAAGGACAAATATCACTTGATTTCACTTATACATGGTATCTACAGTAGTCAAACTCATCAAAGTAAGACAGTAGTGGTTGCTAGTTGCTGGGGAAGGATGAAATGAGTTGCTGTTCAGTAGTATAAAATTTCATCATGCAAGACAAAAAGTTCTACAGATCTGCTGTAAAACATAATGCTGTAGTTAACAATATTGCAATGTACACTTAAAATTTTGTTAGGAGGGCAGGTCTCAAGTGTTATGTATTTTACTATAATAAAAAAAGATAGAGGAGAAAAAAAGAGATCTCTATTAACTAGCATAAATTATATACTTTATAGCTTCAAGGAATGTAAGAAGAATTCAGAGAGGTGCACCAAAAGCAAAGAGCTAGAAAATAGAGCCCACTAAAATGACTTAACCATTAAACATATGAATAAATATAACTGGAACATATGAATAAATATGTAACAGTAACAATTAGTAGACTGTTTATGTCCCTAAGTATTTAGCATTTAACTATATTTATATGTTAAAGGTAAGGCATAAAATAACTGACTTGTGATTCACTTAGTTGTTTCAGGTGAGCTGGAATTTTAGGTCTGAAATACTCATGATGAAAGCATCATAAAATTAAATAACCATAAAGCGTATGTGAAACATATTGCAAGTTCCTCACCAAGTAAGAAAGATCCACACCAAGCTTGTTCCCCTTTGAAATGAATTTTTTTAAAATCAAGTACTTCCACTTGAGGTGGTCAGTCACTTCTTGCTTGGAATGCATCCTCTCTGCTCCAAATACACACACAAACACATGGATGTATATGTATGGATATATCCATCACATATATATTTATATGTATGTATATAAATTAAGACACACACATAAAGATACAGCTAGACTCAAAAACAATACACTTCTATAAAACAGAAAAACACAAACTCCCAATTGATAATAGAGCGTGAAGCTCTTTTTAGTCTCCTGCAATACACAGTATTGTTTTGCAAGTTTTAAACTTTATATAAGTGGTATTACACTATGTATTCTGCTTCAGTTTCTTGTTTTAAATCTTTTTAAAACAGACTATTTTTAGAATAGCTTTAAATTACAGAAAAATTAAGAAGATTGTACAGAGTTCCCATTTACCCGTTATTAATCTTACAATGGCACGTTAAAATTAATGAATATTGCTACACGCTTTTTTTTTTTAAAGATTGATTGATTTATTTATTTATATAAGCACTGGGTACAGTCAGAAGTGCGGAAGGGTGAGAGAATTCACCAGAGCCAGAGCGGGGAACAGAACAGGCAGACGGACGAAATACAATGCTAAGGGGAGCAGCGGGCATGGCAGGAGAGGTCTGTTGTGCCATGTGGGCAGCTCGCAGCCCAGCGCTCAACCGCTGCGCCACCAGGGGAGGCCCAATATTGCTACACTCTTATTAACTCAAGTTCAGTTTATTTAGGTTTCCTTAGGTTTTCCCTAATGTCCTTTTTCTGTTCCAGGACCCCAGACAGTACATTTACTTTTCATGTGTCATTAGACTCCATCTGTCTGTGGCATTTTCTCAAACTGGCCCTGTTTTTAATGATATTGACAGTTTTGAAAAGTATTGGTTAGGTATATTTTAGGATGTACATCCACTAGAATTTTTCTGGTGTTTTTCTCATGGCTAGACTGGGATTAGAGTTATTGGGAGGGAGACCACAAAGTACAATTTTGATCACATCATATCCAACAAACATACTATTAACATGATTTATGACTGTTGATGTTGGCCTTCATTACCTAGTTGAAGCAATGTTTGTCAGGTTTCTATACTGTAACAAACACTGCTT
This sequence comes from Talpa europaea, assembly GCF_964194135.1. Lineage (NCBI taxonomy): Eukaryota > Metazoa > Chordata > Mammalia > Eulipotyphla > Talpidae > Talpa > Talpa europaea. The sequence continues at coordinate 66,213,142 of NC_140081.1, forward strand.
TTCCCTGCCTTTCCATACTGTACTCTTTCGAAAGAAGTCACTGAGTAGCTCAAGACTAAGGAGAGGATAGTTATGCTACCTCTTCTTGAGGTTGAATATCTATATAAATTATTCTTCTGCATGGGATATTTGTCTCTTTTTTCCCATTTATCCAATTGTTTTATTATATCCTTATGAACTCATGAATATTCATTCTATCCCTTGGGTTATAATCCAATTAATTAAGTTTGTTGCACATATTGCTTTAGCTTTGCTTCTTTGACATATTCCAATGTTTTTGCGTTGTTTTTACAGCTTCTCACACTACAAGATGCTCAAGGCCCATCTTGTATATTTCTTGCCTCAGTACTAAAATCAGCCATTTTTCCAAAGAGCTATGGTTCCTTTTGTTATTATTAGAAACTAAGATCTCGATGCCTGAAGTCCTTTCTGCTGCTGGAGTGTCATTCCATTTAGACCCTCTCAGCTGACAGAGAAAAATTATGTTTATACTAACCTGTGTATTTATACACACATATTTTTATGTGTAACCACTTGTATATATCTTAAGTTAAACATGAATGCATAGTGATGAAGCCAATTATAAACTATTACTACATGAACCATTCTACCTTCCTCCCTTTGCTTATCTGTAAATTCCAGCAGTGGGAAACTGGCTCCCATCCTCTGTCACCCACTTACTTTTAACATACATGTATATTAACATACATGTATATCGGTATCAAAATTGTTAACCAGTATCCCCATAGGACAGAACCTTATCAAACCGACAACTTTTTATAATAAATCTTGACGGTGGGTAGTGTCAACCTTACAGCTCTGCTGTTCTTCATTATCAACTAGGGTATAGTGATTATGTATGGTTGGATTTGCTTTTACTCTTCCAGACTCCACACATTTCCAAAGATAATTTGGTTACCATATTTCCCCCCATCTTTTCATTGAAGTTGCTTAGATAGTCTTGTCACAGTCTGCATTCTTAGCTGAGGTTTTGCAATCTCCTAAATGATTCTTTAATACTTGTATTCATTAAAGGTCACTTCATGCTGTAGTCTTTTAGGTTTTGACAAATGCATGTCTTGCATCCACCATCACAGTAGCATACAGAATAATTTCACTACTCTCAAGAGTGGCCTGTGCTTCAACTATTCATTTCTTCCTCTCTCCCCTCAAATTCCTGGCAGCTACTGATTATTTTCTAACTCTACAGTTTTATGTTTTCCAGAATGTCATATAATTGGAATCTTATAAAATGTATTCTTTTCATACTACTTTCACTTATTAATATGGACTTACAAGAATTACTCTTAGTGATCCTTTATGAACATCTGAAACTTACATGTTACAATGCAAATATTACTTCAATAAAAAGGTCAAAAATATGCTTTTATTGTGCCTCAATGTCTTTTTGTAGCTTGATACTATTTCTTCCTTTCTTTTTACTTTTACAGTTGAGTATCCTCAATTGCATTTGGTGTTATCAATTTTATTGTGATAGGTATGTAATGGTATCTCATTATTGTCTCATTTTATTTTGCAATTCTCTGATAATAAATGATGATCTCCTTTCATATATTTATTTGACATATATATATATATATATATATATATATATGACTTTTTTGAGAGGTGTCCGTTCTTTTGCCCATTTTTAAATTTGGTTCTTTATTGCTGTTGAGTTTTAGGAATTCTTTTTTTTTTATAGATTTATTTATTTATGCATATAAGAGCTGGGGTACAGGCCAGAGATATGAGGGGTGAGAGGATTCACCAGAGACAGAGTAGGGAACAGACAGGCAGACTGACTGAAATACACTGCTGAGAAGAGCAGCAGGCGAGACAGGAGAGGTCTGCTGCACCATGTGGGTTGCTCCCTGGCTGGCTGGGGATCGAACTCATGCTGCAGAGGCTGCGAATTGCTTCATAGTGCGGTGCTTAACCCCATGCGCCACCAGGGAGGCCCTTAGGAATTCTTTGTGTATTTTGGATAGAAGTCATTTGTCAGACATGTGATTTACAAATATTTTCTTCCAGTGTGTGACTCACCTTTTGATTTATTTTTAAAGGATCTTTCACTAGCAGAAGTTTCTAATTTTAATAAAATCTAATTTATCAGTTTTTTCTTTCCACAATCATGCTTTTGGTATTGTAACTAGAAATGTACCATCACACATAGAGTCACAGATTTTCTGTTTTCTTTTAGAAGTTTCATAGTATTGTGTTTTGCATGTAGTTATATGATCAATTTTAACTTAATATTTTTGAAGAATGTTAAGATCTATGTCTAGATTCTTTTTTTTAAAATGTGGATATATAGTTGTTCCAAAACAATTTGTTGAAAAGACTATCCTTTCTCCATTGAATTGTCTTTGCTCCCTTATCAAAAATCAGTTCACTATATCTCAGTGTTTATTTCTGAAGTGTCCATTGTATTCAATTGATCTACAGTCATGTGTTAATTAATTGAAGGTAACTGTGTTCTGAGAAATGCACTGTTGGGCAATTTCGTTGTTTTGTGATCATCACGGAGTGTATGTTATTCTCCATTTTGCTGGTACAGCAATTCAGGAGGGCATCTTGGAAGAGAAGCTGGGTCATTCATGACTTACTAGTTCCACTGTATATTACATACATACAGTATGTGCTTATTAATATACTTGAAGGCCTTGAGGGTCACATTACACCACATCACAAAAGGTTTTAATCTGCAGCCTGCATCATTGCCCCTAAATAACTTATCCTGTCCTTAACAGCTTTGAAACCAGGAACTGATTTGGCCTCCTTATGGATGAACGTCCTTTTAGGAATTCATTCCAGAATAGAGAGGTTTTATCCATAATGAAAATTTTCTCTGGCAAGAGATTATCCTCCACAGTCAGCTTATCTAAGAGTTTCCACAAAATTTTCAGCTGCCTTTATATCAGTGCCTGTAGAGTCAACCACTCACTTGTATATTATATGATGAGTAATGATTCTTGAATGTTTAAATCACCCTCAGGTAACAGTAAGTTCAATGTTGTCATCAGATCCAGCCTTTTCTTTCAATATTGCAAACTTTGTATTGGTTTTGATTTTCATAGCGCTTCTATTTCTTGTCTCCAATCCAGGTCATTAGAAATTTCCCCATATTTCATGAATTTTGTTAGTCTTACTGCTTTCAATGAATCAGACCCTTAAACAGCCTTCATCACTTTTCCAAAATTGTAGCTATGTTAGAATGAGACACATCTGACAGACAAGTAATAACTATCACTGATTATTTTCATAGTCCTCAATCACTTTTAATTTCATTTCTGGGTCAATGACCTCTTATTGGTAACATTAGCAGTAAATTTTGTATACTTAGAGGCCATGATGATCAAAGCAATGTGAAATTAAATCAGGGAAAAGGGAAAATGATACTATGGTAAAGATGGGATGTATGAGGCTGCTGCTAGTGTCCAACACTTCAACGTTATGACAATAGGCATCGCTGGGCAGTAAGAATTTTGGGACCACTGTCATCTATGCAGTTCCTCATTGACTAAAACATCATTCATTATATAGCACATGACTCTATACATCTTTATTTCACTAATGCTTAATTACTTGGTTATAGTAAATCTTGATGGTGGGCAGTGTTTACCCTACAACTTTGCTGTTCTTCATTATTGTGTTGGATATTCTAAATCTCATCTTTCCATGTAAACTTAGAATCAGTTTGTTTATCGCTACATAATAGCTTGCTAGGATTTTGTTGAGATTCTGTGGAGCCTACATATGAACTTGGGAAGACTTGACATCTGAAGAATATTAAGTCTTCCAGTCCATGAACACAGGATACAGGATATCTTTGGATTTATTTAGGTCTTTAATTCTTCAGCAGGGTTTTATGGTTTTCTGCATATATACTCTGTACATATTTTATTAGATTTATATGTAAGTATCTCACTCTTTTGTGGTGCTACTGTAAAGGGAGTAGTGTTTTCAATTTCAATTGTTCACTTCTTAATATACAGGGAAGCAGTTGACTTTTGTATGTAAACTTCATATCCTCCAACCTTGCTATACTAAATTTTTATTTCCAGTAGTTGTTTCATGTTGTTGATTTTTTTGAATTTTCATTATAGATGTAGATGCCATCTGTGAAAAGGACAGTTTTAGTTTTTTTTTCTAATCTGTACATTTTATTTCCTTTTCTTTTCTTATTGCACTAATATTTTCAGTACAATACTAAAAAGAAGTGGGGAGAGGGGGCACCCTTGCCTTGTTTTTGATCAAAGGGGAAAGCACCCAGTTTCTTATAAGTATTTTATCAGCTGTAGGGTTCTACAGATATTATCAAGATGAGTATATCCCCTCTATTCCTCGTTTGCTGAAAGTTTTTGTCTGAACAGGTGTGGGATTTTGTCAAAAGCTTTTTCTACATCAACTGAAATAATATGATTTTTCTTTAGTTTGTTGATGTGATGGATTAATTTATTTTCAAATGTATGAATCAGTCTTGGATGCTGGAATAACTGCCACTTGATCACAGTATATAATTCCATTCCTACATGGCTAAATTTGATTTCTTAATATTTTAATTTTCTAATAAAATATTTTAATTAAATAGACTTTCTAAAATTTAGGATTTCTGCATTTATGCTCATAAAGATACTGGTTTGTAGGATTTTTTTATTGTAATGTCTTTATCTGGTTTTGGAGTTAAGCTAAGGTTGCTCTCATAAAATGAGTCAAAGTATTCCTTCTGCTTCCACAGCCATCAGTTGCATAATGACATTTCTGATAACAGACTGCATATATGACAGTGGTGTCTAAGCTACACCATCTAGTTTTGTGTAAGTACACTATATGACATTCACATGATGACAACATCTCCTAACTATGCATTTCTCAGAACATATCCCCCCCAATGTTAAGAGATACATGACTATTCTCTGGTAAAGACTGTAGAGAATGGGAATCATTTGACAATCCGCTCTCCTATTCCTTATTAACATAACACTCCTGCCATTCATTTCACTAATGCATACATTAGAATTACTTAACATATTACGACTATTACTTTGAACAGTTATCTTTTAAGTTGCTTAAAATAAAAAAAGAATAGATTTTATTTTACCTTTATGTACTCCTTCTTCTATGCTGTTCCTTCTCATACAGAGACTATAACTTTCTGACCTATATAATTTTCTTTCTCTCTGGAGAACTTTGTTAAAAAAATATTTCTTGTGGGCCTCCCAGGTGGCGTAGCAGGTTGAGCACTGTGCTGTGAAGCTGTCCGCAGCCTCTGCAGCATGGGTTCGATTCCTGGCCAGCCAGGGAGAAACCCACATGGCGTGGCAGACCTCTTCTGTCTTGCGTGCTGCTCTCCTCAGCGGTGTCTTTGGCCCATCTGCTTGATCTGCTCTCCGCTCTCTCTGGCGAATTCTCTCACCCTCCCACGCCTCTGACCTTGTATAAATAAATAAATCTTAAAAAAATAATATTTCTTGCAAGGCAGGTTTACTGATGACAGGTTCATTCAGTTTTTGTCTGTTTGATAAGGTCTTTGTTTTCCTTCACTTTTGAAGAATCATTGCTGGATGCAGAATTCTACGTGGGTGGGTTTATTCCCAACACTTTAAATATTTCACTTGATTCTCTTCTTCTGTGCATGGTTTCTGAGAAGAAAGCCAATGCAGTTCTTATTTATGTTCCTCTATAGGTAAAGTCATTGTTTTCTCTGGCTGTTTTCAAAATTTTCTCTTTGTCTCCAGTTTTCTGTGTTCGCACAAAATATGCTTTAGTATTTTTTGGTACTTACCCTGTTTGATATTCTCTGCTCCAATCCTGGATCTGTGGTCAGATGTCATAAATTTTGGAAATTCTCAGCCATTCTTCAAATATTTCATCTGCTCCTTTCTTCTCTTTCTGGTATTATAATGTTTATGTCATACATTTTGAAATTGTCCCATTGTTACTGGACTTGGTACTGTTTTTTTTAACAGCCTTTTTTCTTTTTGAATTTCACTTTGCTAAGACTCTACTGATATGCCTTTAAGCTTACTGATTTATTCCTTCCCAGTCTACAGATGAGTCTAGTAAGGCATCATTTCTATTATACTGTTACTTCTAGCATCTCCTTCTGTTTCTATCTATTGCTTACATTACCAATCTATTTTTGCATGTTGTATACTATTTTTAATAGACTGTACCAAATTCATCTAGTTATTTTAAAAATATGTGCTACCATGGAATACTATTCAGCAATCAAAAAAGATAAACTGATGTCATTCACAGTAACATGGATGGAGCTCGAAAGGATTATATTCTGTGAAATAAGTCAGAAGGAAAGAGAAAAATATTGGGTGGTGTCACTTATAGGAGGAACACAGGGAAAACAAACAAGGGATCAGGAGGAAAAAAGACAAAAATAGCAGGCAAACTATAAATCAGAGACATTTGTTTGGGGAGAGGGAGGAAGCGGGACCAAAACATGGGAGAGAAGTGCACAAGAGACTATGGTGATGGTTCACAGTTGCCTCTGTGGTAGTAATCTTGTGGGGATTAACCTGAGAGGAAGATGAATGAGGATGTAAAAAGTGTATAAATAATAATTAAATTAAATTAAAATATGTGATAATTCAACAACCTGCATCATATCTGAGTTGAGCTCTGAAGCTTGTTTTGTTTCTTCAGATTAATTGCCTAATAATTTCCTTATTGCTGAACGGCAGACATGATGTATAAGGTAAGATTAAACTGAGATACAAAACAGGAGATTAGTGTGAGGTTTTATGTTTTTTTAAAGATTTATTTATGCATACAAGAGCTGGGGTGTAGGCCAGAGGTGTGGGAGTGGGTGTCAGGATTGAGAAAATTCACCAGAGATAGAGTGGGAAGCAAAACAGGTGGATCCACTGAAATACACTGCTGAGGGGAGCAGCAGGCAAGACAGGAGAGGTCTGCTGTGCCATGTGGGTTAGCTCCTGGCCAGGGATCGAACTAGTGATGCAGTGACTGCCAATTGCTTCACAGTGCTGAGACTTAACCCTTTGTGCCAGCAGGGAGGCCCCAAGGTTTTATGTTAATATGGCCAGGAGGCAAGCTATGTTTAACATTAGCCCTAACATCTGGAGATTTTCATTTCCTCTAATGTCTTTGTTTCCTCTGTTTTCTTTGGGTTTCTTTAAAAAAGGCCTTAAATGGTCTGAGCCCTAAAATGTAGTTAGCATATTGAAGATCTGTTGATAAGGTGATTAAGGTGTGAGGTAAGGGGGAACATTCTGAAATCCGGTATGTCTAAGTTTTAACAAAAGACATCAGAAACAACTTCTAAAGGATACTATCCACTGGGAGAATATATTTGCTAAATATATTTGCTAAATAATCTCTATAAGTAATGTGAAAAAGTAAATAGCCAAATAATAGGCAAAGAAATGAAACACACAATTCAGAAGGTTCTTGAAAGGCTAATGAATATATAAGTACATTGCATTTTCCTGGAAATCAGGAACATGCAAATTAAAACAATGAGATACCTTTCAAACATTTTATACTTGCAAAAATTAGAAGTCTAGTACTATAAAGGTTTGGCAAGGATGTTGAAAGAGATCTCTGAAAGCCTGTTCACTGAAAGTTGAGATAACAAAGCCTACTATCACAATAATTCCACTCCTAGGTATGTAATCAACAACAGTGCTTCTTAAAATGTCACTCTCAGACCAACAGCAGCATCATTTCCTGGGAACTTATTGAAAATGCAAATTCCCAAACTGTATTCCAGATACACAGAATAAAAATTCTGGGGGTGGATCTTAGCAATCTATGTCTTAACAAGCCTTCTAGATGATCCCAGTATACATTGAGAATCACTGTAATGGAGCAACATATTCCCAATTTTTTTTTCACTGAGATCCACAGGAAGAAGTGCATTCTATATTTTGGCCCCTACACACATTACATAACACACACACACACACATACACACACACGTTTCAAGAAACAGTAATTTCCCTTACTCTAAGGAATGCAGTTTGATGTTTCGTTTCGTTTTTAAAAATTGCTGGTTGTGACCTACTAATTATAACCTAGAGTTTGAAAAAGTATCCTAGAGAAACTCTTGTACATGTGCAACAGGAGTATGAACTATAAGGTTTGCTGAAAAATTGTAATGGCAAAAAACAGAAAGGAAAAAGTCTCCAGGAGAATGGCTAAATTAATTACAGTATATTTCTACAATAGAATAGTGTACTGTTTCTTATATATTAGAAGTAAATTTCAAAAACATTATGTATATTCAGTCATAAAAGCAAGTTGTAGAAGGATCTATAGAGTATATCAACTATATAGTTTTAAAATATGTAAAACTATAAATATATAAATATGTAGTAAAAACACAAAAATATGCATGGGAATAATAAATTGCAAATTCAAGATAGTGATTTCCTCTGGAAAGGAGAAAGGCAGATGGAATTGTTAAGGGATATAAGGAAGGCTTCTGGTGTCTTTATAAGGCTTTACTGTTTTTTAAATTAAACAAATATGGAAACTATAAAGAATTAAAAAAGATGGTGGGTTGGCTATAAAGCTGGTTTGCTATATTATTCTCCATAGCTGTTTATATTAGTAATATTTAATAATATATTTTTAAAGAAATCCAGCTACCCTTGAATAACAGCAAGTATATATTAGAAATATAGTCACTTGATGGAAATTGCTTCAGTATCCGTCATGTACAATGCCTTTAAAGAAAAAAAAATTCAGGGACAGCTATAACGTAACATTAATTTTTGTGGGGTTTTTTTTTGCCTTTTTTTTTCAAATTAGACACAGCTAAGTTTATGATCTAGGCACTTGTGTTACATCTTTGAGTGATATGTTAATGAAGTTTTCCATTCTAAATATAACATATACCATGAATATGAAATAATAATCTGATCAATAAAACAAATATTACTTACAACTTTACTTAGATATTTGTCAATTTCTCGAGGCTTACAGGCCTTATGTTTTCACTTTGTGCTTAGTTGCCAGCAACCTAAATCACATGTCACATGAAAGTGAGACAGAGCATTCTGAAGAGAAAATTCATGTGCTAACAGTAAATTCTACAAACAGGGGGCTAAGTATTGACCAGTTCCGAAGTACCAAGACTACCAGACATGGTGGTCCTATGAATACTACTTGCTTTATTCCCAGTCTAGGAAACTGGAGGTTACTTTTCCTTCATATTGGGGTTTCTAGTGCATATATACTAGGATCACGTCAAGATTTCTTTAAAATTCCAACGACATTAGAAAACCACAAAGAACATTACAGGAAATATGCTACTTATATACTACGCAGAAACTGAATAGTCAAAGTTAAGAAAAAACAAAATCACTATGCTTATGTCATGATTCTTTGGTATAATCAAAGCTAGTTTAAAAGTATTACTTTAGGTAGAGGTAAATAAAAATGAAAACAACCCATTTTTTACTTGGTTTCGCCTATACCTTGTTTGGTTCCCCTGGATTATATGAAGAAAACATAGGAATTTTTCGGATCTCTTCCTCTGATAAACGATTTCTCTGGATCTCATCTTCGGGGACAAATTCTATTGGCTGCGTCAGCTTCTTAGGCCCAGTCCAACACTGCTCAGGTGAATTATCAATAACTTTGGCCACATGGAGACTGGGACCTTTACCCTGTGCTGCCTGTATTCCCTTGTCCTGGAGTAATGACGGGTTCTCAGCTGTGCCACTATCACCCACTGATGTAGCTGAGACCAGTGAGTGGGAAGCAAAGGGTTCACCTCTCATAAGTTGGAACTCTTCAAGACGTTTTTTCATTATCATCTCTTGGTAAAAATTTTCCAGGTTGTTCATGGGATCACCTTTGTTCTTCTTTTGGGGTTCATCTGGATCAAGACAAAGAGATAGGGAAGTTCTACAAAGCCTACCAATACAATCCTTGACAAATTAATAAAAATTAAATCTTGGATCTCAGATATAGAAATTCTGCTGGGGAAGAACTTAATAACCTGTGACAAATGACAATCATCTATAGCTATTTTATTATTGTTCCTCTTACGCAGGAACAATATAGTGAGGCAAGTGAGGCATCTAGGGTACACAATTTAAGAAGATGTCCACTTTCAGGGCCATACAAGTACATGCTCATCTAAATGATAAGGACATTTAAAAAATGTAACTAGTATGGCATTATCCCACTTCACAAAATTAATAATTCCTTAGTATCATCTAATACCAGTTCATGTTCAAGTGGCCCTGATTATCTCAAAGATATCTTTTTAAATTTGGTTGTTTAATTAGGGATCTAAAACAGCCTTTGGCTGTTTGATATCTTAAGCCTCTTATTCTAATGTCCCTCTTTCCCACCCCTCAAATCTATTTTTCCCCCATCCCACTGATTTATTAAAGAAACCACATCATTTGCTTTTAGAACAAATGATTTGATTGGTTGTTCTTAGTATTGTTTAATTTGTTCCTCAGTTCTATTTCTTATAAACTGGCAGTTAAATCTAGACCTATATGTTATCTAATACAATAGACACTCGTCACATATATCTATTTAAATTAACTTTTAAAATATCAGTTCCTCAGTTAAACTAGTAACATCTGAAGTGTTCAACAGTCATGTGTGGCAAGTGGGTATCATACAGATTACAGACCATTTATCACCATTATAGAAAGTTGTACTGGATAGTGCTGATTTAGAGGTTTAATAAGATTCAAGTTCAGTATTTTTAGGAAAAAACCCTTCATAAATAAGATTTGTACTTCCTACTGCATCACATCATATGGCACAGAATATTTTAATGATGCTGAAATTGATTAGTGGATTCAGGTGGTATTAGTCTGATCCCTCTGTTATGAAATTTTCCTATTCACTTAACGAGTTTTATATCCCTTGATGACCACTGCCTAGACCTATCAATTTATTAAGAATTGTAAAAAGGAGTTGCCCTGATTCTATTATTTCTTTTGCATTTACTTTCTAGAATTCTATAATGAACTTACCGTCATCAATTATTTGGTTTTCCTATACATAGCTCATACAGGAAAGGCAGGATAAACTTGGATTTTTCCCCAATTATTTAAAATCAACAATGTAGTTATAAGTTGGTACCTCAGAGATGTCCAAAGGTGACCAACAATTATTTTTAGTGTAATTGTGAAATCATGTATTTTCATATATTTGATAAGTTTCAATAAAATGTAGTTATTATTCTTTTTGGTGGTCAAATTACCCAATGTAGGACCAGTGAGAACCCCTTCAAAAAGGTTCCTGTATTTCTTCCCAGTTTTCTGGCATAGCAAGATGTCCCAAACTTATCCTGCACATCTCCTGACTCAAACCTGGCCTATTTTTAAAGGACTCCCTGCTCCTTTTGGTGGGAAATGATATTTGGAATCCACAGTGTGTTGTTAGGTGTACTCACTGCTATTGAGTTGCTGCTGTTTCTGGGCCATTTCAGTTGGACAAGGCTAGGGATTTTTTTTTTTTAAAGAGAATTATAAATCATGAATCCATACTGATATTTCTACTTCAAATTTATTATTACAAGAAATTTCTCAGACTCTTTGATTTTAGATTTGTATCTCTTTATATACATGCTTAAAATATTGGTTCCTAATGATAACAGCAAAATTATCTGTCAGTTTTTTTCTACAATATATTTATAGGCTTTTAAAATGTCAATAACAATGCTAAATATGTCCATCAACAATAAACTACTAAATACAGTTTTATGTTTCTTTACAATTACTTTTGTCTTTAAAATCTATTCCACTAGGAATGTTCAAATATTGTTTTAAAATAATTTTGTTTTCTCTGTATGGTTATGCTATCCACTTTATAATTAGGTTCATTTGTTTCAGGTTATTTATGAATTTAAGGGATCTATTGTTTCCCTCTTTTGACTAAACCTTTAAAACTATAAAAATACTTATATGGCTCTAAAGTGAAAACTGTTATATAGTACCTTCACAGAAGTCTTACTTTCATCTCTGTATCCTTCATCGTTTCCTTCCCCATAAACAATGATTTTTATTAGGTTTTGGTTTTATGGTTCCACTATTTCTTTTTTGAAAATATAAGCAAATGGACACACACACCACCCAGATATATTTATGCATATAACTAATTAGTTATTCCCCTCTCCTAAATAAAAGGTAATTTATGGTAAACACGGTTCTGTAATTTATTTTTTATACTTAATAAAACATCCTGAAAATATCCCCAAATTAATGTATAGAGCTCTTCTCTTTCCCTCTCCTAGCTGCATAGTAATTTATTGTGTGGAAATAACAGTTTATTCAACTACTCTCCTAGTGACGCACATTGATACTGTCTCTAGTCTTTTGTTTTGAATAATGTCCTGACAAAGTCTTCTGCATACAGGATTTTATGTTTTTTTCCAGTCTATCTTTGAAATGCTACCAAGAGGTAGCATTGCTCACACAAAGGATAAATGTTTATGTAATTTTTGTACATATTGCTAAATTACATTTTGTAGGAGTTGTACTATTCTACATTTCCACCAGCAAGATATAAGAGTATTTATAGAAGGATTTCTTAAGACTCCAAAAGTGCTCACCACAAAGGAAAATACTGACAAATTCAACTACATTAAAATTACAAATGCATCATCAAAAATATCATAAAGGGGGGGCCTCCCTGGTGGCACAAGGGGTTAAGCACCGCGCTATGAATCAATCCGCAGTTTCTGCAGCACAAGTTCGATCCCAGGATGGCCAGGGAGAAACCCACATGGCGAAGCAGACCTCTCCTGTATTGCCCGCTGCTCCCCTCAGCAGCGTATTTCAGCCAATCTGCCTGTTCTGTTCCCCGCTCTGTCTCTGGTGAATCCTCTCACCCCCCTGAATCTCTGGCCTGTACCCCAGCTCTTGTGTGCATAAATAAATCTTTAAAAAAAGAAAGAAAATTATGAAGGGACAGAAAAGGCACAGAATTAGAAAAAATATTTGTTGTAGATTTAACTTATAAAGGACACAACCATTAGGAAAGTGGGGAAAGATTTATTACCTCACAAAAGAGGAAATACACATGGCCAGTAAATATATGCAAATGTGCTCTATCATATTAGAAATCAGGAAAATGCTAATTAGTAAGAGAATCAGTTACTAATAGAAAACTACCATATTAGCAAAAAAATTTAAAAATGCTAATACCGTATCAGTGAGATTGCAGGATAAATGGAACCCTCATACACTGCTGGTAGGAATGTAAGGTCACAGAGCACATACTAATGTTGAATTACATGCTCACAATACAACACACAAATTATGTGTGTATGTGTTCACATACATAGATGACAGAAAAATTGGGGCATGTGTATACTAGGGTACAATAACAACAAAAATGTTTAGATCAGTGATATTTAAAATAGCTTGAAACTAGCAAAAATGCAAATGTGCACCTAAAAGGAAAGCGTTATAAAACTGTTTTAAGCTTTATATAATGAAATGCTATACTATATAATGAGAGATTTCAGCTACATATGACCAAGCTGGATGAATATACTAATGCATATACTAAAAAAATTAATTCAGTAACTATTATGATCCAGGCACTATTCTAGATTCCTGGGATACATTAATATATAAAACAATGATTCCTTCATAGAGCTCAGTGATTTATATGGTAAGTAAAGGTTATGAGTGCTATGAAAAAGGAAAAATATAGCAGGGTAAGGGGTGATTGGAAGTGCTAGAGGATGGCAGTAAGGATAGGTGCAATTTAATACCGTATTAGTCAAACTTAGAAAGTGAAATTTGAAAGCAAACTTAAGCAAAGTAAGGCAATCTATCATGTTGATATTAGAGGGCCCAAAGATTTGGAACATGTCTCAAAAGTTGTTAAGAGTCTGAAATCATACAAAGTATGTTCTCTAACTACAACACATTAAAGATCCACTACTGGAAGAAATTGGGAAAACACAAATATTTGGAAATTAAGCAACACACTTTAGGAAAATAAAGAAGAACAAAGTAAACACAAAGTAAGCAAAAGAAAGAAAATAATAGAGACTAGGGACTAAATCAATATAATAGAAAGCAGAAAAATAGAGATCAATGATACTAAAGTTGGTTCTTTGAGAAGGTTAACAAAATGGCTAACCTTTAGCTAAACTGACTTAAAAAAGAGAAAACAAAAATGTTTAAAATCAAAAATTAAGAGGAGGCATCATTACTGACCCTAAAGAAAAAGAAATATTTGGAAGGTGATGTTATAGTTTACTTTTGGCCAACATACTAGAATGCTTGGGTGAAAGGACAAATTCACAGAAAGATACAAATTAGAAAGCTGACTTGAGAAGAAAACAGAACAGCTGATTAAACCTGTAATAATAGGTTTAATTAGCAATCAACAATTATATGTTATATGGCAAAAAGAACTTGGTGTGATTTTTTTTTTTAAAGATTTATTTATTTATTTATTTATACAAGCACTGGGTACAGTAGAGAAGCGCGGGAGGGTGAGAGAATTCACCAGAGCCAGAGCGGGGAGCAGAACAGGCAGAAGGACTGAAATACACTGAGCAGCGGGCGGCAGGGGAGGTCTGCACGCCATGTGGGACCCTCGCTGGTGGCCGGGGATCGAACCGGCACTGCAGAGGCTGCAGCAGCTTCGCAGCCCAGCGCTCAACCACTGCGCCACCAGGGGAGGCCCTTGGTGTGATTTTTTTATGCATCTTGAGATAGGGAGACTATACTGGATTATTTTGGGGGGGGCAATCTAATCACAGGTGTCCTCAAAATAAGGGGGCAGGAGCTTCAGAGAGGGAATAGGAGCCACTGTGATAGAGTAGAGGTTGGAAAAATGTGAGAAAAAGAGTCAAGGAATGTAGGTGGATACTAGAAGCTGGAAAAGGCTTCCCTCGAGAACTTTAGAAATTTAAGAGAAAAAATTTACATTGTTTAAAATCACTAAGTTCATGATAATTACTCACAGCACCCTTGGGAAGTAACAGATTGCTAAAAGAACATTATAAAAAACTTAGAGCTAAGATCAAATGGTTAATGGTTAAAAAGTGAATTTTTCTCCCTAATACTGGGAACAAATCAAGATGTCTGCTCTCACCTCAGCACTTCCATTCAACGTTATACTGCAGCTTTTAGACAGTGCAAGGAACCAAAAAAAAAAAAAAAAAAGCATTCAGATTGGAAAAGAAATAAAATAGTCTTTATTCATGTGAAACATGATTATCTACGTAAAAAATCCTAAGGTATCCACAATATAACTACTAGAACTAACAAAAAAGTTTAGTTACAGAATATGAGATCAATAAACTATGTCAACTGTATTTCTATATACTTTCAAGGAATCAGAAAATGAAATAAGAAAGTAATTCTATTCAGAAGAGCATAAAAATGAAGAAAACATTAAGAAATTAATAAAGCGTAAGATCTGCAAACTGAAAACCACAAAACATTGATAAAATAAATTTAAGATTTAATAAATGAAATCTTTCCATGTTTATGGATTAGAATACTCAAAACTATTAAAATGACAATTTCCCCCAAATTGGATTATAGATTCAGCATAATCCTTATCAAATTCCAGCAGGCTTTTTTTTTTTTTTTTTTTTTTGTAGAAAACTTGACAGGCTGCTTCTAAAATTTACACTGACAAGCACAGGACCTAGAATAGCCAAAGCAATTTTGAAAGAGTAACAAAGTTGGAGGAGTTACACTACCCAATTTCAAAACTTATAAAAGATAAAGAGATTCAGAGCATAAGGATAGTCATATAGATCAATGGAACCAAAATGAATATCCAGAAATATACTCTTTTATGACCAACTGACTTTCCACAAAGGTTCCAAGAAAATTCAACAGAGAAGGAATAACTTTTACAATAAATATTGCTCTAACAACTGAATATCCATACACAAAAATATGGATTTGGACCCTTCACACAGAAAAACTAACTCAAAATGAACAATAGATCTAGTTATAAGAGCTAAAACTATAATCTGGAAGAAAACATAAGGACAATATCTTTTTTGTTTTGAGTTCAGCAATGTCTTCTTAGATAAGATGCCAAAAGCAAAAGCCATAAAGGAACAATCTGAGAAATTGAACTTTATTAAAATTTAAAACTTTTGTACTTCAAGACACCATTAAGAAAATAAAGACAAGATACAGACTGAAAGAAAATATTTTCAAATTATATACCTTACATAGGACTTCAGAAAACACAGAAATGTTATTACTCAATACTAAGAAAACAAAAAAACAAATCAAAAATTGTATAAATGATTGAACAGATATCTCATCAAAGACAACATAAGAATGTCTAATAAGCCCACATGAAAAAGTACTCAAGATCTTGCTATTATAGACATTCAAATTAAAACTATAATGAGATATCAATACATGCCCAATAGAATGACCATAATAAAAACAAATAGGCAGTAACAAGAGTTGGCAAGGATTCAGAGAAATAGGAACACTTTAACATTGCTAATGAGAAAGTAAAATGGTATAACCATTATTGGAAAATAGATTGACGGATCCTCAAAGGTTATATACATAGAGTTACCATATAACCCCAAAATTCCATTCACTCAAAATAAATAAAAATAAGGCCACACAGAGCTTGCCCATAAATTTTATATATACAAGCATTATTCAAAATAGCCAATTATGTCCATCAAAGAAACAACACAAATGTCATCAAGTAGTAGAAGGATTATTCTTCTGTAACAGATGTCAAGACATTAAATAGCTAAGAAGTGTGATATAGGTTCTGGAATGGCCAAAAAGACCAAAGGAACAATAGAGAAACCAAAAAAACACCCATGCATATATGGACATCTGATACATGACAGAACTAGCAATACAATAACAGTGAAGGGACATTTTCAATATAGTAGGATGAAGAGTTATCTATATTAAAAAAGAAACAACCCTGAAATCTTACTTCTTACCATATACATATATCAGTTCCAGATGGATTAAGATTTAAATGTTAAAGACAATTAACACATAACTTTTAGAATAAAGAATATCTTCCTGAGCTCAAGTAGGGAAGGATTTATTAAAGAAAACATAAAAAGCACTAAGTAAAAAGGAAAAAATTAATAGAAAATTACATAAAAATGAACTTTTATTCACTAAAAGACACTATGAAGACAGTGAAATGATAAGGCACAGAATGGTAACAGACATTTTCAATACAGATAAACAACAGAGTGCAAGTGTCCATAATAATAAAGAACTTGTACAAATGTATAAGAAAAGTATGCAAGATTAGAGAAGAAATTTGGAGATATAATATTAAGGACATATAACCCCAACACTTTCCAAGTTCCATCTTTCCTATAGAGTACAGTAGCTAAGTAGTAATCACTGAGATTTGCCATATCCCTGGACTTTGGAGCCACGCTACTGCTTTGATGCACACCTAAAGTGATGTCTGAACCAAAACTGCATCTGGACACAAATACAAACCGTTGGAAAGACATTCAGACAGGAAACAGGCATTTCCATATCTGCTAAATGGAGAAGGGAATTAGATAGCCATTTCATAAAGGAGGCTATCGAAATAGTCTGTAAATGTGTGAGAAGGCCCATATCAAAAAGACCAGAAACAAGCATTGGTGGGGATGTGGAAAAAAAGAAAAACCTCCTACATTGCTGGTGGGAACACAGACTGGTCCAGACCTAATGAAAAACAATATGGAGGTGTCGCAAAACATTAAACATGCACCTGCCATTTGACCCAGTAACTGCACTCCTAGGCTTCTACCCAAAAATTCAAAAACACTATTCAAAAGGAAACTTACACTCCCATGTTTTTTATAGCATGATTTATAATAACCAAATTATGGAAACAGATTAAATGCTCAAAAACAGATGAATGGATCAAAAAGATGTGGTATTTATAAACAATGGGGTACTACTCAGCAATCAAAAAAGATAAATTCATGTCATTTGTGGCAACATGGATGGAGCTAGATGGAGTAAATGCTAACTGAAATAATACAGAAGGAGAAACATAAATACCAGATGGCGTCACTAATACATGGAATATAGAGTAACTAAACTAAGAATCAGATAAACACAAGCTTAAAAACTAACCCTTGAAAGCTGACTACAGAACTGAAGCATCCAGAGGGGTAAGGGTGTGGAGAAGGGGTAAGAAAAAAGAGGGAAGGAAGCACAATGGACTATGGTGGAGGACTCTGCGTGATTTGATGGTGGGTGCACTATGGTGGTAATACCTAATGGGACATCCAGATATTATCTCAATTAAAAATATTACATTACTTAATTTAAAAAAAACATGAAGGGGCCTCCCTGGTGGCTCAGGCGGTTGAGTGCAGTGCTGTGTGGCTTTCCACAGCCTCTGCAGTGCGGGTTCAACCCTGCCAGCCTTGGAGCAACCCACATGGCAAGCAGACCTCTCCTGTCTCGCCCTCTGCTCCCCTCAGCAGTGTGTGAGCAGTGTATTTTGTCAGTCTGCTTGTTCTGTTCCCCACTCTGTCTCTGGTGAATTCTCTCACCCTCCCATGCATCTGGCCTGTACCCCGGCTCTTGTATAAAAAACAAAAACAAAAAAAAAGAAAACATGAGGGCCTCCCTGGTGGCCTAGGGATTAAGTCTCAACACTATCACCGCTACAGCCTGAATTTAATGCCCCGGCTAGGGAGCTGACCCACATACGGTGCAGCAGACCTCTCTCCTGTCTTGCCTGCTGCTCCCCTTAGCAGAGTATTTCAGCAAATCCACCTGTTCTCCCCACTGTGTCTCTGGTGAATCTTCTCACCCCCTGCACTTCCTGGCCTATACCCCAGTTCTATGCAATATATATGTATATAAAACAAAAAAAGGCTTCTGATTTTAAAAAAAAAAACATGAAATGAGTTATTAGTTAAAAAAATGTGTGAGAAGGTATTTAATCTCATTAGTTGTAAGAAAATGAAATTAAAACTCCAATGAAATAAACAATATAGGCTTGGACTCCTGAAAAATATTAATGCCCTGGAAGAAAGATAGATACACACATATACAAAGACAGGGGTACTGCTCTAAAGCAAACTAACAATAAATGCAATCTGTGACCCCTGGATTTAAAACTGAGAAACTTTATTACAAACAGATTAGATAACATTAGTGTAACAATGTTGAATATCTTAAGTGATTATAAATATTGAGATTATATAAGAGAAAGTCTATCCATCCAAGAGCCTCAGAATGTGACTTTATTTGGATATAGTGTCTTTGCAGATGTAATTAGTAAAGTTGAGGTAATACTGGATTAGATTATCCCTAAATCCAATGACAATGGTCATTCAATAGACACAATGACTAGTGTTCTATTAAGAAGGCCACATAGGGCCTCCATGGTGGCACAAGGGGTTAAGCACCGCACTATGAAGCAATCCGCAGCCTCTGCAGCACAAGTTAAATACCCGGCTGTCGGCCAGGGAGCAACCCACATGGCGCAGCAGACCTCTCCTGTCTCACCTGCTGCTCCCCTCAGCAGCATATTTCACTCAGTCTGCCTGTTCTGCTCCCTGCTCTGTCTCTGGTGAATTCTCTTACCTCCCGCATCTCTGGCCTGTACCCCAGCTCTTGTATGCATAAATAAATAAATCTTAAAAAAAAAAGGCCACATAAAGACATGGAGAAATAGATATAGAGGGAGGTTGTGAAGTGAAGACAGAATCAGAGACTGGAATAATGAGTTACAACATCAATGAATTCTGGAAACCACCAGAAGCTACAAGAGAAAAGGCAGGGCCTCCCCGGTGGGGCAGCGGTTGAGCGCTGGGTTGCGAAGTTGCCCGTAGCCTCTGCAGCGCGGGTTCGATCCCCGGTCACTGGGCGAGGGTCCCACATGGCGCGCAGACCTCTCCTGCCCCTCGCTGCTCCCCTTAGCAGTGTACTTTGGTCCATCTGCCTGCTCTGCTCCTGGCTCTGGCGAATTCTCTCACCCTCCTGCACTCCTGACTGTACCCAGTGCTTGCATAAATAAATAAATATTTTTTTAAAAAAGAGAGAGAAAAGGCAGGGTCCTCTCCTAGAGACTTTAGAAAGATCATGTCCTGCTGATACTTTGATTTCAACTTCTGGCCTCCAGAAGTGTGAGGGGATACAGTTCTGTTCTTCTAAGTCACAACATGTATATAATAAGTTGTTATGGCAGCCCTAGAAAAATAACACAGTGATTATAGAAAACCATTTCAATAAATTTTGTTGTAAGGAAAAACTACTAATACTACAATATGAATGAATCTCAAAAACAATATGCTGAATTAAAGACACCTTACACAAAAAATACATAATGCATGATTTCAGTTATCTGAAGTTTTAGAACAGGCAAAAATAATAGTGGGAAAAATGAAGATACTAGTTGCATCTGGGAGGGTGGGGCAGGATTTACAAAGAAAAAGCATGATGGAAATTCCTAAGGTGAATGTAATATGCTCTATGTTGACAAGGGTTAGGCTACATTGATGCAGTGATATGCCGGAGGTAGTCCAATGTTTATGCATATTGCTTCCCAACTCCATGCTCAGTGATAACACACTGGTAGATTGAAATCAGCCATGGTACATACAGGGAGTATGTACATCATAGTAACTGGCAAATGATACAACTCTGAGTCTTTTTCTTTTTTTTTTCTTTTAAAGATTAATTGATTGATTGATTGATTGATTGATTTATATATACATACATACAAGCACTGGGTACAGTCAGAAGTGCGGGAGGGTGAGAGAATTCACCAGAGCCAGAGTGGGGAGCAGAGCAGGCAGATGGACCAAAGTACACTGCTGAGGGGAGCAGCGGGCGGCAAGAGAGGTCTGCGCACCATGTGGGATCCTCCTCCGATGGCCAGGGAGCAGCCGGGGATCGAACCTGCGCTGCAGCAGCTGCAGGCAGCTTCGCAACCCAGTGCTCAACCACTGCGCCACTGGGGAGGCCCAACTCTGAGTCTTTTTCTTTTCCTGGAGTGCTAGTTAAACATTTACTAATACATCATAACAAAGATGTATAAGATGTATACATTGGTTAAAAGTGAGCAAACACGGGCCTCCCCTGGTGGCGCAGTGGTTGAGCACTGGGCTGCGAAGCTGCCTGCAGCCTCTGCAGCGCCAGTTCGATCCCCGGTCACCAGCAAGGGTCCCTCATGGCGCGCAGACCTCTCCTGCCACGCCCGCTGCTCCCCTCAGCAGTGTACTTTGTCAGTCTGCCTGTTCTGCTCTCCGCTCTGGCTCTGGTGAATTCTCTCACCCTCCCGCACTTCTGACTGTACCCAGTGCTTGTATTAAAAAAAAAAACTTAAAAAAAAAAAGTGAGCAAACAGATTTATGCATTTCTTAAGATTTATGCATGTCATTGCATGCAAAATTTACATGAAAAGAGAGAAATGCAAATATTTAATTCTAACTAGCAATATGCGTACTGGAGTAGTTAAGGGAACCAAGTTTTTACATATTTATTTTATTTATTATTATTATTTTTAAAAAAGATTTATTTATGCATACAACAGCTGGGGTACAGGCCAGAGATGTGGGGGGCGAGAGGCTTCACCAGAGACAGAGTGGGGACTAGAACAGGCAGACTGACTGAAATACACTGCTGAGGGGAGTAGCGGGTGAATCAGGAGAGGTCTGCTGTGCCATGTGGGTTGCTCCCTGGCCGGCTGGTGATCGAACTCGTGCTGCAGAAACTGCGAATTGCTTCACAGTATATGGTGCTTTACCCCTTGTGCCACCAGGGAGGACCCTTACACATTTATTTTAAATACTTCAATAAAGTAAGATGGTTTGGTAGAAGGACAGATAGATGTGTGAGAAAGTAAAATACTAGTGACAGAATCTAGTTGGTGATGTAATAGGTGTTTGTGACAATAATTTTTCAACTTTTCTATGTGTTTAAAAATTTTCACTAAAGATTGGAAAAAATCTTTTCCCATTTGCATATCAAAAAATAATAACATGTACTTAATCCTATAGTTTCAGGGCTTCAATTTTTATATTTCATTTTAAAACCAATTTTATTTATTATGTAAAATTATGAAGGGAGAGAATCTAAACACATTGCTCAAGTATATAAACAATTGAAGGACATTTTAAAAATCATTTATTAGTTCATGGAAGGAGTATGTACACCATGAAAACTGGCAAAGAAGCAATACTGGGGATATCTGACTGAGGTTCCCAGGAAAATAGGAGGCTTAAGATCCAGCACAAAAGGTGTGATGTTTAATTTAGGGAGGATGTCCTAGCACTGAGTAGAGTAGATAAATTTGAGAATTAGGATGAAGAAGTTAGCAGAGTGCTGCTAGCATGAGAGAAAAAGTAGAAGTTTCTTGCCATTGACAGTGTATACTTTGAAATCAGAAGGAAGAATATCTGCTAAAGATAATAAAATAGGAAAGATTAATGAAGATCTGAAATAGTATAAGGAATGAAAATAGAGAGCTGACAAGGAAATAAGAGACAGACTGCTGAACAAGAGGAAAAACTTTAGACAAAACCAGAGTTGAGGAACCTGCAGAGACATTATACAATAAAGTCATATGATTTGTTTTCTAGTAATGCTCAAAAGTCATGTGCAGAAATAAAGCTTGAGATTTTACCGGTGGACAATGGTTACAGACAAGGAAGCAAGAAAAATGATTCACTGGCAAGAACCCTGGTAAACAGATCATGAAGTATAAGTGAGAGGTGGTAGGAAGAGGAGACTGCAAGGGCTTGATAGTTAGGAGAAAATAAAAAGGTCAACGCAATGGAGATTTCAAGAGGATTGAAATATGGTACAACAAGTGTTAGAGAGTTGTGAGAGCCAGCGGATAAGAAAAAGATTAAGGCCAGGAAGTAATATAGTAGAGCTTAAGATTTTGGAGGAAGTATATTTCTAGAGATAATATCATTGATTTCCCACGGACATACATTTATTTCCAAAAAAAAAAAAAAAAAAAAAAAAACACGGTATGTCAAGACAAAGTAAAATCACACTTAATGAACAACAAAAAAATCTTTTCCAATCATATATACAAGTGACATGGTTAAGAATACAGACTTTTGTGTAAGATAAACCTGGATTTAAGTTGTAGCACTGCCACTTAATAACTGACCTTAAGAAAATCATTTATCTCCTCAGAAACTCAATTTAGTTATCTGTAAAATGGGTACAATACTGACACTACCTCTAGGGATAATGTAAGGCTTAAATGAATTAATGTGCAAAAGTGCCTAGCAAAAGGACTGGCACAAAGTAGTCTTCAAATACTATTAGCTATTAGGATTTCTGAGTAAGATGAATTAAGTGTACCTCACCCTGTCTTTTCCACCGAATACAAATATAAAAACCTGAAGAGAAAGCATAGAGAATTTAAAGACTGTGAAAAGTACACAGCATAAGCCCAGAATTTGAAATAACAAAGAACCTATACCCAGACACAGCATAAACAAACTGCTGAAAAGAAGAGAAACAGTAAAAAGAGTAGAGGAATAAAGAGGAAGAGTTAAAATGTCTTATATTTATGGCCAACTAGACCACTGATTTCCCACAAAGGTACCAAGACATTTAATTGGGAAAGGATACACTTTTCAACCAAAGGTGCCAAAAGACTGGATATCTATATGTACGAGATGAATATAACCTTAGCCTTATACCATACGTGTAATTCAGAAATTATTTCAAAATGGTTCACAGAATTAATTGTATGAGCTAAAATGATAAAGCTTTTAGAAGAATACACATGAGAAAATCTTGGTATCCTTGGGTTACCAGAAATCTTAAAGGGCCAAAAGCAGAAGTCACTTAAAAATTAGAAAGTTCCTAACAATAAACTAGCAAAGAGAGAAATGATGAAAACAATACCATCTGTGATCCAGCAAAAAGTATGATACATAGGAATGATTTTATCCAAGAAAGTGAAGGAGAATGCTGAAACTGCAAAACACCATTGAAAGAAATTGAAGAAAACAAAAAGAAATGGAAAGACATTCCATGCTCTTGGATTGGAAGAATCAATGTTGTGAATGTGGCCATTCTACTTAAAGAAATACCAATTAAGAACCAAATGGCAGTCTTTATAGAAATAGAAAAAAACATCCTAAAATTTGCATGGAACCACAAAGACTGGTGAGGATATAGAGAAAAATGGAACACTTACCCATTGCTGGTGGGACTGTAAACCAGTGCAGCCATTATGAAAGAGTATGGAGGTTCCACAAAAATTAAGAACAACCATACGATCCAGTATTTCCATGAATAATATGAAAACATTGACTCTGGAAGAAAAATGTACCCCTATCCTAAAGCACTGCAGCACTGTTCACAATAGTCAAGATATGGAAACAACCTCTAACAATGGAGGAATGGGTAAAGAAGATATGGTGTAGAAGAATAGCTCATTTATAGGGCCTCCCAGGTGGTGCAGGTGGTTGAGTGCCACACTGTGAAGCTGTCCGCAACCTCTGCAGTGCAGATTCAATCCCGGCTGGCCGGCGAGAATCCCACATGGCGAAGCAGACCTCTCTTGTCTCGCCCACTGCTCCCCTCAGCAGTATATTTCGTCAGTCTGCCTGTTCTGTTCCCTGCTCTGTCTCTGGTGAATCCTTTCACCCTCCTGCGCGTCTGGCCTGTAACCCAGTTCTTGTATAAAAAATAAATAAATCTTTAAAAAAAAGAATAGCTCATTTATAAAATAGATGAAATCTTCCCAATATGGATGAATCTTGACATTATGCTAAGAGAAGTAGGTCAGAAGAAGACAGACAAATATTGTGATTGTTTTTACTCATTTGTGGAATACAAAGAAAACAAACTGAAACATTTATACTCTCACAACAGAATGGTGGTTACTAGAGGGGAAGGCAGTGGAAAGGAATAGGAAGAAGGAACTGATTGGATGGTGGTGGACAGTGACTGGACACTTGGTGGTATGGTGAGAAAACGTAAACTTGGAACCTATACAGTTGGTAAACTAATATCACCTCCATTAAAAAAGCATTAGGATGTTAGATTTTGTGAAAATTACAGAATTTTCAAGATTCAAAAGATGCCATTAAAAGAGGTGACATCGGTGACAATGGCAAAGACCTCACAAAATTGTCTCCTCTCCAGAAGCAAAAACTGTCAGAATTTACTTTTTTAAGAATTCTGGAAATTAACAAAAGGCTTGTAGCAATCTGGAGAACAAATATGCAAGAAAACAGCTGAACTGGAAGGGATTATGCTAAGTGGGAGAAAAAACAGAAGGAGAAACACAAATACCGGATGGTTTCACTCATATGTGGAATATAGAGAAAAAAACAAAAGGCCGGACAAAATCAAAGCAAAACCAGGCCCTACAAATCTGTCTGCAAAACTAAGGAAGAGGGAAAGGTGGAAAGCAAAGTGTTGAGGGGGCACAACGGACTATGGTGGACTGTAGGTGACAAACATCTGAGAAGGTGTGATTCTGTGCCTCTCAATTACACAGTTTTGGAAACCAATGCTACTGCAATAAAAAAAAAAAATTAGAAAAATGCTGAATCTCAGTAATAATGAGTTTTGTGGCATTTTTTTTTAAGATTTACTTATTTATGCATAGAAGAACTGGGGTACAGGCCAGAGGTGTGGGGGGGTGAGAGGATTCACCAGAGACAGAGTGGAGAACAGAACAAGCAGATTGACCGAAATACACTGCTGAGGGGAGCAGTGGGCGAGTCAGGAGAGGTCTGCTGCACCATGTTGGTATCTCCCTGGTTGGGGATTGAACTCATGCTGCAGAGGCTGTGGATAGCTTCAGAGGTTGCATCTTAACTCCTTGCGCCACCAGGGAAGGCCAGTTTTGTGGCATTTTAATATCCCGTTTCCCCATCCTTTCCCCCAAATTTCACCTGAAATCACAGTGAAAACCTGGCAACCACTGGAAAGATAAGAATGGGGTTGGTGTACCATCAAAACACAATTTTTGGAAAGTTGTCATTATTTGACTTATCTGGTGGTCCCATGGAAGATCTCAGAAGCAACACTCTCTTTATTTGACTTCATTCAAACTTCACTTAACATTGTCTTTCCCCAATAACTTTGATCAAACACAACCAGAGGCAATTGCTGAATTACACAGCTACCAGAGATGGTGGCGTTAGGGCAAACAATAGGTTAACAAAAAGCATAGAAGGAAATCCCAGGGAATGAGATATCCACAGGGTGCTCTAGAAAGCTCCGCCATATTTCTTGGAATTTAGAACACCAAACAAATGCACAGTACTGTTCACTGGCCAGAGTTGTATGCACGTTTGCGAAAGCTGATAAAGGCTGTAAGTTCTCACCTGATTAAACCTGAGGTTCTGTGAAGGTTTAAGTGAAGTGAAGGCCAAAATGGAGTTATGAAGTTCATGGCTAAGTATTCAAGACATGCTCAGTTCGTACAGGAAATCACCTAATACTAAAAAACTTCTCAATACTGGGAAAAGCACTAATTTCACCTCACTCCCGTGAGAATGGCCTATATCAGTAAAGTCAGAAACAACAAACTGCTGAGGGTGCAGAGAAAAAGGAACCCTGTACACTGTTGATGGGAATATAAAACTGGCCCAGCCCTTATGGAAAACAATATGGAGGTTCCTCAAAATATTAAAAATAGATATGCCATATTATCCAGCAATCCTGCTCCTTGGTATTTATCCAAAGAATGCAAAAACACAAATTCAAAGGCATATATGAACTCCTATTTTCACTGTAACAGTATTTACAATAGCCAAGTTATGGAAACAACCTGGTGCCCAATGACGGATGAGTAGATAAAGATGTGGTACATATATACAACAGACTACTATTCAGTTATAAAAAGAGACGAACTCTTGCATTTTCAACAACACAGATGAAATTGGAAAAGATTATGGTAAGTGAAATAAGTCAGAAGGAGAAAGACAAATACTGGATGATTTCATTCAAATGTGTAATATACAGAAACAAAACAAAGGGAACAGACAAAACTAAACCAAAACAAATGTTTGAGATAAGACTGAAGAAGTGAGGTTACGAGATGAGAGGTTAGGGGATGGAAACAAAGTGGGGAGGTAGCCCAGTGGACTATGATGGAGAACTATGGGTTTTTAATGGTGGGTGTAGTGTGATGCTGTACATTGAAAGAGTTATGAACCTGTTCTCCTAAATCATATCCAGTGCTGTAAACCAATGTTACCATAATTAGAAAAAAGTTATAAATATACTAATGAAACTCTATATTTAAAACCCCAAAACATGGTGCTAAGTTAAAAGTGATCACATATTATATGATACCATTTACATGAAATGTCTAGACTAGGCAAAACCATATGGACTGACATAGATTAGTGGCTGCATAGACTAGAACAGGGACCTAAAATCATTTATGGGGTAGTGGAAATGTCCTAAAACTGGATTGTAGTGATGCTTGACTAACTGCAAATTCCCTACAAATTACTGAATTGTATATTTAAAATGAGTTTTATGGCATGCAAAGGAAAACTCAATAAAATTGTAAAAAAAAAAATAAAATAACCCAACTACATTATATAAGTTCATTGTTTTTTTTTTTAAAAAAATAAGAAACTTAATTGAAAGAAAGTCATTCTTGAATGTTGGAGTAAGAACCTCTGAAGGGCCTCCCCGGTGGCGCAGCGGTTGAGCGCTGGGTTGCGAAGCTGCCCGCAGCCTCTGCAGCACCGGTTCGATCCCCGGCTGCTCCCCGGCCACCCACCGGAGGAGGGTCCCACATGGCGCGCAGACCTCTCCTGCCGCCCGCTGCTCCCCTCAGCAGTGTACTTCAGTCCTTCTGCCTGCTCTGCTCCCCGCTCTGGCTCTGGTGAATTCTCTCACCCTCCCACGCTTCTGACTGTACCCAGTGCTTGTATAAACAAACAAACAAATAAATAAATCTTTAAAAAAAAAAAAAAGAACCTCTGAAAATCTTGCTCTGTAAAAGCAAAAAGGACAATGTCAAAAATTGTCAAAACCAAAATTTTGACAAGTCTTTGAAGTAAACTAAAGGTTGCAACAATATGAGAAAGTTATTCAAGAAAAACAGCTGAGTCTCAGTAAGAAAAATAAGATTTGTTGCATTTCAACTTTCCATAATTCCATCTCCTTTTCTCCAGCTTTGCCAAAGCTTTGAAATCCAATAATCTCACAACTGTGCTAGCTGTAAAAAATAGTACCCTAGCTAACAATAGAATAAACAACAGTTCTAGAACTCCTGAAAGTCCCATCCTCAGATAACTGTCACTGTTTGATCTGCCTGGGACCTCGTTGAAAAGCTACATTCTAAAGGTTTGTCCTTGACTTGTTTCATATCTCACTCTCAGAGAATAGCCCATCCCTAGGGCATTTGTCAAAACCAATCAGCAGGGACTGCTTAAAACTGCAACTATTTGAGGTGGCATTACATCTTGGGGCTAACAAAGGCTGACAGAAAAAAAAAAGAGAAAAGCTAAAAAGGAAACATAAGGATGAGCCACACTTCCTGATTTGAAAAATACCCTACAAAGCTACAGCAATTAAAATAGCATGGTCCTAGCTTAAAGACAGACATATAGAACAGAAAGCCCAGAAATAAATCCACACATATATACAGTCCCTCAATGACAAAGATATATCCTGATAAGTACATCTGAGGTGATTTTGTCCTTGTGTAATCAATCCAGGCAGGTCATTAGAAGTTTCTCCATATCTGATATAGGCCCTTCTTGAATTTTGTTTCATTGCTTTCAATAAAGCAGATCTTTTTAATGGCTTTTGTCACTTTGTTCTTGTTCTTTAAGATTGTAGCTATGGTAGACTAGGACATGCCTGAATGATGAGCAATAACCATCACTGATTTTCCACTTTTGTAGTCCTTAATCACTTTTAATTTCATTTCCAGTTCAATCATTTGAGGTAGTCTCTCACCAGCATCATTAACAGGGGATTCTGGATGTTTATGGCCCATGATGAACAAAACAGTATGAGATTAAATCAAGAACAAGAGGAAATGAAGCGATCAAGAGACGTGGTAAATCCAAGATGTATGATGCTGCAGCCAGGCATAAAATACTCCCACATATGAAAGCTACGAAGTCATTAGGCAATAGAAATTTTCAGAGTACTAACACATATAAGGATTGCTGTTGACTGAAATGTCATTATGTAAATCATTACTGTAATTAACCAATCTTTGATAAGGGTGCCAGGAATACACACTACACTATTGTCTCTTCAACAAACAGTGCAAGTAAAATGTAAATGCAAAAGGATGAAACTGGACTTACATTACACCACTGACAAAAATTTAAAGTGGATTAAAGACTTCAAATTAAAACCCTAAAACTAAAACTCCTAGAAGAAAACATAACAGAAAAGCTTTCTTTATATACTGGTCTTGGCAATATTTCATGGATATAACCCCAAAAGCCTAGGAAACAAAATCAAAAATAGATAAGTGAGCCTACATCAAACAACAAAGCTTCTGCATACCAAATGAAACAACTAACAGAGTAAAAAGACAACTCACAGAATGGGAGAAATTGTTTGCAAATCATGTATTTAATAAGAGGTTAATGTCCAAAACATATAGAGAATTCTTACAATTCAACTGTATAAAAAGAAAGCCTAATTAAAAAACAGACAAATCATGTATCTGATGAGAGGTTAATGTCCAAAACATATAAGGAATTTTTACAATTCAACTGTATAAAAAGAAAGCCTAATTAAAAATAGATAAACTCTTTGAACAGACATTTCTCAAAAGACACAAAAGTGGCCAGCAAATATATGAAAAAGTGCTGGGGTCACTAATCATCTGAGAAATGCAAATCAAAATCACAATGAGATATCACCTCACAGGCTGTTAGGATGGCTATTATCAAAAAGACAATAGATAACAATTGTTGGTGAGAATCTGGAAAAACTGAAATCTTTCTAACTGTGGGTGGGAATGTAAAATAGTGTAACTGCAACAGAAAATAGTATATAGGTTCTGCAAAAGAATTAAAATAGAAATGTCATGTGATAAAGAATTCTACTTATGGGCATTTATTCAAAATAACTGAAATCAGGATCTTCAAGAAATATCTTCACTCATATAATCACTGTAGCACTGTTCATGATAGGCAAGATGTGGAAATAATTTAAATATCTATCTATGGAGTAAAGAGAGTATGGCAACATGCTCAGAAGACATGATAGAAAAAAAAATTGTGTCAGGAAAATAATCCTTTAAAGCTCAACCAGAAATCAACTAAGTATCTCATGCAACTTGCATGAGCTTATCACTGAAGGATGCCTGATTAACCCCACACACCTGCATTTTTTAAGGTGGGTGTGTCAAGAAAAAAAAATAATAGCATGATCGAAGAAAGGAAAAAATTGACAAAATGGATTAAGTCAACATCTAAACTGTTTGCTCTGAGGCTAAAAGACTGGTACACAGAAAACTAATAAATGTTGCTAAAATAAATTAATGATACAAAGTGAATTGAAGACACTGCTAAGATGCCAGAACTACCTGAAGTAATCTAAAGATTCAATGCAATGTCCATCAAAATCTCAGAGGTTTTTTCCAGAAGTAGAAAAATTTATCCTAAAATTCATATGGAATCTCAAGGGACTCCGAATAGCAAAAACAATATTGAAAAAGAAGAACAAAAGAAAGGTTTTACAGTTCCCGGTTTCAAAATTTACAAAACTTTCAAAAATTAAAACTGTGGCTACAGCACAAAGATAGATATATATGCCAAAGGAACTGGTGAATAGAGAATGTAGAAATAGAACCTCACATATATGGCCAAATGATTTTTGGAGAAAGTGCCAACACCATTCAATGTGGAAAGGACAGTGTTATCAACAAGTAGTGCTAAGAAAGCTGGATGATAACATATGCAAAAAAAAAAAAATACAAAAGGGATCAAAGACCTAAACATAAGAACTAAAACTACAAAACTCTCAGAAGGTAACATATGTTAACAGCTTTATGACATTGGATTTGGTAATGATTTCTTGAATATGACGCAAAAAACACATATTAAAAAAAGAAAAAATAGACAAATTGGACCTCATCAAAGTAAAAATTTCTATGAATCAAAGAACACTATCAATATAATACAAAGGCAACCCATGGAAAAGGAGAAAATATAAATATTTGCATAACATATATCTGACAAAGGATTAATATCCAGAGTACACAAAGAACTATATGTGACCAACAAATAACCAACATTTTTTTTAAATGGGCAAACGTCTTAAATAAACATTTCTCCAAAGAAGATATACAAATGATCAAAAAAGCACATGAAAACATGTTCAACATCACTAGTCACTAGGGAAATGCAAACCAAACCACAGTTTACACCCATTAGGATTGCTATTATAAAAAAAGAAAATAAGAAACTGGAAGCCTTGTGTATTGCTGGTGGGAATGTAAAATGGTATCACCTCCATGAAAAACAGTATGGTGGTCCCTGAAAATATTAAACATAGAATTACCATATGATCTAGCAATTCCAATTGTGTGGGTATATATTCAAAATAATCAAAAGCAGGGACTCAAGACATCGAGGTTACAGCAGCATTGTTCACAGTCATCAAAAAGTTAAAAACAACAGTGTCTACTGACAGATGAATGGATAAGCAATATGTAATAGATACATACAAAGGAATATTATTTAGCATTTTTTAAAAGGAAGGAAATTCTGACACATGCTATAACGTGAATAAACTTTGATGACATTAAGCTAACGGAAATAAGACAGACACGAAATGACAAATACTGTATGCTTCCACTTAGATGAGATACCCTAGAGTAGTCAAATTCATAGAGACACAAAGTAGAGTGGTGGTTGCCAGGGGCTGAAGAGAAGTAGAGAATGGGAATTAAGTGTTTAATGGGTACAGAGTTACAGCTTGGGAAGAAGAAAAAGCTCTGGAGATGGATAGTGATGATGGCTGCAGAGCAATGTGAACATGCTTTTAATGCCACAGAACTGCACGCATAAAAAAATGGTTAAAATGTTCAATTTCAGGTTAGGTATATTTTACCACAATTGAAAAAAATTGTGCTCTGCAAAAGGCTATGTTAAGAGAATGAAAAGACAAGGTATTGACTGGGATAAAATATTTTCAAATCATATGTCCGTCAGAGAATTGTGTTTAGAATATATAAAGAACTCTCAACAGTTATCAAGAAGAAAGTGAACCATCCAATTAAAAACAGCAAGTATTTGAACAGACACTTCAGCAAACAGGATATAAAGATGACAAATAAGCATATGGAAAGATGTTCAACACCACTAGCCATTAAGGAAATGCAAATTAAAACTACAATGCGATACCACTTCACATCTATTAGAATAACTAAAATAAATACCCACAATACCAAAAGCTGACAAAGATGCAACTTGAACTCTCATACATTGCTGGTGAAAATGCAAAATGGTTCAGCCACTCTGGAAAATGGTTTGGCAGTTTCTTATAAAGTTAAACATACACTTACCATATGACCCAGTAATCCCACTTCTAGATATTTACCTTAGAGAAATAAAAATTTATGTTCACACAAAAACCTGTATAAGAATGTTCACAGCAATATTATTCATAATCACCATAACCTAGAAACACCCAAATGCACTTCAATGGATGAATGGAAAAACAAACTTTGGAACAACCATAAAATGGAATGCTACTCAGCAAAATGAATGAACTAGTGATACATTCAGCTTGGATGAATCTCAAAGGCATTATGATGAATGAAACAAGGCAGTCTCAAAAGGTTACGTATTTTATAATTCTATTTATATGATATTCTCTGAAAGATAAAACTATAGTGATGGAGAACAGATCAGTGATTATCAGAGATTATGGGTGGGTGTTGGGGATGACTATAAAATATATAATATGAAGAAGTTTTAGGCTGATGGAGCTGTTCTCTATCCTGATCGTGGTGGTGGTGGTTACATGATTAACATGATTTACAAATCACAATGGTACACCAAAAAAAAAACCCCACGAAAAACCAGGCAATTTTATTGTAAGCTCATTTCAAAATAAAAGATTAGCTGTTATATTATCATAATCATCATATTTATACTTTACTGATTTAATAAAAATATTCAGAATCAGTTGTGAAATAGGATCTAAAAAACATTAAGTTCATTTTATGTCTGGTACAATAACTTAATAGAGAAAAAAATCAACAACACTAAATGGAAAAGCTTTACAACTTCTACTAACTCCTCTCTTTAATATTCTATATCAGGATAATATGCTCCTTCTAGATCATTTCCTATAAACATTGTCACATACTGAAAATGGAATTAAATAGTGCTCAACTTAGAAGTCTCGGACCCTAGGTTACATTCCTAAATCTAACACTGTAAGAAAACTCTCGACTTGCCTTTTGTGCCTAATTTTATCTTCCTCTTCATTGAGGTCATGTACTTGTCTGCACTTGTCTTTTTGTGGTATGCTGTGAAGGTTTAAAGCAAGGAGTTTCAAAGATAGGAAAAAGAACAGATTCATACACCACCCGCCCCGTCCCCCCAAATACCAGGTACTGCTCTAAATGCTTCACATGTATTATCTCACTTAAACATCCTAACAACCCTATTATACTATTAATATTCTCATTTTACAGATGAGGAAATTGAAGCACAGAGTGGCAACTTGCCTAGCATCTTAGAGCTACTAAGTGGGGGAGCCAGGATTTTCCCAGCATTCTGCCATTTCCCAACAAACTGTTCATTTGTGATCCATGCCTTCCTTCACAATGCTCTTCTATATCTATGGTCTCTCAGTCTTGAACAAATAATTCACTCATTCTCAGGCTTTTGCCTATCAGCAAAGCATACATGATTCCCAATTTTATCTCTCTAGTCATGACCTCTTTCCTGAGCTTCACTGCTGCATATCCCAATGCCTCCTCAATAACAGAATTTGATGATCCTGCCATTATTACAAATAGAACTTGTTTAAAAATAAACTCATCACCTTTCCTCAAAATTTTCCCATAAAAGCAAGCCTTGAAACCTCTAGGTTATCTTTGATGCATTCCTCTCCATTGACTCGCCTTCATTCTCATCAACAAGCTTGATCAATTCTTCCTTTGTAATGTCTCTTATAACCATACATACCTCTCTTTTCAATTCCACTGCCATCACTTTAGTCCAGATCTTCATTCCTAAATGACTGTAATACTCTGTAACCATTCTCCCTGCTGCCAGTTCTTCTTCTCTCATCTAATTTATTGGCCAACAGATTAATCATTTACAAATACTGTTTTTATTGTGTTATTCCTGGCTCAAAAACCATATTCCAACCAATTAACAAATGAATAACTAACTCTGGAAAGGTCTATACTAATCACCAAATGAAAGTTCAAAATTTTTAGCTTCCTCTCCACCTCTCACAATTCCCCCAAACGTGCCACAGTGAAATGCGTGTCCCTCTCCTTCTTAAAGAATAGGTAGTATTGAAAGAATATTTAACTCTTACTTCCTCTGAGAGGTCTTCAATGACACCAAAGCACAGTGGCCTTTCCCTTCTCTGAACTTCTACAACACAAGTATTTCTAGCTTTCTTACTAAGTGCTACTTTCCAATCAGACTGTAATTGGCACAAAAGTCATTAAGCACGTCAGGAACCACAAAGTTCTGTGCACCTTCCACAGTGCCTAGAAAATGAATACTAAACTAATTCTGGTTATGGTGGAGACTATTTATTTTGTGCTAATTTATAGTTCAGCCTAAAAACCCTTCACCATCTGGCCTCACCAACCTTTCCAATGTTATCTCCCATCATTCCCTGCCATGCCCAGTACTTCTTGCCACACTGAACTTTTCATTGTTCCCTAGACACATCAGGTCGTTTCACAATCCTGTTCCATTTCACCCGCTAACTGTAACACCCTCTCCCCCTATTTACCGGACAAATGTCTGTGCATTTGTCAAGACTTAATACAAATGTCAACAACTCCTGACTCCCCCAACTAGACTTAGATGTTCTCTGCTGCCTACCACTTTATTCACATCTTTATAAAAGCAATTTCCATGTTGTACTGCAACTGTGTGCATATTTGTCTCTCTCGTGGAATCTATATGCTTCCAGAGTAGTGATAGTTTGTCCTTCCCCTATCCCTTCATTAACTCTTCTTATCTAATGTTAAATCTTTGTCTCAATGAAAGAACATTTCAAAATCAGTGGCAATCACATACCTTGGTAATAAAGAGCCTTAAGGAAGGAATGGCGGTCAGCTCCCTGAAATAAAGACTTTTCTATTTCCATTTCGCGCCGGGTCAACTGTTTGCTCTTTGCAAATCTCTGTGGCAGGCAAAGGATGCGCTGACGCTCTGAGATCCTTTCTTCAATGTCTTGAAGACGCTTCTGTATTGCTTCAGGGGTTGCCCTCAGTCTTGTCCTCTGAAACCAGAAAAGAGAGATGGCACAGATCAAAAAGGACAATTCTGAAAGTGATGATCTGATGCCTCCAATAGGAAAAGAAGATGATAGTTTATAGAAGTGTTAGCAAAGAATTCAAAGAACAGCTACTCTTTTGCCAAGGTCCCTATTCTAGAAACCAAAGAAGATTCACACACAAAATTCAGTTTTAAGAGAATTAGAAATAAAAAAAGATCTCAATGCCAAATAGAGGCCTTGGTATTTATTCTCCAGACCAGAAAATGCCCCACTCACCTTTTCACCTGTAACATGGCTCTTCCAGATCAATATTTCTGTTTCATTGAGCCCTAGTTCCCTGAGAGAAGCAGTTTCCTGATCCTTCTCATGCAGTGTCTGGAATTGGGATAAAGTCATAGTTCCAGCTGCTTCCTTCCCAAAGGGCTTGTACATAGTACCAGGAGCAAAGCTCTCTTTTTTAGACATACATCTGCAACACAAGCAGAAAGGGAGTAAGAACATCTTCAAGTTACCACAGTTCGGAGTTGCAGCTCACTTTTAATAAAGAGTTACAATGAAAATCACAGGCAATGTCTCTCTCATGCCCTATTTCTAGGCTGAAGCACTACTACAATAAAATGAAATGCCATCAATATGCGCTCATCCAAGACCAATAAGTGACCGAATTTAACATTTATTGAGTACGTACTATGCATCCAACACTGTGCTAGGTACTGGGGGCTTAATAAAAAAGATAATAATGGTCTGTGCTCTTGTAGAAGAACATAGGGAGAGGCAAGTAAACAATGACAACACTGGGTTAGAAGGGCTATCTATGTACGTTAAGGGAAGAGATAGGAAAGCACTTAGCTCAGACTTAGAGGGATATGGGAAGCTTCCTAGAGGAAGAGACACACAAGAAAAATCCTGCCTAATAAATAGAAGTTTGCCAAGGAAAGGTGGGTGGGAGCGGAGTGCTCCACGCAGGCTTTAACAGGGGTCTGTCACCTGCAGGAGAGGGTCTGTAATACTCTATCTGCTTGCAAAATCAATACCTACTCCTCAATGGAGACAGAGGTATCAAGCTGATGCTGAAGGAGGCTTTTCAGCTGCCTCTCCCCTTCTGTTTCCAACTCCTCCAGGACATGCTCATCACTCTTCACACAGCTGTTCACCCTGGAGTAGATATAAGAATATACACAGAAAGTAGAAGAGACAGTGAATCCTAGAACATATTCTTTATCTACATTATCTTTAGGGATCCCACTTCCCTACCACTTGATCACTCTTTACCATTCATTTCACAAACATTTGCTAAATACACACAACCCATTGTGCTAGGTACTGACAGAGGTGAAGACAAGTCAATATTCAAGGCATAGTCCCCATCCTCAAGAAGTCTGCAATTAATTTAGTGAGAGGAAATAAATGTGTGTTTTGTGCCTGTGCCTGTAGGGAGAGGTAGGAAGGGGGAGGAGGAGAAGGGGGAAGGAGGGAAGAGGGAGGGGCAGAGGAGAGAATGATACAGAGATGTATATGCCAAATTAGTAGGAGTTCAGAGAAGACAGACATAATTAGGAGTTAAGGTGGTAATGAAGGCCTTGGAAAGGTAATTCTTAAACCGGCATCTGAAGGATTGGGTGTGATGAAGGACAGGAGAACAGGGAGAGCGTGTATAAAGAGACAGAAATATGTTCTCAGGGATAATGAGAAGTTCAATTTAGCCTGCATTCAGGTATGGGAGCACTGGGAGATATCTTGGAGGAATAATTAGATTCAGATTGTGAATGGCCTTAAATACACTAACTAGGGGGCCCGGACTTTAATGTATAAGTATTAGAAAGCAATTTATCAGGCAGTTAAGTGACACCACAAAAGTGATGGTTTAGGAAAATGGATATGGATTAGTAGGAGACAAAAAACAGAAGCACTAGTTAGAAAACAATTTAAATTTATCAAGCATAAGGTCCACACTAGAGTGATAACAGTGGAATTGGAAAGGAAGGATTAGATTAGAGAAGCCTTTGGAAGGTAGGGATCAGGGAGGAGTCAAAGATAACCCACAAATTCCAAGCTGTGTAACTGAGAGAATGAGGGTACCCACAAAGAAGGAACAAGGAAGCTCGAGATTGAACAAATGGTTGTAAAGTCAGCATTGTTTTAGCCATGTTGAGTCAAGGGGCTATTACAAGTGAACCACAGCAATAAGTATCAGGAATACTTCAATGACTGAGTCTGAGGTGACAGTATAACTGATATTGGTGAAAAGGAACATGAGAGATGGTAGAACTGTTGCATAGATTAGCATCTAACCTGAACACAGAAATTTCAAGTCATCTGTGTCGTCAGGATCTGGAGCAGAAAGAGAGCTCTCCAAAGAAGAATATATAGAAACAAATGTGAAGAGCATCGTAACATTTTATAGTTCAGGCAACTGGACAAAATCCAGGTAATGTTAACATGAGCTAACTAACCCTAAATAATTGAAAATTCTCATTCAAGTGTAATGAAATAACAAGACCATTTAAGAATGAAACAACAGATTATAAAAGACAAAAACATTGTGAGTTAACCATAAGGAAAGTGAGTATTAAAAGCCTTTTTTATAAAATAGCCCTTTCCTATTGGGGCTATGATGAGGCTTGAAATATTCCCCATTATTATAAACTAGATTCCCATGCTGTGGAAAGACTTAGGCTTATTTTAGCAAATTTTTAAATACCTGTAAGTTCTGATGTTTAAAAATTCTTTTCTTAAATATCTTAAATTTTACCTAGTATTTAAAATTTCAGTCCTTGCCAAGTTTAATGTGACTTTGAAATGAAAAAAACATGTTACTACCCAGTACACACAAATCCAAAATAAACTGTTGAGTGGAAAAAAAAAAAAAGCAGGTCATAGAAAAATTCATACAGAGAGTGTTCATTTACATAAAGCTTAAAAATGAATAAACTTGAAAGATTTTGTTCAGGATTAAATTCATAAGTGGTAAAACTATTTCTTTTTAAATGAAGGGGATGATTATGCAAAATTCCTGATAATGGTCCCCTCAGGGAAAAGGAGGGAAGAGAAGCAAACAGGAAGGGGCACACAGGGGACTTTCAAGGTACCGGTGACATTCTATTTCCAAGGCTTGTGGTGGGTACGAGTCTATTCTTCCTTAAGCTATAAAGATACGTTATTATGCACGTATGAGATATACAGCAATGCACATGCTTTTAAAAGTTATTTTGAAGCAGGGGAAATCAGAAAGGTTTTTTTTAAAATGGCACGAGGGATGAACAGAACAGGAGAACACATCAGTATGAATTGGATATGCCCCGCCCAATTCCAGAGTGATTATTCCACTTGCAGAATGAATCCAAAATTAATGTAGTGGCGCCTTCAGACAGGCTTTGTGTGCCGTCAGTAATGGTGAGGCGCAGGGTTTCCGCAACGACCTGCCAAGCTAAGGCTGCCGTTTCCTGCGGGACCGGTAGAGGGAGCTGCTCGCAGCAGTGGCTTTCTGTTCCTCTAATACATCGAATCGGTTTTGTGTTTTCCTTCTAAATTTGTCGAAACAAAGTATTACCCGCTTACTTTAAGATGAAAAAAGCACAAGCATGCTCTGGGCACCCGAACCACTCCTCTTCAATGGGCAAACACTGCAAGTATGCGCCCGCCCTGAGCCCCTCTCGGAGAAGGAAGGGTGGGACAGCGGGGGCTGGGGGGGGGGGTGGTGGCTCGGGTTTCTCCGGCACCGGGCATCCGTCGGCCAAGACCCTTTTACCTGGGTGGGTCCATCTGAAACAGGAAGGGAACACAGCATCCGTCCAGCTCCGGGGGCCGGCGCCGTGGCCTGCATACCCGCGCCGGGAGCGCATTCCTGCGGGAACCCGCCCCGGCGGGCCTTCCCGAACTTCGCCCAGCAGGCCAGGCTAGCCCGTCTCCCCTCCTCCTCCCTCCTCCTTTGTTTTCCCGCTCACACGAAACCGCGTCCCCAGAAGGTGACAAAACACAAACACAAAGTAGCAAAATCCATTTTCAAAGTTAAAAAGTAAAACAAGATTTCCCCTCATCGCCTG
The DNA here is from genome assembly GCF_964194135.1 of Talpa europaea. Lineage (NCBI taxonomy): Eukaryota > Metazoa > Chordata > Mammalia > Eulipotyphla > Talpidae > Talpa > Talpa europaea. Next base: position 66,252,557 of record NC_140081.1, read on the forward strand.
CTCTCAGACAAGCCCTTACCTCTTCATGTTTCCACAGGCCCCTATCTCTAACTTGGGTAAATAGGCTGCGGACTTCAAGTCCCAGAACTCTACGCGGCAGACTCTAAGGGTATTGTGGTACCGTGCAGGCCTCTGGGAATCGTAGTCCGACAGAGCTGAAGCAATAAAAAGAGAAAGTATTAAGTAACCGTTGCGCTGTAAAGTGTCCGACTATTTCTGTTTCATTTCTCCTCCAGGTTAAAAGCACATACAAAACATCCAGCTCAAAACCAAGGAATCACCCTTGACATCTTCACTCTCATCCAATATCACAAAAGCCTGGCTATTCTCTAATTTCTGTCAAATGCATCCCTAACAATATTGCTTCTGCCAAGGTCTTCTCTGACCTACCCACGGTTTCCAGTCGAGGTTCAGGTCCATCCTCTGCAGTGCAGCCACAGTGGGCAGAAACAACTCAGGCACATCACTGGCACTAGTGGTTCTCTTCTTTCTGTAACAGAGGCTTACAAAACATTGTATTTTCTATCCTAAGAATCAGAAATCCATATATATTCAAGCCCATGGATGTTCCTATTGAAAATTATGATTAATGAAGAGAAAGGATCAGGATAGTAGTAAAGAGCATGATCTAGAAATGGAAATACAAATGTCCCTAAGCACATGAAAAGATCATTTGATGTATAAGTGACATGAAATTTCAAAGGCAACTGATCACAAAATGCCTGGCCTGTACACCTCAAAACTGTCAAGGTCATCAAAGACATGGCAAGTCTGAGACTCTGTCACAGTCAAAGACACAAAATGAGACATGATGACTAAATTTAATGTGATATCCTGAATGGCATCCTGGAAGAGAAAAAGGGACCTAAGTAAAAACTAAACACATGTCAATAAACTTTAATTATGTTCATTAGCTGTGACATTAGCTTATATCAGTTATAAGATGTTAACACTAACGGAAATTAAATGGAGATATAGAGAAATCTGTACTACTAAATTTCCTGCAAATCTAAAGTTCTTTAAAAAGTGTACATTTACAAAGTATACTAAAATAACATTTTCAGCTACCAGACTAGTCAAATCTGTCAATGCACTTATTTTGTTGATGCTGCAGGGAAACTGGTATGACGTCTATGGTAAGCGACTTGAGGGTATAATTGAAATTAATGCTCATTTGCCTTAGAGCAGCAATTCAACTTCTATTATATATAGAAAATTCACTGTGGCATTGCCACAACAGAATATTGGAAAGCAACTTAAATATCCACAAATATGCTATTCATTTACTGGAAAAGTATGCAGCAATCCCAACTATGACAAAGTAACTCTACAGACTAAAACATAGTCAATGCAACAGCTAGGTCTGTAAAAATGTGTACAGTATACTCCCATTTGAGCAAAAAAGGGAGAATATATGTGTATGTTTGCCTGTCTATATATAGAAGATCTCTGGGAAAAAAGGCAAGTGGTGTCTGTTACCAGATAGGGGAAGATACTCATTCTGTTTCTCACTCTCTTTCTCTCTGTTTGTGTGTGTTTGTAACCATATTACCAAATGTGACTATTATCAAATCATTTTTAATTAAGGGAAGCCCTTGTTACATGACAAAGTGCCACAGAAGAAAAAAGATCATGGGTTTTGGGGCTCACACTGCTTGGATTTGAATCTCAACTCCCTGTTATTGATAATATAGCAGAGTACAAATCTGGACAGAACTTTTGCTTTGGCAAGTTACAAGACTATGTGAATTTCAATAAGTTGTGTTTAATTGGTCTAGGCCAGCTAAAATGGGGGTAATACCTCAGAATACGGTGTCTGTAAAGTACAAAACTTTTGATACAATAGTACTCATTTATTTGATTCTGCAACTATTTCACAGGAAAAATTAAAGTACGGTTTTAAAATCACCTGCTAGGGAGGTCATCCATGAGCAAATATTGCAATGTTATCCAGCAGGTTAAGACATATTCAAACTGTGAACTGCATGTGTTTATCTCTTTTGATTGCTGAGTAATATTCTACTGTGTATATGAACCACATCTTCTTGATCCAGTCATCTATTTTTTGGCATTTGGGTTGCTTCCATAGCTTAGCTATTGTAAATAGTGCTGCTATAAACATAGGGGTGCAGGTGCCCTTTGGAATTACTGTTTCTGCGTCATTTGGGTAAACATCTAGGAGTGGAATTGCTGGAACCTGGATGGAGCTAGAAGGGATCATGCTCAGTGAAATAAGTCAGAAAGAAAAAGAAAAATACCGGATGGTCTCACTCATAACAGGAATTTAGAAAACCTAAATAAGAGACCAGGAAAAAGACTAATCAAAATCAACAAGCAACTATAAACCAGAGACACATGGGGGGGGGGGTTTCGGGAAAGGAAGGACTAGAGTCAAAATAAGGGGGGAGGTGCAATTGTATCGGGAATATAACCAAAATGAAAATGCATACATTGTGAAAAGATTAAAAAAGATGTAAGAATTATATAAAATAAAATATTTAAATAAAAATATCCTATTAAAGAGAAAAATAAATAATTTAAAAATAAAATTTAAAAAATGATATAATGTAAAAAAAATTAAAAAATTTTAAAAAAAAACTAACCTGAGATATCACTTTTCACCTTTCAGAATGGCAGAAGTCCAAAAGTTTAATGCACACTCTGTAAATTAGGCTCTAGGAAACAGTCACTCTCAAATAATATTGGTAGAAATATAATTTTTATGACCGTTATGGAGAGAAGCTTACCAATATCTCAAAATTACCAAGGCAAACAGCCTTTGACCTAGCAAATCTAATTAGAGGTATTTATCCTACAGATGCATTAGAGATATAGAAAATGAAATGTGTGCAAGGATTTTCAAATCAGCATTGTTTGCAAGAGTGAAAAAAGTAAATTTCAGTCACATGTAGTTTGTAAAAAAATAAACAGAATATCAACAGAAAAAAAAAAAGACTTATTCAAACTGTGTCATCATGCTTAAATTAGGAAACAGGACCAAAGAGCAACTACTAAAACACACTGTGCTTCCTATCTTGACAACTTCTGGCAGATGGAAAATGTCATAGAAAGTACTAGTTATCTAAAACCCGTTATCTACAACTTTTTTTGCTCTTGAATCATGCAGATAAATGAATACAGATATAATATGCACTACTGCACGGCTTGGAGCTTTGGAGAGAATATGGACAGAATATAAGCATAAACAAAATATGGGTTATATCCCAACCTGCACCAGGTAAATCTTGTATGGTGGTGGGGATGCTGCTTAAGCAAACTATCCAACTGACACATTAATCAACAGGGAAATGGAAAAATACACCAAGATTGCTAGCACTTGTCTCCTGAGAAGGTAGCAAAGGGTGAAATACTACACCGGCCTGAATCACATCAGAATTGTATACAGCTTCTAATAATACATACATCCTGTTGGTACCGAAGTGATAAACACTACATGACAAATCCACTAGGTGGGATGAGTGGAGAATGAATGGCTAAAAAGACATTCACACAGAGTGGAACTGCAACCGGAAAGAAGGTCATAAGCAAGTTTTCTATGTACTTGGATATAAATGGAGCCAATCCGAGCGGTAGATACCAAGGGACAAACACTCAGAAAATTGCACTAGAAGGAAAACCAGGCTATTTCTAGCCCTGCCAAACTTATTAACTGTGGAATAATAGCTATTCCATTTCCCAAAGCATCCCTCTCCATGCTTTAAAAGGTTATCAGACAGTACATTAAAAGCTTTGAGATTTCTAGATGTTATTCATAGGCATAGAGAACTTACCATGAGGTAATTTGACAATTTCACCCCTACAATAATTTATGACAAACTGAAAAATATGCCTCATTTGTCTTTCTGACAATTTAACAAGGTTAGTTTAATTAAGCCTGAAGCTCCTCCTTAACATAGACATATTTTCAGGGTTTGTCCTTTTTAGGTGTTTTGTTTGCAGCACACTTCTGATGAATACATTATAAAGCAATTATAATTTCCAGATATGAAAGATGCTAAAACCAAAAATCTTCTCTTAAAGAGGGATAGCATCACTCATTTAATATTTGAGTAAACAATTGTGCATGCCTTTCAAATTTCCCAAATGAGACAGCACAAATGCTGTTATAAAGAGACTAGACATGACATCTTTTTCAAAGGACAAGAAAAAGCAGATAAGCAGTGGAAAGGGTCAACAATACAAATTTAAGAATTCTCCTTCAGTTACTGTTGTAGCCAATCTTTAAAAACGGTTAAGAGGGACTCAAAACACTAGAACTTAACATAAAAGTTGTCTTAAAATTACTGGCAAAATAGGTTGTTTCTGACCTTTTAATATTTGCTCAACAATGTTATTTTTGTTAGATAAGGGTTAGAATCAGAATCAGAAGGAACCTTAGAGATGATTTAGTCCAAGGCTCCAGATTCCAGATGGTATATTGAGCTCTACTACTAAATCTTGTTACTGTATTGAATTGCAAGCCACTTGTCATCCACGGGACTCTTCTATGCCCTGGACAAAACACTAGAATTCCAAATGCAAAGCTAGGAGTACTGTAGCCTCTTTATAATAAGCACTCTTACATAGTGAAAAAACATGAAGGAATCACAAGGCTCTAGAGAAATGAAAACTAGTTTCTTTCAGCTGGGAAAACGTAATAAGGTCTGGCTCTTTCATATTATAGATAAAAGACAATGGCCAAAATGAAATGATTTGCAATTAGACAATGACAAGACTAATCCAGTATTTCCTCCAACACTGATCTCTTTACTGAATGTGAAACTTAACTTATACACAGTTTACACGATTCGAATCTCCCCCCAAAATAAGGGAAATATCTTTATCTTGGTGTAATAATAGAACAAGGACACAAAAAATTAGAGATTATTCAAGATTACTCACAAGCTGCATTTACTTACAGAAACCACCCACAAAATTTAATGGTCTCTGAAATATTTTCACTCGAAAATTTTGAGTGATTACAAAAACTTACCTGACAACAAGCTGTTAATTTGAAAAGTTTGGGTAGAATAAAGGTCATGTAAATTCTGGTGTTTATTCTACTCATAAGATAAAAATCACTAATCCTCACTCCAAAAGTATTTTCTTCCTGGACTATGTACCCCTCAGGATGGTCATGTGCAGTCAGCACAACAGAAATTCAGGTCAGTAATTACAGACAGCCAAGCTCCAGTCACTCAAAAACTTTCAAGTAGCAAATTTTGGTGTTATACTTTTATTTGTTTTTAGAACATTACCTTTATTTATTGACAGAGATGAAACATGTAACTGAAGGGATCAGACTGTTCCCATGTTAAGAACAATGCTTTTTTAAAAAAAATTCACAAAAATCAACAACTATAAATCAAATATTAAAACTAAATAAGATACCAAGGTATCTGTACATCAAAAGAAAGCACATTGCCTGATCCTTACCCTTTTTAAAATAACCTAATTCAAATCCACAATCAACACTGATTTGTACTGCCTTCTCTGAATTTCTGTGGCACACACTTTCTGTAATGGATAACATATAACCTTGTGTTGTTTTCATACAGACAGGCATTATTTATTTTCAAACTAGACAGTAAATTCTTTTGAGGAGAGCGAGTTTATAGTAACTAGCACTGTATGTTAAAAGTAACAGGCAGCTAGTAAAGACAAACTGGCATTTATTTTTTTGGCAAACGCTTCTCTATGATCTGATTAGAGTGAGAAAGCTGATTTGTGCTCGTAGAAAGGAATGGAATCTAGCAGAGTAAGATATGAACTACAGAGAATCAACATCTATGAGATTTCCTTCTAAACAACAGGGCTAATATTTTAATCTATTAATACTAACAGTCAAACAGTATAATCCTCAACAGTATATATTTAAATGGAGAAAAAGCCACAAAAACAGACAGATTTTACTGCAACCAAAGATTAAAGCATAACTGTAAATACTACTTTATTTAACATCATCTATATTTGTAGGTAATATATAATCCAAAAACAACATGCAGAAAATTTGACCATTCAATTAAAAGCAATCCTGACATTGTTGTCCTGTTCCTTGCAGTGATGAGTCTCAAAAACCTGTGTTACCTCTTCTACCTTCCTTTGCAGCATGCCTGTAAGGGGAAAGGTTATACATCATTAATCTGAGGTCAAAATATTCCAGGAATATTATAAGTTATATTCTCTCTTCAATGTATGATTTATGAGATGCTGAAGATCAATTTGAATAACTAAGTACTAGAAAATGTAGAAGAAAAATCATGTTTCTTAGTTTAGAAACTATTACAAAAACAGTGGACAAGGATGTTCTTGATCTGCTCTTCCCAGCATGCCTCCTTGACATTTATGTTCCATTGAAAAAAAGTGTTAATTGTCTTTCACTCACTACAGCCTAAAAGTGTCATACAGGGTTGTCATTAAATTGAAGGTATAGATTTAGGTAGGTCTTGCTATCTGTAAGCAGATTATCATATTGAGTTGATTCATATTTCTGTTCCTTCCTAATAATTTATTTAACTTGATGGTCCTAAATTTTGCTCAGGGGCACAACAACAACAAAAAAAATACCATTAATTTTACCATACAAAACAATAACTTTCTGTAGTAAAAAATGAGCTATAAGCATGATCATCTGAATCAGTTGTGCACATTTTTCTATTAACATGTCCAATTAAACTTGGCCATTTGTTTTAGTGTTCACTAATACTCACTAGTTAATAAACAATAGGTGTCAAAGATTTAAGAAAAACTTTGCAAGAGAAAAACAAAACATTTGAAGCAATGTAATTCTCATCAGCCACTTGGAAAACCCATGCTGTGATTCTGTTTTTAAAGTATAATGCTTTATCCTATCTTATAATATAGAGGCATTATGTAAGATCACACCTTTGGAACAAGTGCTTAAAATAATGGTTGTCTACTGAAAGGCTAGAAAAACAGTGACAATGAACATGGCAAACTAACGTCCTTTGCGTTGCACAAATGAACAGCTGGATACAAATTTCCCCCCTAAGAACATTTTCAAACTGATAAAAGCCCAAATGAGCACTACAACAAACCATTAACTTGAGGTCAAAAGTGTCCACATAGGCACAATTTACTTAATTTGCTGATTGATACATATTAAATGCAAAGAAGTTCATTTATTAGAAAATGTTAATGAATAAAATGTCAAAAAATACAAGTCAGTATTACTAAGAGATCCTCACTATAAATATTTTGTCATGTCTTTAAATTCAATTCTTAGGATTATTTCTGTATTAACATACAGACTTTCATTCTTTAAGGAGAGAACTACACTTAGGTATTAACTGTCTGGTCCCATGATATCTATTCATCAGTGATTGGTTCACAAAGGTCTATTAAATAATAAGTAAAATGCTAGTAATAGTCTAAATTTGGGGGGAAATATGCCACACACATTTTGACATTATTAAAGAATTGTAGTGAACAATATGAAAATGAAATTAAAATAATTCTATATATGACAGCATCAAAAAGAAAACACTTATGAATAAATTTGCCAAATGAAATATAAGGCCTATATACTAAAAACTACAAAACATGACTAAAAGAAAAATAAATATCTAGGGCCTCCCCTGGTGGCGCAGCGGTTGAGTGCTGGGTTGCGAGGCTTCCCACAGCCTCTGCAGCGCCAGTTCAATCCCCGGCTGCCTGCGAGGGTCCACCACCACCCCACCCCACCCCCCGCCAAAAAAAAAATCTAAATAAGTGAAGAGTTAATCCATGCTTATGGACTGAAAGGCTCAATGGTGTTATGACAAATCTCCATAGACTGATGTACAGATCTAAGTAATCTCTGTGAAAATTTCAGGTGATTTTTGTAGAAATAGACAAGGTTTAGTAGATAAACCTAGTTCAAAATTTGCATGGAAAGGCAAAGGACCCAGTGTGGACAAAACAATCTTGAAAAAGAATAAATTTCAAGAACTACACTATCAACTTTTAAAATTTACTATAATGCTGTAATAATCAAGACAGTGTGGTATTGGCATAGGATAGCCATAGAGAATTATGGGACAGAAAGTCCATTAAAAAAAAACTTTATTTTGGTTAAGATCATATTTTGTCTGCTTAAAAATATTTTTCAAAGAGAACTTCCTCCCAAAAGATTCTGGTAAAACTCCTCTGGCCAGTCCCATTCTGTTTAGGGAACATATGTTTTCTTTGACTTAACCTACTTGAAAATATTTTAGATAAAGATTAACTTTCAGAGAAAGTTACGAAAATAAGAAATTTGGCCACAAAATTCAAACACAGCTTTCTACTGTAGTTATTTTTAAGTTATACATTATAAATATTATTAGATAATATAAAATTCACCATCAAAGGACAATGTACTCTCACAGACACTACTATAGCATGCCTCTTATTCTCCTGGTAGAAAAATAAGGGCAGTAAGAGAAAAAATCCTGATCAAAAAATGGCCAAAAGTCACAAATAGATGACTTGCAAAATGATATACAAATTGGTTATAAGCATTTTTAAAATAGTCAACCTCATTAGTAGCCAGAAGAACTGAAATGAAATATGGGAATTATTTTTACCTATTAAGTTTTAGTGAAGAATGATAATGGTGATTACATCTAGGCTCACTGCAGCACAATTTAATTTAAAACAGTGAAAAGTTGAAAACATTAACCATTATTCAACAATGGGGTACTAGTTAAATAAATTCTGGCATACACACACACACACACACACACACACATATACACACAATGGAAAATTTAGCAGCCATCAATATGTAGAAATTATATGGAACAATATTCATGTATACATGTCTTTTAGTTTTGCATTTCTTTTTCCATCAAAGCTGAGTACAATGTGCTATGTACATATTAGGGACAAATAAATTTAAAAATGTATACTGGACTCCACATTTATATGAGACATTGCTAAGATCTGAAGATACAAAAATAATTAAGACATAATCTCTATTATTAAGGAGCTCAAGTTCCAGTAAGGGAGACAGACATGTAAGTAAGCAACTGTGATAGTATACAATAAATGCTAGCAATACTGTATGTAGACACACTATTAGAATGATGAGTCAAGAAAAGCTTCCTAGAAGAGATGGCATGTAAACTACATCCTTACATGGGAGTAGCTATCAGGCAGACAATGATGGGGTGGTGTAGGCCAGGAAGAATCAGTTGACCATTTATTAATATAGACAAAGAAAGAATAGTGGGTGCATGCAAAATCATAAATACTTTTTTAAAGCAGTGCTGGAAACAAGAGATGGGACTGGAAAAATACAGGTTAGATTGTAGAGGGCACTTTGTAAATTATGCAAAGAATTTAAAAAAAAATTTTTTAAAGATTTTTTTTAAGTTTCTATGTCTGATTTTATTTATTTTTTCACATTTTATTTAAATTTTATTTTTATATTCCCCATACAATTACAACCCCCTTATTTTGACCCCAAGCCCTCCTTTCCCTGCCCCCACCCCCCAGAGAGTGTCTCTGATTTATAGTTGTTGATTTTGATATTTTCTTTCTTATAGTTATTCTTTTTCCTGGTCCCTTATTTAAGTTTTCTAGATTCCTGCTATGAGTGAGACCATCCAGTATTTTTCTTTCTCTTTCTGGCTTATTTCGCTGAGCATGACCCCTTCCTGCTCCATCCATGTTGCTGCAAATTGCATGTGTTTATCTTTTGTGAATGCTGAGTAATATTCCATGGTGTATATGTACCACATCTTCTTGATCCAGTCATCTATTTTTGGGCATTTGGGTCGTTTCCAAAGCTTAGCTATTGTAAATAGTGCTGCTATAAACATAGGAGTGCAGGTGTTCTTTGGAATTGATGTTTCTGTGTCCTTTGAGTAAATACCTAGGAGTGGAATTGCTGGATCATATGGAAGCTCTATGTTTAGTAGGTCAAGAAATCTTCACACAGCTCTCCATAGTGGTTGGACCAGTTTGCACTCCCACCAACAGTGCAGGAGAGTTCCTTTTTCTCCACAACCTCGCCAAAATTTGTTGTTGCTAGTTTTTTTAATATGTGCCATTCTCTGGTGTAAGATGGTATCTCATTGTAGTTTTGATTTGCATTTCCTTGATTACAAGTGATGTCGAACATTTTTTTCTTTTCTTTTTTTTTTTTATAAATTTTATTGTTATATTCCCCATACAATTGCAGCCCCCCCATTCTGACCCCAATCCCTCCCCTCCCGCCCCTGCCCCCCTAAAAGTGTCTCTGGTTCATAGTTTTTTGTTGATTTTGATTTTCACTTTCTTATATTCATTTTCCTGGTCCCTTATTTAAGTTTTCTAGATTCCTGCTATGAGTGAGACCATCCGGTATTTTTCTTTTTCTTTTTGGCTTATTTCGCTGAGCATGATCCCTTCCAGCGCCATCCATGTTGCTGCAAGTTGCATGTGTTTATCTTTTGTGAATGCTGAGTAATATTCCATGGTATATATATGTACCACATCTTCTTGATCCAGTCATCTATTTTTGGGCATTTGGGTTGTTTCCAAAGCTTAGTTATTGTAAACAGTGCTGCTATAAACATAGGGGTGCAGGTGTTCTTTGGAATTGATGTTTCTGTGTCCTTTGGGTAAATACCTAGGAGTGGAATTGTTGGATCATATGGAAGCTCTATGTTTAGTAGGTCCAGAAATCTCCACACAGCTTTCCACAGTGGTTGGACCAGTTTGCACTCCCACCAACAGTGCAGAAGAGTTCCTTTTTCTCCACACCCTCGCCAACATTTGTTGTTGCTAGTTTTTTTAATATGTGCCATTCTCACTGGTGTAAGATGGTATCTCATGGTAGTTTTGATTTGCATTTCCCTGATTACAAGTGATGTTGAACATTTTTTCATATGCCTGTTGGCCATTTGCATTTCCTCTTCAGAGAAGTTTCTTTTTAGCTCTTCTGCCCATTTTTTGACTAGATTATTTTCTTTGTTGTTGTTGAGTCTCATCAGCTCTTTGCAGATTTTTGTGATCAGTCCTTTATCATTAGTGTTGGGTGCAAAAATGTTCTCCCAGTCGGTGGGGTTTCTCTTTGTTTTTGTTATTGTCTCTTTTGCTGTGCAAAAGCTCTTTAATTTGATGTAGTCCCAGCTGTTTATCTTTGCCTTCACTATCACTGCTTTGGGTGATGTGTCTGTAAAGATGTCTTTGATGTGCAAATCAGCTGGTTCTTTGAAAAAATCAATAAAATAGACAAACCCCTAGCCAGGCTCACAAAGGAAAAAAGGGAGAAAGCACAAATAAACAGGATCATCAATGAAAGAGGAGAAATCACAACGGACACAGCAGAAATCAAAAGAATAATCAGTAACTACTATGAACAGTTATATGGAAACAAGTTTAACAATCTAGAGGAGATGGACAAATTCCTACAACTCTACAATCACCCAAAGCTAGATAAAGAAGAAATAGAACACCTAAACAGACCAATTACAATTAGCAAAATTGAAATGGTAATCAAAAACCTCCCCAAAAACAAAAGCCCAGGACCTGATGGATTTACAAATGAATTCTACCAAACATTCAGAGACGAGTTAGTGCCTATCCTTCACAAACTCTTCCAAAAAATTGAGAAGGAAGGGACAATACCAAACACGTTTTATGAAGCCAACATTACACTAATACCAAAACCGAACAAGGACAACACAAAAAAGGAAAACGACAGGCCAATCTCCCTAATGAACACTGATGCAAAAATCCTCAATAAAATTTTAGCTATCAGAATCCAACAATGTATCCATAAGATAATTCACCACAACCAAGTAGGATTCATTCCAGGGACACAAGGATGGTTTAACATCCGAAAATCAATCAACGTTATCCAACATATCAACAAAAAGAAATATAAAAACCATACGATAATATCAATAGATGCCGAGAAAGCTTTCGACAAAGTGCAACACCCATTCATGATAAAAGCCCTTGAAATTCTTGGGATACAAGGAACATACCTCAACATCATAAAGGCCATCTATGACAAGCCAACAGCCAGTATCATTCTCAATGGTGAAAAGCTGAAAGCAATTCCATTAAGATCTGGAACAAGACAAGGATGTCCACTCTCACCACTGCTTTTCAATATAATACTGGAAGTCCTAGCCAGAGCAATAAGACAAGAGAAAGACATCCAAGGAATCCAAATAGGAAAAGAAGAAGTCAAACTATCACTATTTGTGAGCATTTTTTTCATATGCCTGTTGGCCATTTGCATTTCCTCTTCAGAGAAGTTTCTTTTTAGCAATTCTGCCCCTTTTTGATTGGATTATTTTCTTTGTTTTTGTTGAGTCTCATCAGGTCTTTGTAGATCAGTCTTTGTGATCAGTCCTTTATCATTAGTGTTGTGTGCAAAAATGTTCTCCCAGTAGGTGGGGTTTCTCTTTGTTTTGGTTATTGTCTCTTTTGCTGTTCAGAAGCTCTTTAATTTGATGTAGTCACTGCTGTTTATCTTTGCCTTCACTATCACTGCTTTGGGTGATGTGTCTGTAAAGATGTCTTTGATGTGCATATCATGTAGTGTTTAGCCTATATTTCCTTCTATGTATTTTATGGTTTCAGGTCTTATATCTAGTTCTTTGATTCATTTTGAGTTGTTTTTTGTGCATGGTGTTAGGTAGTAGTCAAGCTTCATTCTTTTGCATGTAGCAACCCAGTTTTCCCAGCACCATTTATTGAACAAACTTTCTTTGCTCCAATGTGTATTCTTTGCTCCTTTGTCAAATATTAGTTGACCATAAATCTGAGGGTTTACTTCTGGATTTTCTATTCAATTCCATTGGTCTGTGTGTCTGTTCTTGTTCCAATACCATGCAGTTTTGATGATTATGGCTTTGTAGTATAGTTTGAAGTCTGGGCATGTGATGCCTCCATTCCCTTCTTTTTTTTTCAGGAGAGCTTTGGCCATTCGGGGTTTTTGGTGATTCCATATGAATTTCATCAATAATTGTTCTATTTCTTTGAAGAATGTCATTGAAATTTTTATTGGAATGGCATTGAATCTGTATATCGCTTTTGGTAGGATGGCCATTTTAATAATGTTTATTCTTCCAGTCCATGAGCAGGGGATGTCTTTCCATTTCTTTGTGTCTTCTTCTATATCTTTTAACAGTGTTTTATAGTTTTCTTTGTATAGGTCCTTTACCTCTTTTGTTAGATTCATTCCCAAGTATTTGATTATTTTTGTATTGATAATAAAAGGGATGTTTTTTTTTTTTATTCTTCAGATTTATTGTTTGTGTATGGGAAGGCTACTGACTTTTGCGTGTTGATTTTGCGTGTTGATTTCCTGCCACTTTACTGAACTGATTGATGAGTTCAATTAGTTTTTCTGTGGAGTTTTTGGGGTTCTCTATGTATATTTTCATATCATCTGCAAATAGTGATAGTTTTAATTCTTCTCTTCCTATTTGGACTTCTTGTATGTCTTTCTCTTGTCTTATTGCTCTGGCTAGGACTTCCAGTATTATATTGAAAAGCAATGGTGAGAGTGGACATCCTTGTCTTGTTCCAGATCTTAATGGAATTGCTTTCAGCTTTTCACCATTGAGAATGATACTGGCTGTTGGCTTGTCATAGATGGCCTTTATGATGTTGAGGTATGTTCCTTGTAGCCCAAGAATTTCAAGGGCTTTTATCATGAATGGGTGCTGCACTTTGTCAAAAGCTTTCTCAGCATCTATTGATATTATCATATGGTTTTTATATTTCTTTTTGTTGATGTGTTGGATAACATTGATTGATTTTTGGATGTTGAACCATCCTTGTGTCCCTGGAATGAATCTTACTTGGTCGTGGTGAATTATCTTATGGATACATTGTTGGATTCTGATAGCTAAAATTTTACTGAGGATTTTTGCATCAGTGTTCATTAGAGAGATTGGCCTGTAGTTTTCTTTTTTTGTGTTGTCTTTGTTGGGTTTTGGTATTAGTGTAATGTTGGCTTCATAGAACGTGTTTGGTATTATCCCTTCCTTCTCGATTTTTTGGAAGAGTTTGTGAAGGATAGGCACTAATTTGTTTCTGAATGTTTGGTAGAATTCATTTGTAAATCCATCAGGTCCTGGGCTTTAGTTTTTGGGAAGGTTTTTGATTACCATTTCAATTGTGCTGCTTCTAATTGGTCTGTTTAGGTGTTCTATTTCTTCTTTATCTAGCTTTGGTTGATTGTAGAGTTGTAGGAATATTCCATCTCCTCTAGATTGTTGAACTTGTTTCCATATAACTGTTCATAGTAGTTTCTGATTATTCTTTTGATTTCTGCTGTGTCCATTGTGATTTCTCCTCTTTCATTTGTGATCCTGTTTATTTGTGCTTCTCCCTTTTTTTCCTTTGTGAGCCTGGCTAGGGGTTTGTCTATTTTATTTATTTTTTCGAAGAACCAGCTCTTGGTTTCATTGATCTTTTGGATTGTTTTTTTTTTAGTTTCAATTTCATTTATTTGTGCTTTGGTTTTTATTATTTCTTTTCTTGTACTGGTTTTGGGTTTTTTTTGCTGTTCTTTTTCTAGTTTGTTGCATTTCGAGATTAGGTTGTTTCTTTGAGTTCTTTCTTGTTTCTTGATGTGAGCCTCTATTGCTATATATTTTCCTCTTATTACTGTTTTTGCTGCATCCCATACACTTAGGAAATTGGTGTCCTACTTGTCATTCAATTCAAAGAATTTTTTAATTTCTTCTTTGATCTCATTAGTCCAATGGTCTTCCAGGAGTGTGGGTTTCAATCTCCATGAGGTAGGAGAGTTCCTTGCCTTCTTCTTGTGGTTTATTTCTAGTTTGATGCCTTCATGGTCAGAAAACATGCTTGGTATGATTTCAATCTTGATGTATCTACTGATGTTTGTATTGGGTCTCAGCATGTGATCGATCCTGGAGAATGATCCGTGTGCACTTGAGAAAATTGTGTACTCAGATTTTTTTGGGTTTAATGTTCTGTAGATGTCTGTTAAGCCCAAGTGCTCTAGATCCTTATTTAGAGCTTTAGTGTCTTTACTTATTTTTTGTCTCGTTGATCTATCCATTGTTGATAGTGGTGTGTTGAAGTCTCCTACTACATATGTGTTTTCTCTGATGTCTGTTTTCAAAGATGATAATAGCTGTCTGATATATTTTGGTGCTCCTTCGTTTGGTGAATATATGTTAATGAGTGTTATTTCTTCTTGAAGTATTGTCCCCTTGATCATAATGTAGTGACCATTGGGGTCTCTTTTTATTTTTTTGAGTTTGAAATCTGTTTTATCTGATATGAGTATAGCTGTTCCTGCTTTCTTTTTTGGTCCATTTGCTTGTAGGATTTTTTTCCATCCTTTAACTTTGAGTCTATTTTTATCTTTTGCAGCTAAATGTGTTTCCTGGAGACAGCAAAAGGTTGGGTTTTGTTTCTTAATCCAGCCTGTGACTCTGTGGCTTTTTATTGAAGAGTTTAGTCCATTTATGTTTAGAGTTAATATTGATATGTTAGCATGTATATTTGCCATTGTGTTTGTCTTTCCTTTGATTTTATTTATTTATTCTTTTAAAAACTTTTTTTTTTGGCCTTCTTTTGTTGTTATTCGTCCCTCTGCAATACTGGCTTTAGGATTCCTTGTAGTATTTTTTGGAGTGGGGGTTTAGTCGTAATGAAATTCCAAAGTTTCTGTTTGTCTGGGAAGGTCCTTATTCTTTCTTCATAGAGGAAGGAGAGCTTTGTAGGTTAGAGTATTCTTGGTTGGCATCTGTTTTCTTGGAGTCTGTTGACTATGTCCCTCCACTCTCTCCTTGCCCATAGTGTTTATTCGGAGAAGTCTGATGTCAGTCTGATTGGTTTTCCTTTGAATTTTATCTGTTTCTTCCCTCTTATCAGCTTCATTATTTTTTCCTTGTCTTGGATTCTTGGAAGCTTTACTATTATGTATCTTTCTGTATTTTTCCTTTCATCATGGAAGTTTGGTGTTCTTCTTGCTTCTTGTATATCAATTTTCAGCTCCTTCTTCACGTTTGGGAAGTTCTCTTCAATTATTTCCTTGAATATTTTCTCTGTTCCTACATCTCTCTCATCTCCTTCTGGGATTCCTATAACTCTTATATTTCCTTTCCTCATGGGGTCAGATAGTTCCCGAAGTCTTTCTTTGGTCTTTTTCCTTCGTACTTCTCTTTCCTTTTCTGTTTTGGTTCTTTTTATTTCTGTGTCTTCAAGAGTACTTACTCGTTCTTCCATTTCATCTATTCTGCTTTTATTGCTTTTCCCAGATTTCTTTAGCACCTCCATTAATTCTTTGATCTCCTGCATTTCTTTTGCTTCCCTCTTTAGGGACTCAATTTCATTCTTCTGAGCATTGTTTTCCTTAATGACTTCCATCAGTTTTTTCATCACAGCAATTTTAAATTCTTTTTCTGGAATGCTCAGAAGTTTTTCCAAGTCACTGTAGTTGCAAGCTGGTGGGTGTTTGTTTGTTTGTTTGTTTGTTTATTTATTTATTTATTTATTTATTTATTTATTTATTTATTTATTTATTTATTTATTTTGTGGTGTGTCTTTTTTCTGGGGCATTGCTACTTTGCTTCTAGTTTTTCTTTTCCCTGCTGCCTGTCTTCTAATTTGCCTTATGCGTTGAGACACTATGCCACTGGTACTGGCTGGCATCTTTTTGGTGTGTTCTTTTGGGAGTTTCAGAAACTGGCAATCCAAACGAGTCAAAAACTGTTATGCCAGAAGTCTAGTGAGGCAGTGGTACTTTGAGTATGTTAATGGTCACTGTCACAGAATCTCTCCTCCTTCTGTGTTTAGTTACAAAGGTGCATCCTGTAGTCCCACAGACTTCCCTGGAGGTGGGGCAGCTGGATTGCACTCTGGGTTCCAAATCTCTGGATCCTCCTCTGGGCTCTGACTTCCTGCAAGGTGGGACCGGGCTTGTGGGGGCCTTCAGCTCACCTCTGACCGAGCAGGGAACCTTCTCCCTCTGGCTCCACGGGGAGCCTTCTGCCAAATTTAAGTAGTCTTTATTGAAGAAAGGTCCCTGTTCTAAATGGCGCTTGAGAGACAGGCACACTCTTCCGCATACCCAGTCTGGCCCAGCCGTGGGTGCCCGCTCCCCCTCTGGGCTCGGACTGCTGGCCAGAAGGGGCCTGGCCTGGGCGAACTTCCTAGCTCACCTCTGGCTCCTCCGGGAGCCTTCTGCCAGTTTCGAGCAGTCTTTATTGAAGAACGGTCCCTATTCTAAAATGGCGATTCGGAGACAGGCACATTCTTCCACACGCCCAGTCTGCCCTGGTCGTGGGTGCTCGCTCCCCCTCTGGGCTCGGACTGCTGGCCAGAAGGGGCCTGGCCTGGGCGAACTTCCCAGCTCACCTCTGGCTCCTCCAGGAGCCTTCTGCCAGTTTCGAGCAGTCTTTATTGAAGAATGGTCCCTATTCTAAAATGGCGATTCGGAGACAGGCACACTCCTCCGTGCGCCCAGTCTGCCCTGGCCATGGGTGCCTGCACCCCTCTGGGCTTTGACTCCTGGTCAGAAGGGGCCTGGCTTGGGCGAACTTCCCAGCTCACCTCTGACTCCTCTGGGAGCCTTCTGCCGGTTTCAAGCAGTCTTTACTGAAGAAAGGTCCCTATTCTATGGGGTGTTGGTGATTTTTTTTTTTCTGGTTCTAGGTGGCGCCAGAGATCTCTCCTAGTGTCCTTGGGGAGCTGTTTTTTTTTTTTTTTTTCCCCGTGGGACAGGGGAACAGTGTGGGAGTGGTAGGGGAAGCCTCAACGGCTTTGGGGTGCTGTGTCTGCCTTGTGCCCCACTATCATGGGGATCCCACGCCCCGAATTTCGTGCCCCGGGTCTCAGTTCCAAAGCCCTCAGGTCCAGGACGTGGGCTGTAGCCCAGTTCAGTGTCCACAGAAATGGCGCCTTTTGCACCCTGCTCCCGTGTCCAGGCGCCTGGTTTCTGATTACTCAGGGAGGGACATTCACCTCAAAGAGGGCCCCCGCACGTATTCCTGCAAGCCTAGGTCACAGGCGCGGGGACCTGGGCAGCCACGATCTGCGTATCCTCCTTTTCAAGTGCGCCGCTTACTGCACAAGCTTACCAGCTGGCCTGGGGCTGTGTGTAGGTCTCTGGGAGTCTTTGTTTTTCTCTAATGGCGCCTGGAGCCATTTGCTCACCTCCGCAGAGAATCCTGCAGGGTTCTCCACAGCTCCAGTTCACAGGGTGTGGTGGCTGAAATAGTTCCTTTCCACTCACAATCCCGCTTGATGAGTAGTTTGTTCTTGTTGGTTGTTTTAGTTTTTTTGTTTTTTCCTCCTTTCTGTTGGTCTGAGAGTGCCAACTTTGTGGGTGGGGGAGGGTAGCAGGATTCTGAGCTTTCCTCCCTTCTAGTCCTCTTTTATGGCAACTTTTTCTTCGGGTAGTTTGCTGGAGTCACCCGTTTATCTTCCATGTCCCAGTTCTCACTGGGACCTGCCGCTTTTCCTCACTATTAACTTTTTTTTAATGGGAGATCTTACTCGCAGCGTTTCCTCGCTGCCATGTTGATCCGCCCTGCCTATAAATCAAGATTTATTTATATAAGAACTGGGGTACAGGCCAGAGGCGGGGAAGGGTGAGAGGATTTACCAGAGACAGAGTGGTGAGCAGAACAGGCAGATGGACCGAAATACACCGCTGAGGGAAGCAGTGGGTGAGATAGGAGAGGTCTGCCGTGTCATGTGGGTATCTCCCTGGTGGCCGGGAATCGAACCAGCACTGCAGAGGCTGCGGATGGTTTCACAGCACTGTGCTCAACCCGCTGCACCACCAGGGAGGCCCTTAAGAGTTTTTAATAAAGAGTTGATGAGAACAGTCTCATTTATATCAAAACCACTCTGGCAGTATTGTAAAAGTGAATTGGAGTGGGGTAATACAATCGAGGAAAGGAGACCAGTAAAGTCTCCAGTTAAAGATCTAAACATCTACATTAATCATTGCTACATTTCAAAAACACTGTAAAATAGCAGGAAGGAGATTTTTTTTTTAAAAAGAAAAAGATGAAAACATAAAACCACAAGGACAAAGGCACAAGAAAGCAGACCAAAAGAAACCTGTGAAAATCACAACTAGATGTGTACTGAAAAAACCTAGAAAGGATTTGGAATGAACAGAACTAGGTAATTCAAAGTAGTACTAAAAAGTGGGGCTGAAAATAGGAATATGAATCAGAGGCAGGCCCCTCCTCTCCGTCACATTCTACCCTAGGTGATTCTCCCTATCGAAACCCAGAAGTGGAAGCAAGGAATCTGTACCCAAAACAGGGATTAGGTAAAAGTTTACAAGATTTAGAAAGTTAAAGTTTACAAATTGAACACTGAACTCCTAGTCCCTTCGCTAACAGCTCCTAGAACACTGACTTACTTCTTATTCTTAAGAGTAGAGAAAATATAGGGAAGGAAATAAGCAGAAACCTAATTCCAGAAAATTTCACCAAGCTGAAAGAAAAGGGTTTCTCAAGTGAAATGGCTCACTAAACACCAACTCTCTGGATGAAATAAAGTTACACTGATGGAGTATCATCTGAAATTTCAGTATTCTGGAGGAAGATCTTAAATACTTCCACAGGCAAAAGAAAACATAAATGCGAAGATGTTACATAAAGATTTGGGAATCAGAATGGTCCTCAAAACTAGAAAACAATGGGTCAACTTCTTCAAAAGTTAGAGAAATTATTTCCAAGTTGGAATTCAATACAAGATATTATCAATTGAGTGTGAGGGTAGAATAAAGACCTTTTCGGTCATGCAAGGGCTCAAAAATTTTACTTCACATGCACTTTATCAGGAAGCTGATGGAATATGTGCCACAGCAAAACAGGGAGTAAACCAAGAAATAGGAGGTATAATTAAGAGCCATGAAACAGAGTCAAATAAGAAAGAAATACATGAAATTCAAGACTGCTATAGCAGGGAGAACTTAGCTGAGTAGCAGACCAAGAGATCAACAATTCCAGATTGTTAAATTGATAAATTAGAGATTAGTGGGCTCTGTGAGAGATGAATCCAACAAAATGAAATGGATATATTTACAATGGGGTCACATATATAATGAAGGATAGAATTGTGTTTCTAGCAGTGAACTTAATGTAGTATAAGTGCATGCTGATTTTCAGTGATGCATACCTGAAACTTATATAATGTTATAATGCAATTTTACTTCAAAAAATAAGTTAAAAAATTAGAGATTTAAAGAAAAAGTAGGGAAATATTAGAAAGCAAATGAAATAAAATTCAAAGAACAACAACAACTTAGAAAGATGATACAGTAGGCTACATGGCTGAGCTGTGAATATTTAAGTAAGAATAATTTGAATATTAAACATAGACCTATGTGTAAAACTATATTGGGAGGATGAAGAAAAAGTGTATTTGCACATATAAGTGTATATGTGTATATATATGAAATGGAGTGGTCTATGTTGTATAAATATGTAAATAATGGGGGTGATATTAAAGAGTTAAATCCTCCCCTCCCATTTTGAGAAGTCAGTACAGAAGGCCTAAAATGGAAAAACTAAAAAGTAGCAGTATACATGGTATCTAGATATATAGAAATAAATAATTCAAAATGCAGGCTAAAATAACTGAAAGCGATCTAGAAAGTGGGAAATGTGTTGTGGACAAGAAATTCGGTAGTTTTCATAAACCTTATAAAACTATTCTACTTTTAAGGTGGGGGATGGAGTAGACCTGAAAGAAGGTACAGAGGGCAGAGTGAATCAACTGAAAAGATTCCAGAAGTCTTTAAGAAGTGTAATCGTCATTACTTACTAAAGAAATAGAAATAGTCTACCTGAAGTCCCTGAGTAAATAATAGCAATTAAGTAAATAGAAGCTGAAAAAAAAAAAGAAAAGTAGAAGACGTTAGAGCTCTGGGAGGCCCAGGTGAGAGTGAAGATAACGAGTTTGGTTTTAGACAAGTTTAATTTGAGATGCCTTTGGGATATAACTATGTGCAGATGTTTGTTAACACGGAGCTTTATAATGCACAGTAAAAGAATCATTAGTGAAACTGATAGTTAGCGATGACAACTGAGGTTTTAAAAATTCTGACTATTAGAAAGGCCTTGACAGAGAACACTATCAGATCCAAGGAGAGGTCTTAAGTCAATAATCTAAGCTCTTACATTAAGAAAACAGAAAAAATGCGAAGTGAATTAATTCAAAGCAAGCAGAACAGAAATGATAAAGAGCATATATTAATGAATTTGAAAATAGGAACATCATGGAGAAAATAAATGAAGTAAAAGAGGACTCTCCTAAAAATAATAAATAAAATTCTTTACCAAGACTGACAAAATAAAAATAAAACACAAATCATCAATATGAGGAATGAAACAAGGCATATCACTAAAGAACCTAAAAGTATATCACTACAGATACTTGCAGTCAAAAAAATAGATAAAAAGGAAATCATATAAACAGTTTTATGCTTACAGGTTCAACAATTTAGCAGAAATGCACCAATTCCTAGAAAATCACAAATTATGAAAATTCCACAAGATAATCTGAATAATCTTAGAAGCATTTAAAAATGCTTTGGAAATGTAATTCTAAAGCTCCCAAAAATGATATATCTAGGCCCAGAGGGCTTCACCGAAGAATTCTACCAATTTTTTAAAAAGGATTTATTTATTTATTTATACAAGAACTGGGGTACAGGCCAGACATGTGGGGGGTGAGAGAATTCACCAGAGACAGAACGGGGAACAGAACAGGCTGACTAAGTGAAATACATTGCTGAGGGGAGCAGTGGGCGAAACAGGAGAGGTCTGCTGCCCCATGTGGGTTACGTCCCTGGCCAGGGATTGAACTCCTTCTGCAGAGGCTGCAGACAGATTCCTAGGTTGTGTCTTAACCCTTTACGCCACTGGGGAGGCACGAATTCTACCAAAATTTTAAAGAAGAATCAATATCATTTCTTCACGAACTCTCCTAAAAATTAGAGATCAATATTCCTCTAATAACAACAATGACCAAAAAACAAAACAAAACAAAACAACAACAGGAAAAGACAGTACAAAAAAAAAAAGGAAAAAAGATCAATAATTTTCAAGAATATTTAAAAATCTCAAATGCATTTAAAAATCCTCCCAGTGGCCTAGGGGTCAAGTCTCAGCACTATCTCCCCTATGGCCTGAGTTTGATCCCCGGCCAGGGAGCTAACCACATAAGGCACAGCAGAACTCTCCTGTCTCACCTGCTGCTCCCGTCAGCAGTGTATTTCAGTCAATGTGCCTGTTCTGCTCCCCACTCTGTCTCTGGTGAATCCTCTCACCCCTCCACACCTCTGGCCTACACCCCAGTTCTTTATGCAAAAAAAAAAAAATCCTCAAGAAGACACTAGCAAAGTGATTCCCACAATGTATGAAAATTACTAACCATGACTAGGTGGAATTTACACCACATATGAAAGGTGGATTCAACATTAAAAAAAAAAAAACAATTTAATCCACTATATCAACAAATTTAAGAGGACTATGTCAACTGACACAGAAAAAGCATTTGACAAAACCCAGTACCTATTCATGATAAAAATTCTCAGTAAGTTAGGAAAGAGCATCTACAAAATACTTATAGCTTACTTTAAGTGTAAGTACTTTAAAGTCAAAGACTGAAGTCTTTTCTATAAAGTCAGGAACAATGCAAAGATGTCTGTTCCCATCACTCTTACTCAAAATAGCACTAGAAGTTTTAGCAAGTGTAATAAGATGAGAACAAAATGCCATACAGATTGGAAAGAAATAAAACTGTTCCTATTTGCAGATAAATGCTTATGTAGGAAATGGCAAGGACTATATACTACAAACACACACTCATAACTTCCAAGAACTAAAGTAACTTCAGCACATTCAAGATCAACACACACAAACTATATACACACAAACTAATTCTATTCTTATATGCTACCAAAGAATATTTAGACATCATAATATAAAACAGTACTATTTATAATCACCACAAAGAAAATAAAATACTTAGGTTTAAATCTAATAAAACCCAAATATGTACGTGATGTGGGTGCTGAAAATTACAAAATGCTGATGAAAGAAATCAAAGATGACCTAAATAAGTACTGAAACATACTTTGTTCAAATGTAGGAAGATTTAACATAGTAAAGACATCCATCTTACCCCCAAATTGATCTACAGGTTTAATGCAATTCCTATTAAATCTCAGCAAAATTTTATGGAAAAGTAATTAAATTAGTGAAAACAATTTTGTTAGAGAAAAATAAAATGAGAAGATTGTTCTACCAGATATTAAAACCTGTTATATGGCTACAGAAATGACAATAGTGAGGTATTGATTAATGGAGGGAAAGATACATATATCCATGAAACAGAGTCCCCAGAAAAACTCCCACATAAATATGCCGAACTGGTTTTTGAGAAAGGCGCAAAAGCAATTCAATTGAGGAAGGATAGCCTTTTCAACAAAAGATGCTGGAACAATTGGATATCCATAGGCAAAAACCAAAAAAAAAAAAAAAAAACCCAAAAAACCCTTGATCTAAAATTCACATTTTATACAAAAATTAACTCAAAATAGATGACATCCATAAGTGTAAAAAGTAAAAACAATAAAACTTGTACAAAAAACCAGGAGAAAATCCTCGGCATACGAGATTGGGCAAAAAGTTCTTAGGCTAGACACCAAAAGGATGATGCACGAAAGGAAAAATTGATAAACTGAACTTCACTAAGATTAAAGTTTTTTTCTTATGTGAACAATTCTATTAAGAAGAATGAACAAGTTAATAGCTAGGAGAAAATATCTGCAAATCACAGCCAACAAAGGACTAGTACCTAGAATATACCATGCATAGTCAAAACAATAGTAAAAAGAAAAGGCAATCTAATTAGAAAATGGACAAAAGACATGAATAGACATGTCACCAAAGAGATTATACTGAGGACTAAGCAGCACATGAAAAGAAGTTCAACATCATTAGCCATCAGAAAAATGAAAATTAAAGCAGCAATGGTAACTCCACACATCTATTAGAGTGACTAAAATGAAAAATAGTGAAAATACCAACTGCTGGTGAGGGTGCAGACAAATTCGATCACAACTGCTGGTTAGCATGTAAAATGGTACAGTCACTGTGGGGAAAACAGTGTAGCAATTTCTTATAAAATCTAAACATACAACTACCATATGAACCAGCAATGGCACACTTGGTCATATATCCCAGAGAAATAAAAACTTAAATTCACACAAGAATTTGTGCATAAATGTTCATAGAAGTTTTATTCCTAAGTAGCCAAAAACCAGACATAGCCCAGATATTCTACAATCTGTGATACATGATACATGTATACCATGGAATACTATTCAGGGAGAAAAATAATCAAACCATTCATACAAATAGCAATTTAGACCAGTCTATGAGGAATTGCACTGAGGGGGAAAAAAAGTGAATTCCAAAAGGTTAAATGTGGCATGATTTCATTTAGATAGTATTTTGAAATAATAAAATTGTAGAAACAGAGAATAGATTAGTACTGCCAAGAGTTAGGAACAAGGGTGGGGGAGGGGAAATGTGATGTGAGGGAGGTGGGTCATGGTAATAAATAGCAAACATGGAATTCTTGTGCTAATGGAACTATTCTGCATCTTGACTGTGACAGTGGATATAAAAACCTACACATGTGATAAATCTGTACAGAATTAAATACACACGGAGTAAAACCAGGCAAAATTGAAAAAGATGGTTAGAACGAATCAATGTCAACATCCTGATTGTGATATTGTACTTCACATTTGCAATATGTTACCAATGGAGACCTCTTTATTATTTCTTCAGGACATCTCTATTACTTCTTACAACTGCATGTGAATCTACAATTACATCAATAAAAATTTCAGTTAAAGAAATCTGCAACATGTAATTCCACTAAGCAAAGTAAGTCAGAAAGAGAAAGAGAAATAACAGATGATTTCACTCACGTGGAATATATAAAGAAACAAAGTGAATGGACAAACAAAACAGCAAAAACTCTGACAAAATGGTGGTTACCAGAGGGGAAGGGAAAGGGAGTGGAGGAATGAATAACTGGGTGAATCTGATAGCAGGAATGGTGCTAGAAGTTGGAGGTGGGTACAGTGTGGTATATAATCGAGGTGTGAAGCTGAAATCCTGAAACTCACATAGTATTGTAAAAACAAAAAGGTACATCAATTAAAAAAGAAAGAAAAAAAACTAACACACAAAGTTTTGATCCCCAACCTTTTCTCCCAAAAGTGCCGGCTAAGTAGGCACACATTGATCCTCAACTTTAATCTGTTCTCATGGCTTGATATGGCTGGCCATGTTTTCCATCATCAGTATCTGTATCCTCATTGTTGCATGCCTGCTAAGCCAAAGTCATATTCTAAGGTTTTAGTTATTGCAGTACATTCTTCTGTTTAGGTTAGGTTACCATTTAAAATTGCAGGTGCTTAAGGTATTAAGGTTTATTTCTTATTCAGAAAAGGGGAGAAGGAAGTAAAAGTGGGAGGAAGAGAGGGAGAACATACTAGTAATAGCTACTTTTAAAAAGATAGTCTAGGTGCCTCCTTAGTGGTGCAAGGGGTTAAGACACAACCTATGAAGCTATCCGCAGCCACTGCAGCACGAGTTCGATCCCCGGCCAGGGAGCTACCCACATGGTGCAGCAAACCTCTCCTGACTCGCCCGCTGCTCCCCTCAGCAGTGTATTTCAGTCAGTCCTCCTGTTCTGTTCCCCACTCCGTCTCTGATCAATCCTCTCACCACCTGCACCTCTGGCCTGTACTCCAGTTCTTGTATGCATAAATAAATCTTTAAAAAAATAAAAAGATAGTCTAGTAAAATTAATGTAATTCTTGGCATAAATGTACTTGAATTCTCAGTGCTAACTATGGTCTGATGTGAAGAAGAGTGTTTCTGGAGATGTACAAATCTCTCATTTGGGCTATGAGAATCTGCAACCTGGTATTGCCATTGATACATTAAGGTGGTGATAATACACTCTACTTGTGTATTCAAGGGAGGGCTTAAAAAGAAAAGATGGTGATGGTATCCTGAATTCTTGGAAAGGGGAGACGAGGTGGCAGACTTATTACATTTTAAGTGGTCCTCACATAATCATCTGTTGAAATATTATTTAGTAATCAAGTCTTCAAATTCTACCTTTTCCAAGAAGTCAGCTAAAGAGTATTATCCTCTTTCTTGAATGCCCCCCAACCCTTGCACTCTGTACCTATTCAAGGCAGAAGTGCATGCCATTAATGTTTATACCTCCTACACTAAGTAACACAGTGCGTGGCACATATCTATCTTGTATTTGGCATCACCCTATCTGGTTTTGACTTCCACCTAAAAGGACACCTTTCAATTACATTGCACATCAGTTTTCAAAATGCCTAAGCATATTACCTTATTTGATTTTCATAATACCTTGGGATGGAGCAAATTATTTATTTATTTTTTATTTTATTTTATATGTTTTTTACATCATTTTTCATCTTTGCACAATGTATGCATTTTCATCTTGGTTATAGTCCCCATACAATTTCCACCCCCTTGTTTTGATCCTACTCCCTTCTCCCCCCCACCCCCACATAGTGTGTCTCTGGTTTATAGTTGCTTGTTGATTTTGATTTTTACTTTATTATTATTAGCCTTTTTCTTGGTCCCTTATTTAGGTTTTCTAAATTCCTGCTATGAGTGAGACCATCCGGTATTTTTCTTTTTCTTTCTGGCTTATTTCGCTGAGCATGATCCCTTCCAGCTCCATCCATGTTGCTGCAAATTGCATGAGATTATCTTTTTTGATTGTGAAACCAGCGCCTTTTTCCTCTAAACAACATAGAACTGACTATGATGGGAGAGAGCTAGAAAGGGGTCAGACATAATTACAAGAGTATTAAATTAGGGAGTATCTGAACATGTGCCAGTATTCTCCAGTTTTCAAATTTGGTATTTATCCATTGTTTGACATTATCTATGCCACTTTTCCTACTGATTAGTATATATAATTCAGAGTAAATATTAACTTTAACCAAGTATCAGTTACTTGTCTTTCTCTTTGTAAAAATTTATAGCATTATTTTGAGGTTGGCTTGATGGCAGTGCTGCAATTACACATATGTCTTCTGAGTTGGCAGTCACTGAAACTGCAGCAACTCCATCTCTTCTGGGGCCACTTATGGCAGAGTTGGCATCGGTCTGAACCAATTTGTTATTCTTTTTAAGTATGTATGGAGCCACATTTCTTGGGGGTCTGGGGTAGGAGAGAAGGATAGGGGATTTTTGTTTCATCATATACCAAACCATCATCATGTCCTTTAATATTAACAAACACCATAATAGAGGGATGGGCAGTAGAAAATCTTATACTTGCCATTATTTGAAAGTTACATGAATACTTTCATGGCATTTTATTTCTTTCATAAAGTGTCCCAAAGCTTCAAGACTAAAATATATTTCATTCATAATCATTGCAGTCTTTTATGGGTTAGAGCCCCAATTATTTAATAGCTGCTCACAACATTTAGACTGCTATTTAGGGCAGGAAAAGAAGAATCCTTAGAGCAACTAAGACTGCCCTAAGGAATCTTGTGATATTTCCAAAATATAGTCCCATTAGTGCTGGGCTGAGCATTTATGAACACATTATTTTTTGACATAAAACATTCTTAGTTGTCTAGTGTGATATAATTAACTCTTGCATAAAATGCCTTCAGGATCATTTTAGAGAGGCAGCTTTGTGTGATATATCATGATCATACTTCATTTTACCCTATGCTAATATTTATAGCTTAGGGGGATTGTTTAAAATTGGGTTTTTCAGTGTTGGTATATTTTTTAGGAACTTTGATCCAAATAAGATGTGCTGTAAAAATATTTTTATCGGGCCTCCTCGGTGGCGCAGCGGTTGACGCTGGGTTGCAAGGCTGCCCGCAGCCTCTGCAGCACCGGTTTGATCCCCGGCTGCTCCCCGGCCACCGGAGGAGGGTTCTACATGGCGCGCAGACCTCTCCTGCCGTCTGCTGCTCCCCTCAGCAGTGTACTTGGGTCCTTCTGCCTGCTCTGCTCCCCGCTCTGGCGAATTCTCTCACCCTCCCGCGCTTCTGACTGTACCCAGTGCTTATATAAATAAATAAATAAACAAATCTTAAAAAAATTATTTTTATCAATTACTTTCACCCCTCTAATATCTGAAGAGTTTCAAGTACTGAGATGCCATAAGATGTTTTTAGATACCAATTAAAGTGTGTTCTTTTATCTTCTAGGTTGGAATCTGATACACTGATTGAGGGGATTAGTTTTTTATCCTCTTTTCCTTAAATTATTTGGGAAATCTTAGTGACATTGGTTGATCAGTGAGATTGTGTCTTTTTTCCTAAGTATCATGTTCCACTTCAGAGACTGGAGAAGTAAATACTCTTCATCTGCCAAAGATGGGGCAACAACAGAAAGAAACTTTTGTTTGTGGGCTCATTTTAGGTATCTCTTAAGCTCAACGAAGAAGGGAGTTCATTTGCTTCTCCCCATTGTACTTAATGAAAAGGTATTCTGTCTTTCCATTGTTTAATCATCTACTTGTTTATCTCTGCTCCTCTTTACAGACAAAATGAATTCATTGTCACACTGTTGTTCTTCATTCTAAAGAATTTCTTGTAGGATAGGTTAGGGTACTAACATTCAAAATGATCAAGTCTTCAGCTCCTGTTAGGAGAGAGTGTGTGACAGTTAATATTCTCAGAGCTCTACTTTCCAAACTTCTTTTTCTGTATGTAAATCCAGACTTGAAGTACATTCAATACATCTGCAAAATTAGATTTCTCACTAATCCTGCTTATGTACATTTTGTGCCCAAGTGAATTTCCTCAAGCTGGAGAGCCTCCCCAGATGAATTATATGTAACATGATTTAAATCACTTCCAAATAGTAGAATTTATATTGTTTGTGAGATATATAGATTTTTCTCCAAAGCAATTTTCTTCCTGTTAGTGACTAACACCTATAAATATACTAGAGCCTTGTATAATGCTGTTTTGGGGCCCACGCTCTATGACCACCTCATAGATAAAATGACCTGATAGTATTTCACCAATGAAACCTACCCAGATGGATTCAAATAGGCCAGCCTTATTCTAAACATTTCAGTGTTTGATGAAACAACAAATAGTGTTATGTTGTGGTGCCAAATATTAGCTCAGCATAGTAAGTTTTATTTAAAATTTTCATAACATTTGACAAGCAGGAGAACTATAATAGAAAAAGCACTATTTAGATGGGAGTTAAATGATACGGGTCCTGCAAAACTTGCAAGCTGACCATAGAGCTGAGGCATACAGCAGAGGAGGGAGAGGGGAAGGGAATGGGTCAAAACGGGGGAGGGAAGAGCACAAGGGACTGCGGTGATGGATCACGGGTGCTGTGGTGGTGGGAGAACTATGGGGACCACACCTGAGGGGAGAAATCAAATACTGTCCAGAAATCAGCAAAGACATAAGAAAATAAATAAGACATTAAAAATTCAAAATAAATAAACATACAGGTCATAATACCAATTCTCATTAGCTTTGGCCTTTGGGTAATTACTGAACCTTCTTGAGTTTTAAATTATTTGACCCACAAAGAACACGCAATGGAGCAAAGAAAGTTTGGTGCTGCGAAAACTGGGTTGCTACATGCAAAAGAATGAAGCTTGACTACTACCTCACACCATGTACAAAAACCAACTCAAAATGGATTAAAGAACTAGACGTAAGACCTGAAACCATAAAATATATAGAAGGAAATATAGGCAAAACACTACATTACACACCTCAGTAACATCTTTAAAGACACATCACCCACAGCAGTGATAGTGAAAGCAAAGATAAACAGGTGGGACTACATCAAATTAAAGAGCAAAAGAGATAGTAACCAAACAAAGAGACACCCCACCAACTAGGAGAACATTTTTGCACACATTTTATCACACTAATGATAAAGGACTGATCACAAATCTACAAAGAGCTGATGAGACTCAACAAAAACAAAGAAAATAACCCAGTCAAAAAATGGGCAGAAGAGCTAAAAAGAAACTTCTCCAAAGAGGAAATGCAAATGGCCTACAGGCATATGAAAAAATGTTCAACATCACATGTAATCAGGGAAATGCAAATCAAAACTACAATGAGATACCATCTTACACCAGTGAGAATGGCACATAAAAAAACTAGCAACAACAAATGTTGGCGAGGATATGGAGAAAAAGGAACTCTCCTGCACTGCTGGTGGGAGTGCAAACTGGTTCAGTCTCTATGGAGAGCTGTGTGGAGATTCCTCAACCTGCTAAAGATGGAGCTTCCATATGATCTAGCAATTCCACTCCTAGGTATTTACCCAAAGGACACAGAAACATTAATTCGAAAGAGTACCTGCACCCCTATATTTATAGCAGCACTATTTACAATAGCTAAGCTTTGGAAACAACCCAAATTTTCAAAAATAGATGACTGGATCAAGATGTGGTACATATACATAATGGAACATTACTCTGCAATCAAAAAAGATAAACTCATGCAATTTGCAGCAACATGGATGGAGCTGGAAGGGATCATGCTCAGCGAAATAAGCCAGAAAGAAAAAGAAAAATACCAGATGGTCTCACTCATAGCAGGAATTTAGAAAACCTAATTAAGGGGCCGGGAAAAAGACTAATTATAATAAAGTAAAAATCAAAATCAACAAGCAACTATAAATCAGAGACACACTACGGGGGGAAGGAGAGGAGGAAGGATTAGGGTCAAAATAAGGGGGGTGGGAATTGTATGGGGACTATAACCAAGATGAAAATGCATACATTGTGCAAAAATGAAAAATGATATAAAAATTATATTAAAAAAGTATAACAAATGGTAAAAAAGGGGGGGCTGGTTTCCATCTCACATACAAATAGTGAAATGCTGACTGGACAGTGTAATATTTTAACATATATATATATAAATTATAATGTATGAAATCACTTTTTAAAAGCTAATACTTTAGTTAAATAAATGATCCTACTAACATTAACAGTTGGTATGCTTTACAATGGGAAAATATTTGTACCAACATTATAGACACTAAGCCTTCAAAAAAATTTCCCAGATGTTTCTTATAAAAGATTTCAGGGCCACTCTGGTAGCCTAGGGGTTAAGTCTCTGCGTTATCACCACTACAGCCTGAATTCAATCCCCAGCCAAGGAGATTGAATCCACATATGGTGGAGCAGACCTCTCCTGTCTTGCCCGCTGCTCCCCTTACAGTATATTTCAATAAATCTGCCTGTTCTGCTCCTACCCTGTCTCTGGTAAATCCTCTCATGCCCTGCACTCTGGCCCACACCCCAGTTCTCTACTCAAGAAAAAATAAAATAAAATATTTCATCTTTAAAAATCATTTTAAAAATGACTATAAAAGTTAGAGATTTCTTCAGAAAAAAAACACATTTCTTTTGTCAAAATAGCACGATTTGCTTTCCTGTAAAAATTATTTGGATGTGAATAAACAGACTCATTGAGAAATTTAACCTTAAAACATCTCAGTCCACAGGGCATTTCAGCAGACATGATCCCAATAATTACTTAAAAGCAATATAAGCCAACAAGACCAAAAAAATCTCTTAGACAGCAATATTAAACCCTGCTACTCTCCATTACTTGATCATGTTATTTCCTGATATGAAAAGGAAAAGGTTCCTTTGGTAGGAACAGCAAAAAGGAGCTCAAAGTATTATAAATTAGCAGGCTTTCCCCTTTATGGCATCTTTTTGTCTCTGTTGAGAACCTTTTACATACAAGATCTTACTGCCTCTCTAGCTCAACTGATTTTTAGCAGAAAGATAACTCTCAGTGATCACTACTATCTATTGTTTTTACCAGTGTTGATTGAGAACTTTACCCAGATTCCAAGACTTTATATCCTACCCAAATACTACCAAATATCATTCTTTGAAAAAACTCTCAGACTCTATCATTAGGTACATGATGAAGATTTATTTTTTTATATTCAAAATTGGCTACATTAGAATTATTTTAAGAGCAAACCAATAGAAAGAATACTGTTCTGGTAATTAGGAAATTTGGAAGCTGGTCCTGTCTCTGCTGCAAATTAGCTGTGTGTTCTTTGGGAAGACATTTAACCTCTTTTAGCCACAGTTTCTTCATTTACATAAAGTAAGTCTTTTGCAGTGCTAACAACCTTAATTTTGTTAGTAGGAAAACTGGCTAAGAACTTGACATCTCATTTATGATAAAGATGATACCAGCCAGTGGGGGGAAATCACTATATTTCTTTACAGCCCAAATTACATTATGACATTCATCCCAACTCCAACCAAGCACTGCAAATTGTAGGAAAATATGCAGCAGACAAGAAGACAACTGAGTCAACTTTGTATAATATCATTACTGTTTTTCAGCCTCTGACACTGTCCTACATTTCAGTTCTCGCACCTTCTCTAGGTTTTCAAAGATAATCTTTCTACCTAGAACTGCCTTCTCTGAACCCAATTAATTAGCTATGTTTAGCCTTTTCCATTCCCTTCTATACACAGTAAACTCTGATCTCTCTCCCTACTTTTTCCTGTCCCTCTGTCCTATATACAATAAATTTTTATAATCTTCTCTCCCTTTCTGCATCTTTCCTTCCTTTCACCTTCTTTTCCCCCTCCCTACACACAATAAATTCTGATAAACAGTTCTGCCACTACTATTTACTAACCACCAACCGTGGGCCATCCACTGCTCAAGGAAAAGTAGCTTCTTTTATACCTTACAAAACCCCAAAAAGGTATATATTATTCATCTTATTAAAAATGAGGAAAAAGACTCAGGGAGATTGAGTAACAATTGAGGTGAGATAACAATTAAGTGGTAATGCCTTAACTTGAACCCCTATCAATCTGACTCAGAAACCTCTCCCCATTAGATAATTAATACAAAAGCAATAAACTTAATACAAAAGCAGTACAGAATTTAACCTTCTTCTGATGGCTGAAAATACAGTTTAGAAAAGGATACATTTCTTCCTCTACCATAGGAGAGAAGGAAGTAAAAATGGTTGATGATATAGGTATGTCTGGAAGGGAAAGAAGCGAAAGTATTGATAGTTTATGGTTGATGACCTCTATTAATACAAAGAATTAGGAATCTGGAATGCCAAATAACAAAATATGAATTGTTTTCATAACTCATCTTTAAAAATAGTAACTCTGGCTAGTTAGCCTCTATCTGTCTCAATTACCAAGGTCTCATTATATTCCATATTCAAAGAAAGTCTATAAAATCATTTCTCCCATTTTAAAAAATTCTATAGAAAAGTGGAGAGAATTGTAAAAACCACAAACTTGTAAACTTTTTTACCTAGATTAACTACTCACTGTTGCCATTTTACCACAAAATGTTCTCTCTCTTGCTTTCCCACAAATGATTTTGCTGAACCACTTGAATGAAAATAACAGATATAAAAAAATCTCAAAATAATGGAACATACAACTTCTAAGAATAAAAATGCTTTCCTACATAACCATAATAAGACAACTAGGAAACTAAAATTCCTCAATATCACTGAATATATACTCCATAACCAACTTCTGCAATTCTCCTAAGTAATCTTCTTGTTTTTAATCTAGTGTCCAATCAAAGTTAAAATGATATATGTGATTATGTTTCTTTTAATCTAAGACAGTCTCCTTGATTTTTTTGTTTTGAATTTTTTTGTTTACCATGACTGACTTTTTTTTTTTAATTTTATTGTTATATTCCCCATACAATTGCAGCCCCCCCATTCTGACCCCAATCCCTCCCCTCCCACCCCCGCCCCCCTAAAAGTGTCTCTGGTTCATAGTTTTTTGTTGATTTTGATTTTCACTTTCTTATAGTTATTCATTTTCCTGGTCCCTTATTTAAGTTTTCTAGATTCCTGCTATGAGTGAGACCATCCGGTATTTTTCTTTTTCTTTTTGGCTTATTTCGCTGAGCATGATCCCTTCCAGCGCCATCCATGTTGCTGCAGATTGCATGTGTTTATCTTTTTTGAATGCTGAGTAATATTCCATGGTATATATGTACCAAATCTTCTTGATCCAGTCATCTATTTTTGGGCATTTGGGTTGTTTCCAAAGCTTAGCTATTGTAAACAGTGCTGCTATAAACATAGGGGTGCAGGTGTTCTTTGGAATTGATGTTTCTGTGTCCTTTGGGTAAATACCTAGGAGTGGAATTGCTGGATCATATGGAAGCTCAATGTTTAGTAGGTCCAGAAATCTCCACACAGCTTTCCACAGTGGTTGGACCACTTTGCACTCCCACCAACAGTGCAGAAGAGTTCCTTTTTCTCCACACCCTCGCCAACATTTGTTGTTGCTAGTTTTTTTAATATGTGCCATTCTCACTGGTGTAAGATGGTATCTCATGGTAGTTTTGATTTGCATTTCCCTGATGGCAAGTGATGTTGAACATTTTTTCATATGCCTGTTGGCCATTTGCATTTCCTCTTCAGAGAAGTTTCTTTTAAGCTCTTCTGCCCATTTTTTGACTGGATTATTTTCTTTGTTGTTGTTGAGTCTCATCAGCTCTTTGCAGATTTTTGTGATCAGTCCTTTATCATTAGTGTTGGGTGCAAAAATGTTCTCCCAGTTGGTGGGGTTTCTCTTTGTTTTTGTTATTGTCTCTTTTGCTGTGCAAAAGCTCTTTAATTTGATGTAGTCCCAGCTGTTTATCTTTGCCTTCACTATCACTGCTTTGGGTGATGTGACTATAAAGATGTCTTTGATGTGCAAATCACGTAGTGTTTCGCCTATATTTCCTTCTATATATTTTATGGTTTCAGGTCTTATGTCTAGTTCTTTAATCCATTTTGAGTTGATTTTTGTGTATGGTGTGAGGTGGTGGTCAAGCTTCATTCTTTTGCATGTAGCGACCCAGTTTTCCCAGCACCATTTATTGAACAAACTTTCTTTGCTCCAATGCATATTCTTTGCTCCTTTGTCAAAGATTAGTTGACCATAAATCTGTGGGTTTATTTCTGGATTTTCTATTCGATTCCATTGGTCTGTATGTCTGTTCTTGTTCCAATACCATGCAGTTTTGATGATTATGGCTTTGTAGTATAGTTTGAAATCTGGGAGTGTGATGCCTCCATTCCCTTCTTTTTTTTTCAGGAGAGCTTTGGCTATTCGGGGTTTTTTGTGATTCCATATGAATTTCATTCAATAATTGTTCTATTTCTTTGAAGAATGACATTGAAATTTTGATTGGAATAGCATTGAATCTGTATATTGCTTTTGGAAGGATGGCCATTTTAATAATGTTTATTCTTCCAATCCATGAGCAGGGGATGTCTCTCCATTTCTTTGTGTCTTCTTCTATTTCTTTTAACAGTGTTTTATAGTTTTCTTTGTATAGGTCCTTTACCTCTTTTGTTAGATTTATTCCCAAATATTTGATTTTTTTTGTTTCAATAACAAAAGGGATGGTCTTTTTGATTTCTTCTTCTTCAGATTTATTGTTTGTGTATAGGAAGGCTACTGACTTTTGCGTGTTGATTTTGTATCCTGCCACTTTACTGAACTGATTGATGAGTTGAATTAGCTTTTCTGTGGAGTTTTTGGGGTTCTCTATGTATAATATCATATCGTCTGCAAATAGTGATAGTTTGACTTCTTCTTTTCCTATTTGGATTCCTTGGATGTCTTTCTCTTGTCTTATTGCCCTGGCTAGGACTTCCAGTATTATATTGAAAAGCAATGGTGAGAGTGATCATCCTTGTCTTGTTCCAGATCTTAATGGAATTGCTTTCAGCTTTTCACCATTGAGAATGATACTGGCTGTTGGCTTGTCATAGATGGCCTTTATGATGTTGAGGTATGTTCCTTGTATCCCAAGAATTTCAAGGGCTTTTATCATGAATGGGTGTTGCACTTTGTCGAAAGCTTTCTCAGCATCTATTGATATTATCATATGGTTTTTATATTTCTTTTTGTTGATGTGTTGGATAACGTTGATTGATTTTCGGATGTTAAACCATCCTTGTGCCCCTGGAATGAATCCAACTTGGTCGTGGTGAATTATCTTATGGATACATTGTTGGATTCTGATAGCTAAAATTTTATTGAGGATTTTTGCATCAGTGTTCATTAGGGAGATTGGCCTGTAGTTTTCCTTTTTTGTGTTGTCCTTGTTCGGTTTTGGTATTAGTGTAATGTTGGCTTCATAAAACGTGTTTGGTATTGTCCCTTCCTTCTCAATTTTTTGGAAGAGTTTGTGAAGGATAGGCACTAACTCGTCTCTGAATGTTTGGTAGAATTCATTTGTAAATCCATCAGGTCCTGGGCTTTTGTTTTTGGGGAGGTTTTTTATTACCATTTCAATTTCGCTAATTGTAATTGGTCTGTTTAGGTGTTCTATTTCTTCTTTATCTAGCTTTGGGTGATTGTAGAGTTGTAGGAATTTGTCATCTCCTCTAGATTGTTAAACTTGTTTCCATATAACTGTTCATAGTAGTTACTGATTATTCTTTTGATTTCTGCTGTGTCCGTTGTGATTTCTCCTCTTTCATTGATGATCCTGTTTATTTGTGCTTTCTCCCTTTTTTCCTTTGTGAGCCTGGCTAGGGGTTTGTCTATTTTATTGATTTTTTCAAAGAACCAGCTCTTGGTTTCATTGATCTTTTGGATTGTTTTTTTAGTTTCAATTTCATTTATTTCTGCTTTGGTTTTTATTATTTCTTTTCTTCTACTGGTTTTGGGGTTTTTTTGTTGTTCTTTTTCTAGATCTTTGAGCTTCGAGATTAGGTTGTTTCTTTGCGTTCTTTCTTGTTTCTTGATGTGAGCTTCTATTGCTATATATTTTCCTCTTATTACTGCTTTTGCTGCATCCCATACATTTAGGATATTGGTGTCCTCCTTGTCGTTCAATTCAAAAAATTTTTTAATTTCTTCTTTGATCTCCTCATTAGTCCAATGGTCTTCCAGTAGTGTGGTTTTTAATCTCCATGAGGTAGGAAAGTTCCTTGCCTTCTTTTTATGGTTTATTTCTAGTTTGATGCCTTCATGGTCAGAAAAGATGGTTGATATGATTTCAATCTTGGTGTATCTGTTGATGTTTGTCTTGTGCCCCAGTATGTGATCGATCCTGGAGAATGATCCGTGTGCGCTTGAGAAAAATGTGTACTCCGTTTTTTTGGGGTTTAGTGTTCTATAGATGTCTGTTAAGCCTAATTGCTCTAGGTCCTTATTTAGAGCTTTGGTTTCTTTACTTATTTTTTGTCTTGTTGATCTATCCATTGTTGATAGTGGTGTGTTGAAGTCTCCCACTACGTATGTGTTTTCTCTGATGTCTGTTTTCAGAGAGGACAACAGTTGTCTGATATATTTTGGTGCTCCTTTGTTTGGTGAGTATATGTTAATGAGTGTTATTTCTTCTTGAAGTACTGTCCCCTTGATCATAATGTAGTGACCATTGGGGTCTCTTTTTATCTTTTTGAGTTTTGAAATCTGTTTTATCTGATATAAGTATAGCTGTTCCTGCTTTCTTTTTTGGTCCATTTGCTTGTAGGATTGTTTTCCATCCTTTAACTTTGAGCCTATTTTTATCTTTTGTAGCTAAATGTGTTTCCTGGAGACAGCAAAAGGTTGGGTTTTGTTTCTTAATCCAGGCTGCAACTCTGTGTCTTTTTATTGAAGAGTTTAGTCCATTTACATTTAGAGTTAATATTGATATGTTAACATCTGTATTTGCCATTGTGTTTGTCTTTCCTTTGATTTTATTTATTTATTCTTTTAATAACTTTTTTTTTTTTGGCCTTCTTTCATTGTTATTCGTCCCTCTGAGGTTCTGGCTTTAGGACTCCTTGTAGTATTTTTTGGAGTGGGGGTTTAGTTGCAATGAAATTCCGGAGTTTCTGTTTGTCTGGGAAGGTCCATATTCTTTCTTCAAAGAGGAAGGAGAGCTTTGCGGGATAGAGTATTCTTGGTTGGCATCTGTTTTCTTAGAGTCTGTTGACTATGTCCCTCCACTCTCTCCTTGCCCGTAGTGTTTCTTCGGAGAAGTCTGATGTCAGCCTGATTGGTTTTCCTTTGAATGTTATCTGTTTCTTCCCTCTTGCCAGCTTCATTATTTTTTCCTTGTCCTGGATTCTTGGGAGCTTTACTATTATGTGTCTTGCTGTATTTTTCCTTTCGTCGTGGAAGTTTGGTGTTCTTCTTGCTTCTTGTATATCAATTTTCAGCTCCTTCTTCACATTTGGGAAGTTCTCTTCAATTATCTCTTTGAATATTTTCTCTGTTCCTACATCTCTCTCCTCTCCTTCTGGTATTCCTATAACTCTTATATTTCCTTTCCTCATGGAGTCAGATAGTTCCCGAAGTCTTTCTTCGTTCTTTTTCCTTCGTACTTCTCTTTCCTTTTCTGTTTGGTTCTTTTTATTTCTGTGTCTTCAAGATTACTTATTCGTTCTTCCATTTCATCTATTCTGCTTTCATTGCTTTTCCCAGAATTCTTTAGTTCTTCCATTAATTCTTTGATCTCCTGCATTTCTTTTACTTCCCTCTTTAGGGACTCAATTTCTTTCTTCTGACCATTGCTTTCCCTCTCTATGGACTCAATTGCATTCTTCTGATCGTTGATTATTTTTCCCTTATCATTGTTTTCCTTTATGACTTCTGTCAGTTTTTTAATCACGGCAATTTTAAATTCTCTTTCTGGAAGGCTCAGAAATTCTTCCAAGTTATTGTCGTTGCAATCTGGGGGCTGGCTTTCTTTTTGTGGTGTGCTTTTTCTCTGGAGAGTTGCTAGGTTGCGTGTGATTCTTCTCCTCCCTACTGTCTGTTTTCTAATTTGCCGTATGCGTTGGGACACTGTGTTGTTGGGACTGGCCGGCATCTTGGGTGGGCTTCTCTGTTCCCCTCTGGTTCTTCCAGGAGTCATCTGTCAGTTTCAAGCAGTCTTTACTGGAGAAAGGTCCCTGTTCTAAAATGTCGATGTGGGGACACACTCCCCTGTGCGCCTGGTCTGCCCCAGCGGTGGGTTCCTGCTCCCCTCTGGGCTTGGACTGCAGGCCAGAGGGTGTCTGGCGTGGGCGAACTTCCCCCGCTCACCTCTGGCTCCTGAGGAAGCCTTCTGCAGGTAGTCTTTACTGAAGAAATGTCCCTGTTCTAAAATGGTGATGTGGGACACACTCCCTGCGCGTCTGGTCTCAGGCACACTCTTCTGCGCGCCTGGTCTGCCCCAGCTGTGGGTGCTCGCTCTCCCTGTGGGCTCAGACTACTGGTCGGAAGGGGCCCGGTGTGGGCTAACTCCCCAGCTGGCCACTAGCTCCTTCAGGAGCCTGTGCTGGCTTCAAGTCGCTAGGTGGCGCCAGAGATCTCTCCTAGAGCCCTTGGGGAGCTGATTTTCCACCCCGTGGGACAGGGAGCAGAGCGGGGATACCATGACTGACTTTTTGAAGAGCCCTTGCCAATTATCTTTCAGAATGTCTCACACACAGAACGTCTGATTATTTTGTGATTTGATTCAGTTAAACATTTTTGGTAAGAATACTACATTATCTTTCAGATAGTCCCGCAGTAGAATGTCTGACTATGTTTGATGATTAGATTCAGGTTAAGCATTTTTTAGATCTTTCTTTTTATTTTTGCAAGAAGAACTGGGGTGTAGGTCAGAGGTGCAGGGTGTGTGCGTGTGTGTGTGTGAGTGAGAGAGAGAGGATTCACCAGAAACAGAGTGGGGAGCACAGCAGGTGGATTTACTGAAATACACTGCTGAGGGGAGGAACAGGCGGAACAGGAGAGGTCTGCTGTACCACATGTGTGTTAGCTCTCTCGCTAGGTATCGAATTTAGGCTATAACAGTGTTAGTGCTGAGACTTTACCCTTAGGCCACCAGCGAGGTCCCAGGTTAAACATTTTTGATAGGAATACTACACATGTGAAATTGTGGACTTCTTATCATATCTGATCAAAATTCTCAGTGTCAAACTATCCCACAATTGGTGATATTAAATTTGATCTCTAGGTTAAAGTGGTGTATGTCAGATGTCTGTTGTAAAGGCACATTTTCTCCTCTGTAATTATTAAGTAAACTGAGGGATGATACTTTTCAGACCATGTAAATACTCTGGTTCCCAAGGATCATAAACACAACGGTTTTACCATCCACCGATGACTCGGTTAAATCAGTCATTATGCTGGGCTCTAAAATGGTGATTTTGTCATCACATTGTACAATTAAACTGGGTGAAATGTATAGACTATAAATTAAAGCTCAATACAACTGCTTTTTAAAAAAATAACTCAATAACTTAGTCTATATTTGTTCCATTTCCTGTTAACATATTTTTTTTCTGTCAAGAAGTGACTGCAGTTAAAGCATTTTATAAATAAGGTATTCAAGGTGAGGGTGAGCTTAAAAAAAGAATTCTGTTGAAATATATTCTAAAATGTGGTTCTCTAATTCTACCATTTCTTATACAATTATTAGCTGGTATGCTTTTATAAAGATTTTCCCCCTTATCTCCGCCTCCCCCGCTTTTTTTTGCAGGGGAATATCACTGTGGACTCTGGGTTTTTTTTCATTTCAATATATTATAATCCACTACTGGTATTATTGTTTTTTAATTTTACTTTTCTATTCAAAGGAACGTTGCATTATAACTTTACCTAAGTTTCAGGAGTGCAATATTGAGAATTAATATGGCATTATTCTATTTGATGTTCAAATTAATCTAATTTGGTCAGTACAATCCCATTCAAGTACAATCTTGCATCTCAATGTAACCTCACTAGTCTTTATAAACAATCTTTTTTTTTTCTGGAATAAAATGTCCTAAACTTAACCTATACTTTTCCTGTCTGACACCTGAGAGCAAGTATTTCCCCCAAAAGCCTTGGTTCCTTTTAATGGGGAAATTATTTTGAAACCAAGATTTAAGTGTTAAGTGTGTTCATTGCAACTGGGATATCTGTTAATGCTTCTTGGACCTTTCCAGGTATAGAATAAGAATATGCATTCATACTAACATTTGAATTCAAATTTATAGTACAAATAATAAGGATGAAAAGGAAAAATAAGATCTCTTATCTTTCAATGCAAAGCTTGGTTTCTATTATTATTAATATATTAATGTCTTGCTTTATCCTACTATATATAAAATAGCAATATTGGCATTATACTTCTGAAAGTAACAATAAACCTATTAAGAATGTTTAAGATTGCTTTGCTGTTCTTCTTATCTTAAAGATTCCATCCTAGTGGAAAAACCAGAATAAGGTTTATAGAGAAAAAATGAAGGAACAAAAAAAGTAATGGTGGGATACAAATTGGAACTGTAGAGATAGAGCCAAGATATGGTCCTATACTCCTGCCAACAAATTTTCCTCCAAGTACAACTTTAAAAAGCAACCATAATCCTCACCATGTACCTCACCAGCTCATTCCCTGAATTGATCCGCCTATCTTTCTTCCTGAGATGGGTGTTATGTTATTTGCTAAGGTTCTAGAGCTGGGGGGAGGGGGGAAGACTTGGACATGACAGTGGCCATTCCTGGGGGAATGGCCTTAGGGATGGCATAGGCTCTGATGCGCCCAGACTGGCACAGGGGACCTCCACAGTGCATGTGAAATAAAGTATTACATCTTGACTTGGCCCTGGGACATCTCAAGCAGTCCTGCAACACTGGTCTGGTTATAAC
Source organism: Talpa europaea (assembly GCF_964194135.1). Taxonomy (NCBI): domain Eukaryota; kingdom Metazoa; phylum Chordata; class Mammalia; order Eulipotyphla; family Talpidae; genus Talpa; species Talpa europaea. The sequence continues at coordinate 66,294,242 of NC_140081.1, forward strand.
ATAAGCAACAATAGAGTGCCAAACCCTCCTAAATAGACACTTCTCCAAAGAAGACATAAGAACGGCTACAGACATATGAGAGAATATTCAACATCACTTATAAGGAAAACGAAAATCAAAATCACAACGATTTATCACCTCACCCTGTGAGAATAGCTATCTCAGAACAACTTGAAACAACAAATGTTGGAGAGGATACAGAGAAATAGGAACATTTGTCCACTCTTAGTGGGAATGCAATAGGGTAGAGTCTTTGTGGAAAACAGTATGGAGACTCCTCAATAAAATAAAAATAGAAATACCGTATGATCCAGCAATACCACTGCTAGGAATTTACTCAAAGAATATGAAAGCTCTAATACAAAAAAACTTGGGCATATCTACATTCATATAGCAGCATTATTCACAATAGCCAAGACATGGAACTACCCTAAATGCCCACTAATAGATCACTGGATAAAGAAATTGTTGAATATATACTCAATAGAATACTACTGTTATTACAAAAGATGAAATAGTGTCCTTTAGGACACAATGGATAGATTTTGAGGTGATTATGCTAAGTGAAATGAGCCAGAAAGTGAAAGACAGTTATTACAGAATGGTTTCACTCACGTGGAATATAAATAACCAAAGAAATGAAACTGGCAAGAGCAAAAGTATTTCTTAGACTCTGTTCAAAAATTATACTGATTGCCAAAAGTCCTGTTTCTATCCCTGTCCTCCCACCCCCAATCCGATTCACCCTCACATTCATCAGTTTCAAGTTTAATCTTCCTGTGCCTCATTTAATTAAAATAAATAATGCTAGTTCTTCAGAAATAATATAGACGTACCATGAGTTAAGTAAAACCCCTCCGAATGGACTCTGATTTGAACGCCGCCACTGTACACACAACTTGACGTATCACATTTTCTATTTTCAAACCAGATGGCTTGGTGTTACAGATAAACTCCTACCTGAATTCTCCTCAATCCACTGTAGAGAATCCATATGAGCATTCAGAATTTTGCAGATCTGCTGGAGCTAAAAACACAAGATTTTCAGATTATGATTATGTTAAAATGGTAAACAAAACTAAACCAAAAATTGAAATTAAGAAGTGTTTTTTTCATTTCTGCTACTAAGAAATAGACTGAGAATTTACTAAATGTTAATGGCTTTTTTTGTTGTTTCATATTTTAGTGTTCACATCTATGTTAGTTCAATCTCATTATTTTATAACTGTCAAGAATTTGATTCCTAAAATTCAATGAGAAATTATCACAGTATAAAAATAAGTAAAGAACACTAAGAGATATTTCACAAGATGTACATATAAAAATTTAAAAATTACCTCCTGTCAACCAAATCAACAATTTTTACTAAGTGGGAATATTCTGTTATGAAGTATGTGGGGAAAATAGGTATGTTCATATATAGTCAACAGTAATTGATGTAACCCTTAAAAATGTAAATTTTACAAAACATATCAAATTCTTGAAATATTCATGCCTTTTCTACTTCTAGAGACATATCCAGAGGAGAAAATCAAATCCAAACAAATCTGGTCATGGGGAAATTTTAAATGATAAAAATAGGGAATATCTCCACTAATAAAAAAAGATTGACTACATTAAGGTAAAGTCACTTATAATGAAATGTTATAGTCATTAAAACTATGATTTTAAATAATGGTTTAAAATTTGGGAAAATACCATGAAAGAATATCAAAAGAAGATAGAATATAAAACTTTATATAGTATGCTTCTAATGCTGTTTAAAGCAAAAAAAGTATTTTAACCAGCATAGCAAAATGACTTGAAACAAATATACCAATATATTAGAATAATATAGGTGATTTAATCATTTTTACAGATTCCTGTGCCCCATTTAATTAAAATAAGTAATGCTAGTTCTTCAGAAATAATATAGATTCCCATATTTTCCAAGTTTAATACATTGAATAAATATTAACTTAGTATTTCAACAAATATTCTAGCAAAGTCTAGGATAACATTGAAAATAGGAAATTAAAATGTTATCAAACTTAATAGTATGTAATAAAAACAGTAAATTTAATATATTTTAACATAATAAATAGAAATACAAGAATGAGTTGGAAAAAGGAGAAAAGTGACTGAATATCATACACAATAATATGGACTTCCTTAATAAAATTTTAGATGTTAGGCAGTCTCTCCCATCTTCCCTCCAAAAAGGTAAAAATAGACAGTATCACCATGGATACTATTAAACATACTTGCTATTTTTCTACCCTGACTTATGGCCCATAGTAATGAAGCTTTGTTGACCTGGTTACAATAAATTATTGTACCCAGAGAATATTATTGTTCAGCAAATGTTTTCTCTGCTTCCTGTCCAATGATTTATGCTATCTGCGGAAAGAGATGAATTGTTGCTGATCTCTTGCTTCTTTTGTCCTGTTATCAAGCAGCAATTATCTTTTCATTCACTCATCTTAAACATCTCAATCACCCATGCCAGGAAAAACAAAAACAAAAAAGACTCAAACCAGTTACTACTAGCTATTAAAGTAAAACAAGGCTAAGGAGAGAAAAAAAGGATAAGAATAGGATTATAATTTCCTTCCTCACTTGACTTACTCTGTTCAGAACACTTCTCTTGCATTAATTCAACAATGAGAGAATAGACATTAGCTCTGCTTCATAGCTAAATCTGCATATATTCATCTACACATCAAAATTCTATTACAATCAAATAATTATGAGTTTCGGAATCACAACAGTGATCTAATATTTCATTAAAAAGAAAATTTAAATTGAGTCAACTCTTGATCATCTGTGTGAACACAGGGAAATGGCAGCATGGATAATCCTAGACTAATTTATATTTGTCTTTGTTCAACTTTAGATTCACCCAAAGTAGAGAACAGCATCATTTTTATAGCTGAAAGGAACTTCGAGATTATTGAGTCTACCCTTGACATATTGCAAAAGAAGGAGCCAAGATCAGAGGGATTAAGTGACTTAAAATTCTAATGTTTTCTCAACTATAACATGTTGTCTCTTTATAATTAAAATAGCTAGCAATATGTAAAGAACTGCCTGTATATAATTGGGCAAAGAGCTTACTAAAATATAATCACCACTTATGTATATGTTATTCATCCTCACCGACCCAGATCCTGGCCCCATTCCTAATCACAATCAACTGATAGAAAGTACAATGGAAACATCCACAATGGTCAATTCCTCTTATCATTACTGCCATGGAGTGTGACTGGGGGAAATGAGAACTCTATTTAGCTGCTATGTCAATAGGGGAAGGTATAGGAATAGTAAGGTATAGGTACAGTAAGATAAAGGGAATAAAACAACCGTTTCTTACCACCAAATTAATTCAAGGCATATCAATCCTCTCATTTACATTATGAGTTAAGTAAGTAGGACTCTATGGAGCAGGTGGAAAGCTAATAATCATATTTAACAAAATTTCTATGGGAAAACATTTCATATCTCAAATAGTTGATTTGTTAAACTTTTAAGATCTAATCTAATCACAAATTAAAGATTGCCTGGATATACCTAACAGACTCAAACATATATACTCACAATTATATGAGTATATAATTATGTAAAAGTGAAGAACAAGCTAACTAATGAGTAACAGAAAACAAATAAGAACAAAGAATAGGGAGAAACCCTAAAAATTTAGGAAGAAAATTCTTTTTTTAAACCCTCCTGGGAATAATGACAAAAAACTTAACATTTTTGGTCCCTAAATATTTCCTCCACTACTAACTACACCCATGAGCTTTTTATCTCTAGAGGCAAGTAAGGAACCTTCTAGAGAACAGGAGAAGGTGCCCAGATAAAAGAGCCACAGAATGTTAATTTCATACTAAATCTTAGTTGTCCAAAAAGATAAAGCAGTTACCATACCGGGTCAGTAGTGTCAGCTGGACTTCCAAAACTATTCAGGTGCTCAACAATGTCCTTGAGATCTTGAGTCATTTGTTTCAGCTGAGCATCTATATTTTCTGCTGATTTGTAACTGAAAAAAGCAGGTAAAATAAAGAGATTAACAAGAAATGTTTCTTCCATTATTTATTGTTATCGACATACAAAGATGATACTGCCAACTGGTTTTGCCCCAGTTCCCCTACTTTCTCAATGATTAATAGCACGTTTTTAATGGACACAGCATTCATGACCTTTTCATTGCCATAGTCTAAAAGACTCCACAGATGAAGGCTTTTATCCACCTTGCCATTTTTACAGTCAGCTATGTACCCTCTGGATAATGTTCCAGGGAAACTCTTTGAAGCAAAGGAACTTTTTAGGTGTCAAAACAAACTCATAGGAAGTTTAGATATATGAGAAGTTATTTGTTCTTTAGCAATATTCAGTAAGTGCTGAGATATCTTCAATGATCTTAAACACATAAATTTTCAAAGTAAAACCTTATACAAATATACTCCATCATTCAACAAAAGATGCTTCGAAAAATGAGATTCATAATAATCAAAGGAAGATAAATCTGCTAAGTTGACAACAAATTGATCAGTTGGCTAAATCTCAGTACACACACACACACGCACACACACACACTCTCTTAACCTAGTCAATGAATATGTTTATGAGCATTAAAGTCACCAGAGGCTTTTTCACCCTTGATATCAATAAAGATTAAATGATTCAATTACATTTATAGATAACTGTTTATTGCCTTTCTGTCCCAAACTACTTATAGGTAATTGGTTGGTTAGATTGTTGAAAATTCTAATAAAGATTTTCACAATATAAATCTTGCTACATAAAAGCAATAGGAAGGGAACTAATGTTTTAATTATTTTTTCAAACTATAGTTAGGATCCATTGTCCAAAAACATAACTATATATTTCAGCAAAATGACAGAATGCATGAAAAGCAATGCCAAGAAAAGAAATGTTCACAAAGGTGGAAATGCAAAAGCAGAAACAGAATTAAGGTCAGTACAGATTAGTCATACTTACCATATTTAAAGCACTTACAAAAAGTTAACTTGTCAAACCTTTTAAAAATAAGCTGTCTTAACTCAATAATTCATTGACAAAATGAGTCCAATTTACTCTCAATTTAGTTTATGTAGCACATTCATACAAGTTCTCCTAACAACACTTTATGTCAAATCTCAGTTCTGGAAAGATAAAGTTACTATAGAAACACTGGCAATGTATCGACCAAAGGTAAAGGCTGAATAGCACACAAATAAAACATATCCAGCCCAAGACATTGACAAAATCATTCAATCTCTGAAAGCTTTGTAGTTAGTCTCCCAAAGTGCCTTTAAAATAGCATATGATTGATCTCTGAAGCAACTATATGAACATTAGCTTTAAAAGGAGTCAATACAAATAGGAGTCCAGAAATATTCCACAATACTATGATACCACACACATAAAATTTGTATTTCTAACTTAAGAACAAACTTGACAAACATAAAACTTTTACAATGCTTATATATAAGCTTGAGATTAATAACATTATATAAAATACTATAATAATTCAGAATGATTATTTTCAAGTATCATGAAAAGATAAATGGAAAAAGTCAAATAAGATGATAAATGACAACTATGAGAATTTGTCCTTTTCCTTCTGACTTATCTCACTTAGCATAATGGATTATGGTGGAGGACTATGAGTGCCTTGGTGATGGGTGTGGTATGGTAACATACACATGAAGAGTGTCAATCATATGCAGTGTTGTAAGCCAATGTTACCTCAATAAAAGTAAATAAATAAAAATTTGTCGTTTCCTCCCACATTTCAATCAATTTTACCCATTCTTTAGTAACTAAGTTCTGGCACATTCCTTGATCTTTCTTCAGTGACCTACGTGTTCTCATGTTCCCCATCTGCATGCTGCAGAGAAAGAGACCCATTCTGATCCTTCACAGAAGCCTCTAAAGGGATCAAGAGATCTTCTAGTTCCTTCTGCTGTGACAGGATAAAATCCAATTCTTGTTCCAGTCTGGAAAAAAAAAAAAAAAACAAGTCAACCGAAGGGCAGATGAAAATAATTTGGAGTGACAAAATAAATTTCATAAACTACAACAAGGAAATAAATCAGACCAAGAGATAAATCTTCAACCTTCCAATCTAGGAAATCTAAGGTTCTACCTTTTCTGATCCTGTTTCACTTTTTCCACCTCTCCATGTAAAACAGTAATCTACAAAGAGAAATAAGAGTACAAATATGTCACTAACTGAATTTTTTGCAGTAAATTTTAGAGCAGTATCAATTTTCTTACACAAATATGAAAGATGTCCTAATTCAGGGTGTACATTACCTAAGAAAAATATTTTAAGTTGATCACCCATATTGGAATAGAAAATTAACCACAAACCACAGGTCTAGCTTCTTTCATTCATCTGAAAATACTTGTATAATGCAAGTAGATTAATGAGCATAGCGTCTTACCTTCTCACCATTCTCAATCAATATACGGTCCCAAGCATTGACCTGGGTGGCATGGTGAAGAAAGTATTTCTCTTGATCCTCTAGCTCAAGGTTCCACTTGTATAACAGACCCTGCAGCTGACCATATGTCATCATGGGAGTTACCAGTGCACTACAAAAAAGATGAGTATGATCACATGACTACACTTTTATCCTTGAACTAAATTTGTCATGTGCTTCAATCATTATTCTTTTTTATTTCTGAGTAGTTTTCCATGGCATTGTGGATGTATCATAGTTTAACTCTTCACCCACTGATGGGCATCTAATGACTGTGACTATAAAAGGGCAACTCAGGAGGGAACCTTGGGATAAAACTGTTCCTTATCTTGACAGTGTCAATGTCAATATCCAGAATATGATATTGTACTACTGTATTTCAAGATGTTATTGTTGAGGAAAACCAGGTAAAGAACACACAGGATTTTTTGCTTTAATTTCTTATAAGTATATATTTCTTATAAGTACATGGCTTTATTTCTTATAAGTACATTTACCTTAAAATAAAAAGCTCTATTTAAAAAATGAGCAATTAGAGAGGAACATGGCATACATTTTATGAACACAGGCTCTGAAGCTTGACTGCCTGAATTTTAACCCTGACTCAATCATTGTCAAGTAAGGGTGTGACCAGGATCAAATTATAAAATATCTATGTATGCCGGTTTTCTCATGTATAAAAAGGAACAAACTATATGCTCTAGAATGTTCATTGCAGCACTATTTATAATAGCTAGTACATGGAAGCAGCCTAAATGCCCATCAATAGACTATTAGATCAAGAAGATGTAGTATGTCCACACTATGGAATACTATTCAGCCATAAGGAAAGAGGAAATGCAGCCATTTACAGCAAAATGTTAGGAATTCAAGGGAATTATGTGTAGTTAAGCAAGTCAGAAGGACAAAAACAAACACTGGACATTTACATAATGGACAATTTGACAAAGTAAAATACATAACAAAAACTAGCAAAACATTAACAAATGCTACAAGGGTTTTGAAGTTAAGAGGAAGAAGAGGGGAGAAAGGAACAAGATGATGTTAAGAAATGGTGGTGGGGAAAAAGAAAACAATTACTGAAAAATTTTTCAATTTTTTTCCACCAATTTAAAAATGTAATCAAAAAGAGAACTTACTTCATAGGGTTATTGTGAGGATTATATATAATATAATACATATAAAAGCAGTCATACTGCTAAGCATATAGTAATTATACAATAAATGTTATCTTTTAATCATAATAGTAATTAATAATTGTATTATGGTATTAATGAGAAGACAAAGGTACGCTATTGTTCAACTTCTTAAATTATAGAACTCCGTCCACTAATTGTACCTTTGAGTCACCTAAATTTCAAACACTATTCTAAAGTTATGTGAGCAAATAATATTCCATGGAGCTAGAAAGAATTATGCTCAGTGAAATAAGTCAGAAGGAAAAAGATAAATATCAGATGGTTTCACTTATAGGAGGAATATAGGGGAACCAAATAAGACATCAGGGGAAAAAATAATAATAATCCAAAACACAAGAAAACAAAAAACAAACAGACAATTATAAATCAGAGACATCCTGCAGGGGAGGAGGAGGGAGAGGGTTCAGAGGGAGGGAGGAGCACAGGGGACTGTGGTGATGGTTCATGGGTGCACTGGTGAAGGAAACTCTATGGGGACTACATCTCAGGGGGAGATTAAAAAAAAGCAAACATTGTTTAAAAATGAACAATGATGTAAAAAATATATGAAAAAATAAAAGAAATAATAAAAAGAAAAATTTCCAAAAAAGCTATGTGAGCAAATTATGCTTTGTGCATGATAAGTAAAATGAAACTCACACAAAATTCATATAAATAGACTTACTTAATGGTTGAAGTAAAAGGCACAGAAGTCATATTGGCTGAATCACTGATATTAATCCCAGCTGACACGGGTTGTTTTAGATTCAAAGCAAAGTCACTGGTGGTGATGGTAGTGGTGGTAGTAGTGACAGTGGTGGTGGTAGTTGTTGATGTAGCTGTAAGTGAGAAATGAGAAATTTCCTTTATTTAGTCCTTGAATGTTCAAGGAAAAAACTCTACAAGCATTTTAAAATGTTATTTTGAATAAAAAGTTATTGTGGATTGAAGTCAATGTTGTTGTAACATGAAGTGATACATGCTAGGTCAGGTATCCGTGTTAACCTTTGTGCTGAAAATGAAATACCCTGGATAAACTTGTAGAAAAAGAAAAATTCATAACCTAATCAGGCCTATAACCATGAAAGAAACTGAATTAATACTCAAAACGTTTCCCCAAGAGAAATCTCTAGATCCACATCCTAGAAATTTTAAAATCTTACTAGCTACAGAAGGAGCTGCTCAACCTATACCAACAAATTTTAATCAAATTTATAGCACTAAGTATAAATTTATAGCACTAAGTATTCCCAGTTGAATTTGTTGGGGCACCAACTACAGAGAACAACATAATATTACCTATTACCCTTTTAATTAAAAACAGAGAGGAATTTATATAGGATCCTTTAGAAACTTTTGGTTAATATTCAAGAAATGTCCAGAAAAGGCAAGTCTGTGGAGATAGAAAGTAGATTATTATTTGTATGGAGCTGAGATCTTATTGGGATGATAGAAATGTTCTCAAACTGGATTATAGTGATGGTTACACAATAAAATTAATAAAAATTCAGTAAGGTTAATAAAAATCACTGAATTATACACCTAATTTCATGATATATGTTATGTCTCATTGAAGATAATTTAAAATTACTGTGGTCAAGAATTCATCTCCTCTTACAGGCAAAGATATCAAAGACAGGAAGAGAAAGAAACCTTCCTGTCAGAGGGCAAGTGTTTTATTGAAAATGGAATTCATCCAATAATTTAAACTCCCAACCTCAGTCATGATTATAGTTACAAAATCTATTATAGCTGAGAAGGATGCTGTTTACACACATCAAAAGTTTTTTTAGAATCTTAGTCCTGTCTCAAAATTGTAAGTCTATGTGGCAGAAAGCACAACTCAAGTGGCGACTAGCAACTTTAACCAACGTTTACCATGTCAACTGCACAAAAGGATGGGGATGGTACGCTGCTGTTCTTCACACACAACTAGGCATTAGCAATACCCGACAAATTTTATCCCCAAGCTATGGTGATCATCTTGCTGTAATACAGTTTTGGGAGGACCATGTTACAGTAAGGATTACAATAACAAAGTCTAATGGTAAACATGGCATTGTGAAGATGCCTCAAAAGTACAGTAAATTTACATGGACCTGTGAAAAAGAACTGCCTGAGAGATGTATACAGAATTTAATATTCTCAAAAGAAGCTGGGGTTATGAGATAATTAATATCCCATTTCTCAGCTCAAAGCACCCAGATATTTCTTTTTAAGAGGAGAGGTCACAAACACCACACAGTGTCAATTAAAACTCCAAAATACAGTCAATCTTTTTGTTATGTTCTGCGTCTGGCGGATAAAATGTAAGCACTATAAACCTCGTCTACATAGAAGAATGCACTGCAACAAGGTTCCCATTTATTTAAATGGGAAATATAATTTCCTGTCTTATTCAAACAGATAGTAAGATTTCCCTTCAAACATACTTGGCAAAACTCTTACTCCTATTCCTGTTAGGTTCAAGTTGTCTGAAAACATCACAGTGTTAATGAACTGTACACTTAAAAAATCACTTTAAGCTTTAATAATCATGTTACTATAAAATTCACAGGTAAAACTGTGACAACTATATTTGTAAGCAAAGCTATTATTGATATAAGGAATTACAGATGGGATCAAGCACAATAACAATTTTGAGATGCAGGAGTTCCATACTTTATATTGTCAAATTGAGTTAAGTAGCCTGATCCGAATTAATATTTTCTTTGCAACTAGTAACTTACCTGAGAGCCCAGTAGCAGCAATGGAGGTAGAAACATCTGACAGTGAGGTAAACAGCATAGTGCTTGAATCAGTAGTGGCAAGAGCAGATGCTTGAATCAAACCTAGAAATCAAAATAACAGAGAAATATATCACTAAAATGATTTTTAAAAAGTAAAACACCATTATAATTTAACAAGTTTCAATTATATGGAGAAATATAAACAAAGCAAGGGAAATCAGTTACCTTGAAATCTAGTATCAATCATAGGAAGTAAAAGCCTGATTAAAAAAGTAGTTCATCAGTACTGCTTACTATAGCCAGCCTTTTAGCACCACCATAACAAAGAAATTCAACTCTACTGAAAAAGTAAGAGGGAGATCCGCTTCCAAAATTGAGACATAAGAAGTCCTGAAGCCCCATTCCCAGTGAAATGACCATAATTGGTGAAAAAAAAGTATTTATTGTTTTGAGATATCTGGAAATTGTCCCCAAAAGCATAAAGCAAATGAAGGAGCAATTATTTATTTCAAGAAAATATACCAAAACTTAATAACATTAGTGACAGTTTGTGGCATATTAACAACAGCCCACTGCCTGCCTTGCCTCCTTCCCCCTACTCACCTTGACGGAAACTATACTCCAGGCAGGAGTGACCAAGAGGACCAGACTCCCTGTTCTCTCAGCTCCCAGCCAAGGGATACAGTATCTCTCATTGAGAAGAGCAGTAGCTAGCATTTTTTATTGCCTCCAACACAGAGTTAAAAGTGAAATTCCTGGTGAGTACAGCAAAGAGCTGAGAGGTTCCCTTCCTCCGGTCAGTCATCACTCAGGGCAGAGGCTGTACCCCAGGCACAGCAGATTGAGATTACCGGGGCCCCATCAACTTACCCTGACTGCTTTGCCCTCGCCCAATTGTAGGGCTGAGGTTTCATGTATGAAGATATAAGCAAGAAAACCATGTGCTATTGCCACTGCTCAGCACCCAAAGCACTAGTTTAAAGATCTTCCCCAGGAGTAAAGGTAGCCCATAAGAACAGACGACTCCCAAGCTATCTCCCAAAGAATTGATTTTTTTTAATTTAATTTTATTTATTTATTTTTAAATAAATTTTATTTTTATATTCCCCATACAATTGCAACCCCCTTATTTTGACCCCAATCCCTCCCCTCCCCGCACCCCACCCCCTATAGAGAGTCTCTGGTTCATAGTTTTTTGTTGATTTTGATTTTCACTTTCTTATAGTTATTCCCAAAGAATTGATTTTTGAAATGCAAAACATTATTGAAAGAAACTAAAGATATTCTAAATAAATAGAAGGATTTCATGTTCATGGATTAGTATTAAAATGGTGTGGTAGGGCCTCTACGGTGGTGCAGCGGTTGAGCGCTGGGCTGAGTAGCTGCCCACAGCCTCTGCAGCGCCAGTTCCATGCCCGGCCTCCGGGTGAGGGTCCCACATGGCGCGTAGACCTTTCCTGCCGCCCGCTGCTCCCCTCAGCAGTGTACTTCGGTCCTTCTGCCTGTTCTGCTCCCTGCTCTGGCTCTGGTGAATTCTCTCATCCTCCCATGCTTCTGACTGTACCCAAGGCTTGTATAATAAATAAATAAATAGAATCTTTTTTAAAAATAAAAATAAAATAAAATGGTGTGATAGACAAAAAATGGTCCCTACAGGTGGTGGCAACCTAATACGCAGAGCCTGTAACCCTATTTCCTTACTTGACAAAAGAAACTTTATAAATACGATAAAGGTTAAGTACCTTGAGATAGGGAGATCATCCTGGATTATTGCAAAAAGTAATGACAAGATTTTTACTTTATTATAATTAGTCTTTTTCCTGGTCCCTTATTTAGGTTTTCTAAATTCCTGCTATGAGTGAGACCATCCAGTATTTTTCTTTTCCTTTCTGGCTCAGTTCGCTGAGCATGATCCCTTCCAGCTCCATCAACAAGCAACTATAAACCAGAGACACACTACGGGGGTGGGGTGGGGAGGAGTGGGGGGGAGGCAGGAAGAGGAGGAAGGATTAGGGTCAAAATAAGTGGAGTGGGAATTGTATGGGGGATATAACCATGATGAAAATGCATATATTGTGCAAAAATGAAAAATGATATAAAAATATACAAAATAAAATTTTAAAAAAGTAATGACAAGAATCCCTAAATGTAGACCTATTTTCCAGGCTGTGATCAGAGGGAGAAGTGACTATAAAAGAATGGTTAGAAAGATACAAAATTCCTGATACTGATGGAATTTAAGACAAGAAAACATACTCAATGTCATTAGTCATTAAAAAGTGCAAATCAGGGCCTCCCTAGGTGGCACAGCGGTTGAGCACTGGGTTGTGAAGCTGCCCACAGCCTCTGCAGCACCGGTTCAATCCCCGGCCACAAGTGAGGGTCCCACATGGAGCGCAGACCTCTCCTGCCGCGCCCGCTGCTCCCCTCAGCAGTGTATTTCATCCGTCTACCTGTTCTGTTCTCCGCTCTGGCTCTGGTAAATTCTCTCACCCTCCTGTGCTTCTGACTATACCCAGTGCTTGTATAAATAAATAAATAAATCTTTTTTAAAAAAAGTGCAAATCAAAACCACAATGAAATACTAGTTCAAACCTACTAGGATGGCTATAATCATAAAGAAAGGTAATATCAACTGTTGGCAAAGTTGTGGAAATATCGGAAACCTCATACACCGCTACCAGGAATGTAAAATGTTACTGCCTCTTTCAAAATTGTCTGACACGTCTTCAAAGTGTTAAACATAGTTAGCATATGACCCAGTAATTTGACTTCTAGATATCTGGACAAAATAAATGTAAACACATATCCACTCAACAACATGTAATGAAGTTCATAGAACATTATTTCCAATAGACAAAAGATGGGAACAACCTTAATGAAAATCAAGTGATGAATGGATGAATAAAGTGTGGTATATCTACAACAGTTGCATTTGGTCATAACAGGAAAATCAAGCTTTGATACATGCTAAAACACAGAGGAGTCTTGAAAGCATAACTTTTACTTAAAGAAGCTAATCACAGGGCCTCTCCGGTGGCGCAGTGGTTGAGCGCTGGGTTGCGAAGCTGCCTGCAGCCTCTGTGGCCCCGGTTCGATCCCTGGCTGCCGGGCGAGGGTCCCACATGGTGCGCAGATCTGTCCTGACACCCGCTGCTCCCTTCAGCAGTGTACTTGGTCACTCTGCCTGTTCTACTCCCCACTCTGGCTTTGGTGAATTCTCTCACCCTCCCGCGCTTCTGACTGTACCCAGTGCTTATATAAATAAATAGATAAATCTTTTAAAAAAAAAAGCTAATCACAAAAGACCACAGAATATATTATTCCATTTATATGCAGTGTCCAGAATAGTGAAATATAGAGATAGGAAGTAGTTGCTAGGGACTGGGGGGAGATGAAATGGATAGTGACTGCCAATGGGTGCAGAGTTTCTTTAGGGGATGATGAAAACATCCTAAAATTGACTATGATAATGACTATACAGCTCTGTGAAAATACTAAAAACAAATTAATTATACAAAGAAATAAATCTAAAGAAACTACACAAAGACACAAGTAAGATTAATTGGTTAAGTGAAAATGGAATTCATTTCTTTCAACCTTGCTACAGATCACTGTACATGGCATATGGTAGTAAGTGCCCTATAAATATTTATGTTGAATTAAGCCAACATTTTCCAGACAACAAGATATAATCACATATTATATTTCCTAAAAATAAAAAACTGCTGTCAGGTGCCAGTAACACAAAAGGTGGGCACCAAGATCACACCTACTAGTTCCTCTGGCTTAGAAGAAATTTCCCTCGGGCTTCTGGTCATTTGGCTGCCGTTTTATGTCCTATTTTAGAAGCTGAGGACATGAGTAGGAGTTACCAAAAATGACTGAGATGACACACCTAGTAAATGATCAAGATGGCACAGAGGAGGTTCCTTGCTTCATTCCTGAGACAATCATCTGAATTAATCAGATGGGCATTACACCCAGTGAATCTGTGGTTTGGGATGAAACTAGAACACCTCGTGGATATCAGAGACCAGCACAGCCTGTACCAGAAAGTACAAAGAGGAGATCCATGCTTCACTGAAGGAGAGATAGGTGGACAAAAAAATCTGGAGGTTGTGGTTGGGAAAAGGAGGTTACCTTAAAAACAGCTCTGACAGTCATTAGAAGCCCTGGGGAGAGCTAAACACTGTGGAAGTACACACCCATGAGTGAAGAGAAAAACATGCAGAGGAGCTTGGATGCTCCCTGCAAGAAAACAAGGACAGTATGCTGAACTGTATACCTTCCCTCTTATCCTGTGTGACTGCTACTGACTTCATGAAGACCACAGACAGTTTGCAGACTACAAAGTCTCAGCTCTGTACCCCAAAAAGGAAGGATATCAATGGTACCATAAACACAAGCTCCCTATACTCCAGCATATTCACAACAGCTACATTCCTCCAGGTCACTCCCCTACCCCCTGACTCAGCTGCACTAAGTTCAGATATCTGAAACTACAGAAGGCAAAAGAGGTCAAATATCTAAAATCAGATAAAACCATAGTGCCACTTGCTGGAAAAGTAGAAGTAGTTCAAATTCCTGTTACTTTATAGATACTTAAAACAAAAAGAAAATTAAAGCAGCAAAATGGGAAAACAACTAAACAAACCAACACATGACAACCTGAAACCTCATAGGAGAGAA
Organism: Talpa europaea; assembly: GCF_964194135.1. NCBI lineage: Eukaryota > Metazoa > Chordata > Mammalia > Eulipotyphla > Talpidae > Talpa > Talpa europaea. The sequence goes on from NC_140081.1 coordinate 66,309,311, forward strand.
CAATTCTCCAGAATCCAACCACAAGGACATAGGAGATTTTACCTCCCCATCAGATAAAAATTCACAATCATCATGATAAAATAATAAATTTGTCATGATAAAACAAATTTGTGGAAAATCAAAATGATCTAAAAAACTCGGAAAAGCAAATCAAAGAGATACAACAAATCCAGAAAAACAAATGAATGACTTAGAAATAAAAAAATAGATACCAAAACTTTAAATAAGAAAATAACATATTCAGAAGGTAAAAGCTCAATAGATGAGATTAAAAATTCTACAGAAAGCTATAGAAGCAGAACAAACCAAATAGATGATCAGATTAGTGATCCTGAAAGTAACAATACACAAAAGATCCAAGTGGAAAAAAACAGAAATATGGAAAAAATGAGTAAAAAAATCAAGAACTAGCTGACTTCCATAGAAAAGGCAACATAAGGCTTATGGGTATCCCAGAAGGGGAAGAGAGAAGTGGGGGAACAGAGAGCTTATTTGAAGAAATAATAGGAAATTTTCCTAAACTTGGGGAAGGAGCTAAATATACAACTTTTTAAAAAGATTTTATTATTTTTGCATAGAAGAACTGGGGTGTAAGCCAGAGGTGGGGTGTGTATGTGAGAGGATTCACCAGAGACAGAGTGGAGAGCTGAACGGGCAGATCTACTGAAATACACTGCTGAGGGGAGCAACGGGTGGGACAGGAGAGGTCTGCTGTGTCATGTGGGTTAGCTCCCTGGCCGGGAATTGAATTCAGGCTGCGCAGGTAGTAGCCATATGCAAAAAAATATGAAACAAGATCACCATTTCACACCATACACAAAAATTAATTCAAAATGGATCAAAGATGTTAAGACCTGAAACCATAAAATGCATAGAAGAAAACAGACAAAAACACTCCATGACATTGACTTCAGTTATATCTTTGTGGATTTGACTCCAATAGCAAGGGAAACAAAAGCAAAGATAAGCAAATGAGACTAACTCAAACTACATAGCTTCTGCACAGTTAAAGAAATTATCATTGAAATGAAATGATGTCCTATCAAATGGGAGAAAATATTTATTCACACTTTATATATCTGACAAGGGGCTAATACCCAAGATCTACAAAGAACTATACAACTCAACAAAAAAGAAAACCCAACCAAAAAAAAAAAAAAAAAAAAGGACAGAATAACCAAATAGACACTTTTCCAGAGAAGAAATACAGATGGCCAACAGGCAAATGAAAAAATGCTTGTCGTCAATTATCATCAGGGAAATACACAATCAAATCCACAATGAAATACCACCTAATGCCTGTGAGAATGACCCTTATGAAAAAAAAGAACAGAACAAAAAGTGCTGGCAAGGGTATAGAAAAAAGGGAACCCTCATACACTGATATACTGTCAGTGGGAATGTAGACTGGTTCAGTCCCTATGGAAAATAGTATGTCAGCTTCTTAATATATTAATAATAGATCTGTCATTGGATCCAGTAATTCCACTCTTAGGTAGCTACCTGAAAAATGCAAACCACTAATTCAAAGAGATAAATACACTTCTATGTTCACTGCAGCATTATTTACAATAGCCAAGGTATGGAAACAACCTAAGTGCCCAGCAACAGATGAATGGATTAAAAAGATGTGATGTGTAGACACAATGGAATACTACTGAGCTATGATGAACTCTTGCTATTCGTGACGACATGGATGGAACCAGAGAGGATTATGCTAAGCAAAGTAAGTCAGAAAGAGAAAAACTAATATAAGATGATTTCACCCATATTGGAATATATAGAAACAAAACAAAGAAACAGATGAAACCAAACCAAACCAAACCAAACCAAACCCTAGAAACCTGACTGTGGAATTTAGGCTATCAAATGGGTTGATAGAGGATGGGGAGCAAAGTGTGGAGGGGGCCAAATAGACTATGGTGGAGGATTTGTTTTGGTGGTGGATGTGGTGTGATAACATTATTCTGAAGAGGTATGAACCTATATATCTAGAACACATACAGTGTTATATACCAATGCTACCTTAATAAAAAATAATTTTTATAAATGTGAATTTAATTTCTATGCAAGAAATGATCTATTCTTGGATAAATTATATATTTTATGAATATAAATATTAAGTAACTCTTGATGAGAGTGCTTATAGTAATAAGTGTATATTTAATAAAACGCTAATAATTAATTGCTTTTTAATCTTTTGTTGCTTACATCTATCAGTTGAATAACTCATGGCAATGTATGTCCTAAGTCTCTGCTATCCAAAACATCTAGGGTCCACGGGGATAAAGAGGTTAGGGAGGAGATGCTGGCAAGGAATTTTGAACATTATTACATATCACCCACTATTTGAAATGTGTACAATGGAACCTTCCTGCTTCATTTAAGACAAACACCACATGTATAATACCAAAGGTGGGCCTCCCTGGTGACACAAGGTGTTAAGCATCAGCACTATGAAGCTATCAGCAGCCACTGCAGCATGAGTTCAATCCTCGGCCAGAGAGGTGACCCACATGGTGCAGCAGACCTCTTCTGACTTGCCCGCTGTATTTCAGTAGATCTGCTTGTTCTGCTCCCCACTCTGTCTCTGGTGAATCCTCTCACCACCATCCTCGCACGTCTGGCCTGTACCCCAGTTCTTGTATGCATAAATAAATAAATCTTTAACAAAATTTAAAAAATACCAAAGTTATTTTTATATTTATCACTCATTACCTACTGATGAGGTTCAATATTTTTTTAATTAATTTATTTATTTATACAAGCACTGGGTACAGTCAGAAGCGCGGGAGGGTGAGAGAATTCACCAGAACCAGAGGGGAGAGCAGAGCAGGCAGAGTGACGAAGTACACTGCTGAGGGGAGCAGCAGGCGTCAGAGGAGGTCTGCGTGCCATGTGGGACACTCGCCCGGTGGCCGGGGATTGAACCAGCACTGCAGAGGCTGCAGGCAGCTTCGCAACTCAGCGCTTAACCGCTGCGCCACCGGGAAAGCCCGAGGTTCAATTTTTATTATGGGTTTAATGGTTACTTTAATTTCTTCATTTGAATTTTCCAATTCACGTCATCAGCCCATTTTCTCACTATTGTCTTACTGATTTTAACTAAAAATGTACATCAAGTCTGTTTAGACATATATTGCAAAAATCTCCTAGCTCCAGTTTGTAATTTTTTTTGTTTTCATTTTTTATGTAGTCAAATCTTTCCATCATTTTTACTCCTTTATGATTTATACAATTATTTCATGTTTTAAAAAGTGTTCCCTTTTAAAAAAATAAAGTTATTCAATATTATTTTGTAGGAGAAAAATCACAAACTATAAAAACTCTGAGAACAATTTGTGGGAAGAAATAAACTAGTAACACATTCTGTTAAGGACACTGTGAATAAATAGGCAGATTCAGAGAGTAAATAGGGAGTGTAAATTGGTATAACCTCTATATAAACAAGTGGCCAATATTTTAAAATTACAAATGTTTTCATATTACAACTGCATATATCTTTTGAACCAGAGATAATTCTGGAATTTAATCTACAAAGTTGTACTTGTATACCTACAAAGCCACATTTATAATGATATCCATTGCATCACTATTTGTATTGGCCAAATGAAGAAACAACCCAAATACCCATCAGCAAGGGACTAGATAAATTATAGGCTACACAAATCATGGAGTACTATGATGCTATAATAATTACTAAGAAAGCTCTCTACACACTGATATGAAACTTAGTATAAAGCTTATAAATTTAAAAATCAAGGTAAAAAATAGTGTACAGTATGTTATCCTTTAGATAAAAAATAAGGCAGAGTACTTATATATGTGTGTATAAATATATAATTTGCTAGCAAATCCATGAAGAAATGCTGGAAGATATATACAATTACAGTTAGCTGAATGACAGAAGCAGGAGGGTAGGGGTAATATAGGGTAGATGGAAGTCAGTTTACCTGCTTGTACTATAGTCTTATTTTTTAAACATTTGTCTGACTATTCTATATATTTTAAACTATATATAAATAAATGCCCTCTCCAAAGAAATATGTATATATTTTCTTATTCATCTATGCTTTTAAAGTTTATGGTTTCATAAAATACATAGAAGGAAATATAGGCGACACATTACATGATATGCACATCAAAGACATCTTTACAAACACATCACCCAAAGCAGTGATAGTGAAGGCAAAGATAAACAGCTGGGACTACATCAAATTAAAGAGCTTCTGCACAGCAAAAGAGACAATAACAAAAACAAAGAGAAACCCCACCAACTGGGAGAACATTTTTGCACCCAACACTAATGATAAAGGACTGATCACAAAAATCTGCAAAGAGCTGCTGAGACTCAACAAAAACAAAGAAAATAATCCAGTCCAAAAATGGGCAGAAGAGCTAAAAAGAAACTTCTCCAAAGAGGAAATGCAAATGGCCAACAGACATATGAAAAAATGTTCAACATCACTTGTAATCAGGGAAATGCAAATCAAAACTACAATGAGATACCATCTTACACCAGTGAGAATGGCACATATTAAAAAAAACTAGCAACAACAAATGTTGGCGAGGGTGTGGAGAAAAAGGAACTCTCCTGCACTGTTGGTGGGAGTGCTAACTGGTCCAACCACTATGGAGAGTTGTATGGAGATTTCTTGACCTACTAAACATAGAGCTTCCATATGATCCAGCAATTCCACTCCTAGGTATTTACTCAAAGGACACAGAAACATCAATTCCAAAGAGCACCTGCACCCCTATGTTTATAGCAGCACTATTTACAATAGCTAAGCTTTGGAAACAGCCCAAATGCCCAAAAATAGATGACTGGATCAAGAAGATGTGGTACATATACACCATGGAATATTACTCAGCATTCACAAAAGATAAACACATGCAATTTGCAGCAACATGGATGGAGCTGGAAGGGATCATGCTCAGCGAAATAAGTCAGAAAGAAAAAGAAAAATACCAGATGGTCTCACTCATAGCAGGAATCTAGAAAACTTAAATAAGGGACCAGGAAAAAGAATAACTATAAGAAAGTAAAAATCAAAATCAACAAGCAACTATGAACCAGAGACACTCTATGGGGGGTGGGGGCGGGGAAAGGAGGGATTGAGTTCAAAATAAGGGGGTTGCAATTGTATGGGGAATATAAAAATAAAATTAAAATTAAAAAATAAAATAAAAATATAAATCAGAAAAAAAATTTTAAAAAGTTTATGGTTTCCTTTTCTACCTTTAATTCACCTAGTATTTCTTTTGGTTAATCTTTTTAAACAAAATTAATCTTTAGCCCCAAATAATCCAGTTAGCCAGCTATTGCCAATTTATTTATCCTCCATTCCCTCTCTCCCCACAGATGTGAAATATCTTCATAAGCCTAGGTTTGTTTCTGTACTTTAACATTTTCTGAGTTTTTTCTACCGCTATTCTAGAAGAGATTTTCAAATATTATAGAGCCAGAATTCATTTATTTCTATATTATATAATATTTTAAACTTACAGAAAGAGAACAAACTTCTAATACATTTTCATTTAAGTACTCCATCATAACTTTCCTTTAAAAAAAAAAAAAGAGGGCCTCCCTGGTGGCGCAGGCGGTTGAGCACCCCACTGTGAAGCTGTCCGCAGCCTCTGCAGCGTGGGCTCGATCCCGACCAGCCGGCGAGGGTCCCACATGGCGTGGCAGACCTCTCCTGCCACCCGCTGCTCCCCTCAGCAGTGTACTTCGGTCCTTCTGCCTGCTCTGCTCCCCGCTCTGGCTCTGGTGAATTCTCTCACCCTCCCGCACTTCTGACTGTACCCAGTGCTTGTATAAATAAATAAATAAATCTTTAAAAAAAATAAAGTTTAGAATCTTATGAAGTCCTTTCTTTCCCCAAAGAGTCTCACTGTGGTTTTATAAGAATTACATTAAATGTGTGAATTAATTTAGAGATAAATGAAATTCTTATACTATTCAGTCTGTACATTCAATGAGTCTCTTCATTTATTCAAGTCTTCTTTTATATTCCTCAGTAAAATTTGGTGGTTATCTTCATATAGCTCATGCACATTTTTAATTTTTTTTCTTAGGCATTTCACACTTTTGGTTGAAATTGTTAATGGGACCTTTCTCTGGTACATTTCCCAACTACTCCTGCCTAAACACGGGAAAATTATTGATTTTTGTATTATTTATTTTGTAACTGGCCATATTACTGAAACTTTTTCACTAGTGTTAATTAAATTTGCACTTGATTTATGCCCATATTTTAAAATCTTCATCATGTGTCGCAGGCACTGGCACAATTTCAGGAGCCTGACCTTAAATCACCCAAAGTAACTACGGAAAAAAATACCATTTAATATGAGTTGCTTTTAAGTTAAAGGAGTCATACTATTAAATAATAAAGGGCAAAAGTACAGTCTTATTTTCTTAATCATAGAACTAAAGCAGGATTTTTCAACATAGACCTACTGACATTTTGGACCAGATAATTCTTTTTAGTGGAGGATTGTCCCATGCAGAGATACAATAAGAAATATATATTTGGCCTTTGTGCCCCCTTCCTGGACAGAGATCTTAAAACTCTTGTAATTTCCTAAGTGATAAAAGTGATAGGAACATCTTTTGGGTTTGGGTTCCAGCTCCAGAAATAGTTCCAAGAGCATCAAAGATGAAAGGAGTCTTCTGTTACTCATAATAAGCCCCTTTGAACCACACCTGATTTATGTTAATAAGGTCATCTTTGGAAAGCCCCTAAAGACTAGGGACTGGTGACCAGCAGAACCGCCAAGTGATTATAGAAGGTTTGAATTTTCAATCCCACTCTCTGATCTCCTAGGAGGGAAGACAGGCTGGAGATTAAATTAATCACCAGAGGCCAGTGATTTAATTAATCATGTCTACATAATGGAACCATCATCAAAATTTACGATGAAGGGGTATGTAGAGCTGCTCAGTTGGTAAATACATGGAGGCGCTGGGAAAATGTAGAGGACATAGGAAGATCTGGGTCCCTCCCCCACACTTTGCTCTATGCATCTCTTGTTTTTGTTATTCCTAAGTTGTACCATTTATATTTAAACAGTACATTAAGTATTTTCCAGAGTTCTGTGAACCCTTCTAACAAAACTATTCTTGCAAATTCTAGCAAATCCAAGGTGGGGTTCATGTGAACCCCTGATTCATAGTAAGTTGATTAGAGGTACAGGTCACAATCCAGGACTAAAGATTAGTGTCTACAGTGGGGGACAATTTTCAGGGGCAGAGCCCTTATCTTAGTGGGGTCTGTGCTAACTCTGGGTATTGAGCATTATAACTGAATTGTAGGACACTCAGTTGGTGTCTGGAGAGTTGGAGCATTGGTTGGTTTGGGCAGGGGGAACCCACATTTGGTGTCAGAGGTGTTGTGTATAGAAGCTACACACTTTCTGGATCTACACTACAAGACATTTTAGCGGCCAGTAGCACCACCCTGACTGACAACTAAAAAGTCTCCAGATATTGCCAAATATCCCCTGGAAAAGGGGCTTAAATCACTACCAGTTGAGAATCACTGAACTAGAGGAAGGTACAATATCATAATTTCCTTCATCTAGCACTATACCAAAATTAGTCTTTATTCTTTCATGTTTAAGACTATGAGAAATAACATAGAATATTACACAGACACAAGAAAGAAATACAGTCATTTTCAACAAAGCGGAGGGGAATTTGAAAAAATCATATGCAGCAAAACAAGTGAGAACATGAAAACAAATATTGGACAGTCATATAACAGACAATATAACATAAAACACTTTCAAAAACTAGTAGACAGCAACAAAAATCCTGAGGGTTCTGAGGTTAACAGGGATCAGGGAAAGAAAGGGACAAAGGAACAAAAGCAATGATGATGGGGGGAAAGTTTGAGAAAAGATTATACTGAGCTGTAATATCCAGCAACATGTTCGTTTTATGTAAGAGAAAGGTGAGGCAGACATATATTAAATAAATGGCGTAAAATCACATAGCTAGTAAGTGGCAGAGATAATATTGGAATCAAGTTATCAGGGGCCAGCAATCACTCTACCTATATAAACCAACTGTACTTAAAAGCAGCAAACAGACAAATAAATAAGGTGATGCAGCTACGACCAGACAAGCTGCCAGAAGCAAGGCAAGGAGAAATTCTCTGACTCTCTGCTCCTTCCACGCTCCATTTTTTCCACTATTCCCTTCCATTGGCCAATACTACCTGGAAACTGCAAGTTGTCAGCAGGGAAGCTTGGGATATATAGCTCTCTCACAAAGAGCAGCTCAGGGGCAGGGTAAGATATGGAGCTGAGAAGAAACTAACAGAATGCTGGCATACACATACTCTCCTTTTCTGAACATTAGTTTTCTCATTTACAAAATGGACCTGTGAGAGTCATTTTGAAGATGAAGGAATATAATCCTTGTGAAGTATTTAATGTAATGTAAATTCTCTACCTTATGTTAAGAGCACAGAAATACTACTTATTGAGTCAGGGGATGTTGATTTAGTCTCTTGTGTAAACAATGACCCTGACCAATCAGAAAGTTATGGCCAAATAGAATTAGTCTCAGGACACACACACACACACACACACACACACACACACACACGAAAATGCCAAATATTTTAATTAAAAAAAGTGATAGAAAAAAGTGATTTATTTTAAAAGAAGGGGAAGGTGGCCTTATATTACATGATAGCAAGGCATGCCACAGTAGCTAAAATGATGACACTAGAACAGAAAGGATAGATCAATAGAACAAAATAAGAAGTCGACAAGCTGAGCTAAGTATATATAATAATTGGTGGTATGAGAAAAGCAGCACCTCAAATCAATAGGGAAGAGATAGCAACTTAATGAAACACAATGGTTTAACTCACTAATCATTGAGGGGGAAAAAGAATTCTAAAAATATAAACCATAAAAGAAAAGAGCAAATAAAGAATCTTGAGATGGAAATACTTATAGAAATAAGAGAAACTCAGAAAAATGAAAGATATACAATATAAAAATTAAAACCTTAAGGGCTTACATTTCCAGGAAAATTTGAGTACATTTGCAATATTTTCCCCTATATTTCTCACTCAATATAACTAAAACCCTTTGGTGTTGTGTAAAAAACAAACATAAAAAGACCCTAAAAGATGGAGAGAAGAAGGCGATCCCTAGACAACTAGGGATATTGACACTTGAGGAATGGTGTAATATGAGTTCTATAGGTTTTCTTTCTGTCATGTATTTCCCAGACTTGAAACACCAATGGGTATACTTAATAAAACCAAGTTCCAACAAAAACCTATTCTCTAGACAAAAGACAAGGAAAAGAGCAGACTAGAAAGACAGAAAACTTTTAGACAATAACCACTTTAATACAACTAAACACCACGGAAAAAAACTGTTGGTCCCACTCCCCACCTACATCAGCAAACACTGGAAAAGAAGCCTAGACTTCCATCTACCCTTGTGAGGCTACACTGAGGTGTCCAAACACCCCAGGGGCAAGGGTGGTGTCAGAGAAGGTTATGTAGGGAGCCAGATTTTTCATCCCTGTCCTCACAGCGCCAGTAGAAATCAAATCAGCAGCAGGAATGTTTACCCCTGTCCAGCAGGAACCAGGAAACCCTCGCCTCGGATAGCAATGGAACCCAAGTGGGGAAAATGAAGTTCTACTCCCATCCTGCAGTAATGAGGCAGCACCTTTTCCCCTGCCAGCAGTGTCAAATAATGGTAGCTAAAGCAAAGGGTTAAATCAGATTCAGAGTCTCATAAAATAATATGATAATGTGCAGATTTCAATAAGAAAAATCACATGTCCTACCAAGAACCAGGAAAATCTCAAATGGAATGAAAATAAAAATACCGAAAAGACAGAAACATTAGAATTAGCTGACAAAATATTTTTTAAAAACGTAAGACAACAGGGCCTCCCCTGGTGGCGCAGGCAGTTGAATGTCACGCTGTGAAGCTGTCCACAGCCTCTGCAGAACTGGTTCGATCCCTGCCGGCCAGCGAGGGTCCCACATGGCACAGCAGACCTCTCCTGTCGCGCCCACTGCTCCCCTCAGCGGTGTATTTTGTCAGTCTGCCTGTTCTGTTCCCCGCTCTGTCTCTGGTGAATCCTCTCACCCTCCCGCACATCTGGCCTGTACCCTGGTTCTTGTGTAAAATAAATAAAACTTTAAAAAAAGGTAAGACAACAGCACTTCATTAATAAAAAAAGAATTATCTGACAAGGATTTTATTTTTTTAAAGATTTATTTATTTATGCATACAAGAACTGGGGTACAGGTCAGAGGTGTGGGGGGGTGAGAGAATTCACCAGAGACAGTGTGGGGAACAGAACAGGCAGATCCACTGAAATACACTGCTGAGGGGAGCAGTAGGTGAATCAGGAGAGGTCTGCTGCGCCATGTGGGCAGCTCCCTGGTGGGGGATCGAACTCTTGCAGTGGCTGCGGATAGCTTCATAGGTTGCATCTTTAACCCCTTGCACCACCAGGGAGGCCCCTGACAAGGATTTTAAAGCAACCATGATAAAAATGAACCAACAAATAATGACAAAACACTTTGAAACACTTGGAAAAAAAATCCTTACCCCCCCCCAAAAAAAAAACACCTCAGCAATGAAATGAAATGGAAAATATAAAAAGAACCAAATGGAAATTTAAGAACTGAAAAATACAATAATCAAATACAAAGCTAAATGGAAGGACTCAGCAGCAGTAAAATGGAGGGTACAGAGACAAGATGAATGAAATGGAACAAAAAACCCTCAAAAATAGGAATAGAAAGTGACTCTCAACTTAATGAGGAGCATCTACAAAAAAACTACAGCTAACATCATATTTAATGATAAGAAACTAGATGTTTCTCCCCATATTTTCTTGGAAAAAAGTAGAAATGCCTGTTGTCATCACTCTTATACAAATTAGTATTGGAACTTCTAGCTAAGACATTAAGAAAAAAAAAAAGACAACTCTACTAGAAAGAAAGAAATGAGCTTTTATTTTCCATTTTCTTTGTTTCTCGCTAGTTGCCGTGCTGACCATGCACAGTCCAGTATGCCTGGTAACCAGCCCTTGCAAAACTGAGGAAATCAAGGTCTTTCCGCTTACAGGCTGGCAAAATGATGCCAAATCCGTCAAGATATATAAAAACAAACAAACAAACAAGGATAACATGAAGTTTAAAGACCAATGCAGCAGATACCTTGGCCATCACATACAAAGAGATGGCAGATAAACTGAAACAGCCCCTGCCCCCAGGTCTGGCAGTAAAGGAGCTGAAATTAACTAGGTATGCTGAATTGAACTGTTAAAAACTTTTTTAATTTAAAAAGAAAATAAACGGTCCCTATTTGAAGATAACATGATTGTCTACATAGAAAATCTTTAGAAATTTACAAAAACCAACCTACTTAAATAAGCAAATTCAGCAACAGACTATAAGATACAGACATAGGGCCTCCACGGTGGCGCAGCGGTTGAGCGCTGGGTTGCAAAGCTGCCTGCAGCCTCCATGCCGCCGGTTCGATCCCAGGCTGCTCCAGGCCATCGGAGGAGGGTCCCACATGGCGCGCAGACCTCTCCTGCCGCCCTCTGCTCCCCTCAGCAGTGTATTTTGTCACTCTGCCTGTTCCCTTCCCCACTCTGGCTCTGGTGAATTCTCTCACCCTCCCGCGCTTCTGACTGTACCCAGTGTTTGTATGAATAACTAAATAAATCTTTAAAAAAAAAGATACAGACATAAAATCAATTATATTTCCATAATATGGTCAACAAATGAATGTCATTGTACCACTTATAATCACTTTTTAGTAAAAGACGTAGGTGTAAATTTAACAATAGGAAAAGCTCTCATTTGAACAGCATTTCTATCTTTTGTAAAACTGTATTATCCATTGACATTTCCCAAATCCTATGTAAAAAGGACCCATACATAAAATACATTGCTATTTTGGATATTTTTATTTTCTAGCTAACAAAGACCTAGACAGGGTATACAGATAACAAACACAGGAAAAGATACTAAACTTCATTAATCCTTAGGAAAACATAAATAAAAACCACAATATATTTCTATTTGCAAGAATGATTAAAATGAAAAATAGTAATACCAAATGATAGCAAAAAACTGCACAACGCAAACATTACTAGTGGGTATAAAAAATGGTATAGCCATTCTTGCAAAACAGTTTGGTAATTTTTCATAAGACCCAGCAATTGTACTCCTGGGCATTATCCTGGAGAAATGAAGACTTATGCTCATGTACACATTATGTAGGCAAATGTGAGGAACAGCTTTGCAGCTTTATTTGTAATAGCCAAAAGGAAAAGCAATACATATATATAACCAGGGGTAGATAGTTACACAAACTATGGTAAATCCATGCCATGAAATAACATAAAACAGTAAAACAACTGAGATACCAATTTGAATGATTACAAAGTATGTGGAGTAAAAAAAGTCATTCCCCAAAGATTATATAACAAATGATTCAAATGACAAATGATAGTCAGGGAGGAACAGATTAATGGTTATCAAGGTTAAAAAGGGGGTAGCAGCAGAAGGGAATAGGGTGTTGCTCTGAAAGGGCAAAATGAGGGATTCTTGTGATGGCAGAGCCATTCTACATCTTGACTAACCATATCAGTATCAGCATCTTGGTTGTGTTTTGTACTATAGTTATGCAAGATGTCATCACTGGGGAAAAACAGGGAGAGGGTATGTGGAATCTCTGTATTTCTTACAGCTGCCTGGGAATCTACAATTATGTCAAAATTAAAAGCTTAGTTTTAAAAAATTATTGCAATAACTATAAAATTCTAAGAAAAATAGTGCAAATTGGGGAAATACTTTTTATACGATATCAAAGGCTTAAGATACTGCAATTGCATAGCAAAGAGAAAAAATAAGCAGCATGTTATAAAACTGAACAGAAAGCACCAAGTTTATCCGCTTCCCCTCACATACACACATATAATTAGTCAATAAATAATCTGATAAGTAGTCAGCCTTACTAGTAATTAAGGAAATGTAAATGAAGATGATGCTGATATATTTTCACTGTTAAACTACCAAAGCTTAAGAAACAAACACACAAAAAGGGTAATAAAAATATACAACATTGCCGGGAAACATACATTTTCATAAAAACAATAATGACAGCTCACATCTATTGAGTGCATATTACCTGTCAGGCAACTTTCTAAGCATTTTACCTACATTAACTTATCTAATCCTCACAACCACCCTCTGAGGTAAATATTGGAACACTTACAGATAAGCAAACCAAGCACTGGAAGGTTAAAGTAACTGGCCAAGTCAAAGAACTAGTAAATAGTAGAGCCAATACTGAACATTTATTTTTTAGGTTTTTTTTAAATAAGAGATATATATTATTTGTAACATAAAAATTCATTTTCACACAACTAAGCGATGCCCCCCTAAGGTAGTGCACAAATATTGTAGCACCATACTTACCTCAATGCTCCACCTCATTTCTTTATGTACCACAGTGCCATGCACCAACCAAGAAAGTTGACATTATCACTATTAAAAATTATGAACAAGCTATTTCTGTGTTCTCTATAATTAAAAAAAATAATTTTCTTTTTTGGTTGTTTCCTAAATCTCTGAAATCATTCTTTGACTTGAATACAAATATCTAAGTTAATGAAACATACCATAAAGTGTATTAATATCTTAATTTCCCAATTTCTAAAATACCTGAGGCATTGACAATAAACCCAAACATATGTGAATAATATGAATAATAAACCAGAACTCTTTATTAATGCACATTTTGGTTTAGCAAAATTCTAAATGTCTTCTAATTAATGTTCAATATAGGTTAAGTGTATGTTATTGAAGCCTAATAACTTGGAAACTGGTAAACCATATATATGTCTCTACTAGCCAAAATACTCCATCATTTCCAGTGGTGCCATACAACTGACTTATAATTGCATTATTATTTTAATATTCTCTAAAATGTGATACCTATTCCAAAGATAGTCTATCTTATTCTATCTCCTGATAGATTTCATTTTGGAAGCTTTATTTTAAAAAAGGAAAACAGAACACATCAACAAATTGTGAACAAGAATATACTTGCTGAACACAAGCACTAAACAACTGAAGAAAACATTTCAGTGTAACTCTATTACTGCTAAATGCCAATTTGTCTAGGCTACTGGTTCTCAGATGATTATAACTTTTCCAAAAACAAACATTCCTCTAAAGCTAGAAGGAGCAGTCTGGATTTAATTTCTATCACACAAGGGAAGTGAGTCACATTTGGGTTTGGGTTAATCAAATATGAATCTTAAAATCAGTCTTTGAATACTGTGATTCTCCATTAGAGAGCAGAGTTCAAACCTTACTCACAGACTCTCTGCCAAGGTTGAAGGCAGCAATTGGTGAGTAGCAATTCCTCCACTAGATGCCTGAGTAGCAGCAGTAAAAAGTAATCCTGCAAATGCCAGTGGTTCAGTTACATTCCCATGGAGACAATATTTAAAACTGGTGTTACCAGTCTGAGGTGCACTTCCATTAATGCACTTCCACTAATGAAAAAGAACCCTGTGGCAGTTGGAGACTGCTTAACAGAGGTGGTAACAGACCCAGCAAAAGGAGTGGAATGCTACCACCTGGTGTGAGGGGGGCACTGCTTGTTAACAGCAATAGTAAGGGAGCTGGTACCCAGCCCAAATGCCCCTGAAATCACTCCAGGTTGTGTGAAAGCAGTGTTGCCCAAGTTTGATTTTGGTATATTTACTCAAAAATAGAAAAAGGAAAAAAATAAATGTGATAGTTCTCTGATACTAAATGACAGCTAGATAACACAGTTCCAGTCAAATTGTTTTAAATGTGAACATTTATAAGATTTTGTTCTTTTTCCTCTCAATATAGAAGGAAAGATAATATAGGACTGCATGTACAGAGCTCCTTATTTGCTTATCCACAGGAAAATGTCTGCCTAATTTGATCTACTTTAAGAGTACAAAAAGTTTTCAAATATTTTGATGGGGGAACCGGTATTTCAGAAAATTTTATTTTCAGTGGAGACAG
The DNA here is from genome assembly GCF_964194135.1 of Talpa europaea. Lineage (NCBI taxonomy): Eukaryota > Metazoa > Chordata > Mammalia > Eulipotyphla > Talpidae > Talpa > Talpa europaea. The sequence goes on from NC_140081.1 coordinate 66,324,394, forward strand.
CAGAACTTACATTTCCTCTTTCTATCAGGCTGGCAGACTTTACTAAACAATGAGAGTTTTTGTTTTAAACCCTGACTCTCAAAGTCACCCAAGAGGTATCTCTTTAATAGAATTTCTAGAAATTTTTAAATATATTTCATGGCACACCCACTAAAAAGTATTTCATACTTTAAGGTGGCCCCGCCTACCTAAGAGGGACTATTTAGTACTCAATTACAAGTTATTAGGTAACAGAATAGGGAAGCTTTCCAGAGGGAATACCCCACCTTTTATCAGGTTATCAGATGTTACTGAAAGAAATAGTTGTATCGAATTGGATTTAAATAGAAAGGCACTGAAAGAGTGCTTTTTTAAAAAAATTCTGAGATGTGATAGGGAAATTCAAGATTACAATTATCAATTGATAAAGATCTCTGCAGAGAGGGATACTTAATAAGCAAGCAGTCTAATTTCAAGATGACATATGACCAAAACTCAGGGAATACTCCTCCTAAGGTTCATATAAAAGGTAGGGAGAGTACTGACAAGAATTCAGTGTGTCTTGCACCTCAAATCAGAGATGGGTTCAATTTATGACACCATCTTGGGAATGAGTAGCATAATTCCAAATAGTTGACTTAGAAATGCCATACTGTCTCTTTACTCTTTTTATACTCTCAATTGAAAGTCTGTCTTCAAGAGACCACCTTTGTGGTCACTAAAAGAATCTTCAGTGTGTGTAGCCAGAGCTGAGAACAGATGAGCCGAAGATGTACTTGTGATGGAGTCCCCAAATTAAACCTCCTGTACCAGGCGTAGAGAAAGCAAACCCTGTAGCTAAAGCAGTGGTTGCTATCTTTACAGAGCCAAAGGTGGTCCGCCACCTGTAGGGGACCAGCTTCTTCAAAATTACACCTACTCATGACACCAAACCCTAAATAAGGGTAAGAGAGGAATGGAAGAAATTTTTTTAGCAATCTCAATGAAACATCTACTTCAAGATGGTGGATGGAAACCATACTAAAATCAATTTCTAGTACTCCAAACTCCTAGAAATATCAGTTAAAAAGCACTTAATGAAAACATATTTTAAAAACACAAAGCAGAGTTTTTTGAAGAAAGATGTCAATTTTACAAGTGACAGACAGGAAGCAAATTCATATCTCTGGGCATAAGTTAAAAGCTACTTAGCCCAAGGGGGTGACTTGAATGAGATAAGTGCCTTATCACTGGAAATATGCTAGATTATGGGTGCAATTTGAGGCCACAGGGTAAGGCCACATAATCCTCAATCAGCAAACACTTAATGAAACTTAAATATGGGCAATATCTATAGGAGAATGGAAAAGGCAATGGAGACATGCAAGAACCCCAAGCTGACACAAAAAATATGCATCAATGGCTCAGAGGAACCCCAATCTGGTACAGAAAATATGCATCAATGGCTCAAAGTCAATTACCTTTGAGGTATAGAAACTTCAAGCTAAGATACTATCATAAAAACTGGCTAGAGACAGAGGGGGCATTTGGTGGTTTGGTGGAGGGTGAGAAGAACATATGCACATATGGAAGAGCAAAAATGTAAATAATACCCCAAAATAAAACTAAAAACTAAAAATTAAAAAAAAAATCTGGCTGGGAATTGATGAAACACATTCAGGGCCCAGGAATATTTTCCTGTGACATCACCCAACAGTGCACTTCCCCTCCTAGGTCACAGAAGTTTAAAAAAAAAAGTGCCCAGATTAACTCATAAACAAAAATTACAAATCATCTTAGCAAAATGAGATAATTCCCATCCAAAAGATTAGCGATAACAAAGCAGTATGAATGACACATTAAAATGTTTAATATGTTCAAAGAGCTTAAGAAAAATAAAATCCATAAAACAAGTGAATATGAAAAAGAACTACGGAGAAATCCAAGAAATGGATTTCAGTATTAGACATAAAAAGGCTCAAGAGATAGCTTTAAATAGTAGACAACTGACGAGGAAAAAAAAATCAGTGAATTGGAAAAAAGAACAGAGATGAAATCTGCTGGAACACAGGGCAGAGAATGGGATGAGAAAGAACAGAGAAGTTAAGAGATAAGAGGAAAAAAAAAGAGAAGCTTCAAAATACATTCAGAAGGAAAAAAAAACAGAGTGGCAGAGACAATGTTCAGAGTTAACAAATGATTTTGTTAGAAGTGGGAAAAAAAGTCCTCATGGTAAAAAAAAAAAAAAAACCATCAAATGCAAACAGGCAACGTTGCCCCTCCCCAATGACCAATACACACACACACACACACACACACACACATCCCTCTTATAGACACCGTGTTGAAAACCTGTAATATTAAGTACATATAAAGGGGAAAATCTGAGATTATAGAGAAAACAACAGATTTACCTAATAAAGTGTAACCACCAAACTGACAACAGGCTCTTTATTAGCAACAATATTAGAAAATGGTGGAATAATATCTTTAAAGTTAAGGGAAAATCACTGTGTACTTAGAATTCTATCCCAGTCAAGATTTATAAAATGAGATATGACTAAAGATCAGTTTTTACACAACAGCTCTGAAAGGCATTTCTAAGAAATCAGTTTCAAAAAATATTTCATCAAAGTAAAAAGCCCTATTATTTTATGCACCAGAAAAAAAAAGGGGGGGAGAGAAAACCCCACCAACCCGTCACAATTCCACCTTATCACTTTTATACATTTTTAAAGAGCTCTTTTCAATGTAGACATAACTTTTAATCAAACATGCATACATTAAGAAAAAATATTCAGAATCCAATTTTCAACTCAAATTTCTTGACGTCTTCTGTGCCACCAGGAGCGCTGTTGATGCAGCATTTTTAAAAGAACTCATAAGAGAACTAAAAGCCTATGTGCTTAAGCCACTTTTGCAAATATATAGACTTCAGTATATCAATAATTAAATCTCACTTACCGTCTCCTCCTTTCTCTCCCCACAACCATTGGTTTCTAGAAGTTACAGGAGATCCCATATTATCCCAGAGATTTTCACCCAAGCCACTCATGCAAGTTTTGATCGAAGACCTTTTGATATTACATGTACATGCAGGAACAATTATCACATCAGAACTGCAGGAACAATTATCACATCAGAACTGCCACCTGGTCAAATAGGATTATAAAACACCATGAAATACTAAGGCTCATTTCAAATTCAGACGTTAAACTGTAAAAAAAAAAAAATAACGAGTAGTACTAGTGACAGGCAATATTTATCTGAATGTGTTAGTGTTAGTTATGACACACTTGTTTTTAAGTCACATACACAAATGTGAGCTCCAAATGTTGATTTCAAGTGTAATAACTCAGTTTATGGATGGTGTGGAAGAAAGGGAGGCATTCTGAGAAGAATAAGAGTACTTGCTAAAATTAATTTTATATTCCCTAGAGTACCATGCTCCTGAGATTTTAACTGTTATGTTGTTCTAAATAACAATATATTATTATGATATATATCACCATACATTCTATATTTACGATATATAATTATAAGATACTATTATAAATGTTGACAGAAAAAATGATCAAGCCATGGTTTTGATATGATGATAGAAATTAACAAAAACAGCGCCTCCCCTGGTGGCGCAGCGGTTGAGCGCTGGGCTGTGGAGCTGCCCACAGCCTCTGCAGCGCCAGTTCAATCCCTGGCCACCAGCGAGGGTCCCACATGACTTGCAGACCTCTCCTGCCGCCCGCTGCTCCCCTCAGCAGTGAATTTCGTCAGTCTGTCCGTTCTGTTCCCCGCTCTGGCTCTGGTGAATTCTCTCACCCTCCCGCGCTTCTGCCTGTACCCAGTGCTTGTGTAAATAAATAATCTTTAAAAAAAAAAGAAATTAACAAAAACACCTTTGGATTTAGGTGCTGTCATCGATGTCATGCTGCAGGCCAAAGGCAAGTCTTGTAGTAGCCATCCAAAGGTGAAATTTTTTCCCTGTGCCCTTTCATTTGTGATTTTTTGAGTCCTTTGGAAATAATTTAAGAAACTTTCTGCTAAATGTAGTGTATGACTTTACGTTTTTTCTACCTTAGAAATTTGAAAAACATATCCCCCCAAAATCACTTTTGTACTAAAAATGCATCTTCGTTGCTAAGAATTTAGAATTAAAGAACTTCTCCCTCCCCTTTCATTTAGATCTTAAATCTTTAACCTCCTTACACGTATTATTTTAATATAAATTATTTATATATATTACATCATTGTTCATGTACAATATTTGCTTTTTCCTCTCACGTATAGTCCTACCACCAATTCACCTGTGCACTATCACCAGTCATTTGTGTTCTTCCCTCGCCTGTTTTGCTCCCTCCCCTGACCCTGCAGAATGTCTCAGATTTACAGCTGTCTGTTTATTTTGGTTTTTTATTTATTGTTACTATTATTTTTTTCCTGATGCCTTATATGGTTTCCCTATATTCCTCCTATAAGTGAAAACATCCCATATTTTTCTTTTTCCTTCTGGCTTATTTCAGAGCATAATCCCTTCTAGTGCCATCTATGCTGCTGTGAATGGCATGATTTTATCTTTTTAATTGCTGAATAGTATTCCATTGTGTATATATACCGCATCTTCTGGATCCAGCCAACTATTTTTGGGCATTTGGGTTGTTTACATATCTTACCAATTTATTTTTTTAAATTCTGTTTTGCTTAACCAGTTTCTGACAAGATATTGAAAAAGTCTCCCTTTATTATTATGGAGTGTCCATTTCTCCTTATAATCCCATTTTTTTGTATTATTTATTTCAAGTCTGTTATTAGGGACATAGGTTCACAGTCCACAGTCTCTTGGTAGATTTCCTTCCATTCATCACTGTGAAATGTCTATTTATCACTAACTTGCCTTAAATCATATTTTGTTTGACAAAATGTTACCTCACCATCTTTCTTTTTGGCTGCTTTCTGCCTAGTTTATCTTTTTCCATCACTGTGTTTTCAACCCAAGTTATATTAAATGTGCTTATTGTAAGTAGCAAAACTGGAAACTTATCCAATTTAAGAGTCTCTTAATGAGTTTATTTATATTTATTTATTTACTTTGCCTAGAAGCGTTTAGGTTTTAATGGCCTTTATGACTTCTAATGCAGGAATTTATGCAGAAATATTGATAAATAAGCATATTTTTTACTCAAAAATTGAAGTGAGCTTATTTTATAGGCAACAATTGGATCTGTAAACAAAGGAATTGAGTAAATGCATTTGGTGGGTTAATAATAATGATAGTAACTAATTTTCTTGTACCATATGCTTTTATAAATGCTTACACTATTAAATAATTGTCCTCTCATTTGAGACACAGAAATATTAATTAACATGCCCAAAGTCACAAGGCTGTTTGGTCAACTGATTTATTTCTTCATATCATTTTGTGTTTTTATTTGCCACGTTATATGTATCTTTTACCTTTTCCCCGCAATTTGGATAGAGGGAATTTTCTTTAGTCCCTTTATTTTTCCCATATTGGAAATTACATATTCTAATTACAGTTGGCCGTGGAACAACATGTGTTTGATACAGGAATTTCCTTGCAAACAAATGATGTAAACTTACAGTGTCAATAAATGCAGAACAGTACTATATTTACATTTATAGTGTTTCATATATTCACAGTATTTTCTCTTCCTCATGATTTTCTTAATATTTTTTTCTTCTAGCTTACTTTATTGTAAGAATACAGTATGTAATACATACTAAATACAAAGTATGTGTTAATTGACTGTTCATGTTAGTGGTAAGGCTTCCCAACAACAGGAGGTTTAATAGTAAAGATTTTGGGGAAGTCAAAAGTTATATGCAGGGCCTCCCCGGAGGCGCAGTGGGTTGAGCACAGCGCTGTGAAGCTATCCGCAGGCTCCGCGGTGCCGGTTCCATTCCTGCCCGCCGGGGAGATTGCCACTTGGCGGGCATGGCAGACCTCTCCTGCCTCGCCCGCTGCTCCCCTCAGCAGTGTCTTCAGTTTGGTCCATCTGCGTGTTCTGCTCCCAGTTCTGACTCTGGTAAATCTTCTCACCCTCCCGCACCTCTGACCTGTATCCCAGTTCTTGTATAAATAAAAATAAATCTTTAAAAGTTATATGCAGATTTTTGACAGGATGGAGGTCAACACCTCTGACTCCTGCAATGCTCAGGGTAAATTTAATTTAATAATTTAATTTAATAATTGAGTTTTTCTTTAATTTTCTTTTTTTAATTTTTATTTTTTTATTATTTAAAATTTATTTTTATATTCCCCTTACAATTACAACCCCCTTATTTTGACCCCAAGCCCTCCTTTCCCCGTCCCCCACCCCCCATAGAGTGTCTCTGGTTCATAGTTGTTTGTTGATTTTGATATTTTCTTTCTTATAGTTATTCTTTTTCCCGGTCCCTTATTTAAGTTTTCTAGATTCCTGCTATGAGTGAGACCATCCAGTATTTTTCTTTCTCTTTCTGGCTTATTTCGCTGAGCATGACCCCTTCCTGCTCCATCCATGTTGCTGCAAATTGCATGTGTTTATCTTTTGTGAATGCTGAGTAATATTCCATGGTGTATATGTACCACATCATCTTGATCCAGTCATCTATTTTTGGGCATTTGGGTTGTTTCCAAAGCTTAGCTATTATAAATAGTGCTGCTATAAACATAAGGGTGCAGGTGCTCTTTGGAATTGATGTTTCTTTTTAATCTACAAGCTTAAATTCACGTTTCTCTTACAAAGTCTTAAGTTAATTAGTATTCCCTATCCATTAAAACAAATAGGACCTGGGCCTCCCCGGTGGCGCAGCGGTTGAGCGCTGGGTTGCGAAGCTGCCCGCAGCCTCTGCAGCACCCATTCCATCCCGGGCTGCTCCCCGGCCACTGGAGGAGGGTCCCACATGGCGCTCAGACCTCTCCTGCCACCCGCTGCTCCCCTCAGCAGTGTACTTAGGTCCTTCTGCCTGCTCTGCTCAGGGCTCTGGCTCTGGTGAATTCTCTCACCCTCCCCCGCTTATGACTGTACCCAGTGCTTGTATAAATAAATAAATAAATAAATCTAAAAAAAAAATAGGACCTTAGCCCACTTTAGCTTCCCTATGCATATCACTGCTTTATTAAAATAATGGAAAACAAGCCTATACTCCCTATACACAGCTACAAGTGAGAATATCTGTCCCATCATTGTTGAGTTCCTCTAGCCAACCTCTATTTCTCTTCTAAGTGATCTCTTCTTATCCACACTGCCTGACTATAGGAGTTTAAAACTGACAAAACTATAGGTTTTTATGTTGAGTCCAGCTTACAATTCTATCTTGGATGCCTTAATACAAGCACTCACGTTCAAAGAAAGAAATACTAGATGGTAAAGGGCTTCTGCAGAGACCCCACTAGGCTCAGAGAAATCATCAGAGTTCACTGAACACCATCCAGGAAATGCAGATGTTTGCTGCCAGACTGTCCCATTTAAATGAGGCTTATGAAATTAACTAAACAACTGGATAGGAAAAAAACAATTCAATGAAATGCTATTGACTATCAGATGAATAGCATCAGAGCCTCAGTTTCCTCACCTCCAAAATTTTGGCAATTCTACTAAGCAAGTAACCAAAATAGTTTTTAAAAATAAGTTTACAAAGGGCTCTCCATATATATTAGCTTGTCTAATTTAATTTAATGTCAAGTGTTATATGAAAGCTTTCATAAATATAATACTGGGGTTCTCCTCGCTGTCAGGGAAGGAAGAGCAAATCAGGGTTATTTATGAAGCATTTTCTTAGCTGGTGTAGAGAGTGAACATAAATTGGATTTCAAAATATAATTTAAAAAAAATTACTACAGCTATCAAATTTATCAGCATGCCAATTATCGTCACTGTGTACCACCTATAGTCAGTTTATTGATCCTAGGAGTGCTCGGGTAGTAGGAAATCTGACCTTGGATCAATACATGATGATAAGTCATTTTGAGACTCACTACTTTACCACTTAAGCTCTTGAAACTCTTACATAAGTGGGGAAGATTAAAAAAAAAAAGCATTTACTGCATCTCAATCTCTTATCTTCCTTAACTACCTTCAACTTTTGATCTCCTTTCTACAGCGGAGGAAATAGGCTCTGAGACACAAAGGATCTTTCCTAAGTCCAACCAATTAGTAAGTGAAGGAAATAGACACAATGCTTCCATTTTATTTGATGAACATATTAATTAGAAATATAAATCCACTGCATCTTGAAAGGCAGAAACAAGATAAATTCAATCTCACGTCCCTATTCTAAGCTCTTTCAGCATACATGTTTAGGGGCTTCTGTCTCACAATGCATAAATGATTTTTGGGGATCTCTCATGCTATTATTTCTCTATATTACTTTAGGAAATTGTTGTCAAGAGATGACTAGCAAAGAAGCTCCGCCATGTAATTAAATTTCTTTCCATCCTTCTTGGAAGCAAACAGGTTCTTCTTCCTTAAAGGCAACATTCTCCCTAAACTACCTAATTACTTGAAACTATCAAGTTCCATGAATTCATATCACCTGAAGAACATCATTACTGAATGATCTGGCCTGAAAATTCACATAATGTGATGAGTCATGTTATAAAGCCATTCCTATAAATAGCAACTTGTGAAAATATATATAGCTCTTTAGCATAACATTATCAAACTAAGGAGAAAGCAGAGAAAGGAAGGGAAAGTGCAAATTCCTTGAAGAAATCCCTTGTTCCAACAAGAAAGCTTTCCACAAATGCAACTAAAAAAGCAGAAAAACCTCAAAAAACAGCAGGGCCCTTATTTGCCACTGACAGTTACAGATGCCAATTGTAGAAGCAGAAACTGAATTACTAATTTTAGTTTTTAATATTTGAATCACCTAAGAGAAATGGATAGGGAGAGGTGAAATTACTGCAGCCATTTTTTTTTTTTTCTATTTTGAATCAGGTTTTTTTTTTTTTAGACTGAATCTGATTTTTTAATTATTATTTTTTAATTTTATATATTTTTACATCATTTTTCATTTTTGCACAATGTATGCATTTTCATCTTAGTTATAGTCCCCATTTTTCAGGAAGCAGAAATGGATGAAATTTCTAATGGTGATCCTTTTATTTTATGCCAAAATTAAAAAACAGGGTCACTGAAAATGGTGCATCAGTTTGAGTTCAGATTAAACATCTTAAGTAGTACAAACTATCGATCATCTTTCCATTTACTGTTGTGCTCCCCCTTCATACTATAACTCAACAAAATCATGTCAGAATCTTATTTGAAGGGCTAGAAATGGGCTTTTTTAAAAAAATCTCAAAATGAAAATCAGTTTTCCAAATATTAAAAGCATGGCATTGCAGAAGACTGTAAATTGCTGTGAGGTCTCATTCTCAGTGAATGCCTTCAGCAGTTACAAAATTGGGGGAATGGGGGGTGGGGAGGAATTTGAGGGAAGGGAGTGAAAAGAGAAGGGAGTGAAGGGGAGAGTGGGCAGGATTCCAGAGAGGAAGAATCATGTAGGAGCTGAGGACTCTAGAGAACAGGGTGTGTGTGTGTGTGTGTGTGTGTGTGTAGGGGGTAAGGGGTGTGTGTGTGTGTGTGTGTGTAGGGGGTAAGGGGTGTGTGTGTGTGTAAGGGGGTAAGAAGGAGGACAGAACATAGGTGCTGGGTGGTGGGGGAGGGAGGGCAAAGGAAGAACAGGGTTACTGGGAGGAAGGAGGAAAAAGAAAAAAGTAAAACACTTGAGAGAACTAGTCTAAGAAACAAAGGAGGGATGGCATTCAAATGCAAAAGACAGTTCAAAGGCAAACCCACTTTCAGAAGAATTCTCAAAATACTGGATAAGTAAAGCAAAAAACCCTGCAGACTTCTGAAACATGCTATTCAAACCTTAAATAAGCATGCAAGTAATAGTAATCATTAAAGATCAGAAACTATCTTCTTACCAGGCAAGATAGATCTGGCTAACAGAACTTAAAATTTATTTTTTTTAATAAGTCTTCCTTTTCTCAGGGCTACATGCCACATTTTTAAAAAAAGGCAATCAAACATGCTTTTGAAAAATAAGCATAATTCTTACATTCGTACATTTTTATTTTTTATTGTGGCAAAATATGCTAACACAACTTTTACCATTTTAATCATTTTTAAGTGTATAATCCAGTGGCATTAAGTATGCTTACAGTGTTGTTCAACCATCACGACTATTTATTTACAAAACTTTTTCATCATCTCACAGAAACTCTACCCATTGAACAATAACTTCCCACTTACCTCTCTCCCCCCAGCCTCTGGTAACCTCTGTTCTACTTTCTGTCTCTATAGATTTAGCCTATTCTAGGTAATATAAGCATGGCTTACATGAATATTTGAGGCAACCTAAAAGTCCAACAAAAGGGGAATGGGGATTTTAAAAAATGGTATAGTTGTGTGGTAGAACACTTTTACAGCAACAAAAATTAACTAGCTTTATCTACATTATCAATATAAACTACTCACAATGTTTACCAAATACAGTTTTATTCTAGTACAGTATACTATATATGTGAATGTTGAAAGAAAAAAATCATTTATGGTCTTCTACATCTGAGTGCACTTATAAACATAGATTGGAAAAATATGTACCAACTTCAGAAGAGCAATTACCTCTGAGAATGGGAAAGAAATGAGATTGGAAAGGGTACAAAGAGGTCGCTGTAATGTTTGCAACTTTAAAAAAAAACATAAATAAAATATGCAAAATGTTAACAATTGTTAAATCACTTGGTGAATATCTGGATAGTGGGGTGTAATAGTCTGTCCTTTTCTGTTTGAAATCTTTAAGTTTATTTTTTATTTTATATGTATTTTATATCACTCTTCCTTTTTGTATAATGTATGCTTTCTTTTTTTTTATAAATTTTATTGTTATATTCCCCATACAATTGCAGCCCCCCCATTCTGACCCCAATCCCTCCCCTCCCGCCCCCGCCCCCCTAAAAGTGTCTCTGGTTCATAGTTTTTTGTTGATTTTGATTTTCACTTTCTTATAGTTATTCATTTAAATGTATGCTTTCTTAAATCTTTAAGTTTAAAAAAGGAACTAGTTAATATTTTAGAAAGATAGAAAATAAGGCAACACATGTGCTTTGAAAAGGGAGATGGGTTAATATAGGCCAATTATAGCTTTTATTCAACCAGGAAACTTAATTGGCTCCTTTATAAAAAATTTTTAAATTACAAATGAATATACACTCATATAATCTTTGGAAAAGATATTCATAAAGAAAGCTAATCAACGTGAGTGTTATTATGGCACTTGAACCTGCTTCAGTCTGATATAATTCATATATTTTTTAAAGTAAATCATTTTGAAAATGTCTATTCTTATGAGTTAAAAAATACACTCAACTAATTCATATCATGGTTGATCACTACTGCTGTAGCACATTGAAACCTGGAAGAGCAAATACATACACCCAAGAAAACAAAACTCACAGCTAAGGTCCAGATCCCTCCTCTTACATGTCAAGGAAGGCAAAATTTATATAAATTACTTAAAATAACCAAGACTGAACAGTGTTATTGATAACATGGGATAACTGGAAATAAATCTTGTCATAGATTTTGTTAGTCTGAGTCAATTATGGCCATCTCACTGTAAGGAAATTAGGTTGCTATTAATCATGAAAAATATGAAGACTATCAAAAACATAGGAAAAATTTCTGAAGCAGAGGTAAATAAAAGGTACAAAAATTATACAAACAAAGATTATTATGTAAATATGGGTACATATGTATAAAATAGGAGAGGAACAGAAATATTAGTTATATTTTGGTAATAGACATTTTTATATTTCATTTTCTTTTTATCCCTATTAAATAATTTAACCAGTGTTTAAAAATGATTAATCTGGAATTTGTTAAACTATATCCCTCTGTCATAGCTATAGCCCACAGAAACTTTTGGGTGTATTTTTTTTCCCTGTCAGATCTCTCCAGTTTCATTACTTTAAAATTACTAATCAAAAGTCAGAAATTCTGTGGCAAATGTTGTTGGGATACTTAAGCAAGAGAAGCACTCCCGGGCCTCCCCGGTGGCGCAGCGGTTGAGAGCTGGGTTGCAAAGCTGCCCGCGGCCTCTTGCGGCGCCGGTTCGATCCCCGGCTGCTCCCCGGCCACCGGAGGAGGATCCCACATGGTGCGCAGACCTCTCCTGCCACCCGCTGCTCCCCTCAGCAGTGTGCTTCAGTCCTTCTGCCTGCTCTGCTCCCCACTCTGGCTCTGGTGAATTCTCTCACCCTCCCGCACCTCTGACTGTACCCAGTGCATGTATAAACAAAACAAACAAACATAATAAATAAATAAATAAAAACATGCCTCTATTTAAAAAAAAAAAAAAAAAAAAAAGAGAAGCACTCCTTCTGCTTTAACTTCTGCCTCTAGATCTGATAAGACTTTATCAGGAGAGTTCCATTCTCTGTGATCCACTCACTGACAACATGACCCTGGGCAAGTCACTGAACCTCTCTAACCTTTGTGTCCCTCAACTCCTAATTTTTTGAATTTATGAAATTCTCCAGAGAACTGAAATGCTTGAAGATTCAGTTCCAACCCTGGAACAAACCCCTAACTTCCTACCTCCTTAATCCTTAGGAAAATAGTGCCTAGCATTGAATTCTGCCTTGCCAGGGGCAGTCAAACCTGTAAGAAGAAATTATATCCCTAAAGATAAATAGCACTAGTTTCCCAAGAAAAAAAAATATTATTTATTGAATACCAGTGCATCTAGCACTGCACCAAGCACTTTATATACTGTCTCTATATAGACTATATATAGTCTATATATATAGATCTTCTGGGGTCCCACCACAGACCCACAGAATTCCTGGAGACAGCAGGAAAATCTGCATCGTAACACATTTCCTAACTGATTGCTAAACACACAAGTTTGAAAACCAAAGGTCCGAGGTCAGTGTTTTTCAAACGATTAATGACAAATCCTTAGTGGGTTGTGTTCTACATTTCAAAAAATAAAGTGGGCCTCCCTCCTGGCACAGGGGTTAAACACAGCGCTATCAAGCTACTGCCAGCCACTACAGCATGAGTTCCATCCCCAGCTGGCCAGGGAGCAGCCCACGTGGTGTAGCAGCCCTCTCCAGCCTAGCCTGCCTCGCACCCCTCAGCAGTGTATTTCGGTACATCTGCCTGTTCTGCTCCCCACTCTCTCTGGTGAATCCTCTCATCCCCCCGCACCTTTGGCTTACATCCCAGTTCTTGTATGCATAAATAAATAAATCTTTAAAATAAAATAAAATAAAAAAATAAAGTGGAAAGTATCAGAGGTAGGTATTGTTTCTGCAAAATTTATCGGTTATATATTGTGTATGGACTAGGTCACAATAAAAAATTATTTCTTACGAATGGTCTGAAAAGCACTAGTTAGGCATTAAAGACTTAGAATAATGCGCAAGGAGGGTAGAATTTAAATACAAAAGCAAGCAAGAAGGAAGAGAAAATATAACTTAAGCTCCACAAGTATTTAGAGAAATAAGAAAATTTAAAACTCTGATCATCTACAGTAATAAAGGGAATTAAAGTACAGGCAATTTGCCCCAAAAGCCAATAACTTTAGTCAATAACTTAAATATTCTATCTCCATTTTTTGGTTCTCGTAGCTAATAACAAGTAGAAAGGACAAATAACTCAAACTTCAGTAATCCCTAAACCAGATGGGGTGGAAGCTAGAAAAACATGAGAGCAGAAAGGAGGAAGAAGTTTTAGTTAATTCATAATCGAATTCCAATCCCTAGATAACCAAAAGTAACCATCCATTAAAACCTTCCAGTCTCTCCTTGCTCGCGACGCTCAAATAATACATTCAGGGCCCCACCAAGCAACACAACCAATCAGTTCCTAATACTCCAAATATTTATTAAGTCATCCCTTGATTTCTCCCTTTGTTAAACACCAGATCACGAAATTCACGGGAAACTGAGGTCACGACTGTACCCCTGGGTGACGTGAAGACACCCAGATTGCCACGCAGCAGCCGGCTGACTGCGCGCCTCCGTTTCTCCACTCCAAGGCGGGAAAAGCAGGGCGCTGGGTCCTGAGGTCCCCAGGAGATGAACGTCCCGCTCAGCGGTGGAAGAGGCACTTCCCCTGGGGCTTCGGGCCCAGAAGGCTTCGCCTCAGCAGAGGGGCGGAGGTGGGGGGGGGGGTCGCGATACACTCAGGCGCGAGCGCGCGCACTCACACACACGCCAAACGCCACGGAACCCCAAGAGTCTATCACGGGGCGTGGAGGGGGGCGTGGGGAGCGCGAGAAGAGCGGCAGCAATACCTTCTGAAACCTCTGCTCACAATCCCGGCCCGCGAAGCCACCCGTCCAACCCCGCCGCTCCGAGTCCACAGAAAGAGCGGCCAGATCTGGAATTCACGTGCTGGAAAAGCGGAATGGACAGCCAAGCTGCAAACCTACCTTCGTGGCCGCTCGCTGTCCTGACCCCAGAGTCAATGGTAGGCCGCCGCGACGGCGCAGCCGCCTGAGGGGTTGGCCCGGGCCTACGCCGGCCGGAAAGAACCGGGCTCCTCAGTGGGCAGGTTCTCGCCAGAGACAAGCTAAGCGAGACGGAGGATTAAATGGGGTCGACTTGTAAACCGAAGAGGGCAGCCACTGACCCTGACTGGCACGCGCTTGGATTGGTTGATTCTCGTGTGGTTTCAAAGCAGGCTCTTCTGTGATTGGCCAGGAAGTCAAGCGGGAACTTGCAGGTGGTGGTAGGGGGCGGGGGGGGGGGAAGAAAGTTGTTGCCCAGGCAACAGGGACGCAGACCTCGCCACAATAACCAGCTAGCCGGGAACAGACCCAGGTGAGGAAATCCTTAACTTTAGCTGGGGAGAGATGGGGTTCTCAGGTACCGTGGCCTTCAGACAATCTAGGGAGAACTCTAGATCCTGGCGATTCTGAAAGATACCCCCCAAATCCCCAAATTGTTGAGCGAATTGATCCAAGTCCTAAATTCCCCTGCCCTAGAAGCTGACACATCCTTAACCAAAATAGGGCAATTGTATCACATAGAGGATGGATACTGATCAACAGTCAAAATGAACATGTGGAAGCTTCCCAGTGCCTTTCGACTCATACACACTTATAGGTGTAACGCTAATTTAAGAGTGAAAACTGTTTTTTTATTGGTAGATCTATCTGAGTGCTCCACGTTGGGACAGTCACAATAGCCTCTAGTTGCCACATACAGGCATGATTTACCCTGGACCAGTATGGCTTGGTTGGGATATATTTTTTAGGGGGTATACATCTTCAGACTTGGGGGGGGGGATTGGCTTGTGTCACTGGTACGTGAACAATGTCCTGTGTATGGGAATGTGAACGCTGTGGCCTGAAGGTTCCAACGGACAACGTTGGTCAGATCCGTTGAGGGCTAAGAAGCAGTCAGACCAGACCGCTTTCAGTGGGCAGGAGCGTGGTGTTCAGAGACTATTTGTACTACTTGTACCTACCAATATTGCTACTTGCCAAAAGCTGGTTGGAAGACTGTTCTAAGTGGTTGGACTGTCCCTGAGAAAAGGTAAGAAACTGTGTCCAAAAAGCGAAATCTGAGTGAGGGTAGAATGCCAAGTTTGATCAGAGAGGTAGGGGTCATTTTTCCTAAGAGATTACTTTTGTGAGGACGATTCAGAACAGAGACTTTCCTAAGGAAATGAGGAAAGCAGGTCTATTAACTTGGGGGGAAAATTCCCAAGAACTGAAAGAAAACTTGCTGCCTCAACTCCTTCTTAGATTGAGGTGGTGTATAAGAATGAGACAAAGTATTGACAAGTGTATTTATTAAATTTGGCTAAAATAAAGAATAATAGAGGAAACATTAAATCAAAAGAAATTCATTTCCTGAATCCCTTTGAGTTTATGAACAATTCCAGGTACTTTCAAAAACTACCTTCCATTAAATACATTTTAAGTTTGTAAGCTCTGTAAAGTCCCCATAGTTACTTAAGACCTTGTACATTTAAAGACAGTGGGAAAAGACCTAGAAAAAGGAATCATTTTTGCTGTTGTAAAGACAAGGTCAAAATGAATTTTTTTAATAGACCGGGTATCATTGAGGAAAATAATTGTCAAGAAATGTAAAAAAAAAAAGCCAGTATATTATAATCTGGACATAGGCAGTGATGTTTACTTTTGGTTTTGTGAAGAATTTCAACACAGAAATTACTAAATAATTTATATAATACTAAATAATTTATATAATACTAATAAACTACTATGCAAATGAAGTTGCAGGAGAGATGCCAAATTTACTTAAGAGAATAAATGGATTTTGAATACTTTGAAATCATTCAGCTTTAAATAGTATTTTACATAGGAAATGTATTTATCTAGTAACTTAAATAGGTTCCTCAAATAAACTAATTCGGTGCTTCCTTTATTATCCTGATTTTATTTAGTATGTATACATGGATTATTAAAATATAATTTATTTTTGAATTGTCTGGAATTCAGAGTTTTCACTAATTTAACCTAGACTTGTCCTCAATTAAAGTCAAAGAGCCATCCCTATTGACACAGTGGATGCAGGCATATAA
Source organism: Talpa europaea (assembly GCF_964194135.1). Taxonomy (NCBI): domain Eukaryota; kingdom Metazoa; phylum Chordata; class Mammalia; order Eulipotyphla; family Talpidae; genus Talpa; species Talpa europaea. The sequence continues at coordinate 66,340,923 of NC_140081.1, forward strand.
ATAGAAAGCATGAATTCATCATCCCTCATATCTAGAATCTGACATAATCACAGGTTACTTCAGTGCGCTGTGTCTGGAGCCATCATGGCTGAGCTTGGTGAATTGGCAACTGGCTTGAATGTTTTGGTAATGGACTGGTTCTGACATGTCTTTCTCTCCAGTTCATTGTGGCTAGCACAAAGAGAGATTCCCCCAATCACACCTCTGTCTCTAAAAACCCTAAGGTCAGTGAGGGAAAACCAAACCTGCTATCTAGAAAATGTTGCCACTGGAATTGGCCTAGCAAAAGTAGAAAAAACAAAAACAAAAGGCCCACAAAATTTGTTTTCTACATAGCCAAATCTCAAATAAAAGATTTAGTAATACATTTTGTTTTCAGTAAAATTCCTGCTTAAATTTTCCTCTGTATATATTTATTTTGGATCTATTTAAGTGGCAATGCCTGATTTAAAAATAGGCCGTGTGGCTCCAGAATTCTTTTTTTTTTTTTAATATCTATACTATACTACTTGAGTAACCTGGGCAAAAAGGATTCATTCCAAGGTATAAAGATGGGGGACTAAAGGGTTTCTAATAATCAGTTCAGTTTTAACAAAACAGAATACTTGAGAGAATAATAGAAGGGAAGAACAGTAAATTAGACATGGGGTTATATCCTGAAAGAACTTGATGGCCCAATTCAAGATGAAATTTTTGTATATCAAATTTATAAATGAAAGTCCTACAAATAACGCTGCATAGTTCACAATAAGGCACCTTGCTTTAGTATTTTATAATGTAATATGTTTGTGTCAAATGAACTTTAATATGATTTTAATAAAGATTAATGAATTTTTCCTAATTTGTTGGACTGCTAAAGGAGCTAGTAGAATCTTTATTTCCATTGAATTTAGAATTTTTTTTCCAAAAATTCACATTACTCTTTGATACTTTCAACTATTTAATGATTATAAAATATTTGTGATTCCTTTGTTTCCCAAAATGCAATACCAAAAGAATTGCCATATTTTTAAATTTTGTGTTTACAGATTACTATCACAGTTGATATGGTAAAAATTATTCTTGCTGAAGTGCCAATTTTATCATATGTCTACTTCAATTTAGCTAAATGTGAACCTATGCCTTATTATGCCAGCATAATTTGGAATTTGAGAAGTCCAGTTCCTAATATGCATTAAATATAGTGTCACTGTAAGTTATTGCGAATGATTTGTTTACCAAATATACTCAAATATAAACATTCCAAGGAGTGGCATCCCCTTCAAAGTAGTCACTTTGGGAGGCTATCTAATGCTGTTAGTATTGCTCAAATTACTTTGGAAACTATTTTAGAATTGCCTTGAGGCCTATATAGCACATTCTTTTGAATATCTTTAAAGCAAATCTTCACATTTTGAAAGCAGATGTGATATCTAGATATATCTACAAATCACTTGGAGACAAATCTGATGTGTAATCAAGTGGAGTGATACCATAATGATACCTATTTTCTTGGTGATACATATGAAGGCAATTCTAAAATATTTTGAGCATTCATAGTATAATTTATGACAGTATATAACCTTCTGAGGTGATGACTGTGAAATGCAACATTCATATGAATTTAATCATGCCTCATTCAGTATTCATCAACTGCTATGTGCCAGCTCTAGTTATTGAAGACATTCAGCCTACCAGGATGGCGTCCCACTGCCCACACTGCCCACACTGCCCTGCCTCTCACCAAATGAGAATCAGGGTAAAACTCCTTCCCACCTGGTGAGGATTTAGAGTTAATCTGCTCTCCCCAAATACAGAATCCAGTGCACCCACTGATCCACAACCTTTCTTCATAACTTCCACTGTGGCTACCCAGATGACATGAAAAAGCCTTTGATGTAGTGCCTGGTTCACTCTTCCAGCTGTTACCTATTCTGAACCTTCATCTAACTGCCAAATCTCTTACAATCCTCAAGAAGTGGACTGTGCTTCCCAAACCCCTACTGATGGGTTAGAATCCTAAAATGGCTTCCCTGAAAACAAGAGTATTCAACCTGAGATATTTGCTCATGTGCTGAAACTCCCACTGCCATATCTCTGCCAAGTAGATGTGACTGCATGAATAGCAATTCTGATTGCTACCTTAGCCACTGCATTTGTGACATCCAAATAGCCTTCTTTTAGGTTAAATTTAATGGTTCTAGTTTATTTCCCTCTCATCAACCTACCATACATAAGCCTTATAATCAAGTGCCTGTGGGTACTGGCACTATGTGCCAGATAATAATGATATTTTTCTATATAACCTTTCATATTTTAGCAAACTCTTTTACCTTCATTGCATATGTCCACCACAACAATTCTGTAAGGTAGATAATGCTGGAATAATAAAACAATTTCTGCTATATATTTATATATATATTTAAGTCTAATTATTTATATGCTCTCAACTCAAAATGATGATTATATCATTGCATCTGATATCTGTATTCACTTTCCCTTTTCATAGCCAAAGGTAAAAAATATTTCAAAAAACTTGTTTTTAATGTTAAGTAAATATTTAATGAACATGTAATCAACTAGGACTTTTAAAATATAAACAGGAGCCTCTTTGTTTAATTTAATCTGTCAATTATTCATTTCCATAGCAGACTACTAGACCATACTGTGAAAGAAGATTGTTTTATCACCTCTTATTTCACCTTTTTCAATTTAATGAGTTTCCAGTGTAATGAGTTTTATCATTAACTTATTCCACATCATTATTAGAAGTGATATTCATGCCCAGCAAAATTAAACTTTTAAAGAGCCAATAATAAATAATATATGTTGACTACTTACTATGTGCCAGACAGAGTTCCAAGTTCTTTTATATGTATGAAGCTACTGAATCATTGTAATAACCCTATGAGATAGCGCTTTCATTGTCCCCATTTTACAGATAAGGAAAATGAGGTGCAGGGATCCCCTGCTTTTTATTTTATTTTTTTTAATTATTTATTTATACAAGCACTGGGTACAGTCAGAAGCGCGGGAGGGTGAGAGAATTCACCAGAGCCAGAGCAGGTAGCAGAACAGGCAGAAGGACCGAGGTACACTGCTGAGGGGAGCAGTGGGTGGCAGGGGAGGTCTGCGCGCCATGTGGGACCCTCGCCTGGTGGCCGGGGATGGAGGCAGCGCTGCAGAGGCTGCAGGCAGGTTCGCAACTGAGCGCTCAACCGCTGCGCCACCGGGGAGGCCCTCCCCTGCTTTTTAAAACTTCAACTTGTGCCAATTGATTTTGCAAAAGACCTACATTAGTACCTGTCTTTGCTAACCAAAATAAATGAGAAGAGGATTTTCACCAAAAGGTGAAAAGCAAACATATTGTCCAGTGTTGGTTTCACAACAGTTATTCTAGAGGCAGGGCCAACCTCCTTCCCTTGGAACTACACTATACAGGTTGTACAATTATCTTTTACATTTACTTTACAATAGTGTGATTTTAGCTTTTATGTGTTATTTGGTAGGTTATTTTTTGATCTAAGGTTATACGTTTATATTTTCCATATAATTTAATAGTGATTGCTTCTTCACTTTACACCATTTTGATTTACAAAAGGTTTCATAGGAATGCTCTACTTTGGATATTGGGGGAAATCTATATAGAGAGTTTAAATGATTTGCCCAAAATCACAGGGCTAGAAAGTAAATGATAGCTACAAATGGAGGCAGTATAACTTGAGAAGTCTTACTTTTAACCACTGTGACATACTGCCTCTATGTTAGATGTACAGGGCAATTTAACATTTGTTCCATACCCTTGACATCTCTGATAGGCATTAAGATCAGTTTTCTATTTAAATAAGAAAGTCAAAGCAATAGTAAAACATAATAATAAAACAGAAGATTTGTAAAATACCATCTGCATGCAGATTGATTTTGACAAGTGACAGTTCCAGCTCACATGTGAGAATCTCTCTATAGTGCTGTCCTAGGCACAATGCAAAAATTTTAGAGGATCACTTTATAAAAGCATTACAGAAATGTTTCTTGCAAATTAATTTAATAAAATAATGTTTCAAAAATACCAGAAACATAAAAAATATTACATATATATTATACTTTTTTATTGAGGTAATGTTGGTTTAGAGCACTGCATTTGTTTTAGCGGTTATAGGTTCCTACCTCAACAAGTGTATGTTTTCGCACCATGCCTACCACCAAAATCCCAATGATCCTCCACCACGCTCCATTGGGTCCCTCTGCTTCCACCCTCACCCCCTTCCCTTCAGCCACAATTTTGCAGTAGGCGAAATAAGTCTGAAGGAGAAAATATTATTTATGCCCAAATCACTAATAATAGGCCTAATTTTACAGCCTTTTTAAAAAGTTATTCATTAAAGTGTGATACTGCTAAGATTTTTAAAGATCCTGAATTCCTGCTCCAAATATTACTGTCAAAATTATTTAAAAGACTGATGTCTGGATAGTAGGACTTCAAGTAGTTGTGATTTTATTATTTATATGTTTAATATATTACTTCCTAATGTTTCCACAATAGGTGTATCTATTATCATTATATAACCAGAAAAAAACCAATTCCTTTATTTTGTATGAACTTTCATTAAAGTCAGTGAACCAGCCCATTAGAGTTCTCAAGTGACAATATAATGCATAACATCATCAGGGTTAATTAAGAACTAAAATAAAGCAGACGGTATTGGGCAAGCCTAAGGTAAAAGTGTGCAATGAGTGAAGTTCCTTGAGACATACCCTCCAATAAGTATCCTTTGCATTTCAAAAAATGTAATATATAACCTAGACAGCATACATGAGAGAGGTTAGAAAAAAGGTCTTCTGCAAAAGTATGTTTCCAAACAATGATGTACATTCGAATGATACTGACAATCACTTTTTGTAGAGGTAGAACTTAAAAATCTGCTATTTGAACTAACCTCCCAAGTGATTCTTAAGCACACTAAAACTTGAAAACTACTGTAGTAGGTGTAAAATAAATGCTTGTTAGATTGAGGATGAAATTTTAATAAAGCAAGTTGAGTGTTTGAGTTGACTTGCTGCCCCCAGATCTCTGAGTTAGCAAAATACATACATCTGAAGGTATTTACAATGATTCTCAAGGAAGAGTAAGAGATATAGTTACCCTTCCAAGAGTTTGAGTTACACCATTTAGCTTTTATGAAACACGTTGGTACCTGTTTTCACTAACCAAAAGAAATCAAGAGGATTTTCTCCTTTATCACAAAAAGTGGAAAACAAACATAGTTCGCTGAATTGGTTTGCTACAAGCATTATGCAGGCAGCCCACACCCCCAAGCAGTGAGAGAGGCACAGCCAAACTCCTCCTTGGAGTTTGGTATAACTACTTTACACAGGTTGTACGTTTATAATAACTTCTACTTTTACTATGTGTTAGTACAACTTTAGGTTTTATGTGCTGTATGGTATGATCTTTGACAATGCTCAACAAAAAAAATTCCATGTAAATTAATGGGAATTGCTTCTTCACTTTCCACCATTTTGACCTATAAAAGATTTCATAGGAATACTCTATTTTCAGGTGGCAGTGGGAATTTGTAACAGAGTGATCTAAGAAAAGAAGGGAGACAACAGGAAAAAAATGCATGTCTTAGAATGGAAAAACTAAAATATGTCTTTCTGATCTTCTTTCTCAGAATATGGATTCTGAAAGCATGGATTCTGAAAATACAGAAACTGAAAATATGGAAACTGAAAATACTGAACCTGAAAACATGGAAGTTGAAACTGTTTCTTCAGTTTCTGCTCTACAAGCCCTTTCTAAGCTGCTTTATCCTGAAGAGGAGGATTTTGAGTTCGGACAGGTGGTCATATCCTTACAAATGAATTGTTCTGTTCACACGAAGTTGTGAAACTGTACTTGAACAACTTGTTCCAACCTTGCTGTGGGAGCAGGGTTGTGTCATCTGATACATTCACAGGAGGTTGCAGGGCTGATTATGCATGAGAGCATAACCTCTAGTACATTTCTAGCAAACATAATTATATTTTTTTCTAAACTACCTGAGCAGTGAATAGGAAAATAGTTCCGTAACTATGGTAGCAATAGCCGCATTTCAAAATGTTTGTCATTTATATTTATGACTAGAGAATGCTTGACAACCATTGCAAAGAGCTGTAGCTAGGATTTTAAGCATAGACAATATTTCTATAAAACAAATTACTCCGATTAGACAGTATTAATTAGACCCCCCAAATTCAGTTCCCTTAATTGTTTTTATTTGTCTGCACATGAAAGCAGAACAGAAAATATTTTGAACCAAATAATGGGACAAATTAGCTTCAACCTACTAAAATTGCTTCTGGGTACATGCTCAGATAGAGCATGGTGGAATCTAATTAGTTGAATAGCATTTGGGGTCAGGACCAGTAATCCAGGGAGGCTTGCAAACAGCAAGATGGCCTTTGTTTTGGATGGGAGAGTTCCCTGAAGTGACCTTCATCTATTCCATGGTCACTGCCAGTATTCCCAGAATAATCAAAATCCTTTCATGTAATCCCCTGCTCTCCAGTCTCTTATACCTTAGATGTAAGTGAATCTTGGCTATCAGACTACCTATGTAGAGGCAAACTAAATTTGGGAAAGAGATATTATCATGATCTAGTAAAATATATAGCTTTGATTTAAATTATTTTTTGTTATTATTATAACCAGTTTACCATGAACATACATATCAGTTGATCCTCCCATTTTGACAAGTACAACTTGAATCAGCAGCAAATTCAGATGGACATTGGGTTTCTACCCCACCCTCACTCTTACCTCTTGGAAGAGTTTGATGGAACAGGACAGAATCAAAATTTAAAATGGAAATAAAATCGGTAGAGAGGGAAATCTGAGTGAGCTTTGAGCCAGGACCAAAACTTAAAAATTTTAATGTGGTAAAATTATTAGTAGAGGCCAAGCAAATAAAGAAAAAAAATCAGTACATTAATAGGAGCTTTAAATACTTCCAACAAACACGATACCGGAAAAAATTCAGAAGCATTGTGTCAGTGAATTCGGGAAGTCAAGTTCATTTTTGCTACCTTTAACTGAAATAAAATGATAATTTTCAGGTGGCTACATCCTGGGAAACGTAGTGTATTTGAGAACTAGTGATCTTGAAAAAGAGAAGCGGAAGTTGTAACTGGAGCAGAGTCAAAGATTAGGATTTACCTGGTTACAAACCCTTTTCCTTTTGATGTTTGTCAATGGAGATATTTATTTGCATCTAAAGGTGTTTCTAGGGTAAAAATGAGTGCTTCTGAGAACAGAGAGCCTCGGATCATTTTACCAAATTGTACAATTTATAGAGGAAAATTACTGTAATAATGTATAATTCTGTATATCTGGGTTATAAGCAATTTTGAGATAATTGGTCATTCAGACACCACAGTACAGATATCATTAGAGGATGTAGAATTGGAGTATCAAAACAGTGGGAGAATAATTAATGTTACTAATGAACTATTAAATTTTCCAGGAGAGAAACAGCTTCCCATTTTTTAACGTGTATTAATCTTAGGAACTGTGGAATGATTACAGAGTAATGTGTTTTTAAACATATACTTTTTAAAAACAATATTTAAAACTGGTGCATACACATTGGTTCATTTATCCTGTCCCCACTGTGAATTGTTAAGAATCTGGAAGATTGGAAAGAGAGTATGTCTGTGTTTTTTAAATTCATAAGGGGATCTTAAAACCTGTGGGAAATAAGGTTTACCACTCATCACAGACATTGCAACAGGATGTTCTAACTCTTTTACATATTGCAAAGTGGCATGAATTGCAATGATAAATTGCTTAGGTAATTGAATGCGGATTCATGGTACAGCTCAAATGATATTGGTATAGAAAACAATTGCCAGATGGTTTTTAGTGTTTTTATTGTTCCGATCCATCTTTTCACTTGAAATTTTTATTTTCAATCATTTATTTTCATTAAGTTAATAAACTGAAACTTCCCTCTGTTCTAATACACTGATCCAATAGTTACTGTGCATGGAGAGTATATTTTGGTCAGGAATTTTCAAGGTTTTATTTCTACAGGTTTTAATTTTCCATAGAAAGAGGTATCTGACAAAACAATAGGCCCACGGGTTCCAAGAATTGCTTTCCCCTGCTTGACTATTAGTAGTCTGCTGATTAATAATTTAAGAAAAGCACACAAGTTTATAATGACCTTAGTGATTAAAAAATGCTGTAACACCTTCACCCCAGACACAGCAGTTTTGAAGAACCTTTGGAAAAAGAATAGTCATTGTCTCAGAAAAAGTTTAGATGTTACAGGTTAACTTCTGATTTATAGTTGTAGGAATAGTTTAGCATCACATAGATACAGGTGGGCTTTTCCACCAGCTTTCAAAGATAGACACTATTTCTCTTACCCAAACACGACACCCTAACTTTTGTATAAGTCTGAGTCCTGGAAGGTCAAGGGCAGGGTTCTGAGAAAGGAGAGCTAGAAGTGCTAGTTTGCCAAAATCCAAGGAGATAAGAATTTTTTTTTTATTTCCAACAGTAGAGTGAATTGGAGCTGTAGAGTCTGACATGAACAAGAACAATTAGTAAAAATTGGGATTTTCTTGAAATATTAAAGAACCCCTTAGAGGGCTCGCCACTATACTAATGGTGTCATATGTGTTATACTAGTTGAAAAAAGGAAGACTATTCTTATACAGGTGAGACAGGGGCAGTCCTGTCTTGATATTATGTCTGTGCGGAAGATGGTAAAATGAACTTGTATATGCATGAATGCGAAAGTGTATCAGCATGTTTTTGACACCATTAATTTGGGATTATTGATTAAATCCATGAGTTCAGTGTCATGAGGTGGTAGGACGGAGACAATTTTCATACAATGGAAAGAAGTAAAAGCTGTTATCAGGACTTCTGAATGAGTCATTTGATGTCTAAATACATAGACACTAGTGGTTTCTTTTAAAAAAAAAAAAGATTTATTTATGCATACAAGAACTGGGGTATAGGCCAAAGGTATCGGGGGTGAGAGGATTCACCAGAGACAGAGTAGGGAATAGAACAGGCAGACTGAAATACACTGCCGAGAGGGGCAGCAGGTTATTCAGGAGAGGTCTGTTGGGCCATGTGGGTAGCTCCCTGGCGGCCTGACCTCAAACTTGTGCTGCAGAGGCTGCGTATAGCTTCACAGTGCTGTGCTTAACCCCTTGCACCACCAGGGAGGCCCGGTTTCTTTTTATTTCTATAAAACTTTCCCATATTTCTATCTCCCATCTAACTATCACTAGACACTGCCAAAATGCAAAGATGTCAATGATCTTATACTAACACTTGGTTTTAGCCTTCAAGGAGATGAATGTGGTTCCTTCCCCTATCCCCAATGATACATGACTCACTGGGCTGGAATTGGGGATTTACTCTGATCAAAGATCAATTCTGCTAGTTATGATCATTCTGCTAGTCATGGTTCCAATAAACTAGAATAAATAATTTTGGATGTTCTCCTAGCATTTTGGCCTATACATTTCACAGAGTTGGACATTTTACAAATCTTTAAAAATATAAAAATGTAAAAGGCCCTAATTCTGCTAGTTATGATCAACTTAAACCAAATGCTATTAAACCAAATGCTTTGTAGAAGTACAAGGAAGACACATTCAAAATAATATTTAATATAATGTTATATAACAATGATGGATAATTAAACCGGAAAGTCCTATGAGCTTTTTAGATGGGAAACTTATCAAATTGAAAATATTACTGGTGATATAAGTCATACAAATACTAATTACAGAATGTTGAACTTTTTTTCTTCTCCTCCAGCCAAACTGTTCATCTGCCATCGGAGCAATGGGTCCTGGCAATATTGGGCCGCCAAAAACAGAAATGCTCAAAGGTAAGTTATTTAATAAAACATATAGATCTATACAATCAATATGTTTTCTTTGGAAACAAACCATAGGTAGAGTATAACTAAGACTAGCACTTATTAAAGCTCATCTTAATTGTGGAAATGATGGGCAATCATTTACATATAAAGATGCTGTTTTTACTCTACTGTTGCAGGTAAGTTGTTTCTCTAGTAATGGAAATGAATTTGCCTTGAATTGTTCACAGTTGGGAGTATATTTCCTGAGATAGAAGACCAAGAAAGTTATGTGTGGTTAGATAAGTTTTTATTATTGAGGGTCTAGTTACCAAGATGCTTAGCTTTTTCACCTTCTACCCTGCTATATTTGGCAATTTCATAGAATTCATTCAATAAATATTTAATGAGAGTCTATTATGCACCAGGCAATATAATCATCTCTGAGGCTATGACAGAAATCAAAAGAAAAAGGACCCTTGCCCCCATTGAACTAATAGTCTTTGGGATAATACAATAAAACAAGTAATTACATAAGTAATCTTACATTGAAATGCTTATGGGGTGACTTATAAAGTCATGGTTCCAATAAACTAGAATAAATAATTTTGGATGTTCTTCTAGCATTTTGGCCTATACATTTCACAGAGTTGGACATTTTATAAATCTTTAAAAATATAAAAATATAAAAGGCCCTAATTCTGCTAGTTATGATCAACTTACCAGAGGATGGGCAGAGAAAGGAAATGAAATAAGTTCCTTCATCAATTTAGCTCACTGTAAAAGATTTTATCTGGAAAAATGTATAAAATAATGACTAAAATGAGATCCAAGGGGGTGATTTTATAATTTCAGTTATTATTGCTCTATATACACAAGAGTCTATTTGCCTTATTCAAAAGATATTCCCTCCATGGAAGACAAGTTCAAATTTGGATATATTTCTATGCTGCCTGTATTTCTGATAATGTAGGCCTAATAATCTCTTAATTCTGAGAACAGTAAGTGATATGTCATATTCTATATACAAATCTATAATTAGGATTTCCAAGCCCATGCTAGATAGAAGCAGATAATTTCAAAAGAATTGGTAGAATTGAAAATCTGGCAATCAAGTGCATTTCTGGGGATGCTGAAATGGACTAAAAAAAATGTGGGTCTCTATCTACTTCTCCAATAGCTGGAACAAATATAAACTGGGTTTTTGAATACCTGGCTACTTTTAAGGATGACGTGTAGAATGGTCCTATATAAAGGACAAGTGATAGAGATTTTCTTTAAAGCTCATGTAATTAGTAGTATTCTTTAAAAATTATATCATGATTGCATGAAAAAATTATCAAAGTACTTTTATATAATAAAACACAATGTGAGATAAGATACTTCTATCTAGGTCAGATTCATTGCTTGATTTGCTCTTTTATATAAATATATTTTACCTATGACCTTATATGTTTCTGGAAAATATATAATAGTTCTTCACATATATATGTTGTATAGTACAATTTTCTGTATAATATATAATTTGACATTAAATATTTATACATTATGTCATCATATATGTGTGTGTATATATGTATATAAAGATAAGATGTACATCGGAATGCTAACATTATGTCCAAGCAGATGGATTATAGATTATTTATTTTCTTCTTTTTGCTTCTCTTTTCCTTATTTTCTGCAATTATTACTACAATTATACACTATCTTGGTTGTATAGCAATTTAAAAAATTTGAATCAGTTGTTACTAATTTAGCTTTTTTAGACCAAAACAATAGTGATTACAAATAGAAATATTTTACTTCAGTGATACCCAAACTGAGGAGGATAAAAGAGCAGGAGCAATTTTGAGGGAGAAAACAGGCACCAGCTTCAGCTTTATCTTCCTTTTCTTCACAGTCATCCCTCAAACAAGTGATGGAAATAGAGAGAACATCTGGAATGCCAATGAGGTTCCAGAAGGGGCAGAGCATGGTGACATGTGGGATGCTAGAGAAATACCAGAGTAAGTCAAATGAAGCCAGGAATGTGTTTAGGGATTTAAGTTAGATGTCTCATCTGATACCATTCTCTTTTTGACAAGATTCATAAAGTAACTTCTATCATACAAAAGATAAAAATACAGTGACACACAGAAGGCATGGGTAATTGATGATTTTTTTCCTTCTAGAGCTAAAAGAAATAATAAAACAAAACAGCTTCCCTTCAGTTATGATCTTACAAAAAGTGAAAAATACAGTCATTTCCATTATAAATTTATATTTAATGTCAGTTGTATAACGTGGAACTAACAATGGATAAAAAACCAGCCCATTCAACTATAAGCATTCATAAAAACTAAATTATTATATCATGTTTATGTGTCAAAGACCTGCCTGTACTAACTTAATATTCTACAGTCTTGGTAAAAGACTTTCTCCCTCCAATTATCAGCTATTACTTGGGAATTAATTTATTATTTCTTTTAGGATTATGTTTAGTACATTTTGCAAGCAGGGATGAAGCTTCACTTTGTAGCCTTTTTAACAGGAACTGTAAATACGAAATTTAGAATTAGCATCATAAAAAGCCTTTCTGATAATATAAATCATTTGTACTTTTAAGGTGTTACAGTATGTTTGCATATATAATTGAAATTAATGGTTAAATACACTGAACTTTGAATAATTTGTATTTCAAAATAAAATCTTGATTGAATAGCTTGAAAAACAAAGGCCATATTTACTAAATTATATTTTATAAATACTTAAAACCTTCTATGGCAAGTGATCTGACAACTTTTCTAATTCTGACTATAAAACTGTGTCCAAGGTTTTTTATTATTTAAAAAAACTCTATGTTTCTATCTCCTGCATCAGTTCTGAAAATAGAAGCAGTGGGAGACTGCAGATAATTAACTGAAAAAAGTATCCAGCTTTCAAATAAACAATGTCAAAAACCCATAAACCTCATAAAAAATCAAAGGGAATTTGAAAAACATTTTTTGTCTACAGCTTAAGAATGAAGAGAGTAAATCTCAGGTTATGTGTATATAGTGGCCACACATCCATATAAAAGGTCACAATTCAGTGAGTCATTTGTCATCTTGCCTAATGAATGTCAAATATCCACACGTGGCAAGCTCCAAATCTGAGTAAAATTTCACTTTTCATCCTGATGTTTTTGATGTTCTGTACAAAGAACTCCCTGAAAGCTTTAAATGAATAATAACTCTAGTCAGGATATGAAGAAAATTGCTTGATAAGATTTTCTAAATCTTTATTTTCTATCTTAGACCAATGCATTTCAAAATGTTCCAATGGGTAAAGAGGAAAATGGGTAAAGATTGTGAACCAGCAGCCACAAAAGCAGAATCACAAGTGGCCAAATAAAAAATAATAAGGGCCTAAGCGAAGTCATTGACCTTGAGGAAAAGTATGAGGGTCTTTTTTTTGTGGGACCCTCGCCGGCGGCCAGGGAATGAACGGGCATTGCAGAGGCTGCGAGCAGCCTTGCAGCCCAGCGCTCAACCGCTGCGCCACCAGGGGAGGCCCAAAAGTATGAGGGAATTTATTTGAGAGACTTTTGAAGAAAGTTTTGCTATTTGAGTAGATATAATGAATGAGAGGTAAATGTCAAAGATGATAAGGAGTTTACTAGCTTGGGTGACCGGGTGATGTGGCAGATAGATGAAAGAGAAACAGTGAATTTGCTTAGGGATATGTGGACAGTGCCTTTGGCACATCCCAGGCAAACATATATACCTGGCAGTTGGAATATTGCATCTGGAGATGAGGATAACAGTGAAACTAGAGCAAATCTATTTGGGAGTCACAGGCATATGGATGGGCAAAACCTTTCTATCTTATTTTAAACTGGTTTTACCTTTTAAATACCTGGTAGATGTTATAGTCTATTAAGAAAAAAATACCCCATATCAACTAGCTACTTATCATTAGTCCTGTTCAAATGCCCATTTTTTTCCTTGGGCATTCCTATTTGTAAATGGTCAGAAGTTCAATCTAGTCCTTTAGTCTTCTTATCCAAAGATTTACCATTTCTTCACTAAGGTTGAATTAAATGGAGAATATCATTTGTACACTTGTTTATTTCATCCCATCTAAAAAGATAGGGTATGTTATAACTGGGTACGTCTATAAATGATTCTATTCCTAGGGCCCCAGATTTCGAGGCGCGGAAAGATTTGTGAATTGCTCTGTGTGAAGTGAAGTACTAGAAAAATTTTTCAATGAGCTAAAAATTCTATAGGATTAGATTCTAACTACATTACCAGTGTTTCTATTGTAAATCCTAGAAGTAAAAAAAAAAAAAAAAAAAAAATAGCCATCATTTAGTTCAAATTCATCCCTTCTCATAAATTGTACAAATGTAGAAGCCAAGACTCCATGAGTATAATTTGACCAAGGTCACACAGTGAAATGACAGAAACAGTACTAAACCTATATTTTCTAACTCTGTGGCTTAAACTTGACAGAGGAGGATTTCTAGCCATCAAACCCTTGGTCATTAGCCCAGTGTTTTTCTGAGCCACTGTTTTCAGGAGAGGAGCTTCCTTTTTACTTTCAACTTTGCATCTTATTAGAAGTTCCCACCATCTATTTTATTTGTACAGCTCTAAAATAGTATTATTTTAGAAAAGGAGCATATATAATATAAATCCTGCTTTACAAAGTGAGATGTTTTTGATCGAATTTCTAGACTACTATTCATGTTCTGCTATGTGCCTGAAAAACTACAAGCACTTTATTTATTCCTTTCACTTTTTGTAATATCAGTAGCATGTCTTCATGAGTGCCTAGTCTTTTTGCTCTGTGATAGGCAATTGTTCTTTAATTTGAATCTATCAATGACTTTTTTTTTCCAGATACGAGATTGTATTCAAACAGCATGTGGGAACTGAAGATATATTCCTAGGATTATCAAGGAAAGACACATCAACAGCATGTTGTGAAGATCTAGTGGTAAGTTTCTCCCCCTCCTCCATTTCTGTATGAGCATTATAATTAAATTGATTATTGTATACATAATACCATAGGCAAGGCTGTAACTCTTTCAAAATAATGGTTGCTATGTTTCAGGTGCTAGGGAAATAATAGGATAGATAATTTAAAATCAGAAAATATATACGAAAGTTTACATGTGTTCATAAGATTTACTGATAAAGGCACTTTTGCAGTGAGTTGGTGGGGTAACAGACATCTGAAAGGTGTGATCTTAAACCTCTGACTCATGTGTTATTATGAACCAATGTTATCGCAATAAAAAATAAAAATCTTTTAAAAATAGATTTACTAATAAATGTAATAGAATCACATGATGTAATATACTATGTCCTATTAAAACTGCCCAATCTGCTTGGACCGAATTTTTTTATCCATTTCTGTCCCATGTATGCTATCTGATTGGTCATGAACTTCTGATGAGTTGACAACCCATCAGAATGAAATATTTTCTTCCCTGAATCTATCTTATCTCTTATGATTGCATTTCTTTTAATGACTCAGCTTCTATCGGGGGATATAAAATGGGACCTTTTCCTAATTTTTGTATCTGAATTTCTGATTTAAAACTCCAAAAATATGTTTTAAATGCTACTTTGCTCCCTTATCTGGATGACACTATAGCATATTGGAGAACATCTTTGCTAAGGTGTTTCTTTATAATAGCAACGTTAACATGGACGATACCACCTTACTTTTGTTTATTTGAGCCTCACAATGATCTTGTTGGAAAAAATACAAATCTAACCTAGAGTGGAATGCAACTCTTTGGCAACATACATGGGTAATTCTAGTGTTGGGAATTTAATTTTTCGGATCAGGGGTTATGCATCTGTCTTCTCCCTCCCTCTTTTACAAAACTCTATAATATGGTGTTCTGAGGTGTCCATAGGAGATGCTTGATATTTTTCTTTAAGTGAATGATAAATGGAATCTCTCTTTTGCATGCTTTCTCTCTCTCTCTCTTTTTTTAAAAATTTATTTATTTATTTATACAAGTAATGGGTACAGTCAGAAGCAGGGGAGGGCGAGAGAATTCACCAGACACAGAGCGGGGAGCAGAGCAGGCAGAAGGACCGAAGTACACTGCTGAGGGGAGCAGCGGGCGGCAGGAGAGGTCTGCGCGCCATGTGGGACCCTCCTCCGGTGGCCGGGGAGCATCCTGGATATCGAACCGGCGCTACAGAGGCTGCGGGCAGCTTCGCAACACAGTGCTCCACCGCTGCGCCACCGGGGAGGCCCTGCATGCTTTCTCTTATTAGCAAAATCTGAGACTTTCAATCGAATCAAGTAACATAATGGGAATAGTGACTTTAGGAACCTTTGGAGATTTTTCAAACTCTCTAATGAGTTAAGGTTTCAAGTGATCTTGAAGTAATTAGCTCCCAGGGTTTTACCAGTAATATTCAAATTCCTCTCTCTTAAATTACTGTAAAATTATGTTTTTGATGCCTAGTATTGAGGATTGTTCTAAACTCTGGAGAAATTCTGGACCCTACATAAATAAAACTGTTGTGAGCCTTTCCACTTCTCTCATGCAAAATGCTACTAGTTTTAATAATAAAGGTATCCTGAATGAAGGAATTTTTGAAACTAAATCATACTTCAATATATTTCTAAAACTCAACAAGTAAATACAGAAGACTTCACCCCTCCTAATGAATTCATAATCAATTGGGAAGACAAAACTAACATAAATGAACTCATTTATTATTCAACAAACTCAGAGTTTGCAATTTTAACTCTATCATAAGTTTAGAGGGTTTAGGTAAGACATTTGTTGGTGCTATAGCACTTCACCACCCGTATATAGCTTTTTTCTTTTTTTTCCTCCCCCATATGTTTAATCTTTAAATACTCAGCAAATACTACCACATAACAGATACTGTCCTAACTACTAGGGATACAAATGTAAATAACAGTTGCCTTCAAGGAATTTGCATTAAGGAGATAAACACCTAACAAGCCATGGTGGTTCAGTATGGTAAATACATATTTAGAGGCATATACCACATACATGGAGATGTAAGACAGAAAGAGGTCAAGTCTGTTTGGGAGGATGAAATTTCTATAGTAGAAGACATTTCATGAAGAGCTTTCTAGGTAGAGGTAGGAACACATAAAAAGGTATCCAGGCATGAAATAACATGATCTATTTGAGTAAGCAGTGAATATAACAAGAATAAAGAATAATTGTGGACAGTGGTATACTGATAAGCTGAGTCTGGGTCTCAAAAGAGGCAAAAGTGCTTTGATTGATAGCTTGACCTTTCTCCTGTACTCATATTAATGATGATCTCCACCATCATTGTTTAACCCCTCTCGTAAAACTCTGAGTAAATAGGCTGTTGACCCGATCACAAGTATTGCTTGCTCAAATGTATAAGCTTATTATTCCTGGAGATATTAAGGCATTTCCTTAAAATCTAACACATCATCAAGTTGTGAGTGTGCTATTTATTGAATAACAAAAGAAAACAGCACATTAAATGTATACATTGATTTTATGATGCATCCTAATATTAGAAACATTAAATGGAGAAATTGCACTTTAGAATTGGTGTAAAATTTTATTTAGGTCCTGGACTTGGCCTATATGTAACAATCCAACCCAGAGACTTTGAGAATATCTCTGCTTACACTAAGGAAGACAACAGGAGCACAATCTGTTTAGGTAGAAGGAGTGATTTGGGGATTAAAAGTTCACAAGGGGGGCTCCCCTGGGGCGCAGCGGTTCAGCGCTGGGGTGCGAGGCTGCGGGGTGCGAGGCTGCCGGCAGCCTCTGCAGCGCCAGTTCGATCCCTGGCCACCGGCGAGGGTCCCACAAAAAAAAAAAAAAAAAAAAAGTTCACAAGGATCACAAGTTCAAAAGTTACCCTTCCTAGATTCCAAATAAGAAATCAAGATTTATGAGTCCTAAATCAAAGCACTGCCCTAAACAAAATTCTGAGTTAGGAGTATTTATGTCTTCAGCAAATCTTCCATTCTTTCTTTCTAATCCCCACCACACAAAGTGTTCCATTATCCAAATTCTGTTTATCATCTTCCTACTCTCTGTTGCTCTACTCCCGAGTTTGTAGCTATCAAGCTTCCCTTACCTTAACCTACATTTAGGCATTTTGTTTTTTTAATAAAAATGATATATATTTAAGGCATACAACATGATGATTTGATATACATATGCATGTGAAATGATTCCTATACTCAAGCTAATGAACGCATCATTTCCTCACATAGTTACCATTTGTGTGTGTGTGTGGGGGGGTGAAATCTACCCACTTAGTGAGTCCCAGTATACAGTGGAGTCTTATTAACTATAGTCGTCATATTGAACATTAGTTTTAGAGCTAGAGCTAGGGCAGTGGTTTGTAGGTCTGTTTTGTTTTATTTGGGTTTGAACTGCCAGCTTTTTTCTTCAAACAAAATTCCATGAGATAGTCCAACATATAAAACACCTGAAAGTTCCACTACCTTGGTGAAAAGGGTACTATCATCCATGAGACAACTCCTAGGGGAAAAATTGGGGTTCCTTGGAACACAGTTTGAAAGGTACTGATCTAGACTTTTATCCTTGTATTACAGTTCAGAAAATAAGGTCAAGCTTACAAGGTATGAAATACTCATATAAATTAATGGAAGAATAATGAGACATTTGAAGGCTTTTTCTTCCTAGTTGACAGATATATATTCTTTAAACCTCTTGAATGAAATGTCCTGTGTTATTTTATTTTATTTTACTACGTTTTATTTTCCCTTTCATCCTCTATACTTTCTATCTCTCCCACAAGGTTCCCACTATAATGGATTTGATATATATCCTGGACTATAGATCCTTGAATACATATTTATCATTGTTTGCTACTTTTTTAATTTAACAAGCACTTACTGTGCAATTATTATAGACCAGATACTTGATATACAGTGACAACAAAATAGATAATTTTCTCCTCTCAAGGAGTTCATTATCAAGAGATCAAGCAGCCCATAAGCATAGCACAAATTTTTATAGATCCATTCAATAAAGAAACTATGAGCCCAAATGGGTATAATTTATTACTTACAGACATCATAAGCGAGAACAGCTTGATGCCAGCTTCTGGTGTCCCTTTACCCGCAGGACAATATCAAATTAGAGGGGCCAGATGCGTGAGCACTGGGGTACTTTGTTGCTGAAGAGCCAACTCTCGACTGCAGCCAAGCTGTTTTGTAACCTGCATCTATACCCAAGGAGAGGGAGGTGGAAATGCCTATCCCTTATTGGAAACAAGGAGAAGCATGAGAAACTGCCTCCCACAAATAGGGAGCCTCTCATGAGGGTGAAAAACAGATAAGAAACAGATTTGACGCATCTCTTCACAAGACTATCTTCCTGTGTTCTAGGAGGAACACAGGATGTTCTGCCAAGACTTGGGGCAGACTGTAGTTCAGCCTTGCCTACGTGGCCTATGTGGATAGTGCAAGGTTGCTGGCATGCTATAAATGGAGCCATTCCCCTACATTTATAGGCTATGAATAAAAGTTTTTTATCTTGAATGTTTTCACTTAACATAAAATAATGATCATAGCAAACAATTTATATAACCTTCCTACGTGCCAGGCATTTCTCTAAGAACTTTGCAGATAGTAACGCATTAACCCCCAAACTGACCTTATAAAATAAGTGCTATTATCCCTATTTTTCAAATGAGGTTACTGAAGCACAAAGAAGTTAAGTAACTTGCTTAAGGTCACATATTTAGAATCTGGCAAAACTATAATTGAACCTAGGCATTTTGTACATAATGGAATTTGTGCAAAGTAATATGGATGCAAAAACTGAGATGTTCGAAGAAATTTCACAGTACAGGTGACATTTGACCTGGACATTTGAAAATCAAAATAGTTTGTCAGGGGTGGAAAAGCTGTTTAAGCAGAGTGAACAGCAGAAGCAAAAGCATAGTGATATGAATGTATAATAGGTGTTTTCAGAACCACTTGTGATATTCTTGGAATCCCACAATGCACTAGAATGGAGCAAGAAAAGGTGAAATAGGCATATTTGAGCTAATTGTAAAAGTCCTTGAATGCCATACCATTCACTATGAACTGAATTGTGTCCCTCCCCAAAGTTCTTATGTTGAAACCCTTCCCCTCCAAGTGATAGTATTTGGAGATGGGACCTTTGGGAGGTAATTAGGTTTAGATGAGGTCACAAGGGTGGGGTCTTCATGATGATATTAGTGCCCTTATAAGAAGAGATACCAGAGAGTTTGCTCTGTCCGCTCACTCTGCCATGTGAATGCACAGTGAGAGGGCAGATGTTTACAAATTGGGAAGAGAACTCTCACCAGAAACTTAGCATACTGACATGTCTGGCATATTCAGACTTCCAACCTATAGCATTTTGTTTTGGCAGCCCAAGCAAACTAAGATACCATGACACTTGAACTTTATTTTATAGGCATTAGAGTTATTGGGCACTAATAATAATAAATAATTAGGTGTGTATTTCAGAACAACTTTAGTGGCTGATTATAATGGAAGATTTTTGGAGAGAATGGTGGTTGGAGGAATAATGAAGTCATTTACAACCCTCGTGAAGAGTAATTCAGAAACAACTCACTAATTTTTCCTCTTGAGGAAATTAAAATTGTGTACTAAAATGATTCCAGAGGAGGGACAAGAGAAGGGACAAATTAAGCAGAATATACACATTAATATCATAAGACAAAAGATTCAGTGAGGAATCCTTAGCAGATAAACTTGAATCCTCCTTGAAACATGAATCAGACTTCTTTGGAAATCATTTCAATGACTACCTGGAAAATAAACATGGAAATCTTGTCAAAAGTGTTCACTTGGCTGTTAGAAATACAAATCTTTGTGGAACTCAAAGACATGAACTGGGGATGTTGATTTTCAGAGTTTGTGTTTGTTCTGAGGGGGCTAGAATATACTTGAGTGGAGTACTGGCTTGTTTTGCATCAGGCTTGGAATGAAATAGAATTGACTTTAGGTGCCATGTGTATATTTGGATAAGGAGAAATATTGAGAGGAATTCTAGGAAACTTGCAGAAATGGGACTAACTGGGCCAAAGTAAGTGGCCCTTGGGCCCTTGGGATGACACCATTTAAGAAGACTGTAAGGGAATCAGCGTGTTCACACAGAGAGATTATAAGTTCTCACTGCAGTTCCAGATCAGGTATTGAAAAACAAGAGGAACTGGATCAATGATGAGGTTGGGATTGTGACAGAGCTTCAGAGATACAAACAATGTTAGGTGGAAACAAAAAGCTGTCATAGAAGTAAGATAGGAAAGGAAGACAATCTGCCTATACCTGAGAAACAATACTGATTGATGTACCTGATCTCTCCACTTCAGGGAGAGAGGAAAAAGGAACTCTAGGTTATCGGTGATATGTATGGCTGTACCCTAGTTTCTCCCATAGGACTATTTGTGACAGGAAGAGGGATGGTAGTGGGGAAGTAGGTCAGTAGATTCCCATTTTCTCCCATGGGTGTTACACAGCAGACTATTTCTAAAATCCAAAAATGATTGGGGCTAGGGTTATTGACATTCTGCCATATAGCCCAACATTTGTCTAGGAGAAGGGAAAAAGAGCCTGCCGATATCTTGGTATGCTTTTTTGAGCTGCAATGGATACGTGATTATTTGGGGACTTCTACTTTAATGGCTCTATATTTATAAGGTACTTCATGATGTGACCTAAACAACAAGCCATTAAATCTCTCTCTTTTTTTTTTTATCATCACCTCCTCACTGGGATATAAGTCTTACTGCATCTGTAAATCTCAACTGAGAAAGGGTGAGAGTCAGGGATGAGCTAGGAGTCGGTCACCATCTGGCAGACATAGCCAGGAGTCACATTTTTACCACAGGTATTCATCTCAGAAAGGTATCAATCATTCTGAACAAAGTGTCTACCCATACTTGGAGAATTTTTTTGTTTCTTAAACAGTCTGCTTTTCTAATCCTGATTTCTCTCTTAAGGTTAAATTAATCATATTTGTTTGCTTATAGAGAATAAAGAGTCTTGGCTATTTGATAGTGGAATGGATTCCCTTTTCCATTTTAAATTCTAGAGTATAGACGTCTTTTTTTGTTATGTTATGTTGGATTTTGTTAACTCTTGATTGCTTATATATCAGACTGTGTAGCAGAGAAAAGGATATTTAAGCTATAATGCAATTCTTTATTATCCACTCCAGGCAACACAGTAAACCTTTAATTAAATTACAAATAGTTCTCTCAGTAATATACATACATTTATAGTTAATATCATAATATTCTTTATAATGATGGCAGTGGGATGAACACCTTCTTAAAGGCTAATCTAATTCTATAGACTTAATGTTTCTGATCTACAAAATTTATATACATATACAATTTTAAATAATATCACCATTAGTAGAATTAAAAATAAAAAGTCCCCCATAATGAGATCGATATATACATAGAGATAGAGGTGGGGTGGAGTTTTAGATGTGTTTAGACAGGGATGAAATAAGGGGAAAATATGTCTTATACAAATCACTTGGTAATCAAAATAAATAATTTCACATTTTGATGGTGTCATTTTGAGGAAGTTTCATCAAAATATCTAAATCACGTTGTCTAGAATGCTTGAAATGAAACTAGCAAAATTTTCTGAATCCATGAAAGTAGATTCACAGATTGGCCTTAGAAAATACCAATATTTAAGGAATGGATAAAGAAAGAGGAACTGAGAAAGAATATTTAGAGATGGGAGAAAACCATAATATCAATAGTATCTACTGCTATAGAGAAGTAAAGTCAGATTAGGATACAGAAAGAACTTTTGGAATTGTCAATTAAGAAGTCTTTGGTGACCTTTGGAAGAGGAATTTTAATGGCCTGGCAGGAGTCAGCAACTGGGTAGAAGAAAGCCAGGAAGTGAAAAAGAGAAGACAGGAAACATGGATTGTTTCTTGGGGAAGTTTAACAGTGAAGGGGAGGAGTGGGAGGAGATGGTTGTTGAGGGGCAGAATTTAGGGATTTGGGGTGCGGGGGTGGGATAGGAGAGACATAAGAATGCTTTTCATTTGATGACAAAGATCCATTAATTTAGTCATGTCAGCAAAACACAAATATTACTGCCCTCATGAAGCATGCTTTCTAGTGTGAGAGATAAATGAATATATAAATTTGATTGTACACTGGAAGATGACAAATCAAAGGGAATGAAGACTATAAAAGGAAAAAGAGCAAGGAGAATAACAAGGAATACTGCTATTGGCATTGGCTGTGTTTTTGAATAATGGTCAGAGAAGGCTTCAGTGAGAAGGAAATATTGTCAAAAACTTGAAGGAAATGAGAAAATAAGGCTAGGATATTGGAAGGTTACTTAAGTAGATATTTAAATTTAAGACAAAAGTTAATGTGAGAAATGTCAGTAGAGAACAACTTACTATTCTTAGGGTGGGAGTATGACCCAGGAATTGGTAGATGATTACGATATGGTGGTGCAGTGTGAAACCTTGAGACTTTTTTTGCTAGCTGGAGGAAAGGGTCAGGTCTCGTGGTATTAGGGGGACTGGGAAAACAAAACAAGTACCACTGAGAATACTGTAAGGGAAGCAGTGTCACCAGGGGAGATCCAGATTTCAGTTAGACCAAGAGGTTGAAGAGAATGTTTATTAAGAGACTTTAGAGATAATATGATGAACTCTGTGTTCCAGAGTGTTCCTAATGAAAGGATTCATGAGATGCTAAGAGGGTAGGAAATGGAAACAAAATAGGAGATATGAAGATCCAGATGGTACTTATTAGGTGATAAAAAAGGTCGTGGGAGTCTGAAGCCTCTTGTGTTTACCGACAAATAGAAATAAAAGTACAGTGAATTTCATTCTGGTACTCTCAAGACAGCTAGTGGTGGTGAGGCTGTGAGTGAGTGCAAGTGCCCATAGTGGTCCGGAGGTCCTCCGGATGACTTATGGCTCAAGAATGAACTGAGCTTACTCTTGGTTCCCGTGAGAAAAGTCATGGTTCTATGATCTTGTAAGGCTGACTTGGCAATGTAGTACCGGAATGTTTGAAAATGGTAACATTGTAGAAAATTTATACATTTCTTTAAATAGATATCTATTAGTTTGGGGCCTTAGTTTTGGAGAACACATACCTCTGTGTTATTCTTTTCAGAGGCAAATATTTACATAATTTCAAAGTAGGGATCCAACACCTTTTTTTTTTTTTTAATTTTCCTACAAAATATTCTTGCCCTTGAGAGTTTTTACAAAATATTTAGTGTGGCTGCAGTGGTAAAAATATCTCACATGTGTTTCCATAGTCAAACAATAGGAAATTAAAGCACTGAAGTAATTCAGAATGAGAATTACCCAAACTTTTCTGTAAATCAAAATTTCCTAATGTTGTTTCAAATGGAAACTCAAATAGTCATAACTTTTTTGCTAAGAATCAAATATATTGGGGATGGTTGCTGCATCTCTGTGTAAGAAAAATATGTTTACAATATCTATAACCCATAAATTAAATAAGACTATCTTCTAAAGTGTTAGCCCAAATCCTTCTATATATCTTAAGCTTCAAATGGAAGCTCAAATAGTCTTAACTTCCTTTCTAAGAATCAAATATATTAGGGTTAGTGGCTGTTTTTCTGTCAAATAAAAATATTTTCACAATATCTAGAACGCATAAGTTAAATAAGAATATTTTCCAAAGTACCAGCCTAAACCTTTCTGTATATCTTAAGCTTCACTGAAATTTCAGTAAATAGCATAGGCTGACCAAGTAACATGGCCATGCTATTTGGCCTTTCCATTTCAGATTTCAAGCATATTATAATATGACCACAAACACTTGTCTGAGGATCTTAAGAGTTTGTATTAATCACTGAACAGATTATAGGAATATGATCTTTATTTAAATCTATCACAAGAACAAGAGGAAATTTAAAGTTCATTTTGGCAAGCCCATGTTCATGATGCTGCCCCGCCCCCCAATCCCACAAAGGCCTTGGTATGTTAATTCAGCTCTGTTACAAAACATAGAGGAAAGTATATGAAAGGCCATGAAAATAATCTGTAAACAATGTGACCTGCCTTTCCTTACCTTCAGGAAAGCTTCAAAGTGAATTAGTTCCCAGAGAGACTATGGGAATACTTTTGACTACCTGCCTGAAGATAAGCTGAAAGTAGGAAGACAGGATCTCACAAACTTTAAATTAGTGAACTTTTCCCTATTATTTTCTATTCACAAGGTCAGAAGTCCGGGTTTGAACTTAAGTTAGTGACAGGTACTGTGGTAGCCAGCCTCCAAGATGGCCCCCAATGATTCTCACCTTCTGATAGTCTTCCCTTTATGTAGTCCCCTCTCATAATGAGTAGGGCTGCCTTGTACAACCAATAGGATACTACTTAAGTGAAAGGGTATAAATTTAAAGACTGTTTTTTCCAAAAGATATTGCTTCTGCCTTGCTTTTTGGGATGATTTGTTCTGGGGAGAAGTCCTTGTGTCCTAAGCTCTATGGAACAGTCTTCATGTGGTGAAGCACTTAGGCCTCCTATCAAAAGCCATGTGAGCAAGCCATCTGGGATCATATCCTCTAGTCCCAGTAATGCTTTCAGATTTCTGTAGCCCCAGTCAATATCTTGACTACAACCTCATGATAAGACCCTACGCCAGAACTACCTAGCTAAGCTACTTCCCCAGTTCCTAACTTGGGGAAATTAAAATTGTGTACTAAAATGATTTCAGAGGTGGGACAAGAGAAGGGACAAATTAAGCAGAATGTACACATTAATATCATAAGATAAAAGATTCAATGAGATTATTAGTCCTAATTATGTGGTAATAAACGTTTATTACAGCTTCAAGTCAGAAATTAAGGGTGGAGGTATATGTGGTTTTTGGTTTAGCACTAATAACTAATAACAAATAACTAAAAAGTGACAGAACCAGAATTCAAACTCAAGTTTGACTACAAAAGTTGAGTTCCCAGTTTTATCCTTTGTGAAGAAAGGAATACCAATTCCTTTATTTGGTCAGTGAGATACTGTATTTACTAATGTCGGGACAGTTAGGTCTTAGGTACTATGAGTTACTAGTCAATTAATAGCCATGTTTGTTTTCCAGGTATTCACTGAAATGATTTCCAAAGAAGTCTGATTCATGTTTTAAGGAGGAGTTTTTCTGCTAAGGGTTCCTCATTGAATCTTTTGTCTTATGATATTAATGTGTACATTCTGCTTAATTTGTCCTTTCTCTTGTCCCTCCTCTGGAATCATTTTAGTACACAATTTTAATTTCCTCAAGAGGGAAAATTAGTGAGTTGTTTCTTAATTACTCTTCACTAGGGTTGTAAATGACTTCAAGAACCAATTTGAAGTTCTATGCAAAAATTGTATCTAAATTTCATGTCATAATTTTTCTTCTTCCTCAAATGTCATTTCAACCCTGGGGAAATCATCTTTTACCTTGAAAGAGCTAAACATTTCAGACTAAAGTAACAAATATTTATATCCCACAGTCCAGGTGACATGAGTCATACTGCAACTAAAGAACATCTCAACTCGACTATCAGATTGAATGTTATTATAGTAAAAATGAGACTTTGTCTACTAGAATGTTCACTTACCTACAATTACCTTTTGAAGGACTGTTCTACTTATCTTACCTAAAGCATCTCTGATTATGCATATATGAATTTTCAAAATATAAATTAGGTGGTAGTACTTTGATTAAAATGTTAAGCCTAGCGGCCTCCCTGGTGGCATAAAGGTTAAGTCTCAGCACCACCATGCTTTTGTTTTATAGTTGAACAATATTCTACTCTATGAATATGCCACATTTTGTTCATTCATTTATCCACTGATGCCTATTTGGGTTGTCTGTACCTTTTGGTCATTGATGCTATGAACAAAAACATTATATATGTATTTTTGTTTGAACGTTTGTTTTTGATGATCTTGGGTATATATTCAGTATTTTAGGGTCATGTGGGAATTGAGTTTTTTAAATGAAATATAACTAAACCAATAAATAGTCCCATCTGAGGTGTAAGGGGTTATGTTATTTCTCTTTCGTTATGTCTGCAACTTTTCTAGACTTCTACACTTCTCTAGGAAATGTAGTATGGGAGTTTATATCAGGAAACTGCAAGATGCAATCATTAACCTGCACCTACCACCAGAGCTATTTTTTATACAAAGTGTCCACTAACGTAAAGGCAGTTAAAGCTCCCCAACTCTATCATATACACCCATATGTACCTTCAGAAAAGGAAGGTTGCAGGTGAGTAACCGAAGTGTTTCTGTATAGCTGCAGAGTCAGATAGACCTTGGTCAAAATAAAGATGGTTGCCCTTGGCTGCTCACTAAGGATCTCTGTGTCTCAGATTTTCTATCAGCAAAATGGGAGTAATAGTCCTTGCTTCTCAAAATTGTTATGAGAAAAAGACACAGGCTGGCACATTGCTAGCTGGCACTTAATAAATATTTGTTCTTATTTCTCCACATATTCTTATACTCTTCAAATTAACTGTTCTTTGAGATAACAGCATTTCTCTTCTCAATTTCTCTTTCAGGTTAAAATTAAGCTGCCAAATACAAACCCTTCTGAAATTAAAATTGATATCCAGGAGACGATCCTTGACCTTCGTACTCCAAATAAGTGAGTAAAAATTAGAGCTAGAGTAGTGTATTAAAATATTTTTTATTAATAAATTTTATTTTTATATTCCCCATACAATTACAATCCCCCCATTCTGACCCCAATCCCTCCCCTCCCGCCCCCACCCCCCATATTAAAATATTAATGAACTCTTTAATCAATATTCTTTTTAAAAGTATACATAGTTATTTTCATCACCCCTAAATCTGAAAAAAGGTTAAAAAAATCATTTAACCATTCATATATTTGATCTACATAATAGAAATACATTTGGAAATACCTGGATTCTTTTCTACTTTGCATCCATCCTTTTGAGTGGGTTGGTACCACCAAAATACAGTCCTTGACATTTAGATAGAGTTTGCTTATCTGTCAAATAGTTAGGGGTAAAAATGCCTCATGTCTTGTATGTCATTTTTTCATTTAGTAATGGCTTAAAGAAGCAATATCTTTAATTTTTTGGATATTGTGGGTCTCTGAGGTTAAATTTGATTACAGTTACCTAAAAAATCAACAAAAAATTCTTGTCATCAATTACTTAAAAAAATTCTAAGCTAATTTATCACTCGATCCTCAGGTTGTGTGAATACATTATGAAAATAATATAGATTATCAGGGAATAAGTTAAACATTTTGATATTTTCCAACATAGCTTGAACAAGACATGTTCCCAAGATATAACATGTACAAAAAAATTCTTATATAAGGTATTTATGACAAAACCTGGAAAAATCAGCTCTGTATCTCAAAACTAACTGTATAAAGAGGGAATCAATCAAACCTGGTATGTGCTAGACAAAATATCTCAATATATCACTGTTTTGTTCACTTTTCATCTGGATATATAGCACTTTGGGTGCTATATAATCACTTTGGGTGATTGCTGTGGTTCTTTCTCTGTAACTCATAAACATTTCAAACTGGGTGTGGGGATCAGTCACCTGCTAGCACATTCTCTTCCTTCCATTGTCAGTAACTATAATTCTCTTTTGTTAATCTTCAGGCTTCAAGAAAATAAAAGGTAGATCCCTCTACCTTTTACACAGAAGTAAAAGACTTCTATGTAAACAATTCAATGTACACACATAGCTTCACCTGAATTTCTACAGTAGATGCAGTTAACCCAAAATCATCTATGGATGAATATATATAAAACATTTTATCATTATTTATATAATTTCAAAAATGTATTCTCATAAAAAATCATCTCATGTTAGAAAAATTACATTCACCATTCCTACCATTCACCTCAAGGATTATTAGAATTTGTCCATTGCATATTATATACACATTCCATGCAACCTTTGCAAGGAAAGTTGGTTAAATAAACAGTCAATCTTCCATGATATTTGTGCATTTGTTAAAAGCACACATATATCTACACACCATAGAGTTAATTTCCGTTTTCCTAGCTGTTCTCACTGTTTTCATCAATCTTTAGGCAGCTGCTCTGCCTATGCTGTCATTCCTGATAGCTATCAGAACACACTAAATGAAAGGCTTACACAGAGATACATTTCCATATAGAATGTGGGCTGCTCTAGGTGATGGTGATTGGGATCATATTATACTTATATATTAAATGTTAAGTGCACAGAGGTACTGTCTCTTCAGAAAAATTAAGATAGAAGAAGATACAATTAAGATACGTATCATTTTTCCTAAGTACTAGAGCATTCTTTGGAAGCATGCTACTGTCTGAATATTACCAGAAATGTGTGTTTGAGTTTATTGATATTCAAACCTCCTTTCTTAGTTTGTAACACTATGTTTGCCCATCCAAGGAAAATGAGCAGACATTCTGTTCATGTATGTATACGGCAGAACAAATGAATTCATTTTAACTGAATTGACTGTAATACTAGTCAAATAATAGTCAACTGCATTAGAATTAGCAATAAAGCCAAGATATTTAGCATTAAACAACCAAAAGAAATAAGTCAGTTTACCAGATAGCTCATTTTTTCCCAAGTAGTTATTTTGGCATGTAGATTCCCAGTGTGGAGTTGATAGAAAGGAAAGATGGGGAAAACTGGATCATTTCCCAGAATCTCTTGACTTTTACTTTCATATAGGGTTTCATTAGTGAATTCAAGACTATCATAAATGAATTCCTATATTGTTAAGAGACAAATACAACTTATTTTTTGGTTGAGCGCTGCTTTAGATTGTTCACACCTTTTCTGTGCTCCTTTAATTCAGATTGAGAATTGACTTGATATTTAAAGGTATTGGTACCTTTAAAAAAAGTATTCCAAATAGAATAGTGAATTACATCTCAGTAGCTATTTCTGCACTTTCTTTGAAAATAGTCAATATATCTCCAATAGGAAACCTCAAGAAGGTCACATCTGTTTTTAATTCAGATATATAAATCAAATAATTTATTAACTACATAAAATAAAACTGCATTATGTGAGGATGCACAGGCCAAGGTTGTCCTTCATTGAAAATTCTTAAGAGCAACATCAACTAAAACTATCTCAGCTTATAAGTCTGCAAACTGGAGTTCACTGTAAAGATAACATTTGTTTTTCTTTTCATGTATGACTGCATTTATATAATTTCTAACAAAAATTAACACTAGATAAACATTTGACCAGCGTCTAAACTGTAACTTCTTAAAAAGCAAATATTTTATCAATGTAAAGGCAAAGGGATTAGGTTTATAATGTTTATTCATATTTTATATTACTAATCTACAGTAGTCATTCAAATATCATTTTGTGGTGTATTTTTTTTTGCTTTCCACTCATTTATTTATTCACTAAACAAACATTGTAAAGTCTTCTGGACACTGGGGTAACACCAAAATAAAATACAGTCCTTCCTTCAATGAACCGTACAAGGATAAAGTATTTGTAGAATTTTATTTTGTCTAATTCTAAATCTTTATTCAGATATCAGATAGTAAAACAAGACTAAAATACTTCCCTTCTCCTAAGAGCCTACATAAGTTTAAGTTTCAGTTCATATTGTTCAAAATTTTAGTATGTGAAACCATACTACTGAGGACAAGACAGAAATGCAGGGATAGATGGATCATTCTAATGGCCACTAACTGTCTCTTTTGAATTTATTTCTCTCTGGACAGAGAAGTGCCCATTATCATTGGAACTCCTTCTTCAGCTGATTTATAGTTGTCTTTTAGTGAGATGAATCTACTACCACTGAGCTTTGCTTTCTTTTTAAAGTGAATATGTTATCATTTGTAGAATAAGGGATAAAGGAAATGTAACTCTAGCACAATGTATATTGTAAACAATGTTGAAAAGATGTACTCTAAGCATTTTTTTGCACCAACTTTTTAAAAAGATGCCAAATATTACAAGCTACACTGAGCTACAGTGCAATTTCATTACTTCAGGTGGCGGGAACTGTTTCTCCTACCCTAAATATCTGTAATGGTACAAGTCATGGAAAATTTCTCATATAGCTTCCAGAGAAGTGTGATAAATACTTTTAATGAGCTCTGTTTACTCATTTACAAATGAGTATAGAAGCAATTGATTTTCAAGGGATTTGTTTTCAAATACTTTTCTTTATACAAGTATTCAATAAATACCTCTCAGAATACCAGATTCCCTTACTGATTTGAATCTTACTCCTACTAAAAGAGCTTTTCTGTCCATTTTTATAGACACTCAAAACGTTCTTTACCAAGAATGTGAGGTAACAAGTGTTTCACGCATTTAATTTTCTTCTGATATCAGCATGTGCTGACCCCGTGCATAATTCAGATTCATTTCACTCTGACAGAATTATGGATGTGCCATCCCAGGAATGCATTTAAAGCATACAGCTATCCAGCAACTGAGCCATAAACTGCAAAATAAATGCAGCTATCTCTCACAGGGAGGATTTGTCAATGTATAGTAGAAAGATTGGGAGGCAAGCAGAGAGAAGCACTTTCATTGATCTCGTATTGAAATCATCCTAAGACTGAGTTTCAATACCAACACCTATAGTAGAGATTCAGCATCAAGTTGTATTAGGAAAATTACAATAGAACCATTCCAATTTTCAGATTTTTATCGGTCAGTCACATTCCATGTACACGTAAATATGGTTGGCAACAGATAGATCCAACCAACTTAAAGCTACAAGTTTAATTTTGATGTCTGAGACTATGTTTAGATAATGCAGAATGAGGTCAATTTAGAAAAGGATTTTTTTGCTTGGATTTTAAGGCCAAAAAGCTGGTAAACTACTCATGTTCTTAGGCATATTTTTAAGCCAATATTTATAATGCCTAAATATTGTTTTGTTTTGTTGCTTACTATCATTGTGATGGTATATTTTGCTTTCTGTATCCTTATTAAAAATATCCTCCTGATAATCACTCTAGGAAGCCAATTCTAGGTATTTATTTATTTATTTTAGGAAGCTGATGGTAACCCTTCCCCATCCTGTGGAATGCAACAATGCCAAAGCTTTCTACATTCGAGAGACTGAGACTCTTGAAGTTACCATGACTATGAAAAGAGAATTGGATTTTGTGAATTTCTTCTGAAATTCATTGAAAAAGGAGGGAAAGTGGTAGAATAGCATGGATAAAAATAAAAGCATAAAAAAACTGGTTAATGTTTTCTGTCTTCTATTATTCTGCCACATTTCAGAAACAGCCCAAATGCAGTTACAGTGATATTTTGACCACTTAGTCATTTCTATTACTCTGGTTGCAAATATTGTTTCCTCATACTAGTAAATTATTCCATTTTTCTTTAGTGATCACTGGGTAGAATTTAAAGTTAGATTATTACATGTTGAAATTGCTGAATATGACTATGTAATGGCTGGTCCACTTATTTCAGTAACCTGAAGAATTTAAGCCAATTAATTATACAGACAGTCCCCTACTTATGATTTTTCTACTTTACAATGGTGGGAAAGTGATATGCATTCAGTAGAAACTGTATTTCCACAATTTTGATCTTATCCCTGGCTAAGGAGATGCAGTGTGATACTCTCTCATGCTGGGCAGCAGCAAGCCCCAGCTCCCAGCCAGCCACATGATCACTAGGGTACACCAATATGCTAAGGTCTACCTTGTTGTCAGAGTTCAGGGGATTTTTGTGTTCTCACATTCCATTATGTTTACAAAAAGCCCAAATGTGTCTCCTCCTTCTGATGAGAAGAAAAGGTTGACAGTTCCTCCTGAGATGAAATTCAAGATAATTACCCAACTGTAGGCTAATGTAAGTGTTCTAAGGACTTTAAGGTAGGTGAGGTTAAGCTATGGTATCAGAAGGTTAGGTACACTAAATGCATTTTTAACTTGAATATATTTTCAATTCATGATGGGTTTATTTTCAATTTACGGTCACAAAGTAACCCACTGGGCACAGAGAGCACAGAGAACAATACAATCAACTACATAGCCAAGTGGTCATTTTTATCACCAGAAAAGTTTATTTGGTTGCCTTTTTATTGATTTGATCAAATGATTTAGAGTGTTCTCTTTAGGCAGTCACCATTGTTCTGGCATATACAAATAACAAAGAATTACAAACAGTTTGATGCACAACACTAACATGTTTTACTCGAATAACTTTTTTTCCAGTTTTTAAATTTTAACAAACTTATAAACAAAAAGTACACGTTTCCAAAGAAAAACAAAATTCCGTAACTCATGGATCTTCAGAGATTAGATGTATCCAAGCAAAAACACATATATGTTCAGTTGCTCCAAAGAAAAACAAAATTCCATATCTCATAGATAATTACAGAGATTGCATGTATCCAAGTAACATACATACATGTTCAGCTGTCCCAAAGAAAAGCAAAATTCCATATCTTATAGATCTTCAGAGATTACATATATCCAAGCAAAAGTACCTATGTTCAGTTGTTACAAAAAAAAACAAAATTCCATATATCCTAGGTATTCACAGAGATTGCATGTATACAAGTAACATACATACATGTTCAGCTGTCCCAAAGAAAACCAAAATTCCATACTTTATAGATCTTCAGAGATTACATATATCCAAGCAAAAGTACCTATGTTCAGTTGTTACAAAGAAAAACAAAATTCCATATATCCTAGGTATTCACAGAGATTGCATGTATCCAAGTAACATACATACATGTTCAGCTGTCCAAAGAAAACCAAAATTCCATCTTATAGATCTTCAGAGATTACATATATCCAAGCAAAAGTACCTATGTTCAGTTGTTACAAAGAAAAACAAAATTCCATATATCCTAGATATTCACAGAGATTGCATGTATACAAGCAACATACATACATGTTCAGTTGTCCCAAAGAAAACCAAAATTCCATAGCTCATAGATCTTCAGGGATTACATGTAGCCAAGCAGAAGTACATACATGCTCCATTGTTCCAAAGAAAACCAAAATTCCATTATCTCATAGATATTCAGAGATTACATGTATCCAAGCAATATACACACATGTTCAGTTGTAAAATGTTAATTAAATTTCTATGACAAATACGCTTTTTTAAAAACACCAAGAACATTATATAAAATTAATACAGAATTCTAAAGATAATCTAACAGTTGCTAAGTTTTTCTTAAGTATTCACTTTAGATGCTGTCATTTCTAGTACAGGTAAGCAATCAAGAGTTTTACATATATGCTCTAACCCTGGAATCTTAAGTTGTGACTATATTAGCTTGCTTGCAAACAAAAAGCCAACTATTTTAAGAATGTTTTTAAGTGAACAAGTTGAAAACCCCAAGGAGGGATAAACCCTGAGAATGTACAAGTGTGAGCTTTTACAACCATCACAGCTGTGGCTGTGACTATTGACACCATTCTTCTGAAATAAGTTCTTAGAGTTCAAAATAAAAGGTTTTAACAAAATATCGGCACACTCACAATTTCTCCACCAATTTGTCAACCACTTGAAAAAATACAATAGACAACAGGAAACCATGTTTCACTATTTCAGTTAATATTCACAATTACAGTGCCTACAGCTCAAGACACGGCATCACTAATGAAGCACAAAACTAGTTTATACTGAAATTAAATTCTTTACACCAAGTAAATATTGTTTCCCCATACTAGTAAATTATTCCATTTTTATAATAACCTCTGGCATGTGTGTATCTGAACTAAAACTTCAAGATTTGGGGAGGAACAAATCTTGCTAGGATCACCTGTTCTACTTCCATTCCTCCCACCATTAACAGAAACCTGGAGGAGGTTGGGGCGGTGGACCCTGCACAGTTGAAGAGGCTGCCTGCTGTGTACAGGCTTTCTGCTTTAATACTATCCAATCAAATACGTAGTCATAATGGTAGTTCAGCTTTCTGAAAAGAATTCGGAAGAGCTGTCTCAGATATATGTAATCTGGGGTTTCTTCAAAGCGCAGTCCACGACAATAGTTTAAATACGTGCTAAATTCTACAGGGAACCCCTTACATAAGACTTCAACAGGAGTGGCCATCTTCTTTTCACTAATCTTTTCATATTTTTGTTTCTTTGTGGCAGCCTTTAGTCCCTGCCAAGGCAGGCTGGCTCTATTAAAATACATCAAAAGGTAGCCTAATGATTCCATGTCATCTCTGCGACTTTGCTCAATACCAAGATGTGCATTGATGCTAGCATATCTAGCAGTGCCAGCAAAATTTTTATCTTCTCTGTATGGTATGTGTTTCCTGGTCCTGTTATCTCTATACTTTTTGGCCAAACCAAAATCAATAAGGTATAATTGGTTTAATCCTAAGAAAGATGCCCCCTGTAAAGAACCAGCAGCCATTTCTCTTTTCCTCTTCCCCATTGGACATTCTAAACACTTAGTACAATGGCACCCAATACCCATCAGGAAGTTATCTGGTTTAATATCTCTATGTATAAAATTTTTTGAATGCACATATTCAATTCTACTGATCATCTGGTCAGCTAACATTAGTATAGTTTTCATTGTAAACCTTCTTGAACAGTAATTGAAAAGATCTTCTAGACTGGGTCCAAGAAGATCCATGACTAGCGCATTGTAGTCTTTTTCCTGACCGTACCAACGTATTTGGGGGATGCCAACACCACCTTGAAGAATCTTATAGAGCTGGCTCTCATACAGCAACTGGGGATGCTTGGCCTTCTGCGATTCTAGCTTCACTGCCAGTTCCTCGCCATTGGTGATGTTGATCGCTAGATAAATGTCCCCGAAGGAGCCGCGCCCGATCTTCCGCACCAGCTTATATTTCCCTCCCACAATAAACTCGACATTGGAGGTGGCATTAGAGGCGCTGCTGCTCTCCATCCTGAAAGACTAAAATGGAGGCCAAGACCAAGCCCAACACCACGGAGGAGATTGAGGTCTCTGGGGTTGATCCACAGGAGAAGGCTGTGAGGAAGGCGGCAGAAACCGAAAAAAAAAAAAATTGGTTCGTTCTTAGCGCTAAAAGACCCAGAATCAGCCATGGGGAACCTAAAATCACCACCCCTCAGTAAAGTTTCAGTTTGAGGGCGCCACCCCCACACCTCAGTTTGAGTGGGTTCTCGCGATATCTCACGATGGCCACTTGTTTCTGGGCGGCAAAATCACTTCGCTGCGAAGGCGCTAAAAAAGCCGTGATCCCTATTCCACCCTGAGGTACTCTAGTCACTCCACTGTTACTGCCACCTTATTACTCTAGCCCCAGCCAACACAAAATCTGAAATACTCCCGAGCACACAGTATTATCTAGCCTCCTCAGTCCTTTGCTCAATGCTTAGATATAGTGAGGCAAAAAATATTTTGCCAATGCCTCTGAGGGACTGATAAATGAAAGAAAAAAAAAAAACTAAATGAAAACCATACCGAATCTGAAGAACAATCAAGCAGAACAGGAAAGCTGAGGATGGTAAGGTACAAGGTAAGACCGGAATCCCAGTCACCCTGAGGTAAGCAGAGATTCTGAGGTAAGCGGAGACCCTGAGGCGGTAGAGCCGTCCACTGCCGGAGAGAGTGAAAAAAGTGAAAAAGTTCTCTCAAGATATAGTGCGCAGGTTCGAAATCCCACCAATCATCACGCGACAAGCTTTCCACCAATCAGAAACTACACTGCTCAAAAATATTTGCATGAAGTGAACAGAGCGAACCCCTCCCCCCACTGCCAGCTGCCCTTTTTTTTTTGCCCTCTCCCAAAATGCACTTGGGTTTTTTGCTCGAGTGTTCTAGAAATCTCTATCCCTTTACTGCTGTCCCAAATCCCAAAAAATAGTACGCAACTCTAAAGCAGTAGTTGCTTAGGTATCGAGGTCGATTGGATGCTGTGTCTGTATTTAGTAGTTGAAATCCTTGATATTTAAAAAGAATATAAGGAGACGCGTGGCATGTTTATAAATACCGTTCTCTGTCATTTCCTAGCTTTATTTTTATTTGGACATGCAAACTTAAATGAATTATGCCAATGCCTTCTGCCTCTTCTGTTTTTAGTACATAAGTTTATTTCAGAATTATTTCTGAATAAATTCTATTTTAAAGTTGTGTGACTTGGCCTCAAGCATCATAGTAGAACTGTGGAGCTACCTGGGAGTAAATTTTGAAAAGATATTTATCACTTCTCCATGAATTATTAAGGGATTAAATATTCAAGTAGCTATTTTCTAAACTTAATTCTGTAGTTAACTATCAAGCATTTAGTTTGTGACTAGATCAAATTGTAAGAAAAGACGGAGATTTTTGAAAAAAGTGGTTTGTTAAAGCTCTAAACTCTTGTAGAGAATTTGACTTTTAAATTACCACCATGACTTTTTTCTGTGGGGAGAGACGGCGAGGGGGGAGTGCGATTAACTGAAAGCAAGCTGGTGACTGAGAATTTAATAAGTTCATGATGTTACAGGATCAAAAGAAAATCCTACTTTTCTTTCCTAGCATTTTTAAAAAGACTGTATTTTAAGAATTTAAGATTACACCCTAAAGTGTAAACTCTGGAGCAAGCCTAAGCTGTAACCAGTATTTTTCTTTTCTAGAAAACATCGTGAATCAGTGGAAAATGTAACCCTTTTTCCTGTGTACTGGTCCTAATTACAAAGACCATTATTACTCAAGCTGACTGTATACAAGTTGTCCCTGAAAGAGAAGATAGAGCATATCCAAGCCAACTTGAATTGGGTTTTGGTTATGCGGTACCATATCAATTATGTAATGAAGCAGAGCCTCAGGACTATAAAATGCGATCCTGTAATTTATATCCCTCCACAAATCATCCTACTTCACTGTCCTTAGCCTCAGAAGGAACTTTGTTGTTGTTGTTTGTTGTTGTTTTGTTTCAGCTAATCCACAGGTTTTTTTTTTTTCTTGAAAGAGGAATAGTCCACTAAAACAAATGTAGAAAAAAAATGGACACAAGTGGACACAGTGGGAAATGTATCTTATCAGCATTTTCCAATGAATCTTAATCATTACCAGGAGAAGTGGAAGTTAAAATCTGTCGTGCAATTTCATTAGCCTTCTCTGTGAATTTCTTTGCCTTTCTTTGTGATTCTATAAAATCTCCAGTAGCTTTTGTGAGGATTCAGTCATTCATTCATTTTCTCACTATACATTTTTTTCAACCAACATCCACTGAGTATTTATCCCAAGCCCTGCACTATGTTAGTGCTGGGGATATAGCAATGAGCAAACTAAATTTACTCCCTGCCCTCATGAAGCAGTTTAGCAAGGGAGACGAACAGTAATGAAGTAAATATATATATATATATATATATATATATATATATATATATATATTCAAGTTTATTGTTACTGCTTTGAAAGAAAAGAATGGATGCTTTGAGAATATCTTTGGGAGGAACCAAACCTAGTGGTGGGGCAGAAAAGACTTCCCCAAGGATTTAACACTTCAGATGAAATTTAAATACTTAGGACTTAGTCACACAAAGAGGGTATTAAGGGGCAGAGAGCAGTAAGGTGCAAAAGGGTAGCAATTGTGAAGATTCACGATTGAAAGAGCTTGGAGAAGTTAAGGAAGTGAACACCGGTGTGTGTGGAATAGAGTGCGTTTGGGGGAGTGTGACTAGAAGTAAGTTTGGAAATACAGGCTGGAGCAATGTTGAATTTAGTAGACTAAAGTTAGGATTTTGGATTTTATTCTAAATCCTTTGGTGAAGAGAATGTAATTGGAGGCAATAATGGAAACAGACCAGGCTAGTTATTATTCTACACGTTATCCAAAAGAAACTTCCGCGGTGGTGCAGCGGGTTGAGCGCCGCGTGGTGAAGCTGTCCGCAGCCTCTACAGGGCGGGTTGGATTCCAGGCTGGCCAGGGAGAACCCCACGTAGCGCAGCAGACCACTCCTGCCTTGCTCGCTGCTCCCCTCAGCAGTGTATTTTGGTCTGTCTGTCTGTTCTGTTCCCTGCTCTGTCTCTGGTGAATTCCCTCACCCTCCGGCACCTCTGGCCTATACCCCAGTTCTTGTATAAATAAATAAATCTTTAAAAAAAAGAAATTTCAGGGCCTCCCCGGTGGCGCAGCGGTTGAGCGCTGGGTTGCGAAGCTGCCCGCAGCCTCTGCGGCGCCGGTTCGATCCCCGGCTGCTCCCCGGCCACTGGAGGAGGGTCCCACATGGCGCGCAGACCTCTCCTGCCGCCCGCTGCTCCCCTCAGCAGTGTACTTCGGTCCTTCTGCCTGCTCTGCTCCCCGCTCTGGCTCTGGTGAATTCTCTCACCCTCCCGCGCTTCTGACTGTACCCAGTGCATGTATAAACAAAACAAACAAACAAACCAGCAAACAAATAAATAAAAGCATGCCTCTATAAAAAAAAAAAAAGAAATTTCATTGTTTTGTTTTGTTTTTCTAATCAGAAAAAGAGACATGGTGACATGTTTCAAGCAGGAAACTAACAATACGGAAAAAGCTCTTTAAGGATAAAGCAAAAAACGAAAAAATATCTGTAAGCCAACAAACCATAAATAACCACGCTTACCTTTTTAAGTGCCTTTTATCAAGCTTTTTGTTTTCATACATAGCATGGATATTTTTTCCCCAAATGGAATGATATTGCACAAAGTGGTTTTAAACCTATTTTCTTTTCATTTCCAAGAGTTTCGTTATTACCTTTTTTTTTTCAGAAGTGGGGTACAGGCCAGAGACGCGGGGTGGTGAGAAGATTCACCAGAGAGAGCGGGGAACGGAACAGGCAGATGTACGGGAATACACTGCTGAGAGGAGCAGCAGGCGAGACAGGAGAGGTCTGCTGCACCATGTGGGTTGCTGCCAGCTGGCCGGATCCAACTCGCCACTGCAAAGGCCAAAGACAGCTTCACAGCACTGCGCTCCACCCCCTGCGCCACCAGGTAGGCCCCTCCTTATTACCTCTTATTTCTGGGAATTCTAATTTTATTGCATTGTGAGTAATTACATATTTTTATTTTTTTAGATTTATTTATGTATGCATCCAAGAACTGGGGTACAGGCCAGAGGTGCGGGAGGGTGTGAGGATTCACCAGAGAGAGCGGGGAACAGAACAGGCAGGCGGATCAAAAATACTGCCAAGGGGAACAGCGGGCGAGACAGGAGAAGTCTGATGCGCCATGTGGGTTAGCTCCCTGGTCTGGCGGGAGATCAAATCCGCGCTGCCGAAGCTGCCGACAGCTCCTCAGCAGCTCAACCGCTTGCACCACCTATTCATTTTTTTTTTCTTAATAGGAATTTTCTTTTTTTATTTAAATTTTATTTTTATATTCCCCATACAATTACAACCCCCTTATTTTGACCCCAAGCCCTCCTTTCCCCACCCCCCACCCCCCATAGAGTGTCTCAGGTTCATAGTTGTTTGTTGATTTTGATATTTTCTTTCTTATAGTTATTCTTTTTCCTGGTCCCTTATTTAAGTTTTCTAGATTCCTGCTATGAGTGAGACCATCCTGTATTTTTCTTTTTCTTTCTGGCTTATTTCACTGAGCATGATCCCTTCCAGCGCCATCCATGTTGCTGCAAATTGCATGTGTTTACTTTTTTGAATGCTGAGTAATATTCCATGGTGTATATGTACCACATATACACACATCTTAAAATAAGCCACCTGTACATTTTTAAAGAATAAATGCTCTGTAATTATTGAGCACAGAATTCTATGTGTATTAACTCTTATTATTGTGTTCTTCAAATCTTCCATAGTGTTAATTTTTGTTCTTTATGAACATGGAGAGGAATATTAAAATTTATCACTTATGATAAATTTGTTGGTTTCTCCATATAATCTTGTCAGTTTTTGTTTTATATATTTTGAAAATATATTTAGGTGCAGGCAGATTTAGAATTGTTATATCTTCCTAGTGACTTAATCCTCTTATCAATATGTTATGATGATCTCTATCCCTAATAATATTTGTTACTCTAAAGTATGTTTTGCTAAACATAAAAATAACTACATCAATGTTGATTAATATTTGCCTACCATATCTTGCCTCATCACTTTTCATTCCTTTATGTTTTAAGTATAACTTACATGAACAGAATTTAGCTAAAAGTTTTTTTTTTTTTTTTAAGATTTATTTATACAAGCACTGGATATAGTCAGAAGCGCAGGAGGGTGAGAGAATTCACCAGAGCCAGAGTGGGAAGCAGAACAGGCAGACTGAAGAAATACACTGCTGAGGGGAGCAGAGAGCGCCGCAGGAGAGGTCTGCGGCATGTGGGACCCTCGCTGGCAGCTGTGGATCAAACCGGCACTGCAGAGGCTGCCGGCAGCTTGGCAGCCCAGCGCTCAACCGCTGCGCCACCATGGAGGCCCTAAAAGCTATTTTTAAACTCACACGTTTTGATCAGCCACATTTATTGTGATTAATGACACATTTGGATTTATTTATATTACCTTATCATGGGATTTCTTTTTTTTAATATTTCTTTATTTTTATACAAGAACCGGGGTACAGGCCAGATGCACGGGAGGGTGAGAAGATTCACTGGAGACAGAGTGGGGAGCAGAACTGGCAGACCGACAAAATACACTGCTGAGGGGAGCAGTGGGTGGGACAGGAGAGGTCTGCTACGCCATGTGGGTTTCTCCCTGGCTGGGTAGGATCGAACCCGTGCTGCAGAGGCTGCAGACAGCTTGACAGTGCGGCGCTGAACCACCTGTGCCACCAAGGAGGCCCTGGGATTTCTTT
Source organism: Talpa europaea (assembly GCF_964194135.1). NCBI lineage: Eukaryota > Metazoa > Chordata > Mammalia > Eulipotyphla > Talpidae > Talpa > Talpa europaea. Next base: position 66,382,494 of record NC_140081.1, read on the forward strand.
TTTATTCTGTTTTTTTCCTACAACTCTTTTCTTCTTACCTTTTTTTCCCATTTGTCAGTTTTTCACATTATTTTTTCTCCTACTGGTTTGGAAGCTATACATTTCCTTTTTAAAAAGATGATTAAAATTTCTGAATAGTTCTAACCTCCTTTGAAGCAATTCAAGGACTGAGAAAGGCATGGAATAAACCATGCCTCTCCAACTTGGGGTTTCACCCCACCACCATCCTTTGGGTTCCCTTGTCCCTTTTCCTTCCCCTCTCTCTCAACCTCTAGGCCCTCAGGATATTTATTGATATCCACTGGTTTTTAAAATATTTTGCATTATCTGCTATGTGAATGTCTATCATTTGTTTTTATCATTCTGGCTTAGTTTACTTCACACAATTCTCTCAAATTCCATCCATTTTGTTGTAAATGGCTGTATTTTTATCCTTTCTTATTGCAATTGAACTCATCATGGTGGGGATATACCACATCTTCTTGACCCAGTCATCTGTAAATGAACATTTAGGCTACTTCCAAGTCTTAGCTATTGTAAATAATACTGCTATGGACATTGTGGAACAGATGGAGTTTTGTGTTGACAGTTTCACAAACTTTGGATATATGCACTAGAGGAATTGCTGGGTCATGCATTACTTTTTCCTTTTTAGTTTCTTTAGGGTGAATCCAGATTGCTTTCCATAATTGTTGCACCAATTTACATTCCCACCCAATTTAGTCTTTATACTCCCAAATTATTCATTATTATCATTTTTAAAGATTTATTTTTTATTTATTTATGCATACAAGAACTGGGGTATAGGCCAGAGATGCGGTGGGTGAGAGGATTCACCAGAGACAGAGTGGGGAGCAAAACAGGCAGACTGACTGAAATACACTGCTGAGGGGAGCAGCGGGTGAGACAGGAGAGGTCTGCTGCGCCATGTGGGTTAGCTCCCTGGCAGGGGATTGAACTCCTGCAGCAGTGGCTGGTGATAGCTTGATAGCACTGAGACTTAACCCCTGTGCCACCAGGGAGGCCCTATTATCATTCTTTTTTAATTTTTTTTTTGCAATCAATGTTTATTTAGATCTACCCACATGTTCACAAATACTTATATTCACCATTCCTTTTTCTACATCAGAGCTTCCTTTGCAAAGTACATAGTTTAGTATTTCTTTCAGCAAGGGTTTGTGAGTTCTTGATTCTCTCAGTTCATTTCTGGAAATGTTATTATTGACCACACTCTTGAATTTAGTTTAGCTGGATTTAGAAACCTAGGTTGACAGTTATTTTCCCTTAGTACTTTGAATATATTATTTACCTGTGTTCTGGTCTATGTTGTTGGAGTTTTAAAGTCTGCTGTCTATCTCAGTAACTCTCAGTAATTGTTCCTTTGGAGGTAACTGTCTTTCCTCTCTGGTAGTTTTGAAGATTTTTATCTTTGTTTTTGATGTTCTGCAGTTTGACTATGATGTGTCTAGATATATATTTAATTAATTTATTTTACTTTTACTTATGTTTCTTAAATCATCAACTCTGGAAATCCTCAATTATTATCTCCTTGAATATTGCCTTTACCCCATTCATTCTTTTCTTTTTGAAATTTCTCTTAGTTTGTTGGTGAACATTTCTTTTGTTCCTCAGTCTTTTAGTTTCCTTATCACATTTTCCATCTTTCTTTGTTCTTAATACTAGGTGATTTTCTCAGATCTACCCCATAGCCCAATGAGTCTCGGGACCATTTTTAATCTTTCTGGTGATTGTGTCACTCGTAGTTGACAGTTTATTCTTATAGTGTTTTATTGAGATATGTTCTTTAATGGGGGTTTATAAAAATCCTGTGAAAAGCTCTTGTGATCTGTTTTGTAGGAGCACCCCTTCAAAGCAATTTTATCTTTGCTTCTGCCAAAAGCTTAAAGGCAAAGTTTCTCTGGTCATGCATGTAATCTAAATTAAAACCTAAAACACATGAGTTCAGGGCCTGTGCTTTAATTTTTAGAGGAATGTTCTTTTCTTCCATGAGGGCTTGGACAGAGACAGATAAACTTGTTGTTTCTTCGTGTGTGTGTGTGTGTGTGTGTGTGTGTGTGTGAGTGTGTTTTCTCCTCCAACCATATTTAGAGGGTACAGCCCTTCTAAAAGAAGTTTATGATGGGACTCATGGACCCAAGACCTTTTCTCCTGTTCCTATATTTCTTTATAGTTGAAACTCCCTTCCTAGTGCAACCAAAACATTCACCAAGATTACAGCTCTGGTTTTCAGTCTCATTTCTAGCATCTAGAAGTTTGCCCTTTTTTTGTGTGAGCTCAGCTATGTAATTAAAATAATGTCCTTATATTTTGCCTTGCATTTATAGTAGTTACATCAAAAGGATTTTCAGTTAATATAGTTGGCCATATTTATAAAATGACCAATCTGTTTTTTTAACTTAGCAGTATATTTCAAATGTCTTCCTATGTCAATAAATATTCTTCAATGTAATTGTTGTAGATTGTATTTCCCAGAAATCAGACTCTAAGTCAAAGAAAAAATGGAATGGAGAGTGCTCTTGGGATCAACACCTGGTGGAGAAAGGAAAGGAATAAAGATGGAACAAAGAGAGAAGTTTGGTTGCAGTGCTCTGAATCTGGAATAATCACCCAGAATTTCTCCAGGGAGAGCAAGGAGGTTGAACCTTTATACCCCAGCATTTGACTGGTCATTGACTATAAACTGCACCTTTCAAAGGGGTATATCCTTGGGGTAGGTCACTCTCTTCAGCTGAGAGCAGTTCCCAAATATGTCTAAAGGTTAATAGGGTCTACTACAATGATTTGTAATAGTTTTAGAGTACCCCATTATGTAACATACCTTACTAAATATCCAATAATAGTGAATTAGCTATTTCTAATTTTTTAAAAGATTTATTTATGCATATAAGAACTGGGGTGTAAACCAGAGGTGCAAGGGGTGAAAGGATTCAACAGTGACAGAGTGGGAAGCAGAACAGGTGGATCTACTGAAATGCACTGCTGAGGGGAGCAGTGGGTGAGACAGGAGAGGTCTGCTGCACCACGTAGGTTGCTCCCTGGCTGGCTGGGCATGGAAATCGTGCTGCAGTGGCTGGAGATAGCTTGATAGTGCTGTCTTTAACCCCTGTGCCACCAGGAGGCCCTATTTCTATTTTTTTTTCCATATCATAATACTGGTATATTGTACATTCTATTTGTCCGCACCTCATATTTTCCCCGTGGGTTAAATACCTAGAAGTGAAATAACTAGATAGACACATTTAAAATTTTTTGATAAATTTAGCTAAGTTGTCTATCAGAATGCTTGTACTTGTGTATATTTCCCCCATTTCTCTATAACCCTGAATATCCTGAAATAAACTGAATATCACCATCATTTTTCATCATTTCCAATTTAATAAGGAAAAACTGCATTACATAATTTTCACAAATTCCCTTCTTAGACATTATTTTATGTCTCAGTCAGTAGTCACAAGGGAGAGTGATACAATCAACTAAGAATGCCTAAGGTACTCACCTGGCAAAGGGGTGATCTCCCACTGATATTTTCCCTACGGAGTCAATGTTGTGACTGTCCTGGTCTTTGTGGTTCTTATTATGATTGCAAGATACAGCTCAGCAACAAACATCGGGGAACTTTGAAAAAACAAGGCTTATTACTGTGAAAGAAAATCAACAAGTTTTGGGCAAAGGGAAGCAGAGGCAGAAGTCAGTGGATCAAAGAGAACTGCTGAGAAGGCACCCTGCAAATAAGCCCCCCCATTGACACACATCTACAGAAATCACCATCTTGGAAGCTTGGAGCCTCTCCTCCTGGAGTGACCCGCAAGTCTCCTACTAAATAGGCATTTCCTTATGATAGTCTTTTCTCTCTCAAGGCCTGGCTTTTCTCACATGCAAATTATACCTACCAGTGATGACGAATGTAAAGTATTTAGAAAATGAATTCTTGTTTCTGCCATGTGCTAGTCCACCAATCTCAACACTTCATAAACCAAACCCTGCTTGGGATGGGGGGTGTTGAAGAAGCAGGTGGCTGGGACCCCTTTCCATCAGTCTCTTCTCGTGGGTTTGAATCCTCACTTTAATTCTTTAATAAACTCTTTAACTACCATTGAGATTTTTATTCCAGGTAACATTATTCACAGGTCCTGGAGGGTATAGGGCACTCCCAGGGCCACACAGTGAGGTCAAGAGGAGAGAAAGAGAGAGAGTGAGAGAGAGAGAGAGAGGGAGAGAGGGGCTAGTAAGTAAATTCTTAGAAAGAACTTTGATAGAATTATTATGCATAGAGAGGGAAAAGAAGAAAAGATATTAGTTCCCCAGTAAAACATCCAAAGTTACCCATCCCAGCATGGGTTAATGCCCAGCCAAACAGGGTTGGCCCAATGGAGGACAGCTGAAGCCCAAAAGCCTGCCACAAGTCCAAGTCACTTTCTGATGGGGAGGCATTAAAAAGCGGGTTCTGAAACAGGTCTCAGAAAGCTGGGACAAAAGGAGATAGCATATCAAGATAATGGTTGCCATTGTTGGTCTCCCCACCTGTCTATTTTAAGTGTCTCTACATGACTCTCCTCTACATGTCACCTTCCCAGAGATACAAGGTTCACATCAGGCTGCAGGAATAAGAGCTCCCCCCTCTTTTTCTTCTTCCCCAAGAGCCCACCTGCCTTTCATGTTATGTAGCTTCACCTGCACTCAGCTCCGCCCTTAGTTAAGTGGAGCTGGGAATATGGTACCTCCCTTAACAGACTTATTCTTTATTGGTGATATTAAAACAAGAAAAGAATTGAAGCATGTGAAGTGGAAAGTAAGCAGTCAGTTATCTATGCTGCTCAGGACTTTCGAGAGGTGTAGAGGGCAATGTGTTTATTTGAGATGGATGTCTGGAATGGATGCTTAGGTAAACAAAAGCTTAATGTCAGACACTTACATTACAACAAAAAAGCTAATTGCCAGGTACTTACACAATAGACATGGTAGCAAGGCTAAGCAACTTTTCATATATTTATTGGCCATTTGTGTTATTGTGAGGGTCATTTTTTGCTTTTGATCATTTTCTATGAGAACATTTTACTTTTTCTTATTGATTTGTAAAAGCTTCTTATATGGTAAGAATATATAATTTAGTCTTCTGTGATATATTTATAAATCCTTCCCCCAGGATGTTCTTTGCCTTTTAATTTTGTTTATAGTATTTTAATAGGAAGTTTTTATTTTTATGTAGCATATTCTACTTATTTTTAAATTGGTGGTTTTAAAGTTTCATCTCCTACTTTTAACTGCATCCATCTGGAATTTATTTTAGAACAATTAATTTTTAACCTTGTAATACTAGACTTGAACATTATAAAATACATTTAAAACATTCACTGTCACACTCTGGTTTCTCCCATTTAATTTTACCATGAAATCATCCATAAATTATGCAGTTAGAAGAAGAGTTGATGATTTATAATATATTATAAAGCAACAGAATTTGATAGCAATGCACTTTTAGTCAACTCTTCTGACAAGATAATTTTTAAATGTTCCTGTTTGACTATGACATACATTTCGCATATGTATGAATAGGTCTTGCACTGAACTTGTATCAGTACAATTTAAGAATCCTCATTATGACCATCTAACTAGAGAGATGCTAGTAAGCAACCTGTTTTTCTCATCCTTCCATTCTGTTAAAATGGTTTTTCGTTTCTTACTGTGTACAGAGAAGGAGAGTATCACCTTTCAGCTTAAACAGTGTCTAAACACTTGGTCTGAATAATCTCACATTTGAAAGGGAGACGGATTGAGCAGGTGGGTAATGAAAGTGAAGGTAATTTGTTTTTTGTTTACAACTTTTACCTCATGGAGAATTCAGAATACAAGGAAGTCAAGACCAGGATTAAAATTGAATGTTTATGAAAATAAGAAAAAATGACTTACCCCCTCACTTAGAAACTGGGGCGGGGGATTGGAGCTCCATACCCTGCCCACTTGCAGAGGCTGCCTGCTGTATGGCTTTCTCCTTTAGTACTATCCAGTCAGATATTTAGTCATACAAATTTGACAAAAAGACATTCTCCACAAACAGACCAATTACTAAAAGGAACCCCCAAGACCAATTAGAAAGAGTCATTAAATAGTGCCTATGCTGAATTGTGGCCACCCTCTTGCTCAGATGCCTTTTCACCCTACACAACTTCAGGCAGTCTTCTGGATCTTCTATTTTTTAACTTTTCAATCCTTGCTGCACTAAAAACTTTTTAAAAGTCAGTTGAGAAACCCAACTAAAGTCTGTAGTTAATAGTATTGTACCAATGTTAATTTCTAAGTTTTAATAATTATACTATAGTTATACGGGATATCAACATTAAAGGAAGCTGGATGAAGAGAATATTAGGACTCTCTAGACAACATTTGCTACTTCTTGTGAATCTAAAGTGACTTCAAAATAAAAAGAGCATCTTTAAAAAGCTAGCAGAAGAAAAAGAGGGAAAAAACCTATGGGATTATAATCATGGCATGATTGCTCTGTCTTCCTTTCCAGCTCAGAATTCATTATTTTTTGTCCATCCTCACCTGTGTGTTTCAAACTCTGTAGCATGTACTCTACCAAGCAGGAGATCTGTTTGTGAACGATACCTGGCTTTATTGCCTAAATACAACTTGCTCACCAAAAAAAACAAACAAACCAACACCATGAAGAAACAATGAGTTTAATTTTAATTCCAAAAAGATTGATTAATGCACTTTTTTTGCCAGACAGTGAGGGGGTGGTATACTGAAGTATACAGTCCAAAACTTTGTAGTATAGATTGGGAAATATGAATGACACAATACAAAGCCAAACAAATAAAACAATAAGTAACTGTCAAATTGAGTGCTGCAAGACATTAGCAAAAACAGTAGAGTAAGAACTCCAAAAATCCTCTTCTTCATAAAAGCAATGAGATAACGCGTATAAATTCTTTTTTTAAAAAAAAAAAAAAGATTTATTTATTTATTTTTACAAGCACTGGGTACAGTCAGAAGCTTGGGAGGGTGAGAGAATTCACCAGAGCCAGAGCGGGGAGCAGAACAGACAGAGGGACCGAAGTACACTGCTGAGGGGAGCAGCGGGTAGCAGGAGAGGTCTGCGCTCCATGTGGAACCCTCACCCGGTGGCCGGGGATCGAACTGGCACTGCAGAGGCTGCAGGCAGTTTCGCAGCCCAGCGATCAACCGCTGCGCCACTAGGGGAGGCCCACGCGTATAAATTCTTAAAAATTCACCTTCTGATAACTCTGGAAATTAACCAAAAGCATGCACCAATCCGTGCAGTACTTATTCAAGAAAAATGACTGAATATGAGTAAAAATAATGAGGCTTGTATCTTTTAACTTACCCTATCCCCACCTCTACCCTTCCCCGGCTACACAGTGACTTTGAAAACCAATGGGCCATAATCAAAGTGATAACAAGCAGCTTGGAAACAACAAGAGTGAGCAAAGATGAATTTGGCGCTCTTCATGGTTAATTTTATGTGACAGCTTGAGTAGATCACAGTGTCCAGATATTTGGTTAAACACTATTTCTGGATGTATCTGTAGACGAGTTTCTGGATAAGATTAACATTTGAATCAATCCATTCTAATTCCATATAATAAATCATATATGATTATATACGTGTGTATGTGTATATATATGTATATACACACACACACACATATATATATATAGTTCTGTTTCTCTATAGAGCCCTAATACAGAATTATTTCAAAGTTCCATGTCCAGCATTACTCTGATACCTAATCAAAACAAAGACGTTACAAGAAGAGAAAACTATAGGCCAAAATTCCTTATGAATATAAATGCAAGAATCTTCAACAAAATAATAGCAAGCTAAGGGCCTCCCTGGTGGCGCAACGAGTTGAGCGCCGCACTGTGAAGCTGTCCACAGCCTCTACAGTGCAGGTTCGATCCTGGCCTGCGAGAATCCCACAGGGCATGGCAGACCTCTCCTGTTGCACCCGCTGCTCCCCTCAGCAGTGTATTTCTGTTGTCTGCCTGTTCTGCTCCCTGCTCTACCTCTGGTGGATCCTCTCAGCCTCCTGCGCCTCTGGTCTGTACCCCAGCTCTTGTATAAAAATAAATAAATCTTTTTAAAAAATAGTAGCAAGCTAAACCCAGCAATGTACAAAAAGAATTACACTGTTTGGACTTTATCTCAGGAATGTAAGGTTGGTTCAACATACAAAAATCAATCAATGTAAAACAATATATTAACAGAAGAACAAAATTCATATGATTACTTCAATACACACAGGAAAAGCATTTGGTAAAACCAAGAACCCTTAATGACTAAAACACTCAACAAATTAGGAGTAGAAGGGAATTTTTTCTCACCATAATAAAGGGCATTTATGAAAACCCATAGGTGGCATCATACTTAATAGTGAAAGGCAGAAAGTTTTCCCTTATTATCAGGAACAAGACACAGAAGTTTCCTCTTTTATTCAACATTTTACTGAAGGTTCTTGCTAGGGCAATTAGGAAAGAAAAAGAAATTACAGTCATCCAGATTGGAAAGGAAGAAGTAAAACTATTTGTATATGACGTGATCTTATATATGGAAAAAATATACAGATTCTGTATATAGAAAGACCAAAGCAACCCTCAAAAAACAACAAAGAAAACCTCTTAGCAAAACATACAAAAATCGGTTGTATTTATATACACTAGAAATGAATAATCTGGAAATGAATGAAGAAAACAATTCCATTTACAATAGCATCAAAAAGCATAAAATACTTCGGCATAATTTTTTTAAAGAACTATAAGGCTTGGGCCTCCCCTGGTGGCCCAGCGGTTGAGCGCTGAGCTGCAAAGCTGCCCGCAGCCTCTGCAGCGCCAATTCGATCCCCCGCCTCTGGTGAGGGTCCCATGTGGTGCGACAGACCTCTCCTGCCGCGCCTGCTGCTCCCCTCAGCAGTGTACTTCGGTCCTTCTGCCTGTTCTGCTCCCCGCTCTGGCTCTGGTGAATTCTCTCACCCTCCCGCGCTTCTGACTGTACCCAGTGCTTGTATAAATAAATAAATAAATATTTTTTTTTTAAAAAAAGAAAGAACTATAAGGCTTGTATACAAAACTACAAAATATTTTTAAAAGGAATTAAAGAAAAATTTTAAAAAAGGGAAAGATACTCCACGGTTACAGATTGAGAGCCTTTAAATTGTTAAGATGGTAATATCCCCCTAAATTCATCTACAAATACAATACTAACAAAAACCCCAGGTAACCAATTTGCAGAAACTGGCAAGTTGTTTCTAAAACTTATGTGGACATGCAAAGGACCCAAATAGCCAAAACTATCTTTAAGAATAAGAAAGTTGGAGAACTCACACATTCCAACTTCAAAACTTACTACAAAGGCTATTGTAATCAAGAATGTTCAGAATAGGCTAATTCAATACAGATAGAACTAGATTTGTCATTTTTAGGTCTGGGGAAAGGAAGAATGCCAAGTGATTACTACTGGGTGTGAGGGTTTTTTTGGGGGTGACAAAAGCTACTAGAAATAGAAAGTGATATTGGTTTGTGGTTCAATATTATGGTCAGTCTTGACATCTGAAATGAGGTTCCAGTGACCTAACTGTAAGCCTCTCTCCCCAATTTACTCCTGTATGTAAGATCCCTAGCCAAACATTTAAGAGACAAAATTCCTGCTTGTGTCAAGTTCTCCGACATCATGTGAAATCATTCAAACAAACCAACCATATCTTCTTTTGGGAACCAAGGGTCACTCCACCCTCCTGATACTACAAAGTCAGTATTCTCATACCCCCTGCTAATCCACTGTTCCTGAATACAACTCCTATGTAGTTCTGTGTGGAACGCTGTGTACTCTCCCAAGGTTTATATATAATTAATAAACTACTGTCAATCGCATCTGTCCAGAGTCAGGTGTCATATATTTGTCCATCGCTATAGCCCTAGGGTACGATTCCCTTTCTCACCAAAGAGTGAAGAACAGGGCCTCCCTGGTGGCGCAAAGGGTTAAGCACCACACTGTGAAGCAATCCCTAGCCTCTGCAGCAGGAGTTCAATCCCCTGCTGGCCAGGGAGCAACCCACGTGGCGCAGCAGACCTCTCCTGTCTCACCCGCTGCTCTCCTCAGCAGTATTATTTCAGTCAGTCTGCCTGTTCTGTTCCCCACTCTGTCTCTGGTGAATCCTCTCACCCCCTGCATCTCTGGCCTGTGCCCTGGTTCTTGTATGCATAAATAAATAAATCTTTTTAAAAAAGAGTGAAGAACAAGCAATCAAAATATAGTTGTACATATTTGTGAATATACTAAAAACCACTGAATTATTCACTCTACAAGGTTGAATTTTATGGCATTTAAATTATAACTCAGTTGAAAAATCATTAAAAATTAACTGCATGAAAAAATTTGTGCTACATATGATAAATTCTGTAGGTTCAGAGGAATAGTACATCAGGAAAGCTTGATGTAAGAGATTAGTCTTGATCTGGTTTTTGAAGGACAGCTGAGATCTGGGCATTCCAACTAAGTGAAGGTTCACAATTAGGGAATACGGCAGATTTAATACATTGTATGGAAACTAATCTGACTAAATTAGATGATTGTGTTAGGGATTAGCAGAAATAAATCTGGTTGGCAGGTGGAAGGAAAATTAAGGAAGAATTTGAAAGTCAGCAGAGGAATTTATTTTTGATTCAGTAAATCCAGATTTTATCAATAATTTATCTGTTACCTAGTAATTAAAGACCATAGACTCTAAAGCCAGACAGACTTACTGCTGAATTGAGGTTCAAAGTAGTTCTATGATGACTACTGTGCCTTTACTATTTCACAACTTTGAAGTTAGTGAAACCAGTCTGCAAAATCTGAAAGCAGGGCCTCCCCTGGTGGCGCAGGTGGTTGAGAGCAGTGCTGTGGAGCCGTCCGCAGCCTCTGCAGCGCAGGTTCAATCCCAGCTGGCCAGGGAGAATCCCACAGTCTTCTCCTGCCTTGCCCGCTGCTCCCCTCAGCAATGTATTTCAGTCAGTCTGCCTGTTCTGTTCCCCACTCTGTCTCTGGTGAATCCTCTCACCTCTCCCCCAACGCCCCTGCCCCGTGCATCTGGCCTGTACCCTAGTTCTTCTATGTATGAATAAATAAATCTTAAAAAAAAAATCTGAAAGCAACGCCAAAACTAGCCCTACATTTTTTCTGCCCATGGCTAAGTTATTAACCAAGTCTTACCTCTTGTTTTCTAGCCTAATCAGTTAAATGAGATAATTTATAACTCCCTTTGTTACAAAACAAGAATTGATTGTTTTTCCTAAGCAATTCTTCTTCACCAAATAAAGAAAATCTAGCAACCTGAGGTAGCCCTTATCCAGAGGCCTCTGCACACCAAAATGATCTGACAACCAACTCATGTATGGACAAAAGCCCACCTTCACCAGCACCAGTGATTTTTAATAAACTCTGTATTTCCTGTCCCCTGTCTGCTTCTTCTATGACTTCTGCCAAATTCACATTTTCTCCATTCCCAGACCATTCCCCAGCCAATGAGATTCAATTCTTTGGTTTTACAAAATGTGATATCAGAACATTCCTCCAGCTATTTGTAGAGATAAATCTGAGTTTGGGGGCCCCTGTTTCCACTTGGCTGTCTCTACAATAAAGCCTTTCCTTTCCCAGGATCCTGGTTGTATGCTATTGAAATTTATGCGTATTAGGTAGATGAACCCCTAACTGCACTGCATTTGAATCTTGGTATGGCAAGACATCACTGCCATTTTCTTTCATTACCTGTGCCAACATTCTCCCATTTATTCTTTGTTCTAAATATTCTATTTTTTAAAAAATTTAGAATGATTGAGCAACAAAACTGGAAAATTTGCTCCTCAGGTAAATTTTATGCTTAGAAAATTGTATTGTTTGAAATAATTTAACTTGACCTAAGCTAAAATTTACCTTTTCTTGGTTTTCTGGAAATAGTGTAAACACAATGTTATATTGTTCTTCAAGTATTGAGAAATTAACTGTGTGAAGACTTCAGCAAGTGTTTTAATGGCCTGGAGGTCTGAGGTGATGGATAACAGTTAGATTACCTAAAAAATAGATCTCCTAAACAATAGATTACCTAAACAATAGATTACCAAACATTAGATTACCTAAGCAATAGATTACCTAAAAAGTTTAAAGGGAAAAACTGAAAAACAAATTGTCCATAAGGGCTTTGAAAAATTACTATATGTGCTTTATGATCTAGAAGACTAGGCACATATGTAAGGCTGTGCACACAATCAAGAAAGACTTGAGAAAGTATTATGCTCTTATCTTTGGCTGACATGGAGGTTTTGTGCAAGCAAGAAATTTGTTTAAAACAGTTGTAAACTGGCTGAGAGTTGAAGGCATGCCCAACATGCTTACAGAGCCCCTTGGCATAGACAGAGTTTTAGTTCTAGGCATTCAAGGAAATTTCTCATTAGCTGATCACTAAGATAAGTTAATAGAGAGACTTCACTGACCACATATGACAAAGACTACAGGGTTTAAAGATTTAGTCAAGAAAATTCACTGAATAAGGAAACAACAACAACAAAACAGCAACAATAACAAACCCTTGGGAGAGGGGGAAACAATTTACAGGGTTGTTGAATTGTTTAAAATTCAACAGTATTTGATAAAAATTATGACACCTGGAAAAAAAGAAGTTATGAACCCAACACAGGTAAAATATCGGGAACTAGAAATTGTCAGTGAGGAAGCCCAGATATGGGAATTATTAGGTAGACTTTAGCTTAGCTATTTTATTTTTTAATTTTTTTAAAGATTTATTTATTTATGCATATAAGAACTGGGATACAGGCCAGAAGTGCGGAGGGTGAGAGGATTTACCAGAGACAGTGGGGAACAGAACAGGCAGAGTGACTGAAATACACTGCTGAGGGGAGCAGCGGAAGAGCCAGGAGAGGTCTGCTGCACCATGTGGGTAGATCCCTGGCCAGGGATAGAACTTGTGCTGCAGTGGCTGCGGGTAGCTTCCTAGGTTGCGTCCTAACCCCTTGCGCCACCAGGGAGGCCCAGCTCAGCTATTTCAAATATGTTCAAAGGAAACTATGTCTCGAAAACTGAAGGAAATTATAAGAATAATGTCTTCCTAAATAAACAATATAAAGATAGAAATACAAAAATGAACCAAATGGAAATACTAGAGTTGAAAAATATAATAACTGAAATGAAAATTTCACTAGAGGGGTTCAACACAGTATTTGAACAGAAATGTCATAAATTTGAAGATAAACCAGTTAAAATGATCAAGTCTGAGGCACAGCAAGAAAAAAACTGAAGAAAAATGAACAGGGCATCAGGGACCTGTGGGATATCTTGAAGTATGCCCAAACACATATACTGCAAGCCCCAGAGGAAAAAGAAGCAGAAAGAATATTTGAATAACTATAACTGAAACCGGGACTCCTCTTGTGGCGCAGCGGTTGAGCGCTGGGCTGCGAAGCTGCCTACAGCCTCTGCAGCACCGGTTTGATCCAATGCCGCCGGCGAGGGTCTCACATGGCGCTCAGACCTCTCCTGCCACACCCGCTGCTCCCCTCAGCAGTGTACTTTGGTCCTTCTGCCTGTTCTGCTCCCCGCTCTGGCTCTGGTGAATTCTCTCGCCCTCCCGTGCTTCTGACTGTACCCAGTGCTTGTATAAATAAATAAATAAATCTTTAAAATATATATATATAACTGAAACTTCCAAAATTTGATGCAAAACACTGCACAGAACTGAGGCTCAATAAAATCAAAGCAGGACAAGCTCCTACAGAGCCACACTGAGACACACCATAACCAAACTGTCAAAAAACAAACAATGCTTTAGCAAGTGAAAAGTGACTACACAAACACAACTGTCCTCAATAGAATTAGCAGCTGATTTCTCATTGGAAGCCAGAAAACAGTTGGAGGCCATATTCAAAGTGTTAAAAGAAGAAAAATTTAGGGGCCTCCCCCAGAGGCGCAGCAGATTGAGCACGGGGCTGTGACGCTGTCTACAGCCTCTGCAGCAGGGGTTCGAACCCAGCCGGCCAGGGAGAGACCCACATGGCACAGCAGACCTCTCCTGTCTTGCCCACTGCTCCCTTCAGCAGTGTATTTCAGTCAGTCTGCCTGTTCTGTTCCCCACTCTGTCTCCGGTGAATCCTCTCCCCTCCCGCTCCTCTGGCTTGTACCCCAGCTCTTGTATAAATGAAATACAATCTTTTTTAAAAAAAAAAAAGAAGAAAAATTTAGAGGTGAACCAAGTATTCCATATTTGGGAAAATTACCTTAGAGATGGAAGAGAAATCAAGACATTTTACAGATAGATAAAAACTGAGTTTATCTCTAGCAGAACTTCTTTCTCTCATTCAATATCCCTTATGATTATAGAAGCAAAACATTCAGCAAGATATTAGTAACTTGAATCCAGCAACATATAAAAAGGATTATATACCATGACTAAATCAGATTTATTGCAGGTAAGTAAGATTGACTTAAACAACCAACAAACTAGAAACAGAAGGGAAATCCCTCTGTCTGATGAACACTATTATGGAAGACTCACAGCTCTCATCATACTCCATGGTGAAAGAATGGAAGCTTTTCCTTAGGGACCAGGAAAAACACAAGAATGTTCACTCTTACCTCTTCACCACTGTGATGAAGGTATTAACCAGAGCAGTTAGTAAAGAAATAGACATAAAAGGCTCCAAATTAGAAAGGAATGTATAAAATATCTCTATTCACAGATGGCATGGATCTTTGTATAGAAAATCCTGAATAAGTAAAAAGAAAGAAAAGGAAAATTTCAAGCAAATAAATGAATTCAGCAAAATTGCAAGATAGTAGATCAACATATAAAAATGATTTGTATTTCTAAGTAATAGTAATAGTAATAACAAAAAATAATAAAACAGTTAAGCATACAATAAGGTCAAAAGAATTAAAAACTTAGAAATAGGGCCTCCCTTGATGGTGCAGCAGTTGAACGCTGGGCTGTGAGGCTGCCCGCAGCCTCTGCAGCACCGGTTCGTTCCCTGGGTGTGGGCGAGGGTCCCACAAAAAAAAAAAAAAAATCTTAGAAATAAATCTAACCAAAGAGGTGACTTTTGCATTGAAAACTAAAAAACATTGTTGAAGAAATTAAAAAGACCAAAATAAATGGAAAGATACTGTGTGTTCATGGATTAAAATGCATAATTATAGTTAATGCAACTATGCCACCTAAAGCTACAGATTCCATGCAATCTTGATCAAAATGCTTTTTTTTTGGTAGAAATGAATAGATGATCGTAAAATATATATGGAATCACAAGGGATCCTGAATAATCAAAATGATCTTGAAAAAGAACAAAGTTGGAGAATACACACCTCTTAATTTCAAAGTTTATACTATAGTAATCAAAAATGCAATACAAGCATAAGGATAGACATATATGTATATCTATGGAGTAGAACTGATTGTCAGCTGGAATTGATTTTTGAAGAGGTGCCAAGATCTTGCAATGAAGAAAGAACAGTCTCCTTAACAAATGGTTCTGGGACAATTGGATAGCCACAGGTGAAAGAATGAAGGTGGACCCTTACCTCTCCCTATATATAAAAATTAGCTCGAAATGGATCAGATACCTACATTCAAGAGCTGAAATTGTAAGCTTATTAGAAGAAAATATAGAAGTAAAAGCTACATGACCTTAAATTTGGCAATGAATTCTTATTAGATATGACAAAAACACAAACAGCAAAAGAAAAAATACATAAATTCAAATTCATCAAAATTGAAATTTGGGGACATCAAAAGACACTAATAAGGAAGGGAAGAGACAGCCTGTAGAACTAGAGAAAATATTTGTAAAGAACCTATAAAATTTAACAAATGACCCAATTCTTAAAATGGGCAAATGAGCTGAATAGACATTTATCTAAACAAAATAGACAAATGTCAAAAAAGCACATGAAACGATGCTCAATATAATAAGTTATTAGGGAAATGCAAATATAATGAGATACCCTTACCTGGCATTGTATAACTACAATAAAAAGTAAACAAATGTTGTCTAGTTCTTGGAAAAACTAGAACCCTTACACATTGTCAGTGGGAATATAAAATGGGGTGGTGGTTGTAGGAAAACATTTTGTAAGTTCCTCAAAAAGTTGAACTGAATAACCATATGATCTGCAATTCCACTTCCAGAGAATTAAAAATATATGTCCATGCAAGAAAGTGTACACAAATGTTCATACCCGAAATATTCATAATGGAAAAAATGTGGAAACAGTCCAAATGTCCATCAAGACCAATGGATAAACAAAAAGGAGCATATTCATGCCATGGACTGTTAATAAGCCATAAAAAAGAATAAAGAATAAAGTATTATAGTATGCATGCTACAACCTGGATGAAGCTTGTATGATTCCATTTATATGAAATGTCCAGAGTAGGCAAATCCATAGACACAGAGAGCAGATTAGTGTTTGACAAGGGCTGGAGGCCTGGGGAGTGGAATGAACTGAGACTTCTTAATGGGTAATAGGGTTTCTTTTTGGTGTGATGATGAAAATGTTCTGAAACTAGATATTGGCGACGATTTTACAATATTGTGACTGTACTAAAAACCATTGCATTCTACGCTTAAAATGGTTACAATGGTGAATTGTATGTGATGTGAACTTAACCTCAATATCAAAAGGATACAGGATATTGGCACAAGGATAGACATACAGATAACTGAGATATGTTATAAATTGAGATGGAATTGAAAGTCCAATAATAAATCCATAAATCTGTGGTCAATCGATTTTCTGCAAAGATGAAAGACCAATCAATGGGGGAAACTAGTCTTTTATAAAATGAGGTGTCCGGCATCCTAAACATGAATGGTGGTGGTGGGTTAAGGATTGAGATCATTGACACCAGAAAACAGGGAATATTTTCTCAGAAGGTGGTCCTTGAACATCTGAATTCAGAATCAATTGGCGAGTTTTCTAAAATGCCTATTCCTGCCCCTCATCTAGTGAATCATGTTCTCAGATGTGAGACCCATAAATATGCATTTTAACTAGTTCTGTAGATAATTTGAATGCATACTGGTCTGAGAACAATTGGTGGAGAGGATGGTATCATAGGTTTGAAAGACAGAAGAGCCTGTATTCAAATCCTAGCTCTGGAATTAGTAGCCTTCTTTTCTTAAGTCACTGCCAACACCATACCTTCACCCATGTTGTCCTACCTCACCGGTTTAACAGTGGGTTAGTTACTTTATTTATAGTAACTATAATGCAAGTGAACAAACTAAGTTCAAAATCTTAATTCAAGCCTTAAAGCCTTCCTTCCAGTACTATCCCATGTCTCTTATCCCAGCACCTCCAAGGTCTGGTGCTCCCATATCTCCTTTTCATTGTAATATGAAGGGCTTATCTTCCCATTGAGGGTAGGAGACTTGACCTGGACTTTGAGAAATGGGGCAAGACTTCCTGCAGAAATGGTAAAGGAAAGAATGTTCTAGAAGAAAACAAAACCATTAATATGAAGGAAAAGAGGGAGGTTGCTTATGGTTTGAATTTGTCATTGGGACCAATCAGGGAGCTAGATCTGGGTTTGTCATTGGTTTACCAGTTTCCCTCTAGCTTGTAGTTTATGTTCATTTTTCTGACCAGTCAGGGGGGTTGCCCTCACTTACTTTATTGCTTGATCCTCAGTTTCCTTCTCTTGTAGCAACCCCAACTCCAGTGTAAAAACCCCAAGTTTAAGCCTGTGATACTTCCTGATATTTCCAGCCTAGCTGTCCCTTCCCAGTGCTAGTACTCCCTTGAACTCCAACACTAATGCCTTTCTATTACCTCTCATTCTCACAGGAGAGGTCACATCTATTTGGGGTAGGGGGTATGAAAACAAGGAAGACTTCACAGAGGAGGCTCTGTGTAATTTTGAGGACTGGGAGCTATATTCCCCGAGAGATGGAGGGGAAAGTCATTTTAATAAGAGGCACTGATATGAATTTAATTATTTTTAAAAATCTATTGCATGCTTCATCTTCTCCCATCAGTCAATAATGCTACACAAATTTTTAGAGCACATACTAGGTGCTGTGCTGGGCTCCTAAAAACTTGTTCTTTCACTCCAATTTCCACTTACCAAGTCTTGTGTTGATCACTTACCCAGCCATGTACTCTGTAGCTTAGATCCAAGCATGCTGCCAAGTTTATTTGCATGATTCACCTGAGTGATACCTCATATCTTCGATGCAGTGTTCCAGATCCTAGGTAATCCTTATCTTCAAAGCTGTAGACTTACCAAGCAACTAACTTCATTCAGGACACCAGGCTCCTTGTTCTCTCTTCCAATTCACTGCCACCCTTAACTTCCTAGTCCCTATCTGTGATCAAGTATTTTTGTATTGTGGTAAAATATATGCAACATAAAATCTTAACCATTTTTATTTGTACAGTTCAGCGACTAAATTACATTCACACTGTTGTGAAACAATTGCCACACCTTATTTCTAAAATATTCTTATCACCCTGAATAAAAACTCTATACCCTTTAAGTAATAACTTCTTGTTTCTTATTCTCCCTGGCAAACTAATCTGTCTCTTAGAATTTGTGTATTCTAAATATTTCCTGTAAGTGGAAGCATACCATGTTTGTGCTTTCGTGTCTAACTATTTCACTCAGCATGATGTCGTCATGGTTCATTAAAGTTGTAGCATTTCCTGACCTCCACTCTGGATAAAAGAGTTTCATCCCTTTTTATGGCTGCATAATATTTCATTGTATTATATATCACAATTTGCTTACCCATTCCTGAATATTTCGGTTGTTTCCACTTTTAGACTACTGTGATTAATGCAACTATGAACTACGAACATTTCCATGTAAGTATTTGTTTGAGTCTCTGTTTTCAATTCTTTGGAATATATAACTAGGAGTAGAATTGCTAGGTCATATGGTAAGTCTATGCTGAACTGTTTGAGGTACTGCCAAACTGTTTTCTACAACTGCTGCACTGCTTAACAGCAATACACAAGAGCTCCAATTTCCCCACATCCCTGCCAATACATACCAAAACTCATAAATGTATCTATATTGAAAATATGCCTTTACTTAGGTGGTTGACTTTATTCACCATAGGTTATTTAAAATTAAATGTGGTGTCCTTAATTGTACACACTTCAACTATGAAATTTAAGGTGAAGAAACTGAAATGGATTTCAAGTCACAATGACAACAAAACTGAAAATCTTTGAAAGAATTGGAAATGATTGAGGAAAGAGAGACTGGTGTCCTTTGACACCCTTTCATCGACTGAATTCAAATTTATTCTGGTGACAGCATCTGCAGTTGTGATAGAAAGGTTAACATTTCATAGATCACTTAACAACTCTGCCCAGAGCCATTGAAGTGAAGAGGTCAGCAGACTGGGAAGAAATGACACTATGCCACTCACATCCTGAGCAGTTCCTTTTAGTTGATTATTCTAGAACTTTTTGGGTGATACAATTTGGCCATTTCTCCCTATTTTTAAAGTACTCAGGCAATTTAAGCATTTAAATGTTCTCCCATCTGTGAGAGGCTTAATCACTTAGCCCTGCATTTTCAATCTTCTTGAATCAATTGAAGCCTTACAAAGTGTTCTTTTAGCTAAGGTTGGAAAGAGAACAGCGGCAGCTGAGCCAACCCTATTATTTGGTATCAGAGTGAAGATCAGAGCTAGTGAGGTAAGTTGGGCTGCCACCAACCCTTTAACTCATCTTGCAGGGGGTCTGAAAGCACGACCTGGAGACCACCTGCATCAGAAATACCTGCTGGTGTTCTTTTAAAATAACTCACCCTGACTAGGGTGACTAATTATCCAGGTTTTCCTGGGACTGGATTTTTTCCCCATACAATGAATTATCAACACTAGAACTGGGAAAGACACAGACAAGCCAGATTGGGTTGTCACCCATACCCCTGACCTATTGAATCAGAATCACTGTTTTCTTATAAATACTGAAGTTTCAGAACTACTGCAGTCTCCGAAGCCCTCCACTTCCTCTCCCCACTGAGGAACATCTCCCTACCCTGCTACAGGCTCAGTTTTTCTTTTTTTAAAATCGAGGTAACATTGCAAACATTGGTTTACAGTGCTGTATATGATTTAGGGAAATAAGTTCAAACCCCCACAGATGTACATCACCATGCCACACCCACTGCCAGAAAACCCATATCCCTTTACCATAGACCATTGTGTGCGCACCCCCTTTGTTTCTACCCTCCCTCCTCCACTAGTAGCCTCAGTTCTGTAACCATATTTCTAGGCTTTCTTTTGGTTTAGTTTTGTCAGTTCTTTGTTTTATTTTTCTATATTCCACATAGTAGTGAAACCATCTGGTATTTGTTTTTCCCCTTCTGACTTTATTTGCCTTGCATAATCCACTGCAGTTCCATCCGTGTTGTCACAAATGTTAAGATTCCATCTTTTTTATAGCTACATAGTATTCCGTTCTGTAAATATAAGACATGTTTTTATTTATTTGATTTTTAAAAGATTTATTTTATGTACTTACACATACAAGGCCAGAGGTGCAGGGAGTGAAAGGATTCATCATAGACAGAGTGGGGAGCAGAACAGGCAGATCTTCTCAAATACACTGCTGAGGGGAGCTGTGGGCAAGACAGGAGAGGTCTGATGTGCCATGTGGGTCAGCTCCTTGGCAGGGGATCAAACTCATGCTGCAGTGGCTGGCAATGGCTGGCAATGGCTTGATAGCACTGAGACTTTAACCCCTATGCCATCAGGGAGGCCCTATACCACATCTATTTTATCCATTCCTCTGTTGTTGGACATTTAGTTTGTTTCCATAACTTGGCTATGGTAAATAAGGCTGCCATGAAAATAGGAGTGCAGATATGACTTTGAATTAGTGTTTTTGTATTCTTTGGGTAGATACCAAGGAATGGAATTGCTGAGTCATATGGCAGATCCATTTTCAATCTTTTGAGGAACCTCCCTACTGTTTTCCACAAGAGCTGAATCAGTCTACATTTCTACCAACAGTGTAGGAGGGTTCCTTTTTTCCAACACCCTCATCAACATTTGCTGTTGCTGTTTTGTTTTGTGGGTTTTTTTTTTTCATATAAATCATTCTCATGGAAGTGAGGTGCTATCACATTGTGGTTTTGATTTACAATTCCCTGATGATAAATGATGTTGAACATTTTTTTTCGTGTCAGTAGCCTCACTTAGGCACTGCTCTTATTAACTGCTTTAGTTCTTACCATCTTCCAATATTACATGTAGGTATCCCCTTTCTTCATTTGGAAGGCTGTGCTTTTAGGCAATATAATGGCTAAGTAAATATCAGGATTATCACTGTTGTTTGTATTCATATGCTAGGTGAAGTAGAGAAGAAGATATAGACGTTCATTCCTTCATTTACTCATTCCTTGAACATTTACTGAGCACAGTTCTAATATATGCATATATAATATATGCAGAGAGAGAGAGAGAGAGAGAGAGAGAGAGAGAGAAACCATCAGTTGCTCAATGGGGAAAAAAAGAACCTAAGTTTAAGTGTGAATACAGACACACATGTAGGAACATATGGCTGGCTTGTGTCAGCTGGCATGTAGATGGAGAAATACCCATTTTCCTAGAACTACAACTATTTGAGAATATTCATTAATCCAACAAATACTTATTGAGGGCCTTTTATGTGACAGCATAATGCTAGACGTTGGGATATAACAGCAAGCAAGACAGATCTCCACTTGCATGTTTAAATCCTAGCTCAGAAAGAAAGATAAAATCACAAACAAACACATAATGGCAAGGGTTTTGATAAGTTCTATAAAATTCATAGATGTAATGTGATTGAGATGGTGGGTCTACTTTTGATTGGCTGCCAAGTGTCTGAGATGACACTTGGGACAGGATCTGAATGATTAAAAAGTCAGCCATTTACAGATCTGGGGGAGAAATGTTCTAGGCAGAGGGAATAGATAATGCAGGAGCCTGAAGGTGAGAAGGAACCTGGTAAACTAGAGAAATAGAGAGAAAGGTGCTGTGACAGGAGGGTCATGATCTATGGGAACAGTCATTTGAGGGGCAGGCAGGGTTTAGGTTATGGGGATTTGTGGGCTTGAGTCAGGGGCTTGTGTTTCATTCTTATTCTCAGTACTTGTACAGAGAAGATGCCAGAAAGTTTGAAACAGAGGAGTGAGGTGATCAGATTTATACTTTTAAAGATTTCCCTGGTACTTTTGGAGAATAAACCATAGTAGAGTAAGAGTAGAAGCAGGAAAACCAGTAAGGAAACTGTTGCAAGTAGCTAATGTGGAAGATGGTGGTGACTTGGAGGACTTTCATCCTCTTTTGCTGTTTCCTTGTTCTCTGCTTGACTTCTAAATTTTGGAACATTTAGGACAATCTTAAATGTATTATGGAGTTAGGGTCAATAGGTTTTGGTGATGGTTTGCATCATTGCATAAAATGAAAGGGAAGACTCATAGGAATTCCCAGGATTCTTGAATGGTTGAATGGTAGGATTATTTACTAAAATGAGGACAACTCAAGAGGAGATTGTCAGGTACCAAGAGTTCAGGTTTAGACATGAAAATTTGATATGCCCAATAAAATTCCAAGCTAAGTTGTCAAATAATCAACTGCATATGTCTTGGGTTCTGGGCAATGTCAGAGTTGGAGATGTAAATTAATTTGGAGGTCAACAGCACATAGATGTTATTTAAAGTCTTGGAATTGGATGGTATAATCTAGGGAAAAAATAAAAGAGAAAAGGCTCCTAATCTGAGCCCTGGAAACTCCAAAATTTAGAAGTCAAGCAGAGAACAAGAAACAACAAAAAAGGATGAAAGTCCAGTGAGGTATAAGATAAACTTGGAACACATAATATAGGAGCTGGGAGTGGGAGGAAGCAAAAATTTCAGGGAGAGAGAGAGTACTATTACACCCATTTTACAGATTAGGAAACTGAATCAAGGGAATGTAAGTAGCTTACCAAGGTCACACAGCTAATAGTGGAAGAGCAATGTGTTGAGCCCAAGCAATCTAATTTCAGTTTGTGCTCCTAACTATTTTGACTGTTCATCAAAGTCAACTGTAGACCTGGTTAGCACAAAGATTGTGGGGTCTTATTCCTAGAACTTCTCATTTAGAAGGTCTGGCATGGGGCCCAATATTTTGCATCTCTAACAAACTCCTAGGTGTTGCTGCTGGTCCAGCATCCACACTTTGAAATCACTCTCCTACCATATGGTACCCTTCATATGAAAAGAAAGGCTTGTGATACTGCCGTTGCTTGCTTTCTTCAACTGGCTTTGAAAGTTTCTCCCTTAGGTTGCAGAGGAAGAATGATCATATCACTCTGTCTAGAATCATTGGATGAGAGCAACTATATTTCTGACTAGTACAGTAGAGATCAGTTGTTCTCTAGGCTGAGGGCTACAGTGGGACTAGAAAAAAAAAAAAACAGAGTCTAGGTTTGGAACTCCAGCAGGGTGGGACTGAACCTTTAGAGATCCCTGGTCAATATCGACATTCTTCTACTAGTCTGTCCTTTCAGGCCTCTGTTTTAGTTTCATAAAGCACCAGGTACCAAAAGCATGGAGGGCTCTGGGGAAACAGAAGTCTGAAGAAATGGATCCTGTGAAGTTTAAGGGCAGAAAGAGCAAGAGTAATCAAAGAATAATAAATAAGCACTTACTGTACACTAGGCAGTTTGCATGAATTATCTCAGTTCATTCTCGTAACACCCTATTAGCTAGACACTATTATCCCATTTTACAGATGAGGAAACAGACTCAGTAGCCTAAGTTCACAGCAGAAACTGGAAACTCTTGCATCAAATCTCCAGTATAATTTCAAAGCTCTTGTTCTTAATCAGCACTCTAGAAAATGACAGACATACAAGACTTTTTAGATTATCTCTGCAAAGACAAGATGCAAAAGAGGAGTGGCATGGCTTGAGAAATGCCTGGCCTGGCAGACTAAGTGACGTTGCCAGATCAGATGGAGGTAGATGGGCAGTGCAATGCCCTGGGCCAGTGTCTCTGACATTACTGTGTGTGTTTTTTTAAGTCACCAGATTTATAAGAAGGCAAATAGTCCACCAATAAGAATACCGTATGCGAGAAAAAAGTGTATGAGATGAGACAGGCGAAGATGACCAAAAAAGAGTGTGTGTAATGTACACAACACAAAGTAGTAAATTGGGGGCAAGTGAAAAAGTATAGGCATTTAAGTGAAGACATTAATGGAGAAAAAGGTCAGTGCTAAAGCATGAAACATCTAGCAGAAGCAAACAAATTAAAGGCTTTTATCACATTGGAGAGCTCTGGGGTTGAAGATCTTTTTTTTCCTTTTCCTTTTTATTTCTTAGCTTTTCTCTGACTTCATTTTAACTGAGGATTTTAACTCAGAACTGTATATTAGTGTGCAATTGTAGAAAATTATACAGAGAGAGCCCTGTACACTGCCCCGATTCTCCAAATGGTAACATGCAAAACTAGTTTAGTATCACAACCAGGATGTTGATATTCATATAATCTAACAATCTTAATCAGATTTCCCCAGTTTTTCTTGTACTTTTTGTGTGTCTCTGTGTGAAGTGATATACAGTTTTGTCACCTGTATGGGTTCATGTATCCATCACCACAGACAATATATTAAACAGTTCCAGCCTTCCTGTTGCCATTTATTCTCCAAGTTCACCTCCATCTCCCACCATATTTTATTTAACTCAATATATCAAAAATAGCACTTTACCATATAATCTATATAGAAATTGGTTTTTTTAATGATTTATTTAATTTTTTTATACAAGAGCTGGGGTACAGGCCAGAGGCACGGGAGGGTGAGAAGATTCACCAGAGACAGAGCAGGGAACAGAACAGGCAGACGACAGAAATACACTGCTGAGGGGAGCAGCGGGCAAGACGGGGAAGGTCTGCTGCGCCATGTGGGATTCTCGCTGGCTGACCAACCAGGATGGAACCCGCACTGCAGAGGCTGTGGACAGCTTCACAGCACGGCGCTCAACCCGCTGTGCCACTGGGGAGGCCCATATATAGAAATAATTAATGAGATAGTTTACGTTATTTTCTTTGTCCTAAGACTGAAATCTGAAGTGTAATTTACATTTATAACACATCTCAGTTCTGACTAGTCCCATTCATTTGCTCCATAGCCATAGACAACACAGATTTATACTACACATATTGGCAACTAATCATTCATTATCATATATTTCTAATTGAATGTTTCATGTGTATATGTCTAATCTTTCTGCCTAACATGCAAGCTCCTTGTGAACAGAAGTCTCACCTTATGATTCTTCCACATGGCCCTCAAGTGTTAGCATGCTGCTAACATTAGGTAGTAGCATGAATAAGTGATTTCCATTACATCATTCAAGAAGCTGTAATTCACAATTTAGTAAAGAGATGTGGCTGAGAAGCAAGCCCACTGGAGACATGCAGAAATCTGCATATGACAGCTGTAATTGTTTCTCTGATAGCAAGCTATCAGACCCCAGGCAGAAGAGATAAAGACCAAAGTGATAAGAATACCTTATGATTCTCAAATGAAAGGGGCTAAATTCAAAGTATAAAATGTGCATCCTTTCCCACTACCATTCCATCTTACAGATGAGAATAATAAAATGCAAGATGAGTGATTTCTACCTCTGATAAAGTATAACCAGCAAATTATTACCATCTAAGCACAGAGAGAGCCCATTTCTTTTGCCCCCGTATAGACACTGTTTTTTGAAGGCAGATAGACAGTGGCAGGGTGAGAAAGAGATGGGGGATATATAGAAATCAGCTTACAAATTTTTCCCCAAGTATATATTCCCAATCCCTACCCTAAGGCGCACACAGCCTACCCACTGATATATCTGTGTCTCATCAGAGTCCAAAGCAACTCAAACACACCTTGGACCCCAAAATCTTACTTTATCTCCCCCAAAACCCAAACAGCTTCAAATCGCACCTTATATCAGTTGGTCATTCAATATCTTATTCATTAATTTATTCGGTGTATAATGCATACCAAACACTACGAGGGCTACATATAGACAAAAGATAGAATCGTTTCTCTCACAAAACTCAATCTATTGTGAGTTTGTGTGTGTGGCCATGATGGCAGAGAGAATTACAAACTATAATGCCACATGAAAAACACTACAGAAGGTGTATGTGCAATATGCTATTATGGAATTCTATGCAGCAGTTATATGTGTGTATATGAAAAGATCTCCAGATATGGTATTGAAGGCAGTGGTTCTCAAAGTGTGGTCACTGGACCAGCAGTTTTAGCTCACCTGAGAATTTTTAAGAAATGCAAAATCTTTGGCCTCACACCAGACCTATCAAGTGAAAAATTCTGGAGAGGGGAATCAGAAATTTGTGGGTTTTTTTTTTAAGATTTATTTATTTACACAAGCACTGGGTATAGTCAGAAGCACTGGAGGGTGAGAGAATTCACCAGAGCAAGAGCAGGGAACAGAACAGTCAGAAGGACCGAAGCACACTGCTGAGGGGAGCAGCGGGCAGCGGGAGAGGTCTGCACACCATGTGGGACCTTCCCCCCCCCACCCTGCCCCGCAGCTGCCAGGGATCTAACCGGAGCTGCAGAGGCTGCGGGCAGCTTCAGCAACCCAGCACTCAACCACTGTGCCACAGGGAAGGCCCGAAATTTGTGTTTTAACAAGCTCCTCCTTTCGTCCCAGGTGTTTCTGATGCAGACTGATATTTAAGAACCATTGGTTTAGAAGAAAAAAAAATAAGTTGCAGAATGAAATCTAGAACATGATGCTGTTTATGTATTTTAAAAAAATGATGTCAGTGCACATATATATTTGCATGTGCATGGAAATCTGGAAAAAAATTCACCAAACTGACAATAGGTTTATCTCTTAAGAGGGGATTAGGATTGCAGAGCAAGGAAGTAGGTAAGTGGGTCTTTATCTTTTTCTGCATCATTCAGAGCCTTTAAAATAAGAATGTAGCATCTCCGCATGGCCATTTTAGAACAGGGACCTTTCTTCAATAAAGACTGCTTGAAATTGGCAGAAGGCTCCCTGCGAAGCCAAAGGGACAAGGTTCCCTGCGCAGTCAGAGGTGAGCTGAAGGCCCCCACAAGTCTGGTCCCACCTGGCAGGAAGTTGGAGCCCAGAGGGGATCCAGTTTTTTTTGGAACCCAGAGTGCACTCCAACTGCCCCACCTCCAGGGAAGTTTGTGGGACTTCAAGACACACCTTTGTAATTAAACACAGAAGGAGGAAATATTCTATGACAGCAACCATTAACATACTCAAAGTACCACTGCCTCACTAGACTTCTGGCATAACAGTATTTGACTCATTTGGACCGCCAGTTTACGAAACCCCACAAAGAGCACACCAAAAAGATGCCTGCCAGTACCAGTGGCACAGGTCCCAATGCATTCGGTAAATTAGAAAACAGGCAGCAGGGAAAAGAAAAACTACATGCAACCTAGCAACTCCTAAGGGGAAAGACACAACACAAAAAGAAAACCAGCCATCAGATTGCAATGACAGTGACTTGGAAGAACTTCTGATCCTTCCAGAAAGAGAATTTAAAATTGCCGTGATTAAAAAACTGACAGAAGTCATAAAGGAAAACAATGATAAGGGAAAAATAATCAACGATCAGAAGAATGAAATTGAGTACCTAAAGAGGGAAGTGAAAGAAATGCAGGAGATCAAAGAATTAATGGAGGTGCTAAAGAACTCTGGGAAAAGAAATGAAAGCAGAATAGATGAAATGGAAGAACGAATAAGTACTCTTGAAGACACAGAAATAAAAAGAACCAGAACAGAAAAGGAAAGAGAAGTACGAAGGAAAAAGACCGAAGAAAGACTTCGGGAACTATCTGACTCTATGATGAAAGGAAATATAAGAGTTATAGGAATCCCAGAAGGAGAGGAGAGAGACGTAGGAACAGAGAAAATATTCAAGGAAATAATTGAAGAGAACTTCCCAAAAATGAAGGAGCTGAAAATAGACATACAAGAAGCAAGAACACCAAACTTCCATGACAAAAGGAAAAATACAGCAAGACACATAACAGCAAAGCTCCCAAGAATCCAAGACAAGGGAAAAATAATGAAGCTGACAAGAGGGAAGAAACAGATAACATTCAAGGAAAACCAATCAGACTTCTCCGAAGAAACACAACGGGCAAAGAGAGAGTGGAGGGACATAGTCAACAGACTCCAAGAAAACAGATGCCAACCAAGAATACTCTAACCTACAAAGCTCTCCTTCCTCTATGAAGAAAGAATAAGGACCTTCCCAGACAAACAGAAACTCTGGAATTTCATTACGACTAAACCCCCATTCCAAAAAACACTACAAGGAGTCCTAAAGCCAGAACTACAGAGGGACGAATAACAAAAGAAGGCCAAAAAAAAGTTATTAAAAGAATAAATAAATAAAATCAAAGGAAAGACAAACACAATGGCAAATACACATGCTAACATATCAATACTAACTCTAAATGTAAATGGACTAAACTCTTCAATAAAAAGACACAGAGTCGCAGGCTGGATTAAGAAACAAAACCCAACCTTTTGCTGTCTCCAGGAAACACATTTAGCTGCAAAAGAGAAAAATAGACTCAAAGTTAAAGGATGGAAAACAATCCTACAAGCAAATGGACCAAAAAAGAAATCAGGAACAGCTATACTTATATCAGATAAAACAGATTTCAAACTCAAAAAGGTAAAAAGAGACCCCAGTGGTCACTACATTATGATCAAGGGGACAATACTTCAAGAAGAAATAACACTCATTAACATATACTCACCAAATGAAGGAGCCCCAAAATATATCAGACAACTATTACCATCTTTGAAAACAGACATCAGAGAAAACACATATGTAGTAGGAGACTTCAACACACCACTATCAACAATGGATAGATGAACAAGACAAAAAATAAGTAAAGACACTAAAGCTCTAAATAAGGACCTAGAGCGCTTGGGCTTAACAGACATCTATAGAACACTAAACCCAAAAAAATCTGAGTACACATTTTTCTCAAGTGCACACAGATCATTCTCCAGGATCGATCACATAGTGGGACCCAAGACAAACATCAACAGATACACCAAGATCGAAATCATACCAACCATCTTCTCTGACCATGAAGGCATCAAACTAGAAATAAACCACAAAAAGAAGGCAAGGAACTCTCCTACCTCATGGAGATTGAAACCCACACTACTGGAAGACCACTGGAATAATGAGGAGATCAAAGAAGAAATTAAAAAATTATTTGAGTTGAATGACAAGTAGGACACCAATTTCCTAAATGTATGGGATGCAGCAAAAGCAGTAATAAGAGGAAAATATATAGCAATAGAGGTTCACATCAAGAAACAAGAAAGAACTCAAAGAAACAACCTAATCTCAAAGCTCAAAGAACTAGAAAAAGAACAACCAAAAACCCCAAAACCAGTACAAGAAAAGAAATAATAAAAACCAAAGCACAAATAAATGAAATCAAAACTAAAAAAAAAAAAAAAAATCCAAAAGATCAATGAAACCAAAAGCTGGTTCTCCGAAAAAATAAATAAAATAGACAAACCCCTAGCCAGGCTCACAAAGGAAAAGAGGGCGAAAGCACAAATAAACAGGATCTCAAATGAAAGAGGAGAAATCACAATGGACACAGCAGAAATCAAAAGAATAACAAGAATCTACTATGAACAGTTATATGGAAACAAGTTCAACAATCTAGAGGAGATGGACAAATTCCTACAACTCTACAATCACCCAAAGCTAGATAAAGAAGAAATAGAAACCTAAACAGACCAATTACAAGCAGCGAAATTGAAATGGTAATCAAAAACCTCCCCAAAAACAAAAGCCCAGGACCTGATGGATTTACAAATGAATTCTACCAAACATTCAGAAACAAATTAGTGCCTATCCTTCACAAACTCTTCCAAAAAATTGAGAAGGAAGGGATAATACCAAACACGTTCTATGAAGCCAACATTACACTAATACCAAAACCGAACAAAGACAGCATGAAAAAAGAAAACTACAGGCCAATCTCTCTAATGAACACTGATGCAAAAATCCTCAATAAAATTTTAGCTATCAGAATCCAACAATGTAGCCGTAAGATAATTCACCACGTCCAAGTAGGATTCAGTCCAGGGACACAAGGATGGTTCAACATCCAAAAATCAATCAACGTCATCCAACACATCAACAAAAAGAAATATAAAAACCATATGATAATATCAATAGATGCTGAGAAAGTTTTCGACAAAGTGCAGCACCCATTCATGATAAAAGCCCTTGAAATTCTTGGGATACAAGGAACATACCTCAACATCATAAAGGCCATCTATGACAAGCCAACAGCCAGTATCATTCTCAATGGTGAAAAGCTAAAACCATTTCCATTAAGATCTGGAACAAGACAAGGATGTCCACTCTCACCACTGCTTTTCAATATAATACTGGAAGTCCTAGCCAGGGCAATAAGACAAGAGAAAGACATACAAGGAATCCAAATAGGAAAAGAAGAAGTCAAACTATCACTATTTGCAGATGATATGATAATATACATAGAGAACCCAAAAATCTCTACAGAAAAACTAATTCAACTAATCAATCAGTTCCGTAAAATGGCAGGATACAAAATCAACACGCAAAAATCAGTAGCCTCCCTATACACAAACAATAAATCTGAAGAAGAAATTTAAAAAAAATCTCTTTTATTATCGAAACAAAAAAAAATCAAATACTTGGGAATAAATCTAACAAAAGAGGTAAAGGACCTATACAAAGAAAACTATAAAACACTGTTAAAAGAAATAGAAGAAGACACAAAGAAATGGAAAGACATCCCCTGCTCATGGATTGAAAGAATTAACATTATCAAAATGGCCATCCTACCAAAAGCAATATACAGATTCAATGCTATTCCAATAAAAATTTCAATGACATTCTTCAAAGAAATAGAACAATTATTGATGAAATTCATATGGAATCACCAAAAACCCCGAATAGCCAAAGCTCTTCTGAAAAAAAGAGAAGGGAATGGAGGCATCACACTCCCAGACTTCAAAATATACTAGAAAGTCATAATCATCAAAACTGCATGGTATTGGAACAAGAACAGACACACAGACCAATGGAATTGAATGGAAAATCCAGAAATAAACCCACAGATTTATGGTCAACTAGTATTTGATAAAGGAGCAAAGAATATGCACTGGAGCAAAGAAAAGTTTGTTCAATAAATGGTGCTGGGAAAACTGGGTCACTACATGCAAAAGAATGAAGCTTGACTACTACCTCACACCATACACAAAAACCAACTCAAAATGGATTAAGGAACTAGACATAAGACCTGAAACCATCAAATACATAGAAGAAAATATAGGCGAAACACTACATGACATGCACATCAAAGACGTCTTTACAGACACATCACCCAAAGCAGTGATAGTGAAGGCAAAGATAAACAGCCGGGACTACATCAAATTAAAGAGCTTCTGCACAGCAAAGGAGACAATAACCAAAACAAAGAGAAACCCCACCGACTGGGAGAACATTTTTGCACACAACACTAACGATAAAGGACTGATCACACAAATCTACAAAGAGCTGATGAAACTCAACAAAAACAAAGAAAATAATCCAGTCAAAAAATGGGCAGAAGAGCTAAAAAGAAACTTCTCTGAAGAAGAAATGCAAGTGGCCAACAGGCATATGAAAAAATGTTCAACATCACTTGTAATCAGGGAAATGCAAATCAAAAAACTACAGTGAGATACCATCTCAAGCCAGTGAGAATGGCACATATTTAAAAAACTAGCAACAACAAATGTTGGCGAGGTTGTGGAGAAAAGGGAACTCTCCTGCACTGCTGGTGGGAGTGCAAACTGGTCCAACAACTATGGAGAGCTGTGTGGAGATTTCTTGACCTACTAAACATTGAGCTTCCATATGATCCAGCAATTCCACTCCTAGGTATTTACCCGTTATGACGCAGAAACAGTAATTCCAAAGGGCACCTGCACCTCTATGTTTATAGCAACACTATTTATAATAGCTAAGTATGGAAACAACCCAAATGCCCAAAAATAGATGACTGGATCAAGAAGATGTGGTACATATACACCATGGAATATTACTCAGCAATCAAAAAAGATAAACACATGCAGTTTGCAGCAACATGGATGGAGCTAGAAGGGATCATGCTCAGCGAACTAAGTCAAAAAGAAAAGAAAAATACCGGGTGGTCTCACTCATAACAGGAATTTAGAAAACCTAAATAAGAGACCAGGAAAAAGACTAATCAATACAAAGTAAAAATCAAAATCAACAAGCAACTATAAACCAGAGACACACTGGGGGTGGGGGTGGGGAAAGGAAGGACTAGAGTCAAAATAAGGGGGGGAGTGCAATTGTATGGGGAATATAACCAAAATGAAAATGCATACATTGTGCAAAGATGAAAAAAGATGTAAGAATTATATAAAATAAAATATTTAAAAATAAATAAATAAATGTTAGTTAATTCTAAAAAAAAGAAAAAAGAATGAGACACAGATTTACTGCCAAAAGAGAATAGCAGTAGCTAACACTTATTGTGTGTCCACTGCTTGCCAGATATTTACTTATGATTTCATTTGTGAAATCATATGCTCAGGTGGCCAGGGGAACAAGCATTATCATTTCCATTTTATACATAAGCAAACTGAGACTCAGGAAGTTTCAAAATTTTGTTCAAAGGCACACACCAGAAGTAGTATTCTCTCCCACAAACTAAGGAGCTATTAGTATTAAATGAACAGTGTTCATTCTATTCAGCTAAATGGGGTACACAGACAACCAAACATGGTCTACTTTAATGTCAGAGTTGTATTTTGTGTTATTATAATCACTGGACTATGATTTTAATAATAACCATTACCTCTTAAATGTATATAGTATATGTTACAAATATAGTCATTCCATTTATTTACTTTCTCATTCATCATCCTTTTTCAAAAGAGCAAGGCACTGGAGAAGAAAAGAATGAGATTTTCTCATGTTTCAGGAAGCCCGGGGGCTTGTAGGAGAGAGAAAATGCACTACCAGAAACATTTACCATATGCATATGTATAAAGCATGCAATGAGATCATTTGCAGGAATAGCCTTTAATTCATGAATTCATTATTACATTGATTTTTTTTCCTCATTTAATCCTCAAACACCATGGAAAACATAAGGATGAAGAGATGGATAAAAATAAAAATAAATAAATAAAATAAGAATGTATTCAAATATTAATCGAGTTTTTAAAAATAAAAAATATTTCAAGGTATTTTTAAGTGCCCTGGAAACACAAAGGAGAGAACTATTAAATCTTCCCAGAGGAGGTAGCCTGTGAAGGCAGCTTTGGGGCTGTCCCACGCCTTGCTCGACGCCCCATGTTCAGGACATGGCTTAAATTTTTGCAATCTTGTCTGTCCTGATGAAGGCGTTTCCAAAGTACAAACTTATTTCTAAAATAGTAGAGTAGACCACCAATTATCCCCTAAAACTTCAAGCCTCGGTAAAAGTACTAAGCTAAAATACTGAGTTCAAGAGTGAACTCGATAGAAAATGTGACTACCTTTCCAATACAAAGAAATTGCCCTCCACCCTGTGTTTTATAAGCAATGTTGCTCTGAGCAGCACATTAGGGTGGGTAAACAGCATAAGGCAAAGATCATTATTGATTCACCCTGGGCCAGACTCATTCAAATTCAAAATGGAAAAACCCTAGAGAGTCATCCACATCCTTGGCTTTCAGTGTCCAGTGACAAGCCACTTTGGGGAAAAAGTCATGCCCTTTAGAAGGCCAAGCCCTGCATCCCATTGACCTACTCTCTTTTACAGACTGTTTTGGATCTTTCTAGCTGATGAGACTGGTGGGAGATAACTGAAGAGAATAACAATGGTAGGATTCACCTAGAGCCCCTAGCATGAACATGGCCTTTTCAAGTCATAAAGATAAATAACTATCTAAGCAGGATTCTGGGGAGTTTGTTTCTGGTAAAGTGAATTTGAAGAGAAAAAATATATAGTCGCATTAACCTCTGCCACAGCTTTCCAGGCAAAGCTTTCATAACTAATGTCATAACTAATATGATGGCAGGAAGAAGCTCTGCAGAATGGGCCAGGCTGCCCTATATAATCAAGATGGGTAAAGAAACCAACAAGCTGGGAGGAACCCCTATCATTAATGATCACTTTTTGACAGACTGGATACTAGAGGGATGGATTGATGCATCCCAGAGGTAACTGGCTTGATAGGCTATGGAAAATGGGCAAGTGCAAAGTTTCTGTTGCTTCTTAAAAGGTATGAGATGGAGAATAAATGCAATGTGTTGGGTGTTTGACTTTGCAAACAGGGTTGATTGTGCTAAAAGAGCTTTTAGGGATTTTGCCATGTTAGGAAATAGCTTTGGATTAATAAAGGACTTGTAGATTAGGACTTGTAGATTAGAAAATTCTCCTTGAAAATGGACTTCTTTGATTTGGGTCAAGAATTTTGGTCCATTTTCAATATTATGTGGGACCCTTGCTCTCTGCTGAAGTATGTCAAAGCTTGTAGCTAAGGTCAGAGAACTAATTAGCACTCAAATGATTTGCCTTGACATGAGGTGCTGGGAAAATCCCATCTTTTTTGAGATAAAGAATTTTATCATGCCATAGATATTTTAAAAATGTTTACTGGATACCTACTACAGGCAAAACACTATGTTGAATGCTATAAGAAATACATGTCAAAATACAGCCTCAAGGAGTTTATAGTACAGTTATGGAGTGACAGTGGAAGAAGAGTTGAATTAGCATACATGAAAAGTCAAAATTATAATGGTACAAGAGCAGTTTATGATTCAATGCCAAAATAGTGATACTAACAAAAGGTCAGGTTAAAGATGGTGAAATCTTTGTGAATTGGACAAGTCAGAATGTTTTGCAAAGGTAAGAAATTAAATGAGGTCTTCGTAAGCAAGGAATCTAAAGCTTTTATCTTGGGCTTTTTTTTTTCCTCTGTGTTTGAAAAGCTCTCGGTGGGGTTGACCCATAAGTAGTGGCCACTGATGATTGATCTAGGACAAAATTATAAAATAAAAAGCTGTCTTTCTTGCCTTATTATCCTATTCCTATCCGAGGCAGTATCCTAGCAGTTCTCAGGTCACCTAGAGGATAAGGAGTGGCATCCAAGTTGTGTTCTCTATTTAATATACTTTACTTGTCCAGCATCACATTTTTCTCAAGATCCATATTCTCCTTGGAAATTGATTAAGCTAAGGTGGTAATTATCCATAATGGCTTAGTATGATGCTCTTTCCAAAGAGTGTTTTGTAAAATATATATCACTAACTATCTCTGTTATGTTGCACTGTTTAATTTTCAAAACAACATGATGGGGTAAGTTGTATTTTTCCTATTTATCAGATGAAGAAATTTAAACTAAAGATATGAAGTAAATTCAACAAGTTTAACTTATTCAAGTTTTTTGTGTTTATCGAATAAACAAGTTAAATAAAAGAGATAGAATGTGAGTCCAGATCTGCCATATGAAACCATTATTTTGATGATTTATCCAATCCAAATGAACTGTATACAGTTGAAGATTCAGATGTTAGCAAAAATATCAGAGTAGGGAATTCTAATGACAAATTTCTCCACAACAAAAACAGCAAATAAATAAGCAAACACTATCAGAATCAACTTTTTGGAGCTCTGGAAATTAATCAAAGGTTCATAGGAACCAGCCAAAGTCCTCATCAAGAAAAGAGAGGATGGATATTGGGAGAATTTTGTGACTTTATTCACTAACTGACCACTAAGTTAATTAACAGACATTAGTGGCCATAAACAACAAAGAATACAAACTTTGAAAATTTTTTCAGTAAAGTCACCAAACAAATAAGAACAACCACAAGAAGGAGCAACAGACAACTATGCAGAGGGGGGACAATATTCTTGGAGCTGCCACATAGTAATATTTCAACAAAAAAGAATAAGGCAGGCAGAAAATATAAGCCCATAGGGCCCATCCTCAGGGAAAAATAGAGGTTAATAGAAACTGTCTCTGTGAAAGTTCAGACATGGGACTTATTAGAAAGAGACTTCAAGTCAACTATCTTATATATGTTCTAAGAGATAAAGGAAATTAAGTACAAAGAAATAAAGAAAACCACAAAAATAATGCCACTAAATACAGAACATAAATAAATAGATGGAAATTATAAAAAGGAACCAAATGAAAATTTAAGTGAAAAAAAGACAATAGCTGAAATAAAAAATTTACTGGAGGAGTTCAACTTCACATTTGAACCAGGAGAAAAAGAGCAGGTGAGACAGGACAATTGAAGTTACCCACTGTGAAGAGAAGAAAGAAAAAAGAATGAAGAAATACAAACAGTGCCTCAAAGACCCTGAAACACCATCAAGTGTACCATCATATGCCTAATGGTAATCACTGAAAGAGATATGGGTGGGTGGGACAGAAAGGATATTTAAATAAATAGTGACCCAAAACTTCCCAAATAAAATTAAATATACGAATTTACATGTCCAATAATCTTTGAAAATCCACAAAAAATAAACCCAAAGACTTTAAACAAGAAATCTTATAATTGAAGAGTCAATAGACAAATTCTGAGAGCAGCAAAAGAGAAGCAACTCACATATAAGGGCTCATCAATAAGATAAGCACGTGATTTTTCATCAGACAAGAAGGCCAGAAGGCAATGGGATGCTATTTTTTTTTTTTAAGATTCATTTATTTATACAACAAGCACTGGGTACAGTCAGAAGCGTGGGAGGGTGAGAGAATTCACCAGAGCCAGAGTGGGGAACAGAACAGGCAGAGTGACGAAATACACTGCTGAGGGGAGCAGCGGGTGCGGCAGGAGAGGTCTGTCGCGCCATGTGGGACCCTCGCCTGCGGCCGGGGATCGAACCGGCGCTGCAGAGGCTGCGGGCAGCTTCGCAGCCCAGCGCTCAATGGCTGCGCCACCAGGGGAGGCCCGGCAATGGATGTTATATTCAAAGTGCCAAACGTAAAAAACTGTCAAACAAAAAATTCTATATTTGGCAAACTGTCTTCCAAAAAATGAAGGCAAAACTAAGACGTTCCCACATTAAGTAAAATCTTTGAGAATTAGTTGGTAGTAGACCTGTCCTACAAGAAATGTCCCAGGCATTCTTTCAGAATGAAGTGAAGACACTAGACAACAACTCACATTCATATGAGGAAACAAATAGCACTGCTAATGATAATTAAATAGGTAAAATATAAAAGTCGGAATTACTGTATTTTTGGTTGGTATCTCCTCTTTTTTTCTAGACAGTTTATTTTTTTTTAGAGGCATGTTTTATTTATTTGTTTGTTTGCTTGTTTGTTTGTTTATACATGCACTGGGTACAGTCAGAAGCGCGGGAGGGTGAGAGAATTCACCAGAGCCAGAGCAGGGAGCAGAGCAGGCAGACTGATGAAGTACACTGCTGAGGGGAGCAGCGGGTGGCAGGAGAGGTCTGCGCACCATGTGGGACCCTCCTCCGGTGGCCGGGGAGCAGCCGGGGATCGAACCGGTGCTGCAGAGGCTGCGGGCAGCTTCGCAACCCAGCGCTCAACCGCTGCGCCACTGGGGAGGCCCGACAGTTTATTTTTTTATATCCAAAAGGGCAGGTTTATTATAAAAGGGAGAGAAGAAGAAAGGACACTTGCCTAGACACCAGCGGGCAGGAAGAGCTGGCCCAAAAGGGACAGGTTTGCTGAGAGAGGCCTGCACAGTTGCAGGTGGGCGGCCTTGAGGAGAGCAGCCTCCGCTGAGGGAGGTCAGTGAAGAGAAGTCCTGTCATGGTACAGGTCACGGGGAGGCTGGAGGCTGCTGCCCTGCAGAGGGAGAGAGAGTTGGAGAAATGGAGCACCTGCATGGGCACAGGTGGGCAGAAAGACTGCTGCCTTTTTCCTATACAGTTTAAAAAACAATTACATAAAGCAATAATTATGAATCTATGTTGATGAGCACAAAGATGTATAAAGATGTAATTTGTGGTCAAAAAATATGAAGGGGAAAGGACAGAGTTACACAGAAGAAAATTTTTGTAAACCATAGAAATTTAGTAGGTATTAATTGGAGCTAAATTGCTATAAGTTAAGATGCTAGTTGCACTCCTCAGGAAAAAAAATACTAAAATTAAATTTATAAATGAGAATAGAATCAAATTAGTAGACTACGAAATATTTATCTAACATAAAGAAAGCAGTGATACAGGAATCGATAAACCAAAATGATGTAAGATATGCAGAAAACAAATACTAAGATGGCAAAGACAAGTTCTTCCTTATCAGTAATTAAATTAAGTCTAAATGAATTATGCCCTCCAATTAAAAGAAAAAGAAATGGGAAAATTATTCAAAAACCATGTTTCAACGATATGCTATAGACAGAGATTCACTTTAGAACCAAGGACACAAGTAGATTGAGAATGAATGGATAAAAGAAGGAATTGCTTGCAAATAGTAACCAAAAGAAAACTGGAGTGGCTATGCTACTATCAGAAAAAACAAATATTAAGACAAAAATTGTTACCAGGAAAAAGAACATTATACAATGGTAAAAGGGTCAATCCATCAAGATTGAAGGGTCAATCCATCTTTATAAATATAACATTTATAAAGATACATACAACGAGCATTAGAGCCCCCAAATATGTGAAGCAAACATTGACAACGTGGAAAAGAGGATTGGACTGTTCAACAATAATGGTTACAATAGAACAACTGGAGAAAAGATAAAGGAAATAGATTTAAACAATACTATAAATACAATCTAAAGAACTCTCCACACTTCAACAGGGGAATATGCATTCTTCTTATTTGCACATGAAACAGTCTACAGGTTACATTGCTGGTGGGTATATAAAATGGTGTAACAACTATAGAAAGCAAATGGGGAATTCCTGAAACAGTCAAACACAGAATCACCTTACGACAGCAATTTCACTCTTAAGTATATACTGAAGAGAAGTGAGAGCATATGTCTGCAAGAAGACTTCTATGTCAGTGTTCATAGAAGCATTGTTTTAACAGTCATAAAAGTAGAAACAACCAAAATATCACCAATCAATAATGGATAAACAAATTGTCGATACAATGGAATATTATTCAGCCATAAAAAGGAATGAAGCACTGCAATATCTACATCTTGAAACCATTATGCTAACTGAAAGAAGCCAGACACAAAACACCATGTATGGCATAAGTCCATTTGTATAAAATGTATAGAGAAGACAAATCCATAGAGACTGAAAGCAGACCTGTGGTTGCTACAGACTGGAGGGAGGAGGAAATGGGAAGTGACTTTTTAATGGTATGTATTTCTTTCTGGGGTGATCAGAAAGAATATTCTGAAATTAGATGATTGTGAGGTTTGCACAACACTGTGAATAAACTAAAAGCTACTGAATTGTGTACTTTAATAGAGTTAAAATGAAAATTCTGTGTTGTGTGAGTTTGAAAGATTCAGACAATCCTTTTGGTCTTAACAATTAAAATAGTCAACTTTCTGCGGATACTTACAAAATACAGAGAAGGAAGATCATCGGTTCCAAGGTGTGTGAAAAACCAGTGATAGGAGATAGCAGCCCACAACTTGTAGGCCTAATCTGGCCAGTGGCATATTTTCGTAAAGTGTGTGAGCTATGAAGGTCCTTTAGATTTTTAAAAGTGATGAAAAACCACAACAAAGAAGACTATGTGACGGAATTTTGCGTGGACCACAAAACCAAAAATATCTTCTTCTGGCACTTTGAAATCAAAGTTAACCCTCATCTGTAGTGATGATGAATAATAAACCCTTACATTTATAGAGGGCATGTCCATTCAGAAGACATCCATTTTCTTTCTTTTTTTTTTGAAATACAAACCATTTTATTTGCTCACAGTCCTTCTGTTGGTCTCATTTGGGTCACTCATGTAACAGCTGTCTTCTGGTAACTTCTCTGGGGCCAGAAAGTCTAACGTAGTCTTGATTTCATATATGGTAGTTATTACTGGACCCCTTGTATCAAACAGACAAAGATGGGGGGATGGGTACTCTTCACATAGTTGTGCTCAGGCTTGAAGTTTAGATTTAGAAATGTCCGCACCTTCATTTACCCCACATTCTATACTCAAAGCAAGTCATAAAGCCAGCCCAGAATTAAGGGGTGGAAATGGACCCTCATTCAGATGGGGAAAGATGCGAAGTCACACTGCAGAGAGACCTGTAGAAGGAATTATTATGATGTCTTTGCAAATACTTGAGCACCATGTTAATAGACATTAGAAGACATCCATTTTCAAAATAACCTTGTGAGGTAGATGAGGTGTTGTTCCTCTTTATAAAGTGGAGAAACTGAGACTTGGAGAGGTTAAGTTACTTGTATTCTTGCTCTGACACTTGATAGAATTCAGATGGTCTGAATGTACTGTGTTCTACCCCTCCAGCCCCCTGCCTCTCAGAGCATTTGGACGAGCAGAGATGCTGTGAAAGCACAATAATACTCCTTAGACTTGACCGTTCAACCCAAGATTGAGAAAAAGGCCAAGAGAGCTTTGGCTAACTATTGCTGGGATTTCTCTCTCAGTTTTATATCTGCTCTGGCAATGGTCATATATTTTTCTAAGTGAAATGCCACCCACATTGAAGGGATCAGGAACCGTCAGACCAAAATTTTTCAAGTGTCATGGAGTTGGACTGTTTGCTATATTTCAAGCACATCAGGTCAAACAATATAATAAAAATTGACTCCTTGGTGATATGTCCTTTTTACACAAGTCATGACATTCTTTCCTTCCTCTAATATCCTGCATCCAACCTGCGTCTTCAGCTGTCTGCTGGACAGCATATCATCCGGTTGCTATTCTGTCTTCCTTCCAATTTACCAGATGTCATATTTCCCTAGCCCGAAGGAGCTCTGCAATATGTTGGGGAGGAGGGATGGGTTGCAATTGGTACGAACATTTCTTAATAGTACCTGAGGGGTCAGCCGCAGCTTCAGAGGCAGGCTCCCCACTTCCAGGTCACTGTTTTCTGTGCCCCTCTTCCCCCTTCACCCCCGTGAGCCTGGTTTAGTACAATTCCAGGCCCCGCTTCTATACGATCAGTAATCTTCTCCAGTCAATTTTGGATGATGTTCTCATATAGAGGGGGGAAGGAGCACGGCATGCACTGTTGATTCAGGTGCTCAAGGGCTATGAAGTAAATGGCTGCCCCTACTGGAGTCACTGTAATAGAATTGTGGGGGATTTATAATTATATCCCTCCATACAATTCACTTAATTAATCAGCCCTTCCCACACACTTCCATTAGGTTCCTCTCACTAGGTAGGCCATTTTACTCACAGCATGTAGTGTCACCATTCAGTTCTCTTCCTGCCCTTCTTCTTGGGGCTCCTTTTCACTGAGGGACCAGCATAACCTCTCCTCAGGTGCTCCTTTTTAAAATTTCAGGTCCTTGCCTTCTCTGCCCAGAGAGAAGATGCAAGATTACTAGTTAAGGCCTTTGTGTTTTGAATTTAATCTACATGACCAAACTCCCCTGATATTTTCAGAAGCAACTTCAGTTCTCCCACCTAATGTTTCAATTGCATCCGTGGCCTGGATACTAGTTTAATTTTTGCATACCTACTAGGGGAAGGAATTTGAAACCCTTTTCTTGCTTTCATTGCTGGGTCCTGATCCCCTTGCCTGTAAAACTCTAAATATCCTTTGGGGAAATAATGTTAATAGCCATTTTCTTCTATCTGGGTGGTCCCAATGTTTTTTGTTTTGGTTTGGTTTCTTTTTTCTTTCTCATGC
This sequence comes from Talpa europaea, assembly GCF_964194135.1. Lineage (NCBI taxonomy): Eukaryota > Metazoa > Chordata > Mammalia > Eulipotyphla > Talpidae > Talpa > Talpa europaea. The sequence goes on from NC_140081.1 coordinate 66,424,403, forward strand.
AAAGACTGTCTTATCAGCACCACAATCTCCAGCTCCTGGCTATCTGTAGCATCTATCTGGGCTGCCTCCTTGTAGTCTTCCAAATTTCCCATCTCTCTCTGGCCCAACTCTCCAGTTTCTAAGATATGAATCCTGGGACAGTCTTCGTTATTTAATGCTCCTGTTTCTTGGGGGCACCTGTACCTGGCCGAGAGGACTTGACAGTGAGACCAAGCTGCCGTGTGGTTTCTCTGCTATGACTTAGCAAGAGGGCAAAGGAAATGCTCCTTGGATAGCTTCCTTCTTAGCCCTTTTCTCTTTCAAATCCTAAACTTTAGTTAGGGAATTTAGGTGAGATTTTTAGTTCAGATTATTATATATTTTTTATTTTTATTTTTTAATGAGAGGTGGTTTCTTTTTTTTAAAGTTTTGTTTATTTATGCATACAAGAGCTGGGGTACAGGCCAGAGGCGTGGGGTGTGAGAGGATTCACCAGAGACAGAGTGGGGCACAGAGGGACAGATTGACCAAAGTACACTGCTGAGGGGAGCAGCGGGCAAGCCAGGAGAGGTCTTCTCTGCCATGTGGGTAGCTCCCTGGCCGGGGTATGGAAACTCCGCTGCAGTAACTGCGGACAGCTTCGTAGTGCTGATGCTTAACTACTTACACCACCAGGGAGGCCCCTATTTTTTAGTTTTTTATTGAGATTACGTTGGTTTACAACACTGCATATAGTTCAGGGGTATGGGAGCATTGAGATGCATGTTACCACACCACACCTACCATCAAAATATCCATAACCCTCCACCATAGTTCATCAGGGCTCTTTGCTCTTTGCCTCTCTTTGGCTCCTACTCCTCCCCACACGCTCTGGTAGCCTCAGCTCTATAGTCACACTTCGAGGGTTTGTTTTGGCTTGGTTTTGTCTATATCTTTTCAGCACAGATTATTGACCACTAGAAGTGAACTGAAAGTTACTTGTGCCTTAATGGTGAGACAGGCCGGTGGATCAAAAAATCTCTGCTATTCTAAGCCATTTTGTGAACTGCTCTTCTTCCCTTCACATAAGTATGCAGCAGGAGTGAATTCTGTAGTTTAAAGTTCTCTTTTTAAAGGAGTAAGTTTTTAAAGGAGTAAGTTTTCCATGTGCTACAGCAAACATCTGTAAAATTAGTGCCACTCAACTATATTCTGGAGGATATACTGGAAGCTTAAGGTAGTTATTCACTACCTTGTGTACCAGTGTATTATGAATTATTAGATTGAGTGCTGCTGAATTAGCACAATTCAGCGATAGCTTTTAGTATTGTATTGCTGATGGGAATCTTGGGTTCTATGCTTAATTATCCAGCAATAGGCTAATGATCTTTTAAAACTGTAAATCAAAACATATTACTCTCTTATTGAAAATCCCCCCGTGGCTTTCCATTGGACTTTAAATAAAACCCAAACATCTTTCTGCAACTTACAAAATTCTAAATGATCTGGCCTCTGCCCACCTTTCTGATCTCATCTTACACCATCTGCCCCCAACCGTCACACATTCTATAGACTTCTTTCTGTTCTTATAACCATAAACCTGTTTCTACCTCAGGGACCCTGCACCTGCCATTCCTTCTGCCTGATATACTCTTACTCCAGAACCTTGAATATCTGACTCTTTCTTCATCATTCAGATATCAGATCAATGTCACTCTCTCAAAAACCTTTTCACTAACCACTCAATCAAAACAACAACAACAACAACAAAGCACCTTTTTCTTCAGGTCACTTACTTTCATGTCACCCTCTTTTAGTTTCTTCACAATAGTTCCTACAACCTAGAAATTAATTTAATTTTCTATGTACTTATAATCTCTCCCCCTAAAGAGAATGTAAGTGCTATGAAATAGAGGCCTTGAGTTTTTTGCTCACTGCTACGTCCCCAGGACTGGGCACAAATATGTGTTGATCAATGAATGGATGGCATATGATGTTAGCTCATAGCTCGCTGTCAACTTTGCTAAATGATCCAAGATGATTTTCTGTCACATATCTTTCAAGACTACAGTTTTCAAAATCTAACAGTTCTTGGCTTGGACTGTCAATTCATTTATTCAAGCATTTACTGAGGGCCAGTAAAATAATACTGAGGGCTCTAGGAATATCAGAATGAGTAAGACTGTGCCTTCTGCCTTCAGGGAGCTCATACTCTAGGGGGGAAATCACATATACACGTGAGTGTAGTCCAGTGGGGTAAGTGCTACGACAGAAGCTTAAATTAAATGTTGTGGCAATGCTAAGGAGTAAGGGCCCATCTTTTTTGGTGCCAGAGAAGGGATGGGATGTTTCAAGAAAACAGTCTTAGAGGGAGTCATATTTGAGTTGGAACTTGAAGAATAGATGAGTCCCTTGCGAAGTGAAGGCCAGGAAGTACATTCTAGCATGGATGGAATATTGGAAAGGAAAAAGCATCGGTTATTCTGGGGATGACAAGTAGAAACCTGTTGAGTTGAAAGTTCCCATCTGGCAGGGGAAGGAACAGCTATATGATGATTTCTATATATACTTTACATCCTCTCACAAAAAGTAAATAAAATTGCCACCTGAGTATTAAACTAGTAAAAGCTACATGCAAAGGATGTGATTAGATATTTGGAAATCAACTAGGAAATTATTTGTAAATGTATGACTGGAAATTTGGGGAACGCTCAAAGCTCCACTCAAGGTGATCCAGGACAAATCGTAAGGACTGGAATGCAACTGTAATTTTGTAAGTGGAAACCAAATTAATTGTATTACATATTACTTGCAGTGAATAGAAAGCAGCTGGCCAGCTAGAAGCAAAGAAATGACCATTACCAGCGAGCTCCATCCAAGAGAAAGTTCTTGGCCAAGTGAACCGAGCATTACGGGTTCCTTGCCAAGGTTTGCCCTGTAGTTGATGAGAGTGCTTCAAATTGTCTAATCTGAGACACTATTCTTAAGATCAACTAACTCCCCTTCTTAGGATTTTATGCTCACCAAGCAATCTTTTGATAATTTATTTGGCTCCCCACACAACTTGCCTACAGGAAAAAAATGCACTGTTCTGCCTACTCAGGCATTTTGGCCTATTTAACAATTACAGTTCTCATTGTAAATTAATAAATTGGCATTCTGGCATATATATAATCAGAATGCCTATATATGTGGATGATAGACAGATATAGATATAAGTATGAATTTTTTAAAGTATCTATATATCAAAAAGACATATGAGCTTGCTTAAGCTGACTTGAGTGAATTCACTCAGTGAATCTATAATCTTTGGCTTTGCAACGCAGCAAGCTAATTTTGAGTCTCCACCAAGGTGTTCAGCCATCTCCTGTAAGCAGTCAACTTGCACTCCCCAGGTGACAGAGCCCTCTGCATTGCTGTGTGAGGCATTCCGAAGTTTACTAAGGGGATAGCGCTCATCTTTCTATGTTTGCTTTCAAATATGCCATTTGTACTGAGGAGTTCAACCTGAGAGAGATTGAACTATAAAAAGGTGTGTGGACAGAAGAAATTCCTGTTTCATTTTGCTTTTTCTTACTTTCGGTTCTCCAAAAATCAGACCCTGAGAAAAGGATTCGGGCACAGGTGGTCCATTTGGGAAGTGATCTCATCAAGAACAAGAAGGAAGTGAGGGAAGTAAGACAAAGAGGGGAGAAAAGCTAATAACAAATGTTAATGGAGAAGTGATTCCTCTGGACAACTGGGACTCAGTCATGCTGGGAATTCTGAGAAATCATGTGAAACATGGCTCAGAATTGTCACAGTGGGGGACACGGGTCTGTGATATTTACCCATGGGCTTCTATCCCAACTGGATGAAGGTTAACTGTCCTGCACTTCCAGGTTGCAACTGCCTGAGGCAGAGAAATCTTCTAAGAAAGTCTCAAGCAAAGAGGAGAGAAAAGCCCCTTGAGCTGGCAGACTGTCAGCATGCTGGAAACTGCAGCTGCAGGTGAAATTAAGTGGACTGAGGAATATGGACTGCAGCATCGATAATGTTATTGGAAACAAATATGACAGACTACAAGACCCCAATGAACATGTGAGCAAAAAACATGAACTGACAAATTGTACCCAAAAATATAAATGCCAACAATTATACTTCTTAAACATTTAACCTTGGTAGTAATCAATAAAATAAAAATGAAATACCATCCTTCCCCCCTATTAAGTTAGCATGTTTTCCCCTATCAAGTAAACACATTTCAATTAAAACCTGTTTATGGGGATACACTGTTCACTGAAGGTGAAGTTGTAAATTGGCACAACCTTTCGGAAAACAATTTTTATTTTTTTAAAAGATTTATTTATTTATGTATGTATGCAAGAACTGGGGTACAGGCTAGAGGTGCGGGGAGTAAGAGGATTCACCAGAGACAGAGTGGGGAACAGAACAGGTGGACTGATTGAAATACACTGCTGAGTGTAGCAGGGGACGAGTCAGGAGAGCTCTGCTGTGCCATGTGGGTCACCTTCCTGGTCAGGGATCAAACTTGTGCTGCAGAGGCTGTGGATAGCTTCATGGTGCTGTGCTTAACACCTTGCACCACCAGGGAGGCCCAAAACAATTTTTAAAAATATGTATCTAGAGCCTTAGCAATTTTTATGTCTTTTGACAGAGTAAGTCCTGGAAAAAGACAACTACAAAGATCTCAATGTTACTTATAATACTAAGTGTCCAAAAATAGGAGACTGGTTAAAATAATTATAATATAGTCATATAATAAAAAATAGCAAGTGATAAAATCATATTTTCAAATATTCAGGCACATTGAAAATGCTTATAATATTAAGTTAAAAAGCATGTGAAGAGTTATCTGTACCCCCTCATGTCCATCACAGTATTATTCACAGTAGCCAAGAGTTTGGAACATCTTACATGTTCATCAACAGAAAACTGAATAAAGAAGATGTGGAATATATACATGATGGAGTACTACTACTAATCTATTTTTAAAAATATAAAATCTTGAGCCTTCCTAGTGGCGCAAGGGGTTAAGACTCAACCTATGAAACTATCAGCAGCCACTGCACCATGAGTCCGATCCCCGGCCAGCCAGGGAGCTACCTATATGGAGCAGCAGACCTCTCCTGTCTTGCCTGCTGGTTCTCTCAGCAGTGTGTTTCATCAGTCTGCCTGTTCTGTTCCCCACTCTGTCTCTGGTGAATCCTCTCACCCCCTGCACCTCTGGCCTGTACCCCAGTTCTCGTATACATAAATAAATAAATCTTTTTTTTAAAGATAAAATCTTGCCATTTGTAACAACATGGATAAAACTTGAGGAGATTATGTTAAGTGAAATGAGTTAGAAGGAGAAAGACAAGCACTGCACGGTTTCACTCATATGTGGAAGATGAAACAAAACAAAGAAAAACTTTTAGACTTTAAGAGCAAACTAGTGGTTACCAGAAGGTTAAGGGAGAGAGGCTGGGAAAATTAGTTATAGGGTGTACAGTGATGGATGGAAAACAGACTTTTGATGGTAAAAATAATGCAGTATACACAGATACTGATTTATAAGGCTGTATACCTGAAACTTATATAATGTTATAAGCCAATGTTATTTCAATAAAATTTTTTGTGATAATAAACAAATATAAATAAGTAAGAAAAAGGCTACACTGTTAGCTTTTTTTTTAGAAGATTTATTTATTTATGCATACAAGAGTTGGGGTATAGGCCAGAGGTGTGGGGGGGTGAGAGAATTCACCAGAGACAGAGTGGGGAACAGAACAGGCAGATTGACAGAAGTACACTGCTGAGGGGAGCAGCGTGTGAGTCAGGAGAGGTCTGCTGAGTCATGTGAGTTAGCTCCCTGGCCGGGAATCGAACTCATGCTGCAGAGACTGTGGACAGCTTCATAGGTTGCATCTTAACTCCTTGCACCACCAGGGAGGCCCACTGTTAGCTTTTTTTAAGAGGACAAGATTGTTAATATCTAATCTGAAGAAAGTAATTGTACCCCTAGAACAATTCATATTATGGTTATTGAATATATAATCAGTATTCATGGTGCTAGAGAACTTGTGAATAAGAGGGCTCACAAGTTGCAGGAAAATTATATTGCATTTAATATATGTCTGGCAAACAGATAAAGAACTTGTGGGGGGAGGAGCAGAATCCATAACTATTCATACAGTATGAGCACAACAATTTTTTTCAATTCAGAGATGATATTGATTGTAAGTCGTTGGTTTACTAATAGCTTTGGGGGAAATAAATCATTAATATATCAAAATTTTATTCTCCTGACAGTAATGTGTGTGTGTGTGTGTATGTGTGTGTGTGTATATATATATATATATATATATCTCCATTCAATCACACACAACTTTCTTCTGCAAGAACACCACCAAAAGTAGCTTAAGCTTTCTTCATATTTCATAGTCGAAAGGTTCTTCTGAGTTACTTTTGGCCATTGGCAGTGATGCAACACATTGTGGTGACAAGTGGCTGCTCTTCATAACCCCAGTTTGTGATGAGGTGACAAGATCGTGTCAAAGCACATAGAAGAATCCCAGGGGGAAAAATAATAACAATACAAAACACAACACAACAAAACAAAAACAAACAGGCAATTATAAATCAGAGACATCTTGCAGGGGAGGAGGAGGCAGAGGGATCAGAGGGAGGGAGGGAGGAGCACAGGGGACTGAGGTGATGGTGCACGGGTGCATTGGTGAAGGAAATTCTGTGGGGACTAAACCTGAGGGGAGGGATAAAAAAAAAGCAAACATTGTTTAAAAATGAACAATGATGTAAAATATATATAAATAAAAAATAAAAACAAAATACATATATTATAAAGATTAAAAAAAAAAAAAAAAACGAATCCCAGGATTTCATCCACATGTCCTGTTTGGTTAAACTCATAATGCCTTTTTCACTTTTCCTTGTGTTTTTTTTTTTTTCCAATTCAATTACATTAGCTAGAAATCAATCAATTTCTCTGAAAATCACTCAGAAGCTTTTGACAGATAGATGTTCAGTGTTTGAGTAATAGTCTCTTACAATGCATGAAACGGTCACACCAACCTTTCCTAGCTTTGAAATTTTTATGATCTATTCCAAGAGATTTGGCAATTTCTACAGCCTTTAATTGCATTGTCTGGCATGTGACAGGCAATCTTCGCAGACACAATAATTTTTCATTTCAATGATGCATCATAGTGTAATTTTTAGAAGACATTTTAAGTGACAATTAGGGAGAAAGCCAAATTTAAGTAAAAATTTAGCCGTGAGTGGTGCTACCAATGTAAATAACTCAATTGAAGTGACAGATGAACAGATACCCTCTGTGCCCAGCTAGTCGGCACACACATAAGTGATGACAACATCATAGTGGTTTCCTTTGCTTGGCCATTTGCAGTCACTTCACATCCATTATAAGATGCTCTCTCATTTCAGAAAAGAAACATATGTCTTGGAAGTAAGAAACAAGGTATAAAATAAGTTCACATTGTGTATACAAACACACACAGAAAAAAAGACAAAAAATGTGATATTTCATGATAAAAAGGAAATGAACAGATATTTACAGCAGTGGTCTCTAGGTGGTGGAGCTGCAGGTTGTATTTATTTCTGTTTATCTTCATTCCCTAAATGTCTGGAATAATCTGTATTACTGTTAAGTGTGAAAAGTAATAGGTGTTTAAAAAGACTGGTGTTTCTCTTTTGAAGGCTGTTGTTCCCTATGGGAAGATGAAAGTTTGGACTAGAGAAAGACAAACTTTAATTTGAGATAGATGGATGTTGGAATTCTAGTAATCTTTGGATCTTCCTAGCCCAACAGAACAAATAAACAAGTACTCTCAACTCAGAGATGACTTAACAGGGAAGAAACAAATCAGAAATTCTGAGGCTACCGTTGTCATTTCAGTCCAGTTTCTGATGTGTCACAATTTTGACAAGTCACTTACTTCTCACTTTGTTTTCTCACCAGTAAGTGGAAAGAATACCTTCTGCCCTTCTTCCTTGTGGCAGAACTAGGGTTAAAAATATTGATGAAACACTTCACACTCTTGCTTGTGTTCCCAAAAGTAATGCATATTTAGATCGATCATCCATATATTAGCCAGTGATGATCTTGGGACTGAAGCCTGAGGAAGTGTGTGTGGGGGTGGGGGGGTGAGGGTGTAGGGAATGTGCAGGGAGATATGTGGTATGGGTGAGGGGAGATGGGGAGATGAGAGATGTGGAGTGTGAGTGTATGAGCCTGTGAGGTGGGAGCTATGGGGGGGGGTGGATGGGGGATGTGGAGTATATGTGGAGGTGTGTTGTGGGATAGGGAGTTGAGAAGCTTTAATTTCACCTAATTAAGGTGGCCCCAGTTCCCCATTATCTGTTGCTGACAGGAAGTAGTACGTGCAATAATCAAAAATCAGTAATTGCTATATTGTCATCACCATTGTCATTATTCCCACCACCGAAAGGGCCTGATGAACACCACCCTGTCCCAGGAGGGTTTCCACTGTCACCCCCCAACCCCCAACCTTCACTGTCCTACCCTAGGAACTTAGGTCACTCCTTTTAGGTCAAACCATGAAGACCTTATTGAAGATGCTGACATTTTCTGGGAGATGATGGGTAGGGATTTCAGAGGACTGTGTGACACAACTAGGAGTGACCACAAAGTGAGGTGCCTGGCCTCACATTGTTGCCTCTGACAAAGCCATCCTGGACTGCAGATAAGCGAAGCAGTGGAGGAGACCAACTCAAGACCTCAACCTATGCTGGCTCATGCTGATGCTTGTAGGCATCAGGAGAGAGAGGAAAGCAAAGTCAAGGCAAGCTGCAGATATCGGCCTCCAAGTCAAAAAGACCCCAGATTTCCCTCCAGGCTCACAAGCGTCTTGAGGGGAGGTCTAAGGAAATGTGTGTGCAAGACTGGGTGGGAAGGTAGGCTTGCGTTTACCAGTAGCAAGCTGGACGATGCTTTGGACAAGCCAGCGGGACACAATAATTGATTGCCTTCTTGCTGCAAAATCAAAATGGCTTTTGATGTTCAGCCATTCATTGCCGTAACTGGAATAATAACACAATTCATTTTAGCTGCAGCCCTGCAAATGGATAGCTTTAATAATGGCTAATTTGGGATGATGAATGTGCCATTTGGGGGTGACATTAGTGCTGAATAAGGAGAAGGGCGTGCAAGAGACAGAGGGAGGAAGGGATGAGCTATACAAGACTAGTCGTATTTGCTAACCTCTGAGGCTGCCAGCCCTTCAATTCTACTCCACAGTATTGATTTAACAAGCACCTGCTACCCACTTAGCACTGAGGCTGAGGGTTAAGGGGAGATTTTTGAAGAGATATGGAACTGGGGTAATCATATGTCCTGGTTCCCCTGGCACAGTCCTGGTTTATGCTGGGGCTTGGTGCAATTGTTAGCAGCCCCTCCTCCACTCTCAAAAATGTCTTCATTTGGGTGATAAATTATATTGTCATTCTATGTAGCTCACTTCCTGCTTTTCACAAGCATACATTATATGACATCAGGAGACAGTATGTAACCAATAGATGAATCAAATATGCACAAGCACCCACATAAATACTTAGAAGTTCGAAATTGATGATGGCTGTGGACTTAAATACAAAGAAGAGGACTTTCACATGCGTGGGGATGAGAAACTCAAAACACCACAGCAACGTTAATGTCATCCCCGTCTTACAGATGAGGTCCAGAGAAAGGAACTGATTGCTCAAGATCATAGATCTAGAGGGTAATAGTGTCAGGAGTTGAATCCAGGACTGTTTTAACTGCAAAACCAATTATTTTCTCCCCTTCAGAACAGACACCGGGGCTGGCTGGAGGGATCAAGGAGGCACAGAGGCAAATGTACCATTTCCAAAGAATAGAATCCACAAGAAAAGTGCAGCTGTCAAAAAGTGGGAAATGTAAGACTAAGAGAGACTGTAAAGAAATTTAGGGCCTCCCAGGTGGCGCAGCGGGTTGAGCACAGCGCTATGAGGCTGTCCGCAGCCTCTGCAGTGCCAATTCAATTCCCGGATGGCCAGGGAGATTCCCACATGGCGCGGCAGACCTCTCTTGACTCGCCCACTGCTCCCCTCAGCAGTGTATTTCGGTCCGTCTGCCTGTTCTGCTGCCTGCTCTGTCTAGGGTGAATTCTCTCACCCTCCTGCTCCTCTGGACTATGTATGCCCCAGGGTTTGTGTAAATAATAAATAATTTTTTTAAAGATTTATTTATTTATTTATACAAGCACTGGGTACAGTCAGAAGCGCAGGAGGGTGAGAGAATTCACCAGAGCCAGAGCGGGGAGCAGAGCAGGCAGACGGACCGAAGTACACTGCTGAGGGGAGCAGCGGGTGGCAGGAGAGGTCTGCGTGCCATGTGAGACCCTCGGGGAGCAGCCAGGGATCGAAGGGGTGCTGCAGAGGCTGGGGGCAGCTTTGCAACCCAGCGCTCAACGGCTGCGCCACCGGGGAGGCCCCAATAAATAAATCTTAAAAAAAAAAAAAAAGAAAAAGAAATTTAAGTGAAGTAGGATTTAAGTGGGGTATGATTTCAGAGGGAGGAGGGTTTTGCACTAAATTTGAAATGACTGATGAATACAGATTAACAGAGATCAAAGATCATATGCATATGAAGTATAGTCTCCAAAATCAGGGTGCTATTTCTCGGAGATGGAGAAGTGGATGGGAATGGGGTAAACAGGAGATGCCCATTATATTTTTAAGGTTTTCTTTTAAACACAGTAGTGAATAAATGGGTGTTCATCACACCAATCCATATATATTGTATATGTGCATATTTCATGATAAAATATTTTAATAAGAGAGATTGGTTTTTCCAGATGAAGGGAATGTATTAAGCAGGACACAGAAGCAGGGACACTAAATGGTTTTTCTGGAGATGGTTTAAGTAAAACCCTTATGTCTGGATCAAGCATTCATAGTCTTCCTCTCAGCATAGCACAACACTTTGAAAGTCTCGTTCAGGCCTCATTCTTATTTGACTCACGCCTAGGAATTTCTAAAGATGCCCATTTACTGCCTTTTTCTAAGATGTGTGACCCATCTGTCTCACTTGTTTCGGGGCGCTGTGAAAGCTGCACTAAGTATTGGCGGGTTCACTACTTGGGAAATTTGATGTGTGAACAAAAGCTTTGGGTCCTCACCAGTTTTTGGCCCCCTGATTGACAGCTGGGGTCACTTCACCACCAAACAGGGCTGCAGCAGTGGCTGCTGGCACACTGTGAGTGAGGACTCCAGAGAGCAGATACCATGGCAGGTACAGCATGGGGGCCATTATGAAACCCTGGGTCTGGCTGGGACATTCATCAGGAGGGTATGATGGGGCACCCTGAGAATCCCTCCCATGCCCCTGTCTTGGGACAGAACTTTAAATATCAAGGTCAGTCTTACTCCGGGCCAAAGCCTTGGGGCTAAGCCCTTAGCCACTGACATTATCTTTTTCATTTCAATCTGGCCCACTCCAAGTTCCCCTAGCTGCCATGCCAGCCAAGTACAGGAACTGTAGAGGAATCAGAGGGGCATCTCACATTTTCTCCTGGGTAGTTATCCTGTAACAGGAAGTGCTCATGGTTTGACTCAGGCATGTCCTCCTTACCAGGCAGTGCATTCCCAGGGTATGGGCAGTGGTACTAAAACAGTGGGGGACAGGTCACTGTTTGTGGGTTCTCAGCCATGCCCTCACATTGTAAGATATCACTCAGGCTTAAGGTGCAACAACAATGGGGCTTATTAACAAAGGGGAAATTGGGGGGAAAGGAAAGAGTTTCTAAGACCACAAATGATCAGTTTTCTTACTCCAGATAGTGACTTCAGTGTCCAGTAGTCAAAAACAAAGCCTGCTCATACTAGATGTCATTGTCCCTTTGGCAAGAACCTGGAGCTGGTGGCACCAGTAAGTGGTAAACCAGGATATAGTTCATAGTGGCAGCTGGAGGTGATCTCAAGGGGTGCTGCTGAGGTGGCACCACAGCAGCCAGCAACACGTAACCAAAGGCCGGACTGGCCAGTGCCAGACACTGGACCAGACAGTGCCAGATGCAACAGCACCAGGAGGCAGTGCTGGAGGATCAGAAACTGTGGACAAGTCTCAGAGGTATCCAGACACAGCTCGACAGTGCTGATCTGCACTGGTTAGCAGGCGATGGTGCCAGAGAATAGGCACCAGTGCTACAGCCCTTGGAGAGCTCTCTGCATAAACCAATAGCAGACAACCCTTTTAGAGACACTAGGCACAGGTCAATGGTGCTATTTTGCAGGCAATGTGCTGGCAGAGCCAGAGGCAGGACAGTGGTCAAGCTACAACTTGAAGTGAAGATCCAGTGGGAAAATCTCAGTCCTGATGAGTCTCCTGTATGAATTTGTCTGCGAAAGTCTGAGTCCCAATAAATCTGTCTGCAGAAGTCTTTCCAGGAAGAGGTCCAAATATGTCTGGTGATCCCTAGTCCTCCCAAATCTTCTATCCCCTCCAGGGTACCTGCCTTTTGAACCTGACTGTTCCATTTACAGTTCCAGCTGTTTGGTGCCAATCCAGTTTAAATATGATTGGTCCACTTACCATCCTCAACAGTCTCACAAACTTTGAATGGCACCAGTGAGAGCTTGAACGGGATTGGTCCATTTATAATTTTGGAGCTGTATTGAAAAGTGAAACAGTGGCCAACTGTCCGGGCATGACCTACACTGAGGTCAGGCAGGCAATTACTGATATCACCACTGTTGGAACCCAAGAGGGGAAATTTGAGGGAAAAAAAGATGAGATACAGACACACACACACACACACACACACACACACACACACACACACACACACTGGAATACTATTCAGCTATCAAAAATGATGAAATCTTGCCATTTGTGACAACACGGATAGAACTTGAAGGGATTATGCTAAGTGAAATAAGTCAGAAAGAGAAAAAACCAAGACTGATGATTTCACCTATATGTAGAATATAAAGAAAGAAGCAAATCAACAAACAAACACAGGAAAACAAAACAAACTCTAAGACTCTGACAACAAAATGGTGGTTACCATGCGGGAAGAGAGAGCATGTGTGTGTGTGTGTGTGTGTGTGTGTGTGTGTAGGAAAAGGGAGTTGGCAGTGGATGGTAACTAGAACTTTGGTGGTAGGTGTGGTTCAGTATATACTTTTATGGAGGTGTGAAGCTATACTCCTGAAACTTAAATAACACTGTAAACGAATGACACCTCAATAAGAAAAAAACAAATGTTCAGATCCCTCCCCGGACCTGCTACTGGCGATTCGGATACAAGCTCAAATTTGAGAATCACCACTAGACTAGACTGCAAACTAAATTAACAATACAGGGTAGACATAATCTGCTTTTCTAACTCCCCATTCTCTCAATATTTCTTTTTTCATTGCTACACAGAAGATAAAAAGGAAGACGAAAACATATTGATGGAGAGAATATATAAAGCCCTGTTTCCTAATTAGAAGAAATTCCCTTTCTGTTTTACTTTTTGGATTTATCTTTTCTGACCAGACATTTCAAATGGAACCCATGGCTGGTCTGACTTGATTTGTGCTTGATATTTATTTCTCCAATGGCTTGTTGCTACTGGTAAAAGCTTCAGCACACAAAACAGAATATTTGGAACACAATATGAATAAGCATTTTGAATAGAGATTTCATTTCATTACAGCACTGGCATGGTGTGTTTTACAGCTCTCATTTCAGTTCCAGTTGTGAGGACTCAAGGAAGGCAAACAGATTTCAGAAAATAAATAAAGAAAATAAAGGGCAAAGGGAGGGCGAGAGATATACTCCCCAACTGGCAGATCAAGGCCAGAGAAATCTGACTTGATTTCATATCTATATTTCTCCTGTAGCTTGTTACTACTGGTAAAAACTCAGGCATTTGGAACACAATATGAATAAGCATTTTGGATAGAGATTTCATTTCATTACAGCACTGGCATGGTGTGTTCTAGAGCTCTCATTTCAATTCCAGTTGTGAGGACTCAGGGAAGGCAAACAGATTTTAGAAAATAAAGGGCAGAGGTTGGGGAGATAGACTCTTCAACTGGCAGATCAATTAGGAATCTAAATAGATCTAGAGAGCTAAATTAGTCAGGCAGTTTTATAGCAGGGGGAACAGGGGGATGCAGCGCTGGAGCATAATTAAGCTGTGGAGCCCTCACCACGGAAGGAGGGGGCTGGGGGACAGCAGGGCTGGCTGAGGGCTTGGCGGGGAGAGACCAGGGACAGGAGGGGGCTCTGTGGGAACGCCCAGGCAGGCAGTAAGTGGTATGGGGCCCGGGGCTCAGGCCTAAGGGCAGGAGGCATGGAGACTCTAGGGCCTGCCTTTCCAGCCAGAGCCGCGGGAGATGGGTCAAGACAAAGCTCCCCTGGGACTGGAGTGGGCTCTCCCCTGTGCACCTGCCAGTCTGAGGGAGATGACTAGGAACTAAGTCAGATGAACCTCCTGCTGGTCTTCCTTCTAGCGCCCCCATGCCTCCCCTGTACCCCAACCAGCCTGCGTGAGGCTCAGGCCTTCTTCCCAGCTTGCAGGAACACGACTGTTTTCCTCCAGCTCCATACCAGGCAGAAGGCCTTTGCACAGAAAGCCACTCTTCGGCCTGGGTTTTTGTTGGCTTTTAAATGAACCCATTCTCCCTCTTTCTCTTCCTAGGGTCTTCTGGGGGCCCTGAGTGGACCCGCCCTGGGGCTGCAGGCGTGTCTGCACAGAGCTGTGTGCTCCCTGATGTCCATTTTCCCATCACATCATGGCAAATGTGGACAGTCCACCTCCTGGCGCCTGCCTCAGGAGAATCTCAGAGCATCTCTGGGGGCAGGAGGAGAGGAAAGCTCCAGCTTCCCCAGGGATGGCAAGTGGGGAGGAGGCACCTATGGTGGGGGGGGTGGGGAGGGAGGAGAGGGAGGGAGGAGAGGGAGGGAGTGCTCCAGACCAGGCAGGAGTGTGCTCTTAGCCTTAAGCTGACTCTCCCTGGGAGTGCTCTTGGTGCCAGCTGGCCAGTCTTCAGCTGTGAGTCAAGGAGATGTGTTCCCCGGGTACGTGGGGTTCAGAGGGAAAAAGGCATTTGTCCAACCAATGCACAGAGGACTAGAGGAGTAGATTGTTACCTCATTAGGTGGGTAGTCCCAGATGTTGGCGGGGGGGGGGGTGAAGGGGGTATGTGTGTGACACTTTCATGGTAGGATCTAAGATTGCTTTAAAATTTCAAAATGCTAAAATTGCCACCATTGGAGCCTATCCTGTGTGTTAAACCATTGTGAACTCTCAAGGTGCATTGTCATTTAGGAGAAGTAACAATCTTTTCCCAACTTCTCAGCAAGAATTAGCAAATTAGGTTAGGGTAGGCCTCACTATGCAGGCAGAGAACCTTAGAGAGAGTTCCTCTGCATGGACATATTTTTAAACAATTTTTGTTGAAGTAATATTGCATTATAACATATAAGTTTTAGGTGTTCATCATTATAAATCAACATGTGTATAGACTACATTAAGTTCGTTACTAAAATTCCAATTCCATCCTTCACCATGCAGTTTCCCCCTTCTCCGCAATTTACCCACCCTCCTCCCTACTTCCCTAATTGGAAAAAGAGGAGGTGGCATGTATATATACACAATGGAATACTATACGGTCATAAAAATATGAAATATTGGGGCCTCCGCGGTGGCGCAGGGGGTTGAGTGCAGCACTGTGAAGCTGTCTGCATCCTCTGCAGCGCAGGTTCAATTCCCAGCTGGCCAAGGAGATACCCACATGGCGCGGCAGACTTCTGCCTCACCCGTTGCTCCCCTCAGCAGTGTCTTGGGTCCGTCTGCCTGTTCTACTCCCCACTCTGTCTCTCGTGAATCCTCTTACCCTCCCGCGCCTCTGGACTGTACCCCAGTTTTTATATAAATAAAAATAAATCCTAAAAAATTAAAAATTAGAAAAACATATTAAAACAATATGAAATATTGCCATGTGCATGAACCAGGATGGCCTTAGAGGACATTATGCTAAGTGAACTAAGTCAGATGGAGAAAGACAAATACCTTATGGTTTCATTCTTATGAGGCATATAGAGAAACCAAACATTTGAATGAACTAAATAAAACAAAGCTAAACTTTTAGACATAATTTTAAGAGATAAGGCTAGGGTGTGGAAGGGGCTGTGTGGCCTCGAAAATGTAGCTGTGGAAGGCAGACAAATCACAAGGGGTACTGGCATGTAGGAAGTTTGGTGCCTCAGGGCAGGAAGCACGGCAGGAGCTGGTAGGTTAGTTGTCCAAGGCAAACATTCCTCCATAGTAGAGTGTTGCAAGCACGGACAGGGCCTCAGCGGGCCTGGATTTTAGTATAGCTGCTCCACTTAAGAACTGTATGATTTGGAGTGATTTAACTATTATGGATCTGTCTCTTCCTCTACTAGAAAATAATGGTTAATCCCTGTTTTACCTGTCTCATAGAGTTGGGGTTTGAGAATTAAAAAAATAATAATAATAACAAAACTTTATATAAACTAGACAGTGAAGTATGAATGAAAGGATTATCATTCTTTTATTTCACAATCTTGTCTATGGCTTCCTATTACCGAAACTAATGGAGACTAAAGTATGAATTTCTGCCTGGTTTTTGGTAGGGAGGAGCCGTTAATTTGTGTTCCTGGGTCTGAGTTTCTTGTATTTTCCGCCTTATCTCCTGGCAGCCTGTCCTTTCTCCATCCAGGTCCCAGCACTGTTTCTGGGCCTGGGGGCATTTTAAGATGCTTTTGGTGGATGGCTCACACTGCAGGAAGCTAAAACCCGCCTCCCACCCCATATCCCCTTATGCTGCAGCCCTCTCCTCAAGACCTCTTCTTTGCATTTAACATATGATTGTGCCCACATTTTCAAGCTAGCTTTTTAAAATTTTTCTGGAAATTGGGGAGGGGGGCTAATTCCTTTAGTTCACTGAATCAAACAACTCCAGGGGGCATACTGTTTCTATCATAGTCCACAGTGTAAATGGTATCCCCTGGGGCTCCCTGCTTGCAGTACATATTCACATCCCCACCCCAGCCTATCCCCCTAACTTTGGCTTCTTCAGAACTGAACCCTTGGGCCTTCCCTGGTGGCGCAGTGGTTGAGCGCTGGGCTGTGAAGCTGCCCACAGCCTCTGCAGCACCAGTTCGATCCCCGGCCACCTACAAGGGTCCCACATGGCGTGCAGACCTCCCGCGCTTCTGCCTGTACCCAGTGCTTGTATAAATAAATAAATAAATAAATAAATAAATAAATAAATAAATAAATAAATAAATAAATAAATCTTTAAAAAAAAAAAAAAGAACTGAGCCCTTTATCCTCTCTTCTGGGAACACTGCTCTGACTGCCAAGGTCAGGTGTGATGCTCTTCTGCTGTTTCCACACCTGCCTGTGTCTCCTCTGCTTGAGCACTGATCATGCTTCTGAATGCAGCGACCACCTGTCTTTTTTTTTTTTTTGCTTTTTATTAAATATTTATTTTAGATAAGTTCTAGGTTTACAATAATTTTGAGAGGAAGTTATGAAATAACGCATATGCCCCTCACCCTATTATGCATACCCATCATTCCCCAGAACAGTACATTTGTTACCAAGGATGAAGCTGCATGGCACATCATTATCACCCAAAGTTCAGAGTTTACCTTAGGGGTTATTCCTGGTGTTGTACATTCCATGGGTTTGGACAAAAGACTAATGGCATATATCCATCATTAGACATCATATAGTGTGTACTTCCACTCCATGTAAAATCTGTGCTCTCTCAATTCATGTATCTTCTACTATCCTGACTTCTAGTGACCATTGATCTTTTGTCTCTTTACCTAGTCTCTTTTTTTATTAATTAATTTTTTAAATTTTTTACATTATTGTTCATTTTTAAACAATATTTGCTTCCCCCCACCCCCTCAGGTGGAGTCCCCACAGAGTTTCCTTCACCAGTGCACCCGTGCACCATCACCTCAGTCCCCTGTGCTCCTCCCTCCCTCCCTCTAATCCGTCTCCCACCTCCTGCCCTGCAGGATGTCTCTGATTTATAATTGTTTGGTTTTGCTTTGTTGTCTTTTGTCCTGTCTTTCTCCACCACTACACTGCACGCTTCTTAAGGGGAAGAACTAAGCCCCCCTCTCTGTCACTATCATGCCTCCTCCGCCGGGGCCTGGTCAGCAGTAGACATTGAGTAAATAGTTGTTGAAGGAGCTAGCACTCTGGGATCCTGAGCATTGTGCAGATGGAGAACTTTGGGAGAGCAGTTATGATTTCCCTGCCTCACCCCCAAAGGACACTGTGCTTATTTAATTACTTGTGTGTAGGGTGGGGGGGCTCAAACAGATGTTATAACAGCTCACTTAGCAAAGGACAGTGATTAGGGTTTTCTTTTATTAACTAAATAGACAGCACCCAAGTGGAATATTAAAAACCAGATGGCACAACTTTCATTTTGTGTGTATCTGGAAAGGAAGCACTGAAGTGCCAGCATTGTCCTGTTTAACCTTAAGATCAGTCTCAGAAGATAGTCTCTACCCACTTCTAGGTTGAGGCAAATGCAATGAGTCATGCAGATCTAAGCTTCCAGGCTAGGTGAACAAGGTCCTGTGTGAATGAATGCATTTGCCTCCACCCGGCACTGCTTTTCCTACTACCGTACCTGGGAGAAAGTCAAGGATAAGACTGAAGACTGAAGGATAAGACTGAAGACTGTCCATTATGAACTGAATTGTCTCTTGAAAATTTGTAAGTTGACTTAACCTCAGCTCCAGGAAATATGGCTATATTTGAATAGGGCTTTTATTAGTTTTTTAAACATCCTTGTTTATTTTTCATAATATAGTATTTTTCCCTCAGGTGCTAGCACCATAGTTTTCTCACCCCCAAACTGCCCAAGGTCCTCTCCCACATTCCATCACACTCTCCTCTCACCCCCATTCTCTACTCTCTTCCCATCCCGCTTCTCCCCTTCTGAGTGTCTCAGATCTGCAGTCAGCTTTCAAAAGTCATCTTATAGCTGTCTTTGCCTGATCCTTTGTTTGTTTTCTCTAGCTTCCACATATAAATGAAACCATCCTATATTTATCTTTCTCCTTCTGGATCATTTCGCTTAGAATAAGCCCTTCCAGTTCCAACCATGTTGCCACAAATGGCATGAGTTTATCTTTTTTGATTGCTGAGTAGTATTCCATTGTGTATATATACCACATGTTCTTGATCTACACATCTGTTCTGGGACAGATGTGTTGGCTATTCTAAATAGTGCTGCCATAAACACAGGAGTGCGAGTTTCCTTTCAAATTAGTATGTGCTTTTTGGATAGATACTTAGGAGTGGAATTGCTGGGTCATATGGTAGATCCATTTTTAGTCTTTCGAGGAATGTCCACACTTCTTTCCATAGAGGCCGGACCAGTCTACATTCCCACCAACAGTGTAATGGAGTTCCTTTTCGTCCACACCCTTACCAGCACTTCTCGCTTATAGTTTTTTTTCTTTTTAATATGGGCCATTTTCACAGGTGTGGGTTGGTCTCTCATTGTGGTTTTGATTTGTATTTCCCTGATGATAAAAGACTTAATAGGGCTTTTAAAGAGGTAATTCAGCTAAAATAGTGCCATTGGGATGGGCTCTAATTCAGTCAAATTGATGTTCTTATGAGAAAAAGAAATTTGGACATCAAAGAAACGCCAGGGCAATTATGCATAGAGGGGCAGCCACGGGAAGAGGCAACAAGAGGGTGGTCATCTGCAAGCCAAGAAGAGCAGCTTCAAAGGAATCCAACACCTTGATCTTCAACTTCCAGCCCGTTAAACCTTGAGAAAATTGCATTTTGTTGTTTAAGTCAGTCTGTCTGTGGTATTTTGTTATGGCGCCTTGGCAAACTAGATTGGGTCCAATCACTGACAAACCTTGAGCTACAGTTCAACTTTGGGATACTAGAGTAACCTCAGCCCCATCCTTGAGCCTGAATTATCTGGGCCTCTGACAAGGGATCATGACCAAAGTTGGGCTCCTCCCCCCACATACACACTCACCCTAAACCAAATATCCATTTCTTCACAGTTTCCTTCATTTGTCTTTCCCCCTTCATTTACTTACTCCTTCACTCACTCACTCACTCACTCACTCACTCACTCACTCACTCACTCAGCAGCTATTTAGGTGATGCAAGAGATTATAGCATCTTGCCCTCAACGAAGGCTATAAGGTTAGAGATGAACTAGGTGTGTGAGGCTCAGATTATTGGACTGGTCAGTGAAGGAACATCAGTCTGTGTATAAAAAGATCTAAGACTTGAAATGCAGTATGGTGTAGCAGGTAAGCAATTAGACGCCAATGCCACTCTAGCCAAGGTGTTGCAATTGAGAGGGTAGACTTTAAGGTTAACCTGGAACTTCCTAGTTAAATGTTCTCAGCAAGTTACTGAATCTTTCTGTTCCTCAGTTTCCCCATCTTGTAAGTTGGGGCTGTAGAATATTGTCTATGTCATAGGCTTATATTAAGATGAAATAAATTAATACACAAAATTCTTAGACTGATGCTTGGCACATATTAATCACCGAATCAATTTTACTGTTAGAGCATTTAGGGGCAGACAACCTGGCTGTCACTCATTGGCTATGTCACCTAGGGCTAGCACGTGACAAGATCTGCCTCAGCTTTTTACCTGAGGAGATGCTGGAGAGGATCAACTGAGAACATCAACATTTAGGGGTATTGGAAACTGTGGGGGTGTATTATTGTTGTTACTGGGTTGAGCCTTGAAAGATGGTGCAGATCTGACATGAAAGCTACCATGTGCTGAGCACTTGCGTGTATGCCAGGAGCCGGGCTATGTGCAGACACCAGAAGCAGAGGCCACAGATAGTCCCTCTTACCTCCTAGTTCCTCCAGCACAGGCACATGACAATGTGCTTGGCCAAGCTGATGCTCCAACCCTGGACTCTGAATCCTGAGGGAGTTCAAGGTGGGTGCCAGTGACATGGTGGCATTAGTAGTGAAGTTTAGCCAGACAAACCCTGAGATGTGAGCTAGTTGGGGATCACCCAGTCCAGACTTCTCTGGTTTCAGACCATTTTCTGCGCTGGATAGCCAGCCTTTCGGCTGATTCTGTGAGCAACCTGCTCTCTTTTCAATAAACCTCTCTTCTGAACATAACTAGAGGGTTTTTTTGTTTGTTTGTTTGCAACAAGGGGAACCGCTTAATACTGTAAAAAAAAAAAAATTATGTATTTCTCCCAACAACACTGAATGGTGTTGTTTTTAATTCCCATTTGCTGATAAGTAACTTGGAGCTAGACTTGACTCTGGGTATAGACTTAGCAGTACTTACCACTGCAATGTCCTGTGGGAAAAGATTTTTGAAGAGCGTTCCAGATGGAAGTCTCCCAGTCAAACCCAGATACAGCACAGCATAAAAGGGGTTCAGAGAGAGTTTCCAGATTAGCAGAAAGAGAAAGTTCATGCTGGAGATGGGAAGAAAACTGGGAAGAGGACTTGGGATCAGCAGTGTGGATTCTGTTTGTTGGACATCAGGAACCATTCATGACCTTGAGCTCTAGCAAGTAATATGCTAAATGTTAGCCTGAGTATGAGGTGACAGGGACTTAACTGGGTGAGGGCAGAGAGAAATTCTATAGAAAGATTAGGCAATTCTTGACTAATTAATGACTTTGGGAGCTAAACCATTGCCCACACATGTGTGAAACAATTGCTTGTTTACAAAGTGGAATCCTAGCTAGTTGGAGGCAGTCATCCCTCTGGGCCCTCACAGCCTAGGTACAGTTATTAATAACTAATGGCTCTCCCACCTCTGACTCCAACAGCCCAGCAGGACCTCATCCACTTATAGCCTGCTGCCCTTTTGCTACAGCTGTCAGCAGTGACTCAACTGACAGTACTTTAACCTGCATTTCTAGCTCTCTCCTGGGCTTCTTGTTCCCAGCCCTTAACATAGAATCAGCGTTCGTGATTCTAGGAGAGGGGAGAAGGGGATGAACCAGGCCCAGCCCTCTAGCTAGTGTCTCTGAGTCAGGTCAGAGTAAAGTTGATTTCAACCAAAACCCACTGTGACCCTATGATCTCTCTCTCTTTCTCTTTCTCTCTCTCTCTCTCTCTCTCTCTCTCTTTCATTTTACACCATATCTCTCTTTCCTTTTACACACACTCTCTCTCTGCACCTTCTTTTCACTCTTTTCCTTCCTCTTCCTTCTTCAGTTCTCCTTTGTCTCACTGGTCTGCCTATTATTGTCTCAATTTCCTATCCCATCCTTCTTTCATGCATTCAACAAATATTGAACCCTACTGTGTGTCTGGACCTATGGTGCTAGAAATATAGACATGAATAAGACACAGGTTCTGCCCTCTAAAGAACAATGTAAGGAAGATACAAACTGTAGAATTAAGACCAGGGCACATGAGAACAGAGGGGGCTGCCTTATTCAGATTGGAAATGGGAGAAAAGAGAGGGAAATTTTCCTGGAGGAAATTATACCTGAACAGAATCTGAATTTTCCTGGCAGAGGTCATGCAGGAAGGAATGGGCAGAGGATATTCCAAGCAAGGGGTGGGAGGGGGGTCACAGAAACAAAAGCAGAGAGGTGAGAAACAGCTTGCTGTGTGGAGGGAATAAGCAATGTGGTGGTGTGAGGGTGTAAAATGAAAGACAAGTTGTGGCAGCAGATGAGCTGGAGCAGAAGAGCAGGGGCTTGCATGTTATTTTGAGAACTTAGTCTTTATCCTGTAGATAACAGAGAGTCCTTGAAAGATCTAAAAGAGGGAAAAGGAATGATCACATACATTTTTAGAATTGTAGATCACTCAGGAAAGGGTTATTTTATAGGGGGACAAGTCCGGAAAAGGGGAACCAGTTGGGAATCTGTTGCTGCCACCCAACTGAAAGATGAAGGTGTCAGGATTAAAAAAAAAAAAAATGTAAGTGAAATGGCCAGGGCTTTGTTGATCAATTGCATATGGATATATATGAAGGAGAACTCAAAATGATACTAGATCTCTAGTTTGGGTAGCTATGTAGATGTAATAATAAGAGCCATAATAAAAATAGTAATAGGAATACCGATGCCGTCAACTATGATAGAGAAATCAGTAGACAGTGCTGGCTTAGAGGAAAATGGAGATTTCCTCTTTTAGACATGTTGAATTTAAGGTGTCCATGGAGCATAAAAGAGGTCATGCCTAGCACGCGTTTTGAATAGTTTAAAAATCTGGGGACAGTCTGTGCTAGAGATTTAGATTTGAGATTGTCCTGGGGATATTAGTCATGGTCTGCGATGATCACACCACCTCTTCAGAAATTTGCTGCCAGCACTGACTGCCCCCAAGTAGCCATAGTTTGTTCTATGTGACTCTACCTACTCCCCCACCTGCCTTGACTGTATCCAATGGGACCTAGTAGGCCACTGGGCCATGGGCAGCCAGTCCGTAAACTGACCAGAAACTTATGACCAATGGGCTGAGGAAAGATGGGCAAGGCTAATTAGAATCCCATTCTCAGTATGAAGATGTACTCCTGAAACATACAGTATTGTAAATCAATGGCCCCTCGATTAAAAAAAAAAAAAGAAATGAATAAAAAATAAATCCTCGCAGGATTTTGAACTAAAAACCACAGAGATTCTCAACTACATGGGGATTTCTGGAAGACTGTAGAAAATTAGGATGTGGCAGGCTGAGGTCATTTGAAGCTGAAGTGGGAGAGGGAGAAAGGGGTAGAAACAGTGGGTGAGCAGAGGACGTTGGGCAGTAGAGAAAGAAGAATGGAGCAAATACTGGAGAAGAAGATACAAGGAAAGGGAGAGAACGTGAACACGTAGCTCAAGAAAAATATGGCTGGGCCTGCCCATTCCTGAAGCTACTTTACTAGCTGATAGAGTTCCCATCTCATTCTATGTGCTGCTTCAAATCAAACAAAGCCCAATTTTCTGAGGATAATTTGAAAGAAGTTTTTGTTTTGTTTTTTTTAAAAAAAAAAGGAGCATGAGAACAAATGAGATCACACAGAGAGAAACTAGCACCTGATCAAAGCAACGGGCTAAAGTTGTGGGAAATACTAACAGTTGTGAAAAGTTGACATGTGTGACGCCATATTACAATGGAGCTGGGGAGCCATGCCAGAGAAATAGCATTAGTCAGGGACTTTTGAACTGGGCCAAAGATCTTTGGACTGAGCAAAATGTAAGTGTTTTCAGAAACCATCAAGCAAACAATTGAGAACTGATGATTTTTTACTTTTAGCTGGAGGATAGAATCAGTCAGTTCCCATTTCATCCTTTCGAGAGAATCAGTAACCGATTACGTATAGCCAAGAATACTTTAAGTCTGTTAACAGCAATCAATTCTTTTCTTTAACCACTTACTTCATCTGCTTTTTTCCCTTCCATAAAAACCCCTGGCTTTGTCCCACCTTGGAGAACATTCTAGGTTTACGACTTGAATCTATGCCCCCCAGTTCCATTTCTTTGATCGCAAATAAACACATTTTACCTTTTTAATTGCTTCCTGAATTTTTAGGTTGACACAGTGAGGGTGTGAGGAGGAGAGGAGGAACACACAGACATACAGAGGGGCGCATGTGGGGTACTACAGGAGAACAGGAGGTCCTGGAAGCCAAATAACTTAGTTTGTTTTTCTTTATGGAGGGAATGATCAAAGTGTCAAAAATACAGAGAGATTTGATAAGGACTGAGCAGTGCCCACTGGGCTGGCAGTGAGCAACTGGCGATTTTAGTGAGAGTATTTAGTAGAGTGGTAGAGGAGGGACAGAAGCCACACTTGAGCTGCTTGGGGGTGAATATAAAGTGAGAATGTGCAGATAGC
Organism: Talpa europaea; assembly: GCF_964194135.1. NCBI lineage: Eukaryota > Metazoa > Chordata > Mammalia > Eulipotyphla > Talpidae > Talpa > Talpa europaea. The sequence continues at coordinate 66,449,220 of NC_140081.1, forward strand.
GAATGTAGAATACTCTTCTGAGGAAACTAGATAAGCAGGAAAGGGGGAAGACTGGACAGTAGCTAGAGGGAACCAAGGGTCAGAAAAGCTTTAGGTTTGCTTTAAAAAAAAATAAGAGAGGCCTGAGTTTTCAGGCAGAGAGGAAGAAATTAGTTGAGAAGGAGAGAGAGAGAGAGAGAGAGAGATCTAGAGGATAAGGGAGAGAGGGTCATCTGACAGAGTAGGGTCCTAGAGGAAACAGGAGTTTAGGTTCAAGATCTAAAGGTGTTGGAGAGCCTCCCTGGTAGCACAAGGGGTTAAAATGCAATCTATGAAGCTGTCTGCAGCCACTGCTGCAAGAGTTCAATCCCCGGCCAGGGAGCTTCCCACATGGCGCAGCAGACCTCTCTTGACTCTCCGCCTGCTTTCCTCAGCAGTGTATTTCAGCCAGTCTGCCTGTTCTGTTCCCCACTCTGTCTCTGGTAAATCCTCTCATCCTCCACACCTCTGGCCTGTACTCCAGTTCTTATACGCATAAATAAATAAATCTTGAAAAAAACTAAAAATAAAGGTGGTGGACATAAACAAGAAGAGAGTACCTCACCCTCTGAAATTGGAGAAGGGAGGAAGGCTACGTATGGATGGAGATGAGATTGTAGTTGGTGTGAGCAGGAAGTTGCAGAGATCTGCCTTGATAGCCTCCTTTTTCTAAATGAGGGGGAGGCGACATTTTGTAAGAATGAGGCAAGCAAGGTTCATTAAAGGGCTTGAGGAGAGTAGTGAAAAGTTTAGCAAAGTCATCGAGAGGAGAGTAAGAGTGTTTCCACCAAGGACGAAAGAGGTAAATGAGTGGGGCTCTGGGCCTAGCTGAGGTTGGAGGCTGCAGCTTTGTAAGGGCAACAGTCTCCAGACTTGTGGGATTAGCCTTCAACATACTTAGCTGTTCAACTGTGGGAGGGGAGAGAAGGTGGTGTCCTGTTGTTCCCCAGTTGGGGTTTGATTGAGTGGGTGTGGTAGAAGGTTAGGGGTGCCAGCAAAGGGAGGTTGAGACTCAGGGAGGGATTCAGGTGCTCAGTCATGAGGTCCTGTTTGGTGGAGAAGGAGGGAGGCCAAGAAGGGACTGACAGATTGAGGACATGGAGGGACTCTAAGACTGAAGGACTCGGTGAGGTGAAAGAGCAGGTCTTAGAAGGCCAGAAAGTGTGAAACACCCTGGCATGTTCCAGGAACTGTTCATAGTCCTGTTGGCTGACTTGTGGGACACTAGTGGAGACCTGGAGAGAAAGGGGGCCAGAGAGCTAAGCAGGGCTCAGCACATGGAGGCCACACTTTAAGGAGGCCACTCGTGAGCCACTCTTTCAGTTGGATGCTGCAGAGAAAGCAGAAGCAAGGTAAGCTTACAGGGTGGTTTTACAATGTGATTTACAGAAAGAAAGCCCTGTGGAGTCCTGCTAGTTCTCTCCCTGAACTCTTGTACTATCTTCTGATGATTTCTAAGGTTACTTTCTAATTCTAGAATCCTGTGCTGCAAACCCTCCTCATGTAAAAATTGAGTGTGAAAAAAGTTAGATTAATTCTTAGCCCCAGGAGAGCCAGTCTGTTGAAAGAGCCCAAGTTTGGAGTCTGGAACCTTGGATTCTAGTCCCAGCTTTACCACCAACCAAATGTTTCTCTTTACACATCTCCATTCCTCTAGGCTTCTTTTTCATTATCTCTAATGAGAAAGAAGTATTACCTGTCCTGTGTGTTTCCTAAGGTTGTCGTGAGGGTGAATTAAAGTGGTAGATGTCAATGTGCTCTGTCAAGTTAAAGTGTATGGTGCACACAACGAATAGTTATTACTAGGATCTGGGCAGCTTTGCTTTGTTTCTTTCCTTTATGCCTTTGATAGGAGGGTCTAACTCCTGCTTCCTTCCCTCATTCCTAGTCCCCCCCACACCCCTGCCAGATTCCCTAGCGGTCAGCCCGGCACTGGTGGGAGCCAAAGAAATAGTCTCAGCAGCTCTGTCTGCGATGATGAGCTGAAAAATCAAAGGCTCTTTCTTTGCCAAGGAAAGGGTTTTCTTTGCTTTTCTCCTTCTCTCCAATAAATCTGTCTGACTCCACTGTTCCACGACGAGGCTGATTGGCCTTGCCCTTGGGACGTGCCAGCTCAGCATGGGAGAGGGAGATGCTGCAAGATCTGATGCCTCCCTTTTTGATACATGTTTAATTCATTGCTGCAAAGACTTGGATAAGTAAAACACTAAGCTCCCTCCGACTGGGCTTCCTGGAGAGAGGGAATCCGACAGCTTTTAAAGGAAATGTCAAACTGTTAAGAGTTCAGACTTCAAGCAGCTTAATGCTTTATAATGTTTTGGAGTGAAAGTCTCATGGATTCTTAATGCCTGGGTTATTTAGAATTGAAAATAACTAATCAGTTAGTCAATGTGATGAACTTGAGACAACGCAGTCAACTCTAGAGAAAGATGAATTCATTTTATTCATTGCCTTGTAGCTTCTTCCCCACCAAACCTTTCAGTTAAGTTACTAATCAATCAGTAGGATTGAGCAACCAACTGTAGGCTTAGCTCTGTGCAGGGTACGAGTAAGGTCACACCAAAGCAACCTGTCAAACCCCAAATGCATATTCCATATTGTTATGGACTATATTGTGACCCCCAACGACATATGTTGAACCCCTAATGCCTAGTACCTCAGAATTCAACTAATAGGGACTTTAACGTGGTAATTAAGTTAAAATGAGATGGTTAAGATGGGCTCTAATGCAACATGACTGGTGTCCTTATAAAGACAAAGGAACGGGACACAGACAGAGACACCGAACACATGCATGTGCAGAGAAACAGCCACGTGAACACTCATCCAGAAGGTAACCATTTGCAAGCCAAGGAGAGGGGCCTCAGAAGAAACCCACCCTACAGACACCTGGCTCTCGGACTTCTAGCTTCTAGAACTGTAAAAAAATGTATTCTGTTGTTTAAGCCACCCAGTCTATGGTATTTTGTTGTAGCAGCTCTTGAAAACTAATACACATGCTGTCTTGGAACTTGAAGTAGGATTTAAAAAAAAAAAAAGGAAAGAAAGAAAAAACACGTAACCCTCTACTTGTGCCTGTAATATCTGGGAGAGTATATAGCTATAGTCTGTTTCCCAGCACTGAGCACATTGCAAACATGGACCTCAAAGAATGATATTAAAATTTTCTTACCTTTCCCAAAACTTCAAGTCCTCTAATAGGCCACACATAGGGTATCTTGAAGGAATATTTGAGATTCCTTCTCTCTGTAGTTTTTCTTTCACTTTTCTTCTTCCATAGACCCCTTGGTCTTTTTCTAACCTGATTCTCAACACCAGGTCCCTGACCCCAAAGGATATCTGTGAGATCCTTAGGTCTTACGGGTTATTTAAAGAGACTGCCTCTCAGTACTTCTCATACGTCAGAACTATCTGGGGTGCAGATTCAAGGACCTCCCCATTAATTTAGGGTCAGTAGGTCTGAGCAGATCTAGATCTACACTCAAAAATCCTCTCTGTGAGCTAGGCATACAAGAGTGCATATGCTCCATATGCATATACTTTAAAGAAGAATGAAGTGAGCACCTATATTCCCACCACTGAGGTTCAAAAACCAGGACATTTCTGTGTAATTCTCTCCAATTGCATCCCTGCCTTCCTCCAAGAGGCAAGGATTTACTGAATTTTTATGTAATTACTTGCTTGCTTTTCTTATTTTCTACACGATTGAATCTTTGAACAAGTAAAACCTGTTTAGCTTGCTTTTTCTTGGACTTTATATAAAAGTGGTGTCATACTATTTATATCCTTCAGCAACTTGCTTTTATCATTCAGAGTGAGTTTTCAGATTCATCTATGTTGATGCATTTAGCTTTAGTTTACTCATTTTCACTGCTCTGCAATACTCCGTTGTATGAAAACACCACAATTCATTTACCCGTTCTCTTGTTCATGGTCATTTGGTTGTCGCTGGTGTTTTATTTTGCTTTGTTTTGCTATTATAAGTAACACTGCCATAAACATTTTTACGTAAGTCTCTTAGCTCATAAAATTCTTCAGTTTTTAACCAGCTCTCCAGACTGAGTCTGATGTAAGTAGTCCAAGAGACACTATCTTTGACCCCTCATATTAGTCAGTAAAACATTTACCTGCAAGGCGGCCTAAATTTTGTTTGTAAAACCTGCCTGACTTAGCTCTAACATAGCAGAGGTGTGTGTAGTTTGTATTTAGCAATAAAAGCAGCAAGGACTTCATAATCAACTATTCTTCAAGATGATAGAGCTGCTTAGGCTTAAGAGGCCATGGAGTTAATAACCTTGTCCCCTAACGCCAAATTCCGGCTCCACAAAGTCTCCAGAACCCTAGGCTCCTCTCAGCTTACCACATCCCTTGTGACTGTGGCCGTTGTCCTCAAGATCCAAAATGATAGCTAGAATTCCAGTTGTCACGTCCAAAGTTTAGGCTGCTGGCTAGAGCAAGGGACAAAAAGCATGTGTGCTGTCTTTCAAAGAAAGTCCCCAAGAGCTCTCTTGTGACACTTTTGGTTACATCATATTGGCCTCAGCTAGCAGAAAGGAAGCCTGGAAAGTATAATGTTAGTTCTAACAGGTCATGAGACCAGCTATGAATTGGAAATTCTATTATTTTGGAAGAAGAGAAGACAAAAGGATAGCTAGAAATCATTGCCACGGCAGAACATTTTCCCTTTTTAAGGACTTTTGCCCCCTTTACTAGATGATTCTTATCAGCATACAAACTTAAGTTAACATTTACTATCCCTCAAATAAATTCTTACTTGACCCTCCTGTCCCTCGGGCATCTTCCCCACATTTCTGCACCCATTAGCAGCAAACCTATCAGTCCTTTGAAATCACTCTGGTCAAAGTTCCCAAGAGCTCTCTGTTGCCAAATCTTTTTTTTTAAATTTTTTTTTATATTCCCCATACAATTGCACCCCCCTTATTTTGGCCCCAATCCCACCTTTCCCTGCCCCCTCCATAGTGTGTCTCTGGTTTATAATTGTTTGTTTTGTTTTTTTTTAAAGATTTATTTATTTATTTATTTATACAAGCACTGGGTACAGTCAGAAGCACGGGAGGGTGAGAGAATTCACCAGAGCCAGAGCAGGGAGCAGAGCAGGCAGAAGGACCGAAACACACTGCTGAGGGGAGCAGCGGGCGGCAGGAGAGGTCTGCGCGCCATGTGGGACCCTCCTCCAGTGGCCGGGAGCAGCCGGGGATTGAACCAGCGCTGCAGAGGCCGCGGGCAGCTTCGCAACCCAGCGCTCAACCGCTGCACCACCGGGGAGGCCCTATAATTGTTTGTTGATTTTGATTTTTTCTTTCTTATGGTTATTCTTTTTCCTGGTCCCTTATTTAGGTTTTCTAGATTCCTGCTATGAGCGAGACCATCTGGTATTTTTCTTTTTCTTTCTGGTTTATTTCACTGAGCATGATCCCTTCCAGCGCCATCCATGTTGCTGCAAATTGCATGTGTTTATCTTTTTTGAATGCTGAGTAATATTCCATGGTGTATATGTACCACATCTTCTTGATCCAGTCATCTATTTTTGGGCATTTGGGTTGTTTCCAAAGCTTAGCTATTATAAATAGTGCTGATATAAACATAGGGGTGCAGGTGCCCTTTGGAATTAATGTTTCTGTGTCCTTTGGGTAAATACCTAGGAGTAGAATTGCTGGATCATATGGAAGCTCTATGTTTAGTAGGTTGAGGAATCTCCACAGTGGTTAGACCAGTTTGCACTCCCACCAGCAGTGCAGGAGAGTTCCTTTTTCTCCAAAACCTAGCCAGCATTTGTTGTTGCTAGTTAATATGTGCCATTCTCACTGGTGTAAGATGGTACCTCATTGTAGTTTTGATTTGCATTTCCCTGATTACAAGTGATGTTGAACATTTTTTCATATGCCTGTTGGCCATTTGCATTTCCTCTTTGGAGAAGTTTCTTTTTAGCTCTTCTGCCCATTTTTTGACTGGATTATTTTCTTTGTTGTTGTTGAGTCTCATCAGCTCTTTGTAGATTTTTGTGATCAGTCCTTTATCATTAGTGTTGTGTGCAAAAATGTTCTCCCAGTCGGTGGGGTTTCTCTTTGTTTGGTTATTGTTTCTTTTGCTGTGCAGAAGCTCTTGTTGCCAAATCTCTTTTGCTGTGCAGAAGAAGCTCTTTTTGCCAAATCTTATAATGACATTTCTGTCCTAAATTTATTAACCCTCTCATTAACATTTGACACAGATTGTTACTCCCTATTATTTTGAAACTTTTCCCTTTTTAAATTTGTCAATATTTTTACTAGTCTGGCCGTTCCCTCTCAGTGTCCTCTACCTGACATCCAAATATTGGAGTTACCCACACTTTGTCTTTAATCGCCTTTTCTCCTCTCTCTTAAATTACTCCTTAGGTGATTTCATCCATTCCTATGGCTCTAAATACCATCTTTATGCTAATCGCTCCCAGTGAAGACCTTAAAAACACTGTAAAATTCAGATTCATGTATTTACCTGCCTATTTAAAATCACCACTTGAACATCTGTTAGAAATCTCTAATATAACTCCCCGTGTAAAATATATGTCTTGATATCTTCCTCCCACCCAATCTTTTCTTTCTCTAATGTTTCCCATCTTAGAAAATGACATTAACATGTCAGAAACCTGGAAGTCATCACTAATTTCTTCTATCTCATTCCTCGAGTTCACTTCATTAACAAATCCTGACCAATCTATTGCAATATAAATTTCTAATATATCTACTTCTCCCACTTCCACTATTATTACCCTAGTCCAAGAGAAACTCATCCACTGCTCAAACTATAAGGTAATGTAATCTTTTAGAAAATGGAAATCAAACCATGGCACTCTGCTGATCAAAAGTCAAAGTGTTTCCCATAACAATATAAAATGCAACCCCTTCACTCTGCTCTGTATATCTCTACATAATCTGGCCTCAGGGTTTGGGGGACACTTGGTCCATTTGCATTTCTTCTCTCAACTTACTATGCTCCATCTATAATGACCTTTTGTATTTGCATCATGTGCCATGCTCCTTTGAACCCCATAATTATTTTATTTTTAGTTCCCTGCCATTTTTCATTGGTTTCTTCACATGTGTGGCCCCTTTTCAAACTTCAAGCTTGAATCAAATGCTGTTTTCCAATAGAGGCGTTCCGGGTCTACCCTATTAAAATCCATTCTTTCTTACTATTTTCTATAAGGTTTTCTCCAATGGTATTTTCACAACGTCCATGTCCATGAGGTCAGGAGCCTTGTCTTCCTGATACACCATTGTGCCACAGCACCTAACACAGTGCCTGTCACCTGAGTATAGGTACTCAACAAATATTTGTGAAATGGTGACTCAGTGAATATTTGTTGCTTGAATCCCCTTTTAATGGTTGAGAAGGAGGAAGACTGCTCCGGTGAAGCAGGGAAGTTGAATGGGCTCAGTAGGACTGCCCGTCCAAGGCTAGAACCAGAGTGGGAGTTCTGAAAGGAAAGCAAGAAGAGATGGTGTGAACACTCATGTGGGCCAAGACCTTGAGGAAGAGTAGAACGACCAGTTGACAAGGCAGATTGTGAAAGGGAACAAAGCCAAGAGTCAGAGAAAAGATGGAGACCCAATTGGAAATGAAGTGAACTTGGAGCAACTAAAACGGGCCCCAGGTAACTGCCAAGAACATCACTAGCTAGATAGGGGTTCCTTCCCAACAGTAAGCAAAAGATTGACTAAGATATGAGAGTTAAAATGAAACTGAATAGCATGCCAACTATCCACTGGCGTGGGTGATCTTCTCCTACTGTCCAGAGGAACAGAAAAGGAGATTACAGGGCTGACTTTAGGTGGAGCTTTGGAGAGCTGGCAAAGCAAGGCCTAAGAACAAGTATTAAAAGAGTATGAGCTGACAGGATGGACTCTTACAGTATAAGAATAGAAATTGGAGTTTAGCATTTCAGTGATAGAACAATTCTGGGTCATGATGAGGTCCACAGTGTGGGTAAGGCAGTGGGTGAAATGGAGCAGAGTTAAAGACCACATGAGATGAGGAAGGCAAGAAGCCAAGCATTGGGATTTCTATCTAGGGCCCTAGGCTAATTTTGGGCCTGGATCTGGAGTAGAAGCCTAGATGCTGATAAATGATAACATTGAGGGGGTATGTTCGAAGGTGAATGATACATGCATCAAAGAAAGAATGTTGCGCAAGAGTTAAAGAAGGGCACTGAGAAAGTGCTGGTGGTCTCTTGCTCCCAGACTTTGGGAGAAAGAATAATCACATAAAAGAGCACTCCAGAGGAAATGTTTTAGTTGGATTGTCCCTGAATCAGACTAGGAGATAAAGATTTCAGTATAATTAGTATGTTTGAGAGGTGATCTTAGGAGATACATATAAAGAAGTAGAAGAATGAGACAAGGCAAGGAAGAAAGCCCAAAAGGGCATGTTACCAAAAAAAAAAAAACAAAAAAAAACCACCATGAGTAACTGGAGCTTAGCCATGCTGGGGAATCCAGAGAATAGTGTAGAACATGCATCTGACAGTCATCTCACCTGAAGGGTAGCCCACCCTGTTAGTAACAGATTCAGAGCTGTGCTAAGGAGATTGTTCATCCCCTGCCACTTCTGGCTTTCTCTGTGTGCAGGCAAAAAGGGCTCTGGGGGCAGGCAGAGAAAAGCCTTTGGGGAAGGAGACGCAGGGCCTGGCAGTAGGAAATCACACTAGCACAGACAGAAATGGTGAGGGCCCAGGGGACATGGGTAGAGGACCAACAGTATCTGCTATAGGGAGCATAATGCAAGCAGAGAGCTAGGATTCAGCCAGAGCAAAGTGGAGAAGGTGAGGTCTATGCACAATGGTATACTACTCAGCTGTAAGAAAAGATGAATTCTTATCACTTGCAACATGGATAGACCTGGAAGATATTATGCTCAGTGAAATAAGATGGAGAAAGACAAATACCACATTATTTCAAGAATATGTGTTATTTAGAGAAAACATGGATGAACTATATAAAAAAAAAAAAACTTCTGGAGAATAAACAATTAGTGATTACCAGAAAGGAAGGGGGAAGGGAGATCTGTAAATCAACAAATAGGTCAATTGTATGGTGAAGGATAGAATTTGATTTTGAGTGGTGAACAGTGTAGTAGACACAGATGTTGACTTAATGTTATGACATAATAATGTTATGACATAATAATGTATATGTGAAACTTACATAGCAATAATGCAATGTTACTTCATTTAAAAAAATTGAAGTGGGGCCTGCCCGGTGGCGCAGCGGTTGAGCGCTGGGTTGCGAAGCTGCCCGCAGCCTCTGCAGCGCCCGTTGGATCCCGGGCTGCTCCCCAGCCACCGGAGGAGGGTCCCACATGGCGCTCAGACCTCTCCTGCCGCCCGCTGCTCCCCTCAGCAGTGTACTTCGGTCCTTCTGCCTGCTCTGCTCCCCGCTCTGGCTCTGGTGGATTCTCTCACCCTCCCGCGCTTCTGACTGTACCCAGTGCTTGTATAAATAAATAAAAATAAATGTTAAAAAAAATAAAATAAATAAAAATATTGAAGTGGCAAGGCCATCCTCTAAAGAGAGGGAAAGTGAAAGATCTAATTTATTTTAGGAAAGACATTTTTCAAATGATTGTTATTAATTATTTCCTTCAATGTGTGAATTCCTTAATGCCTTAAACTGTTCAAACCATATTCAAATTCTCCCAGTTATTTCAGACATGTCCTTACCGCCCAAATCAGGATGCAGTCCAAAATCGTGCATTCATCTTATAATATCCCTTTACAACTTTAACTTTAGAACATTGTTTTTAGTCTCTCTCTCTTTTTTTTAATTGAGGTAACATTGATTTGCAAGACAGTTTATGCTTTAGGAGTACAAGTTCACACCTCTACAAATATGTTACCACACCATGCTGATTGATGAAGTACCAACAATCCTCCACCACTGTCCATTGGGCCCTCTCCACTCTCTGCTGCCACTTCCCCTTCTGCTCTGGTAACCTCAGTTCTACAGTCAGAATCCAAGAGTTTGGTTTTGTCTAGAAACACTTTTTAATTTCATGTAATAATGACTTATGGAAGAAATCAGAAGTCTACGTACTTGCTTGCAGCGTTATTTAGCTTGTTCCTCAGTCTCCAGTGTTTCCTGCAAACTGGATGTTAGAAGTGAAGACTAGATATATTCAAGTTAAATATCTTCAGCTGTAGACGTGCATTGCCTCACATGCCGCAGTACATTAGGACTCACGTGTCTGCTGCTAACCCCTGGAGCAGCATGAGAGCAGCTGGATCCAAGTTTGCCTCCTGACACCCAGAAAATACATAGTTACTTTGGCCCCAAACAAATGTCCAGCAGTCCACCTACTATTCACCTAATAGTTTTATTTTATTTTATTTTATTTTTTAATAGAGGCATGTTTTATTTATTTATTTTATTTGTTTGTTTGTTTTGTTTATACATGCACTGGGTACAGTCAGAAGCACGGGAGGGTGAGAGAATTCACCAGAGCCAGAGCGGGGAGCAGAGCAGGCAGAAGGACCGAAGTATACTGCTGAGGGGAGCAGTGGGTGGCAGGAGAGGTCTGCGCGCCATGTGGGACCCTCCTCCGCGGAGCAGCCGGGGATCGAACTGGTGCCGCAGAGGCCGCGGGCAGCTTCGCAACCCAGCACTCAACCGCTGCGCCACCGGGGAGGCCCTCACCTAATAGTTTTAATCCCACTTGACAATGCTTCCTTTAATGAATTCATGGCAGGTTCAAAAATGATTTTCTGATCCTCCCTGGTGGTACAAGGGGTTAAGTCTCAGCACTATGAAGCTATCTGCCAACCACTGCAGCATGAGTTGGATCCCCAGTCAAGGAGCTGACCCACATGGCGTGGCAGACCTCTCCTGTCTCAGACCTCTTGCTGCTCCCCTCAGCAATGTATTTCAGTCCATCTGCCTGTTCTGCTCCCCAGTGTCTCTGGTGAATCCTCTCACCCCACCCCCCTGCATCTCTGGCCTATACCTCAACTCTTGCATGCATAAATAAATAAATCTTTTTTAAAAAATGATTTTCTAGTTCTACCACTCCTTCTGTATTGACTAACTGTCATTCTTCAGGAAAACAAATCTTCCTTCCTTCAACCAGGGCAGCCTGGTGCAGTGAGTAAAAAGCATAGACTGTGGAACCACTGTCTGGATTCAAATCCTGGTCTCATCACTTGCTAGCTGTGTAGGTCACTTAACCTCTCATTGTCTCAGTTTCCTTACCTAAAACATGGCTGCAGTGAGAATTAAATGAGGTAATATTAGTGAAGTAATTGGAATTAGACCTGGTGCATGGCAAGTGCGATGTAAGTGCTAAATAAAAAGTAAAACCATGGCTATTTAATTATACTGAAATATAGTTTCTACTGGAAGGAAAGGATAAATGCTTAATTCTTCCCATTTAATTACCAAGTCTCAAAGTAAGGATTTGGTTTAATAGCTGCCACAAGGGATGACAAATAAGCAGAATGAACATTGAAGAGCTCAGGAAAGATTTGGGAGACAGGGAAGCTGGGAGAAGAGCCCAGAATGAGGACATGTAGCACAGTGTGGAGCTGGAAGAAGGAAAACACTGGAAATAACCTTGTCTACATCTTTTTTCATTTTACACAGCCTCAGTCAAAATCACTCAGGGCTCAGAATCTAAAGGAAATCGAAAACAACAATTCTGTTTACAGATAGGTGCTTAGCCATTCACGGGCAACTGCAAAAGATGTTCATACTTTCTCTTAATTTCTATTATGATAATACCAGTATTGGGTTGTCGGAAAAGTCATGACATATTTTTTTCTGTGGTTTTCAAGCAAAAATGCATCATGACTTTTCTGACAACCCAATGTAATATTTTAATAGTACATCTACTCTGTATACTAGTAGATGTTTTTTCATTCACAAAACAAAACTTGAACTAAACAACACAAAGCTTATTCTAACCCTATTGTTTTATTTGTCAAACTTATGAGAGCACATCTGGGAATCCACTTAAAAAGGCTCCTAGGCAAAGCCAACTTCATGGGTGTGGGACCTGGTGCAGAGACGCAGGGCCCCAAGTTCAGAAGGGCTGGTTTATGGTCTGATGTTCTGCTGTCACAATCTGGAAATTCTTAACAGCTTTTAAACATAGGATTTCACTTTTTCATCTTGCACTGAGTCCTGAAAGTTATGTAGCCAGTCACCTCCGGAAGGCCCATACTGCTGACCCCAAGCCAGTGGCCAACCCGAGCAAAAGCCCTTTGCTTTTCTAAACCTAACCCCCCCCCCCTTTTTTTTTTTAACTCCTGGGCTTCTTGATTTTCTTACTGGCAGTTTTTGATTTAGTTGCCTGCGTGGCTTGTTCCCATCCTGACCCCTCGTGGGGTTCCTTTTCTTCCTCAGAACCATTGATGAAATGCATTTCTTTGTGGGCAATGCTCCAACCACCCCCACCAGCCAGGAACTCGCTTTCACCAGAGCTGTGCGAATTGTCTGTCTTGTCCTCTTCCCCCTCAGTCTGAGCCTTCTCTCTACTGCTTGTTGCTTGTTACTAAAATAAGACACACAAGGCCAAGAAAAGAAAAGAATCCGCCCCAGCTTTACCAGGCGAGCATTTTATCGATGCGTGGACCAGCTCAGCTCTGGGACTCTGGGACAGTTGAATACAGGAGGGGCTGCTTTGGAAGAGAAGAGAAGGCAAAGGGGGAGGCTCTGAAAGGAATAAGATGTTCCAGTTCCTCTCTCTGCCTCCCTCAGGAGTTGTCTCTATCTTTATGCCAGATAGGCAAGGGGTTAATTCTCAAGGAGCTCCAGGGAAGGCCACGTCCTGGGGTTTTTAATTATAAGATATTCTGCCCATTTTCAGTTCATTTCCTGCCACCAAACACCTTTCCACAAATGATCAATATCACTTTATCACTTTTTCCACACAGCAAACTTGAATCTTCATCCTTTCCCCATCTATTATCCTCTGCCCATATTTAAAATGTTTATTCCTACTGTTTTTTTTTATTGACGTAAAATTGTATTATAACATTATATAAATTTCAGATGTACAACATTAAAAATCAACATGTGGGCCTCCCTGGTGGCGCAAGGGGTTAAGCATCGCACTATGAAGCAATCTGCAGCCTCTGCAGCACGAGTTCGATCCCCTGCTGGCCAGGGAGAAACCCTTACAGCGAAGCAGACCTCTCCTGTCTCGACAGCTGCTCCCCTCACAGTGTGTTTCAGTCAGTCGGTCTGCCTGTTCTGCTCCCCACTCTGTCTCTGCTGAGTCCTCTGAACCCCCGCATCTCTGGCCTGTACCCTAGCTCTTGTATGCATAAATAAATAAATCTTTTAAAAAAAATCAACATGTGTGATTCTTTGCTGTACCTATGCAGCTCAACATTCTCCATTCAGATGAGGCTTTAGGTCCAGAATCAGACGTTTTGCCCTGTAGTCCATCGGGTCGTTCTGTTTCCTTACTGTGAGCACAATGAGGTAATCATTAGGGATAGGATAATTCCTAACAGTGCATGCATTTGAGCACTTTATTTCTTCTTAATAAAGAGACAGCTGAATAATAGAGGAAAAAGCAGTTGTTTTAATAGTAATAGTAACGTGGAATTCAAGGCACCTCCCATTCATAGTCGATAATGGTGACAACTCTGTAATGAGGTTTGTATCATTCCCATTTCACAGACAAGGAAACTGAGACTTAGAAGTCACCAGAACGTGCCCAAAGTAGAAATGATAGTGTCACTTTGTTGACACCAGTGCTTGGTCACCACACTGCCTCCATGTCCTCTTTGTATAAAAGAGAGGGACCGTGGCATCCCCTTTGGTTTTCACAAGACCCCATTAGATGGGTGGCCACAGAAGTCCCACTCTTCATTTTCATAGAGACACCAAGTGCAGCCTCCCCCCCTCCACAGGCACACCCTCTAGCATGGTGTATATTAGTTTTCACTAGCTGCCTGTTATATAAGATGTTCCACATGACATTTCTGCTTTGTCCTCTTTCTTACATTCCCTGAAGGCTCTTAAAGACCTTTTTAATGTCCTCATCCCCTCATCCATCAATTTCTATTTTATGGTCTTAGTCCTCCTTTGATATTTCTCTGTATGTCACTTTATTGGCCTTCTTTTTTAGGTCCTTGCCCTTTCTTTGTCCCACTAGCTCCTCTTGTCGTGCCCTTTCCGCAGGTCACCCTTCCCCAATACCATGTATCCTGCGTTCAGTGATGTGGGCTCCTCCTATTAGTTTTTTAGTGTTTGGCAGAAGAAATTAGAAGCCTGCCCCCAATTGTCCTCTTGTGGTATAATACTTTGAAACACAAAAGCATTAAATTGTAAATCAATTCTGCATTGATCAAGGCTGGCTCCCGTCCCCACTGCTTGGCTGTGACCTCTGAATGCTGAAACTATGAGTTTTCTTCTGTGTTCGCTCTATTGTTGCACAAGGCCGCGAAAAAGGTCCTCATCAACCAAACTGCACACCCTGTTGGCAGGAGTCGGGCAGAGAAGCTGGCAACCAGAGCTTGCTCAGTTCTACCTTTCTTTTCAAATGATAACTTTTACCTCTCTAATTTGCTACCTTTTTTTATTTCCCTACTCTTATTGCATCTTATTCTTCTCCCAGATGCAGTTAGAGAATTCCTTTTTCACATTTGCATTTTTCTCTCCTTTCCTCCTATTCTGCTTACTTGTCTCTTTGGTTTGACTCTCACCTCAGTCCATTTGGAATATCCTTTTAATCATTTTAAATAATTCAACAACCACTTACTGAGTGCCTACTATGTAACAGGGACCAAATTAAGTGCTAGTTCCTGTCCTCAAAAAGTTCAGTGTTTCAATGTGCATTAAAAACTTGTACAACCCGGGCCGCCCCTAGTGGTGCAGGCGGTTGAGCACTGTGCTGTGAAGCTGTTCGCAGCCTCTGCAGCGCGGGTTCGATCCCGGCCGGCCAGCGAGGGTCCCACATGGCGAGGCAGACCTCTTCTGTCTCGCCCGCTGCTCCCCTCAGCAGTGTATTTCATCAGTCTGCCTGTTCTGTTCCCTGCTCTGTCTCCGGTGAATCCTCTCACCCTCCCGCGCATCTGTCCTGTACAAAAATAAATAAATAAACCTTAAAGAAAAAAAACTTGTACAACCCCAGGGTAGAAGGAAGAGAGTGATGGAAGCAGGTTATTAGTTGCTCACCCATATAGGCATGACGTTCAGAAGAATGTACAAAATGGACTTTATGCCCGTCTTAGATCATAAGTTCCAACTGATGTGAGTCAATGGGGCATGTTGTATTTTGAGTGGCCCCTTAATATTCCATTTATTCAGTGATCCACATTAGGCAGTCAGCGGGGAGGCCTCTCCTGCTTCGTCTCTCCCTTCTCCTTGACCTCTTGGGACTTCCTTATTCTGCCATGGTCTCTAGATTGGATAGTCAGTTGTTGTCAATCATTTGGCTCTATCTGGGTCCAATGCTGAAGGTGGAGGAGGATCCTGTGGGTGGAGAATATGGGAAGAAAAGAGGTACTGACCACAGATTGGCCTCAGGGTGCACTATCTATGAGAAAGCTGAACATGCCACACTGTCAATACTCATTCTTGAAGCATGCCTTTGGGAGATTATTATGCTAGATGAGTCTCTGTCCCTTTGCCTACCTTGATTTACGGTAAAAAAGAAAAGCCTTCTAGGGCCTCCCTGGTGGAGCAGGCGGTTGAGCGCTAGGCTATGAAGCTGTCTGCAGCCTCTGCAGCGCCTGTTCGATTCTGGCCGTCTGGCGAGGGTCCCACATGGCTTGCTGCAGACCTCTCCTGCTGCACCCGCTGCTCCCCTCAGCAGTGTATTTCGTCAGTCTGCCTGTTCTGTCCCCACTCTGTCTCTGGTGAATCCTCGCACCCTCCAGCAAATCTGGCCCGAACTCAGGTTCTTGTATAAATAGATAAATAAATCTTAAAAAAAAAAAGAAAGAAAGAAAGAAAAGAAAAGCCTTTTATTAGTATAGCTTGAAGTTTTGCCAGGCCCTGGTTGGGGAGGTAATGAGAAGAAAGGTATCTTATTTGCTCTCCGTCAGGTATTAGCAGTGTTTGTGCTCTGAGGGAGTGTGGCTAGGACTCCTCTTTTCATCCTTGCACTTTGTACGCCTTTGTTTGACATGAATTTCCTTTCTCCAGACTTCTTCAGATCCCCACTTAGGTGTCTAATAGGTGACTCAAATTTCACAGGTCCCAAGCTAAACTTGATTTCCCCCACCCCCACCTTAATAAATGTTATCCCAACTCCAAGTCATCCTTGGACTCATCCTTATCCGCTTCTCACACTCCATGTCCAATCCATTGGCAAATTGTGTCAGCTTTACTTAGCTTTGCCTTTAAAATATATATTGAATCAACCTACTTTTCATTGCCTTTACGGTTGCCACCCTAGTTGACACAGCCATCATCTCTCACTTGGCTAATGCAGTGGTCTCCAGTCTGGTCTCCCTGTTTCTTCTCTCACCTCCTGTAATTTATTATCTACACCACAGTCAGAGGGTGTTTTTAAAAGGTCAGTCTGACATTGTCAATTCCTAGATCAAAACACTCTAATGATTTCCCATCACAATTAGGAAAAAATACCAAGTTCTTACCCTAAAAGAGGCCTTTTAAAATTTGACCTCTCTTGGGCCTCCCCTGATGGCGCAGCGGTTGAGCGCTGGGCTGCGAAGCTGCCCGCAGCCTCTGCAGCACTGGTTGATCCCCGGCTGCTGGTGAGGGTCCCACGTGGCGAGACAGACCTCTCCTGTCTCGCCCGCTGCTCCCCTCAGCAGTGTACTTCGTCAGTCTGCCTGTTCTGCTCCCCGTTCTGGCTCTGGTGAATTCTTTCACCCTCCCGCGCTTCTGACTGTACCCAGTGCTTGTATAAATAAATCTTTAAAAAAATAAAATAAAATAAAATTTGACCTCTCTAGCCTGTCTCCTACCACTCTTCCTTTAGCTCACTTTGCTTCACTGACTTCCTTTTCTGCTTTCAAACATGTCAAGTACCTCCAGGCCTTTGTATTTTCTGTCCCTCTAGCCTAAAATACTTTTCTCCCAAATATCCAAATGATTCACATCCTCAGTTCCTTTCTCAGGTGGGTCTTCCCAGAACCTACTGTCTACCACCCCATCACTTACTACCTTATTAACCGGCTCTGTTTTACTTTATAAAACTGAGCAGATTATATTACATGTGAAATTGTTTGTTATCTATTTCTCATCAGAATGCAAGCTTTGTGAGGGCAGAAATATTGTCTGTTTGATTTACTTTTATATCCTCAGTCCTAGAAAAGTGTCTGCGCACAATAAGAGCTCAATAAATATCCACTAAATAAGTCAATGATTATGTGGGCAGGCCCCAAATTGGCAGCCTAAATTGGGTGCACCCTAAGATTCACATATGTCTTGAGTCAGTCCAGAGAAGACTCTCTACGAGATGGGTCCATTGGGGAACTATTAACTGAGAAGCCCAAGGAGCCTCTCGAGAAAGACTTCACCCTAATGAAAGAAAGAATGAGTATAAAGTTTCCTCCTAGCCCTCACAGTTGAAACAGAAAGAGATTTTGAGTACAACTCTCAGATTGTCATTAATGAGGACATTTTAAAATAAAATAGAACAGAAACCTAATTCAACCTACATGAAACAAGAAAAAAAAAATTGTATTGGTTGAAAAGTCTGGGAGAGAGAATATGATGCTCAAAAGGACCAGGATTGTGTCTGTTTCATCTCTGTTTATTTTTGTCTCTGCAATTTCCCCATCTGTCTCATCCTCTCCTGTTATGGACTGTGTCTTCTCCATATTCTGGCAAACATGGTCACCAGCAAACACAGTTTAGTGAAGAGAACTTCCATCTCTAGGAGTTCATGGATCTATCCCAGGGAACATTTCTGATTGGCTTTTATGGTCCAATCACTACTGCACTGCTAGGAGAATAGATATTCTGTGATTGGCCAGCTCTAGTTCACATGCTCTTACTGTGTGCAGGACACTTTCCTGAGATCAGGAAAAGATAGATCTATAACCAGATGAGGGGGAATGGGAGACCTAGATGGAAACATGAAAAACCAAATAATAACAATTACAATGACCAAACAATAGGCCATTTCCTGGTCATCTTCTGATCTAGTTCCCAGGACTAATACTTGAGTTTTAAGCAGAAAGGGCTTTGTAAGAATAAGTGCAAAACAACATTTGTTTTGCTAAAATCTCTGTGGGGCATTGTATACATAGGCCACATCAGAAGCATTGGTTTTAGTAGTTTTGCATGGGTGGGAGGAAGCTTTGTGACAGCAACAGCAGCAGCCACCTCAATGCATCAATGCCTCTGTTATGGGCATCAGAAGCCTCAAAAGCAGATTATCCCCACGGGGAGTTAGCGAAGGAAGGGAGGAAATGGTGGAAGCCACTGGGAGGTAAAAGGATTCTGTTAATGAACCTATGTGACAGACCTCTGAGAGACTCGCAGAATAGTTGTGTCAGTGAAAGTCTTTGAAGAGGGACAAATACAGGTAGGGGCAGAGCCAGAGAAATCCCTTTTTGTGATTATATGGTGAACTTGATTATATGTCCAGTCTATTTCCCAGGTCTCCAGGAAGTCCACCTAAGACAGAAATGTAAAGAATAGAAGCAGAGGTGCTAGCACCATGCTGAAGTCACAAAAAAACTATGAAACTCTGCCTCTCTTCCAGGGCAGAGGGCTAATGGGTCCTGGATCCACTGGCACAGCTGGGCTGAGCCATAGTGCGAACCCACCTAGCCATATTGATTCTGGAGATATTTTTCCCACTCTGATTTTATCTTCATCTCCTCTGTTCTTCCTTCCTTGAATGAAGCCCAGTCATAGAACAACACCACTGTTGGACCAGAGCTCTCCTCACACTGCCTCACTTGGATTGGCCCTCAGCATCTTCGCATTTACCTGACATTCAGATGCCAGACCTTATCTGTGTCCTCCCATTAGGCTCTACACCTTGGATTCAGACCTTGGCTTCACCCTCATCACTCACCGTAACTAGCTCCCCGGTCATTCATTCTAGCTTTCCTATTTACCTGCTGGCCCAGCCGAGCTGGGAGTCCTAGCTTGCCTTGTTTGGCAGCCACCCATGACTTAGCACTTACACTGTCCTTCCACCCTATTCCCCTTGTCACTTGAATGCTTTCTCTCCCCACCCTTAGAATATAAAGATACTGCTCGTGTTGATAACTAATGTCTTCATATTTCAGTAGCTTGTCCGTCTGAAGGAACCTTCATAACCTCCTCTCGCAATCCATTCCACTGTCTAATCACACTGATAGTCAAAGTTCTTCCTTCTGTCATACCATTCAGTAGAAGCCCGAGTGCTGCTGAGCAATAATCTTTCTAAATGTCATCCACCTGGGAGAGATGAGCACTGTGATTCTCAGGGTATGTACTATTTACAATATGCCCAGAAGCAGAAACACCTGTTAGAGATGGAGACCGTGGTCCCCTGGACATATGTCATTGATAGGCCCTGGGAACTAGTCACTCCCCCAACTCATTGGGGCAAAATGTAGAGCCAATGGAGTGACTTTGTGGCTCCTGGGCAGTTGAGATTCTTGAGGAAGGAACCTCTCACTGGAGGTGGAGGAAAGTACCATTCTGGAGCCAGACGGGCGCAGTGAGATTACTCAACTAATGTCCAGTCAGGTGCCTGGCAAAAGAGCTCTTTATTCACTCATTTTCACTTCTCTCCATTTCAACTGTCACCCCTGCCCTGCTCAAGTCCAGGCACCCACTCCTCCTGCCCAGACAACTGCAGTCACTTCTGATTGTTTTCCCTGCCATCACTCTTGCCTTCCATCTCATTTTCTCACAGCAGTGAGGAAAGATCACAGAGTGATCTTTTAAAAATGTAAATCAGACCACATCACTCTCCGCTGAAAACTCTTCAAAAGCTTGTCATTTCACTTGGAATAAAATCTGAACTCCTTCTCATGACTGAGAATGTCCTCCTGGATCTTACCGGGATCAGGTCCCTGCCCATTTCCAAGACCTCTTCTGGAGCTGCTGTGTCCCTTGCTCACTATGCTCCAGATACTGAATTTATTTCATCTCCTCCTACATGCTGAACTCTTCATTCTCTTGAGGGTCTTTGCCTGGAATGCTCTTTCCAACTTTTCTCAAGGCTGGATCCATCTCAGTTTTTAGTTCTCAGCTAAAATGTCACCTCCCTAGAAAGGTTTTCTCTGCCCACCCTTGCCAAAGAATTTTTCTTGCCTAGTGTTTATTTCCTCCTTTAACATGATCACAATTGCAACTGCTTGATTTGTCTATTTACTCAAAGTTGATCTTCCCCACTAGACAATAAATTCCAAAAGGACAGTGTCATAATGTCCCCAGCCTTAGCACAGTATTCAGCATATAGCAGGCACCCGAGAATAAATGTTGAATTAATGTTTATAGCAAGTACCCAGTACATAATTTTAGAATGAATGAAAAGGTAGAGTGGAGGGCATTGAAAGGTTCGGTGCGGTAAAGAAAAGGAGAGCCAGGCTAAATTTCTCAAAGGGAGGGAAAGTTTATTGCACCAGGGGCGGACCTCACACACCCAAGGTGGGGGTCAGTGAAGCAGCGCATGTTGTTAGTGGGAAGCAGGGTTTTATAGGGTAAAGAGGGGTCAGGTGGGAAGTTGGGTTCATATGGCGGGAAAAGTTTGTAGGGCGCGAAAAGGTTTGTGGGGCAGGTAGAGGTTCTTTGTCTGAGAAGAGACTCGTAGTGGAAGGGGGGAGGCTCATTGTCTGAGTCCTCCAGGCAGGTATCCCCATTCCTGCCCCCCAGGTGGGCTTCCTGGTAGGCTTTTGCATTCCGGCCTCCTGCCTTTCAGGCATCCCATATTAAAGAGAAAAAAAAAGAATATTGTCAATTCTATGCTCATCAGTTTGATAACTTAGATGAAATGGACTGATTCTACGAAAGATCCAGCTACCAAACTTCACACAGGGAACACAGATCATCTGTAAAAGCCTAATATCAATTAAAGGAATTGAATCAACAATAACCTTCCAGAAGAGAAAGCATCAAGTTCAGATGGCTTCACCAGTGAATTCTACCAAACATTCGAGGAAGAAAAGATATCAATTTTCGAAACAACATGTTTCGAAAGTTAAAGCAGGGGAAACACTTCTGAATTTGTTCTATGAGGCCAGTATTACCTTCATATTAAATCCATTCAAAGTCATTACAAAAAAGGAAAGCTACAGACCATCATCTCTCATGAACATTAATCTTCCCAATTTGACCTGTAGATTAAACACAATCCTAGTCAAAACCCCAGAGTGTTACTTTGTGGATATTGACAAACTGATTGTAAAGTTTATATGGAAGGACATATGATCCAGAATAACCAACACAATGTTGAAAAAGGAGGAGGAGGAAGAAAGGGGGGCAGGAGGAAGAGGAAGAAGTCAGAGGACTGATACTATCTAAGTTCAAGACTTCAAATAATGGAGACAAGGTGAAGTTGGGAAAAGAATAGACAAAAAGATCAATATAACATAATAGAGCATCCAGAAATAGGCCCCTTCAAACATACTCAACTGATCTTTGACAAAATATAAAAGCAATTCAATAGGAAAAAAAAGAGTCTTTTCAACAAGTGGTACTGTAACAGCTGAACATACACAAGCAAAAAAAAAAAAAAGGGAATCTAGACATTGACCTTATATTTAACTCAAAGTGGATCTTAAATCTAAATGCAAAATACAAAATTATAAAACTTGTAGATGCTAACATAGGAAAAAATCTAAGCGACCTTAGATTTGGAAGTCACTTTTTAGCTATAACAGCAAAAGCATGGTCCATGGGGGGGAATGGCAAACAGGTTTTCCATTAAAAATAAAAACTTCTCTGTGAAAGACACTGTCACAAGAATGAAAAAACAAGCCAGAGACTGGGAGAAAATATTTGCAACACACATATCTGGTAAAGAGCTGATGTCCAAATATAAAAGAACCCACCCTTAAAGCTCAACAATAAGAAAACAACCCAATTTAAAAATGGGCAAAAGGTCTGAAAAGACACCTCATCAAAGGAGATATACAGATGGCAAATTAGCATATAAAAAGACATTCAACATCATGTGTCTTCAGGGAACTGCAAATTGAAACAATGAGATACCACTCACTGTGCACCTATGAGAATGGCTAAAATCCAAAACACTAACACCAAATGCTGGCAAGGATGTGGAGCAACAGAAACTCTAATTCCTTGCTGATGGGAAGGTAAAAACGGGACAGCCACTTTGGAAGGCAGCCTGGTAGCTTCTCACAAAGCTCAACACACTCTTACCAGACAATCCAGCAATCAAATTCCTTAGCATTTTCTTTTTTTAAAAGATTTATTTTTATTTATTTATTTATTCATTCATTCATTGATTCATTTATTTATTTATACAAGCACTGGGTACAGTCAGAAGCGCGGGAGGGTGAGAGAATTCACCAGAGCCAGAGCAGGGAGCAGAGCAGGCAGAAGGACCGAAGTACACTGCTGAGGGGAGCAGCGGGCGGCAGGAGAGGTCTGTACGCCATGTGGGACCCTCCTCCGGTGGCCGGGGAGCAGCCAGGAATCGAATCGGTGCTGCAGAGGCTGCGGCCAGCTTCGCAACCCAGAGCTCAACTGCTGCGCCACCGGGGAGGCCCCCTTAGCATTTTCTTAATGAACCCAAATTGAAGTCCGCACAAAAACCTACCTGCACACAATATATATGGCAACTCTTTCATAATCGCCAAAACTTGGAAGCAACCAAGATATCTTTCAATGGATAAATAGATAAAGAGTGTTACATTCATGAAGACAATGGACTATTATTCAGTCATGAAAAGAAATGAACATTCAAGCTACAAGAAAGCATGGATATCCCTTAAATGCAAACCTTCACGTGAAAGAAGTCACTCTGAAAATACTACAGTCTTCATGATTCCAATTATATAACATTCTAGAAAAGACAAAACTAGAGAGAGTAGAGAAATTAGTGGTTGCCAGGGACTAGTAGTAAAGGGGGTGTAAGGGGGAGGCATGAATAGGTGGAGCCTGGGGGATTTTTAGGACAGTGAAACCAGTCTGTATGATACAGTAATAGTAGATACATGTCATTATCCATTTGTCAAAACTCATAGAATGTACAACACAAAGAGTGAACTCTAATGTAAAGCATGGACTTTAATTAATAATGGACTTGGTTCATCAGTTGTAACTAATGTACCACACTAATTCAAGATGTTAATACCAGAGGCAAGTGTGTGCAGAAGGAGAGGGAGTATATGGGAATTCTCTGTGCTCTCAGCTCAATTTTTCTGAAAACCTAAAAATTCTCTAAAAAATAGTCTATTAGTTTTCAAAAGTAGAGGGAATGTGTGAGAAACAGTTCTGGAAGGTGCAAGTGAGGAGACAGACGCTTCTGGCATTGAACGGGAGATGGAGGTTGATGGTTAAAGGGACAGTTAGGCTCTGAAAGAGCTGCATAAATCCTCCTCCCACTAAATCCTGAAGGATGTGCTAGACTCCAGTACTGCTCTTCACCCCCACTTGCAATGCAGGATTTATACAGCAGCTAAATCCTATTTGGACATTCTCAGACAGAGAGAGAGAGAGAAATGAAGTAGAATTCATTTTGCAGCTTTGGTGGAGAACTTCCATTCCATTAAAGTGTGCGATATTTGCATGTGTCTTGGTTCTTACACCCTTCTGTCTCATTGGAAATAAATAAGGCAAATACATTCCACACTGCAGTTTTAACAACTGGTACCTTGTGTTCTCCTTATCAGAGCTATTTGTAAATACCTAGGGATTCTTGGAGTCACATGTTAGAAAGAAATCAGATTCGTGGGAGAATTTCAGGTGGGGCCAGTGCGGAAATTTCCCCCAGGCTTCTTATTCAGTCTCATCTTTTGAGTAGCAGGAAATTGAGGAACAATAGAAGGAGAAGCATGGACAGGTTTGATTTCCAGAGTTTGTTTTTTCGCGATGCTGGGTCATAATTGGTTACAATTCTGACAGATGGTTGAGGAGGGAGGCAAGTCACACAGCCAGATAAGACCGGATGAGACCTGCTTCTGGACCCACAGTCCTTAGATAGCCGGAGGGGGAGGAGGCTGACTGTGGTGGGTTGCCCAGGCCTTCCCAAAACAGAGGAGGTGACTAGAGCTGGCAAAGCTTGAAGCCTCTGTTAAGAGAAAAGCAGCTGAGTGAGCTGTTTATTCAACAGGCACTAAAAATGAAGTTTGGCACCTTGTGTGAGAACTTCCAGCAGCTTGAAGCAAGCTGATTCATTTTTTCAAATAAAACTTTATCATTGTACTGTTTATTTCATAGTGAGATAATAACACCTTATATTTATGAACTGTCTTATAGCTTGTGAGAGACCACACTACTTCACATACTTCAAAAGCTGAGAGACACTAGATCAGGACTATGTCCTCTAAGGCTGAAATGCCTTCACTCTCACCCTGGGCATGGAGGGAAAGGGTCAGGAGGGATTGGGCCCAGGCAGTAGCAGTGGCATTGTTAGGTGGGGAAAGGATGTCCTAAAGCTAATTCCATACAGGCTTGTGGACTCCACCCCCACCCCAGGCCAAAGCCAAAGACACCGGAACTCCAAATCCCATCACCACCAAAGGGAAGGTGGCTGGGACCTGAGGGTGGGGCTAAGCAGCCAGGTTGGTATAAAGCCAGACACATGGGCTTTGGAGGGGTCCCCCATTTTGGCTCTCCGCCAGCTGGCAGCATCCAGCCAACTCTGAGAGTGCTTTTTGGATTTCCAGGTCATCGGATCGGGTAGGATGCATTAAAGACTTTATTTCCATATTTTCTCCCTGAGTTGTACATTTTCCGTATTTCCTTTTCCCTTGTAAATAAACCTTTTATTAACCTTTTGTGTGTGCCTGTAGTGGAGTATTAGTAAATCCCTTTTAAGCGCGCGGGTGAGGACCCACAGCCAGGCAACCCGTTCAATATCGGGGCTGCTCTATAACAGCTTCACAACCACACAGCTTCCCTGGATTCTCTTCAGAGTCTCTTAAGTCCAGGATTCTTTTCCTTATGGAGCAGGACTACCTCGTAAGCTCGGGCCAGTTGTCCAATGCCCTATGTCCACTTGAGGAAGCCAGTGGGAGCTGAAGACTTGGGTTCAAGGTCCACTTGCTAAGTCAAGAGTCCTGTGAAGGTCTGAATCTGCTTAGGGGTGAGGATAGCTTTCTTCTCATTCCCAGTAAGAAGTGTTTCTAACTCTAGTAAATGAAGCCTATTTAATTCTAATGTGTTTTGGCCAGCGGTGGCCCTCGGGGAGAGATCTGTAGGTGTGTGTGGTGAGAGGACCCAGCTCCCTTTAATAACCCAACCTCCAAGGCAAGATAATGTGGTGTTTGCAAAGTAGGAACCCACTCTGTCTGACATGAGCTAGCTCTGTCACACAAGTAATCTACTCGTTTACATCTCCAGGCCTCCATTTCCTCATCTGGAAATGGGGGAGCCAGAGTACCTGGTTTTTGAGAACTGCTGAGACATATAACTCCAGGGAACACCATTTACATTGTTCCTTGAGCGCTAAACACTATGGGCAGGGAGAGGGGGAGGAGGTAATGGGGTGGGAAGGGGATGGATGAGGGAAGGGCTAAACGTTCCCCTGTCATGTTTAAGCCAAATGCTGCAGCTTGGTTGAGTTCTCTCATATTGGAGGCCAGTTTGCTGTGCTCTCCACCTTTAGTTCACAAAACTCATCCCTTCTCCATCCCACAGTATATCCTGTTGTGCTATACACACCCTCAAAATGTTTTAGCACTTATTTATGGTCCTTATTAGACCATGACCCCTTCGAGGGCCAGGTGATAGGCTCTTTTTCTTATCTGTCTGGCAGTCGCCCTCTGCCAGCACCCCACCCCGACACCACACACACAGTCTGTGTGGCTCCTCTAACCCATCAGAGGCTTTATGACTGTTTGCCCCCACTCTCCCTCTATAAAAACCTAACTCTGCAGAAAAAGATTGGGGGGGAGGAGGGTACTGCAAAGACCACCAGGAACCATCCATTTTCCATCAAGCCCCTTTGGTTCCAGGGGAGCCCCTTCTGACATCCCCTCCACCACAGAGGTCGGGTGCAGCAGGTTGGAGGGTTAGAGATGAACTGATCTCTAAAGTCTCTTCTGTTTCCAGCTTCCTATGAATGCATCCTAGTTGCCCTTAGTAACCAGCAATGCATAAATTTATGAATGCATCTAACCCTTCTAAAAAGGTATTTATACATACTTTCAGCTTACGCTAACTCTTGAGGATAATGAATTCCATACATTTGTTTCCTGGTGCATAAAATCACATTTATTTGTGTTTTTATAAATGTATCTCTTTCAAAACCCTGAGTGGGCTCTAATAGAGTCTCCTAGATGTCGTGACCACATCTGCATTCACTATCTCTGTGGGCCTCCTCCAGCTCTGCTGTGTCTTTCTGCATACAGAATTTTGAAGCAGGCGTTCTTGCTGCAAGAGGAGGAATAGGTCGTTCCTGAACAAGCCCAGGCTTTGCTTGCCTGTTTTGACCACAGTGGTAGGTGGCTAACTGGCTTAAAAAAATTTCCTCTGTGAGAATTGTTTCTGCAGGTTTCTTTGGTTTTGGGTTTTGGTGGGGTTTTTTTGGTTTTTAGTTTTTGTTTTTTTGCTCATTCCTGTCCAACTTCTTCCCTCTCAGCCAGTGTTGAAGTGGGTTTTGAAAAATGGGAAACACATCTCAAAAAGGCTAGACAACTCTCCAGGATCCTGGAAGGATCTTTAACTATATTCCAAGAACAGCTAATTCTTTAGGATACAGTGTTTTCTCTTTGGGACCCTAGATGAGCAAGGAAAACAGGAAAAAGCAACAAGATCATCCACCATCCAGAAAAGATTCAGCATTAGAATTGCACAGTTGGCAAAGCAACTACAAAAGAAAGGGAGTGCTGTGAAGAAAAGAGAAGGCAGCTGGCATGCACAGGACCTGTATTGGCTACTGAGCCACACTGTTGAATTGCTTGGTGGCTATTACCTCAGTTTTCCCATCTGTCTTATGGGTAAGTATGAAGATAAATAATACAGCAAAAAAAATTAAAGAGGATGGCTTCTGGTACATGCAAGAAAATTTCTTTTTTGTTGCTGCCTCGATCCATTCAATGCAAGGCAGCAAGGGGCACGATAATTGGCCAAGGACACTGCCCAAATAGTTTATCAGACAATTGACCTGCTTGATGCTCTAGTAGAGGGAGTAGAAATTGCAAGAAAGGTAGGGATACAACCTAGGAGGGAGGAGGGTTAAAAGAGCAGAAAAAGGAAAGTAGGAGAAGAATACAAAAAAAAACCTGCAGTCTTACAGCAGAGAAGGGGAAGGAAGAGGGGTCAAAACAGGGGAGGGGAGAGAAGAGGGGACTGTGGTCATATTGTTAGGGGGAAAAGGGTGTCCTAAAGCTAACTCCATACAGGCTTTGTGGACTCCACCCCCACTCCAGGCCAAAGCCAAAGACACTGGGAACTCCAAATCCCATCACCACCAAAGGGAGGGTGGCTGGGACCTGAGGGTGGGGTTAAGCAGCCAGGTTTGGTATAAAGGCCAGACACGTGGGCTTTGGAGGGGATCCCCCATTTTGGCTCTCCGCCAGCTCGCAGCATCTGGCCAGCTCTGAGAGTGCCTTTGGGTTTCCAGGTCGGCGGATCGGGTAGGACGCATTCAAGACTTTATTTCCCTATTTTCTCCCTGAGTTGTACGTTTTCCTTATTTCCTTTTCCCTTGTAAATAAACCTTTTATTAACCTTTTGTGTGTGCCTGCAGTGGAGTATTAATAAGTCCCTTGTAAGCACGCGGGTGAGGACCCACAGCCAGGCAACCCGTTTTATTTTATATCGGGATTGCCTATAACTATGGAGCATGGTGCTATGTGGTGGGAGAACTAGGGGGACTACATCTGAGGGGAGAAATCAAATACTGTCCAAAAATGAACAATGATACAAGAAAATAAATTTAATAAAATTAGAAAAAAGGAACATCGAGAGAGCCTGCAGAAGGACCCTTGCTGGAACCCTTGCCCTGGGGCCCTTAAACCTCCACCCAAATTAGTGAAGTCTACCCAGAGGACTTGCTGAGTACTGGGGATGAGGACACTTCTTTTGGAAATCAAGGAAGGGACTGAGGTTGTGTCTGGTGTTCCCGTCACACAAAGCCCCATGCAGAGGCAGAAGCCAGAAGCAGAGTGGGGAGCAGAGGAAAAGAAGTCCTCCTCAATGGCTGACCGCCTCCATTGCACTGAGCTCCTCCTTGGGACCTTTCCAGCCAGTGTCTTTCTGGCCAGGAGACTAGACTCTGGGGTCCCATTCTCTTTCGCCCCAGCAGACCCCCCCATCCCCCAAAGCACGCTCCTGGAGCTCTGCTAAAAAGAGGAGGGCGGGGGTGAGAAGCATCATACAAAAGATCCTGTATGGCCCCTTTTCTTGCACAAAGGTGAGAGTGACCTTAATTTGGTTAACTAAGGGAAGCCACTCAAGGGATTTTCTTTTGCCATAACAAAATAAAGTAAATGAAAATATGTGAGCTGAAGTGACATGCAGATTTGACTCAAACCATTCTTAAATTACCACCTCAAAAGCCCCCAGAACCTCTCAAAGAAACCCATGCAGCTGTCAGATTTTGCCCCCCTCTCCCAGCGCTGCAGTCTTTCACCCACAGACTGGGTTAGTGCGAGAGGGTGGGAGGAAGTGGGCAGGGGAGCACAAACAGTATTTATGAAGAGACTTCCATATTACTCTAAAGAACAGACAGGCCCCTGAACAGCAGCCAGAGGCTGCCACTGCAGTTTGCTCAAGATCTGGACGCCCTGGTCCTGCTGATCTCTCTCTTCTCAGAGGCCGGGGAGCAGGCACGCTGGTGGCATTTCTTCGCGCAAAATCTGAGATATGACAGTGATGTAGGGCAGCCATTGCTGTTAAGGAATTCAAAGGGGAAGGACCATTTCACGTAGGAAGCACACAACAGCCTCAGCAGTCTGCGCTCCCCTGCCTGTCTCCCCTTCGCCCCACCCCTTCCTCTCCTCCTGCTTTCCCTAGAATCCTGAACTGAGATGGACGCTGCTACTCCCACAGCTGGCCTCTGACAACCCAGTGTTTCCCTATCTAAGCTAGCCAGTCATGGAAAAATCCCTCAGTTCAACAGAGATAAGGTTGGAATTTGAAATCAAAGGCAAACACGTAGAAAAGGAAGGATTGACAGCACAGCATTCTTTGGCTAAAGCCACAAAAATCTGTTCACAGCTTATAGGCCACCGGCCCCAGTTCCTTTTCCTCACTTAAAACAGCGGTAAAGACACATATGTATATGACCCTAAGCAAATGCATCAACTGCCACCATAAATGAACCATAGTACCTCGTGATCTTAACATCATCCACGGAACTAAGAAATGCTTTTCATTCTGAGTCTTACGGTTCCAACTGAATCAACTGTTGGGACCCTGTCCCCCATCCTGTGTGCTGTCGGATTCACACTTGGATGAGCATCCCCACGGCTCCTTGGCTAGTTTTTACTTTTGTGTTCTACATCTATGGTACAAGGTTTAATCTGCTCAGAGAGGGCTAGTGAAGGTGGTGAGTCCCCAAAGGTGACAAATCTGCCATTTACTGTGGGGAGACATCAGGGGCTCCAAGAAGCTAGTTAATCCGTGTACCAGTAGATTCTGATTTCTACTAAAATTCAAATAACCCTGGGGGTTTTACTCTTTTCTTATCAATCACTCATATCTCAGAGAAAATATATAACTTCATTCTTCAACAAATAATTTTGAACTTTGTGCCAGACACAAGGTTAAGGGAGAAGTTGGAAATTCAAGAGAATCTCAAAGAAGAACTGGGGTAAGAAAAAAAGAGGGGCTGGGCTCCTGGGTTCCTTCTTCCTGGAAATCTCATTTATTTGCTCAACTTGTATTTTTTTGTAGCTACTATTTGTGAGACACTAGGCACTAGGGATAGGCAATGAATATGAACAAAACAGACAAAAATCCCTGCCTTCATGAATCTTACATGGTAGTGGGGATAGGCCATAAACTGGTAAGGAAAATATATAGTATATTAGATTGTTCTAAGTACTGTGGGGAAAAATTAAGCAGGATATGGAGATAGAGATGTCAGACTTGCTATTGTAAATAGGGAAGGGGAAGAGGAGGCCTCTTTGAGAGTGTGGCATTTGAGCTAAGACTTAAAGGCAACCGGGGAATTACTTTGGGTGAATAGCTTCAGAAGCAGAAGGAAGCAGCAGGGTCAAAGGTCCGGGGGTGGTAGTCACCTGGCAGGTCCTTGGAAGAGCACAAAACCCACATGCCTGGATCAGAATGCTCAAGGGGGAAAGTGGCAGGAGATGAGTTTGGAGAGGTAATAGCGGAGCAAGAAGTCAGACCACGAGGACTTAGCAGGATGGACGGCTTAGGCTTTCACTCAGAGTGAGGTGGGAAGCCATAGGAAAGTTGCAAACAGTGTAAGACCTGAGTTCACCAGATCATTTTTTAAAATTAAAAAAAAAAATGGTGGCATCATATGTCTGAATAAGTAGGATGCCATATTTCTGAATCATATACAGTGTTGTAAACCAATGTTAGCTTAATTTAAAAAAAATTACTTGAAAATGGTATATATCTACATGATGAAAAAAATCAAGGAGTAACATAAACATATGTAATTAAAAACAAAACTCTCCTGCCATCTTCCTATCTATCCCTGCCAGACCCTTTCTCTGAAGATAAAAACTATTTTTAGTGTATTGAATAAACTTTAAGTAAAAGATTTTGTGTGTATTTGGGGTGTCTCTGTGTGTGTGTGTGTGTGTGTGTGTGTGTATACAGAGAGAGAGAGGCCTATTTCCTTTTCTAGTTACACAAATGGAATTACATATTTTACATAGCTCATAACTTAGAGATTAATCCATATTGGTTCATATGAAATTATTTCATCTCACTCTTTTTTAATGGTTGCATAGCATTACACTGTATATCACATTGTATTAAACCAGTTCCTTATTGGTGGATATCTAAGGTGTTTCTAGAGAGGAGATAGTATTATAAATAATACTGCAATGAATATACTAATAAATTTCTCTTTAGGCACAATAATAACAGTTAACATTTATTGAGTATTTACTATGTGCTAGGTACTATTCTAAGTATTTTACTGCTTTAATTCTTTTTATCCTTACAACAAACCTATGACTTACCATAGATGGTATGTTTGTGTCCCCCTCCCAAATTTTTATGCTGAAAACCTAAAAGCCATAGGTCTTAATGTATAATATGATGGTATTAAGAAATATGACCCTTGGAAGGTGACCAGGTCATGAGGGAAGAATCTTCATGAACAGAATTAGTGCCCTTAGAGACCCCTTGTCTCTCTCACTATATAGGGACATCATTGGAAGTTGGCCCATCTGCACCCCTGAAGAAGGTCCTTTGTCATCAGAAGCTGAGCATACCAGCAACTTGGTCTTGGAGTTCTCAGCCTCCAGAACTGTGAGAAACAAATTTCTGTTCCTAATAAACTACCCAGTCTATGGAATTTTGTTTTCACAGCCCAAATGGACTAAGACAGTACTAACATTGACTCCTTTTGCAGATAAGGAATCGGACGCTTAAAGGGGTTGAGGAAATTTCCCAAGGTTTCAAAGCTAAGTCGGAGAGAAAGAAATAGTATGCAGGGCATCTGACTGCAGAGCCTGTGTTCTTAGCCACTGTGCTCTGTAAGTGGAACGGTTTGGTGGAAAGAAACATACTTTAACAATCATAGTGGCTAAAGTGCTTATTCCTTTTTCTCCAACACTGCTGGTGGGAATGCAAACTGGTCCAACCATTATGGAAAGCTGTGTGGAGATTCCTCAAACTACTAAAAATGGAGCTACCATGTGACCCAGCAATTCCACTCCTAGGGATCTACCCAAAGGACACAAATACATTAATTCAAAAGGACACCTGCACCCCTGTTTATTGCAGCACTATTTATAATAGGTAATTATGGAAACAAAACAAATTCCCGAAAAAAAATGACCCGATCAAGACAATGTGATCCGTATACACGATAGAATATTGCTCAGCAATCAAAAAAATAAACTTATGTCATTTGCAGCAACATGGATGGAGCTGGAAGGGATTATGGTCAGAGAAATAAGACAGAAAGAAAAAGAAAATTATTGGATGGTTTCTTTCACTAGTAGGAGGAATGTAGGGGAACTATAAATCAGAGACATTCTGCAGGGGAGGGAGAGGGATCAAAACAGGGGAGGAAGAGCACAAGGGACTATGGTGATGGTGCACTGGTAAATTGGTGGTGGGAATTTTACAGAGACTACACCTGAGATGAGAAAGCAAACACTGTACAAAAAGTAAGAATGATGTAAAATATATATAAAATAATAAAAAAGAAATAAAGTACTTACTCCCTGACACCTTCATAAACAGCAGATATTATCAACCTTTTAAAATATTTGCTAGCTCAGTAGGTGAGGAAAGAAGTATCTTCCTGTTTTGACATGTTCTCTTTTGCTTAGGAGGAAGGTAGAACATCTTTTTATATGTGAATTTGCCATTGGCATTTCTTTTCTATTTACTGCCTGTTTGCTACTTGGTCTTTGGGTTTTTGTGTTTTTTGTTTTTTTTCCTCACTTGTTGATTTTTTTGAGCACTTTGGAAATTAGTCCTTTGTCGTAAGTGTTGCAAACATGCTGGTGTAGTTTGTTTATGTATTTTTTTGTTTTAAGTTTTTATGCAGTCCCATTTGTCATTTTTAAAATGATTTGTTGTCATCTTAAAATTATGTATATTTAAATTTCCTTTTACAGAATTACACATACTTAAATACTTTGTTATTTTCTTTTAGTACTTTTAAAATTTCATTTTTATATTAAAATCTCTGATTCATCTATAATTAATTTTGATGTAGAGTGAGTTAGAGTTCAGTTAGCCTGTTATGCAAATATAATTTTTGAATAATCCATCTTTTCCTCCATTAATTTGACGTGCCCTATTTAACATACAGTAATTTCTCACATGTAATCAAAAACTGTTAATAGACATTGATTTTTTTCCTCAAGAACCCAACTGTTTTCAGGTAACATCATAATATATTTTAACATCCCATAGACTTGGTTCCTCTTCATATGCTCTTTACAGAACTGTCCTGACTTTTTACTTATTCTTAGTTCCTTGAGTTGCAGTTTCTCCTTTTGCCATCTGTCCTCACCAAGAAGCCTTGTTTTCCATACCATCCAAGTGTTGCCGTTAATTCAACAAAAAGTTAACTGAGCATTGTCAATTGACAGATACTATGTTAGAAACAAAGGATGTAATGGTGGATAAGTACAGTCTTTACCCTCATGAAAACTCATACTCTACTGGCAATATAGAGGAGTCACCAAATAATTAAGTGGTTGGTGCATTTGTGGTTGGTGCATTTCCTGAGAGAGGCATAAATACTATAGATCCCTGCAGAAAAGTAACAAATCTCAGACTTGGGAGGATGGGACAGGTCAGGAAAGAGGTGTCTTTCGTGGCACATGAAAGGAGATTCCAGAAGGGGCAAGCCTTCTATGTCAACATCAGAAACACAATGATTGGACAGATCAGATCACAAGGAGTGTTTAGTTGTGGCCAGAGGACGCAGGGTGTGTGAGAATTGTTGGGAGGGGGTGGGAGAAGTGACACATAACCGTAGATGCAGGAGCTGGGTCCTGTGTAGAGGGTCTTGAATACTGTACCACGTAGGCTGGA
The DNA here is from genome assembly GCF_964194135.1 of Talpa europaea. Classification (NCBI taxonomy): domain Eukaryota; kingdom Metazoa; phylum Chordata; class Mammalia; order Eulipotyphla; family Talpidae; genus Talpa; species Talpa europaea. The sequence goes on from NC_140081.1 coordinate 66,483,002, forward strand.
CTATATCCAGTGGGCAACATAACTCAGTTGAAATTGTTCATCAAGAGTGATGTGATCGTATTGTTATTTTAGCATAATCACTCCAGCTACAAGGTGGAGAATGCTGAAAAAAAATGGTAAAAATGAAAACAAGGAGAGGAGTTAGAAGGCTTATGAAGTGCAGTGACCTAGGAGAGAAATGCTACTTGTCTGGACCAAGGTGGTGACTGTATTGGTGGCTTTGAAAGATGATAAAAGCTAGAACTGACATGAATTAATGATCTGTTGGACTTGAATGGTAAGGAGAGGTATCAAGTTTACAAAGCAAGGAAATGGAAGGGGAACAAGTTTGGAAGGAATGTGAAAAGACAGTGGGTACTGCAGAATACCCAGCATTATGAACCTATTTCTTCTTCATACATCACAATTGATTTAGCCTGTGTCCCAGTCCCTGAAGAGCTCTGTTCTCCCTTTCTAATTTACACTAGGGTGTTACAAGCCAGTTATTTTTACAATGCACAGGGAGCATTTTGATTTGGCAGCTCCTTTGATGTCTTTTATCTATAAAAATGATCATCATAATGGGAGTTACAGGCAGGCCAACTGGGGAAGAGATATTTAGCAGAAGGTCTTCAAATTTTACCAGGGTCCACACTCACTCCCGAAAGGTCTAGTCTTATGTTACCCTAAAGGTAACATGTGCCAATGTAAGGTGGAGGGAGGAGAGGTGTGGACCTCAGAATGGTCAGAGATTGACCCAGACATTCGCAGAAGTAAGTCACATGCCTTAACCAAAACAATCTGTCTGTCCTGGTCTAATCTTCAGCACGTCAGACTTCCTCTTCCCCAAAAGGAATGTGACTGGGGGTCTGGAACAAACAGTCCTGGGAGACAGGGACTTGTTAGAGGAACCCATCATTGAGCCCTTGAAACCAAGCACAGCATTTACTGCAAAAAGAAAACTGGCATTCTGGATTCCGAAGAAGGAGGGGCGAGAAGCCTGACATCAGAGGAGAGGGATTCACGTTGTCATGACAACCATAAGAGTTATACTGTATTGTTTGTACCCAGAATTTAAGAGATTATCCTTGGGCTAAAAAAAAAGAAGTGTCACCCCTTCCACTTCAACATCACCATCTCAGGACACCCGCCACCTTCCTGTGAGGAATTTTTATTTGTTCATTTGTTATGTGTCACTTGGGTATTTATTGATTTACTAATCTGCCTTCCTCCATTTTTTTCTCCTTCTTTTCTTCCTTCCCTGCCTCTGACCAGCACAGCCAGAAGGGGCCATTTGTCTTCCCACAGATGGTGCCAGTAAATCAAACTTCTGGCTGGTGGAAACTGGGGCCCTGGAAAACTTCCCAAATTGGGAGGTGTCCTTCCCACGCCTTAGGGCTGCTTCTGGTCTGCCCTGGGAGAGAGGTGGGGGGAGTGTATGAGCGTGGCTCAGAAGGAGGGCCTCTGGGGAAAGGCTCTGAAGGGTGGCAGAAAATCAGTCACTGATGAAACCCCACAGGACTGGAGATTTGGTAATGGGGAAACACCTTTCATGAAGCTTTGTACAAGCAGGTAGCTATTTCCACATAAGCATGTGCTTCTTCCAATGTCACAGAAGGGTAAACTGAGACAAGAAAGGTATACCAAGCTAGACTTTAAAAAAAGCAAATCAGAGAAGGATCTGGAAACAACACAGTGCTTATTAATTCCCTGACTCTAGTTAACTCCTCCTCCCATCAGTAACACTGACATCACCTAGCTTTTTAATCCCGAGGTCTAATTGGCATCCTGTTAAGCTTTAAAAATCCTTTTCTTTTTTCTCCTTCCTGGCTCAGTAACTCTCACTTTGGAAATCTCTGGAGATTTTAATTTCCCGAAGAGCCTCCTGTCATTTCTTACAGTAAGTCTTTTCATTTCACCTCGTTTAAGTATATTGGCTGGTTTAAAGGCTTAATTGAGATGAAGAAGATTAAGTCCAAATTTAATAAGCATTAAGAGTAGGACAACATCCTTTATTTCCACTGGCTTCAATAATCATTGTATTTGGTTTTTTATTTGGAGTGGAAAAGTTCAGATGATCCAAACTGGGGAAAGGAGGTGGGCTAGAGAGGATAAAATGCTTAGCTGGCTTTTTGTAAAATCTGTGTTTGTTGTTGCCACACTAGAAGCCAACAAATGGTTGGAAGGTGATGAGTCTGGAAATGATCCGGGAAGTAAGAAAGATGAAGCAGGCATGGAGAGAGGAAGGAGCGCCTCCAAGCTCTTCCCTAGTTTCCAAATGGGTTCTTTATTTCATCAGCACGATTGGCTTCCAGAACACTGTGGGTTCTCCAAGTCTCTTGGCATAGGAGGAGACAAATCTCTTTTCCTGTTAGTACAGCTAAGACCAGATTAGCATTTTTCAAAAAGAACCTAACAAGGAAATGAAGGGAAACACAAAACTAAAAAACTAAAAAAAAAAAAAAAAAAGAAAGAAAGAAAATGTGGATACATAGAAACGAGCAGAGTCTAGTTCCAGACGGGCTTGGCCAGCATAACCTACTACACACCCGTGTGTGTGTGTGTGTGTGTGTGTGTATGCATGCACATGAGCGCGCGCGCGCACACACACACACACACACACACACACCTGGTCCTTTATTTGTGAACTGCTGCCTCAAAAGGCCCCCATTTATGCCTGAAGCAGTTCCGTTATGCACTGCAGTCTTGGCTCTCTCCTCTATTTATTGACATCCTTTGTCTGTTTTCTGATAATCTCAATACATATTTGTCTCTTTCTAGTGAACTGTAAAGTTCTGCAAAGACAGGGCCTAATCATAATCATCTTTGTACCCATAGTGTCTGGCATGTGAAACCAGCCATAAACGATTTTGGAACTGAAGTACACCAGATCAGAGCCTGGTAACCTAGAATCATGTCTATCCTTGGAAAGTAGCTTCTCTTAAAAGCAGGGTTCTGAAAGCAGACAATGTTTTATACTCTAAGCTTAGGTCTGTTTGACCCTGTATAATTTATACTTTTGGCAATTTACAGGAATAGCACTGGCTAATTGCACAGGACTTTGCTTTCTAAAACATGTTTCACACAATATCTCATTTGATTCTCCTAACAACCTTGCAAGGAAATGAGACTTAGGGAGGTTAAGTAGCTAGACCAAAGCCACAGAGCTAATTATAGAGTCAGAACTAGATCTGGGTCTTCTGATATTTAATCCTGTACTCCTTCTAGTTTGCTATGCTGCATCCCAGAAGTGAGCTTTTTTGGTTGGGTCATCAGTAAACTCATGAACAATTCTTATGCCTGCCTCTCGGCATCTTTTCTTTCTTTTACCTACTCAGTCTGAGACTAGACCAGAGGGTTCAGTGATCATTTGGTGGTCAGCAAATAACAGGACCTTGCCCAATCAAAATAAAATTCCCAGCAATCCTATTTCTACGAGTATATCTTAACAAATTACCCAAATTCAAGATAACTTTTTGCTTTTAAAATAAAAGGCCTGGGGCCTCCCCTGTGGCGCAGCGGTTGGGGGGGGGGGTTGCGAAGCTGCCAGCGGCCTCTGCAGCGCTGGTTCCATCCCCGGCTGCTCCCCAGTCCCGGGAGGAGGGTCCCACATGGCGCGCAGACCTCTCCTGCCACCCCCTGCTCCCCTCAGCAGTGTACTTCCATCCTTCTGCCTGCTCTGCTCCCCGCTCTGGCTCTGGCTCATTCTCTCACCCTCCTGTGCTTCTGACTGTACCCAGTGCTTGTATAAATAAATAAAATAAAATAAATCTTTAAAAAAAAAACAAAAAAAATTACATAGTTAATAAAAATACCCCAAAACTTATTAAAATAAATAAATAAATAAATAAATAAATAAATAAATAAATAAATAAATAAAAGGCCTGTTAACCAAACAAAACACACCTGTGAGCAACCAACAGCCAATGGGTTGGCAATTTGCTGCCTCTGAAAAACAGGTGCATAAAAACGTATGTACAAGGGTGTTCACAAAAGCTATGTTACAATGGGGAGACGCTGTAAATTACTTAACATCTGACAATAGGGATAAGGGTAAAAAAAAATGAAGGCACATCTATATTATGGACCATGACGAGGTCAATAAAACCAATGATGTGACACAGATCTATATTTATTGACATGGAAATATATCCATGACACTGAGAAGATTTTTAAAAGCAAGATGCAAATCAGCATTACAGTGTAATATCATTTCTATAAAATACTGCACTTCAGAAAACAGTCTGGAAGGATATTTTTAAAATGTTAACAGCACTGGAATGCGTGACCTTGAGATTAAAGGAGAAACAATATGTGATCTTCATTTTTGTCCACATGCATTTTTCTGCAATGAACAGATAGTACTTTTGCCTTAGGAAAAGACATAACAAATGATTGTCAAAGAAAGAACTGAATACCAACCCTGACATTTATGGTCAATTGATTTTCAGGGAGGGTGCCAATACATTTCACTGACTTAAGAATAGTGTTTTCAACAAATGGTACTGGAACAATTAGATATTCACATGCAAAATAATGAATTTGGACCCCTACCTCGTACCATATACAGCAAAGGGAGCCAGAGACATAAATACAAGAGCTATAACTATAAAACTGCAGAAAACATAGGTGTAAGGCCTTAATTCTTTGCGTTTGGGATACTGTCTTCCCCTCTGGTGATTTTTTAAAGTATAATTATCCTCAGGCAGGTGTACAAATGTTTTTTAGACCCTGGTCTGTGGTATGCAATACTTTGACTACCTGTGTCTGTGTCTGTCTGCTATCTGTGTCTGTGTGTGTTTTGGGGATAGGTGTGCACAGAAGATGAATTTGTCTCCACCACCAGCCTTGGTGGCCCTGGAGCTAAGTTTCATTTGGAAACAGAAGTGAGGGCCAAACTAGACTAAATATAAAATGGGAACCACCCGAGATTTGCTCCTGAACAAAGGTAAAATCTTTCTTAGCTGTGCCTTTAATAACACAGCCTGTCCAATTCTTTTTTGAACTGTAAACATCTCACTTTTCTTGTGTGTAGAGTTGTTCTGTTATAGAGCAGCCCCGATATTGAACGGGTTCCTGGCTGTGGGTCCTCACCTGTGCGCTTAAAAGGGATTTATTAATACTCCACTACAGGCACACACAAAAGGTTAATAAAAGGTTTATTTACAAGGGAAAAGGAAATAAGGAAAATGTACAACTCAGGGAGAAAATAGGGAAATAAAGTCTTTAATGCGTCCTACCCGATCCGACGACCTGGAAACCCAAAGTCACTCTCAGAGCTGGCCAGACGCTGCTAGCTGGTGGAGAGCCAAAATGGGGAACCCCCCCAAAGCCCACGTATCTGCCTTTTATATCCACCTGGCTGCTTAACCCCACCCTCAGTTCCTAGCTACCTTCCCTTTGGTGGGGATGGGATTTGGAGTTCCCAGTGTCTTTGGCTTTGGCCTGGGGTGGGGGTGGAGTCCACAAAGCCTGTATGGAATTAGCTTTAGGACATCCTTTTCCCCCTAGCAGTTCCACCACTTCCATCCCACCCTAATATAAATACTTGTCTCCTTCTAGTAAATTGGAGTGTTGCCTCTTCCTCCTTTGTTCTTCCAGATACCTACACTTTTAATTTGTCATCTTATGTCAGGTTTCCTGGAAACAGACTCCTATGTAGATATTTGAATACATAAAGGTAGGTTATTGCCTGATATCCCTGTGAAAGAATAAGAAAAGGAGGATTGAAGAAGGGAGAAATTGAACTGGAATGTCACCGATGCTCCCCTGGGTGGCTCTGGGGTTGGGATGGTCTTTCAGAGTTATCCAAAACTAAGACAAAGGGTGTGATTCTTTGTATTCATTTGGAACCCCACCCTGCCCTGCCTGAGAGGACATCACCTCAGGCAAGCCAAGAGAGGACACAGCTTCGAGTCATCTATAACCAACCCTTGCAGTAGCTGAGGAAGATGTGGGGGTAGATCACAGCATCCTCTACAGTTACTATGCCCAAACCACAGAGAAGTTTTCAAAAGTTGCTGTGAATCCTTTCACCTACACCTATCTTCCCACATTCTTTCATTGTTTGAATTGATCATTATAAAGGGAGGCATAAAACTCTCAGTTTTGGGGCATGAGCAATGGGGAAATACAAAATATACATCCCTGGCTTGAGCAAATGGATAGACACCGGTGCAATTTATTGAGATGGATAAAGAAACAATTTGAACCAGGATGAAATCAAGATTTTAATCTCATACAAATTAAGTCAAAGATGTTTGTGCAACACCCGAGTGGAAATATAAATTAGATAATTGAGTATATATGAGTGTAAACCTAGAGAAGTCTGCAACACTGTATCTTGGGAGATAGCATGTAAGTTTTATTGAATGTTATTTGGCATGAGTTAGTTCATTTAAGGAGAAAGGACAGAAAACCTAGAACTGAGCCTTTATGAAATCTTCGAGATGGCTGGGTAGAAAAAGATAAGGCGGTAGAGATGAGCAATCAGAGGAGTAGGAAGGATACATAACAAGAGCATTGTGTCACACACAAAAAAGGAAAAAGAATGTTTTAAAAAATGAATACAGTCAGTGGTGTTAAATATTGCTAAAAAGTCAAGCAAGTTGAGGATAGAAAATTTTCCATTGGATCTAACATCATAGGAGGCCATGAGCAATATTTGTGGGGAGCGTTTTAGGCAAGTTATAAAGACAGAAGACCAGATTGTATAACAGGGTGGTCCCCAGGAAAGGGGGAGGTTCCAGGTTTCCTGACCCACCCAAAAGGAGGGTGGAGCTGAGCAGGGAGGAGAAGAAGCTGCAGAGGAGACTGAGGAAGGAAGGAAGCAGGATGGAGAGCCAGAAGGAGACCTGGAGGCACATGGAGCCGAGAGACATGAAGAAACTGCCCTTGCCTTTTGGTCGTGGACTGGGTGACACAGATGTGGGTGAGACCCGTAGGGAGGTGACAATGGCGGTTTTTTGTCTTCATTTTGATTTTGTTCTTTTCCTCTGAGACTTGTCTGGTTGTTTCTGATCCTTTTCTGTGGGTCCCCACTGGAAGATGCTTTAGACTATGACAGGCTTTGGGGCCTTGTTCTGGGCTAATCCTGTTTGGATGGACTTTTACCCACGAGGGGACGGGTAACTTTGGGTGCTTGATTTAGAAACTAGATTCTTTGACTTTCCTGTATTGTTTCCTAATTGTATTAAAGTTTTGTGTTGATGTGGCATATGGCAGAACCCATTTAGAGCAGGCAGGTTTGCGGGGTCTGGGCTGCCCCTCTCCCTGCCCTGTAACAATTGGAGTGGAAAGTGAGGAAATAGAGGCAGTGAGTATAGAAAACTTAAGAAGTTGACTGTGCTAAGGAGAAGGAAAGAGATATAAGATACTAGTTGAAAAGCTATGTGAGTGTGAAGGATTTTTGTTTCTTGCTTTTTAGTTTTTGGATTTTTTTTTTAAGATTTATTTATTCATGCATACAAGAACCGGGGTACAGACCAGAAGTGTGGGAGGGTGAGAGGATTCACCAGAGACAGAGCGGGGAACAGAACAGGCAAAGTGACTGAAATACACTGCTGAGGGGAGCAGCGAGCAAGGCAGGAGAGGTCTGCTGCGCCATGTGGGATTCTTGCTGGCCGGCCGGCCGGCCGGTATCGAACCTGCACTGCAGAGGCTGCAGACAGCTTCACAGCGCTATGCTCAACCGCCTGCACCACCAGGGGAGGCCCAGTTTTTGGATCTTTTAATGGAAGTATAACATACATATGGAATAGCACAAATCAGACCATTGATCTGAGGCATCCAAGAAGGGAGAGGGAGGGGAACAGAGAGAGGGAGGGTAGAAAACAGGGGAATAGTGTAACAGGGTGGTCTCCAGGAAACCTGGAACCTCCCCCCACCCTGTTACAGTAGAGCGCACAATGGACTATGGTGGAAGACCATGGGTGCTTTGGTGTTGGGAAAACTACAGTGACCATATCTGGGGACAGAAAGCCTATATTGTGAAAAAACAAACAGGGATATAAAGTAATGATAGGTCATTAAAAATAAAAATTAGAAACAAGGGGGAAAAAGAAAAGCATGTATCAGGCATACAGCTTAATGAATTTCCACAACCTGAACCCACCTATGTAACCAGATCCAGATAAAAAAGAAATCATGTATTCCAACTATATGACATGCTGGAAAGGACAAAACTGTGGAGACAGTGAAAAGATCAGTGGTTGACAGGGGTTAGTGAGGAGGAGGGCTGAATGGGTGAAATACAGATTTTTAGGGCAGTGAAGCTATTCTGTATGAGATAGGACGATGGTGGATGTATGTCATTCTACATCTGTTCAAATCCATAGAATGTACAACATCAAGAGTGAATACTTATGTAAATATGGTCTCTGTATGATTATGATGTGTCAATGTAGGTTTATCGATTATAACAAATGTGACAGTCGGATGGGTGATGTTGATAATTGGAGAGGTTATGCATATGTAGGAGCAGGACATAATGGGAAATCTCTGTACTTTTTGCTTAATAGTTGTGTAAACCCAAAACAGCTCCAAAAAGTGAAATAGATATAATTTTTAAGATACAGAGATATAACATCCCAGATGTTCCATTGTGACCTATTTCAGTAACTAGCCCCTGCAAAGTTAACCATTAACCTAACTTCTAACACCATGAAGTAATTTTCCTTGTTTTTGAACTCTAATGGCATCATCTAGTGTGTACTCTTTCGTGTCTGGCTTTTATCATTCTGCAATGTTTGTGAGATGCATATTCATAATGTTGTGTGTAGTAGCAGTGCATTCAGTCTCATTGCAGCAAATTAATTGTGTTAATTTATCCATTCTGTTAAAGGGCATTAGGATAGTTTCTGGTTTAGGGCTATTACAAATAGTACATTCGTGTGTGGGGGTGTGTGTGTGTTTGTGTGTTTGTGTGTATTTAATAGCCAAACAACCTTTAATGTCTTCAAACAAATGACTTTAAAAAACACTCAAACATTTGAAAATGTAACTTTGTAAAAAAAAAAATCGTTTCTTTTTCAAAAAAAGAAAATCTTTAAAAAAGGCTGTCCTATCGTGATTCTGCAGTTAATATCATGAATCTCAGAACACTTTATTGATATTCCTGAAATATTGCTAGTTATATGCCCAGAGATTAAATGTCACAGTGAGAAAGTTGCTCAAAAACATATCCCTTCTGTCAATCTCCAAATAATTTTCCTACTTCAAGTAATCCATGAGCCCATTTATGGCTACATAGCTTACATGTTTGCTACAAAGTAAGCCAGAAGTTAAGTATTGGACAGAAACCTTTATTCCTAGAACAATGTCATTACACTTCCAATAGCAATGCCTCCCTCCACCATGGAGCAGGGTCATCTAGTGCCACCTAATCTTGAATGCACCTGAGATCCTCACCCTCTGCGGGACTCTACAGTGGCAGGGGAAGAGCCCAAACATTCTATTTTTAAAAAAACCTTGTATTGAGGTGAAATTCACAAAATGTAAAACTAACCATCTTGATGTTATAAATCTGTGTCATTTAATACAATCACAATTTTCGTGCAGTAACCACCTCTACTTAAAAACAATACATTGTCATTACCCCAAAATTTTACCCTGTACCCCTTAAGAAACAGTTCTCCATCTCTCCTTTCCTCTTCCTTCTGCCATTGGCAATTACCAACCTGCCTATAGTCTGTACAGATTACTTTTGTATATTTATCAATACCTCATGTAAAATTTGGATATTTCATATAAATGGACCCATACACTATGTGGTCTTTTGTGTCTGGCTAGGTCACAAGGGAACATCTGGGATGTTTTATCTCTGTATTTTAAAAATTATATCTATTTCACTTTTCAGAGCTGTTTTAGGTTTACAGAACTATTAAGCAAAAAGTACAGAGATTTCCTATTATGTCCTGCTTCTACATATGCATAACTTCTCCAATTATCAACATCCCCCACCAGACTGTCACATTTGTTATAATCAATATACCTACATTGACACATCATTGACTGAATAATATTCTATTGTATGTCCATACTGCATTTCATTTATCCATTCATCCACTGATGGGCATTTGGCATTTCTACCTTTTGATGATTGTGAATACTATTATGAACATGAGTGTACATGTATTATTTGAGTAACTGTTTTCAATAATTCTTCTGTACCTATACCTAGGAGTACAATTTCTGGGTCATAGGATAATTTTATTTTACATATTGAGCAGCCATCAAATTGCTTTGCAGAGCAGCTGAACCATTTTGCTTTCCCTCTAGCAAAGTGCATGCAGCTTCTAATTTCTCCAAATCCTGCCCATCATTTCTTATTTTTGTTTTTTAATAGCCATCCTAGTGAGTGTGAGGAGATACCTCATTGTAGTTTTGATTTGCATTTCTCTAATGACTAATGATGTGAGACATCTTTGAATGTGCTTACTGGCTAATTGTCTATCATCTTTGGAGAAAAGTCTAATCAACTCTTTTGCTCATTTTAAAATTGGGTTGTTTATCCTTTTCTGTTGTACTCTAAGGTGTCATTATATATTCTGTATACTAGATCTTTATTTGATATATGATCTTCAAGTATTTTCTCCCATTCTGTATGGTGTGTTTTTACTTTCTTGGTAATGTCCTTTGGTATAATTGAGATGATCATGTGGGTTTTTCCCTTCCTCTGTTAATGTGGTGATTTGCATTGATTTTTTTTTTTTGGTGTGGTTTGCAACACTGAATATAATAAAGGGGAATAGTTCACACTTCTTCAGATGTATGTTATCACACCACACCCACCACCAAAGACCCCATAGTCTTCCACCATAGTCCATTGGAGTCCCCCCTTACTCTTGGTTTCCTGTCGCCTACCCTACCCACTCTGGTTCCCTCAGTTCTGATTGATTTTCTTATGTTGAACCAACCTTGCATTCTTAGGCTAAGTCCCAATTGTTCATGGTGTATAAAGCTTTTATTATGTTGCTGGATTCAGTTTGCTAGTATTTTGTTGAGGATTGTTGCATCCATATTCATAAAGGATATGTCTATAATAAACATTTTATTTTAAAGAGAAAGAAAAAGAAAAAGATAGCAGTTCATTTTAATCAAGAAACAAAATAAGGAAAAGGCAAAAATCACACCAGAGCAGTAATAACCTTGAACAATATTTTGTTACATTAAAAAATACAATTGGACATACATTTTGCAGGGAAATTTCTCTCAAGAAGGATCCTGTTTAAGTTAACCAATATAGTCCAAAAGAACTAAGTCTTAGTTCATCAAATCATCTTAGATATGAGGAAACAGTGCCACAGAACTGAAGTTATTTGAGTGTGGTGACATTTTTGGTAAGCAGAAATTGATACTTTTATTTTGAACCCATTCTCCTGGAGTACTTTCCACTACACCACTCTGCCCTTTGCTATCAATATCCAAGATCTCAGCTTCCTTACCAGAAAGCCTATTCAACTAATTTTCCCCTTCTTCTAGCTAAAAAAATGTTCTACAATGTAAGCCAATTTCTCCTCTGTATTTTCTCTGGTGAGACCAGAAAACAGCCAGTCTGTATTTTATTATAAGTACTATCCACTTGGTTGAAGTTTAATGAACTATGTGGCCAAGTTCTTTCATATTTTCCTTATTGTATTATTTTCCAAGTCTTTTGGACTACTCTGCCCTGAATTGGCACATGTTCTATAAATCTCAGAACGCTATAAAGTCCAAAGTATATTATGCAGCCCTAATAGAGGTAAATTCACTGAATAAAGCAACTGTTGATTATGAAGGCAAGATGTGATATTTTAAATTTCAAAAAGTGACATGGAAATATCAAAGCTATTTGAAATGCTCAGGCTGAAATATTCAAATTTAGAATAATGTTGAGAGACAAGAGAGTAAAAACGTGAACAATAATGGTTTGATTCACTTGCATGAGTCAATCACCTTTAGAAGGTGGGTGGAAATAGTAGTGGGAAGAAATAAGATGGTGAATACTAGGGAGAAAAACCAGCAATAAAAAAGTAAGGGTCAATTCCAAGTTCACATCAACTATAAGTGAATCAATTTGTTTTCCAGCAAAATAATTTACACAATGATCTGCCATATATCATGTTTAATAGGACATACTGCTTTTGATATCCTTATGAAGAAGTGCAGAAGGGACCAACATTTCAGTATTTTTCAGAAGTAATTTCAAATTCTGTAGCTCTAGTTTTTTTTTTTTTAATTTAAATTTTTTTTTTAATAGAGGCATGTTTTATTTATTTATTTATTTGTTTGTTTGTTTTGTTTATACATGCACTGTGTACAGTCAGAAGCGCGGGAGGGTGAGAGAATTCACCAGAGCCAGAGCGGGGAGCAGAGCAGGCAGAAGGACCGAAGTACACTGCTGAGGGGAGCAGCGGGCGGCAGGAGAGGTCTGCGCGCCATGTAGGACCCTCCTCTGGTGGCCTGAGAGCAGCCAGGGATCGAACTGGCGCCGCAGAGGCCGCGGGCGGCTTCGCAACCCAGCGCTCAATCGCTGCACCACCGGGGAGGCCCTAGCTCTAGTTTTTTGACAATAGCACTGTTGTTCTTTGGTACATTGTCCTGTGATATTTTCCCTGCTATTAGTGGCCTTTTGTCCTCATTTTTATTCTCCATGGCTGATACAGGGCACCACCTCCTCCTGCCATATCCCCTTACAGCCACAGCACCCCACCCAAGCTACTGTGCCCCCGCAATTAGCAGTGACCACCACTGCTGACAATATCTGAAGACACTTGATAAGGCCCCTCTCACTCCTCTTTCCTCAGGCTGCCAGGGGCTTGATGTAATCACAAGGGACAATACAAGAGGGAGGCAGGCAAAAGATGAGAATCCATATTAGGACATGTGACAACAGAAGCAAGATGATGGAGCAATTTGAGGGCGCGATACATAAACCAAGGAATGCTGCCTGTCTCTAAAAGAAAAGACAAGGAAACAGATCCTCCTCCTAGAGCCTCAAGAAGAAACACAGCCCTGCTGACACCTTAACTTTAGACTTCTGACCTCCAGAACTACACGAGAATAAGTGTGTGTGTGTTATTATTTTTTTTTAAAATAGAGGCATGCTTTATTTATTTATTTATTTATTTGTTTGTTTGTTTATACAAGCACTGGGTACAGTCAGAAGTGCGGGAGGGTGAGAGAATTCACCAGATCCAGAGCGGGGAGCAGAGCAGGCAGAAGGACCGAAGTACACTGCTGAGGGGAGCAGCGGGCGGCAGGAGAGGTTTGCGCGCCATGTGGGACCCTCCTCTGGTGGCCGGGGAGCAGCCGGGGATCGAACCAGCGTGGCAGAGGCCGCGGGCAGCTTCGCAACCCAGTGCTCAACCGCTGCGCCACCGGGGAAGCTCTGTTATTATTTTTTTTAAAGACAAATTCCTATTTATTTTTTTTGAAGAGGCAAGCTTTATTTATTTATTTTTTATTTATACATATAAGCACTGGGTACAGTCAGAAGCGCGGGAGGGTGAGAGACTTCACCAGAGCCAGAGCAGGGGCAGAGCAGGCAGAAGGACCGAAATACACTGCTGAGGGGAGCAGCATGCGGCAGGAGAGGTCACCACACCATGTGGGACCCTCCTCTGGTGGCCGGGGAGCAGCCGGGGATCGAACCGGCGCCGCAGAGGCTGCGGGCAGCTTCGCAACCCAGCGCTCAACCGCTGCGCCACCGGGGAGGCCCATGTGTGTGTTATTTTTTAAGATTTATTTATTTATGCATACAAGAGCTGATGTACGGGCCAGAGGTGCTGAGGGGTGAGAGGATTCACCAGAGACAGAGCAGGGAACAGAACAAGCAGACTGAAATATACTGCTGAGGGGAGCAGTGGGTGAGACAGGAGAGGTCTGCTGTGCCATGTGGGTTGCTCCTTGGCCAGCCAGGGATCGGACGCTTGCTGCAGAGGCTGCGGATTGCTTCATAGTGTTGTGCTTAACTCCTTGCGCCGCCAGGGAGGCCCTCTGTGTGTTGTTTTAAGCCACGAAGTTTGTGTGAATCTGTTACAGCAGCAATGGGAACCTAATATGATAACCTGACAGTTTTGAAGACTGCTAGTTAGTTTAGTTTAGTTTTGTTTTGTTTTTGCAAAATACCACAGAGGATGTTGTGTTCTTCTCAATGTATTGTGTCAGGGGTTCTATGATCTGAATGTGCCTTATTGCTGGGCATGGTAACTTTCATCACTTGCTTAAGGTGGTGTCTGCTAGGTTTCTCCAATGAAAAGTTATTTTTCATTGATAAATATTTGAAGGAAGCTGCTTTGAGACTAAGCTAACATCCTGTTACGCCTTAAACTTTTGTCCACAAATTTTAGGATCCATCAATGATTCTTCTTTGTAAGCAATATTGTTGTGGTGTTTGCCTGAAGATGATTATCTAACTCCATCATCCATTCTACAATCATTAATTGGAATTCTTCTGTAAGAAAGAGCTATCCCCTACCACTCCCCTCCTCACACACACACATTTTCTTTTTTCAATTATTTGCTTACACCAACATGGATCCATGTGTATTTTTATGGGTTATAACCCATTGTTATAATTATTTACTCTGTTGTTCAAATTGCCCCATAATTGGCCACTGAACTCTCCTTCAAGTTGCCTACTCTAAATATATTTTCCTAGTTTTCTTCTGAAAGCTGTACTGTTTTACCTTTCATATTTATATCCTATAGCCCATATGGAATTCATTTTTGTGTTTAGATGAAGAATGGGTTGATAGACATTGTTGCTATATGGATAACCAAGTAATCCCACACCATCTAGTGAAAAACTGTCCTTTGCCCCACTGAACTGCAATTTCATCTTTGACATAAAACTGGTGATGATAGACATAGGCTTGTTTTTGGATTCTCTATTCTGTTCTGTTGGTCTATTTGTCCTTGTGTCAAAAGCACGTTATCTTAATAGTTATAGCTAGATATAGCTTATATCTGGTATTATGTCTTGTTTTGTTCCTCTTCAAGATTACCTTGGCTATTCTTGGCCCTTTGCATTTCCATATAAATCATAAAATTGACTTGTCAATGTCCACAAAAGAAAAAACCTGTTGGAATTTGATTGGAATTGTCTTGACTCTATAGATCAAATCAGCAAAGATTGACATCCTTAGAATACTGAAATTTACAGTCCTTTTACAATCAACCCATTTATTTATATCTTACATAGTTCCTCTCAAACATGTTTTAGAATTTTCTGTTTAGAAATTTTCACAATTTTCCTAGTTTTCCTCATATGTATTGAATGTTTTTCAATGCTGTTATAAGTGGTTAAGGTTTTTTACTTTTGTTTTTGTTTTGTAGCTTGCTCTTAGCTTTTAATAAAAGCTTTTAATAAAAGCATCTGCATTTGACAATGCAGATTTTTTTTTACAAATTTATTCTGATAATAGGAAATAGAAGAAAATTGACTAAGGAGAGTGTCTCACAAATAGATGAATCAGAATGTGAATATAAAGAGAAGGAAACATCACTCCAGACTCAAATGATTATAGTGTAACTGATTGCTTAAGTGAAATCTCAGACCATGCATCTTCAGATGAAGATATCCTAGATGAATTTTCTCAAACTCAAGAACTGATGAGTGAATATTTCTAATGAGAAAATAAAGGAGCGAAAAGAAAAAGACAAACCAAAAAAAGGAATGACAGTTGTTTAGTAAGAACTTCTTTACTTGTGATATTTTGTGACATGAACTGAAACCATTCCTTTTTGTTATAAGGTATTCCACATTCTTGGTGAGATTTTTGTGTTAAAATTTACTTGATACAAAATTATTTGTTATATTAAAATCCTTGTAAATGTTTTTATAAATTTATTTCCACTATAGGGGCCTCCCCGGTGGCACAGCTGTTGAGCGCTGGGCTGCAAGGGTCCCACAAGGCGCGCAGACCTCTCCTGCCATCCGCTGCTCCCCTCAGCAGTGTATTTCAGTCAGTCTGCCTGTTCTGCTCCTTGCTCTGGCTCTGGTGAATCTCTCACCCTCCCGCACTTCTGACTATACCCAGTGCTTGTATAAATAAATAAATAATAAATCTTTAAAAAATATATATTTATTTCCACTATACTTTTAGTCTTATTTCTGTAAATTATTTGTAAGGTAACTTTAAAATATGAAGAAGACTGGAAAGGCTGCATTGCATCTAGATGGTAAATGAATGACTGTTTTTGCTGATACACTGAGGGTTGAGGTGTGTTGTTCTTCTTACTGTTAATTTGTTTGCAATTATTTTTCTCCTAAAGGTATGTCTCACCAGATATAAACAGCAAATTACTGTTTTTAAGTTTTATCAGTAATTCTATCACTAGGTATAAACTTCATTTTATATCATATATTTGTTTGTTTATTTATTTATTTATTATTTTTTTATTTACTTATACAGGCACTGGGTACAGTCAGAAGAGCGGGCGGGTGAGAGAATTCACCAGAGCCAGAGCGGGGAGCAGAGCAGGCAGAAGGACCGAAGTACACTGCTGAGGGGAGCAGCGGGCAGCAGGAGAGGTCTGCGTGCCACGTGGGACCCTCCTCTGGTGGCCGGGGAGCAGCCGGGGATCGAACCGGCGCCGCAGAGGCAGCCTCGCAACCCAGCGCTCAACCGCTGCGCCAACGGGGAGGCCCTATCATATATTTGTTTTAAGTGATTTTTCTAATGTTTTATTTTGGACTAAGTTTAGATATACTGGATAGTTGCAAAGATAAAATGGAAAGTGCTTGTACACCCCTCATACAGTTTGTTCTATGTGTTTACATATTACATTTCCATGATACTTTTGTCAAAATTAAGAAGCTGCCATTAATATAATACAATTAGTTAAACTTTAGAATTTATTCGGATTTTACCAGCTTTTCCATTTGCTCTCTTTCTGTCCGAAGATCCAGAGTAATGGTAGGTATAGTTTTTAAATTTTCATTTTAAGTCCTTTGTTCTGGTATACAGAAATGTAATTGATTTTTGTATATTGACCTCATTAACAAAGACCTCGTTAAATTCACTTATTAATTCTCCTAGTTTAGAAATTATTTTTAATTTTCTGGATAACCAAGCATATCATCTGAAAATGATTAGTTTTAATCACCTTTATTGAGTTGTAATTTACATAAAATAAAATGCACCCATTTAGAGTGAATAGTTGATGAGTTTTGACAAAGATATAGACCAATTGCTCCTTCTCAATTGATCTCCACTGCGTGTTCTTGGTGCCAGGCAAACATGACAGATTAGATTTGTCTATTTTTCCATGTTTCGTAAATGGAACCACACAATATGCACTATTTTGTATCTGCTTTCTTTTGCTTAGGGTAGTAATTTTGAGATTCATATATGGCGTTTCAGTAGTTGGTTTCCTTTTTAAAACAATTTTCTTGAGATATAATTGAAGTTTGTAACTTCAATGTAAACTTCACATATTTAAATTACACAATTCACTTAGCTATGACATATGTATATATCTGTGAAACCATAACCACAATTGAAGATAAGAAATATTTCTATCATCCCCACCCCCAGTTTCCTTGTACCTCTTGGTAAGCAGTCCTCCCTCATTCACACACTTCCATTGGTCTGCTATTTGTTACAGTGTGTTAGTTTGCATTTTCTATAATTTTATAATAACAGAATCATAGAATATGCACATTTTTACTCCTGGCTTCTTTCACTCAGCATAATGATTTTGCGATTCATCCACACTGATGATTATGCCAATAATTTTTGCCCCTTATTTATTCTGTTTAATGGATTTACTTTTCCATTCACGAAATAATGAACATTTTAGTGATTTCCAGTTTGGGGCTATTACCAAAACAAAAAAAAAAGCTATGAATATTTGTGTACAAGTCTTTGTATGGACATAGGTTTTCATTTCTCTTGCTTAAATACCTAGAAGTGAAATAACTAGGTCACACAGTAGGTGAAAGTTCACTGTTTTAAAAAATTTTCGAACAATTTTCCAAATTGAGTGAATAGTAGTTGTAAAATAGTACATTCCCACTGGCACTGGAGGAGAGGTTCAGCTTTCCCACATCCTAATGAATACTTGATATGGTCAATATTTGAAAGTTCAGCTATTCTACTACATGAGTAGTGTTTTTTTAATTTTCAATTCCTTGAAGACTAATACTATTAAGTATATTTTCATGTATTTATTTATCATTCACATGTCTTCTTTTGTTAAGTATCTGTTCAAAACCTTTCCCCATTTTTTAAATTACATTAGTTTTCTTCTTATTGTTGACCTCATATATATATATATATATATATATATATATATATATTCTGGATACAAGTCCTTCATCTGATTTATGGATTGTGAATATTTTCTCCCAGTCTGGTTTGCCTTTTTCATTTTCTTAATGATGTCTTTTGAAGAGCAAAGTTTTAAAATTTTGATGAAGACCAATTTATTAATTTTTTTCATGGTTTGTGGTTTATGTTCTAAGAAGCTGTGGTCTACCCCCAAAGTCACAAAGATTTTCTTGTATTATTCTTCTTCTAAAGTTGTATAATTTTATGTTTTTAGTTTAGGCTTATGATCCATTTCAACTTAATTTCTGTGTCTAGTATGAAGCAACAGTAGAGGTTCAGTTTTTGCATTAAGATATCCAGTTGTTTCAGCACTATTAGTTAAAAAGAATACACTTTCCCTATTGATCAGCTTTGATGTTTTTGTCAAAATAAGCTGTATATTGAATTTTTATTTATTATATTTTATATGTATTGAAAATATGCATATGGGCCTCCCCGGTGGCGCAGCGGTTGAGCCCTGGCTTGCGAAGCTGCCCGCGGCCTTTGCAGCGCCGGTTCGATCCCCGGCTGCTCCCCGGCCACTGGAGGAGGGTCCCACATGGCGCGCAGACTTCTCCTGCCGCCCGCTGCTCCCCTCAGCAGTGTACTTCGGTCCTTCTGCCTGCCCTGCTCCCTGCTCTGGCTCTGGTGAATTCTCTCACCCTCCCGTGCTTCTGACTGTACCCAGTGCTTGTATAAAATAAATAAAAAAAAATAAATCTTAAAAAAAAAAAGAAGAAACTCTCAGTTCTGACTGCAGCACCATTGCTGTCCTGAATGAAAAAAAAAAAAAAGAAAATATGCATATGCATTCTATTCTATTTCACTCATCAGTCTATGTATCTGTTCTTAAATCAATACAACGTTGTCTAAATTAGTATAATTGAATAGTAAAACTTGTAATCAGGTAGTGCAAATATGCCAATTTTGTTCTTTTCTAAAATATTTTTTATATCTAGGTCCTTAAAATTTTCATGTAAATTTTAGAATCATCTTGTCTATTTGTACCAACGTATCTGCTGGAATATTGATTGGGATAGCATTGAATTTGTCGATCGATTTGCAGAGAATGGACAGCTTGTAAAAATACAATTGACTTTCATATATTGACCTTGTGCCCTGAAACCTTGCCAAACTCACTATTTTGCAGAGGAAGTAGATTTTTGACAGACAAAATGGAGGAAGTGAAATAAATCTCTCTGTCAAGACATTTGGTCATGATAAGAAGTACGGAAGAAAAGGTGGTTAGAATAATTGTTTTCAAGTTTGAGGGATTTTTGCTTATTTGGCTAGATGGCACTTTTTTTGTTTTATTAGTTGGATAATTTTATGAATGTTTAAAAGTAGAAAGACAATAGAGAAAAAAATTTAACATAGAGAAGAAAATCATCAAATCATCACTAATTTAAGAAAAGATTAGGGTTTTGTTCTTTAAAACACCACTCACTTACACACTTCCCTACCCTCTATCTTTCCAATAGTTACATCACGATTATTTAAATTTATATTTATCATTTACATTATTATAACAATGCCAATTTCTTTCACTGCTGAGCCACATAATATATCTCCTTTCCACTACATTCCTTCTTCTCTCCAAGTGAGTTTTCCTCATTTAAAACTTTGTTGAATTACTATTTGCCTATTATCAAAGTTCTTTTAATTCCACTCTCCCCAGAATATTGGTTTCCACACAGTTAAAGGATTATGTCAGTTCCATTTTCTTTTTTTTTTTAATGGAGACACCTGTGCTGCAGACCTCCATCTTCGTGCTCCAGTTTGGACTGATTGGCCTCTAGCCTGCTGCACAGTTCTCATCTTAGTGCTTCCTTTCCTTTGCCTCCTTTGATGAATCTCCTGTTTCCTGGGTCCCGAATATTCCTTCTGGAGCACTTGATCTAGTCATTTCCTGAAAAGGGGTGCATAGAAATTTTCTAAGACCGTGCATGTCTAAAATTTTACTTTTCCTGACCTAAGTCTTGATTAGCAGTTTTGTTGGATATAAAATTCTTATTAAAAAGAAATTTCCAGGCCTCCCTCGTGATGCAAGGAGTTAAGCACAGCACCATGAAGCAATCTGCAGGCTCTGCAGCACGAGTGCAATCCCTGGCCGGCCAGGGAGCAACCCACCTGGTGCAGCAGACCTTTCCTGTCTCGCCTGCTGCTCCCCTCAGCAGTGTATTTCAGTCAGTCTGCCTGTTCTGTTCCCCACTCTGTCTCTGGTGAATCCTCTCACCCCCCCTCCACATCTCTGGCCTGTACCCCAGCTCCTGTATGCATAAATAAATAAATCTTTAAAAAAAAGAAATTTCCCCTTAGAGTATTGAAAAGAATTTCTTTATTTTCTAGTGATGGTAATAATGAGTCTCATTTTCCATTGTGGCTTTGAAAAGTCTGATGCCATTGTGATTCCTAATTCTTTATGTTACCTGTTCTCTCTCTCTCTCTCTCTCTCTCTCTCTCTCTCTCTGTGTGTGTGTGTGTGTGAGTGTGTGTGTGTGTGCTTGTGTGTGTCTCAAGTGTGTGTGTATCTTCTTTCTTTCATGTTAAAAACTTTCCTCTGTTGTCTACATTTTAGACTGGAAGTTCTAAGGTTTACTGGGAAGTGTCAATATAGATGATAAGGCAGGAACCCAAAGTTTCATTGGTGAAGCTGCAATGATCAATACAAGCAATCCTTGTTTTGCTTGATATATGAACCAGTTTCAGTTATACCAGTCCCCTAGCAGCACAGTTCCAATATCAGTTACCTAAGTATATTAACTGTGAGTAATTACATAAAGTACAAACTGTGTTGTTATTTCTTCAGCCCACAAATCACTATGTAAATACAGGACTGCATGATATCATGTCACCTCTTTCAAAGTCTTTTGGTGATTGTTCTCTGTGAATGTGTTATTCAGTGTACACACAAATGGCAAAGCATATAAATAGTTAAGCTGCCTCCTTGTGTCCCCATGATAAACCCACATGACGTTTTGCAAAAATGGATAATCAAAAGAGAGAATTGGCCAACAAAGATGAAAGTACAGTAAAAAAAAAAAATTAAGTGAAAATGCTGGAAATGAAATTGAGTGTGATTTGAAAATGGCAGCAGGAAAGCATCCACAGGACATGTCCTAGTCCTGCATGAAACTATGGTGCAAACAACACTGTACAAATTCAATTAATATAAAAAAGACAAAGTTGCATCAATGTTTTTTAATTTAAATTGCACTGGGAAGATACTTCTAGTTTGAATTGAAAACTAGTAAAAAGAAATTCCCAGTCTCTTTGGCTCACATTCAGGTTAAAGTATTGTAGTTACTGCCAGTAAAGTCTGCTTTAATCATTTCAAAAGAAGACATGAATTTATTGTTAATCTGGCTGGTGAAGCTACTAGCATAGATGAGGATACTGCTATAAAATTTGCAGCCAAATTTCAAGGATTACTTAAGAGAGACGGTTACGATGATCATCACCATTTAATGTTGATGAGACAAGTCTTTTTTGAAAGGCAACTCCATGAATAACATATGACAAAAGATGGAGGATCATGAAATGGCTGTAAAGGAGAGATTCTATATATGCAATCAGAGAAATTTAGCAAAGGTGAACTTATCAACATAAACGAGAACAGTAATTGTGATCAAAAGATGGTGTCTCAGAGAAAGTGACACTGGCCAAAAAATTCACATTAAAGGATCTCTCAGAGATGTTTCACAAGATTCAAAGTGCAAAGGATAACATGTTGAGAGTTGATCCAAACTTAGAAAAGAATATGACAATTCCCACCCCAAAACACAGAAAAGATGCTGGCTCAATTTTATAAATTATACTACAAAAAAGAAGGTAATCACTGATCAAATTAGTTCTTAGTAAATTTTGCCAAAAAAAAACCCTCCAGCTTTTATTCTCAATGTTCCCAACATTTTAAACTGCAGTGTGCTAAATAATGGTCAGTTTTACTATTTCATCATTTCACTATATACTCATACCTGACAATAAGAAAGAGTGCACATTTTGTGAAAAAAAATCTTTAAGGTCATAAAATAATTGTAATTTTTCCTAATGATTATGAAGATCACTGTGCATGATTGCAGCTTGCAGTGGTCATTTTTATAGTCAGCTTGCAGTGGTCATTTTTATAGTCCCACCCCACTGAGAAACAAAGACTGCCTTTATCTGTAGATCTCATTCTGGGCTGCTCAGTTTCTCTGGAGAGCAATTTTCTAATCCTTTGCCTAGTGGCCATATATATAGCTACTAACATGCTTAGAGCTAAGTGGCACAAGAGGCATGGGAGTCTCGCGTTGAATAGGCAGATGTTTGCTTAACCCACTGTTTTCAAATGGTACTAAGCTCTGTGCATAATGTTCCCCAAACCAAACTCTCTCTGGTTCAGTTTCTCCACAGCCTAAATCTCCTGCCTCCTATCAGGATGAAGGAAAAGACTTGGAGATGTGACTTCTTTTAAAGATTTATTTATTTATGCATACAAGAACTGGGGTACAGGCCAGAGGTGTGGTGGATGAGAGAATTCACCAGAGGCAGAGTGGGGAACAGAACAGGTGGATCTACTGAAATACACTGCTGAGGGGAGCAGCGGGCGAGTCAGGAGGGGTCTGCTGCACCACGTGTGTAGCTCTCTGGCCGGGATCGAACTCATGCATGGAACTGGTGCTGCAGAGGCTGCGGATAGCTTCAAAGTACTGTGCTTAACCCCTTGTAGCCTCCAGGGAGGCACTGGAGGTGTAACTCTTTCTGTATCACTCTTATACCAGTTTTTGTCAAACTTCCTCTTTATAGCTCCATTCATTTCCTGTTCCAACTTTACTCATTAACTAGTGCTTCCAAATGCTGAATGCCTCCGGGGTTCTGCAGGTGAATTGGCTGCTTTCTCATCAGCATTTCCTTTCATGGAGTTGGTATTCAGCCTTTCAGTTCTGCTAACTCCCCCACCTGCTTTCCAAGTATGTGTTCACATCCGTTATCCTTTGTGATTTCCTTTTCTGTTCTTTCTTCTCATAGGTTTCTACCCTTTTGAAAAATGTCTTTACTCCCAATGTGATAGGGGATTTAATGAAGGAATAAGTGTTTAATGTGCTGTTTAAGTGAAATGAGCTTTTATCATAAATGTAAAGTGATCCCAGTCTGGCCTATTGTGTAATTTCTTTGATAGTGTTTGGGTGTTTGGGTTATGGAATCAAGAAAGTGGATAATAGGGTTCATCCAGATAATAGGGTTTTTCTAGGAAGATGTAGCAAAAACTCAGAGGGACAAGAGAGCTTGGGTCAGTGAGAAAATGTTGAACAGATGAATCATGTAATATGAGCTAAATACGAATGGAAGAAAAAGAGAGTTAATGGACTGAGCAAAGCTTAAAGGGTAAATAGACCAGAAGTGCCAATTGGGTCAAAAAGAGTCATAGTGGGAATAATTGAATAATCAAGAAGAGGAAGCTGTGGTCATACAGTAGGATGTCTGAATGACTGATTTTTGGAGATTGAACAGTCATGGGTGGCTGAGGTGGTATAGAGGACAAGATTATCTGAAAAAACTATTCAAGAATTGAGAATCCAGTTGAATGAGTTGTCCATACAGATGTTGAAGATCTACAAGATATTGAGCAAAGATCACCATACTTGAATTCTTTTAACAAGTGGCCCTTTTGGAGAATAACAACAGAGCAAGAAGAGAAGAGAAGAAGATAAATCTGCTTTAGGATTCAACTTCTATTGACAGAAACCCCCAAATAACCATGGTTTAAGCAATGTAGTTTATTTCTCTTAACGGTGTGTTAGGCTCATGGTGGTTATATCCCGTGGTGTACTCCAGGATTCAGGCTATTTCCAGCGCAGTGTTTTGCCATTCGTTGTCTTCCATGGCCAAAGTTGGTGGCTCAGAGCTCCAACCATCACATCTTTTTTTTTTAATGTTTGTTTTTGTGTAGAAGAACTGGGGTGTAGGCCAGAGGTGTGGGGGTTGAGAGGATTCACCAGAGACTGAGTGGGGAGCAGAACAGGCAGATCTACTGAAACGCACTGCTGAGGGGAGCAGCGGGCAAGACAGGAGAGATCTGTTGTGCCATATGTGATTAGCTCCCAGCAGGAGATGGAACTCAAGATGTAGCAGTGATAGTGCTGAGACTTAGCCCTAGGTCACCAGGGAGGTCCTCAACCATCACATCTTTGTTCTAGACAGCAGTATGAAGAAAAATTCAGAGAAGAAACTAAAGACATGTGAAACTTCATTAAAGAAGTTTTCTAGAAGCTGACACCAGTTAAGATTAAATCCCACTTGCCCCAACATTGCATACCACTGATTTATACCCATGACCACTTCTAACTAGAAAGAAAGCTAGGAAATAACAATAATTTTTTCTGAGATGTTATGTACCCAGTTAAAACTTCTTTTACTATGAAAGAACGATAGAATGGTTACGAGGAGACAACCAGAAGGTTCTGCTATTGCCCTGGAAAATCAGATATGAGAGAACTGGAATAAAGATGTATTGACTAGTGGGCCTCCCTGGTGGCGCAGCGGTTGAGCGCTGGGCTGCGAGGCTGCCCGCGGCCTCTGCGGCGCCAGTTCGATCCCCGGCTGCTCCCCGGCCACCAGAGGAGGGTCCCACATGGCTCGCAGACCTCTCCTGTTGCCCGCTGCTCCCCTCAGCAGTGTACTTTGGTCCTTCTGCCTGCTCTGCTCCCCGCTCTGGCTCTGGTGAATTCTCTCACCCGCCCGCACTTCTGACTGTACCCAGTGCATGTATAAACAAACAAACAAACAAATAAATAAATAAATAAAACATGCCTCTTTAAATTAAAAAAAAAAAAGATGTATTGACTAGAGAGGAATAGTCCCACCAATATCAGATGTTCAAAAGCAATCTTAAATTATTTATGCTTCAATATTGCCTCAATTCCTTTGTAAAAATTTGAGTAAGTCCTTGGTATTTCTTAACAGAAAAGCAAGAATTTAGATATATGCTAAACTAAATAGCCCTTTAAAGTTACAGAGGTTTGTGAACTTTCAATATCTTAAATAATAATAAAGGCTATGTCATAAGCTAAAAGCACTCCCCTAATTGTCCAGGGTCACACACCACTCAATGGTAGATTGAGGGTACTACCTCCAAATCTATGTGACCATAAAGCCCATGTTTTTAACCACTACCTTATATCATAACTAGAATATCCAGTTTCAGGGCCTTGAGAAAAAATCTCAGAGAGAATAGGAAACAGAACAGGGGAGACTGGATGATAAAGGAGGAAGTCAGGACATAGAAAACACTAGGGAGTAGACAAGAAACTGTAAGTGCATAGACTAACAGACTAGTGATTTATTCATTCAAGGAGTCTGAGTGTCTATTACCATGTCTATGAAAGGCCTGGCACTCTCCAAGATATTGTAGGGATAGAGATGATCAATCTGAACATCTCCTTTTTGAATCTCTTTTATCTTCTCAGTCCCGGATAGAAGCACAAGGAACTCTCTTAGACAACGTTGGCCAGAGACATTTGTCCTACCTCCGTGCTGAGGACCAACTTCGGTCTTTTTTTTTTTAATACTTTTTAAAATTAATTTATTTTGCATACAAGATCTGTGGTGTAGGACAGAAGTACAGGGAGTGAAAGGATTCACCAGAGACAGAGTGGGGAACAGAACAGGTGGATCTGAAATACACTGCTGAAATACACTACTGAAATACACTGCTGAGGGGAGCAGTGGGCGAGACAGGAGAGGTCTGCTATGCCATGTGGGTCAGCTCCCTGGCCAGGTATTGAACTCAGGCTGATAGCGATGAGACTTAACCCTAGTCCATTAGGGAGGCCCCCCAGCTTGAGTCTTTTTCATTCTAAAAAACAGTCATCTGGTCTTCAAATAACTCAAGACTCCCAGCCAAGGGAGATCAGAGTCAAAAGGAAACCTCTCCGAAGGATTTTAACATCTTGTTAAACTGGGAATAATTTTAGGCCTTTTAGAAGCCTCCCTTTCCACCTGCTGATCACATAGACTCTGCACTGTAGGGCTCATACAGCTTTGGAAAAGGGTTTTCCAGAACAGAGTGTGCTTGAAAACTCTCATATCCAAGGAAGACATAAGAACCATTAAAACGCAAGTGCTGTTCTTCACTGCTTGCCCTGCTACACTGCTTTCTGAGCACCTATACTTCACCCCTTGCTGCCTTTACGCACATATTCATTAGTTTCTGCTGATGAAACCAATCAAGTTGGAATAGATGAATACAGACATGTGTATGCATGAGCTTGGTCCATTTCCCAGTATGTAGACTGTCTTATGATAAAGCTTCCATGAATACATTGCATTCCAAAAACAGGAATCGCATATAAATTGACCTTTTATCGTTTTAAAAGATCTTCCCTGAGGATTTTCTAAGCACAAATGCAACAGAAGAAGTCACAAAGGGAAAATACAGATGATGTGACAAAAAATCAAAAATGTATATGCATTAAAGAAATACAGACCCTGCCGGCAAGTAAGTAAATTGGTGCAACTTTCATGGAGGGCAATCTGGTATGTGCATTAAAAGCCTTTCAGATGCACTTACCATGTCACCTAGGAATCCCATTGCTAAGAATTTATTTAAAAGGAAATAAACATGTGTGGGCACAAAGATTTTTGCTCTGAAGATATATTTATCTGTTTTAATTATAACAGTAGAAGATTGGAAGCAACACAAATAATAAAGAGCTGACACATTGATATGATATAGAATGCAGACATTAAAATCATGTTTTAAAGAATATTTCACATTATAGGAAGTACTCTGGTTATAATTAGGTAAAGAAAGCAAGATATCAAACTCTACACACAGAATAGCTTTTTAATTAAAGCAAGTGTATGTACTCATTAATTCAACAAATATTCCTGGAGGATCTAATATGTGCCCGGTACAGTGACAGATTCTGGGGACATAGCAGTGGCCCAAGCAGACAGTCTTGATGCTCTGCTAGAAGTAAAGAGACTGAGAAGAAATACACCAAGATGCAAACCATTAAAGATATCTATCTCTGGGCAGAATTAAAAGGGTTTTAATTTTTTTCTCATTATCTGTCTCTGTTTTCTGTAATTATATAAATCTTTCATAATCAGGGGGAAAATTGTTTTTTTTTTTAAATGTTCCTTCCAACTGAAGCCAGCTACTACGACCTTGTGAAGCCTAATACATTAAAAAAAAAAAAACCCTCATATTTATAGAACTCTTGGTGATTTGACCACTTCCATGGTCATCGGTCAGTTCATCTGATCCTCGCGACAATCCTGTACATTATATGCATAACGAGACTGAGAATGAGAAAGCAAGGGAACACCCTTGAAAGTAGAATGAGTTTGGGCTAGAAACACAGTGCCGACATCAGATTTCGGGATTCTCCCAACTCTATGGTGTTTTCCTGAAGGTGTTGTAAAGGAAAGGGGCCTCTGAGGGCTTTGCCCCAATCTTTTCCAGACATTTTGCCCACCCCTCTAGGCCCTGGTGTCTTTTGCTCATTTTTCAAGTGACTGGACATTATGGAATTCCCAAATCAGCGAGATTTGACAAATCATTTTACCTTTTAGCCTCTCAAGAGTTTAGAATCATGGAAGAGAAAGAACCTTGACAAGCATTGCAGCCTCTCATTCAAGTGGAGAAGATTGCCTGGAAGATACCCCTGCTCCTGATCTGCCTCTCCTCTCTCGGCCAGGGTCAGGTACCCCTTCTCTTCCACCTCCCACTTCTTTTGGGAACTCTGCTAAGTGACAGTTTGATTGAACATATGAATTAGACTGAATGTTTTCTGACTGGTAAGGGACTCATGCCTGAATATCAAACTTCCCATGATTGTTTGCATTAACTGGGAACTCTGTAGATTCCAAACCCGAAGGAACTGTGCAATTTCAGGTTGTAGAGCAGGCTAGCAAGGGCTCTTTGGTCAGGCTAATTTTTGGAAGCTCTGCTTAAGATTTTACAAAACCTAGGCAAAGCTCCCTCCTCCTGCTGTATATGGTATGAGCCCCGTCCTCAGGAAGCTGGCTCCACTGGACAGAAAGACTAAGGATCCAGGTCTACAGTGGCCTGTCCTTCTGGCCTCCATCAGGGGTTAGCGGGTGCAGCCAGGTGCAGTGCCCACAACCACTCAGGAGGAAACAAGGGAGCCTGATGAAAAGGGAGAGGAAGGAGCTGCTAGTGGGAAGATTTCCAGTTCCTCTGAGAGAAAAACAAATCCAATTCTAATTCATTCACCTCCTGGTTCCAGTTTCCATGCCCCCTCACTTCCTTGGGTCACTGGCAAATCTGAGACCTTTGTTATCAGCTTTATTGCCATGGTTCTGGTCTCTGCTTGCTCTTGCTGCTGCTGCCGCTGCTGCTGACCACCCTCCATCCATCAGCACAGCTGGCTCCCGGATTTGCTGCAAGGGGAAATCGAGATTTTGCTACTCCGGTTCTGCTTTGCTACTTCCATTTCAGGATTTGCCTCCCGGGGCATGCGGCTCCTCCTACTAACCACACTTTATTCCCATAACTTCTCCCCAAACTTAGAGCTATTTCCCCAAGGCATCATCTTTGGAGCCAAAGGCACTGAAATTCGCATTTAGTTAGGTCAGGCCTGACTGGACGGTGACTGCAGTGCTGTGGTCTTCAGTGGCATCAGGAAGAGTCCCTGGACAAAACTCTATTCCCCAATTGCTTGTCAAGGCAGTAACAACAATAACAACTATTTTTTATAAATAATCAAATATAGCTGGGCACTGTGGTAAGCAATTTACATACATAAACCATTTATCTTCAAAAACGCCTTTGTAATAGGCATGACTATTAACTCCATTGTACATTTTTTTAGTTCAAGATGGTAGACTGAGCACAAACATTTAAGTCATCTCCCTCCAGAGACCTCGTTAAAATAATAGTACAGAAATTTTAAAATGCATAAACCCATCACAATAAAGAGAACAGGAAGGAAACCATCAGTGGATGAGAAATTTAAATACGTTTCTGAAGTCAGAAAGCATCTGGAGGAGTGCAAATTGATGAAGCAGAGTGGAACAAACAATCAGTTTAAACTGTGTGTAGAAGTGCTGCGATCAAGAGGCTGCCCGCCCACCTTGCAGACCATAGCAAGGTCTGGCCTCAGAGAACACAGTATGCCGAAAAGTAGGAAGTGAAGCAGACAACAGGGCCTCATAACTGATGAGTTGTGAAGAGTTCACCTCCAACCCCTCCAGGGAGAGGACCAGATAGCAAAAATGTACTTGTCAACATGAAAACGAAGGATTTCTTCATTATGAAAATTAAACGAAGTATCTAGGGTGGCTAGTTGGGTGTTAGTGCCTCAGAGTTAGACCTTCGGCACAGTCTGGTATTTGTGCGTTCCCTCTCTCCCTGTGCCCACACAAAAGATTCCAAAGTACCTCCCTACCCGTCATCCTTAAACAAAATGTTCCATTGATCAAATCAACACACAGCTCCTATTCACACTCTCTACTGTCTTATTTTAAAGGATGGACAGGAAACAAGGAGCATTAGACATATGAAGAGAGACTGAAATATTAACAAGAAATCACAAGATAGGACCTCCATGGTGGCGCAAGAGGTTAAGCACCGCACTGTGAAGCAATCCACAGCATCTGCAGGATGAGTTCGATCCCCGGCCGGCCAGGGAGCTACCCATATGGCACAGCAGACCTCTCCTGACTCTTCTGCTGCTCCCCTCAGCACTGTATTTCAGTCAAGCTGCCTGTTCTGTTCCCCACTCTGTCTCTGGTGAATCCTTTCATCCCCCACACCTCTGGCCTGTACCCAGCTCTTATATGCATAAACAAATCTTAAAAAAAAAAAATCACGAGATAAATGGAATAAGCAGATTTAATTCAAGGAACTAAAATAGCTTTAAATAAAGCTTCAAGTAATATCCACAGAGAAAATTGAAAATATATTACATTTGTAAAACAAGAATGAATAGAAAGCTCTAAGAAATAAGAAAAAAAGTATACAATTGAGCTCTTTGTAAAACTTTTCAATGTAAACCATAATATATTACTTTTATTTTTGAACCATGTAAGGTATTACTTCTTTGAAATAAATGAACTTAGTTTTTTTTTTAAATGATGAGCTGTTGGAAATAAAAATATGGTTGACAAAGTAAAAAGCATAGAAAGTATAAAACTTTCTAGTGCTGCATAACAGTTACCAGAGCTTAGCAGATAAAAACAAGAAGCATCCATGATCTGACAGCTTTTGTAAGGCAGAAGTCTGGTCACAGCATAGCAGGATTCTCTGCTTAGCAGGCAGTATTAACCTGTCCTTGAGATATATATACATGTGGACCTCAGAACCCTTTTCCAACCTCAGTTGAGGTTGTGAATAGAATTCAATTCCCAAAAGTTGTAAAGAAACCATCAGTTCCTAGAAGCCATCCTTCTCCTTGGGCAATTCACAACATGACTATTTTCTTCAAGGGCAAAAAGAGAATATCTCTGACTTCTTCTGTCTCTGACTCCTAGACCGCCTTTTAAAGAACTTACCTGATTAAGTCAGGCCCACCCAGGGTATTCTCCCTTTTGATTAACTAAAAAAAAAAAAAAAAGATTTGGTACCTAACTCACATCTTCAAAACCCCTTCACCTTTGCCATAGAACCTAATCATGAGTAACATTCCATCATATTCATGGGTGCCACCCACTCTCCAAGAGGGTGGCACATGTACATCATGGAGCAGAAATCTTGGGGGTCATCTTAAAATTCCATCCACTACAGAGGATCAAAAACAAAGATAAGGAAAGCTCTCACAATCAAGGGAGAAAATGAGAATAAAGGAGGAAAGAAAAACAGTAAAGCTGAAAAGTTCAAGAGCTTCAATGCCTAACATTCCATTATTAGAAATTCAAAAAAAGGAAGAGAGAAAATTATCCAAGGTGTAATATGATAAAATTTCACAAAGTTAATGGAAGAAGAGTTTCTAACTGAAAAAGCCAATAGAATGTCACACAGAATTGATTTTTTCAAAATCACAGTTCCCAGCCATGTCCAGGTCTTATATGCTGAATGCTATAAAAAGCTGATACAAGAAATAAAATCTAAATAAATGGGGAAGCATACTTGTTCATGTTCAAAGTGGTTAAAATTGATCTATAGATTTAATGTAATGTCTATCAGAATATCAGGAGATTCTTGTATATATAGATAAGCATATTCTGAAACTACTATGGAAGATGCAAAAGAATTAGAAAAGTCAGACAATATTTTAAAAAAGGGAATAAAATAAAAAGAATCATACTGAATGACTAAGATTTATATAAAATCTGGTCATCAAGACAGTGGTACTGATGAAGGGATAGGCATATAGATCAGTGGGACAGAAGCGTCTAGAAGGAAACCTGTAAAAAAGCGACAACGGTACAAAACAATTAAATGGACTAAACAGTCTTTTCAAGAAATAATACTGAAACAATTGGATAATTGTATGTTTTTGAAAAATCTTGACAGAAGTCTCATATTTTATATAAAAATGAATTTAAAATGTGTATTTAGGGCCTCCCTGGTAGCGCAAGGGGTTATGCACTGCACTATGAAGCAATCCGAAGCCTCTGCAGCACAAGTTCAATCCCCGGCCGGCCAGGGAGAAATCCACATGGCACAACAGACCTCTCCTGCCCCACCCACTGCTCCCCTTGGCAGTGTATTTTGGTCAATCTGCCTGTTCTGGTCTCTGTCTCTGATGGATCCTCTCACCCCCCACCCCGCATCTCTGGCCTGTACCCCAGCTCTTGTATGCATAAATAAATAAATCTTAAAAAAATTAAAAAATGTGTATTTAATCTAAATGTAAAACCTAAAATGGTAAAAAAAATTTGGATGTAAGAAACAAATCTTCATGACTGTGGGTTAGGCAGAGTTTTTTGACGTGACTGCAAAAGCCTAACCCTTGAAAGAAAAAATGATAAAATGGACTTCATTGAAATGTGAAGCTTTTGCTCTGTGAAAGACACTGTGAAGTGAATGAAAAAACAAATTATAATGTGAGAGAAAATATTTGCAAATCACGTATCTGACAGCAGTCTTGTATCTAGAATACATAACTCCTACAACTCAATAGTAAGACTTACTGAAACAAACCAAAGTTTTATAATGTTCAAAAGATTTGAAGTGTTACTTTCCAAAAGAAGATATAAGACTGGGTGATCAACACATTAAAATGGTCATTCAGAAAATCAGAATTAAAATCACAAGCAATGATGAATCTACACAGACATTAGAACTAATTAAAATTAAAATAATATCAATTAAATTAAAATTTAAAATAATAGCAATACCTAGTTTTGGCAAGGAACTGGAGCAACTGTATAGTCACTATGGAAATCACTTTGGAAGTGTTTTAGAAAGTTAAACATATATGTTCTATATAATACGGACATCCCATTTCTAGAGAAAAAGGAAAACGTGTTCACACAAAAAATTATACACAAGCATTCTTAGAAGGTTTATTTACAGTTGTCAATAGTTGGAAATAATTAACATGTCCAATAAAAACAAGTGAATAAATAATTCATGGTATAGTCACAGCATGGACCAGTG
Organism: Talpa europaea; assembly: GCF_964194135.1. Taxonomy (NCBI): domain Eukaryota; kingdom Metazoa; phylum Chordata; class Mammalia; order Eulipotyphla; family Talpidae; genus Talpa; species Talpa europaea. The sequence continues at coordinate 66,515,831 of NC_140081.1, forward strand.
CTCGGGAATTGACATAATTCGCACAGAAATCTCACAAATATGACGTGAGAAAAAGTCAGAAAAACAAGCGTACATACTGTGTGATTCTGGGTGTATAAAATTCCAACCTATTACAGAAAGCGGGTTAGTGGTTGCCTAGGAATGTGGGGAGCAGGGGGTGGGGGACTAATTACAATGGGTCCCAGGGAACCTTTTGGGGTATAAGATATGTTCAAGATCTTGATTGTGGTAATGGATGTGTACATATGTCAGAACTTATCAAAGTATGCATTTTAAACATATCCAATTTAATATAGGTCACTTAGAGCTCAATCAAGAGGTTTTAAATGATTATAAAGATTACATTTATTTTATTTTATTTAAAGATTTTTTTTTTTATTTATACAAGAGCCGGGGTACAGGCCAGATGCGCAGGAGGGTGAGAGGATTCACCAGAGACAGAGTGGGGAGCAGAACAGACAAATTGACCGAAGTACACTGCTGAGGGGAGCAGCGGGCGGGGCAGGAGGGGTCTGCTCGCCATGTGGGTTGCTTGGAGGCCTGTGGGGATCAAACCACACCGCAGAGCCTGCAGACAGCTTCACGGCACGGCCCTCAACCACCTGCACCACCAGGAAGGCCCCTACATTAATTTTATTTATTTATTTGCTTTTTTATATAGAGGCATGTTTTATTTATTTATTTATTTTGTTTTGTTTGTTTGTTTGTTTGTTTATACATGCACTGGGTACAGTCAGAAGCGCGGGAGGGTGAGAGAATCCACCAGAGCCAGAGCGGGGAGCAGAGCAGGCAGAAGGACCGAAGTACACTGCTGAGGGGAGCAGCGGGCGGCAGGAGAGGTCTGTGTGCCATGTGGGACCCTCCTCTGGTGGCCGGGGAGCAGCCGGGGATCAAACCGGCGCAGTTTCGCAACCCAGTGCTCAACCGCTGTGCCACCGGGGAGGCCCTCCCTACATTAATTTTATAACTTACACAACAGTATATATATATCCATTACATGAACTTTGAGAATATAAAAATGTTTTAATCTATTTTGAAATCAGAAGGAAAATGAACTTTCAGGTCAAAGAAAATTATTTAATATCCAATATACTTTTCTTTGTGCTAATTTAGACATTAAATATTATTTTTTAACTTTTTTTTATGAAGGAAAGGCTCACCAAAACGAAAGTGCATAGGGTCCACGGAAAATCATGCTATACTTCTATCTACAGTGAATTATTGCAATGTCACAATAATATAAACGTTATTTATTGCTTGTCAAGTTTTAGAATCAACCTATAAGCAAAGCATGAGAATTGCAATCATAGAATAGAAAAAAAAATGTAAGTGCTACCAAACTTGACAATATTGAAAGTAATTATATATTTAACAGAAACTGGAGGTAGAGGAGGAAAGAGGTAGAGAGCAGAGTCCAGAGTTGAACAGTTCCATTTTAAGAAAGGGACAGTGAATAAATGGAAGTGGGTTTGGTTGAGCACTGCATTCTCATGTATCATAGAGGAAATCCGATAGATGAATGTCTCAAGCTCTTAAGACAGAGAAGGGGAAAGAAGCATATTGTTTTGAGAATGAGGGGTCAATCATCAGAAATGTTAAGAAAGAAATGTTAAAAGTGGCAGCTTTATGAAACTGAAAGTGGGGTGTGGAGCAAAGGATTTTGCTTTTTATCAGAAACTTTAACCAGGTGAATGTATCATTTTGAATAAAAAAAAAAAGTCAACTTCTCTTGCTCCTGTTTCTCTACTTAGAACAATGTGTATCCTTCATTGCACTTATCCCAACTTGTAATTTATTTTAGTTGTCTGTGTGATAATTCCATTAATATCTTTCTTCCTATTAGACCGTAAACTCCACGAGGCCAAGCACATTCTGTCTTTTTCACCACTGTAACCCCATTTTCTGGCACAGAATGTGGCCCAGGAACCAGAGTCACACAACACATGCACTGAGAACTACACATTCAAAGGCCTCTACAAACTTCCTCTCTAGGACCAACTGGAAAATGTCTTGTCACTAAAAGTCAGTATCCTTTCAAGGAGTAAGAGTAGGCATGGATGTGAGAGGAGAAGGGATCTACAGCCACAAAGCCTCCCAGAAAGAGCTCTAAACCTTCCCTGGTATGAGCTGAGGTAAATGGGATATGCATATGCACTTATCTTTCCAGCACTGAAATTCTCTTTAAAAGAACATCAATGAGTGGCTTGCAGGGTGAAAGAAATCCTAAATGGGCTTCCAGCAGGGCTTATAAGGAAGAAGAACAGAGGCACCAGCATTTTGACATCAGCCAGGGAACCAGCCTCTTTTTGGTGTCCTGGGTTTGGGCTAGATAATGTGTTGATTGGCTAGTCTTCCAAAGACTCTCTGAAGGAAAGTCTGGAATTGCTTGGTGGCTGAGCTACAGATATATTTTGGGTCAGAACAAGAAAGCCTGAGGTAGAGAACAGGGGAATCAGACTGTCATAAACTTACAGAGCCATTGCTCCAAACAACTGGTTGGGGGGGAATTATGGGCAGACCTGTTTAGTTCCTGATTAGCTGAGCAAAGGTGATTTGTGAGACCTCTCCCTCCTGGCCACAGCCTCACACCTGGTTCCTGGAAAGTCATGGGGAGGGGGATTTTGAAATTTAGAGAACTTCTTAGAACCCCCTTGGGCTGACTGGGCTTTTCCGAAGAAAAGCCTCCTCCTTCTTCCAGTGAGGAGAACCCAAAACATAGAGCATGGAAAAAGGCCCATGAGAATTGTGGGTGGCACTGCTAGAGGAGGTAGATAGGAGGCAAGATGGCTCATAGGGATGTGAACTTACTGTAAGCGGTTCTGGGAATGACCCCTCCCTGCTCTAACAGACAGAGAGCAAAGCCATCTTGCATAGATGTGAAATCTGTGAAACAGCTATGCAAAATCTGCTGCCTGCAGGTAAAGCAGCCTTTTGAACCCCCATAATGACCAGGAGCCAAATAAAGAAGAAACAATGGGTAACCATTGTTTAAATGGGTAACCATTGTTTAAATGCATCCCCACAGTGTATTCTTCAGAAAGAAAGAGATTAAACCCCAACATTGACTTCCTGTGCACATAGACAGCATCAACAATCTTTAGGTCAAAACAACCTAGAACCAGAAGCTGCCCTGTTAGGAATAATTACATTTTTAATGTCAATGACTCACCGTTCCTATCTATATAAAGTAAATTCAAACTTGTGATTGTTGGAACAGTTCTCAGAGAGTAAAATCCGTTGGACTGTTTCCCGGGTTTGAATCCTCATTTTGATTAACTAATAAACTCTTTGTCTAACAATCAGTGAGACTTTTATTCCAGTTAATAGAAAGACGGTCCCTACTTAATAGACCCAGAAACCCGCCACCCAAAATTGCTCCTCCCTCTTTCCAGGGAGGCAAAATTTGTTTTCAGGCTTCAGCTTTGTCCATAGAGTTCTTGGAACCTGCCTCTGGTCTGATTGCCAGGGATAGGTAAGTTGTCAGTAGGTACTCTAGTCACTCAGTATGTTTCTAGAATGAATACATCAAAGACAGGAGTTTTTGATCCACTTGAACTAGTACTGCATGTAGCTCAGTCTATGTCTCCTCAGGAAACCATTGACAGGTTCATTCAGCTGAAGGAAGGATTGGGAGTTGTAAATAGAGAAATGAATACTGAGGCCATTTCTCATCAGTGGGGAGGGCTGGGAGTGGAATGCATGAAAAATGCACCTCCTGTGCTGACCATGTTCCTCAGAGCCCATGGCAGGGGCAGAACATACAGTTCCTGTGCTCACAGTGTTGGTGAAAGCTGGGGGCAGCCCCAAACTTGCTGCGGGCTGGAAGATCACTAACACCCACAATGGTTTGGGGAATAGGTAGCTTTGGCCCTTAGAATACAGTTTCCCTGACTCCTCAGCCCTCAGGCATCTGGAGAGTCACTGTAGCCACTCCACTCCGGGTGGGATAGTGTCTCTAAGCCAAACTTAGTAGGTGCAAGTGATTCAGAGTCTAACTTCAGTTTCTTCCTATGGTCTGCTTGGTTTCCTCCCAGCCCTGGCCTGATCCCCCTTTCTCTGAGTTGGCTACCCAGACCCAAGTGGAACTTCACTTGAATATCGTATTCTCCCTTGTCATTCTGGAAGCAGAATGTCAGGGCACACACTCCAGGGCCAGACTGCCAGGGTCCACAGCCCAACTCTGCCTTTGCCAGCTCTGCAGACTTGCAGTGTTTGCTTACCTTTTATGCGCCAGCTTTTCATCTAAAATGAGAATGTTAACAGTACTTAAAGAGTCGTTGTGAGGATTAAAGGAAATAGGTAATGGGTCTGGCACCTAGTTAGCATTTGCCTGATATTAGCTATTATGATTTGGCATGAGAAGTCCTTTTTTTCCCTCTTACCTTCCTGCTCCTTTGGTTTCAATTACCTGTTCTTCCTCTCCCTAACTAATTTCTCTAGTCTTCTCCAGACAGTGGGACCCTTTCAGAGCTACCTTTTCTTTAGGAAAGTATTTCCCTTTGATCCGTTCCACTTCTATATACCCCAGCCCCAGGTAATCACTGGCTACCAGAATTGGAAAGGCCTTTTCTAAATCATCTAGTTTAATTAGTTCTTTTTACAGATTGTCAAAAGTCAAAGCCAGAAAGATAAAGTGACTTAATAAATATCGTGCTGAACTCCAACCCCATCTAGCCCTATAGTTATTAGCAATGTCAGACACCAAAGCCTATCACATTTAATTCTTGTAAATTTAAGATAAACATGATAAGAATCTATTTACATCTGTGTGTGTATGTGTGTGTGTGCACGAGAGTAGGTTAGATTCTGAGAAGATTACAAAAATGGTTTCCAGTCACTTACCCTGTTGGAAAAGTAGAAAATCTGGAAGTTGTAAGATACTGTATGTTTGGAAAGGGGAGAAGATGTCCATTCCTTTATTGCAGATCTAGATATAGTTAAAGATCTGTTCTACATAGAGACATAGATCTACAAATAGATGTGTATTTAGATCTGTATCTAGATATATAAATATAGTGTTATGTATATATTATTTTATGTAAAGCTTTGCATGTGTATTGTTATAAAATATGAAGATAGGTAGTTATAGATACTGGTTTCACTTGAAGAATTTAGTGAGCTTTTCAAGTTTCCAAACATCATATTTCTTTCCTAGTACTAAGAACATATGCATATTAAATGAAGGGGTGTATATACACCCATAAATGAAGTGGCAATGTAATTGGTCTTGGGGGCAGGTTATTTACTTAACAGGTTAAATCTGTTATTTTTCTAGGAGCTGGATAGTGACCAGGAGTAAATTGGAGAAAACTACTAATCCTGAATTAAGCAAGACAAAAGTGGACTCTGATCCCTCACGATAAAAGCAATGCATAGAGTGTGTTTGTCCCCTGGAAAGCCACGTGGTAGTTCTCTGCAGCTTACCGTAAAGAGGTATCCAACGTATTACAGAGTACCATGCTCCAGAGACTTTGTACCCAACAAGGCAGAGAGGAGGCCCAGGCTGCTGAGGTCAATGCCAATTTCCTTACCTTTGAATGGAGGAGGTACAGTGCAGTGAATCACCTGCGTGGGACTAGCTACTGGGAACGAGGGCAGAGCTGAGCGGCCAAGTGAAACTGTACAACACGGAAGGCAGGTGAGCTCAAGAGGGCTTTTGCGGGCCTCCCCTGGTGGCACAGTGGTTGAGTGCTGGGCTGCGAAGCTGCCTGCAGCCTGTGCAGCACCGTTTCGACCCCCGGCCGCTGGCGAGGGTCCCACATGGCGCACAGACCTCTCCTGCCACGCCTGCTGCTCCCCTCAGCAGTATATTTCATTGGTCTGCCTGTTCTGTTCTCCGCTCTGGCTCTGGTGAATTCTCTCACCCTCCTGAGCTTCTGACTGTACCCAGTGCTTGTATAAATAAATAAATAAATAAACAAATCAATAAATAAATATCTTTTTTTTTAAAAAAAAAAAAGAGGGCTTTTGCTTCTGCAGCTTGGACTTGCACCTGGGACTTAGGAGAGAGTGGAGGAAAGGCACTTGAAAGAGATCCAGACAAGTTGGGAGGCTGACAATGGCAGCTGTTACCTTGATGTGGTATCTGCTTTTGTTCCAGCTCTTTGGGGCCTTTCTTACCCCTTTCTTGCTTTTCTAAGAGCAGAAGGTGCCTTAGACTTTTGGCAAGTTTTGGGCTTCAGTAGTCTGGCTTGGGGCTGACCCTGTTTGGTTAGATATTTGCCCTCCAGGGGATGGGCTGTTTTGGAGGTTTTATTGGGGAACTATTATTAAGCATATTCTTTCTTCTCCTCTCTATAACACACACATTTACCAAAGATCTTTTACATTAAGAGTCTGCTTCATTTGTCTTTATGTAGTGGAGGCCAAAACCCTGGTTTAGAACATGTACCCCTTAGGTTTAGGGTCCCTGGGTGGGTGCCCCTTGGCTGTGTGCTAACATTTTTAGTATAGTAGCAATATCCAAGACTGTCTTATCCCACTGGAAGCCTTCTTCAGGTCAGGTATGACAAATCTCTCTTGCTACCTGAGACTGACTCTGAAATCGTTCCTAGAGCAAACACTAAATAAGATACAGTGAGATTCTAGATCTGAACCCTCTGACCACCTTCCATAGATTCTAGTACTGATGTGGACTCAGTGTACTTGAAGGGATGAAAGGCTGAAGGGCGGGGAGAAGGCCCAGGGAAGTGCATTACACACATTTTGGTGTGCAAACATTAGGAAACCAGCCTTCTTTCTCTGTAACAGTGGTCCTATCAATGGGATTACTTTTCTGTCCTCAATACACTGGCCCTCTCAGCAGCACTGGAGACCAGAGACACTTCTTTCTTGGGTCTCAAGAGGCCCTCCCTTCCTAGCTTGCCTCCTAACTTGTTTTTTTTTTTTGTTGTTGTTGTTGTTTTTTTTTAAAGATTTATTTATTTATTTATTTATACAAGCACTGGGTACAGTCAGAAGCGCAGGAAGGTGAGAGAATTCACCGAGCCAGAGTGGGGAGCAGAGCAGGCAGAAGGACCGAAGTACACTGCTGAGGGGAGCAGCGAGCGGCAGGAGAGGTCTGCGCGCCATGTGGGACCCTGCTCCGGTGGCCTGGGGAGCAGCCGGGGATCGAACCGGTGCTGCAGAGGCTGACGGGCAGCTTCGCAACCCAGCGCTCAACTGCTGCGCCACCGGGGAGGCCCCTTAACTTGTGTTTTTTGATTCTGCTTTGCTGACTCTTCTTCCTCCCTCCACCTCTAAATGTTTGAGATGTTCTAGGGCTCAACCCTACACTCCTTTTTCACTCTTACAAGGTAATTTCATCCAGCCCCATAACTCTAAATAACATTAATAAAATGAAGACTCCCAAATTTCTATGTCTGGTCCTCACCTCCTCTTTGTGCTCCAAACTTAAGGCATAACATCCCAGGGTCTGGAGTCAGACTGTCCGGCTTTGAATCTCGGCCCCACTGCTTCTGTATGACCTTGAGCAACTTGCGTGGCTAGTGCAAAGGCCCTGACCATCACCATTCTACTTTCTGTCTCTATGAATTTGACGCCTCTAATTGCCTCATAGAAGTGGAACCATACAATATTTGTCTTTTTGTGTCTGACTTATTTCAATTAGCATAATGTCCTCAGGGTGCGTTCATGTTGTAGCGTGTGACAGAATTTCCTTGCTGAGGCTGAACGGTTTTTCATTGTGTATATCTACCATGTTTTGCACTTTCATCCATTGATAGACATTTGGATTTTTTCACATTTTCAGTATTGTGAATAATGATGTTATGAACATGGGTATGTAAATATATATTTGAGTCTGTGTTTTCAATTTTTTGGAGTCTATGCCCAGAAGTAAAATTACTGCATCATGTGATAATTCTAGGTTTCTTTGTTAAGGAAACTCCATTTTCCACAGCAGTTGCACCGTTTTACCTTTCCACTAGCAGTTTATATCAGGGTTACAATTTTTCCACACCTTAGCAAATGCTTGGTATGTGTTGTTCTTGCCTCTTAATAGCCATCCTAAAGGATGGTATCTCATTGTAGCTTTGATTTGCATTTCCTTAACAACTGATGATTTTGAGCATCTTTTCATGTGTTCATTGGCTATTTCTATATCTTCTCTGGGGAAATATCTATTCAAATTCTTTGCCCATTTAAAAAATTGGGGTGTTTGCTTTTTTTGCAGCTGAGTTATAGGTGTTATTTAAATATATTATTTATAAATATTTTATCTCCTTTCATCAGTTGCCTTTTCACTCTGTGGATAGAATCTGTTGATGCACAAAAGTTTTTAATTTTGACAGAAATAGGGCTGTTTTCTAAAGGTTAACAATGAAGGGAGGGACTGAAACTCAGCATGAGGTTTGGGGTATGAAGGCTGTGGCTCATAGATGCCTAGTACACCAGTAGGTCTGAAAGTGTGCCGTGGTGGGGGAGTCCTTGGTAATTCAAGGATGGCATGAGATCTCTGGAAAACTTGGGTGGGAAGAGACAACAAGGGGAGAATAATAGTAAATAGCATTTGCTGAACACTTACCATGTACCATGCACTAGGCTAAGTAAAATATATATCCATTACTTCATTATTTTTTCCTGGCAATTCTTCAGGGTAAGAATTTGCCCAAACTTACAGGTGAGGAAATAGAAGCCCAGAGAAATTGAACAATTAACCCAAAGCCACACAGCTAGAAAGTGACAGAGCCAGGACTTGAACCCAGGCAGTTTGACTCTAGAGCTATGCTCTCATCCACTGGCCTATACTCTTTCTGTAGTAGACAAATAAAAGATATGTGGTACAGGGCATGGGGCACATTTTGGTTATTAAGACTATAATGGAAAAAGGAAGTCACAGGTAATAGCTTGAAAACATGCTTTGAGAGTATAGAGAAAGTAGTCAAAGTAGTCAAAGGCTAGCCCTTTGGGGATCTGTAAACCTAAAAAACATTAAAATGGTAAATTTTATGTTATGTGTTTGTTTTTTTTTTAAGATTCATTTATTTATGCATACAAGAGCTGGGGTACAGGCCAGAGATGTGGGGAGTGAGAGGATTCACCAGAGACAGAGTGGGGAACAGAACAGGCAGACTGACTGAAATACACTGCTGAGGGGAGCAGCAGGCGAGACAGGAGAGGTCTGCTGCTCCATGTGGGTTGCTCCCTGGCCAGCCAGGGATTGAACTCGTGCTGCAGATGCTGCAGATTGTTTTGTAGTGCGGTGCTTAACCCCTTGTGCCACCAGAGAGGCCCTATGTTATGTGTTTTTTATATGCTGACTCCACAATGGGGTGGTTTTATTTGTGAAGGCAAAATAGAGTGGTAGTTAAATTTACAGACTTTGCGGTAAGATAGACCTGGACTTGAATCCCAACCCTGTCACTTACTAGCAGGTGACCTTCCTCATCCACAATCAAGGGTAAAAATACTTAACTCATGTTGCTGTGAGGAGGATTTAATGAGATAATTGATGTAAACTTCATAGCACCACACTTGACACAAGTATGTTGAAGTCTAAGTAAGTATAAGTTCTTGCTCCCCAACTAATCAATGGATTGTACTCCCCCAACTAGTCTATCCCCATCTTCTGATTAAAGAGATGATTTCCCAGGCCAGGTTGAAGTAGTTCTATTGAATCATCTCATGGGCTATCGAGGTTGACAGATAGGTGACTAAAAGGGATCCCTTCTAGAACATAGAAAGTTCCTTCCTTCCCTGAGGGTATGTTCCCACAGTCCCGCTTTGAGCCGTAGGAAATGTATATATATTGCATCATTGTTCATTTTTGTACAATGTTTGCTTTCACCTCTCAAATGTAGTCCCTGTAAAATTCCCACCATCCATTCACCCGTGCACCATCACTATGGTCCTTGTGCTCTTCCCTCCCCTGTTTTGACCCCTCTCTTTCCCCCTTGCTTGCAGAATGTCTCTGATTTATAGTTGCCTGTTAATTTTGTTTTTTAATTTATTATAATTTTTTTGTCTTATCCCTTATTTGGTTTCCCTACATTCCTCCTATTAGTGAAACCATCCAATATTTTTCTTTTTCTTTCTGGCTTATTTCACTGAGAATAATCCCTTCCAGCTCCATCCATGTTGCTGCAAATGGCATGTTTTTTTTATTGCTGAATAGTATTCCACTGTGTATATATACCGCATATTCTTGATACACAGTCAACAATTTTTGGGCATTTGGGCAGTTTCCATATCTCACCTATTGTAAATAGTGCTGCAATAACCATAGGGGTGCAGGTGTCCTTTTGAATTAATGTTTTTGTGTCTTTTGGGTAGTTCCTTAGGAGCAGAAATTGCTGGGTCATATGGACACTCCATTTTTAGTAGTCTGAAGAATCTCCACACAGCTTTCCATAGTGCATGGACCAGTTTGCACTTCCACCAGCAGTGCAGGAGAGTTCCTTTTTCACCACATCCTCATCAATATTTGTTGTTGCCAATTTTTTTAACAAGTGCCATTCTTGCTGGTGTAAGGTGGCATCTCATTGTGGTTTTGATTTGCATTTTAAGTGATGCTGAACATTTTTTCATATACCTGCTGGCCATTTGCAAGAAATGCATTTCTATCTTAGAACAACCACTTCATATCAGCTTCCAGCTACCCAGAGGTCAGGAACACAGAGCATCTTGCTAGGCAATCAAGATTATATTAATTATAAAAAAGACATTTATGTGCCCCTTTTATTTGATAAAGTTTCGTCTCAGGGAGCAGGGAGTGAAGAAGGATCGTTGTCTGGCTTAACAGCACACACTGAGCAACTAGAGGAGGAAGAGCCCCATGAAAGACAAACTTCCCTGACTTCCCAGTCTTTTCTTGGCTGCTTCTGGATTGATTAATTTCAGAGAAACTGAAGAAGGTCCAAGGAAGAACCATCAAAATGATTAATAAACGGAGGAAACTACAGAATGGTGCTAGAGTTTCCAGTGAAGGACAAGAAAAGAGGATGGAGAGGGGGAGCCTGGAAGGCTGAAAACACAGCAGTCACCAGAGACTGCAAAGCTGCAGAGAGCTATGGGGGGATGGGACAGGCAGCCAGGGCCCAGCCACTCCGTGGCCCAGCAGGAAGCCAAGCACTTGGAGAGATGGAAAGGAGCATAAGGCTTGGCCTATGACCATGAAGATAGGGAGACAGGGTGATGTCCACAAAAGGACAAAATACAGTCCAAGTCGAGATGACTTGTGCTGCGACATGGCACATAGTCTCTGACATGTGCCAAATGACTGGTGCAGAGAGAAGTGCTGCAGAGGGGACGGTCTCAATGGGTCTAGGCATAGAGGAGGAACAGCAACATAGGCCCAGAAATCAACAAAATCAAATGCAGAAGGCAGGATATGGGCAAAGAAGAATGAGGATATACCTGGTGGAGTGAGCAGTTGTCAGAACAGACCAGAGGGGGATGGATGCTGCAGAGGAGCTGGTGGCATCTGAGCAGGATTGTGTAATGTGCCAGCCACGCCTCGACAAGATCCTGTCTGTCTAAGTCCCCGTGGATTGAAGGTGGAGTTAGGGAGACCCAACAAAAGATGATAATGCCTAAGAAATCTGCAGTCATAGCTCATGTGCATGTGTTCAAATACTTGGTAGAGTTACACCTCAGTTGTCAAAGCCAGCTGGAGCCCAATCCTCTCTTCCAAAGACGCCTACTGGGTTCCACACCATGAAACCACAGCTTCAGTTCCCTGAGGCCCACCAAATCCATGGAGCTGGTCACCATTCAAAGCACATCTCAGCAAGCTTAGGCCTTTACCGAGGACAGATTTCTGGGCAGATGATATCTCTATTATAAATAGAGAATTTGACTCCAGGTGGGAAATTCAATTTGTGGAAGCAGATGAAATCTTCTGAAACCAAGATCTGATTTCCTAAGCAAATGTCCTTTGGTCTTAATGAACAAGAGAAAGAGATAAGAAAAGAAGAAGCTATAATTAGGTCTTCCCCCTAAATGGGAGGCTTCTTGGATTACCAGGGAACTGCACGCAGTGCCTTAAAAATACCTCCCATTTCTGAGCCGTAGCTTTTGAGGCAAAGAATGCCATTAAATATCGATGCATCATGTAGGAATGGTTGCAAAGTGTTTTTCAGCTCTTGTTATTCATTAGCCATCCCCATCTCCCGCTCGCTCTCTTCTCCCCCTCCTTCCCTTAGGCCTACCCGACCATGAGCCTGACAAGACTTATGCAGGTTGAAAAGATGAGAACTCGCAGACAGAAAGGTTAATCAATTGACTCCCGGTCAAACACAGCAAGTTACTGACAGTCCAGCGATGAGAATATTCTAGTCAGGCCTTTCTGGGCGTTATTACTTGAGCCCACAGAGACATACAAACCAACACCTGCTTTTTCTTGCAAAGCTAATTTGTTTTTTCTTACTTGCCTGGTGAATGGCAGCCAGAAGAACAGAAAATGGGATCCAGAAAAGACAAAGTAAAGAGAAATTAGTGACAGAAAAAGTGAAAGGTAGAAGCCGGCTCTCCCTTCAGGCCAGGTATTCCTGATCCCTGCTAATGGGTGCTAATGAGCCAATGGTTTCCCTGCCCAACAATTTACAGTTTTGTTCAGAGCTCAGCTTTTCCTGCTTTTCTCCAAAGAAGTGGAATCAGCATGGAAACGAGTGAGGAACACTTAAGCCAGGAATTAGGGTCTTCCTACCTGTGTGGCCCTGGATGACCACTCAGCCAACCTGAGCCTCAACTTTCTCAAGCATAAAATGGGGATTATAAGTGTGCGACATACTTTATAGTGTTATTTGAAGATGAAATAAAAGTCAACTGTAAAATCCTGTGCACACATAAGGGATTATTTGAGGCTGAACCTGGAAAGGTCCCCATACCCTCCAGCACTTCAGCCACCTGCCCCACGTACCTCTGAGTCAAACCCTCCACTCCTTTGGAGAAAGGCAGGAAAAGCTGAGCTCTGGACAAAATGTAAATTGTTGGGCAGGGAAACCATTGGCTCATTAGCACCCTGTAGCATGTAGGTAAGAATTCATTTATCAGACTAGTGGGTTGGGGGGGGCGGTGAATTTTGTGAGCTGGAATAAAAGTCTCAGTGATAGTTAGACAAAGAGTTTATTGGATTATCAAATTGAGGATTCGACCTGGGAAGTACTTCTACAGATTTTTACTCTGTGAGAACCGTTCCAACAACCATTAAGTGTACATAGGTAGAACTGTGAGTCGCTGACATTAAAAATTATTCTCGACAGGGGGGCTTTTGGCTTTAAGTTGTTCTGACCTAAAGATCTGTGATGCTGTCTATGCTCAGAGAAAGGCAATGTTGAGATTTAATCTCTTTCTTTCTGAAGAATGCGCTGCAGAGATGCCAAGGTTGGGTACCCATTGTTTAAATCTTCTTTATCTGGCTCCTGGTCATTAGTGGGGTGAAAAGCCTGCTTTACCTGCAGGCAGCAAATTTTGCAAAGCTGTTTCACAGATTTCGCATCTATGCAAGATGGCTTTGCTCTCTGTCTGCTAGAGCAGGGAGGGGTCATTCCCCGAACTTGTACTGCATGTTCACAATTTTAATGCCCTTCCCCCTCCCACGTCTTTCAAGGGACATTTGTCTCTACCTGGTGGTTTTCTTCCCCACAGTTCCAAATGTGTCCTCTAAGTCTGCATGCCTGTGAAAAGCACCGGGTTAAATGCTAGAGTCTCCTTCAGATTTTTTTTTCAAAGGGACCTTAGAGAGTTAAGTAAAGTGTCCGTGACCACACAGTGGCCTAACCAGAACGGAGAGATTATCAGAGGCAGCCAGTGCTCTGTTCACCAGCTTAGGTACATTTTCCATTTTTCATTCAGTTTCTTCAATCCAAATTTCACCCCAGCCCCACCCCACCTGAGACAGGGGAGGTTAAGGGTGAGGAGGCCAGTTCCTGGCAGCCCTGTCCCAAACATACCTCTGGACTCCCGCATGGGGAGTAGCTGTACTGATGGCAACAGCGGCAGCAAGCACTTGGCATCTGACAGGCTCTGTCAGCATCAATTTAAATTGGTGTTTTGCTTCCTAACTCCAGGAGGGCAAACACGCCTAAGATGCCAGCAGGGGGGAGACAGCGAAGGCATACAAGGAAGCAATGGACGATTCCCTAGAGTCTGTCAATTCAGCTCCCACTCCAAGGCCTACGTAAGCCACCGGTCCTCTCTCCTCTGGGCTCCCTCTGTGCAAGGGAGGTGGGCTAGGAGGAGGCAGTCACACAGAAGTTCTTTCTCTAGAGAGAGACTTTAAAGAGGGGAGGGCCAAAACATGGAATGTCCAGGCTAAGACCAGGACAATGCAAAGCTGGTGGCGAGGTTCTTTTAGGCCCAGCCCTCAGTGACAGCTCCTTTGGCTCTGGCCTCCAAGCCCTCCCCACAGCAGTCCTCTCCTCAGGCCTGCTTGGCAATGTGTGATGTAGGCCGGGCAATTTGTTAACTAGAGTCCTGGGGTCAGGGCTGGGGCCCAGGAATCAGCATTTTCACAGATATCCACATGATTTTGAGGTCGCTGGGTTAAGGCCCACAACTGGGGAAATGCCATACTAGAGCTCATCCACCCCACTCCATCCTATCTTACTCCAAGGAAAAGTCCCTAATCACTGGCTCATCCCCTCATAGCTCTGCCCTCTGAGAGGTGACAGGCAATCTGATAGATTTATTCCAGTGAGTGCATTAATGGGCGCTAATGACTTAATGTGCTATCCATTCCAGATAACATGTGCAATTTACCAGGACCTTCTGGAGACTGGGCCTTAACCCAAAGGAGAATTTCCAGCACACACAGCCGGGGGGCAGGTGGATTTGAGTAAGGGGAAGGCTGGAATCACACCAAGTAGGAAACTGGTTGTGCCCTCTGGGACCTAGGGATTCCACTGAGATTTCTGCAGGGAAATGGAGCCTGACAAGAGGACAGGCTCCCTGTGCACACCACTGCGCCCCAATTCTCCAAGTTGTTCTCGTCATTCTTTCCATTTACCACAGTCCTTCATGAAGATAGTGGGTGTGGGGAAGGAAAAGAGTTTTACCTTTACCCTTCTAGGTTCTTAGCTAAAATACCCTTGTAATAGGGCCTCCCTGGTGGCGCAAAGGGTTAAGCACCGCACTATGAAGCAATTGCAGCCTCTGCAGCACGAGTTCTATCCCCAGCCGGCCAGGAAACAACCCACATGGCACAGCAGACCTCTCCTGTCTCGCCCGCTGCTCCCCTCAGCAGTGTATTTCAGTCAGTCTGCCTGTTCTGCTCCCCACTCTGTCTCTGGTGAATCTTCTCAACCCCTCCCACACCTCTGGCCAGTACCCCAGCTCTTGTATGCATAAATAAATAAATCTTTAAAAAAATACCCTTGTAATAAAAGACAAATTAATAGGAGGAAAACCAAAGTTTAATAACATGTATACCTCCTGTGTGCATGTAAGAGACCCAGGAAAATGGAGAACCTTTGAAATTGCTCAGGCCATCATCCTCTCAAATACCATCTCCCTCTAAAGGCAAAAGAAGATGGGGGTGGCAGTTATGGGAGGGTATAAGGACAGGCACAGTAATCCAGGTGTGCTAGTTATGTAGATTTAAGTTCATGCTTTCTCCCTTGGTAAAAGTTTCTGGAGATTTTGCATCCTAGTACAGATTAGGAAAGGTACCCTACAAAGGAGATTCCCCTTATAAATGTCAAAGTCTCTTACAAAACGATAACATCTACTTGGGTTTTTAGAGCTTTTGCTATGTCTGCTGTTTCTTAAAAAATAACCAGCTTAAAATCCTCATGCCAAAGTGGCATATTTGGGGTGATATTGTAATAGGGTAATCCCCAGGGAAGAGGGAGGGTCCAGATTCCCTGCCCCACCCAAGGAAGGGTGGAGCTGAGCAGGGAGGAGAAGCTAGGAGACTTGGGGAAGGAAGGAGGGAGATGAAGGAGACCTGGAGGCACGTGGAGCAGAGAGATGTGGTGTAGCTGTGCTTGCTTCTCGGCTTGGACTTGTCCCAGGGACTTTGGGGACATGCAAGGAGACTTTTGAAAGAGACAGATATGTAGCTGAGAGACCCATGGGGAGGCTGACAGTGGCAGCCTTATCTTGATTTTGATTTTGCTCCTTTCCTTCCACACTTGCCTGGCTCCTTCTGGCCCTTTCCTGTGGGTCCCTACCGGAAGGTGCCTTAGACTTGTGGCAGTCTTTCAGGCTTCAGTGGCCCCGCTCTGGGCCAACCCTGTTTGGCTGGGCATTTACCCACCAGGGGATGGGTAACTTTGAGTGCTTCACAGGAAACTATGTTAACAATAATCTTTCTTTTCTCCATTGCACACTAATTGTATTAAAGTTCCTTTCCTTTGAAGGTCTTACGTACTAGAGTATGTTTTGCCTTGATGTGGCAGATGGCAGAACACATTTAGAGCAGACAGGCTTGAGGGTCCCAGGGGACCCTAACCCTGCCCCATGACAGTGTGTTTTGTTTCCATTTGTGAGTTCAAAGTCAGCAGGTTCTAGGATAATACCTTCATTTGGCGTTTCTCCAATAGGGCTTCCATACCTCCTATAGGGTACACAGAGGCACAGGACAAGCAAGGTGTGTCCTTTCGGAGCTCCTGGTCATGCAAAGATTTTAGAGCTCCGCGATATTTACATGGTAAAGCAAATACCAGTGTACTATGCAGTTGAACGTAATGTGGAAAGTCACACATGCTCTCAAAATGTGAGCCTTAAAGGATACTGACGCTTTGGGCCACTTTGGCTTTCACCTCCAGATTCTCACTTTGTTGCCCATCTGTGTGTGTGTGTGTGTGTGTGTGTAAAGGTTGAGAAGCAAGCAAATTGCCAACCTATTTGTATTTGATTGCACCCAGGACACACCCAGAGCCTAAGGGGCTTTCTAGAGAAGGGCAAAGAGGATCTGGGGAGAAGGGGGTTTGTGAAGAGGGGCAGGGAGATGCCTACAGGAAATCTTGTTAAGCTAATACTAGGTAAGTGAGAAGAGCAGAAGCAGGGAAGGCTAAGGAACCATTAATACTGAAGAGGCCTGGGTGTTGTTCAAGCAAATCCTGTCTCTCTGTCTCCAGCCACCAGTGCCACTGAGGATTTAAGAACTGAATGACATTCTAGCCACATGGCACTCCTGTAGGATGAACCCCAGTTCTAACCTGGAGAACCCTTTCCCATGACTGGGCACTTCCCCAGCAAGTTGTGGGAAGTGGGTACACATGGAGATAGACATGGAACCTGCAAGCTAGCTGGGACCCATGGAAATAGCCTTGGGGGCTGCTTGCTCAGCAACCAGGTTTGAAAGAAGAGGGTACCAGTCAGGCCAGGGTAGGGAAAGAGTTGGCCGGCAGTTTGCAGCTCCTCACCCCAGAGGGGTTCCCTTCAGTATCTCCCAGCACACCAGGTAAGGGTGGGCAGGCTCAGCTAGCACACAAAGGGCCACTAAAAACCCTGTTAGCATAATTGCTCAGCCTCTTGCCCTCCCACCTCCTAATCATAAATCCTTTTAAATGGCCCTGTTTCCATTTTTCCCTATCACCCAGCTTTCTTGCTAGCTCCCAGTTTCCCTAGAGAGAGGTTCCTTTCCCTTGTTTTCTACCCACCCAGTCCCAAACACCAGAGACCTCAGATGCTTTAGGAGGGGTGAGTAGATGGGGAATGAAAGGTTGGGTGTTGAAAAACTATAAAGTAAATTTCATCTATGATCTTTCTAATTATGCCATCTCTCCTCCAACCTCAGGGCCTGCCCAGTCACCCAGAGGGTTCCTTTGCAGCCTTAGGCAGATGCATTTCATACTCCAGCCACTGGTGACACCCTTTTCTTCACTTATTCATCTTTTCCTGGGTGTTAGTAGATAGCTAGGCTGCGCCAGCACAGGCAGACAGCTTGGTATGTCTCAGGAAAAAGCTAGCAGCCTGTCTCCACTGTGCAATTCCCGTTAAAGACTTGGAATCACCGTCTCTCAAGGAGACACTCTGATATAGTCAGTTGGCATGCGTTCACATCCTGGTTTAGGTCCTGCTAGCTGTGTGGCTTTATGGAGATTACTTAACCTCTCTGGGGCTTCATTTCTTTTAAAATAGTCAAGCATAGTACCCACCCTCACAAGTCTATTGTGAGGATTATGTGATGATGCGTGCAAAATGGTAGCACAGTGCCCAATCCATAAGAAGTGCTCAGTAAAAGTTAGCGACCATAATTATTGTTCCTATTAAATGTCATTGTAGGGTCAGAATCCAGGCTCTACTACTTACTGCTATGTGAGTTTTGGCTTCCTCTGTAAAATAAAGATGATGATCCCTAAGTAAGAGGGTTGCAGTGATCATGAAACGAGTTAATGCATGCCAAGCTCTCAGCGCTGGCTGAAGTTCCTATCAGGCGAATGGACTAATTGCATCCCTTGAGATGAATAACCAGAACCATCCTCTTTTTCTTAGGCGCGTTTGCAGTGTCCCAGCTCCTAGTAATTGACGAATCAATAGATGGTAGTCAGTATTACTATTATTACTGGAGGTCAAAGAGTCTCTGTCCATTTATCCCTGGATTCTCAGTTAATGGTGACTTGGTTGCCTAGTTGTTAAGTGCTGATTACAGTCCAAAGTGCTAGTGAGGTTGGGCTGCCTCCGTTCACTCTCAATGTGCAGGGGAGAAAAACGGTGCTACTTAATAACTTCCTCTCAATGTATTGATTTCAATAAGAAATAGACTTCAGGCTGGAAGATCTTCACTTGTCATCTGATTGTCATGAGATTTGAAGAGACCAAATTCTTACCCCGAGGGGAACCTCCTCACCAAGTTTCATGGACCCAGTTTTACATGCAAGGGTTGATTTGGCTGCATTTTGGCACAGGGTTAAGAGTGCTGTAGAACCCTTTCTGTATCCTACGTTCAGTTCTCCTTCCTCCCTCATTTCTGTTGAGCATAGGGAGTGCATACAGCTTGACAAACAACAACAACAGCCCCCAAAAAACCTTACCTCTGAAATTTGGGGGGGGGGGAGTTCTTTGGAAATGAAATCAGCCCATATGCATACAAGCTTGAGAACTCTTTCAACCAAAAGCAAGTAGTGCAAATGCTATATCACTTCAGACTGGTAAGCAGAATAAGAACAAAATGGAGAGACTTTTAGTAGATGGATAGGAGGCTGATGGCTCTTGAGAAAAAATGATAGCTGCCACTTGTTGAAATCTTTTAATCCATATCTCATTTAATACCCCCCATAATTCTATGAGGCATGTTCTGCCATCATCACCATCGCACAGGTAAGTAAGGTTCAAAGAGGTTAAGTTACCTACCTAGGTTACCCCATTAGTAAGAAGCAGATTCCAAAAACTATGCACTTAGTATCATTCTAAACTGGATCTGGCCTCCTGGTCAGCTGCAACCCTCCTGCATGCCTTTGTCCAGTGACGCTCTCTCTCCCCTTTTCACTTCTGTTTACTGCATAGCAGATTGACTAGACCCAGGGCATGTGCTCCCAGTGAGCCCAGCAAACAGCAGTAGAGGGCTAAGCAGAATCATAAAATGCACTTGCTTTAGTTATTAACCTGTGAGTTTTCTGGTTAGAACCAATACAACTTGCTGGTGTCTGTGTTATTAATATTAATAGTAATAAGGAACAAACTGGGTAAGGATAGGGGGACTCTAGAGGGGATCCCCCCCACCAAGCCAACACCCCCAAGGAAACCAGCCACAGACTGTCTGGCCACAAATAGCATCATTCATACTAGACAGCTGGTTCCTGATTCCTGCTCAATCCCTGGAGACAAGAGGCCAACACTTCCCTGCTTCTCGTCACCACTATCTGTGGGAAAGATTAGAAATGAAAACTGAGTCACTCCTCTGGCTAGATTTCTTTCTTTATTTTTTGGGTACCAGGTTAGTGTGCCTGTCGCCCCGCGGGGTGTGTGTGTGTGTGTGTGTGTGTGTGTGTGTGTGTGTGGAGGGAGGGGGGGAGGAGTGGGGTGGGGGATCTGAAGAGCATCTTCATGTTGGAGGGTCTGCCTGTGAGTTTGCAGGAAATTTGGGTGTTTCCCTGTGTGTCTTTGCTTTCACCCACCATTCATTTTTAATAATTTCTTCAGCTTCTTTTCCAAACCTAGGCTACCCCCACCCCCAATCCAGATGCAGGGAATTTCCATCCTTTTTTTCAAGGTAGGAAGTGCCAGGAAGGAAGCAAAAAGTGTGCTTGGTGGATGGATGGTCAAATCTCCTAGTCAGCTACTCCACTGCTGATCCCAGCTGCAGAGAGCCACAGAGCCTGGAGTTTTGTGCTCTGTGGAAATTCCATACACCTTACACAACCATCCCCTTTCCCCACCACTGCCCCTCAGTAGCCCTCTAGGTTTTTCTGAGATGTCACCAAATGCTTAAGCAGAATGGCAGCCGAAGAAGAGATTCCAACTGGAGGGGGTCCTCTTCTCCCAGCTGTCTTCTTTCCTGAGTCCAGGCTCAGGGGAAATTGAGGAGAGCCCACTTTTCAGCTTAGAACCTCTGAGGCCCAAATGTGCCAAAGGTAGCTATCTCAGGGAGGTGCTTCTGACACTGGAAAATTCACCTTACATTTGACATCACCAGAGGCTCCTCAACTCCTCCGTTTCCTTCTGCTTTTCTCCTCCGTGGTCCCAACTTCACCCTCCCAAATCCACTGTCCAGCTTCCCAGGCCCTCTGGGTCCCCACTGAGGCTTCCTTTTGGGTGCAAGGGAGAGGGGCCCTTCTTCGTGGTCCCCAAACTCCTCCAAAGGGGTCTGGTGTCAGCTGCGAGACTGAGCCATTCTTGAATCTCGGCTGCTGCTCTTTAGTATTCACAGCGTGTCTCTGAAAAGATGTCCTGAGATCATTCATCAGGCACTGTGCTGTGTGCCTAAGCTACTCTCATGTGTGTGCGCGCGCTGGGGGCCAGGACCCTCCCTCCATCTGCTGGTGAAAATACACACGCATACACCTTAACCTTCCCTTTTCACCAAACCACCCGCATGCTCTAAGCGGACCTCTGCCAGCTGGCAGATCGCTCCCTTTCTGAGGTGGGCTCTCGGGCTGGGCCTGGGCTCCAAACAGCTGGCGCTCCAGTGCGGGGGAGAGGCGCTGTGAGCAGGAACCCGAGCCGAAACTCAAGGTGCGTGCGGATGTTGCCGGTGGTGACCAGGCAGGTTGCTGCAAGGAGGGCGACCATAGCAAAAGCCAGAAAACATGGGGGGCGGGGGGGGGGCGGCAGGTCTGAGGTCAGGGAGCGGGGTCCCCGAAGCAAGCGTGGCGTCGCCCCTTCTCCGCAGTTCAATCCCCCGCCCTACTTTCCCGGGTTCACTTTGGAAATTGGCCGGCCCTCTCCGCTGCCAGCAGTTCCCGGCATTGCCCAGCCTGAACGGTCAGGTTCAAGAAGTGAGGCAGCGCCGGGCTGGGCGGCTGGGTGGCTGGGTTGTGTCTTGGGAGATTCTTTCCCCAATTGCCAATTTTGTGCATATTTTTAGTTGCGACCCGAGCCGGGAGCTGTGCCTTTAAGCTGCGTTCCCACTCGGGGAAACCGACGCCAGCACTCGAGGGTCGGGAGGCGCCGGAGAGGCCCCTCGTTCTGCACTTCCTTCTTTCCTCCCCCTCTCCTCCCCCCGCCCCCTCTCCCCTCCCCTCCTTTACCGTCCGGCCGCTTCGCCGCCATCCGTCACCTCGCCGCCTGCCGCACTCCTGGAGCGAGGGAGCGACGAGCGAGCCACGGCGATGGTGCCGCCCGCGGCGCAGCCATGGAGCCCGCCCGAGGAGCCCGCGCGCGCCGCTGCCAGCCTGCCCGCAGCCCGCCGCTCGCGCGCCAGCTCCCCGCGTCCCGGGCCAGCTGCTGCCGCCCCGCCAGCCTCTGCCCGCCCCGCCGCCCGGCGCCACTGAGCCCCACGCCCGTGCCGGGCTCGGGGGCACGGGCGCCCTAGTCCCGTGGCCGTCGCCTTCGCCGCTGCGCCGCCGCCGCCGCGCCGCCGAAGGGAAGAGGAGGAGGAAGGTAAGAGGCGCGCTGCCTTCAGGGGGGCGCGCCCGCAGTCTCAGCCCGGCCAGGGGTGGGTCGCGGCGGGCGCGTGCCGCCCCGGGCCGCTGGGGCGCCCCCGGCAGCCTGGGCCGGGTCGGGGGACGCCGAGCGTCGGGCCGCCCGGAGTTTGGGCAGGCGTGGGGGGAAGCGGCGGACTGCGTGCCCACTGCCCGGCTGAGTCCCCGGCTTGGCGGGCTTGTCTTGGCCGCCGGGGGTGCAGGGTGAGGAGCCGAGCGCAGGGGAGTGCAGCGCGTTCATTATGGAGCCTTTGTGTGCGCGCCGGGCCGTGGGCACAGTTGGGAGAGCTGGCGAGACGCGGGGCCTGGCTGCTGGGAGGCGGCCACTTAGCCGAGGTGCCCGGAGATGCCCAAACCCCAGGGCTGTCAGAAACAGCTGTCTGAAGCATGTGCGTGGTTCCCGGGGCCATGTTCACACGCGGACACGGACGCACACACGCACACACAGCCGCACCACATACCCAGGGCTCAGCGACATGGTCACCCCCATCGAGACCAAACACACACACAAACACACACACACACACAGCCACACTTGCCCCCTTCTATCAGGACTCCAATACAACAGTCGCCAAAACACATAGCGCACCCACTCCCCAACGCGGCTGTAACATGTACACACACACACGCACACGCACACACTCTACTCCCCAGCTTGATGCTTTAGAGCTTGGAGAGAGTGTCTGAGCGAGTGCGTGTGCGTGTGCGTGTGTGAATGTATGTGTGTGAGTGTGTTGTCTCAGTGCCCCTGAGAAACTACGTGACAAGCTCATTACTGCAGATCCAGTACCTGCTGCCCCCCCCCCCAGCTACTGTAGACACCTGCGCCAGGGTTATTAAGAACTACATTCTGGTCAAAAGCGTTCCAACTCTTGTAGGTATGTGTGTGCATACTCCCCCATCTGCATCTACCCCAACACCCCCCCCCCACATCACTGCAGGGGCAAATTCTTGACACCTTCACCCAGAAGCAGGTGGCACCTCCACCCTGCTGCCACCAAATAGCCCTTGATTACAGTGTACACTGAATTCTGCCAGACCCCCCCCCCCTTTGGCATCTTAGTCCAGCTGCAGAGCCCTGGAGTCTGCCAGGTGGTCTCAGCATCCTGCAGCTCTTGCAGAGGGCGGGGCAGTCTCTGGACTCCTGCCCGTGGGAGAAACTGCTATAAGAGCAAGGATGCCTTTGGGGGCGCCCTTCTTGGGGTGAAGGGTGGGGGACTCTGCTGACTCAGAGAGCAGCCCAGGTATGTTTTCCAGGCGGGAAGGCACCAGGAAATGTGCCTGGGGTAAAAGGCAAACACCTTGGCCAGAAGGACCTCCAGGTGATGTGGCAATGCAGCCACCAGGGGGGCCCTCAACTGGGAGACCCTGCCTCTCCCTTCCCTTCCCTGCCGAATCAGTTCCCAGCTTCATTCCTGGGCACTGAGAGAGGCTTCCCGGGAAGCCTTTGCTGTTTCCACTGAGCAAAAGGCTGTCAGCTCTCCCCAGGGAGACCTCAGCAAGACTTAGCCATGCCCAAGCAGACATGCCAGCTTCTACCCAATTTCGTGGCTTTTTTTTTTTTTCCCATGAAAGAGTAGCAGTTCAACCTCAGCAGCTTCACAGGAGGGTACCCCTGAGGTGAAATAAGACATAAAGTGTGTGTGTGGAAAGAGAAGCCAAATTGGGGGTGGGGAAAGACTAGTGAGTTTGCCTGGTTTAAAGTAGAAACATGGAGTCAGTCTGTAACCCTCCGGAAAATCCTGGCTTGGACATCAGAGCCCCTTCCCTCTCCCCTCCTGAATGTTCCCTGCTCCCTTTAACCATTTAGATGGGGCTTTGCTCCCAGCTTGGTCAAACATGAGAATAGAATCCTTGACTGGCCAAGGTGTTAATAGCTCATAATGCTTTTCTGCCTTCATTTCTCAGGTAACATTTGCATTTTTAAGGGAGGCAGCAGAGTGGCTCCCTTGATGGGACTCTCAGGCACCTGTGGCAGGACCCAGGCCAGGAGCAGTTCTGCTTTCTGGAGGGCATCATCTGTGTCTGGCCTGAGTTCTGCATGAATTGTGTGTGGAAGTGAGGATGTGGGATGTAATTGTGGAGGATTTTGAGGCCCATGGAGAGAAGGTTTCTATTGATGTGAGAGGCATTTGGGAGCCACTGCAGGATTCTGAAGTGGGAGGGGATTTGATCCCAGCAAGAGAAAAATGGCTCGTGGCTGTTTGTGAAGAGATGCACTCCTCTCTGCCACCCGACACCCTCCATCGCAATTGCTGGGCAAGTGCCACCAGAGAAAGGAGGCTGGCCAGGGTAGGGTGGTGGATGACCCAGGCTCCTGGCTCTGAGCCTCTCCCTGATCCGAGGCTTCCTGTAGCCCCCATAAACACAAGCTAGAGATGCTACTGGGGCGGTTGCTTCAGGCAAGACAATGGAGCTTCTGCCTCCCTGGGGGAGGAGGCTGGGGACTCCTGGGAGGCTGCAGGCCCCATTTGCAGTGAGTCAAGGGAGCTCTCACTCTGGTGAGTGGCACAGTCTTAGGGTCTTGGGAAGTGAACTGTAGGACCTGATTGGGGATTTTGCCACCAAAAGGATCATTTGAGAATAGTGGTAGGTTGAAAAAGTGCTACAGGAAAGCCCATGGGATTGCTGAAAACAGCAGCAAGTTAGGCAAGGCACCAAGATGGGGTGGGGGTGAGGCACTGCAGTCCTGGGGTGTGGCGGTGGGTGCAGGGGAACTTGAGGAGGCATGGGCATTGGAAAGGCATTGGTCTGGCACCACCCCGCTGCAGTAGTCCTCATTTCAGCCCTTGGAGGGAGCACAGTGGATACAGGGCAATGGAGGCACTCCATACCCACCCACACCTTCTCTGCAGAAATGATTGGGCTCAGTGGCCAGCAGCAGAGAAAGCACCCTGAGAGGGCAACATTAATGTATCAGAAGGATCCCTGTTCTCTCAGCGCCTCTAGACTAGCTGAAGCCATAAAAGTCACACACATGTGCACATGCACCTGGAATAAGTTGCAGGAAGTGAGATTCATACAGACGAGCTTGGCTTCTGGGTTTCATGCCTTCACAAGAGGCCCTAGCATTCAGGTCTAGGGAGACTGGGATGGTCCCCATCCAAACAGGATGAAGGCTTGGACAGGCCCCTCGGATGAAGATACACTCAAGTTAGCTTCAGCTGTGGGCCAGCCTTTAGATTATTAGCATGCACAGCAGAAAACTCTGTTCTCGCTCGTCTCTCAAGGACTTCTGTTTTCCTTCTTACCATAAATTCAAAAAGAAAAACATTCTCTTGCATTATCAGCAGCCAAACGGAAGGACTCTCAAAATGGGCTGGACCTTGCAGCTCTGCTGAGAAATCTGAGGGCTTGGGGCAAAGGGGAGGAGCATACCTTCTTCCCACCTCCTCAGTCAATCTGGTAGGGAGAGGGGCAGGTTTCTTGGGGCTCTGAATTAGCCCCCTTTTCTGTGAGGAAACCATCCTTACCACTGAATTTAACAGCTCAGTGGAATACTGGTGCCTATTCTCCTGGGCTGTCAGAGGAGCTTGGAAATCCCAGGAGGTATATGACTTGGGGGCAGGGGAGGAGAGAAGTAGGGAGGGAGGGAGGAGGGGAGGCAGGAGACAGACTGCCTGTTACAAGTAGGGGCCCCTGCGTTGGGAGAGTGTTTGCACTGGTGCACATGAGGTGGGATTCTTCTGCATGCATGCCGTAACTGGTGACCTTTTCTGAGGCTCACCTTCTCTTTGCCATTAGCCACACTACTAGCCATCCATGGGTTTTTAAAGAACTCTCTGCCTGGTTGTAGTATTTGGGTCTCCTTCCTTGCTAGTGACCCGCTTCTGTTTTCCTAGTTACTCCTTCTACCCCTCAAGTCTCTGACTTCTCCAGTTTTACACTCCCTCTTTTGGATGGGACTTGCAGCCACATCCGGGCTTCCTCCTTCCCCCTCTGCTGGCCCTTCCCACTTCTTTACTGCCAACTTAACCCCTTTCCTATAGTTGAGTCCTGTATTTCCAGCTACTTACTGACCATATCCTCTCTGATTGTCTGCCATTATGTCAAACGCAATCTTCACCAACTCATCTCATTAGCTTTCCGAGTTGGCTTGCTCTTCTGAAACCTCTTCTGGTCTCCCAAATTAGAAGCCTCAGAACCATCTCTGACTCTGTTCTAGTCTACCACCCACCACCAGGGCAGTGTCTTTCCTTTCTAGTACATAATACAGCTGCTAGATTGACATTCTTAAATACCCTGGATTCATGATGCTTTTGATCAACAGCTTTGTGGGGTGGTCCCTCATTGCCTGCGGGACAAACTTCAGTCTCCTGAACCTGATACTCAAGGCTCTACTTGCATGAGCCTGATGCTGTCTATTCTTCCAACCTTATTACCCACTCTTTGGTCACATCATAGATTCTCCGTTTTTAATGTGTCTAAAAATCACATGGTAGGGGGACACTTGTTAAAGTGTAGGTTCTTGGGTTCCACCCACCTGTGCATATGATTTAGTAGATCTGGGAGCTGTTGTCAAGGAATATGCATTTTAACAAGCTCCCCCAAGTGACTCAGACCTACTCGGGCTGCTTGAGAAACACAGCCCCTCATGGACCTTCCACTCTAACCAAATTTCTTTCCTTCCATCTTTGGTATATATATTTTTTTACATCTATGCTTGTTCATACCATTCTGCTTACCAGGAATGCCTATGCCCTTCTCCTCTCCCATACCACTATGCCTGTCCTTCAACTCTACATCCAAACTCATCTCCTCTATGAAGTCTTCTCTCATCATTCTAGACTGCAGTGATCTCTCTCCCTCCTCTCAACCACTCATGTACTTACCTTCTCTAAGAATACATTTAGCACGTTGTTGATACACCCCACTATTACTGCTTGAGTCATTAATTCATATAATCTTCACATACAAATGTGTTTTCTTATGTGTATGTCTTGTCTACATACACATAGTAGGTATCCAATAAGCATTTGTTGCACTGGATCAAATGCTTGTTGATTCAGATTAGAGAGGAAGTGTATCATATCTCCTGAACATCTGTCTCATAAACATGTATCAAACATCCAGTATGTACAAGGCGCTGTGTTAGTTGCTAGACTGAATATAAAGACTCTCTTGTCTTCCTCAGTTATCTTTGCATTTACAGTGCCTACTATGTATAAGAAACCTTAGATATTTGTTTTATTTATTCAACAAAAAAATGAGTAAGTGAAGAGATGAAGTTCAGACTGGAATAAATTGAGTACGGTTGTAGGGCAGCGGTGTCATATAGAAATGAAATGGAGGTGGAAGGTAAAGCTAAGAAGGTATTCTGGGATATAGTGGATGACTGCTGTTTTGGTTTTTAGTATGAACATTTCTCAAAAAATAGAAAAAGAGTATATTAACCTCATATACCCATTATCTACGTTAAGTAGTTATCAGGACATTAGCATATTTATTTAATCCACCCTATTTTTTTTTCCTTTGCTCCAGTACAATAAAATATAAGCATCAGTCATGTCGTTTCACCCCAGTATTTCTTGGTGCATGTCTAAAAAAGTGGATGTTTCCACATATGACCACAGTGCCATTAACACATCAAAGAGAAATAACAATAATGCTTTTGTGGTATCTGTTACCCAGTCCATAATGAAATGTTCTCAATTGTCTCAAAACATGATTTACCAAGTTGACTTATTAGAATCAAGATCCACACATTACATCTCATTGCTATGTCCCCTCTCTTTGTCTTAGTCAAGAGCTCAAGTTAGGTATTCTGTCCCCCATTCAGGCCCCTCCATCTATTTGCTTCTTATTGTTGTTTAGCTTGTTCCACTATCCCCTGTATCTCCTGTAAAGGGAAGTTAGCTCTAGTCTTGATTAGATCCAGGCTCATTTTTCATTCTCCTTCCCCTTTGGCAGATTGATTAAATGGGGGCCATCGTGGAGATATGAAGACCACATAGGAGGTTTTTAAAAGAGCTGGGGGAAGGAGAAAGGAGAGGGATGGATGGATTTGGGAGGTAGAAGAAACTGGACTGACCTACCAATTGGATGGTAGGGTGAGGAGAGAAAATCACAACTGATTCTGAGGCTTTGAGCTGAGTAATGGGTGTAGGGGAAGAGTAGTGCTACCATCCAATGTGAAGCATGGATTTTTAATGAGAGCAGCAGAAATCATGGTTAGATTAAATGAGGAATTTTCAGTAATAAGCTACCTCTGTTTTTCCCAGATATCTTTCCCAGAAAACTTTTGATTAATGATACAACTAGAAATTTGGGTCCTCCAGATAAAATTCAGAAAGGGATTCCTTATTTTTTGTTAACTTCCAAATAATTAAATGGCCAGCCCCAGAGCCTTGGGAGGAGGGATGGTATGTACACCAATGATTACAGAAAAGATAGTACTGGTAGCCGTTGTGCGCATCACTGCCCACTGGCCATTGCATCATGGGAATCAGTCTCCAGTCCAGGATGGAGGACTGGAGGATGCCAGAGCATAGGCTTTCTGTGGACCCAGTCAATGTGCACAGCTCAAGACCCAAGTTCTTCCTTGGTGTTCCATGAAGTCTTCATCTCACACCTACTTCTTCATCCAGTATGGAGACTGCAGCCTCTTAGACGCTCAGTGGACCGTGGCAACAGTGATCTGCCAAAGTCAGCCTCCCCAGGATATTCACTGGGCTCTGAGAAAATTCAGCACAAACTTGCTTCAACTGTTGAATCAGATCCGGTGAGAACTACTCTCAGTTCCTTCCTATAGTATTCTCATTCATAAAACCTTCTCTCCTACCTTCTTCTCCCAGTTCATCTTTCTGCATGCTTTCCCTTCTGCTCCCCCCTCCCTGCTCTGACTCTTCAGCATACATTTATTCTCTCGAGTTAATCAAACACTGGCCCCTGCAGCCCGTTGTGTCTCAAATTGATCACTTAAGCAGCATTATTGATCGCCCGAAAGCCTTGGGAGGCGGGAGTATACTGAAAGCTAGAGATCCGAAGGCCGATTGGCTGGCTAAGCCTCTCTGACTGGCCTCAGCTCCTCAACAACCTGAAACATCGGCTCCTCAACAACCTGAAACATCTTTTGCGAATGGGGAGGGAAGGAGCAGAGGAGATCCTCATAGAGCCTTCATTCATCCCTTCCTTCCTTCCTTCTGGATCTATGGAGTGATGCTAGGTCTAGCCCCATGGTAAATCTTACAGTAGGAAGGGGAAAACACAGACCCTGCTCTTTAGAAATTCACAATTTAACAAGAGAATAATGCGTATTTCTATGAAGCAACTTAAGAATAATACAGTTTGGGAAAAAATTACATAGCACATTATGCGCTCTAAACAGAAGCACTGTAGGATTCGGGACACAGAGAGTGAGCACTGTGGGCTGCAGAGGAGGGAGAAGCCTTCCCAGAAGAGCTTGAACTTGAGTTACATTTGGAATAATGGGAGAGAATGAGATTGCTGACTAGAAAAGGAGCCGGTTTCCAAGGGGGAGGCGCAGTTTGGAGAAAAGGCAGAGAGAGGGTCATGGTGTGACCCCTGAGAGCGAAGGGGTGTGATCAGAGGAAAGTGTGGATGCGGACGTGCAGTGAGGAAACAGGAGTTACTGGGCAGTGGGTCCCGAGATTTGCAATTTCTATGATGTCAGAATGGGGAATTTGGATCCGGGGCAATGTTGGAGGACTATGGGACAGGCACACAAGTGTTCGGGGATGGCTTGTGGTGTGATAAGAAGCCAGCTGGGTTGGCGTTTGGAGGGATCGGAACCAGTGTATAAGCCATTGCAGCAGTCCGCGTGACCCGTGATTGGGGTGGTGGCAGTGAGCGTCGCACGGAAGATCAGACCCAAAGGCATTTACATTGGCAAGACTGGAAACTACCAAGGAGATGCTCTGCACTTGTTTCAGCCACCCCCGTCTCTGAGCCTTGATGCTGACACATTCTTTACCCCTTTCCTTCAAAGCCTTCAAGGGGCAAAACTTCACTGGAGAGACAGTGACAACAGGATAATCGGCTGGTCAGTTTGGGAAGGGGGAGAGTACCGACCCCAAGTAAAATTGATTTGCCCCTGGGCGTTCAGTGCCAGGAAGGCGTCATGGACATGGCTGCAGAATAGAGGGTCTAAAGGACATCTGAGCTGGCGTGCTCCCCAACAGGGAAGCTGGAGGCAAGGACTCGCTGTTTCAAGGCCCAAAGAGCTCTAAGACTGAGAGCAAGGAGACATCTGCCCATTTTCCTGGTAGAATCAGTTTGAAAACTCCTCTCAGCACTTGGGATTGTCCCAGTGGAGGTTACACCTGTGCCAGGGCATGGCAAGAACTGCCATGGCACTTTAATGCCGGCTGGAGCCCTGTTGTTACAGCTGGTATGAGGGAAAGAGTGAGGAGTCCACAGGCGGGTGGGAGACTGATGGTAGAGACCTCTGCTTGCTCATTTGCTTCCCCCACCTGTTCTCCCTTCCCTGCCCAGCCTGCTGAGTTTTAGTCCCGGTGAGGTCTGGGCCAAGTCCTGCATCCCAGGGTGGGAGAAGAGTAGAGAACTGAAGATACGGGGTATTTGTGAGATTTTAGCCCCCTTCCTCTTACTGGTTCTTTTTGTGGGAGGGATTGATTCCTTCTAAAGAGTGTCAGTCTGTCCAGGCTTGGGGCTCCTAATTACCCAGGGAGCTCAGCACTGGGGGCAGGACCACCCAAACAGGCTTCTCATTGCTTGTGATCCAATCCTACTGGGAAAACAGATGAACAGATGGCTAGACTGGTGGATGACACACACACACACACACACACACACACACACTCTCTCTCTCTCTCTCTCTCTCTCTCACACACACACACACACACAGCATAGGCTGTCCAGTGGCAATCTCCAACATTTCCCTGCCAAAGATACCAGTTCTGACTTCTGTCCAATGCTCTGCTGGCTGGTTTGAGTTAGGGGTGGTAGTCAGGGAGGAAGGTGGCTGAGAAGTGTGCAGGTAGGTATCTTGAGTGGAAATGCTGACAGATGTGGGAGACTGGCAAGAGGGTGTCAGTCACGCACTGGTGTGGCTGTCCCATTACTATTTTTCACATGGAAAAGCCCTTCTGAAGGTGGAAAGAAAGGGGTGTGGTGGTATAGCTGACTTAGGAGACAACCAGGTAAGTGGCAAGACCCCTCTCAGTTGGAAATCCTGCTGCAATCTGCACTTACTGTTTTCTCCCAAGTTTTGTTCCTTCACTGATACATTTCCCCCCCGTAGCAGTTACTCTCTTCTAACCAGACCCAAGGAAGGCAGAGGCAGATGTTTTTCCAGTTGACATAGGGGGGAACTGAGATATCTGATTATTGTTTAATGGGACTTGCCTCCCATCCTGTATCATGATGGCCAGCAGTCTGGATCTTGTTTTTATGGGCTGAAAACCAGCCCATAACAGGACTGGCGAGGGCGCTGTGTGCTGCACCGGTTCCGCAGCCACCGTTGGTGAAATCACAGAGATTGCAGATATGATTAATAAAGCCAGTGTTGTTCCATATTCATCTCTTCACCTACAGTCGAGCTGCAATCTTTCTAATATGGAGGGAAATCACTCACAGACAGAAAAAGGAGGGGGGATTTTTAAACAGACCCACCAGTCTGCTGTTGCCACACAATTTAGAGTCTGTCACCTGCAAAGTCCAAATCAGAATTGGCTGTTGGGTCTGCTTTTTTTCCCTTTTTTTTTTTTTTTCTGCCTCTCTAGAGGTTTCTACACTCAGTCTAAATACAGCTTGTTCTGCTTTAGAATTCTGGGTGATTGCTGGAAATGATAAAGGCTGGCCTTTAACCTGAGCTCCAGTTCCATTTCATTATTACCGTTAAGGACGGTTTCTCTTTGGAGTTTACCATCACTTTAAATTCACCACAGTGAAAGCCAAACTCTGGGTCTGCTCTCCAGCCTCACTCTCATAGCTGATCTCCTGCCCCCAGCACTTCCCAGGATCCCTGTCTCTAGCAGTGACACCCTCCCACTGGCAATAGCCCAGGGGCTGAGCCTGGGAATCACTCATCCCTTCCCACCACCCTGTCTCGGCAATGCTTTGCTCATGAGAGCCTCATGGAGTCATGCCTTCCTGCCCATGCCACTGCCACCATCAAGGCCCATACTCTCATGAGCTCACACCTGGATCTCTGCAGCAGCCTCCTAACTGGTCTCCTCACCCAGCCCCCTGCCTCCACCAAGTGATCCTTCAATGCTGCTGCCAAAGGAATCTCCTTAAAACATCTTTCATCATGTCACTTCCCTGCTCAAGAGCCTCTAATAGCTCCTTTTTGCTTACTATATCAAATAGAAACTCCTCTCCCTGGTATTCGAGGCCTGCCTTCCACAACAGCTGAACTTCGCCATGTATCTGGAGATAGGTGGAATCCCTCTGATTTATTTCTTCCTGACCCTCAAACCTCTCTAGTCTCCTTACTCTCTCTGCTCTGCTGTACCCCAGTCAGAGTTTAGCCCTCTCTCTGCATTCACCTTCTTGCTGTTCCCCAGTTTGCTGTGGTCCCCTTTTCTCCACCTCTGCAAATCCTTCCGTATCATCCTCTGACAAGCTCAAGTCCAGCGTGTGCTGGGAAGCCTTTCCCCATCATTCTAGCCTTTGTTGGGCTTTTTTTAAATTATAAAATTTCCCTGATTGTCTATAATATAGTAGAAAATTTTGAGCATACAGAAAAGATAGGGGAAAAATGAGTCACCCACAATTCCCCCTCTTCCAATTTTGGGTTCCAAATGGATTTTTCTGTAATTTAACCCTGGATTACACTGTTTTGTGTTGCTGTGACTTCCTGTATGTGTACCTTCTCCTCAGCTAGGGGGGTGAGCTTTTCAGGGACCTCAGATCCATGTGTCATGCAGCGCCATGCCAAATGCTAGTGTGGTCGTCCTCTTCACTGCCCTTCCCATGGGCCCCTTGTGGGACTCAACAAACATTGATTAGCGGAAAGAGGGGAGATTAGCTGTACATCATCCAGTCTCCCCACCTCCCACAATGCCCTGGCATTCCACTGCCTCTGATGACACAACCCCCTTGTGTAGTGCTCACTCCCCACCCCCTCAGGCAACCTGTGGCTTTGAGGTGGGAGCCTAAATTAATTCACTCGTGGCCAGAATGACCTTTTCCTAATACTTTGGCATTAACTGGCAAGAATCAACAGTTGCCCCCTCTGTCTGTCATAGCAAATCAAAATCTCTCATCCTGCCCTTCAAAGACCATCTGTCAATTCACTTTTCTTCCCTTTCTCCTCTCACCAAGGTTTCCCATCTCGGGAAGATCTCATGGTTTCCCTAATCAACCCCTTCCCTGAGCCAAGGCAACCAGTGTGCCATATCCTCAAAAACTGACTTCCCTGACGTAAGGGTGCCCACGAGGAGAGTATGTACTACCTACCATCCCCCTTGCTCAGTTCTAGACAGCCCAGCCTAGTCCCTCAACCTTGTGTCTTCCCTGTTTCTCTCAACCCCTGAGGTTCAGGACCCCATCAACGTCAGATTCACGGTACCATCTTCTCGGCCCTTGGGTAATCATTTAGCCTGAAAATACTGCTGCTGGCTATTACGTTATTGCAGCGGAGTGTTCCCAGCTCCTTTCCACCTGGGTTCCGTGAACAGCACAGGACAGGGTGCATGCTCTAAAGTCGGCCTTCGCCCTTACTCTAGTTCATGGTTTTGAAGTACAGTTTCAACACTTCTGAATCGGAAATGCTGCTTACAGTCCGCGGTGCTTTGCAGTTTAGTTGGTAGCAACTTTTCTTTCTCAGGGAATCCTAAGAAAATGTTGCCTCTAACATCTCATTAGTGAAAGGCAGCACGGTAAGTCGGCGCTGGCCGTCAAGGCTAGGTTCTTGGGAACTGCGAATTTAAGTGAAAGATAGAAGAGGCAAGGAAGTCCTCCCATACTGTCTTTCAGTGTGGGCCAGGGCTTTTGCTGGTTTCTTTGTTTTTAATCTCTTTAAAGTGATAACAGAAATAACATTGAACAAAAGGACATTATTCGGGGACCAGTTATATTCAGTTACTTCCCCTCTCAGGATGGTTGTTGTGAGGAGCCAAAGATAATGTTTATATAGCATGAAGCACAGGGCCTGACACTTTGGTGGAGGCTCAATAAATATCAGCTGTTGTAATTCCCCAACTTTATAAACTATAAACCCCTCAAGGGCAGGGGCCTGTTTTTCTCCCCCTTTTCTAGCAGGTGTGACTTGAAGGGTGGAAAAGGTTCCCTTTCCAAAAATAACTCCTTTATTAGACTGCCAAAGAGTGGAAATTTCAACATTAATCACTCCTTTGAGTTAAGGCATTATCTCCTGAAGACCTCTGTTAAAATGCAAATATGTCACTGGGGAAGGTAACGCATTAATTCATTAGCATTCATGATCCCATTAGTGCAGATTAGTTTATCAGATTAACTAGCTGGTGCCGAGTCAGCCCTAGTAAGGGGGCTGCTAGGATGGATGACAGGAGGTGGCAATGGGGGAATGAGAGGCCAGGCAGTCAGGAGCTCATGGCCGCTTCACATCTGCTCTTGCCTCTGGGAGTTGATTTGTCAGCAAGATTGTGACTCTGGTCTCTGCTAAGCTAGGAAGGCTCTCTGTGACAGACACACAAACTCATGGAGGGAGGAGTGTGAGCTTGGGGGGATGGTCCTTGTGGATCATCTGGTTCAGCCCCCCTCAGTTAATGGGAGGCATTTGCTGCCTCCTAAGGTAGCCCATTACGTGGCTGAACAAGTTGAAGTACAAGTCTTGGCAACGGAGCTGGAAGCAGTCTTTCACTATATCCTTTTCTCCCTCTTCCTTTTGGCAGACACGTTCAAATATCTGAATATAGACATCACTCAGGTCTGCCTTTTGACTTTCGTTTTACTTTGGCTAAGTTGCTACCCAGTTTGCTCAGTGACGTCTTCTCCCACCCCTCTGGTTCTTGTCAGGTTGGTCAAGCAATCAAATTAACGTCAGGCAGATTAGTAGGAGAAAAGAGCAAATATAATTACATACATATGGAGAATCTACAGGGATGTAATTTCTTAAGTGGGGTCAAAATGAGGGTTGTTATCCTGGGCTAAGGAATGGGACAGGGACCAGGGGCTTCAGGAGGAGAAGAGGGGGACTTACATGACCAAAGGACCCGGTGCTCTGTAATTACATCTTTGCCCAGCCAGTAGAAGGGTTATTTCTGGCAGTAACCCAAAATCTGGGTAATACCCCCCAATTCTCATTTTTCTAGATAATTAACAGGGTGGTAAAAGACTTCTCTTGAGCCTGCTGGGCTCAACTGACCTCAACTTGAAATTATCCACATGCTAAAGTGACATGTCTTGGGGCCTCCCTGGTGGTGCAAGGGATACATGTGAGCACTATGAAGAAATCCGCAGCCACTGCAGCATGAGTTTGATCCCTGGCCAGGGAACTACCCATATGGTACAGCAGACCTCTGCTGTCTTGCCCACTACTGCTCCCCTCAGCAGTGTATTGCAGTCGATCCACCTGTTCTGCTTCCCACTCCAGCTCTGGTGAATCCTCTCACCACCCCCCACCTCTGGCCTGTACCCCAGTTCTTGTATGCATAAATAAAATAAAATCTTTTTTAAAAAAAACAAAAAGCAAAGTGACATGTCTTGGGAAGGCCTGGTCTGGACATCTTGGGGAGTCCTACCTTCAGCAGTTGCATGTCTTCCCCAGGGTTTATAACTTTCAACAGAGATCAGGACCTAGAAAAGGCCTTTTGACCTTATAGCATCTGAATTGCTCTCCTTTGCTAACACTCTTAATTTGTGATGCTGCCTCTTTGGGGTCCTGTACAGAACTGAATGCCTGGGGCACTCCACCCAGCACAAGGACAGTCGACACGATGCTTTTGTAAGCACCTTGCATGGCACTGCTCTCATCTTTGGAGACCTCTTAGTTCAGTAGACAAAAATGCCTCATTCTCAGGTAGCTGCCCTCACCATGACTAAGTCTTTTTACTCCAAAGAGCAGTTTGCTGCCCTCCTCGGCTCATACAAAGAGAGGTAGTAGAGGTCCCTTATGGGGACCTGTCTGGGCAGGCTACTTAGTAGGCAGCAGAAGGGCAGTGTGACTGGGCACAGCCCTTGAAATGCCCCCATTTTCCCACTTCTGTGTTCTGTAGAGAAATGGTTGGTTCACACACCAACCACAGTGTGAGAGAGAGGCCGGGTGCTCACGGCTAGTCCTGCTTGATGCAGCAACACAGAGGGCTTTAGGAGATGGAGTTTGGGGCACTTGTGGTATCAGAAGAGAATGAGGTCAGATGCTTCAGGAAGAACCAGCTGTTCAACAGTGTGTCAACATGAGAAATAGACAAGTTTGGGGGAGACAGGCTCCCCTCTCTTCTCTCCATAGCACTCACCCAGAGACAGCATACAATGACTTAAGTATTAAAGGCCTTTCAGATGGTATGGCGTTAGAACAGGTCAGTCTGTAAGAGACAATCACCTTGAAAGTGTGACCTAAGACAGCCATACCAACAGGGGCCTCTGGCCCAAAAATCACTCCTCTGTTATCTGGTGGTTGACCCAGTCTTAGCATCACTATTTCTGCTTCATGGTCAGCATGCCTGACTGTCCCACCACCGTTGTCTCTCCTTTAGGTACAGGTATTAAAGACTGGGATGAATGTGCAATTGTGTTCTCCGAGAGGGAAAATACATCAAATAAAACACTAGTCCTGTAAGCTGCTGGACAAAAGGAAAAAAAAAAAAAAAAGATTCCTCACCAAGGCCAAATAAACCTTGAGAAATGCTATGTCACCCTCTTAACTCTTCACAGTGCACGTTATTAGCATATTAAAGGCACTGAGAAGTCCCTCTGTAGAGCAACTTGCTGACATAGCTTAATGCTTCCCAGCACAGATCACCATCCTTCTCTTTCTCCTCAAATGTGATCTATTAGCATCCATTCAACAGCTTTGGAGAATGCAACTTTCAGCCATGGCCCACTGTTTCGTACCGGGATGCACAGAAACCTTGATGCGCCCAAGGTCTTATAGAAAGGGAACAGGAATGGGTGAGACTCCGGGGACAGGGAGAAAGCACTGAGAGTCTGAGAGAGGGGACCTCAAATGGCAGTGAAAGGAGATCAGCTCTGCCAGCCCAGAGCTTGCCCCTAACCGGCCATGGTAGATGCTGTGCTCTCATCTCTGAGCCACCAGTGAGCAGAGCAGAGCCGCTTTGACCAGGCCAGGGCCTGCAAGGCCATTTGTGGTCATTGGCTTCTCAGCTGGGGTCTTTCCACTTCCATTCCTTACCTGCTGCTCTGCGTTCCCTCCCTGGGCCTCCGGCACAGGTTGATCCCTTTCACTGGGGTCTTGTTCTTTCCTCTCACCTTCAGAGGGAATGAGGAAGCTTTGGAGTTTTCTGCTGCCAAAGAGAGGAATGAGAGGATGGAGTAGGGATAAAGGGAAGGCAAGGAAAAGAATGTGGTCTCTCCTGCAGGATCAGGGCAAGCCTGTATTGTCTCTTGCAGGCAGCACAATCTGGCCTTTCTGTAGCCATCTCTGGGCCTTGGAAGGTAACAAAGATCCCTGTGGAAGCAGAGAATACTCCCATCTTTCTCTAAGAGAATCTAGGAGCTGGAGCTGAGGGTTAGAAAGACAGGCGGGGTACCCTGTGGGAACCAGAGGATCAGAACCGAGAGGAAGTCCAGCTGATACCTGTTGAGATTGTCTCAGGTTGGAGAACGAGGAAGCAGGTGGGCATGAATGTGCACAGAGAAGGTACACTGATCAGACATGTGTAATGCACATGCCTGTGTGTGTGACGGTAACATGAAAGGTTGTTGACTCTCCCCAAATGAGGAGGTGCAGGCAACACCTGGACTTTTGCAGGGGAGCACACCTGGATGACGGAAGTGGCTTGTCAGAAGGGAAAAGGGATAATAACTCAGTAATGCAATAGGCCTTTCATCATCAATGAAGCAGAGGACATGGGGCTGGGCCATTTCCTTCCAACACAGGGTGCAGGAGCATGAGTAAGCGTGGGTATGTGCAGGCACCTCAGAGGAAAAACCCTGCACAAGACCTCTCAGTGGATCTGTTTGAACTCCCACCCCCTCCCCCAGTGACCTACAGTCTGGGAAGGGTTTGCTGGTACTAGACCCCCCCACCAAAGATCTGATCTTGTCTACTTTGAATGCCTCTAATTCCAATGACTCAACCTCCTCACTAGGCAGTTTATTCTGCCACCTAACTGCATTAAGGTTAGGAAATGGACTATTTTCCTCTCACTAGATTCTTTCTATTTTTAGATATGAAGACCCCAGGCTCCTGTGCTCGCTCACTCGCTTGTTGCTCGTTCTCTCTCTCTCTCCCTTTTTCTCTCCCTCTCTCCTTTCCTCTCCTCTCCTCTCCAGAGCCACCCCCCCCCCAAAGAGTGCTTTTAGCTTCAAAATGTCCTAATCACCTTGCAGTTTGGCTACCAGAGGCCCCCTCCTGATCCAGGACCCAGATTTCCTTTTTCCTAACATATGTGGGCTTCAGCTTTTGCCTGTCTGTACGGCCCCTTCCTTTCAGCTTCTCTCCTTTTGATTTCTCTGTACCTTCTCCTCTGCAATGACTCTCTCTGCTTGCCAGAAACTGCAGAAAACCTGCCAAATTCCCCACCCCCTCTTCAGGCCTCCTTAGATCTCCCTATTAGAAAGTTCCAGACTACTATGTTATGCAGGTAAGAAAGAAAAAAAAGCCCACCCCATGCTACATCTCCCTATCCCTGGCAGCCTAGTAAAACGGGGGGGTTGTGTTAAATGGAGACACGAAGACCGTGAGGCAGGAGGTCCCAACAATTTGACTCCGCAGGTGTGTTCTCAGGCTTCATTCATGTCCGGTGTTATGCTGGATGCTGCGGGACACTGAATGCCATGACATGGGCCTTGCCCATGGGACATTTGTTCTCTAGCTAGGGAAAAACACACAAACGAACTTCCAGGTGGAACATCTCTTTCATTCAATCAACAAATATTCAATGAGTACCAGTTTTTGGTGCCAGAGAATAATGGCGAACAGGACAGACAAAAGCTCTGCCACTGTGGAGCATACGTGTTTATAAAGCAAACAGATACATCATCACGACTTGTATTGGCAAGTGCCAGCAAGGAAACAAGGAGCCTGGTTGGAGTGTGACAAAGAGCTACTTTAACAGGGCCAGTTCTCTGCAGATGTGACATTTGACTTGTGAATTGACTGGCCTGAGGACTGTCCACACGGTGTGCCTCAGACACAGAAATGGCACGGGCAGGAGGAAACAGGAAAGACTTTTGAGAGCAGATTTTTTTTTAAATTTTTTTAGGAGATGGAATTTGGCTGGATACAGTGCATAGCACAGATCTTTGGTCACTACCTTTGCTGCCTTGGCCTCATGCTGGCAAAACTCAAGCGCGCTTTCACTAGGGTTAAGAACGTGACGTGTTCTCGTTGAAATCTGAGGTGACCACTGTAAGAGGAAGGATTTCTCCTGATGATCTGACTCTAAAACCCTTTCTATATATACCCAACCTAGTAAATTCTAAGAAATATTGAGACTTCTAAGTAGGACAAAATCAGGAAGTTAGTTTATGGATTTGGAGGGGCTGGGGGACTAGGGCATTATTTTTGCTAGAAATACAAGTTGCACTGTGGAGAAGAGAGAAATGAGTAGGGTGGGGTCACATTATAGTAAAGGCCCTAAAGAAGACTCTGGGCCTGATTCAGTAGGCAGCGGCAAACTACTGTCAGGTGTTGAGTGTGGAAATGAAAGGCAGACAAAAAAGGGAAGAAAGGAAAGGTCTAGATGCTTTCTGGTAACTAGACTCTCTCCTCCTACCCAATACATGTGGGCTCCCCTTGAGGAACATGGGTCTGAGCACGGGTTTAAATCCCAGCTCTGGGGCCTCCCTGATGGTGCAGGGATTAAGCACCACACTATGAAGCAATTCGCAGCCTCTGCAGCTCCATCCCCGACCAGCCAGGGAGCAACCCACATGGTGCAGCAGACCTCTCCTGACTCGCCTGCTGCTCCCCTCAGCAGTGTATTTCAATCAGCCTGCCTGTTCTGTTCCCCACTCTGTCTCTGGTGGATCCTCTCACCCCCCTTCCCCACAACTCTGGCCTGTATCCCAGCTCTTGTATGCATAAATAAATAAATCTTTAAAATAAATAAATAAATAAATCCCAGCTCTGCCACTTATGACTCTGAACGTGGATGAGTTGTTTACCTCCTCTGTGCCGCAGTTTCCTTCTCTCTCGAATGTGGTTATTGCTAGGATTCAATGAGTTAATCATTATAAAGTGCTTAGAATAGTGCCTGATGTTAAATTAGCATTTGTAAACTTTTAGGTACCATTATCTAAGGAGGAAATGGATATGAGGGGGTAGAATCTGGATACCACCATAAATCCTGAATCATTTTAGTCCCAGTTTGATTATCTAGATATTCTGAGAAGTTGTGAGCATTGCCTGGGCTCAGACCCAGTGTATACAAAGTAAGGGTGGATCTCTGCCCCTGCATTAGCCGTCTAGCAGCATCTAAAACCTCTACTGTTTCTTAGTGGCAATCTAGAGACAGGCATTTTCAACCGAGCGAGGTATCTTGTTTTCAGTTTTTAAAAAATGAACATTAAAAAAAAAATGAACATTAGGTCATCAGCCATTGTCACCTGGAATAAAGCAGAGCTTCGAGGGAATGGAACACAGGAGGGTATATTAGTTTTCTATTGCTGTGTAACATATGATCCCCGAACTTAGCCATTCAAAACAGCAAACGTTTATCATAGTACATTTTCTGTGGATCAGAAGTCTGGGTGCAGCTGAGTTAGGTGGTTGTGGCTCAAGGCCACTCATGAGACTGCGGTCAAGCTGTAGGTCAGGCTTGCAGTAATTGCAGATTCAACTGGGGCTGAAGGCTCTGTTTCCAGACTCGCTTCAGTACTTTCAGTTCCTGCCATGGCACATGGGCCTCTCCATTAGGCTGCCCACAACATGGCAGCTTACTTCCTCTACTATGATTGATGAGAGAGACGCACACAGGGAGAGGGGGGAGCAGAGAGAGAAAGACACAGACACTAAGGGCAGGCCAGCCCAAGGTAGAAGCCACAGTCTTTTTATAACCTTTTCTTAAATATTATGTCCCATCACTTGTTAGGTCTGCACACCCTCGGCGGGAGGGAATACAAAAGGTGTGAATATCAGGAGGTGGAGATTGGGCCTCCCCAGTGGCGCAGCAGGTTGAGTGCCACTCTGCGAAGCTGTTCCCAGCCTCTGCAGCACTGGTTTGATTCCCCACCGGCCAGGGAGAGACCACATGGCGTGGCAGACCTCTACTGCCCCACCCACTGCTCCCCTCAGCAGTGTCTTCGGTCGTTCTGCCCCCACTCTGTCTCTGGTGAATTCTCTCACCCTCCCACGCTTCTGGTCTGTATCCCAGTTCTTGTATATATAA
Organism: Talpa europaea; assembly: GCF_964194135.1. Taxonomy (NCBI): domain Eukaryota; kingdom Metazoa; phylum Chordata; class Mammalia; order Eulipotyphla; family Talpidae; genus Talpa; species Talpa europaea. The sequence goes on from NC_140081.1 coordinate 66,557,220, forward strand.
ATAAATAAATAAATAAATATTTTTTTTAAAAAGGAGGTGGAGATTATTGTGGGCCATTTAGGGACTGTCTTCTGTAGATGGTTAAGATTGATGGTAGGAGGTAAAAATGCGCTAGTGATGTGGAAACTTGGAATACCCTGACTAATTGGGGTCATCATAAATAGCTGCTGGACTTGGTGATTGCCAAAGATGTTGGTTACCAAAGGGGCAAAGACAAGAACCAAAAGGTAGGGTGGATGATACCTCAGGTGTTTGATCCACATTTGGAGTTGCCAAATATCTGGGAACCCTCCTCAGCCCCAGGCCCAAATTTCTGCAGAAGTATCAGCCTCTCTTGCCCCTACCCACAGGCCCAGCCCATTTGGGCGTGGCCAGGGAGAAAGGAAGGAGCTGGGGAGAGGCCCGGGGAAGCCCAATGGCAGCAGAAGCAAGAGAGGGGAATGCAGGTTCAGCAACCGCATTTGTTTGCAGTTGGGAAAATTGTTAATTTTAGCTTCACACAAGGGGCTGAAGCAGGAGGGTTTGTCATTTCTGCTGAGCTAGCCCTTGGCTGCCTCCCACAGGCCATTGCCGCCTTGTCAGCTCCAAGACTGTTTGCAGGGTGGTGAGCTTGGCTAGCTAGCAGTAAAGAAAGGCTGCTTGGGCAATGGGTTCTGTTGGGCCTAATGGGTCTCAGTCCTTGGGTAAAGGGTCCCAGCCAGACCTAGGCAAAACAGTGCTGTGGGCCAGCAACTGCCTACTGGCATCTTCTCCCTTTTATCACCCTTCTGTTCCCATCCTGGCCTACCACTTCCTGATTTTGTGGCCTAGGGCAAGTTGCACCTTCATTTCCTCCCCTGCAAAATGGAGATACATAGTCTCTAGCTTACAGGGTTGTTCTGAGGAATCGGTGGCTCATGTAGGTAAAGCACCAATAAATGGCAGCTGCTATTGTTTATATGCCAAGCTCTGACTCGGGGCACCCAGCCCAAATCAGGCAGGTATCTGTCAGTGCCAGGACCCTGCTTCCCCAGCCAATTGGAAAAACTTTCTGAGAGTGAACGTTTGGGTCTTTGTGTGGATTTACATGGGTTAGGCATTATCATAATCGCCAGTTTATATAAGTAGAAACTGAGGCTTAGAGAGGTAAAACGAATTGCTCAGGGGCACACAGCTAATAACAAGTGGCAAAGCTGAAACCTAACCCAGATCCCTCATAGTCCCAATTCTGCCTTTCTTCTACTCTACCCATACTTGGTTGGCCCTGAACATTATTTCAGGATGGCATCTTGGCTAGACAGCAGGGTCAGAGGCTTGCTACAAAGATAGAAGGCTTTGGGTCCAGATCATACGACCTCTTGCAACCCTACAAACTTGACCTTGAAGTACAGTTTCTACCCCATCTTCACATGGCTGAGCCAGGAGTAGAGGTTCTAATTTGTGTAATGACAGTTTTCCACCCTCAGCACCCATATACACACATACTTTAATATCAAATAACCAGTGTCCTTTCAAACACATTTCTGAGATCAAGAAACAGGCAAGCAGGCATAGAGGGAGTATTTGAAGACTTACTCAAAATGCTAAGCTCTGAGAGCACTGTCATCCTTGCAGATGCAGTTCCCCTCTCCTAGTTACCAAGGGAAACCCCAGCAGGTCCCTGCAGCAGGACCTGGGCATCTGGCCTGGCCATAACTTGCCCTAGCTTCACGGCTCAGGGCAGACTCTCCTTTATCTACAAATAACTGCAGAGAAGGAAGAACTCATGTAACCCTTGGCGCTTGAAGCAAGGAATTAAGAATGGAGAAGCTTTCACAATTGTGGTTCCTCGGGAGAAAGGGAAGATGAGAAATGTGCAGATCTCAAAGCTAGAAGGAGAATAAAAGAAGACAAAGCGCAAGGATTGAAAGAAAAACTAAGGGAAAGAGAAGAGGAAATCAAGGAAGAGGAGTTTGAGAGACATGAAGGAATGGAGGAACGAAATAAGGACAAATACTGAAAGGGTGGGCCTCAGAATTGTCATAGAGGAAGAGCATGGGGACAGCAATCTCATGGATAGAGGGTTGAAGAACTGTGTCTGGGAGCTGCCGTTGCACATGGCCTCTACTGAGTTTGAATATTTCTTAGGGGTAGCTTGCAGGAAGCAACTACTTGTTAGAGCTTAATGAGAATGGATGGTTCTTCCTTTAGCCACCCATGGCATCCTGCCACTACCGGGCAACATTTATAAAGTGCCTACTGTGTGCTGGAGGAGATGAGATTGAACCAAATCAAATAGCAGGAAGTAAAGAAAGAGAAAAAAAAATAAAAAAGGTTCGTGGAGTCTGCAACAGGTTCAAGTACCCTTAAGGGAATAGGCAGGCAGGGGTAGTGCGGGAGGCGTTTGTTCAGAAGCCTAAGGACAACAAGCTGACTAAATGAATGCCTGGTATTTGAGATTCCCCAAAGACGAGTATATTCCAGAACCTTATTTTAGAGGACTATCAGTCCCACCTCTACCAACAGCAGGGCCAGCTCTGAATTTAGTGTAAGGACTCCCCAAAGAGGAGTATATTCCAGAATCTTGCTTTGGAGAACTATCAGACCCACCTCTACCAATAGCAGGGCCAGCTCTGAATTTAAAGTAAGGACACCAAATGTGTGTTTGTGTGTGTGCATATGTGCAAGCACACGTGCCAGAGGGGAAGATTTTTCTGCTATACAGCGGCATTGCACATCCATGGGTAACACACACGTGTGTGAGGGGAATTATGTTCTCTCTCTGCTATCTTGATACCAGTGGGCCTTCCTTTGGCCTGTGAAGGCCAATTTAACACCAGCTCTCTCTCCTCTGCGAACGCCCTTCAAATGTCTGTTCTACTCTGTGGAAGAGGAGCCCTAGCTGGGAATGTGTTTTTGTTTCCTGTGGTTCCTTTTTCCTCTGCCCCAATCTTAGCCTGAGATGCTATTTCCTCCACAACATCCAAAGGGAGAAGCAATCATTGGTTTGAGAAGAATCTCTGAGCCAATGAAATGCCAGCTCAGCCATTGTTTCCAGATGCCTAGAAGAGAATTAGCCATAGATGGAGCAAAACCTCTGCTGACTGGAATATTTAGGAATGGGCAAATAATCATGCAGTTTTCTGGTGAATTGAGAGTTTTCATTTTTGAAATTCTCTCTAAAGTAGGAGGCCTCCTTCTTGCCTTAGAATGTAAAGCCCTATGAAATAGATGTTTAGCATCACAGGATGATGGTATGGGAGAGCAGTCAGAACACTAAATTCTAGAAGTTGGAGGATGTGGGTTCCACTCCCAATGCTGCCATACTCAAGTGTCACTTCGGGCGAAGATTTATCCTTTCTGAGCCTTACCCTCTCATCTGTAAAATGGAGTGGTGTCATTTTTATAGGATGGAGAAAATATAGGTGACAATGTGCACTGAAACCAGACTATCCCCTGGAAGTAACTTCCGTGAATTATTACCTTATGCAGGATTATTTTATTATCCTTTGCCTCTTTCTCAAAACAACTGAATGAAAAAAAAATGTATATAACCAATGGATGTGTCGGAAGATTGGATTTTTGTTGACTGAAATTTCACCATTTGTCCCATTTCCTCACCAGAATGTTAGTTAACCCCTACAAACACTGTATCTGCCCCAAGCCACCTGAACCCCCTCACTCCCAGTTTAGTTCCAAGCACCTTACAGTGCCTAGTCACGCTTGGTGCTGGTGCCAGTGTCCATGCCTTGGTTGCTCCACTGCTGGGCCAGGCTGCAGTTTCGGACAGGATCCTTGCTCTGAGACTCATGGGCAAGCACAGGACCTTGGCAATCAGTGAGTGCTTAATGCATAGTAGCTGCTGGTTGTGGTATATTCTTGGGGGCTACCCAGTGTCCACGGAAGACAGTAGGAAAGAACAGACTGTTTCCAGCTCCTGGGTGATAGCTGGAGTTGTTTGCAGAATTTTCGCAAGAGGAATAAGAGGAGCTGAGAGGGACCTTACAGATGAGGAAAAGAAAGTCAGAGGTTCCGAAATCAGGTAACACACTGGGGACTTACGTTCTCTCTCCTGAACAGATAGAGAAAAGGGAAGCAAAGGAGCAAAAGCTGAAGAAGTTTGTGGTCATCAGGGCTCAATCCCCTCCCTCTACCCATTAGCCGAAATTGCTTTACCTGGTCAGGCTTAGGGTTTAGGATAGAGGAGGGAGTAGCCTCCAGGGTAGGAGTCCACTAGGTGATGGACTTGGGGTGTTTTGGGGAAACTTGGGCCCGTGATGGAGGAGACCAGGGATGAATGGGGTACCCATACTAGAAGGACAGCCAGAGGGTATCTAGCCAGAGGCTGCAGCAGGAGGTGGTAATGGTGATGTGTGCTGCTCCTTCATGATTTGCAGCCCACGCCTCAATTTTGCCCAGGGATTAACAGAGACAGAATGCAAGCCTTGCCCTGGGGAATCCTTTTGGTGCCCCAGTAAAGAGGCTGAGCCAGGAGAGTGCCCAGGGTCATTGGCATCCTGGCTTTGTGATTCTGCAGACAAAACTGAGCACCTGGGCTGGGGCGTGGGGGTTGCAGCACCTACTGCAGAGAGAGTATGGGGAGAGAGGCCAGGCACCTGGCTCACCCAGGATAGGACTGTCATATAGAAATACTCCCATCTGGATAGTTCTAGAGAAGCAAGTCTGGGTAATGATAAACTATGAATTTTATGCATGAGCTGAACATTGAAAAACTTCAGCCCCAAGCTCCCGGCTAGCATCTGAGCCAAATCCCACTCGCACCGCATTTAATCAGCTTCCTGACAGATCCCAGTAAAAGGGAGATGAATTTACGAGATTGATTAGCTAATACCCAAGTGTTATGCTTACTCCATGATCCAAGAACACCAGTCTGGGGCCTCTAGACTTCCTGCTGCTCAGGTTCAGCAACTGCTAAGATGGCAGGTGGGTCTGGGGACAGCCCCCTGGGGAGGGGAGTAGGATGAACTATTCCTGTTCTCAAGCTCCTCCCCACCCTGGGACTCCCCAGTCTATAATGCATCCAAATCTTGGGAGTTATTCTCCTCTTTGCCCTCCACCCCCATTATGGCCTCAGCCAGTTTATTACTCATCTTCACCTCGTGCCAAGGATGCTTTCTCCTTGTCTCTATAAATCCAAAGCATGCCAGTCCTTCAAGATCCACCTGGAGAAACACCTCTTCTAGGAAGCCTTCCCTGATCGTCAAAGCCCTAGATGAGTTTTTCCTCTTTCCAATTGTAAAGGCTGAGGATTATTCAAAACACACATAATCATAGGTGTAGGGTCAGGACGGGACACTGAGCAGGTTTTCTGATCCAGCAGACCAGGTAAAGGAGGAGAGTCCTGGAGCCCTAGTTGCTTTTCAGGCTTTTATTGGGATTACCAGGTACATGGCAGGTAGGGGTGCTGGGGAACCGGGAGGCTGGCAGGCCTCCCAGCCCCCAGCAAGTCTTCACTCTGGGCTCTCCGGCCTTCTCTCACGTTCTCTCGGCTTCTGCTCTTTCTTGGCTTCTGCTGGCGTCCCCATGACGCCGCCCTTATAAACTCAGTCTCTTAGCTCAGGTGTACCCACTCCAGGTGCCTGCCATCAGGCATGCATTCAGGACCACGGGGTTCCCTCATCTATCCTAATGGCGGGAGGGCAGAAAAGCCTGATACTTTTTCCTTACCCTACAATAGGCCATGGTTAGCGCAAAACCAGAATTTAGGTAGTGCCACCCATGGCTACTTATAAATGCTAGATTTAGTTAACCACAAAAGTAATGCATGCTCATTATGACTAGTCAACAAAAATCCAGAGACTCAAGGAAAAAATTAATCTCCCTCTCAAACCCCTCTAACCCCATCCCCTGAGAAAACCATTATCACTAGTCTCTCTGATCACACAGACATATATACCCAGCCCCTTTTACTGGTAATGAAACTGAGGCCCAGAGTGGTTTGGTAACTTTTCCGAGATCACACAGCTGGCTAGTGTCTGAACTAAGGGTAGGAACCCAGGTATCCAGATTTCCAGTTCCCCGGACATTGCTGATGTGGTTAGTTGCCTCCTACGAGAGTCTTGTCTCCCCAAGTGAATTATAAGCTCCAGTGAGGGTTAAGAAAAAGAAAAAACAACACACAGAAAACCATGTGTTCTCTCTTGCATTTCCCACAACACCTAGCACAATTTCGAGCATCTGGTCCAGGATGTTTACTAAATGTTTGTCTCTTCGTTTTAAATCCTTTCTGAAACAAGACACAGTATAAATAAAGAAAAAGAAAATGTTTGACTCAGTGCCTGGTTGCGCTAGACTGCAAAGCCAAGCCATGCAATCATACAGAAATTGATTGTTCAGATGGCTGGGGAAGAAAGCAGCCGAAAACTCAAGTGATTGGTGACTCTGTTCAGATATCTGGAGGCAGAGACAAATGGGGGCACTAAGGAGCCCAAATGCCTCAGAGTCTCATGCTCTGAGTGGAGCTAACCAGAGCTGAGAACCCAGTTTGGGGTGGGTGGGAGCAGTGCTGGAGGCAGGGTGAGATTCCTGGGTCCCTCATTTCCTGTGGTACCTGTCACTTCCTGAGGCCAGTGGCCACAAAGGGTGCTAGGATCCTGCACGTGGTGATAAAGGTCCCCTTGGCTGGGGCCAGGTACATACGGTTCCTTTTGTGTTTGGAGTCTGGAGAACCTACTTTGTGGCCTTTTCACTCCTTTGTGGAGTCAGTAATGGAATTTGAATGGATTGATTTGATGCATTTGTTTATTGCTCTTCAGGTGGAGGGTAGAAAAGGCTGTCACCCCACCCCCAATGTCTCCCTGTCTGAGGGAGCCGGGAAGGGATTGAGAGTGGCATCTGTTATACTAGCTGATCTGGAGGCAGAACCCTTTAGAAAATCATAAACACTAATTGAATTTTAGAGCTGAAACAAATTTTCAAGATCATCTAATAAGGTTATCGATGCCTCACATTTATATAGCACTTCAGAGTTTATGAAATGCCTAGATGTGATTCATTCCCCTTACTTTACATGGAGAACCCTTTCATTATTTAAGAAGACCCTGGCAACTGGACAATAGATTGTTGTTAATTGCCTTCAGTGGGAGAAGGGCATTGTGGTTATGTGGGAATGTTCTAATTTTCAGGAGCTGAAGGATAAAGTATTTAGGGGTGAAATGTCATGCTGTTTGAAATTTTAAAATGGTACAGAATTTTTAAAAATATAAGAAGGACCTGGGGAGATGGGCAGTTGTCCAGAGCTTCTGTTTCGGCTGATGAGACTGTTGTGGGGATGGATGGCGGTGGGGGCTGCACAACAACGTGTATGTACTTAAAAATGGTTCAAATGGCACCTTTCACGTGATGATGTTTTACCACAGTGAAATTGTATATAACCATGCACACAGAGCTAGAAATGACAAAAATATTAATAAGCGTTGTGCCTAGGTGAGGAATATAAAGGTGATTATCATGGTATTCTTCAGGCCACTTTTTTTTTTCTTTTTTGTCTGTATATTTGAAAATACTCATAATAGAACATAGGGAATAAAAAAAAACTCTAAATGTGAACAGGCTTATGGAGAAATGGGCTCATGGCTATCTGATTTAGCCAAAGATTGTTGCAAAGTGAATCGTGGGCCCCAAGGGCATGTGGAAAGTGGGGACACATGTTGAAGAAGAGGCAATATGGTGCGACTTTGTTGGTCAGTTGACAGGTAGATGGCAGAGCTGAAGCAGTTCCTTGGGGTGGGTGATAAGAAAGTTGGGTTCTTAGGTTGCAACATGACACAACTCATGCTTAGGAGCAGCTCAAGAACTCTGAGTTACTCAGAGGCTGGCTGCCCAGTCTGTGCCTCACACCTCTCACAGGCCATGGCGAAGCTTGTGAGTCTTCCATGAATGAATGAAACAAAGAAATAGAAGTTGGCAAAATTGTCATCAGTTTATTTTAGTTGACTTTGTGCCACCTAACTTAACTCTTGAAATCTCATCAAACTGTACATCTTCTAAGGGTGTTGAGGATAGGGAGTCAAAAGGGCTCACCCTTATGGCTTGGTGGTTCAAGGTTTGGTGGGTGACAGAAGTCAAAAGGAAAGACCCATGATTCTTCTACCCACTGTGTTCTGGTGACCTTTGAACCTTTGCTGATGGGAGGGGAAGAGGAGGGTTCTTGCCCAGTGCTGATGCCATCCAGATTTTCTTGCCTGACATATGAAGTTGTCATTCACGTTAAGCCAGCAGGGCCTCAGGGTCAATTCCCAACACAGAAAATGGAGCCATCTGGGTGGGGTCCACCCCCTCCCACCATCCAAGGAGTTATAATTTGTGGGGATCACTTTATCCCTGCTGTTGCTTCTCTAGACCTGTCCAATTTCAGTCCCACCAGGGCCTCATCTCTCCTCAGCAGACAAAAGGCTTGACTGACCCTCCCAGTACACAAGGGAAAGGGACTGCAACATAATTTGCATTTTCCTTTGGCCAGCATTTGCCTGGTGTCTACATTAATCACCATAAGGGATAAATGCCACCAAGAGAATGGCAAGAGAGAGAAAGAATTTGAGCAAGCAGTGAGGCCTAAAGGGAGGGAAGCAAAATGTTTTGGAACACAGCTGGCCAGAACGAATCCTTGGTGACCTCTCACTTCATCTCCCTCAGCCTTTTGAAGATTAGACCTCCCTCCAAGTCATATTTGAGCGCCATGTTCCAAAATAATGGTGTCTGGGGCTAAAAGAAATCAGGCTGTGAGTGAGCTCTGATGCAATGTGGTCATAACAAATGAACGCAGGTGGGGGATAGGACAGACTAAGATAACATAGAATGTTTGAGTTTATTTACTAGGTCAATTTCCTTCTTTGTTTTACCCATAAGGAAACTGAGACTTGACACGGGGAAGGGACTTACCCAAGGCCACCCAGCTAATTAGTCCCAGCACAGTCACTGGATCCTAATCTAATCCTTTTTTTTTAATCAAAAGACCCATTATGCTGGCAAGCAAAACCTCCACGAGCTGAGATGTCTTTCATCTCTCTCAAACATCTTTGCAAGGTGGCAGTGACAGAAACCCAGGTTTGCCCCTCCTCCCTTCCTGTCTTACCATAGCAAGGTGGCCCTGTTCTGGAGTCAGGCCAAGCTCCAGTAGGTCCTCGCTGTGTCTTCAGCCTGCTTCCCCTCCCTCTCCTTTGTCAGCAGAGGCTTACTGGAAAGGCCACTCGGAAATGAAGATAATGTCAGTGAAGGGCTTGTCAGTAGGTAGCCGCTGGCTGACTACAGTCTCGGCCATCTCTCCTCTTACCTCCAACTCTGCCCATAGAGGTTACCAGCTTGGCCATGTCCCAGTTTCCAGGGCCACAAGATTCTCTGTTGTGTTGCTGGGGGTGGGAGGGGCTGGGGAACAAACCTTGGGGTGGGAGTAGTATAGTCTTTTCAAAGTCACAGAGCCTCAGGACAGGAAGGGACCTTAATCTGCCCCCAGTGTATAAATGGGAAAACTGAGGATCGCTGCAACAATAAGTAAGCCTAGTTTCCACCTTAGAGCAGAGCATGAGGAAACAGGATCCCCAAAGAGTGTACTTGCACGGGGGCATAGCCCCTACTGGCCAGGGTAGTTAAGTGGGGGTCCTTGAGGAGAGGAGTCTAAAGAAGTTGGGGGATGCAAAAGACCTGTGTATTACATTCATGACCAAATAAAGCACAATGAAAACAAAAGGTTGGAAGAGGAAAAAGCACCTCTCTTCCCACCTTACAATATAGCTTCCCACTGGTCTGGTGCCCCAGTTGGGTCACCATTGTCCCTGTCCAGAGACCCAGCCCTTTCCTTGCTTTTAAAATAATGATGGCATTTGAGCAAACAGTGCAGTCTCCTTGCACCCCAGTTATCTCCAAACAACGAGAGTTATTTGCTGCATTAGGATTACTGTGTATAGTTGTACAAGTTGTGCACTACATAAAGGTGCTTGGTCAAGGGGCTAATCGGGGGGGGGGGGATCCAACCCACGCTCTGCTCCCCAAACCACGTGCCATGCTACAAGACTAAGTCCACCTGGACAAATACATTTTTTATCTGACATACTATAGCTTTCATGGGCTGTGTTCATCCAGAGGCAGTAGCTTTTATGAAGCTTTTGTATGCAAGGACACTGAATAGACTACCTGCAGCTCTGGCTGCCATCCATAGGCTCCTGAGTTTGCCACTGAGGCTCTCCTCTACCCTGTGCACCTCGCTGGCCCCAGGGTTTTTGTTCTTGCCAGCTACCTTCTGAGCCCGAGGGCAGGAAATCCAGAGGGGCAGGTCTTGGGGGCCTGGGCCCCAACTCTCAAAAACCCCCATATTTCTGAACTCTCAGTCGTGCATTTCCTGCAACTGTGTTGTTCTGTTCACCTGTCATGCTCACATGGATCATTCTAGTCTCCTTCTTGAAAGGACTAGACGTCTTGGATGCCTGTTCCCTTCCTGGGAGTGTAGTGCCAACTGTTTGTCTGAATCGTGACTCTGACTGCTGTGTCCCCTGTTTTCTGTGCCCTGCCCTCCCAGCTGCCCCTCTGTAGTCAGCTGCCGCAGCCAGAACACATCCCCTAGGCCTGTGGGGCCCTAATGCGGGGGTGGGATGGCTGGGGGTGGGGCTGGCTTGGAGGAGCATTCCAGCTCCCTGGCTCCCTGCCTGCTTATCTGGATGGAGGCCTCCTGTTGGCTCTTTCACTGCAAAAGAGTGTATGTGTGGGGTAGGCCGGGAGGAAGACAGTGGCTATGGGCTTTCTGCTAGAGAGCTTTGTCATATCCACACAGTGCCCTGTCAAGATGCCACCAGACACCCAGCTAGTCCTCTTGGGCTGCAGAGCGGGGCTGCAGCAGGGCCAGCAGCAGACCCTAGACCCCTGTGCGGTGTGAGGGGCAGGGGGCAGGTTAGTGCTTGGGTTCTACTAGCTTCTCTGGCCATGCCTAAAGCACCCTTCCCCCCACTTTCTAACTGCATAGACCCAAGGCTTCCAAATGAGCTCAGTGGGCCCTCCCAGAGGCCAGCGGATTATGGTGGCATATGGGCCTGAAGCAAACTGTCCGACAGAGTGCTGCTGGGGAAGAAAGGGGCCTCAGGTCAGGGCCTTTTGGGCCAGACAGAGAGGAGGCAACCAGTGAGGGAGACAGAGGGGAGCTGGGTCCCCTAAACCTCTTCACTCTGAAAGAGAGGCCAGCATCTTCTCAGCTGAGCCCCTTCAAGTGAAGACTAGCAAAAGCCCTTGAATCAAGAAGAATGTGAATGGAACAGCTAAGCGGTTTCCCTCTCCACCTCCTCCCTCCTCTCCAAGTCCCTGAGCTAGAAGGAGCCAGACAGTGGAAGAAGGGGCGGGGAGAGAAAGCAGAAGGCCTGCCATCAATCTCCAGCCCTGACAAGTTGCGTCATCACCATCGCAGTTTCCAGCTGGCTCCCTTGGGGCAGGGGGGAGGGGAGCTGGGTGTGGGTCCGGGCCTGCCAGAGAAGGGGGAGGGAGACCCCAAGCTGTCCCAGAACTGGATCTTAGAGCCAGGATCAGGGCCAGGGCAGAGAAGACTGGGTGCCCATCTAGGAGTTCAGAGAGGCCCAGTCAGCTGGTCTTCTGGGAGCTTACAACCAGGGCAAGTCCAACTCCAGATGAATACCAGACAGGGAGCCAACATTCGTAGTGTCCAATAACAGCCACTCTACTGCTCCCTGGGAATAGAAGGCGCCAGTTTTCCTGTTGCACCACCCTCCACCTCTCACTTCCCAGAGCTCGTTCCATTCCCCAGAGGTGGGTATAAATCCCAGGGGACAGGGTTCAGTTAGTGGGAAGGCCAAAGATCTGGAGGGGTTATAAAGAACAAGGAACCCCAGGATTCCATTTATTCTGGAAGAAATGTCTGCTTCCCAGTTCTTTGAACTCTTTTGGAAGGAGTTACACACCCTGGAAGAATGTTCCAATTTAGTCACGCCAGTGGGCTTACGCCAACCAAGCAGTTTGGTGAGGGGGAAGGATAGGGGAGGCTCCCTGGAATGGAAGAGCTTCTCAGACCATGGAGCTTGGGTTCCTCTGCTGGTGAGACAGTTCTTTGTCAGGAATCCTGTTTAGTACTGGTGGATCTCTGCAGGGACTTAATTGGGCTTTTCTTGGGATGGGGGGGGGGAGCAGGACCAGAGGGGAAAGGCTGAGGCAGAGGAAAGAGTTCCCAAAGGAGCACCTCCCAACCTCTGAGAAGGATCCTGGATCAAATTAAATGTTTAGTCCTGTTCAGATGTGGCCATTTAAATTTTGTTCAATAATGATAGAAAATAGGTGGGTTTTTCCCCCTGGGTTTCATTGGTTTACTAGGTTTTAAAAAGCACCCTCATTCTGTGTTCAATAAGGGAGGAATTTGAGTTCTGTGAAGGAAGGGTACAACAGGTTAACAGGTTTTATTCAGATTTAGTGTTTGCATTCTTCTCAGTTCAAGCTCCCACCCCTGCGTAAGCTGCAGTGTTGGGGAATTTTGGTTGCAGGTCAGGTGCTGGGACTACCACCCACTGGTCACCTCTGGGACCTCACCTTACCTCATCCCCCTCCAGCCAGGCTTTTGTCCCAGTGCCCCAGGGCAGGGGTTGGGTGGGGCTGGGGGGACAGGGGAAAGAGATCTGTCCCTCTTTGGTTCCATCCTGCTGAGTGGTTTTCCCACCAGAGAGTATTCATTTGTCATATTTAGCTTCAGGAGATGTGACAGGAGGATCCACCCCTGAGGCCAGGGCCTATAAAATCCAGGGAATTGGCACCCGCAGTCTGCCATTCTCTGCCTTTGCCTTCCCTGGCAGTGGTTAAACTGCTGCTAAAATGCTGACTCCTGCCTTGTCCATGACGGAGTGAGCTTTTACCAGAGTAGCTTGGCCTCTCAAGCTTTTGTGACTCAGAGCTGCATAAGACGCTGGAGGGGGAAAGAACTAGAAGGACCAGTGGAACAGCGGGAAGGAAGGACCAGTGACTGAATATTAGAAGAGCCCCAAGAGGCTAGGGTAGGCCTGACCCTTTCCTGGGTATCAGCTCCAATCACCCCTGAAGATCGGGCCTGGCTGTTACAGATAGTTCTCAGACACAGATCTCTGGTAATCACCCTCATGGATAGTCACCTCTCCACAGGTCCCTTCCACCATAAAATACGTTTTCTGTGCTTTGCCATCATCCCTGAAATTCGTTGCTGTGGGCCAAGACGTTGTCCTCTGAAGACCCTTGTTAAATATATACCTTTTTCTTTTATCTGAGAAAAGTTTCCATATATTGAATGCATTGGCTTTTACCTGTCAAAAACAAGTTCATAAAGAACTGGGATCCAGGGCAAAAAAAATGGTTGATGGGAAGAGGAGAGGATGTTTTTGCAACAAGGTGAAGCATAATGGGCCAGCTGGGTTAGGAGAGCTGGGCAGGTGAGGGGGAGTAGAGACACCTGGAACCAGTTACCCTGTAACTCCCCCATGTCACTGGTTTTCCTTGGCCTATGGATGGAAACAAGTTTCCTCCAAAATACGCACCCTCCCAGACCTCTGCATGCCCAGGGATGGATTCCGTTTTCAACCCTACCTCAGGCTGCAAGGGCCTGGTCTTCTGGAAAGAATTTCATCTGGACCAGAGGTTCTAAACCTTGGCTTCCTATCAGAGTCACTTGGGGAGCTTCTAAGAAGACTTGATGACTGGCCCTGCCCCAGACTAATTACATTATAATCTCTGGGGAGAAGACCCCAGGGGCACCTCAGGAATTTCAAAATCCCCTGAGGTGATTCTGATATTATTAGCCTGCCTTAGGAAGTAGCTGTAGACTTTACATTTGTTGCACCCTTTCATGTCAACCACAATATGGAGCTGGGCTCTCTCCCTCAATACCACTTGCCCAAGGAATTGTTTGTAGAAAGCTCTGGCAGCAGCCAAATAACTTAAAATGTAAGGTAAGGACTGCTGGACCTAAGGAATCCATGGTCATTTTGTCAGTCAGGCTCTAGCCTCCCATCAGGCTCTATGATTTTCCTCTCTCTCCTCTATCTACCCCTCTGTCCTCTGCTTCCCCACAACTGCAAAGTTCTTTTTGTTTTCACCACCCAACTTGATGCTTGCTCCTCCATTGCCTTGGTTCCTGCCAACCCATGCTGTCAAGGCAAGCAGCTTATCAAAACTGTTTCCTAAGGACAGCCCCGGTTCTCTCCAAAGAGCAGTTCTGGTACCAGCTGGTGAGATGATTGAAATTTCACCCCACATCCACGTGATTTTGACAAAGACTCTGAATGGCCTCATCATTGTGTCTCCACTGGCTCCGAGAACCATCACAGACACATGCTTTGCTATTTCTGTCCAAAGAAGCAAGGCCCACATCTTGCCGGGGAGGCCCAAAGTTGGCAAAGCATTTGGAAAGTGGCTGTCTGTGTATCCACTTGGGAGAGTCTTTGTGTACTTGTGGGTGTCTAGCCCTTATGGCTAATATTCAAATTTGGCCCATTTGCAGACTGAGAGGACTCTCCCAAGTACAGAGAAAAAATGACCTTGATTCATGACAAATACATCTGTATTTGTCCTGTTGCTACAAAACTACTCTGAAATGAAATGGGACATCTTGCCCTGTGGCTATTTATTGAGCACCACCATATGCCAGCCACTGGGCTGCTCTGGATTTGGGTGGTGACCCAAACCTGTGTGCCAGGTACTTAGATCCTAGGTATTAATAAACTTTTTTTAAAAAAAAAAAAACTCTTCTTGAACTAAAAGGTACTGTTTTTAACAAGAACAACAACAACATTTTAGTTCTCAGTCAGGAATTTCTGTGCACTGGAAATTCTTCTCAGAAAACAGGTGTGTGTTTGTATATGGGCTGAACAAATTACTTCCCCTTTTTGTATGAACTGGTAATGTTTGCAAGTTTTTTTTAAAAAAAGATTTATTTTTATTTATTTATGCATACAAAAATGGGGGAGAAGGCCAGGGGTACGGGAGGTGAGAGGATTCACCAGAGACAGAGTGGGGAGCAGAACAGGCAGATCTACTGAAATACACTGCTGAGGGGAGCAGCAGGCGAGGCAGGAGAGGTCTGCTGCACCATGTGGGTCACCTCCCCAGCCAGGGATCGAACTCATGCCGCAGTGGCTGGCTATGGCTTGATAGTGCTGAGACTTAACCCGTTGTGCCACTAGGGAGGCCCAATGTTTGCAAGCTTCTCATGGGCCTTTCTGTGATTTTCAGACTAGATTGTGAGGGTATATTGACTCCTGAAACTTAACTTACCAGAGTTCTCTCAAGATCTCAGACCCTGGATCCCTAGTATCTAACAGTGATCTGGGTAACAGCGATTGGTGCATACAATGCACTGGCACTGGGCTTGCTACTTCCCAAGCACTATCTCATTTCATCCTCATGACAGCGTAGCAAGTAGACTTATTTCCCCATTTCAAAACTGCAAAAACTGCTTACCTACTATTCAGTAGGAAAGTCAGGATTTAAAGCAAGAACTAACTGATTCTAGAGCCTTTCAGAGCTCACCACCTCCTGATGCCAAAGGGCTGAGGGAAAGCGAACTCCTTCATCATCAGTAGCAACAGCATCATCAACAGCATCATCACTATCGTCACTGTCACGGTCACAGTCATTGTTATCCTGGCATATCAACGATCGTTTGTCAAGCACTCTCTTTGTGCCAAGCAACTGCACTGAAATGCTTTAAAAATAATAAAGAGAACGATATTAATGCCATTTATCAGTTATTGAATTCTTATTATATGTCAGGTACCGTCCTAAGCATCTTACAAGAATTACCCTAATCATTCTTTCATGTCACTGTGAGATAGATCCTATGCTTAATCCTATTTTAGAGCGGAGAAAACTGAGGTTTAGACGAGATAATTTACCCCATGGCCTCATAACTACTGAGCAGCAGAACTGGGATGTTGGCCTCTGACTCCAGAAACTGAACTCTGATTCTGCACCACCTCCCCAGTCCAGGGTTCCTGTCTCTCCCTTTGTCCAGTGTGGTAAGCACTGTCTGCCACTGGCTTCTGATCGTTAGAGAGCTCCCATGGGTCATTTGCTATTTAGGACAGGGGCTGTAGTCTCAGGCTACCATGGGCACAAGCAGATTCCCTCTTACATGAAGTGACAACCCAGACCCTTTCCGTCTGGCCACCAATGCCATGAACATGAGAAATCTGCCCGGAGAGGGCCTCCAGACCGAGCCGTTTGTACAGCAGAACTTCGGGACATACACAGCTGAGCCTTGCATAGGCAGAGGCCACGTGAACAAGATAGCTGTTCTCTGCATGTTTTCTTCATCCTCATTCTATAGGGGAGAATTTTATAGAGCATATATTCTCTTTTCATTGCACCTCCGGGATACCCTGCACACAGTCCTCTCTGATGCCTTTCTTCCTCTTCACCCCAGCTGACCCCCGAGTCTATCTACTTACCTCCTATCTACTTTCAGTGTTATTTGCTCATCATCTCATTTCATTCCTCTTTCAAAAATGCCTGTTCCTCTCTGCTCCAAATCTCTTCATTTTTCCCTGCTTTCATTTTGGCTCAAGCCACATTAAGGTTATAAAGCACTTTGGAAAGTAGCAAGGATAGCAGGATGGTAAATAGAGTTGTATGGCATTGTGCTGTCATTGAGCGTGGAGTCTTTGAAAACCAATGGCAATTCTCAGCCCTGGAATACCTCTGTCTCTCCGGACCTATTAACTAGCCCCAGATGAGGTCTGTGGCTGTGACCAAAATGTATGCTTCTCAGATGATGCCAAGTCACTCCAGGTAGAGTGGAATTGGCTTGAACAGCATTTCCCAAATTGGCTTCTACAGCACCCTGAGTGGGAGGGATTAGTAGGTACCATGGGGAGAAAAAGGTTTCTGGGTACAAATGAGTTTGACAAATGACGGGTTAGGTAAGCTAAACTTGGCTACAGGGTTTCACAGAGCCCTTCATAAACTAATGAGGATCATGAATCTCCAGGAGGACATTTAGAGCCTTGTCACTCTTCCAAAGTATGGTCTAAGGATGGGCAGCGTGGACGTCACCTGGGAGCTTGCTGGAAATGCAAACTCTCGGGCCTCCATCTCAGATTTTCTGAGTTAGAATCAGAATTTAATGAGATCCTCAGGTGATATACATGCATGTTAAATTTTGAGAAACACTGATTTTGAGTACCCAATATTTCTCAAACTGTTTTGCATATGGAACCTCTTACAAGACTCATGTTCCCTGTAAGATACTTTGGGGGAAGTATAAAGGCTAGAAAGCCTTTCCTGGGGAATTTCTAATCATCTAGAGACTCAATGGAAAGACATCAGCCAAAAGCAACGTGTACAAATCCGCAGCGGTGGCTGAGGTGGGGTCGATTAATCATACATTTTCCAGGTACTTGTTTTATAGAATTTTCAAGTCTTCCGAGTCTTGTGTCACTAAAAGTCTTTCCTTACCCTCCCGCTCCCAATTAGCTCATTTCCTGGGGGCATTTCTAAGCAGTGCCATGCCTGTGCTTCTTGGCCTGTTCTCTGGCCGAGATCAACCTGTTTGTTTCTTAAACCCAGCAGCTTCTCCAGGGTACTCAAGCTTGGGATCTGAGACTCTAAAGAATGTTGTGTGGTCCCCTGCTGTAGAACATTAGAAAGGCAATTTTCTAGAAGCTGGGCACCTTCTCAGTCCAGTGTGTTCTGTTCTGTTAAGCTGTCGTTGTTTTTCTTTTAGGCCTTTAAGCTATTATGGCAAACATCAAAATAACACTTGCTATTTCGTATTCACATCTTGCGACTCATTTGGGGGCATTGTTAATATTTTATAAGAAAATTCTCATTTTTTCCATTCACATTTGTGATTTTCAAGTGTGTTGCATTGCATTCATAAACATGATTTTTATTAAGTCTCAGAGCCCAATTTTTTTCTCGTCAGAGAAACACATCCTCAATTTTATGTTAAAAGTTAAATGGAATATAGACTTTGATATGCGAAATTTTGATTTGCAAGAAACTTTTCTATGATGCAAGCCTTCTCTACAGTCAGATGCTATCATGCCCAGGCTCCAGTTAGGACATAGGTGAAGCTCTCACCAAGGTTTCTTGGAGGCTAGCATTAAGCCCCTTGTCAGTGCCCACCTTATGTGGCTAACCAGGATTGTCTCCTGAGGATCCAGAAAGAGGAGGTGACACATGAAGTAGAGGTGTGTACAAACTGAAGAAGACAGGCACCACTAGGCCCCTCCAACTGGAAGGGCTGCCAAGCCGTGGTTGCTCACTCTGGCATTCTCACTTCTGCCACACCCATACCTGAGCAGAAGCAAAAGAGTAGAGAGGGAAGAGCCTATGGGGACACCTCCTCATACTGGTTCAAAAGATCCAAGGCTTCTTTGGAATTTTCTATCTACTTCATGATGCTGGAAATGCTACTATGGAGAGCCCCATCAGTCTTCAAGCTAAGTGCAAGCCCACCTGGAAAAGATAACATGGATGCCAATGACCCCTAACCTTTCTAAGTATCAGTACCCATTTGGAATGTTAAAATTTTAGGATACTCCCCACCATAGTGATTCTACTCGAATGTTTGTCTATTTAAGAATTTTGGTTGGCAGTGTGGTGGGGGTGGGGCAAGAGTTCCACAGGCCTTTCAGGGGACTCAAGACATCAAGATGGTTCTTAATAGTTAAATCATAAAGAATGAAAAAGAGAAGCTACTTTTCTTGAGCAACTACTATAGATAAGGAAATTGAGGCTCAGAGGAGTGGGTGACTTACCCAAAGAAAGGCACACAGTTAGTAAGGGGCAGAAGTGGGAGGCAAGCCCAGATCTGTGGGACTCCCAAATTGTGTTCTTTATTCCTCAGGCGGGGAGACTGGCTTTGATGGCAGAGGACATCGTAAAGGCCCTGAATTCTGAGGAGGCAAATGGCCTCCTGTGGAGGCAAAAAGAATGTCTAGGGGGTTTAGGAATGACAGACGTTGGCCTCATCATTTGGCCTAGAGCTGGCCCTGTGAGTCAACTGACGTGGCCCTTGCAGCCCACTTGGAGATATAATGACAGAGCCTATTCATGAATCTACCTCTGCACACCTAACTGTTCATATAGCCTCACAGACAAATGGTTCCAGCAACGCTGGCCTCCCTCACAGTCCTTTGTCACTCTAGGCACACTCCATGCACGGGTCTTTGCCAATGCTATTCCTTGTGATTGACAGGGTCTTCCCCCAGATGACTATAGGGCTCACATCCTCCCTTCCTTCCTGCCTTTGCTCAGTTGTCACTTTGGCAAGACTTTCCCTGATCACCCCATTTAAAATTACAGCTACTCACCCCCAAACCTGTGTCTCCTTCCTTGCTTCATTTTTCTCTACAGCACTTATTCTCTAAAATATCATGTAACTTTACCTGTTCGTTTGTTTATTGTCACTGCAATGCAAGTACCATGAGGACAGGGGCTTTTACCCATTTTCTTCACTGAAGTCTCCCCAGAATTGGGCACATAGTAGGAACTCCATATTGTTTAATGAATGTTTAAATAGGCAGATAGCTTGAGACACACTTCCCATGCCAGTCTCATCCATAAAGAAATGCAGTCCCTTCGAGATGAAACAGAGGGGAGAATGAGAGGGTGAGAGAATGAGAGCCTTTGTAGGTGAGAGGACATGAGTTGGGAGTATGCAATGCACAAAATGTCCCCTTCCCTATTTGGATAAAGCCAAGGATTCATATCCTGGACCCTTCTTGACAGCAATTTTATCCTTAGCATTTTTCATTGACTGAGAAACACAATGACCACAAATTAATATGAATCTGTGTGCTATCTTAAAACGAATGTTGTTAATCATTATGCCATCTGCCAAACATTTGGAAAATAGCGGTATATATATATATATATATATATATATATATATATATATATATAAGATGTTTGGGGACAGTGCTTAAATGCCTAGTCTCTGGCATCTGTCAGCCAGGGTTTGAATTGCAGCATTGCCAGTTACTACCTGTATGATCTTAAACCTTTGCCTCTGTTGTTATCTGCAAAAAGGGACTAATGATGGTATGAAGCTCACAGAATTGTTACATGTGTTCAATAAGCTATTGCATGTTGTGTTTCTGTAAAGTGTCTGGCACCCAGTAAATGCCCCAGCAATGGGAGCAGTTCTCATCATCATCATTATCACCACCATCATTGTGGGTTTTTGATTGATATAGCCACAGATAGTGCTTCAGAGTGTATGAATGTGTCCGGGTTTGTGTTCCTGGGCTTACAGTTGTGGGGGCCAGTGCAGTGGACACTAAGCCAAAGGACTGGAGTTGGTGGCTGGGTGAAGAGAGGCACGGGCATAGTGAGAAGGGCAGTGTAGAGAAGAGGAAGAGTGGCTACAGGCACCATCTTGAAATGGTGGCTCAATATCACCATTTGATATTCAGAGAGGAAACCAGCAGCTGCAAAAGAGACTTTGCAATGTTTCTGAAATCCTGACTTAGCTAAAGATTGTTCAGGAAAACAGATAAAGATAATTATTACTGAATGGCCGTGGTAGAAGTTTCAAGTGTTTTATCACCCCCGTGTGTTAGCTCCTTGAGAATGGTGAGGCTGCTCTGATCATCACTCTGTCTAGCCTGGCATTCCAGAGAATTCTGAGTTCCAGATGGTAGCCAATTAGCAGCAAGTTGGGTCTGGGTGGTCTGGACATTCTCTCTGCAGTATTTCCCTGCTCCTCCTCTGCCCCCAAAATGGGGGCTCCAGAAAGCTGTTTTTGAGACAATCTAGGGGTCTGTAGTACCAAGAGCAAGCAGCTGAGGCCCTGGGGAGAGCTGAGCTGGAAGCCACCACAGGTAGCCAGGTACTCCCCTTCATGGCCCTGTGTTGCTGTGCCCTGCAAAGCAGGAAACACAGAGAAGATAAACGAAAGGGATTCAGTGAGCTCGGGGTGGTTCAAGAGATCAAACAAGAAGGAGGTCAAGGATGGATCTCGATGTGACCATCCCTGAGGCTTAACATTATTAGACAGGAACCAGTCCACCCATGGAGAAAGCACACAAGCTGTGCCCATAGATAGGCTGGATGATTTGATGAGGGAGTTGAGTACGTTCTGTGATTTTTTTTGTTTTGCTCAAATGGGCAATAGAGCCAATTAAACTTCACCTTCCCAGGGAAGAAACAGGGAACCCCAGCTTTTGCCTTTATTTTAGGAAGCTGATCAAAATAAACTCCAGTGTCACTTGGCAATATGCCACAAGGAGGCATCTTCCTGACCTCAGGTAGAAAGCTCAAACTCTAGTGCAAATCAGGGATTTTTGTCCTCAAACCAAGACTCTTAAATAAAAGTTCTGTCAGTCCTAAGCAAATTGGCTGGGACCCCTTCCCATTTCTCCGGGAAGCCTTGTCTTCATTCTTGACACCACACAAATGGACCATTTGTAACTGTCCAGTCCCTTTCTGGTCCTAATGGGGAGTTCTGCTCTGGGGCCTCATTTGCATACACAAATGCAGACTGGCATCTGTCAGCTTAGCACCTCAAGCCAAAGAGCTGCAACAGCAATGGGCAACCTTCTGGGCAAATACCCTGGATATTGGATTCAAAAATGACAGTGTCAAATTGGGGCTAATTTGCATAGGCTTATCAGGTTAATTACTACAATGTCTCCAGGAACTTGAAAATCCTTGAATTCTTATGCAACCAGAATGTTCAAAGTCTGTTGCTATGAAACTTGGAGTGTAAATTACCATGAATACCATTAATCTGTTCACTAGGAGGTTAATTTGCAATTTGTTGGCAAATCACATGTGGGTCTTATAGCAAGAGTGTGGGTGGTGTTTTTGTGCCAACGTGTGGCCCCGCCTATGTCTCTCGATGTGTGTGTGTGTGTGTGTGTGTGTGTGTTCGCGCATGCGCGCACACACGCAAGCACGTGCACACATAGCATTCATTGTGGTATTGTATTTGGGACTCTATAGGAGCTCACATTGTAAGTTTTATTCACTGCTCTCTGGATCTTACCTGGTTCTTCTGGCACTTCTGGGGTCCTAAGGCATGTGTTCTCAGGGTGGGAGGGCTGCTGTGCTGAATAGTTCTCGGCCCAGTGCCAGCTTACAAGACATTCATTAGTTCCTCCTGAGACAGGATCTCAAAGTTGTCCATTAATGCTTTAGAATCATCGGGTTTTTCTGATAGATGCTCTTTCCTGTTAATGGCTCTCAAGTTGTTTTTGTATGCAGGCAGATTGCTCTTGGCACCTGGAACTCAGATTGCCTAGAGGAAGCCAGGCAGGGAAGTTGCACTGGGGTAGAAGTTGGTGATAAGACCACATTGGGTGGGAGTGGGAGGAGGAAGACTGCTGAGCAGGGTTGGAGGGGCTTCCAAGTTTGTCCTGTGTTATTGTTAATGGAGGGTAACAGGGTCGATGATATAATCCTCACCCCAGCTGTTATAGCCTGCTCTCCCATAAGAGACTCGTACTTATAACAAAGTGAAAAAAATCCCTTCCTGAGTTAGGGGACAGGCTGTGGGGTATGTGACTGAAGGGATGTTCGAACCTCGCTTACCCAGAAATAGCTCCCTAGCTAGCCTCCCAGGTTGGAATCCCCTTGGGATGGAGGCACTGAAGCCTCAGATGTGTTGTCCGGGAAGGAAGGCCTAGGGGGAGGACAGCCTGAAGGGAATGGGTACATGAAACATTTTAATTCTTATGCTCAAGAGGTATTCCCCCAAAAAAATTCTCGAGGCTTTGGGGGTACCCTGAACAACCTGCAGAATGGAAGCATGTGGGTCCTTCACAGTGAGGACCTGTTCAAAGGTGGAAGGGCATACTGGAAGTTGGGAAAGTTTCCAAAACCTGTCACCCCCACCTACCCTAGTAGTAAGCCTCAGAATTAGGCCTGGGAGGGACACGGAATTTGTGATATTAGTTTGAAGAACTGGGGAAGGGGGTAGGGACATGCAGAAGCTAATTTAGGAGGTCTGCCCTAGAAAATGTGGCTGCTAGGATGTCCTCTTGAATGTTTCTCTTCCCCATACCCCCTTCCTCTCTGTTCATGCAGCCAGTATTTACTGAGTACCTATTCTTGTGCTGGACACTGGGGATTCAGTGGACAGGACCTATGTCCTGCCCTGCCCCCAATAAGCTTACAGTCTAGTAAAGGGTAGATTTTTCAGTTTAACTCTGCCTGGGGAGGCAGATGAGTCTCAGGCGGTTTTATACAGAGGGTGACTCAAACTGAGTCCAGAAGGGTGAGTTAGGGATTACAGGGTACATAAGGAGGCAGAAGGCATTCTGGGTAAAGAAAGAGCTATGGTCCCCATAAGCAAGGCAAGACTGCCTTTTCCCTAGAGTAGGAAATGCCATCTTCCCTAACGACACTCAGAGCATGCATGATTGGCTCTAGAAGGAGACCATTTCATTGGGAAGTAGGATCTGTAAGATTCACCTTCCCTTGGAACATCAAGCCATCACAAGGGTACTTCAGTATCCTACAGTATTATTTCAGGCTTAAACTTTCAGACAAAACCATATGTTAAAGGCGAGGATATGACAAAAAAGGTAACTGATATGAAGAATAATGATAATAGGTAATATTTGTTGAGTCCTTCCTCTAAACCAGATGCTGTTATATACATACATACATACATACATGTACTCCCCTACTGCTCATGTACTGTTGTCATTATACCCATTTCACAGCTAAGGACCAGGACACTAGACCTAGAAGGTTCACTCAGTCCTTCACTGCCAGGGCCCTCTGGAGCTTCATTTCTCCTTCCTAACTCCTGGTCTGCCTCCAGGGGCCAGAGGCCACCTATAGTCCCAGCCACCTACAAATGCCCTGCTGACTGAGACACT
This sequence comes from Talpa europaea, assembly GCF_964194135.1. Classification (NCBI taxonomy): domain Eukaryota; kingdom Metazoa; phylum Chordata; class Mammalia; order Eulipotyphla; family Talpidae; genus Talpa; species Talpa europaea. Next base: position 66,580,979 of record NC_140081.1, read on the forward strand.
CCAGAAAAGAGAAAATCCAGGTCAGGCCGGGGTGTCCAGTCTACCTTCCCCCACATTAAGCAGGCGGTGGAGAGGAATGGGGAGGAGGAATCATGTGCTCAGAGGTCTGTAGGGGTCAGGCTCAAAAGAGTAAATGTATTCACTAGGGCAAGATCAGATATTGGCCCAAAAAATGTTTCATTATCCCCTTTATTATTCTTTTAATAAAAACAGCAACACAACAGTACCAGAACAATATTAAATGGCAACTGACACTTGGCCTCCTGATGAGGGTATGAAAGGCACAGTGAAGACTGGGTGACCTGGAGAGCATTTCCCTCAACTGAAAGGGGCACTACTGTGTAGTTATCTGGTCATTGTTGGCTTGGTCTATAAGGCCCAAGATTTCCAGGGAGGATTTTTCAAGAGAAGCCAGGAATCCTGATGCTTATGTGAAATCTGAGGATTTTTCAGTGCTATCAATGAATTAAAAAAAAATTTTGATATCACGGTACAGGCCAAGCGAAATATACTTCTGGGCCTCCCTGGTGGCACAAGGGGTTAAGCACCACACTATGAAGCAATCCGCAGCCTCTGCCACACGAGTTCAATTCCTAGCCGGCCAGGGAGCAACCCACATGGCACAGCAGACCTCTCCTGTCTCACCCGCTGCTCCCCTCAGCAGTGTATTTCAGTCAATCTGCCTGTTCTGTTCCCCACTCTGTCTCATGAATCCTCTCACCCCCTGCAACTCTGGCCTGTACCCCAGCTCTTATATGCATAAATAAATAAATCTTTAAAAAAATACTTCTTTACTAATTGGTGGCCTTTGGGCAAGTAATTCATTAACTTCTTGAACCTCAGTTTCCTATTATGTAAAATGGGGGTAATATTAATACCTGCTGCAGAGGGAGAGTATGAGGATTCAATGTGTTAAAGTAAGTGAAATGCCTGTCACATAGTAAGTGATAACTATTAGGATGATTATTATTCCCAGGGGTTTCAGACTTTTACCTGAGCAGTATTCCTTTCTAGATGATTGATGTCAAAATCTCTGTCCTTCACCTCCAGAGAGACCCCAAACCCTTACTAAGGGGAATTCAGCTCCACCTTTGCCGGCAGAAGACGCTAAGGATGTGTGTACACAGCAGCTGACCAGCACTTGTACATGTGGAGGGGGTGCACTTCTGTACACCCCCCTCTCACACAGGAAATTAAGTGCCTCCTGATTTACAAAGTCAGTCCAGGCCTAGGACCATGCTGAGAAAGCCTGCAGAGGGATTCCCTTCAAATAGAAAGGGGGAAACTGAGGCAGGGAAGCTAGGCCACCGTTCGCATCCTACTATTCTGTCTTCAGTTCTTCCTGGAGACTCAAAATTTTTAAGAGAGCTCTTTGCTGCTAAAACTTTAGTACTCTCATCTCTTGTTTTTTCATCTTCCTTTCAAGGAGTGGTTCTCACCCCTGGCTGCACATTAGAATCACCTGGGTGGCTTTTCAAAAATACCAATGCAGGGTCCTGACTTTCAGAGATCTGTGTCCCCTCACACAGTCATAAGCAAAATTGTGTATGAGGGTGTGTGCATCCCCACACTTTTCTGGGGACTTGGTTGAGGCCTCCCATGGCAGTGCTGAAGGTGAATGACATAAGCACGTGGGGTCTTAGGGGAAAGAGCTTGGTTTTAGGCCCACTTGGCCATCATATAGTGTCTGTCCATGCAGGCAGGCCTTCTGACCTCAAGGAGCCCCGGTTTCTGATTTCCTCACCAATCCAACAGAGATCAGCAATCACCGCTTTATTTCCTGCTTTATTTCCTCCTGCGGTTGTGAGGATATACTGAACTACTAAAGCCTCTACAAGAAAGGCCTTTGAAAAAGCCCAACCCCCTCTCCACAGGGAAGGGCCCATTATTACAAGGTTAAGGAGGGTGTGGGTGTGGAGGTAACAGAGGCAGCAGGGAGCAGCACTACACATCCAGAAAAGGCCACGCATGTTAACAAAGCAGCTCTCAAATGAGAGCAAATTAATACTGGCCCAGCAAGAACAGAACATTCGCACTGCAGGGGCTAAGCACCCATTGGAGCACATAGGCCTTGGCAGGGAGAAAGATGTGGAATACTGGAGGGAAGGAAGACAGGGGATAAGTGAGGGGGGTTTCAATGCTGGGGAGTCTTGCTGTGGCGAAGAGCAGAAGGGAAGGGGTCCGAAGAGCAGAAGGGAAGGGGTCCGTTACAAAGTAGGGAAAGAAAATGGTGGCAGGTACCCCAGGCAGGTCTGGGGAGCAGCCAGGAGCACCTGACAACCCCTATGTGGGTAGAAGGGGGTGGGGGGCCCACTGAGAGATATAGAATCAGTATCCATTAAGGTACTAGCTGGAAGGGTGTCCCCCCAACTGCAGCACAGTTGACTTCATTCTCTGGCAACAAGATCCAGACCATGGGGCAGAGGGTCAAGGGCAGCTGCTGCTAATTACAAAACAGGCACCCACCCCAACCCCTGCTGCCTTCTTATTCGCCCATCTGTGAAACAACCCCGGGCCCATCTGACTCAGAGGCAGGGGATGGGGCATACCTCAATTCAGAAAGACCTTGACAAATCTTCCAGAGAAATGGCCTAGGTGGGAAGTGGGGCTTGGCTACTCCCCTAGACTAGGGTGATACGAAAATTACTGTATTGCTTATAGGACTCAGGCACTGACCAGGCAGAATAAACAGCCCAGAGCTCTAGGGCAGTGTTCTAGAGGGCCCCTGCTGGGCCAGGCATTAACCCTTTAGTTGCTGCATCCAAAGTAGGTTGTGGGGGCGCAGGGCTGTCAGGACAGTCAACTCCGGGCTTGAGGCAGCAGCTGTGTACCATCCATGACGGCAGGAATGGAAGGTTTGAGTACGTGTAATGGCAGTATAGGTGTTCACCTTGGAGTGTCAGCCTTGATCCTGGGGTATCAGGAATCAATCCTGAAGGGCAGAGAGGGGTCGCAGGCAGAAAGCCATCACTGTGAATCTGAGGGTCCTATCCGCAAGACAGAGTGGAGGGCAATGAATAGTTTCTCCCTTTGCTCCCTACCAAAGGTGGGGTAGACCCGGGCTACACTGTTGAATACCAGCTCCAGGCCCATGCCCATTGTGCCAGCCCTTCATCCCTGGCTGATGCCTGTGCGTGCACAGTGCCATGCCCACTGTCCCTGAATGGGGGCCCACTCTGGAGGGAACATTGCTCTATTTCAGGGCCAGATAGCTTAGAACATGAACCTTTTAGAACTGAAAGAGACCCTGGAAATTAGCTAATCTGGGTTTTTTTGTTTGTTTGTTTATTTGTTTGTTTATTTCTTATGGGGAAACTGAGACCTAGAAAGAGAAAGTATAGAGCCACAGTATTAATGCCTAATTAATGCCAGAGCTGGAATGAGCTGCAAGGTGTCCCTGTTCCCAGCCTGGTGTGTTTCCTATTGCCGTCTTTGCTATTATTCCAAGTCTTCATTATAGTCAAGGGGAAATGCCAGAATATCCTCAGGGCCAGCTTTACACATAGGTAAACATGATGTGATCAAATATGTTTCCTCAACTGCCTGTCATTGAGCCTGAAATTTCACCATCGGTGATTCATTCCTTTGGATCTTGAAGCTTTCTGGCCTTTTAGGGGGCAATTGATGAGGTGGGGGAGGGTATTGATAATCACCAAAAGCAGAAAGGCTTTGCAAATTGGACTCAGGTTATATAGCTGGAGGGGAGCCGTGGCAGCTGGCGTAGGGAAGAGGTAGGCCGAGGAGGGGTCATGGGAATTCAGGACAAGACTCTGAATCCAGGGCCCAGGCCACCCTGACAGGGCAAGGATGGAATATTTGATACACCCACACCGGAAACTCCTGTCACACCTGGCTTGGGCGGTCAGGAAACATTCCCCCAGGAGACTGTACTGTGACCAGGAGGCCTGAATCACTGTTGTGTGGCCCACGCTGGGAAGAAGGGCGAGAGAATGAAGGATAACATCAGGCTGTCTGAAGTGGCTGCAGGGGCACTTTATTAAGAGGAGCAGCCTGGGTGAGATGGATGTGACAACGGAATCTATGGAGACATTGAGAGGAGCCTGAGCCAGAAGAGGGATGGGCTTCTGGGCTGCCAAAGGAGGTTCAGGGTGGACGTGCTGGCCCAGGGTACCTTGGGCCATAGCTGGGGTCCCTTCTACCACTACCTCTAAGTTCCATTCCAGTTCAGCCCCAAAGCTGTGCAGTACAGCTGTGGGTTTGACCAGCCATGGTGTCCAGTTTTCTGAGTATCTTCCTATTCGGTGTCAACTCTAGTTTTATATCCAAGGGACTTCAGGGTGACACTCTGGTAGCAAAGAGCAGAGGAAGGAAGGAAACCAGGAGATTTGTCTGGAAACTGTTTGCCTGGCAAGACCCTGTGTTTCCTTAGCGTGTGTATTTATTTAGGGTAGCAGAGAGTAGACGAGAGTGCTTCTGGAGATTTGCAGCTGCATTTTCACAGCAAGCATAGTATTATAATTCAGATTGTAGGTATACTTGCCGGGGAGAGGGGAGGGGTGCTGGCAGGGGTGAATCTTCCCAGTGGCTCTACTAGTTCTGCTGTAGATCTCAGCTAGCCTGACTGAACCCAGGGCGCCAAAATAAATAAGTGTCCACCCTCAAAGCCACCTTCTGCCTTCCAACATGAGTCATGTGCTTCCTCAAGGGGTGTCTCCGGGAACTTGAAGTGGTTTCTACCCAGATGGGCTCAGATGGGGATGGGGGGGGAGGGGAGAAGTAGGGGGGAAGGTTCTGTTGCAAAGAATTAGAAACCGAGAGAGCCAAGACTGTCTTCTGGTTCCATTCGAGTCCCCCAAACAATCTCCCGGCTTAAGACCAGGTCATCACTAACCCAAGTGCCATGGACACTGCTCAGGGCAGACGATATTTCACAGAGCAGAGGCTCCTGCCCAGGTGTGGGATCAGTGAATCAGGGAAGATGGAATTCAGTGCAATCAATTTGGGAGAGGCAGCCAGGATTTCTTTTAAGCTTTACTTCCCAGCAGCCCCCTCCCACCTTGGAGACAGACTAATCCCTGACATTTGTCTAGTGGCTTTATACTTTTCAAATCTCTTTCACATCCATTATCTCCACTGAGCCTCGCAAACACCCCAGCGAAGTCGAGTGGGGAGGTGTTCTGATCCCTGTTTGACCAACAAGAAAACTGAGGTCCCAAAAGGAGACATGACTCAGCCAGGATCACACAATTGTTTAGTCAGTGAATGAGGACTTCGAATGTGTTTCCTAACTTCCAGCCCTGTGTGCTTTTCCTTGACGGTGTGGACACATAGTAGACAGGTGCTAATAAATAGTCACTAAATGAATGGATAAGCCAGGGCAAGGCAGGGAGGAATACAAGTTCCAAAACTGTTCTTTTTTTTTTTTAATGATCAGAATAGAAGGGCAGCAATGCTGTATTGTTTCATCATTGTGACCAGGAAGGAAGGAGTGAGAAATCTTTCCCATTTCACAGGTGTCACTGCCAACACCAGGAGAGTAAGGAAGCACCCACAGAGAAGCCACAGGGCTTAATCTCCAGCCAAGACTGCCTTCTACTCTACCTTTAGCGGAACAGGTGGTGGGGGTCTCACCTCACACCAGGACCAAGAAGGAGTGGGACTCAGTCCTGGGGGGAACAACACCTTTTCCATGCTCGCTGCAAGCCCATCTCCCCATGTTCCCACCAGAGACTCACCAGGTTTTGCTGTGGGAGGGATTCTGAGGGCACTGGGTGCTTGCTCCTTTAGGATATCTGCACCAACACCACCACCAACCCCCGCCCCCACCACACACACCTTTGATCCTTCTAACATAACCTGGATCTCACAGGCTTGGTGCCTGACTGTGGATGGCACCTGGACAGAGGCTTCCTCCTCATATCTCTTCTGTCCTCATATTCTTCTGTCTCTGCAAGGTTGACACATAGTAGGGAAACTAAGTTAAAGAGGAGTGACCACCACCCCTGGCACTGGGTCCTGCCTTCCAGGCCCCTACCCCCACCTCTCCAGCCCCACCAGCAAGCTGACCCAGAGTTGCCGTGGTCCCTTAGCCCACTCACACAGTGAGGGAACAGGAGGTAGACTGCAGTGTCATGAAGTGGCTTCCAGGCAGGCAGCAGCGTTCTTGAGACCCCTCTGGTCTGGAATCTTGGCCCTGCTGCTGCTTAATACTAGCTTGTGTATGGGGGGTTGTTTGCTTGCTCCTCTGCACCTCGGTTTTCTTTTCTGTACAATGGGGAGGAAGCTGGATTGAGGAAATAGATATTAAAGCACAGTGGCCGCACTTAGGAAGTGCTGGCCCTGCGGCAGCTGTCCTTCCAGCCTCCTTTCCCGGCTCCCCCGCTCTCCCCAGGACCCCGCCTGGGGGGGAGGGGGCAGGGCAGGGGAGGGAGGGCTCCTCGGAGCGCTGGAAGCAGCAGACGCCGTGTTTACCAGCTGCTCACTAGCTAGTTCGCCACCTCAGCCGCGGCTCTGGGGCCGAGCCAGTCGCCTCCTTCTTTAGATTCTGGTCACAGCAGGAGCTGGGTTTCTAAGGCAGGCGTGATCTCTCTCTTCCTACGGACGCCGCTGCTGCTGCCGCCGCTACCGTCGGTGCTGGGCACAGCCGGGGGCAGCGCGAGGAGAAGGCGAGAGGTTGCCCGGGCCGGACAGCCGCCCTGCCCCGGCCAGGCGAGGTCCACGACAGTAAGTACCACGCTGGGTGCAGCCGGCTCGCCTGGGCAAGGGCCAGAAATCGGGTGCCTGGCCTTTGAAGCTGAGGTCTTGGGTGGGTGGGGAAGTCGGCAGCCCAGTGCTAGGGTCCTTGGCAGCCCTCACAATGACTCGGAGTGGCTCTGGCATGGGCCCCCGGTCCCGGGTGCGCGCCCGCTCGGGTGCCCGCAGTCGATGGATGGAGTTGGCATGCCGGCATCCGAAACCCGCCCCCCCAACCCCCTGGAGACGTTCGGGCATCGTGCTGCCTGTGGACCCCCTTCTCGGCACCTGTGAGGAAATTGGAAAGCAAGATGCACCGGGCTGGGGGTTGGGACACGGTGGAGAAGTGGCGGCTGAGCGGGAAGTTTTCGGGCTGGAGGTGGTGGGGGAGGGAGAGAAGAAGCGGAGAGAGCGAGAATCCGGGTAGCAACCACCGCGGGACAATCCCTCCGGGGGGGGGGGGGGGGGGGCTCAGGGCCACCCTCCCCACCAGACGACCGGGGCTTGCCGGTTTCCAGGTTCTGTAGCAAGCGCAGTCTGGGGGCGCCCCAGGTCACAAAATGCAAGCGCGGGGTTTCTAGGTGCCTTTTCTCCAGCGCCTTGGTTTCCCCAAGGCCCTGCACCCCAGCAGGCCTGCCCTTGCCGGACCTAGGCATTCGCACAGCATCGCTGGGCCCAAGCCTGCCCTACCAGGTGGTGCCTTACCTGTAGAAACCTTGGCAAGTGGGAGTTGCGGCACCTACCCATTGCTTCTTATGAGCTGTGTAAAAAAAAAAATTCAGGAGGGGATTCTGCGATCATCAAGGCTAGCCACTCAGGCCCCCTCCCAGAGATCTCCCTTCTGCTCTGATGAGCATAGTAGCTGCTGTTGCTCTGTGCCTAGCATTGTGCCAAGCCCTTTAGAGGTAAGGACAGTAGCCCACATTCTGCATTTTTCATGTGCCAAGCACAGCCATAAAGTGCTTTTACATGTATTATCTTACTTAACCTTCACAGCAACTTTATGAGGTAAATACTAATATTATCCCCATTTCACAGATGAGGTAATCGAGGCACAGAGAGGTGGACAAGCCCAAGGTCCCACAGCTAGGGAAATTCAGAGCTGGAATTCTCACCCAGTCTTACTTCAGTACCCACACTGTTAACCACTACAAATTTGATGAGAAGTTGGCTTTAATGAAGTCGTAAAATAGTGTTGGTTTTCCTCACAGCAAAGCTTATTTGTTGTGCTGATCTGAAGTCAGGGCCCAAGGTCTAAAGAGATTTGAATTAGTTTTCAAATCACCCCCATTACTTTCTGTAGAGAAAGGCAAACCAAGTGGGCTATAACAGGACCGCAGATCCTATTAGTAGGTGGCTAAAAATAACAACAATAATTACTAATAGCTATTACTGATGGAGCACTTACTTTTTGCCAACACTTTATGTATATATTTAATCTTCATGCAAGTACTTTGAAATAGGTACTATCTGTGTAGGAACTGAAGTTCACGAGGTTAAGTCACTTGCCAGAGTTGGCATTCCAGATCCATTGCCTCCAAAGCACAGGTTGGAACTAATCTTTGGCAAATTTGTGCCAGAGACAGAGCTTCTCCCATTGCCTTCCCCTGCCAGGCTCCTGGAACTGTCCCTTCTCCTCCCAGGTCAGTTGCCCAGCGCTCTGTCCTGTCCTCTCCTTTCCCCAGCCCCTTCTTTGCATGAAAGGGATTGTGCTGGTTGGCAGGAAAAGGGCCTCCTAGTGAACTTGGAGCGCCCTGCATGGAGCTGGGTTTTGTTGTACTAAATGCCATGCCTGTAACATCAATAAGTTGTTCTGCTTTATAAGTTTTATTAATTAGACAAGTGTCTGGTCTGCTGGCTTGAAGTTGTTAATTCGACGTTATGGCTCAATCTGAGTACCTCTCTTAGGAATTATTTTTCTAAAAAGTTTTTAGAGCCTTACTGGCCTTGCTCAGCAAAGCCATCTTCCTACCTCCTGGGAAGGGAGAATGAGCTTGTTTCTTGGCCAAGGCTTCCGCAGCCCATATTTGATACTTGGGTATAATATCTCTGTGCCTATCAATACTTGGCCCTCCTTCCCCTAAGATGGCCCCTGTGACCTGAACTGAATGTGGCCACATATCCCAGATGTGTATCACATCTGGTCCTACAGTGCAGTTGCTTTAACTTCCAATCGCTGACCCTGGCCCATTCACAGAGCTGGTCTCCCAGGGACCATCTTCGATGTGGTAGTAAAGGGGCAAGTGAGCCTCGTGACTGCAGTCTCCATTGCTGTGGCTGTATCTCAGTGCAGCTGCTGACGGTCCACCCTTTCTGCCTCTGTGCATCGGAAGGAGGGGCCTTCCATGTGTAGCTTTGGGGTAGTACATAGGACACTTGGCTGGTAACCCCAATGCTGGGCTGTGTCCCTATTTGTCTCTCTGGCCTCTTCTGAGTGTACTACATATTTTCAGAAGTAGTCTTCTCATTTCTGCCACCAGAGATTAAAGATTCCCTTCAGTTTTGCCTGAATTTGTTCTGATTTCTTCACTTAATTGCAGTGACTTAAATATCTAGAGGTTTCCCTCTTTACTGAATCTCCCTTATTATTCATTTGCTGTGATTTGACATTCCTTTCCTGGAATGCCCTTCTCTGTCTTGTTCATCTGCTGAAATCCTATTCACCTTCACTGTTCAGATAGGGGGATCTTCTGGGATTCGTGGGGAGTGGGGAACAGACCCTCCTCTGAGATGTCCCCATAGTATCTTCTGCTGCCCCTTGTCACACCATGGTTTTATATTTGTTTACATGCCTGTCCCCACCTCAGACTGCAATCTCCCTAAAGGGACCGCCTGTGCCTAATCAATCCCCAGTACCCAGCACTGGACCGGGCATAGTAGGTGCCCAGTGAATTTTGCTTGCATGTATGAATGAATGCATAAGTGCATGTTATCTAAAAGCTGGCAGAGGGAGCCTCTGACTCTCAGCCAGGGTCTCCACTATAGCCCCCTTATAAGAAGGGATGTGGGAGCAGAGCTTGCATTATTCTGCAGTAATATTCTGCAGAGTCCCAACTATGGATCTTCGTCACTGAAAAAACTACAAATGCACTCTGTAATGCCAAAACCTAAATGCTTGCCAAAGGGCTTTTTTGATTAATAGAACATTCTGGGTAATGGAGGGTTAGGCCCCCTCCAAAATCATTTTTCCTCACCCTTTTTGGTTCTTTCTACAATGCACGGGTTTGCCTTTCTACCTCCGTGAGTCAAATCTGAGGTCCCCTGGTGAATCTGTGTTGCCCAGTACAGAGCCTATGGGTTCTTAGGATTCCTGAGGATTCAGTCTCCCCCAACCCTGGTGGCAGAATAGAGTGCAGTCTCCTCTCCACCCCCACCCAAAGACAAGTGCAAGGGCCCCCTAAGCTTTGCAATTTTCCTGCCATTCACCTCCAGGAAACGGACAGGGGGTAGTTCACCCCTCTCCCCCAAGTACCACCATATTTTTAGATGGATGGTTCACCAACCCCCTCTCTTTTTCTGATCCCATAGGATCTTTCCCTTTCTTTAGGAAAGACCTTATAATTCCTTCCTCTTTCTCAGTCGGAAGAGGCAGTTAGGGAGACTAAAAGGTGTCTCGTTGTCCTGAAGCTGTAGTTGGCATCTTCTGGATGTCTCCAGACGGCATGACCCGAGTTTGCCAGGCCTCTGCTCACATAACCTCTTTTTTGAGTTGCTTCTTGGCCTGATTTCGGCCCTGCCCCCACCCCGTGCTCCTGGATGGACAGATTGGAGATGGCACACAGAGGGAGAAGCCAGAGGTTGCTCCTGTTTGCTCCCTTACAGGAGGTCAGCCTGGCGCCTGCCGGGCATGGTGCCTGGGCTTCATATACCACCTGCATCATCTCAGCCTCACAGGGGCAGATGGCATCTAGGCAAAGCAGCCAGATAGATATGCTTTTCTCAGTCCAGCTACAGCTAGACTGGACTGCCTCTCTCACAAAGTCCCCAAGGGGGCACTGGGGAGAGGGCCTTATACCCCAGCAGAACTGGACATGAAGGAGTAGGGGAGGGAGGAAGGATGGCAAGGTTTACTCACTGTCTATCTGGGTAGGCTCCAGCTTCTTATTGCTAGGCTCGTCTTTTCCCAGCAGCCCCTCCTCTACTCAGGCTGTGGTCTTCAGGCCTCCTGCCAATACCCCCTGCTCCCTTCTGTCTCTGAGCCTGTTCTCCATGCCCTCCCTCTCTCCTTGCCCAAACCTGGCCCCCTCCTGTAGTACCCAGCTGCAGTCTTCCTCTAGAAGCCTCTCTCCCTGCTGCTTCCAGAAATCCGCAGGGGGTGGACAAGGGTGAAGTGTATAACTTCCAGGGGTCCTTGCCAATTCTGAGATCTCTGGCTGTTTGACCAGAGTTAGGGGTTAGGGACATCTTAGGCTGGTGGCCCAGACCATCAATGTCCGGTGACCTCACAGAGAGGAGGGAGACGGCACAGCCAGCCAGCCAGCCAAGTAGGCTTTCCTTTGCCTTCGGGAGGCTCTTCTGGGAGCCCTGTGCTGTGGGCACCTGCCAAGCACCTGCCCCCCAGAGGGGTACTCTTTGAGCCCTGGATCTTTGGCTGCTGGAGGCAGCTACTTATTGGGATGTTCCCAGCCGCTCCTGCCCACACCTGCTCCCCCTATCTGGCCTCCAAGCCTTGTTTACAGTTCAGCCCTTGGCAGACAAGAGGCTAGGAGCCAAGAGCAGAGAGATCTCTATGGCCAGGGACCCTCTCTTGGCTTCTCATTCTGTGCCAGAGCTCTGCAGCCCAGCCTGGCCTCAGAGAGATGTGTTCACTTGAGGGGAAGAATTCAGGCCTGCTGCTCCCTTCCCTGCCAACTCCACTTTTCCCATCATGACCATTCCTTCCCACCTTCTGGAATCCTCTCCCCTTCCTATTTTCTCCCCTTGATCTCAATCTCTTTCACGAGAATAATACAGCCTGAGGTGGCTGAGGAATTGGCCCACATCAGGTCAGTGTCCTGGGTCTCTTCCTTAGGCCGTGTCAGATTTGCCCATCTGTGGAATGGAGAGGTGCCATTTCCTGTCAGCATGGCATTTTAATAGCAGTGGCCCTCCAGGAAAAGCTTGATCACCCAAAGTCCGATACCAGGAGGCTCTCATTATCAGGTGGCCCTTTTACAGTCGCAGGAGCCCTGGGGTAAAGCTGGGGGAAGCTCAAGGGCACTGGGAGAGCAGGCAGCTCTGGAGTGGGCCTCTAAAAAGTAATGCAAACCAGAGGTGGCAGGCACATGTTCTCTGGAGGGCCTGCCTTGCCCATGACTGTGCTTTCTCCTTCACTGCCACCGAGGCCCTCCTCTCATCTCATTTCTGCACTTCTGTTTTTCTCTGCCTCTCCTTATCCCTCCCTCCTGCTGTCTGGCCCCCTTTCTGCTCAGCTGTCTTCCCCTCTATTCCTCATCAGTCAATCTCTGTCTCTGCCTTCCTCAGAAATATTAGGTGTGGTACATGGAAGGTGGGGGCTGGGGTGCCCAGGGCTCATTGGAGTGACATGACAGCTCCTTCAAGCTCCCGTGAATATTTCATAGCTCTAGTTCCCCCTCACTGCCTTTGCCAGTGACAGGTGAGTGGGGGCTAAAATATAAGGATCTCCCCACTAACTCCGCCACAGCTCAGTGGCAGCAGCTTCAGACCTTATGACCCACAGTGCCATATGGCATCAGCCTCACATCTGGCACAGCCCTCACATCTGTCACCTCCCCAGCAGGGAGAGTTTAAGTGCGTGTCTGGGCCTATTAGACAACATGTCTGAGTCTACTGGATGTGTAGCCTCTGGAGGGAGAAGTAGGGAGAAGTAGGGAGCGGTGGGGGGTTTGTGAGCGGATTCTTTGCAGTGTCCTCTCAGAAACACTGGGGTTGGTGTTTTCTGGGGTGACTCTAGGCTCCTAGGTATTTGTGAAAGGAAAAATGGCGGCCCTGGTCTCTCTACCTGCTCCCTCTTGACCTGCTAGAACAGGTGATAGGTGTTTCCATTCCAACCCACTGGAGGAAAGTAACTGTTTGGAAACTAGAAAGGAATCCAGACACCAACAGGTTTTCCAGAAGATGCTTGTCCAAGCTCAGTGGAAGAGGAAGTTGCAGGGCCTTAAAGACTTGGAGGGAAAAAAAGGAGGCAATCCTAGGAAAGCAACCAGATTGTTTACCCAGAGACTCTTAGGAGTAGAAAGGACTATACAGAGTTATCCCTCCCAGTCTCCACCCCCCAACTTAGCCTCCAGCTGTTCTGAAAGGAAACTTATTTTTCCTTTGAAGAAATATTCCTTCCCTAAGAAGGAATCACCATTAGACTTCCCTACCCCGGCATCCTCAAAAGGAATGGGGCCATGCTGACTCCTGTTTCTTCTTAGATTGACCCCCTCCTTGTACTCTTCCTTTTCTTTCTCTCCCTAACTTTAACTTTGGCCAGAGATGTTGAAGGGTTTCTCCCATGGTCTAGACTCCCCATTAGCAACCCAACTTTCCCATACGTAGACAGAACCAATAGCTATTTGATAATGAAATATATGGAACAGCCAGAGGATCCTCATCTGTATCTTCAAAATCACACCTATCTACACATCCATCGATCCATTTAAAAAATATCTATTAAGCACCTACTATATGCAGGTACCATACTAGGAGATGGAGAAAACAAAAGAGATAGAATTTCTATTGTTGTGGGATTACATTACTTACGGGATATATTGTTACAGACAAATAATCATATAAATGCATCTATAATTGCAGATGCTGACAAATCTCATGAAGGAAACAAACAGGTTTCAGTAAAAGGGATAACAAGCAGAGTTATCCTCTCTGAGGAGGTAACATTCAAATGGCGACTTGAAGAATGAAAGATCAGCCATGTGAAGAATTAAGAAAGAGGTTTCCAGAAATGAAGACAATCAGGTGGGGAGGCCTTGAAGTTGAATTGAACTTGAGATGATCAGAAACCGAAAGGCCAAGTGAGGCCAGGCTATACTAGGGCAGAGTAAGAGTAGCATGAAAAGGGCTTGTCAGGGAGGGCTGGAGAGCCACACAGGACCTTGTAGGCTGTGAAAAAGCATTTAGGTGTTATTTACATGCAGTTGGAAATACCTTCAGGGTTTTAAGCGGAGGAGTGATAAGATCTGATTCGCACTTCCGCAATATCTGTAGAGTCAGACTTGAAGGGGGCAGCAGTGGCTACAGGGAGACCAGCACAGAGCAATCTGGGAGAGAGATGGTGATGGCTTAAACTGGGTGACAGCTGTGGAGATGGAAAGAGTTGGCCAGATTCTGAAGGTGAGGATAAGGGAAAGGGACAGACAGACTCAAGAATGACTCTGAGGTTTCTGGCTTGAGTCATTGAAACGATGTGGGTGCCACGTTCTGAAATGAGGTAGGCATCGCTTCTCGGCCTTTTGGCTCAGATCAAGTGAAATGAGGTAGGCAGAGGGAGGCCTAAATGTGAAAAGGAAGAAATCAAGAGTTCAGCTTTGGACATGTTACTTTTGAGATTCCTGTAAGACATAAAAGTGGAGCCTTCAGAGTAGAGAGTTGGAGAGGAGAATTGGGAGCTCTCAGAGAGATGAGGATAGAATGCAGATTTGGGAGCTGTCTGCATACAGATGTGTATGGAAAGCCAGGGGACTGATGAGATCACCTTGGGAAAGAGAGTAGAGGCTAAGTTGGGAAGAAATGCTGTACCTAGTGACTAAATAGAAGAAGAAAAGTCCACAAATGGGACTAAGAAAAGGCAGAGAGTTCACTGGAGACTAAGAAGAGAATCATAGCAGCTAAGAAAAGAGAACATTTCAGGAAGAAGGGAGAGTTCAACTAGGCACAAAGCTGGGAAGTAAGGGGTCGAGTAAGATGAGGACTGAGAGACGACCTGGAAGGCCTTTGGTGATCTTAACAAGAGCACCTCTGGACTGGCAGATAAGGGAGCCAGAGTATAATGGATTGAGGAGCAAGTTGGAGATGAAGTGGAGACAATATTGTGTAGGAAACTCTTGAACGTTTTTGCTGTGGAAGGGGAGCAGGAAATGAGGACAATGTGAAGGGATTGTGGAGAAAGAAGTGGTTTCTGTTTGCTTTCTTAATGATAGATGATTTCTATCAGCATGCTAGCACAATTCTGGAGAGGTGTACAGATGAAAGATTTAGGGAGGAAAGTGAATGCCCAAAGCAGCAAAAACCTCAAAGAGACGACAGGTACTCAAGCATAAACAAAGAGATCTACCATTGATAGAAGAAAAGAAACATCCTCCATTTTAATAGGAGGATAAGAGAACTCATGGATACAGATGCAGACAGGATGGTGTGTAGATTTGATGGTAAGACGAGGGAGTTTTCATTTGATGGCTTCTGCTTTCTCGGTAACATATGGGATAAGGTCATCAGCTGAAACTTGCTGGGGCAAATGAGAAGGTGAGGAAAATGGAGGGGAGAGCTATGAAATAGTCATTTTCATGAGTGAGATGTGAGAAAGTGGTTCTGTTGAAAACCCATACCAGGTTTGTGATTGAATTTAAAGTGAAAGTCATCTACCCAATGGTGTGGTTTTTCTCCAGCTGCCTTCAGCTACTCAAATACTGACATGGAGAATGTGTGTGTGTGTGTGTGTGTGAGTTCATCAAGTTGTAAGAATTTGCGAAGCAAGTGTAACAAAGGGAGAGAAAGGTAGGGAATTGAAGGTGTCTGCAGGAAAATGAACCTAGTGATAGACCCGGTGCTCTAATCGAGACATGAAGGGAGATTAAGATAAGGAGGTGCTTGAAGGAGAGTATAAAAAAAATGAATAAGTAGGGGGAAGGCCTCTCTGAGGAAGTAACATTTAAGCTGAGACCCAAGGATGAAGAATGGACTCTTCGTAGAATAAAGACAGATTTCCAGGGAAAGAACATTGGAAGTGGGATGTGACTAGGTGCTCAAGATGCATTCCTATTATTCCTGCATTCCTCGAATCCTTGTCGGGTCAGCCCTGGAGTCCATGCGGAAGTGAAGTGGCAGGATAGGTGGGATAGCAGAGTGCGGGCTGACAGCGAAGGAGACTGGGGAGGTGCGGCAACATCTGCTGCTAGATGACGACCCAAAGTCTAGGGGTGGCAATGGAGTGAGTGGCTGAGCAAAGTGTGGAAGTTGTTGTTGGAGGCCCCCTCTCACCAGGTGGATGCCAAATTCACTATTGATGAGATCAAGAACTGGAGCAGGCACACCCAATAGAACGGCTGATATGAAAATAATAGAAAATATTTCTTATAATAAGAAATAATAACAAGTGTTGGCAAAGAGGTGGAGACGTAAGAACCCTAGTGAAAAATGGTGCTGTCACTGTGGAAAATGGTATAGCGGTTCCTCAAAAAATTACGCCTAGAATTCCTATGTGATCCAGCCATCCCACTTCTGGGGTTAGACACGAAAGAATTGAAAGCAGGGACTCCCATAGATATTTTACACCCGCGTTCATAGCAACATTATTCACAACAGTCAAGAGGTAGAAAAACACAAGTGTCTGTTGACAGATGAGGAAAATGTCATACACATACACAATGGAATATTATTCGGATGTCAAAAGGAAGAAAATTCTGACACATCTTTAACATGGATGAACCTTGATGACATTAATGCTATGTGAAGGAGGCCAGTCAGAAAAGGACAAATATTACATGATTCTACCAATATGAGGTTCCTAGAAGAGTCAGATTCATAGAGACAGGCAAAAAAAAAAATCATTGCTCAGGACTAGGGGGAGGTGGGAGTGGGGAGTTGGTCTTCAGTGGTCCAGAGTTACAGTTTGGGGTGATGAGAAGTTCTGGATATGGATGGTGAGGATGGTTGCAGAACAAGTGGATACACTTAAGGCCACTGAGCCATAAAAATGGTCCATTTTTACGTTATGTATGTTTCACCACAATAAAAAAAGAGAGAAAGATCACATGTGAGTGGAAACTAAAGTCCTCGGTCAGACTGGGCGCTTACCCAGGAAGTCAAAGATAACAATGAGGAGGGAGAAAGTCAGAGATGTGGGCGGCAGGCATGTCCTCAGAGGAGCAGGATTTTTTGCAGAAGGAAGGAGGAGGAACGGCCTGGAGGCAGAGTTGGCAAGCCAGGCCGCCGCCTACTCCACCTGCAGGCCCTGAAGGTCGTGAGCTTTGAGAGGGAAAATAAAACCAGCTTCCACTCGAGAGGACTGGTGGGCAATTAATGTCCTCAAGGAATAAACCAGGCCTCCACTGGGAAATAAGATGAAGGGCACTTTCAGACGATATGTCAATATTAAGGGAGATAGGGGAGTTTGCTATTGACTGGGGGTTCCACAGGGCACAGCGGCAGGGTCTGAAGGGAAGAGAAGGGTGGCATTGGGGTATGAACAGACCACTGTTGGGATGGGCTCTGAGGGATGATCAGAGGACTGAGGGCTTCTGTCTGGTGGTGAGTGATGTTAACAGGCATGTCAGGCCTTGTGGGGTGACTGTCCTCTGGGAAGGTAGACTTAGAGGCATGTAGGAAGTCAGATCAGGGCTGGGGTCTCCAGCACGTCCCCTCCGATGTGGTGGCTTCAAGGAGGGAGTCTATTCTGACAGATAGCACTGGGCTAACCCTCAGTTCACCTCAGAGGAACAGTCTGCTGATTCCTCCCACGGGGTCAGCTTATTGCCTCCTGGGCAGCTGCCAACCACAGGTCGTTGGCAGAAATGGTGTAGGAAATTGGCTCTGAAGTCAGGTCAGACCTGGGCTGCCATTGTGGTTCTCCCACAGTGCAGATCCAGTGTGTGCCCTGAAGCTGCTTAGTGATCCTCCCCAAATCTCAGTTTCCCAATCTGCAAAATGGCAATAATATGGCCTACTGGTGGGTTGTTGTGGGGCTGGAGTGAGGTAACACGTGGACAGTGCCTGGTGTCTAGCAAGGTCGTAATGAATGGCAGTCGTTGTTGTTTTCCATACTGTTCTCTCTTCCAGAATCTTCCTCACCTCGTTCTCAGATGTCTCAAACTCCAGACTGTTCTTCTGCTAACAAAACTCTTCAGCAGTGCCCCACCCAGCCAGATTTTTCTCTCCTTTTCCCTATCAGCAGCTTTCTCTGTCTTGCTTCATATACATTTAGAACCCTCCCTATTCTCTCACGGGGTAAATCACTACAGTCAGCGAGCCTGTCATTTGCAAGAATTTATGTGTCCTTTCTGCAAGGTAGTATTTGTGTTTTGACTGGGACCTTCAATGCTATTACCTGGCTGAACGAAAGCACCAGAGTCCTTCCCACCTGATCGTGGCTCTCCTATGGCTTGAGCATGGCGTTCTCACCTACCCTTGCTTCTCAGATTGTGGTCTGTGAATCAGTGGAGTGGTACCACCCAGGAATTTGTTAGAAACTCAGTCCTTACTCCAGACCTACTGTGTCAGGATCATTTTTTCTGTCCCCCCGGATGATGCATAGACACTTGCAAGTTTGGTCAGCGCTGCTAGGATCAGGAGTAGCTAGTCTCAGCGAGGGCTTCTTTACAGAAGAAGGGTTTGCATCCAAGCTCCTTGTCAGAGGCCATTCCAGAGCCCTGGGGATGGAGCTCCCATCTCTGCCACCAGCAGAAGATGACATCTCTGGGGGCCCAGCTGCCATGCTGGATCCTCTGGAGCTTCCTGGAGAGTCAGGCTCCCGTGATTGAAATCATAGGGCTAATTGGCCCCACATGGCTCCAAATCTTGCCAGTTGTGAGGGGGAATGACAAGACTCCCCAAGGAGCCAACCAAATGTAAAGAAAAAAGAGCCAAAGGCAAGGAGGGAGGGGGAACTTGAAGCTGATGCCTGGGACTCTAGCTGCTAGAATTTCTGTCCTTTATGCCCACTAGGCAGGGGCCAAAGCATCAGCTCCAGATCCATCCGTCTCAGTTCACCTGTCCTTTCACCATGTCCTGCCTAGCAACAGTCATCAACTTGAGCTTCAGTTCCTGGACCCTCTTTGGATGGCGACAGAAGATCCTTTTAGCCGCTAGAGCCGGGCACCCACAGGGAGCCAGGCTGTCTGAGAGTCGTCTGCCTGGAAAGCCAGGGGACGGAATACCTTGTTGGACTGCCTCTTCCAAGCCAGGAGTTGATGGGGCAGGTCATGGATTGTATGAAGCCAATGAAATTTATTTCAGCCACCCCAAATAATGCTACCAGTTATATCGCCACCTCTACATCTGTGTGCTACTTTTAACCTTCCAAAGTGCTTCTGTAGCCATGATCTCATTTCATTCTCCCAACAATGCTGAGAGGCAGGTTAATTAGGATGTAGGCCAGCCATCCAGACCCGGCCAGGAGTCTGGAGTGGGGCGATGAAGACTGAATAGCCAGCAGGTTCAGGACCCCGAGGGGATGTAGGGAGGCTGCCAGGATGGTGAGCCCTGTCTGAGAGATCTGGGCCCTTACTGTGCTTCCAGCTGCTTTGGGACTCAACTTCAATCACCTACCTTGGAGGCTGGGATGGAGGAAGTGTGGTACCTAGCTTATTTGACAGGACAGTTAGAGGAGATAATGGATGTGAAAGCCTTTCGCAGATGAAGTAATGCATCTAAGAATGAAAAGTGTTGTTAGCATAAGGCAGAAGAGAGAGATGAGGTCTTTACCTGGGTCACTGATTAGAGAGGTCAAGTCTGGCACAGGATGCAGTGTTCCCTTTGGGCTTCTTGGGTAAAAAGGGGGCAGAATGGATGAAGGCATTGTGTGCTTTGGGGCAAAAAACAGAAGCAAAGCGCAGGCCCCAGAAACAAAGCTGGGGAGGGTAAAGGGACCATAAACACTGGCTGCTTCATAATTTTGTTCAGGGTTGCCCTGTTTGAAGGGACCAGAAGCCAAACATCTTTCAAAGTCAAATTGCCTATCCCCCGCCCAAGAGGGCTGTCACGTGATCCATGGACAGCTGAGCTCCTGTCATCCATCACTGCTTGCCTTCAGTGTCACTCCCAAATCTCCTGGCACTTAGCAAATTTCAGAGGGACTGAGCTGCAGACACTGGAAGATGCAAACCCCAGAAGAGAAAAGACAAGTTGCATTATAAAATGGTCTTCTACCTGCTAATGGAGGGGGTTCTTTCCTGACCACAGATGGCTGAGAAGACCCAGATAGTGTGAGGACAGGGGTACTTACAGAATTAGGGGAGCATCTAGTTGGGGGTAAGTAGTCCCACTCAGTTAGGAACAACTCACAATCTAGGGACTAATGTGCTCCAGTCATACCTGGAGAGGAACCCGTGGCTATGGGAGAAAGAGCTGGGTCCCCTGCAGGAAGATGGCACTGCCCATAGACCAAACTTGGCTTCTCATCCTTCCCATCCCTTTCCAGGCCATACCACCCAGTTCCCACCTCAGCCTCCTGCCCCTTTCCGGAACCTCTACCCCTCTCTCAGAACCCCTCTTTGGACCCTAATACTATCCTCGGTTACCACTTAAATCCCTTGTTCACTGTACACCTGTCTTTTGTACCCCCCCCCTAGAGTGGAGGTTCTTTGTGGGCAGAGACCCATAACTTCTCTTGTGTCCCCGGAGGCTCTGACCGCTGAGTAGGCACTCAATAAATACTTGTTGATGGCTTAATATGAGTCAAAACAGTAAAGCAAAACACTTGTGTCACAAAAAGCTTTCGGCTCATTGGCTCCTCTGGCTCCAGGAATGTCTATATTCATCGGTATTGGTGGTGCCTGAAGGCCCAGTGGAGACTGAAGTGTCCCCCGGCTTCGAATAAAGAAAAAGGCGGCGAAGTGGAGGCTGAGGTGGCCAGGACACTCTGGGTTCAGGGACACAACAGAGCGCTTCTCCGTGCACCTGGATCTGCCTTGCTGGCTCCCTGCTCCCCACGCCACAGACTAGCCCTCCGGCTTACCCTGACTGGCCCCCTGTCTGTCGGAAGTGAGCTGGCATCCTGTCATCCCAGGAAGAAGGCCCTGGTAGTGCTGAGGAGGTCTGGTGATGGAGACAAAGGGCTCATTCCAAAGCAGCCCTGGGGGCAAGGCACACCCCAGGGCTGCAGAAATCTTCTCTGGCTACCTCAAGGCTGAGCTCCTGCCTGCCACCAAGAGTAGAAGCACCAGCCTGAGGCCACCTTCACTGAGCCCCTGTCCTGGCGGAGTGCCTGTCCAGGTCACCGGTCAGCCGTGTTCCAGCTTCTGAGAGACTTTCCATTAAACGTTTGTCTTACCAGTGTGGGAGGGAAGGAGCCAGTTTCTGAATTCACCTTCAGGAGGCTTGACTTCATCCTAGCAGCCCTTTTGGGCTCCCTAAGCGACAACAGACCCCAAACCAGCTTGGGTGCAGCCAGAGTCGATGTGGCTGGGTCACGTGAGCAGTGGTCATCTATGATAGAGACAAGCCCAGGACTGTGGCGTCTCTTTGATATATAATTACTCTAAATCTCCCCCCACATAAATAGTCCTAGAGCTCCTCTCTAATTACTGAATTTGTGTCCTAATAAACATCCTAATTGCCTGAAACCATTTGCTACCGAGGAATTTGGTATTCTCCGCTAGTCAACAACATTCTCATAGTGTCAGAACCTCCCACTTCTTTTAAAACCCTTATACTAGTTTGATTAATTAGCTCCTGGCCTTCTGTACTTTGTTCTGAGGGGCCCTGCCTGGAACCTTAATTTTCAGAACATACACACTGAGCCTGGAGAATAAGCCCCAGCTATGAGGCTGGAGCCAGGGGGCAGAGAGATGCCAAGCCAGAGAGCTAAGGCTCCGGGCCCCTCTCTTCCACCTGCCCTGCCTTGCCTGTGGGCCAGTCATTCATCTCTTTACCTCCTTCCCTGCCCCTGGCGCCCAGTGCCCTCACAAGCCCCAGGCTCCCCTCCTTTTCACCTCCGGGCTGTTCATTGAAATACTGAGCTCAGCCCCATCTCCGCCCCCAGTACGCCTCTCCCTGGCCCGTGCTGTGGGCCTTTATAAAGTCCTGTGTAATTGCTAAGCTTCAGTACCTCAAGTTGTGGGCACCAGGAGAACCATCTGGTCTGCCTCCCAGGTGTTGGGCCAGCGATTTCTCTTCTCCCGGCTCATCTGGGATTCAGGTCTGTGGGTAGCCACAGAACACAGCTCCCCTTCTTGCCCACAGGAGCCATTTCCCAGGTGTCCCGTTAACTGAAAGAAGTTGGCATTGTCTACAATTGTGTAAGGTAATGGTCCTCAACATTAGCACATTTGTTTATATATGCCATCTCCATTGTTTATTTTTATATATAACCCAAGGGATATTAAAGTTTAAAATTGCACAAGGACTTCATGAAGATGCTCTAAATTCTGAAATGACTTCACATTCCTTCCCCACTAATGTGCTTGTTTTGTGCTCTGTTCCCTTAGGGTTTGGGTTTCCCTTAGGGAGTTAATAACCAATTCGAGGGGGTCATACCAATTAACCATTGGAATAACACGTTTGCTTTCAGGTGCCTGCTAGCGCCCCAATTTCTTGGAGGAAAAGACTGAGTCTGAATGACAGCCTCAGTGGCGCCAGTCTCCTCTGTTGGCTCTGGCCCTGTAGCCAAGTGGCTTTTCCTTCCTAGACTCCCCTTTCTCCAATCTGAAATGTGAGACGGTCGTCACCTCTGCAGGTTCCAAAGGATGTAGGAAGCTAAGCTCGTGAACTCCTGGGTGCCAGGGCCGACACCCTGATGGGTGTCCCTCACCACTGGTTCTGAGGCTTAGGTGCCTTTGCGTCTTGTTTTGCTCCCATCTTCCCCCTCCCCCAGTCATGTGATGCAGGAAGAGAGCGCAAATGCTATGGAATGTGAGCAGCTGCCAGCAGAGACGCTGCGACAAGTGACCATTCACCGAGACCCTATATATGGCTTTGGCTTCGTGGCCGGCAGTGAGAGGCCTGTGGTGGTGCGATCTGTGAGGCCAGGTAGGTGCCCCTCAGAGCGTCCCCCTGGCCCTGGCTCTTATCCCCCAACACCCACACATCTTCCCAGAGAGCAGAGCTCCCGAGTACACAGTGTTGCCCACGACTTCATGAAGAGTGGGTGAAGACTTGCCAGCCAATAACTGTGAGGGAGCTGGTCTTTTAAGACTGAGCACCACAAACCATGGAGGTGGCTTGGGGCCAAGCCAGAGGCCGCCGTTCATGGTTTGGTAGGGTCTGGGTCTTAATAAGGCTTCCCTTTGAGTAGAACCTTCATGGAAGAGCCGTGCTGCCTTGAATGAGAAATACCTATTCAGTTCAATTCAACAAGTATTTATAGATTGCCTACTCTAAGCCTATCCAGGTTGGCGGGGAGTTCAAGACACAGTTCCTAGCCCCAAGAATCTAACCAGCAGACAGTGGAGAGTGGAACATGCTCATGAAATAGCTCAGCCATTGAAGACTGGAATCAGGATCCAGTGAGGGGTATGAGAAGGGGGGTGGGTGAGGAGAATGAAGTCTCTGAATACACAGTGGCAGGAACAACAGCTGCCCTTGACAAGTACCTACATCATCTTGTTTAACCCCCACAGCCAAACCTGTAAGGTAAGTGATCTCCCATTTTATGAATGAGGAAACTGAGGCATAGAGGGAATGACTCGTGCAGGGTCACTGAGGTAGAATGCAGTAGAAGCAGAGCCAGGATTTGCGTCTGACGTTGGCTAGCGTGGGAAGCGCGGTTTGAATGGGACCACGTGGGAGGGCACCAGCCAAAGGCCCACCTGAACCGTGGCAGCATCATGAATGAATGGGGAAAGGACTGAAGCATTGTTTTGTTCCAGATCTGTTAGGCAGTGACAGAAAAGACAGACGGAAAGGAGCTTTATTCCTGATTTGCTGGGCCTGAGGCTTTAGATGTTTACAACAGTTTCTCGCTCAGTCAAGAGGAGCAGCCGGAGTACAAACTGGTCTTGCAGAAATTTGATGAATTTTGCAATCCTCAAAGGAAAAGAAAAAAGAGCTTTTGTGAGCTCACTCTTCAACTAGAGGGCATAGAGAAAACAACATTTCAGTACAGGAGTTTGTGGCCGACCTAAGGCTCCAGAGCCAGTCATGCAGTTTGGCAAAAGGTTTTTGAGTCTCTGATCAGAAAGCAAATTTGTCTTGGGAAAGAGGCACCAGATAAAATTTTGTCACAGGCCACCATGAGCCCCTGCTTCAGCTCCACAGGAGACAGCATTCACAGGGCCCTAGGAAGCCCCCAGGCCTACACTAGGGGTTCAGCTGCAAGCACTATAAGAATGAAGAGGGAGGGCTGGAGGAGAGGAAAGAAGGAACCCTGCAGGTGAGAGCCACATAAAGCCCCGGGGCTGGCAGGCACAGCCCTGTAAAGACAGGCTGATCTGCAGAACTGCGTTCAGCCCAGGTGGCTCCGGAATGCAAAGGGCTTGTTTGGTTCTGCTTTGATATTCTAGGAAAAGACACGATGTATCCTAGAGAGGAACATTATGCTTGAGCAAGCCAGCAAACCATTCCGTGAAAGCAGCAGTAGTAGTAGATCAATGTGACCACTGCCATGACAGAGCCAAGGCTCGAGACGGAGGCTGAGTTCCATGAGGAGCTCTTCCATTAAAAGGGAAGGGATAGTGGGAAGAGAAAAAATAGTGACCTCCGCCTAGAAATCAGCATCGGGGCAGGACTAGATCGAAGGAATGTAGTGAGTTGAAGGAATTGTCTACCATTTATCTGATTCCTGCCAACATCAATAAGCTGTCTGAAGTGTTGTCCATTCATCTCACTTCTCTCAACATCCTTATGTCATATGGGCACTGTTATTTTCCCATTTTACAGATGAGGAAAGACACACTCACTGAGATGAAATGTGTCTTCCGAGGTCATGCTAGAGAATTGCAGCTATGGGATTAGAGGCTAGGTCTAGCTGGCTGCAGACAACCTCTTCACCACCAGGCTCTCCTCGCCTGAAGTCACTGTCCTGTCCACAGACGAGTGGGTTGAGAGCCACTGCACTTCAAGTGGTGAATCCTGCTGACTCAGCTGGCACAGCCTTGGCAACACACTCCAGAGCCATCAAGCTGTATTCAAGTAGCATTGTTGCTTTCTGTCCACGTTCTTGGAATTGGGGCAGCATACTTCTTTGCAGAGAGAGGGGGCAATTGGCATATGACCCATTAAAGTGGACACAGCAAGGGTCAAGGACGGTGTGAGAGTGGAACATGTCATGAAATATTTCTTTTGGGTCTCAATTAGACTGGCTCTGACCTCTCCTTCTCCCTGAATCTCTGGAAAGCTTTTCTCCAAATAAATCGTTACCAAACACAAGAGGTAGTGTATACACTCCATGGCACTCCTCTACCCCACCCTTTGCCCCAGCCAAGAAGGTAGGGCCCTCAGACAGGTCTGCTCTCTTAACCTGGACAGTAGACGTGGGAAGAAGAGAGGCAGATTGCTGACAGCCCTCGATTGAGGGTCTGTGCCTTCTTCCCTTCGTGTATTGGAGGGCAGCATCTCAGTGTGGGGAATAAAGTAAACACTTGAGGTCTTTTAGTCAATCCCCCTGAGATGCCTAGATCATTCCAGACCAGTGAATTATGTTTCAGTAAGAAAATTCCTCCCCCTCCCTTCATTCCCTGCAGCACCTCCAGCACTCTGGAAGTCATTCTTTGTGCCTAAGCAGATCCCTCCTAGTGAAATGGAAGTCTGTTCCTCTTCAGAACCAAGCCAGCCGGGTGCGCTTTAAGCTCATCTGAGGACCAGACCTGGCCTTGGGGTCTTTTGCTACCACACCACTCCCAGACAGAGGAGGTCCACTCCATTCTCCTTCAGTTCTCTGCCCCACAGCTGCCATTGGCAGCCGTGGCCAAGAGCTCCACCAGCGCTCCTGCTCCTCCAGCACCCCACTCCGCCTGCACCTGCACCTTGTCCTGCAACCCTCAACGCACTTCAGCTCCCACTGGCACTGGTAACTCCAGCCCAGGCCTGTGCTTTCCCAGAAGTGGCTCTAAGCCCTCACTCCTCTCTCCTCTCCTCTGCAGGAGGCCCCTCTGAGGACAAGCTCCTGGCTGGTGACCAGATTGTGGCTATTAATGAGGAAGACGTGAGTGAAGCCCCCAGGGAGAGGTTCATAGAACTCATCAGGTAACAGGGGCCTCTTGGGCCTTGGCAGGGAGCTGAGCAGTACCCCTTCCACTGTCCCACGGGGCTACCACTGTCCTCCCTGACCCTAAGAGAGGCGCCCTTGCAGGCAGAGCAGCCTAGTCAGGGCTCCTGGCTACCCAGGACTTCAGGGGCCAGCCCTCCAGGATCCCCGGGGGCCTTCTCCACATTCTGGGTTAGTCTTCTGCAGCCAAGTAAGCCCACAGGAGGCTGCTGTGAAAGCCTCACCTCACCTCCCTCTACCCAACTACCCCCCTCACCCAGACCCTTTGGATTTTGACTTACTGTGCAGTAGGACAGACCAAGTAACCGATGAGAACCAAGCAAGCCATTAAAGGAACACTGAGAGAAGCACAGTGTGAGAAAGACAGAGTTTCCTGCCTTTCCACAGCCACACCCCAAAATCCCAAGGAGAAGCACATCCAAATTCCTGGCCAGAGGGCTAAGGACAGGAACCTGCCATCGTAGATTTTGCTTATGGTGTGTGTGACACAGCCGCCTAGATGGGGGCAGGTGAGAGAAGGACAGGAGTGTACAGGCACCACCACCACCTGTACATGGGGGTAATCACACTGACATCATTTCCCCTCCCTTACCACTGTACCCCACACATGCACACCATCCACAACATGCACCCCCACACACACACACTCCCATCTATACCACACGCACGCCATGCGTACCACACACACAACACATGCACACATACATACACACCACCCACAACATGCACACTATACACACACATTGTGCATACCACACACGAACACCACCACCTATACCATAGACACACCATGCATACCACACACACCATACCTATCACACATACCACACATGCAAGTATAACATCTACAACATGCATACCACACACACCATCTCTACCTTACTCATACCATGCATACTACACACCATGCATATCACACCACACATACCACAAATGCACACACAATATCTACAACATGCACACCACATACCACATGCACCATGCATATCATACCACACACCACAGGTGCACACACATCCACAACATGCACACCACATACACACCATACACACACATGCATACACACCGTCTATACCATACACATTACATACCTTCATACACCATACCTATCACACACACACACCATACACATGCACACACCCCATGGATATCACACCACAAATGCACACACACCACTCACAACACATAAGCCATGCATACCACACACATGCACACACATGCCATCTATACCACACACACCATGCACACCACACCCACACTATATACAAACCCCACCATGCATATCATGATACCACACATACTATGTATACCACATATCACATAGACACACAGTATGCAAAGTACACACACAGCTACCTCATACACACACACACCACCTGTACACTCCCTTGCATAGATGTGTTGATAAAGAATGAGAGAATGAGAAGATAGAAATAAAGGCTCTAGATTCCATGGTCTAGTTTGGGGGACCTTGACTATCTCCAACAAATGAAACCATGGGCGCTATCTCTCCTGCTCCCTCTGCTTCTTGTAGTCTGTTTCATCTCCTTCAGCCCCTCTTGATTTGAAGTGATTCCATCTCACTAGTCTGTCTTGTTCTCCACCTGCCCCCAGAGTGCCTCCCTCTCCTTCACAGGCAGACTTAGCACCCTGTTTACGCAACAGTACCTCCCACTAGCCCTGGCGGGGTTGAGTGTTCCTTTCTGAGGTCCAGAGCATGTCTTTCTTCCATGCTTCCCACCAAGTTCTGTATCTTGGAATGTGTCTGATCCCTAATAACCTTTAGTTTGTCTCCTCCAAGTTCAATTGTCCATTGCATTCTCCCACCCTTCACCACCACAGTAATATGGGTGCATTCTTTCAGCCCCGCAGTGTGTGTTGGGGTACTTTTAACCTAACTTCTCAGAAGTCTTTGCTTCTAGTAGATTATCTTTGAACCTTAGAACAAGGTAGCCCAATTTTGTGAGGGAGTCCAGAGCTCTTCAGGGTCAAGACAGAATTCACTCTTTTGATAAGCTCAGGGGTGAATGAGTTATTCATTTATTCATTCAATCAATATTTATTATCAGGTATCTAATACACACCAGGCACTGTTCTAAGCACTGAATATATAGCAGTGAATAAGACAGAAAATGCCTGCTCATTGCTATTTACATTATAAGCAATAACTATGATACATAAGTGATGGCACCGTATACTAGCAGGTGATGAATGTTATTGAATAGAAAATGGATGAAGGTAAAGAGGATCAGATGCTGGGTGTAGGGTATAGAGTGCAACTTCAAATAGCATGCCAGTGTCAGCCGCATTGAGAAGGTAACATTTGAAGAAAAACTTAAAGGAAGTGAGGGTTTTGGAGACAGAGAAGAGCCAGTGAAAAGACCCTAGGGCAGGAATGTGTCTGACATGTTTGGGAAGAGGAGATGCCAGTGTGTGGAGTGGAATAGATAAGGTAGGGGGAGAGTAGTAGCCGTTCTAAGGACTTTGGCTTTGTTTTGCCAAAGTGGGGAGACCTGGCAGGGGCTGGAGCAGATGAGTCACATGATCTGGCTTATACTCTGCCCCAGCCCTATTCAAGAGTCAGGTTTTTCCCTAGTGTTTTCCTTGGAACACAACTCTTTCCTCTCCTTGGGTGCTTCCCAGCTCCTGGGACTGATTCATCCCTGGATTTCACATCACTGAGTATGGAAAATGATCACATAGGAGCAGGGGGTCTTGGCCTTTCTTGAATACCCAGTATCAAGGACATTTTGTCTCTTGCGTATCCTTATTCCAGAAACATCTGAAAGATATCAGCAAGGAGAGGGCAAGCTCCTTCAAGGCAAACTCCTTCCATTTTTTGAGTTCTTTCAAAGGATTGTGTGTTCCTGGGAGAGATTTTCATACCTCACAACCTGTTTGATCATTAGCATAATTCTTGTCAATTTTGAAACTCTTCTGAATACTTGCTATCTGGAGAGGTTTGACTTCCATCTGTTGCTCCCCAGTTCTCATTTTTTGGTCCTTCAATTAAAAAAAAATCTGCTGAGTATGAGTCATGGTGACCAAATGACCTCCTTTGGGTTTTTCCTCTGAATTTCTCCTCTTGCTTAAATACCAAATTGCCAATAATCGTGGTACATGCTTCCCAGGACTTTGACTGTGTGCCCTTTGAGTTCCATAATTTAGGCCTTTAGTTTTCCTTGAGAATTTTCTAGTCTACAAATAAAATTGCTCCAATGATTTGGTGATTTCTACAGAGAGAATGTGAGAAGGAATATAAAAAGAAGTTCTGAAAAATGACAACCCCAGTGGTAATGGTAATACTGTCTAGCAGCTGACTGTGTGAACCTTTATGAATGGTTTATATCAGTCACCACATGGAGGTGAGACCATGATGCAAATATTCAGATTGCCCTCTGGCCTAATCCATATACCTGAATGCAGCCCAGGGAAAATTCTGGTGTTGCTTCTTGTGCTAGATGAATACCTAGTGCATGATACACTACTGTCTTATTCCCTCTTCTCTCTGTAGGAGTGCTAAGGAATTCATCGTTCTTACAGTTCTGCACACTCATCAGGTGAGTGAGCCTTTTTGTCACCCGCCCTTCTTCCTAACTGAGACGAGAGGACATCATATTGGAAAGGGACATTGACTGGACAAGAGGTGGGGGGAGAGACTATGACCAAGAAATTGTGAGCCAAGGAGTGAATTCAAAGAATAATTTCTGAACATCTTGTGTACTCTCATATCCAAGGCTTGAGAGTTTTGAAGGGCCATGCAGTACTATGTTCTGCCCTGTGCCCTCTGCTTTACTCTACTTGCACCACCCATGATCCCTGTTCCAGAGATAATTTCTACCTCTTTTTTGCTGTGCTCCATCAAAAATTACTTTACAGTGTCCAACTCCCATACAGTTTTTGTGAAAGGTAGGGTGCTAATCTTGTTCATTCATTCGCACAGCTATTTACTAAATGGATGAAAATGTAAGCAATCCAATACCATAGGTAAGGACTTTAATATAAAGTTGTTAAAGAGGTACAGTTGGACGAACAGGTTCATCTTTGTTCTGGTACAGTCACTAACAGGCTATATGACCTTTGGTGAGTCATTTTCCTTTTCTGAACCTATATTCCACATTAGTAAATTGAAGGGTTTAGACTAGAATAATGTTCCCCAAACTTGCCTAATAATAATCAAGACTGCTTATTTAAAATGAAGATCTTGAGGGGAATGAGGCAAGGGGAAAAAAAAAGTGAAGATCTCCAGGCCTCTCTCCTCAAGAATTGGAATCAGAAGACCCAGTGTCCATTACTCAGTTATAACCTTCTAGAAATTTTAATTCAAATGTGCAAACTCAGGTGCAAAACTTCATGGGCAAAACGTGGAACCCTCCTTCCACCTCCAGCCTATCTGTACCTTCCCAATGTCCCCATTACACCACAGAACTGATGTCCAAACCCCATTCCATAGCCACAGGAGAGGTCACAACAGTTGGGGTTGGATACATGAAGTCAGGGGAGTCATCCTGGAGGAAGCTGCACCTGAGTTCGACCTTGAAGGAGGGATGGGCTGGGCTTTCCTAGACAGAGAAGGTGGGAAAGATTTTCCAGAGAGACGACATTTCTTTACAAAGCCAGGGATATTGCACAGGTGCATAGCACAGGTTCACCAGTCAGAGGGGTGGGATTCAAATCAAGCTCTGGCATTAACTGCCTCTCCTCAAGAACCCAGACTTCTTCTATGTCATTGTGAACCACACACACCCACAAATGCACATGCATACCACAAGCACATGGGCACTTGTGCATGCTCACTCCCAAAGTGCTAGGCCTTTCTCAAAAGAAATTCTGCTCAATCACAATTCCCCTGCCTCTGAGCATGCAAGCCTCACCCCTCGGTGGACATAACAGCCCCTCTGTCCCTGTGTGCTGTTGCCTAACGGGCACTTGAGCATCAGTCTTCACTCCTCAATCTTTTGTCGTGAATGTGGCCACCCGTTCTCCCCTAAAAACATGCTTGTGTGGTTATAATTTACAGCCTCTGCTCGGAGACCCATTGTGGGTAACTTTGTTAGTTAGGTCGCCTCAAATCTCTGTTCCTTGTAGAATCCTTCCATGACTGCCTTTCTAAGATAGCATCAACCTGTCATTGTCTCCTAATACTGCTTAATTTTTCCACCAGAATAAATTTTTAAACATAATTTAGTTATTTGAAAATAATTATAGATTCATAGAAAGTCACAAAGCTAATGTGGAGACATCTTTGTATACCCTTTGCTCTATTTCTCCCGAGTTCCATCTTGCATAACTACAGTATCATCTCCAAAGCAGGACCTTGATGTGTGTGTATAGTTCAAAGTCAATCGGTCACCTGTGTGTGTTCATGTAGCCACCAACACAGTCAAGATACTGGATATTTCTATCACTGAAAAAACCCAAACGTAACCCTTTTATAACCACACACACCTCCCTCCTAACCCCAAGTCCTGTAAAGCACGAATGCATTCTCCTTACCTGCATTTTCGTAATTTCCAGAATATTTTAATAAGAGAATATAGAATGTAATCTTTGGGGATTTTTTTCCCCACTCGGCATACTGCCATTGAGATACCCAGGTTGTTAGATGTATCAATAGTTTATTCCCTTTTATTACTGAGCAGTATTCCATGGTATTTATGGTTTGGATGTACCACAGTTTTAGTCATCCACCCATTTAAAAACATCTGGTTTGAGGCTAGATTTTGGCTAATACAAATACAGCTTCCATAAACATCCATGTGCAGGACAAGTGCCCAAGAGTGCAATTGCTCAGTCATATATTAAGTGCATGTTTAGTTTATTAAGAAACTGCCAGGCTATTTTTCCAAAGTGGCTGTACCATTTTACAAATTCCAGTGAAATACCATGTTTAGATATATTTATTATCTAGCCCATTAGAATGTCAGTCCCACAAGGGTAGGGACTGTGTTTTGTTCACTGTTCTATGTCCAGCACCTAGTACAGAGTAGACACTCCATGAATATTTGTTGAAGGAATAAGGGAAACACAACTTCCATCCATCAGAGCAATCTAAACTCAAGTGTCCAAACTTAGACGCAGAATGAATAATGCTCCTGAACTCTTTCCCAACTTCCCCATCCCAGGGCCCCCATCTCTCCCTCTCCCTCATCTCCTAGTTCTGTTGCCTTTTCCTGGCCCATCCTAAGACCCTTTTGCTATAGCCAGGCTGCTCTCTTTCCATTTTTGTACAATTATTAGTTCTTACCGCCCTGTGGACTTCTGTCCTTATACAAACTCACATCTCATCTAATACATGTCTGTTTCCTTTAAGATCTGGCTTGAGATGCCTGTCTTCCAAATACCTTTGACTAACCTCAGTAGGACATTTTCATCCATTCATTCACTCATTCATTCATTCATCAAACACTTATTGAATGGCTACTATTTTAGGTGCTTTTCTAGGCTGGGAATATAGCAGTGCACAGGCCAGATAGGGTCCCTACCCTCACTGAACTTAAATTCTAGTTATTGGTCTTGTGCTGTCTAAACTCTTAGAGCAAAGAAATGAGCATGTACACACAGGGGTGACAGTCAAAACAATTAACAACCTGTATAGTTGGGGTTAGCCAGTCAAAACATAAAACAGCCATAGACACTGGAGCAGAGTCTTGGAGCCCCCTAATTGCACCAGGTGTTAACCCTTTAGTTGATAATTTGCAAAGAGGTACTTGGGGAGAGGTCAGGCAGCACCCAGGAAGTTTAGGGTGGTGACTGCTTAGCAGTCAGTGTGAAAGACTCCCTCAACATTTTATAATAGGTATGACCAGAGCAGCATATTCCAACTTTACGTCAGCCTTGCGCACGCACACAGTCGATCTTGATTACCTATAGATTCCACACTTGCAAATTCACCTACTCCCTAAAATGTATTTGTAACACAAAAATCAAAACTCATAGTGCTTTTCTGATCATTTGCGGCCATGCACAGAGCTTGAAAATTTTGAATTGCCCAATGTACCTATTCCCAACTGAGTCCCAAAAATGTGACGAAGGTCTGCTTCTTGTTGCAGCTGTCATACAGAGGTGTCCCAAGGATGGAAACAGTAGGGGGCAGTGCAGTGTAGTGTAAGAAGCTTCATCTCTGGGGCCAATTGGAAGGGGTTGGAATCTCAACTCTGACACCAGTTACTGGAATGGCCTAAGGCAAATCACTAAAAACTTCAAAACCTTATTTTCTCCTGGTGTAATAAAGAAACTAGAACCCACCAGATGAGTTTAGAATTTAAGATAATAATCTATGTGAGATACACACGTACTCCCCTCGGAACAACTCTTCAGTATTCATTAGTTCAGTGTTCCAGATGACTTTGCAGAACATAACTACCATTACAAGAGTCTACTGAGATCTTCTCTCTGAACTGTAGTGAAGGTTTCTTGAAGACCTCCAGCGTGTATTCGGTGATATAGCCCCTGCATCACACACCCATTACTGTGTCTTCAGCAGGCTCTTGGCATTTCATGGCCTTGCAGAGACTGGTGCCTTTTAACCAAACTCTTGTCACATTATAAAGCTTGATTACCTCTTCTTCCAAACATCAATTTCCTGATCATTCCAGGATGCAGCCCAGGAATCTGTATTTTTCATAGCAACCACGGGTGATTGTGATGTTCCGAAGAATTTGGGACACATTGGAATAGTAATCTGTAAGGATCCTTCCAGCCCCTATATTCTCTGTCTGCTAATGGTCTAACACAGTGTTTCTAGATCCTGCCAATACAGTAAAACCATCTGTGAAGCTCTTAAGATTATTGCCTGGGTTCCATCCCTGACCAGTTAAATTAGAAACTCTGGGGAGGGAGCACAGGGATTGGTCTTTTGAAAGGGTTGCCCAAATAATTTTTATGTACCAATCAAGAACTACTGACCTAATATGTAGTCTCTTTCAGATAATATTTTTCATTTCAAGGACTGACTTTGACCATTGCGGGATATTTTAGGAAGTCATGGGGTCTTTTCCCAGGGCCTCTCAAACTATATTGCATTGATAACCACATATGAAGCCTACATTTAAGCAAGGGTGTTCCTTAATCTTTGACCAACATTCCTCATGATTCAATGCATATTAATCTTGGTACCCTTAGACCTTGATACACAGTATGTCCTCAATAAGTATTTTTAAATAAGTAAAGTACTGGGTTGTGACCAAGAATGGCCCCGATACAGAAAGCAGTCCCTTCCAGTGAAATTCTACTTTTCTGATTCTGAAAACTTAGCCTATACCTAAAAAGTCTGAATCCCCTCTACCTGGAGCCACCTGCCCCAAAACAAGAAGCTGACACAATGGGAACTAATGCAGAAAACTGACTTTCCACAGAGCTTCTCGGATGTATAGTACTTGGCAGATGGTATCTGCTCAAACCATCTTTACTGAATTGATGAATTAATTTTATTACCCTAGGCAGTCAATTACTATTTCTTATTCTGTGCCTACTCTGTGCTTGGTGCTAGGGGCAGACATAGTGATATAAAATGCCATCTCTTCCTTTACAACCTGGTTGAAGAGATGAGTGATGGCAGTGTGGATTAACAAGGAGTACTATAGGAAATCCAGAAAAGGGAATGGAGGAGTTGGGGAAGGTAGAATTTCAAGGTAAAATTTGTTCTAGGGTTTAGAAGCAGCCTTTCGAGGAGCCGAGAGACAATTGGGGGGGGGCCTCCCTGGTGGCACAAGAGGTTAAAATGCAACTTATGAAGCAATCCGCAGCCTCTACAGCACGGAGTTCGATCCACGGCCGGCCAGGGAGCAACCCACATGGCGCAGCAGACCTCTCCTGTCTCGCCTGCTGCTCCCCTCAGCAGCATATTTCAGTCAATCTGCCTGTTCTGTTCCCCACTCTGTCTCTGGTGAATCCTCTCATCCCCCACACCTCTGGCCTGTACCCCAGCTCTTGTATGCATAATCTTTTTTTTTTAATTAAAAAAAAGATAGACATGGTAACCCTGAAGTGCATGGATGGGAAGAGACAACATAAGAAGGTGGGCACAGAAGTGATAAGAAACTCTGTGTCTAGGGAGCCACCCTCATAGGTGAGAAATGAGGGGCATGAGTGACATGGGTGGGCTTGGAAGCTGGAAAGAGATCGTAGTCACCTTTAGGCATGCCAAGTGCAAGAAGGATGGCTCCTGGGGTCCTGTATCAGCCTTCTGGTGGAATCAAGATGGCCCTACCATTGTCTCAGGCTCGCACAGTGGTTGCTATGGAAATTGATTGTAAGTAGGCTCAGGTGTCAAAGACAACAAGCCAGCAGAAAGAATCAGGAGGCTGGCATCAGAGTTTCAGAGACCTGAGCTCCATCCCCTTAAAATCCACTTTGTGGTTATCAAAATGGGGTCCTATCATGCACCAAAATGTTTGGCCATATACCCAACTTTGGCCAAGACATGACTGAACACAGCCCCAAAAATCTGTACTAATAGATCCACCAAATTTAAAAATGGTCAAAAAAGCCACCAGCTGCTGAATTCAGTCCTGAGGGAGAGGCAGGCTCTCTCATCTATTGCTTATTCCACCGAACTGCTGGCTTCATATTTACTTCAAGGGGCTTGCAGTGGCCCCGGAGGTACTTAGCAATTCTAGTCCCGTGTTTCAAGCCAAAATTCATTTTAGCCAGAAAGGGTGCCTGTTGCAAAATGAGACTCCCAGATGCTTAGAGGGAAAATGGGGTCAGTGAAGAGCTCAGATATCCCAGCTTTAAGGTGCTCAATTAATCTATGCTTAATGGTTTAGGATATTTTCAACAATATAAATCCCTAGGTCCTACCCCTAGCCTCACAGACATTTTGACTTCTAAAGTCTGGTGGGGGTCTAGAAATCTGGGTTTTGACAAGCACTCCCCTCTGTTTCTTATCAGGCCAGTTTTAGAAACAGTGAGTGAGTGTGTGCTAATGAGTTAGTGCAAAGGTTGGCAAGGCTTTTCTGTAAAAGGCTGTATAGTAAATATTGTAGTCTTTGTCGACCACACATGGTAGCAGAGAAAACGGCCATAAACAATACGTAAATGAAGATCATGACTGTATCTGATAAAGCTTTATTCCCAAAAATAGGGGCCATAGTCGACTGGCTCCTTAAGCATGTTCCTTGCTTTTCCCCGGTACCACATTTGCATTTTGACCACGTCCTTCCCAATTTTCCATATTTTAATTCAAATAAGTCACCTTAATAGGCCCCATAGCTGAGTTTTGAGGACGTTTTGGGATTGGGAGACCTCTGACAGCCCCTTGTGTTGCACTGAAAAGCAGGCATCACCTGTGTCTAAGCACAAGGCTAGATGTGACTCCGTGACATTTGGCAGAGACCAGCTGGCAATGAGTGAGTCACCATCAACGATTAAGGCTGGAGACTGAGAATAGGATGGAGTCTTAGAGACCAGCAGGACAAGGGTCAATGAGGAATGAGGCACAAACAAGCTGAAAATAACTCTAAATCAGACACCGGAAATGATTTTTACCCCTGAAAAGATTGGCAATTCCGTTTCCTCCTTCATGACTCTGTTCCTATAAATATCGGAATCTTTTGTTTATAGTGGAATCTCTAGGACAGGCTCTAATCTTGCACTCTTGATAGAGAGAACAAGGAGTCCATCCCCTACGCGTATGTGAATACATAAAAGATAGCAGTTGGGGTCCTTCCTATGTTCAGATCCATTAATAGGACCAATGTAGAACCAGATCCAGAATCAGTGGATGAAAGACAAGAATGGACTTCCACCTTTAGACTCAGGAAATCTGGATTCTGGTTTCAGTTCCACTACCATACGTGATACTTTGAGTAGATCATATCCTCTTCCCAGGCTTCTGTTCCACATATAAAAATGAAGAGTGAGTGGACTCTGTGGCCCATTCAGGTCTCTAGAGATGCTTTGTTCCACATAGTGCAGAGGGGCCTCCAGTTGCAGGTGATACAGAAAAAGGAGTGGGTGACTGTCGGAGAGAATGAAGATTTCACCTGCCTCCTGTTTCTGGCACCTCGGGTAGAAATTTGGACTATTGTGGACATGGAGTCAAGCTGCCTGAACATGCTATAGATCTTTCTAGCTTTCCCCGTTCCTTTGCTCCTGCCACAGCCTGAAGCCCTACCCAGGATTTGAACACCAGGCTGGGACACACACAGAGACATTTCTTGACTCCCATGAATAAACAATTATGTAATCACTTTTTTGCAACAATCTCTAGCCCTGGATTTCATTGTGCTTTATTGTCTGCTGCCCACAAACTGTCCCCAACTCTCAGGATGAGACCACTAAGGTGCCTTCAACTCAGTGCTTGTCTAATAGGACTGCACTTTGAAGCCATACTGATTTCAAAAAGATGAGTATTTTTTTTAATTTATTTATGCATACAAGAACTGGGGTGCAGGCCAGAGGTGTAGGGGGTGAGAGAATTCACCAGAGACAGAGTGGGGAGCAGAACAGGCAGATCTACTGAGATACACTGCTGAGGGGTGCAGCGGGCAAGACAGGAGAGGTCTGCTATGCCATGTGGATAGCTCCCTGGCCTGGGATCGAACTCCTGAGGCAGTGCCTGGTAATACCTTCATAGTGCTGAGGCTTAACCCCTTGCAGCACCAGAGAGGCCCCTGGTCTGACTTCTTGCTGAATCCCTGATCACCTGAAACTGGTGCCTGATGCATAGTAGTTTCTCCCTCCATTATCATTTGAATAAATAAATGCCCTCAAAGACCTGCAGGGGGTAGGAGGAGGGCCTTCCCAGAATTCCTGCATTTCCGGGCTAGGGGCTAAACTCCAGCATATGCTAACCATGTGTCCTACTGACTTTGTGGGAGTGTTTTTAAGAACTAGAGAGCCTAGTTCATCCTTGGGGCATTTCTTATAGAATTGGATGAATGAAGTGGTGGAGAGCCCAGAACCAGAAAGCCAGGAGACCTGGGTAAAAATCCCCAATGTCTCTGTTTCTTAACAGTGTAGAAATTGTGGATAAATCTTGAAGCACTAAGCCTCTCTTCTCCCACATCTAAAATATTATTTTTACGATCCTCCTTCCTAGGGGCAGGATATATCTGAAATGAATAAGATCATTTCTGTAAGTCCTTTGAGATGCTTGTATTCAGATGTAATAAAAACTACCATTTAGATATATCTCACATTAAGAAAACCAAATATATAAAATTTCAGTGTATGTTGTTGCTAAAGAATTTTTGCAAACTCCCCTAGGCCTAGAGCATTAATAATGGGATCAATTTACCCAAATTCATTTCATAACCAACTTTTTCAGAACATAACAATCATGCAAGGAAGCACTTAGCACAGCCTTGCACCTAGGAGGGAATCAATATTTATTGGCTTATTGATCAGTAAGGCAGAGGCTACCTGTACTGAGATATCTTAACTCTGACATGGCAAAGGTCAGGTTTTTGCCAGGGATGGAGAACTGACCAGCCCTCTGTTCTTTTCCAGTCCCCCAAATCTGCCTTCATCAGTGCTGCTAAGAAGGCCAAGCTGAGATCCAATCCAGTGAAGGTCCGATTTTCTGAGCAGGTGGCAGTTGGAGAAACAGATGCAGTAAGTACAGCTTCAGCTCTTATTCCTCTGCCCTTGGTGAGTCCAGCCTGGCCGTGTAGGTCTCCCTTTGGTGTGGTTGTGTTATAGGGCAGGAAGAGGGGCACCCCAGACCCCACAAAACTGCCTACTCTAAATGGGTTCTGCCATTTGCCGCATTAACACAAAACATGAGACTTTAATGGGAAGGAACTTTAATACAATTAGTAAACAATACAGGAAAGGCAAAGAATCTAGTTTTTAAATCAAACACCCAAAGTTACCCGTCCCCCCGTGGGTAAAACTCCATCCAAATGGGATCGGCCCAGAGCAAGGCCCCAAAGCCTGCCCCAAGTCCAAAGCATCTTCCAGTGGGGACCCACAGAAAAGGGTCAGAAACAACCAGACAAGCCCGGAAGGAGAAGAGCAAAATCAAAATCAAGATAAAAGCTGTCATTGTCACCTCCCCACGGGTCTCACCCACATCTGTGTCCCCCAGTCCATGACTAAAAGACAAGCGCAGTTTTTTTACGTGTCTCTAGGCTCCAAGAGCCTCCACCAGGTCTCCTTCTGGCTCCATCCTGCTTCCTTCCTCAGTCTCCTCTGCAGCTTCTTCTCTCCCTGCTCAGCTCCACCCTCCTTTTGGGTGGGGCAGGAAACCTGGAACCTTCCTCTTTTTGGGGGACCACCCTGTTACAATTGTTCATCTGCTGCTCCTCAGAGTGAACAACATTATGAAGGACTTGGAGGGGGAGGACCCCAGGGTCCAGGGAGGGTAGTGAGTGAGGGGAGGCATCCACAGGGGCCCTGGGCATAGTCTGGGGGAAGGGATATGTATCAGTTCACCCAACACAGTGGCCTAAGCTCAGCACACGTGCTCTGTAAACATCTTTTGGCTACTTGATAGAAGCAGGAAGGAAGTAGTGGTTTTCTGAAGATCTGGAGGAAGAGTGGCTGGTATAATTGAGCTCTCTGGAACAATTGAGCTGTTCACATTGAAGTGATCCTACAACTCCACATTTTACTAGAGGAGATCATGCAGCAGTGTGTGAAGCAGCCTAGGGGAAATGATACAGGTACTCATGAAGTCATGGAACTTTTATTAGGCACCTGCTGTGCTCCTAACCCCACAGCAAATGCAGAATAAATACCTACTTTCTGCCACTGCATTCCTCTCTGTGATGTTGGGGGCGACAAGTGGTTCAGATGGAGACAACAGGGACTCCACTGCCCGGTGGCATAGCTTCGAGGGGCAGGTGATGTTTGTCAGTCCATGCCATGAAACTGCCAACATAGGGGGTCATGGCCAGCTGCAGTGTTTCTCACTGCTTTGTGGGATTTACATGAGCCGAGCTGTCTCCTCCAGATGAGCAAATAAGAAGAGGTGGGCGGAGAGCAGAAAGATAAGTGTTCAGCACTCATAGATTGTGGCCAGAGTGCCCTTGGAATCCAAGGAAGTTGGTGATGTCCCAGTAGGGTGGGGGATGTGGGAGGGTAGGCAGATCTGACAGGCACTGGTGTGCTTTTGCAGCCTATGACGGATGTTTGTGGGGTTTGTGCACTGAGGCACAGCTGCAATTGAGAGAAGCTAGCAGACATAGTGTAAGCAGGAAATCAGTGGGGGTGGGGTGTCAGGCACCTCTATAGTTTGTTGAGGTAGGATAGGGATAGAGCGAGGCTGTCTTCCATCTCTACTTCCGTGACCTTCCCCAATCTAGGCCCATGCCCTTCCTCTTATCCATTCCTCTTCCAGGAAGGTTCTGGAGCCCATGGGACTACTGGGGGGCCCCCACTAGGTAAACCATTTGAATAATTCATTGGGGTTTGGGCTTCAAGTCAGTCTGGCAGAAGAGGTTGGAGAGCAGCAGGCATTGGTGGGCACAGAGGAAAGTGAGCAGCATGGAGTCCCTGCAGATCAGGTGAAGTAGACCCTGAGGTCCCAGTCACTAAGGGAACATTTGTGTCCTGCACCCTTGAAAATCCAGAGGAAATGTGACTTGAATTTGGAAAGTACAGACAGGCGCCCCCATCCCATCTCCACATTGCAGAGTAAGTCACCAAGGCGGGCCACCCAGGGAACAGCCATCCAGCTACCTCCCCCCTTCTTCCCCTCCTTCTCCTCCCTTCCCCACTCTGCCCTTCCTCACAGGCCTCACACACAGCCCTCACTCCAGACCAATCTGACCGCAAATGCCACAGAATAGCTAAGACCCACCAGGGCCTCTTCTCTCGCTCCTGGACAGGCCACCAGGTGAGGCTCTTGTCTGAGAGACAAATATCAGTCCTCCACACTTGCTGTACCCAGGAAATTACCTGATGTCCCAACAGCGCCCCCACCCTGCCCCCACCAGCAGCTTCGATGATAGCAGTGTCACCCGTGGTAGGCACCTGGCGGAGTCCAGGCCCAGGTGATCCCAGGCCGTCCTATCATCCCTCTCCCTTGTGTTCCAGGCCTTTATTAAGCAGCCAGTGCAAAAATAAATCCTGTGGGCGTGCCTTGCCAACTCTATTTTTAAGCAAAATCAATTAAGTAATTATCTGAGTCCAACCCAGTGTGCTAAATAAAACCTGCCACCGCTGAGCGTCATCAGTCTGGGGATCCGGGGCCTCTGGGCTTGGCAAGAGCAAGGCATCTCTGGATCGGGGAGAGAATCAGCGAGTCATGCTTTTGCAACTATATATCCTATTTCTTCCCCACTGTGCCTTGACTCCTGACTCCCCACTGCTGCCAACTGCACCCCGACCCAGGTGGACTTGCTCGATTCTGTTTTCACACTTTCTCCCTGACAGTCTCTGGATCTGTCGGACGTCTGTACACACCGTCGCCTTCAAAATCTAAATCCAGTTCACCTCACAAGGATAGCTTCACTGCCTTATTTTTATAGCATATTCTGTTTTTTATTGAGGTGACATTGCATTATAACATCATATATGTTTCAGATGTATATCACTGAAAATCAACATGTGTCGATACTACATTAAGTTCACCTCTAAAAGTCCGGTTCTATCCATCACCCTACAGTCAACCCCCTTCTCCCTGAAACCTTATCTTATAACTGTTTGGTTGCTTGGTTTTATAATTGTTCTTCAGTGGACTCATGTGCATGTGCCAGTGTCACTACCACAAGAGTGTAAGACCAGACCCAAATCCTCTCTTTTTACCTTTTTTTTTTTTTTTTAGGATTTATTTATT
Source organism: Talpa europaea (assembly GCF_964194135.1). Taxonomy (NCBI): domain Eukaryota; kingdom Metazoa; phylum Chordata; class Mammalia; order Eulipotyphla; family Talpidae; genus Talpa; species Talpa europaea. Next base: position 66,622,441 of record NC_140081.1, read on the forward strand.
TATGCATACAAGAACTGGGCAACAGGCCAGAGGTGCCGGGGGGGGGGGGTGAGAGAATTCACCAGAGACAGAGTGGGGAGCAGGACAGGTGGATCTACTGAAATACACTGCTGAGTGGAGCAGCAAGCAAGTCAGGAGAGGTCTGCGCATCATGTGGGTATCTCCCTGGGCGGGGATTGAACTCGTGCTGCAGTGGCTGTAGATAGCTTCACAGTGCTGTGCTCAACCCCTTGCTCCACCATGGAGCCCTCTTTTTACCTTGTCCTCATGGGCTTAATATTGTGCTGGGCAAGCAGGAATGACTGAATGAATGCCCACCAAATTAAGGAATTGGCCATCTTATATAACTTCTCAGTTCCTGTAGAGCTCTAGACATTGGCCCAGGGAAATGGTTGAAGTCTCCTGATGAGTGTAATCATTCAAGTAGGCACATATTAAGCACGTAGTACTCATTTTGTCTGCAGCCATTTATTGAGCACCAAGTGTGTGCCAGGAACTCTGCTCAATATCAGGACTACAAATATTGACTAGGACATTGTTGTGCTCTGAGTTCACCATTTGATTATGAAAGACAAACATTCTTCAAAAATATCCTAAGAGCACTGAGAAAGGGATGTAGAAGTTGCTATAGGAACACATGAGAACACCAGGTCTGATGACCTGGCAATATTAACCTAATGGCTTAACAGCATTCATATTTAACCTGGGTTTGGAAAGATAGGAGTTTGCTAAGGTGAGAAAGAGAACAGTAAGAAGAATAGTCTTTATTTAATGATTATTTATTGAGACTTTACCATACACCACTCTATAAATAAACGAGTGCCTGAACCGGAGAAACTTTTGCTAAAGAATCATCAGGTGTTCAGAAATGGGCATTGCTGATGTTCGTAAATCAGGCCCAGTGCGCCTATTTGGCATGCTATTGGCATTTAGTGTGTCAGGGTCAGAGATGCTACGTGTCCTAAGGGAAAGAGATAGACCTGGATGCCGTACTGCCAAAGGTATACAGGCATGAGAGATCAGCATAGGTACCAGGAATGGCAAGACATGACTCTGGGGAGGCAGGCGGGCCAGGTCAGAAAGGGTGCCATGAGGGAGGGCCTAGCAGAACATTGGCATGGGTGTGGACATGACCGTGGTGTATGAGGCCCTGGTGAGATGGGAGGTGTCAGGAGATAAGAGCAGGTGAGTGAATCAGGCTCCTCGGGAGACTCCCATCCACCCTTACTGTGTGGAGGTTACTATGGGTCAAGCAACGCTCTAGACTCTAGAGCCTTGAGCCACAGTAAATGCAGGTAGGCCGTGACATCGACAGAAGGGTCAACTTTTGACACAGCCTGACATCTTTTTGGAGATTTTGGTTCTGGCCTTCATGCAATGTTATTACACATTTTCCTTTCCTATTCTCTGTCCTTCCATGCCATTGGCTCCTTTGTCTCCTTCACTAGCTCCTTTCTCTTCCTTTCTACACCCCTCTTCTGACCTCCCTCCTCCTAAATGCTCCCCTTTTCTTATTCTTTCCCTGTCTTTTCACAGAAAATGATGAAAAAGGAAGCCCTTCTCCTCATCCCCAATGTCCTGAAGGTTTTCTTAGAAAATGGGCAGATCAAATCTTTCACATTTGACGGCCGGACCACTGTTAAGGTAGATACAGTGTCTCCTCTCTCGGGTCAGCGTTGTCCTCTCCACAGCTATATACGTACCTGCAGGTCCCTGGGGTCCTCTGAGTCTGCACATAGACCCTCACTGTCCAACATGGTGGTCTTTGATCTCCTTTGATCTCCTGCAGCACCAGGCTGCAAAAACACATCGTCCTTGGATGGGGTGGGGTGTGGGAGATTTGCACTTGTGTGTGAGTACATGTGTGCACACACTTGCACGCGCACACACATGCACACACACATGCATAAGGGCACCTCTGCTTGTGAAGTGCTTTGCATCCATGTTACATGGAGTCATTCAAGATTCTGAGGAGCTAAGCAGTGTGAAGATCATTAAACCATTTATAAAGTAAAAGTGATTTATATTGATACAATAACACCTACGCAAATTTACACACAGAAATCAACAAACACAGTCTCTCAGGAGATTAGCTTAGCCACGCAGTGTTTTTTAAGTAACAACCAGATCTCAAGCACTGAACCAAGATTTGAAAAGCCCAACAACAGCCCCGTTGGCTGTTCCTTGAACGGAAAGAGCAATTACCAAGCTGCAGTTCTTAATGACTCAGGCAGGTACCTAAAAGTTGGTTCTCCTGATCCTGAGGAAGAGAGGCAGTGATACTACTAACCCACAGGTTCACTCTGCTCTGAGACAGAAATATTTGCTCCTGCTCCCTCTAGACTCTCTGTGGAAAGAGACTGCCATCCCAGAATGAATGGTTTCATGCAACTGAGCTGCCTAGACTGCCAGGCAGCTAAAACACCTGCCAAGAAACCCACCTTGACTTACAGGTGTCCTGAGATAACTCGACTGGGGCCAAGACAACCCTCTGAAATAAAAGAGAAACTTTTGGGCCAGGAAACTTTCAGCAAGAGGAGTTATCAAAAGCTCAGAATGGCCTTGCCAGTGCTCTTAGCTAGGGTCGCCACTGCCCCATCCCAGATGGTTTTGGCGAATTTCTCCAGATATTTTGGGTCACCCCAATGATTTGGCATGCTACTGGAATTTAGTGTCTCAGGGTCAGAGATGCTAACTGTCAGAGGGAGCAGGACAGTCCCTGAATGAAGAATTATCCTGCCCAAAGTGTCAGTCACACCTACGTTGCAAAACACTGGTGCCATGTTAATTGAACCCAGTGTCTATGGAAAGCCCTAGCCTGGGTGGGCTCCCCCAGGGGACACAAGACCAAAACACACTCATCAGGGTGCCCTGGGATGATCTCTGGGTTATTGAAGGTGTCAGTCTATATACAGGCGGGTCATTGAAATGGAGCTAGGCCACCTACAGGTGCCCAAATGGCCCTCCTACATGTGGATAGCTCTGTGTCATGATCCTCCTTAGTGTTTATCCATAGGTCAATGTGTCTGTTGCAGATCTGTCTCCACATTGGAGCACCCCCTACTCCCGCTTTCCCCTTGAAGGCTTCTCTAATCATTCTCCCACCTCACAACAGCAGCGCCATTGTTGCTTCCAGGTAGCAGCCCCGGCCTTCCAGGACAGCAGCGTCCCTGGGCTCATGAACTCATCCTGATTTCAGGGAGAGTGTTCGGGCTGTTCACTGGAACTTGGATAGGCTGCCAAACCATTTGTCCCACAGAGGTACCTGCGTGAATTGACAGCCTGGCACAGAGGCTGTTACACTTGTAACACCAGTTGGCAATCACCGGCTTGGCTGTCCACAATCCCAATGCAGCCGAACTGCAAAGAAAACCTCATTTGTCCCTGCCAGAGCTTCAGCAACACTGGCGTCTCTGTGACTGCTTGAATAATACAAAGAGATACTCTCAAGTACCCACCAATTTCCAGCCTAACATTTGAATGGCTAAGCATCTTTTAATGTTCACTGAGGGGCTTGTTTGGCTTCCCTGGCTGTGAGAGAAGGCGCCTACCCAAGCCCACTTCTTTTTTTTTTTTTTTTAGAGATTTATTAATTTATGCATGCAAGAACTGGGGTACAGGCCAGAGGTGCGGGGAGGGTGAGAGGATTCACCAGAGACAGAGTGGGGAGCAGAACAGGCGGATGTACTGAAATGCACTGCTGAGGGGATCAGCAGGCGAGACATGAGAGGTCTGTTGCACCATGTAGGTCAGCTCCCTGGCCAGGTATGGAACTCATGCTGCAGTGGCTACAGATTGCTTCATAGTGCTGAGAGTTCATTCCTTTGTGCCACCAGGGAGGCCCCCCCAAGCCCACTTCTTTCCAGCCTCTGGGGACTGTGGAGAGCTGACTCCAGGAACACTCTTACACTGGAGCCCAGCAGATGCCAAAGTCACAGCAAATAGATGGCAGGAGTCTCAGAACTGACATTTGGGCAGCCCCCACGGATGTGTTTCCAGACACCCTAACATTAAAAGTAGGGCAGCAGAGCAGACGGAGCCCCCGAGTAGTCAGATTTATGACTGCACACAAAACACGTGATATAGTTCCTCTGCACGGACACATTTTTCAAGTTGCTAAATTGATCGTCTCTAAAAGCCAGCTACCATCAAAATTGAACATTTTGCCAGTAACTCAAGTCATTCGATTTAGATTATGAATCCAGAAATAGTCTTCTTTTTAATCATATCATTGTGGCTTCTGCTTTTGTTAATGTCTAAGTAAGGAGTTGACAAACCAGAGTGAATGTTCTGACTGACTGGAGAAGGTGAGGGAAGAAACCAACACAAATGCAACACAAAAACCTAAATCAGACACAAATGCACTTCCTGAGCACTCAGGAAATAATTTGTTGAGTGGAAGGAGGGCAGGAGGGCCATGACTTCTTGCTTTTGGTCTGGCCAGGCCAAGTTCAGAAACACTTCCCTCCACCCCCTGCACCTTTGATGTTCCCCCAGGCTAGCACCTCATCATGGAGCACAGCCTGGGCTACCACAAAGGCCAGTGTCTCTGTCTTGTCTGACCTGCTTTCCCAGCCTCAGCCTTCACCCCCAGATCATCTTGCTTGGTGTCAGTCCCCTTCTACCATGTTGACTACTTAGAAGAGCCTAGAGATGAATGGTTCTCCCTCTCAAGGCTCTTTTCTCTTGCACAGGATGTGATGGTGACATTACAGGACCGTCTTTCCCTGAGGTACATCGAGCATTTTGCTCTTGTCCTTGAGTATGCTGGGCCAGAGCAGAACCACAAGTTCCTGCTTCTCCAGGACAAGCAGCCCCTGGCTTATGTAAGTATTTCCTTTCTCTTAGCGTGATAGCTTGCATGTGGCCTCTACAACAGAAGAGGACACAAGGCACTCTCTGGAAAATTCATAGTCATATGTTCAGCCAGTTCCCAGAAGTCAATAGCTCTCAACCAAGATCTGTACTACCCATCTCCAGAGGGCTTTTGGCAATGTCTCTTATAGCCAAAGAAGAGCATGAAGATTGTTAGCCTGGGTCCCTAGTGGGAAAATTATGGGGTGGTGTTTCACTGCCTGCCACTCGAATGCTGAGTTGAAGGGCAGTGTCAACTCTCCTATCTCCTGAACGCCCTGCCTGCTAAACTTTTCTGCCTCTGTCATGGAATTCAGCCTTGGCTGAAGCCTGTAATATGGAATGGTCAGCAAATGGAGTCTCGTGAGTCCCATGAGGCTAGGGCATATATGGGATGAGAATGGGCTGAATGGGGCCAAGACTGGGCTTCATACTATCCACATAAATCTCCAAGGTAGAGGAAGAGAAAGCATCTTCTCATTCTTGCCTTTGCCATATGGACAAAAGCTGGGAAAATTCAGCATTGCTGGATAGTATTTCACCAATGGCAAAGTGCCAAGAAGAGTCAAAGAGGCTTGTCAGTATTCCCAGAAAGGGAGGGAGAGTAGAAGAGGGGTGGTTGGGAAGAAATACCTAAATGGAAGCAAAACAAAACCCAAAACTCAGACACAAGAAAATGAAAGGATCTTAGGGAAGAAGCATTCTTCAAGTTTAGCTCTCAGTAAAATGTAGTCCAGAGACTCACAGCTTCCCACCTATGAAGGGAAGGTTGTTAGTGCTCTGTCTAGAGAGAAGTCCAAGAACCTCCCTGCCCCTCAAGAGAGCTTTTAGATCCAGTTGGTCTTTTGTTCCAATGTCTTTATGAAAAATCTCAAACAGACAGAAGTCAGGAGAATTACATAATGAACCTTCATTACCCATCACAACTTCAGCAGCTACCAACACATTGCCAACTTGTTTCACCTATACTTTCAAATGGGATTTTAAATCTTGGAGTTGGCTTCTAATCAACAACTTGCTCTGCTTGAGTCTATCTACAAGGTAAAGGCATTAGCTCTCCAGCAAGGAACGAGTTAAGAGAAGTTCCCAGAAGCCCTCTCTTCCTACCTAGTGTCTTGGGCCTTAGAACTAGTTGTTGATAAAGGCCATGTCCTGAATAAGTGATTTGAAAATTCTAGTCACCTTGGGTCAGAAAGGTAGAAAATCCCTGACTCTTCATCAGTTTCCTCTAAGGTAACCAGAATCACCAGGCCGGAGATAGAGTGGAAAACTGCAGCCTCACTCTAGCCCAAGGTCAGACTTGAAGAGACACTGAGCTGGCTTCCGCCACCCCAGCCACTAATTCCAGATCTCTTTCAGGTGGTGCAGCGCACGCACTATCAAGGAATGAAATGCCTCTTCCGAATAAGCTTCTTTCCCAAAGACCCTGTGGAGCTGCTTCGTCGGGATCCTGCTGCTTTTGAGTACCTGTATATCCAGGTAGAGTCTGGCTTGGGGATACATAGACAGCTACCCAATGGACAAACAGGCAGGCAGTCTGTTCTGCCATCACAATGAAGTTACTGTGTGAGTCACTCCAACCTGCAAATAGCTCTAAAGGCCCTTTCCTTTTCTGTTACCTTTGTAGACCATGGCCAAGTGTGTCGGCCTGGTCACCTGAGCTGACCATGGTTCAAAGTCCTGTCTGTTTGTCCAGAAAAATCTCATCAGCTTTCAGAAACAAGCAACCTCAGTAATGCTGTCATCCTCACAGGATCCCCAGGTTTAACAAATGCATGTGGATAACAGAGGTTCCCAACCCCCAGTACCAAGCTTCAGTCAGGTGATTCCCAATTCAGTTGATCCAGAAACATTTGTGGGCATTCACACTGGGCCGGGTACTGTCCTAGGTACTGGCAGTGAGGGCTGAATAAAGAATTGTCTCAGTTTCTAACGCTCATAGATACATGCACATACAAAAGACAGTGTTACAGGTACTGCAATGATGGCAGGGTACAACCCAGGAAGCAGGTTTCCAACTCTCCATGGGAGGGCGATGATGAAGGCTTCACAGAGGAAGTGATTCATGCACTCTTCACTTTGAAGGATGAGTGGAAGTTTGCTGTGTGCAGAGATGGAATGGCGCAGGCACCTTCTAGGCAAAGGGACTTGCATCTACAAAGACTTGGTGGCATGAAACAGCACAACAGGATGAGAGAACTGTGGGTAATTTATTACAACTAGAGTGCAGAATGTAAAAAGCAGGAGCAAGTGCAATGGGAGAGACAGGAAGCAAGTGGCGAAAGGCTCGGTAGGTCACGGCAAGCACAGGCCTAAAAGTGATCCAGGCCAATGGTTCTCGAAGTGCGGTCCCTGGATCAGCAGCATTAGCATCAAACAGGAACTTGTTAGAGATGCAAATTCTTGGGCTCCTACTCAGTACTATTGAATCAGAAACTGGGGGTAGGGCCTAACAATCTGTGTTTTCACATGCCCCTCCAGGGGATTCGATACCCATAGATGGTGTTTGGGAACCACTGCATTAGGGCAGTAGTTCTCAACCTTAGCTGCCCCTTAGATTTATCAAAGAAGCTTTGAAAAAAATGTACTACTCCCCCCCCCCCAAGACCAAATAAATGAAAATCTGTGGGAGTGGGGTCCAAACACATATTTCTAAAAATTTCCTCAGGTGCTTCTAAGGCATAGCCAAGTTAAAAAAAAATATGCTATAGGGTAGCAACACAAATGTTAAAAGGAAAATAGTCTAGTCAGATGAGCAGTTTCCAAAGATTCCATAGAGCTAAGGAAGTACACCAGCTAAGGAGCTATTGCAGTAATCCAGGGGAAGGAGAATGGGGCTGGAAGCAGGACCATGGTGGCAGGGGTGGGATGGAATTCAAGTATATTTAAAGGGTATATAGTAGATGGGCTTTGAGGGCTTTGACTTGGTGAGTATCTGGTAGAAGTGATGCCACTCCCCCAGTTAGAGAATATAGGCAATGGAATGGGTTTGGAGAAAGATGAGTTCATTTGGGAAGATGTTATGTTTTAGGTACCTACAGGACTTACAGAGCACTTGATTGGAGGCGGGGGGCTCAAATCTCTGATGGTGACACCTGGATGTCCCTTCTGCCCTTTCTCACACCCTAAAATGTTAGGAACAGTTCTCAAACAGCTTCAAATTCCTTTACCAGTTTAGTTCTCCTTTCGTTTATCCTAAATTTCTTCAAGCTTCCAGAAATTGACTCGGTTTAAGTATTTTGGAATTTTGGGGACAAGACCATGTCCACTCTTTGTGATGATATGGACTTCAGCTGTACTTCTTTTTTATATTGAACAGCTTTATTGACAAATTGCATCATATTATAAACTGCACATATTTAAAGTGTACAATTGGATAAGTTTTGGCATGTTTATGCCCATGAAACCATCATCACAATCAAGATGTTGAACAAATCTAACACGCCCACCTCAGGCACCTTTATAATTTGTCCCCCTCATCTCCAGGCACCTAATAACTTACTTACTGTCACCATAGATTAGTTTTGTCTTCTAGAGTTTTATTATATAAGAAAAATCAAACAGTAAATGCACTTATTTTGGTTTGGCTTCTCTTACTCAGAATTTTGAGATCCATACAAAATGTGTATCAGTACTTCATTCCCTTTTTATTGAAATTTGATCAACTTATACCATTATTGTAGTTTCAGATGAACAACATAATGACTGACATTTCTGTGCATTGCAAAATGACCTTCACAATAAATATGTTTGCCATCTTTTCTTAGCAACTTTCAAATGCACAATACCATTGCACTGCCTATAGTCCCCATAGTAGTTTATTCTTTTTTATTGTGGAGTAGTATTCCACGGTATGGAGTTATCGAAATTTGTTTATCAGTTCACCTGCTGATGGACATTTGTGTTGTTTCTGGGTTTTGGCTACTACAAGTAAAACTTCTATGAACATTTATGTACAAGTCTTTGTATAACATATGCTTTTTTTTTTTTCTCTTGGGTAAATACCTAAGCATGGAATGATTTGAACATAAGTTAGATCTATCTTTAATATTTTTTTTAAATTGATAAGTCTTTTTTAAAATTTATTTATTTATGCATGTAAGAACTGGAGTACAGGCTAGAGGTGCAGGGCAGGGGGTGGTGAAAGGATTCACCAGAGACAGAGTGGGTAACAGAACAGGCAGACTGACTAAAATACGCTGCTGAGGGGAGCATCGCGAGAGACAGGAGAGGTCTGCTGTGCCATGTGGGTACTCCCTGGCCGGCCGGGGATCAAACTCATGCTTCAGAGGCTGTGGGTAGTTTCACAGTGCTGTGCTTATTAACCTCTTGCACCACCAGGGAGGCCCTATATTTAGTTTTTTTAAAGAAATCTCAGTGCTTTTTTCCAAAGTAGCTATATAGTTTTACATTCCCACCAGCCATGTATGATATACTTCATGGCCTCATCCACTCTGGATATTGTCAATATTTTTTTTCAGTCATTCTAACAGTGTGCAGTGGTATCTGAGTGTGGTTTTCATTTGCATTTCTCAGTGACTAATGATATTGAAGATCTTCTTGTGTGCTAATTTGCCAAGGTGTTTCTTTTTTTTTATATATATAGAGGCATGTTTTTTATTTAGTTATTTGTTTGTTTGTTTTGTTTGTTTATACATGCACTGAGTACAGTCAGAAGCGAGGGAGGGTGAGAGAATTCACCAGAGCCAGAGCGGGAGGCAGAGCAGGCAGAAGGACCGAAGTACACTGCTGAGGGGAGCAGCGGGCGGCAGGAAAGGTCTGCGCGCCATGCGGGACCCTCCTCCGGTGGCCGGGCAGCAGCTGGGGATCGAACTGGTGCCGCAGAGGCCGCGGGCAGCTTCGCAACCCAGTGCTCAACCGCTGCACCACCGGGGAGGCCCAAGGTGTTTCTTTTTTTTGGTGAAGTATCTATTCAAGTCTTCTGACTACTTTTTAAATTGGGGTTGCTTCTCTTCTTACTATTGAATTTTAAGCATTCTAGATGCTAGTTGTTTGTTGGATATATTATTTGCACTATTTCTCCCAGTGTCTGACTTGTCTTTTCAGTCTCTAAATGGTGTCTCTCATAGAGCAAGAGTTTGAATTTTGATGAAGTCCAATTTGCCAATTTATTCTTTCATGGATTGTGCCTGTGGTGTCATATCTCTAACAAGATCTCTAATGCAAGATCATAAAGACTTTTATCCCTTTTTTTCTAAAGTTTTTATCTTTTTAGGTTTTACATTTAAGTCTGTGATTCATTTTTTTGAGTTAACTTTTATATGTAGTGCAAGTTATTGATCAATGTTCCTTTTTTTATATGACTGTCCAATTGTCCCAGCACCATTTTTGAAAAACCTATCTTTTCTCCACTGAATTGCTTTTGCATCTGTGTAAAAAAAAAAAAAATGAGTTTCTATATGTGTGGGCCTATTTGTTTATTCCATTCCATTGATCTACTTGTTTGTCTTTATGCCACCTTCACACTCTTTTAATTATAGTAGCTTTATAATAAGTCTTAAAATCAGGCAGTGTTTCTCCTCCAACTTTGTTCTTCTTTCTCAGAGTTGTTTTAGCTAGCCTAGGTCTTTTGCATTACCATGTGAATTTTAGCTTTTAAGTTTCTACCAAAAATCTGCTGTGATTCTGGTTGGGATTGTGTTGAATGTGTAGATTGATTTAGGGAGAATTGACATCTTAAGAATATTGAGTCTTCCACCCATGAACACAGTGTGTGTCTACATTTATTTTGGTCTTCTTTAGTTTTTTCTCAGCAATGTTATCTAGTTTTTAATGTACAAGTCTTTGAAATATTTTGATAGATTTGTCCCCTTTTTTATGCTATTGGGAATGGTTTTGATTTTAAATTTCCATTTCTAATTGTTTGTTACAAGCATGTAGGAATACAATTGGCTTTTTTTTTAAGATTTATTTATTTATGCATAGAAGAGCTGGGGTACAGGCCAAAGATGTGGGGGGTGAGAGGATCCACCAGAGACAGAGTGGGGAACAGGACAGGCAGGCTGACTGAAATACACTGCTGAGGGAGCAACGGCGAATCAGGAGAGGTCTGCTGCACCATGTGGGTTTCTCCCAGGCCGGCTGGGGATTGAACTCGTGCTGCAGAGGCTGTGGATTGCTTCATAGTGCGGTGCTTAACCCCTTGTGCCACCAGGGAGGCCCTACAATTGGTTTATTTTATAATTTTACATCCTGTAAACTTGCTAACTCATTAATGGTAGTAGTTTTTCATTTTGTGTAGATTCCATTGGATTTTCTACATACACGATCGTTTATGAAGTACTCCTTTTCCACTCTCTCCTACGCTGTAGTAATACCACTGTGGCTCCCTAGTCCCTTAGCTCATCCTGGTTCTACCTCAACAAAATGACAACTGGTCTAATCAAAACGGAATCATTGATGGCTGGGATTTTGAGCTCAGGGTTTGGGGACTGTCAGATCTTTGGCCAGTAGTTTGAGGGAACCCCCTTTAGGATAGGATAGCAATCCCCAAGGAACAGAATATCTACCTCATCTCTGAATCCATTTTTTACCCGAGGCTTCTACACCAGAGCTGGATGGAGAGCCCCTCCCAATGTCTTTCTTCCTTTGTTCCCATCTGAGCTAGTAGAGGAGTCTTGTGTAGTGAGGGGTTGAGCATAGGCCCCCAAGAAAATATGGGGCGGGAGGGTCTCTTGCAGCAGGAGGAAAGAGAGCATCAGCATGTCTCAGCAGTGACCTTGACATTCTGCTCCTTGTGCCTTGCCATTGTGTGCCTGTCTCTGAGAAGGTTATCCATTGTCTGCTGAATGAAATTATTAGTGTCTCTGAGACCCGAGGTTCCTCTGTTGTCCCTTCTCCAAGGGCAGAGCCTTCCTTTTCCCCTTGATCTAGAGTGTCTCACTGACACTACGTTTCCTTTCTGGGAAGCAAGGGAGTAGATCAGGGCTGAGGAAGATGGGGTTGGAAGCTATGTCTTCTTTAACTGATGGGTTTGCACTGCACTCTCTCACAGAGTCGAAATGATGTTATCCGAGAACGCTTTGGAATGGACCCCAAGCCAGAGATGCTTTTGGGCCTAGCTGCTCTCCACATCTATATCACTGTCTCAGCCACTCGACCTAGTCAGAAGATCTCGCTCAAGAATGTGGAGTGAGTTGTGCCGGGGCCCTTCAAGAAGGGGGTAAATAGCTGCATAGGGAGAAAATACAGTTGTTGAGTTGTACTGAAATTTTCAGGAAGATAGGCCTGGGATGGGAGTGAGAATTGGAGTTCCTTACACCTAGACCATGAACTACAGCTTCTACCAGGGAACTGTGGCCAGTGTAATTCTCCTGTCCTATCCCTCTCTCTTTTTCTCCCAGACTCCATTTTACCATCTTCCTTTCTCTTTCCACTTTGATTCGCTCTCTAATTTCTTACTTTTCTTCTGCTTTTAGGAAGGAGTGGGGCCTGGAACCCTTTCTTCCCCCCTCCCTCCTGCAGGGCATCAAAGAAAAGAATCTCCGGAAATCTCTCTCTCAGCAACTGAAGGCCCACCAAACACATCCTTCCAGCGGCACCAAGGTACCCGGATAAGTCACTGAGCACCCTGCTCTGGCACCAGTAGCCAAGGGGGAGGGGGACAGCCTGGTTTCTCAGCAGGTCTGGTCTTCTAGGGACCCTCCCCTCTGTTTTTGACTCAGGGACACATCCAACTTGGCCAGATATGGGGGCTAATTGTAGAAGAGGGCTTTCCCTAAATCTAAGCACAAGCACCACACCCCCACAGGAGGACAGCTAATAACCAATCACTAAGTGAGCCTAGGGTCCTCAAAACAAAGGAGCCAAAATGCAGGAGGAGAAAATTCTCAGGTGCTTTAACCAATTTAGTCAGAGCACCTGCCGTGTGGAAAGCACTGGATCCCGGGGAGACACATGTTTTCCATGGAAATGACTGCACTCTCACTCATTAACTTTCTAATTCATCCATCAGTCCCTGTATAGGGGATTCTGGGAGATAAAAGCCCAGCCCAGCAGGACAAGGCCTGACCTAGAGAATGGGTCACTGGGCATCAGGCCATGAACTCAGGACCGTGCTGTGCTCCACTGCACATTATAAGGCTCACATCCCCTTACCGTCTGAGGGACTCCCACTTGCTGCTCCCCCAGTCCTGCAGGCCCTTCTCAGGCTTATAAGGCTCACTCTGCTTGTGCTTTCCGCCCTGGAGGCAGAAGGGTGGTGAGAGACACTGGCTTCGGCATGCAGATGTAGACACAGGACACGGTTGCCCCCCTCGTCTCCACCCATTCCAGATTCCTTGCATTACCAACTAGCTTGTCTTTTAAGATGCAAATTTCCCCAGAGAGTTAAGCCCTCCCTACCTTGCTGTGCATATTTAATCAGATAGTTTTCTTCCCAGCGGAGAGCATGTGTGCTCCCAACCGGCTCTTCAGCAAATATATTTTTGAGGTTCCCCAGGTCTCAGGTTGGAGGTACAAAGATGAAGAAAGCCTGGTCGCCACCCTCCAGCAGGCACAGGCTAAACGGGGAAACACAAGGCAGTGTGACAGGTGTGGCTGCTCTGAAAGCAGGGAGGAGGAAGGCCCAGCCCAGCCAGAGGGAGGCGGGAAAGGCCCAGAATTGGTAGTTGCCTGCCGCAGCTGCCTTGCAGGGCAGACAGATAGGACTTTGTCTCGATGATACTTTCCAGGTAGGGAGTCTCGTCTTTGCAAAGGCCAGAAATATGAGAGAATATGGTGCATGGAAAGAAACGGGAATCGTTCAGCCTAAGCAAGTTCGGAGAGTGCAAGGAATGTACCTGGGCTATGAGTGGGGGAGCAAGAGACGACACCAGAGAGGTGGATAGGAGCCAACTCTGCTATCCAAAAGAAGGGGTGTGCCTTATCCCTCAATATAACAGGACACCATTGAAGGGTTTAAGCAGGCATATGATATGATTAAATTTATCTTCTAGGGTGTTCCCTCTAACAGCAGTGTAGAGGGGTTGAGAGAAAGGAGTGTCAGTAAGGGAGGTGACTTGACTGCCATCCTGACACAGGTGGGAGACATTGAGGCAATGACCGTGGGGCTAGAGAAGGGGGTGGATAGGTTGGAGGGGGAGTTGGCAGATAGAATCAAGATGGTGAGCTCCAGTGAGATGAGTGGGATACCACTGTGACTCGTAGGTTTCTGGCTCAAAAGCCCAGAAATGGCGGTACCACTGCTGGGGACTTTTCTATGAGGGGAATACTAGAGAAGGGCAGGCTTGGGACTCAGGGGTACCCAGGATTAAAAGTATTGAATGGGACTCAACGGCCAGTACCTAGAAGTAGCTACACAAGTGGCTACAGAAGATCTCAGGAGAGAAGTATAGCTGGGCTGGGGTGTCAGCGACGGGGAAAAGTATTGGAATTGTATCAAGAACAAAATGAGTAAACTGGATATTTACGGAACAAGGATCTAGAGGTCGGAGAAGGGTTTAGAAAGGAAGATGGGATGTGAAAGGCAAGAGCTGTCCAAATTGTAAGCTTCCTGCAGTTGTTCTGAGGGTCGCCTCATACGCCCACACTGTGGCTTGCTGACTAGTCCGACTAAGACGTTGCAACTCTTTCCTGAGAATGTGGGTTTGCTCTCTGGTGCACTTCAGGCATCTCATATTTCTGGATGGGTTGTTTCCACAGGGCTCCGCCATTCAGGCAAAGCTCCAGTATCTTCGAATTCTGAATGAACTTCCGACCTTCACAGGCGTTTTGTTCAACACTGTGGGCCTGGTCAGTGAGGGCAGTGTTGGGGCGGGGGGCAGTCCTTTGTGGGTGTTTGTCCTTGGGTTTGGGAGGGCAGGAGGGACTCCATTACAGCTTTAGGGTGGCTTTCTCGGCCAGCATTTTTCTGGAGGCTTCCATTCCTCTTTCCCCTTCTTCTCCCTCACCCAGCCCATGGTGCTCTGGTCTGCTTCTGGTAAAATGGTAAAGGAGGCAACATTTGTTTTCAGTCCCCCTTCCCCTATTTCAAGGGTCAGCAAACTTTTTCCCCTCAAGGCCCAGGTGGTAAACATGTTAGGCTTTGCAGGCGGGCCACGCAGATCTCTGTTTCAACCACTCAACCCTACCATTGTCACACGCAGGCAGCTGGAGACAATGCTTAAACAAATAAGTGTGGCTGTGTTCCAATATCTTTTTATTTATGAACGCCGAAATTTGAATTTCATGTGATTTTCACGTGTCACAAAACATGGTTCTTTTGAATTTTTTCCCAACCATTTACAAATGTTAAAACATTCTTAGTATGTGGGCCTCACAGAAACCTATGGAGGGCCAGAGTTTGTCAACCCTAGCTCTACTTCATTGCCCTTCCCCATACCCCCCCACTGTACACTTCCACCTGGCTGCCCGGGCCTCTCTTGCAGCCATACCCCTTTCTGGTGGGGCCCAGCTGCTCCCCCAAGACTGTGCTCCAGGCATGCTTACCCTAGTGAGCCACGGTGAAAGGAAATGCAAATCATCTTGCTGACTGGATCCAGGTGCTTCTCAGGCTGTGGGCCACACTGACCAAAAGCCGCTTATCAAAGTGTCTAGAACAGATGGAAGAGATTCCTCAGGCTGATGCTAATGACAGGGAATGGGCCTGCAGAGGCTTCAGACTCCATGGCTCCAAAGAACCTGTCAGGCCCACTTAAGGGAATCCAGTCCGTCAGGACAGAGGTAGCCTTTTACATACTGGGATTTGAGGATCAGCAGTGGCACAACCCCTGGCACTGCTGAGATTTTTCTAAGCCATCCCTTTGTCTGGGACTGCTGAAGTACCTTTTACAGGGTAAATATCTTCTTAGGGTGGAAAATAGCCCATTAAGTTCCTAATCAACCTTACCACCTTAGGCTGAGTTACTTTGTCAGTATAGCTTTTGGCACTGGGTGAAAAGTACAAGTTTGAGTGGTATTGGTGAAGGGGTGCAGGTGGTAAAGACCAAACACAGAATACCACCCGTTCAGGCAAAGCACTAGGTGGGGGCCTTGAATGGCCTATAGCAACAAATGGCAAGTCCCTGAGGCTCAAGAGAAAGAGGGTGCTGTGAAGGTACCCAAACCAAGCTCACCTACTTCATGCTTTTGCTAGAGTGAAATCTGCTGCTGCCCACTTCACTCAACCAGCTGCTGAGGCTGTGGTGTCCACTCAGACTGATGATGATGATCCAGGGCACTACTCAGGGAATGGGGTTCCCGGACCAATTTCCCTTGAGGTTGTCTCCCGCCCTGGCATTGAGCCCCAGATGTTTCCAGACCTCTCGACAGATCCAGTTCAATGCCTATTCTCTATTTCCTCCTGCTGCCTCCTCTTCCCACCTCCTCTGCCCTTCCTGCTGTGAATGCCTGCCACACTTGGGTACCAGGATGAGAAGCAGTCGGCCACCACTCTTCTGGTGGGACCCCGTCACGGCATCAGCCATGTTATTGACCTCAAAACCAACCTCACCACTGTGCTGTCCGAGTTCAGCAAGATCAGCAAGATCCAGCTGTTCCGGGAGAACCAGGGCGTGGCCCGGGTGGAGACCAGCATCATGGATGCCAAGGTAATCCGGCTTTAAGGGGATGCTTTTCTCTAGGGAGAGACCTTGGGTCCAGAGGAAGAAGTCAATCTGAGGGAGTTTAAACCTGTTTGAACCAGTGCAAGGGGAGGATTAGAAGTGGGAAATGTCCCATCAACTGGTCTTCAGCAGAGGGCAGGGAAATTGAACAGCATGGAGTTAGCCCTCTGCCATCACTTCCCAATCTTTCTCGTGCCGTAGCATGCATAGAATATCACATTCATGTGGATCATTGGGGTAAATGAACCAGCCCCAGACACTTCAGCCACCCCAGGCCCCACCTGGCTGCCACCCCACAGGGGCCAAAGTGATATGAACGCACCAGTTGGGGACCCCTGCCCACCATAGGCATGCACGCTTGGAATCATGGAGATGAGGATCAAGGGGCCTGGGATGATGGGGAACTGGCAGAACCTAGTCCCCATTTTACTCCTCCGATTCAGCTATTCCCGAACCTTAGAACCTTTGCCCTAGATTGGCTCCTTCAGACTGGCAAGCAGCTGTCACCTGTGCAGAGTCTGGCAGCCATGATCAGCCACCCCCTCCACCACTCTCCTGTTTGAATAGTTACTAGTGGGGGCGGGGAGTGGGGGTGGCTGGGAGGCTGGCCTGCCAACTGGCAGAGGCTGTTTGAGGAGGTACAACTTTCCTTTCTTAAAGGATTTCCCACGGGGAGATATTGTTAGCAGATTAAGAGGTGGAATGTTTGCTGTTTCTAGAAGAGCAAATTATTTACTTTATTTTTGTCTTTGTGAAGCCCAGAGAGTTTTAATATGTTAATCTTTCCACCAGTGAGTCACAGGATTCCCATTGGCTTAGGAACATGCTCAGAGCTGATGCTTAATTGGCTTGTGGCCACTTCCTTAACCAATGATCGCTGCCCTACTCAGATGTTGTTGGGTAAAAAGCCAAAAGGACGGGTAGGGAAGGGAGAGGAAGGTCAAGATGCAGGGGAGCTGTGGCTTCTTGCAAAATGAAGTTTAAAACAGAGATACAGCTCTCCAACTAAGTCACTTTCTATGCCTACAAGTGATTTTCAACATTGGCTGCACAATAGAATTTCCTTGAGAGCTTTTAAAATACACAGAGGCCTGGCTCCTCCTCCCAAAGAATGTGATTAAATCGACTGAAGTGGGGATCCTGAGCATCGGGATTTCTTTCTCAGTTCCGCAGGTGATTCTGTAGTAAGCCAGGTTTGAAAACCACTCATCTCTCAGACCAGACATCTGGGAGAGGGGTGAGTAAGGAGCACCATCCTCATTTTTGAGGCGCAGTCTAGCCATAGTTATGGGCACGAATACTGCTGTGGAGGGGCTACACTCTTATTGTGGAAACTAGACTCACAAAGACATGTGACCGACCTCAATAACACATCAGGGCATGCATGGAGCTCTGGGATCAGACCAGAACCAAATCCCAGCAATGCCACTTCCTAGCTGTGTGGCCTTGAAAAAGTGTCTTAAGGTCTCCGACACTGATTTCAACTGCAAAATGTAGTGCCTCACTCAAAAGGTTGTTTTCCAGGGTTAAATGAGAAAATCTATGTAAAATGTGTTTGCGCACTATCTGACACTTAGTAAGTACTAAAAAATTGAGAGCTATTATATCTTTAAAAGCAAAACAGCAATGAAGAAAAGTGAATATGAAGTAAATTTTGTAGGTAAATCTGGTATAGAATATGGAACAAAAGGACAGGAAGGGGTTAACCAGAACTGGCTTCCCACAAGAGTCTTTTAATCTGGATCCTGAAGTGGTAGGCACAGATTAGCAGAGAGAAGTGGGATGTGTTCACAGGCAGAGAACAAGCATGGAAGAAAGCAAACCATATGTGCAGGCTGATAAACATCATTTGCCTGACTGGAGGGAAAAATGAGGAAGGGGCTTGGAGAGACTGGGGGTGGGCGAAGCAAACTAGTTGAAAGTTTCAAAGGCTGGTCCAAGAGGTTAAGGTTCAGTGTGATAGAATAGTGGGAATCCGCTGAAGGCCTGTCAGGACAGCAATGACAGAAGGAAAGCTAACTTGGACCCGTGTGCAAGGTGGATGGAGCAAGACTACTGGGAAGCCAGGGAGATTAGTGAGAGGAGCATGGTGCTGGTGCAGGAGTGAATTGATAAGGCAGGGCCTGAGCCAGAGAGACAGCAGTGGTGACGAAAGAGTCAGAGTGAATGTGAAGTGTGTGGGGGAATCATTGAATGTGCACGCCATGTCCCCACACACATCCCCCTTGCACGTACAAAGCACATGTCTTGCCATACCTAAGCCTTGTGGGCTGCTGCCTGTTTCCCGAGTGCACTGAAGAACAGTGCTATGCACACAACACTCAGAGGTTCGCCTCTCGGGTGCGTAGAGAGGTGAGAGACTACAGTATGGAATAAATGGGAGATCATATTGGTGATGGGGAAGGGGAGGGCAAGAGGAAAGCTGCACTTCACTGAGTAGGAAACAGCAATTTGGTTATGTGGATGACGCCCCCATCCAGTGGTGGATAGTTCAGGTCTGCCTTACTTGAAGCAGCCGATTAAATGTATGTGAAAAACCACAGTGGTTGTCCACTTTATACTTCAGTGTTTCTACCTGTGAAGAGATTTCTCATTGTGGTGGGCAGAATCATGCCCACCACTGGTCCAAAGATGCCTATGTCCTACTCTCTAGATCCTGTTAATATGGTGTTATATGGCAAGAGGAAATTAAAGTTGCAGGTGGAATTACAATTACAAATCATCTGATCTTAAAATAGGGAGATTAACCTGGATGATCCAGGTGGGCTCATGTAATCACAAGGGTCCTTATAAGTGGAGGAGGGAGGCAGAAAGAAGGTCAATATATCATGTGAGAAGGACTCAGCCTTGAAGATGGAGGAAGGGGCCACGAGCCAAGGTATGCAGCAGCCTGCGGAAGCTCAAAAGGCAAGAAAATTCATTCTCCCCTAGAGCAAAAGCCCCAGAAGGCACACAGCACTGCATCCCCTTGATTTTTAACCCCACTGGGCCGGTGAGAGACTCATATCAGAATTCAGACCTCCAGAACTGTAAGAAAATAAATATGTATTGTTTAAGCCACTGAGTTTGTGGTAATTTGTTGCAAAAGTAACCAAAAACTAATGTATCATCAGATTTGGTCAAGCAGGAAGCTCTCATACACCACCTTAAGATATGACTTGATAAGTGTTCTGCTCATACCCAAATTTTGTTATGCGAAATCAGATTCATCTGTAATCGGGTGCTTGCTAGTTCTAAGTCAGTACCTTATGAAGCGGATAGGGAGATATTCAGCAGAGGCAGGATCAATGATACAGCAGTGGGAAGAAAAGAGAAAGATTATGGGGAAAAAAAGATGTAGATTCCCATTTGAGGTGGGAGAGACAAAGATGGGGGTGGGGAGCTTGTCTCCTGCCCTCAAGCTTACCAGCTTGTAGGAGAGAAAGAAGTAGATGAATATGTTGCATACCAAAGGAGGAACCATAGGAGAGGTACCAGTCATGAGTACAGAGGAGAGCAAAATTAATTCTGACTAGGGTTAAAGGAAGCTTCCTGGAGGCATTTTATGTTAGTAGTGTCTGTGGTTACTGTGCAATGCCTTTCTCTAATAGATGTGAACAATCGAAGGGATGGATTGTGGAGGACGGGGTCTGGGATACTCCCTACAAGAGAATGGCTTCCTGGGCTTGGAGGGATTCTATCTTTAGTGTCAGTGACAAACTCCACCCAGAGGAGTTGACAAATGCTACAAAATCAGGACTTCAGAGATCTGGTCGTTAAATGCTTACTGGCAAGCTGCTGCATAGGGAACATTAAAAAAAGACGAAATTTCCCTAACAAGGAACATAGAATTTAGAAAGCAGATTTGGCCCATTTCCCCCAAGATATGCCACTTCGATCTGGGAATATTCTAGAAGGATTCAGCAAAACTAAGATTATTCACTTAAAACAGTAGCTCTCAGCTCTGACTGCACATTAGTATGGAGATTTAAAAACCACAGCCTGCCTGGCCTTTCCTCTCAGACCATTTACACCAGAGTGTGAGGGGGTGAGACTGGAGTAGACAAGTTTTTCATTTCTCAGGGGATTCTAATAATGTACTGGGCCTACGAACCACTGCCTTAAAGTGATATTCTGCCCTGCCCCCTAATTAGGCCCAAGCAGTCTTTCCCAATGCTGTGGAGGCTTGCACCCTTGCTCCTGAAGACCCCTGGATTTCTATCTTTTTCTTGTTTTTAGGGATGTATAGAATGAGCTGAGACGACCCTAGGGCCCCTCCATTCCCTAGTTGTCATCCCAAAGTGTGGGGTGCCTTCAAACTCCCAGAACACTCTGGGGAGGAGGTGGACTGGCGTGTGTCAAATTGATCCTGTTGTCCCTACTTAGGGCTAGCTGTGCTTCCAACTCCATTCTCCTTTTCCATGTGAAGATGGCCTGAGCGTATTCACAGTTTTCCCTCAGCTTACTTGCTCTTAGAGGAGAGAACATGTGGTAATATTCAAATATCTGTTTTCCAAGAGACACCAGTCTGGTGCTGCAACACCACTGGGTCATTACCATACCCCATTACCACAGAAGCACACGGAGGGGGGAGAAACCATCATGGGAATGTCCCAAGGGATCTCTTGTGGCCCAGTGTGTCTCCTATTTTCGTGTTTGAGTTTTATTGCTCTAGTGCTTTCTGTAGGGACAAGCATTACATTAGACGTCATGATCATTAAAATCCTATTTAAAATAAAATGTTTTTGAAGATTTCTAAGAAAACCTATCCAACCTCTTTGCTTGCCTGCCTCTGATTTGATTTTTACCCCTGCTGGGAAAAAGCACATCTGTGCTCCTTTTGCAAGCTGTATTTGGCCCGTGCTGGGGCCCAATTAGTTGACTGTGTGGGGGGTGCAAAGGAAAAGCTCCTGTGTGCTGTGCTGAGCCAGCTGGGGTTATCATTGGCCCTCTCTGTGCACAGGATTTTGCTTCTGTGCTGCTTTATTACTGACCTCAGGCCATATTTGGGTAAGAATAAAAGGGGAAACTGAGTGAATGCAGACATTAGTCACTCAACCTCCAAACCATACATTCACCAGCCGAACAGCCAGGCAGGCAGCTCTAACCAACAGATCAGAATGTCAGGCTGTTGGACGTTCTGCCTGTCCTGCAGCCAGCTTTTCATCCAGGACATCAGACAGTCAGACTGCCCTGCAGCCAGCTAGTCCAGCCATCTGTCCATCAGCCAGACAGCCAGTCACCCTGTACTTTGATCAAATGGTCCCTCATTGTATTTGTCAGCCAACACCATTCCCTCGAAGCTCTCTCTAGTTTCAGAAACCAAATGAGTCACCCATGCACACATTTCACAACCACCACCCACATTCCAGTTAAGGACAATCTATGTTTTGATGACTCTACGTTTTATTCTAGACTAGATTACAAGCTCCATGAGAGCAGGAGCTGTGTTGGCCGTGTTCTGGGGTTAATGCATGCCTCTCTCAGTGAGTGAGCTATCCAGCAGCTACCTCGCAAGTGTGTGGCAGCTTGCTGAGTGGACAGAGTGGGGTGCAGGGACATTTGAGCCAGAGGGAAGAGCATAGGTTAGGGTATGGCAGGATAGAGAACATAATATCTCTGGCAGAATGGGGATGATGTGTCATTGCTGGAGCATAAGGCAAGGGGCAGTGTTTGGAGGAGGCAGAGCTAGCAGGAGATATGGTTGGGACAGAAGATTGGGTCCAGGTCCTGAAGGGCTTTGTGTGATATTGGAAGGCAGTTGGGTTTGAGGTGATGAGCTATTGAAGATATTTCATGACAGGAAAAGTCGTGTTTTAGAAAGGTCCTTTGGTAGCAAGATGGAGATGAAGTGAGTTGAAACTGGAGGCATGGAGACCAATCAGGAGGCTACTGGAGGTGCTGAGGTTAGTGTGTCCCCTCCTTTTCTTTATCATAAGCAAATGCCACAATTTGTATATCAAAAAGGAGGCAGCTTGTAAGCAGAGGCAACAGGACACAGCAGCTGAGGTACTCAGTGTCTCAGGACACTTGTCACCCATTCACATACACCCAAGAAGTTTTGGTCTTGGAGGAAGATGATGAGGTCCTGAGATAAAGCAATGGCAGCCGGGACCACTATGATATCTATGAAAGCTCCTGAGGCAAGCCTGGCACAGCTCGGGCCCTCATGGTGGTGGCAGCTATCCACGCACAGACCTACAGGTATCCTCCTGCCGTTAGTGACAGAAGGTGAGGCAGAAAGGGGTATCTGACTCTCCCCCCATTCCATTCCCCTTCTGTTCCTACTTTGTTATACACAAGTTTGACCATTCCGTTGTGACAGAAGCACCCATTAACTGGAGGTGTAAATACCTCCTCTGCCCCATCCTAATGATGACCAAAGGTGGCATCTCATCCTCGCTCCCTTTCTCACTCGGGTACGGAGGTTCCTGGTCTTCCTCATGGTATGGTGTGAGCGCCATAGGGCATCGCTAGCTCATGGCCTGTGGGGCAGAATCCAGATGCCTTACAAAGACAGGCAGTGTGATTGCATATACAGTAATTGTTTGGGTTTTTTTTTTTTTTTGCATATACAGTAACTATTAAACGATTATTCAAGACAGGACTTGATCCAGCTCCAGATTGTGTGCTATAGACACAGCACGGTATGAGTTCTGAAATAGGAAAAGAGTTCAAGAGGGAATTAGAGTGAAGATTATGGAATCCCCAGCAGAGAGGTGAAAGTCGATGCCTTAGCAGAGAAGAACCTGGGGTTGAGGACAGAGCCCGGAGCATGTATGGGGGTGGGGGGGAAGTTGTGCAGGAGGAGCCTGTGAAAGGAAGATGGAGATGGTGAGAGCTTACAGAACCAGATCACAGGGTCACCTCACAGAAACAGAAGCCAAGAGAAAAATTTCCGGAGAGGAGGGGGATTACTGTTGGCAAGTGAAACAAGCTGAGAGGCGTGAAAAAGGATATAAACTATTGTATTTAGCTCACAAGAGACTTCACTTCTGGATCAGATGGCAAAGTCTGGGGTCTGAAACTTGATCCCATACCTGTTTCTGTACATAAAATTTTAATCGAATACCATCATATCCATGCATTTAGCTTCCAGGTTAATCTATGACTGACTTTACCCTATGTGGCCTAGTTGTAACAGTCTTTATGACGCACGGGCCTAAAATATTTACTATCGAGCCCTTTACTAAAAATGATTGTCCATCTCTGATCTATATGAACTACAAACTATTCAACTCAAGTATTATGTTGGGGTTTGGGGAGATAGCAAAGGAAACTGGGGCACCTTTAGCTAAAAGCTGAGTTGGTTTGGATTTAGAATTGTTCCCAAGGTAACCATCCAGCCATAGAACGCTGATAGAATTGGTGGCAAGTTCAATCAGATCTTCACGATGTCCCTTCCTTTTACTGCCCTAGCCTCCTCTCAGCTGCACCATGAAGTAGCTTCCTCACTGCTCGGAGAAGGACTCACTCCCTCCTCTTCATTCTCTCAGCTCTTCATGCCTGGTCTGAGAACCCCAAAACGGCAAGGTGACCCTCAGTTCCAGGGCTCCCCATTCAGCCAGTCTTCACTGAACTCTATCTGAAGGCTGCTTCTATCCCTGGGAGGAGGCTCCCATTGATGACTTTAGTGACCAACACTTATCTTCAAGCTATGCTTTTATTTTGTTTGTTTCTTTTTTATTTTTTTTTTAAGATTTTCTTTATGCATACAGAACTGGGGTGCAGGCCAGAGGTGCAGGGGGTGAGAGGATTCACCAGAGACAGAGTGGGGAACAGAACAGGCAGACTGACTGAAATACACTGCTGAGGGGAGCAGCAGGCAAGTCAGGAGAGGTCTGCTGTGCCATGGGGGTAGCTCCCTGGCTGACCGGGGATTGAACTCATGCTGCGGTGGCTGCGGATAGCTTCATAGGTTGAGTCTTAACCCCTTGCGCCACCAGGGAGGCCCTGTTTGTTTGTTTCTTAAAAACCTCAGTAGTATTTATTTATTGAGGTAACATTGGCTTCAACACTCTATGATCTAGGGGAATAGGTTTATACTTCCTCAGATGTATGTATGTTACCATACCACACCCACCACCAAGGCACCCACAGCCTTTACCATAACCAATGCCCCCCACTCCGCCTTGGTACAAACATTCACCTTCCCCTCCCTTCTAGTATAAACCACACTTTTAAAAATATAGTACAGACACTGAGAAGGTTTCCTCAAAATGTGCTAATTTTTTCCCCCATATTTTAGTTCCAAGTCTCTGAAGTTTGGTCAATCAGGTAACCCCAGGATAAATTTGATTTAGGGTTAGGAACACAAGTCAATAGAGTATGCTAGTACTTCCCAAAATTGGTTTTTAAAAATGAGAGTCCCACTACTGTGAGATATTCTATATGAAAATAGACTTTTTTTGGTCAAATATTTTGGAAAAGTTGGAATACTAAAGCCGCCCTCTTAGATTTTCACAGTGCACGTTTGTATATGAAAAGGTCTGTGCGTTCCCACAAGTGCAAATTGCTGCAAGCTTTGTTTAACCCATTGCTTCACACATGTATCTGGCCAAGGAACTCTTAAAGAGCACCAATGAATGCCACATGGACACTTGAGGAAATAGAGGAAAGAGAGGGAGCAAGAGGCCTGAGCAGGGCCACAGACCAGAAAGATCAACCCAGAATTCTGTTTGATTGCATGTGTCACCCGTGTCTGGGGAGCTGTTCTGGATGTTGTGAGGAGTTATGGAAATGAGCAGGAGATAGTTTGTATGCTCCAGGCACTCCTCAAGGGCATTCCCTAGTTTAGCCTAAATTTTGGGGTTCAACCAGCTGGCCCCTACACCTGCTGAAACCTGACAAACACAAACACAGCCACATAGCAGTCAAGTGATGTTAGGTAATTTTAGACTTTTTCAGTAAAGATGGTTCATTAAATCTGTAATTAAAGGTTGATTTAGTTTTGATACCTGGGTAAGAGTTTACTATAAATAAATTCTCAAATCAGAAGGAAATTCCTTGTCAGGCCACGTGCCTATGTTTGGTTTAGAAGAGTAACTCCTTTACTATGCAAGTCATCTTTTCACTTTCACCCTCCTGGAAATGCACCTGCTTCCCTCCTTCCTGTGTCCTCATGTTTCTTCCCATCCCCTCCAGCCTCTGGTGCTGTTGATGGAGTGGCCCGAAGCCACCAACTTTGCCTGCCTGATTGCTGGGTACTGCCGCCTCCTGCTGGATTCCAGGAAGATGGTCTTCTCCAGGCCCACCAGCCAGCCTCTTCCACCTCCAATGATCAAGGCAGGTAGGGCTCAGCCTCGGTTTTTGGTGTGTCAGAGGCCCTTTAGAGCCTGGAGACTTGGAGGGAGGAACTCTGCTGCTTTAGTCCTCATCCCCTTCTTCCAGGGCCTAGTTTACCAGGAGCTGGTGCTAGACCACAACAAAACTTACCTGTCCAAACCCGTGGGAAAGGCAGCAGGCCTTCAGATGGGCCTGTCCCACAGAGGAGACCTGTGACAACACATTGTGATTGAGTCAGTGAACAAATGAAAGATGAAAATAAAAATAGCAAGCAAGTAATAGAATAGAACCAATTAAAGGATCACATTGGCTCTAAGGTAAGACTTTAGAGGTACATTGATCTAGGAGAGATGCAAGTGTGTTCAGACTTAGTTGAAGTGGAGTTGAAAATAAACACAAAACCTTTCTTTCATATATCTTCAGTAAGAGGCTGTGGAAGGCTGGGGCAGGAAAGGCCATGCAGGCCCAGAGTACAGTCCAATAGGAGGCTTAGAGATAGGAGGGGGCCTTCACTAAGGACAAAGTCAAATGTTGCCCCCAAACAGAAGGCTTCCCAGTTAGGCAACTCCCTGCAGCCACCCATTGGCTCTGTCCTGGTGATGACACAAACAGGGCCTTGGGAGAGCCATCCCAGTCCATTTACTGCTGCCTCGAACCAAAGTGAGAGAACAAGGGGGAGATCCCAGGGGTACTCCCCATATTAGGCATAAAGCTTAGGGACACACAAGTGCTCTCCCGCCCGCCCCATGCTGTGACTCCAATCATCATGGGCAGGGCTGAGAACACCCAGTAGCTGCCTTGTTCTATGCTGAAGACTCCGTGCACTTGCCTCGCCACTTGACTATTTCTTCTCTTCTCAAGACTATCTGGGATTGCAACATGGTCACACCTGATCTAGATGAAGAAGTTCTAGAATAGGGACACTACTGATGACCCAACTCCTACAGGACCCTGTGCCCTCATCCACCACCCTCTTAACTTCTTTGTCTGTTTATCACCAGTATCATGTTGATCTCTCACCACATTGTGCACAGGAATTAGAAGGAATCCACCAAACACAGATTTGGGAAAGCATTAGTGGCCCTAAGTCACATGATGGGGGCCCCACAGAGAGAAGCAAAGGAACTGACCACGAATAAGGATCCAGGGGGGCCGAGCCATCCTATGTCTCCAGGTGAAGGGCTCCAAAGTGTGCTGTCAAACCAATGTGTAGCCAGATCATGGCAAAGCAGCATTAGCATGGCCAGGGTCACCTCTCTGTGATCATACCCAAGTAAATTATACCTCTTACTGAGCAGGATACAGAGGGAGGGAGGGAAAGAGGAAGGTAGAGAGAAGAGCCAGAAACCAGCCCAGGACCAGATGTGGAAGTGAGGGTCATGGGGTGGGGGCAGGGCATCCACTTTCAGAAGACTCTGGGGAAGTGGCACTGTAGTCCATCCTTACTGCCAAAGGGTTTCTTTCATTCCTTCAGCACCCTGGCCAGTGCTGTCCTTAAGTATCCCCCTTGCTGTGGGGCTGGTGTACCAACTGAGGGAGGAAACAGGTGTGTCCTGTCTGTCTCACTGAACACATTGCATGTTGCATCTCTGTCACTTTTCCAAAGGCAAGTCAATTTCATTAGATTCACTTGAAAAGGAAGGTGGCTTGTATAAATGCTGAGCTTGATTTAGAGCCCCTCCCTGATTCCTGAGAGCCCCCTTAGCCTGCAGTGTTCGGGGCTCAGACCGCCTCTAGCACCGGCCCTCTCTGTCCATACAAAAACCAAATGGACCACCGTTGTTTCCCCACTCTTCGTAATGCTTCACCTCCGCAGGGGCTTCAGTCCATGCCTGTGCCCAGGACCTTTTGGGCTATTGGATGCAAAGTCAATAGCAGCCACGGAGTGTCCTTGCCAGGTGGGACAGGGTGAGCCTCACCGCTCTGCCTCCCAAGGGTTGGTGTGCACATCTTATCCCGCAGCCCCAAGGAAAGGAAAGGGGGGCCGTTAGCAGCACCCACAGAGCTCTCCACCCAAGTTACAGTACAGGGCCACCAGTTTCTGGTACAAAGTTGAAATCTGTTTCCTCTATCAGCCCCAATTTTCATCCCAGAACAGAAGTCCCGCTGCTGAGCAGGCATCCTGCCAATCTCATCTAGGCTTTTCCCTCAGTGGCCAAAGCTCCGGCCCACACAGGGCGTGATCTCTGGCCCACTCTCTGTTCTTGTTCCACAGCAGCTTCTGGCTGCCAGCTAGCCCAGCTCGATGCTCAGCCAACTGGGCCCACAGGATGTTGTTATACCAGTAACTGGAAAGGAGAAAGCTTCACCTCTTCTTTAAGATCCAGAAAAATGGAAAATGACGTCGTGGAAGGGAAGGGATGACCTCTTAGGCTTTATCAGTAGTTTCCTCAAGTAGTTATTTTGCTCATTCGCTCAATGGTTTTTTTTAAAAAAAGATTTATTTATTTATGCATACAAAAGCTGGGATGTAGGCCAGAGGGGTGGGGTGGGGGGGGTGAGAGGATTCACCAGAGACAGAGCAGGGAACAGAACAGGCAGACTGACTGAAAACACTGCTGAAGGGAGCAGTGGGTGACACAGGAGAGGTCCGCTGTGCCATGTGGGTAGCTACCAGGCCGGCCAGGGATCAAACTTGTGCTGCAGAGGCTGTGGATAGCTTCACAGAGCTGTGTTTAAGCCCTTGCGCCAGCAGGGAGGCCCCTTTCAATGACTGTTTCTCAAGTACTCGTTATGGGCCGGGCACTGCGGATAGAGCCATGAATAACAGACCTGGTCCTTGCCTTCATAGAGCTTACACTCTGGGCCGGTGGGAGGCGGGGGCGGTACAGCAGACAACTAAAGGGGTAATACCAGTGCAGTAATTACCTTTGCATTCATAGAGGGGATATTCAGCTGACACAACAAACAGCACCAGGCTAGAGAACACAGCTTAGGGAAAGACTGAGACAAAAGCCAGTTTTCCGTCTGTACTAAGTTGGTGGGAAATCCAGAGGCAACTGCCATCTCTCTCCATCCTTGAGCTCCCTGTATCCTGGAGGAATACAGGAAAAAAGGCTTTGGGAGCCCTAACTGGGGCCACAGTTGGAGGAACTCACTCTACATTCTCTAACGTGGTAAAAAACAGTTTGGTCTAATGAACTGAATATTCATGTTAATCGCTTATATATATATATATATATATATATATATATATATATATATATATATCCCATACATGGCTTACCAATTTTCATGTAGTTAAAACTCAGCAACATGTACAGAGTACTAAAGCTAGACGGAACCTAACAGTCTCTTTTTGTTGATGATTCAGAAAGAACATGAGCTTCTTGAATGGCCTCTAGGTCTTCATTAGGACTAGTAATGATCATCGGACTGTAGAATACAGCAAGGCCAAGTGATAGAAATAGCTGCTTGAATCCGTGTTGTGCTGACTCTGTGTATATATATACATACACACACACACACACACACACATATATATACACACACTCGTGTAAATATTTATATATGTGTATATATGTATGTGTATATACATGTATATATATATACATATTGTATATTATATATGTCATATATATGTGAACTGCATTTATTTTGGAACATAGTTCCAGTTGGATCACCATCCTGTTCTTTGCAAGCATTTTTTTAAAGTCAATCTTCTGAGTGGCTGAGTACAGAGGGATAGCTCTCCCTGGGGTGAGCTGATAAGCAATTTATAGCAGATTTGCAATCTGGGAGACGTGCTGTCCCAGCCATCAACTGACCGCACCTGGTGCTGCTGGCACTTCCAACCTTCAGGTTGGAGGGGATTTGGCTTTTCCAGGTACATTTTCTCTTCTGCACATCCCCGTGCTGCTCCTCTGATCTGGAAATCACAACACGAGTGGTAGACTATACATTACCTGTGCCTTGACAAGTCTGGTTGAGAGGCATTTCCACCTTGCAGGGAGGGAAGCCACTGTTAGACCTGGCCCTAGTCTGTGACGACTCACCATCTGCTTGTTGGACATGCCCCTGGGAGCCACCTCTGATGGCAATTTATTGCCAGGCTGATTGCACTTATTGTTCAGCTGTCTCGTAGGTAGTTAGTACCTGATGCATGGCCCAGACCTGCGGACAATGCCTGAGACTAGAGGCCTCTTCAACAGATAGTTCGCACTCCCAGTTCAGTGTTCCGCTAGACCACCTCTTCCCTGAGTCTCCAAGAGCCATACAAACTCTTCTGCAGCTGAGCTAGAGTTCACACATACAGCCTCTGAGGCCTGAATTGGACCCACTCAATAAGGTATGGTCACTTTATATTTAGAGGGGCAACATGGTCTATGGAAAACTCGAGGGCTTGGGACCTGAAGTCAGAGAGACGGGGTCCGGTACCTGCTCTGCTGTAGCTATATGATCATGAGCTAGTTCCATAAACTCAGTCTCAGTTTCCTCATCTGTAAACTAAGGATAATAATATAATAGTACCTAGCTCAAGGGATTTGATAAGCTTATATGTGATAAACCCCATATAGTCCTTCCACAGTAAAGTGTACATTTCTGGTCTTTTTATAATGATTGAGAGTTTATCATGGGCCCAGTGTGTTGCTATTATTTTTATAACTAAACAACTTCATTTAGATATAATTTCCAAGCTATAAAATTTGCCCATTTATAGTTACTCAGTGTTGAGTATACTCAACGTATTCACAAAGTTGTGCAATCCTAGCCACAATTTAATTTTAGAACATTTCACCCCTTCTAAAACAAACTCTGCACCCATTAACACTCGTTCCACCATTTCCCTCCCTCCTAACTACCACTCAGCCCTTAACCACTAATCAAATTTCTCCCTCTACAGCTTTGCCTATTCTAGTTATTTTGGATAAATCGATTCATACAATCTGTGGTCGTTTTGTAGCTCGCTTTTTCACTTAGCATAATGTTTTCAAGTGCCATTCATGTTGTGGCATATATCAGGACTTTGTTTCATTCTATTGACTGGTAATATTCCATTGTATGGATAGACTACATTTTGTTTCTCCATTTATCAGTTGATGGACATTAAGGTTATTTCCACCTTTGGGTTATTATGAATAATGATAATATAAATATTCACGTGCAAATTTTTGTCAGGTCATATATTTCCATTTCTCTTCAATATATTCCTAGGAGTGGAATTGTTGGTCAAATGATAACTGTATGTTTAATTTTGAGAACTGCCAGAGGTTTTCCAAAGTGACTGCACCATTTAACAATCCCAATGAGGAGGGTTACAATTTCACCATATCCTCACCAACACTTCTCAGTGTTCACCTTTTCTATGACATCCATTGCTGTAGGTCTTAAGAGATACCTGTTGGTTTCAATTTGCATCATCATGACTGATAATATTGAGCATCGTTTTATATGCTTGTTAGCCCTGTGCATATTTTCTTTGGTAAAATATCTATTCAAATCTTTTGCCCATTTTAACTTGATTATTTGGTCATAAATATGAGGGTTTATTGCTGGATTCTCAATTATTTTCCATTGATATTTATGTTTTATTGGTATGTCAATACCACACTATCTTGATTACTATTGCTTTGTAGTAAGTTTTGAAACTGAGAAATAAATCTTCCTACTTTGTTCTTCCTTTTTATGATTGTTTTCATTATTCTGGTTCCCTTGTGATTCCACATGAAGTTTTTAATTAACTTGTAGATTTCTACAGAGTCAGCTAGGATTTTGAATGGGGACTGTGTTGAATCTGTAGATCAACTTTGGAAGTATTGCCATCTCAACTGTATTAAGTCTACTAAGCCATGAACAGAGAATATATTTCCCTTTATTTAAAACTTTAATTTTTCACAAATGTTTTATAGTTTTAGTGAACAAGTATTATACTTCTATTAAATTTGTAACTAAGTAATTCTTTTTGATGCCATTATAAATAGAATTTTCATTATGATTATTCATTGCTAGTATATAAAAATATAATTTCTTTTTATACTCAGCTTTTATCTTGCAACATTGCTGAGCTTGCTTATTAGTTCTAATAGTTTTTTGGTAGACTCCTTATGATTTTCTATATATAAGATCATGTCATCTGCATAAAAAAGATAGTTTTGCTTCTTCCGTTCCAATTTAGATGCTGTATATTTCATTTTGACTGCTTAATTGTCCTGGTTATAACTTCCAGTTACAGAGTTGAGCAGAAGTGATGAAAACAGAAATCCTGAATGTCTCCTCATCTCAGGGGAAAAGCTTTTAGTATTTCACACTCAACTCTTTCATAAGTAACTTTTATCATGTTGAGAACATTCCCTTTTATTCTAGAGTGCTGATTTTTATCATGAAAAGGTGCTACCTTTTGTCAAATGATTTTTATGTGTTTCCTGAGATACTCATGTTGTCTCTGTCCTCTATTCTGTTAATGTGGTGTAGTGTGTTGATTTTTGGATTTTAAACTAACTTTGTGATCCTACAATAAATCCATCTGGTCATTGCCTATAATTCTTTTTGTAAGTTGCTGGATTGAGATTGCTACTATTTTGTTGAGGAATTTTGTATCTCTGTTCATAAGAAGTATTTGTCTGTAGTTTTCTTGTGATGTCTTCATCTGGCTTTGGTATCAGAGTAATGTTGGCCTCATAGAATGAGAAGTGTTCCCTCCTCTTGATGTTGGAAGGGTTTGTGAAGAATTGGTACACATGCTATATGCTTCTTGGAGCATTTAGCAAATTCATCATTGAAGCCATGTGGGCCAGATTTTCATGGGTGGGGGGCAGGAAGGAGAGGATTTTTCATTACTCATTCAAGTTCTTTTCCTGGTATTGCCTTATTCAGATTTTCTGTCTTCTTGAGTCAGTTTTGTAGTCTCTGTATTTCTGGGAATTTTTTCATTTTCTTTAGGTTATTAAATTTTTGGCATAAACTTATTTATAATATTCTCTTATAATTGATTCTATGTCCGTAGATTTAGTACTGATATCCTTCTTCTGTTCCTGATTTTAGTAAAGTGAATATTCTTTTTTGTTGCTTGGTTTATACAGCTAAATGTCTTTTTTTAATCTTTTCAAACAACCACTGTTAGTTTCATTGATTTTTCTCTACTGTTTTTCTATGCTCTATAGTTTCTTTCTTTCTGCTTGCTTTGAGTTTAGTTTGCTTTCATTTAATGTTTGTGTTTTTTTTTTTAATTTTTTTTTAACTCAAGCAATGACTGGTCTTTTTAAGGACATTTTTAAAAAAGATTTATTTATTTATTTATACATGCACTGGGTACAGTCAGAAGCGCAGGAGGGTGAGAGAATTCACCAGAGCCAGAGCGGGGAGCAGAGCAGGCAGAAGGACCGAAGTACACTGCTGAGGGGAGCAGCGGGAACAGCAGGAGAGGTCTGTGCACTATGTGGTACCCTCCCGGAGGCCAGGGATTGAACTGGTGCTGCAGAGGCTGTGGGCAGCTTCGCAGCCCAGCACTCAACTGCTGCACCACCAGGGGAGTCCCCATTTCATGTTTCTTAAGGTGAAAGATTAGGTTATTGATGTGAAACCTTTCCTCTTTTCGAATGTAGGTGTTTATAGCTATAAATTTCCCTCTAAACACTACTTTAGCTAGATCCCATAGTTTTACTATTCTGTATCTGTATTTTCATTCATCTCAATGTATTTTCCAATGTCCTTTTTGATTTTTTCTTTGACCGACTGGTTATTTGGGAATGTTTTGATTTCTATGTATTTGTGAATTTCCCAAATTTCTTTGTTATTGCTCTCTAATTTAATTCTGTTGTGTTTAAAAATCAATTCTGTATAATTTAATTAATTTTAAGTTTATTGAGGCTTATTTTATGACTCAAAATATGGTCCATCCTGGAGAACGTTCCAGATGTACTTGAGACTAATGCATATTCTGGTGTTGCTAGGTCGCATGTCCAATAGATTTCTGTTAAGTCTAGTTGGTTTACAGTGTTCTTCTGGTTCTCCGTTTCCTTGTTAATCTTCTGCTTAGTTGTTCTGTCCATTGAGAGTGGGGATCGAGGTCTCCAACTATTGCTATTGAACTGTTTCTCTTTTCAGTTCATTTTTTTGCTTCATGCATTTGGGGACTCTGTTGTCCATTACTATGCTTATGCAAAAAGCAGTACTGACACATTAACCCTGTCAAACTGGAATTAGAAAGGTGTTTTGAAGTTTTGTTTCCTAGCATCTTGATCACCATGATGAACATTAAGGAAATGATTAAAAACATGGGCTTTCCAATTCCTCAGACCTGGAGTCAAATCCATCCTACCACCTGTGATATTTGTGACCTTGGGCAAGTCACATAAGCAGCTGGACCTGTTTCTTCCTTAGTAGAATGGGGATAATAATAACACCTACCACATTGGTTTGTTGTGAGGATTCAGTGTGATCATATGTGGTGATCTTCACCTAAGTTAGTGCTTGTTTGTCATCTGTTTATCTGCTGATAGCAAAATGAGCCTGCATTGTCTAAAGTATGTTCTCACAGATAACATGGGGTCCCAAAACAGACTGAGAAAAGCCATTCAGAGATGAAGCATTTGCTACGAATAATTTCCAGATGCACATACCTACCATATAAAAGCTGTTGGCTAATACATTTTTGCCATGCTTCTGAGTAGCAGATTAACTGGCCTTGCATGAATACAGAGAGGTAACATGATTTGAAGAAGTCTAAGCATGCTCCCCGCACCCTCCTCTCACATATGCATATCCCAGCATATCTCCAAGACACTTAACAATATCAGGAATTCTACTAGTATAAGTTTATTCTTTTAGGGTCCCTCTATTGACAGTCCTTTTTGAAATGTGAACTCTTGGGCATTATATGTAGCCTCTTTTATACTTTCCCATTAAAACACTAGTAACTTGATAGATTTAGTTCCTTCTGCTAGGAGAGACCCAATGTAACACACACGCAGCAGAGCAATGTGGAGTAACAAGGCACTGAAAAGGGTGAGAATAAGGGTAGGAGCCAGGGCAGTTCCAAGGGAGACATAAAACACGTAGGCTTACAGCTGACTCTTGACCAGATAGAGCCAAGTAAATATCCAGTTGTGCCCAGATACCAATGTGTTCACCCGCACCCAACACCACCCCATGCCTTTTTCTACTTCAGAGGTGATGAGGCTATCTACTTCTGGCCATTCCATTCTATTCACTCTACTTTAAGGGTCAGTAGTGACATGGCTCATTGACTCCCTTCCCCTAATCTCTAGCGCCAGGTAATGCTCTCTCTCCCTCAGTACCTGCCTTACAACTGTGGGCCAGAAACCATAGGTGCCAAAGGAGCTCAGCCTACTCCTCAACACCAGGGCTCATCTGTTGATTCTCTTTCTGGGTTTAGATTACATGCACAGCGCCCACCGCCCTGTCACTGGGGGCCACCTGGGGAAAAAGGAGAGTAGTTATGTGGGCAGCGTGGGCACCAGCCCCAGGAAATCGAGCCGCTGCACGCCCCCGCCTGCCGACTCTGAGCTTGTCAGCTTTTGCTACCTCCACATGCGTGAACAAAGGAAGGAACAGGAAAGCCGGACAGATGTCAACGAGAACTTAATCTTCTTTGAGGAGACCAGGCCCCGGACCAAATCTGACCCCACGTCCAAAAGCTCTGGCCAAGGTTATGATGTGGTCCCCGATGACTTTGATGTAGCCAGCCTAGACCACGAGCCTTGTGCCAGCAGGGCCCGGTCCTACACCTTGGACAATTCCCTTGGGGCTGAAGCCCTGAATTTCTACTGTGACTCTTGCAAAGCCAAACTCCAGGAGCAGCTGGGCCCTCGCAAAAGTGGGAGGCCTGGCTCCTCTCGTGACAATATGATAGACTTAATGTCCCTCCCACCCCCTGGGAGTGAAGAGGAGGAAGAGGAGGAAGATGAGAGCACTTCTTTGTTGCCTGCAATTGCTGCCCCACCTCCTGGTTTCCGAGACAACAGTTCTGATGAGGATGACCCCAAACGCCGGGCCGTCCAGAGCCAGGAGCAAGGACGCCACCTGCGCGGACTCCTGTATGATGAGATTCCAGTGACACTGATTGACAGTGTGCAGACCCGGACAGTCCGAGATCATGCCCAGGAGCTAGATGATGCCCTGGTGTCTACTCTGCAGGCTCTGGAAGCCCTGGCAGCCTCAGAGGATGGACCCCATCCCCCACCCCCACAGACTGCAGGTAACAGCACATTCCTCCTCTTTCTTGACTCCCCTTGCCTATCTTGGCCAAGCAGGTCCAGCAGGGGACATTGCTTCTTCCCAAGCAGAGGTCAGTCTTGGTGGTATGTCATGACAGCGAATGGCCAGAGGCAGTTTAGGTAGGGTCCGGGGAGCAGTGACACTGTGGCAGGGATCAACTCCTCAGCTTAGCTAGAGCTCTGGCTTTTGCCATTCCATGTCTTGGAAATGTTTTTCAGTTGGACCCCAGGATTGGGGCCATGACAAGCTATGGAGCCAGGCCAGGATGTAGGATCAGAATGATATTGTGGAGATATAGAAGACAGGCAAAGAACATCCAGCATGCACATGACTGGAAGGAAAAACAACCACCTAACTGCCTAGTGACCTGGGATCGGGACCCGAGGGCCATCATTACTCCGGCCTGAGGTCTTCATCCTGCCTACGAGGCAAGGCTCTGCATCAGACACACTTGAGTCCTGGCGTCTTTACTTACCATCAGTGTGATCTTCAGCAAGGCACTTACTCTCTCTGAGCCTCACTTTTGGCACCTTAAATGGGTTTGGTAAGAGCAGTCCCATTACATAGGGTTGTTGTGAAGATTAAGTGAGATCATTCATGCTAAGCACTTAAGCACTGCCTGGCCCATGTAAGGACTCAGTGAGCGGTAGCTGTTATTACTGATTATTTAGTGAGGAAAGCTTACAGCCTGCATACTGTTCCTCTTACAGACACACACGTCCATCTTGTAGACACACAGGTCAGACATGCACCCGTCATCACTCCTACATACCCCTGTACACATGGAAACCTTAAAAAGAAGTCAATGATGCAGAAACAGAAAAGGAGTAGCGAGGAATAGGGGGCTCTGATGAGGCATGTGAGGCAGGGGAAAGTGTGGACAGTGAATGAAGAGATTGGGGTGAGAGGGAGCCTGACTGACTAGGGGGAGCACCAACCTCTTTGATGTGCAGACCCCACACGTTCAGCCTCTGGGGCTGGCACTTTTTCCCAGCGCTTGCTGCTCCCAGGCATGAGGCTGGTGTGGCGGCCAGAGAGAGGAGAAGCTGAGCTAAATGGCCTCAGCTGTGAGGACTGTAGGCCGGCTTGGCCAGATAGAGAGGGACTTCTCTTTGCCAGCCCTCTTCAGGATAATTAACGAAAATATCCTAGTTGTTGAATCTAAAAATAGTGATGATTAGCATGTTGTTTTGCATGTGATTTGCATGTTAATTTGCCATCAAACTACCCAGATCTCCTCTCTGCCTCTTTTGCTTCCCTTTCGAATTCCAGCCCTTCATAACCCTTTCTCCTAGCTTGCCCCTCCCTTCCATCCCAGCCCCTGTCAGCCCTGCAGTCATAGTTTTACCCCTTCCTGTGCAGGTCTGGCTGGTTTTCCCAGGCTTGAAATACTGCTGGCTGACCTTGACCACCGTAGTCTCTATGTATGTCTGGAAATGGACTTGGTCTTAGTAAGTGCAGCCCTGTCTCTGTTCTTCCAGGTCTGATTGTGCTGGCCACAATCACCCCTGAATCATCGTTGGACTCAGGCCATGAAACCAACTCTTCAGAGCTCACAGACATGTCAGAGATGATGTCTGCCATGAAGCAGCACCAGAACACTACTTACTTCCTGGCCCAGCACCTCAACAAGGATAGCCTCCTGGCCCGCAAGGACCTGCCCTTCCGGATCCAGAGCTGCGCAGCCCAGGCTGTTCTCACAGCCCCTTACTCTCTCGGGCGCCCAGATCCCAACCCATCCCTCCAACCAGCAGTCCCAGGCCAAAGTCCTGGCCCCCCTGGCGCTCGGAGGAAGCTGTTGCAGTCAGAGGCTCAGCCACAGAGAGAGCGAACGTACGCCCTGGCGGTGCACCCGGCACTGTCCCCGCAGCTCAGTGAGCAGAAGAACCTGAGCCTGCTGTCCCCAGTTCCTGAGGACAAAGGGCCTGGCCACACTCGTGGAGGCATGGAGATGTCACTGAGGGCGACCACACCATCCCTCAGTGAAGAGCAGGTCTCTGAGCTGAGGGAGAACCTGCCCAAGGAAGTCAGGTTGAGCCCCAAGCTTATCCTGGACCCAAAGGGCAGTGTGACCCCGGCCATCATCTCAGCCGCCCTACAGCAGGTGGTTCACACTAAGAGTCTAGCCACCCCTGGCGGTGCCTTAGGGACACCCCCCAGCAGTGGGGAGAGAAGACTGGAGGCCAGTGTGGGGAGGCCTGAGGTCAGCATGGGAAGACCAGAAGTTAGCGTGATGAGTGGCAGTACTAAGAATCTTAAGTTCAAAATGAGCCCTGGTGCTCCAGAGACCTCTAGGAATTCCCAACAGCAGCTGAGCCCAGAGATCTCTTCCTGCTCCAGAGCACCCACAAGCAGCCGGGCTGACAGCCTGCACCTCTCCCCTCAAGAAGACAGGCTGCCTGCCCAAAGTTTCCCCCCCAAAAGCTATCTTGCACGAGCAAGTCGAGAGTCAGTGAGCAAGCAAGCGATAGGGGAGGTGGTAGGCAAGGGTGGGCCAGAGGGTACTAAGCCTGCCCTACATAAGCAGGGCACTGTCTCTAGCCAGGGGGAGAAGGGGCAGCTGGAGATCACGCCCCAAGGCAGCAAGCTTGAGGAGACCAGCCTGGTCCCCCGAGCCAGCTACCCCATGGCTCTGCAGAGCCCCAGCTGCCAGCCACGAGGCCACAGCCCCAGCTGCCAGCCACGAGGCCACAGCCCCAGCTGCCAGCCCCGTGGACACAGCCCCAGCAATCAGTCCCGAGGTCAGAGTCCCAGCTGCCAACCTCGAGGTCAGAGCCCATTGAGGCCTCAGGTCACCAGCCGGCAGGTGAGCACGATGCCCTCCAGGAAGCTTGAAACAACCCTGGATGGAGCCCACTCGGCCTCGGAAGGCCCCACAAAGCCCAAATCATCCCGAGGGCCTTTCCGACTTCGCAATTTGTTCTCTGCCACTTTCCCCACCCGCCAGAAGAAGGAGACCGATGAGCGGCAGGCACA
Source organism: Talpa europaea (assembly GCF_964194135.1). Taxonomy (NCBI): domain Eukaryota; kingdom Metazoa; phylum Chordata; class Mammalia; order Eulipotyphla; family Talpidae; genus Talpa; species Talpa europaea. The sequence goes on from NC_140081.1 coordinate 66,661,275, forward strand.
GCTACAGAAGGTAAAGCAGTATGAACTGGAGTTCCTGGAGGAACTTCTAAAGCCTCCAAGCCAGGGGGAACTGCCAAGCACCGAGTACCTGCAACCCCCAGCACCTGGCCGCTGTGGCTGCCAGCTCCGCAGCAGCCCCGTGCAACAGGGGCCTGGCATGTCCCGCGAGCAGAGGCGCAGCTGTGATTGCAAGCGTATCTGCCGGGGGGGCCGCCCTCAGGCCCCCCAGACGCCAGTGCCCAGTCTCCGGGGGCGGGAGAAGGACAGGGTTCCCCCTACCCAGAGGCAGCCAGAGGCTGGCCCAGCCTTGAGCCTCAGCAGCCCCATCAATGTCAGGCGCATCCGCTCCACCAGCCTGGAATCCCGAGAGTGTCGATCGGACCCTGAGAGTGGTATATCATGCCTGACCACGTGTGCCTCGGGGGGCGAGTGTCTGGGAGCTCCCAACTACAGGAAACTGATGCGCCGCTACAGTATCGGTGAGCTGGACCAGGGTGACAGGGCCTCGCTGACCTCGGATGTCTACCCACACCCACCCCTGGGCATGCTGCCCCGGGAGGCCAAGGAGGTAGAGGCGGGCCTCCCCCTAGGCTTGGGTACCAAAAGCAAGTCTCCGGAGTCACCCACCCTAGGAGATCCCTCCTATGTCCAGGTTGCCCCTGAGACCAAAGGCCCCAGACCAATGGCTGTGTTCTCACTGCCGGAAGAGGTGTACCGGAAGCCCGCCGAGCTGGACGACGAGAGCGAGAGCAGCAAGTGCTGTTCCATCCGCTATTGCTTCTACTACCGCAAGTGCGACATGGCTGACGATGCCAGCGACGGCAAGGACGAGCTCTCCTACTCCATCCCCATGAAGATTCTGCCTGGCATGAAGCTGGATGAGCAGGTAGTGCCTGTGGTGAGCAGGACCCTGCAGGTACTGGACGCCGCCACCTGCAGCAGCAGCAGCCCCGAGGCGGCCCGCACCCAGGAGATTGACCTGCGGGCATCCACCTTTGAGGGGAGCCTGGCAAAGATCAATGCCCTGCGGGCCCACGCCTATGGCCTGCCCGATGGCTTCCTGGCCGCCCGACTGGATACCAACGAGCTGCTGACAGTCCTGCGGCAGTGTGTGGCTAGCCCCGAGGCCCGTGCCCCCAAGCCCTATGTCTCCCAGATCTCTGAGTACAAGCTTGAACTGGCTCTCAAATTCAAGGAGCTCCGGGCCTCTTGCCGCCGCGTGGCCAACGTGGACAAGAGCCCGACTCACATGCTGGCAGCCATCACAGGCAGCTTCCAGGTGCTGAGCAGCCTCATTGAGACCTTCGTGCGGCTGGTGTTCATCGTGCGCTCCGAGGCCCAGCGCCAAGAGCTGCTGGCCAAGGTAGAAGAGGTGGTGAGGAACTACACCTTCCTGCTGCGCGCAGCCGAGGAGTCTACTGCCCGGAACCTTAACCAGCAGCAGCAGCAGCAGCAGCAGCAGCAGCAGCAGCAGCAGCAGCAGCAGCAGCAGCAGCAGCAGCAGCAGCAGCAGGCAGCAGCTGCTATAGGGGCAGCCCCTGGGCACCCACCAGGCTCCCCAACTTCGGCGACTGTTATGAGCACATTCACCCGCTCCTTAAAAACCCTTATTAAGTAGGGCGTCTGCCCAGGCCTGCCCCCTTCCCCAACACGGCCCCAGGTTTGAGCTTTGTGGTCCTTGCATCTTGTGGTGAGTGTATGTGTCTGCTCGGCCAGTCAGGGTCCGAGAGCCTTCAGTGTCCAGGGAGTGCAGCTCCCTGGGCTGAGGCTGTCCCTGAGGGCTCCAGGCCGCCACCGCCCTGGGTATCCTTGCCCCTTCCCTGGCCTCTGGGCGTCACTGTGAGGGCAAAAGCCCCTTGTCACTACGCCCGCCCCCGAGCTGTATTTTATCCCTTCTTTGGGACTGAGAGGTGACATCAAGCTCACTTCCTGTTCCTTGTGCGGGGATTGGGGAGCTGGGCCTGAAGCAAGCAGGGCCATGGGTCTTGAGCTCCTCCTGGCATCTGCTCCCCTCCAGGGACCAGTGGCAACAGCAGCAGGCCACAGCACCGAGCAGAGGGGAGAGGGCACTCAGCCCAGCTGTGCCCACCCACCCTGGGCTCACCCTCGCCTGTCAGTAGCCACCCCAGAGGGTCTGTGCCCACGTGGTAGGTTTGCAGAAAACGGCCACGCGGGGCTGTCTGTGGCCGGCCCAATAGGCTGGCAGCCTCGGGGGCCCTCACCCCCCAGGCCCGGTAGCTCCACACCAGCCATCCCCAAAGTGCTCTGCCTGTCGCTTGACGGGCAGGGCGGCTCAGTCCACTAGGGAGCAAGTATCTGGGATCATCCCACTTGTCCTGGGTAAGGTACCTGGTGAAAATTTCTGCCCTGGGGAGACTCAGTGCAGACCTCAGAGCCCGCCCGGCCCAGCCCGGCCCAGCGCAGGGCTGTCCCTGCAGGCGTGCGGCTCGTCTCTCAACATCTCTCTACCAGACAGACTGTCCTTAGGAGTTCGACGTAGCTTTGGATCGGGGAAGGGGGGAGGGGGGAGGGGGGAGGGGAGGGGCTGGGGTGTCGACGACTATATCTTAAACTTCTGGAAGCTAGCGTGATATGTTTATCCTGAGTATATGCTTTTGGCTGTGTATTGACCCTGTGGATTTGTCTCTTAAGAAAAGAAGCTGAGCGCCTTATCCGGTGCAGCCCTGCACCTCTCTCTCTCCGGAGTCATCTGGAAGGGAATTCACACTGTTTAGCATCCTCCTTGACACACATCTACTGCTGCCACCACCGCCCCCCTGTAACCTTCCTGGGAGTGAAGACACGGAGTCCCTACCGATGGTCCCACCGTAGGGAACAAAGAAAGCCAATGTTTCTTCTGTATAGATTGCTTCTCGTCCACCTCTCCATCCCGCCCGCCTCCCATATGCTTGTGCCCTGTGTCTGCCTCTCTGTCACCGGGACGTGAGAGGCCGCGTGAAATCTCATTCTTATGTGAGTTTTATAAAGATGTACACTGTGCTTAACCCCCACCCATCCTTGTACCCCCTAGTGCAATAAACCCCCCTGAGTGGTGATTTCTCCCGGCAAGAAGTGGGGGAGCTCCTTCTGCAGAAGCCAGTCCCCCCTTCCTTGCCTCTCCCACAGGACTCAGTTGTTTGATGGATCAGAGATGCAGCCGGTGGGGGACCCTTCTCCCCATGACCACTGCAAGCTCGAGTGCCGACGTGGCTCCCCTTCTCCCAACTTCTTGCTCCTGCGCCTTTGCCACTCAGGCCCCGCTTGTGTCATCGCACCACCATCTGTCACCTCTCCCTCAGCCTCACGGAGAGGACACATTTTGTAATGTCTGTATATAGTATATATACTACACAAAATATATAAATTATATATATACTAATTTATGTCTTGTTTTTCAAACAAGAATGATTAAATCTATTCATCTTACTATCCCAGTAAGCCTTTGTGGTGTCTCTTTGTGGGTGTCCTTGAGTTGTGGGTTAATGGCAGCCCCCTGAGTGCTCCCCAAGTAAGCCTGTGCCTGGGCCCCCAGGGTGATGAGAACGCTGCTCCCCCTAACCTCCCTTTGCTTCTCTTAGAAGCCTCCTACTGGTTACAGGCCTTGGAAATGGCCTACTCTTTTCTCACGACCTCAGGGGTCACCTGGCCACCTCGGCTGTGATCTCAGAAGTGAAGGGGGGTGGGGTCAAGTGAAGGCGAAAGCACAATGCCCTCCCTGCTTAGCACACTGGTGGCCTCAGACGAGGAGGCGGGGGTCTTAGGCCAACACTCGGGTCAGGACTGGGAGATGGAGCCTCCCTCTGAAGCCTGTCCAGTCACCTCAGAGCGCAGCCTCACAGCCTTGCAACAGCTTCTGGCAGGTTATGGTGTGGGGGGAGGGGTGTTTCCACAGAAGTTTCCAAAGGACCCTAAACTGACCTCTCAGGCTTTTCAGGGTTAACTACTGGTGAGAAATGGTCTTGTTTCTTTTCTTCTTTTCTTCTGGTAATCTCAGGTTCCCACTAGCCTGAGACTCCGTTGTGTCAATTGGAAAAATGTTCCCCATCACTTCCATCCCCTACAAGGAATAAGGAACACCCCATCACCTTCTGGGTGATGCTAGCTGTGGGCATGTGGCTTGGTCCTTTCAGCCCCATCTAGGCCCACTTGCCTCACTGGCCAGGTGGACACACTCTACAGCCATGTACAGTGGCCTTGACCTGATCAATCACTTCCTCCCAATGGTTGAGCACAGCCTCTTTTGCTCATGTCTGCAAGGGTGTGGCTAAAGCGGTCTGGAAGCAAAGCATGGAGGAGGAGCCAGAAAGAGTCAGGCTGGGCTGCTCTGTGGTGAGAGGCCACCAGGAGCAACAGGCTTGGCCCTGGGCACAGACCTCTTCTGGGAGCTGCCCAACAGGGACACTGTCCCACAACACCAAGGTTGGGACTCTGTAAGCTCGTGCCAGAGTCAAGTGAGGCCTCCTACCACTCAACACGACCCAACCAGTCCACCCTGACACTTTGGCACCCTTGGGCCCATTGCTGTACTCTAGTACCTCCTTATAGTCAGAAAATGTTCTCACTGGGTTCTGTGCCCAGGGTGCCCACCCACACAGTACCAGCATACACATATCTTGAATAAATATTTGTTGAATGAGATGACTATCATCAGTGCCCTCCCAGAAGGCACCTCGTGAAAAGGGCCCATCCTCTAGGAAGGGTCGATCCAGAGTGGTGCAGTTTTGATGATGCTGGGCAGCCTGGCATCCACCAAGCAAAGGTTAAGGAGTCTGGTCCATCATCTGATGATCTACTGACTAAGCTGAGTTTCTCCAACTACTTTTCCAAAGCTTCAGAAACTCCTGAGATGACAGATGATCTCCTAGTCTGTGAACCCAGGGTCATTTTCTGCAGCAGCTGGTAGCATGGGGCCATGGGGCGGCTGGTGAGGCAGAGTCCCATTTGCATCTTCCTCACCCTCTTTGGCCTAAGCCAGAGCCTGTTTCCTAGAAACGAGTCCCCAGAGCTTGACTCCTGCCTTTCTGACTCAGTCAATTAAAGGAAAATAGGTTCATGTTGGCCTGGGCCCAGGATGCCCATATTGCTGGCACAGCCACATTTTTTCATGGTGTTGTCTAGGCACTGTGGACAATGGACAGTTTCATCAGTAGTAAATCGAAAGGACCTGCCTCAGCCAGAAGTTCTCCTCCTAAATGGGGAGGGAAGGATCAAATCCCTCCAAGCACCACTGATACGGGAGTAATAACTCCTTCCCATACCCTGCTCTGCAGGCTGGAAGACAGGCTGCGGGGGTGCATCTGGAGCAAGGAAGAGGAGTGGGAGGGAACGAACACTAAGGATTCAGCCCTGGGCCCTAGCAAAATGTCCAGGACTCCAGGTGGATCGCTTGGGTCCTAGCCATGACCTGCCCAATGCTGCTGGTTGGTGGCAATCATGGAGGCCTCTCACAGGCACAGAACTGCTTGTTTCATTTCTCTAGTGACTCCCTTTCCACCCATGCCCACGCACCCATGCTGCAGTCCTTGGGTACTGCCCATGCTCCTAGCATCTCAGAGACATACTCTGACATCTGTGTTGACATTTCCAGTGGCAGGGTCTGGACCACTTTAGCTTCCCTGCGCTCCTTTCTGTGATAGCTGCCCTTCCCTCTGATTGTTGATTCCGCATCATTTTCCCAGGTTTGGCTAAAAAGGAATGTGCATCTGTACTATGTTGGAAACATTCTACAGCCCAGAAAAGTTGATCCCTGCCCTTAAACACACAAGAACAACTGTGTCTAGCACTTGCCATATGCCCAGCACTGTGCTAAGGGCTTACACGCACAATTTCATTTAATCTTCTAACCATCCTTCAACCAAGATAACTTTCATCACATCCACCTTCTCGGAGGATGAAATGGAAGCTGAGAGAGGTTAAGTCACTAGGCTGAGGTCACACAGCTGGAAAGCAGTAAGCCCAGCCTAGGCTTTCAAAGTGCTACCCTACAGTGCTCAGCCCAACCCCACCTGGAAACAGGTATGGATACAGCCACACTCCTCAGAAGACGGCCTATAATTGTTGCTTGGTGTCTTGGCAGCAGATGGGTAACAAGTTGTTGGTAACATTGGGGTGTAAGATTCAGAATACCGAAGACCTCCTGCTCCTGCTCTGTTCAAGGGGCTGCCCTAGTGCCACATGCCTCAAGGAGCCAGAGGTGGGGGGAGTAGTATGTGAGCATGGACATTTGTGCGAAGAGCACTTGTTCCCAAAAAGTTACCACAAAAATTATAAGGGCAGGGCCTCCCCTGGTGACGCAGGAGGTTGAGCACCGTGCTGTGAAGCGGTCCGCAGCCTCTGCAGCGCTGATTCTGTTGCGTTGGGCAACACCACACTGACAAACGGGAGTCGTGGAGCAGGCTACAAAATGCAGGATACTGCTGAAGAGCAAGATCCTGGCCCTTTTATTGACACATGTAATTGGTTTTTAGGAGATTAGGGAGATTAAGGAAAGGGGAAGGGTGTAGAAGATTAGGAACTGTGAGTCTGCCCTCCAGGCACTTCTAATCCCCAGCCATGGTTCTAATCTCATCAACAAGGCCCTCCACTGATCAGCTTTTGGGGTCCCTTGTCATACATTGGTCCTCGGCCCCCCGGGCATTCCCAGTCATACCTCGTGATGTATAAATCGGGTGTATATGTTGTGCATCCGTCCTCAGCCCCCTGGGCTTTCTGGACATACCTCATTGATGCATGTTATGAATTGGTCCGCAGCCCTCCGGGCGTTCTGGACATACCTTGTGATGCACAGCCTTCGCAGTGTGATCCAGCTTTGTGCTCTTGTTTGATCTGAAGGGCTTAAGGGTTAGGGCTCCTGTTCCTAACTGGCCAGACCACTTTGACCTTGTTTAGGTAACAAAATGGTGGCCGTATAGGCTGCCTAGGAGTAGCAGACCCACAGATTCGATCCCGGCCGGCCGGCGAGGGTCCTACATGGTGCAGCAGACCTCTCCTGTCTCGCCCGCTGCTCCCCTCAGCAGTGAATTTCATCAGTCTGCCTGTTCTGTTCCCTGCTCTGTCTCTGGTGAATCCTCTCACCCTCCCGTGCATCTGGCCTGTACCCCAGATCTTGTGTAGATAAATAAATAAATCTTTAAAAAAAAATTATAAGGGCCCCTTGTGTGCCTCAAACTGGGGTCTGAGTCTCCCAGGGGACAGAGTGGCTCCATGGGTCCATACTCCTCATGTATTTGGATCTTAAATATTTGGGAGGAAAACATTATGCTGATGATACAGCAAGTATTTTTAGGTGAAAATATCAGAGACAAATGGAGAAGTTGCATTTCTTGTGAAGAATACCTGTCATTTCAAAGACACTTGAAGCCTTGTGCCTGATACTGCTGGCTCCGCTCCCATGCCCACCAACCCGGTGGCCAGGCTCCCTCCCCTCCCCCCCTGGATAGGCTTCGGTGGAAATGCTCGCCACACTTGAGATATCTCAGATGGGATAACTGGTATCATGGGCCCCAAGGGAAGGACATCTAGGACTGGCCTGGCGATCTGGGCACAAGAGGGAGTAAGGCATTTCTTTAAGGCTAAGGGGCCTGTGGTGGCAGGATGCCTCCCTTCCTCCCCTGCCCGGCCCCAGTGTTGCCTGTTACATACCAGCAAAGTTACACACTAGACAAAGACTGAAGGGAACCAGATTCCCTGCAAGCTGATTTCTGCATCTGCAGTGAGCAAGCAAAACATGTGGACTAAGATGAGCAGCTCCCCCCAGAATCAGGGCTCAGTTCTATTTTCAGCCCAGCCGCTGACTTGCCAGATGATGGGGTACAAGTCATTTCACCTTTTGGATCTTTTCTAAAATGAAGATGACTGAGTCTTCAGCCTCCCTCTGCGAATCTGAGGATTAATGAGGTAGGGATGAAAAAGCAGCTATAAAAATCCTCAGTCCTAGCCCTATAAGCTTAACAAGTGCAAATTGAACTGTCCTGTTTGCAGCTGGTCCAGAGAAACTAATTAGGCTGCCACCAAGAGCCTGGAACCAGAAACTTGGGGGCCTGATTCCTTCAAATAGCCATTGTTCTCAGTCAAAATCATCTTCCCATCGATTCCCCTCAAAAGAGAAATGCAAGACCTCTTCCCCTTTGGGCCTTGCGAAGTTGGAAGCCCTGCTGCTATCTCAATGGAGAACCCCCCTCCTTGGGTGAATACAGCCAGGCAGACACAAGGCTGTTCTGGGGCTTTGGTCATTCCCCTGACTGTTTTTTTTTTTTTTTATATATTTCCCATCCTCTTCATTCTTATCTTTCTCACTAGAAGTACTTATAATGGAAGGGGGTCTGAACGTCTCATCTTTCTTCAACATTTATTCTTTGTTAGTAGCAAAGACCTTTCAACGGCAAACTCTTAGCTAACTTCCCAGTGACAGTTTCCAGTTCTAGCTACTGTGCCCAGTGTTGAGTTCTCACTCCCACCCTAGCAGTTTCACAGCCTATGACTGTGCCAAGGGCAGCAGGAGAAAAGATTTTCAAATACTTATTAAGGGAGGAGATCGTTTTGCTCCCAGGATCATGGCAAAATAGCTTATAGGGAAAAACTGGCTTTAGCTCCCACTCTCAGGTGACCCCACCCTCAGGTTGCCCACCCCCCACTACTTTCTCACCAAGACATCTTCACGTGTTCCTCTGGCATCTCGACACTCTATGTGGTGACAACCCCATAGGCCTGCTCTCCCTTCAAAATGACCTCTTCCTTTGCCCAAGCAAAAACTGGCATTATGAGCATATATTAGATTTTGAGCCATCTGATTAACAAATAAAGCAATTTGTAGTGTGTCTAAGAGCTTCCTGCAAAGTTACAGAGTCATATCCAATACAGAATGCCACGAATCTGATCTTTTAATCGGTAGGCACGCTGAGTGACCTTGGTAACATGACTGTTAGAAATCCCTTCTTGCAATTATGGGATTATGACAGTGGAGAGTAGCCAAGACAAGCCAGAGTTGCATGTCCCCTTCGCCTTCTCTAGTACCCTGATCACTCAACCCCTTAGCCTGCCCACTTGAAAACTAAACAGCCCACCTGCTTCTCACTACCTCATATAAACTTTTTTAATATTTTATTTTAGGTAATTTTTACATCATTTTTCATTTTTGCACAAGGTATGCATTTTCATTTTGGTTATATTCCCCATACAATTGCACCCCCCTTATTTAGACCTTCATCCTTCCTCTCCCTGCCCCCCCACCTCATATAAATTTGAGGATCAATCTGTAGTATGGGCAATCTCTTTGCAGTTTCTTAGAAGGAACTACAATTCCTGCTTCCTCTTACGAGTTACAAGCCAAAAATTACTCTATGGCAATAGCAGGACTCTTAGCCAAGAAAGACAGAGGAATTGGTAGGAAAGCCAGAGCTAGGACTAGCATTCCTGCCCTCTTCCTAACCTGGCACCGAGGGAACATGCAATGCCTCCAGTGACCCGCAAAAATTTCAAAGAAACTGGGCCTCCCTGGTGGCGCAGCGGTTGAGCGCTGGGCTGCGGAGCTGCCTGTGGATTCAATCCCCGCCAGTTCGATCCCTGGCCACCGGTGAGGGTCCCACATGGCGCGCAGACCTCTCCTGCCGCGCCCGCTGCTCCCTTCAGCAGTGTACTTCTGTCCTTCTGCCTGTTCCGCTCCCCACTCTGGCTCTGGTGAATTCTCTCGCCCTCCCGCGCTTCTGACTGTACCCAGTGCTTGTATAAATAAATAAATAAATCTTTAAAAAAAAAAATTTCAAAGAACCAAGTAGAAAATGGGCAGATTTTTCTTCCCTTGCTGAATGGTGGAAATGACTTCAATTTGACTTGCAGTTACTGCAGCCTAAGCCCATTGCTAATGGCTCTGAAATGGAGTTGCTAGCACGAGCCCTGTACCAGCAACCAGAAAACTGGTTCTACTTGCAGCGCTTCCACGAACTAGCTGTGTGACTTTGGGCATCTACTTCCCCTTTTTGAATATCAGTTTCTTGCTATGTAAAATGAATTGGTTGGACTAGGGGGGCTATTAGCTTTTAAAGAGATCATTTTGGGCCTCCCCGATGGTGCAGGCAGTTGAGCACAGTGCTGTGAAGCTGTCCGCAGCCTCTGCAGCACGGGTTCGATCCCGGCCGGCTGGGGAGCTACCCACATGGTGCAGCAGACCTCTCTTGTCTCGCCTGCTGCTCCCCTCAGCAGTGTATTTCAGTCAGTCTGCCTGTTCTGCTCCCCACTCTGTCTCTGGTGGATCCTCTCACCCTCCCGCACCTCTGGCCTGTGCCCCAGCTCTTGTATGTATAAATAAATAAATCTTTTTTAAAAATTAAAAAATAAAGAGCTCAGTTTCTCCATATCCTTTCATTTAAGCATTTTTAAAACAAAGGCGAATACTTCCAGCATCACCCAAACATTCCCCACTTCAATAATTAAACTGGGAGAACTCCTCAGCTCATAAAAGTTAAACACCAGAATAAACCAAAAACCCACTTGAACCTGCCATTTTTCATCTAATCCCTTTCTGTCAAATTGGGCCGAAATGCCTTCTCTCTTAAATCCACAGATGATTCTAGTTCCCCAGGATACTGACCTTGCATAATAGATCCCACAATTCACAGGTAACAAGTCCCAGGAAACCTAAGACAGTGAAATACTCAAACGAAAGATAAAACAAGTAAAATGTATTTTATGGGCTAAATTTTCTGGAACAGGATTCATCTTAAGTAAGATGGACTCTTGTTCATAAAACCATGATTTACATACCTGTCTTTTACTCTTTCAAAGGACCCTTACATTGCATCCTTTTGAAAATTCATTAAGTCACTTCTGAATCTTTCTTCCTTATCAATCCCAATTTTCAATTCAAATCCTAAAATGTTCATTTTTTTTTCCAAAACAGGTCTCGCACATTTATTACTAAGCCAACGTACTAGAGCAGAAACACATAAAGAGAAAAATCATTTCCTAATAAAATATATCCAAAGAGTAGTGATGCTTCAGCATGATATGACAAGACGCTAGTGACCTTGTTGCAGCATAAATATGTGTGGCATCTTACGGGTGAGTCCTTATAGACACAGCTTGGTTCACCGTTTCTCCTCTTGGAGTTGTACCTGATTTTATTATCTGATTTTATTCTCCAATCCATTAGGGAATAAGACAGCCCTGTTTTTGTTTCTTGGCCAAGAATCACTCGATCCTGAAAGTCTCGTGAGAAAATATGGTAGGGAACAGTTCCAAACACACAATATGATGGCAGAGAAATGAAGAGAAGAAGCAAATCTTTAATATTTAACATGTATCCACTCTGAGGATCTATGCTTGGGGCTGCTGGAGATGCATGCTCTGCTCTCAAAGAGCTTGCATGCTCGCGAAAGAAAAAAAAAAAGTTTTTGGGAGACCAGGGCCCAATGGAAGTTTCGACTCCTGATGCTTGATGAACTCAGTACACATCAGGCAGCCTCTACAGATGCAATGTGCTTCGTGGTGAGTTTCGAAAGCCCTCTGGTGTGCTTACAAAAGAGATATCTGCCAGCCATCACTTTGACATTGAACTCTGTTGGCTGACAAAGCAAAGGCAGAATATGAACAATGAGGACAGCTTACACTAGTTCTGAGAGGGAAAGATCAGAACATAGGCCAGAGACAGAAAAGAGAAAATATCTTGAAAGAAATGCTAATACCCAGAAGGAGCGAGACAGGTTGCTTGAAGATGACAAGGAAGCCCAGCTAATGAAAGCTGATTGTGAAAGAAGCCCTTCCTGAGAATGTACACTCCAGGAGAGCAGGGGTTTTTGTTTATTGCTGTATTCTCAGTACCCAGAACGGGATCTCACACACATAAGTATTCAATAAATATTTGAGTGAATGAATTCCTTTCGGGCAAACACTTTACAGTCCCCTTCATGCCTAGCACACTGCCTTATATGCAATAAAGCATGCAGTAAATCTTTGATGAATGGACCATTATGGGGGGGGGGGCTACTAATATTCTGCCTTGCAATTTACTTCCTTCTCCAAGTATTCCTATACATCTAAGCCTACATTAAAATTCTGAACTTGTAAAAGTATGATAAAAGGTCAGAAAGAGGGCCTCCCCTGGTAGCGCAGTGGTTGAGTGCTGGGCTGCGAAGCTCCCAGCAGTTCGATCCCCATCCGCCTGGGATCCCACATGGCACACAGACCTCTCCTGCCATGCCCGCTGCTCCCCTCAGCAGTGTGTTTCATCAGTCTGCCTGTTCTGTTCCCCGCTCTGTCTCTGGTGGATTCTCTCACTCTCCCGTGCTTCTGACTGTACCCAGTGCTTGTATAAATAAATGAATAAATCTTTAAAAAAAAAAAAAGGTCAGAAAGAGAGGTCCTCCATGGACACTGCTGAAAATGCAAGTAAGAAAAAGACAGGATGTTGCCTTGAGTATTTTCTGCCTACACCACTTAGACAAATCCTTTCCACCCCTGGAAGTTGGCTTCACCTTATGTAAAATGAAGTGAGTGAATAGAGGGCTGTTGAAGCCCCTTCTATTTTTACAGCTTGCACGGTGATACACACAACTAAAATCGTTTGATTCTTAAATGGTATAATTTTTCTCTTAACACATCGGTGGACTATGCTTAATGAAAATGTGGTGAACGTATAAAGGCTGTCTTTGGTTTAATTAGCAAGTATCATTAGAAAAATAATCAAATATGGTGGGAAAGGCCTTTTTTACATAGATGATGCTGTCGAGGCTCACATGAGGCAGACAGGACCAAAAACCAGGTTTTCTGATTCCGAGCTCGCTAGGCGAATGTTACGCACGTGTACTGGATGTGCACTCTTTTCCAAGGCTTGGATCAATCAGACCTTCAGTGCGCAGATATTGTGGAAAATCCACACACTTTCACTTGTGTGAACGTACTTGATCCCAGCCGTAGAAACAAAACAGCTTTCTCTTGCGGAGTCTCTGGATGATTCAGGTGGCGTGGCCTTATTCACTTTCCCCTTGGGCATTGCTTGTCTTCCAGGCAAAGCAACAATGTGCAATTTCAAAGAGCCACCAAGCCTTCCGGATGCGGCCGTGCTCTGGGTGTCCGATGTAAAAAAGCTTTCACTGGGCCTCATTCTCACAAAGACATTTTAAAAACCACGTTCAGAAACATGCCAAACATGTTCAGAAATCTCTTTTATTCTGATGAGCTGTGGCTTGCCATCCTGATAAACGGATTTGCTTAAGAGAAAGTGTAATAGAGCCCATGTCACTTTCTGGTGCTGAGGAGGGAAAAAAAAAAAGCGTGGTTAATTTCCCGCTCGCGGGAAAAAGCTGGCTCGACGCGTCACGAGCATCCCCGCATCTCTGGCGAGCGCCGTTTATCTCCGGGCTCCGCGCGCCGCTCGCCGGGCTGCCTAGCTACAGAGGCGGGGCGACTTCCCCGCCGCCGGCCGCGGTCTCCGCGACTCGGGGGCAGGCGGAGTTTCCAGCGACGACCCGCCCTTCCCTGCGGCTCCGCTAATCGGAGCGGGGGGGTGTGGACGGCCCGCTGGACCCCGCCTCCCCGGAGCTGGGCTAATTTAGAGCCGCGCGCCGGGCGGGAATGTAAGATGGCGGAGTAGCAACGCGAAGCATTTTGCACAGAGTCTCCGGGGCGACTTGGGTTCGGGTTTCAACAGCAGCCGCGATCGCCGCACGAAGAGAGGCCAGGGCAGTGGGCCAAGATGCCGAACATCAAAATCTTTAGCGGCAGCTCCCACCAGGACTTGTCCCAGAAAATTGCCGAGCGCCTGGGCCTGGAGCTAGGCAAGGTGGTGACTAAGAAATTCAGCAATCAGGAGACCTGGTAAGTGCGAAGGTGGGACCCCGACCCCGCTGCACCTGCATGGGTAGTGCAGGCGGCGCTTGGGCGGCGGAGGGTAGGGGGATGGTGCTGCCACGTGAGTAGCGAGGGGCCATCGTGGGGGGGAGGCTGGGACTGACTGCTCTGTGGCAAGGGTGCCCCAAGAGCGGTTTCCGTTATTTTGCTTCTCGCGGGAGGGTCACGTTTATTCTCACCGTGCGGTGGGGTGGAGTCAAGATGGAGCATGAGGCAGAACTGCTAGGTCTGGAAGGCAAGGGCTAGAGGACCCAACGCGGGGATGGTGGCTGCCTGTAGCGACGTGAAGGGAGAGACGCTTAGCCTTGGCCATGGGGACACGTGGCTTTGTCGCTTTGCTCTTGAGCCATCCGGGCCAGACTGGGTTTGCTTCAGCTCTTGGACCAGCTCGCATGGGAGAATCTACTACATATTGAGCCCTGTTGGTGATTCTCCTAGAGTCTAAGAAGCAGCTTTTCGATTCTAAATGTCAGTCGGATTTGGTGTTGATGGAAACTGACATGACAAACTGAGGGCGCCAAAATTATTACTGAGCACTCCCTCACATGGGATAGCGTTGGCTGTTCATGAGAATCGGACCCATACTTAAGTTCGATTTAGTTGGTTGGACAAAATGATCCATTAACTTGGTAACCCGACTGGAAGCATCTCCGCGTGAGCCATCCAGAACGTCTTTAGGGCACCTTAATTCGGGAATCCGCCACCTTCCCCGATGCAGCTGCTGGTACAGATCATACAAAAGCATATTTTTCAATAGCACAGTTTATTCAGAACCTGTCCACTTCTCTTAGTGCTATGTGGGGCATTTAGGAAACAATCTTATCCTTGAATGTTAAGATAACCGAGAAGAGATAATGGAGTGTAAGATCAGGATCCCACAGTGCATTGCAACTCGAATTTTTTTCATTGCCTTGCCAGTTAAACTTGCTCCCTCCCTCCCCCCCCCCACTTCCACTTTCCACAAGCACCTTGGGGCCATCTTAGAGATAACTTGGTTATCTGATCCCCACAGTACCTCTTCCATCTAAATGAGGAATCTTCTGGTTCTGACGGCTGTGCTTTGTAGTTTTGTGGTTGCGCCCTGTTGATCAAATTAGAGCAGGGCCCACAATATTACAGATATCTGTGAAAGGGAAAGTTTATATCAATTCTACTGATCAGTTAAATATTAAGATTGGTTTATATATTTTTCCTAAATACTTTTGTTTCCTTTTTTCTATCCTTAAACAGATTACCAAAGTGCAACTCCCCTTGTTCTTTTTAGACAGCTGCAAGTGTTCCTCTCTAGTAGACAGATCCTTTTGGATGCTTGATTATTGTGCCAGTGGTTGTGAGGCAAATGTTAGTGCAAACATGGATGTCATCTGTAACCAGGCAATACCTAAGTCAAAAGAGACTAGGCAAGCTGTCTTTATCTTAGACCACAGCATTATGATTCATGGGAAATAATAAAGACAAACAGGACCAGGCTTTGCAAGTGACAATACAGCTAGGGGACAAGAATGATTTGCCTTTAAAGACATACCACCCCTTAGAGAACGGTGGTTATCAAATCATTTTCTGGTTTCCTTTGGGGTCCACATGGTAACATTCGGTGTGTGGGGTCTTGGGTCCCTCTGAGAAAATTCAGCAGATGTTATCATTCATGAGCGCACAGCAAGAGATGCCTGCATAGACGCAGATAGGCAGTCTTAAAAGACAGGGCAAGGGGTGTTCTTTGATGGAATTCTTGTGGAAATTATCCCCTTGCGGTCAGATTGGGTTGGTCTTCTAAGATCGATGATCCTCTCTGCCCCACCTTTGGCTGATAATCTTTTCTGACCCCACCTTAGATTCCTGGAACCTTCCATAGCTGGTTTAGTTAAGATTTATTAATCATCCCTACCCTCACCTCTGGTGTCTGTCCTTGTGAGATCTTCCATCCTAAATTTTTCTACTCAAAGACTCCATCAAACATAGGGAAAAAGACATTTTTTTCTTGTTGAACCTTTCCCGGCTATATTGGGAAGGGGCAGGGGACAACAAGGCAATTTTCTACTGATTTTGTCTAAATTTATCAGCAATCACAATGTCCTTCCCTCAGATATAAGGCTCAAATTTCATTTTTAAACAACTGGACAGTAGCATGCTTGGAAACATTGGCTAAGGTTAAGCCCAGTGTGGGTTATTAGTGATTGGTTAGGTTTCCTTGTTTGTGGCTTAATCTTTAGCTTTTTGACGCCTTAGATGTTTTGAAATCTTCATTGAATATGATCACACATGATGCCTCTGGAGCTTCTCCCCACCCCTCATTTTCTCCTCCAACCTTTGGCTTTTCTGCACTGAAGAAATGCTAATTGCTGCCCCCGGGGGATTCTTGGGATCTAAAAGATAGGGTAGCTCAGTGAGTGCAGTGAGTCATCAGGTGGGAAATGAGAGAGCCCATCTTCAAATGAAACAGTTTTTGCTCTTTGCTACATAGGGATTGATGCGCTTTTCACCAGAGTGGCCTTTTTTGAAATGAGGATCATCCTTTGTCACATACATACATGGATGTGGGTGTATCACACACGAACATGTAGTAGGAGAGGTTAAAAAGTGCAGGCTCTGAAATTTAAAAAAAAAACTGGATTTACATCTTTAGCCTTTCCTCCCCTCGGTAATCTCATCTCTATAAACAAGTATTCATACAGTCACTGTAAGGATTAAATGAGATAGGATTAGCGTTCTTAGAACATTGTCAAACACAAATACACAATAAATGTTGCTAAGAAGAGGTGGTAAGGGTATTGCAGAAAATGTGGAAAATACAGAAGAGAACAAGGAGGGAAAAGACCTATCCCACATAGTGCCACGGCCAAGATAAACTGTTCACATGTTGTTTGTGGCCTTCCAGATGTTGGTGTATAAATGTATGTGCATGTTTACACACTTCCTCAAAAATATAAGAAACAGTTTAGTTTTGATCACATAGTAACATTGTGACTAGTTTCTCCCGTTAATATTTAGTCTATATGATTTTAAGTAGCTATATAGTCTTTGTCTTATGGCCTTATGGTTATACCATCATTTTAAATGATTTTAGATGTTTTTTTTGGCCTCCCTTGGAGAACGGTGGTTATTAATAAATCCTAATTTTTAGGATCAAATATTTCTAATATTTGATCTAATTTTGATCTAATGCTTTTATATGAAAACCTATTGAACATTTCTGACTATTTCTTGAGGATCAACCCCTAGGAAGGAAATTATTTGATCAGATATACACCATTTTTCAGGCTTTTACTATTTAGTGCCAAATTGTTCTCCAATAAAGTTGAATTTCCAGTCTCATCAGCAGAAATAAAATACTAGTAATTAATGTATAGTGAATGCTTAATATGTGCTTCATCCTATGCTAAACACTTTATACACATAATACCATCAACGATGATATGAGGAGTTACTGTTAACCCCCATTCTACAGATGGGGAAACTAAAATTCAGAGATTAAGTAATTTTCCCTCATCTGGGAATTATTCTTTTAAAATTTTGCTGATATAGCTCATCTGACTTTTTTTTTTAATAGAGGCATGTTTTATTTATTTATTTGTTTGTTTGTTTGTTTTGTTTATACAAGCATTGGGTACAGTCAGAAGCGCGGGAGGGTGAGAGAATTCACCAGAGCCAGAGCGGGGAGCAAAGCAGGCAGAAGGACCGAAGTACACTGCTGAGGGGAGCAGCGGGCGGCAGGAGAGGTCTGCGTGCCATGTGGGACCCTCCTCCAGTGGCCGGGGAACAACCGGGGATCGAACCCGCGCTGCAGAGGCTGCGGGCAGCTTCGCAACCCAGCGCTCAACCGCTGCGCCACCGGGGAGGCCCAGCTCATCTGACTTAAAGCTTTTGAATATACTAAATATTTTTTACTCAGTACTCTTGAACATTAATACATAACTTTGGTTTATTTGGTTACTCTAGTTGGAATACTAACTTTGGTTGCTTAGGATTGTCCCAAGAACTATATTCTTTGGTTGTTAATACCCTATGATTCGCACATGCCAACATCTCTGTAAATTCTTACGCTTTTCTTAAGAATACCACCTGCTTATTAGATTTCACTTTATTTCCTTTTTGTGGTTAACATTCAGTGCCAGTCTGGTGCAGTTAATGCCTGATGATAAAAGGGAAGGGTAAAGGAGAATCTAGTTTTCTCATTGGTTGGACATATAACCAGGCATCTGGCCTCTTCAAAATATCTAGGAGAGTGATTGACCCAAAGTCCTTTGCAGATCACTCCATTAGGTAGGAGGGAACAAGGACTGTTGCCCTTTAAATTGCTGAACCAGTTCTTTCCACCTGATATGCAGAGAAAACAGGTTTTTAGGCACAATTGTTCTGCCATCAATCACTGCCTAATTTACATCTCAGATTTAGAGGAAACTGTAAGAATAATACTAAGCTTTTTTTTCAGGATTCATTGAACTGTTTATTGACCAGGCTCTGTAATGAGTATAATTCATGGGGTTTTTAAGACTCATTAATGAAATTCTTTACCTTTAATACTACTGGAGGGAAAGATTGGCCTTGGTTATTGAAATTAGAATTATATACAGTAAAACAAGGCATTGTGTTGCAACACATTTTTAATATGACTAAAGAAGACCTTTTTCAAGTTATTAGAAGCATGCCTTGTCAAAACATCCTTCTGTGCCCAAGGGTAAGCTTTTTTTCCCTAAGCATGGCTTTGGGGTATGTCTGGAAATCAACTGTCGGTTGATTATCATCAAATGATATAATAACAAATTGGTGCTAGTGATTGTGTTGGATGGTAGGCTGGTCATTTTTTAAAATTATTTTCAAACCTTATCTGATGTTAGAACTTATTTTTTTAAGGAATCATCTCTACCAAAGCTATATTAGCAAATGCGCTGATGTTTAAGTTGATAGTGATAATTTCATAATGAATACTTCACCTGTCTTTAAGAAAGGATTTAAAATGTGCTCTGTGATTATCATAGGTACAAACGATTTGTTAAGTAGATAAATCAGAAATCTTTAGTACAAAGGACTACAATAATTTGTGCCAAGAATTTGGCAATGAAGTGATTATTGAGGTTTAGTGTTACTATAAGTGTATCCCTTGGCTTCCTGGCAGCAAAAGGGATAAAGGCATATGCAATGGATTATGTAGTTTTTATTTTCATAGAAACTCTTTAGAGACTGCCAGGCATACAGTTCTAAGAATTTTATGGGTGGGATCCTAAAATAATGATATCCTGTATCATAGTGAACAATGTAAGCAATTATATAGGTATTTTTATATTGATTCTGAGAGTTGAGGCATTTATAAAGAGAGCTAAGCCACCGTGGTCTAAGTATGTTGTTTTCTGGTTTTGCTTGATAATAAGAAAGCTTTAGGACAGGTAATTATTCCATACCTTAAACTGTCTTGGATCAGTTTGTCAAACTGCTCCATAGCATCTAATCACACAACCTGACTGACGAGTAAATGTCTGGAGCACAGGTGGTATTCGGTGTTCTTGACTGAAACAACTGCTTCTAAGTACCAGATGGAGATGACAGGGATGACTTTTTATTGGAAGTCCACATGCCTCACTTTAGTTTCCCCCTAGAAAAAATGGAGATCTTAGTCGAGGAGGAGGTAAGACATGGGGGATGACTTTAGACTGGATTAAAATATTCTTGAGTTTTGAAATTGCTCAGGTAGGGCCTCCCTGGTGGCGCAAGGGGTTAAGCACCACACTATGAAGCAATCCGCAGCCTCTGCAGCATGAGTTCGATCCCCAGCCGGCCAGGAAGCTACCCACATGGCACAGCAGACCTCTCCTGTCTCACCCGCTGCTCCCCTCAGCAGTGTATTTCAGTCAGTCTGCCTGTTCTGTTCCCCACTCTGTCTCTGGTGAATCCTCTCACCCCCTGCATCTCTGGCCTGTACCCCACCTCTTATATGCATAAATAAATAAATCTTTTTTAAAAAAAGAAAAAAGAAATTGTTCAGGTATTTGAAGTACTTGCTCAGGATCCTAGAGTTGTGTATGTGTATCATAAAGCATAGAGAGACTCTCTCAGCATGGAACCGCTCAAAAGGCCTAGTAGTAATAAAGGAGAACTGAGAAGTCCCTGTAAACTACTACTGTCCCTTATCTGGGCCTGCCACCATGCATGACTTGAAGCACATGCTAACCACTGGGAGGCATTATTTAGTTCTCTCCATTTGTGTTTCTTTTTATTTTAATATATTTATCCCAAATATATCCAAAATATATAATATTACCATGTAATCAATATAAAGTTGAGATACCTTTTCTTTTATTTATACTATCTTCACAATAAGGTGTATATACAGCACATCTCAATTCAGTTCCTGAATCACACAAGTCACATTTCAAGTGCTCAGTAGCCACATGAGGCCCATGACTCCATATCGGACCATCCTAGAATCTACACTTAGAGAAATGTGGAAGTTACTCTTCTAGAAAGTTCTCCCTGGCTCCCTCCTAAATTTTGAAGAATGTCTTCAAAAAAGTAATTTTGGCATTAGCCTAGTTGACATTGCCAACAGATTCAGTTGTTTCTTAAGGCTGATCTTGGTGATTAATAGACATTAGTTCAGCTACATGGTGTGTGTGGGGGGGGGAGGGAGGGTGCTCATAAAATTGCTGTATTGTTCATATATTAGTATCACTATTGGAGGGTACTGCCATAAAATTCTTTGTAGCTATCTCATCCTGGTGGGTTGTAGTTCTCCCCAAAATTAGTGTCAGTGAGTGTCTGTAAAAAGATTTTTAAAGAAGCATATTGGAGAGCCTCCCCGGTGGCGCAGCAGGTTGAGCACCGTGCTGTGAAGCTGTCCGCAGCCTCTGCAGCGCGGGTTCGATACCCGGCCAGCCAGGGAGAAACCCACATGGCACAGTAGACCTCTCCTGCCTTGCCCACTGCTCCCCTCAGTAGTGTCTTTGTTCCATCTGCCTGTTCTGCTCCCCTCTCTGTCTCTGGTGAATTCTCTCACCGTCCCGCGCCTCTGGCCTGTACTCTGGTTCCTTTATAAATAAAGCCTTTAAAAAAAAGATATTTGTAGAAAAAAGAGAGAGAGAGAGAGAGAGAAACATATTGGACCCACTTGCCTGTGAGTTATTTTGTAGAAGATAATGAAAGTCTGTTCTGAATTTTCACAAAAGCAGGCTGTAGCAGTTCACATTCTGTCTAAAGTGAATTCAGGCAAAGTACAGCCTAATCCTGAGGGGTATTCCCACACTCACTCACTCTCACTCATTCATGCTCATATGCCTGGGCCTGACAGAGCTGGTCCCTGTCTTACAGTGGAACAGACAAACAATTAAAAATGCATTAAAAATAAGGTGATAACAAATTCTGATAAGTGTTCTGAAGGGAATCACCAGGATAATAATTAGGGAGAATCAAGGAACATTTCAAGCATATACGAAAAACAGAATCATATTGAAATCTACCTACTTTTCACACATCGCTTAGTTTAGCAGTTATCAATTTATGGCTATTCTTGTTTCACCTTTATTTCTCCTCCACCCACACCCCCACAAACAATTGCATCATTTTGAGACAACACTAGATATCATACCATCATTCATGCATACTATAGTAGTCACAATGTCATTTTCATGCCTAAAAATAATTGAACTATAATCTCTTGATATCAAATAAGCAGCCGTTGCTACAATTTCCCTAACTCATAAAAGTTTTCTTTTTACTGTTAGCTTAAATCACTATGCAAATAAGGTCCAATTAGTGCAATCAATGAATGTTTTTAAGTTACTTTGTTCTGGGCTCTCTGGGAAGTAATTTTTATAAGACGGTCAGGGAAGATATTTTATTTGGAGATCTGAGAAGTGAATGAGTTGGTTATAGAAAGAGCATTCCAGGTAGTGGGAAGAAGTGTGAAGGCTGTGAAGTGGGGAGAGCGTATTCGAGGAATGGAAAGGAAGCTAGTGTGACTGATGCATGGTAAGCAAGGGAGAAGATATTTTGAGATGAGCTAGTTCTTAAATTGACTTAAAGCCAGAGTTCTCCAGATTGCCTCACAATATCACATACTTTTCTTTGAAAGTACAACTGGACTTGGTTTTTTTTTGACTTAGTACAGAAGTGCCTTTGGTGTTACACTTTTATGACTTCAGCTTTCACTGAGTGCTGCAGTAACGGCTGACTCAAGAATACACTAGGTATAATAATATTCTTTGTTAAAATGGAAATTTGAGATAATTGTAGATTCACATGCAATTGTAGGAAGGACAGTAATAGAGAGATCCTGTGTACGCATTACCCACTTTCCCAGACCATCGTTTTTCCAGTCTAGTCTTGGAAAAAGTATAGTACAATGAAACAAGCGGGATGCTACCCTTGATACAGTCAAGACACAACGGTTTTATCACCACATAAATGTTTTCTATTGCCCAACTGTAATCAGAGCCACCGTTCTCCTCCTCCTCCCCCTCTTCTGCACTTCTTTTTTTTTATTGACTGTATTGCCTTTGTCTGGCTTTAGTATCTGGATAATACTTGCTTCATAAAATGAGTTGGAAACTATATCCCCTCCTTGCCTGTTTTCTGGGAAGATGTGTGCAAAATTCAATGAAATGTTGGGTCAAATTTTCTGGTGAAGTTATTTTTGGTCATTCTTCCTCAAGGTTTATCAGTTTTTTTATTCTACTCCCCCTACCTCCGAGACTCACATTTTATTTCATTGGTTTTCTCCATTTTCCCGTTTTTAGTTTTCTTTTTCTTTTTTTTTTTAATAGAGGCATGTTTTATTTATTTATTTATTTGTTTGTTTGTTTTGTTTATACAAGCACTGGGTACAGTCAGAAGCGCGGGAGGGCGAGAGAATTCACCAGAGCCAGAGCGGGAAGCAGAGCAGGCAGAAGGACCGAAGGACACTGCTGAGGGGAGCAGCGGGCGGCAGGAGAGGTCTGCGCGCCATGCGGGACCCTCACCGGTGGCCCAGGAGCAGCCAGAGATCGAACCGGCGCCGCAGAGGCCGCGGGCAGCCTCGCAGCCCAGCGCTCAACTGCTGCGCCACCGGGGAGGCCCCGTTTTTAGTTTTCATTGATAGCTGATGTTGATTATTTTCTTCCCTACCTTATTTTACTCTTATTTTGCCCACTTTGTAGTTTTTGGGTTTTTTTTTGTTGTTTTTTTTTTTTGTTTTTTTTTTAGATTTATTTATTTATTTATTAATACAAGCACTGGGTACAGTCAGAGGCACGGGAGGGTGAGAGAATTCACCAGAGCCAGAGCGGGGAACAAAACAGACAGAAGGACTGAAACACACTGCTGAGGGGAGCAGCGGGTGGCAGGAGAGGTCTGCACGCCATGTGGGCCCCTCCCCGGTGGCCGGGGATCGAACCGGCGCTGCAGAAGCTGTGGGCAGCTTCGCAACCCAGCGCTCAACCTCTGTGCCACCGGGGAGGCCCTGTAGTTTCTTATTTAAGTTTTGATTTGCCACTAATGTACATAACTATATATTTTTGGTAATAGAACTTCACATGTGTACTTGCCTCACTCTCCCCCAAAGCACCAGTACACAATCTTTCCTCCCCTCTCCCCTACCCTCACCCCCTCATTCCCTTTGGTAACGAGTATATTATTCATAGAGTCTAAAAGTTACCCTTGTTTTG
Organism: Talpa europaea; assembly: GCF_964194135.1. Lineage (NCBI taxonomy): Eukaryota > Metazoa > Chordata > Mammalia > Eulipotyphla > Talpidae > Talpa > Talpa europaea. The sequence continues at coordinate 66,684,749 of NC_140081.1, forward strand.
TCAGTTTGTTCTCTTTCAGTATTTATATTCCACAAATGGGTGAGACCATCCAGTAACTGTCTTTCATTTTCTGATATATTTGGCTTAGTAAATTACTATCGCCTTGAGATCCATCTATCATTTCCCAAAAAGCACTGTTTTGTTTTTTTGATGCTGAATAATATTCCATTGTGTATATAGTCCACAATTTATTTTTTAAAGTTTCTCCTAATCTGTTTTTTTTTTTAAAGATTTATTTATTTATACAAGCACTGGGTACAGTCAGAAGGGCAGGAGGGTGAGAGAATTTACCAGAGCCAGAGCAGGGAGCAGAACAGGCAGACTGACCAAGTACACTGCTGAGGGGAGCAGCGGGCGGCAGGAGAGGTCTGCGTGCCATGTGGGACCCTCGCCAGCGGCCAGGATCAAACCGGTGCTGCAGAGGCTGCGGACAGCTTCGCAACCCAGAGCTCAACTGCTGTGCCATGGGGGAGGCCCTATAGTCCACAATTTTTATCCAGTCATCTGTCGATGGACATTTAGATTGGTTTCATGTCTTGGCTATTATGAATAATGCTGCTGTTCTTAATATAGGAACTTAGGTTATTGATTTGAGCAAATAATGAGCTAATGTAAAATACTTAAATTTAATGCCCCAGAATAGATTAAAGATAAGGATGTCTGATGCAAAACTTCAATTTAGTGCCTGGAGGTTTATCTCTAGATATTCCAAACCAATGTCTTGTTCTTTCTTCTGATTACCAGGAATGTCAGTGCCAGCTTACCTATTTTAATTGGTTTCTAGTTTGGGTTTTGCTATTTGCTTTTTTTATATATATATAAAATGAACAAACCTTATTCATTTTTTTCCATCTTTTTTTGAGGTAACCTTACCTTACAACACTGTAGGTTCCAAGATTACATTTTCTCACCACTCCTGCCATCAAATGCCCATGAGCAACCAACCTTGTCCCATTCCTCTTTAGAAGTGTGATCCTTTCTTGGACTGGAAAGGAATACATACTAAATAATACTTATTTCAGAATTCACTCCTTCTGGCAATGGAATAATCTCCTGATGAACCCTTCATCTGTGCACACTATGCACACACACGCACACCCCAAAACACCCCCACCTCATCTAGAGGATTAATTTGGAAAAAGGTGTTGCTTTGAGGTTCAACTGAGGTGATTGTTTTTTAATCATGTTATTCTTGATAAGGACCCAAATATGGGTATTAAAACTTTTATTTTATGGCAAAATAATAACCCCAGTCTATAATTAGTGTAACTTCTGGTGGCATTTTTTAAAATGAGATTTACTAAATGGACCAGAGTGTTTAGCGTAGAATGAGGGCCAGGGCTACAGCAGTTCGGCTCTCCATTGTGTCTTTGACACCTGGTAGAGTGACTGGCATAAGAGTATACAGTATTTGTGGAACGCACTGCCAGTATGGTAAATGAGGTGTACTATCTTCTGCAGACGGCATCATTATGGGACAGTAGTGATTGCATCTTACCTGATTTTTTTACTTCTTTGTTATCTATGGATTGTGACAGTCACAGGTGGTGCATCAAATTTGCATCCACATGTCACGTACTTGTGGCCACCTACTGAAATTATGGTCCAATGACATGTAACTATTTTGACTAATCTTTTTCATGTCATGCCACATGTAAAAATAGGTAATATATGTAGGGTCTACTGGAGTAAACTGAGGCAGTAATGGTTCTTCCAAGGTATCCCCTGAAGTTAGAGGGGAGCAATGTCCATGCAGCTGTAACCTATTCATAATACACTATTTAGCAGTGTATTAGCTATACTTTTTTCTACTGCCTGTGAAGTATAAGATAATGCTTAAAAATCTATTATTCTGCTGTTCTTCCTTTCCCACTATAGTGTGGAAATTGGTGAGAGTGTACGAGGAGAAGATGTCTATATTGTACAGAGTGGTTGTGGCGAAATCAACGACAATCTAATGGAACTTTTGATCATGATTAATGCCTGTAAGATTGCTTCTGCCCGCCAAGTTACTGCAGTCATCCCATGCTTCCCTTATGCCCGGCAAGATAAGAAGGATAAGGTAGGAGCAGAACCTCCTATTTTTGTTTATGCTCTTTTTTAATTAAGTGAAGCAGAAGCACTTGCCCAAAGTCAGCAAAAATTCCTTAGCCATCAGAATCACCATATTTTCTCAGGTATTTCCCCATCTTCAAAACAATAGGCATGTGATTGGTTTATATAGATCAACACATTTGTAATCTGCACATTTTGCTTTTGTCACACATACGTGACATTGAATTAGCTCACTGCCAGTTTTCAATTGTATCTGTAAGACTATGCACCAACTCCCATGGAGTAGAATGTTTTTTTAAATTATGGTGAGTTCTCTGGGACTCTCTTGGGGTTCTAGTTGAGATCTCTTCTCACACCCATACATACGTGCGCTCGTCTTATTTATCTGGTATGTTAGAAGATAAGACATATACCTAATGCTTTGTGGGTCTGTTATAATCAGTGCCCAAATTTTACACCCAATGCATAGAACACTGGGAATGTTTTATTCCTGTATAGTGTAGAGGGCATGGGCTTTGCTATTTTATAGTGCCACAGATCTGTCCCCGTTATTTAAGGGGGATTGAGGTTGCTGGAAGATTGACATTCACATGAGTAAGGGGAGTGGTATCCTTACAGAATAAACTGTAATTTTTATACTGTGATGTGTCCTTAAAATTTGACATGTTATGACAGGTTTGAGTAAGGCTATGTTATAAGATTTTAATAAAATTCTTTTTTAAAAGATTTTTTTTTAAGTCTCCCTAGTTTAAGCTTGGGAACACTAGACTGGATATATACATTAAGAAAAGGAAAGGTACAAAGGTATTTTCTTCTGAAACACGTATCCTGAATTTGAAAAGTTGGTGCTAGATTGTGATTTACTCAAAGTCAGTGGCTGTGTCACTTTCTATGAATTTCCAGGAGTCCTGTGCCTTAAACATAGTAGATGTACAATAAATAAATGCTTCTTGAGCACATACATTGTTTCTCTTTTTTTTTTCTTTTCCTCCCTCCATTTAGAGCCGGGCTCCCATCACAGCCAAGCTTGTTGCAAACATGCTATCAGTAGCAGGTGCAGATCATATTATCACCATGGACCTGCATGCTTCTCAAATTCAGGTATCTATGGGAGCTAAATACTGGGAGTTAGAAAGGTGGGAAAAGAAGACTAATAGTGCTGAGCACTGCAGAGAAGCAAAAAAGCTGCCCATAAGCAGCTCCAATAAACTTGACACTGATGACATTTTAAACATATTCACCTTAAGTATAGTTCATGATCTTAGTCATTTGGGGTAGTTGGATAGGGAGACATTCTCATGCTCTAGGAAGATTGTAGGCATTAGCAATCTATTAATAGATTGAATACTCGCTCTGGAACTTACTAGTTTTGTAACCATGGCAGGTTATTTAACTTCTGAACATGACACTGCTTTGTTATTGTACTAAGTAAGATTTTAAATTCATAGTATATGTCCGGCTCAGTATAATGTGGCTCAGGTCCTAATGCATGGAAATTTACTGTCATAATTATTTTCCTTGAATATTCAGGGTCTTAATTTAGAACCACAGCTACTGGAACCCACAGCAGGTCCTCAAATAATGAATGTAATTTCATTCAGCACCATTTCCTTACAATGTTGATGAGAGAAAAACAATTCCAGCCACCTTTAAAGGAATGAAGCTATTTGAGGACCTGCTTTCATTATATATCCTCATACACATCACATAAAGTCAGTTCCCAAGAACCTATTGACGACGTTAGGTGAGGACTTAGTATATACTTTCTAGCACAAACCCAGAGTAAGGGAAGTGGAATACACCTTATGTTTTATACTTTTTAAAGAGATTTTCAGATCATTATTTGAGGCTTACAGTAATCCAGTGATGTACATAGGACAAGTAATAATTACACCCACTTTAAAAAAGAGGGAACAAATTAGTTGAGAAACACAACTAATCTGTAACAACTAGTATTAAGACACAGATTTTCTGACTTGTAAAATTCTGTGACCATTTGTTAAAAATCCCTTCCACTGAGTTTATATACTATAGTCACTCTAACTGCTTACTGCTTGGCTTTTGCTCCCGGATAAACCAGCCCAACATTTGATAGCGTAAAGCAGTAAGGATTTATGAAGTCATGAGTCTGCACACTGGATAGGTAGTTCTACTGAACTTGGTCCTTCTACCTAAGGGGTCATTCACGTGCCTGTGGACAGTTGAGGGTTAGCTTGAGGCTGGCTTCTCTGGTCATGGCTGGACCCTCTTGCACAGACCAGATTGGAGAAGGCCATTTTTATAAACTACCACACTGAGCATGCCTTCTAATCAGGCAAGTTACTATTTGTCTTTGTGTCATTAATAAGTGAAGAGAAAGACAGTGAAGCCCAACTGATTCCCTTCTTTCTACAGGGCTTTTTTGACATCCCAGTGGACAATTTGTATGCAGAGCCAGCTGTCCTGAAGTGGATATGGGAGAACATCTCTGAGTGGAGGAACTGTACTATTGTCTCACCCGATGCTGGTGGGGCTAAGAGGTATGGTAGAAATCTGTATTATTCCCAAGGCCCTGGGGAAACCCTTCAGATAGTTGTATCAGAATGTGATTTTCTCTCCAAGTGACTCTTTTTAATTCCCTACCAAACAGGGACATGAAAATAGATAATAGTTTTACTTGCTCTTTTATTGGCCTGAGTCATTGCCTGGAAGACAAGACAGCAGGAAAGGTACCCTAAATAGTTTCTGGGCTTGACTGTAACCCACCTTAACGTAGCATTGCAGACCTGCTGTCAAGAAGGGTAGAAAATTTGGTTTTCTAATGAATGGTGCCTGCTATTGAACCCTATGTTGGTGGACAAGTAAGTTTTTACATACTTCTTAAAATGCTATTGCTTAAACAGTCATTTTGATCCTGGGATTGAAATGTTAACATGGGAAGGAAAATGAAGTGTTGTCATTTTCTTTCAATCCAAGACCTTAATGTTTTAAACAAACTGATTGTCAGTGCTTCAATTGCAGTGCTTTACAGCCCACATGCTGCAGACCAAGAGCTCTTGATTTCCTTAGTGGATCACTCATTAGTAATGCATTCAAAAGCATGACACATGTTCTTCTTGTTGTGGAAATAGAATGAAGAGCTACAAAACACAGATGATTAGGAAAAGCTAGTTCAGATCTTTCTAAAAGCCATTCAAATCTTGAGACTGTTTCTCAACAACCTCTTTATTTTAGTAACTTCAATAGAACTGATAAGCTGAGAACTTGAGTTCTGTCATCCGGCCAGGTGTGTGGCTTTGTGAGTCCCATGTAATCACTGGTAACCATGTGTAATACCAGAGACAGATCCTAAAAAATCATTCCCCTAATGGTAGTTGCCATACTTGTTGGGCATTATTTTTCCCTCTTGCCGTGGCACTCAGAAACTAGTCACATTTGAAATGCTCAAGGTGGATTTTCTTTTCAAAGTTGAGTACAGAAAAACTGCCTTCAGTAATTGATTTATTGCTCCATGGTTTCTTTTGTTTACTTGTAATTTTCATACAGTGGTGGAGCATTTTCAAAATGAGTGGCCCTCAGTTGTGTCTTGGCATGTTTTTTGGAGTATGTGATTGTGTCTTGCACATAGTTCTCCTCCCAAGGGTGCAGAGAGTAACTTTTTGTAACCCTTTATGCATTGTCAGGTAGTGGGTTTGTTGGCCAGTGAGTGTCATGGTTTGGGATGCTTGAACTAATTGATCATGCATTTGCCGCAAATCAGTAATCGTTCCAAGCAGCTTACTTACTAATGACATAGTGGAGAGCACAGGGCATGGTTCATTTTGATCCTGGCACAGATCTTGCCTAGGTTGCAGTTCAGACCCTGTGAGTTTTCTGGTATATGGTCATAGTTTCCTCCCCCATCCCCATCTAGCAAAAACAACTCAGATATGTGACCATAGATAGTCACAATGGAGACAGGACATAGTGCTCTGGTTGGGTCAGTGTTCCATTAAAGAACAAAGCTCAAAGCATAGGCCTCTTTACGGATGACAGCATGGCAGTGGAACAGGGATGTACATTATCACTTCCAAGGTGACATTGTTATTTATACCAAGTAAATTTCTGTTTGAATGAATTATATGAGAATTGTTATCAGATTTGTCTCCTGTTCCACCTTCTAGTCTGGTTTGTATTTTGTAATAAGAAAAATAAAAATACCATTTTGATTTGGAAATACTTTGGACTGAACAGGCAGGAACCCGGTTTGCCCAGTTAATGGGTTTAGCTTTCTTTGCATTTGTAAAAGAAACTCCCAAGTTCAGTATCCATGTACCACTGACATTGACAGTTGGTGGATCACTGAGGGGAGTGATGGAGGGCACAGGCATTGGAATGGGCTGGATACTGCTTCTCTCCCACCAGGTTCAGGTTCAGTTCTCACATCCACATGTCAAATTGGGACAATCTGCACTCCTTGCGTTAGCCATGTCTTCTCTCTCTGTACCCTCCAGCTGCCAGTCCATTAAATGAATGTGCCTTTGCTTTTTATACTGCTTCCTGGGACTAGTGAGAACATATCTGCCCCCTACTATAACCCAATGAATTATAATCTGAGTTTAACTAATATATTCATAAACTGCTCTTGGGATATGGAGACATCAGTATAAATTTCAGCTTGTGATGTCAATTATCGTTGCTCTCTTCCAGCCCTGGGAAATGTTTGGCATCAAGGAGTAGTCGCCCTCAGAAAACATGACCATGCTGGAGTGTATTTCTTTTATTTTAGGAGTCATGCAAACGGTTTTAGCAGTGAACACCCTTTTTTGCAGAGTGACCTCCATTGCAGACCGGTTGAATGTGGACTTTGCCTTGATTCACAAAGAACGGAAGAAGGCCAATGAAGTGGACCGCATGGTGCTGGTGGGAGATGTCAAGGACCGGGTGGCCATCCTGGTGGATGACATGGCCGACACTTGTGGCACAATCTGCCACGCGGCTGACAAGTGAGTGCTGAGTGGTGGGACCAGTGGTTAGAAATTAAAAGCTCATATGATCTGAGTACCTTAAACCTGCTGATTGGTTTTTAGGAACTGAATTGAGGTGATGACTAGTTTTGGGAATTTTAGGCTTATGTCATGAATACATATACATTGATAATATTTGGGTTTTTTGCCCCAGATTTCCTTAATTTTTTTTGTGCTAAACTATAGAGAATATAAAATTTTTCCATTTTTAAGTATACAACTCAGTGGTGTTAACTACATTTACAATGTCGGACATATATTGCCACTGTATTCCTAAAGTTTCATCATCACTTGGGAGACTACTTTTTTTAGATTTTTTTTAAAGATTTATTTATTCATTTTATACAAGCATTGGGTACAGTCAGAAGCGCGGGAGGGTGAGAGAATTCACCAGAGCCAGAGCGGGGAGCAGAGCAGGCAGAAGGACCGAAGTACACTGCTGAGGGGAGCAGCGGGCGGCAGGAGAGGTCTGCGCGCCATGTGGGACCCTCCTCCGGTGGCCGGGGAGCAGCCGGGGATCGAACCAGCGCTGCAGAGGCTGCGGGCAGCCTCGCAAGCCAGCGAGCGCTCAACCGTTGCGCCACCTGGGAGGCCCTTTTTTTTTTTTTTTTTTAGATTTTTTTTTAAAGATTTATTTTTATACAAGAATTGGGGTACAGGCCAGAGATATGGGGGGGTGAGAGGATTCACCAGAGACAAAGCAGGGAACAGAACATGCAGACAGACCGAAGTACACTACGGAGGGAAGCAGTGGGGGAGACAGGAGAGGTCTGTCCCGCCATGTGGGTTTCTCCCTGGCAGACCGGGAATCGAACTCGTGCTGCAGTGGCTGTGGATTGCTTCATAGGTTGCATCTTAACCCCTGCGCCACCAGAGAAGCCCTTTTTTTAGATTTTCTAATAAACAAGATAAAAGCCCATTCAGTGTATAATGTATTTTCGTATTTATATCTTGCCTAAGCTAGAAACATGGCTCTTACCTCTTGACTGTCCATGTTAGCTGCTACTACCTTTGCTCATATTACTGCTCACTTCTTGCTTGCATTGCTCTAAATCATGTTCTGTTAGCTTTGCTACCAGCATCAGTCTCTTATCTCTCCATCTTTCACATTGCCTTCCTATTTGCTAGTCATTTTAAAACTAAGACTAAATCCCATTGTTACCTCTCTTTTAAAACCTTAAGTGGTGAGCCTCCCCAGTGGTGCAGCGGGTTGAGCACAGCGCTGTGAAGCTGTCTGCTGCAGCAAGGGTTCGATTCCCAGCTGGCCAGGGAGATACCCTCATGGCGCAGCAGACCTCTCCTGCCTAGCCTGCTGCTCCCCTCAGCAGTGCTTTCTGTCCGCCTGCCTGTTCTGCTCCCTGCTCTGTCTCTGGTGAATTTTCTCACCCTCCTGCACCTCTGGCTTATACCCCAGTTCTTGTATAAATAAATAAAAGTCTTTAAAAAAAAAAAACTTTACGTGGCTCACCATTGCTTACAGTCCAAGCCACTATGGACAACATTGTTGCTCATTTTTTTTAAGATTTAATTTTTTTTTAAATTGTAATAAAGTTGTCATTGCTTTATAATGCTATGTTTCAGAAGTACAGCTTCACACTTCAATAGGTATATATACCACACCACCCATTACTAAATTTTTAGTGTCATTAACCAGCATCAAAATGATCCCCTCTATCCATGCCTTCCATCCTCCTCCACCCCCCATAATTTTTTTAACCTGCTTTGCATAGGCATGTATTAAGTGCTAAAAAATTGTGTGCTGAATGATTCCTGACTTAGATCCTGGGGTTTATAAAACTCTTTTTGTTGTCATATTGATGAGGTAATGTTCAGTGTTGTTTGCCATTTCAACTACCTGAAATGTCAGTGACTCAGCACGATCAGTTTCTTTCTCATTCATGGTATATTCCAATGTCACTATTCTCCTTTGACCAGCCAGAAAGGGTAAAGAGCCTAGAGGATCACTCAGAAGATTTTTATAAGAACCAACCAAGAAATGGTATACATTATATCTGTCCACATTTTGATAGCCAGACTTAAGTTGTATGGCCATATATGACTATGCAATGGAAATTGGGATATGAATTCCAGCTGTCTGTCCAGGAAGAAGAGGTAGATTTCATTAAGTGTAGCAGTCTTCCATAGTCCTTTTAAACTGATCCAAATCCATTCAGATCAGTAATTATTCATTTCTTTTGCTGTGCCATGTGCTGAATTGTCCCCCCTAAAATTCCTGCTTTGAAGCCATAACTTTCAGTGTGATGGTATTTGGAGTTGGGGCTCTGGGGAGGTAATTAAGTTTCGATGGATGGGGGGCTTGCAATGAGGTTAGTACCTTTATACAAAGATACCAGAGAGCGCATGCTCCCTGATTTCCTGCACACTGTGTGTACACATAAAGAAGTCATGAGCGCACTCAGCGAGATGGTGGCCACCAACAAGCCAAAGACGACTTAAAATGAAACCTACCTTGCTGGCACCTTGATCTTAGATTTCCCAGGCTCCGGAACTGTGAGAAATAAAATCCTATTAAGCCACCCAGTCTACAATATTTTGTTATGGCAGCCTAAGCTGACTAATACACTCCTCTTTCCTAACTCAGATTCTGTAGTGACAAGTAAGGTTCATCCAGATCAACTCTGCTTTTTCTTCTAGACTTCTCTCAGCTGGAGCTACGAGAGTTTATGCTATCTTGACTCACGGAATCTTTTCTGGCCCAGCCATTTCTCGCATTAACAATGCATGCTTTGAAGCAGTAGTAGTTACCAACACCATACCTCAGGAGGACAAGATGAAGCATTGCTCCAAAATACAGGTAAGGGTGGTATTCTTGCAAAATAAGACTCCAGTGAGAATTTAGAATGTGGGGAAATGTTGAATTAGGTGTCTGAATTTTGAAAATATCCTCTTTTGCTCTTAAGGATTTAGTTTGTCACTGAGATAGATCTGTGATCCAAAAGGGTGGAAGTCACATGTTTAAATATTCAAATTGTTTCACCTCAATCTCTGGAGGATGGAGCCTAGGATTTTACATTTACCAGGCTCTTCCAGTGATTGTGACACACACGCATAGTAGCAGATCCATGCTTTAAAGTATGTATATCACTCTTGACTGTTGGCCCTTGCAGATATGTGAAGCCTTTGAGCTGATGGTACACTCCTTAGAATGTCAGCATTTTTCAAAGTGTGCTCTGGAAACCAAAATGAATTACTTCTAGGGTTCTTGATTCCTTTGCTCCATCCAAGACCTACAGAATTGGAGGGCTCAGACCAGTACTTTAGTTCCTCGAGTAATCATTAGACACTAATGTTTGAGTGCTGTTGCACTGAAAGAGCAAAGCCTTGCTCAATTAAAAATGTGCACAGTAATCCATTAGCTTTCTGGATTTAGTATGTGGAAGGCTGTCATTTTAGGGATTTTCTTTCAGCCTAAATTTTTTTTCATTCCTAAGAATTTTGAAATGCCAACCCACCACCAAGCTTGGTGAGTCTTAGGGTTTTCCTCCATCAGCATTTTGACTCTTTCCCAAGTGATATTAAAAATGTTACGAAGACAAGCTGGATGCAGCCTCATGAGGGAAAATGGCACAGTGCAGCAGCTTTAAGAGGAAGGACCCTTCATTAGGCTCCTAGGTGTCTGCAAATTACCCAGCCATCTCTGACAATAGGATACTAACTTGATGCTTTTCCCACCTTCCTAGGTGATTGACATCTCCATGATCCTCGCAGAAGCCATCAGGAGAACTCACAATGGAGAATCGGTTTCTTACCTGTTCAGCCATGTCCCTTTATAATAGAATTGAATGAAGCTTTTTAAAAATAAACTGAACCCCATCCCTGTTTTCCCTTGATATTTGATGAACTATTGAGCAGAAGACCCAGCTTGCTCCAGTGTAGTTTACTAAGTCCCACATCAGGTATAATAAATAGTGTTTCTCCTGATTTAGGGGAAGACAGGTTGAGATTAATTGTTGACATCTCCTACCTGCATTGTCTCATTCTGGCTACTTCAATTTTGTGAGTCTTGCAGCTTTACAGCATAGCTAGTAAGATTTCAAACTTTGGAGGGTGTTGTATAGGGGTATTTGAATTCAATTAGGGTACTTAGACTACTTTGCATGTGAATGCTTCAGGGTTTTCCTTGGTTCAGAACTGCTAGCAACAAAGCCAGCCCAGTCCTTTACTCCCACCCCTGTTTACCTCTCCCCACCCCCTTATTTGATAAGCTCTGTAAGGTCTATGTTATATTACTGCAGGAGCCCTGGTTGCCAAGCCCCTTAAGACAGGAGCTGGCAGCTCTCAGCTCCAGCAGCTCTCGGGCAGAAGCCTGAGTAGATGCAGCACACAGTGCAGCAAATGTTTCTTGGGAGGAAAAAGCCTGATCCATCACCCTCTGCTTAGGAACTGTTACTTGGATTCTCCTTTGTATCTGTTCCTTTCCACTTTGGCTTGACTTACAGCCATCTCGACCTTTTCCTGGCCAAATATCCTCTTGGGCCCAAGTGATCATTGCTCCCATAGTCTTCTGGAAATCAAACCCACTTCCTGCTCTGTAATCTCTAACATTTACATGAAATGACTTCACTCTGTAGCTTAATCTTCCTTAGCCTGCTACCACTGTGGTAGTAGGTTTTAGGTGGTGGTGTAGTGCCTTTTGATTAATTTAAATATTTAATTTTCATCGTTAAATATTTAATTTTCATCCTTGGATCTATTTGGCCTCTCCTATGACCTGAGATTTCTGTTAAAAAGATGTTACTGTCTCTTGTAATAGACAAGACTAATAAAGTGTCTGTCTGTTGTGTGTGACCATGGGTCTATGTCATCAATACTAGTCCCTCTGCCAGAGCTTTGGTTTAGGTATCTTGCCAACTTATGGTAGCTCTAATTTGTGTTTAAATTTTAGCTACGTTGCTAAGCCAAGAGAAAGCATTAGCAGCAGTTTTAATCAGTAATAAGACTTTTAGAAGTCTGGGGTTTACTGAAAACTAGATACAGTATGAGTCTGTGCATTTCATTATACTTGGATGATCAGATGCATAATACCTGTGGAATCTCTGGTTCTTATTCCTGGGGGTGTGGGTGGAATGAGTGTAGGAATTAGGTATTTTCTTATGAGAGGAGAATAGTTTCTATAATTTATTCCTTTTGATCTAATTTTGCCAAATGTGGCCATTCCCCTCCCTTTATTGGTAGTTGAGATGTATCTCACATTTAATTTCAGCCCTTTGAAATAAAAACCATTTGGTGAAGGGCAAACTTAAGGATGAATTATAACACATTCTAAAAAGTTCAAGTGACTTTCTTAGTGCATCATCAAATAAGGGCATCCTTTGCTACATGCTCCTGGAGGTCTGTGAAGAGCTCTTCCCTTTGAAGCCTGATTCTGCCTTCTGTTTTGACTTTGTGCTGAATACTGGGATATCTACTTTACAATAAATCTATTGGAAGAAGTGATTCAAAAGGGGCCAAAGTGAACAGGGAAATGTGCAGCTCTGACGCTCTAGGCACTTCCACCTCAAGTCTCCTGGGAGAACCTGACATGGATCTTCGATGCCCTAACTTGCTGACTGTGCTGTTGCCGGAAGTAGTGGGTCTGTCATCAGGGACTGCCGTTTCAGAATATTTTGACATAAGACCACTACTGTGGACTGCTTTGCTAATCCAATTCCTAGGATAAGGTTTTGAGGTCACTGAAAGGCCTTCAGTCCCCATCTTCTGTTTCCTATTCTTGGTGGGGGGAGGTGAACATCCCGTTTCCTGTGACACTCTTCAGAGTGCCATAAGCACCCCCCAGGGTGGTCCTTATTTCTCCAGGGGTGAGAGCCCTGTGTCCCAAATGGCAAGTGATTCTTGCAGTTGTAGAACAATGGTAGTAACAGATCTGCTGGGGCCTGAGGAAGAGGCACCAGAGGGGAATGAAATGGCAGCAGGAGCTCAGTGGAAACCACCTCTAATGACCACATGATATCTACTGAGCCAGAGGCTTCACCAGGTTCTTCCCCCAGACACTCTCAGAACCAGAGAAAAGGAGATTACTTAGACCAAGGCTAAGCTTGCCACTTCCCAAGCTAATGCCTTGATAAAAGATTTATTTCATCTCCAGTTGGGGTTGCTGGTCTTCCCAGATTTTAGAATATAAATGTTTCCTGCTGAAGTATTTAATTTGCTTATTTTTTTAAATTTTTTTTTAAAGATTTATTTATTTATACAAGCACTGGGTACAGTCAGAAGCGCGGGAGGGTGAGAGAATTCACCAGAGGCAGAGCGGGGAGCAGAGCAGGCAGAAGGACCGAAGTACACTGCTGAGGGGAGCAGCGGGCGGCAGGAGAGGTCTGCGCGCCATGTGGGACCCTCCTCTGGTGGCCGGGGAGCAGCCAGGGATTGAACCGGCGCTGCAGAGGCTGCGGGCAGCTTCGCAACCCAGCGCTCAACCGCTGCGCCACCAGGGAGGCCCTTAATTTGCTTATTAAGAGCATGTAACCCTTAACCTGAGGGTTATTAGAATCATATGCATGTCTGAAATGTAAAAACAAAAAAAATGCAGTCTCTCCCTTTCTGCCATCCTCCTCTTACCAGCTCTGGTTGTGAGAGGGAGGGAAAAAGACTCCTGCAAAGGAGTCTGGTTATTGGTGGCACCTCTCTCACAAAAAACTGAGGATGGAGGAAGCTCTGTTGGCCTGGGGCCCCACGGCTAAGACTGGAGGCCGATGAGGGAGTAAATGGCCTATTTGTGAAAATAACCATTACATTCCCTCAGGACATAGAACCAGCCTCCTGCCCTTGAATCTGTTTCTCCAGTCTTCAGCCAGATGCAGCTTCAGTTGATTGGCTCCAGGAGCCCCGAGCCCTGGCTTCGTGTGCCCTTGGTTCTCCCTTGCCTTGCCTTTCCCAGGGATCCACTCTCATTTCCCTAACTAAGCCTTTTGCAACCCTGTGGTAAAACCAAGAGATTGATTGTAGGAAGGTCTTGTGTCTTTGGAGTCTTCTGGAACCCACCCACATAGTCACCAGGGTCATCTCTGCTGTTCTCTCACAGCTGCAAATGAGAGAAAGGAAAGTTAGAATAAGCACAACCCTGGGGCCAGGAACACACCCAAGTTAATTCATACCTCATTACCAGGCCAAGGATTAACCAAAGGTGCCTATTAATTATTTGCTGGCTCACCTGTAAGTGTGCTCTAAGAGGCTCACCATTTGTGCAAGTGATTATCCCAAAGTTCACCAGTGGTATCCCTCCCCTCAGTACCAGTCATTGGCTCCCTTGCCAACAGAAGGGGCAGCTTCTGTCACGAGGTCGTGGTTTTAAAGGCAAGGGTGCTATAGCTGGAGGTCCCCCCGCTTGTTTTACTCTTAAACCATGTCTGGAGGCCTGTTCCTCACTTGCAGATCTTTGCCAGTCTGAAGACTCCTGGTTTAAGAATAAAAGTCTCCAAATTTTATGATGGCTAAAACTGTATGTTCCATAGCATCGCTTCAGGCATTTTTTCTCAGTCATCTTTTTCAGTCTTCTGAGTGTTTACAGAACTGCAGGGGAACGAAAATGTTAGGCATGTTCAGATGCCTTGTATTACCTGTGAGGTTGGGGGAGGGCATCTGGTCCACCTTGCCACGAGTTCTCAGGTTGCTCTTCTGTAGGTTTCTGCCAGGCCGTCGATGTTAGTTGCCTCAGAAGACATTGTTCTGGTAAGAAAAACCTATGTTGTAAAAATATGTTTTTTCAGGGATAAGATCATGAGGTTAGATGTTAAATCAAAAGTTAAGGCCAGGGCCTCCCCGGTGGCGCAGCGGTTGAGCGCTGGGTTGCGAAACTGCGCGCGGCCTCTGCGGCGCCGGTTCGATCCCCGGCTGCTCCCCGGCCACCAGAGGAGGGTCCCACATGGCGTGCAGACCTCTCCTGCCGCCCGCTGCTCCCCTCAGCAGTGTACCTCGGTCTTTCTGCCTGCTCTGCTCCCCGCTCTGGCTCTGGTGAATTCTCTCACCCTCCCGCGCTTCTGACTGTACCCAGTGCATGTATGAACAAAACAAACAAACAAACCAGCAAACAAATAGGTAAAGCATGCCTCTATAAAAAAAAAAAAAAAAAAAAAAAAAAAAAAAAAAAAAAAAGTTAAGGCCACATGTTAGTTGTCAAATCTGAAAGAAATTCTGGTTTCTGAGTTTGCTGTAAGTTTGATAACCAGGAATGTGACTTGCAGTCATTCGGTGCATTTGGAGCAGAATGTTTAAGATGGGGAAAGAAATCACTTTCCTTTGAATTGTTTCTCGCAGGGGAATATGAAATGGGGGTTGAGGTATATAGAGAGTAATAATGAAGAGGCCACAGTCCTTTCCTTAGAACTTCAGGAAGTGGAATTTGACCTCAAAGATGAGATACCTCTGATAATGATTTAGTTGCTGCCCTACATGACCCCAAAGATTGCAAAGGTCAAGGGTTTGCAGGGCATTGTTGGGTCCTTTGGCCTTGCCCATCCTGAGAGCTTTTCTGTTAGCACTGAGGCTCATGAGAAAGTCGACTCTTCCTGGCCACCACCTTCCATTCCCCTCTGCCCAATTCTTCCTGCCAGGAAGCCTGGATACCCTTCACCTTTGATGTTCCTTAGTAGATCTTGCCACAAAGCTTCTTGATCTCCCCATTCTTTTTGAGGATGTGCCAAGGGGTGGCACCACCAAGGGGTGGCTTGCTTGGAAAGTGAAAGAGAGACAGACAGACAAAGCAACAGGATAGCATTTTCCATGCTAGACCTTTGTAACCTTACCAGCTTAGAAGCTCAGAAACATGGCAGGTTCCTTGCTCTGACTGAGGCCCCTGTGTATGTGATTGTCTTTGCTACTGGCCCATTGTATGTCCTCGGAGGTGGCCTGGTGTCCCCTACCTCAAGCCCCAAGGGAGACCCAAGGCTCTCCACTGGCCCTCAGAGTCGGACTCCACCATCTTTCCCCTTTCCTGAGCTCTTTTCCCCTATATTCTCCTGCACGAGCTCACTTACCAAGTGCAAAATTAAAACTTGGGGTGAAGGAAAAGCTCATTTTGAAGCAAAAATCGCTGAAACTACAGAATCAAGTTACAATAGGTTAAGACTCATTCCTCTCAGCTCTGCTTTTTTTTTTTTTATTAACTGGATCAGTTCTTATAGTCTCCAAGTCTCCACTGCCACATTCACATCCACGCACTGCTGCAGTTGGGTCTCACTGCTTCGCCCATATAGTTGTCATGAGTTCCTTCACATCTTGTGGTTTTGATTCAGGATTTGAATACAAAACAAAGCAGGACAGCTGGCTTGGACAGATCATTTTTTTTTTTATTTTTAAATAATAAATTTTATTTTTATATTCCCCCATACAATTGCAAACGCCCCATTCTGACCCCAATCCTTCCCCTCCCGCCCCCCACCCCCCAAAAAGTGTCTCTGGTTCATAGTTTTTTGTTGATTTTGATTTTCACTTTCTTATATTCATTTTCCTGGTCCCTTATTTAAGTTTTCTAGATTCCTGCTATGAGTGAGACCATCCGGTATTTTTCTTTTTCTTTTTGGCTTATTTCGCTGAGCATGATCCCTTCCAGCGCCATCCATGTTGCTGCAAATTGCATGTGTTTATCTTTTTTGAATGCTGAGTAATATTCCATGGTATATATGTACCACATCTTCTTGATCCAGTCATCTATTTTTGGGCATTTGGGTTGTTTCCAAAGCTTAGCTATTGTAAACAGTGCTGCTATAAACATAGGGGTGCAGGTGTTCTTTGGAATTGATGTTTCTGTGTCCTTTGGGTAAATACCTAGGAGTGGAATTGCTGGATCATATGGAAGCTCTATGTTTAGTAGGTCCAGAAATCTCCACACAGCTCTCCATAGTGGTTGGACCAGTTTGCACTCCCACCAACAGTGCAGAAGAGTTCCTTTTTCTCCACACCCTCGCCAACATTTGTTGTTGCTAGTTTTTTTAATATGTGCCATTCTCACTGGTGTGAGATGGTATCTCATGGTAGTTTTGATTTGCATTTCCCTGATTACAAGTGATGTTGAACATTTTTTCATATGTCTGTTGGCCATTTGCATTTCCTCTTCAGAGAAGTTTCTTCTTAGCTCTTCTGCCCATTTTTTGACTGGATTATTTTCTTTGTTGTTGCTGAGTCTCATCAGCTCTTTGCAGATTTTTGTGATCAGTTGGACAGATCATTTTGATAGACTAAGCAGGGCAATACACATACCTCTAGCATGTAGGTTAGTCGGGCGTCACATGGCCCAGCTTTAAGTCATCACCATCAAAAGTTTCTTGTAAGGCCTTTAGGCCTTTGATGACACAGTGGGTGGGGAATTCATGCTGCAGGAGGGGCTGCAGGGAGACTGGGGGGGGGGCAGGGAGCTTGAGGGAGGGCTGCCCTGAGGTCAAAGCCTCCTCCCAGCTTCCTCCTGGCCAAGGCCCCTGGCCCACGGGGTCTGTCGCTACTTTCCAGCTGCCACCAGGGGGAGCCAAGCCTAGGCTGGAGGGAAGGACACTTGTAGAAATGGTTCAGGGGCTCAAGGAAGCAGGAGACCCACCTAAGCACTAGCCTCCTCCAGGTCCTTTGGTCCCCACTTCCCCATTTTGTCCCCCAACAGCCAGGGTGACAACACGGTGCCCAACTGCCACTCATTCAGCAGACAGGAAAACACACATCAAGCACTGTGCTAGATGCTAGGACACAGAGACCTGCCCCACAAGGGGGCGCTCTCCTCTCGAAGGGAAACAAGACACCACAACCTGATGTGATAAGGTCTGAGATTCTGGAAGAACCAGTTGCCATAGGAGCACAAGGGGACACCTAAGCCAGTGTTGGGAGGCTGGGAAGTCTTCCTGGAGAAAATGATTTTGACTCTTAAAGAAATTGATTAAAAGTTGGACAAAGAGAAGAGAAGTGTGTTTTAGGAGAAGGGTTTTTCAGGCAGAGAAGAGCACACGCATTCCTGGCTATCCAAAGGAATGCCGCTGGAGGGTGTGTGTGTGTGTGTGTGTGTGTGTGTAGGAGGTGTGTGTGTAGGGTGTGTGTGGGGGGGGCTTTGGGGTAGGATTGGGAGCTGTGAAGGATGGAGCTGGACATAAACCTATTATTGTCCCAGCAACCTTGTAAATACTATCCATTTTGCTCTAAAACTATCCTGGTTTGGATGATATTGTAACCCTATTGTGTGCAGAGCCTACTTGTAAGACATGCTAAGGACTTAGACCTTTATCCTGGGAGCAAAGAGGAGCCACTGCAGATAATAAGTAGGGTACTGAGAGAGGTAGATTCCCACTATTAAAACAGATGACAGTAATGTGAAAAACGAATTGGTGGAGGGCACGTGTTAAGACAGGCAGATCACTTAGGAAACTGTGCTGTTGTCCACAGGCACAGAAGACAAATCTGTAATGCATTTTGGAGGACAAGGTAACAGAACTTGGTGATGTTTTAATGTAGCAGTTGAGGGAGGAGCGGATGTCCAGAATAATTTCCATTTTTCTGGCTTGAATGCCCATTGGACACTCGCACTGTGGAGTATTGGGAGCCATACTGAAATACAGTGCAGGAACTGCTAAGTTTTAAGGTGCCAAGGGCACCTTCCCAGGAGGAGTCAATGGGCAGCCATTGCAGCCAATTGGGGTCATCAATACATTTTTGCTCAGATGCCCTCTCCAGATGCAATGAGGAGGTGGGGCTGTAAATTAAGCCAGCCTTGAGTATCCCTGGTGTTTGATTCCAAAGGGCAAGGAAAAGTGGGGGAGGTTATGGAATAAGTAGAAATCTAGAGAACAATGACGAAGAGTTTAAAGAAAGGTTTTAAAAACCTAAGATAAAAATCTGGGTTTTAGGTTATCTAAAAAGGAAAGATAAATGGAAGCCAATGAAAAAGACTCACAAAGAGAGAGATAGGAGTCTTTTAAAAATTAGACATGGTTTACGTTACAGATTATGGGAAACATGGGAGGGAAGCCTTACTCATAACCCGCCACCCCAGCACAGTCACTATTATTTTGGTGGATTTGAGTGGTATGTGAGAGTGACCATTAGGAGTCATTGAAAATGGATCTTCAGAGCCTTGTGTGGAGCTGCACAGAGAGTCCCTCTGCCTTACTTTTTAATTAAAATGTTTATTTTATTTTGAAATAAGTTTCACAGGCAGTTGTGAAAAACAATTCAGAGAGGTCTCATATGTCCTTTACCCAATTCCTCCCAAAGGTAACATCTTGCAGAACCAGCATGTAATGTACAACCGAATCCTTATGTTGGCATAGGCAAGATACAAACAGTGCCATCCTCCTGGTGCCCTGGTATAGCCATACCCACTCCCCCAGCCTCCTCTTTAACCCCTGACAACTACTAATTTGTTCTATATTACTGTAATTTTTTCATTCCAGTAATTTTATATAAATAGAATCTTATAGTATATAAACTTTTGCGGTTGGCTTTTATTTAAGGCAGCCTAATTCTCTGGCATTTCATCCAAGTTGTGTATCAATAGCTTGTTCCTTTTTAGTGCCAAGTAGAATTCCATGATATAGGACCACAGTTTTTTTTTTAACCATTCATGTACTGAAGGACACCTGTGCTTTCCATTTATCCCTATTAAGAATAAAACAGCTATGGGCATTTATGTGTAAGCATTTTTTTGGTTTGGTTTTGTTTTGTTTTTGTTGTGAACATCAGCTTTTATTTCTCTGGGATAAATGCCCAGAAATGCCAATGCATTTTTTTGTTTTTTACAAGTGTGTGGGTTTTTTTTTGTTGTTGTTGTTTATACATTGTTTTTACTTTTTTTAAAAAGATTTATTTATGCATACAGGAGGTGGGGGTACAGGCCAGAGGTACGGGATGTGAGAGGATTCATCAGAGACAGTGGGGAGCAGAACAGGTGGACTGACTGAAATACACTGCTGAGGGGAGCAGCAGGCGAGACAGGAGAGGTCTGCTGTGCCATGTGGGTCACCTCCCTGGCCAGGGATTGAACTCATGCCACAGTGACTGTGGATAGCTTCATAGTGCTTAGACTCAACCCCATGCATCACCTTTTCACTTTTTAATAAACTGCCAAACTGGCTTCCAGAGTGGCTGTTGTGAAAAACAGGCATTTGCATTCTGTTCACCATTTTGCATTCTGACCACCAACGGGTGAATGGTCCAGTTTCTCTGCATCCTCATCAGCATTTGGTGTTGTTACTCTTTTTTTTTTTAATTTTAGCCATTCTGATAATTATATAGTGATGTATCTATGGTTTTCATTTGCATCTCCCTGATGGCTAATGATGAGCATCTTTTCATATGCTCATGAGCCATCCTTATATCCTCTTGCTGTAGTATCTGGTTAAATCTTTTTGAATTTTAGTTAAGTCTTCTATTTTATCTGGCTCCCTCTGGCCTCCCTCTAGAGTGGGAAGGGAGATATGGGGCATGACTGCCAGCTGGAGGGGTCAAAGGGCAGCTTCCTACTCAATCTCTGTTGACAAACAAGTAAGGAGCCTCCCCATTACTGCTGGGTGGAAATGGGAGTTGGGCTCTCCACTAGGCCTCTGCAGATACACACTTGGCTGGGAGAAGTAGGAGTTCCTCATTACTACTCCCCACATGGCTCCCGCTGACACCTCAGGGTGGAAGGGTGTGGCCCTGCTGCTACTGGGTGATAGTAAAAATCTTAGCTCTCCACTAGATCTTGACACATCCAGCAAGGAAAGGGAATGTGGTCTCATTAAGACCGGTGGGGCTCCCTACAGGGTCTCCACTAACAGAGGATGAGGGAAAACCCCACTACCACTCAATAATACAGAAGTGCAAGCTCCCTGCTTGTCTTTCCGACATCCTCTGGCAGGGGACATGGGAGGGGGGTGCAGGGGGACCCTTGTGACAGCCTGAAATTGAAGTTTTTGCTCCTGACTCCACCTTCGCTGCTAGAGATGAGGACACAGTTGTTCCTGTGGTGTTTAGTTATAACAGCAAGATTAATTTCTAAAATTTTCTGTCAGCCGAGGCTGCCCCTTTCCTGGAGAGTTTTGGCTGGGGCTTTTTTGCCTGCACCACTGGAGAGGGGGGTTGTCAGCTTGTTCAGTGCCAAGTCTGGGATTATAAAGCAAGAAGAAAACCCCAGAAGCTCATCACTCTGTTGTTCCTTGAGTCCAACACTCCTAACCTGCTTACCTGCTCTTCACCCTTCAGAGTCTTCTGCAGTTGCTTGATATATAATGTCCTGAGTTTTCAGTTGTACTGAGCAGAAGAAATAGGCAAAGGTGTATCTATTCCATTTTTCCAGAACTCCGTATGCCTTTGATAAAACCAAGACTTTTCATTGACATAAAACATACAGCAAAGTGCAGTTTTTATATGGCTCAATGAATTTTCACAAACTGAACATACCTAGCATTCAGATTAAAAAAATAAACACATGACCAGCTCCCCAGATGCCCCCTCTCATCCTCTTGCAGTCACTTCTCTCCACGTTAGAGTAGTGATGACCTCTCCGGCTCTTACTTGACTGACCTAGAAGGAGAATATGGGCAGCTTTAGGACCCTGTGACTGGCTCAAAGCTTTCTCCAGAGGGAGGGAGTGTGTGTGTGTGTGTGTGTGTGTGTGTGTCCATGCTCCTGTATGTACAGGCTCATGGATTCTTGCACACAACTTGTATTAACCCAACTTCCTCATCTACGAACCTTAGGTTTAAAAGTTCTTCACAGTCTCAGGTTCAAATTTGAGTTCCATTATTTTCCACGGGAACAGTGTCGTGACTATAAGCATGGGCTTGAAATCCAACCTAAGTGCAAATCCCAGCTTACCACTTCCTAGCTGTGTGTCTAGAAAAGGCTGATAACAGTACTAACCTTGTGGCATTGTCATGAGGATTAAATGAGACAAATCCTGTGAAGTATTTAGAGTAGTGGTTGGCACACACGCCAACCTTCGGCCTAGGCTAGGTATTAACAGTATTGGTATTAGCGCCGTGGTGACACACTTCCTTCCCCCGCTCAGAAACAAGGTCAGTTACTGCTGCCCCCCCCCTTCATGCCCCTCCTCAGGACTCCTTAAGCAAGGCCTGGAGGGGGCAGAAGACAATGCTGATAGGAGAGCAAACCCCTCTCTGTAGGTAGAGGCAGACCAGCCCCACGCTCTAATGCTATTCCACTTTTCTCTCAGTATGGCAGACAGGCTCTGCAGGGTTCTGGGCTAGCACAAATCCATGACCTAGCTTAGCCCCTGTGAGTTCTTTCCCCTGTCTGGCTGCCATGTGCAGGCCAACCTTGGTGAAGCCCCGTGGTGACTCAGCACCCCAATTTGGGGGTTAAGGAGAGAGCTTGTCACTAAATGTCCAAAATGCAGTCAGCCATAACCTTCATTTTCAAGTTATGCCATTTCCTATTTCTGGGAGGAGAGAAGGAAAGATCTTGGAGTTAAACAGAGATAGGGCACTGCAGCTCCCCAAAGTTCGGGGCTCAGTTACTCTAATAATTGGATATAATATATGATCTCATCTGCCTTTTTCCACTGCAGAGAAATTTGCTACAGCCTCTGGATTTATGGCATTGCCGTTCTCTCTGCAGACAGCAGAGGGCCTCATTAGCAAAACTCAATGTCATGGCAAATATATGGGAAGGAAGGTTGCCAAGACTGGAAGCCACAGTAAAACTTTGATTAACTGAAATGTTCAAGAAAATTGGCTGTTCAACTTCTTTTTTAAAAAAGGATTTTCTGAGTTAATAGGTGTTGCACAGAACCTTCTAACTATTCTGATCTTTGTGGATAAAAATTCATCCAAAATTCCCAAGTCTTTTTCACTGCCTCAACCAGTAATAGGGATCCTGGGTAAGGTTGCCAGATTTAGAAAATAAAAGCACAGGATGTGAACTAACAAACATAGACAGTATATATTTTGAAGTGAAATTAAGACTCGGAAAGATGGGAGAGCCAGCCCCTCTCTGTAGGTGGAGGCTGGCCAGCCCCTCGCTCCAATTCTGTTTCACTTTCCTCTCAGCATGGCCGAGCAAAGGCCCTGCGGGGTTCTGGGCTAACACAATTCCATGTCCTATCTCGGCCTCTCTGAGTTCTTTCCCCTGTCTGGCTGCCATGCGGGGAGGTGGGGTGAAGGCAGAGCATTAGTTACTCAGGGTCTGAAGAGGAGCATCTGCAGTGAATTCTCTGCATTTACTTTCTGCCTCATACACACAGGATTCAGTGCAGGAGAGGCAGGGAACATAGAAATGCCAATGAGCAAAGACAAAAAAAGCCCTAAGAAAGTCTGGCTTCTCTGTGCAAGGAAGCAGGAAAAAGGAAAGAGGCAACCTCACAAGACAGAAAACTTATAAATGGGCACCACTCCAGGGCAACCCAATACCATGAAGAAAACTACCCCCCACTGACCCACACTAGTGGGGAAAACTAGTGCCCCAAACTACTAGGAAGCCCCAATTTCTACCCGCACCATGCAGTAAGGCGTTTCAAGCCTTCCACCAGCATGGATTCAGAAAAGGCAAAGCATCTTTATCCCATAGTGTCGTGGGAGGCACCCCAGGGAGCCTACTGGGAAGTCTGTACTACTACTCCTGCCTAGCTTCTGGGGGCCTACAGAAGCCAAGTGGAGGACCTTGACTTCCATCTCACATGGCGGTTATAAGACCACGATCCCTTCTTCCACCAGCATGGTATCTGAGGAGGCCAGCTGAAACAGAAGGTTTAAATAAGATCCAGAGTCTCGTAAAACTCCTACTGTCTAAGATGCAATAAAAAAAAATAAAATACTTGTCTTCCCAAGAGCCAGGAAGATCTCAAACCGACTGAAAAAAGGCAATAAAGGCTAACACGGGCCTCCCTGATGGCGCAGGGGTAAACTATCACCAACCACTGAGACGTGAGTTCAACCCCTGGCCAGGGAGCTAACGCACATGACACAGCCAACCTCTCCTGCCTTGCCTGCTGCTCCCCTCAGTAGTGTGTTTCAGTAGATCTGCCTGTTCTGCTCCCCACTCTGTCTCTGGTGAATCCTCTCACCCCTCACACCTTTGGCCTGTACCCCAGTTCTTATATACATAAATAAATAAAATAAATCTTTAAAGAAAAACCAGGAATCAACAATTCCATTTACAATTGCAGTGAAAAGGATTAAAAAAAAAATAGATGCTAACACCAGGATGCAGAGGTGTTAGAATTATCTGACAAAAATCTTTAAAGCAACATCATAAAAATGCTTTAATGAGCAAATACAAATATGCTTGACAAATGAAAAAAAAATAGAACGTCTCAGCAAAGGTATAGATATTTAAGAGGCAATTAGATTAAAATAGAACTACCATAAAAAAATTCCACTTCTGGGTAATTATCTGAAGAATATAAAAACACTAACTCAAAAAAAATATGTAACCTTATGTTCATTGCAGCACTATTTACAATGGTCAAGATATGGGAAAAACCTAAGTGCCCTCTGACCGATGACTCAACAAAGATGTGGTATATACACACAAAGGAATACTCCTCAGCTATTTAAGGGAAAAAAAGGTAAAATCTAGCTATTTTTGACAACATGGATTATCCTTGGAGGGATTTTGCTAAAGGAAATAAGTCAGAAGGAAGACAAATGCCGTGTGATTTTACTCATCTCTGGGATATAAAAGAACATACGCAGCAAAAGCAAAACAAACCCTTAGACTCTGACAACAGAATGGTGGTTGCCAGGGGGGAATTGGGGGCCTGCTTGGTTGGGGTGGAAGGTGACTGGACATTTGGTGGTGGACAGGGTGTAAAATACACAGCTGCTGACATGAGAAGCTGTACACCTGAAACCGATTGTGGCAGAATCGGGTGGAGCAGGATTTCTATGATCTGAGCAGACCCAGGAAAAGAGAGTCCTGGAGCCCTCGGTGGCTTTCTCAGGCTTTTATTGAGCTTTTACAGGTAGTGCAGCAACCAGGTACACGGCAAGTCTTCACTCTGGGCTTCTCTGGCGGTCTTTCTCCCCTTCTCTCTCCTGCCTTTCTCCTGCTTCTGCTTCTCTCAGCGAACATCTCAATACTGTACTCATTGCCCACAGGAGTAAACAACACAACTATAACGTAACAAATGCAGGTGCCCCATCAGGCAGGGCAATCCTAATGGTAGGAGGGCAGAAAAGCCTGAAAATCCCTTACTCTACAATCCACCCCCTCAGGGTTTTCTGCTATACAGTCTACTTATATACAATTTTCCCCTAGCAAACGTAAACGCTGCAGCCATAGCCCACAAAAGAAAATAGCAATGACACAATACAGCAGAACACAAATGAGTCCAGGCAGGGCACCAACCTAGTGGCAAAAGACAATTACTGGCACCAGCATATGATCCACCGATGCCGAAAGCACTGCTCATACAAGGGAGGGATGAACCACTCAGGCATCTGCCTTCACACTCCAGGAGCCGTCAGGTTTCCTGGCCTTCCTTGGCTGTGGTCTCGGCCACAAGCCACACACAGCATCCACCCCCAGGATGCACTCACTCCTGGGTTGGCGATTCTGCACTCTTTGGGGGGTAATCGCCCAATCCTCAGGGTTTCTGTCTGCGGTCACTCCAACACTCGGCTTTCATAGCCACCAGTGTGACATGAAGACCCCTGCACTCAGGCCAACCCTTTGCACAAGCACATGGGTCGGGGATCCGTGGAAACAAGCGCCACATGTGGCCTCTCTTGGGGCCCCTCTTTGGCTGTGGGCACCACCACAAGCGACATTCCCCACCTGTCCCCCAAGGACGGGTTCCTCAGCTCCTCACCCTCACTCAAAGGTGAGCAGGGCATCACCCACAGGTGATTTTAACAGACTCACTGGACTTCTTCAACATACTTAGGCTGCTTAACAGCCCACTCAGGGCTTCCCAATCTCAGCACCAGCTCTTGCCTTTCTAAGTTGGCTTTTGATATATCTCGTCTGCCTGGCCGCTGGGCAGTACACAGGCTGCTTTTGGCCATCAAGGCCCACTGACCACTCCCAGATTCCCATCTCCTGGGGTATACAAGCCATACCATCCTCCCCCAGGGTCCCCAAAACATAACCTTACCCTGCCAAAGTTCCTCTGCCTTTTGGCAGGATTGTCAGTCCAAGTCCATCCGTCGGCTTTTTTCCCTGCATCAGCACTGGCGAGCTCCGAATCATGGTCTTTTCCTCCCTGATGATTCTGCTGCCTCAGGGGTTGCAGGCTGGTCCTGCAGGCCGTCTCCTCCTCCACTTGAGCTCTTGTGCCGCAACTCCCAGACCCTGTCCACCTCCTGTGCTGCCATGGTGCCTCCAGCGTTGTCACAGGCTCAGTCTGCTCCTCCTCAGTCCCTCCTGAGGTCTTTCGAGGGCTCCACGCCCGTCTGCCTCGAATTATCTTGCCGACTTATGCCAATAGTAGTGGCAGGAAGGGCCCAGAGCAGTTTTTCTATGATTCGGCAGACCTGGGTAAAGGAGAGTCCTGGAGCCCTCGGTGGCTTTCTCAGGCTTTTATTGAGCCTTTACATGTAGTGCAGCAACCAGGTAGACGGCAGGCAGGGGTGCCAGCAAGTCTTCACTCTGGGCTTCTCTGGAGGTCTTTCTGCCCTTCTCTCTCCTGCCTCTCTCCTGCTTCTGCTTCTCTCAATGGGTATCTCCGTTCTGCACTCAAGGCCCACAGGAGTAAACAACACAACTATAACAATATAACAAATGCAGGTGCCCCATCAGGCAGAGCAATCCTAATGGTGGGAGGACAGAAAAGCCTGAAAATCACTTACCCTACACTTATATAGTGTTGTAAACCAATATTACCTCAGTAAGAGAGGAAAAGAGAGAATTGGAAATTTTAGAACTGAAAAAACTCAACAAATGGGCTCAATACAGAGTGTGGGCACCAGTGAAAAGTGTCAGATAGAACAAATATTCTTGACCAATTTTGAACAACGGAGAGAAAATAGATGAAAAGGGGAAAAAAAAGAAGAGCTAGCCAGGGACTTCTGCACTTATGAGACAAACACTAACATCCATGACATCGGAGTTCTGGAAAGAGAGGAGACAATATGAGGCCAGAATGGTGCTAGAAGAAATAAAGGCTGTAAACTTTCCAAATTGGGCAAAAAGACATAGCCCTAACATATTCAAGTAGCTGAGTGAACCCTAGAGAGGATAAACCCAAATGCAATCCACACCAAAATACATCACATTTACTGCTAGAAACTAAAGACAACAAAAACCTTAAAATCAGGGAGACATTGCCTGAGGGGAAAAACAATTCAAATGACAGCGCATTGCTCATCAGAAATCATGCGGGCCAGCCAGAAGGAGGCGCTGCAAGAAAGCACTGTCAACCAAAAGTCCAGAAAAAATACATTTCAGAAATGAGGAAGAATCAAGACATTCTTAGAAAGAAAACCAATGGAACTTTGTCAGCAGAACTGCTCTGAAAGACTGGCTAACGGAAGTTTTCTAAACAGAAAGAAATTGATTTTTTTAAGAAAGGGAGCAAATCTTAGAGCATCAGGAATGAAGAAAACACAGGGTAAGCAAAAACATGGGAAATACAATAGGCTTTCCTTCTCGAGATTTCTAAACTAAGTTTGAAAGAAAACTTACAACATTGTGGATGTGATTCTCAGTGTAGGTAGAAGAAGTATTTATGACAAGTATATATTTGTCAATAAAGCTAGAAAATTTTTCAGAAGAAAAAAATATAAATGAGGTAGGGTAGAGGGAGATAAGATTTCTGTACTTCACTCAAACTAGTAAAATGTCCAGTCAGCTGTTGATAAATTATGTATATATTATGTAATGCTAGAACAACCAATAGAAAAGTTAAACAAGGAGATATTCCAAAGTACAACAGATAATTAAAATGAAATCCTCAAAAATGGTACAAATAACCCACAGGAAGTAAGGAAAAAGGAAGAAAAAACAGCATACAGGAAACCACCAATAAAATGGCCGTTCTTGTGCTCTAGCATATCTAACAAATAATCACATTTGGGACTGTGGTGATGGTGCATGGGTGCCTTGGGGAAGGAAATTCTGTGGGGACTCAATCTGAGAGGGTGGGGGGAGAGCAAATATTGTCTTAAAAAATGTAAAAAATGATAAATGTTAAAATAAAAAAATCTTAAGAAAAGAACACTTCAAATAACAGCAAAAAAAATAATCACATTTGGTGTATAAGGTCTAAATCCATCAATTGAAAGCCTCAAATTGGCATAGTGGCTAAAAAAAAGGGGGAAAATACTGGATGGAGGTTACCTGGATCATTTTGCAATATATACATATATTGAATCATGATAGTATAGATGGGAAACTAATGTTATATGTCAATTATATCTCAATTTTTGAAAAAGTTTTTGAAAAAGCACTAGATGCTGAGCTGAAATTGAATTCCAGATAAAGAATAATTTTTCAGTTTAATATCTCATGCAGCTGCTGTGTTAAACTCATCATAGTTACTTGTTTTCTTCCCAATGGCTCATTTCTCCTAAAAATCAATTCCAGGAAGAAAAAGAGGCAGTTTAACTCATGTGTCTTCTCCAAGGAAACTGAGTTGATTGTGACCGTAGACTCTCCCACAGGATTCTTGTATGGATTAAATGAGTTAATGGAAATGAAAACTGTTAACACCCAGGAGTTGCTCATAAATGTTTCTTTCTTTCTTCCAACATCAAGGAGACCTTTCAGACATCCTCAGCCTGGGTGTGGCCCAGAGATAAAACCCAGTTGACCCTCTGAACCCTGAATGTTGTTATTATTTTAATCACGAATGATTTTATTGAAAAGACACAGTTTACAAAAGTCCAGGCAGCATAAAATCATGAAAAGGAAGTCTCTCCCGTCCCAGCCACAGTCCTGTGCTTCCTCTCCCCAGAGGCAACCGCGGTTACCAATTTATTCTTCCAAGAGACTTGAATGCATGTATGTCTATATATAACCCCCTTTCCCCCCACCCCAGTGCGAACATAGGAGACGCACTCTTGTGCACCCTTCACGTGCTATTTTTAGCTTCTGATGGCCTGGCTGCAGTGGGTTATAGGCATTTGCTCCGGAGGGTCCTTATGAAAAACAGCCCTTTGAAACTTGTTGCTATTGCTATTGTAAGGATGTTGTCAAGGATGTAGTTCATTGTATCCCACGGCATCCTCTCGAGGACCCCCGGGAGGAATTCCTGTCTGATCTTAGTACTGAGAACAGTTGCCCTTCTGAGCAACGAGTTTGTTTTTATCTCCTGGACATTGTAAATTGTGTAGTGACAAAATTTCCCCTTTCCTGTTGGCTGCTAGAACGCTTTCGTGCCCAGCCTTCATGGGAGCAGAGGTTTTTATGGTATATGTTCCTACCTTTATTCTTGGCACCACTCCTGTTTTTCTCTTTAATTTGCGCTCCTTGACCTATCTTGTATGTCCTTATGAACTACCTGAAATCTTTTCTGAGAAAAGGTGAAGTGGGAATAAATCATTTAATACCCATCTGGTTTTACTCAGTCCGTATCTTCAATCCCCACCAAGCTCTCCCTTTGCTCCCATTCTATCGTTTCAGGGTTTCCTGACACTCCCTTCTGGCCTGCTTGGCAATTAACATCCCCACCAGCTTTTTTTTTTTTTTCCCAGCTGGCCTTCATTGCTCTTGGGGTGCCTCTCCTGCTTGTCATAACCCCATCCTGACCCCTCACCACCTTCCTCACCTTCACATGCTTTGTGGACAGTCTTCAGATGCTTGATATTGAAACTCTGAAAACCGAGGGGAAGTTACGGTTCCTGGGTCCTCACACGTGCACTTAAACCATTGTAAGAGATGACTCAAACACAGAGAATAACAATAACGGGGTTTATTTACAAGGAAGAAATTGAGAGAAAAAAAAAAAAGAAGCGTTTCTAAGGCCACAAATAGCCAACAGCCCTACCCCCAGATAGTGTCCACAGTGTTCAGTAGTCCAAATAAAAAGTTACTCATGCAAGATGGTGCTGTCCCTTCAATAAGAGCCTGGAGCTGGAGGCACACCCATAAGTGGCCTGGACCCAACTCATGGTGGCAGTTGGAGGTACTCACAGGTGGCGTTGTTGAGGCAGCATGGCAGCAGCCAGCAACAGTAATTCAGAGGCTGGGCTGGACAGCATGGACACAACAGCAATAGGAGATACCTATAAAGGTGGTACAGGCACAGGCCAGCAGCAGACAGCGCTTGGAGACACCAGTCAGCAGCCAGCGGCTCCAGTCAGGAGGCAGTGTAGGTAGTGCCAGAGTCAGGAGCGGTGGTTAGGCTGTGGTGCTGGAGGATCAGAAGCAAAGATTTTCCCAGTTGAGGGTCTAAGAAGAGTTGGAGGTCTGAATCAAGGGTCTTTTCTGGCAAGAGTCTCAGGTGAGAGTCCCAAGTGAGATAATCTGAATGCATCCACTGCCCCAGTTCTCTTTGGCTTTCAAGGTCCATGGGTTTCAAACCTGATTGGCACATTTTAAAAACTGGCACAAGTTTCAAAACCCAGACCCTGTCAACACATGAAGCCTGACCTGCGCCAGGGTCGGTCGTCTGCACCAAACCAGGAGCCTGGGAGCTTCTCTTAGAATTTGACCATTCTGGGACTGAAGACTCTGGTGCCTGGTTACGTATTAGGGTGATTCTACATTCATCCAGAATGCCAGCTTCTATCCTTGGCAGCCAGGCCTGCATTGGATGATGTGAGAAGTACGTGTGGTAAGAACAAAATCCTCACTGACTTGGGCCCAACACTCTGGACCAAGCTGAGCAAAGCTGAAAAGGAGGGGGTTCTATAGAAGAGTTTAATTAATTTTGAAGGGTGCTGCATCCAGGGTAGCTAACCTAGTTTCCCAGGTAAAGGGTCTGAATGGCCAGGAAGCAGAGAAGTCTCTAGAAAAGAGCATGAAGACCGTACAGAAAAGTGAGGCGATCTGAGTTCTGTTCTCAGATCTGCCACTGAGCGGTTAGGTAATGTCAAACTGAAATCCTGCCAAGCTTGGGGGAGGTCATGGTTTGTGGGTCCTCACCCGTGCGCTCACAACTGCAAGGCAAGACTCAGGCTCAGGGTGCAACGACATCAGGGTTTATTTACAAAAGAGTAGAAAAGATAAGGAAAGAGTGTCCACAGTGTCCAGTAGTCCAACCCGAAGAGTGCCTGTGCAAGATGGTGGTGTCCCTTTGACAAGATCCTGGAGCTGGAGGCACACCCATACGTGGTGGACCAGGACCCAACTCATGGTGGCAGCTGCAGACGATCACAGCTGGCACTGCTGAGGTGGCAGCACAGTGGCACAGCAGAAATCTGAAGGCTGGACTGGACAGCATCACACACAACAGCACGAGAAGTTGGGTTGGGGTGATGGTCAGGCAGGGGTGATGGTCAGGCAGTAGACCGGAGGACCAGAAGCTGTGGACAGTTCTTAGAGATGACCAGGCATTGGCAGAGCTGGTCAGCAGACAGCAATGTGGAAGACCGGGCACCAGAGCTACAGCTCTTTAAAGATGCTGGCCCAGGACCTCCCCGGTGGCGCAGCGGTTGAGCGCTGGGTTGCGAAGCTGCCCGCAGCCTCTGCAGCACCAGTTCGACCCGCGGCTGCTCCCCGGCCACCGGAGGAGGGTCCCACATGGTGCACAGACCTCTCCTGCCACCCGCTGCTCCCCTCAGCAGTGTACTTCGGTCCTTCTGCCAGCTCTGCTCCCCGCTCTGGCTCTGGTGAATTCTCTCACCCTCTTGCGCTTCCAACTGTACCCAGTGCCTGTATAAATAAATAAATGTTTAAAAATAAATAAATAAAGATGCTGGCCCAAGCAAGCAGCAGGGGTCAGCACCAGTTAGCAGCTGATGTCGTAGACAGGGCTGGAGGCAGGAGCAGTGGTCAGACAGCAGTTTGAAGTGGAGATCAGATGTGAAGGTCTTGGAGGTCTGTGTCAGAAGAAAGTTTCAGGAGTGTGTCCAGATAAGGGTGAATCTGAAGCTGTGTGAACCCCTGCTTGTATCCCCTTCAGGGGTACCTGCCTTTCAAACCTGATTAGTCCGTTTTCAAAACCAGGTGGGCTTTTAAACCAAAACCCCATCAGCATGTGAAACTGACCATGCTGAGGCCTGGTAGTCTCACATCCGGGAATGGGCCCTGCAGTGGAGCTGCCGTGGTGCAGTCCAGGCTGATGTCACTGGAACGGGCGCTGCCGCTGCCATCTCAACCTGCCAGGTTAGCATGTGGGGTGCCCACAGTCTTTGCGCTGAGCTATGGGCACCCACATGCCATGGGCCTCTCTCCCCACAGCTTGCAGTGCTGGGTTGATAAAGGGGAAGCCAAAGTAGAGCCCGCCACGCTCTGCTGCACCCCTGATCCAGAAGCTAGAGGGCTCCTCTGAAAAGACAAGTCCTGTCCGTCCCTGGGCCCCAGTTTTCTAGTCCTCAGAGATAGGAAGATGATCCCTAAGGGACCTTCCAGCTCAAATGGTTCATGGTTATGTGCTTACTACCGCTGTTTTCATGGTCTCTCTCCACTTCCCCTCCCCTTCCCCCAGGGCTCTTCCGGCCTCTGTTAGCCTGTCTACAGATGTAAGCATGTCAGCTGGTTCTGCTCCTGCCACAAGACGAGCTCATCCTCTTGGCGGCTGCGGGCCAGCCTGTACTGGACTTGCTAATCAGACACTTCTACTCCCTGGCCATAGAACAGAGGCAGGGGGTGCACTTATAGGCTACGGTACTCTGAATTCAAATTTAACATCATAAGAAGTTCAAGGGAAACCCAACTGGAAGGTGCAGCGGCTTAGCTAGTTGCATTTTCCTTGCGATGCATCTGCAGTTTTGTCTCTTTCCCACCGCAGCACTGCAGCTGGTAGATGGTCTAGAGCATAATGAAGCCATTTCCATGGTGAGACGGATTAAGCTTGTGAGTGCTCCCATCACAGGTGAAAATGCTCAAAAGGTAATGGTTGCCTTTTTCCATGGAGTGGCTTTGTTTTTCAATAGATACTTCTGGAATTCAGAAACCCCTACAATATCCATCAAAACAGAAACAATAAGAGCTGATTCTAGTCGTTCACACTTGAATGGACTAATGAACCAGTCCTGCTCAACACATCCGCAGGAGGTTAACTCATTCTTCACAACCTGGTGAAGCTGGTATCAGCATAACAAATAATATGTAGACACAACTCAGATTCAACAAATTCATTTTTTGCCATATTTACTAGCTCCTTTAAGCAAGCAGAAAAGCAAAATTTGCAGGGACAGCTGACATTCTCCCTAACCCACGCTTCCTCCTCTTCCTTCCCTATTGGCAACCAATAACTTGAAATTGGTTTTTGGTGAGGGTCTTTCCTATTTATGTGTTTACCATGTAGTCTCTATTCATAAACATTATGTGGTGTTGATTTTTTTATTTTACATAAATGGAGTCATGATCTACATATCCTTTTGAAACCAGTGGTTAAATTTGTGTGTGTGTGTGTTTTGCGGTAATATTGGTTGACAACATTCTGTATATGATTCAGAGGTATAGGAATACACCTCTTCAGAAGTATGTTATCGCCCCACACCCACCACCAAGGCACCCACAGTCCTCCACCATAGTTCATTGAGCCTTTTCCCCACTTTGTTCTCTACCCTTCCCCCCCCATCTGTTAGCCTCAATTCTATAATCAGATTTCTAGGGTTTGTTTTGGTTTTGGTTTTATGTGACCCTTTTGTTTTGTCTCTCTATATTCCACATGAATGAAACTATCTGGTAATTGTCTTTCTCTTTCTGTCTTATTTTGCTTAGCATTATCCCCTGCAGTTCTATTCATGTTGCTGCAAATGGCACGTGGTCATCTTTATTATAGCTGCATAGTATTCCACTGTGTATATGTGCCAAATCTCAATCCATCAAGTGATTAAATCTCTATCTTGCTAGAGTAGATGGCCTCGTTCATGCAGTTCCCAGATTATAAAGTGTCCACAATTATGCCCCACACAGACGCACATTTACCACAGAGCTGCTGATTCCCTTGCAGCCTTGGGCTTCACAAAATCTTCCCCTCAGTTTTCCACAGACCAGCTTTGTGTCCCTTAGGACAGAGGCAAGCTAATTAGCTCCTCTCAGAGCAACCAGCTGGGAACTCCTGCAACTTTCAACCAGCCTGCCACCAAGTAATCTGTATCTTTATTTATCACTTTAACCTTTAACCTTCTCCCTTCCAATCTCATCAATCCCCAGTTTTAATGATTACCTATTGAATGATTGACTCACAAATACACACACACACACACACACACACCAGACTTTTCTCCTGATCTCCAGACCTGTATATCCATCTCCCTCACTGGATACCATCTGGATATCTAAAAGGCACCTCGGGTTTAATTCACCTCAAACTGAACATATTTATTTCCTCTCTAAAACAAAATACAGGGCCTCCCCGGTGGCGCAGCGGTTGAGTGCTGGGTTGCGAAGCTGCCCGCGGCCTCTGCGGCACCGGTTCGATCCCCGGCTGCTCCCAGGCCACCGGAGGAGGATCCCACATGGTGCGCAGACCTCTCCTGCCACCCGCTGCTCCCCTCAGCAGTGTACTTCGGTCCTTCTGCCTGCTCTGCTCCCCACTCTGGCTCTGGTGAATTCTCTCACCCTCCTGCGCTTCTGACTGTACCCAGTGCATGTATGAACAGAACAAACAAATAAAATAAATAATAAATAAATAAAAAAACATGCCTCTATTAAAAAAAAAAATCTTAAAAAAAAAAAAAAAAAAAAAAAAAAATAAAACAAAATACAACTCTTGCTTTTCCTCCACTCTTATTTTTAATCCATTTATTTTTTAACCCATTCCCATCTCCTTTTTATGCCCACCACTTCACCAAAATTATTCTTGTCAATGTTTCTCCTTTCCTCCAAGCAACCAACTCCAAAAGCCAACTGTCTATCCTCAACTTACTAGACCCATTGATTGGTCACGCTCTTTGAAACTCTTTCTTCACCTCATCACTTGGGCCTCCTCTGTGCCTTCCTGGTTTCCCTACCTCACTAGTTTTCCTCAGTCTCCTCTACAAGGCACTTCTCATCTTTCTGATTTCTGAACACTGGAGTGTCCAGACTCAGAGTCCTCCTCTTCTCCACCTGCACCCAGTCTGTAGGACATCTCATGGGTCTCCTTGCTGATGAATCCCTAATCTTCAGTCCCATTGCATGCCTCCTCTTTGAACTCCAGTCTCCCATATCCAACTGCTAATAGGGCATTTCCACTTGGCTGTTTCACAGATAGCTCCAAGTAATGCGGCCCCAAATGAGCTCAAGATGTCACCCAAATCAGACTTCCCCACCTCAGGGAATGGTGCAGCAGCCTAAAAGTCATCCTTCACATCGTCTCCTGTACCCACACTTAGCTCTATTCCCACCACTTCTCACCCCGCCACAGCTTTCACCCCAGTCTAAGCCACCATATACTTTTTTTTTTTTTAAAGATTTATTTATTTATTCATACAAGCACTGGGTACAGTCAGAAGCGCGGGAGGGTGAGAGAATTCACGAGAGCCAGAGCGGGGAGCAGAGCAGGCAGAAGGACCGAAGTACACTGCTGAGGGGAGCAGCGGGCGGCAGGGGAGGTCTGCGCGCCATGTGGGACCCTCCTCCAGTGGCTGGGGAGCAGCCGGGGATCGAACCGGCGCTGCAGAGGCCGCGGGCAGCTTCGCAACCCAGCGCTCAACTGCTGTGCCACCGGGGAGGCCCCACCATATACTTTTCCTTGCATTTCTCATTTCTGCTTCCACGCTTTCTGCCTATAATACATTCTCCATGCATGTAGCAAATCTCTCTTTGTATATATACATACGTGTATATGAAATATGTATATATGCATGCATGTATATAAAAATATTGTATATATGTACACATATAGAAAAACTATTTGACAAAAGACAGATATGGACAATAGGCAGCTATTAAATATTAAAGGATTTGAAGAGGGAAATTGATATATTTATCATATGCACACACACATATATATGATAATTCAACTATATCAACTCCCCTACTCCAAATTCTTTAGTAGCTGCCCACTGTCCACAGCAGTTTTCACTTTTGTTGGTGTTTTCTTCTAAAACATCTAACAAAAAAAGGCTTTTTGTAAAAAGAAACAGACAAATGAAAGTTTTTAACACAAATGGTGCTACTCTAGCTGGAGAGGCATGGAGAGTTTGTAGTCCCACCTGCTCAGAATCTTCACCCCTGCCTCCCCTGTCAATCCCAGCAGCTACTGGAGGCCACTCCAGGAAACATCAGCAGTTGAAAACCTGTGGGATAAAGTCCAAACTCTTACAAAACAAAGACAACAGCAACAATAAGAAAGTGCGCCTCTGTGCTCCTAGTGGCGTCTGGCCTCGGTTCCCTCCCCCACCCGCTGTGTTTCCAGACAGCCAACCACCAGCAAGTCCCTGGCACTCCCAACAATTTTAGCCCTCAGTGCACAAACTTCCTGTCCCCTGGGGGGTTTGTCCTGTCCTCCCTGCCAGGTTTCAGTCCCACAGACTTCTCTTTCAAGAGTCAACACAAAGTCAGCGGGGGCCTTGTGGAGAGCCTTGCCCGACTCCCACAGGATTTAGGGACACTCCTCTGCATTGTCTTGGCCCAGGTGCAGGAGGCCAGGGATCTTACTCTGCTTATCTCTGTAGGCCCTGTTGGTAACAGGTGGCTACTCAATGTTTGAAGAATGGCAGAGGAGACTGAAGTGATGGTCTTGACCCTATTAATAGATCTTATTAATATGTTGCCTTAGCCCACAGGACTAACTAGATAGGGCTATCGTGACTGATAAGCATGGAATACACTGAGCCTGGTGTCATTTCTCCCCAGCTGGGAGCCAAAGACAATGCATCCCTTCTGTGGCAGGTTCCTGAGAGGGAAAGAGAGGTTCCTTAAAGCCAACCGCTGCTGGCAGCTCTTCTGAGCCCTATCTGGCCTGAGTGGGAACCCAACCGGACCTCTAGGTTAGGAGGCACACAATGGCTACAATGCTGCAGGAGTGGAGAGAAACAACCTCTGTAGTCTGAGTATTTTTTACACTAACTTAACAAAGGCGTTTCACAGAAGCAGAGGGCACCAGCAGGAGATAATCAGCATTGAAGGGGGAGGAAGAGAGGGAGCTGGAGAGGGAGGTCTATACACTCAGCACCAACCCTGGGTGGGGGGCACATAACTGAGGTGGCACCTGCTGCCTCCTATATGGTTTCTTGTCAAAGAAACAGCCAAGGTGAGAAAGGAAACTTACAAGCAACAGCTTCCATTTACTTTGTCCCTTACCACATACCAGGCATCTACTTCTGGCTCTATGTATATCATTTTATTCCTCAAAACCCCTTGAGATAGATACTATTATTATTGCCCCCATCTTACAGATGGAGAAACTGAGGCAGAGCGAAATCACTTACCTGCCTGAAGTTACACAAGGAGACAGCTACGCCTTTGACCACTGTGCCACAGTCTGTCTCTCCTTGTACAAAGGTAACTGGCAGCCTTGATCCTGCTGCTCATGCCAACCAGAGAATGACATATTCTTCAAGGGGAGAGAAGCTGTCGATAAGTACATGGGCAAAGAAATAGAAAATGAAGCCCAGAGAGGCTCACCCTTCAGAATTGGTGCTGAGGCTCACTGGCAGCAGAGTGGGGTGAATTAAGGAGCTTTTTCCTAGAGGTGCTCACAGGCACACTGAGCCAAAGCAGTCAGGGCAGAAAGTAAGTTTCCTCCAAGGAGGAAGACCGGGCCACTAACCTGCCATGGAAGTAGGCAAACAGCTACAGCACCCACGCCTACGTAGATATCCCAAGGAAGTGAAAAGTAGGCACTTAAACTGGCCCTTGTACACGCATGTTCACAGCGGCATTATTCACAGAGGTCAGAAGGCAGAAACAAATTAAATGTCTACCAACAAGTGTTCATGGACAGATGAGCAGATATGCAAAAGGTGGTAGATGCATAAAGTGAACTATGATTCAGTATTTTTTCTAAAGATTTATTTTTATTTATACAAGAGCTGGGGTACAGGCCAGAGTCGTGGGAGGGTGAGAGGAGTCACCAGAGACAGAGTGGGGAGCAGAACAGGCAGACAGACCAAAAGCACTGCTGGGGGGAGCAGCAGGCGAGGCAAGAGAGGTCTGCCTCGCCAAGTGGAATTCTCCCTGGCCGGCCGGGAATCGAACCGGCGCTCTGGAGGCTGCGGACAGCTTCACAGCACTGCGCTCAACCCCCTGCTCAACCCGGGGGAGGCCCCTGATTCAGTCTTTAGAAATGAATGAAATTCTCACATCTGCTACAATAGCCATGGGTGCCCCCCCCCCGCCCCCAGTGTCCAGGTGCAGCTAGAAGACAATGCTCAAGTGAAGGGGGTTAGACACGAAAAAGACAAATACTGTGTGATGCCACTCATATGAGGGACCCAGATAGTCAAATGCATAGAGATAGAAAGTAGCTAGTGGTGCCTGGGGCTGGGGGCAGGGTCATTTTAATGGTTCCAGAGTTTCACTTTGGAAAGGTGAAAACATTCTAGAGATGGATAGTGGTGATGGTGTCACAACAGGGTACTTAATGCCACTGAAAAGTGGCAAAAATAAAATCAAGGCAGGCCCAGCAGCAAATTCTTGGTTCGCTGAGCTTGCAGCCCACAGGGAATGGAGGTGGGTTTTGAGGTCCGAAGACTAAGCCCTGAGGTGGCAGAAATTAGTCACTATGCAAGAGAGAGCAGCAGTGAGCTTGTGTGGCCGAAAGAGGGTGCCAGAGAGCTCTGGGATGGGAAGTTTCTCAGGCACCTCCTTCCCCCACCCCACCCCCAGTCTGTGGTGAGTGCTCGCGGCAGCGTGATGGAGCAGACACACACACACACACACACACACACACACCACATACTCACTCACTCACTCACTCACTCACTCACTCATTCACTCACTCACCCTCTACCACACTCCAGCTCAGACACTGCCCGCCAGCCCAGCAGAAGCAGCAGTTGGGTGTGGCCCAAATCCTAGGGAGTCCTGGGGAATCCCTATAACTGAGCAAAGGTTGCGCCTACCTCTCCCAGCATCATGTCCTCCCCTCTCAGATCCAAGCCAGACTATTCTCCAGCGAAAAGATTACGAAGAGGTACTACCTGTCTGGTCCCAGGATTGTCTTGGGGGCAAAGGAGGCCATCCAGTCCAGTGCATAGATGATGGATTCTTGAGTACAACAGACACGGGTTCGAATCCTGATTTTACCACTGGGTATGATATGACTTGGCCACAGTATCCCTCCCCTCCCCCCAGTGCTGCAATTGCCTCGTCTGTAAAATGCGGTTAACAGCAGCACTGGGATTTCTCTTACAATCGTGAGAATTAAATGAGATATGCCAAGTTCTTACAACAGTGCCTGCAATTAATGCGTGTGAAATAAGTGTCAGCTAGCGTTCCCTCACAAAGCGGCTATGGTGATTCGATGGGGAAGGTTAAAGAGGCTATGATGATTTCGATGGGGAAGGTTGAAAGGACCCAGTAGCACAGAACCCTCCATTGGCGGTAGCTAATCACAGAACCCCAAACCCCAGCCTTCAGCATCAGCGTAGACCAGAAGGAAGCAAAGAAGCAGCAGAAGAGAGGCCTTCCCCGTGGGACGCCTTCAGGGAAAGGGAAGGAGGCGTGTCCACCTCAGAGTCTCCGGGGACCAGCTGTACAGTAACAGCCTCTGTTTCAATTCCCCCCTCCCCTCTTGGTTTCTGAGCTTGTTTTTGTGGCTGGAGAGGAAAGGCATGGGCGGGGCTCTGCTGCTCTGCACCAGGAACCACAAACCCGCCCCCAAGTAAGGGTACAGAATGTACCCAGACTGCAAACCACACCCTGTGGCTTGGGGAGGCCCCTGGGGCAGGCTGGAGAGCTGTCACACTACATTGTTTGACAACCGTGTGCCTAGCAACTGGTCTGGGATTCCACAGCAATCAGACAATGGGATGTCCCACCTGGCCAGAACCTAGTAGAGGGACGCTTCGAAGGGTCTCCCAGGATCCATGATCTCTCTGATCACAAGAGAGGTACATGGACCCCTTGGCACCACCCTGGGGCCAGATTAGGCACGGAACTGACTTAGGAGAGCTTCAGGATAAAGCACTGTGAAGGGACACTCCAGGTCACAGCCAGGCCGCCTCCAACCCCAACCAATTTTGGGGAACAGATTCTGTCTCCACCTAGTTGGAAACCCCAACTAGGGTTTCCACAGCAGGAAAGGGAGGAAGATGGATGGGGCACTGGTGGCAGGGTGGTGACCACACTTTCCCAAAGTCTGAAATGACTTGAGCACGAGACAATTGGGAGGGGACCAAAGCCACAGGAGATAGGGGAACAACTTCTAGTCCGACGGGTTGGAGGAAGAAGTTCCTGCAAAACCAGGATGATATTCAGTGGGGACAAGTGCAAGGGGTTCGTTAGCGACAAAAACCTAACAACATAATTTGGCTCGACACAAATAAACAAGAAAAACACCAAGTGAAGGAGGGAGTCGACCACAAGTTGAATATGAATCAGCCTCAAAATAGAGCATGGCTCACTTCTGTTGGCCACATTTTCCAAACCAAAGATCAGAGCACATATTTGACAGGGATGAGTGTACTCATGGGGAAACAAGCCTGGGGGTTTGAAATGGAGACTCTCCCCCAGCAAACCGTGGTCCCAGGCTCACCGACACTACGCTCTGCCGCAGTCTAGTCTTTATTGGAGAGCTAAATCCAAAATCTGGGGGAAATGGAGAAAGTGAAGAAGTGGAAGAAAGAGTTGAAGAAAGGGGGTGTCTCAAAGATTGGTAGAGGCAGCATGATGACATAGAAAGAGCTCGCGGCCAATGTCCAGTCGCTGGACACTTAACAACTGTGCAAATTCATTCAAGTTACTTAACCTCTCTGACCTCTAGTTTCCTTGTCTTTAAAACTTGGAATATTATTATCTGCAGTAAAAACTGTTGGGAAGATTTAAGTGATTTTTTTTTAAAAAGTGAAACGCCTAACCCAGAGTGGGTCCTTGATACACAGCTGTCAATTTGGAGAAGGGAAGAATAAGATGTAGGAGGATTTTACCAGAAGGCCACTAAGTTCTTACCCCCACATCCATGGAAACTGGAACCAGGAGAAATGCACCATGGCTAAAGTAAGGATTTTAGTGGGTGTGGGTAAGAACCTGGTGACCATCAGGAGTTGCAAACTGGCAGCTGACAGACTGATCCAGCCCTCAGGCATGTTTTGTCTGGCCCAAACAGAGTTCTCCCGCCACCACCCCCCCCCACCAGAAAAAAAGTTTGAATGAGTTGCCAGCCGTTTAAAAAGTGGAAGATTTCACATAAAAATCCAGATTTCTGGCTTTTTTAAAAAAAGCAGAAAATCTAGCAGCTCTGCATTCACAGAAAGTATAATGGGGTGTCCAGGGCTGGTGGGAGGGAGCAACGGAGTGATTGCTGGAGAACAGGGGGTTTCTTTGGGTGGGGTGCTCAAATGCAACTAGGTTGACAGCTGTAGTGTTTGCATAAAATTGTCACTATACTATATCCCACCGGATTGTACTTTTAAAACGGTGAATCGTTTGAGATGCAAGGTATAGCTTAATGAAGTTGTTACTTTAAAAATGCAGATGCTGATTCAGCAGGGCTGAGGTGGGGCTGGACAATCTTTCTAACAAGTTCCCCAGTGTGGCTGACGTTGCTGTCGGCTTTTTCCTGTGCTTTTCAACTTTGGCTGCACAATAGAACCACCTGGGGAGTTTTGAAAACTCCAGTGCGGGTCCCACCCCAAAGCATTCTGATGACACTGGTCGGGTGAGTCCTGGGAATCAGGATTTTTAAAGCACCCCCAGGCTATTCTAATCCGCAGCGAAATTTGAGACCCACCTTCCCTCTTCCCCTTACCTGCCTGGGCACACCCTAAGGCCTTTGACCCCGGCTCTGCTCCAAACCGGGAAGCTTGGCTTCCCAGGCAGACCCTGGGCACTGCCTTCATTCCAGCCTAGTTCTGGGGTTCCAGAGCCAAACGTCTCCTCTCCCACCCCTCCCTCGTCAGAGGCGGTTGTTTTGTTTTCTTGGGCGGCTTTGGCCGAGGACATGTGTTGGAGGCTTTTGGAAATTCTCAAGAACTCCAATCCTCCGGGGTGCCTCTGGGAAGGAACCCTTGGACTCGCTGGGAGCCTAGGCCGGGCTCCCCGCCCGCTGGCCACGCCCTCGTCTGGCGGCCGCATGGCGCCCCACATGCCTTCCGCTTCCCCGGTGGGTGGGCGGAGGCCACGTGGGAGGACATGTGCTCAGCCAGGCGCAGGAGCCCGCAGTGGTGCCGACCTGCAAGGGGCTTGGAAGCCGGGTGCGGGAAGGGGTGGGGGGCGACGGGAGGGGCAGAGAGGGGGCGGGGGGCTGGGCGGGGGAGGAGAGCTGCCAAGGAGGCTGACTGGGTAATTCATTATTGCGTGAGAGCATCTTAGAGCGGCAGCCCTGAGCAAGGTCCAGACATGGGCAAGTCATTCCAAGTGAAAAGAGGTTATAACCACAAAAAAACAGAACATTTCGTTCTAACTGAGTGGGAGGAAGACAGCTGGGCAAGGCCAATGGAAAGCCCCCCCCCCCCAGCCAGCCTTGTTTTAAAGGACAGATACCATTTCCCAGATGTTTGTAGCATAACATCTCTATTTTTTCCCCACTGACTCTTTATTTTCTCTGTGCCGTCTGCTTGAATCCAGCTATTTGTGTTCTCTTTTTCTCAAGTGTTCGCTTGTCTCTTTTCCTGGAGATTGGATTTAATGAGATTCTCCCTAGAAGGTGCAGTAAAAGCTGGGGAAAAGCTGGTGTTAAATCAAGGGCTTGATTGCTGAGGCCATCCTAATTGATTTAGCACTGGGGACACTTTCACACCTGCTCTTTATAACTCCTCTGGGGCACAAAGGCAGGGAGGTGCCTTGGGAGGCCTAGTTTGGAGAGCAAACAAACTCCTCCCATGGCGGGTCTCTGCCTGGTCCTCCAGGATCCTCTCTCTTTACAAGACTAGCTTTGCGCTTGACTTTTCAGTGTGTGGTGTGAATTGGGGCCCATGGGTGCCGCCCACAGAGTCATGGAGGTTGACTGCGGGGGGGTTGGGCTGAGGGGCTGCAGGAGGGTGATGTGGGAGGTGATCTTTTGGACTCTGAGCTTCTTGTTCCGCCTACCCAAGAGATCGGAGAGCCTGTTGGGGCGGGGGTGCTGGGGTGCTGGCACCGGGGCAGGCCAGCTTGGGACGGGAGCTGGCACGGACATTCTCAAAAAGCCCAATCCCTGGGCGGCAGCCTCTCCACACATAAGAAGTGCTGACGGGACAGATGCTCGCCATCTCCTCTGCCCCACCCGTTGTCGCCAGCCTACTCTCTGCGCCTGCCCTTTGCCTTCCATGTCTGGCTCCTCCAACAATGACATGAGAGATTAAAGGCTGAAGTATAGAGGGCAAGTGACTGAATTAGGATAAGAGGCCCCAGGAGAACCACCATCGGTGAAGCCACTGCTCTTAATCAGGCAGCCTCCCTGCTGGCAGCACACCAGCCTCAGAGGTTACCCAGGGAGGTGCCAGCAGCTCCATCTCTGACCGCCAGGGACTGAGGCATCCCACAGATCCCGGGGAAAGCCAGCAGGGATTGTAGGGGAAATGCTCACCCTACTCTTTGTGCACCTTTGTGGCCTCTGGAGAAGAGCATTTCCCTGCGCCCAACCTCTGTCCCCTACCTGAGTGCCATGTGCAGGCACAAGGATCACAGACTGGTGTGGGTCTTGAGGTTGGCACAAGTGTGTGGACTAGAGTGGGCCACATCTGCGCAGAGAAGCAGGCTCTGCCTCCTTGGCTCTTGCATTCCCAAGGCGTGCCAGGCTTGAGTGCAGAGAGTGTTCTAGATGTTCCTGGCCCGAAGAGCTAAGATGGGGAATCTCTTTCATCAGCTGTGCTAAAAATCACCCCAGGAAAGGCCAGCTCTGTTTAGACACCTGTTCTTTTTCCCCTGTGTGAGCCTTTCTGTCTGGGTTTGCACAGGGGGCCCTTGGGAATGTTCTTTGGGGTTGCCTGGTCCTTGCCCCGGCAGGCAGGACTTTCTGGCTTGGGACAGTGACTTGCCTAGACCAGAATGCGTGTATTCGCTTGTGAGAACACTGTGCACCCTGGCCAGGCGCCGGGGCTGGAGAGGAAAGGGAAGTGTGGAGGACTGGCCAGCCAGCCAAGAGGCTGGGAGAGGTTTGTGCTGTGGCAGCTGCTCTGGCTCCCCACCTAGGCTGCACCAGTGTCTGCCTCTCCTCCTTCCATTGGGTGGCAGGAGGTAGTGGGAAAAAGCCCATGATGC
This sequence comes from Talpa europaea, assembly GCF_964194135.1. NCBI lineage: Eukaryota > Metazoa > Chordata > Mammalia > Eulipotyphla > Talpidae > Talpa > Talpa europaea. The sequence goes on from NC_140081.1 coordinate 66,729,040, forward strand.
TTGGGCCAGCTGCCACATGGAGGCTGTTCCCCTCCCATGGGCCCTGCGTGTTGAGTCCAAAGCCTTGTGCCTCACTCCCCTGCCATGTACATGGTATTAATCTAGCATCATCTGATTTGAGCTGGGTTGCTCCTGGACTCCACCCTCTTCTCTACTTCCCCACCACCCGCCTATGCTATGATTCAGGCCTTGCTCTGTCTCCTGAATTGCTGTCACAGCCTACCGCCTCCTCCCGCCTTCCCCCCATCCCGTGCCAGCCCGTTCTCCCCACCACTACCTGTGCCATCTCTCTAAAAGGCATACCTGATTGTGCCAGTCCTCTAGATAATACCCTTCAGTGGCTCCTCAGGGTACAGGACACAGGGTAAACATTTTGGCATGGCATTCAAGGCCTTCACAGTTTGGTCCAAGCTTGCTCTCCATTGACATAGGGATGTCAGATAAAATGCAGGGATACACAAAATATCAATTTCAGAGACACAACAAATTATTTTTCAGTTTTAGTATGTCCCTTGCAGTGTCCTACATTTTGATTTGCTAAATCTGGGAACCCTACTCCAACCTCCTATCTATCCTACTCATATAGTTGCATGGTCATGAGTTGTTAACATTTTGGTCAATGACAGGCCACATATATGGGGCAGGTAGCTCAATAGGCTGTGCCACTCAGCGCACGTGTGTAGTCGACTTTACCGTCTAGGTTTGCATGATCACACTCTCTGATGTTCGCCAACAAAGTAGCCTAAGGATGCGTTTTTCAAGACATATTCCTGAACATGTGTGGCTATTTCACGCTTTCATCATCACTCTGTTGAGTGAAATCACCAGCATTCAAGCTGATTTCTTTGCCCCTGGTTGCTCCCTCTTCCAAATCATCCTCTCCTCTGCACCACTGTGTTGCTCAAACCATTCTCTCACTGCCATTCAAAGATGCTCTTTACATTTCCCACTGCTGTTCAAATCCTCCCCCACCTCAAGGTCATCCTCCACGATGCTGCTTCGAAGTGTCTCAATAACAGTCACCCCCTGCACTCCTGACACTCTCCAGTGTCCTGCCCACCATGTGGTAAATTCCTGTTTTTCATTGCATCTTGCTGATCTCCGGAGAGTGTATTTTCTCAAGCGGATTATAAACTCCCAGAGGGCAGGCATCGTGCCTCGTGCTTTTGCACTCCCCCTCCTCCCACCATGGCATGTGTGGGAGGCATCAGTAAATGTAGGTTGAGGGCCTCCCTGGTGGCGCAGCGGTTGAGCGCTGGGTTGCGAAGCTGCCTGCAGCCTCTGCGCGCCAGTTCCATCCCCGGCCACCGGTCCCACATGGCACGCAGACCTCTCCTGCTGCCCGCTGCTCCCCTCAGCAGTGTGCTTCGTCAGTCTGCCTGCTCTGCTCTCCGCTCTGACTCTGGTGAATTCTCTCACCCTCCCGCGCTTCTGACTGTACCCAGTGCTTGTATAAATAAATAAATAAATAAATAAATAAATCTTTTTTAAAAAAAAATAAATGTGGGTTGATTGAGCAATAGTTTATTTGCTCTCCCAGCAGAGTGTGTGCTCCTCAGGGGCAGTTTCTGATGTGCCACGTGAAGCTACAGAAATGAATAGGATCACATCTGTGCCCTCAGGGAACTCACAGTCTAGCTAGGGAGTTCCAGTGTGCACGGATATCTACAAGGCAATGTGAGTTGTGCAATAATTAGAGTAGATATAACGTAGAAAGTGCTAGCAGGTGAGGAACAGAATCTGGAAATGGGAGGCTGGTGACATTATAGCAGAGGTAATGCTCCCTCAGCGGGGAGAGAAAGTGCGTTCCAGGCAGGGGAACCACAGAGACAAAGGCATGATGGCAAGAAAGAGCAAGGTATCTGTTAGGGAACCCTGAGAACTTCAAGAGCAAAGTCAGATGACCTTGAGCAGTAATGTGAGCTGGTTGAACAGTGGGTGATGGGAATGGCTAAAGGGTTATCCCCTGCCAGTTTTATTGAGCAATAGTTGACATATGACATTGGGTAAGTTTAAGAGATGATTTGATATACATATATATTTCAAAATGCTTCCCACAATAAAGTTAGTTAACACAGCCATCACTAGTTACCACTGCATTCAAGGGTTTTAACTGTGCAGACTTCTGTGTTATGAGAGGCGATCAAAGCCAAAGACAAAAGAACACACATTGCATGATTCCATTTATATGAAAAGCCCAGAAAAGGCGAATCCACAAAGACGGGAAAATAGATTAGTGGTTGTCTGAGACTGGGGGAGGGCGTGGGAATGAGGACTGACTACTAATGGGCACGAGGGACCTTTTCGGGGTGATAGAAAGGCTCTAAAATTGAATTGTGGTGATGGTTACATGACTCTCTGAATGTACAAAAATCATTGAATTGTACACTTAAAACAGGTGAATTTGATGCCATGTAAACTATATCTCAATAAAACTGTTACAAAATAAGAGGCCATCAGTCTGGCCACAGGGTGGAAAATTGATTGTAGTGAGGCAAGCCTGGGTGTGTGTGGCAAGAGCAGTGAAGAAACTTCTGCAAAGATTCAGGCAAAAGTTAGTGAAATCTGATGCTAAGACAGTAGCAGCAGGACTGGGAGATGGGGCTGGAGTCAACAGACATTTAGGAGGTTCCATCAATGAGACTGGGTATACAGATTGCCTGCATAAGTAAGGGACAGAACAGTCTAGGGTGGTACTCTGGTCTCTGGCTTTGATAGGTGGGCAGGTGGTAGCACCAAACCTCATGGCACCTTCCTACAGTGCCTGGTCCTACGCAAAACTCTGTAGAATGAAGACATGAATGAATGAATGAAGTGCATCCCTGCACTCTTGTCCTGTTCTATTGCTCCCTCTTTCCTGTAGGCTAGACCTTGTCCAGCACTGCCTGTTTGGAGTCATGGAGTATCTAGGAGATTCTGCTGTTCCTGGGTTCACTGCTGGGAAAACCTCATCTTGTCAGGTCCCTTCTGGTCCAGAAACCACCTGGACATGCAAGAGATCCTTGGCCTGGGGTAGGAGGAATGTTCCAGAGTGAATGGCCACCAACAACCTGAGGACTTTGTCGTGGGCTCAGGATTCCTTTCTTACACCATTAACTCCCACTCTTTCCTAGTCTCGACAACTCACCCACAAACACCCCCACCACCACCACCAATCAGTGATGCAACCCAAGTCCTCAGGACACAGAGAGATCCAAGGTTTCCACTTAAGTTCCCAATGAATCAGTCACCTTGCCTGTCAACAGGACCCGCGCTCTTCTTTGAGTGTGCTCTTTGGACCACACGCCTCGGAATGACTCGGAGTGGGGGTTATCACACATGCAGATGACCAGATCTCATACTTGCCCCACTCAATCGGAGTCTGTGGGACTGGCTAGGAGGAGTGGATTATGCATGTTTCAGAAGCCCCCCGAGTGCATTTGAGACACAATCATTTGGGATGATGGAAAGTGTGATGTGGATTTGGGGTGCTTGTAGGCCTTCCACCCCAACACACAGGCCCTGGTGGCCAGTTGATGGACAGAGAACTTTCACCCAGTGTTCCCCCAACATGGATATCCTTCTCTGTGTTCATCTTTCCATCAGGAAATGCACTCTTGTTACTCTGATGCTAATCGGATTACCCTCTTGCACAATCTTCTGCCCCTCCTCCTTCCCCCACTAAATTTCCACAGGACAATCAGTGCACAGTTGCTCTTTCCTCTGTCCTCTCAAGCACTCAGCACAGGCTGATGTGTATGAGAACTGGTTGTTTACATGTAAGCTCTAGAAGATCCCAGACCCAAGTCCCAGAGCCATGTCTAAGAAGACTAGCACCTTTAGACTAGCAGAATCTAGGACAGGGCCAGACATATCAGTTGGTTCGATTCCAGCTGGCCGGGGAGAATCCCACATGGCGAAGCAGACCTCTCCTGACTCGCCCTCTGCTCCCCTCAGCAGTGTATTTCATTAGTCTGCCTGTTCTGTTCCCCGCTCTGTCTCTGGTGAATCCTTTCACCTTCCAGCACATCTGGCCTGTACCCTGGTTCTTGTATAAATGAATAAATCTTAAAAAAAAACAACAACAACAAACAAGAGCTGGGGTACAGGCCAGAGATGCTGGGGGTGGGTGAGAGGATTCACCAGAGACAGAGTGGGGAGCAGAACAGGCAGACTGACCAAAATACACTGCTGAGGGGAGCAGCGGGAGAGACAGCAGAGGTCTGCTGCGCCATGTGGGTAGCTCCCTGGCCAGCCGGGGATCGAACTTGTGCTGCAGAGGCTGCGGATTGTTTCATAGTGTGGTACTCAACCCCTTGCACTACCAGGGAGGCCCTCAATCAACCAATTTTTAGTGAGCTCTTCCTATGTACCAGACACCACATAGGTACCAAAGATGAACTGGTGGACAGGGCAAATAAGGTTCCTGCCCTCACAGAGCTTACAGTTTAGTGGGGAAGACTGACGTTAATAGTTAGGGAAAGCAGTATGGTCGTGGGACGCACTATGAAGGAAATGAACAACGTCCAGTGAAAGTATCTAAGAGGAGAACTTGAATTCACCTGGCTGGGGCAGAGAGGGGTGCTGTTCAATGAGGGTTTACCCAAGGAAGTGACCTCGAGCTAAGACCATAAGCATGAGCAAGAGTTAAATAGGCAATAACCTGAGGAAGTGCATCTAAGGCAAAAAGTATATCCGTGTGGGAAGCTGAGGCAGCTACAAACCTGGCACATGGAAATGCAAGAAGGTTGGTGTGGCTGGAACAGAGTCTGGGGGTGGGAGGCAGGACATGAGACTAAGCTGCTAGGTAGGGGCTTGTGGGTCACAGGAGAAGTCTATATTTTATTTAAAGTGGAATGGAGCGTTTTAGGCTGGGGAGGGCTAACACATAATCTGTGTTTGAAAGAGTGTTCCTGGGTTGCCGCACTGGTGATGGACTGGAGGGGGACAGGCGTGGAAGCAGAGAGACAAATCAGGAGGTTATGAGGGCGACCTGGTCTGGAACGGAGGCAATGGAAATCTCAGAGCCCAGAGTAGGGGAGTGACTTGCCCCAGGTCACCCCGTCTCCTGGCCCTATGCTCCCACAGGAGGGAGGTTAACAGAGAACCAAGCAGACGAGGGTAAGTGGATTCTGCTAAGATGAGCTTGTTGGTGCTTCGTGGCAAATCTGGGTTCTGGAAGCCATGCAGACACTGGGAGTGGAAAGGCAGCGAAGCGATTCTGTTGTTCTGCCCTCCGGTTCTTCGGGAGGCCCTGTCGTTCCACAGCCTTCAGTTACAGATCCCAACCTTGTTTAGTCTGGCTGTTGCTCAGCCAGGAGCTAAGTACTTACTAGCCAGTTCCTTCCTGCCTCCATAGTATAACGAAGTGCTGAGCTGGGCAGAACTCCCAGTGCTCCTGGGTCTCACAGCTAGGGAGTAGCAACCTCATGCAGGGCCACGTGAGGTCAGGAAGGCGGGGCCTGCGCACAGGAGCTTGCATGGGATTGGCTGCTCTTTGACACACCACTTCTGTGGACAGCCAATCACAAAAGTCACAGCATCCAGGCTTCCCTCTCCCCTTCCTCTCCCTCCGTGCATGTCCTTGTGAAAGCCACAGAACTTCCCACCACAAAGTGAGCAGGGGAGAGAAGTTCCTTCCCTCCTCCGCTCCACACCCTGCCGAAGAGGCCTTGGGGAGAGGCGCCTTGCTCACAGCCAAAGGAGGAGGAATGTTCTTCCCAAAGTGAAGCATTTGTTCTTCAGGGAGAACTCGGTTGAGGACCAATTAGGGAGAAATGACACCAAATGTTGAGCTGAACTAGCCTGGTGTGTAAAGGATCATGAAAACAATTCCAGACAGGAAATTCTCACGAGGTCTCAGCCCACTTACCTGGCATTCGCCATCTTCCCTACCTGGGCCCCAGTGGGTCCCAGCTCTCTTCACTACCTACCCATCTGCCTTGGGAGTGTGGTTCTTTGGGCAAATAGGCAGGCGCCGTGGTGGATGGGAAAGGGTCGGGACACCCTTTCTAATCCTGGCCCTTTCATGAACCAGTTGGATAACCTCCTTCTACGTCCATTTCCTCATCTAGAAAAGGAGGGGCCCACAGGAATGTTCTCCAAGGTCATTTTCAGTTGTAACATGCTAGCAGTCTGATAACTGTTAAGCAGCAGATACCAGGCCAAGTGTTCCATATGCCTTGTTTCATTCCCACGACAACTCCCGGGAGGTAGATGCTATTATGCATGTCCCCTCCTCTTCACAGAAGAGGAAAATGAGCCTCAGAGAGATTATGTGGCTTACTCAAGAACACACAACTAGGGAGAGAGAGACCCCTGGTCTGAATTCGGGTTTGTCTGAGTTCACATCCCACACTCAGAATAGCTTTTTAAAACAGCATCTTTATAGGCTCTGCGCTGTCCAAGTTGCCCTCAAAACCCTGACAAGCCGGGAATGCTGAAGAAGGAAAATGACCTTGTCTCCCCATTTTACATTTTGGCCTGGCATGTTGGTAGCAGGTGGACACTTTGCTGCTATGAGGTAAAAAGTCAAGCGAAGGCCTCTTTTAATTAGTTCCTGGCAATGGTGCATGGTGGGGGGTCCTGGGCCCCCAGGGGGAAGCAGGAGGGTGCTGATGGCTGGGAAAGTTAGCAGGAGGAATACCTCATGAGCGCATCGCCCACTTTATAGCCTCAGATCCCTCCCTCGGGTTCTGCAATGTCAAATATTGGATGGGTTCTCAGGCCTATACGCTAATGATATTAATGAGGGCTGGGGAGCCTAGTGAAAATTTAATGGACAAGCATAAAAAGTTTCACAGACTCTGTCTGCACAAGTTCTTTTGAAGGTCTGCACAAAGCCGCCAGGGCTGCTTGGAACTCTCTGTCCAAGGAAATTATTAACCCTCCTCATTTCTGGAGAACGAGGCAATCTGTTTATTAAATGCCTAAATTAAAGGGATACAGTGCAGTTGGGGGTTTTCCACCATAATTCATCTGAGGCTCTCAGTCAGGGAAATTCGAGCCTGGGGCTGACTGGCTTCCTGACCACTTCCTGCTCCCAGGCTTCCTCCAATCCTGTGCCTCTAATAAGTTCAGGTTGTTCAGAGTTCAGCTCTAGTTAACTCTTTGAAGTCTGGGTGGACAAATCACAGTTAAAGTCTATGAACCACTTAATGTGCATCAAAGATTGGCCAAGGAAGCAATTGTTCCAGCGTGGGTGCTTCTATTATAAGGATCAAATGAGATAATATCTGTGTGTGTGTGTGTATATGTGTGTGTGGGGTGTGTGTTTGTGTGTGTGTGTGCGTGCGTGAAAGCACTTAGTGATCCTTGAAGCAGAGTAAATTACTTTTATTATTATTTTTCTCAATAGGATGGCTTATTTATTACAAGATGGATGCCTGTCCTCATTAAGGGCTTTTGAACAAACCAAATTGGTACTTGTTGAGCCTGGAAAAGTACTAAACTTTCCTCCTACTTCCTCCTGAGTTCCTCAGCTAATTGACACTGATTAAGAACCTCCTGATAGGCCTGCAGCAGTGTGCACTTAGAGCCAGGGCAATTTGCTTTTTGTTTCTGCACATAGAATGTAAAAGGCAGAAGATGGAGGAGCAGTTCCAGTAACGTGGGGTTTAGTTTTGTCCATTGCTCCACCCAGAATGGGAATTCTCAAGGGGCAGGATTGTGTGGTGAATGACTGAGGGGACTTTGTGAATATTGGGATGGATCAATCACAAAGACAAGTCAATTAGAAAGCTGGGCTGGCTAATGTCCCAACGAAAACCTCTTCCAAAATTGCCAAAAGTGGTTCTCATACATTTCTGCTGGAAAAGAAAATTGATACAACCCATTTGGAGGGGAATTTGAGAATATCTCATAAATTATATATGCATTTACCTTTTGACTCACCAATCCCCTGTCTAGGAATTCACCCTGGTGATACACCTCCAACAATACGGAAATGCATATGCATGAAGTTATTCATTGCGTACAACTTTGTAAAAGGTATATTTTGTACAAAATAACCCAGATGCCCATACGTAGCAGAATAACTGAATAGATTTTGGTACAAGCCCAGAATGGAGTACTATACAGCTATGAAACAAACAAGGTCATTCCCTGTGATGTGACAGTGATTTCCAGGATATGTTGCTAAATCCAAAATACAAAGGGCAAAAAAGTATCTTTAGTGTGTTTCCTTTTGTGTAAGAGGAAGGGGAAGTAAGAAGGTACAGATGCATCTGCTCATTTGTAGAAAAACAGACCTAAGGAGGATAAACTAGAAACAAATAGAATTGTTTACCTGCAGGAGTGGGTGGGAACAGCACCTATTAGATGCTTACTAGGCATTTCCTGAGAGTGATTTATAGGTACTGTAGAGGACACAGCAGAGGAAATGATAGAGTCCACCTGGGCGTATCAGGGAAGGTTTCTATCACTGTTCTTGAAAGATGAGTATGTGGTTCCCATATTGACTGGTCATAACAGGGTGATTATTCCAGGTAGAGGGAATAGTTATAAGCAAAGGTCCAGGAGGAGGAGATAGCCTGGTATGTACAGTGGCTGGAGCATTGGGTGAGAGGGTGAGTGATATGAGAGAAGCTTGGAAAGGGCAGGCAGGAACCAAAATGTGGACTTCCCTTCACTCCATGGGAGGGAGCTGGAATTTTATTCTAAGTAAGATGAGAAGCCATTGGAATATTTTGAGCAAAGGAGTGATATGGGCCAGTTTCTGCCCCCTCGATCTATAATCTGTGATCCCTCCCTCTGTCTGTAATGTGGGGTGCGGACTGATGGGGGGAGAGAGCAGAAGAAGGGAGGCCAGCAAGGTGCTGTGGTAGCCATCTGGTGAGAGAGAATGGAGGCAGGAGCAGGAAGGTAGAAGTAGAGGTGGAAGGAGATGGCCATATTTTGAAGGATAAGTTGATGGACTGGATTTGGGGGAGGGTGAAAGCGAAAGAAGAGGCTGGGATAATTCTCAGTTTTCTGGCTTAAGTGTGTGGGTATCTGGTGCAGCCATTGAGAAAGATGGGGAGCATAACAGAAGGAGCAAAATTTGTGGAAAAGGGTAAAGAGTCCCCATGGATGTATCATGTGGGAGATGTCGGTGGGACACATGGCAGATGGATATGGGGGTCTGGGACTCAGGAGTGAGGTCTGGGCTGTGGCCACAGAGGTAGGACCATGTAGATGGAAATTGAAAAAAAAGAGGCTAAAATGGGAGCATGCGCTGTTACAGTGAGAAGAGGTCTAAGGACAACGCCCTTGGCAGTGTGAAAAGGGGGAAGAAGAGGAAGTCTGTAGAGATGGTTTAAACGAAATGGTAATAGAGGCAGGACTAGGAGAGAAATGGGTCACAGAGGCCAGGGAAAGGGAGTTGCAAGGGGAGCTTGCTTAGCAGTGCTTAGGGATGGAGGGGGAAGGTCCTTAAGATAAAAGCTGAAACGTGTCTGTTGGGTTTGGTGTTCATTTTTGATCTTTGAGCAGATGGGGGTGGCAAGTCAAACTGGGGAGGAAGAGGGAAGCAAGGCTGTGCAGTCAGTTGGGGGTGTGTGATGTGGGTTGGCAGCTGGGGCACTGGAGGGTGAAGGGTTGGAGGAGAGTTTTATAAAGATAAGAGACTTAGTGAACCCATTTTAGCTACAGAGAGTGAGTTAGGAGAAAGGCAAGTCTGAAAACACAGAAGAGGAAGGAATTAACCAGCAAAGCAAGGTGGAGGTGGGGCTAAGATGACAAGGAGAGTCCAGGAAATGTGGTTGGGGTGACCTTTCTTTGAATGGTTACTTCTCATGAAATAATTTTCAATGCGGAGGAAACAGCGAAGATCAAATTATCCATGCATGAGTTGGGGCTCTTAGCAAACGTGGAGAGTAGTTGGGCATAATTACGGACTAGTTCAAATAGAATCCGAGTCTTGATCATAGGCATCTGGAGAGGACTGTGCTGACAGAAGCGCTGGTGCCCTCTGCAAACTGCAAACAGCGCACACTTCAGGTGTGTTTGTACAGATGCAAACACAGTTTAGTGTACACCTGGGAGCCTATGATATTAATCAAGGAAAAAAGTCTCCCTTAAAATAAATGATGAGGGCCTCCCCAGTGGCGCAGCGGTTGAACGCTGGGTTGTGAAATGCCCGCAGCCTCTACAGCGCTGGTTTAATCCCCAGCTGCTGGGTGAGGGTCCCACATGGTGCGCAGACCTCTCCTGCCTCCCGCTGCTCCCCTCAGTAGTGTACTTTGCCAGTCTGGCTGCTCTGCTCCCCGCTCTGGCTCTGGAGAATTCTCTCACCCTCCCGTGCTTCTGACTGTACCCAGTGCATGTATAAATAAATAAATAAATAAATCTTTAAAAATAAATAAATAAATGAGATTTTACAATGAATAAATAGGACCTAATTAACAGGTTTGCCAATTGTTCTTTTCTGCTCTGGCCTTCGGGACTGAGGAGAGGACAGGAGAAAGGCATCAGGCTCCTTGCCTGGTTTTCATCTCTGAGGCTGCTCCCTAGCCTGGAAGGTTCAGCAGAATGTGGGGCAGAAGTGAGGCCTGGGTGTGGCAAAAGCGCGATCTTTTGCTAAGCAGAGAGGCCAACTGGTCATTGCGTTTGCACTGCAGAGATGAAAGAGTGATAAGACATTCTGTCTGCTTGCAGACAATGGGACCTGGAAACTGTTTCAGAAGAGCTCATGCAAGTTATTGTCTAACTGAAAAAAACAATGTGCTGACCCTTGCTATGTGACGTGATGCACCTAGGACAGAGAAGCAATCATTTGATTTTGACCCAGGTTCTGCTGTGACTTTAGACAGATGCCTTCTGCTCTCTGGACCTCAGCAGCTCCATCTGCCAATTCAGTAGAATGGGCAGATTATCTTCTAAGGAATCTGCCACCACACTCTCCTACATTTTTTTTTTAATTAATAGATTGTTTTTTCCAGCAGTTTTAGGTTCATAGCAAAATTGAGTGGCCAATACAGAGTTCTCATTTACCTCCTGCCTCCACACATACACAACCTCCTCCAATATGACACCCCACCAGAGTGTCAATTTGTTACAAATTGACATATCATTATCACCCAAGTCAGTAATGGTGTGGTGCATTTTATGGGTTTTGTATATGTATGTACAAATGTATAATGACATATTCACTGTTATAGTACCATACAAAACTGCTCTAAATCTACAATTCTGCTGATTCATCTCTCCCTCCCCTCAACTCCTAGCAACCACTGACTTTTTTTACTGTCTCCATAGTTTCATTTTCCAGAATATCATATGGTAGGAATCATACATTATATAGCCTTTACAAATTGACTTCTTTCCTTTAGTAATATGCATATAAGCTTTCTTCATGTCTTTTCATGATCTGATAGCTCATTTCTTTTTAGTATTGAACAATACCCCATTGTCTGGATGTTCCACAGCTGATTTTTCCATTCACCAACTAAAGAACACCTTGGTTGCTTCTAAGTTTTGGCAATTATGAATAATTACGTGATTGTTATTTTTAGCCTATTGATGTGATCATTGCATTAATTTGATTTTTGAATGTTGAGTCAGCCTTGCATATCTGGGATAAATTCCACTTGGTTATAGTGTATAATCCTTTTTATACATTGTTGGATTTGATTTGCTAATATTTTGTTGAGAATTTTTGTATATGTGTTCATGAGAGATTTTTTTTAAAGATTTATTTTATTTATTTATACAAGAACTGGAGTACAGGCTAGATGCACGGGAGGGTGACAGGATTCACCAGAGACAGAGTGGGGAGCAGAACAGGCAAACTGATGAAATACACTGCTGAGGGGAGCAGCGGGCGAGATAGGAGAGGTCTGCCACAACATGTGGGATTCTCACCAGCCGGCCAGAATAGAACCCGTGCTGTAGAGGCTGCGGACAGCTTCACAGTGCGGCGTTCAACCGCCTGCGCCACCAGGGAGGCCCCCATGAGAGAGATTGATCTACAGTTTCCTTATAAAGTCTTTGTCTGGTTTTGGCATTAGGATACTACTGCTGTTATAAAATGAGTTAGAAAAGTTATTTTCTCTGCTTCTATCTTCTGGAAAAGATTATAAAAATTTGGTATGAGATCTTCTTTAAACGTTTGGTAGAATTTACCAGTGAAACCATCTGGGCCTGATGCTTTCTGTTTGGGAAGGTTATTAATTATCGATTCAATTTCTTTAATAGATAAGGCCTATTCAGATTCTCTATTTCATCTTGTGTGAGTTTTAATAGAGTATGTGTTTCAAGGAATTTGTCCATCTCATCTAGGTCATCAAATTTGGGGCACAAAATTGTTCATAATATTCTTTTATTAACCTTTGAATGTCCATGGGATCTGTCATGATAGCCCTCTTTAATTTCTGACATTAGTAGTTTGTGCCTTCTCTGTTTTTGTTTTTGTTTTTTATTTTTTTGTTAGCCTGACAACGGGCTTATCAATTTAAAGCTCTTTCCACAGAACTAACTTTTGATTTTGTTGATTTTCTCTACTGATTTCCTGTTTTCAATTTCATTGATTTCTGCTGTTTGTTATTATTTATAGTCTTCTGAATACATTGGGTTTAACTGCTCTTCTTGTTCTACTTTCCTCAAATGGAAGCTTAGATTTTTTCCCTCTCTTTTCTAATACAAGCATTCAGTGCTATAAATTTCCCTCTAACCAGAGTTTTCATTGCACCCCACAAATATCAATGTTTTACTTTCATTTTCACTAGGTTCAAAATATTTTTAAGTTTCTCTTGAGAGTTCTTCTTTGACCTATGTGTTATTTAAAGTGTGTTGTTTAATCTCTATGTATTTTGAGGTTCTCTAGCCAATTTTCTGTTAGTGCTTTCTAGTTCAATTCCACTGTGGCCTGAGAGCAGACAGTTTATGATATCTAGTCTTTCAATTTTTTTAAGGTGTGTTTTATGGCCAAGTATACAGTGCATCTTGGTGAATGTTTCATGTAAACTTGAGAAGAATGTATACTCTGCTTTATTGGATGAAGTAATCTATAGATATCAATTACATCCAGTTGATTAATGGTGTTATTGGGATCAACTATGTTTTTACTTATGTCTAACTGCTGGATCTGTCCATTTCTGAGAGAAGCATGTTAAAGTCTCTAACTGTAATAGTACAGTCATCAATTTCTCCGCACTTCTGTTGTCTTATACATCTTGCCACTATGTTGTTGGGTGCATATGCATTAAGGATTAATATGATTTCTTGAAACTGGCCCCTTTATCACTATGTAATGCCTCTATCCCTGATCACTTTTCTTGCTCTGAAATCTTCTCTGTCTGCAATTAATATAACTACTCCTATCTTCTTTCTTTATTTTTTTTTTTTGTGGGACCCTCACCTGTGGCCGGGGAACGAACCGGCGCTGCAGAGGCTGCGGGCAGCCTCGCAGCCCAGCGCTCAGACGCTGCACCACCAGGGGAGGCCCCTACTACTCCTATCTTCTGTTGATTAGGGTTAGCATGGTACATTTCTCTTTGTCCTTTCCTTTTAATCCATGTGTCTTTATATTTAAAGTAGATTTCTTATATATAACGTATACTTGGGTCTTATGTTGCGATCCACTTTTACAATATCTGCCTTTTAATCACTATATTTAGATCATAAATGTTTAAAGTGATTATTGATACAGCTAAATAAATATCTGCCATATTTGTTACTGTTTTCTATTTTTTTCTTCACACTTTTTCTGCCTTTTGTGGTTTTAATTGAGCATTTTTGCATGATTTAATTTTCTGTCCTTTCTTAGTATATCAACTATAATTTTTTTTAGTGGTTGCCCTAAAATTTGCAATGTACATTTACAATTAATCCAAAACCACTTTCAAATAACAGTATACTACTTCATGTATAGCATAAATTACATCTTATAATAACAAAATATTTCTAATCCTTTCTCCTGACCCTTGTATCATATTTTGCCTATATATAAACTTATATAATCAAATATGTTATTGCTATTATTATTTTGAGTAGACCATTATCTGTTAGGTCAGTTTAAGAATGAGAAAACAAAAGTTTTGATTTTACCTTCATTTGTTCATTTTTGGTTCTTTCTTTATGTAGATCTACATTTCTGACCTATTATAGTTTTCCTTGCCAATTAAGAACTTTCAACATTTTTGTGTGGTAGGTGTACTGGCAACTAACTTCCTTAATCTTTCTTTCTTTGAGAAAGCCTATTTTCCCTTCACTTTTGAAGAATAATTTTGCAGGATTCAAAATTCTATGTTGGTACCTTTTTTCCCTCAACACTTGAAATATTTCACATGCAAGGTTTCTGAAGAGAAAAATAAAACCCTTACATTCTCTTATAAGTATTTTATCCTCTGATTTCTTTCTAGATTTTTTTTCTTTGTTTCACTTTCTTCAGGCTTGACTGTGATATGCCCATGTGTGGTTCCTTGGGCATTTATTCTGCTTCGTGTTCCCTGAGCTTCCTAGATCTGCAGTTTGATGTCTGATGTTAGTTTGAAGGAGTAGGTATTTTTCAATCATTTCTCCTGTCCTTTTCTCTTTCTTTTTTTTCTAAGATTTATGTATTTATTTATTTACTTATTTTTTTTTATTTATTTATACAAGCACTGGGTACAGTCAGAAGCACGGGAGGGTGAGAGAATTCACCAGAGCCAGGGGGGAGAGCAGAGCAGGCAGACTGACGAAGCACACTGCTGAGGGGAGCAGCGGGCGGCAGGAGAGGTCTGCGCGCCATGTGGGACCCTCCTCTGGTGGCCTGGGAGCAGCCGGGGATCGAACCGGCGCTGCAGAGGCTGCGGGCAGCTTCGCAACCCAGCGTTCAACCGCTGCGCCACCGGGGAGGCCCTTCTCTTTCTTTTCCTTCTGGTATTCCCACTATGCCTATGTTATACCTTTTGTGGTGGCTTTTCCGCCGTTCTTGGATATTCTGTTCTGTGTTTTTTTCCCCTCTCTGCTTTTCAACTCGGGAAAATTTTATTGCGATATCCTCATGTTCAGAGATTCTTTTCTCAGCTGTGTCCAGTGTATTAATGGAACCCATCCAAGGCATTCTTCATTTCTTAGTGTTTTTGAACTCTAATATTTTTTATTCCTTCTTAGACTTTTCAACTCTCTGTTTATATTATCTAACCTGTTCTTGCAGGTTGTTTACCCGTTAAAAACCTCAGCACATTAATCATAGTTTTAAAAAATTCCTAGTCTGCTAATTCCAACATTCCTGCCATATCTGACTCTGTTTCTGATGCTTGTTCAGTCTCTTCAAAATGTGATTTTTTTGCCCTTTGGTGTGTTTTATAATTTTTTGTTTCATGGCTGGATACAAGGAACTGAAATAGGGCCTCCCTGGTGGTGCAAGGGGTTAAGATGCAACCTATGAGGTTATCAGCAGCCTCTGCAGCACAAGTTCGATCCCCGGCCAGGGAGCTACCCACATGGTGCAGCAGACCTCTCCTGACTTGCCCGCTGCTCCCCTCAGCAGTGTATTTCCATCAATCTGCCTGTTCTGTTCCCCACTCTGTCTCTGGCGAATCCTCTCACCCCCTCCCCGTGCCTCTGGCCCGTACCCCAGTTCTTCTATGCATAAATAAATAAATAAATCTTTTTAAAAAAGGAACTGAAGTAAAAAGGCCTTTAGTAGTGTGTGGTAAGACGGGGGAAGGGGAGTAGTCTATGGTCCTAGGATCAGGTATGAGTCTTCCAGTCATGCTGTGCCCCTGGACTGTGAACATCATTAGTGCTTCCAGATTCTTTTCCCCTCTTAGGTGGGACAGGATGTTCACAGAGTGGGCTGGAGTTGAACATTTCTCTATCCCTATGTGGAAGGCTGGAGCTGAATATTTCCTTTCCCCAGGTGGATTTGGGTGTGATATAACCCAAGCAGGTCTGGTTCTGGTAAAATAATTTTACCTGCAGCCAGGCTTTATTAAAAACAGAATTTGCTGCTCTGACAAACTTCAAAATGGTGACTTCTCCACTCCCCCTGCCAGAAGACAAGGGACATTTTTGTAATATTCGCTTGAAAAATCTGGTTGAGCTTCTGGAGATAACATTCACAGAAGCATGGTGGCTTCCTTTAAGTCTGGGCTCCTTTGATTTTTCAAATCTCAGACTTGTCCGTGTTGAAACATCGGCGTTTCTTCGATTATAGTTCAGGTTTTCCTACTCCAGTACCAATCCTAGGAGGTTTCTGCTCCCTGTTACGATTCTTTGTATTCTTGTCTAGCTCTCCAATTTGAGTTCAGTTTTCCCTGCGAGTTAATTTATCTCATGGATCTAAGAAGAGTTGTTGGTTTTTAAGCTTTTTACTTGTTGTTAGAAGTGAATGATGACTTCCATGCTCCTTACATGTGAGACCGGAAACTGAAAGTTTGCGTATGCATATACAGTTTGTCTCCTTGACAATATTATAAGTACTGTGAGGACAGGAACCATGTCTGTCATGCCTCTTATATCCTCAATGTCTCCCGCTGTGCCCGGCACATGGTAAGTATTCAATGTTCAATAAATGTTAATGACAAAAACGAGGGTCTGGGAGTCAGAAGACCTGGACTGTGTGATCTTGGACAAGTCCTTTCCCCTCTCCCAGTCCCAGCTTCCTTTGTCCGAACTTATTCTTGTTTGCTTCTCTTTCGTCTCTCTCCCTCCACTAGAATGGAGGCTCCGTGAGATCAGGAGCCTTACCTGGCAGAGATTCTGAAACACAATTTGTTCTTTTTTAATATTTGTTGAATGAATAAATGAATGACCGAACGATCGAGTCGACAAAAGGAAGGGGTGGCCCTGATAATTTGATGGTAGGGGTTTCTGAGAACTTCCCCTTTCCCATACTCTAATGGGGTGCCTGTCTGGGCTAGTTTCATGTACTCCTAAGAGAACTTAATGCCTTTCTAGGAGAGGAATGCAAATAGGTCACATGGGCTAAGATGATCAGAAGTGTATGGAAAAACAACTTGCCAAACTTTGGAACTCAGCAATTCCCTTTGTGTCACTCAGGAGAACACAGGCCGTGCTCCAACATGTGTGTCTGACAACAATGTGCGGCTTGGTGCTGAGCCCTCCAAAACCACATAGGCTTCGGGTAATGTGACCCAATTCCTTGGTTTTGCAAACAACGGGGTGTGCAACTGGGAGAAGAGAACACTCTTATTTACAAGTTTCTTCCTAAGGGCAAAAAACAGAATGTTCAGCATTCGTGGGAGGGGCGGGAGTTGTGTTCTGCCTGAGGAATTCTTACTCCTTGGATGGGCAGGGTCAGGGGACAAACTTCCATAGTTTGGCTTGGCACCAGAATGGGTCCTGCCCAGAGGCAGGAAAAATGTTTTCGTTAAGTCCTAGTTTCCCCGGAAGTTTGTAACAACGCCCCAGTGTCCCAATTCAGACTTGATGGTGCAGGTTGAAGGTAATTAAGTTATAGGACCTTCAAAGGAAACTCTTGTAGAAGGGATCAGTTAGTATCCACCCCCACCCCCAGGACCAAAGTTCTAAAAAGCCCTTTGCCTTTTGCTAATTGCATGAGAAATCCTCTGCAAGGCAGAAAGTGTCCACATGATATGGATGCCTTCGGAGTGAGAAGAAGGGACTCGCAGGGAGCATCTGTCATTCAGTGACACGTAGTTGTCTATGTCATTCTCTAAAGGGTTAGCAACTGCTCTTCAGCAAGTTTGAAGACTGTTGAAACAGATCCTGTATTCCTGGTTTGGGGAACTGGATATTATTGGGCAATTTTTTACCCACAAAAATCTTTTAGTTTTGAAAAAGCTGCATTCCCATAGAAAATAATCCCCTCAAATGAACTTCTAAGGCAGCCTGTTTGTTCCAAGAGCGTGAGGTTGAAGGGTGGAAGGTGGTGGTGATTGGTGGCTGAAGCTGCACTGAATTACTTGTAAGGGTTATTCCAGATTTGAAGATTCTGAGCTGCTGTTCCCTTTACAGCCACCAAAAACTAAAAGGGCCTTTTCTGGACTTTTGGCTTTGGGTCCGGGAACCCCAGATTTTGACCCGAGGTTGCCTATTCTAGAAATCACTATCCATTTTTGCCTTTATAAAGATGTTTAAGAGGATAGTCTGGGCTTCCAGTTCCTGGAATCTCTCTGGTGAGAGGCCTCTTGGGTTACTTCCTAGGGCCCCTTTGGTTGAGCCATTCTGGGAAACCCGTTCAACAGCAGCAGAGACTTCCCAGGAGTTTCTGCCCCATTGGAGTAGGCACACGTCTGGTGTGGAAGTCTATGGTCACAGACCCTTGTATGAAGACTTTTCTATGCTCTCTTACTCTTTTTTCTTCTCCCTCCTTTCCACCTCTCAATATACCCAATCACCTGAAGAAGAAATTGCTAGTTGCTCCTCAAATTCATTCTTCTCCTAATAAGAGAAACTTACATTTGTGTGGGGATGGCAATATACCCATTTAACAAAGGCTTCCTATTGTTGTTGTCAGGAGTGACCAGACTAAGTTCCAGCCAATGAAATGTAAGCAGAAGTGTCCTGCAGTATTTCTGGGAAGTGTCCTCAAGGAAGCAATTCTTCATTCCCTTTTTCTTTTCTGCTTATGGATTATGGATACAGTGCCTGGAGCTTGGATACAATGCCTGGAGCTTGAGCAGCCATTGTGGGCAATGAGATAGCAAGGTGAAGCAGCATCATGGAAGAAGTTTGGGTTCCTGATGAGCATGCAGTGGTGAACAGAATAGTTATGGGCCCTGTCCTCAGGGAGCTTCCAGAGTAGTAAGGCAGACAAAAACATGAGAAGTAGTTATTACAATCTGGGATAAGTACAATGAAACAAACAATAATGGTAAACCTTCTTTAAATAGGGTTATGGATGAAAGTCTCTCAGAAGAAGGGAGAGAGCTGAAGGATAGGAATAATCATCCAAAGAATGGGTTGGCAGTGCTGGTAGAAGCATCCTGAGCCAAGGGAACCACATGCACAAACACTCTGAAGTGTGATTAAGGAAAGAAAGAAATTCAGTAGGGTTGGAGGTTGATAAGAGCAGGGGAGTGACACTTGGAAATATTGAGACAATCAGCAGAGCCAGAACACGTAGGCACTTGTAGGTCTTGGGAAGGAGTTTGGACTTTATTCTAAGAACAATGATAAGCCATTGATAAGCTTAAAACAGGGAACACCATGATCTGATTTTGCATTAAGAAAGTTACTCTGTCTGTTGTGTGAAGTTGAGCAGAGTCCACAGTGCAAGCAGGGAGACCAACGTATGTCTCCATGTGAGCGAGGAGAGATGGGGGGTGGTGTGCGTGTTCCCTTCCACAATTAGCAAGACTTGCCCTGCTTCCCCTTCCAAACTCCCAGCATGTCTCCTTTGCCACATCCATATGGAGACATGAAATGAGCTCCAGGAGTTCAGAGCCCATATATGATTTGCTCTGTGCCTGGCACACAGAGAGACCAGGTAGTTCAATGGAACTAGAGAGAAACAGAGTGATTTGGGTCATGAACTGGAGAGCAAGTGCACCACACTGATGTACTGAACATGAGGGGGTGACAGAAGTTGTGGGATCTGGTGTGAGCAGCTATGAGGATGGTGGTATCTTGCACAGAAATGGGGTACACTGTGGGAGGTGGGAGTCAAGACTTTGATTATTGTCATGTAGTTATTGACACACTTGTGAAAAATGCCAATGGAGCTGTCCAGTTGACAGTTGCATATGTGAGTCTGGAACTTCGGGGAACACTCATAACTGGAGACAGAAATTTCAGAGATGTTACTTAAGTCCTCAGGAATACATGGAACTGAGGAAGAGAATGTGGAAGGTTGAGCTCAGTGACACCCCAGGGGTGAGAGGAAGAGAGCAGCCCATAAAGGTGACTGAGAAGGAACCACAGAATGATTTGTCTACTGCTGTCATCCCCAACAGAATGTTTTAGAGTTTGAGGAGGCTGATAAATAGGAGCTCTTTTTTTCTGCCTGAAATCAGAATCACTCAAGAGAGACATGCACACCAGTCAGACAGGAGATAAGAATATTGTTTTTATTAATCATTCAGCTGCTTGGAGAAAGAGGAGTAGAGTTGCTGCTCAATAGGCCTGTTAATACACTCCACTCCCCAATTAGTTAAATTTACCCAGCCTATACCTGCCACAGATGGATGAGCACAGGCCTCCCCTGCTGAGCCTGCCACACTCCAGCTGCTGCAGGGGGTCAGAGCAGCTGAGAGCATGCATCCGGTGCAGGCTGAGAGAACCCAAAGGGTGGACAGAGAGAATGGGGTAATGCTAAGTGTGCCCCACTCCCTCTTTCAAATTCCCCAGCCCATCTACTTTGCAACCCATGTATGGAAATATGAAATGAGCTCCAGGAGCAGGGGCCCATGTCTGATCTGCTCGGGGCCTGGCACACAGTAGGTGGACATTGCTGAATGAATGAATGAATGGATCCAGATGGCAAGATTGAAACAACCCTCAGAGTTCATCCAAGAATCACCTGGGGTACTTAAAAATGCCTGCCCTAATCCCTGGCCAATTTTATAAACATTTCGGCGGGGGGTGAGGTTCAAACATCAGTGTCTCTTTAAACGCTCTCCAGATTGTTCCACTTTACAGTCAAGTTTAAGAACTATTGCTCTGGTCCAATCCTTCATTTTACAGATGGGGACACTGAGGCCTAGAGCAAGAGGGCCATCTGTAACACTAGGGGCTGGTCCTGGCTCTGCTGTTGGGTGCATGAATGTCTGGGATAAGCATGTTTCTCTCTCTGGGTTTCACGGGCTTCCTCTGGGAAATGAGGAAGTTGGAGCTGTTGATCTTTGGAGCCCCTTCCAGCTCTAATACTGTATTGCTCTCGTCTCTGACCCAGGTGTGACTTAAGTCACTGGAACATGGCTTGTGCCTCACAAGATGCTCCTGCACAGGGGTTAGATTCGTTTTACACTTGAAATGCTTGGGCTCTGAATTGCAATGGACAGCAAAGATGTGATCTTTGGGACAGTTCAGGACCCACAGAACCAGTCTTTGATGGAGAATTTTTCCTGTTTCCTGTTAGGTGGTGGCAGTGGGAAGTTCACCAGTGGGACAGCTTTGAAATAGCAGAGGCACTCAGCTGAGGAAGTGTCAATGGGCTGGAGCTGCCCTTTTTGTTCACACTCCTAATTCTTGTCTTCCCCTGTTTACCCACTCCAAACCATCTTTTCCATTCCTTTCCTACCCTCTCCACTTTATCTGTACCAATCACAAGTCTTTTAAAGGCAGCCTGGTCCCTCTGCCTACCTAAGCCTTCTCATGAATTCCACCCACCTCTCTTGGTCTTGAGAAGTGGGTATTTCTTGGAAACTTGATAAGAACTAGAGATGACAACGAATAGAACCTGGAGGCTGGAAGGGAAACCCAGCTGTGGAGCAAAGAAGTAATGTGTACAAATCTCGCAAGTGGATGGCTTTTTCTGGCCCAGACAACTGCTAAGCTCCTGGCTTAGAACGGAACCTGGGTAGCCATTTTGCTTTGCAAATTGGAAAACAGGTCTGGAGGCGCCAATGACTTGCCCAAGGGCATATGGCTTGCTAGCCAAAAACTAGGACTACAGCCAGGGCTCCTAACCCCTCTTAATAGAATACCTCAGCTGCCTTGCTCTTGCTCAAAGAGACCTTTAGGGTGGGCCTCCCCGGTGGCGCAGCGGTTGAGCGCTGGGTTGCGAAGCTACCCGCGGCCTCTGTGGCGCCAGTTCGATCCCCGGCTGCTCCCCGGCCACCAGAGGAGGGTCCCACATGGCGCGCAGACCTCTCCTGCCGCCCGCTGCTCCCCTCAGCAGTGTACTTCGGTCCTTCTGCCTGCTCTGCTCCCCGCTCTGGCTCTGGTGAATTCTTTCACCCTCCCGCGCTTCTGACTGTACCCAGTGCATGTATAAACAAAACAAACAAACAAACAAATAAATAAATAAGACATGCCTCTAGAAAATTAAAAAAAAAAAAGAGACCTTTAGGGACTAGTTTACTTTTCTAAGCTGGTGGGCCTTGTGGTAAGGACCCTGAAGAAGAATTGTCCAAAGGAACAGACAGAAAGATAAAAATGCAGAGATCCTCAATAGTCAGGTTGCTTGTGGCTTTTTCTATCTGTTTCTTTGATATCTGCCCAGTGGACCCTTCCTCCTCCCTGGGAAGGCCTCACTATGGGTGGCTCTGGGCCTTCTGCTTGGCATCCTTGCTTCCCCCTTCATGGGTGCAGGTCCACTCATAGCGTTTCAGCTCTGGTAACAAGAAGACACACCCACATTTGCTGCCTCAGCCCTGGACTGAGCTAGTTCTGGGGGATTTCCAGATGTTTAGCTCAGGCAGAAATTAAAATTGGAATTCATCTTCTCTCTGAAAATCTATAGTCTCCATTTGCGTCGGTGCTTCCATAGTCTCCCAATTCCCCAGACTTAACTATTGTGTCATCGGAGATGGGGGAAGGTGTACACAGCAAGTGGTGTTTAATGGGTCTACAATTTCAGTTTGGGAAGATGAGAAAGTTCTGGAGATGTATGGCGGAGATGATCACATGACATACATGGATTTAGCTACACTGGACTGAACACTTACAAATGGTTGCAATGGTAAATTGTGTTATATGTATTTTACCACGAGGGAAAAAAACACAAAACAAAAATATCTTTCATGGCAACCTTGACTCATGGCTACTTTGCTCTCCCCCACGCTGCCCCCAAACTACTCCGTCACCAGGTCATGCTGATTTTGGCTTTAGTGGAGGGTACTCAAATGTTCACATACTCCCACATCGCTAGGGAAGCTTGCATGAGTTACTGATTCCTGAGCCCCAAGCCCCCAATTTAGTTTGAGGCTGGAGTCTGCGGTCTGCATTTTATTTTTTTAAAAGATTTATTTATTTATGCATACAACAGCTGGGGTACAGGCCAGAGATGTGGGGGGTGAGAGGATTCACCAGCGACAGAGTAGGGAGCAGAACAGGCAGACTGACTGAAATACACTGCTGAGAGAGCAGTGGGCGAGACAGGAGAGGTCTGCTGCGCCATGTGGGTAGCTCCCTGGCCAGACAGGGATCGAACTCAAGCTGCAGAGGCTGCGGATTGCTTCATAGTGCGGTGCTTAACCCCTTGCACCACCAGGGAGGCCCTGCGGTCTGTGTTTTTAAACAAACTTCCCAACAAACCTGATGCGAGTGGACCGCAGGCTTCGCTTGGAGAAACACTGCCTCTCAGTGTTTTTCGCTTCTGTCTCCTTTCCACCACCCTCTCCTGGCCCGGCTGGTCCTTGTCACCTCACACCTGGATTACAGTAACAGCTGGCCTGCCTTCGGCTAGCCTCTCTCTGCTCTAGCTTTTCCAGCTGCCAGAGCCCATCTTCTGCGCATATCTTTGAAATCACATCACTTCCCTGCACAAGTGCCTATCGTGGCTCCCCGGACCTGTTAGATCCTATCTCAATCCATTTGGCTGGGCGCCACGTAAGTGAGCCTCCCGTTCTCGCTCCTTCATCCTTCCCTGTTCCCTCCCATTCCTCCGGGCTCATGGGTCATTTGTTATTTTTTCAAATTAATTTCCATAGCTTTGTGTTTATTCCTTTTAAAACAATAATTTAACTTTTAATTTATTTAATTATTATTATTTTTAAGATTTATTTATTTATTTATACAAGCCCTGGGTACAGTCAGAAGTGGGGGAGGGTGAGAGAACTCACCAGAGCGGGGAACAGAACAGGCAGACTGACGAAATACACTGCTGAGGGGAGCAGCGGGCGTGGCAGGAGAGGTCTGCGCGCCATGTGGGACCCTCGCCACCGGCTGGGGATCGAACCGGCGTTGCAGAGGCTGAGGGCAGCTTCACAACCCAGTGCTCAACCGCTGTGCCACCAGGGGAGGCCCTATTTAATTATTTTTAAATCGAGGTGACATTAGGATCCCTCCATCAGGCATCAGCACCATGATGCTCCACCACCGAATCACCCTTAGTCCACGCCCATATGCCATTGTGCTTCCTCCCCTCCTTGTTCTTACCCCTCCCCCACCAGTCATTTATAATCTGTGAGTCCCTCTAATACTTGGGGTGATCTCCTTTCCACCTCCCCTCTTTCCACCCCCAGAACACTTTTGGTTACATGGCAGGAATTAGCAAAACCCTTGCCATTCTCCGTCTTGTTTCTCAGTGCATCCATCTCCCCTCTCTCCAGCCTTAGCTCTGCGATCCACCAGCCTTATGACTTTGGGCAAGTTGCTTCACCTCCCCCCGCCCATACCTTGGGGTTCCCATTTTCTCATCTGTAAGATGGGGATCTTACTGGTACATCCTCCTAAGTTTGGGTGAACATTTAAAAAAGCAATCAATGTAAAAGGGCTTAGAATAATAGTGTCTGGCACAAAGTGGGTGCCATGTAAGTGTTAGCATTTTTATCGATTGCTCTTCTGGCCCCTTCCAGCTCTTTCCTTCTTGGAAATCACTTCAGCTTGGGAGAGCTAAGCAATGGGGTTCTCGGTCAGAATTTGCTTGACCAGCAAGTGGAGGTGGTTAAGTATTAAGTCTTTGGGCTCCACTGAGATTGTCTGCATGACCACCTGAGGAACCCGGCTGCCTACGAAGCTTTAATTATGCCCATTAATTTCTAACCAAGTAGGAAGAGGGGAGGTGAGTTTTGAAAGCAAGATTTTTTTTCCGGATAAGTAAGATGATGTTAGGGATGACTTCTAAACACCCTGAGAGGCAGTGAGTTGTGTGCCTTTCTGCCCTGTGGTCTGTACCCCCCATGCTCTGCATCCTCGTCTGCTTGGTCCCTGGGCGGCAAGAACACCTTTTCTGCTGTCCCTTCCTGACCCGACGGCTTTGTGCCTTGCATCCCAGCTGTCCTTGTCTGCAAATAACCGTCTGCCAACATTTCCACTCTACTTCTCAAATCCACCTCTCTGCTTTGGTGGCAAATACAATATATTCCTTTAAAAGTCCTGTTGAACTCACAGTCAGTTTGCCATTATGTGTGCTTGCTTTCTCTCACTCAATGAGAGACATTTTGACATCTAAAAAATGTCAGGAGGCTGGAACCACTGACTCCTGGGATACCCGGGGACCATGGGAGTAGCTGCTCAGCACCCCTCCTTGAGAATAGGGAACAGAGCTTCCTGGCTCTGTTTTCTTGTCTGTCCAATGGAGGTAAATCGTAACTGCCTCTTTTTCGAAGGGCAGGAAGCTCTGTTCCCTATTCTCAAGGAGGGGTGCTGAGCAGCACTCTTGTGATGCTTGTGGGAGGGGTACTTCGAGGACTAGATCAGACAGGAGGCCCCGGCCTAGGGGGCCTGCCTGGGGGAGGGGTGGGGAGTTGCCTCTGCTCCTGTTGTTCTTTTCCTTGTCCTGGCTGCAGCTGCTCCATCTGCGTCCCAAAACCCAAAAGCCGTGAAGGCCTTTCCAGGAGCACTGTGTTCTCCTGTTTGTCCCCACCCTGGTCTGGTTTGGAAGAACAACGAAGAGCTACTCCTATATATGAGTAACAAACAGCCGCCAGTTCCTCTTATCTAGTGAAGCAACCGCTGTGACCTCAGAAGTTGCAGTGTTTGTCTCTGTTTAGTGGGGTTGCCAAGGAAACAAAGTTCTCTCTTTCCCACTGTGTGACTGTGGGCAAGTTTTTCCCCTTTCTCGTAGGGAAGGGCAGGATGACCAGAGACGCCTGTGTGTTTGCTGGGCCCGTCTTCTGGGTTTCTTTTTTTCTCTTGACTCTTGTTTGCTGGAAATCGGGTGTGGGAAGTCTACAGATGAGCTGAGAAGTCAAAAGTCTCTCAGCTCATCTTGAAAGGCGAGGGCTAGGAGTAACAGAGGGCTTGGGAGAGCTGAGTTGAATTTGGGTCTGGGTCTGGGGCCCAAAGTTTGTATCTGTTCCAGCAGCTGTGGAATCTGCACGCCATGACCAACCTGGCAGATGAAGACCATGAACTTGGCATCATGAATGAAGACTTTAGGGACTGGTGGTGAAATTGGAATTTGAGAGGCCAGCAAACGGGTTTGCAACTTTCTGAAGAAGAGACTTGGTGGCTGGAAAAGAAGAGGCCACTGGGTGTGACCGTTACAGGAAAGAAGCCTGATATTTGGAATAAGTTTGGGCAGTGATTGACACAGGGAGGTGGCCAAGACCTCTTCTTCCTTGAGGGGTGCAACTCAGGAAAATCAAGGAGCTCTGTTAAATTTGGGGTGTTAAAGGGCTAGGTATATATACTCTAGAAAGCAGAGGTTGGAGGGAGTCACTAACATTGGGGTGACAGCCTCCCCTGGCAACACGGCTCAGGGTCCAGGGTGGGTCCTGGTCGGGATGTGGTTGAGGAGACATGGATTGCACACCTATGAATCCGAGAAATGGCAGGATTCTGGATGCCCCAGATAGAGCCAGGTAAAGGGTTATGGGTGAGGATGAACCCCAAAGAGAGGTGGGGAAGGGGACCTGGAGCCCAGAGCCTCAGACCCGGCCTGCCCACACAGCTGGTAGGTTTAGGGAGTGAACTTTCCTTGGTGCCAAATGGAGCAGCAGGGCCTGAGCATCATTCCTTGTGCGGTGTGGGGGATGGGATGGGGGGGACATCATACACCCTTTTCTCACCAAGCCCTTCCAAGCGCCTTCACCAAGGTCAAGGGTCTCATGGGGATCGGTATTAAGGAGAATGCACTAAGTGCTCTCCATGAGCATTTTCAGAAGAGAGAGAAGGCCCATCTGTATTCATTCCGTTTTTCTTTTCTTGTTCCCTCACAGGTATGCTCTGCCTCTTTCTTTTGGGCCTCCTTCGGGGTCTTTCTACCTAGTCACCCCCTCAAGCTGAGGTTGGGTCAGCAGTCACCTTGCCACCCACCCCGAAGCTGTCCCATGAGAGCAAGAGTGAGACAGAGGGGAATGATGATGTGGGGGTGAGCCCCATTTTACCAAAATAGGGACAACACCTGCGTTGTCTCGCTTCCCTCACCTGTATGCTGGGTATCGTGAGAGTTACAGAAGATGGTGGATACAGCCCAGGTCTGCCACTCAGGGGAGCTCGTGAATGTTCAGTGGGCCAGAAATACAGCGTCCCTCACTATGCCAGGGCCCCCTACCACCCACTCCATTTATACTCGGTCAGACACCAGGGTTATTTTTAGAAAAAAAAAAAAAAAGAGCAAAGTTTATTGAAAGTTCAAGCTTACATTTAAACAATCAAAATCCGAATCCTGTAGACATACATTGGGATATGGTGTCAGAAAGTGGAATTCACTGCTACAGAACCCTCTGGAGACAGGCTCCTTGAACACATCACCCAGGCACCGTGGGGTCGAAGCCATTCCCTTGTCTAGCCCTTGTCAAGAGGAAACCAGGAAACCGATCTCTGTTCACTTGAAAGTTTCCCACCAGCATTAAGAAAGTTTTTGAAGGACACCGTGAAACCCTAACTGATCTCCTCTCAACCCCATTCTATGTAATCAGCACCAGTGAATGGTGGGTTTGGCGTTCAAAAGAGGACCTCACGTGTCCGCAGGGGACAGATGGGACAAGGGTCACAGCAGCAAGGCATCCGTGGCTGCGTTCAGAGGCTGGCCCCCTGCCTCCCTTTACTCTTCGCTCTCACGTTTTAACCTAAAGGACAAACTGGATCAACGTGGTAAATGAACACAGTCAGAGATTAGGGACCAGTCAATACTCCCGAAGCTGGTTAGGCCCTTCAACGCTTAGATGTATGTGTGTATGTATACAACCTACACTAAGATATAGATCTAGCCCTATGGGTATATATACGCATGGATGGCTATATAGAAAAACTAAGCCAATACTAACCAAACAGAACTTTGTAAGCGGTCATCCCAAAGCCATAATCCCACACTGGGCTGTGCACAAAGCCATGCATTATATCGTATTAACCAACAGAAGGCGGACTTGGCTCAATCTCTCCCATCTGGGACCCTGCCTTGGCGGGACAGGGAGAAGAGAGAGGTTGCCTCTGCTTAAAACACAAGTGGCTTCTCATAGGAACAGTCGTTGTCAGATGAAGCTGTTGAAGATGTCCATGGAAATGAAAACAGACCCCTTATACTTTCTGGAGCAAACTGGCATTACATCGCAAACTACCTTTCTCCTTTGCCAGCTGCAGCTAAGTTACCCAGGCCCTGGGAGCCCCCAGGGCGCGATGGCATGAAGAGGCTCACTGGCTTGGGGTGATAAGGCCCCAGTGCAACTCAGCCTCCAGAGACCTGCTCTTTGTCAGGGGTCTGTCACTGGAGTGGACCCAGGTGGCCATGTCCTTGGGACATCTCTTGGCACCAGCTATGCTAGGTGTAAAGTTCTCCACGTGAGATGACGCTTGGGGAGCCAAAAACAAACTGGAAAGAACTAGGTAGAACAAGTTTAGTGGCTCTGCCCACCCTGAGGACAGAGCCACTTACACCGCAGAACCACCGGGGGCCTCAGGTGCTTGCGGGGCTTCAGGAGCGGGCTCTTCAGGGCTCAGGCGCGACTGGAACTTCTCCAGCTGCTCTGGGCTTGCCAGGGTCTTCAGGAGGGTGTTCTCACGCTCCAGCTGGGAGTTCTTCTCCACCAGCTCTCTGATCTGCTCCTTCAGGATCTCCACCTCCTCTCTCACAGCATACATCAGATGATTCTTCACCAGATCCTACACAGGTAACCACACCAGAAGAAATCACACCAGAGCCACTCATCGGCTACCACAGCCCCCTCCAAAGCACCTTCACTCTGCCGGCAGGGTCCCCGCATTGTCCCTCACACCACTGACCGCCAACCTGCCTCTTGGCACCCTGGCCAGTCCTCCCGTGCCCTCATTCAGGACACCTGAAGTATTGGAGCCAGGTCTGAGTGCGGAGCCCAGTTTTGAACTACAGAGCCGCCCCTGTCCCTGCAAGTTTCTAATGATGTTCAAAGCTGGCTGCTAAGGAACCTTCTGGGTGAAACTTCTGCTGGCAGCTGGTGGTTTGCTATGTCCTCGTTTTCATGTTAGGTCCTGCTGCTGGCCCGGATCCCAGGGAGGACCTGCAAGGCACCCCAGACGGTCTGTCTACTTTACACATCTTTACTGAGAAAATAAAATGGGCTATGGGGGTGTCTTCCTCCTTTCCATGCAACCCAGCACACTGAGTGGTAGCTGCCCTGCAGCTCAGCCAGACTAGACTTGGGGCCTGAGGGAAGGTGTGGGTAACTGGGAT
This sequence comes from Talpa europaea, assembly GCF_964194135.1. Taxonomy (NCBI): domain Eukaryota; kingdom Metazoa; phylum Chordata; class Mammalia; order Eulipotyphla; family Talpidae; genus Talpa; species Talpa europaea. The sequence goes on from NC_140081.1 coordinate 66,758,105, forward strand.
TGCTGCATCCTTGGGGAACTGTGTCATTAGGCCCCAGGGCACAATTAAATGGTTGTTAGCGGCTGGAAGCCCTAGCCCCCTGCAGCCATTCTGGCAGCTCCCTGGACTGTGACCTCTACCAGGGAGGGAGAAGAGGTGGGGGGCTTTGCTTCCTGTTTCCTCCCAACTCCTGACCCCAGCCCGGGCTCTGCAGAGGCACTGCAGTGTGCTTGTATCCAATGAGCTCTAGGCCCTGCCAACTGCAGGAGGCACATAAATGCAAGCATCTGAGCTCCCGATCCAACACCCGACCCAGAAGGGAGCCAGAGGCTGAGGCTGCTGCAACGTCCCAGCCCCCAGGGTGGGAGAGGGAAGAGAAAAAGAAGGGTCCCTGCCAGGTTAGACAGGAAATGCCTGAAAGGTGCCACTGGGATGGACCTTGACTCAAGGTCTCTAAGGGGTAGGAAGCAGGCTGTTTCCTTGGGCTTTTGGCTTGGGACCCATCCTCTCAGTCCTGCCCTATGTTACATAAGCAGCAAAGTCTGGGGATGGGAATGACGCAGTGATGCCACTTACCATGGCCTGCTCGATCTTGTTGTCTATGGCCACCACGCTGGCTCCGGAGGCACTGCCAAGACAAAAAGGGAAGCGTCCACGTTACCCACTCGGTTCCCATCAGACTCCCTGGCAGCTGCGGTCAAAGTCTTCCATCTGTCCCTGCTCCTCCGCTCCCCCCCGCCTCCGTGGCCCCGTGCACCGTGCAGCCTGTCCCCACGTCCCTGCCTGGTCCCTGCAGGAAGCTGCACCTCCCCACCCTGGCTGGCTCCCCGCCGCCGCCCAGAGATCCGCGTGGAGCAGCGCGCGGGTGGGTCATGGGGGCGCACGGACCAATGTGGCCTGCTGGGCCAGCCCAGGCGGGCGACGTGCAAACAATGGGGCCGCCCAGAAGGTCGGGGCAAACCTACCCGGCTCCGAAGCTAGCTAGGAATTCCTTCCCTGCTGGTAAGCTTCCGGCCTGCTCCCCAGCGGCGCTCGGCGTGCCACCAGCCCCCTGCCCTGCCCGGCCCCGCCCGGCCCCGCCGCCCCTCTGCCTCTGGCTGCCTCCGCCTCGGGCTGCAGCAGCTCGTTTTCACGGCGCAGCGGCCGCAGGGACGCGCCGACGGCGACGGATCCCAGCGCGGCGGTGACCCCCCTCCCTGCGTCCCCTCCCCCCGCCCCTTCCCAGGATGCCGCACCGCGGGGAACAGGGACGGCGGCGCACTGCTCGCTCCGAGATCCCGCTCGCAGCCCAGCCCCCCGCTGGCACCCTGGATCGACTGGGGAGCTGGGACCAGTGGTTACCTGTTATCCAGCTTAACGGAAACCACATCCCCTCCAAGCAGGGAAGAGAAGAAGGAGATGTTGAAATTGTGCAGTTGATAAACCGCCACCTCCATGGGGGTCTGATACATTTCGGTGTTCATGGCTCGGGCTGCCGGGGAGCGCTGCCGGGCTGGGCGGACTGGGAGGGCTGCTGGAGCTGCTGCTGCGCGGGGCTGGGCTTTGCGTCCGGCCTGGGGCTAGGAAGGGGTCGAAGGCTGCCGCGCAGAGCCAAAGTCGGTCAGAGCTGAAGGAAGTGACTCGAGGGGTGTCACCTAGTGTGTCACAAACTCCAAGGCCGCCAGTCCAACCCAGACTCGGAGATATTTCGGCTCCTGCTTCTTTATATAGGAGGAGTCGGCTGCGTCACATGGCGTCAGGGGCCATGCAAATGAGTCCTGTACCGAGCTTTGTGGCCCAGTTAAACCACATCCCCTCCCTGAACCTTAGGCTGGGACTGTAAACAGTTCAGCACTTTCTTGTGCCAACTGGCATCTGCAGAGAGGGCTCTGGAGATTGGTAAAAACCAAACTGGAGCGGATTCGAGAGAAAGAAGTCCAAATGCCAGAACAGGAGGTGGAAAGCATTTAGTAGAGGGAAGAGCTGGTTTTTGAAAGCTCTTCTTGAGGTGTCAGCCGATCTCCCCCCCACCCCACCCCCACGGCTTTGCAATGCTGTCCATACCATCGTCCCTGCACATCCACCTTACAGCATCGGGAGTCTCACCTTCTTCCCTCAGCCTGCCTTCTTAGTTTCACTCCTGCACACACAAACTTAGTCACCTGCATGTCACCTCATCCAGCCAGCTGGCCCACTCGCCTGTCCCCAACTCCAGCAACCAGCCACTCACATCCTCCTTTGGAGGTCCCTGTCCATGTTGTTGACTCATACACAGATCTGTGACATGCACCGGGCAGTGCACAGGTCTGAGCCAATCTGTGCATGCCAGAAGGCATATATGGAGGAGAGGGTGTCCAGGAAGTCAAACATGTACCAGGGAGAAGCTGGGGGCCAGGTGGGAGCAGGAGGGAAGGGAATGGGTAGGTGAACACGGGCCATTCTACAAATAGAAGTATCCAAGCCATTCCCTACTGCTCTAGCCCAGGCAGCCCTTTCCTTTGTGGTCTTCACACCCTACTCTGCCTAGAAAATACATTCAACTTGATCCAGGATCACGTGATGCTACCTTAAAAAAAATTTCGATACTTTACTATCGATACTTTACAGCAAACGACGACAAAACTAAAAACACAGGCTATGTAGATAAACCATCCCAGGAAAACACCTGCCCTGGGATGGGTCCAGCCAAATTTAGGGTTAGAGGCCATTCAGGAACAAACAGATCTCAAATCACAGGCAAAAGGAGGTTATTGTTGCCTGCTAAGAATTACATGTTTCCGTTAAAATATATTTTTGGTTTTTTCCCCAGCCTTAAACTTTAAAAAAAAAAAAAAAAGGCATCCGATGCTTGATAGCCTTTTCGCCCGCTTTTTCCTTAGTGCTCCATCTGGTGGACAGACACAGAATTGCAGCAGCCAGAGGCGCAATCTAGACAGTACAAGACAGGTGATGCAACTGGGAGTGTTATTTACACCAACTCAGGGCCATAAGGAGAACATTGGGTTCCACTACATATACAATAGTTTGGATGAAGTTATGGCCAATACCCATGAATCCGTCTGTGATTCAGGCTGCGGTCCAAAGAAATGCTGAATGCAATCGTGCTGTTGGAAAAGTACCGGGGCCTCTTATCAGCAAAGAAGGTAATTATTATTTGCTTCAGGATATTTCTCCTAACCAGGTGCCTGGCACTGACACCCTGGCCAAGGCCCCAGTTAAGCCTGGTCCGAAGACCTTGATTTTTCTCCAGGCTGCCAGTGCAACCTATGCCACTGAACAGACAGTATTTCTCACAATGACTTGTGGCTCCCACTGGACCCCACCAGTGCTAACATGTGGACAAGGACCAGACTGTTTGCAAAGGGCTGACCAGTAGAACTATCCAAGCAACCCCCTACTGCACTAGCCCAGGATGGTGTTTCCCTTCACCCCAGTTTAGATGGGAGACCATCCCAATCTCAGGATATTCTGTTAACTTTGGGCCATAAGCTTTTCTGAACACGGTGTTTGTACTAAGCTCCATGGAGTATATAGAACAAAGTTCACACTATATTTATAGGTTATCAAGAACATTAGCTGAGAAAGAACAACACTACCTTCTTAAATGAGGAGCTTAATTGATAGTGGAATTCCTTGATCTATTCATCTGCCCTTTGTGCTACACAGAGCTTTCTAGGTCCAGGAAGAGCCTCTAGGTCGACCTCTCGTGGGTTTGCTAATCTTTTCTAAACTAAATATTACTACCCACCCCGAGATTCCAAAGAGGTGATAAAATAAAAGGGACAGAGATAAATTAACTGGGTTGGAAGGGAAAAACACCACCAGGAGAATAGGACAGGGGTGGAAAGGCTCCTTCAGTGGGACAGCTTATATGGCGATGTTGGGAGAGAAACCCAGGTAGTTTAGGGAGGGAAAGGAAAAGAGGTTATGTTTGCTAGTCAGACTTGCCTTGGAATTGTATGTTCATTATACTTGAATTAAAAAATAAACTGGGGCCTCCCTGGTGGCGCAAGGGATTAAGCACAGCACTGTGAAGCTAACCCCTTTGCAGCACGAGTTCGATCCCCAGCCGGCCAGGAAGCTACCCACATGGCGCGGCAGACCTCTCCTGACTTGCCTACTGCTCCCCTCAGCAGTGTATTACAGTCAGTCTGCCTGTTCTGTTCCCCACTCTGTCTCTGGTGAATCCTCTCACCACCACCACCCCCACACCTCTGGCCTGTACCCCAGTTCTTGTATGCATAAATAAATAAATCTTAAAAAAAAAAACTGTATTTGAGACCCACTAATAATAGCTGTCATTAGCTGAGCATCAGCTATGGGCCAGACACTGCTGGCTGTGCCTTGAACTCTGAACCAGTCACTGTCATTTTACAGATGAAGAAACCGAGGGTCCTAAAAGCTACCTTGTCGAAAATGGCACAGCTAAGAAAATGCAGAGCTGAAATTCCAGCTCATGTCTTCCTGCCCTTGAGAACAGTTTGGTTTTATGATGCTTACAAGTGAGCAGGGAATAGGTCTGTTGAATGCGGGAGTCAAGGCAGTTGGGGGATGGGCTGGAGGTGGCAGGAAAATGGTGAGGAGGAAACTAGGGCTAGAGGCAGGAAAAGTGCCTCCAGGCTGCCTGCAGCTCCTACTCAACAGGGACCATCTAGCTTTTTGGCCATTCACAGTAAAGCAGCACTGGGGTGCCAGAAGCAGCCCTGGGGTGCCAGAAGAATATCCAAAGCGCCTGAATGAATTTCATAAGAAGGCTGTGTTCACCCATGTTATTTGAGCCCCAGCATCCTCAGAGTTCCCCCTGTCTTAAGAAAATAGGAAACATCCATCCAACCACCTGGCTTCCAGAATGGACCATGTAGTCCCCGGGCATACAACATCCGCAATAGGTTATGGAGCCCTGCAATGATAACCGCAGTCTAGTCAAACCTCCAGTTCGGAGGCCCCCACCCCCCAACCCCGCCCCTCCTGCTGTGCTCAGCTTTTTAGGACAATGAAGTCAAGGAGAAAACAAGCTCCTATCAGGAATTTCGTTAAGAAAACAACTTGCGAAAGGCTGTCCACACTCAGTCAATCTCCGGTCCCCTCTAAACCTATAGCTGGCCAGTGAAAAGTGCTCACCCTGTGGCCTCGTGATCCTCCATGAGCAAACAACGGGCTGATCCCAGGATCCTGGGCTAGCCAAGGAAGACAATGGAAGTAAATGTCCTTGGAAAGGGATTCTCAAATAACAAGGGCATGGAAGTTCGGGGTGAAATAACAAGGGCAAGGAAGTTAGTGGTGAAGCTGCAGGAGGTTTCCTGTGCCATCCCGGGCACACCGTAAAATTCCTCTGGCTGCACCAAACTTTGTCGTGAGTGGAAGTCTGTGCTGGACAAGACATCTGTGATCTGACCTAACTTTTCTGAGCAAGGTGCTGATCCACGAGGTCCTCAGTGTCCTTGTGTCCTGTGGCGGTGGGCCCCAGGCAGGAATGCGTGGCCTTGGGATTCAACAGCTCAACAACTCCAATGTTTCCAAATGTTTCCAAACCTCCTTTTCTCCACCCTCCCGCAGGGCTGGCTCTGGACAGCACCCAGCTGAAAAGTGAGGTCCTTTGCCTGAAGGCTATCAGATCTAGTCCTAAGACCACATGATTCTGCAATGAAACAGACACAGCTGGCCCCCTTCACTCAGGGGGGACTTTCTAGATGGAGGGGAACAGGATGAGGACCCCAAGACCAGCTCGTTCCATTTTAGGAGACCCTGGAAGCCACCTTGTTCCCTTCGACCCGGAAGAAGCGTCTCAGCATTCTCACCAGTCTGTTCCCCTTCCAAAGCCAGACTCTTTAGGACATGAGCCTTTCCTACTCTGGTTCCCACAGGGCAGTCTGGGCCACAGAACCCGTGGGCAGGAACCCGGGGGCAGGATCTCAGCACGCGGGCAAGGGGTGGGGAGCAGACTCAGGGTGGGTGCGGTAGGTTGGAGGTGGCGATTAGGGAGAACATCTCACTTCCCTTTTTGTCACACTTGAAGCATTGTGTACCACACAGCCCAGAGGAAACTATTTATAGGCAAGTCTTCCTTATTTTCTACAGGGAACATTCCACCCAGAGATTCGGCAACCTTGCCAGCAAAACACAGGGTCTTGTGTCAGGAGAGGCGGAAAAAGACACGATGCAAGAGGTGCGGGACAAGCTACAAAGCAAACACTGGGTTAGGAGCTGGCAAAGGAAATCAAAAAGGATATTGAGCACTGGAGCGTTAGCGCAGTTAATGGGACGGCTGAAAAACAGCCGTCCTGGCTGGGCGGACGCCTCCACCGCGGGCCCCCTTCCGGCTGAAGCTCTGTGTACTGATTACTTACTTGTCCCTTTTTCTGAAGAGGCTGGGGGAAAAAGGAGGCCGAAACGCCATCATTTAATCTGTCCTTGTTTCTGTCTTATCTTCTCTCTTCCCCTGATCCCACTCCAGTGGGGAATATTCTAGACGGGAAGGCTGCTGCCACTTACACGGTTACTCTGGTTTTGTGGAAAATCCCCAAAGTCCAGAAGAAGGGAAGTAAGCAGGAAAGACGGTGACAGAGAAAGTGCCTTGTCCTTGGTGGGTCATGTGAAGTGCCCTGTGTGGCCAGGGTCCAGAACCCCGACTTTGAGGGTAGGAAAATGGGAGGAGGAGGCAGAAGGCTCTGGTGGGCGGGAGGGAGCCCAAGATGAATCCTAGTAGAGATGGACATGCTATTGAAAAACCAGCTCCAGCAACTGATTTGGGCCCAAGCCTGGCAGGGGATGATGGCAGGAGTGATGAATTGTGCCTTTCAGCTCCCTCCAGGACAGGGTCCCATGTGAGCGTCATAAACAATCTCTGAGTGACACCAAGGATGACAGGCAGAACCAAACCCCATTTGACAGGGCCTTCTTCCCCTCCCACCCGCGTTCAGACAAGTCAAAAACTGTTCTTGTCAAATCCCCTCCATCACCCCAACTTTGATGGCTAACTCAGTGGGGGCAGGGACAGCGTCCTGTCCTGGTCTCAGCGGGACTGGAAGTATCGGCAACATTATCCAAGAATGCAGTGTAACTTGGTGGATCTTAAATTTCGTGAATCATGTGTCAATATTTATGCCTGTCTCCCTTCCCCATATGCCCTGCAGCTGAAAACTGACCTCCATGACTCTTCCTAGCCCTCTTCTCATTTTCCGGCCTTCCCTTGCCCGTCTCACAAGTACCATATAGGTAGTCCTGAAAAAAGAGATTTCTAAAATTCACTTTGGTAAATGGAATCACCTCCTCGTTCCCCCTCTCTGCACTAGTTGCCAGCGCCGTTCAAATCAGTTCAAAGTCACCTGCACGCCCAGTCAATGTGCAAGGCACAATTCAGGGAAAGTTTTTACAAAACAAACTGGTAGTGCAAGTCAAAAAGTGTGCTTCTTTCCACAGTATCCTGGGCCTGTGGCAAACTCAGAAGTTTCCCTACTGGTTAGATCTCTGTGAAATGCTGGCTTCAGGGAAAAAAAACAGAGCTTACAGATAGTCGGGAGGGCAGCCCGGGGTTCCAGAGGGCTGCGCCACTGCCAATCTGGGACCTCACTTCATTTCTCAGAACGGGGCAGTGCTTTTCCTCTCCTCGCCCTGGCTCTTGGCCCGTGCCCACTAAGATGGAGATAACACAGCAGCCACAAAAGCTTGCAGTTTCTGTGGGCCCTCTGGCTTCTCTGGCTTTGGGGGCCACAATGCCAGGGTCCCTCACTCAGATTCCTTTTCTTAACCCCCCAGGTTTGGAAACCAAGGGAGCATAGCCCAGTTCTTTGCTCTCTGAGCCTGTCCATTCCTTCAAAGAAGGGGGGGGGGTCTATGTGTCTATGTATAACACTCTGTGTGTGTGTGTGCTGGGGGGGGGTCGCCTCTACCTGCCAACAGCCCCCTGACCTTCCTTCTTTGGCTGCCTCCTCTTGCTTTTACCCTTGCTCTGTCTTGCCCTCCCAGACCAGTGTCTCTCTTCAGGCAACAAACACCCCCAGGTCTCAGCCCACCTGCTGGGCCCACTGCTGTTGCAGGCATGGAGAAGCGCTCATCAAGGACGTGGTCTCTCTCCACATTTGCTTGTCTGCACCAGCCCTCCACTGGCCTGCTGGAGCAGGGACACACTGGCGGGGACTCCCCTTGTCCTTTCTGCTCTGTGGAGTTGTCCCAAAAGCCAAACTGGCAAGCCATTTTTTTCTGACAGTTGCCAGGGTTACTTTGAGAGGTATGCAAAGGTCTTGGGGCCAATGGTACTGCTTGGAAGATGAGGCCCAGGAGGATCTTGCTGGGGACGCAGAGCCAGCAGGCCTGGGGTCTGTGAAGAGGTCAGGGGCTCCGAGGTGGAGCACCTGGCTCCATTGTGGGCCCCCTGCTATAGAATGGGTGACCTTTGAAGTGGCACAGGTTCCCTGGGAAACAAAATGACGGTAATAATGCTGGCCTCTTCAGGCGCTGGGCTCTTGGGCGATGATGGGTAGGCATTATGAGCCTCCCTGGGCCCTCACATTGTGCTCCCCAGGCCCTCGCTTACCTCATAGCAGAGCTATTCACCCTGGGCTCACTTGAGGCAGCTCCTTGATCCTCTGTTGTGGGACTCTATGACTTGTGAAGAGGGGCTCTCTCAGCAGATTGCAAAGGGGCTGCCAGGCCCTCCCCATCCCCACCCCCACCTTGGACTTCCTGGATGGAAAGAAGGCAGCCCAGCTGGAGTGGGGGCAGTGGCAGGAGGGAGGTAGGGGTTGCAGGGGGGGGCGGGGTGGGGGGAGACACTGCTCCCAGAACAGAAAGAAAGGAGAGAAACAAGGCCGGCTCCTCCCTGGGCAGGGCCCCCCAGCCTTGGGAACAGCGCCAGGGAACTCAAAGGAGTGCTGGGAGGGGTTAAGAAAGGCCTCCGGCCCAGTTTAAGAACTGCTGACATGAAATACACACACCTTATCAGGAAGAAAGAGAAGCACAGAAGCACACGCACTTTTATGCAAACACCCTCTACGCCTTTCATGAACTCCAATTCACTGAGATAAGCCGGCAGAAGGACATCATTCTTTCTCTCTGCCTCTCTTCCTCTCCCTCCTCCCTCACTCAATCAATCCATGCATCAATCTCTCTCCCTGCTGCCAACTTCCCCATAAACCCAAAGGGCAATAAGGCAGAGGACGTGGCAAGATGGCAAGGCAGGACACTGATGTCCAGAGCTGTGCAGGGGTCCCCGGTGACAGGGTCTCTGGGGAAGCCCTGGTGCTGTCAGGTCCCCTGTTTCAACGATGTCAAACACATATTCAAATGAAGAGAAATGAAAACAAGCACCGGTTGTGCACAATTGTATCAATGCTTAAGAAATGGTTTCCACAGGCTCCTCTTGAGGACAGTTCTCTCTGGAGGCAGGCTGGGCTCAGATGCCCTAGGTGAGTGTCTACCTGAGAGGTGTGATCGGAAGGGCACCGAGACCAAATTCCTCTCAGTCCAAGCTATTTCCCCAACCTGACTACTACTCAGTGCCTACCCATGTCACCCTCTGAGTCATACCCTTGGGATTCAATGATCTCTCCTGAAGTTCCTTGCCAGTTCAGGAATTAGGAAATTCTTTTTTTTTTTTTTTTTTTTTGCAATGCAGAAAAACTTGGGAAAATGCCATATTCTACCACTTTAGTCCCAATACTTAAATGTGAACTATATTTGCATATTACTTTCAATAGAGTGGCCTTAGACAGAAGGCTGGGCTCCCAGAAGGTAAACCTTGATGGTGGACTATGTCAGGAAAGAAATGGGTCCAGAAAAGGCGCTTAACATCAGGATCACCTGAGGGAGCTTGTGGAGAGTACAGACGTACTGGCTTCCAGCCCATGAAAATCTAGTGGAATGGGTCCGCACTGGAAAGGTATTTTTCAGGTGAGGTGGAGGCAGCTCTTCTGGCCCCAGTTCATGGAACTCTTGGGGGAGCCACAGGCCTAAAGATGAAAGCCAAGATGGGGTCTACCCAAAGAGCCAGTGTCACCACAAACCACTATGTATGACACGCCATGTATGACATTAGGCGTATCTCAGGGCCTAATGTCTATTCGGCCATCTCTTTCTCTCACCCCCGCAAGCTGGATCAGAATGTAAATAAATGAAAGCTGCTACTTAGAAGGCTAACCCGAACCTGCTCTGATATATAACCCAATCTTTGGTAAACGTTGCCTGTCTGTTATGAGGCGCAGATTGCTTCTAAGATACTGCACAGCTGTCTGGGAACCCTTGGCCTGAGAGGTTGAAGATGTGGGGGGTGGGCATCACAGGGTGCGAAGGGAGAAAAATCAGGGGAGAGCAGGGAGGGGCTAATTTTTCTCCAACTGGATAGTTTGGTCCATTAACTGGCCCTACCTCCCTTCCACGGAAGCCGGCGCTCCTTCAGCCCTGTGGCTGTCACTGCCAGGGTCAAGTGTGAGTCTGTTCCAAGGTTGGCTGCAGGGGTATGACTCACGGCCCCCTCAGGAGCCTGCTAGGGCTGACTACAAAGACTTGCCAGGATCTCTGCAAACATACCCATCCCCACCCTGATCCAAGCCTTGCCCTCCTGGCCCCTGCCATCCTCACCCCACCCCATGGCTGTGAGCCCCTCCCTGGCAAACTTGCGGTCTCACTGGTGCTCACCGACACCCCTCTCCCAAGAGAAGGCAGACAGGGAATTGGCTGCTCTCTGTGGTACACATCCGGCCTGTGTTTTGGTATTTTATTTTATTTTTATGTTTAATTTACACTGCCTGCTAGGTTTGGGGCTTAAATAAACAAAAGCTATGCTTCCCCCAAGGCCAGAACTTCCTGGTTGCCTGTCAGCAACGGAGTGACCCTTTAACCTCTTCTCTTGCTCCTTGAGACAGGCAGTGCGGGGGCGGGGCGGGGGGTTGGTAGGGGAAGATATTTTGGGTCAAAAGCCTGGAAATTCTTCCTACCAGCCTAAAATACCACTCCCAGTCGTTCTTGACAGCTGGAACGTTAAATCCTGAAGCCACCGAACCTACTACAAACTTCTTTGAAAGGCCACAGCAAGATGGTAAGGGTAAAGCACAAAAATGGAAAATTCAGAGTAGCTGCACTGATTGGGGGGGGGGAATCTTTGTCTCACTGAGCAAAGACAGAGTGCCTGTGTTTGCGGCATGAGCAGTGCTGCAGACCCAAAGACTGGGCGAGCGTGGTGGGCCTACCCGGGAAAGGGTTTCTGCCAAAGCTCATAGACCTTAAAAAAGAAGAGGAACACTGGCCCCTATGTCCCAGGACAGAGCTCTACCAGCAAGGTAACGAATCATGGTCAACAGTTCTGACATCCTGTTATTTGCTAAAACTAATAATACTGTGGAGTTTGTTGACAGAGTTGCAGAAGAGCTAAAGTAAATATGGAAACTGAGGAACAGCCAAGTATGGACAGTTACTAGCTCAGCAGTTGAGAAGAAGGGAGTTTCACAGATATTCCTTGGGCATCTTGGGGAAGTAGGGCCTAAGCACAGTGGGGAGACCATCCAGAGCCATCTGTCATGTCACTGCGATTTCTCTGCAGCTATAGGTTGCAGCAGGAATGGGCTTGGCCCACAGGACTGGTCCTGAGTCCTTTGACAGAATGTAGGGTAAATGGTTTTCAGGCTGTTCTGCCCTCCCCATTAGGATTGCCCTGCCTGATGGGGCTCCTGCATTTTGTTACATTGTTATAATTATATTGTTTACTTCTGGGAGCCATGACTGCCCTATGGAGATATCTGCCAGGAGAGGCAGAGGCAGGAGAAAGGAGAAAGACCACCAGAGAAGACCACCAGAGTGAAGACTTGTCGGGGGCTCAGAGGCCTACCTGCCCCCTGGCCCTCCTGCCTGCTGTGTACCTGGTTGCTGCACTACATGTAAAAGCTCAATAAAAGCCTGAGAAAGCCACCGAGGGCTCCAGGATTCTCCTTTACCTCGGTCTGCTCGTATCATAGAAATCCTGCTCTGTCCCATCCTGCCCCTACACAGAGTTATGATAAGAATTAAAACAGCAAGTGCTGGTGAGGATGTGGAGAAAAGGAACCCTCGTGCACTATGGGTGGGAATATAGACTGGTCCAGCCCCTATGAAAACAGTATGCTGGTTTCTCAGAATATTAAAAATGGATCTGCCACAGGATTCAGCATTTCCACTCCTAGGTATCTACCTGAAGAATACAAAAACACTAATTGGAAGGGCTGTATACACTCCTATGTCCGTGGCAGCACTACGGACAATAGCCAAGCTGTGGAAACAACCTAAGCGCCGTCACAGATGAGTGGATCAGGAAGATGTGACATATGTATGCAATGGAATACTACTCAGCTATCAAAAAAGATAAACGTTTGCCGTTTGCAGTTAGCATGGATTATGCTAAGTGAAATAAACCAGAAGGAGCAAGACAGACAGGGGATATAGTGTCGCTTATGTGTGGAACATAGAGAGACAAAACAAAGCATCGGTTAAAGCCAAACCAATAACAAACCCTAGAAATCTGACTGTAGAACTGAGGCTACCTGAGATCCCGGGATGAGGAGGGGAAAGGACAAAGTGGGGAGGGAACACTGTAGACTATGGGTGCTTTGATGGGGGCACATGGGGTTGTAACAGCACCTGAGGGGGAAATACTATATTTTTTTTAAAAAAAATATTTTTTATACAAGAGCTGGGGTCTGTCCCCTCCTGGGAAATATAATCCCCAAACTATTTATTCATTTCATTTATTACAAGTTGGCAGAGGTGCGGGAGGGTGAGAGGATTCACCGGAGAAAGAGCGGGGAGCAGAACAGGCAGATCTACTGAAATACACTGCTGAGGGGAGCAGTGGGGGAGATAGGAGGGGTCTGCCACGCCATGTGGGTAGCTCCCTGGCCGGCTGGGAATAGAACCCGCGCTGCGGAGGCTGCAGATAGCTTCACAGCGCTGCGCTCAACCCACTGCGCCACCGGGGAGGCCTGAGATCCTATACTTCTAAAACACAAACATGATGTCAGCCAATGGATCATTGCCTCAATAACAAAAAAAAGATTCAAAAACAACCACTTAAACAATGAAAATACAAAGGAAGGACTCCCCTAGTGCTTAAGCTGGGCAAGGTGCCCCCAAAGATGCCTCTAGCACTCGTAATAAACAACTTGGTCAAAGGGGAGAGGGAGCACATACGTCAGGAGACCAGAGTTCATTTTCTACCTTGGCTCCACGCCAGCAACAAGATTGCTTAGAAAGTTTTTAAACCCCTTGTGGTGCTAGTTCCTCATCCATGAAATGGAAGTGATCCTCCCCTCTCCGACAAATCCACCACACCAGGTGTAGACTGTTTATGAATATCCAAAAGTCTGGAAACAGAGATAATGTTGTCTTTCTTTTTCTTTTTTTTTTTTTGCAGGCTATGTCCTTGACAACACTATACATATTTGTGTTTTCAGACTTGGTGGTCATCATGTGGGCAGCATAGCTGGGTTCCTTGCAGAGTAAGACCCACCATTTGACTGTTATATGCTCTCTGAAGAGTAAGGGCCCTGGTCCCCAACACTGCCGGCCCATGGCTGGCCAAAGAGCAGCCCCCTCCTGGGAAATATAATCCCCAAGCTATTTATTCATTTCATTTATTACAAGTTGGCAGAGGTGATACATTGCCCCTGCCCCCAGGAATCAATGCTGTTTCAAAGCCTAGTGTTTCTAATTCTCTGTCTAGTTCTGAATTTGGCTTCCACAGTTTCCCGTTACCCATACTGCTTATGGGGAAGGGGCAGTTTGAGGGATTGATGTTAAAATGGAATCAGCATTGACATTTAGTCTCTGGAAGGTCTCAGCTATCTTACCCTGTACGTAGGCCTTGAAACTTGCATAACTTTTTGGCCTTGAGAGGCTCTGCAACGGTACAATCAGCACAGCCTCTGTTCTTTGCAGCGGAACAGAAGGCACAGCCAGATGAGACCAGGACCGATGTGCAAGGTCTTGAGTGAGCATCGATCGGCTTCCTAGACGAGAAGAAGCTGTGCCAGGGCAGGGGCTTATTGTAGTTACCCGCACACCTCCAGCGTCTGGACCTGGGCTCGGCACACCGGCTCAGTGCAGTTAAATATGTGCTTAATAAATGAATGAAAGTTTTGGAAAGTGTTTGAGCTTTGCTCATGGCCCCAGTGAGGCAAAATTATAGGCACATTCACGAATTCACCTTCTGCTAGCACTTTAATTTGGGGATGATCATTGTTTGAGAGCAATTCTGCAGTTAAAAACATGAAAGAGGATGAAAAAATCACACATACTTGGAAAACCCAACCCAAACACAGTTTAATTGAGTAAGTGGCCACTAAATGATCTGGAACCAAGGCCCGACCTCTTCAGGAAAAGGGATGATTCACCCAGAGTGTGTGCTCCTGGTTCTCCACTAATGCTGAGACTTTGGCCATTTTCCACCTTAGCTGAAGGGGCTGGGTCAGTTGGGAATAGGGCACCCATAGGCAGCAGAGGGGGGTGATGAAGCCCCAGGGCAGGGCAGCCAAATCTCGGCTGGCAGCAACATCAAAGAGGGATTTCGGACTAACAGTCTGATTCTGAGCAAGTGACAGTCATGGAACTGGAATGGGGGGGGGGGGGCACAAAAAACCCATCCTGACTAAAAATACCCTGCTGTCCGCCAAGATGAAGGAAATTCTCGCCATGAATGTGACCCTTGGATTTGAAGTCTGGAGGATCCCTGTTCAAATGCTGTTTAGTTGTTCTCAGGGAATGAACAATGCGGGCTAAATAGTAGTGGGGGGGGGGGCGAGGGAGCTTCTAGAAGAAATAAGTACAGACTGAGGGACTACCCAGGGTGGGGTATCACAATGGGTCCTGGGTAACCATTAGTCTTGGGCTTTCAAGTGATAAGTAAATATCTCCCTATATTCCTGGACTCTGTCAAGAAACCAAGCTGCCTGAGTGGGCAGCTCTAAGAGTTAACAGAGTTTACAACAAAGGAGATTGTTTTCTCCTCCCCTCTGGGTCAACATCAGCAAGTTGTTCTGAAGATGCACGAGGAGCGTGATAGGCCCCGGCCTTACCAGGGACATTTATCGTCAGCCTTCCTTGTTCAGGTGATCTCCTTTGCTTACTCATCAAAGTTTCCTCCTGGGACACAGGGCTCCTCAAACTCGACTTTCTCAGCTATAAACTGTAATAGGTGAGAGATTGAGCCCCAGGAAGGTTCAGTGGCTGATAAGGGGTGGATGGATACTCCTTCAGGGTCATTTCTTTTTACCGACAGCCTCCTGTTAACCCGAAGGAATGAGTCTAGTGGGGGAAATGCCAGGCAGAAGGGCAGGTTACTCGGGGAGCTTTCTTTGGCCATTTTCCGCCACCCTCTCTTGGCAGTTGGCCTTCTCTGCCTGTGCACCAGACAGCCCTGGCAGCGGACACAAGACTCGCACCAGAGCTAGCCAGGCGGCCTCTACCTACCTTCAGCACCCCTCCTTCTTGCCTTGTAAAATTCTGGCAAAATCTTAGCCCTGGAGCCCCTCTGGCTTCACCAGGGCATGGCCAGCCTTCTGACGCCAAGTGGAGCTGAGCCGATGGAGGGAGGCAGCAGGGGAGAAGGCCTGGGCAGCCCCCCACCACCACCGTGGCCCTGGTGTGAGGCGCTGACAGCTGGGAGAGGACCTGAAACCAGTTAGTCCGGGGCTCTCAGCCAGCAGTGTATTTTCATCTTGTTTTGACTGGGACTGTCCTCCCCTGTGTAAACACATCCATGTCAGGGGGAAGAAAATGTAGAACAGCTTAAAATAGGTGGGTGTAATGCATCCCACCCATGAATCACCAGTACAGGGAATACCCTGCAGGTGAGCCTCGCTTTAAGCAAACCCGGCATATGAAAACCATGCTGCAGCCAGTAGGCAGGGATGGACAGCTGTGAGATCTTAACCTATCACTGGGAGAGTGCAAAGCCACATCTGGTTCAAATAATAACATCAGCAGCTCCTGGGTACTGATTACTTAGCGGGCACTGTGTGAAAAACATTATATACATTAGCCTTTTGAACAGAGTCAGCAGTTGGACAGTTGATGGTAGAGGCTGGGGAATCTTATCATCTAGACCCATTTTGTAGATGAGGCAATGGAGGCTCAGAGAGGTGAAATAACTTCTCCAGGGTCACTCAGTAGGTGGCAGAAGCCAGATCTGAACACCTGGCTTCAGTTCAGGGCTGTCTCTGGCCAGGCATTTTTTCTTTTTTTAAGATCTATTCATCTATGCATACAAGAGCTGGGGTGTAGACCACAGGTGTGGGGGGTGAGAGGATTCACCAGAGACAGGGCGGGAAGCAGAACAGGCAGATCGCCCGAAACACACTGCTGAGGGGAGCAGCGGGCAAGGCAGGAGAAGTCTGCCGTGCCGTGTGGGCTGCTCCCTCGCAGGCCAGGGATCGAACTCGTGCCCTAGAGGCTGCGGACCGCTCTAAAACGCTGTGCTCAACCCCTTGCGCCACCAGGGAGGCCCTTTCTTTTGTTTTGAGGAGCTTTCCCGGCAGGGTCCTATTCTGGGAACCAAAGTTCCTACACCCTGAACCCCCTTCATTGCAGCTGCAGGGTACTCAGAGACAGGCATATGTGGGGTCAGGGTGGGGGAGACCTCGGGCTGGGGCTGGTTCTCTCCCTGTCCCACCCCCCCATCTCCCCAAGACAGGAGGGGCCTACATGTCAATTCAGGGACAAGCAGTCTGCGGGCCCAGCCTCAGGGAAGGCCCCTCTGTAACTGCAAAGGAGTCCCAGTGACTCAGACACCAGGCTGAGGAAGGGACAAAGACTCAGTATACGATGCAGTGTAAGGAAAGACCAAATGTAAATGTGTATTTTGAAATAAAATGTCACCAATCCCAGTGTTAGTGCAGGGCTGGCCCCGGGCTGAACTGTGAAGTAGGAGTCTGTCTTCAAAACCTTCCTGCTTCCTTTTCAGGTACCTTCCTCCTGCCTGTCCCCTCAGGGGACCTCTGCCCTCCTACTGCCTGAGCTTCATGGGGCCCCTTACTGTCTCTGGGGGGCGGGCACAGCACCCTCCCTAGCCATGTCTCCCCTTAAGAAAGACTCAATCTCCTGCCTCCTGAATCAACAGTACCTGGCCTTGAGGCCAATCCTATAGGACAAATCAGAGAATTGTGTTTGTGTAAATGGCAGGTAATGGCTTAACAAGTTTTTCTCAGTCAGGTTGCAGGGGGATTTTAGCCAGTGGCAGTGCTTGGTATGAGTGGGGGAGTATAAGTGGGGAAGTGCTTGGTATAAGTGGGGAGATGTGCTGAGATGTGCTGAGATGGTATACCATCTGCTGAGATGGTATAAGTGGGATGGTATACCATGTGCTGAGATGGTATAAGTGGGAAGTGCTTGGTATAAGTGGGGAGATGGGGCGAGAACTAGCAGGGGGTGGGGGGCAAGGGTGGGATGGGGGAGAGGGTTTATCAGTGATCTTCCAGTCTTCCCAAGAAGGCCCCGTGCTACTCTGACCATAGGTAAGGCTGGTTCTACATATAGGGACACTACATTCTTACTATGCACTGCACTTGCTAGAACATGATGAAAAGAGCACCGAAGAGTAGGCAAAAATACCCGACTTCTGGTCTGCTTTTGCCCTTAGCTAGCAGTACAACCTTGGAAAAGTTGCATGATCACTGGGGGCCCCAGTTTCCCCTAAATGTAAAATGAAAGGATCAGGACTATAAA
This sequence comes from Talpa europaea, assembly GCF_964194135.1. Taxonomy (NCBI): domain Eukaryota; kingdom Metazoa; phylum Chordata; class Mammalia; order Eulipotyphla; family Talpidae; genus Talpa; species Talpa europaea. Next base: position 66,775,745 of record NC_140081.1, read on the forward strand.
ATTCTATTTATGTGGGTGTTTATTTGATGAATGGTACCTCTATTTAGACTGGGAATGCCATGATGCCAGGAGCCAAATACCAAGGGTCTATCAGTGTCTGGCACATGGTAAATACTAAAGAAATGGAATAACTGAATGAATGAATAGCAAAAGTGACTTCTAAGGTTACTGACAGTTCTACCTGACCCAGCCTTCACTGCCTCAAGTGCAGCTATTTACAGTTGTGCCCATGAGTGGAGAGGCCCAGGCCAAGGGCTGCGTGAGGCCTTTAGGCCCCTGTCCTCAGGATGATCAGGTGCAGGGGCAACCTCTGGGACCAAAGGCTGAGGCGCAAGCCTCCATGAGGCCCAAGAGGCTTACAGGACATTAGGAGTGGTGGAGGTGAGTGCCTTAGGAAGGGCAGGGTAGGCAAAAGAGTCACTTTTTACAGTTTTCTGTAAAACGGGAAGCTGAGATAACAGACCTGATGGGTGTCTGGGCTGAGGTAGGAAAAGTGCCGAGTTGCATGGTGACTCAAGGTCAGAAGCTGGAATGGGGCCCAGTGCTCTCAAGCCTCCGCTCACCCCCTTGGGACTGGCCCCTGGCTCCAGGCCAGCTCCCTGAATAGCTCGCTCCCCCCTCCACAGTTTCAACTTCTTCGGCCAACCTGCTTCCTTGTGCAGCACCACCTCTGCTGCCCTCCCCTCCGTCTCCCCGGAGGCTACATGGAAGTCCTCCCCCAACCTGCCTCCAAGGACTGCGGTGCAGGCACTCATTAGAGCTCTCTGAGGCCAGCTTCTGGGCCTACTTGCCCCCCTTCTCAGTGAGGCTCACATTTGCACTCTGACGCAACCCCTCCCCTGGTTACGCAAAATGGGGAGGTTTGCCAGTGCTGCCGTCTCTGCCCTCCCCTCTTAACACACCCCCTTGTCCTCTTCTCCCCCACCCCACTCCATGACCCCAGCCCTCTCCTGGGAACATTCCCAGGTCTTATTCTGAGGGGTGGAGGTGTTTCAAGCGATCCCCCTTTTTCTTTCAGCACCTTTCCACATTTGAACAGGGACCACAGTTTCAATCTAAAAGAATGAATCTCTAGGAGTGAAATATCAGGTATTAGTAGCAGGGAGAAAGTGCTTCATGGGGCAGGGGTCCTTCCCAGAACTCCTGAGGTAACACTGTGGAGGTGGTTACCTTTATGCACTGGACGCACATCAGGTCTTCACCACTTTGGGGGTCAGGTGACAAAAGTTTTGGTCCCAACTCTGGTGTTAAAACTGTCTGTGTGACTTTGGGTTACTCACTTAACCCCTCTGTCAAATGGGAGTAATTAATTACCCTTGCTCTACCCACCTTGACAGGGCTATTATGAAAATGAAAGGAGATATTGTGTGTGTATGTGTGTGTGTGTGTATGTGGGAGGCAGGGAGAAGGAAGAGCAGAGAAGGGAGAGAGGAGAGAGCTTTCTAAATAGCAAGGTTCTGGACAAGCAGGAAGGATTATAATTTCTTCTCTGGTGCTATGCTTGAAGGACTCATTCAAGTTACAAGGTGGAACCCTCTTCACAGAAAAAAATGGTAGTGTGCCTTCAGCTTACCCCTTTTCTCTCCCCCATTCTGTTTCTCCTCCTGGACTTGGCCCTTAGCTAGATTTGGTCCCCTGTGTACCTCCACCCTGCTCAAAGAACATCTCCCGCCCCATTCCTCTAACCACCCATCTTGTCACCCTGGGGTCTTCCTTCATCATCCAAGGGCCTCTTACCACGTTCTCTCCCTCTCTGGCCACCCAGGGCCATCAGTGGGTGTGCTATGTGCTGCTGTGCTAAATGACCCTGCTCTCCAAGTCCTGACAGCCACCTGTTCCCATCAAAGCTTTCAAGAGGAAGGACTCTGGGGGGTAATGACTGAAGTTGACAATTTGCGACAAAGGCCAAGCACAATGTGGGAACACCCAGCATGAGCTCAAGAAACAACATTGTTTGCTTACATGTGCTGACGGAGACTTTGGGGATGGAGTCTGCTTTGGGGCCCCTGAAATCATGCCAGATAGACAATGGTCTGCTCCACCTCTAGTTGACCAGGCCCTGCTCACCTGCTCTTTCTACCCATCTTCTCCTTCGCCTCTCAACATAGAGAATGGGCTGGGCTCTTTCATGTCCGGGACCTGCACACTAGAATGTGATTTCAGGTTTCCCTGGCCTAGTTCCAATGAGTTTCTCTGGTGTCTGCACCTTCCCCCTATGGATAAGAGGCTGGGAGCAGTTTGGGGCACCCTCTGAATTCCCCAGAACAATCAGCTCCCTCTGGAGGGCCACACCCTAGAGTCTTCTTACCTGAGGAAACCTGGGTTTCCCTTCTCAGAATTAAGGGCTCCTGGGCTCTTCCAAGGGCCTGAGAAGAAAAGGTCTGCCACAGTTCAACGCAGACCTAATGAGCTCTCATCCAATACAAGGCCCAACAGTTCCCTGGCTGGAATGTATATTGGTCTGGCAAATACTGCAGAGAGGGTTTCTCCCAAATGGAGGCGGAAAGACCTTTCTCCACCTAATGCTCACTCAGGACTTCATTTCAACCCTCCTCTCCCCAAAGGAGGAAATTAGAAGCAAAAGGTGACCTTGCTAAGGCCTTGCCAGGGAACTGGTGGCAGGGCAGCAACGCATGGCCTCATTTTGTTGGCCCCTGCCACCTGTCTCCCTCCCTCCGCCTGCTGCTGGGGCCCCAAGTTGGCAGGCAAGTTGGGAGGAGGTGGGACTCTCTAGAATGACCACTGGGGAAAGCTGGTCTCTTCATGAAGATAATGAAGGTGGTCTCAGGCTCATAGCTCAGCATCCAAAGCTGTGGTGGGTTTCTGAGGCAAGTGTGGGAAGAGGGAAGGTGATAGCACAGGGCTACGTCTTGATTGGCGTGGGAGGTTGGTGAAAAAAATTACAAACTCTCACATTTGTTAAAGCAGTAACAAAAAAAGTTATGCTAACAGTAATAGGTACTACTCATTGTGAGTTTATTCTGTACTAGGCATTGTGCCAAACAACTTTTTGGGCATTATTTCAATTTTTTCTCACAACAACCCTGTGTAAAAAAATATATATATGTGAGCAAACAGAAGTGTCACAAACCTAAGATTTACTAGAACTGGGATTTGAGGTGGATTCTGGAACCCAGACTCTTCATCCCTATCCAGCCCCAAGCATGGTTCTTGTCACTGAAGAGTCCACCGGGCACCACCCAGTGTGTTTAGGACATCCAAGAAGTGGATTTTCTTCACTCCCGTTTTTCCCCTAAGAGGCCTCCAATTCCATTCAGGGATTGGTTTAAGAGCATATGACAAGTGGGGCAGGAGTCACACAAGAATACTGGGGCCTGTTATCAGGGGAGACCAATTATTGTTCACGTGACCACAGACGGGGTGGGGGGGGGGGCTTGGTTTCCACAGGGATCAGTCAGACACAAGATCCAAGAGTATCAAGGACTTAATGATGGGCCCCTGAACATCTTCTCCACCTTGCTTGAAGAAGGGCTGCCAATTTGAAAGTTTCCCAACTTCCCACGTTCCACATGGGTTTGGTGAGTCTGCTGTGGCATGCACCAACACCCTCAACATCTGGTCTGAAGCCCACTTAAGACCTCCATGCCAGGTGGTGGCTCATTACCCTCTAAGAAAGCCCCCTCTCACCAAACATGCATCAATGTCCTTTCCCATCACCACTGTGAGAAGATCTTGCCTTGCTTTTTCCTTCCCTTTCCCCTTCGTCACTCCCCTGACCACTCTTGCTCTGGGAATACCATCCTTCTTTTCTTCTGACATATGTGTCTGAACCACACTGGCTAGCTTCCTCCTGGAACACACGATTCTCCCCTTTGGCCTATTTGGCGTCTTCTAGCCTCTTTTTGTTATTGTTGTTTTTAATCTGCTTACATATTGGAAGGAGATATGGAAAGAAACTTGAAGATCAACTAGTTCAATCCCTTCCTGTTATGTATGGGTGAGGGAACTGAAATTGAGATAGAGCAAATGACTTGCCCAGGGTCACACAGTCAGGCAGGGACAGAGCTAATAATCCATCCAGATCTGTCCAATTTTAGGGCTGACCTTCTTTTGCAATGCTGCCTGGCCCTGCAGGCAAGGCCTCAGCCCAATAGCCACCATTGCCCTGCCTCCTCCTCCCCAATGTACCAATTGTCCATGTTACATCATTGAGCACTGAGTCTGTCCCCACGTGTCTGTCTAGGTTTTCCAACAACAAATTGGGGAGTGGGTACAAACTCCTTCCTCCCACTTGGATGAGGTACAAAAAGGGGAAACGACCTGCCTACAGTCCTGAGTGGCAGAACTGGGAAGGGGATCTCTCGACTCAGGGCTACTTCCACTACACTCCAATGTCGTGCCCCCTCTATTTCCCCCCCTCCATACTGTACTGGAATGTTCCATTCTTGCCCTTTCTTCTCTTCTTTATATCATCCTCCTTCCTAACGTCTATACGTTTCACAAAACTGGTGGAGTTTAGAGCTGAAAGGGACCTCCACGGTCGTTTAGCTTCATCTATCACTGAGCAGAAGAGAAAACTGAGGCCAGGAGAGGGGAAGTCAGTGACTTGAGATCAGGCAGCCAATGAGTGACCCAGCGGGGACGTCAGTCACCCAGGGCTAGCTCAGAGCTCTTTCAACCATCTTCTTCCTGTCTGAGTTTCATGTTTAGCGTCTTTTCTGCTTGAACAGCCCCCCCCCCTTCCCTGCCACGTAGGATTAGCAGGATCTGAGAGTGTTTTGGCCCTGGGGTCACACACAGGGAAAGGAGGGGAAGGACCAGACACGCCTGTAACCCCCTACACCCACCCGTGTCCTCCCACATCCCACGCCAGGAGGCCCCAGCCTGGCCTTGCCGAGAGTGGTGACTATCAAGTATGTGTCGAGATAAAGCCATAGCCTCGGAGTCTAGGTTCATGGCCTAGAGAGTGGCGTCAAAGCCCGAGCTGGCTGCAAAACGAGGTCAGTTCACTGTCCTCCCAATGGAAAAATCTTGTAAAATCAATAGCACTTATAACGTCAACAGACCCGGAGACCTTTCCTCTGTTTATTTTGTCCTCCTGGGCCGCTCTTTCTCACCTACCCTGCTGTGAAGGCATAGACAACACAGGAATGTGGTGAGCAAAGCTGTAAAGGCCAGACCACAGCTCCCAGAGCCCCTGGCCCGATGGGGGAGAAGGGCCATGCAGAGGTATGAGTGACTTGCAAAGACCGTGGCCAGGACCCTCCTAGCTCCCCCCCTCCCCGAGGCAATGCTCATCAGATCCAAGGCCTCTGCGGCAACTGACACCTGGTTGGGAATAAGCGGGAGCTTCTGGAAGCTCGGCCCTACCCTAGCTTTGCCACACTGGCCTTCACTAAGGAAGAGAACAACTAGCAAGACAATTAGACAACACCATGGGGCCTTCCTGTGCTGGGAAGTGTCTGAGGCCCTCAGACTGGAGTGGATGTTGGCCCTTTTCCCAGACATCCTTCCCCCCTCCCCAGTGGGTGTAGACTACCTCCCATCCAGGCACACAGAGGGTGGCTGCCCCCATGCTGTTACTTGCATGGTCACAAACAGGCTTCCTTCTCCTGGCCTCAACCTGATCCTACCATGGAGGCCGAAAATTCTACCAGTAAATGCAGTCCTTTAGATGACAGCCTTGTGAGTTTACTCCAGCCTGGATTCCTTTGACAAATATTTATTGAGCACTTACAGTGTGTGAGACACTGGTAGCTTCTACCAACTGTGTTCTGTGCTATTGAAGACTATTAGAGCCTGATGTGTTCCCACCGATCACGTAAAGCCAGGTGAAATAGCAGACCTATTGCTACCTGGCAGAGGAAGCCTGGGTAAGTGATATGAAGGCAGGGCCTGAGAGTAAGTGTATGCCCCTCCAGGGGTCTCTGCACATTGGGGATATTGAGGCATGGGCACCTGGGGTGTTGAGCTGGGAGATGCATCTTCCGTACAGATTCCTAAGCCCAAGGACAAGGAGCACATTGCAGGGAACTTATCCTGAGAGACAGAAGAGAGGACAATCATAGGTCTTTCTGCACGAAAGACTACTGTGCCCTCTCTCCTCAGGCCTTGCAGTGAGGTTCCTTGCTTCCCAAGAAAAGCAAAGGACAGGACATTTCAGAAGAAGCAGAGTCCTTTTTTTTTGCCCTGTCCCCTGGGCACCTGTTTCTTCCTTTGCTCGTCAGGATACATGCAAGGCATTTAAAGGTGCCTCTTTGGTGGAAAGTTTTCCTGGTTAAACACCCCATCCCTGCCTCCCAAATGCATGAACTGGATTTCAGAGCTCATCTTCTCCCAGGCAAGGCTTTGGCCCTGTGCCTGCTCCCCCAACCCTGCCCTCTGGGTGATCTTGCTCAAGGACGCCAAGGGAGTTGGTGGCAGGGGCTGGGAGCAGAGCCCAGGTTTCCTGGATCCTGGCCTGGCACTCCTGCCACCAGACCCCGCTGCTGCTGCCTCTCCTCTCTTGCCCTTTGTGCTCTGTCTGTACCCTCTGGAGGCGCACGCCCCATACCCCACTAGCTTTCACTGGGCGAGACGTTTCTGTCCAACACCAGTCAGTATTTCAGCCATATGGGGCATAGGCAGTCTGGCCATCTGCTGCCCACGGGGTCAGGCCCTAGCAGGGGAGCGGGAGGGGAGCCACTTTGCTGGTCTGAGACCTGCAGTGCTGGGTCCCTAAGGCAGTCGTTTTTATTTTTTTACGAAGGGTCCTAAGTGGAGCCCTTAAGTTTGGGCCAGGTCACCACGGGGCCCCCACTCCCAGGCCTGTTGCTATGCCACATGGTTCTACAAGTGCTGAGCGGCATTGTCGGGGCCGGATGCAAGCGGCACGCAGCAGGGTCTAGCTGTGAGCCAGTTGGCCAGCTGACATTTCAGGGTCCAAAGAGCTTGTGTGTACTGGACAAGCTGTTTATTGTGGTCTTGGCACTGCCCGGCCCTTCAGACAGCAACAAATGCTCCCAAACTGGGAAAGGAGAGGAAATAAGGAATCAGCCGTAGCCAGAGAAGACCTGGAATCTCTTCCCTCACACCATTTGCTCCCTGCAGCTGACATGCTGCTGGTGCCAACCATCGGAAGTGCCCCTGCGAGGGAACTGGAGGGGGCAAGCCCCAAAAGTCTCCATTCGTGAAGACTCGGCTCACAAATCGTGTCCGTGCCCACGTCAGCATCCTTCAGAGGCTACTGCCAATGGAAAGTCGAGCAGTCAGTATAGGGACCGGGAATGAGAAATCTTGATATCACAAGATTTAAACACGCAGAGAAACCTGGACCCCAAAGCTGCTGGCCGCACACACATACACACCCCCTCAGCAACATGGTCACAAGCAGGCCATAATAGAAATGGTCTCTTCAAGTGCTGGTCTCCAGTACCTTTCAAATGCCTTCAAGGTTGACCACTTGCTGGGGAAGCATGGCAAGGCCATGTGTGTTACAGCACAGGGTGGGGTGGGCAGGGGAGACCAAGAAGACCCCAAATGAGGGAAGCTGGGAAGCCAGAGTCAGAGAAGTCTGCGGGGGAAGCCTTCCAGAAGCCATTTGGTTCCACCCACCCCCTGCAGCCAACCTGGTCTGCCCTGTGCCCTGAGGGGGAACCCCACTTAGGAGAGGTGCAATCAAGAATAGAGTTGAGGGCCTCCCCAGTGGCGCAGCGGTTGAGCGTTGGGTTGCGAAGCTGCCCGCAGCCTCTGCGGCGCCGGTTCGATCCCCGGCTGCTCCCCAGCCACCAGAGGAGGGTCCCACATGGCGCGCAGACTTCTCCTGCTGCCCGCTGCTCCCCTCAGCAGTGTACTTCGGTTCTTCTGCCTGCTCTGCTCCCCGCTCTGGCTCTGGTGAATTCTCTCACCCTCCCGCGCTTCTGACTGTACCCAGTGCTTGTATAAACAAAAACAAACAAATAAATAAATAAATAAAACATGCCTCTATTAAAAAAAAAAAAAAAGAAAAAAAAAAAAAAGAATAGAGTTGAACTCTGTCTCAAGCTCTTGACTTCTATACCTTGTTCCACTTAATGGTTACCAGGGCTGGACACATGGAATTGCTCAACTATGTTCTGAGTGACCCAGTCAGGGTCTCTTGTATGTCTGTGGCTTAGCACACAGTCAGTCCTATGAGCCCAGCTGTGCATGAAAGACCCCTCAGTCACTGCACGCACACACACAAAAGGCAGCAGTCACGACTCCTGACAGTTCGCATTCGCTGAGTGCCTTGTATACACCAAACATAGTTGAAAGCACTTTCTACACAGTACATATATATTATCTCAATTAAGGCTCCCCAGATCCCATAGGGTCAGTATTATTTGTATCACTCTCAGTTTACAACGGGGAAATCAGGCTCAGAGAAGTGAAATAACTTACTCAAAATCCCATCAGGTAGAGTGAGTGGTTGAATAAGGATTTTTGAGGTCTGTCTGGCTCCAGAGTCTATGCTCACGACACTACACTCCCCTTGTGACTAGGTGTATAGACACCCACATTTGTACAGGAGCCTCGGGGAAGCAAAAGGAAAAGAGGGATAAGAGGGAAAACGTAAGAACTTGGCCTTGGGAGAGCCATGATGGTGGGACAGTGGGTGGGGAAGAGCAAGGGTGGGCAGCAGAATTCCCACCAGACACCAGGAACTAAGATGACCTAAGTTTGCAGTCTCACCACTCTCGAGAACCCCCAAGTCTCTGGCATGGTGCCTGCCATCTCCCCAGTACTCATTCAATAAAACTGCTTGAGAGTCCAACATGGCAATCTTGGGGAATGCATGCACATCAAATTGCTGCCTCCCACTTGGTAAGACCAAGTCACCAGACCCTGCCCTCAAGAAGTGGCTGGGCTGGCAGAAGAGATGATAGATTTGTTCTGAGCCATCCCCAGGAGTCAGTGGAGTCCCAGGGGGCAGGCCGTACAGCATCAGGGAACAGGTTGCTGCCTTTAACCCCCGCCACCCTGCCCAAGTCCACCACGCAGGGAGCAAGGCAGCCCTGGGGGACACCACTCTTCATGAAGTTGCTTCCACAAACGCAGCCCTTCAGGACTTTAGCAGGCGAGCTGGGAGTCTGCAATGAGCGAGACCTGGGAGAAGGGGTGAAGGCCACAAGTGGTTACCCCCAACCTCTCTCCTTGGCATCTGACAATGTGCCCCCATCCCCAGGAAGGGAGAACACCCATCTTCAGAGTTCTCCCTCACCCGCACATCATCTCCTCCCTCCCTGGGAAGCCCAAGGCTTAGAGAAATGAATCCAACTAATTAACTAATTAATGAATATGGATGACAAAGTTGCTGAGGTTGCTGGAAAACACCCCACTGCCGCCAACACACACAGCCCAGCCAGGCACCTGCCTCCCACTGTGGTCGCAAAGGAGGCTGCGGGGCACTATTCCATGGTGTCTCCCCTCACCTCCAGCTGCAGCAGGAGCGCCCTCCACCCAGCAGCCCTTCGCCCAAAGCCAGGAGACCCCGCTTGCGGGCAGCGCCTCCCCTTGCTGTGCCAGCCTCCCCCAGCACAGCAGGGGTTGCAATCTGCACAGCTACTCCAAGGAAGTCCATCTGTGGGTTCTCCCAAGCAAAGTGCAAGGCTGCAGGAGATAGATGGACGGAGATAGGAGAAGGGGAGAGAAAAGGAGGAGAGACCAAGAGGCACACACAGCTGGCAGGAGCCCATCTCCAGCTGTTGGGCGGGCTGTTTCCTTTGATAAAGCACTTGGCAGTACTCCCAGTTCTGTAGTTTCTGGCCTGCAAAAGCACACCCAGAGCACGAGCCTGCCTGTGGGAGGACTTCAGCCTTGCTTTGTTTTCCTTCCTTGTCTCTCTCTCTCTCTCTCTCTCTCTCTCTCTCTCTCTCTCTCTCTCTCTCTGTAAGCTTCAGAAAAATGCCCCTCCCCTTTCAAGGAACCCTGCCCCTCCCCCACACCTGGGCAACCTAAAATTCAACCAATGGGTGACACGGGCTGAGCCACCAGGTTGTCTTCTCAAACAGTCGGTGCCAGAGAGCTACACACGAGGGCCTGGGACAGATGTACAGTGCGGCTTCAGCATACATGTGTACACATGCACGTGTGTGTGTGTGTGTGTGTGTGTGAGCGAAAGAGAGCGAGCAAGAGAGACAGAGACGGTTTAAGCCTGTGTTTGTCGGAGAGCTGTGCTTGTTCGTTGTGGCTGACACTGCCTTGTCGGTGGCACATCATCACTGTTTCCCTGCCTAAGATCTTTCCAGCTCACTAATGTTTCCCCAGAAAGGACTGGGAAATAGGGGGGAGTCCCGGGGTCACGTGATCACACAGAACAATCAGCCCTCCCTCCACCCCTGGTCCTATGACTTCGTGGAAACCTGTCTCTTTCCTCCCTTGAACAAAGAGGAGGCCTCCAAGCTCCCCTGAAGTTCCCTCTTCTCAGGAGCCCCGCCAGAAGCACCCACTCTGGCAGTCAGCCAACCTGGGGTGCCTGGCAGCCCGGGCCTCTGAGAGGACATCTGAGGCTGCCATCAAGGGTGGAACAGATGGGCATGAGACCGAGGCTCAGCAGGAGTAACAGAACTTCCTCAGGTGGAGCCCCAGGTGGAGGTGGTCGCCTGGGGCGGGGCGGCTCAGGTGGGTCACGAACCACTGACCGCCCTCTGCAGCATCCGTGGCCTGAAACAACGTGGCTGTTGGCCCTTAGCGATGGGAGAAACCAGTGGGGAAGAAGCAAGCACAACACCAAAAGCAACACAGCCTGGGAATTTTGGGGGCCATCTTCCAAACTGAAAGTCCTTAAATTTGAGAATTCTGCTTACCCCTGCCCTCCAAAAAAAGCATTTATCTGTGAAAAAAAAGGAGAGGATACTTAGATTCACAGGATGTCAGAGCCAGAGGCATCTTAGGGCTCAACTAGCACAACCATTTCATCTTACATATAGGGAAACTGAGGCCTAGAGTGAAGCAGAAACTTTTGCTGGTTAGCAAAAGAGCTAGCACTAGACTAAGTCAGGGCATTATCCCAAAGACTTCTGGTCCTTAGCCATGAGTGGAAGAAGATATACCAACCTAAAGCCCAAGCAGAAACTTTAGGGCTAAGGAGGTATAGACCTAGCTACCAAGTTGAAGTTGACAGAGTAGCCTGACAAGCTAAGGTTGGCCTGAGTGTGGTATGGGGCTGTGAACACTCCATACCCTGTTTTCTTATCAAGAGACAGGGCTGTTGGCACTGCTGGGCTAGGTGGGCATCACAGCTGAGTCTTAATGTCAAGCCTGAGTTGATTAAAGATTCCTGCTCCTCCCTGCCTTTATCCTTTCTAGAATATTCTTTCTATTTCGGGCTCAAGCTCTGCAAGGGGGTAGAAGCCCTGCTTTAGTTATTCCCAAAGGTTACAGGGGCAGTGTAGGGGGCAAACCCAGGTATGTGACCTTTACCACTCCTTTGGGATTCAGAGACCACTTTGCTTCTTCCTAGCCCAGATATAATACTCCAGTTATAAACACGGAAGTGGGTGGGTGGGAGTGCCTACCAGTTTTTTTTTTTAAGATTTATTTTATTTTTATGCACACAAGAGCTGGGGTACAGGGCAGAGGTGTGGGGGGTGGGGTGGGGTGAGAGGATTCACCAGAGACAGAGAGCGGAACAGAAGAGGGAGATTGACTGAAATACACTGCTGAGGGGAGCAGCAGGCAAGTCAGGAGAGGGGAGCAGCAGGCAAGTCAGGAGAGGTCTGCTGCACCATGTTGGTTTCTCCCTGGCTGGGGATTGAACTCATGCTTGCAGTGGCTGCGTTTAGCTTCATAGGTTGCATCTTAACCCCTTGTGATACCAGGGAGGCCCTGCCTACCAGTTTCGATAATGTGATAAGCCACGGATAGCATTCTTAACTTTGAGCAAGCACTGGGGACAGATTGTAAGCCGATGGCAAGGTCCACAAGGCTGACCTTGGCATGCTTAGACCAAAATTAAATCGACCAAGTCTGTGCTCAAGTCATGGGCTGGAGATGAAACTGAGAGAGCCATGTACTCTCTGATATGGCCAGCCCTCTAGTTCTAGAAGCAACCAACCCTTCACTATGGCCTATGTGAAGCCAATACCTGCTGTTTTCTGAGACAGGGTGACTTGGATATTTGGAGAGCCGCCATTAACAAAAAGAGCTCAATAATGGACTATAATGGAGGACTATGGGTGCTTCGGTGGTGGGAGAGCTGCAGTGACCACACCTAAGGGGAGAAACCCTAAACTGTCAAAATATTAACAAGATGTAAAACAATGGTGCTTCAATTTAAAAAAATGATAAAAATAATAAAGAGCGCAGCAAGGAAGACAATCATGCCCACTGCTTTCAACATTTAAACACATATTTTGGAACCTACTCTAACCACCTCCACATCCCTAGAGTAGGCTCCAAAACATAAGTGGGTGGTGGTATGCAAGTGACACATAGAACAAGTGACACATAGAACTTCCACTCATAAAGTCCTGCACTAAGATTCTAGAAAGTTGCAATTGCCACTGCATTCCAGAGTCTGTGATCTTATAGGACCTTTTGGCATAGGTTATTTTGTACCTGTGCACATTTATGCTTATAATTGTTCTTCTGTCATGTCTTTGCATGTATTCTGTCTCCTTTGCATGTATTCTGTCTCCTTGATTTGACCCAAAGCTCCCGAAGGGTGGGAAGCAGGCCTCTGGTGGGTGTTTTTGTTCTTCCCTCCTCCCTCCCTCTGTGGCACCCAGGACAGTGGTATGACCAAGAGGATAGTCTCAATAGTGCTTGTTCAACTCAGTAAAAACAATTGGGGAGGCCAGTATAATTTCTGAATTCATCTGCAAGTGAATCCAGTGATGACGGAAATCTGCAGCTGGATGTGTCCATTACAGCAAAGAAAGAGCTATTCTTGAAGGGAGGGCCACCCAAAGCCAGCATGTCAGTTGACTTAACCACCTCCTCCCTGTCCCATCTTGATGAAATAACAAGCAAGCAGTTGAGGGAGGGTGTGGTACCTCACACCACGCAGCCATTAAGCCCAGGAGCTGGACATTCCATTTCCCAGCATCTTTTATCCTGTTTCATCTATCTCTTTGGCAACAGGGGTTTAGGCTGCTTTCTAGGTTCCTTTCCAGAAGTGGCAGCCCCTCTGCATCTAGCTATATGACAACATTGGCCTGAGAGTAAGTTGTTGATAGGAAATTCTTTGAAATTAAAGATCTGGGTTGTTCATTAATAGGTATTAATTAACATGCACCTTGTTGATGGGTTTACCTAGGAGAAGATATGGAAGGGGACTAGTTTTGAGAGCAGTTACACATTTATGGATGGGAATGCTAGTATTTTAGAACACTTTTCTGGAAACATTCATTCCAATGGGAACGGCCTCTATGTTTTCCTTCTTTCTTCCTTCACAAGTGGCTTCACAAACGAAGTAGGTAGAACTCTTTCATTCCAACTGGAAGGATACAAAGGTAGCCTAGAGACCTATGCTATAGCTAAGACTGAGAGTTTAGCTAAATTCTTTTTAGAGTGAACTACTTACTATTAACCAAGCCATTAATTAGGATCATGTTTGCACTTCAATTGTCAGCCCCAAACATCTATTTGTTTAAACCCAGGTCACTTTAGTTTATTACAGTTATAGTCACTGGTGAGATAATCTGCTTAGATTTCACAAGTATGTGTGAATTGCCTACCTCAGCCCTTATTTTCACAGAATAAGAGTTCTCTTGAAGGCATAGGGTCAGACTAAAGATAATAAATGATTTTTCTTCTCAATAGAACTAAAAACAAGGCTTAATTAATTCATCAAAATTCTAGGATTGAATATCTATATTACATTTCTTAATGATGTTAATCCGTCCAAGACTGACCCACAGGATTCTCATTGATCCAAGAACAATCTTTAGGCAGACATTTCATTGGCTTGGGGATTGTTTCCCAATCACTGAACACTGCCTTTTTCAACGGTGGAGTCACTCCCACTTTGTTGGGAGAGACAGCAGGTGGCCTGGGAGAGGGGGTTATGATAGAGATCATGAAACAAGAAAGGGGGGCATTACAGGGCAGAAAAGATTTCTCTAAAGAGGAGGAAGCTGCAGCAGAGAACTTAAGAAGTGGAGAAAAGAGAATAGGGGTCAAATAATTCTCCCAGGCAAGCCTGAGACTTGATAGCCCAGACACATATACCCTCACAAACCCTCAACACACACATGCACAAGCACATAACTCTTTCACATCTACTTTTCTCACCCTGACTCTCGAGCCCCATATACAGAAACAGACCCAGACGGTGTTACACACATAAGAACACAACCCTCCCGGGTGCCACCCTTCCACCTGTCTTTTCACAAATACAGATATCCCACCTGCACATAAATATAGTTACCATACATTTTTTCATAGCTTGCTTTCCATCAATTTAAATTTGTGTACATTCACATTACTACACAAACCTCCACACACCCAAATCCTGACATGTGTACATAGTTACACACGCTCACATACATGCATTCTCCTTCCAACAAAGGCCAAAGGAGTCTGTGCTCAATAAATCCTAGTGCTTTCTTCCTTGGCAGGCAGGATTTGAAGGAGGGACTGGATAGCTAGGTGAACTGCAGAAGTACTTTTTTGAATGGTTCTTAGCATGGTGGAAAAGTCCATCAAGGACATTTAAAAACCCTCACAGAGTTCATTCCCTTGGCCTATAGACAAGACACCAGCAGTAACCTTTAGTGACTGCCAAAAGGCTCTAAGACTCTCTTAGTCCTGCTATGCTAGCTGACCTTTGCAAGGAATCCTGGGTATTCTGAACTAGGAACATTGAGTATAAGAAACAAAACAAAAGAAAACAAAAACAAAAACTGTTCCCTAACATTCAAGAACAATAGTCTAGTGCCTGTCCAAATTCACCTGGCAGGCCTGGCATGTGGCAAAATGGTGAAGAAGGAAAAGTTGATTTTAAAGTCCACTGGTCGTGGATAAACCTATGGAGCCTGCTCCCCTGCCCTCCCCATACATGCCTGGAACCTCATCTTGCCCCCACCAGGCTTGCTCTGTTCTGGCCAAAGAAGACTAGAACTCGGGAAAAGGCTTTTGGATTCCACTAGAAGAAAGTCATGCACCAGCTTAGAAGGAGCATTGAGTCTGTTAGGTCTAAGATCCAAGTGGTGGGCACTGCCATCTCTGCAGTGTCATCTGCATTGAAATCTAAGGTTCGGTGAGTTTTATCCAAGTCCCACCAGCCTGCCCATTAAAAAAGTTCAAATGTGGCTCGGCTGCAAGGCAATCAGATCTGTTATTGACACTGTTTCGTTCTGAATAGCGCAGAGGACTAAAGGCTTTCTTTACTTAGTTCATTAGTTAGCTAACAAGCATTTTCCAAGCACCTACTGTGCATGGGGCACTGTCCCAGACACTCAGCTCTTGCCGTTGCTGCTCCTGCTATTGAATTTCTGAATACAGACTGTTGCCAGACATCCAATTTTCTGAGTGCTTGCTCTGACAGGGAACAATGACTAATGAACCAAACATCAGGGAGGGCCCTCAGATCTCCAGCACAGAACATGCCCATAAAGGCAGAGTCTAATTTGTTCAGCAAGCAGCTGCCAATTCTTCTGGGATCTTAATTACCTGGAGCAGTTTATATGGGTGAATCCCCTTGCGAGAGAAACCTTAAAACCTGTCTTTCTCACACCTTATCATACCCCAGGCACCTATAAATGGACTTAACTCCCAGCCACTGCACATGGGTGCAAAGTCCAGGCTATCGCAGTTCACCAAACAGGTATTTGGGTATAGCACACAGCCCTCCTTCACACCTCTACACAGAGACACACATGTATACAAGTGTGCACACACACACGTGCAGGCAGCAGTGGGTTATAGCAGAAAGCACTTTGGACTGCAACTTGGGAGATTTGTCTTAGTATCAGTCCATCTCTGCACCTCTGCTTCTCTGTGACCTTGGGCAAGACTTTTTTTTGTCTCTGGATTTCTGCTTTCTCTCCTACAAAACGAGGGTTAGAACTAGATATCTTTATGTGCCTTTGAAGTTCTGGGACTTGATGTTCTGCTTCCTAAATCTCGAGGGAGCTGTGTGACTAGATCAGGTTTGTAAAATGCAGATGAGACAAGTCGGGGGCAGTGGCTGGCTCAGGAGCCTTAGCCCCAGCAGCCACCCTTACTGAGAAGGGGGAAGTTCTCTGCCTCAGTGGGTTGGCCCTTGCTGAAGTTCCATACTACTTCGGAAGCATTTCGTACATAGGCCGTACTGGGCTTTGGTCTTCCCTTCAGCCTCATCTCCCTTCCAGGTCACTGGTTTTATAACTCTTGTTCCGATTCTTGTTCTTTTTAACCAGCCCTTCAACTCATACTGACTAGTTCCTTTAGTCAGTTCTTCAGAGAGGCCAGTGATTAAATGGTCTCCTGAGTCTGTAAAATGTAAATAACAGCCCCTTCCCTGGCTGCCTTCACAGGCTCTCCAAAGAACAAACTAGATAAAAGTGTGTAAAAGTGGTTTGGAAATCGAGTGCTATGCAAATGTGAGGGATTATTGATGGGTAGGGAGGCAGCCATGAGATGCTATGAGGAGCAGGGTGCCACCAACTTGCCTGCTCTCCTCACTACCTTCCCTGGGTAAAGACACTGCCAGCCAGTCTCCAGGCAGCTAACATCCCCCCACCCCATGGTCCCCTAGTGTAGCCCGAGGAAAGACAACAAGTAGTAGGTTAACTTGGGTATTGAGAGAGAAAAGCCAATAGTAATGATTAAAAAAAAAAAAGTGGACATTTTCCTTGACACAGTTTCACATGGAAAGCCCAATTTATAAAACAAATGAAAAGCAGAGCTACTCTGAAGTTGGGGAGAAGGGCATGGAGCCCCACTAGTTGGGCCCTCCACTTGCTTTTGACATCACTCTGGTAGATCCCCAGGGCATTCGGGAAGCAGCTAGAGCCAGTGTGCTAGACGGGATGGGGTCAGGGTTCCAGTCACAGAGAAGGGGATGAGAGAATGCTAGAGACAGAGTGAGAGGCAAGCCCTTTGTGGGCACCACAGCTTGGTCCAGGGTCCCAGGCCAGCTTGCTCAGGTGACCCTATAATGGGCTTGCAGCTTCGGCAAATCACTGCTGGAAGCCTTGTGCAAACCGTGGCTCTAGAAATGGATAAAACAAAGAGCAGGACCAAATGAACATGAAAAGTGTTCCTCTGTTTTCTCATTTAGCTTTGTGGGGGAAGGAGTCGCTCCCCAGGGTGAGTCTGCTGAAACAGCTCCTGCTAATCTGTGGCCCCACCAGGAATTCGCATCCCTGGCAGAATGAAGAGGAAAAAGCCAGAAGGAATTGGCTAGACAGCTTTAGGTGGGCTCAGTGGCCAGAAACCTGCCATCAGCCCAGGAGCGGAGCAGAGCAGCAGCCCTGCAGGCAGGGAAGACTGGGCCTGGCCAGGAGTGGAGCCCAGAAAGAGGAGCTAGAGAACAAGGAGGATGAGCTGGGGAGGTGGGAGGTTGGGGAACGGAGAAGCGCTCCCTCCTGGAGCGCTTGTTCCATCTTCCCACCCTCCCCACCCAAACTGGCTCAGCCACAGGGCACAGATGACTGACTAGGCAGAAAGTGATCAGATACCGCGGGGACAAGTGGAAGGATCCAGGCTGGATACGGGTATGTGTGCCCAACTTTCACACAGCCAGGACATGGGTGGTTGCTAACTCCCTGAGGCTGATGGAACTGTGTCAAGGCTTTCGTTAGAGTTGCTGCAACTAGAAAGATATAATAATAATTAAAAAAAATCACCTTAGAGCAAATGATGCTGGCATCCTAGAAACATCCGGTGCTGGTATTTCTATATTATTCAGGCCCTTTGCAGAGAGAGAGAGAGAGAGAGAGAGAGAGAGAGAGAGAGAGAGAGAGAGAGAGAGAGAGAGAGAGAGAGAGCGAGAGAGCGAGAGAGAGAGAGAAAGAAAAGCCCAGCATCTTTCTCTAGGAGATTCTTATTCCACATGTGTCTTGCCCTGATTCCTTTTCCACATGTGGTGGCCTAGAGCTCCTTCTCAAATTACCCTGAGGTGGCTGCTACAGAGACATGTTTGCTGTGCCAGGGCTGAGCAGGAAATGGGTAACCCAGAGCAGAGGATCAGCAGCAAAAGCCATTTGTGCTCGAAGGAAACGAGAGCATTTGGAATTCCGGTGTCCTTGGGCGGAGGGGAAGAGGTCGTTACATCGGCCCAGACGGTCTTTGTCCCTGCTCTTCTGGAAGGCAGCAGTGGGACCATCCCAGAAAATGTGTTGGATGAGAGAATTACTTGGCTAGGGGTTACTTCCCCTGCATAAGCCTGTGTGAGCACAGACATCGGGAAGGAGGTGGAGAGGGGGCTCCTGAGGGGCCTGGAGAAAAGAAGAGCAAATGGGCCAAAAATAGCTGTGCAGCAGACCCCTCGGAAGGACCGTAACCCTTGCTCTGTAAGTGGTTAGAGCTCCTCCCTTCAAGCCAGAATGGTTTTGCCATTACAAGTAATTGCCTCGCTCTTGCCTTCTCTGATTTTTTAAAAAAAGTCAGCGGAGCCAGGTACACACAAGCAGGGGGGCATTTTCCAGTTTCTTCCCTGCATCTTCCGAAAGTACAGACCAGGCTGGTGGGGGCAGGGTGCAGAGGTCCCTGTGTTGTGACTTCTATGGGGCCAAGGTGGGCACAGCCAGGACTTTCTGAGTCTCCTTCGCTAAAGCCAACCACCTCTCCAGGGATGACCCTACACAGATGGAGAAGGCGGAGGGGCTAATGGGCAGAGGAAGCCCGCCCAGAGCTCAGCTCTACTAGTCGGCGGCTGAGCCTGCAATTCTCACTTCGCTTACTGCTACTGAAGTGCCAGGTTTAAACAGCATGGTGACTTGGGAGCGGGAAACACATCCAGCGACTACCAGGTGTTTACGCGGAGTTGGATTCAGTCTTAACACCTAAGCAGTAGCAGAAAGTGAAAGCATTCCCCAAGGGAATGGCCACGAAGCCTGGAGATCAAGAAAGTTCTGGAACATGAGCTATGACTCTATAGTTGAGAGTCCTAAGCAGCTGGGGTAGTTGGAAGGAGTTTGTGCTAGGAGTGGGGGAGAGAAGAGAGTATCAAAACCAAATTCTATCCAGTTCCCTATTTTCACAGGATGTGCCCACTTGCTCTTCCCCTGCTGAAAGTGGTTACAACTAGACAACTAGGTTTACAGTGAGGGAGATAGGATCTCCTCTCTAGACTGAGACATTTCCCCAGAATTCATATTCATTTCTTCCTACGGAATGCCGGGACAGGTGTTGGCGAGGAGGGACAAGGTCAAGATCTTGGGTGCCATTCACCTTCCACGACATTCACCTTCCTTGAAGCCCTCTGTTGGGCTTCAAGGTCTGGCATGACCTGCTCTTGCTTCCTGAGAAGAGGTGTAGTGAAAAGTCATGAAATTCTTTGTCATGGCAAGGGATGGGGAAGTGGATCCCTTGGCCAAGCCCCTGCCCTAGAAACAAAGAGCAGGGAAGGAATGCATAAAGAGCTGTACCTGGAGGTCGGTGGCCTGTGGCCATGGGTGCTGGGCACACGTGGAGTGGGGGTTCCCCCAGACAGCTGGCTTGGATTTTGCAGTTGGGGTCCCCTTGCACTGGAGCGCTTAGAAGCCATCTGGACAACTACAGCCCTAAAGACGGAGCACTGCTGCCCAGTTTAGATTCCCCAGAGATACCACGGGAGCCTAATGAGGTTGCCAAGGGAGCAGGTCTGGCAGCTTCGCAGCAGGGGAAGGGACACGGAACGAAGGCACAGTCCCAGCAGAGGGCCCGCAGCCAAGATTCGCACAGCAGGCAAAAAGGCAGAAATCAATTCACAAACACAGCAAGAATGAAGTCTAGAGAGAGTCCCTGACAGAGTGAACCCCCTGGCTCCTGTAGGCGATAGGCACTGGAGGAACCCCACCCGCCCAGGTTGCCACAGCACCAGCCACGGTGACATGGCATCAGCTGCAAGGCTGTCGTGGCCGGCTCGAGGGCCTGGAGCCATCCCCTTGGCCTCTAACTGCAGTACAAGCCTCTGCTCTCCTCCCTCACCTACAGCTTGGCTCCTGGCAGGGCTCACCTGGCCAGCTCCTCTTTGCTTTCTTAAGTGTGTGTTGAGCCAGAGAGAAGCTGTGAGGCAAGGAGGAAGGGAGCAAGGGAGAAAGGAGGAAGATGGACTTGAGAAAGAGGAAGGGCTAGGGTGCTGGCCTCCTGAGGAAGCATGGATTCTGAAGGAATCCACTACTGACCGAGAAAGGTAGCAGTGCTGCCTCTTCCAATTCTAGCACTTCTGGGAGTCATTTCTCAGCTCACACTTCCCTCCTGTGACAGATACATAAATCCTTGGCTGAAGAGGCTGCCGTGCCCCTTCCTGTCTCAGACGTGATTTTCCTCAGATGAATTGCACCACCTCCTTCAGACTTGCATAGATTAGACGACCAGACCAGGCAGAGATATGGCAGATCAGGCTATGGGTGAAGAGGGAGCAGGGAACTAGCATTCTCTGAGTTTGTGTCTCCCCAGGCCCCTTAGACCTTCCTGGACAAACCTGTGGCACAAACAAACATATGACACATTCCAAAGACACCCAGAAATGACTTCTGTATGTCTGAAAGTGAACTGCCAAGTAGTTCTGGGTGATTTTTCCACTTTGTGAAATGTCTGTGGCAATCTTTGGTCTCAGCTGAGTTTTTCCCTATGCCCAGTTTCTCCTCCCAGTTTCCGTATACTCCAAGGACACAAGCTTATTTTCATATCCATACAGTCCAAATAATTAGAAAGGCAGAACCACTGAAAAAAAAATTTGGACCCCACAGTGCAATTTCAAAGCTAGTTATCCAGGATTCTTTGTCGCGTTACCTTTTATTCTGGATTATCTATGTTGCACGTCTGATGTTATGAGCTACGCGAAATTTAATCTTGCTTGGATTTGGAATCCATGTGTGATAGGATCATTCCTTTTTTGCAAGAACCTTCTTTTATGAATGCTTGACTTGGACTGGTGTCAAAGTGACCCTGCATGCCTGAGTCCAGAGACTAGCTAGAAAGGGGGGATGGGGCAATTTGGGATTTAGCAGCTGCCATGGATAAAGCGCAAAGTGGACAAGGAATATAGGAATACTCGAAACGTGACTGAACCCCGATAAAAGAATGGGACTGTGTGGGTAAAGCAGCTAAAGGCCGAGACGGCAATGCAATGAGCTGCTAACACACACTTTCGTATCGTTAAGGAATGAGCATGATCCTGGATGCTCGAAATAGGCCAGAAGCATGTAGGAACCGTGAGGTCATCTTCCATCTCTATTCCATGGCCATCGGCCACTGATGAAATCCTACACCGCTCCAGTTTTCTGTAGGACAGCTAGCTCCGAGGGTTAGGGCGAGCGCTTAGGTCTTCCTCAGCCCAGTCACTTTTGCTCCTTTTCTAACCTGCCATCTTGCCAATATGTGTCACTGCTCTGAGGAGAGACGGGTGACTGCTTGAAGACAAAAGTGTGCCTGCTGCACTCTCAGCCATGACAGAGGACAGAGTGAAATCTCTGGGGGTGAATGTAGAGAGTGTCTAAAAAGATAGAGAAATACAAGCTGGTTCAAAATGTTTCTCTTTAAATAGATTTAGCTGATGTGGAAAAGAGGGCCGACGAGGGACATAGGAACTGTGTAGGCATATGAAGAGCTGCCTAAGAAAGCTGGAGGAGTGACTTGAGAAGGAACAGTTTAGGGGAGCAGAGGTTGTAAAACACTGAAAGGGAAGGCCAGGGAACATCAGGCTCTTTCTTTTCCTTGAGGTGTTTGAAGCTCAACACCCTGTCGGATTCTGCTCGAGTCTATCGCTAAAGACAGTTCCAGGGACCACACAACAGAAACGAGACACTCGGGGCTCCTGAGGTACAACCCTGTTACAACTTTTATTAACCTTTCTGCTTCCTTCCAAGGTTCACCCTCAAAATCCACAAGGTGAGCCCTGGAAGGAAGCAGGACTAGGAATCATGCTCTCTAGTTCAGGGCCCTGGAAGGAGAAAGTAGACCAAGCTTACGTACACAGAGCACATCACAAACTCCTGGCAGAAGTGAGAACCTTCGAACAGTTAAGATTTTGTACCAATTTTCCACCAAATCTGGTCCGAATCCATCCGGAAATGGGCAAAAGTCCATGTGAAATTGCCTCAGTGACACGTTTCCTGTCCTTCTACGGCTTTGTGCATGCAGGGAAAGATTATAACCTCTTTCATTTGCTTCCGGGAAACACCTCCTTAAACTTGGTGGAATATGCCCGCGAACAATGCTGAGAAGAAATCAGTGGACGCTGGTGAGAACAGCCCCACCAACTTTCCAGCGGCTGTTTCCCCATGTGTTCAGGGAGCTTGGGAGAGACAGTGCCCTCGAGCAAGGGAAAGGCCTGCTGCTAATCTGGAGTGTTGAGTGTCACAGGGCAGAGCAGGACACCAGGGATATAAAAATAGCAGGATGTCCTTACACTTGGAATAAGGCTGTCAGAGAGGGCCTTCAAGCTAGGTCTATGTGGAAAAGCCCATCTCCAGCCATGCTGCCTGTCTCCTATAATCCTCTGGTTTCTCTGGCCCACCTGTGCCAACACAGGGCGGGTAGCACAGCGCTCAGAGCCAGGGCTTTGCCCAGTATGGAGATTCTGGCCCCATTTGAGTCCCACCAGCCAATATTGTTATTGACTTTATATTTCATCTAAAATAACTTTAAGCAGATTCACCTTTTCAAAACACCTCCGCCTTCGACATATTTCTGAAATCTTAGGGTGTATGCACAAGGCATTTTCCCCCTGTGGATACATGGCAAATAAATAAATAAATAAATAGCAATAAAAGTAGAAAAACAAAGTTCGTCCGCCTACCACCTAAAATCATTTCGCACACCACCAGCGTGTTTACCACACTCGGGGAAACAGTGCTCCCTGTATGGCGTCCACAGATGGTCCCCACCGCCAACAAGCGGGCCTTTATTTCCTCCCGCAGTGTAAAGCGGGCAGGGCTGTAGACCCCGGGAACGGTCAGCATACCATCCTAAGCCTGGCTCCCTCAGCCTTCCTCTCAGGGCTAGGGCCGGGCCCTTACTATTCTCCTCCCTTTCAGGTGCCAGCCCCAGCCAAGGCTGGAGTTTGCAACAGAACACAGGGCCCTTATTCTCAGTCAAGTGCTCCTTCCCTCGAGCTATTTCCCCTGCTGAGAATTCCACACTAGACCTCACTTAACTAGGACAGTGCCCTCCGTGGAGTGGACTTCCTCAGCCTTGGCCCCAGGGGCTGCATGGGCTGGAGAGCCTCAAGCCCACATCAGTAGCCTGACTGTTCCGCGCTCACACAGGCCCCGGGAACTGGCTGGAGAGCTGGAAGCACATGGTGCCCCTAGCTGGGGACACTCTCTTCCCTGGGAGGCCAGTGACCCCATCCCCCTCTCTGAGTCTGCTGCCCGGGTGGTCAGGAGACAAAGGAGCCCTACCCCCCAACACGAGAGGGGGGGCCAAAGTACTCTGCAGGCCGGAAAGATGTGTGCAGATGATACTGGCTCAACAGAAGGACGAGCAATCAGGGCTGACCAACAAGGGAACTGGTTTGTGCTTAGATGCCTTCAAGTCAAGAGGGCATGTCCACCCCCTGGAGACGCTTTAGAAGAGATTCCTGTTTCAGATGGAGTTGAAGTTCTACGTGGCTTCCAACTTTTGTTCTTGAACAGATAATCATCTCCACCCTCTTCCCTCCCCTGGGCTAACATGGATGCTCTCAGGGGTTCTGGACACAAAGTCCATAGAGGAGCAGAACTGCCCCGAGGGTGGAGGCTGGTCTGAGGTGGGGAGCTCCGCCCACCGGGCTCTGGGCACTCCCACCACCTGACTTCCACCACCCTGGTGAAGTCGCTGTGTAGTTCAGGGGAGCCCAGCCTGAAAACCCTCTGATGAAGATAAGCGCAAGCCAGGTGAGGCCCCAAAACCCTACAAACTTTGAGACACATGTAAATTCTTATGTGACCTTGTTTGCTTCAAGGTGTAATCTCTACTTGGTGTGGGCAGTGGCACAGCTAACCTTCCCTCTTTCTTTTTGTCCTCCTCCAGACTCTCTCCCCCTGAAACTGACCTCCTCCCCACCCCCAAACTCCTTCCTGCCGTTCTCCCTTCTCCCCTCTGGCAGCCAAGGAGGACCATAAGGGCTATATATAGTGCAGCACTGTTCTCCACAGGGGTTCTCAGATCCCTTCCAACCTTAGGGATTTATAATTGGCAAATGCGTGGCAAGAACTGATTATTGAACCAACTGAGTCAAGCAGAAGGAGGGCTAGTAGTGTGGAGGAGGCAGAGAGTGGTGGTGAGGATGAGGGTGCTGGGGCAGAGGGCAGGTGTCTGGACAGGTGGGGGGTGGTTCCCATTCTATTCAGTCCCCCCAGTGCAGTTTCCCCAGCAGTGCAGACGCTAGTGGGTACGTGGTTGGCAGAGGGCATTGGAAGTGATCTGGCATACAAGGAGCCCCGAGCTCTCATGCTTAACCTGGCAAGGAACTCTGGGATTAGTGAAATGCCACCTACTATGGCTTACAGAGCCTCACCATATAACCCAGGGAGGGATGACCAACTTTGAGGGAATCGGAATGCTTTGAAATGTACCAAGCACCAACATTTACCCAGCAGATTGGTTGTTGGTAGCTCATCTGTGCATTGGGGGGAGGAAGGGATAGTAGCTATATATAAAAGCTGTCAAATTCCCAAAGGGACCCACATTAAGTTATGCAGCGGTGGGTCTGGTGAGAGTGGGGGGTAACCAAGAAAGTGGGTTTTTTTTTTTTTTTTTTTTTTTAAGATTCATTTGTTTATTTATACAAGCACTGGGTACAGTCAGAAGCGTGGGAGGGTGAGAGAATTCACCAGAGCCAGAGCGGGGAGCAGAGCAGGCAGAAGGACCGAAGTACACTGCTGAGGGGAGCAGCGGGCGGCAGGAGAGGTCTGCGCGCCATGTGGGACCCTCCTCCGGTGGCCGGGGAGCAGCCTGGGATCGAACCAGCGCTGCAGAGGCTGCGGGCAGCTTTGCAACCCAGCGCTCAACCGCTGCGCCACCGGGGAGGCCCAAGAAAGTGGGTTTTTAAGAAAAGCTGGATCCTCTTGGTAGGCTCCTTTTTAAATCTGGATGTGAAGATCCCAGACCTGCCCCCGCCCCCGCCCCCATCCAATTGAAAATTTCTGTAGAGAGAGACATGGAGAACTCAAGAAAAAACATTCTAGGCTGAGTACCTGCATTTTGGCACTGAAGGGGCCGCTGGGACACATTTGGTGGAGCAGCTCATTAGCAACTGTTCGTTGACCACACCCCCAAACACCCTGGTTCTCATTGCTAGCCCATTCTAAGCTCATCATCCTTGAGCTCTGAAAAGCGGACCCTAATGTTCTGTTCAGCCTGGACCCCCTCTTGGGGTCATGACACATTTACCACCTTCTCCTTCCTTTTCCTTATTCATGTAACCCCCCTCTCACCACCCCCACCATTCTGACATTCGGGGATTCAATGACTTGTCCACACATCCCATTCATATATCTCAAGATTTTAGGAAGTATAATCTTCCAGAATATTTGAATTGCAAGAGACCCTAGAGACCATCTTGTCTCTCTCCTTGATTGCATTCTGTAAGTAGGGAAGCAGCCCGCAGAAAGGCAGGGATTACTTACTCAAGCTCAAGCATCAGATTGGTGGCAAAGTCAGGACTCGAACCCAGATCTTCTGGATCCAGATCTGACCCGCTTTCCACCACCTCGAGCTGTAGCTCCTCCAGGAACTGTGCCTCCTCCATGAGCTCAGGGTCCTCCCCAAGCTGGGGCTCCTCCACGAGCTGGGGCTCCTCCAGCCTTTCCCCCTTCATCTCACCGCTGCCCAGGGAAGCCTTGCCTTGGTTGCCAGGCTGGGGTTGGTTCTCTCCCCCCTGTCTCTATCTCTGTCTCTGTCTCTATCTCTGTCTCTCTGGCTCTGTAGCTTGTTCTCTCTCTCTCCCCCCCCCCCCTTACTCTTCCCCCCTCCCCTTTCTGTAGCTGCCGGGCTAGGGCGGGAGCAACTGGAAACTCTTTCCCAGGCTCAGAAGAAAAAGTGCTCAGGGAGCCTCGGGGCCAGCCTGGGCTGGCTCAGCTGTGGAGGCGGGAGGAAGTTCCCGGCCCTGAGTGCCTTGGGGGCTCCCAGGCTCTGAGGGAAGGCTGGAGCTCCTGGGGAGAGTGCTGCCCTCCGGATCTTCTGCCGAGGCCGGGCCAGTTTCCTAAACTAACTCCCAGACTGAAGGGGAGGGCCGGATCCTCCGGGGGAGCCCAGACGGCGGCTCTGCCAGCCAGCCCCTGTGGTTGGAACTTTCAAAAAGACCAATGTTTCAGCAACTGATTTCTTTTCCAACCCGAACAGCAGGCCTTTCTGTCCCCCTCGCATGACTGTGGCTGTGGCATGCAGCCCCAGCCCGAGGAGAAGCAGGATTCCAGGGCTGGGGCTCCATAACACCCAAACCACTGGTCAATTCCATTAAATAAAATCAAATAAAAAAACACCGTTTTTGGCATCAGGTGGACCCAAAGCTGGTCTCCTGGCAAGGAGATATTGTGTACCTACTGGGATGGGATGTGCACAGCCGTCTAGAGACCAAAAGTCGGCAGACCATTGGGTCAAAGAATCAGGAGACATGGTTTCTCTTCCCAGCTGGCCATTAATTGGCTGTTCAGTTTTGGGCAGGTCCCCACCTCACTCTGGGCCTCAGTTTCCTCCTGGGTAATGGGAGGTGGTTAGACCGAACAGCTACAAAAGCCCTACCAGTTCTGAGCCTCCACATCTGGGTCTAAGATGCAGCCAACCCAGGGGAGGGGGCCGCTCAGGGTGCTGAACAGGCAGCGAGACTCTCCCCACTCAATGGCCATGCCAGTAGGGTGCCTTCCAGGCTTCTGTGGGTTTTGCTCTCTGATAAAAATTTCAAAGCTTGCCTCTCAGCAGGAGGAAAAAGCCAATGGCTCCTCAGTCATTCACACTAGAGTGTAAATGAAGAAGTTTCCCTAAGACAGAGCAGAAGCCTTGACAGGGTTTGCCAGGCTGCAGTCGCAGGTGTCAGCTGGCTTGGGGCTGGAGAGGCTGTGTGACTGATTGGTGGAGCAAGGGGAGGGGTCGGTGAGGGGTTTGGTGAAAGAGGAAGGGCAAGGTAGTCAGAAGTTTCATTCTGGCTCACCATCCGACTTGCCTAATGAGATTGAAGGATTCCCCATACTGATTAGGAAGCAGCCTTCCCACTTAACCTTCCCAACCACACTTCCGCCACTTTCTAGGTGGACACACTGAGGTCCAGAGAAGCTGTTACATGTCAGTGTCAGAGTCTGTCAGCGGTAGTCTGTCAGATGCCAAGCTTCATGGCTTAATGAGCATAAGGTAGCCGATGTCCTTCTTTGTTCCTCTGTGGCTTCCCTTTAGGGCCTTGTGAGGGCAGAGAAGCCCATCCCAGCTACATACATCAGGGAGAGAGAGATGGGAAGGCAGAATGGGGCCCTGTCTTTCTAGGATCCTGGATCTCCAAGACAGGGCTCCTGTTCAATAGTCCTGGGCACACCTAGAATATTCTAGCAAAGCCTCCCACACTTGAAAAGGAGCCTGCAGACGCGACATTTTGGAGACATGGTCATTTCAGAGGTGTCAATTTAGTTTTCAGTGAACTAGTTCTTAATACTCTTCATTGACTTTTGTCATGTGCCTAGCAGGTGACTTCAAAGTCTTTTTGATCCTGATTTTCAGCTGATAGGCCATAGTCAGAGATTGTAATTAGAGAATCACCTGGTCTAAATCAAGACTGATCAATGTTGGCAATGAGAAAATTTCCTTGGGGGGTTGCTCCTATCTGAGGGCATCAGTGAGCCAGAGCAGCTTCAAAATCCACATCTTAGGGCATCAGCAGTGACTAGGTTCATTTTGTCTTTCCTGGCTACTGATCTGGGGCACACTCCTTCACAGAGGGGCACATGCAGTGTCCATGGTTTTCACAGGATGACTTTTCCTCCCGTGGATTTTCTAATCTTGGGTGAAGCCACCCCTCCCCCTTACCCTGTATTCTTGCAACTTCCTGCACCTTTCCTTCATTATGATCAACTGTAATGATAGAGTTATTTGTCTAATTATTATTTGATGTCTGTCTTCACCACTAGATTGTAAGGGATCCTGCCTGGTTTCTTGGTTGTCACTGTATCCCCTGCATCTCCTTTTCATTGCCCGAGTGGAAGAAGAAAATCTTCTCCTGCCCAAATATGTGGTGCGGGCGGTCTGACCACACAAGGGTGCTCCCACTAATTGTTAGACTGGAGGGTGGGTACCCAATGAGCCTATGTTGGTCAAGAGATGAGAAGGCTGAAGGAAGCGGGAAGGAACCCTACCACTTCCTTAGTCCATCTCTCCACACCATTTCAGTCCCAGGGGAGTATATGCTAATTGGGATGACTGACGGCCAATGGGAATTTCATGGACATTTTTACGATGAAAGTATTTTCATGAAAACACTCTCATCTATCACACACGCACTTTCCTTTTCATGAGAAGCACCTGCTTCTGACTCCTTTCCCACCTGTCTGTCCCCTTCTGTCCATGGCCCTTATAACCTGCTTTCTCCTACTTTTATCCAGTCCCTCATTGCTGTCATCACCTTCCCGATATTTATAAATTACATATAACATTCTCTGGTAATTTCATCTAGCTTCTCTGGATGCTGGTAGTCAGGAAGTCCTTTCTGCTATCTAATCTCAATTCTTCATGCTACAGTCTAGGCCTGTTTCCTCTTGTTGTGTTCCTAGTGTGGTCTGGAAACAGCTAGTCACCATCTCTGAGTTGTGACTTTTCTTATAATTGAAGATCTACTCTCTTCTCCTTCTCCACCACCCTTCACCACACTCTTAAACCTCTCAGATCTATTATCTTGGTTCCTTTATTCTAGCCCCATGACTCTTTCAAGTTCCAGGTTTACCTCCTGTTGGCTATACAAGTCTTGTTCTTATCCTTATCTTGACCATTCACAATCAGATTCCCTTGGATCACACTGAGCTCTCAGCTGTCACCTACTTTGCCTGTGTGTGTGTGTGTGTGTGAGTGTGTGTGTGTGTGTAGGGGTGGGTGGTGGGGGTGGGGGCAGAGGGCATCTTTTTCAAATAAACCTCCTTGGAGTTCCTTGATCAATTTACTTATGCTTCTCAGAGGTGTAGCCTCCCTTCCCTTCAGCTTTCAAGTTCTTTTCAGCCTGGACAGATACCTGACATTTGCAACCCAGAAAATGTAACCCTGCTAGAGTCCTAGAAGTGGGTGCAGCCTGAAACTCTGTGCCCAGTGCTCCTCTACCCCTACAACCCTCCCCCCACAATGACAAGAGTTCATAACTCATAAGGAGGCCCGCAAAGAGGAAAAGAAAACCCAGATGACCCTCCCTTTCTTTTTTCTTTACAGCAAATAATTTACAAAAACAAATTTTCCTCCCCACAGGCTATACCCACTTTATCACCGGTCCCCAGGGCCAGCCAGTACACATTTCCATACTGTCATGAACTATTTTTAGCAAAGGATGACATTAAGTATTAGTTGCCCCCTGGGTTTGAAACTCATCTCTTCCTCTTGTCACAATGTCAGCTCTCCCCTTTTGGACCTGCTGGCCACTCAGGGTCTGTAGATATTTCCCAGGGTGTGAGCAGCTACCTATATGGAATGACTTCAGGGGTTCATTAGAAAGTTCTTTGTCTAAAATGTCCCCTTTGGCCTGGATCTGACTATTAAAATTTTATCATTTGAGATTCATTTCTTTAACTCAAGTATCACTTCCTCAGGAAGTCTTGTCTGATCCTCATTATATTCTTGGAGAGAAGCTTAGTCTCCCCTGGCACTTACTCAGTTTGTAATTGTACATTCATTAATTTGATTATTTGTTTAATGTCTGTCTCCCCCACTCCACCAACTGTTCTATGATGGTGGTGACCAAGCCTTGTGTGCATTTCCCATTGTATTCCCACCACCTAAGACTGAGCTGGGCACATGAAAAGTGTGCAAGAAATAGCTGCTGCTGACGAAATCTTTTCATGAACTTACATGTGAATTCTCCAGCACACTAGTGGGGAATTTCAAATGTGGACACAGGCACACAGGACACTAGTTGGGGCAGAGGACCCCAGAAAGTCAGGGTAGAGTGCAGACCATAAATAACACCTCCCTTCCCCAGGTTTCCTGAGTTGGTTCCTCCCCTGCCCCACCATACCCAGCTCCCTCTCCTTTCCTGTCAGCCTGAGGCTCCCCTCCTTCCTCAGTCCAGCCTCAAGACCTTCATTTCCGGGGCATCTGAGAAAGAAAGGTCTGATCAAGATCCAAACAAGGCCATACATGACATCCTGCAGGGCGCGGCATCTTTTTTTCCAGAGAGACTGGGGAGAGTGGAATATGTATATATTCTCATGGCAGCGCCTGGCCGTGGCCCTGGTTCTATTGCCCACCGCAGAGGAGCTCTTGTGGAGACCCAGGCCAGAGGCGCACAGATGTGAAGCCATCCCACTACCCACCCCAGCATCCTCTGGTGCCTGTCCTTGACTGCACTCCCCACCTCAAGCCTCCTGGTTCCAATGGACTTTCTTCCCTCAAGAAGAGCTGCCTTCCTGCTCCCAGATGCCACCGAAGGCCTCCATCTGCTTAGAGCTAGCCCAGGTACTCTGAGGAAGAAAGGGTAGCAGGGACAGCTACTCAAGGGAGCGGCAATGAGATGGGGGCATTTTCCTCTTGTTCCTAAAGCTTGGTGACTGGGGTCCAGCCCAGAAGAATGGAAAGTATTCCTCGCTGTTCCCACCCGGGCCAGCCCCTTTCTAGCCATGATCTGCACTGAACTGGCAAGGTTCACGTCCTTCTTCCCTCCCAACCAGCCAGCTGCTTTGTTTCGCTTCCCACCCTGCCAAAGCCAAGCCATTCTTGAAGGCCCTGCTGGAAGCTGCTGAGGTATAAAGACTCTCACTTTCTAGTTTGCTTTGGCACCGCCCAGGGGCCTTGGGACCCAGGGGCAGTAAGCTTGAGATCTTTCTCTCAAGACAGGCTGGCTCTCCCAGGCCTGCAGTCACTCCAAGGGATGGCTTTGTACCCAGGTTTCAGCTCAGCTGCCCCAGTCCCACTCCCACACCCTAGCCTCTGTTGCCTCATGTCACCTCCATGTCCTCTACAACGCTCAGCAGGGTAGGTACTCAATAAATCCACAGTGGGCACTGGATAAAAAGCAGGCCCCTTGATCAATAAATGATGGATTGATTAACTGAAGTGCTTGATCACTCAGCACAAGGCCGAATGAGGTGCCACCATCATTCATTTGTCTGTGCACCTGGGCAGGCGGACTTAAAACTGAGCAGGGCTTTTTCTTATACTTTCTTTCTTTCTTGACTGCAAGTAAATATTAAACTGAAAGGGGGGAATAGAGAAGACAGAAGCAGGAAGCCGGGAAAGGGTCTCAAGAAAGAGAAATTCTACACCTCCACCTCACTCCATTTTCACTGGATTCTGGTTATCCTCCAGCGGGACTGGCATGCCCAGTTTTCCTGAACCCTGAGATAGTGGTGGTCTTGAGCTTGTCTGAGTATTCACGAGTTTGAGCTTTGGATGCAAACATGCTTGCTGACAATTCCCATGTCACCATTTGGACTTTATTTCCTTGTTTTATTGGAGGAATAGTATGCCCTGAATGAACCCTACCCACTGATGTTTTACAGACTCCAACCCCACCTCTATGCCAAAGAGATCTCAGACACTGGGGTTTACAACTCCCATCATGCCATGAATCAGCCATGATGCTTGACTGCCTGAAGGGGGTTGCTGGGAACTAAGGGTGGGGTTAAGTACTCATGCTTGGTATAAAACTTAATACATGTGGGTTTGTGCTCTCTCTGGCTTTTCCTGCTTTCAGCTTGCATTGGGGTCTCAGCTCAGATAATGTTGCCAGTAGGACATAATGACCAGTTAGTTAGTCTCTCTTTCTCGCTCCCTTTTGAATATATTTTATATTCAAGTTGCCAGTTGGGCAACACACAGCTCCAACACAGCTTCCTATACATGGAAGAGTGTGCAAGCCCTCTCCTTGGTCATGACCTCTTAAGTAAACTTAATGTGCAGATTACTTTCTTGCCCCAAGATCACAGGCTGCAATTACATGTATCCTTAGAACATGTTCTGCAGTTTCAGATGCTACTCATTCAAGATGCTCCACCTAAAGGTGAAGTGCTACCTCCAGACATCTTCGAAAGAGTAAAGTGGTATGGCTGATGGAACCCCAGGACATGCCAAAAATGCAGAGTCTGTAAGGATAGAGGTGGTGGAGGGAAGCAGAACCCCGGGAAGAAAGTGATATCCTTTGAAAGAGGAGGTCTTGAGGGGAACTAAGCTAGTACTGAAAAATTTTCTTCGATCTGGACTCATTTTGCCCTGGTGCTTCCCATACAACATGCCAATTTTGCCAGTAAAGAAACCCCACATAAATGAGTACCGCTTTATTAAGGATTTGAGGGCCATTAATGAAATTGTGCAGAACATACATCCAACTGTACCAAATCCTTACACCTTATTAATTTTAGCCAGACCTAGAGATTTTGGCTGGTTCTCAGTATTAGACTTGAAGGATGCCTTTTTCTATATCTCGATAGATGCCTGTGATCAGTTTCTCTTTGCATTTGAATGGAAGGACTCTAATGGAATGGAAGGACACTCCAATGTTGCTGTATTGTGCTTCCACAGGCATTTGAGAACTCCCCAACTATTTTCGGAGAAATAATGGTTAGGATCCCAGAAATATTCAACTAAAACAGGGCATCTTATTACAATATGTGGATGATTCACTAACTGCCAGCCCAGACTATGAATCTTGTTTAGAGAAGACAAGATTGGTTTTGAACAACCTTGTGGGTTGTGGCTAGAAGGTGTCACCTCACAAGGCACAGATATGCAAACAAAAGATGACATATTTGGGGTTTGAGATTTAGAAAGACAAATGAAACCTGATGACTGGGAGAAGACAGGTAATTTCAGTCTTCAAAGTCCCTGGCAGTCCAAGACAATTACATGGGTTTTGGGGAATGAATGGCTTGGTTTTGTAGAATTTGGATCCCTAACTTTGGATTAATAGCAAAACCCTTATATGTAACTCTGAAAAGCCCAAACTCTGAACCTTTGTCTTGGATTCTGGAATATCAATGAACCTTTGATAAAATAAAAGGAAGGTTGACCTCAGCACCAGCCTTAGGACTGCCAGATCCCAGGAAGCCATTCAGACTCTATGTGCATAAAAGACAGGGAGTTGGCTTACGAGTGCTAGTCCAATTATTAGGACCAGAAATGAAGCCCACTGCATATCTGTCCAAGCAATTGGCCCACACCACTTAGGGATGGCCTCCATGTTTTCGTGTTGTAGCTGTCACTTGTGACCTTCATGAGGCAGAGAAATTTATATAAGGTCAGTCCATCACTGTGCATGTGCCACATCAATTTTTGACATTGTTAGAGCAGAAGGATGGAATTTGGTTGACTGCTAGGCACATGGGAAAATATCAAGTAGCTTTATTAGATATTCCTAAGGTGAAGCTGCCAGTTACTAGTTCCTTAAATCCAGCTCCATTTTTTTTCTAAGCAATGGAGAAGGACTTGAGGATGAAAACAGCCCGTAACTGTTTGGAAACCACTGAAACAGTGTATGCCAGCCAACCAGACTTGACTAACCAGCCTCTGCCAGATCCAGAGTGGGAGCTATTTACAGATGGCAGCTGTTTCATGGAACAAGGCTGCTGATGTGCAGGTTATGCAGTGGTGACACTTCAGAACACCATAGAAGTCAAGGCCCTTCCAGCAGGATGTCAGCACAGAAAGCTGAATTGATAGCCCTGACCTGAGTCCTGGAACTCTCTAAAGGTAAGAGGGCAAATGTATTTACTGATTTGAAGTATGCCTTCATGATTCTCTATGCACATGGGGCCATCTGGAAAGAGAGGAGACTCCTTACAGCCAGCAATAAAGACATAAAGCACCCATTAGAAATCCTGGTCTTGGTGAAGGCAGCAGCTTCACCATCAGCTGTAGCAGTGAAACACTGCCCCAGCCACCAAAGGGACAGATCTGAAGTTGTAGAGGGCAACGGAGAAGCTGACAATGTGGCTGGGGCTGCTGCTTGCTCTGCTATCCAGGGCGCACTCACGTCTCTCATGAACTTATCTCAGTTTGCTCCTGAATTTACTGACTGAAATGAGGAAAGGGAGTGGACGGGGATTTACTAATTTTGACCTCAGCTCCACTTGGAGAATAAACTCACATAGTATGATACTCCTCCCAGAGGCCCTGGTATATCCAGTGTTGAACATCTACTATGGGAGAGATACCCTACTAGAGTCTGTGTGCCCATATGTGAAGACCCCTTATGTACACAAAGTAGCTCAAAAAATACCCAAGGTTGCCAGATATGTGCCAAGAATAACCCCAAGGCTAACTCGAACCCTAAAGACACTTGGGTCCAGTATCACAGTAAGTGCCCTTTTGAGGACTGGCAAGTGGAATTTACTCATGCCCAGAACCACTGGCAACTATAAGTATCTATTAGATTTTGTGGATATCTTCTCAGGATGGATGGAAGCATTCCCCACCAAGTCAGAAAAAGCTTTAGAGGTTGTTAAACAACTGTTGAAGGAAATAATTCCTGGATTTGGACTGCCCAACTCCATTCAGAGTGATAATGGACATGCAGATAATGTCTCTGAAGTTACTCAGAAAATAAGCAATGCCTTACAGCTCAGTTGGAAGTTACATGCTGCTTGGAGACCACAATCTACTGAAAAGATAAACCATACTCTGAAAAATACTTTGGCGAAACTATGCCAAGAAACCCACATACATTGGGATCTGGTATTGTCTTATCCTTCGGATAAGAGTGGCACCTGGAAGTGGGCTATGATTAAGCCAGTTTGAAATTGTGTTTCGGAGACCCTTTCAGGCCTCAGTTGTGAATGCCACACCAGAAATAGAACAAGACTGAGCAACAAACTATATAGAAAACATATTCAAGAGATTTTGGTGGTAACTCATAACTTTTCACTCTCTAGGCTCTCTAAGCTTCCAGATGAACCATTGCATCCCTTCAGACCTGGTGAAGGTCTTACTCAGGTCTTACTCAAGACCTGGCGGAGTGGAGATACCCAAGCTCAACTGTCAGAGAAATGGTCCAGTCTGTATGGTGTTTTATTAACCACTCATACTTCTTTAAAATTTGCAGTCTTTTTAAAACCCTGGACACACCATTCGAGAGTTTAGAAAGCCCCAGAAGGTATTGACCCGGAGTCCAAAAACCATTGGTCTTGTGAACTTGCTGAAGCCCTGAGATATCTGTTCAAGAAAAAGACAAAAACTTAAATGTTATCTTCTCTTTAAGCTACAGCTTCAGGATACCCCAGGATTAATTTCCTGGGAAACCTTGAGATGATGAATGAGGCTGTGAGCCTCCCATGGTAATTGCTACAACTAAACTTTTTTTTTTCTTTTCAAAGTCTAAGGCATGTGGAATGGCATCTGGAACCATGTGACTTCTGCTGGCAATATTCCACTGTTTTTAGTAATTTGATTTTGATTCCATAGAAAGAACTTGGTTTTGATTTTGGCTTTTTAACTTTTTTTTCAACTTTGATTTCTTTGAGAGGTTTTTCCCCTGAGCCTATGAGTAAAAGTGCAGTTGCAGAAGGTATTTCACATGGGATAATAGAAGACTGCTAAGGGAATGGTCTATATCTATATATTGTATGTCTGTATGTCTTCCCCTTTCTGTCTGGTTGTTTTGACCACCAGAAGATATAAAATTGGTATAGATGGTGTCTACAGACATTTTGAGCTTAGAAATATAATGGGAACTGGTACAAGTAGTTCCAGGAAGCATGGTCTGGGATATTTTTTGGCTAATGGAAACTAATTTGAAATTTAATGGGTTGTTTTGAAACATGTATGCCTATAAGGTTATATTGACTGTAACTTTTTTTCTCTTCTATCTGGGTTATTGATGTTGGGTACACAAAGTCTTTTCATGTCAGGTAGAATGGGAATTGGGAAAATGTAAGGTTTTTTTGAAAGTTAAAAGACTTCAGTTAAATAAAAGGTTATGGCTTGACTATCAACATTGTACTGCTGAGCTTGGCTGGAACTTTCATAAAAATGAAATGGTTTTTCAGTTTGTTTGTTTGTTTGTTTTCTAATACTTATGACAAAACTTCCCAGAAATTTAAAATGAAAAAAAAAATTGGTAGTCTTTTATTTGGTAGATCAGAGGAAATTTTGTGGAACCTCAATAGAGCTCCTGAAACACTCCATAAAATTTCTCATTTTTTGAGATGTAGGAACAGAGAAAATATTCCAGGAGATAATTGAAGAGAACTTCCCAAATGTGAAGAAGGAGCTGAAAATTGATATACAAGAAGCAAGAAGAACACTAAACTTCCATGATGAAAGGAAAAATACAGCAAGACACATAATAGTGAAGCTCCCAAGAATCCAGGACAAGGAAAAAATGATGAAGCTGACAAGAGGGAAGAAACAAATAACATTCAAAGGAAAACCAATCAGGCTGACATCAGACTTCTCTGAAGAAACACTACGGGCAAGGAGAGAGTGGAAGGACATGGTCAACAGACTCCAAGAAAACAGATGTCAACCAAGAATAGTCTATCTCGCAAAGCTTTCCTTCCTCTATGAAGAAAGAATAAGGACCTTCCCAGACAAACAGAAACTATGGAACTTCATTACCAATAAACCCCCACTCCAAAAAATACTACAAGGAATCCTAAAGCCAGAACCTCAGAGGGACGAATAACAACGAAAGAAGGCAAGGAAAAAAAAAAAGATATTAAAAGAATAAATAAAATCAAAGGAAAGACAAACACAATGGCAAATACAGATGCTAACATATCAATATTAACCCTAAATGTAAATGGACTAAACTCTTCAATAAAAAGACACAGAGTTGCAGCCTGGATTAAGAAACAAAACCCAACCTTTTGCTGTCTCCAGGAAACACATTTAGCTACAAAAGATAAAAATAGACTCAAAGTTAAAGGATGGAAAACAATCCTACAAGCAAATAGACCAAAAATGAAAGCAGGAACAGCTATACTTATATCAGATAAAACAGATTTCAAACTCAAAAAAATAAAAAGGGATCCCAACAGTCACTACATTATGATCAAAGGGACAATACTTCAAGAAGAAATAACACTCATTAACATATACTCACCAAACGAAGGAGCACCAAAATATATCAGAAAACTGTTGTCACCTCTGAAAACAGACATCAGAGAAAACACATATGTAGTGGGAGACTTCAACACACCACTATCAACAATGGATAGATGAACAAGACAAAAAATAAGTAAAGAAACTAAAGCTCTAAATAAGGACCTAGAGCATTTGGGCTTAACAGATATCTATAGAACACTAAATCCCCAAAAAACGGAGTACACATTTTTCACAAGCGCACACGGATCATTCTCCAGGATCGATCACATACTGGGGCACAAGACAAACATCAACAGATACACCAAGATTAAAATCATACCAACCATCTTTTCTGACCATGAAGGCATCAAGCTAGAAATAAACCATAAAAAGAAGGCAAGGAACTTTCCTACCTCATGGAGACTAAAAACCACACTACTGGAAGACCACTGGACTAATTAGGAGATCAAAGAGGAAATTAAAAAATTCTTTGAATTGAACGACAAGGAGGACACCAATATCCTAAATGTATGGGACGCAGCAAAAGCAGTAATAAGAGGAAAATATATAGCAATAGAAGCTCACATCAAGAAACAAGAAAGAACTCAAAGAAACAACCTAATCTCGAAGCTCAAAGATCTAGAAAAAGAACAACAAAAAAACCCCAAAACCAGTAGAAGAAAAGAAATAATAAAAACCAAAGCAGAAATAAATGAAATTGAAACTAAAAAAACAATCCAAAAGATTAATGAAACCAAGAGCTGGTTCTTCAAAAAAATCAATGAAATAGACAAACCCTTAGCCAGGCTCACAAAGGAAAAAAGGGAGAAAGCACAAATAAACAGGATCAGAAATGAAAGAGGAGAAATCACAAAGGACACAGCAGAAATAAAAAGAATAATCAGTAACTACTATGAAGAGTTGTATGGAAACAAGTTCAACAATCTAGAGGAGATGGACAAATTCCTACAAGTCTACAATCACCAAAAGCTAGATAAAGAAGAAATAGAACACCTAAACAGACCAATTACAAGCAGCGAAATTGAAATGGTAATCAAAAACCTCCCCAAAAACAAAAGCCCAGGACCTGATGGATTTACAAACGAATTCTACCAAACATTCAGAGATGAATTGGTGCCTATCCTTCACAAACTCTTCCAAAAAATTGAGAAGGAAGAGACAATACCAAACACGTTCTATGAAGCCAACATTACACTAATACCAAAACCGAACAAGGACAACACAAAAAAGGAAAACTACAGGCCAATCTCCCTAATGAACACTGATGCAAAAATCCTCAATAAAATTTTAGCTATCAGAATCCAACAATGTATCCATAAGATAATTCACCACGACCAAGTAGGATTCAGTCCAGGGACACAAGGATGGTTTAACATCTGAAAATCAATCAACGTTATCCAACACATCAACAAAAAGAAATATAAAAACCATATGATAATATCAATAGATGCTGAGAAAGCTTTCGACAAAGTGCAACACCCATTCATGATAAAAGCCCTGGAAATTCTTGGGATACAAGGAACATACCTCAACATCATAAAGGCCATCTATGAGAAGCCAACAGCCGGTATCATTCTCAATGGTGAAAAGCTGAAAGCAATTGCATTAAGATCTGGAACAAGACAAGGATGCCCACTCTCACCATTGCTTTTCAATATAATACTGGAAGTCCTAGCCAGAGCAATAAGACAAGAGAAAGACATCCAAGGAATCCAAATAGGAAAAGAAGAAGTCAAACTATCACTATTTGCAGATGATATGATAATATACATAGAGAACCTCAAAAACTCCACAGAAAAACTAATTCAACTCATCAATCAGTTCAGTAAAGTGGCAGGATACAAAATCAACACACAAAAGTCAGTAGCCTTCCTATACACAAACAATAAATCTGAAGAAGAAGAAGAAATCAAAAAAACCATCCCTTTTATTATTGAAACAAAAAAAAAACAAATATTTGGGAATAAATCTAACAAAAGAGGTAAAGGACCTATACAAAGAAAACTATAAAACACTGTTAAAAGAAATAGAAGAAGACACAAAGAAATGGAAAGACATCCCCTGCTCATGGATTGGAAGAATAAACATTATTAAAATGGCCATCCTACCAAAAGCAATATACAGATTCAATGCTATTCCAATCAAAGTTTCAATGTCATTCTTCAAAGAAATAGAACAATTATTGATGAAATTCATATGGAATCACAAAAAACCTCAAATTGCCAAAGCTCTCCTGAAAAAGAAAGAAGGGAATGGAGGCATCACACTCCCAGACTTCAAACTCTACTACAAAGCCATAATCATCAAAACTGCATGGTATTGGAACAAGAACAGACATACAGACCAATGGAATTGAATAGAAAATCCAGAAATAAACCCACAGATTTATGGTCAACTAATCTTTGACAAAGGAGCAAAGACTATGCATTGGAGCAAAGAAAGTTTGTTCAATAAATGGTGCTGGGAAAACTGGGTTGCTACATGCAAAAGAATGAAGCTTGACCACTACCTCACACCATACACAAAAATCAACTCAAAATGGATTAAAGAACTAGACATAAGACCTGAAACCATAAAATATATAGAAGGGAATATAGGCGAAACACTACGTGATTTGCACATCAAAGACATCTTTACAGACACATCACCCAAAGCAGTGATAGTGAAGGCAAAGATCAACAGCTGGGACTACATCAAATTAAAGAGCTTCTGCACAGCAAAAGAGACAATAACAAAAACAAAGAGAAACCCCACTGACTGGGAGAACATTTTTGCACCCAACACTAATGATAAAGGACTGATCACAAAAATCTGCAAAGAGCTGATGAGATTCAACAACAACAAAGAAAATAACCCAGTCAAAAAATGGGCAGAAGAGCTAAAAAGAAACTTCTCTGAAGAGGAAATGCAAATGGCCAACAGGCATATGAAAAATTGTTCAATATCACTTGTAATCAGGGAAATGCAAATCAAAACTACCATGAGATACCATCTTACACCAGTGAGAATGGCACATATTAAAAAAACTAGCAACAACAAATGTTGGCGAGGTTGTGGAGAAAAAGTAACTCTCCTGCACTGTTGGTGGGAGTGCAAACTGGTCCAACCACTATGGAGAGCTGTGTGGAGATTTCTTGACCTACTAAACATAGAGCTTCCATATGATCCAGAAATTCCACTCCTAGGTATTTACCCAAAGGACACAGAAACAACAATTCCAAAGAGCACCTGCACACCTGTGTTTATAGCAGCACTGTTTACAATAGCTAAGCTTTGGAAACAGCCCAAATGCCCAAAAATAGATGACTGGATCAAGAAGATGTGGTACATATATACCATGGAATATTACTCAGCATTCAAAAAAGATAAACACATGCAATATGTAGCAACATGGATGGCACTGGAATGGATCATGCTCAGTGAAATAAGCCAAAAAGAAAAAGAAAAATACCGGATGGTCTCACTCATAGCAGGAATCTAGAAAACTTAAATAAGGGACCAGGAAAATGAATAACTATAAGAAAGTGAAAATCAAAATCAACAAAAAACTATGAACCAGAGACACTTTTTGGGGGGTGGGGGGCGGGAGGGGAGGGATTGGGGTCAGAATGGGGGGTTGCAATTGTATGGGGAATATAAAAATAAAATTTATTATAAAAATAAATAAATAAATAAATAAAATAAAACAAAGTTTTACATAAATGCCCGTCTTCAAAAATAGCAGCTTTGAACAATAGCAACAAAAATGATATTGTGTTACACAGGGAATATGGGCAATTTCCAATATATTTATGGGTGAAGAGGTAACAAAACCTTTTTCATCCTGCATGAGAATCTGACCTTCATTTAACTTTATGCTAGATTAATCTGTTAAGGATAGTTGGCTATGTGGCTAACTAATGTTAATAGTAAGATGTGATCCATGGTTAATAAACTGATTAGGAGGCACAAAAAAAAATTTCTCATTTTTCTCATGGGAAAGACACTACATTAATTGGACTTATTTGGTATTTATCTGATAAACTGAAACTTAATGGGCAAGCATTGTCACTCAGAAAAATTTAACCTTGGCATATACAAAAATTTTAACATTGAGGTTCTAAAATTTACATAAAACATTTTAAGTGTCTGATATATAAATTGCTTGTCAGTTTTGATTGTTGTTCTATAATATTAAGTTATAAAGCTGAATACATTTCTTTATCTATTATGTTATCAGGTTTTATTTTTGGTTGTTTCAACACATGACATTTGCAGAAGTTGTTTCTGGAGAAATTAATGGGAGAAAGACCTCAACTAATACTAGTTGATGAGAGTGCAAATTTCCTACATGGGACTGAATGAACTACTGGAGATGAACACAATTTTTAATGAATTTTTGTTTTAATAATACTTTTTACTGTTGTTTTATTTTGACTCATTTTTTTTTCTTCTTTTAGCTGACCAGGAACTGTAGCAATGTTTAATTGCCTTTTTGCAAACAGAACTAATTTGTGTTTGCATTTTCTCTCTCTCCTTGATAAAATTCTACTATGAAAAATAGTACTAAGTATTCTTTATACTCATGGCAATGTGTCTATCTTTGCATAATCTCAGTAGGGAATTTTATTTGTCTCTCCTTAAACTAGAGAACTGGAAACATGTTTCACTATGTGGCTTTGATGGAAGCTCTTCTGGGAGTTCAACTTGAGCTTAACCAAGAAGAGGAGAACCTGCCACATTTCTTGTGGGGGCCCTCCAATGAAAGTGGGAAAGCTTTTCACCACTGGCAGGACTGGAAAACCCCCAGAGAAAAATCCCTAAGAACCTCGAAAATAGGGCATCTGAGGTGGAGTCTAGTAAGCCCATGGCCTTGATCCTGCAGCCCGTGCTGACCGGATGTTGAGAGCTAGCTCACTCTCAGGCCTTATGCAGAGTTCCAAACAAAGTCAGCAAAATACTACTTGGTTATTCTGCCCTTTGAGTTTATGCAAAAACAGGTCAAATGGATTGGAAATAGATTCGGTTTACAAAAGCATTTTGCTGAATATTAGGACTGTGATGAAGGTGGAGCAAAAAGGATTTTAAACATGTAGAACCAGTTTTAAGATTCTTCTTGTTTTTTTTTTTCTCTCTTAGTTTTCTTGTTCTTTTTGATATTGCCTGCTATTTTTTTTTTTTTTTTTGACTAATGCCTCCAGATGTTTTTTCCTTTTGGCTTGGACTGATCAACTATTTTCCAGAAATGGAAGACTTTGCCACACTGGCCACCCATGAACAATGCCCGGAGACCGTTACTTCTTTTGAAACCCTGGAACCCTAGAAAGGACTGCCTTCTGAGGCTGCATCTCAGCTGACCGACACATTTGACCTTCATCACCATAGAAATGGTAACAAAATTGAAAGGGGGAAAATGTTGAAGGAACAGTATGTCCTGAATGAACTCCACCCACTGATGTTTTACAGACTCCAAGCCCACCTCCATGCCAAAGAGATTTCAGAAGCTGAAGACTACAACTCCCATCATGCCATGAGTTGGCCATGATGCTTGACTTCCTGAAAAAGGGGTTGCTGGGAACTTAGGGTAGAGTTAAGCATCCAAGGTTGGTATAAAACTGAACACATGTGGGCTTGCATGCTCTCTGGCTTTTCTGTTTCAGCTTGCACCTGGGATCTCAGCTCAGACGGTGTTATTGGTAGGCTGTATTCACTAATTAATCTCTCTGTTCTCCCTCTTCTCATTTCCCTTGTAAATAAACATTTTAACTTTTCTCTGCATGTCTGCTCTTAAGTCTTGTCCTGAGTTCTTAAGCCTGCGGGTGAGGACTCACACCCAGATCATCCTGTTTCCCTTTGGGGCTGCCCTGTAACAGCTTCTTCCTCTTTTTCTCAGACTGGAGTGCAATGTCCCCAACTACCCTCTGCCTATAAGCCATTTACCTGCGGGCAACACATGGGAACAGACCAGGCAAAGACAAGGGAAGAGAAGAGGACCTATTGGTTTAGTCACAAATGCAAGCTCTTGGAATATCAAGTTGCCGAAGCCATTTTGTGTTGTAGGTCATCAAGTGAGCTTATTAGAGAAATATATGACAGAAGTCAGCAATCCCAACTTCACCGGGTGTTGTGCACCAAGGCATTAGTAGGACTTTCTGAACAGGCCAGGAAGAGAACCAAGAATCACTGTCAATTCAGGCCAGCTTGAGGACTTTGAGACTTCATGTAGACTTGGCTGGGACTTTGCTCCTTAAGGTTCTTGCTTTAAACAGCTCTTCTACCTTCTGGTAAACCCTTCTGCCCAGGGACTCCAGAACAGTCCCTGAACCTTAATAAGCAGATACAAAAGGAAGAGATACTTCTGAGACCTGTTCTGGGGCCCCTCCAGATATGTCTGGTTGTCTCTAGCAGTGTCCTATCAGAGAGCAGGAGCACCCTACCTTTCCCCCAAATGTCCCCAAACCTCACTTAGCCCACAGCAGCTTACCTGCCTGCTTACATTTGCTGCTGAGTGTGGGGACTCAGGACAGAATCACTTTTGCAGCCTAGCATGTGCCCCTCAGCAGACTGGCCTGACACTCACACTTTTCTTCTACAAGTATGATGAGTTTTTCTCTTGGACCCTCAGCAGGCTTCTGAATACCTGGCCCCAGGGAAGCCTGCCACTCAGCAAGCAGCAGCTTGAAGCCTTGGTAACCTGACTGTGTTACATAAGGGGACTATAGGAGATATGAGTCAGGGCCCTCAGGCTGGCCTAGGCCCAGTCTAGTCTGGGAGTAAGGCTAAAGGGGAGGGGAGTGTGTGTGTGTGTGTGTGTGTATGTGTGTGAAAGAGAGAGAGAAAGAGAGGAATGGGAGGGGGAGTAAACCAGGTAAGGAGTCTCTGAACCACTTTCCTTCCTCTCACTTCTCATCCCCCTTTCTTCCTCAGGGATAGCCAGAGCCAATCACCTGCCTAGATGGCTGGAGCAGGAATCCCAACCAGACCCCTTACTGTGAGCAGCTGCTCTCCATCTCCCCTGATAAGAAGACAAGAGGAAGTGGGTTGCATG
Source organism: Talpa europaea (assembly GCF_964194135.1). Classification (NCBI taxonomy): domain Eukaryota; kingdom Metazoa; phylum Chordata; class Mammalia; order Eulipotyphla; family Talpidae; genus Talpa; species Talpa europaea. The sequence goes on from NC_140081.1 coordinate 66,820,005, forward strand.
CCCAGGGCTATTTCATGAGTAAATTCTTTCGAGGAAGGATGGGGAAGGTCCCTGTGGGGCTTTGTCCACAGGAAGGGGCCTGATTTCAGGCTGGGCCTATTTAAGGAAAGTGGCTTCCAGGGAAGGAAAGCTGACAGCCTGCCTGGGGCATCACTGACTGAGGAGCCTGCTTCCAGCTCTTACTTTTCCTTGGGCTAGTTGTCTGCACCCTGGGACGCCTTGCCTTGAATACCTCTGACTTACACTGCTTCCAAAAGTGCAATAGCTTCTTTGGGGCTAGAATTTCTAGCTAGAAGGTACCACTGAATTTGCCGTCCCAAGGGATAAGAGTCCCTCCAGCCTGGATTAGGAGCTTTCTACTCTCGCAGATGCCTATGTTGATCCGCTATGACACTTTAGGGAAACTGGATTCAGCATGGTTACACAGAGGCCTTCATGAGCCATTTTCCCTGCCCTGATTCCTCATCAAACCTGTTTTGAGAAAGGGACCTAGCCTTCTGACCTTCACTGGGCTCCCTTTAGCCCTCGGGGTTCTATGGAGAACCCGCTCTGCCAAAGTGATGGGCCCACAGTGAGGCCCTAACCCTTGTCCCATTATTGCGGGCGTTGATTAAGACAGCACAGCATGTCTCCAGCCATTGCTCGCTTCATCTGAAGGGGAAATTTCATCTTTTTCATCCCTGTGGTCACAGAATGCTCTCCCTTAAATGCACTGAGCACACAGAGTACCCCACCAAATGGGCCTAAGCTTTAGTCCCACTCAGTTATTTGGCTTCTGTGTGGCTCAAGAGGCTATTACACGATACCAAGCAATTTGTTATGTAAACCCAGCCAGCCATGGCAGATTATGGCTTTGTAGTTATCTTGAGGGATGCCTTACATAAGAGGAGAAAGTTCAGGTAGGAGCAGAATCATGATGAGCAAACACAGCTCAACGGCCACTGCCAGGTGCAGACACGGCAGACGGTCCTCGTTCCTCTCAACCAACCCACACGGAGAAGGGGGCAGTGCTCTGTTGGGCTCCATCACTCGGGGGACCTGTAGACCTTGGCAGTCCTGGCCAGACATGTCCATTTCCTTCTACCCAGACACCCTAGCCTTTAGGACCTGTTCTGGAAAGGAGCCAACACTCTACCTGGAATTGTGAGCTTGTTAGTTTATCTGGAAGTACAAATATAAGCAGGAGTGTTAACCTTCTCTTCGGGTAGTGAGGGAAAATAAGGTCACCCTGGAAAGAGTTATTTTCTGAGGTGTGGGTTCACATGGACCCACTTCTGGCAAACTCAAGGAACAGGTGAAATTCATGCTCTGTTCTTGCCACCTTTTTTTAAGACCAAAAACCTTCCACCCAGATCTCTTGCTGCCCAGAGCCCCACACAGCAGCAGTCTTCATGGGCCCTGGCCTGTGTCTTTACCTCCCAGACTTGCCTTTCTCACGTCCCATCCCCATAGAACACTAACCGCAGTGAGCTGTCTGATAAACAAATCCACACAAAGTAGCCAATGATGAGCAATGGTGTCACACACCACTCTTTCAAAAAGTACAGTAGATACTGGCCATTAATCACAGAGACACACTAAAACGAAAAGTTCTCTGAACACCACAAAAGCATATCCTGTCCCCCATAAAACTCCCACTTTTATCACTTTGTTAAGCTTCTTAGTTTTCTTTTCATTGCAGACCACTAGCACTAGCAGCTGAGACTGAATGGGCATCTCCTTAACCAAACAGACATTTGCTTATTTCATGAGAGTTGCTACGTATGGCTGGTCTATGAATAGAGGACCCCCAAATTGGGTTAGAAAGTAGGTGCTGGGCAATTCCATTCCTAAGTAGAGGCTCCAAAGAATTAAAAGCAAGGACTTAAGAAGATACCTGTACACCCATATTCACAGCAGCATTATTCACAATAGCCCACAGGTGGGCAAAACCCCAAGTGTCCATGGACAGACGAATGGCTAAACAAAATACATCCATACAACGGAATATTCTTCAGTCATACAAAGAAATGAAGACATTTCTATTGCATGAGACATCGTGGATCAACCTTGAAAACATTATGGTGACTGAAACTAGCCAGACACAAAAAGCTACATACTGCGTGATTCTACTTCCACAAAACATCTAAATTGGTAAATTCAAACAGACACAAAGTAGAATAGAAATTACCAGGGTGCCATGGGCAGAGGAGAGTGGGAAGTTATTGTTTAATAGGTACAGATTTCTGTTTGGGATGATCAGAAGTTTCTGGAAATGGATAATGGTGAGGGTTGCACATTGTGAACGTACCTAATGTGACTGCCTGGACATTTTTTAAAATGTCTGAAATAAATAGCAAATTCTATGTTTTACATATTTTACTGCTATATATATAAAATATAGGTGCATATCTATAACACATGTAACACACATATACAGTAAGTGCTGGTAGAGCCCCTACAGTCATTCACTGGCAAAAACCTCTTGGCACACAGTCACATCTAAGCCTCAGCAAAAAAACAATTTCTTGTATGTTGGGGTTCTCATGATGTATCTAAACCATGAATGTTAAGTTTGCAAATGCATTTGTGTTTTTAACAGGGATTGTGTCTTAATCCAAGAATGCATATTCTTTATCAGACCACTAGGCACTCAGGAAATAGCTATTTTAAATTACCTTAGGCTAGGGAAGCTTGATACCAAATGCAAAAAAATCACAAATACAAAGAATGACAGGCTTAACCACAGAGAAACCCAAAACCTTTCTCCGGCAAAGAACTCCATCCTCAAAATCAAATGGCAAATTAGTTGACAAAGGGTTGCAATCTCTAATTCAGGGTTTCTCACAGTGTGGTCCACATACCACTGGAACTACTGGAGAGGAGTTTTAGATGGTGCATCAACAGAGAAATGAAGTTTAGAGAATGAATTTAGTAGCCTTGCCTCCTCAAGTCACACTGTGTCAGCGGCTACCTCCTCAGAAGTCAGGTAGAGGAATATAAACTAAATCATTAGTTCTCAGACTCACTAGAGAAGCAAGGAACTTTCCATGTAAAATTTTCTTGGAAATCTGATCTCTAAATGTATATCCTTCCCCTGGCTGGTATGTATCAGCTCAACAGGGAAGGTTAGATGAATGAGCACACATAAAGCAATTAGAAAGCTTTGCTATTATCATTTTGTGAGCATCTAAGTGTAGGAACCAGTTGTTGCCAGGTCAGAAGTGTAAAGGTAGTCTCTTAGGGATTTTAGAGTTCAGATTCAGAGTATCTCAGACCATATTAGGCAGGTGTGCTCAGACTGAGTAAGAAGTTTTGAATAAAATCTTAGAAATAACTTTGAATGACAATAGAATGTGGTAAAAGCACCATTCTAGCTTGCTACACCTTACAGATGAGAAGCTCAGACCCCTCAAATTTAACCTTCGCAAGTTTCTTTCCATGGGCTACATTTATTTATTTTTTTTTAAAGATTTATTTATTTATTTGTTTGTACATACAAGTACTGGGTGCAGTCAGAAGTGCGGGAGGGTGACAGAATTCACCAGAGCCAGAGCGGGGAGCAGAGCGGGGAGCAGAGCTCAACCGCTGAGCCACCGGGGAGGCCCTACATTTAAATGGGAACTTTTGGGGCCTCCTTGGTGTCGCAAGGGGTTAAGACGCAACCTATGAAGCAATTCGCAGCCACTGCACCAGGAGTTCGATCCCTGGCCAGGGAGGTGACGCACGGCACAGCAGACTTCTCCTGTCTCTCCCGCTGCTCCCCTCAGCAGTGTATTTCAGTCAGTCTGCCTGTTTTGTTCCCCACTCTGTCTCTGGTGAATCCTCTAGCCCCCCACACCTCTGTCCTGTACCCCAGTTTTTGTATGCAAAAATAAATTAAAAAGTAAAATAAAATACATGGGAAATTTTAACTGCATATCCTAACTCCTACCTAAGATTTCCAGTTTCAGAAGCATATTCCAGTGATAAGGTAGAGTCCCCTAATAACAGTTTCATGGGGACTCTTCCAGTTTGAGCATTGAAAACCCTGTGTCTCCAGGCCAAGATGGTTGGTCACCTTATCGAACAAGAATTTTTGATGCTCTGGTTAGTTTCTGGGTTAATATTGACCTCTGCCTAGCAATTATTTCTTAATGCATAATTGTTTAGTGTCTGACTGATCTTAGGTAGAGTTCTACTATTCATTGTGAGGCATGGGGCAACTTATTTAATTTTCCCAAGCCTCAATTCCCTTCATGATCAAATGAACAAGGGTAGTAATAGTACCCACTTCATTGAGTTGGTGTAAACATGAAATGAGGTTGTGCTGATATAATATTTAGGATATATTACAGATACTCAAAATAAATGTTAGCTATTAATCTATTATAGCTATTAGTTACCAAACACAAGATTGAAGGGATAGTATTTAAAACACTTCTCTCCTTCCCCCCCTCAATATAAAGTTTAGAGGCACCATTTACATACCAATGAGGTGCACCTGCATGCCCCTTAACACTGATCCCTCTGCATACACAGCACTGTCCACCAGGACATCTACCAGGCTCTCAGAGTACTGTATGTGATTAGACATCCCCTCCATTACATTTAGACCTTAATAAGGATTTTTCAAAACCAAGTTAAATTTGTAAAATCTTTACATGGAACCATACCAACAATTAAGCAGTTGTCTAACTAAACCCTTTGCTGACTACTGTTTGTACAACTAGAAGCCCAGTAAAACCTAAGCAAGTATAAAACACAGCCCTACCTTCAAATTGCTTACACTCTTGCGCCCCAAAGAAACCAAGAGGTGGGCCTCCCCGTGGCTCAGCAGTTGAGCGCTGGGTTGCAAAGCTGCCTGCAGCCTCCGCAGCGCCAGTTCACCAGTTCGATCCTGAGGCCGCTGGGCGAGGGTCCCACATGGCGTGCAGACCTCTCCTGCTGCCCGCTGCTCCCCTCAGCAGTGTACTTGGTCAGTCTGCCTGTTCTGCTCCCCGCTCTGGCTCTGGTGAATTCTCTCACCCTCCCGCGCTTCTGACTGTACCCAGTGCTTGTATAAAAAAATAAAATAAATCTTAAAAAAGAAAAAAGAAACCAAGAGGTAAGCTGGGAGTCTGGGACAGGTCAAAGCACACAACTAGACAGAAATGAAGAATGTGCCCCACCCTTCCTCCAAAGAATATAGGAGCCCTGGCAGTAGGGGAATGAGCTGCAGAAGGAAGGGCAAGAAAGTCGCTTCTCCAGGGGAGGAGACGGCCTTGGAAGTGGACAAAGTGGAGGAAAAAGACAACTGAGCAGGAACTTTAAATATCAAATGATGAAGTAAAACAGAGGTAAAAATGGGTGAACTGGTGGTGGGAATTCTATGGGAACTACACCTGAGAGGAGAAAGCAAACATCGTACAAAAATGAACAATGCTGTAAAATATATATAAAACATTATATTAAGAAGTTAAAAAAATAGGGATTTGAAAGTGATGAAAATGTTCTGGAGTTAGTAACAATGGCTGCACAACATTGTCATTATAGTAAGAGATCACTAAATTGTATTCTTTACAACGGTTAACACGGTGAGTTTTATCTCAATTAGTAAAACAAATATTGATCAAAATAATCCTCGCTAAGATGTAATCACTAATTCTGTGAGGTAAAAGTGTATTTTAATGAATGTTTTGAGCCTAAATAAAATCTTGACTTGGTGGAATTAATTACCCAAAAAATGGTGGCACTTGAAATACTAAATCATTAAATGGAACTCAAGTACAAATGATAGCCAAGGCGTGAAGATAGAAGCTCTGCAAATAAATGAAGTAAGAAAGAGGAACTTTTTGCTATGGAGCAGGCTGCCCAGCTCAGGCATGGGGGAAGTCTCGTGACCAGCAATAATGGTCTCCTGCTTTACTAATGAGCATGTCATTCTGGGAAAAACCTAACCCAGTTCAGAACCTCTGATTGTGAAGGTCCCAGTGATCAAGGAAAATGAGAGAAAGCTTTGTTCTGCTAGAACTAGAAGGACCACAGGATCCTGCCACTCTCCAGCCTCAGCAAAGCCCGAGGGCTTGCTGGCTCCCTGCGCAGCTGTTTTGGATGCTGAGTAGCTCTGATCCCAAGAAGCAGGGTACTCAGGTTCCCCTTTCCTAAGAATTCACCCTCCTCCCCGACCAGTGCCCTCTGTGCCCCCTCACCTCTACCCCGCAGCATTTCTAGGCTTTGCCTAGAACCAAGCGTGGACAAAGGAAATCTTTCCACTCGGGAAACTCAGACAACCAGAAGGCCTCCCAAAGTGTGGCACGAGGGAGCATTTTGATTGCAGACTCTTAGCCCCACACCTCACTTCCCTCTCTTATTTCTCAGCCCCGAACCTAAAAACCAGAACTGAAGGAGTGCCCCCTCTTACACTTCATCAAGGTCACCCAGGGGCTGTGTCTCTTCCAGATGAAAGAGGGCAAATGCTACAGCCACTCTTTCCAGGTGTCAGCCACTCTTTCCAGGTGTCGCTGCCACCCCTCCCCGCCTGCGCAACTCTCCCAGCGAGCGAGCGGGATTGCTAGGAGTCTATTAGGGCTTTAGCTTGGCCAGACTCTCAGCGTCTGTGGTCTGAATACACTTGTAGTAATCTTTCCCCAGAAATGAAGATTCCCTCAAAAACTGTTTTATATGTGGCCTGGTTTCTTTGAAGCAATGAGATCATTTGATCCCTAAAGTGAGATAATAGATGCGAAAGGACTTTAATGACGATGTGGAAAATACCTGAGAAATTCAACTTGTTATCATAATGCTAACAAGGTCTGGGGTCTGCAGCCCGGCTTGCCCTCTTCCCGAAAGTCTGGGGCTGAAAGGAAGAGATGTGATGGTGGGTTTCGCCTTGGGATTAGGGGAAGTAAACCTGGTTTGCGCACAAAGTGGCAGTAGCTCCTGCATTTCTTGATTTCTTAAAAATTTTTCTTATTTGTGCCTCACCGAAAAGCCATCCATTCACCTGCCACCAAAACACCGATACGGCATGTGCACCTATGGACGGGTAAAGTCATTCTCTCGAAATTACAGTGCTATAAACAACTACAAACCAATAAAATAAAGTCAACCAATTATTCAAATATTTTGTGGGCAGAATATTTCAATTCTTTTCTATTACCGTGTCTGCTTACAACCTAGAATCTCAAAACTAGAAGGATATTTAGACACCAGAGAGGTCAGGCAACTTCTCCGGCTCACAGAGCGAAGTAAAGTTATAACTTGAACTACAACCCAGGTCTCCTACAGTGGCGTTCTCTTTCTCTTACATAACCTGCGTGGTTGAGAAAGAATAAAATCCACCCCCAGTCACATATACACCCTTGTCCCAATGGCTCTAAGAACACCAACCCCACAGCTGGGTTTCCTGAAGTTGCCTCCTCTGTTTCTTTCTCTAAATTGTCTCAACTGTCCCTCAATACTAGCTCTTACCAGACTCTGAGACTGGAGGCCAGCAACCACCTTGGGTCTTCTCACTGTGTTTCTCCCCTGTTCTCTCCCTTTCCCTTCCGGTGGGATTTCTAGAAAGTCTGACCCGCATTCAACACGCGCCTGTGATGACAGGGATTCATCCACCAACCCATCCTAGAATGTTCTCTGGGGCTACTTTAACCGTCATTCAAAATTAAAGGTTGTAATCCAGGGAAGAGGTGGGGGGTCTTCCCAATCCAGAGTCTCCAGAAATTCTCAAGGTCTCAAATTTTTCTATTTCCCTGCACTCCCCCACAGCAGCAACAGCTTAATTTGTCTTGACATTTTGCTTGCCTTTACTCTCAGGGCCGCCCAGACATTTAAAGGCCCGAGTTTGCATGTTTAGAAATGGGCTTTTGAGAAGGTTGGAACCCAGATCCCAGGCGCAGAATCTCCAAAGTGACTGTGGAAATGTATGCATTTGAGAAGGTGGGGCGGGGGCACGACGACAGGCAGCTAGCTACACCTAAACCATCTGGGGGCACTGCCCACCATCTCGGCCCCAGCAACTCCCTAAGAAAGCCCCTGCAGGAACACCTCCCCAGACGGGGCTCCCTACTGCCAGGCCTCCCCTGGGCCCCAGACGCCTCCCGGCAGGCTCCAGGTCGGGTCCTGGCAGCAGGGAGCTGAGCTCCCCACTCCTCCCGGTGAACTTCCTGGTCGCCCCTTTGGGCAGAAGTGAGGGTTCAGCAGAAGCGGGTGCGGGCCGGTCTTGTGCCCACTCGTGTGCTCGGCCACTCACCTGTGGAAGAAGAGCAGTATGGACAGCATGGTCTGGTCGATGTTTCGGTTGCAGATGCCTTCGTTGATCAGGTAGCAGGGGTCCCGCAGCACCGGCTCTAGCGAATCCTGCCGCATTATGCTGTTAAGCTTGTCGGCGTTAAGGTTCTCGAAGACCAGCTTTTCCTGCAGCTGCCGAAAGTTGCTCACGGTCGGGCTGCCGGGGTTGTTGTTCTCCCCGCTGCTGTTGCGCTGGAGCCCGCTCCGGTGGGCCAGGTCCAGGCAGCAGTTGCAGCAGTCGAGGCCGACAGGTGAGCGGCACTCGCTCTTGGGCTGGGCCATCTTTTCAGGCTCGGGAGCCGCCTGGTCTGCGAGGTCAGGGGCGGCTGGCAGGTGCGCGCCCGCCGGGCCGGCCTGAGGGGACTCCAGGGTGTCTAAGCTGCGGGCAGAAGAGTTGGAAATTTAGCGCCTAAAGCCAGCCACCCTCGGCTCGGCCCCCTTCTGGCGGCGCAGCTCGGGGTGCGAATAGAAACAGCTGGACAAACAGCTCCGAGCGGATCCTTCGGGCTCACTTCCTCCTCTTCCTCCTCCCCCTCCTCTAGAGGCTGGGGCCGCCCCCCCCCCCTTCCCCGAGGTGCCACCCGCGGTCCCAGCACGGTCCCAAGTTTCCCAAGTGTGAGCGGGGCTGGGGCGGACCTGTGGCTGCAGGAAGGGCGGGCGGCGGGGCCGAAGGAGAGCCGGGCGCGCCCTCGCTCCCTCCCTTTTTTGCTCCCTCCCTCCCGGCTCGCAGGCTCTCCCGCGCTCGGGCTCCCCGGGGCTGTGCCGGCCGAGCGGTGGCAGAAGCCGAGAGCGGGCGAGCTGCACGCCCAGGAGTCCGCCCGGGCGGTGACAGCATGTAAATTACCCTAGAGGGGCCGGCGGAGAACGCTCCTCCGACGCGTCCCTGGCGGCTGCTGGCCCGGGAGTCGACTCCGTCCTGCCCCCCAACCCCCTCCCTCCCGCCCCCTTGCGCCTTCGCCCCTACGCGTCTCGCACCCTTGCCCGCGCTCCCGGGAGCCGGGCCCGGCTCGCCCTCCCTCCGCGAGCCCGCCGCCTGGGCTCCGGCTCTCTCGCGGCTCGTGGCGCATCCTCAGCTAGAAATCCTCACGCAGCCGGCCCGGGCCGCCGCGCCACCCTGGGCTGGAGCTCGGCGGGAGGCCAAATCTTCCTTGTCCCGCCGCGGTTGGGTCCCCCTACAGGAGAGACGCCGCCCCTCGAGAGCGCGTCTCTTCAAAGGTTTACACCGCCGTCCGCCACGGCTTTTCTGGGGCGTGCAAAGAGAATGGTTGCCCCTGCAGAGAGTTGCAGAGTGCCGGGCACGTATCAGAAGTACCCGCTAAAGACCTCGGGGCGAAACTCTCAGAAGCACGCTCAAAGTCGCCTCAGTTTTTGGCCCTTTCTGTTCACTTTACTCATCTTCCCCTTTTCCCCCCGCAACATGTTTCTGAGCCCCATCTTGGGCGATCTCCGTCCTGGCTTCCGGGAATGCCAGTTGCCTATAGCGGGGTCCCCGCGTCTTGCCCCTTCGCCCTCTGATTTTTTCTTTTCTGTTCTTCCTTTACCCAGTTCCCCCCTCTCCCTTTCTTTCTTTCCCCCCATCTCTTTGCTCATTTCTTTTTCTCCTTTTCTCTGTTTCTTCACTCGCCCCTCTCTCTCCCTTTCCTGTTTTCTCATTTTTCTCCCCCCTTCTTTCCCTCATTTTATTTCCCTTTCGTTTCCCTCACTGAGTCCCCCTCTTTCTCCCCACTTCGCTTTTTTGCCTAAACTTGCTTCCCCCTCCCATGTTCTGAGCCCCCCTTGCCACCTTAGGTTATCCTCTGTCCTTACCCTTCTAAGAAATGTGATTGACTGTTCATGGGCACTGGGAAGGTGCTCAAACTGTTGGTTGAGGGGTTCTTGTGTCTAGGGAGAAGGCGATTCTAGAGCTGAGGTAAAGTGAAAGAGCGGCTCTGTGGATAGTAAGGCTGGCTCGTGCCCTGGGTCGTACCCCAGGTTGGTGAGATGCGGGGATGTGCTGGGTGGGCAAAGGGTAGGATTTCAGGGTGTCTCAGGACTTAGAGACCTGGCATACGTTGTATAGGTAGAAGTCAATATTTTTTGGCTCCTGAAAATAATTAAAGTGTACATGATATTCAGTTTTCACATCTAACAAGTAGATTTCAGTTTGTCAGCACTCCCTACCCCCCCCCTTTCGCTCGCCTCATCCACAAGTCCACTGCTGTTGCCATCGAACGGTGTATACTGCCATCTTGTGCTGTAGAGATGGAACGTTCTTCGCTTAGGTCACAGAGGCGGAACTTTGGGACATGCCAGAGGCGCCTCCTAGTGGAATAAGCACTGCCTTGGGTCTGAGCGTAAAAAGGAGGCGCCATATCATTTACAGGAGGGGGTTTCGTGGCCAAACTGTGCTCCTGAACAGTAGTCAGGGTCAGAGCCACCCCTTTTCTGTTGGAGCTTCATTTGCCTGGGTCCCTGTGAACTGAGCTTCCATAGATTTGAAATGCCCATAGATCTGTGCACAGTGGCAAAAAGCATCCAACTGACTTCTGCTCTAAGTTCCCCCTGGGTGTTACAGGCGCCCCTGCAATTTGTGGAAGAGCAGACTGCTGTAGGGGCCAAACATCTAGAAACAAACTGTATCCCTGGTACCTGACTGCATCCCAAGATGGGAGATGAAAGAGGAGGTTGGGGGTTACTGATCAGACCAGCAGAACCGACAGTATGAGCCCTGTTGTACACACAGACTGCTGAGGATTCAGTGTGTTCTCTCAAAAGTCGACCTTTAATTTATTTTTATTTGTTCAACTGTTTTCTTGAGTTTTTTTTAGTATTCTTGAGTTCTTTAATATTCTTTCTTAATGTTCTTTTTACTATTCTTTTATTGATAGAACATTAATTTACAACAATATATATATAATTTTAGAGGTATAAGATCACTCCCTTTTAGGTGTTGTTACCACACCACAATACCCACAGTCCACCAAAGTTCATTATGTGCCCTTCCCACTTGTTCTCTCCTCTCTCCCCCTCTGGCAGCCTTAGTTTTGCAATGAGATTTCTAGGGTTTCTTGTTGGTTTGCTTTTATCTGACCCTTTCTTCTGTTTCTCTATATTTCACGAGTAAGTGGCACTATCTGGTATTTGTCTTTCTCCTTCGGACTTTTTCCCTTAGCATAATCCCCTTATCCGTGCTGTTGCAAATGGTAAGAGTTCAACATTTTTTTTTTTTTGTAGCTGACTAGTATTCCTCTCTCTCTCTTTCTCTCTCTCTCTCTCTCTCTGTGTGTGTGTGTGTGTGTGCACGCATCACATTTTTCTGATTCAATCATCTCCCCTTGGACACTTAGGTTGTTTCCATAACTTGGCTGTTGTAAGTAAGGGCTGCAATGGACATGGAGTGCGTGTATCCCTTTAAAATAGTGTTAAAATGGTGTTTTTGCATTTTTCAAGTAGATAGCTAGGAGTGGACTTGCTGGATCTTATAAAAGATCCATTTTTAATATTTTGACCACTCTCCTTACTGTTTTCCATGGGGGGAAAGGCAATCTTTTAGATGCATTAATTTCCCTCTTTTTTTTCTGGTGCTTTTTATTTTTAAATGTTCTTGGGTAAAAGCCAGAGGAGGTAGTAGAATATGAAATTTCATATACATTCTGTGTACTTATAGCCTACTGAATTGTTTTTTTAATTACAGTGTTTATGACTTTCCCTCTTGTTTATAATTATTTTATGTTAAATGTTGTAACAATATATTAGCTCCATAAATGTTTGTTTAAATTCTGTTTTGAGAATTGCTAGGGCCCTTTGCTTGGATACATGTCTGAATCCTCATATCTTTGTGTATAACCTTGAGCTGAGGCCTTGGTGGAAGTACTTCCTTCTTGGCACTTCTCACCATTAAACTCAAGATTTTGTCCCCTTGATATTTACTTCGTTGTTGTCCTTGCTCTTCAGCAAGTATTGTTAATAATTCAGTATAGCTTTGCATACTATATCCATGCTCATCCAGAGCAAATATAATTTAGGATATAGAAAAATCTAGATAGTTCAGAGAGAGAGAGACAGTTCAGAAAGCTGTGGTGTGTGTGTATGCAAGTCCAGAGTGTACTGACATATAGCATACTTCCCAGGGAAGGCTGGTTGGGCAGGGCCTCCTTGGCTCCTCTCCGTGAAGTCTTGCTTTGCTCACATAGCAAACGTTGCATGGAGAGACTCCAAGTAGCAAAATATTCTTGCATAAACCCAGGGAGCAGAGAGGGGCCCTACTTCCAGACAGAGCTGGTTTCTGGAAAGAGCAGAGAAAGAAGACAAAGGGTGGCTCCTTTCCAGATGGAGTACTTCAACCATCCCTTACTCTGCGCTTGCCCTGTGCCAGGTACAGTGTCAGTGGGCATTCAGAGGTAAATAGGACAGACCCAGGCTCCCACAGAACTAACGGTCTATCTGGCAAAACAAATATGGAAACAGAGACAGTCCAAATCAGAAGTGATGACAGAGGCCTGGTGTGTGGAGAGGGAGGGTGCTGTGGGAATGTGGAGGAGGGGGCAGCTAGGAATAAAGAAAGGCCCCTCTAGGTGGAGAGACTAGGGATCAGAGGCCTGGAGGTGAGAACAATGTGGATTCAGGGGGGTCAGTTGTGGATCACAAATCCAGGTCAGTGTTCTTGGAGACAAAATTGTGTGAGATGAAACAGTGAGAGCTGAGGCTCAAAGGGATTCAGAGACCAGGTCTCAGGAAATCTCGTATGAAACACTAAGGAAATCCTCTCACATCACAGGTTTGCCGTGCAGTTAGCAAGTATTAAGAAAAAGAGTAGATACTGTTTATTGAGGCCCTGCTACGTATTTTACATATATTATCTCATTTAATTGTCATAACAACCCTATGATTGTTATCATAGGTACTATGATTCCAGTGCAGAAATGCACTGGAAAAGTTAAACCCTCATGTCATATCAGTAGTAAGGAATGACATTTGGATTTGAAGCCACAGTTCTCTACCTCCAAGGCTTGTGCCTTTAACCATTATGTGACTTTTTAACGATGGCTTTATCAAATACTTACGAAGCATAAAACATTTGTTTTAAGATTGTGTACTCAAAAAACAGTGCAATCAATGATTTACTGACTAATATGTGTAAGCACTTTTATTTTACTGTGGAGAGCCAAGAAGGAAATTGGCAATTCTGATATAATGGTATTATTATAGCTGAATTTTTGATTGCCTGCCATGTGCCAGGCACTGTGCTAACTACTTTACATGGCATCATCCAGTTTAATTGTCACAATGATTCTATTAAGAGACAAGCTATTACCATCATCACCTCTTAAGAGACAAGGAAACTGAGGCTCAGAGAGGTTAAGAAAGCATATCTAGAGAATAAATAGCTGCTCTCTAAGTACTTACAGTGTAGTTAGGGTCAAGTAAATGCACACAACAGTTATTTTTATGCAAGTCCATTTCGCTACCATTGATATTCAATTTTGCAAACCTTTCCCAACAGGGGAAAGGAGATTCTCCTTCCTGAGACTTTTCACAATTGTTCATCACCAAATTGTAGGCTATTATAATTGGTATTTAAGATTAAGACCTTCTAGTTCAGGGATTCTTAACCTTTTTTTTGTGACAAGGACCCTCGTGACAGTATAGTGAAGTTTATGAGCTGCTTCTCAGAATAAAAGCTTTTAGATATAGAAAATTAAAAAAAATGTATAATCACAAAGGCAATCTATATTGAAATGCAGTTATCAAAATATTTCAAAGAGAAAAGTGTGATATAATTATATAAGTGCTTGTTATGGATGTAGTAAATAACAAGATCGAGATGCAGTTCTGGAAACCATGGCAACTCCAGAGTAATGAATATAAAAAATATTTAAAGACACTTGTGATAACAGTAATGTGACATAAAACTATTTGTGTCACAGGTACTGCTAATACTATTCCGAGCTGTTCTCTGCATTTATAGTTATCATTTAGAGGTTGATAAAAGTAGAGACATAATCTTTTTCTATTGAAATTCATTTATTTGATGAAGTTTTAAGAGTCCCTGCTGTAGATCAATCATCTTAATATATTAAAACAATAACTAGCATGAATGAGTCTATTTTCTAAGGGGCTTTACCATTTTCCCTTTATTACTCATTGCAAGTCTATGAGATATCCTTGTTTTACAGCTCTCAGAGAGATGGAATTAATTTTCTAGGGTTATGTAGCTGGCAAGTGGAAGAGAATGGCAGACATTTATTTTCTTATAGTTCTAGAGGCTAGAAGTTTGAGATCAAGGTTGCGCCATGGCTGGTTGTTTCTGAAGCCTCTCTCCTTGACTTGTAGGGGATAGTCCCTCTGTATCCTCACGTGGTCTTCCCTCTGGATGGGAAAAGAATGAGGGGAAGAGGCACTTTAGTTTTATCATTTGCCAAAATTTTGTATGTTTTGCTTCCATAAAATAAATTTTTTTATTATAAAAGTAATACAGGATTATTTTAGAAAATTGTTGAAAAGAAGCCTTTAAATTCACCCATAATTCTGCCACCGGAGAGCAACTTTTATCTCAGCCCCTCTCTTTCTAGAACTGTTTCATGGAGGTCGTGTGTTATTTGCATCCTAATATCTACAGTGTTTTCTTCTGGAGCTGATAGGCTGGTATTTGAGTTTGTGTGTGAATTTGAGTGTGTGTGTGTGTGTGTGTGTGTGTGTGTATGAGAGAGAGACACACACACACACACAGAGACATTGCAAAAGAAGGAAGCACAGGGTGGTGTTGGGGGGAACACAGAGTAAGCATACATAACCCCGAGTGGAATGGTCAAGGAGGACTTCCTGGAAGATGGGAAACCAGAAGTGGGCCTTGAAGGATGAACTGGGAAGACCATACCCATTTTCTACTGCCTGGCAGGCTGTCACCTAATGAAATCATGGCTATAAAACACTTCATGCCTGGTACATAGTAAGAGATCAATAAACGGTAGCTATTATTATTACTACCTGATTATTTTTCAAATGAATTTGAATGACAACTTGTGTTTATTACAAGGAATAAATGAGTTGATGCATGTATTGTTATTGAGATAACGGCTGGCGCATAAGTGTACAGTAAATGTTGGCAGTTGATAGTGTTGGTGGTTGTGTTTTTACTATTTTTAAGTTCTATTGGACTGAGATGGAATCTTCTGTGTCTGATCTATGCAGTTTTTTATATTATTTTAGATGTATTATGATATTATTTTAGACATGATGTCTCCAAGCATGATTATGTTCAGAGCCTTTTTTTTTTTTTAAAGAGGCACGTATTTTATTTATTTATTTGTTTGTTTGTTTGTTTATACATGCACTGGGTACAGTCAGAAGCGCGGGAGGGTGAGAGAATTCACGAGAGCCAGAGCGGGGAGCAGAGCAGGCAGAAGGACCGAAGCACACTGCTGAGGGGAGCAGCGGGCGGCAGGAGAGGTCTGCGCGCCATGTGGGACCCTCCTCCGGTGGCCGGGGAGCAGCCGGGGATTGAACCAGCGCCGTGGAGGTCGCGGGGAGCTTCGCAACCCAGCACTCAACCGCTGCGCCACCGGGGAGGCCCTCTTTTTTTTTTTTTTAAAGTGTTTTTTTATACAAGAGCTGGGGTACAGGCCAGAGTCACGGGAGGGTGAGAGGAGTCACCAGAGACAGAGTGGGGGAGTAGAACAGGCAGACTGACCGAAGGCACGGCTGAGGGGAGCAGCGGGGCGAGACAGGAGAGGTCTGCCTCGCCATGTGGGATTCTCTCCGGCTGGCCAGAATTGAACCGGCGCTGCAGAGGCTGCAGACAGCCCCACAGTGCACAGTGCGGCGCTCAACCTGCTGCGCCACCGGGGAGGCCCAGAGCCTTTCTTTATAATCATATAAGGAACTCAAACACCAGCACCATCACCAGGCACATAGTGTACTCAGGTTGTAGTCTACAAAAACCTAGAAAATAGAGGTGCTGGTGATGAAAAAGTGAAGCAAAATGCTGCTTGCCTCAGAAAACATTTTCCGCATAGTAGAAGGATAGCCTCTGATTTTCTGATTAGCATGACCCTGTGTTGTTAGCTGAAGATAACTGGTAGAAGTAAATCAAATACTTTTCCCTCTTTCTTGAGCACATTTGTGGTTATGGGCCAGCGTGTAGTGTATAGGGTGTGCAGAGGCCATAAGTAGTTTCCTTATCATACACTGTCGTCTCATAACAACCAGGAAAATTCCTTCCCCACTAGCAGGTGGCAGGAACCTTTTGTCCTTGCTAGTACAACTCAGTGCTCGCAGAATCTCATGGATATTCCAAAGGACATTTGCAAATAGTGGGTCTATTTGCAAATAGCTTGCTGCCTTCTTAATCCAGAGTTCCTCCAGATATAATCCATCTTCTTTTTTTAAAAGATTTATTTTTTTATGCATATGAGAACTGGGTGCAGGCCAGTGGTGCAGGGGGAGTCAGAGGATTCACCAGAGACAGAGTGGGGAACAGAACAGGAAGATTGACTGAAATACACTGCTGGGGGGAGCAGCGGGTAAGACAGGAGAGGTCTGCTGTGCCATGTGGATTAGCTCCCTGGCCAGGGATCGAGCTGGTGCTGCAGAGGTTTCAGATAGCTTCATAGTGCTGAGACTTAACCCCTATGCCACCAGGGAGGTCCCTAATCCATCTTCTTCTAAAGACTTCAGCGAGAAGGCACAAACTCATTTGGCCTTTTCATGGTCCTTTGTAAGTAGCTCCCCACCCCTCCTCATTCTGAGAACACTGTTTTTACCAGTTATCTCATTTTAACCAAGATAGGAGTCTTCTTCCTTTTCGTAAGGAAAAACAAGAAGCTTTGAAGTTCTCCAGAAAGAAGGAGGAGATGGGCAGGGGAAAGCTGACTGAACCTGGACAATGGCTGTAGGAGTGTGGGGTGAAGAGGATTGAGAGGTGGCGGTAGGGACTCTGCTCTGTCGTACCCGCAAATTGCAGAGAGCAGGGTGGGAGGAGGTAACCGTCTTGGAGACATAGCTTGTAAAGCCTTGCTATTTTTTGTAGATCCTAAACTGCTGATTAAAGGTCTCTGACCTAATATAGTAGAAAACTGGTTTTTCGATGTTGTTACTGTTTTTCAATAACCTTTCCTGAGGTATATTGTCCTTCCTGTATTAGCTTTCTAAATCTTGAGAGTGTGCCCTTATATTGATCTATTTGCCCTACTTTTCACTCCTTTTAGCTTTCTCATGGACCTTTCAGTCACCTCTGGAATTTTGGAATTAGTTTATCTAACTCATTGTCACCTCCCCATATGTTGACACACAAGCAGCCTCTCATTGTACACAACTGGAACTCAAAGTTCATTCTGAAGGCAATTGTATGCAGTTTTCCATGGGAGAAAAAAATATTATAGTTATATTTCCAGGCCAGCCCACACAAAAAAATATTAGTTTCAATGTACTAGAAGCGCAGGCTATTTACAATGAAAAAGTAGAAAATCTTGGCAATTCAGGAAAATAAAAGAAAAGCAATCTAATGGAATAAGAAATGCTTTAGCTTGATTGCTGGCTAGAGACAAGGAGGAGCAGATGGGGCTTCCATGGAAGCTCTTAAGGGAACTTTCGGGGACTTTGGAAGGCTGCAGAGGGTCATTAATACTACTTTTTATTATTTCTAATTCACTTTGAAAGTGATGGTTTTCAATAGTAACGGATACTATATACTAAGTACCTACTGTGAGTTAGGCACTGTGCCGGAAGGTTTACATACCTTTTTCTCCACTCCTTTTCATAAGGGCACTAGGAAGAAACTACTATAATGACCTTTATTTTACAGGCGAGAAGACCGAGGCTAGAATAAGCCAAAGATTATTTTATTGATTTCTTTCTCTTCTAGTTCATTGTTTGCATATAGGAATACAACCAATCCTTATATATTGATTTTGTTGCCTTCCACTTTACTGTATTGATTTATTATCTCTAATAATCTTTCAGTGGAATCCTTAGAAATTTTTTGTATATATTATCATGTTGTCTGCAAAAAATGATAACTTTACTTCTTTCCCAACTTGGGTTCCTTTATTATCTTTCTCTTTTTTAATTGTTCTAGCTAGGATTCCCAATGCTCTGTTATAGTAGGGGAGATCCTTGTCTTGTTCCTGATCTTAGATGAAAAGCTTTCAGTTTTTCCCCTTTTGAGTATGATGCTGGTTGTGAGTTTGTCATATATGACCTTTATTATGTTGAGGTATTTTCCATTTATCCCCATTTTTGAAAGTTTCTATTATAGATTTTGAATCTAATCGCCAAATGCTTTCTCTGCATCTATTGATATGACCATGTGATTTTTGTCTTTCCTTTTGTTGATGTGGTGAATAACATTGATTAATTTGTGGTAAAATTCAGATTATTGTTCAGTAGGTTTGGAGTGGGGCCTTAGAGCATGCATTTCTATCAGGCAATGCTGCTCCTGTTCATCCACGTGTAACACCTTGAACAGCAATGTTACATAAAATAAATGATAAACTTCATGAAATTTAAGCAATCATTAATACATTCTTCCTAACTTAATCAGGTTCAACTTCCACACTAAAAAGCCACCGTTTATTCTCTTTTCTACTGTAGGCTGTCCAAGGCCACTGTCTCTGATTTCGGCCTGCCTGTTCTACCCTGTGCTCAAATGCTCTTTTATAAGCAGGTACTAAAGACACATAAGCATCTATACCTCTCCGAACTCTAAGTAGTCACATCTAGGTACTAGCTTCTTTTGGTTTTTCCACAACCTGGATCTGTGGCCATAGGGGACTTCCAGAGCAGGCCTCAACAGCTACTCTCAGCTATCTTTCTCTACCACTAGGAATAGTCTATAAAGGTAAGGCATATACCACTACTTTCTTTCTCATTTTCTTTCTAGGAGCTACTACCTTCATCTGGAGCAGGAAACAACATGGCTTTTTAAGAGTCCAAATCCTGATTTCTTCCGCCCAGTTGAAATAATAACCAAGTATTAATTTAAGGTAACATTGGAAAGGTCTTTTGCAGAGTCTTCCCACCAGTTCCAGTGGCCAGTAAAATTTGTTTCCTGGAAGGTTATTTGCTTTATTTTCCCACTTCTCTCCCTCCTCTTAGGATTTTGATTGTGCTCGTTTTGAACCCCTCTCTAAGTTTTTCTTCTAGGTTTGAATTTTCTGACTCATTCTTTCCCAATAGCAAGAGTCACGGAGGGCCTTCTACTATAGCCAAGCTCTGCACTTTAAAAGTAAGAAATAGTTTCTCCTACTGTCTACAAATCAGCTTGATCCGTGGCCCACAACAACTTGATTGTTTTTTCCATCTTCTGTAAGTATGGTCGTTCTGGGCCTCCCTGGTGGCGCAAGGGGTTAAGCTTAGCACTGTGAAGCTATCCACAGCTTCTGCAGCATGAGTTCGATCCCCGGCCGGCTGGGGAGATACCCACATGGTGCAGCAGACTTCTCCTGCCTCGTCTGCTGCTCCCCTCAGCCGTATTTTCAGTCAATCTGCCTGTTCTGCTCCCCACTCTGTCTCTGGTGAATCCTCTCACCCTCCCGCACCTCTGGCCTGTACCAGTTCTTGTATGCATAAATAAATAAGTCTTTGAAAAAAAAAAAAAGTATGGCCATTCTAACTTCCTTCCCAGGTTGATATCCAGCTGCCCCCACTTGGAACTTTACATTTCATCACTGGATGAAGGAAAAAGAATCACAATCTTCTCTTTGTAATTTCTTTTTTTGTTTAAAGATTTATTTATTTATGTATACAAGAATTGGGGTACAGGCCAGAGGTGCAGATGGCGAGAGAAATCACCAGAGACAGAGTAGGGAACAGAACAGGCAGACTGACTGAAATACACTGCTGAGGGGAGCAGTGGGTGAGGCACGTCTGCTGCGCCATGTGGGTTGCTCCCTGGCTGGCCGGGGATCGAACCTGTGATGCAGAGGCTGCAGATAGCTTCACAGTGTAGTGCGTAACCCCTTGCGCCACCAGGGAGGCCCTCTTTGTAACTTCTAAACATTAATCTTGCTTTTACCATGTTTAGCAGAAATAACCCTTTAAATGTTTCCTGACATCTACCATCCTCTTTTAGCCATCTCTTTACTAGACTAAACATGTCCAATACCTAGTCAGTCCTTAGTGATTTCTTGGCCCTTATCTAGATGCGCTATAGTTTGTAATTTTTCACTTAAAAATAAGGTACCTAGAAATTGACATACTGCTCCATGAGTGGTTTGACCAGCACTGAGTCTATTGAGATTGTTACTTCCTGTGAGTTACTACTGCAATTTTATGGTCATGTTGACTTAAGAAAAGAGTAAGTGCTTTCTTCACAATTATTGAACACCTACTCTGGATGAGGGGCTTAGCATCTACTAAACCACCTCTTCAAGTTTTTTTTTTTTTTTTAAAGATTTATTTATTTATTTATACAAGCACTGTGTACAGTCAGAGGCACGGGAGGTTGAGAGAATTCACCAGAGCCAGAGCGGAGAATAGAACAGGTAGAGTGACAAAGTACACTGTTGAGGGGAGCAGTGGGCAGCAGGAGAGGTCTGCGCGCCATGTGGGACCCTCCCTGGCAGCCGGGGATGGATCTGGTGGCCGGGGATTGAACCGGCGGCCGGGGATTGAACCAGCGGCCGGGGCTGCGGGCAGCATCGCATCGCAACCCTGCGCTCAACCGCTGCGCCCCTGGGGAGGCCCCACCTCTCCAAGTTTTGGTGGTAGAGTTTCTCTGTTCTCTCTTACTTGGTGAGACGACTTCTAGTCTTTCCTACTGTTACCTACTGTCCACCACTTATTGAGGACCTCAGCACCTCATTAATAATCTTATTCCTACCCCAATACTAGCCATCATTTTGAGTGATTTTAGTGTCCTTGTAAATGACCTATCCACAAGCTTCATCTTTCCAAACATTTATATTTCTTCCACTTCATCCACCTATTCCCATGATCCACTTATTCTCAGCATGACCTCACCTATTATTTCATTATGCAGATCTAGGCCATCAGAGGCTAACTTTCATTTTTCTTCCCTCACTCCACCCTGCCACATAGCTGTGTCCCTGCATGTCCTAACCGCCTTTCTTTTGGTCTAGCAGCAATAGACCTAGATTCTCCAGTTCAAGGATAATCCATCTACCTATGGTTTAGAGCTCATTCTCTCCCGCCTCCTTTGGAAACTTACTTTATTTGTTATCCCCGTTTTCATCTGTATCTTCAACCACTCTTTTTCCTGCTACTGACTACTTCCTATCAGCATTTAGATATGCTCATCTTTCTCCCACTTAAAAAAGGAACAAGCAAATCTCTCCTTCAACTCTGTCCCCAACTGGCACTTGCCCTATTTCTCTACTTCCACCATCATGGAAGATTTTCTAAAGAGTAAAGAATATTCTATACTTGCTGTCTCTATTTCCTTACCTCCTTTTGAAAACTCCCTCTCCCTAATCTGGCTTTTCTAATACCACTATTAATTGTTCTTGTTAAGGAACCAGTGACAAACTGATTGCCACATCCAACAATTTTTAAGTTTTTATATTACTGGACTTCTTTGTGCTGTATGTAAGGATGGATCACTTGTATTTCTGTCTACAGGCCTTTGTTGAAAGTGCCTACTGTTTGGCTTGTGTGATGCTGCTCCTCTCCTGACTCTTCTCATCTCTCTTTGATTACTCCTCATGCTCTTGTGGACTCTTCCTTCATCACCCTTTCAATGCCAGTCTTTTCCAGTATTTTTTTTATTCTATACCATTTACTTAGATCATCTCATCCACTGTGCTGATGTCTATATCTATAGACCCAGATCTTTATTGTAAGTTACAAACTTGCATACTCAATTGAGATTAGACACGTAGGACATGGTGTGTCCATAGGTGCCTCAAAACCAAACTCAGTATTGTCACAAATTAATCTTTTTTACTCATATCTGCCCCTCCTCCTCTCCCTACCCCACTACCATCATTATGGTGATTCAGACCTCTATCCACCCAGTTGTCCAAGCCTGAAACTTGGAGTCATCTTAGACTCTTCATTCAAGCTGCCAAGACCCTTTACACCTACCTTCTAAGTCTCTATTTGGTATCTTTCTGTGTGTTCCTACAGCATGTTAGTTCAGACTCTCCATCATCCTTTTTTTTTTTTTTTTTGGCTACTCAAACAGCTACTTGACTGATCTCCCTGCCCCTTGCCTTACTCCTCTTTAATGTGTTCTTCACCGTGATGCCTGCATTTTCTGTAATGCAAATCAGATCACATAACCCCTGTGCTTCAAGCCCTATCATGACTCCCTATTGTTTACTGGTAGGGTCCAAGCTGCTTCACATGCTTTATAAGGCCTTTCATGACCTGGCCCTGTCTATCTTTCCAGTATTATCTCCTATAATCTTTTCGTTATCCTCTTGCTCAAATAATGTCAAAACAAACATCCCATTTTGCCTATGAACACAGTTTTCTCTGCTTTCTCAGTTTTCTTTGTATGACCTCTTGTCTTCCAGCCAAAGGCTTATTCAGCTTTCAAAAGCAGATTCCAAAAATGTCCAGTTAGCTCTTATAAGAAACCAGTGATAGTGAGTTGTTTCTGTGCAAAACGGAGTGGGGTTGTGAGTGGGGCACAGGGCTGGGAGGAAGAGTTACTTTATTCATCCTATACATTTTGTATTTTACACCACAAATCACCATTGGTTATTCAAAAAATAAATATAATGTAATCATTTTATAAAAAGATTTTTTATTTATGCATACAAGAACTGGGGTACAGGCCAGAGATGCTGGGGGGAAGAGGGGTGAGAGGATTCACCAGAGACAGAGTAGGGAGCAGAACAGGTGGATTGACTGAAATACACTGCTGAGGGGAGCAGCGGGTGAGACAGGAGAGGTCTGCTGTGCCATATGGATCAGACAGGAGAGGTTTGCTGTGCCATGTGGGTCAGCTCCCTGGCAAGGGATTGAACTCGTGTTGCAATGGATGCAGAGAGCTTCATGGTGCTCTTCATTACAGGGAAGCCCTGTAATCATTTTTAAGAAGACGCAGGGATCTTGATATCTAGGAAGTTGTCTCCCACTCTGTAGTTTTCCCTCCCTTTACAGAGCTGCCTCTGGACCTAATATATGCTCTTGTAATTAGAATAATCACTTTGTATTGTAACTTATCTTCTAAGTTGTCTGTCCTCCTTGAGGGCAGAGCCCGAATCTTTTTTTTAATGTTTTCCCAGAATCCAGCACAGTGCTCCATAAATGTTTATTCAGTGAATGAGGAAGGAACATCACGCTGTACTTTTAGCATGTGTTGAATCTAAAAGTTGTACTTTCTATAAATTGTTGTCCCTCACCTTGTCAGTTTAGGTTCAGCATCATTCCAAGGCTGCCCAGATCATTTCAAAGTCCTTCCTACCTTGTGTCACCTGCAGATTTAACATATATTTATATGTCTTCATTTTAGTCACCAGATCACAGAACTAGAATCATTCTTCTAATACCTAGTGTTCATTGAATGCATACAGTGTGTCAAACACCATGCTGGGTGTTTTTTACATATGATATTTTAATGGCATTTGCTGCAGGGGAGGTGTTTTGATCCTGATTTATAAATCAAGAAATTAAACTCAGTATGGTTAAGCACCTTGCCTGCGATCACAATTGCTGGAGCATGGAGAATCTGAGATTTGAACTGAGATTTTTTGATTTCAAAATTCAAGCTTAATTCATAACATTACACTGGTTAAAAGGGGCCTCTCCACTGCTTGACCACAGGGCAAGCTGTTCTTAAATCCCTCAGTGCCTAGGGTTCAATGCTCCCTGAGGTAGCCCTTTGGGCAGTTCTGACTGTTTTAAAAGCTATTATTTGTAGTTAGCCAAAACTATAAATGCTGAACAAGACTCTGCCAACAATAAAGACTATTGGCTCACTGCTAGAATTTCTTTTCTAGTCTGACACCAAACCAATTGTTTAACTAGTTGCAGACTCATCTCAACAAACAGCTGGAGCATCTAGCCTATATTTTGCCAATCTCATCCATGAGGAAATCATTGGGAAATGTGTCCAACTCCTGGAAGGAATGAAATCCACGATAGCTATCACATTTTCTGATCTTCCAATCTTGTAATCAGTTTTCTTTTTGAAGGAAATGAAGTCTGGGAGGGATATTTGTTTTTTAACGGGGCAATTTGTCAATGACTCAAAGTAATGAGTTTCCAGTGGCAGACTTTCACATATAATGGACAGGCTGTCAAGAAGATGATTTTTGGGCAGTGGGCTTTCTACTGCTCTTCAAATGACATCTAAATGGGCAGGACCCCCATTTTCATTGCTTTGAATTATGCAGCACTGTCGTTTGCACCTGGTTTTATTTACACTTGTATTTCAGTTTCTGATGCTTTTATTTTTCCTTGTGTTCCACCCTTGCACATGGTTTCTCTATCTGGCTCATTCCCTAAATTTCTACATCCTCTTCCAAAACACACACACGCACACACACACACACACACTCCTTGTCCTTTTAGAGTTAGTGTGTGCTGCCCGATTCTCTGGAAACTTTATCTGATGCCCGATGCTGGGTGACTGCTTCTCTTCCTGTGTGAAATATTGGAAAGTGCACACAGTATCCTGTCATGAAGTAGGGCATCAATAGCTCATGAAGGGCCTCCCCGGTGGCGCAGCGGTTGAGCGCTGGGTTGCGAAGCTGCCCGCAGCCTCTGCAGCCCCAGTTCGATCCCTGGCTGCTCCCCGGTCACTGGAGGAGGGTCCCACATGATGCACAGACCTCTCCTGCTGCCCCGCTGCTCCCCTCAGCAGTGTACCTCTGTCCTTCTGCCTGCTCTGCTCCCTGCTCTGACTCTGGTGAGTTCTCTCACCCTCCCATGCTTGCATAAATAAATAAATAAATAAATAAATCTTAAAAAAAATTAGTTCATGAAGCATTCATTCCCTTCTCATGTTCTCCCTTGTATATCGCTAAAATAGTATTGATCGCACTGCATTGTATTTCCTTGTTTACTTATCTGGTTTCATCACTCAATTATTTATTTATTTGTTTGTTTGCTTATTTATTTATATAAGCACTGGGTACAGTCAGAAGCGTGGGAGTGTGAGAGAATTCACCAGAGCCAGAGTGGGGAACAGAATAGGCAGACCAACAAAATACACTGCTGAGGGGAGCAGCGGGAATGGCAGTAAAGGTCTGCGAGCCATGTGGGACCCTCTCCGGTGGCCTGGGATTGAACCAGAGCTGCAGAGGCTGCGGGCATCTTCGCAGTCCAGCGCTCAACCGCTGTGCCATCAGGGGAGACCCTCATCACTCAATTCTGAACGTATGTGCTTCTTCATTCAACAGACATTTATTTCATCGCTAATATGTATGAAAGTTGTTGTTCATGCTAGGTGCTGGAAATACAGTGATTTCTGAAAATAGTACTTCCACTATGTCTTTTTCATTGTTGTATCCCTAGAATCTAGCATAGTGCCTCTCAAATAGAGAGTGCTCATTAACTATTTGTTAAGGAAAGACATTTCTTCAGTAGAGTTTATCCAAGTATGATCCTTGGATATCTTGCATATGGATAGCTAAGGGGTGCTGGTGAAATAACAGTTCTTGGGTCTCACTGTAGAGCTACAGAATCAGAATCTCTTAGGAATCTGCTTTTCCAAGCAACAACAAATGTTGGCGAGGATGTGGTAAAAACGAACTCTCCTACATTGCTGGTGGGAGTGCAAACTGGTCCAACCACTAGGGAAAGCTGTCTGGAGGTTCCTCAGCCTACTAAAAAATGGAGCTACCATATGACCTGACAATTCCCCTCCTAGGGATCTACCCATAGGACACAAAAACATTGATTCAAAAGAACACCTGTACACCTATGTTTATTGCAGCATTGTTTACAATAGGTAAAACCTGGAAACAACCCAAATGTCCAAAAATAGATGACTGGATCAAGAAGATGTGGCATATATACACAATGGAATATTATTCAGCAATCAAAAAAGATAAACTCATGCCATTTGCAGTGACGTGGATAGAACTGAAGGAATTTTATGCTCAGTGAAATAAGCCAGAAAGAAAAAGAAAAATATCGGATGGTTTCACTTATAGCAGGAATATAGGGGAACCAAATAAGACATCAGTGTAAAAACAATAATAACAGTACAAAACACAACAAAGCAAAAACAGACAATTATAAACCAGAGACATCCTGCAGGGGAGGAGGAGGGAGAGGGATCAGAGGGAGGGAGGGAGGAGCACAGGGGACTGAGATGATGGTGCACGGGTGCCCTGGGGAAGGAAACTCTGTGTGGACTACACCTGAGGGGGTGAGGGGAAGCAAATACTGTTTAAAAATGAACAATGATGTAAAAAAATAAAAAAATATATAAATAAAATATATAAAGAATTAAAAAAAGAATCTGTTTTTCAATGTAACTCTGCAGGTATTTATTTCACACTAAAATTTGGAAACCATTGCAAAATAAGAAAGGGAGGAACCATTGCTTATTTCCAAAAAATATAACTAAAACCAACTTAATAATTTTAATACCTCTGACTGCTGTGGGAAAATTTAATAAATGGTAAAAAGAGCATTAGTTAAAATTGTCTGAGAAGGGTTTTTTTTAAAAAAAAAAAACAGACTTGCAATATTCAAGTGATTAAATAAAAGCTCTTCTGAAGTCTAAGATGACAAGTGGAATTATTACTAATAAAACCTAACCTTGATTTAGGTCAAATTTAAGATGTCAGAGTTTTCATTTCTATAGAGCTACTTGTATATATCTCTCTGTCTAACCTAACAATATAATATATTGCTTACCATGTATTATTATATAGGAATCATATAATATAAACTTAAATCACAAATGTATTATTTTAAATTATGAGGGTATGTCTTACCTGTATTTGTGTTTTTTTTTTTTTTTACAGGAGGATTTTTATTTTTTCATGTAATGATGTAAAACACAAATGTTGGCTTGACAAATATTCACATATAACATCTCACATTAAAAACTCAACAGACTGGGGTCCAGAGGAACTGTTGTATCACTCTATGGAGCATACTGTGTTAGTATTCCAAAAGTTTATTCCAATCCATTCCTTCTTTTATACTCTAAAACAGCTTCATTATGCTGCTTGATGAGATAGAACCACAGAAAGGCCGAGGTGCCCAAGGTCAGGCCAACTTTCAGCCAGTCTGGCTGGGCGTGTGGCGGGTTCCGCACGTAGAACTTCGCCCGCACAGCGGAAACGCTCGGGAGCCTGGCCCGGGCCAGCAGCCGGGAGCAGCGGCGCAGCCACGCGGGCGCCGCCATGTTGCCGGTCTGTATTTGTGTTTTGACTGTTATTATATATATATGATTTATTTGAGCCTAGTCCTTTATCAAGAATAATATCACTCATTCTTCATTAAAATTTGATACATTGTACTGTTTCATGTGACACTTTCCAAAAGCATACTGTTAAATAAATGTGTTCTTTGCTAATAGATTATTTATGTAAGATAAGTCAACCAAAGACAGCACAACTTCTTTTGAGGAAGACATGCACAATTGGATTTGATGACCATATTCTTGAGACCTGGAACTGTACGTTTTGGGTTTGCTTTCATGTGAGCCTCATAGTCAATTGCTGAGGTGTTCTGATATCTGGACCCACACCTTGTAAATATTCAATGTTTTGTATTCTTGCTTCCTTTCTTGTAAATTTTCTTAAACAATTAGAGTTTTGTTAGTGCTGCTACGGCTGAACTGGATTATGAACTGTGGAAGCTGTGGTGCCATGTTCAACAACCTGAGTTCTGCTAGCCACTCCTCCCTGGAGCTGAGTGAGTCCAGGCACCAGCATTTTGGTGGAGATACAATGAGCATGAAACATTATGGAAGGAAAGCCCTGCACTATATGTGGGGAATCTTTCTGCTTCTACAACTAAAGAACAAGTGCACGAGCTCTTCAGTAGATGTGGTAAAATCAGGAATATATTTACAGGCCTGGATAGAATAAAGTGCATGTGGTTTCTGTTTTGTAGAATACTGTAGTAGCTGATGCTGAAGGTGCCATGGGGTTCCTAGATGGGACCCAGTTAGGTGATTTGATCATACGCATGGATTGGGATCTGGGTTATACAGAGGGCAGTAGTATGGTTGTGGCCTATCTGGGGGCCAGGTAAGAGATGATATTTGTGAAGACTATGATATTGGCAGAGGAGGCTTTGGAAAACAGACTCCACTCTGTGACAGGACAGGAGGCCACCCGTGAAAAACCGGCAGCTCTAGCCCCTCAAAAGAGTGGACTAAAGAATACCACCAAGGTGCCCTGGTATCCTAGGGGTTAAGTCTCAGCACTATCACCTCTACAGCCTGAGTTCAATCCCTGGCCAGGGAGCTACCCACATGGTGCAGCAGATCTCTTCTGTCTTACTTCTCCCCTTGATAGATTGCCTGTTCTTTTTTTTTTAATGTTACCACTGATTTTATTTATTTATTTATTCATTCATTCATTTATCTATTTATTTATTTTTAAAGATTTATTTATTTATTTATTCATACAAGAACCGGGGTACAGGCCAGATGTGCGGGAGGGTGAGAGGATTCACCAGAGACAGAGCCTGGAACAGAACAGGCAGACTGACGAAATACACTGCTGAGGGGAGCAGCGGGAGAGACAGGAGAGATTCACAGCGCAGCGCTCAACCACCTGCGCCACCAGGGTAGGCCCTAGATTGCCTATTCTTCTCCCCACTCTATCCCTGGTGAATTCTCTCACCACCACCACCCCACCTCGCACCTCTGACCTACACCCCAGTTCTTCTACACAAAAAAAAAAAAAAAAAAATTAAAAAAAAAGGAACACCACCAGGTCAGCAGTTGGCCCTTTACATAACAGGTTTAAATTGCTTTTCTTGCTCAGCAGAAACCCTTTTGATGTATTTTTCTTCTCTGAAAAATTACTAAATGACACACAAAAAAACACACAAAAAATCATGTCTTAATTCTGAAAATGGTTTGACCAGCAATTAGACCATCAGGTGGTCAAAATTAAGTGTTCTTCAGGAAGAAATCAGGTTTTTAAGATTTGAGTCAACGAAAGCACAACTCTCCTTTCACAGGAGGCTTTCCATTGGATTTCATGACTATGTTCCTGGGGTCCCAAATGATCATCGTTTAAAGCTTACATAAAATAAGCTATCCTATGCTTATACAAAATAAGCTACCCTATGCTTAAACAAATAGAAGTCTTAAAAAGTACATTATTTAAAGGGCCTCCCTGGTGGCACAAGGGGTTAAGACACAACCTATGAAGCTATCTGCAGCCACTGTGGCACAAGTTCGATCCCCAGCTGGGGACATACCCACATGGCGCTGCAGACCTCTCCTGACTCGCTTGCTGCTCCCCTCAGCAGTGTATTTCAGTCAGTCTCCCTGTTCTGTTCCCTGCTCTGTCTCACCCCCTGCATCTCTGGCCTGTACCCCAGTTCTTGTATGCATAAATGAATAAATCCTTTTAAAAAGTGCATTATTTAAAACATTGAAAAAATGCGGAAGAGTTTATAATGAAAACAAAAATCCTCTTCCTCTTCCTTTTCCAAACCAAGGCCTAGTCCCTGGACAATAACTTTTAACTTCATTTTGTTGTTGCTTTTTTCCTGGTAGTTTCCTCCTTATTGCTAAATAAACATGGTTGCTTATACTGTTTTGTTGGTTTTTTTCATTTTAAGCCTCAGCTATTGACCCACTTTCTAGGTGAGGATTTAGTTCACTTATACCTCCATAAGCAAGTCTGTGTCCTCTAAATAGAGTGCAAAACTTTTCTTACTCATTCTATTACCGCAGCATAACATAGGGTAGGTTATCTGGCAGTAGCAAACAACCCAAAATGTCCTACTGGCTTTAAACCACTAAGGTCTGTTCTACTGGCTTTAAACCACTAAGGTCTGTTGTCAGTTGCCTGGGACCTCTGTTCCATACCATGATCATTCTCCTTTTGGGACTTAGGCCGATTGCATGACCACCGTCAGAGATGATGGTGACAGGTAAAAATGGTGTCAAATCATGTGCTGGCTCTTCAAGCTTCCACCCAGAAACGACAGTCCATCACTCTTGCTCACATTTTAGTTTTTCAAACATATCTCTGGCCAAGTCTGACCTTAGAAGGTGTGGCAGTGACTACTGGGAGACTGTTAGCGATGAGCTAAACAGTTTACTGCAGAGACTTTCATAATTTTAATTGAAGTGCACCTCTATTTTCAGTTCTGTTATCAAGTACTCCCCACTTAAATCAGGATGTTAATACTCCTTCAAACTTCCTTCATCGCTCCTCTTTATTTACTTTCCAACTTTGTTCAGCTGGACTTTTATTGATTTTTGTAAAGTTTTATTTTGATTTACTTAAGCCTGCAAGAACTGGGGTACAGCCAAAGGTGCAGGGGGTCAGAGGATCCATCAGAGACAGAGTGGGGAGCAGAGCAGGCAGACTGACTGAAATAAACTGCTGAGGGAGCAGCAGGTGAGACAGGAGAGGTCTGCTGCCCCACGTGGGTTAGCTCCCTGGCCAGAGATCAAACTCATGCCGCAGTGGCTGGCGATAGCTTGATAGTGTTGAGATTTTAACTCCTGTGCCACCAGGGAGGCCATAGCTGTACTTTTAATTTTACATTGTCAGAGTATTAAGTCTACTCTATGTTTTCAAGTTGATTTCCAAAGCTTAAAATTAATAAAGACTACTGTATTATTTTGACAGTGAAATATATTTCCCTGCAATGCCAGGGAAACCCAATGATTATATCTTTTTCCCCTGGAATTTCATTAGTTATTTCTTATAACTAATAGAGTTTGCAACACTTCTCTTACTTTTTCTATTATTGCAGCATAGCATATCTTAGGTTATCTTGCAGTAGCTGGATATTATTACATCCTCAATTTCCTTCAAATTCTCCCTAAAAATCAAGTTTTTGGTGGAATTTCTCCCATTTTATCCCTCCAAACATAATGTTGAAGGGACTTTCTCCAGTGTATACTCTTGGTTCCTTTGTCATAGATTAACTGTCCGTATAAAAATGGGCTTATTTCTGGGCTCTCAATTCTATTTCATTGGTCCATGTGTCTATCTTTGCTCCAATACAATACTGTTTTCAATACTATAGGTTTGTGGTATAAAGTCTGAAAGCATGATACCTCCATTCTTCTGTCATCAAGATTTCTTTAGCTATTCAGGGTCTTTTGTTATTTCATATAAATTTCAATACTGTTTGCCCTATTTCTTTGAAGAATTCCATTGAAATTTTGATAATGATTACATTGAATCTGTGCATTGCTTTGGGTAAGATGGACATTTTAACAATGCTAATTCTTCTCATCCATGAGCATGGATTACCTTTCAGTTTCCTTGTTTCCTTTATTTATTTCTAGCAATATCTTATGCCTTCCACTAAATAGGACTTTCACTTACTTTGTTAGGTTTATTCCTGAGTATTTAACACTTTTGATGCTACTGTAAAAGGGATTTTTAAATTTCTTTCTCTTCTAGTTCATTATTTGGATATAGGTATGCAACAGACTTTTGTGTATTGATTTTGTATTCTGCCAATTTACTATCTGATTTATACACTAATTTCTTTTAGTGGAGTCTTTAGGGTTTTCCATGTATATTATCATGTCAACTGAAAATAGTGATAGTTCTACTTCCTCTTTTCCAATTTATCTTCCTTTTGTATCTTTCTCTTGTCTAATTCCTCTGGCTTGGACTTCCAGTACTATGCTGAACTGTAGTGGTGAAAGTGGACATCCTCACTCTATACCTGATCTTGGAGGAAAAGCTTTATTTTTCTCACTTTTGAGTATAATGCGAGATGTGAGTTTGTCATACATAGCCTTTATTATGTTGAGATATGTTCCTTCTATCTCCATTTTGTAGAGTTTTTATCTATATGTATTTGGAAGTATTATAGGTGGATATATGGTTAAGAGAGATTTTTTTTCTAAGGTCAGCGATACCAGAACATGCTTTAACTCTAATGGAAATGATCCAAAGGAGAAGGAAGGGTCCATGTTGCAGAAGAGAAAAGAGATAATTGAAGGAGAAGAAAAAAGATGGGATTCAGAACACAGTGGAGGGACTGAATGGCCTCTTGTGGTTTAAGTTCATGAACATGAAAAAAATGAAAGCTATCAGCTCAGTTGTGATACTGTCCTTTTTAGCTACTTGGTGTGGGCCCCCAGCAAGGCAGATGGAGTTGCAGTTCACTGGAGTTGCAGTTTTGCCATTAGCATTAACAAAAAGAGAGATATGTAATGGAATTGAGTGCATTTAAGGATGAAACCTGGATTCAAAACTGTGCAAATAATGAAATTAAGTCAGGAGGGACGCTGATGGATAATGAAAAGAATGATCACCAAAGTATTAGAGAGTCTGGTGTGTGTGTGTGTGTGTGTGTGTGTGTGTGTAAGTAGGAGGCAAAGTCATCTACAGAATGTAAGTCAATCAAAGTGTTTGTTCTTTTGCAAAGAAGCCATTATTTGCATTTGGATTTTAACTCCCCCAATCTTCAAGTGGGCCCCCAGCAATACTTGGTAACTGAGTATTTCCCCTGAACAGCTATTTTAACTATAAATGTTACAAATTAGGCGTCTTTTCACACTTCATAGATGAGGTTGTCTCCCATTCACAAGGAAAATAGGCCATCAGGATGGAAATATCTCTCCCCAACCCCTTACTTATAAACTTACTTACACATGTACATTTCCATGATTTTTTCCTTAAGTGGAAATCTATCCATTCTCCTAAGACTGTTGTTCCGTCAATGGGGAGCTCCACCAATGTGCCCCATGTTAACCATATGATCCCTCTCTTGTATCTTTACCCTGTTTCTACTAGATGTTTCCCCTGAAGGTATAAATTGATACAAATCTGTCCCATCTGTACAACAGCAGCAACTTCAACTATTAACACACTGTCCTTCCTCTGGCCATCCCTTCACAGGAAAACTCAGTGTAAAGTTTAAAGCAAAACTGGTTGAGAAGTTGTTGTTTCCATATCTTTATGTCAGAATCACTCTCCTATGATGCGATGTTGTTGATGTTTGGGCCACGTTTTGAATAGCAAGGCCATTAAAAGCACACAACCGTACAGTCAGAGAAACTTGGATTCAAATCCTAGGTTTTTTTGTGCAAAAGAACTGGGGTATAGGCCAGAGGTGCTGGGGCGGGGGGAGGGTGAGAGGATTCACCAGAGACAGAGTTGGGAGCAAAACAGGTGGATTTACTGAAATGTACTGGTGAGGGGAAAAGCGGGCAAGACAGGAGAAGTTGGCCGCACCATTGTGGTTTAGCTCCCTGGCCAGGGATCTAACTCAGGCCACAGGCCATAGAGGTGATAGCCCTAAGACTTAACCCTCGGCCATCAAGGAGCCCCCTCAAATCCTACCTTTGTGACTTAGTAGTTGTGCAACCTTGGGCAACTTACTACAGTTTTTTGATCCTCAATTTCCTCTTTTATAACATTGTATGAGAGTGACTCATTGTGCTGTTGTAGAGATTTACTTTTAAGTGTACAAATTGCTACAGATATAGTCTTCTGAAAACTCTAACAATGCAAATTGAACTCACTCTTCATCTTCATTATGCAGACTAATTTGAAGAGACTATCTTTACAATACTGTGACTTCCTATACAGAAGTATGTTGTTTTTGCCCCTTTAAAAATGCCCTATCATTAAATTAAATTAAATAATATTTTAAAAGCACTTAGCATGACTCCTGGATATCATAATCACTCAGTACATGGTATTTTATTTTAGCATTTGATTATGAAAAATTTCAAACACACACACACACACACAGAGAAAGGACAGTATAAGTGAAATTCCATGTCCCTATCATCACCCTGTTTCAACAATTATCAACACATTTTATGTTTCTTGTGTACACCAATGCAATATGTACCCGTCACCCTGTTTCAACAATTATCAACACGTGTTTTATGTTTTGTGAATACATCAATGCAACTTTCTCTCCTCTGGATTAATTTAAAGCAAATCCCAGATACCCACATCATTCCCTCCATAAACACTTTAGTATGCATCTCTAAAAGATAAAGTTCTCTCTCTCTCTCTCTCGCGCTCTCTCTCTTCATTATGCCATAACTTTCACTTAAAAATTTTACACTACGTCTTTAATATTGATAGAATCAAATATCCAATCAGCATTCAAATATCATCAGTTGTCTCATAAGCATCTTTTTGAAGTTTGCTTGTACAAATCAGATTAAAGGTGGCAGCTGTATTTTATCATCAGCAGCATCAATCATGTAACTCTCCAGGCTGGACCCATGTCAGCTCCGATGGCAACTCATTGTTTCTTTGGATAACATGACTGTGAGGTTTCCATTCAACTTAAAGAATTTCTGTCTCCCTGTATCTTCCATCCATTGCATTTTACACAGAACAAATCTGCTGCCTCTGCTCCATGACAGCCAGTATTGGTTTCATGTGGTGGCCTTTAAAAGTACCACAAACGGGCCTCCCCTGTGGCGCAGCGGTTGAGCGCTGGGTTGCGAAGCTGCCCGCAGCCTCTGCAGCGCTGGTTCGATCCCCGGCTGCTCCCCGGCCACCAGAGGAGGGTCCCACATGGCGCGCAG
This sequence comes from Talpa europaea, assembly GCF_964194135.1. NCBI lineage: Eukaryota > Metazoa > Chordata > Mammalia > Eulipotyphla > Talpidae > Talpa > Talpa europaea. Next base: position 66,854,806 of record NC_140081.1, read on the forward strand.
ACCTCTCCTGCCGCCCGCTGCTCCCCTCAGCAGTGTACTTCGGTCCTTCTGCCTGCTCTGCTCCCTGCTCTGGCTCTGGTGAATTCTCTCACCCTCCCGCGCTTCTGACTGTACCCAGTGCATGTATAAACAAAACAAACGAACAAACAAACAAATAAATAAATAAAACATGCCTCTATAAAAAAAAAAAGAAAAAAAAATTAATAAAAAAAAAGTACCACAAACTGGGTGGCTTAAACCAACAGAAATTTATTGCTCACAGTTCTAGAAGCCAGAAGTCTGAAATCAAAGTGTTGGCAAGGGATATATTTCCTTCGAAGGGTCTAAGAGAGAATCCTTCCCTAGTACTTCAAGTTTCTGAGGGATCCTTTCTTGTTCTTTGGTTTGTGGCAGCATAATTTCAATCTCTGCCTCCATCTTTATATGGCTGACAGTTACCTCTGTGTCTGTAACCAGATTTCCTACTTATAAGGACACCAGTTACATTGAATTAAGGGTCTACCTTATGCCAATGTGCCCTTTTTTGAGTGAATTACATCTGTAAAGACTCCCATTTTCTTTTTTTAAAAGACTTTATTTATTTATTTTTGCATTGAAGAACCAAGGTGCAGGCCAGAGGTGTGAGTGGAGGGTGAGAGGCTTCACCAGAGACAGAATGAGGAGCATAACAGGCAGATCTACACTGCTGAGGGGAGCAGCAGGCAAGACAGGAGAGGTCTGCTGCACCACTTGGGTTAGCTCCGTGGCCGGGGATCGAACTCAGGCCATCATGTGTGCCTTCCTTCGAGGTGGTAGCACTGAGACTTAACCCCTGGACCACCAGGGAGGCCCCAAAGATTCCAATTTTCAAAGATGGTCTTATTCTGAGATTCCAGAGCTGAAGACGTCAACTTATCTTTGGGGGTCAAAATATAACCATAACACAGCCCTTTAAATATTTGAAGAGAAGAATGAAATCCCTTATAGCTTTCCCTTACTTATCATGATTAAATCTTTTCCTTCAACTATTCCTGAGTTTTGGCTTTAATGTTTCCAAATGTTGGCATTTATTGAATTATCCAGGTTAGCTCAGTGATTGTAATGCTGTTTGACCTTTTAAAATAGACCAACACTCCCTCTTCCATGGCTCCTCACATTCTATTTCTATTATTGCAGCCTAAGATTGATTTATTACATTTTCTCTAGCTCGCTTTATCTCAGGCCACATTAGGTGTCCCTCTTCTATTCTTTTGTTTTACCTCTATTGTCACACACTATGTACTGATTCTTCGTGTGAAAAAATAAATAAGGGTGTTATAAGTCAACTCAGTAAGCCAACAGTGTGTTATAGCCATAAAATAGATGACATGTCAAACACTAATCAAATTATTGCTGATTCATCAAACATAAATTGATGCCTTGCTATGTGTCAGGCACTGTACACGGTGTGATGGACACACTTTTGAATAAAGTGTATTCCCCACCCTCAGGGAGCTTGTAGTCTAATGAGGGATACAGGCCTATAAACAGACAAGAAAATATGATGGTACAAATGCTATGAGACAAATTCAGAATGTTTTGAAAGCACAGAAGAGGAGTATTTAACACAGCCCAGCACGGGAAGTGTTATGGGACACTTTTCGCAAGGAGATACTGCCTGGGCTGAGTCTGAGAGGATGATAAGAGGTCTGCCAGGTAAAGGAGGAGTGAATGCCAGGACAGATGAGCATCAAAGAAGAGGCTGCAGCATGAGCTAGGTCATGGGAGTGTTTAGAGAACTGCAATGTTGCAAGCAGTTTGGTATTGCTGAAACACTAACTGTGAGACACTAGTGGCAAGTTTGAGGCGATTTATATGGCCCCGACATCACTTGGCCTTCATCTTGCAGACTATGGAGTGTTACATGGCCATATTTGGACTTTAAAAAGCTAATTCTTATATCTGTGTGGAGAGTTGAATAGAGTCAAAATTAGAGGCAAGGAAGTTAGTTAAGAGTTGGTTATAGTTACTAGGTGTTTGATGACTTGAGAAATATTTGAGGAGTAAAATTATCGAGATTGGGTTAGTCTTTAGATATGGGGGAGGGAGTGAGAGAGAGTGAGGAGGCAAAAGTGACTTTTAGGTTTCTGGTCTGGGAGTGACTAGGTAATGCCATCACTTGAAAACAGGGTATATAAGAATAGGAATAAGTTTAGGGAGGAGACAATGAGTTTGGGTTTCAATGTGTTAAATTTGAAGTGCTTGTGGGATTTTTCAAGCTTGGGTTAAGTTTTAGTCTAGAGATACAGATTTGGGCATCATCAGAACAAAGGTAAAAATGAAAACAATGGGAATGGATGGGGCTATCCAGGAGAATTTGAAAAGTGGGAAGAAGCAAGGCTTGGGGATGGAATCCTGGTCAACACCCATGTGTTGATAGAGGAGGAGGAGGATCATATGAACAAAGTAAAATGCTCTTAGAAGTATAAAGGGAGCTTGGAAAGTATGGTGTCATGGAAACGAAAAATGAAAAGAACAGCAATGTTAAATGACACTGAAAGGTCTAGTAACATAAAGGTTCCAGGAAAAACCTTGTTTAATGCTTTGCTAAAATCCAAAGTGATCCAAAATTATATTTCCTGTTCCTTGTTCTCCCTATTATTAGCTGTACCAAAGAAGGAAATGAGGTTAATCTAACTTTTTCTTAGTGGAAGCTGTCTTCTTTTAAAAATCCAAGTGGTGAAGGAGTTAAAGTCTCAGTGCTATCAAGCTATCTTCAGCCACTATGGCATGCATTCGATCCCCAGCCTGGGAGCTAACCCACATGCCTCACAGGCCGTATCCCTCAGCAGTGTATTTCAGTAGATCTGCCTGTTCTACTCCCCACTCTGTTTCTGGTGAATCCTATCACACCCCGCACCTCTAGCCTAGACCCCAGTTCTTGTATGCTTATAAATATTTAAAAAAAACAAATAAAAATCTGAGTGTCCTAGAATATTTTTTCAATGGGCAAATATTTATTGAGCACTTCCTGTTTGCCAGGCATTGTTCTAGGCTCTGTTCTGGCCTCATTATTGGTAAATAAGACAAATGAGATCCCTGCACTCATGGAACTTATAAGTGAGATGCAGTATAGCTATGACTTGGACTTCAGTTCTCATGTGTAGCAGGGAGGGCTGGGTGGGGAAGAGGGTGGTGTTCCCCACACTATCAAGCAATCTTCTGACTCCAGCTGGTTGTCCGACAATTCAACTCAATCCCTAATTCTGACACTATCTTCCTAGACATAGCATCAGACCCTCAGTTAAGGGTTCAGTCCTACAAGAGTGCCCGCTGCTCATTTCAAATGTCAATCACAAATCCAGGTTGTCACCTGTGCTTCTGACCAACAGGCATAGCCTGTAGGTTCTACTGCCCCTCTCCCCAATTAATTTGATAGAGCAGCTCACTGAACACAGAGAAACATTGTACTTACTAGATCACCAGTTTTTTTTTTTTCAAAGATTCATTCATTTATGCATACAAACTGGGATACAGGCCAGAGGTGAGGGGGGTGAGAGTGTTCACCAGAGAAAGAGTGGGGAACAAAACAGGCAGACTGACCAAAGTACACTGCTGAGGGAGCAGCGGGCGAGACAGGAGAGGTCTGCCTGGCCATGGGGGAATCTCCCTGGCCAGCTGGGGATCGAACTCATGCTGCAGAGGCTGCGGATTGCTTCATAATGCAGTGCTTAACCCCTTGTGCCATCAGGGAGGCCCCATAGATCACTAGTTTTTTTATAAAAGGAGTAAACTCAGGAATAGTCAGATGGAAGAGTCGTAGAGGACAAAATATGGAGAAAAGGTGCAGAGTTTCCATGTTTCCTCAGAGGGCCCACTCCCTTCAAATCCCCATGTGTTAGCAAACAGGGAAACTCCCTGAAGTCCCTCCTTTTTTGGGTTTTGTGGAGACTTCATCATATAAGCATGATTGATTAAATTGTTGGTTGTAAGTAACTGATCCAACCCTCTCCCCTCCCTGAGGTTGGAGGGATAGGACTGACCTTCTAATCACACTGTAGGTGTGCCATCAGTTCCCATCCATAAGAGCTTTCCAAAAGTTACCTCACAGCATAACAAATGGCACCTTTATGGGGCCTCCCTGGTGGCACAGGGGTTAAAGTCTCAGCACTTTCAAGCTAGTACCAACCACTGCAGCATGAGTTTGATCTCAGGCCAGGCACAGCAGAACTCTCCTGTCTCACCTGCTGCTCCCCTCAGCAGTGTATTTCAGTCAGTCTGCCTGTTCTGCTCCCAACTCTGTCTTTGGTGAATCCTCTCACCCCCTGTACCTCTGGCCTACACCCCACTTCGTTTATACATAAATAAATAAAAATAAATTTTAAAAAAAGGTACCTTAACTATTCTCACCACTTAGGAAATTCCAAGGATTTTACAAGTTCTGGGCCAAAAACATGGATAAAGACCAAATATATATTTCTTATAAATGATAATATCACAATAACATAATGATTATGAGCTTGGATCTAAATCTTGGCCATCGTTAAACTAGATGATCATGGATAAATTACTTAATTTCCTTTTTTGAAAAGATTTATTTATTTTTGCATACAAGAATGGGGGTACAGGCCAGAGGTATGGAGGGTGAGAGGATTCACTAGAGACAGAGTGGGGAGCAGAACAGACAGACTGACTGAAATACACTGCTGAGGGGAGCAGTGGGCAATTCACGAGAGGTCTGCTGCGCCATGTGGGTAGCTCCCTGGCCGGGGATTGAACTCGTGCTGCAGTGGCCACGGTTAGCTTCATAGATTGCGTCTTAATCCCTCGTGCCACTAGGGAGGCCCCAAATTACTTCATTTCTCAGTCTTAATTTCCTCTTCTATAATATGGGGACACTAAGGATTATTGTCAGGAGGTTATTAAGATTAAAAGAGCTAATACATATAAAGTGCTTCAAACAGTATAAAGAGCACAATAAGAGTTCAATAATTGTTAGTTATTCTGGTATGTATGTGTGTGATGTGGGAGGGAAACAAACCAATAAACAAAAGTGTGAGTCAGTGGTAGATGCTATGGAAATAATTAAAATTGGGAGATTTGAAGACAATTCAAAATATAGTTACTTTAGATTGAATGGCATATTGTGAGACAATAATGGTTGAGTTGAATTCTGAACAAAAAGGAATTAGACAAAGCATCCTGGCAAAGCACACATCTGGTCAACTAGCTATGGCCCGTGAGGTCAAATTTGACTCACAATCTGGTTTTTGCAAATAATGTTTGCTTGTTTATGCATTTCTATGACTGCTTTTGTTCTCAAAGGTAGAGTTGAATAGTTGTAACAGAGAACCATGTGGGCCACATAGCTTAAGATATTTACTATCTGGCTCATTATGGAAAAAGTTTGCCCACCCCTACTCTATCCAGAGAGAACAGCAAATGCAAAGGCCTTAGGCAGGGGTGAGATAGGAAAATTTCAGGAAAGAAAGAAGTGCTGAAGTGGGTAAGAGAAAAGTAGAATGAACCTTGTCTCGGATCAAATTTAAGTCCACAGGTCTGTAGTTTGCAGAATTGACCTTTCTCCTCTTTTTCCCCCTCCACCATCCCTTATATCTCTTTCCCTCTCTCCCTCCCCTGTACTTTTTAATATCAGAAATCTCACCTTTTCCCCTTTTGAAAGCAGTTCATCTCTAGTCTTTGAGGATCTGATGCTGGTACTTATCCTCTATGTTTGATTTCCCAAGGATCACTGACAGTGGTTCATCGACCTTAATTGCAGGTTCTCAGTAACCTAGGGAATAATTCATCCAGGCCAGAAGATTTGAATTAATTTAGAGCACATTCTTAACCCACTATAAGCCAATACTCTCCTAACAGGTCAATATTAACAAAGTACTATCTCCAATCATTGCCTTATTTTATACACGAATCTCACTTGGTCTCATTTCACCAGTATCTTTGAGTTGGAATTTATTGTCATGGATATTAAGTTAATTATGATTAAGATTCATTATATATATATCTTATACATACATATACATATCTGTACACATACATATCTATATTTTATACATGCACACATACACATCTGTATCTATGTCTGTATTGTCTACATAACAGTGCTTCCAAAATTATATTTTGAAAGAAGGTAGTGTTCTGTGAGATATTAATAAATGGATAGAATATGAAAATTCCATGGTCAAATATATTTGAAAAATGCTAAACAAAGCTAAAATTGGTTTTGTTTCTGGCAGAACTTCTTGAAGTCTTAATATGCTAATGTGTGCTGTGAATCTATGAAAGGGAGATATAGTGTGCAACATTTTCTAAACTTATTTTCTCAGAATCTTTTTTCTCAGAACACCAATTAACATCTTGAGGGACACTAGTGTTTCTTGAGTCAGTTTGAGATTTGCTGGCATATAGGTAGTAGAAGCCCTGAGTAATGTTGGTGGCCTCCCAGCATGAAACTACTATAAATGCACTCATTCTGCAAGAGGTCTTTTCCATGTGTGAAATTCTTATTGAAGACTGAAGATTGGGGTAAGTCTGTATCAGGGTGGTGAGGGACATATCTGGACTATACTCTTTCCTGTTTATTTCCATTCATCCAGCAAATATCAGCACCTACTAGGTACTGTTGTAGGTGTTGGAGGTAGACCAGTGATGAAGACAAACAAAGTTCTTACTCTCATGGAATGGCATGTGCTAGTGTGTGTGTGCATGGGGGAAAGGTCATACAATAAACGCATATGGTGATTTTAGATAGTGATAAGTGCCCTGAAGACAATAAGGTGCTATATTAAAGAACAAGGTGAAGGATCACTTAAGATAGGGTGATTATGGATGGCTTCTCCTATTAGGTGATATGTAACCTGAGGAAAACACTTGACAGTCGTGTAAAGAGGGGAAGGAAGAGTACTCCAATAAAGGGAAGAGCACATCCAAGTTCCCTTGGGTGGCTAAGAGCTTGTAGTTCAAAAGGCCGGTGTATTTGGATGGAAATTGTCAAGGGCAAGAGTGGAACAGGATGAAGTTGGAGGGGTAGGCAGGGACCAGCTAATGCCAATCTCATTGACCACTTTAATTTGCACTTTACTGGAGGTGAAAGGAGATCAGAGCAGGGGTGAGAGTGAAGTGATCAGATGTTCAGTTTGAAAGGATCACTCGGGCTGCAGTACTGATTGCACTGGGTCAAAAATGGAAGTGAAGAGACCTACAGAAGATTGGATGACTTGAGGGCCTCCCTGGTGACACAAGGGGTTAAGATGCAACCTATGAAGCTATCCAAAGCCAGTGCAGCATGAGTTCAATCCCCAGCCAGAGAGCTACCCACATGGCGCAGCAGACCTCTCCTGAATCACCTGCTGCTCCCCTCAGCAATTGTATATCAGTCAGTCTGCCTGTTCTGCTCCCCACTCTGTCTCTAGTGAATCCGTTCACCCCCCCTCAACACACCTCTGGCCTGTACCCCAGTTCTTGTATGCATAAATAAATAAATCTTCAAAAAAAAGTTGGATGACTGGAATGTTGGCTGTTGGGAAGAATGTGTCAAGGATGACATCTCAGTAGATATCTTCCTTAACTGACAATGGGGTTACCTCCTGATAAACCCATCAAAATAAAAAATATCTTAAATCTAAAATGCTGATTAAGAGCTGGTGCTGGTCTCCCCTGGTGGCGCAGCGGTCGAGCGCTGGGTTGCGAGGCTGCCCGCAGCCTCTGCAGCGCCAGTTCGATCCCCAGCCACCGGCGAGGGTCCCACAAAAAAAAAAAAAAAAAAAGCCGGTGTTATTGATACCTTCTGCTGTCCAGTATTACATGTATTGCCAGGCAGTTTCTACTAAATGCATATAGGGTATACACCATAATAAAGTAAAAACATGGTATCTAATTTAAGCACTTGGATTGTACCACATTCTGAGATGGGAAGGCGTAGAACTAAGAGTTCTCTTTCGGCCACCTTAAGTTAGCGCCATTTGAGGCATTTAGGTAGAGGCAAAAATAGTCAAGCGGGTGTGTATGTCTGGACTCTGGGGAGAGTTCTGAGCTGGAGAGATAAAATTGGGATCATACTTAAAACCATTAGCCTCGAGGAGGTCATCTAAGGAGTAGTGTAGATGGAGAAGAGAGTCAGGGATGGAGTCTGGGGGCACCCTAACCTTCAGTGGTAGAAGGGAAGGAAGAAACAAGTGGTGAGATTGGAGGTAATGCAGGAGGATATGGCAGCTCAGAGGCCAGACTCTAAGAGACCTGGTGCTGCTGGTTACAAAGGCAAGGCAGGCAGGAAAGTTTAGGCTTGGGCCTGAAGACTAATTATAAGTCCAGGACAATATTTACCAAAGTAATATGGAATAGTAAACAAATGTGTTGATTGTAGCAAGCACAATAGATTCAGATAAATCACAAAAGTAATAAAAGCAACACCAAAATATAGATCAAAGGAGAACAAGAAGTACCAGGAGCATGCTATTTCTCCATACTGGGGACATATTTATTTTGAACCACTGTCTCTTGAGCTGCTTACAGGACCCGTTCACAACTAGTTTTAAAACAATGTGCTATTGATGAGCCCATGCCAAAAGTACTTTTCTTCTCACCATCCTGTTAAGAACCCCCTGGTTAGAAAAGCCTTTGCTCAGCCTCTGGATTTCAGACAACTAGCTGCTTCTTTTGAGAGCAATATGAAGCTTCCATTCTGCGGAGGCAACAATTCTCTCATGCAACAAAATCTCCCTTCTGTGATTTTTCCTTCTGAAACAGACTGGGCTCTGTGCTTCTCTCTGTAACAAGTATCTGAAGCCAGGCCCCCCTCTGGGCCCCCCTACATTCTTAGCTGGAAAAAAGAGCCCATGAGCTGTCTCTTTCATATGCTAGGACTGTGGTGTGATGAGTCGGCCTCAATTAATTCAATTAAACACCTCAAGCTGAATCTGTCAAACATCTTTTTCCCCCCCATTGGCCCGATTTATTTTGCTAATAGGATCAACACATGTTATATACAAAGGTAACCATTAAATAATTATAAACAAATAATTTCATCACACTCCCAGCCAATTTTGCATCCCCTGCCAGACACAAAACATTTACTTTAATACATTTAGTGATAATTTGCATAAAACCACTGAAAGTGGGAATTTTTCAAAGCAGCTGCTTATGTTATGTGATTAGGAAAATCTCTCCACCTCTCATTCCCACCCACACACACTATTAGTCATTCCTTTGATTTAATACATTGAAGACTTCTGTTAAAATTAAAACATTAACTACTAATAGACAGACAAATGAAGCTATTAACATTGGATTTAAATTAGCTGATTGAAACACTTAATCAGTAAGGCCCTTTGTAATAGGGACCCGGGAAGCAGTTAAGTTTTGAGGAGGATAAGGAAAGGTCCATAATTATGGGGTGCAGTCTAGAGAGGGAAGATGGGGTTCAGGCACTGTGTACAGAGCTCTGGTAAACCAGGGACTAGTTTGAAAGCCCAGGAAACTCAGGTGGAAATGGTGGGGTTTTTTTAAAAAAGAAAATAAAAAGTCCATTAAAAACAAATCTCTTCTAAGAGCCAGCAACTTTTTTTTCCCCTTTAAAAAGTTTTTATTGCGGGCCTCCCCGGTGGCGCAGCGGTTGAGCGCTGGGTTGCGAAGCTGCCCGCAGCCTCTGCAGCGCCGGTTCAATTCCCGGCTGCTCCCCGGCCACCAGAGGAGGGTCCCACATGGTGCGCAGACCTCTCCTGCCGCCCGCTGCTCCCCTCAGCAGTGTACTTCGGTCCTTCTGCCTGCTCTGCTCCCTGCTCTGGCTCTGGTGAATTCTCTCACCCTCCCGCGCTTCTGACTGTACCCAGTGCATGTATAAACGAAACAGACGAACAAACAAATAAATAAATAAATAAAAAACATGCCTCTATAAAAAAGAAAAAAAAAATTAAAAAAAAAAATAAAAAAAATAAAAAGTTTTTATTGCAAAATCAATATTTTATTACAAAAAAGAGAAAGCAAATATAAATGAGAAAAATAGCCCATTACCCTACAGACTTAAATGACTACTATTCACATTTTATGTATCCTTCAAAAAATTTTTTTAATTATTTATTTACTTACTATTTAATTGAGGTAACATTGGTTTGCAACATTGTGCAGGATCCAGAGGTACAGGATCAGGATCACACCTCTACAGATGTATGTCACACACCACACCCACCGCTAAGGCATCCATAAGCCTCCAACAGAACCCATTGGGCCCCCTCCCCACTTTGCTCTCCATCCTCTGGTAAAAGGGCTAACTAATTTGGTTTGGCTGTGACTGTCTGTTGTGAATGCAGTCACAATACATTTTAGAAAATTCTGTAGCTCTGTGAGGGGATCATATCAAGTGAGATTAAAGAATTCTCAGGGATCACTTGAGTTCTAATTCAACTTTGGATTTTTTTCAAATATACCTTCAAAATTTTTTTTTAACTACCAAAGAAATCCTCATAGAATATTCAAATACTTATAAAGTATATAGAATCAAACTGAAAGATTCCCTCAACATCCACTGCAATTCTAGGCTCACAGTATTCATAGTACGCTCCCAGATTTTTTTCTTTCTTTCTTTTAAAGATTTATTTATTTTTATTTATACAAGCACTGGGTACAGTCAGAAGCACGGGAGGGTGAGAGAATTCACCAGAGCCAGAGCGGGGAGCAGAGCAGGCAGAAGGACCGAAGGACACTGCTGAGGGGAGCAGCGGGCGGCAGGAGAGGTCTGCGCACCATGTGGGACCCTCCTCTGGTGGGGGAGCAGCCGGGGATTGAACCAGCGCTGCAAAGGCTGCGGGCAGCTTCGCAACCAAGCGCTCAACCGCTGCACCACCAGGGAGGCCCACCCAGATTTTTTTTTTTCCTATGTGTTTGTTGGCATGCACAGATCTTCCTTGATTGATGAGGGAGCACATCCTGATAAAGCCATCGTATGTTGCACATATCATAAGCTGAAAATGTATTGAATATACCTAACCTACCAAACATCACAGCTCAGCTTACCTTGGCATGCTCAGGATACTTGTATTAGCCTACACAAAGCCAATTTTCTAATAAAGTGTTGAATACTGCTCTGAAAGTTAAAAACAGTACAGTATTGTTTGTTTATCCTTGTGTTTGAGTGACTGGGACCTGAGTTCACTGTCGGTGCCCATCAGCATCGCAGAGTATTGTGATTTCCACTGAAGGCATGTGGCTTTTGCACCATTGTGAAGCTGAAATATCCGAAGGCAGAACATTGTAAGTTGGGGACAGTCTGTACTTATTTTCTTTCACAAATAGCAATAACCTCTACCTGCTCTTATGTTCCCTCATTCTTTTATTTGTAATTTGCTTTATTGTGACATAATATACATGACATAAAATTTGCCATTTTAACCATTTTGAGTGTACAGTCCAGTGGCATTAAGTACATTCACAATATTGTGTAAACAGCACCACTAGGTTCACAGCTATTTCATCATTTCAAATAGAAACTGTGCAAACATCAAATTGCAACTCATTCACTTTCCCCTTCAGTCCCTGTAACCTCTATTTTATTTTCTGTCCCTGTGCTCCTAGTTCCTTAAAAATTACCTTTTGGAAAGATAATATACCAATGTTATAAAAAATTCAAACCAGGGCCTCTCCCGTGGCGCAGCAGTTGAGCACTGGGTTGCGAAGCTGCCCGCAGCCTCTGCAGCGCCGGTTTGATTCCCGGCTGCTCCAAGGCCACCGGAGGAGGGTCCCACATGGTGCGCAGACCTCTCCTGCCGCCCGCTGCTCCCATCAGCTCTTGTAACAGGTTGGTCCCCAGGAAAGGGGGAGGTTCCCTGCCCCACCCAAGGGAGGGTGAAGCTGAGCAGGAAGAGGAGAAGCTGCAGAAGAGACTGAGGAAGGAAGCAGGATGGAGCCAGGAGACACGTGAAGAAACTGCGCTTTCTTTTGGTCGTGGACGCGTGGCACAGATGTGGGTGAGACCCGTGGGGAGGTGATAATGGCAGCTTTTATCTTGATGTTGATTTTGCTCTTTTCCTTCCGGGCTTTTCTGATTGTTTCTGACCCTTTGCTGTGGGTCCCCACTGGAAGATGCTTTAGACTTGTGGCAGGCTTTGGGGCCTTGCTCTGCGCCATTCCCATTTGGATGGACTTTTACCCACGAGGGGCGGGTAACTTTGGATGCTTCATTTAGAAACTAGACTCTTTGCCTTACCTGCATTGTTTCCTAGTTTTATTAAAGTTCCTTCCCATTAAAGTCTCTTATGTTTTGTATTGATGCGGCGGATGGCAGAACCCATTTAGAATAGGCAGGTTTGCGGGGTTTGGGCTGCCCCTCTCCCTGTCCTATAACACTCTGACTCTGGTGAAATCTCTCACCCTCCTGTGCTTCACTGTACCCAGCGCTTGTACAAATAAACAAATAAATCTTTAAAAAAAAATTCAAACAAGACAAAGGCATATACAATGTTAAATATTTTTTCCTCCTATGCTTGACTGCCCTATGCAGTGTGCTGTAATCCATTTCTTAGGCGTCTTTACTGGCGTCTATGCACACAAAAGTTATGTGGATATGTATCCTGTCCCTTTCTTTTTACACAGTAGTAGCAAATCATACAGAGCTTGCATTTTTCATTTAACAATATCTGATATACGTATATGTACACAGGTGTATGTGTGTATATATATATATTTATATATATATAATTCTTTTGGACTGATTTCCACAAGCATATGAAAAGATACTCAACGACATTAATCATCAGGGAAATGTAAATCAGAATCACAACAAGCTATCACCTCACACTAGTTAATATGGTCATTTTTTTTTAAAAAGAAAGTGAAGGTTTGGTGAGGTTAGGCAGAAATTAAAACACTTTTACACTATTGGTGGGAATGTAAAATGGTGCATCACCTGTAGAAAACAGTACCGAGGTGCCTCAAAAAATTAAAACTAGAACTATCATATGATCCTACTATTCCACTTGTGGAAATCAGTCCAAAAGAATTGAAAGAAGAATCTCAAAGAGATAGTTGCACCGCCATGTTTGTTGCAGCGTTATTCACAATAGCCAAGAGGTGGAAGCAACCTAAATGTCCATCTACAGATGAATGGTTAAAGAAAATGTGGCGCATGCATGCAATGGAATGTGACATATATGTTTAACCTTTTTATAAATAAAAGGAAATCATGCCATAGACTACGACGTAGATGAACCTTGAGGATAATATGCCAAGTGAAATAAGGAAAATTTCTGCATGATTCCACTTATAAGAGAGAGGTATTCAGAGTAGAAAAATGGTGTATTTTTGGAGAAATGTCTATTGAAGTTCCTCACCCATTTTTAAATTAGGCTATTTATTGCCTTTTTTTTTAAATGAGGTGGTATTTCATTCCATATTCAGATGTATGGTTTGCAAATATTTTTCCTGCATTCTTGCCTGTTTGCTTGGTTGATTCTTTTGCTGCACAGAAATTTTTAAATTTGATGCACTCCACTTGTCTATTTTTTTGCTTTTGTTGCCTGTGCTTATGGTGTGACTCACTATCTTTTAGTCCTATGAGGGTAGAGTTTCATCAGGACAGCCTGGTTGTGATTTTTGTCTGTTTCCACCTCAGTGCTCTTCAGCACATTGTTTAACAGGGGTGTTGGCTAATTACTGATGGGATACGCCCAGAGTTACCTTAGTTTTTCTGGATTCTTTCCCATGCACAGTAATGGGAGGCCTATGTGAGAGGGGGTGCTTCCCACCATTTTCTTGCTTCTTTCCCCTTCATCTCCTCTTATTTCCCATTTAGGAGGAGAATCTTCTCTGGAACCTGTCCTTCTGCCCTCTCCCATCCTCCTGATGAGTAGGGTGGTGGTCTCTGAGCCAAAGATAAGTCAGTCCTTAGGATTGCTCCAGACCAGGAGCATTCCAGGGTTGCAGAAGGAGCAATTAGCATAATGAGGACATTGAATACCTGGCTAGTTGGAATCCACCTCATTGTCTTCTTAGTTATGACCCTTTTGTTTTGCCCATTAAAGCTTTGAATGTGCAAATGAAAGTACTTCGGATGTTGTGTTTGTTTGCTTGCTTTTTAAATTTTGATGGCTCTAATCCATCGCTAACACTTCTGCTCAAGGCCAATAAAGCTCGGCCATTCTCCTTTTGTAAAAAGAAAGAGGGGCTGGGTTTCCTTCAATTGTCTGCCCTTTTCTGTCTCCTCCACTATTTTTGTTTTACTCTGTAGTTAACTTTACTAGAACAGCTTTATCCAAGGACCTGTGGGGTGGACCTAGGCCTCTCTTCTCATTCCTGGTTGAAAGGCCATTTCGGTGTCTTGGGGGTTTGTGGGACTAGGGTTGGTGGGTGGAAAGAGTTTGGCTGTAGTCTTCTGCATTTCACACATTCTGTATTTTGTTCTCTCTCCCTCTCTCTCTTTCTGTCTCTCTCTCTCGCTCTGTCTTTCTCTCTCTCTGTCTCACACACACACATACAGTCACTCACACACACTCACACACACTCACACACGAGCGCACCCGGGTCCCTTTCGGTGTGTCTTCCTTCAAGATGACAGGGCGCTGGAGAAAAGGCTGCTGGAATCAGCTGGTAGGTACAGTAGTAACCAGAACCCCACCCACCCGCTGCCTTCGCTTGCTCAGGTTTCTCTGGTCCCTCCCGCCGGGGAAGAAAACCTGTAAACGCGCCTCCAAAGGAGGGGCTGGGGAGCTGGGAGCGGAGGGGGTGGCGGAAGGTGAGCCCGGGAAGGTGGCCGAGCGCCCCTGCTGCCCGGGCCCTTCCCAGAGCTCCCTCGGGGCGTCAGCCCTGGCCTGTTGGCTCCCACTGCCCCCCCCTTTTCGACGGGATCGCCTTTTTTTTTTTTTTTTTTTTTTTTTTGCCTCTGCGGCAGCGGAAATGACAGTGTGGTGCGGCCGTGGTGTCATGGTGCTGCCCCTGGACTGAGGGGCGAAAACTCTTAAGTTGGGCTCGGGAGACCCAGCCGCCGTAGCGTCGCGGCCGCCGTGCTGTCCCTGGCGCGGCGCGCGGCGGGCGGATCCCGGCTGCTGCGCGGCGGCGGTGGCGAAGGCGGGCGGCGGCCTAGAGCGGCGGCGGCCACGGCGGCGGCGGCGGCCCGGGAGCTCGCGCCGGAGCCCGAGCCAGCTCGCGCCGGAGGCAGACGAGCGCCTGGCGCCCGCGGGCGCGCGGAGGAGATGGCTGGCACACGGGAACGCTATGGGTAAAACGCGCCCCCTCGCCACGGCCCCCGGGGGCTGAGCGCCACCGCCCGCGCCGAGGTCGCCCCGGCTGCGGCCGCCTCTCAGGTGCCGCCGGGGCCCGGCGCGGGCCGAGGGCTCCGGGGCTCAGCGGGGCGGGGTGGCGGGGCCCCCGGGGCGAGAGGCGGCGGCTGTGGCAGGCACCCGGGTCATCTCTGGCTCCCCGATGCGCCGATGGGGCCCGGGCGCCCGTCGCTGCCCTCCTGGGACGGAGTTGGCTCTCCGGGGTGCGGGGCGGAGGCCTCCCGGTGCGGCCCGGCCGGGTCCCCGGCGCCGGGGCGCGAGGCTGGGAAAGGGCACCGGCGCCTTCCCACGCTCCCGCGGCCGGCCGACTCCTCGGCCCGGGCGGCGCCCCTCAGCGGGCCGTCTGTCCGCCGGGCAGTGGCTGCTGCAGCCGCCGGGATGCTGCGGACACCCGGCCGGCGGGAGGCCGGTGAAACTTAAGCCCTTTCCTGCCAGGGGAGCGATCCTCGAGGCTCGGTCTCGGTGGTTCCCTATTTCTGGCCTAGCTGTGAAAGCAGCTCAGTGGGGGAGAGGGAAACTTGCGGAGGACCCCCGGACAGACTGCGACTGAACCCGGGAGACATGGGGGTTTTCCATTCCGGACTCGTAGGAATGAAGTCAGTGACGCCGGGATAGATGGACAGAAAATTTAAGGGCATGATAACGTGCAGAAAACTTAGCACTTCGTGTGCTGCACGTGAATTCTGGCAGGCGATTCTTAGAGCAGAAAATTGCGATCCTGGGGTCGCTGAGTGCTTCGCTCTCTTCCACCCTGCCCTGTCTACCGTCACACCCACTCCTCTTCTTCCTGCACATCGACCTGCCCACTCCGATCTCCCTTCAGACCCTACCCATGCCCTACACTAGACTCCCCCCATCCATCAACCCGTGCACTTCCAGCCTTCAGCCTTGCAGTCTCTTGGTCCTCAATCACTTTGCCTTTTTGACCATTTCTGAGTGTGCGGTGGGTGGAAGTGATGGCGGTGTGTCTCCTATGGGGAGCCATGATAAAGAAATATATTGGAGACTAGGCACAGACAAGTGCTGTGTAGAGCTTGATTCCTCTGATTGGCAAGTTGGACCCTAAGGGCTGCCTTTCACCCATTCTGTTCCCCTCCCACTACTCAAATGTTCGTCTGGTAGTGTTCCGATACAAGGGAAATGCAGAGATACCCTCCCCTACTTCTGACTCTGCCCTGCTGGTTACCCTTAACCTTCACATCCTGTCTTCTGCCCATCACTGCCCTGAGGGGGAAACAGCGCTATTTTCATATATTCCTGCCCAATCAATTAACTTAATATAGATATATAATGTGAATTAGATTTTCCCTGATTGTTCTTCACAACTTGATTTATGTGGCTGAAATACAGGTCTAGGAGCCAAAAAGATCAGACAGTTCATCCCAAATCTGATGTTGCGTTGGCTTCATGGCCTTAGGGCCTTCCTATGACCTTTCTTTCATAGTTGATGTACTTGTGTAAAAGGCATAACATTGTGTGCTGGGTATTGTGAGTCTTGGCTTGGCCCTTTGAAGATGAAAGGGTTCTATAAACTCAGCATTATACTTTTCAAAGAAAGTACTTCATTTACCTTTTATAGGGATAATAGTTTGACCAGGTGTAAGCAGGAACCCTAGTTTACCGGAAATCTTAACTTGCCATTGTTATCCCTCCCCCCCCAGCCAAATCTATCACCTACTTAATTCCCAAGTCTATTTTTTTCCTGATACACATACAACTGAATGAAAACATATATAAAACTAGGCCTACAGAGTAATGGTGATTATTTTAAGTCGAGGCGTGAATCATATCTAATGTACTCCAACCTAATGATCTGAGTCAGACTCATTTGAAAACATAACCTCACCCATTTTTAGCCTATATATGGGGGCAGTTAGTTAATTTCTACTGAAAAGTGACATAAATAATTTCAGGCATAGCTGTATAAGTATGATTAGCATTTAGCAGTGGTGAGTCAACAATTTTTATTAAGTGCCTACAACGTGCATGCAGAGTCCTTTGCTGACTGGGCTGAAGTCCCAGCCTTGGCCTAGTATCTTGGCCCCCTGCTTGTTTGGGGCCTGCCTCTTCCTTGCAGCTCCAGGATTAGGATAGGGAGGGGCAGTGCCAATACCAGTAGAGAATCCAGACAAGAAAGGGTGATGGTTTCTCTCCCATTTACTTTCATGACTATTAGGCTTCTCTTCTAGCATGTTGTACCTTGTGAGGCCACCTCCAGGAAGTACTGCTGAAAGTTGGAGTGACTTGTTTGCTTCATGAACATATCATCTGAACAGTGCAAATTGATTTACATGAAATTGGTTTAGTTAATCCCTCCTGTAAGTGCAGGGCAACTTGCTCCAACTTGTAGTTCCTAAAGCACTGCCAGTGGAGTCTCATAATTGCGCCCCAAAATTGCTCTGGGTAGTGAGCCTGTCCATTCCCTCATCTCTCCTCCCATAAAATCTGCTGACACCATGACAGTTGAGAAGGAAGCTGAGGAAGGAGTATGCCTTTACCATTCAGTAAACCTTACTGGCTTGGTAAGGAAGCGAGAATATCCTCTTTGCACTTTGTCCGGCAGCATTCAAGTTGTCTCACAATGGGGACACAGAGCCCTGAGTAAAGAGGTGAAGACAGGGCCTCCCCGGTGGCGCAGCGGTTAAGCTCTGGGGTGTGAAGCTGCCCACAGCCTCTGCAGCGCCAGTTCGATCCTCGGCCACCGGCGAGGGTCCCCCATGACGCGCAGACCTCTCTTGCCGTGCCCGCTATTCCCCTCAGCAGTGTATTTCATCAGTCTACCTGTTTTGCTCCCTGCTCTGGCTCTGGTGGATTCTCTCACCCTCCCACGCTCTGACTGTACCCAGTGCTTGTGTAAATAAATAAATAAATCTTTTTTTTTTTTTTAAAAGAGGTGAAGACAGGCCTAAGGCACAGAACATGGCTTGAGTTGCTGTTCAGAGGTACCTGGTCTGCCTTGTATGTGCCTGTCATTCAGTCTTTATGGATCTTGGTAACTCTCTAGCTGATCAGTCCTGGGAATTGGCTGCTAGTGGAGGCCAGGGGGTCTTCCACTTCCTTGTAGCATAAAGTTTTTGTCCTTTCCTGCACAAAGGGGAAAATGAGGCACTGTGTTGGCTAAGCACTTCCTCATTTAAACTGTGTGTCCTGGCTTAGACCATTGCATCATCAAAATATGAAGTGTAACATTAATATTGTATATATGACAGTTGGGCAGAGTTTCACAACCGTTCACTTTTTGCATGCAATTTTGGCACCAAGGTGGTATGGCAATAATGCCCGTATCCCCAAAACTTTGTGTTTTAGCGCTAAGCAGTGTGTGCGGAGGAGACAAGAGAAGTGTTTCTCAACCAGTGTGCTGGATCATGCTCCACAGTGAGAAGATCAGATGAGTGGTGTTGAGAGAAGACATTTCAACTCCAGTTATTCTCCTGTGCACACTGCTAGACCCCTTTTTATTTTTCCTCTTTTCAGTATATATTTCTCTTTCTCTCTACTTTCAGGAATAAAGACTCTGCTAAGAGTCTTTTGTGGACACTTGCTGCCTGTGGGTCTTTCTACATTTTTTCTCTTTCCATCTGCCCCTTCTCCAGAACCTTAAATAAGCAGGTTCTGCTTATTTGAAGGGAAGCATTATGCTTCCCTTCAAAAGCATATAAGCTACTAAGACTACTACATGGTTAAAGTATGTGGTGGAGGGATTGAGTAAATGTGCTAACATCCTACCATTCCCTTCTCCGTGTGCGGTTCACCTGAATGCACACTAGAATTACTTGGGTTAGTGAAGTATCCCCAGTAAGACTTGTCCTACTTGGGTTCTCCCTGGCAGTGCTCTGACTGGCTCCCTCTCTGCCTGGCTGACTGTGGGCTTTGTGGTGGTTTCCTGCAAGTCAGACTTCTTTGCTTAATGAACAGTGTCCCAGGTCTCTGGATCTTCCCCTGCAGAGACCAAGTGATATGATAACAAACTCATTATATAATCCCAAATCCTCCTGAAACAGAAAATCCTAGCATTTACAATTTGCCCAGATGGTGGCATCACCCGTGTGCATGGTAGACAGTGCTAATGCTGGACAGGGAAGTGTGTGAATGTATACAGCTCAGAGATAGAAAAATGGTTTATGGTCCAGAATCCTCTATTGCTTTGTCTATAGCCCTTTGTTCAGTGTTGCTAGGATCCATGTGGTTCCCAGGGGAGTAGAAGCTTGATTTCAAATAGGCTTCTGTTCTCTGTCCCTTGTTTGTGACCTGAACTTGGGGTACTCTCAGCCTAACATTCAAACACATGTCCTGCATACACTTACTGCTAGTTTTCTTGTGCAGAGGTAGATATGACTGCCCATCCAGGTGTGCCACTGAACATTTCAAAATTTACACGTTTCATTGGATAACAGAGGTTGGAAAAAGCAGTTTAAAAAAGAGATTAAAAAGCTATACTGGTAGCAGTAGGTAAATTGTTTGTTCTTCATTTGTTCCCTAACCTTGTAACTGCCCGTGTAATCTGCATTAAGATAAAGGTGTTATGAATTGTATTTAGGATTCCTGTCAATTATCATGCGTTACCTTGGCAAATCCGTTTCTTGGTTACTTAGATTAATCTTTTGTGTTTGTAGCAGATTTAGGTCTTTTAGTTGTGCTATGTTGATATTCGTTTTAATGTCTGTGATGACTATATTGTATAAAATAGCCAATAGTTGGATTTAGGTGCTAATTATTGTAAAGAATATATCATTAAATCCACATACTGCAATATATTAAGTAGGCTTTAATAACCCATTAGACAGGAACTGGCTCTGGAGCTGTGAGTCTGTAGTCAACCTCCAGTCCTGAGCTCCCTGGGTGCACAGTAAAGGTTTTAGAGAAGAGAGACATTTCTTTTCTTGGGTGGACTGCAGTCTAACTGGGGAGACTTATGAACATAGGAAATACAGCAATCAGACCCATGGTTCTCAGTAAAACTTGTGGGGGAGTGTCCATTTTGTCAACCATGTGTTTGGATGAATTTCCAAACATTTGCTGCTTTCATTAAAAACTTGCTTTGTATCTATGATCTGTGAATGCAGGATGAGAATATCTATATGTATGAAGCAAGTCAATAATTTTATTTTATCTTCACCTGATCCTCACAAGAACCTGCGAGCTGGATAGGACATGCATTTTTCATTCTACGAACGGGGCTATGGTACACATAGCTAAAATATCTTACCTAGGATCACTCAGTTAATTCAATTTAGAGCCAGGACTACTACCAGCCTCGATTATGAGTATCAAATGAGATGATGGCTTTGGAACCACTTGAAAAGTATAAAATGGTACACAAATATAAGATGATTTGTTATTAATTATACTTACTGACCACCTGGCCTTTTTTTTTTCTGGGTTTCTATTGATATTTTCAGTCTTTATCCTTTTAGGGTGAGGCTTATGTGCATCAGCTGCCTTTTATGTTCCCAAGTGATCTTTTGTGACCTTCTGAGGATCCTTCCAAGTAATAGTGTTCTAGGATCTGGCTGTCTTCCTTTTTAGTTACTAAAGGTGTTCACATTATAACTGCATGGGACTCCGCCCCCTCTGGAACACTCATTATTTATCTTCCTTGAGGTACAACAGGCAAAACCAGCCACTGCACTTTAATACCTTGGTTTAGTCAAGGGAGAGAATGAATTTTATTTCCACTTCCTTTCCTGATGATGCCTATCGCTTGTCAGCCTTTCTAGTCACACTAATAAATGAGATTTGTGTTTTGAGGAGCTCCTTTTCAGTCATCCAAGGTGCTTTCCTGTGTGGTAACAGATAACAAGAGCTCTCTAATAAAACGTCAGAGCTGGAAAGCATCTTAAAGATATCATCTGGTGATTCTAGTCCAACTTGAACAACATTTTATAGTTGAGGAGACATTAGAGTAAGCCAGGATACATTCCCTCACCCCTCAATAGCAGGGAAGGCAGTTTCTAGGGTTTTAAGGAAGAGTTTATGAGACATTAATGTTAATATCCTGAATAATGTTTACTTTATGTTAGTTTGTTTTTTAAACAAATCCTACAACTCAGTTCAATCCTCATTCTACAGCCCAGAGGTCAGGCTTGGTTTCATAATCATGCTTTTTCTGTGAGGAAGGGAAACCATGGCTCCTCAGAGAGGTAATGAGGGCCCAGAACCATGCTCTGCAAGCCTGTAAGAGGAAAACTAGATGGAATATTAACTGTTGAAATAAATGGGCATTTAATTATGTACAAATAACATTTGAAATAATAGGATTCTGCCATGTGTAGATCATAGTTTCTCTCTCTGATCAGAGTTAGCTGAGTGCTGGATTTGGAGGGTGATGCTGAAATCAATTTTTCATTTTGTAAATATAGAATGTATTTTTTTTTTAAATTTCAATCACCTGCATCAAAAGTCCTCTCTTGTATTTCTACCTACTCAAACAGTCTTATTGTGCTATCTGATAGTTTATTCTCATCAGCTTCTTTTTCAGGGGTCCCAGTCTGAAGGAGGATGTGTGGTGAAGACGAGCCTTATAAAAATGATTTTATAATAGAGGAAGGGAAATGTATAAACATACTTATTTGACTACATGGCTGAAACTAAATTATACGGGAGGGAGCAAATCAGTGTATGTGGACATGGGCATTTGTTTCTTAAACCTAACAATTGTTCCACCCTCCCAGGCATTTAATCAATGCATTTGTTATGACAGACTATTGCATTTTCTGGCAAAAGTTTCATGATTACCTGTCATTAGGTCATACCCTATCAGGTTCAGATCCTGTCTTTATCCTTGACACACTCTCTAATTCTGCAGAGATTAGTGATTCATAAACTTTTTGAAGTTACAGCACTCTGCATTGTTTCATTTTTTGCTATACCACTTCCTGAAAGTATGTTGTGATTTAAGAGTCAAATATTTTTTAGGAGTCTTATATTTCTTAAACAAGAAAAAACTGGAAGCGGAGAATTTTCTGACACCCATTGATCTTTAAGGATATCTTGAAGTATTGCAAAACCTAGACCAGGGAATCACTGACCTAGAAAAATAATTGAAAGGAGTAAGCAATCCAATAGAGTTTAGAAACACAGCATAATTACACATCTGGCCTTATAGTGTAGTGGTTAACTCTTTATACTCTGGAATCAGACATGGATTTAAATATTTTTAAAAATTGATATATAATTCATATACCATAATATTTGCCATTTTAAAGTGCTCAATTCAGTGTTTTTTAATATATTCATAAAATTGCACAAACATCCCCACTACTTTTTGAACATTTTCGTCATCCTCCAAATGATTTCATATCTATTAAGTCACTGAGCATCCTTCTCAGCCCCCAGCGTCTGGCAACCACTAATCTGTTTTCTGTGCTCATGGGTTTGCTCATTCTGGTCATTTTGTATAAAAAGAATCATACAATTTATGCCCTTTTGTGACTGGCTTCTTTCACTTAGCATAATGTTTTCAAAGATCATACATATTGTAACTTTCTATCAGTACTTCATTCCTTTTTCTTGAAGGATAATATTTAATATTTGTATGAATAGAGACTGCATTTGTTTATCCATTTTTCAGTTGATGAACATCTGGAATGTTTGCACCATTTGGCTATTATGAATATTACTACCATCTGTATACATGTTTGAAGGATACATGCTTAGTGAGCATGTCTTAAATTCTTCTGGATCACATGGTAACTCTACATTTAACCTTTAGAGGAATTGCCACAGAATTTCCCAAGACCAGGGCACCATTTTACATTCCTATCAGCAATGTATGAAGATTCCCCTTTCTCTTGCTGACATTTCCTATTTTTCTACTCACAGTCATCCTAATGGGTGTGAAGTGGTATCTCAATGTGGTTATTTGTGTTTCCCTAATTGACAATTACACTGTCTTTTCACATGCTTAGTGACCACTTACATATCTTCTCTGGAGAAATGTCTATTGAAATCCTTTACCTGTTTTAAAATATTCTTTTGATATTTTTATTATTGAGTTGTAAGAGTTCTATATATTTCTAGATACTAGACCTATGTTTTGCAAATATTTCCCCCCATTTTGTGAATCATCACCTTTTCACTTTTTTGATGGTATAATTTGCAGCACAGAAATTCTAATTTTCTGTGAAGCCCCATTTATTTGTCACCCCTGCCCCCACTTTGGTTGCTTGTGTCTTTAAGTGTCATCTAAGAAACCCTTGTTATTGAGGTCATGAAGATTTACCTTTGCTTCTTCCAAGAGTTTTATAGTTTCCACTTACATTTAGGCTGTTGATCTATTTTGAGTAAATATGAGGTAGGACTCTAACGCCGTCCCTGTGAATTGGATATCAAGTTTACAAGCCCATTTATTGAACATTTTATTGAAACCCTTGACAGAAATCAGTTGACCATAAATAAATGTGAGTTTATTTTTGGATTCTCAGTTTTATTCTGGACAAGTTACCTTTAAAAAATTTTGTTGTAAAATAGTACAACTTTTTGGAGGCTTATTTTGAAAATTAAATGATATAAATGCATTAAAAGACAATATTTAGTGCCTTGTACAAAATAAATGCCCAATAAATGTTAAGGAGAAAGGTGTTTTGATATTCCAGGAGGTAGGGAAAATGGGGGATAGTTGAGATGACGCTGAAATATTAGGAGTGACCAGAATAAAGTGGCCTCATAAATGAGAGATAAGAACAGATGTTTGAAGGATCTTAAAAAACATTTAGTTCCCCCAAACTGGTTAAAGCAGTTACTGTATGATGATAAATACAACAGAATAGAAACAGTATAAAAAAAGCTACTTATCATAAGCAACAGACTGTAACCATCTTATGTTACTCTTATAGAGATGAAATCAATTAAAGTAGGTATTTTTGAGCACTGATGATGTTTGACTTAGTTTTTTGCCAAAGAGTATTTTGAGAATGTTTTATTATTTTTTTAAAGATTTATTTATTTGTTTGTTTATTTATTTATTTATACAAGCACTGGGTACAGTCAGAAGCACAGGAGGGTGAGAGAATTCACCAGAGTTGCAACAGGGTGGTCCCCAGGAAAGGGGGAGGTTCCCTGCCCCACCCAAGGGAGGGGGGAGCTGAGGGGAGTAGCGGGTGCATCATGAGGGGTCTGCGCGCCATGTGGGACCCTCGCCAGGGATCGAACTGATGCTGCAGAGGCTGTGGGCAGCTTCTCAGCCCAGTGCTCAACCGCTGCGCCACCAGGGGAGGCCCTTGAGAATGTTTTAAACACTATGGACGACTAATGAGTGCATGACTTAGACACATTTTTCAATTCTAAGAGGTCCAGAAATCCCCATTTTAAAATGTTATTTTGACCTTATCCAAGGCAATCCTGACCCATCAGTGAGGTTCTAATATGCTTAATTGAGAATAATTTTTAGGGTTCCAAGGAAATTCAAAGAGCTTTTTCTCTGTGCAGAAGAATTTATATGGCACCATATTTAGACTTAGAGGAGCTGTAGTATGCAAACTGTTTTTGTGTGGATTTCAGCACGTAAACATGTTTTTCAGCAGTGCTCCCACCAACTGGCATTTTGGCAGGAGACCTTAACTCAATTTTCCCAGGTAGCTTCCAACAGACATCGAGGAATGCACATATGCAGTTGTGGAAGAGACAGTAATAGAAATGCAGTGTGAGGTCAGGATGGGCCTAGAAGAGATACGATTCTGGAAGAGATTCAGAAGTATAGGCAATTCAGAGAAACTCTGAGGGACTCAGAGAGACAAAAATAGATCAGAGACATGATGCTTAGAAGCAGTCTTGTAAATAGCCAAGATAAACTTCAGTGAAGGTGGTGAGATGATTGAAGTAGAGGTGTAGGGCAAAGAGCATGGGCATTGGCATTAGACTGATCCCAGTGCTCTAGGTGTGTATGCTCTTGTTGATTCACTTAATAATGCTAAGCCCGTTTCCTAACAATAAGGTGGATATAGTAGCAGTATCCTCCTCACAGACTTCTGGATGGAATTTAATGAAATAATGTGTGTATAGTGCTTAACATAGTACACAGAATACATAAATACTGGATTAAGGGATCCTGATTTTTTTTTTAAAGATTTATGTATTTATGCATACAAGAGCTGGGGTACAGGCCAGAGCTGCCGGGTGTGTGTGAGAGCATTCACCAGAGACAGAGTGGGGAGCAGAACAGGCAGACTGACCAAAATACACTGCTGAGGGGAGCAGCGGGCGAGACAGGAGAGGTCTGCTGTGCCATGTGGGTTGCTCCCTGGCCTGGCTGGCCAGGGATCAAACTCAGTGCTGCAGAGTCTGCGGATTGCTTCATAGTGCGGTGCTTAACCCCTTATGCCACCAGGGAGGCCCTGATCCTCATTTAACAGTTCCGGAAAACCTAGTGTTAAGAAGCACTGTTTGATGAATAAAAACATGGCATAGCTTATGCCTTCAAGGAGCAGGGAGAGTTAGCAGGAGACACAAATATATAAATGTTCTGGAAGCCACCAGTGTTTGAGGTGATAAATATGTAAATTAGAGAACCTCTAGGTTTCTAGGCTTGGGTGGTGATATTACACTTGATCTTAGCCAAAAGGCCGAGAAGCGATTGGGTGGTGATATAACATAGGAAAAATTGGAAGAGGAGCAGGTACTTTGGTTTTGGGGAGAATAGCAAGTTCATTTATGAACATGAACTTAAGCATCTGGGGGTGCTTTAAGAGTAGGAACTCTTAAAGGCAATATTCCTACCTTAAGTGGAAGGTGGAGTCTATCATCACTAAAGTAACTTCCAATTCCAAAATTCTGTGATATATGCACATTTTATTTGCTTTACTTTTTCATCTCTTTAAGTAAATGCTGCTAGATGTTATAAGTTACAAAATAGTAGCCAACAATTTTCAGGCACTTGTAAATTGTAGAACGAGAATATCACAGTCTCACATTTTCAAAAAGTGGTCATACAAATATCTGAACTCACCAAACCAATTGAGAAGACTTTTACAAAAAAGATTCTTTGGTTTTACAACCCGATTTCCTATTGATTTCCATTAAAATTGCTAGTTAGTTCCATGCACTTAAAGTTTGATTTAGAACCAGCTTTTAGTGGCACATCTACTTTACTTATATACAGAAAGTACAAATTATACTTGATATTTAAAGTATTCTGTGAGAGGGCTATGTATAAGCCCCTGACAGATGATACAATCTGAACAAATAGCCATGGCAGAATAAAATTTTCATGCCCTGATGAGGGTCTCCAAGATAGTGAGACGATGAATAAAAGTTATTAAAAAACAAAAGATGTCTTTTTCTTTCCTATAAATGGCATTGACAATTTTAATCACTTTTAATCATTTTTCTTTATTTAAGTCTTGCTCAGAATATTTATATGTGCTGGTTTTAATTAGTGGAAGATCTGTAGCAATAAACATATGTTCAAATCAGAAATGTCCATAAGAAAAGAGAGAGTTAGAACAAGAGGGTAGTTCCTTGTCATTTGGGTAATTTCTTTTATTGTGGTGCACACTAAAATGTAGGTTTCCAGTGTAATGAAGGCTCCTCACCTTGCTAATTTATATCTAGCTCTTGATTTGCATCTTGTTCTATTTTAAGAAGTGTGAAGAGACATATGGGAGGTGAACTTTTTAGCTTGCACTACTTTACCGGTTATTTAAGATTAAGACCAAACTGAAGCGCTGTGCTCAAATATCTTCCTTATTGACCGGCACCCATTGCTGAGTAAGTTGAGAAGTTGGAATCGTTTCTCAATCTTTTCTGAAGGCGAGGGAAGAAAGTGAAAGTGAAAACTCTCATCTTCTGTCTCTAGTAACTCAGTTTACTGGAAATGGAATGAAATAGAAATTTCCGTGTGTGGTACTAGGAGGTAATTCAGGTCCACACTCTGAAAAGTTATTATCCTGTACCAAGAACCACATTTTTCTAAAACTCTTCTTTTTTATGCATGCTCTCAGAATGCCATAATTTCATGAACTAGAGAGTTAGTTTGAAATATTTCCTTGTGTTCCTTCCATTGCATGTGAAATAGGAGCAAGCCCCTCTATTTTACCTTGAAGTAAAATTGGAGAAAGGAGATTGAGAATTTTGCAGCACCGCAGGTGTATCATAGTCCAGGACAAGAGATGTCAGTGGAGAATATGTGAGAGAATGATCCATGCCAGAGTTGTGAGCTGGAATAGTAACTAACAGTCTGTAATCGGGATTCAGAAGTGGCCACTAGGTTCTATTTACTGGTGCAGGACTGTAAACGCAGACGTTCGTCAGAAACAAAGTAAGAAGGGGAAGAAAGGCTTTCTGATGAATTCCCAAATCACTTTCCTAGTGCTCCAGTCTCCCTGGGGAGTCCAGCATATAAAACCTCCATTGGTTAGTGTATAATTATGCTACATCCACTTCTCCTTTGAAAATGTTTAATGCTCTTGCTTTGTATTCCTTGTAGGTGAAAGCCCAACCTCTGTGGTTCTTAATGCCTCAGCAGGATTATTTTCACTAAAGATGGAAACACTGGAGTCTGAATTGACCTGTCCAATCTGCCTCGAGTTGTTTGAAGACCCCCTTCTGCTCCCTTGTGCTCATAGCCTCTGCTTCAGCTGCGCCCACCGCATCTTGGTCTCCAGCTGCAGCTCTGGTGAATCCATTGAACCCATTACTGCTTTCCAGTGTCCCACGTGCAGGTATGTTATCTCGCTGAACCACCGGGGCCTGGATGGCCTCAAGAGGAATGTGACCCTGCAGAACATTATTGACCGCTTCCAGAAGGCTTCAGTCAGTGGGCCCAATTCCCCAAGTGAGAGCCGCCGGGAGAGGACTTACAGGCCCAGCACCACCATGTCTAGTGAGCGAATTGCTTGCCAGTTCTGTGAGCAGGACCCGCCAAGGGATGCAGTGAAAACCTGCATCACCTGTGAGGTCTCCTACTGTGACCGTTGCCTGCGGGCCACACACCCCAACAAGAAACCTTTCACCAGCCACCGCCTGGTAGAACCAGTGCCAGACACACATCTTCGAGGGATCACCTGCCTGGACCATGAGAATGAGAAAGTGAACATGTATTGTGTATCTGATGACCAATTGATCTGTGCCTTATGCAAACTGGTGGGGCGTCACCGAGACCATCAGGTTGCATCCCTGAATGATCGATTTGAGAAACTCAAGGTAAGGGATCTGGGAACTATCCCTTACATGACTCTGTCTCTTAATATACAGTAATATAGCTAACAAGTTCCTAACAAAACAGTCACTTTTCCTACATGACAAGTGAATTAATTCCAAATTGTTCACGTGAGGAATAACCTGCAAACTGTCACTGGACCCTCCTATCTATTGCATAAACCTGCTTGCAATCGCTCATCCTTGGCCAATTCTGGGTGACTTAGCCCACCCCTGTAGTCTGTCCAGGGATACAGTACCCTGCCGCCTCAGTTAGTGACATATTTCACACTACATATCTTTGCCATGATCTTTCCACCTCTTTTAAGTATGTGAGTAGCTGTGTAGGTGTATTGCAATTAGCATATCTGCTGATTTGCATATGTATGCATATAGCAATGGCAAGGTTGGGTGTGTCTCTGTGTAGGTGTGGGTGGAGATATCTCAGTGTATTTATGTAGGTGAAAGATTTTTGTGGAGGACAGTAGGGTATGTGTTTGCACTCTCAGGACACTGAAGAAACAAAGGTTTGCTATTGGCCAGTACAAATTGCCATCAAGCCCTTAACATGAGGCTATTTCTAAGCCTGCTTAAGAAACAAAACTAAACTAACAGACAAAAAAGGAATTTCAGTTGTGCCATGATGTGAGGAGGGATAGTCAAATACCTGAACTTAAAATTTTAACTGTAAGTAATTCATATTTAATCCAGTGTCAGATTTTGTGCCAGTGTTGGATTTTGTGGGTCACAGACTGAAGCACTTGTTTGCCGTCTCTGCTTTGGATGTTCCTAGTCCTTTATTAGCGTTCAGTGACCAGAGTTTTCCAAAGTTGTTGTGCCATGTAGTCCAAGTGCTGATTTTTTTTACAACTTTTTTTTTTAAGTACCATCGTTTTACATCCTTGTTAGTGTTTTGACAGTGTAGAATTTCTCCCCTCAGGTGTAGTGACCATAGCACTTCCACTAGCAAAGCACCCACAGTCCTCCACCCTAATCCATTATTCTCTCTCACCGCCCCCCACGTACCCCCCCAACCCGCTAGATGCTGCAAATCTATGGTCAGCTTTCAAGGGTTGGTTTTAAAGTTTGTCTTTGTCTGACCCTTTGTTTGGTTTCTCCATATTCCACATGTAAGTGACACCATTCGGTATTTATCTTTCTCCTTTTAGCTTATTTCACTTAACATGATCCCTTCCAGCTCCATCTATATTGTTGCAAATGGCATGAATTTATCTTTTTTGATCTCTGAGTAGTATTCCATTATGTATATATACCACATCTTCGTGATCCACCCAAAAGCCTGTTTTTTAAAGCCCTACTACCTTATATTGATTTTAATAAATGTCAGATCCACCAATTTTTTTTCTCAGTGCCTGCCTGCTATGTGGTTTAACTTATCTTAAAAAGCTGCTCCTTAACAGGAATTCCAGAAAAATAAAATGTTTACTGAAGAATAAGATTATTACCCTCAAATAGGGCCTGGATATACAAGCCAAGCTGGAAGGATGTTTTAAAGGATGGAAGGAGGACAAGAAGGGAGTGGAAATTTCCTCTTGTCATGCTTTGGAAAATTCATGTGATTTGTTGTTAGAAATAGTAAGAGGAGTCACACTGACATTGATTTGTGCCTCTTTTGCTTATTATTTGCTTATTATTTGTATGCAAATAAATATTTTAATTTACATATAAATAAAAATTTTGCTTATTATTTAGATGTAATATTTAAAAATTATACAAAATTCAGTGGTTATCTGTTGATTTCTCTTGAGGTGATATTCTCACTCATATCAAGACTGCAGAGAGAAATAATCTGATTGTCTTCAGTTCTTAAAATCATGTATGTTAAGCCTTGGCCATGGTCTGGTTGAAGCCCTACACGCTTTATTTTTTTCCTCCCCCTCTGTTTCAGGTAATTCTCATCTATTTAAATTGATTTAAATTTTTAAATTGAAGTAAATCATACAACATCATATTACGTTCAGGTGTACAATATAATGATTCGCTATTTGTATATATTGTGAAGTGATCACAATAGGTATAGTTGTGTCCCCATATAGAATGGCAATTTTTTTTCATTTGATGAGAACTTTTATGATTTTTTTAAAAGCAGTTTTCTGTAATACAGTATTATTACCTCTTGTCACCATGCTGTACATTACATCCCCATGGTTTATTTATTTCGTAACTGGGAGTTTGTAACTTTTGACCCCCTTCTCCTGTGCTTTTGAAGCCCTGTACTTCAACAGGTTGAATGATTTGATTAAAGTCACAGAACTGGTTAGTAGGCGAGCTGGAATTGGAACTCAGCTTAGAGTAAAGTACTCAGCCGGAGTAAAGTACCCTTTCTACTATAGCCTGCTGCCACTTTCTTTTGGACTTAAGTTTTCCCCCATGAAATGTGATTTGAAACCTAACTTTATGCTCCAGCAACTGCACATTCCATGGGTCACAGATAAACGATTAAAACATCAAGGAAAAGGACATAGTGTATAAACTTACAGCTTCATAATGGCAAGAGAGGGAGGAGGGGTTGCAGGAAGAGTGGGGGATGTGAAGAGGATGGAACAATCTCTGCCAAATATTTGCAGGTGTTGGAACTATAATAAGGCATTGGCCTTGAGAAATATTCCAAACAGAAAATCTGTATCCATATGTACATTCGAGATAACAAAAGGCTGGATAGAATAAGCCTGTATCTACAGAGCACCAGCTCTTTGAAAACATCCGAAAACATGAAAACATTGGATGATTGATTAGATATTTGGCATCATGCAGCTATAGCCCTCATCCCTAGGGGTGGATGGAGCACAAAAGTATTTTACAGAAAGATACTTTAGTCTGTAACTAATCAGTAATTTTTGGAGAAAGAAAGGCCAGATTTTGAATAGTTCCCCTTTAATTTTTTAGGAAATGTGCAGAAAATTTTGATTATAAATTAAGTGGAAACTTTTTTGCTCATTTTTGGTTGGAGAGTGGAAACATATGAATCATTCCCAACCCCTGTGGTTTGTTATGTTGTCTGGAACATCTTGGACTTTGGGGAGGGGGAGGAGGTGCTGTGTGTGTGTGTGTGTGTGTGTGTGTAGGGTGTGTTAGGGGAGGTCACTTTGGTTTGATGCCAGGTGTAAAAGGATATTAGTTCTCCACATTATGCAGAGAGGAAGTCTGACTTGAATGTCACATATGCTCACTTTTTTGAGTTAATTTTAATTTAGAAAAGCATTTAGGATTATCCTCTTAATATGCTTGATATTTCCCCCAAGGAAAAAAGAGAAAGCCAGCTTTGGGGGACATAACCTTGATCATATACCCTTGGCCCATAGGAGAAAGAGAAGAATGGTAGTATATATCTTTCTAAGGGTTGACTTTCTGGTCAGTAACTGATACGGTGCTTATTTGTATTTTTCAGTTCTGGAGCTTCATTGTAGGCATTTATAATTGATTAAGATTTGTAATCTCTAATATTTTTTGTTGAGTAAATAAACAAACCATTGCAATATAGGTGAAAGGTCAGAATAACCAGAAGCTATGCAGTCTTAATATGTACTCAAAATAGTTTAGTGGACCGGGGATTCTTATTTTATTATTGTTATTATTGTCCACTCTATTTACATGTCCATCAGAAAGCTACCAATAGTACAGCTGATCTTCAATCTCAAAGAATAAATGTGTTCCTCACAGTTATTACTGTAATAAGTCCAACCAGAATAATTATTTTCTTTATTACCCCTCTTTTCACTTACTAGTTTTAGTATCTACTTTAGTTCATGATATATGCTGCATTTCCATAAATTTGTTTCGTAGTTTAGAATTTTCATTATCACATGAATTCCTCCCCTTCGAAAAGGTGAATATTACTGTATTGGTAATTGTTGGTTTTACAAAAAGAAGTCAAATTTTGGTAGCTCTCCATTGGTGACAGACCTCAACTCGATATTCTTAAGTCCTGCTCATCTTGGTTCCCATGCTTCCCATCTATCTTTTCCACCTGCCACTCTCAAATATGCTACTTCATCCACCCAGGCTAGCCTCCTAATTATCTGCTATGCTGGCCCTTAAGTTTTTTTTGTGCTCATCTCTTGGCCTGTTTAGGATATCTACCTACTATTTAGTGCTCAGTTGAAACCCCACAAATCCACTCCATCACACCCCAACTATACCATAAGTTTTTGAGTCTAGACACAATATCTTTTATGTCCCCAGTATCCCCCTTAGTGTCTACTACACAGAATGTATGCTCAAAAAATCCTAAGGAATGTTAATGTGCCACAGACTGCATTATTTTTTTTTAAATCTCTCAGTAGTTAAGTTGTAAAATTGTAAGATGTTATTGAAGTAATTCATCATCAAATAAAAATAATATTGGTGGAAAAAACATTCAGATTAATCAAACCTTCATAATGGACTTGTAGGAAGTATACCAGTGTTTGTAGCTTGCTTTGGTTCTCATCTTCTAAGATATAAATCTGTCTTGCCATTATGAATACTTTAGAAGTCTGAAAAAAAATCTGTGAACTACTGGTAATGTTAAAAACCTGTGTTAGCAAAAGTATGGCATGTCCTTAATTTTAAGTGCCTATTCATTTTGATTGCAGGAATTTTCAACTGCCTAACCCTATGGTGACATCTATATAAATCAGATGTGATTATTATAATTCTCTTTGAGAGTGATGTCTTCACATTTCCATGCCCACAGCCTGCCAAAAATATAGTTGATGAAAACCAGGGGGAATAGAGGAATTTCCTGAAAGGAATAAACAAGCACATTTCTTTTTTCTCATTACATTTCCACAAATTCATTAGTACAAATAATACATAAATGCAGTTTCATTGACATATCAGGGATCTTCTTGTTATAAAATATTACCTGGCACCAGAGTAAGCTTTTTGTTATAAGAAAGTAAAACACACACATATACACACAATCGCGCACGCGCGACACACACACACACACACACACACACACACACGGGAAGAGAGACTGAAACAGAAAGAGGGCTAAAGATTGTCAGACAAAGGGAAGGGAGATATGAGACCTGGAGAATGTTCAAAGGAAAGCCACAACGAGAGTTAAAAGGTTGGAAAATATGATATTCTAGAACCTTATCATAGTTGATTACTTGTCCTTCTTCCTACTCAGTCACTCTGTCATCCACCCACCCATTCTCACTCAGCCACCACCTTCTCTCAGTCATTTGTCTACTCACCCACTTGACACCCACTTCTGTCTGCCAAGACAGATACCTTCCCAACTTATCTACCAGGGGGCATTCGACTGTTTCTGAACCAGTATGAATATGAATATAAAAGAAACAAACAGAAAGAAATGTATTTATGAGAGATTAGGTTGAGAGAGGGCATATTTGCATGCATGAATATGTGTCACTGTATACCACTGTATGTATTTCTGCATGGGTGAGTGGCTGAGAAAGACTCTGTTGGTATCTATTAATGTGTGTCACTGTGTCTGAGGAGGAGTGTCTGTGTTAATCTTCCCTGGGCACCTCTGTAGATAAGTTGGGTAAGAGGGAGCCATAAGTATAATGTATGTTTTCTGCCCTAGGGAGGATTAGGGCCTCGGTAAAACCTACCCTGAGACTAGGAATCACCCTAATAAAGGAGCTAGATCATATATTGTCATGGTAAGAATAATCTTCAGTGGAAGTTGGAGTTGGTTACCATAAGTGAGGGAATTGAAAAAGTTCTTTCACAGTCACTCACTTAAGTACTAAACCACAGTAGCTAAATATAAGGAAAAAAAAAAACATTTGAATCCATATTTGCACTCTCTAAGGTGTGGTGGTGATGATAGTGGAAATGTGTGTGTAAGGCTGGGGGCAATATCTTTGATAGGATTTCTCAGCTACACCAGCGTTAAGCTCACAATTTTAAAATGATTCTTGCTTATAGGTCTGGCCTCTCTGGTATCTTAGTTGTCCAAGATAACGTCTCCATTGCCATAAGATGAATAAATTTGTACATGTTTTGTGGTGGGCGGGTGGTAAAAATGCACTTTTTTAATTCCATCTCTACTCAGACTGTGTGCTGCAACTCATTTGAACCTCTGTTTTTTTTCTTCCAACAATTATATTGATTCTTTGACTCTGTTCGCATTTAATATTAACAGGACCTGTGTTGGAGGATGTTTTCTGTTGTTTCTTAGGTTTGAAAGCAAGTTTAGTAAGTGGATACCCCTATTATCTGTGCTCTCATCTTTCTGTTTTTCTGTTATTTCTTTTGTCCCAAGTATTTTTCTCATCAACATCAGAAAGGAACTAATAATAGTCATCAGTCTGAGAAAGTTTACAAAATGTTGACTCAGAGATTGTTCTTGGGTGGATGGAAATCCTGTCTATTATTATTGGGCAAAAGAACATATTACAGAAATATAATATAGGTGAGGAAAGATTAAGGAAACAAGAGTTTTTTTTTCTATTTATTTATTTTTATTTTTATATTAATTATTTTATTTTATTTTTGTATATCATTGTTCATTTTTAAACAATATTTGCTTCCCCCACCCCCCTCAGGTATAGTCCCCATAGAGTTTCCTTCCCCAATGCACCTGTGCACCATCACCTCAGTCCCCTGTGCTCCTCCCTCTCTCCCTCTGATCCCTCTCCCGCCTCCTCCCCTGCAGGATGTCTCTGGTTTATAATTGCTCATTTTTGCTTTGTTGTGTTTTGTACTGTTATTATTTTTTTACACTGATGTCTTATTTGGTTCCCCTATATTCCTGCTATAAGTGAAACCATCCGATATTTTTCTTTTTCTTTCTGGCTTATTTCACTGAGCATAATTCCTGCTAGCTCCATCCACATTGCTTTGAATGGCATGAGTTTATCTTTTTTGATTGCTGAATAATATTCCATTGTGTATATGTACCACATCTTCTCGATCCAGTCATCTATTTTTGGGCATTTGGGTTGTTTCCAGGTTTTACCTATTGTAAATAGTGCTGCAATAAACATAAAGGTACAGGTGGTCTTTTGGATCAATGTTTTTGTGTCCTTTGGGTACATCCCTAGGAGTGTAATTGCTGGGTCATATGGTAGCTCCATTTTTAGTAGACTGAGGAACCTCCAGACAGCTTTCCATGAAACAAGAATTGTTGAACCTAAAGAAGTAGAGTTTATTATTTTTTTATTTTTAAAATTGTTTTATTTGCATTAAGATAAATTTAAACCAACAATACCATATTTATTTTTTCATCATCTATTTGTCTATTTTTTTCTTCTCATTCAGAAACTTTCATGGTCACATGCTATTGACTAAAGCTGGTTTTTACTCCAAAGTTTGAAAGAGAATCAGAAAAATACTTAGTATATTCAATTCTTTTTTTTTAAATAATAAATTTTATTTTTTTGGGCCTCCCCGGTGGCGCAGCGGTTGAGCGCTGGGTTGCGAAGCTGCCCGCGGCCTCTGCGGCGCCGGTTCGATCCCCGGCTGCTCCCCGGCCATCGGAGGAGGGTCCCACATGGCGCGCAGACCTCTCCTGCCGCCCGCTGCTCCCCTCAGCAGTGTGCTTCGGTCCTTCTGCCTGCTCTGCTCCCCGCTCTGGCTCTGGTGAATTCTCTCACCCTCCCGCGCTTCTGACTGTACCCAGTGCATGTATAAACAAAACAAACAAACAAACCAGCAAACAAATAAATAAAGCATGCCTCTATAAAAAAAAAAAAAAAAAAAAAAAATGGATAATGTCAAAATGTTTAAAAAAAAAAAAAAAAAAAAAAAAAATAAATTTTATTTTTATATTCCCCCATACAATTGCAAACGCCCCATTCTGACCCCAATCCTTCCCCTCCCGCCCCCCACCCCCCAAAAAGTGTCTCTGGTTCATAGTTTTTTGTTGATTTTGATTTTCACTTTCTTATATTCATTTTCCTGGTCCCTTATTTAAGTTTTCTAGATTCCTGCTATGAGTGAGACCATCCGGTATTTTTCTTTTTCTTTTTGGCTTATTTCGCTGAGCATGATCCCTTCCAGCGCCATCCATGTTGCTGCAAATTGCATGTGTTTATCTTTTTTGAATGCTGAGTAATATTCCATGGTATATATGTACCACATCTTCTTGATCCAGTCATCTATTTTTGGGCATTTGGGTTGTTTCCAAAGCTTAGCTATTGTAAACAGTGCTGCTATAAACATAGGGGTGCAGGTGCTCTTTGGAATTGATGTTTCTGTGTCCTTTGGGTAAATACCTAGGAGTGGAATTGCTGGATCCTATGGCAGCTCTATGTTTAGTAGGTCCAGAAATCTCCACACAGCTCTCCATAGTGGTTGGACCAGTTTGCACTCCCACCAACAGTGCAGAAGAGTTCCTTTTTCTCCACACCCTCGCAAACATTTGTTGTTGCTAGTTTTTTTAATATGTGCCATTCTCACTGGTGTGAAATGGTATCTCATGGTAGTTTTGATTTGCATTTCCCTGATGACAAGTGATGTTGAACATTTTTTCATATGTCTGTTGGCCATTTGCATTTCCTCTTCAGAGAAGTTTCTTTTTAGCTCTTCTGCCCATTTTTTGATTGGATTATTTTCTTTGTTGTTGCTGAGTCTCATCAGCTCTTTGCAGATTTTTGTGATCAGTCCTTTATCATTAGTGTTGGGTGCAAAAATGTTCTCCCAGTTGGTGGGGTTTCTCTTTGTTTTTGTTATTGTCTCTTTTGCTGTGCAGAAGCTCTTAGAAGTAGAGTTTAAAGGGGAAAATGTGACATACAGGTTCATGAAGGGTTGATATGATGAGGTAGTGTCTTGTCTTTTATCTTTGAATTGGAATGGACGATAACTTAAACTGTAGGGACTTAGGCCAGGCATTCATTCATTCATTTAATGAAAAATTAACAAACACTCATTTTGTTTTTTGAACTCTTTAGATGTTCATATCATTGTGGAAGGAACTGGGGACATAGGAAGTAAGGCACAGTCTCTGTCCTGGGGTGCTTTGGGGAGATAGCAAGTAAATTGAAAATTCCAGTTCCATATGGTCAGTGCCCTCCCTGATAGGTTTACACAGTATGCTGTAAAGCACAGAGGAAGAGTCATGGTAAGGAAGCCGTTGAGCACTAAAGCAGGGAATTATGATGAATTTGTTGGATAAAAGTGTCAAACTGGGGAGAGACTGAAGAAAGAATTGACAGGACTTAGTGAGTTATTGTAGTGGTTATAGACATGGAGAGAAAAAATGGAATGATTTTTCAGTAAGCAGTGTTTTGAAGCATGGTGGTGTAAGGACAGAGATGGGGGAATTAGGTAGGGACTAGCAGTTTTGATAGGATAATTTGACTTGAGGTTTGAGTTTTGATGTGATTGTGGGTCACGGCTTTTATTCCTTCATCAGAGATTTACAGAACACCTGTGAAGTTCCAAGCACCAGGAGACATGTTGGGGTTACAGTGATAAGGACATTGCAGTCCCAGCCCTGGTGGAGCTCTCAGCCTAGTGGGGAAACAGATAATTAAGGACATAGTTACAAGACATTATGGTGAGTGTGATGAGAAGAGAAGCACGGGGGTTGTGAGAGAGCATAAGAGGGATATCAAGAGAGACTTTGAGAAGTTTTTTTGGGACCCTTCCCCCACAGTTTGGGGACAGGGCTAGAGTAATGGACAGGGACTGTTCTAGTCAAGAAAAAAATACATTGTTCAAATATCTAGAGGAGAGAAAGCATGGCGGTATTCTGAGAACTGAAAGGGCAAGTGTTCTAGAAGTTGAAATTCAGGCCTTTGTGGTGACTGAAAGACTAAGGCCAGAGACTGAGTTTTTTTAACAGTAGAGCCATGCACTACTTGAGTGAGCTGAATGAGGGCCCAGGATTGAGCCTCCCTGCACCACAATCATAGTCAAGAAGGTAAATACGAAGAATGAGGGCCTCCCCTATTGGCACAGGTGGTTGAGCGCCGCACTGTAAGTTGTCTGCAGCCTCTGCAGCGCCTGTTTGATCCTGACTGACCAGGGAGGGTCCCACATGGTGTGACAGACCTCTCCTGTCGTGCCCGCTGCTCCCCTCAACAGTGTATTTCAGTCTGCCTGTTCTGCTCCCCGCTCTGTCTCTGGTGAATCCTCGCACCCTCCCACCATCTGGCCTGTACTCCGGTTCTTGTATAAAATAAATAAATAAATCTTTAAAAAAAAAAAAAAAGAATGAGCAGGCGAAGGAGAAAGAGGGAAATGTCTGGTCTATGTGAGATGGGAACTAAAAAGGAATCATGCAAGTAGAATAGAATATCAAGGCTTCCAGGGAAGTAGAGTTGGCTGTCGCTCACTATTCTGAGTGTTATCAATATAAACACTGGATGCGGCCTTTTGTACAGGATTTCTTTTAGAAGATCCAAATAATAGTTTACATATTTAAACTAGAGCTCTAACCATGATATGCTTCTAAAGAGAAGGGGAAGAAAAGAATACAGGATGGTTCGTGTAGCGTTTCATATAAGAAGACTGGGGGAGGTGTGGGTCTTTTGTTGGATGACAGTAGAATCTTTTTTTTTTTTTTAAGATTTACTTATTTATACAAGAGCTAGGGTACAGGCCAGTGGTGTGGGAAGGTGAGAGAATCCACAAGAGCGGGGAGCAGAACAGGCAGACGGACCAAAGACACTGCTGAGGGGAGCAGCAGGCGAGACAGGAGAGGTCTGCGGCACCATGTGGGTAGCTCCCTGGCCAGCCGGAATTGAACTGGCGCTGCAGAGGCTGCGGACAGCCTCACAGGGCGGCATTCAACCCGCTGCGCCACCGGGGAGGCCCCAGAACCTTCTGGAAAGGAGAGAATGGTGACCTGTTTCACATGACTTGAGGAACGGTCTGGTCATTCACTAACAAAGTTCAAGTCGAGTAGACTGTGTACATCCAGTATATCACCTGCGTCTCATTCTGGGACATAGCCCATGTCTATACAACAGCAAACAAATGTTTGGGGAAGGAATAAACTCTGGCATAAGGGTGTGGGCTTCAGTTCGTGAACCAGATGGTGTGTTCTGCTGTTGAAAGGCCATATGTATTTGATACATAAAGTGACAGACTGAAGCAAAAGCAAAGTAAGTATTTTAAGACAAGCAGTTAAAAAAAGAAGGCAGAATGTGACCCCGAAAGTGTGCTAGGGTTTGACTGCTGGCTTTTTGGAAGAGCTGGGAACATTGCTGAGTAGACAGGGATGTCAAAAACGAGCATGTCAAAGGAGAGTAATTTTTTAAAAATCTGACATAGTTGTCTTCTGGAAATTGAGAAGGCTTGGGATTGCAGTGGGTTGACCTTTTCCCCCTTCACTTCTCTCCCGCATGATTCCAGGTTCAATTCCCACATCCAAACAGTTGGGATCTAGTCTAGGGTTAGGTCATGTTCCCCTTGTACCTTACAGAAAGCGAGAGAATACAGGCTTTTGATGGCAATATTACATTTCAGTAGAACGAACAGAAAGATGCCATCCTTTTTAGGCTCAGGACTTGCTGTGTCAGATAAGTATAAGTGTGTTCATATATGAGTGAATATATGTGCCTTCATGGAGCATGGCAAACGGGAATCAAGGTCAAGTGAGTGCCTTAAGGGGACTCTTTCTCCATTTAATGAAGAGCTGGTTGAGTGTAGCACTAGGTTCCTTGGGGGAGCCAGTGAGAAAGTTACCTGAAATAACTTGAGTCTAGAGAAGTGGAGAAAAAGCCAGCAATTATTTGAGACAGTTAAAGAAAGCATTTCTTTTTTATGGGATACTGTCTGGAAGAAGAATAGCCTATGCTTGGCTTTCTCAGAAATAGCAGAACATTTTCCTCCCTGGGAAGGGTATAACAGAACACAAAGAGGCTGCATCTACATGACACAAATGAACTGGAACTTGGGTAAAAAATGGAATCACTGTAGACTGCCAGTGTAGCTAACTAAAGCCTTTTAAAATCTCAGTTATGCAAATCAGCCAAATCTTCCCTCTCTTTGTGTTGTTTAGACACATGTCCAATTTTATGAGAGCGATAATGATGTAGTCATCCGAAGATGAAGAGGGTCTCGCAGTTTCATAGCTCAGATGACTCTCTAGGCCTCACACAGGGCAGGCAGGGAGGGACCCAGAGGTAACCTCCTGCAGCAGGAAATGGGAGCTTCATCCTGCTCCCCCTGCCAACCTCCTGTCCTCATTTCCTCCCAGCAGATATCTCCATTCCAATCTCCCTGCCACTCTGGCTCTCTCACTGCCACGGTTCAACTGTTCTGAGAAAGCTACACTCACCAGGCTTGGGCGCAGGGAGTCTGGCCCAGTCATTAACCGGACTGCACAAGAAAAGAACAAAACAAACCAATTTTTCAAAACCCGACAACGACAGAGCTACAGAGAGACATGTTTAGTTTTACATTAGAAGATTTTATACACAACACACACACACACACACACACACACTCACCCTCTTTGTTTATTCAGCCAGAGTATATATAGACAACATAATTACTTGGCCAAATCAATGAAATCATTCAAACCTGGAGTGGCCCAGAATTTCTACTTCGAAATGATTTCTCAGCGGTGGTAGGCATGATAAGGCAGGGTGAAGAAACAGATTGTGTAATTGCTTCATTTCTCTGATTCCTTTTGCATATGTTACTATTGAGAATCAATTCCAATTTGAGGGGAGGCTTTAATTCCTTGTAAATGAATAGGAAGTGAGTAAGTAAATGTTCAGTGTTTTCCTCAAATTATGTCTCGTAATGTAAGAAAAACAGTGGCAAAAAGCCATCAACAGATGGTGTTTTCATTAGCCAAAGATTTATTTTTCAAAGCATTTTCATATTAATGAAGTAAGGTTGAAATTAGAGTCATCCTGTCAGTTCTAGTTCTGTGTTGATAAAATGTGCTGACATTTTGCAAATTGCTAGGGGGCTTGAGCTAAATAACCACTTGCCATATCTTTTTGATGGTAACCCACACAGTCTATGGTGTAACCAGACTCCAGATTTTGTGTTCAGCCTTAATTTTTTTTGTGTGCCTTTACAGAAGCTGTGAGTCTCAGTTCTGGGCCATAAATGAGGAGCACACAGCAGGAATCTTAGTCCTGCTCTGCACCGTGAATTATTTATAAGAAACCGTCAGTTTCATGACAAGTGTGGCAACAGGTTGCATGTACTTGTTAGAAAACATTCTCTCCATGGAATCCCATGTTTGAATGAAAACACATTAGTCTGAAACACGTATATCTAATATTGTGTTTGCTTGTGTTCCTCAATCTACATTATGTTTACCTAATGTCAATGCAGTCATTTGTGATACCTGGGATTTTTATTCATGTAGGAATTTGGACCACTCTGCCAGAGGAAATCTCAAGCTGATTGGGTCTATTGCCAATATTCACTCTCTAACTTAAGCTGGATGCTTCCAACCAATGAAAACTTTATCATACTCATTTCACAGTCAAATATTTGAAGAGGAGCCTAGGCTTGTAGCTCTCAACTTTGTCCCTACTGATGTTCTCCTTAACCCTGTACAGTTTGGCATCTGCTTCCAGAACTCTGCTGAAGTAAACTCCTTTCTCAAAGAGCACCAGTGACTTCTGATTACCAAATCCAACCGCCTTTTCAGTCCTCATTTTTCTTGCACACTCTGCATATTTGACAGTGACAAATCTTTCCTTGAAACATATTTCTCTTGATTGCTTCTTAGCTTGGCCTCAGACCTGCATTACAAACTGCCTTGAATATTGTAGCCTCCTCCTAGGCAAAGTCAGTGCCCCAGGGTTCTCTTGTTTCAGTTTGCCCCACATAATGCTGGTAGGTTAATCTCCTAAGTGCAGCCCTGATTGTGTCATTACCCTTGTTCAAGAGTCTTTGGTAAGTTCCCACTGCTTAAAAAAATAAGTTACAAACTCCTCACCTGGGCATTCAAGATATAACAGGGCTTCAATCTCCATTTTCAGCCTGGCACCCCAGTACCAACACTTGCTCTCTTGCACCCTCTGTTCTAACCAAACACAGCTTCTGTTTCCTGAACTCGTCCTATATATTATTCCCCTATATTCCTTCTGCCTGAAACATCCTGCCCCTCTATTAAAATCCTACATATCCTTGCAGACCCACGGTAATTTCACCTCCTCTCTTATCTTTGAGGTCACTGCGCTCTGAACAGTATAGATGATCAATACCTTTTGTTGTATTCAATCTCTGAACTGCCATATCTTCTTTCCACCCTGACATACACTTAGCTTAGATATCATGGCCAAATAAATAAATGATTGCTGCCCATCCTTTTTCCATCTTTCCTGTGTGGTTGCTAAGGAGAAGTTGACAGGTTTGAGATGTTCCCTAGAGTTAAAGAATTCCAGTGGAGACACTGCACAAGCCAAAAAAGAAAGCAAAAAGTAAAGACATGAAAGAGAAAAAAGTGGTGAAAAATCATTTCCATGGGGATAAAGCCAATAAACCAAGAGATCTGGTTAGAAGGGAAGCAAAGAGGGTCTCCCCTGGTGGCACAGCTGTTCATTCCCCGGCCGCTGGCGAGGGTCCCACAAAAAAAAAAAAAAAAAAAAAAGGGAAGCAAAGATTAAGCTGGTTCTCCAACCCAGTCTGACTGAGAACAAATGAAATCAGGCTACCTGTCCTAGAAATACATATATCCATGAGCATTCATGCTTTGGGATAGACTCATGGACAATGCCAAGGATACTAAGGGGCCACAGCTATTTAGTGGAAGAGAAAGGGGCCAAGGACTCTCTTCCCACATCGTCCTCCCAACTCCTCATGCCCTCTCTTTCCTCCCAGCCAAAAATTACGAACTTTGAACACTTAAAAACTTTGGAAGCTTTGGAGACAACATTGAAACAGTGAACATGACCAAGGGAAGGAATGCTAGCAGAATAAGGGCCAGGAAGTTGGGGTATTAGATTGGAGTAGACTTTTGAGGGTGTTGGCATGGTGAGTGAGCAAGGAGGAGATTCAGGAAGACTTGAATGAGAAGCAACTGAAAATATGCTAAGAGTTCTGACTGCTGTTGTAACCACAGTGTATTGAACAGATTTGCAAAGTACTTGTAATGTGTACCAAGAACAATCTATGTACTAGAAAGCAATGGATGTCTTCTGTTGATACAGCCAGACTTTGTGTTTGGCATCTCTGTGGGATATTCTTTAGTGCCAAAGAGGAGAAACTATAAGGTACAATGTTAGATTTTGATGAATCCCACACTTAAAAATTCATCTTTTTTTTTTCTCAAGGAACTTACTGATAAATATAAAATGCTATCAACAAAAAGACCAAAGAATCATGGAATGCTGGGGCAAAGCTGTGACTAAAGCCTAGAGGTTCCAGTCTTGCCTTTGCTACATACTAATTATAGGACCGTGCAGAACTGTGTC
Organism: Talpa europaea; assembly: GCF_964194135.1. NCBI lineage: Eukaryota > Metazoa > Chordata > Mammalia > Eulipotyphla > Talpidae > Talpa > Talpa europaea. The sequence continues at coordinate 66,898,499 of NC_140081.1, forward strand.
CCCATTCTGAAACTTGGGCCTCTTATCTGTAAAATGCTGCCATCTCCTACATCATGGTTCATTATGATTATTAAATGATATATGTGAAATTGACTATTTTTGTGTCTGGAAAGTAGTGGCTGATCAAAGAGAGAATAGTATCTCTTCTCCCCATGTCACAGGATTACTATGAGAGCAAAATAAAGTATGGAAATTTGGGTATAGACTTCATCTTTTATGAAAAAAATGAAAAGTGAAAATAGTGTTCAGTGTTGGACTTCGAGCAACAATTCTAGAGGCAGCATGCACCCTGTGCAGGGAGTAGCACTGCCAAACTCAGGAAGTAGTTTATACAGGTTGTGCAGTGGTCATATCATTCCTGCTTTTACTACATGTCTGTATTATTTTAGCTTTTATGGTGTTATTTAGTATGATTCCGTAGATTATTTTGGGGTAATTGTTAATGGTAATTGCATCTTCACTTTACAACTTTTTGACTTGTGAATGTTCTCCTTTCAGATAGTAGGGAAAACTGGACTTTAAAAGTTAAAAATATTATAGAAAACATAACCTTGCTTTAATGTCATTGAAGTCCTATATCCACAAAGTCATGACTATCATCTTTTCCTCAACAGTGATAGTCCCGAGTGTTAGCATTACTAATTAGCCCTAGATTAGTGCTTAACGCATAGCAAGTACTCAGTGAGTGTTTGAAATATTTGTCAACTGACTGATCTCCACGTAGTCTTGCTGCTCAAGTTCATTGAACATTTCTTCTTTTTCCCCTTTCTTTCCGGTTTCCTTCTGGCTTCACACTCTCTGCCATGGCAGCAAACTTTGGAAATGAACCTCACCAACCTGGTTAAGCGCAACAGTGAACTAGAAAACCAGATGGCCAAACTAATACAGATCTGCCAGCAGGTTGAGGTAAGTAACAGAAACACTTTTGACTTTTCAGAGGACTTGGATTGGGTGATCCTTTGGAAGTATTTGGTTTTTGTCAGAGTGTAGCTCAGCCATTTGGAATGAAACACTGAATGGAAGTTTCACTTCTTTAGGAAGCTTGTTCAAGGAAAAGTGGCAGATAACAATTTTTTAAGTAAACAGGTGGTAGTGATGGCTTGGGGTCGGGGCGGGGAGACAACAGTCCAAGGGACAATCACGTCTCCTTTCTATATACAGCAGGCATGAAGTGTGTTTCTTTCTTCATCAAACTGGGCATTATAGTTCCTTAAAGAGGTTGTTGGGATGTCATCAGGAAGTTGGATTTCTGGGTCCTTGGGTAGGGTAAATTTCATTCAATGCTATGTTATTTCTGTAAAAATAGTATCAGAACTGCTACTCCTCTTCCTAACTTCTTCCTTTGTCCCCATGTAACTTACCTGGTCTTCATTCATCACCTTTCTAATTATTCTTGCCATTAGCAAATGTAATCTATTTCAAAGTGGTCTGTAAATTTTAAAGCTATACAAGTAAAAGGTTTTCTACAGTTTTTACCTAGAATCTCAGAGCAGTGTTACAAATGGAGTTGACCTCTTCTTCTTCTTACATAGACGTAATAAGAGAAAGATGTTATTTCTCTTTCACAAGAGCATGAAACTGTAACCATAGTGTTGTGTTGATTTTTGTTGAAATGGCAGTGGTAGGGCTTAAAGTGTGAACAGGGTCAAGGAAAATATGACAGGATTCCTCATTGGAATGGTGAGCTAAAAATGTTGCTAATTCTACGTACAACCCAAGAGTCTAGTTCTAATCTTACTTGTATGACAGATAAATGTATTATCTCTTTCTAAAAAACTTTTAAGCAATAAAATAGTTTTATTAAGATCTCACCTTTCAATCACACCTGGGTATTCCTATTTAAGAGAGTTAGAAGACTCTGTAAGACCAAGAATCTCTTATATGAGTAGACACTCGTGATTGTTTGAATTTCTTAGGGTATTAGGTTTCTACAGTATTTGCATCATGAGAATACCTTTAGCAACCTAATCGCTGCTGGACACTCCATTTGTGAAGAGAGTGGTGCTGTATGTAAGGCACGTAGGATGTTGGTTATACTCAGGTGTGGGATTGTGAAATGGGGTGGGGAAAATAGGAAAAAGCACAGGGAATGGAAAGGAAAAAAACACTGGAATGTTGGAACATAGTTGAAAAACTGGGTTCTAGATTTGACTCTACTATTAACTGGTAGTATGAACTTAAGACATTTAGCCTCCCGGTTTCAACATCCTTATAAAATGAGTTGAGCTGACTGCCTGACCTTCAGTGTCTCTTTAGATTTCATAGGTCACAATTCTGTGAATGGTTGTCACTTTCTTTGTTCCCATCATTTTCCTGTCTCATACTTTACAACAGAGGAGAAACAAAACAGAAGGCAGTTTAGAGTGGATTTCACTTAGTCAGAATCCCTCTGTGTCTTAATCTATCAAAGCTTCTGATTATGTCTTTAGATTACATTATAAGAAATGAACACTAGTGAAGAGACAAGGGAGTATTATAAGCATAGGACAAGATAAGGAATCTCTTGGGTTAGAATTTGCATGATTGAGGGCGGAGTAACAACTAATAGTGAATAAAACGATGGTTAGAAATTGTAATCATAAGCTTCCTCATTCTCATTAAAAAGACTATTAAGTGTAGAGCAAGTTGTAGTATATCTAGCAAAGTAAGGAGTTTATTTTCATTGCTTATTCACTTTAGGAACTCTCTTAATATCATCTCGCCTCTGGGAAGTTTGTCACATTGGCCAGCCTCACTCAAGTAGCTCTGTTTCTACATTTCCCAACCCATTGCACCAGTCAAATCTTTATATTCTGGACCCTACTTTTTTCAAGTGGCAAGGTACTCGTTTCATAAAACGATGTGTCATTGTGTTAATAGAGGAAGACTCATTCTGGCCCTCTAGGTAACAGGCGATATTTAAACAGTACCTTTCTGAAGCTAGTATTCCTGCCTGAGCCTTAAGGAGATGACACGAGGGCTACCAAATAAAAAACCCAAAGTAGGAGGGATGAGCCAGCTCTATGATGAACCAGCAAAGGCGGTGTTTAAGAAGCTCCCTTAGGGATGCTTATTAAATTCTATTTTGTAGGCCACTGTCTGCTCTGGCTACCCAAAAGCTCACCATTAATATTTATGTATGACATAATATTTATGTATGTATGACATTTAACATTTACAATGAAAATAGCATATGCATGGTATCTAGTCTGTGAGGGCTTGCATGCTACTCAAATCGACCCATGTGGAATTACGTAGAATTAGAATGTTAACTGAGAATTGCCGAAGAATTGTGAGACACTGCATTACATGTCAAGGGTGAGAGTGTATTTTGGGAGTTAGCTGCATAGTCTATTCAGTTTAAGATTCTGTCTCTGATAGGGACTCTACAGGATGATTTATGGAGGACCATGACTGTTCTCTATGACATCATCTCTTCTGAAAGGTAGAGATGTGCCCTTAACTTCCCATAATAATAGGGTGAACCCAGGGTACTTATTATACACATTCAACACAGAACCTATATGTTCAAAAGCCTCCAGGACAAGCCCCAGGATTAGAAATGCAGTTAAAGAAGGGACTTGAGACTTCATAAGTGCTTGTAAATACTTTATAAAATGACATAAATGGTAAGATACTGTCAGTCATGAGAGTCAGACACTGAAGGTTAATTTGGGCTTTTTCTCATTTTATCTAATCCAGATAGGTCTATAGGATGACTATATTCACAGTTTAAACCAGGCCTTTCATGACGGGCGGGGGTGGAGGATACCAGCTAAGGCACTTCTGAGAACACTGGAATAGGCTATTTTCCTGCCAAACCTGTTCCCCTTCCTTATTGTCTGCAAATGTTTTTGTCACAGACTGACTTCATGAAAGGGGCCATAAATACTGCCTCCCTCTTCTAGTTCTTTCTCCCTATTCTCTATCCTCCTTAGAATGTATAAACAAAGCTGCAGTCTTCCTATTATTATAGAAAGAGAGATTAGGATCACCACAGATTTGTTAGCTGAATTCTGTGGTAATGCAGCATATTATAGTTGCTGTCCTGCTTTCAGAATTCAGTGGATAGGGAGTTGGAAAATGCTTCTGGTCAGGGCTGGAAAGCATGGGAGGGAAGTAGAGGCAGACCCAAGACTCCTTTAATCTGGTTAAGATAGGGCACGCTTTGACCTTCTACTCTGGGCACTTGATCTCTATATATAGTTCTTTGTTCTGTCTCATCAGGCACCCTTTGTTCACATTACCAGAGGAAATCTCTGTTTAATGCATAGCCAAGGGAAAATGTATACCAATAGATGGATATTTCCTCTTGGCTTCCAAGACTGCATAGTTTTGTGAATAATAAGCACTCCTGAAAAATATTGAAGGGAAGAAAAATAGTTAAATACTTAGTCATTAATTGGTCAATAACATTTCCTGAGCAAGCATTGTGTACTCAGTGTGGTAGGTAATTTGGTGGCTACAAAAGAAGTATAGCTGTGTTTATTTCTCTATAAACGTGGTTGATGGTCTTCAGGAACTTTTTAGTCTATCTGGGGAAAACACAGTATACAGGAATGTTTATAAAAGACCATGCAGTACAGGTAGTGGAAATGAATGTAGTGTGGTCCTTTCATTTTTAATTGTTTGATCTTGTATTAACTTTTAGAGCACTGCGTCTATTAAAACACATTTTGGACATTTTATGTACTATCTTCTTTCTCTCCCCTCTAGAGCTGTGGCAGTACAGTAGGTTAATCTGTTTCCGAAGCTCAAGGGGCAAATTAATTTCTTTCCAACTCTTCTCAAACCTTTTAAGGAGCTGGGTGGTGGTGTTCTATAACATTAAAAGAAAGAAGAAAGGAGGTGAGTTGGAAGAGGGGAGGAGTCTTCCCTTCCATTGAGGAATTCCAGCTTTGTGTCTTACCACCGGGTCTAAGCTTTTGATAACTTTCAGAAGTCTTTCTTTTAGAATTAGAGCTGTAGGTGGCTTGGTATTCTCCCTATTCTGCTCCTATTGCTCACTGAAAAGGTATTTGGTTTAGGAAAGGTAAGAATCAATGTCTGACTGTGTCTCCAAGTGTAAAAATAGGCGTCTTAAAATAATTTATTTATATATATTTTGCATCATTGTTCATTTTTTTACAATGTTTGCTTTCTTTTCTCAGGTATAGTCCCCATAGATTTTCCACCACCAATTCACCCATGCACCATCACCATAGTCCCTTGTGCTCTTCCCACTCTCTTTTGATCCCTCTCCCTCCCACTCCCCTGTTTATTTTTGTTTTGTTGTGCTGTGTTTTTTTATTGTTATTATTTTTTCCCTGATCCCTTATTTGGTTCTCTATAATCCTCCTATGAAACCATCTTATATTTTTCTTTTTCCTTCTGATTATTTCACTGAGCGTAATCCCTTCTAGCTCCATCCATGTTACTGCAAATGGCATTAATTTATCTTTTTTGATTGCTGAATAGTATTCCACTGTGTATATATACCACAGGTTCTTGATCCAGTCATCTAAAAAAATAGATGTTTTTAAGACCTGAAACCATAAAATACATAGAAGGAAATATAGGCGAAACACTACATGACATGCACATCAAAGACATCTTTACAGACACATCACCCAAAGCAGTGATAGTGAAGGCAATGATAAACAGCTGGGACTACATCAAATTAAAGAGCTTCTGCACAGCAAAAGAGACAATAACAAAAACAAAGAGAAACCCCACCGACTGGGAGAACATTTTTGCACACAACACTAATGATAAAGGTTGATCACAAAAATCTACAAAGAGCTGATGAGACTCAACAAAAACAAAGAAAATAATCCAGTCAAAAAATGGGCAGAAGAACTAAAAAGAAACTTCTCTGAAGAGGAAATGCAAATGGCCAACAGGCATATGAAAAAATGTTCAACATCACTTGTAATCAGGGAAATGCAAATCAGAACTACAATAAGATACCATCTTACACCAGTGAGAATGGCACATATTAAAAAAATTGCAACAGCAAATGTTGGCGAGGTTGTGGAGAAAAAGGAACTCTCCTGCACTGTTGGTGGGAGTGCAAACTGGTCCAACCACTATGGAGAGCTGTGTGGAGATTTCTGGACCTACTAAACATAGAGCTTCCATATGATTTAGCAATTCCACTCCTAGGTATTTGTGCAAAGGACACAGAAACATCAATTCCAAAGAGCACCTGCACCCCTATGTTTATAGCAGCACTATTTACAATAGCTAAGCTTTGGAAACAACCCAAATGCCCCAAAATAGATGACTGGATCAAGAAGATGTGGTACATATACACCATGGAATATTACTCAGCATTCAAAAAAGATAAACACATGCAATTTGCAGCAACATGGATGGCGCTGGAAGGGATCATGCTCAGAGAAATAAGCCAGAAAGAAAAAGAAAAATACCGGATGGTCTCACTCATAGCAGGAATCTAGAAAACTTAAATAAGGGACCAGGAAAAAGAATAACTATAAGAAAGAAAATATCAAAATCAACAAACAACTATGAACCAGAGACACTCTATGGGGGGTGGGGGGTTGAGAAAGGAGGGGTTGGGGTAAAAATAAGAGGGTTATAATTGTATGGGGAATATAAAAATAAAATTTAAATAAAAAAATAGATGTTTTAACAGAAATTAATTAAAGAAAACACTGCTTTGGATGATTTCAGCAGATCACCCTTAAATGTTTTAGAGTGGTCACTATAGAAGATAGAATAGAATCTAAATCATTCAAGCACAAGTATTTATTTTGGAGGAGTGTTCTACAAGCACTGAGGAGATGATATAATGAAGGGATGATTAGGAAGTAAGGGTGCCCTGGGAAAGTTTATTGGAGAAAATATATATCAGCCAAATGTTGAAGGAGGAAAACTAAAATACTTCTTGTGCTGAGAACAGAGAGCAAGGTGTCAGTGGAGGCAGAAATGAACAAATTGTACGGGCAGATGGTACTCTGTGTGCTGGGTATACACTGGGTATATAGAGATCAGTAGGAAGCGGCCCCTGCCCTCAAGGAATTTATACAAATTGGTTGAGAACCTGAGAGGTAAAATGTCAAATAAATGCCAAGTGATAATTATTGTAATGAAGGTAGGTGCAAGATGATAAGCTAACATAGAGGAAGAAATACCCAAGTCTGCGTGAGGGACTTCGAAATGACTGCAGAATGGAGATAAAAATCAAGTTATCTTAAAATAAGAGTGGAATTTGCCAACATAAGGGAGTGAAGGGGACCACATGCAAGAACAAAGAAGGGTGAAAAAGCACAAAGGTGTTCAGGAAACCAGCAGAAGTTTGGTTCATACAGAATATAAGATGTGATTATCATTGCAAGTGATGAGTGTGGAAAAGTAACCAGGACTTAGACAATGAAAGGCCTGCATATACCATGCACAGGTGTTTGGCCTTTATTCTTAGTATAAAGGATTTTTTTTTTAATTTTTAAAAAAGATTTATTTATACAAGCACTGGGTACAGGCAGAAGCAAAGGAAGGTGAGAGAATTCACCAGAGCAAGAGCGGGGAACAGAACAGGAAGACTGACAAAATACACTGCTGAGGGGAGTAGCAGGCACAGCAGGAGAGGTCTGTCACGCCATATGGGACCCTCGCTGGCGGCCGGGGATCGAACTGGTGCTGCAGAGGGCTGTGGACACCTTCACAGCCCAGCTCCCAACCGCTGCGCCACCAGGGGAGGCCCAGGATAAAGGATTTAAAGCAGGGCATAACTGGGTAAAGATCTGCATTTTAGAAGGATTGCTCTGGCAGTAGTAGTATGTAGGACGGAACAAGGGTCAGGATTCAAAAGTGAAGACAAACAGACCAGATGGATGGCTTTTATTGATCCAGGGAGAGACAAAGGCAGTGGCAGTAGGGCTAGGTAGGAGGGGATAAGTTAGATACATTTCTAGGCAGTAGAGTTGGCATTACTTGGTGATCGACTGGATCAATAGGTGAAGGCAAATTAGAGAATAGTAGGATGATCCACAGGTTTCTGGCTTGTGTGACAGAATGGCTGCATTCCTTCTGACTAGGTTAGGAAATAGAGAAAGAGTTCTTTTTAGACATGAGAGGTTTCTTGTGCTATGAGTCGAGGCAGCCCATGGGCTGGATCTGGAGTTTGGGAATGAGATCTAGGAATGGGATAAAAACCTGGAAGTCATCAGCATCTAAGTAGCATCTAACGCCATGGAGAATGTGTAGGATGAGGCTTAGGATAACTCTCCAATTCAATCTTTTTTGCCGATTGGAACACAAGAGTAAACTGATCTTCCAAAAATAAAACAATTGTGGGGTTTTTTTAAATGAGATTACTGAGAGAGGATGTGCATTACAAAATAAACATTAGAAGTAAATTTGCAAAAATTATCAAAGTTTTTTACATTACTTTCAAAAAGACTATAATAATAAGTTGTAGTTAATGAAGATTTTCTAGGCTCCAATAAGCACTTGACACAATGTGTTAACTCATTTAATCCTCACAACTACTCTACGAGGTAGACACTGTTATTATTCCTGCATTACAGATAAAGGTATTGAGATAAAGAGATCAAAGTGATTTGCCAAGGTCATGCTGCTTGTTGGTAACAAAGTAGGGATTCAAATCCAAGCACTTTATTTTTTTTTTCTTGTTTAACATATTTTTTTAATGTTCAGTATCAAATCCAAGCACTTTAGATTTTAATTACCCCATTATACTTGCTTTTTTTTAAAGATGTATTTATTTTTATTTATACAAGCACTGGGTACAGTCAGAAGCACGGGAGGGTGAGAGAATTCACCAGAGACAGAGCAGGGAGCAGAGCAGGCAGAAGGACTGAAGTACACTGCTGAGGGGAGCAGCGGGCGGCAGGAAAGGTCTGCGCGCCATGCAGGACCCTCCTCAGGTGGCCGGGGAGCAGCCGGGGATCGAACCGGCGCTGCAGAGGCTGAGGGCAGCTTCGCAACCCAGCGCTCAACGGCTGTGCCACCGGGGAGGCCCCCCATTATACTTGCTTTTGCAAGGCCAACTTATATACCACTTGGATGTCTCTTGTTCATCACTGGTAATTCCTGGTCCCATCAAGAGGATGAGTTGTAGATAAGGATGAGTTCTGAAGGAGAACAAAAGAGAAACAGCAGAAGAGAGAAGGAAAAGCAACAAAACAGGATCACAATAGCAAAGGAAGGGAGGCCTTCAAAGTGTGGAAGGTTTGATAGAGAGTTCATTGCAACAGCAATATAATACAGGAAAAGCTCCTCAGTGACCTTTGAGATTGAAGGTTCCATTGACAAAGTGAGGATGGAAGATAGAGTCAAAGGTGTCAAGGACAAAGTAAGTTGCAAGGAAATGCAGGCTGCGAGAAGAGAAGTTTGATTATGGAGGTGAGAGAGAAATAGAGGTAGTTATTATCCTTTTGAAATTCAAAACTGTCAGACTCACAAACCCACATACAATGAATGTCCTACTCCTTTATTCTGTCAGTGGGGAGCTAACAATAAGAGTCACTGGATCCTGACCACACTTGCTTCATTTCCCTTCCTGATTTGGCTTCTCACCACATCTCCAGCCCAGAGTCCTCTTGCACAGCACCGAAGACTGTCTCAACCACTTGTTCTTCCTAGAAAGGATGTGCGGGTTCTGGGAGGCAGTGTGTGGAGCTTTGGAGTTGAGCAGACAGAAGTCAGATTAGCTGTGTTTCCTTGAATATACCACTTCTCTGAGCCTCAGTTTCATCATCTGTAGCATTAAGAATAGTTGGATCTTGAAAGAAAGATGATAGATGTAAAGCACTTACTACTGTGCCTGGCAGATAGTGGAAGGTCAGTAACTGGAGGTGGTGGTAGGGAAAAGGGCAGAAGTAATAGTACAAACATTTGTTAGTAGCAGGAGTACTAGTAGTATTTCTCTGGACACCACACCTTTGCCAGATATTCCTGGCTGGATAGAGGTATTTATCACTATTTCTGAGGGTGCGGACGCTAGTCATTCCCAAATCCTCGCAATGAATCCCAAATTAAATGTACATGAAACGTACATGGGGAGTGGGAATGGTAATGAAATTATAGTACTAAAAATCTTCAGATTCTCAGCCACATGACCCTATTTAATCACCCACCAACAACTCTGCAAGAGTGCTACACGGAAAACTGTTAGGCTCAATAAGCTGCTGGTTTTCAGTTACTAATTTAAACAAATATTATTTGGTAAGGAAAAGTTCAGTGCCTTTTTACAAGGCTATTTAAGGGAGTTTATACTTAAGTAAATTTGCCCATTGTGTGCCCCAAATACCTCTTGATTAATGCTTCAAAGCAAAGACAAAATGGAAGTGTTAGGGAGGGACACATGCTTTCATCTCTAGTGGTTTTAAAAGGACAGAGTTCTTTGGGATTGTCATATTAACCAAATGTACTCTGAGTGTTTTGTGAGACACAGAAGAGCAGAGACAGATTTAATAGCTCCTGATAAGGATTTGGGTTACCAGCATCACATGAGAATGAAATACCGGTTTTGAAATTAATGTAGAATTATAGGTGGAGAAAGTGGTTTCCATGAATAATGGAAAATAAGTGACCTAGCCAGTAGATTCATTTATCCTACTGAATTGACTAATTCAGAGTATAATATCTAATTTTATTAAATACATAGCAGTTGATATTTAATACAGAGGAAAAACCTAAAGCAACTGTGCCATTCAAAGCATGGGCAAAGCCTATTTTTATATTAAAAAGGAAAATGCTTTATAATTATTTCGGCACCTACTGTACTCAGTTCTTTTTCAAAAATAATTTGTGACAATTCTTGATATATTCCAGTGAAATGAAATTTTTGAGGATTTTAAATGTTGCATTTGAAACATTTGGAGAGTATGGACACATGACAGCATTGTAAGGACAAAATGAGTGAGAACTAACGTTGTTTTCCCTCCCCTCGCCCTCACATCTACAGGGCAAATAAGCTTCCTGCTGCGGTCATGCTTTTATAGTCAAAACAGTTCATATAGGCATGCGCACTCATTCTGTTCTTGCACTTTCTTTTGGTGCAGTGAAGCTCATTTTATAGCCCCATTTGCCATCTGCTGTCTTCCTCCTCCGGTTCCCGCTTCACAGTGTTCAAATTCCAGGTTATTCACTAAACCACCAGAACACTTGCCTAATTTTGGACCCTCTTGCTTGTTCCACTCTTTGCACAATCTGCCCAAGTTCCCCATTTCCAATATATTTTTGGAAATTGGATGGAATCCTAGTAATTCAAATTAAACCTAAAATGTTGTACCTTTAAGAGTTTTCAGTTTCACCCCTACTTCCAGTTTCTCTTGTCATCATCCCAACCAATTAACCAACCGACAAAAGACAATAAAACTAAAATAACCATCACCACTACAGCAGACATCCACACAGCCATTGAAATGCCCTTTCTGCTTCTGCCTTTTTAGTGGAATCCATTACAACTAAAAGCTTTACATGCATTAGCTCATTTAATCTTCACTATAAATATATGAGGTAAGTACTATTATCATTCTCATTTTATAGATGGCAGCAAGGAGACACAGTGCAGGTAACTAATTTGTACAAAGTCACACAAGGAGTAGTAAGTGGAGAGTGAATGCTTTTAATCACTATGCTGTATTAAAAGAGAAGAGCAAAGCTAATAACATTCATCAATCAATGGTTGTGTGTACTGTGCTTTGCGAGTTACTAGTTGTCGAGCCTCTGATCTGGGTAAAGACAGATGTCTGTCTAATATAACCAGTCTTGTTGTGTCATGTAAGTGTGTGTCTGTGTAGGAACAGTTGCAGTGTTTGTCTGGAGCATTGTTTGAGTGTGCATTTCTTTGTGATGATAAGCTTTCAGTCCAGCATGCACCTTAATGCCTTTGTGCATGCTGTGCATTTGTCTATTTTATAGATGGCTGCCTAGATGTTCATCTGTCTCGTGTGTGCTTGCATGCATGCGTGTGTGTGTGTGTGTGTGTGTGTGTGTGTGTGTAGGGGGACTGTAAAGAGGATATACACGGAAAAAGAATTTATGTCCAATGAGAGAATTAGTGTTTAAATTGACTGCGTCTATGTCTCTTTTCCAAGCCCTTGGTATCTCCCCTAGGTATGGGGAGAAACTGCAACATAACTGGAGGAGGTTGGTTACTTTTTATTTTTTATTTCTTTTGTATGGAAACGTCCTCTCCTGTTCAGAGCACGTTCCCCCCTCTTCTCCGTATTTCAGACCTGTTCAGCTTCTCTTTAGTAACACCAAAGGCACAAGAATAATTTCTTTTTTTTCACCATTTTTTTCTTTTTTTTATTTTAGATTTATTTATTTATTTATATAAGCACTGGGTACAGTCAGAAGCGCAGGAGGGTGAGAGAATTCACCAGAGCCAGAGCTGGGAGCAGAACAGGCAGAGTGACGAAGTACACTGCTGAGGGGAGCAGTGGGAGGCAGGAGAAGTCTGTGTGCCATGTGGGACCCTCGCCCGGTGGCCGGGGATCGAACTGGCGCTGCAGGGGCTGCGGGTAGCTTCACAACCTAGCGTTCAACCGCTGCGCCACCAGGGAGGCCCACAAAAATAATTTCTAAACAGATAAAACTTTAGCTAAGGGATTGTATTGTGCCAAGGGGAGTGTATGTCCCATAGACATACACTGTCCCACCCTTCGCCCCTTCATTCCCAATCTTTATATGAGCAATTGTACACTGGCATAAAAAAAGCAGGCATGTGAATATACAAAGATGTCTTCTGAGAAACACCTCAGGTGGAGGGGCAATCCACCTGAGGAAGGCATGAGGAAGACTAGAGAAGAGAGCAAGGAATAGACAGGAAAGGATCACAATGGTAGATGGAACGAAAGTATGTGAAACAGAAGGGTAAAAACAATTACAAGATGCCAGTTTACTATATCATACACATACAATGAAATTCTTGCCAAGTGTGTGGAGTTCTATCATCTGCAGAGCTCTGAATCTTCCAGCCCCCCTGGGCTATTCTAGGATTATTATTGCCACCCAGTCATCAGCCAAGAAATCCAAACCATTTAAGAGGTTGCCACTGGCTTTCGAATGAAATGTAATTTGTATTGCACAGGCAGCACAGAGAGAACATTTATATTTAAGAAGTGAAAATCTGATCTCACAGATGAGTAGGTAAATTGCATACTGTCTGCATGCCAGAGAGTAGAATTAAACATTTTCCTGCTTTCACACTCCATTTCTGTCAAAAACAGGATCTTGGCAGCAAACCATCTGAAAAAAAAAAACCAAAAACCTATGACCTATAGTGAGTACCGCTGAGCCTTAAATTTAATGTGAACCCACTGGACAGCTGCTAAAGCAGTGACACATCGTTTGCCCAGGAGGTGAAAGCAAGTAGTGTTCCCAGGATTTTGGTGTTTATTATTTATTTATACTCTTTTGAAAAATAACTACAGTAAAACCTCTGTCACTTTTTCCTTCATGAACCTTTACTTAAAGGTATTTATTAAAAGCCACTGTGTGCTTACCATTTTGCTAAGTGACACAGGGGCCTAGGGCAGGTGTGTACTCACTATCTTTGTCTTCAAGGATGTTATAGGCCAGTTGGGGAAGTAGATCAACAGTATGAAGCAATGGTAAACAATGAAAGAATAAAATTATTTGAGTGTTAAATTGTGTGATACCAACTCCAAGTGCTGCTAAGAGTTCAGAGGAGAGGTTGATGTAAGGCTAACCTCACCCCTATCATCAATAGCTACCCTTTATTGACACTTAAATGTGCCAGGTATTGTGCTAAGTGCTGTATACTTATTACCCCATTTAATCCTTTCAACTACCTTGGAGATAGGCACTATTATTTTTTTAAAGATTTTTATTTATTCATGCATACAAAAACCGGGGTACAGGCCAGATGTGCGGGAGGGTGAGAGGATTCCCCAGAGACAGAGCGGGGAACAAAACAGGTAAACTGACCGAAATACACTGCTGAGGGGAGCAGCGGGCGAGACAAGAGAGGTCTGCCCCGCCATGTTGGATTCTTGCCAGCCAGCCAGGATTGAACCCACATTGCAGAGGCTGCGGACAGCTTCACAACACTGCGCTCAACCGCCTGCACCACCAGGGAGGCCCACTATTATATTTTTTCAGAGGCGAAAACTCAGATTGCTAAGTAACTGATCCAAAGGGAGTGAGGACATATGAGATTAGAGAAGCAAAGAGGGGCCTGATCACAATGGACTTTAGAAGCCGTGAGGAGAAGTTTGGAGTTCATCCTTAGGTTAGAGGGAAGCCAACTGAAAATTTAATATGAAGCTGTTTTAAGCATGGGGTTGTTTTATTTTAAAAAGACTACTTTATACGTGGCTGCTGGATTGAGAACACTTTGGAGAGATACAAGACTGGAGATAGAAGGACAAGTTAGGTGACTGGCACATAGTAGGCACTCAATTTGACACGTGGATGAGTGAATTTAGGGAAGAGTTCCTAGTGTATATTCTAGTAAATAATAGAGAGGGATAGATTTGAATTATATTGAGGAAATAAAATACATGGGTTTTGATGATTAATTGGATGTGGGGGATGAAAAAGAGAAGAGTGATACCTATGGTTTCTGAGGGACCAACGGTGCCTCTAATTCATGTGGGGAACATTTGAGAAGAGTAAGATTTAATGGAAAGGGTGTGGAAAGGTGATGAGTTCAGTTATGGAAACACTGAGTTTGTAGTTCCTGCAATTATACACATGAAAATGTCTAGCAAGCAGTTGGATTTATGGGTTTGAATTTCAGGAAGGAGTTTAGGATGAATGTGTTGCTCTTTTGTTACTGTTTTAAAAAACTATGGAGCAAAGCTTTATATGTTCTTGTGTATAGTCATCTTACCAAATTATTAATTTTAGATGAAAAGAACCAGTCTCTTGGGGCCTCCCCGGTGGCGCAGCGGTTGAGCGCTGGGTTGCGAAGCTGCCCGCAGCCTCTGCAGTGCCGGTTCGATCCCCGGCAGCTCCCCGGCAGCTCCCCGGCCACCGGAGGAGGGTCCCACATGGCACGCAGACCTCTCCTGCTGCCCGCTGCTCCCCTCAGCAGTGTACTTCGGTCCTTCTGCCTGCTCTGCTCCCCGCTCTGGCTCTGGTGAATTCTCTCACCCTCCCGCGCTTCTGACTGTACCCAGTGCATGTATAAACAAAAACAAACAAACAAACAAACAAACAAACAAATAAATAAATAAATAAAGAACCAGTCTCTTACATTTATCTCAAATAGCTGTATCTCTTCTTTACCAATGTTTATACCACTTATTTTCTCATTTTCTTTTGCCTCAACTAAAATATTAAAAACATTGTTGAATAATAGTGATGATATCAGACATCCTTTCCTTGTTTATCATCTGGAGAGAACCCTAGCATTTTTACTAAGTTGGAAAGATGTTTGGCATTTATTTTTATCAAATTTAAAAGGTGTCTGGGCCTCCCCTGTGGCGCAGTGGTTGAGCGCTGGGTTGCGAAGCTGCCCACAGCCTCTGCAGCGCCTGTTCAATCCTGGCCACCGGGTGAGGGTCCCATATGGCGCACTGACCTCTCCTGCCGCCCGCTGCTCCCCTCAGCAGTGGATTTCGTCAGTCTGCCTGTTCTGTCCCCAGCTCTGGCTCTGGTGAATTCTCTCACCCTCCTGCGCTTCTAACTGTACCCAGTGCTAGTATAAATAAATAAATCTTTAAAAAAAAATTTTAAAGGTGTCTTTTACTTGGCATTTTATTTAGATTGAATTTTGTTTTAAAACCTTTTAGAATATATTAATATTACCCTATATGTTGACTTTTTTCCTAATCTATCATTCATTTATTTCTGGAATAAACCTTTTAAGTTATAGTCATTTTTCCTTTTCTATTTTTTTTTTTAATTTTTTTTTTATAGAGGCATGTTTTTTTTTTAATTTATTTGTTTGTTTGTTTTGTTTATACAAGCACTGGGTACAGTCAGAAGCACGGGAGGGTGAGAGAATTCACCAGAGCCAGAGCGGGGAGCAGAGCAGGCAGAAGGACCGAAGGACACTGCTGAGGGGAGCAGCGGGCGGCAGGAGAGGTCTGCGCGCCATGTGGGACTCTCCTTCGGTGGCCGGGGAGCAGCCGGGGATCGAACCGGCGCTGCAGAGGCTGCGCGCAGCTTCGCAACCCAGCGCTCAACCGCTGCGCCACCAGGGAGGCCCTCCTTTTCTATTTTTTAAATGTTTTATTTAGACTTTTTCTCTATACAGAAATAAAATCAGTGTACTTTTTCTCTATATATTCAGAAGTGAAATCCATCTACAGTCTTATTATTTCTGATATCTTTTTTAGGTGTTTGGTATTATGTTTATACTAGATTCACTCAGTGCATTTGGGTTCGTTTTATCTTTGTGATCTTCACTAGTTTAAACATCATGGGATCGATCTATTCTCTACGAGTTTATGGAACTTGATTCTAAAACCATGTGAACCGGAATCTTAAAAAATATTATACATCTTTAATCACTTTTCCAATCTGGCCTAAAGTTTACAGTCTGTTGAAGCTTGTTACTTCTTCTTGGATAAAATTAGATGGTATTTAATAGATTTTTCAACTGTGTGCCATGGGTTGCACATAATTTTCCCATAGAGTTTCTTTCATATATTGAATGGTATATGGAGCTGACTCATCAATTGTGCATATTTCTTGCCATCTTTGGGTTTAATGACCACACGTTGTTGCCTTAAAATCTACCATAGTGGAAATTTTACACCATGGAAGCTACCAAGCAGTACAAATAGTGCTTTTTTCTTTTGAGAGTCAGTTGTTAATTGATTACCAGCACACTTTTGTCTGCATCTGTGAGTATATGTCATTGTGCTTTTGTTTTGATTTGCTTTCTTTTTCCTTAATCAACATTTTCAATTATTTTTATTTTAATTATCTTTTGTATGGTAGTTTCATTTTGATTTTATTAATTCAGCTTTCTAAAAATGAATCACCTCCTCTTACTTCCTTATATTTTATTGTCTTTTTCCAGTTTCTTATGTTGAAAAATAATTATTTTTCTTTTTTAAAATTTATTTATTTATATATATTTTCCATCAGTGTTCATTTTTGTAAAATATTCGCTTTCTCCTCTGAGGTGTAGTCCCCATAAAATTTCCACCACCACTCATCCATGAACCATAATCTCTTATGCTTTTCCCAACCCTGTTTGATCCCTCTTCTTCCCCACCCTGCAGAATGTCTCTGATTTATAGTTGCCTGTTAATTTTGGTTTCTTACCTATTACCTATTGTTTTCCCTATATTCCTCCTGTAAATGAAACCATCTGATATTTTCCTTTATCCTTCTGGCTTATTTCACTGAGCATAATCTCTTCTAGCTCCATCCAAGTTACTGCAAATGACATGAGTTTATCTTTTTTGATTGCTGAGAAGTGTTCCATTGTGTATATATACTGCATCTTCTTGATCCAGTCATATATTTTGGGGCATTTGGGTTGTTTCCATATCTTACCTATTGTAAATAGTGCTACAATAAACATAGAGGTGCAGGTATCCTTTTGAATTAATGTTTTTGTGTGCTTTGGGTAGATTCCTAGGAGTGGAATTGCTGGGTCACGTGGTAGCTCCATTCTTAGTAGTCTGAGGAACCTCCACATAGCTTTCCATAGTGGCTGGACCAGTTTGCGTTCCCACCAGCAGTGTAGGAGAGTTCCTTTTTTTCCACATCCTTGCCAACATTTGTTGTTGCTAGTTTTTTAAATATGTGCCATTCTCACTAGTGTAAGGTGTTATCTTATTGTGGTTTTGCTTTGCATTTCCCTGATTATAATTGATGTTGAGCATTGAAATAATAGTTATTTTTCAATCTTTATCCATATTCCTGAGTAGAGCTTTATAGATTTTGTTATTAAGTGTGTGTCTTTTCATTATTTTCTATAAACATTAGAATTTAAATTTTGATTGCCTCTTTGAATCAAAGGTAATTAAGGAGTATGTTTGTTCCAAGTGGTTTAAATATTTGGGGGTTCATATTTTTGTTATTTTCTAATTTTACTGGACTATGATCAGAGAATGTAGACTATAAAATCTCTTTTAAAAATGTACCTGTATGATATTGTTTTTTTTGTTGCTGAGTATATGCTCAATTGTCAATGTTCCATGTATATAAGAAAAGAATGTGTATTTTATGTAGGGTACAAATTTCTATATGTAACTATTACATTGATTTATTGATAGTTTATTATTCAAATCTTCTGTGTCCTTGCTTTTCAGCTTCACCCTATAACTATATATTTTTCTTATCATTTTGCCTTCTATTTTTAAGAATATTTGTTTCTTTGGAGTACAGCTGACAGTATAAAGCAAAAGTGCATTTTTAAAGTTATTGATACATATTGTCAACAAACTCTATTTGCCAAGACTCTTTACACTCCCACTAGAAATATTGAAGGGAGCAGATGGGGCTTTCTTATGTTTTCCTCTTCTGTACTGTTGCAGAAAGTTACTGAATTCAG
This sequence comes from Talpa europaea, assembly GCF_964194135.1. NCBI lineage: Eukaryota > Metazoa > Chordata > Mammalia > Eulipotyphla > Talpidae > Talpa > Talpa europaea. Next base: position 66,916,938 of record NC_140081.1, read on the forward strand.
TTACCTACGCCTAGCCTTTTTGGTTTTCTCTCTGAGAGAAAAGGTATTGGATGCCAGGTAGTAGTTGAGAGCAGGAGATCCCACTGGGTTAGCCTTTGAGTCAATGAAACTGACTGATATCATCCAGCAGGCCTACTTGCAAATCAGACTGTTCAGAGAAATCAGAAGCAGTATTAATTAAGCAATTAAATCCTCCATGTTAATACTTAATTTATCAGGTCCCTGAATAACATCATTTAGGTTTTTATATAAGTGCACCCTGTAATGGAAGGACATCCTGTCCAGGTTGGGTCTCACCTTGTACTCTGAGCAGCTGAGATAGATGTCAGCCACTCTGACCATGAAAAAATAAATGAACAAAAATGATAATTTAATATTAGAAATGTTTTGTGTCTTTACTTAAAAGTTTGGTGACATTTTTGTGACCAGAAATACGTTATAGGAACATAACTCTAGTTTATATTGGTTAGCCTATGGTAAAATTAATTTTGCTGTATGTTGTTTCATATAAAGTCACAGATTCCAAGACTCTGCCCACAAACATTAGTTCCTTTGCTCTGCCCCTGCATCCTCTAACTTTCTCACTCTCTGTTCTGCCCAGTGATGACATTTTCTTTTCTCCAGTATCACCCTCAAAACTTGCTTTCTGAGACATTGAAGTTCACATTACTGCACGAGTGAATGAAAATGGCTGTATAGAGAGATTTGCATTTTCATAGAGGACATACAATAAGTCCTCACTCAATGTCCTTGACAGGCTCATAGGAACTGTGGCTTTTTTCAAAACGATGTTTGTGAGGAAAGCAGGACCTTAAATACTGTTTCGTTTAATGTTAGTAGGGATTTTTTTCTCATCAGCATTATAACAAGAAGATAATGAACAAAATGTCATTTGAGGACCTACTGCACACCTAGAATTTTAAAGATCAATAATTGGAGTGGAAGGAATGCATAGTATTGATGGAGTCTTTTATTTTTCACTAGGAAACATCAGTATTTAATTATTCCTGATAAATATACAAGGTCTTTGAAAAATCAGTATTAAGTTTCTCTTCATAAAATATCCGATTCAAACAAATCATCTGTAAAAGTACACCTTTTAAGGATCAGAAAAAAATAAATGAAAAAACAAAATTAGCACACAACTATAAATCAGAGACATTCTGCAAGGGATGGGGGAGGTAGAGTGATCAAAACAGTGGAGAGAAGAGCACAAGGGACTATGGTGATGGTGCACGGGTGACTTAGTGGTGGGAATTTATGGGGACTGCACCTGACAGGAGAAAGCACATATTGTACAAAAATGAACAATGATGATATCTATCTATCTATCTATCTATCTATCTATCTATCTATCTATCTATACACCTTTTAAACAGTTGGGAAATTAAAATATGGAGCAAGGGTTAAGTGAATGATATTAAGGAATTATTTTAATCACTGGGATTATTCAATAAAATTTCTTTTTAATTTTGAGTACCTAGGGGTGAAATAACGATATCTTGGATTTGCTTTAAAATACTCTAGCAAAAAAGAGGGAAGTAAATCAAACAAATGTTAATGGCTGTTGAATCTGGAGAATGGGTACATGAGGTTTCATCATATTCTCTGGTTTTAAATGTGCTTAGAAAATTTCATCATGAAAATATTTGAAATGGTAGTAGGGACATATGTCCACTGCATCCAGTAAAGCAATGCTAAAAAAATATAAACAATTAAAAGTTTTGCCTAACCTCTCTCCAGCCAAAATCTTCTATAACTTCACTTTTTTTTTTTTTTTTTTGGTCTATCAAACCTATTTCTATCAAAGTCCTGTATCCCCACACCCAGGACTAGTCTTGTTTTCTCCTATGTAGGTCTTCCTTTTTCATCACATGGTTTGAAGCTCCACAGTCAGGAGAATGTGACAACACGAAAGATTCAAGTATAAGAACTGAACCGTGTTACTGTCTAAAGACAACCCACAGGAACCGGACTGCTAGTAGTTGCATCCTATCTTAGAAAATGCATTTGGAATCTAGTGTTGAAGATGTTATATCTGAACTCTAATTGATCATAGATTTGAATTCCTACAGTAAATTCAGAACAAAGCAACTGAATAAGTCTGCTTATTATCCAAATAAGACCAAACCAGCCTTTTCAGTTCTAGATGAGATTAAGATAAAAAAAAAGAATTATTTGTTCAGAGTTAGAAAGTGGAAGTAATTTCTGAGTAATAATCCTTTAGATGATGTAGAAACACATTTGTGTATGCACACATATACACAAGTTATAAATGCCTAAACTACCTACACCAACAAAAGATTATGGGACTATCAGTTGTAAATGTATATTATCAGGAATTGAAATGCCAAGCATCCTATTTGACAGTAAGACAAGTAAGTGCAGCCACAAATCAAAGCCTGAATTTCAGCTTTCTGGGAAAGAAGTACTATATTTTCCAGACTAGAGTAATAAGGTGGGATGGGGCAGTGGGGAAGGGAATTAATATTTATTTAGGGAATAATATTTATTTATTTAACTCCTACGCTGTTCTAGGTTCTGTGCTAAGACTTGCATCTCTAATATCTCCTATTCTCACAGCAACCTTTGAGATAGGTAATACTATTTTTATTTTACCCATCAAATAAATGGGCTCAGAAATGTTAAGTGACTTGTCCAAGGTCAGCCAGCTCTGTGTCAAAGGTGAAATTTAGACCACTAAACAGGTGAACTGATTACAAAGAGAGTGATCAAAGAGTAAGATTACTTTGACAGTCTGGAACATTGGGAATTTGATGGTGACCTTGAGTTGGAATTAGAAAGCTTAGTTGGACTGTAAGTCCATCTCTTGCTAGCTTATATAACTTTGACCATTTACCTCTCTGGATTTCAGTTTCCTCATTCATAAAATGCAGACAATGATGCCTGCTCTATCTCTCTCATAGAGTTGTGGTGAAGATTAAATATACAGGTCAAATATATCTGAAAGCCCTCTCTAATTTAAACCATAACTTCTATACAGCTATAAACTATACAACTATAATTATTTCTTTGATTAGCAATACTAATGAATTAAGATGATCATTTCTTTGGAATTTCCCAGGAAGTTGATTCCTTTTCCTTTGCTTTGTATTTCTCTAGAAGCTATTGGACTTCTCAAAGTGAAGAATTGAGCCCAGAGCTCTAAGCATGAAGTAAAGACCCAAAATAAATCACATTTTTTGCTCCCTCATACTGTCACCATTTATATAAGAGTGAATCAGGTTAAAAGAAATATCAAGGGTAGACCTATAAGGGAAATATAAGCTCCCAAAAGTAACTTTTTGTCCTAGCATGTGTGGGGGTGGAGGACACAGACATGCCTGCTTTGCTCTAGTAATAGTGGTGAGAAATTATGAATTATAAGTATCACACACACACAATGCATACAAACACATGTACATGAGCCTCAGGGCTTTTCACCATAAGGCAGTGCGCATCAGAATAAGGTTCCTGAATGAGCCAGTATAACTACGTTAGGGCCTTCTCTGACCCCAGTAATACCCATAATACTACATTCTCTGTTCATATTTTTGACAACCACCTCTTACCCTCACCCATCAGGCAGGCTAAGTGGTGAATTCTCTCCTCTCTAGAGAAGGAATCAGTTGTAGGAAGGCATATACTCATTAGCAGTACTTTAATGAGCTTCCAAAGTACAGAACCCCACTCTTTTGGGGTGCAGAGTACAGGACAGATGGGAGTCTCTTCCTTAGGGAGTACTGCAGAGGAGACTAAAACAGTTATATTTTTCTAAGTGAGGGAATATGTTAGATTGCTTTCTTGCTTACAACCTATTTATTCTGGATCCAACCTAATACCTTTTGGGCTCTGAGCCTGGGGGATTTTGTTAATTATGGGGGAGCCCAGAGCAGAAAAACAAACTAACACGCTTGGGCCAGCCAAATTCCTTCCCAGTGAAGGATGAGAAATGTAATCAGTGTTTTGTCAGGAATCAACAGCTGACCTCCCTCCTGGCATGAGCTGTCTACTCTGAATGGAGGGAGTAGGTGATGATCTGGTTCATGGTAGGCAGAGAGGCCATCTTACCTTCACAGGCACGGTGAACCTTGACCCAGTGGTGGTAACTACATTTGGGGATGAGGCCTAGGTACTTAAGTATGAGAAGAAGAAGAAAAAGCATATAGCAGTCTCAGAGAAAAGCAAATTGTTACCCAGTATGTTCCAGAAAGCAAACCAGACAATATTTAGAAATGGAATAAAAATAAGCCAGGTGATAAAACTGTGCCTATTGGATCATTCTGCAGAAAATCCTCAGAAGATACAGTGGTTATAACAATAATAGTCACAGTTGTCACCATCATCAAGTCTTAGTAACAAAAATAATAAAACAAAACAGAACAAAACAAAAAAAAACAAATGTTTGACTATTATATATCAGAAAATATATTAGGTGCTTTATTTCCATTGTTTAATAAATATGTAGCAAAGAAATGAGACTAGAAACTAGCATTATTATCACTTATGAAAGAAGAAACTTGGACCTTTTGCCCAAGACCAGACAGGTGGTTGGTTAGCAGTACAAGCAGGAAGCTAATCTTGGGCTGCATGATTTTGAAGCCCATTCAATTAATTTCTCCCTCCCTCCCCCCACCTCTGCCTCCTTCTCCCTCTCTCCATCCCTATCCCCAGCAACATAACCTGAAGGCGTTGCCTCAAGACTTCCTTTCCCTCTTGGGTTTCCTCCCACTTCCCTTAATGCTTTGTCTCTGTCCTGATTCATGAGGTAGTTGCTACCCCTGGAAATATGTTCTCATATTTGTTACCTAGTCCAGAGTCAGGTATTATTTTGAGGCCTCCTTTTCCACTGATGTTCTCATGATGCAGAATTCTTCTTTTCCTGGACTTCTTTGCTGGTACTTCTCTGTCTTCTTTCCCTACCCACCACTTCACTCTACTCCCAAAAAGTAAGTGCAATATAGGCTCTTCTTTGGCTATTTTTACTCTTCCACTTGGGCCCTTGCTTCTAGTGACCATCTGCCTTTTCTAAACATAAAACCAAGCTTTTTTCCTTTTACCATCTGAAGTCCCCTGTCTCAGAAAGAATGACTTCTTTCTCAGAATGTTGCCTGCCTTGATCTTAACTATCAGAACGTGAGTTTCTCTGGCCCTTCTAGCAGCTAGTCCTTGCTCTGCACATACAGGGAGTGTCAGGATGCTGAAGCCATGTCTCAGAAACAGAGGTCTTGGGGAGAGATGCTTATGCCAGACTTGAGTACCAAAAGGGGCTAAATGCTCCCCACATTTCTGTCCCAGGCTAAGAAGAGATTCCCTGCTCTCTTCCTCTTACATAATTTTGTGGTTGTGAAAGGCAGTGAAAAGGAAGACTTGGGGGAAAATACTTGGATGAGGAATTGGAAACCTGGGTTCTGATATGAACTCCTCCATTCACTTGGTGCGAGAACTTGGACAGGGCAACCTGTGAATATGCCTGTTACACCGTCTATTCTGCTGTATTGGAATCCAATTATATTATGTCTTGTTTTCTTCACTGGTCTATAAATTTCTTTTTTTTTTTTTTAAAGATTTATTTATTTATTTATACAAGCACTGGGTACAGTCAGAAGCGCAGGAGGGTGAGAGAATTCACCAGAGCCAGAGCAGGGAGAAGGACCGAAGTACACTGCTGAGGGGCGCAGCGGGCGGCAGGAGAGGTCTGTGTGCCATGTGGGACCCTCCTCCGGTGGCCGGTGAGCAGCCGGGGATCGAACAGGCACTGCAGAGGCTGAGGGCAACTTCGCAACCCAGCGCTCAATCACTGCGCCACCGGGGAGGCCCTGGTCTATAAATTTCTTGATGGCAGCAACCATGACCTTGCCACATTCATTTTGAAAATCATAGTTCCTAACTGCTTTCCTCCTCTCCCCTCTGATCTATTTTCCACATTGTTGTGCAAATGAAGTTTCTAAAATGCAAATATTTTGTGTTTCTCCTCTACCATAAATCCTTCATGGTGGTTCCCTATCATCTCTAAGATAAGAGGTTGTGAGACCCATCATGATTGGAACCCTGCCTTTCTCTAGCATGTCCTTTTGCCACTTGGTACTTTTACACTTCTTCCATTCATTCTACAAATATGTAAGCATATTTCTGCCTTTACAGGCATTGAGAACACAATAGTGAAGATGGCACTTGGCCTTACAGAACTTATACTATCTTCCTTTTCTGCTGGCAGACTACTGCTTTTCCTTTAAGATTTACCTCAAGCATCACACCCTCCAGAAGCCATTACCCATGCTACATCTCCCTCTCCTTTCCCTAATCTGGTTCAGGTTTTCCTGCATTATAAATGAGGAGAACCCTATGCATACTTTCATCTTAGAAATTCTATGTATCAGTTCCCTACCAAATTGTAAACTCTGAGAGTGGATACTTGTGGATAATTGTAAACTCTGGCCTGTCAAATTTTTTATACCCAGCACATGGTTGGTACATAATAAGTACCAAGAAAGGATAATTGAACAAACACTACCCTCTTCTGACTCACTGCAAGTAAAGCACAGCCAATTACCCAGAAAAAGTAACTTTTTCTTTCTTTTAACATGCTGTAAGGAACTTTTTCAGAAGATATAGTTTCCTAGGACCTAGGAACATCTTTCCAAATCCTTCTCAAAATCATAAACAATATACAAATGGCAGAACAAAATAATTCAAAATTATTTTGAATAATTGTATAAAAAGAAAATATAATGAAAATTTGTCTCATGTAATGAAATGCAGCCTATTATACATTTTTTTTCATTATACGTGGCCAGCACATTCACATTCATTCATTCCTTCATTCATTCAATATTTATTCAGTACTTACAGTATGCCAGGCACTGTTCTAGGGGTTAAAATACAGTAGTGAACAAAACAAAGTCCTTAACCATAAGAAATTTGCATTCAAGGGGGAGGGGAGACAATAAATAAACACATTTTTGATTAGAGGGTATAAGTGCTATGAATAAAATTAAACTAGAATATAGAGTGGAATGTGAGTTGAGATGACATTTGAGCAAAGGCCTGAAGATATTGCTTATAACATCAGAAAACTACATAAATATCGCTTCATCAGACGTGCCTAAAATATTATGGGACTTCTAGAGTTTTGTTTAATGTCTTACATAATCATATAACTATCAGAACCAGGAAATTCTCATTGTACAATATTCTGTTAAACAAACTACAGACCTCATTCAAATTTTGCCAATTTTTACATGGTATTGGTATCAGGGTGATGTTTTCCTCATAAAATGTATTTGGAAATATTCTGTTTTTCTCAACTTTTTTGGGAGATTTTGTGCAGGAAAGGTATTAGCTCATCTTTGAAGGCTTGGTAGAACTCACTAATGAAACCATCTGGTCCTGGACTTTTGTTTTTTGGGAGACTTTTGATTATTATTTCAATTTCCTTGATTGTAATGGTCTGTTCAGGTTTTCTGTTTTTCCTCATTCAGATTCAGATGGTTGCATATTTTGAAGAATTTGTCCATTTTTTCTACATTATTCAACTTACTAGAATATAAATATTCATAGTAATCTCTTATGAGCCTTTGAATTTCTGAGATGTCTGATGTAACATTTCTTTTGTTTTTGATTCGATTTGAGTTTCCTACCTTTTTTTCTTTGTGAACCTAGCTGGAGGTTTCCTATTTTTTTTTCAAAGAACCAGCTTTTGGTCACATTAATCTTTTGTAGTGTCCTTTCAATTTCTATGTCATTTATTTCTGCTGTAGTTTTTCTGCTGGCTTTTAGTTTTGTTTGTTCTTCTTTGTTTAGTTCCTTGAGGTGTAATATTAGATTTTTTTTTAATTGTTTCTTGTTTCTTGGCCTGTACTGATATATATTTCCCTCTTAGCACTGCTTTTGCTGTGTCCCATAGGTTCTGGCAGGTTGTGTCCTCATTGTGATTTGTCTCAAGGTATTTTTAAAATTTCTTCTTTCACTTCTTTATTAGCCCAATTGGTGTGATTTCAATCTTCATGAACTTATTTATACTTGGTTGGTGACCAAATATGTGGTCAATCTTGGAGAATGTCCCATGTGCACTTGAGAAGAATTTGTATTTGTCTTTTTGAGGGTGTAGTGCACTGTAAATGTCTTTTAAGCCCATGTGTTCTAATTCTTCACTTAAGACTATTGAGTCCCTGTTTTTTTCCTGTCTCATTGATCTGTCCATTGGTGCAAGTGGGGAATTGAAGTGTCCAGCCACTAATGTATTGTTTCTAGTGTCTGCTTTCAGATTTGGTAGTAATTGCCTTATAATCACCTTGTATATTTTGATGCTCCTTCCTTTGTTGAGCATATATTGATGAGTCCTATGCCTTCTTGATGTAATCATTATGTATTATCCATCCCTGTCTCTTGTCTCTTGTCACTTTTTTTTAAAGCTGGATATCTGTTTTATCTGATATGAGTATTACTGTCCCTGTCGTTATTTGCACCCCATTTGCACATAGGGTGGTTTCCCAACTATTTATTTTGAGCCTACTTTTATCTTTATAGCTAGGGTGAATTTCTTTGAGACAGTAGAAAGTTGGATTCTGTTTTCTGATCCAACCAGCTGTTCTCTGCCTTTTGATTGGTGAATTCAGTCCACTTATGTTTAGGGTGATTTTTGATATATGAAGTTCACTTGTCCTTAATTTTCTGGTAATATCTATTTCCTTGCTCAGTTTTTTTTTTTTTTTTTTTGTGTGTGTGTGTGTGTGTGAATGTTTTTCTTTTTGATTTAGATATGAGAGATTCTTGCAACATTTCTTAGAAAGGAGGTCTAGTGTTTGCAAACTCCTTCAGCTTCTGGAAGTTGCACTACTATGTGTCTTGGAGTAGGTCTTGCCATATTTAGGTAATGAAGTGTTCTTTTAGCAACAGACTTGTGTATTTGATTCTTTCTCTAGGTGCAGGAAGTTTTCCTTTATTATTTCTTTATCAAAGAACTCTATTCTCCTATCTCTCTTTCCCTTCTGGGATACTTATTACTCTTTTTTTAAAATAATATTTATTTATTTATGCATACAAGAACTGCGGTACAGGCCAGAGGTGTGGAGGGTAAGAGGATTCACCACAGACAGATTAGGGAACAGAACAGGCAGACTGACTGAAATACACTGCTGAGGGAAGCAGCGGGCGAGTCAGGAGAGGTCTATTTCGCTATATGGGTAGCTCCCTGGCCGGGGATCAAACTCATGCTGCAGTGGCTGCAGATACCTTCGTAGGTTGCGTCTTAACCCCTTGCACCACCAGGTGCATTATTCTTATATTATGAGAATACTTATATTATGAGAATATTATGAGAATAATATAAGAATAATGAATAATGAATAATTATTCATTATTCTTATATTGCCTTTCTTAATGGGTTGAATAATTCTCAAAGTGTTTCTTCATCTCCCCCCCCCCCCATATATCTCTTTCTTCTACCTGGATTCTTTGTGCATTATCATCTTCAAGGTCACTGATTCACTCTTCTATTTGGTCTATTCTATGCCAATAGCTTTCTCCAGAATTTTTAAATCTCCTTTATTGGTCTTTTTATGTTCTGCATCTCCTTTATTTTCTTTGTTAATGCTTCAGTTTTGCTCTTCTGTTCATTAATTTTGTTTCTCAGGACATTCATTTGGTTTTCTGAGTTTTCTTGTATATTTTTGAACAGCTTTTCTGTGTTTTCTTCCTTTTCTTTGCATTTCTTTATTATGGCAATTTTGAATTATGTATCTGAAGGAAAGAAAAGGTTTTCCATGTCTCTGTGGTTGATTTCTGGACACTTGTTCTCTCTGTATGGTGCAATATCCCCCTGAAGACTCAAAATGTCATTTGTTGTATTTTACTGTCTCCCAATTATTAGCTGTGTAGGTTTCAATTATGTGTTCAAATATCTTACAGGTGTAGAGCTTCAACTTTTCCAGTAGATGGTGCCATTTGTCAGGGAGAAATAGTCTGTGGTTTCTTCTTCTGGAGATGGGGGAGTGGCTTCAAAGGGTCCATCACTAGTGAATATGGTGTGTGTGGGAGGGGCATCTGGTGCCTGTGGTACCACATTCAGTCCTCTCTGGGTTCCAGGCCTTTGTCTTTGCAGTATATGGACTGGTTTTCAGGGCAACTTCAGAAAGTTTTTTCATGTGTTTTCATGGGCAGCCTGAAAACTTAACAGAAAGACCTACATTTCCTAATGTTTAGGCCTTGGAAGACTGGTTCTCATATTAATAGTCTGAAATATCAGAAACTGCCCTCCAGAAGTCTTTTTTTGGGGTGGGAAGATTTACACAATTGGGTTGCCAGCATTTTCAGGAGAATAGATTGCTCCACAGACATTAAGACATTCAGTTAAACCCACTAACCAAAGAGCAAAAGTCAAAGAGTTGGAGTCCTCTGCAAACCAACTAGCCAACCAACCATCTGGCCAATCAAGAATGCTTAACAATTTAATGCCAGTTATTTCAAAGTAAGAGTTAATAAGGAAATGAAAAACTTCACTGTCTTTTCAAAGGAAACTACAGACAAGGAAAATACCAGTGTTTTTGAAGTGCCTTTCAAACAATTTGAGTTGTTTTATTCACATCGTGAAGACAGTTTCCCTGTAGTATTTCTTATTCAGAAAACATTTAAGGACCCTACTCTTTTGGGCTGCTTCTTGACATGGAAGAAATTTAATGTCACTATTTCACCTTTAGTTTGGGATTTTGCCTCTTCAGCCAACTTTATGCTCTACTAATTTTGCCTCACTGTTTTATCTTTGCCATGCAACTACCTAAACCCCACTCTGGTTCCCTTAATCTACATTTTTCTCTACAAAATGCATTTACTGTTGTATATCTTCTAATATTTGCTATTCTAATTTAGATATTTCACTTTGCTAAATCAATCAGTAAATGTTTCATAAGTATTTGTTGTGTGTAAAGCATTATACAGGTTACAGTAGGGGAAACAAAGCCATATAGTCTTTCCTTAAGGAGATGGCTGTCAAAATGAAGATTTTCGAGCAAGGGCATGCTTTTCATATGGGGGTATGGTAAACCTGGGGATGATTTATGAGGCTATTATGATGTGAACAGGGCCTACCCAAGAAGGGTGGCAGGAAAAGAAAGAAAAAAGAAATTTTTAAGGCCATGCATCAGCAGCCTCAAAAAGACACGATAAATACAAAGTGTCTAAGTTTCCAGATACTCTAAAGAAGGAATCAGGGTGAACTAGATGAACTGCATATTCTTACATGAGTAGGAATTCCCTGAGAGGATAAGATTATCTGCCTTGTAAAGGTAGATCCAATTTAGGGCAAGAATGAAGAGACTCAGGAAAAAGTTGAAATAACCAGAATGGGGATGTTTATTCAGAATAAATGTAAGCTCTCATTGTGGCATTCCCCCTGCAAAATAGAAATAAAAATAAGGTTGTCATTTGGCAGATGCATTTTATTTCAGTTAAGTGAGAAACAGAAACTTGGTCCGCAGGGACTGAAGAGAATAAGAATGGAAGCAGCAGGATTCAGTGATAGTTATTTTGCTGGGCTTGGAGAATGTAGAGGAATCCTCTGAAGAGGGCTAGCAACTGGCAATGCAGTCCTGTCCTGCTAATGAAGCACGTCTGGCTCCTGGAGTTTTGGTGCTCTCAAGTAACCCATTGTCTATTCCTCAGCCTTCTAGAGCTCTGCTCGAGTGATCCTTGAATAGACTCTTGGAATGATTGTGCTTCCCTGTGTGACTGCTCTGTGTGCTGCTGAAATGGAACTGAACCTCGCCTGCCCACCCAGCCAGCCCAGGGGTTTCACTTGACAGAACTCGGTTTGAATTCTGGTTTTACTGCTTACTAGCTGTGTGTTCCTGAGCAAGTCACTAAAAGCCTCAGTTTCCCCATTTTTGAAATGCAAATAAAAATGGCCCTTCTATTACAAAGATATGATAATTAAATGAAATAATCTATTTATAAATTACTTCGCACATTAATTGTTTTTTATATGTTTGTTTCCTTTTCTTTCCCTTTATGCTTGGGCATCCCAAAGATCCCCTGGTCTCATTTTATCCCCTTCTGGGGGTTTCATGCCATGTAATGTCAATAGTAGTGGAAATGGAAAGGAGAAATCAGTGCATGAAAAGTCAATGAAAAATGGTAGCTTTTTCAACCTTATCCCACTCTGAATTAACAGTGGAGATATTTTGATAGAGCCAGTATCCCAAAGTAGGAAAAGTATTCAGATACTGAATGGCCATAGGTGAGAAATATCTACTAAGACATGGTGATTAGGTGAAACTATAGCTGTGCATGCATATATTTAATGTGAATATTTAATAGCACATTCATATGTTTAAAAATTGGAAGGGAACAAGGGAAACTGAAAACAAATTTATTAGGATGGTAGTGATATGTTGTTCCAATGTTAATATTATTGTGCCGGTGGAGAGGGATCCTCTTTCCCTGACATACTTAAATTTCCTTACCCTCTTTCCAAAAGAGCAGCAGGAGGACAGGGTTCTGGGATGAAGGGACTTGTGCAGTGGGAGTAACATGCCCCCATCTCATCTGTCCTTCTGCCCAGCTTCCATTAACCATCATGATCTACCAGAGGCCTGGAGAGCTTCCTATTTGTGGTGCTTCAATACCCTTGCATCATTAATATCATCATCTCTACCCTTCTTCTAGGAGTGGATCTTATGAGGGAGGTATGGAAGAAGTTGTGCATGCTTAGCTGTCAGTCCGAACCTTTGAGAGCCAGCAGGGGACAAAGGCAGCAATCACTGTATAATATTGTGGACTTTCTTGGCAGGTGAATACTGCTATGCATGAGGCAAAACTTATGGAAGAATGTGACGAGTTGGTAGAGATCATCCAGCAGAGGAAGCAAATGATTGCTGTCAAAATCAAAGAGACAAAGGTAAAGCCCAGTGCTTCAGTGATGCCAAGCCAGATTTGACTTTACAAATGTCAAAATTTTTGTTTTTTTTTAAGATTGATTTATTTATGCATACAAGAACTGGGTTATAGGCCAGAGGTGTGGGAGATGAGCGGATTCACCAGAGACAGAGTGGGGAGCAAACAGGTGAATCAACTGAAATACACTGCTGAGTGGAGCAGCAGGCGAGTCAGGAGAGGTCTGCTGTGCCATGTGGGTAGCTCCCTGGCAGGGGATAGAACTTGTGCTGCAGTGGCTGCGCATAGCAGCCTTAACCCCTTGCACCACCAGGGAGGCCCACAAATGTCAAAGTTTTATCCCAGTGATTCAAGTTTGCACTTGGATCATGAAGCAAGAAGTAAGGTTGTAGAGAGAGAGAGAGGCAAAGAAGAAACAATGTTTGGCCTAGTGCTATTAATACAATAAAAATGATGGTGTTCCTGGGGTGTTGGAATATTCTTTATCTGACCTTGTTGGTAGTTATCTGATTTATGTATATGCCCCCCAAATTATTGAGTTATACACTTCAGATTTGGGTGCTTTCCTATGTATAAGATAATACAAAAAGAAAAAAGTAAAAAAAAAAAAAAACACAAATGGTTGAAAGGTGAGCCAGAATTGTAGAAGGACCATGAATGCCAGTGTAAGGACTCTCAGCTTACTATGAATGGCATTGGGAAACTATTCTAATTTCTAAGGAAGGACGAACACTCATTGACATGGCAAAAGTCTATACAGTATATCAGAATGGGATGATACTGAAGTCAGGGAAACAAGTTATGAGGTAGATGAAGCATCAAGCCAGAAAATCAACAGCCCAAATGGAAGGGAAGTGCAGAATAGATATTGCTAGAAAGGAAATGATCAGAACCATTGGCTGATTAGATATAAAAGATGAAGGAAAGAGAGATGTTCAGGCTTCCAGCCTGGGAACTGAACAATCATGGCCAAGAAGGTCAAGTGTGAGCCTTCATGATGCTGTATGACTTTAGGCTTGGTGGTCTGCTGCTCAGGGTAGTGATTATAAACTCATGCTGTGTGTGCAGTGTGAGGAGTTAGGACAGCCTGAGGTGATGAACAGGACTTCGTGTGCCATGTTGGTTGGTTCCAACTAACATAGGAATTGAAATTTCCAAGAACACAGATCTGTGAACACACAGATGCATAAAGAAACTAAGAGAAATCTCTATGTTGAAATGTAGATACTTATAAGATAAGGAGTATTTTTTAAAAGCATATATGTGAAAATACGTTGACAAAATGTAAACAAGATGATCTCTGGGGGTAGTAGGGTTTCTTTTTATACGTTTTATCTTCTAAATGTTCTATAATCGGCATGCATTACTGTTATAATCAGAAAAAATAATGTTATTAATAAAAGAGGAGGTAGATAACCAACAAGAATACGTGACTAAGTGTGCTGCAGCATTAGCGATTGGACTATAGGCAACAGAAGGAAGGGTTGGCAAGACAGGCATAGAGGGTAGGGTGAGAAGGTGAATGGTTAGTACAGGACTGTGGGATATTAATAGGCCTTATTTTTAGAATCACTGCAGCAGATCTTCTTCTTGTTATTTTATCGTTTTTAATTAACCATTGGATGTTTTATCTTATTTGTCTTTTCTAATTCCTTTAAGGTTATGAAACTGAGAAAGTTGGCACAGCAAGTTGCTAATTGCCGCCAGTGTCTTGAACGTTCAACGGTCCTCATCAACCAAGCTGAACATATCCTGAAAGAAAATGACCAGGCACGGTTTCTCCAGTCTGCAAAAAATATTGCTGAGCGGTGAGTTCCTTATATTCTTTTGACATACCTGCTCTTATGAAAAGGAGTCAACATAAAGTCACATTTTTCTGGTCAGACGTGTGTACCAGTTGCCACCTGAAGATTTAACCAGCTAGGTAATTACTAAGCCTCAGTGGTAGATTGCCCTGTGGATTTCTGGCACCCTTTTTTTTGGTCTCTGTAGTCTACCAGCTCTAATGCAGGGCTATGCATGTACCCTAGCTTTGCCACAGCTCTCTACTGCCCACTCAGGGCAGGAGCTTTCTATGTTGGTGTTGGTGTAGGGACAGAGAAACATTGGCTAGATTGATACATGTGTGCACTTCCTAAGTCTACGTGCAGTTGCTGTTGCTTTCACTTAGTTATTCCTCATATATATCTTTAGGGCCGTCATTCTTAGATTTTATTTTGTTCATTACCCCTTTGAAAATTTGATTAAAGTCATGAACCCTCTTCCTAAGGAAAAACTGCATATTAGATATGTACACATGTAATTTTGCACACAATTTCAAAGGACTCACAGATCCTTAGAAGCACATCTATATACCATTCATAAATAATCAAAGGGCTACAGTGAACATTGTTCATCATAAGCCACCAAGGCATCAAGGCATTATAGGGGCTTGTTAGGCTAGATTTGACCTCCCTTTCATTTGATGAAGACTTTGGCTCTAGAGTCTCAATCTTTCTTCCTGTTGTTTCTGTCATCATTCTGCATGACATTCGCAACATTAACATGGCTAATGCCTAATACTGTAGCCATCAAGTCTCCTTGACATCCCCTCCTCCAGTGATCCTCACCTCTGCTCCACTTCATCTACCCACTTCCAAGGCCCACATGCTAAACCTCACCATCCAGAATTGCACTTAAATAAATCAAATACAGAACTGTAAATCAATGTCACCTCAATAAAAAAACACAAAAGAATTATACTTAAATCATAAATAAAACCTCCCACTTTCTCACTTCAACCCCTGAATTTATAAATATGTTTTTCTTCAAATACATCTATTCTTCAACTCCATTGGGACCTCTAAGTGCTGATTTTTACCGACAAAGATTTTTACCTACTGTCTTCACTTCAACTAATCTTTTTCAGTAGCATGAGTTCCTTTATGCCATTGTCCTTTCTATCACACCAACCTGATAAAATCCCAACCCTGAATCAGTCTAGATATTCCTGTCTTTTCCATGTCTATATTTGAGTTGCAGAACCCTGCTGGAGAAAAATCGCATAACCAAAGAGGGTGGTACTACTGCACCACAAATTTATGGCTTCTGACTTCTACCCTCACCTGGGCTCTCAGTAGTAGTGAGCTGAAATACTTCCAGGATACTTTGGTCAGGTTTCTTATTTCTTTTTTTCTTGCCTCCATAATGGCTACTTCAGACCTTCTGTACTCACCTCCAAATTCCAGCGCTGCCATCCCACTCACGCTCAGCAAATGACTTTACCTTCTTTCCAGAATGGTAGGTATGAGATGATAAATTACTCATTGTCCCAACCACCTTCCTCTGGTTATCATGGAAGAAATGTCCCTTCACTTGTGCTGTGGCCGCATGGCCTCTTTTTCCCATGGCTTCAGTTTCTCCCCTTCTGTAGTCGGCCTCCCATCCACTTTTAAACCCACTCACGTTTCTCCTATCTAAAAATAACTGCCATAACTTTCCTCTGTCTCATATCCCCTCTAGCTATAGCCCTATCCTTTTCCTTCCTTTTACAGCAACATCTTAAGATGCTTTCCATTTCCTTATCTCCAATTTACTCTTCTTAAATATTTAAAGGTTATTTGTATTAAAGTTATACTTGTACAAAGTTGAAAATTAATATTTCTAATAGCCATAATGCAAAAAATAGCAAGCTCCTTCTTACCCCCAAATTCTGCTTTCCAATAATAATAATAATAATAATAAGCATTTGTTTTGTACTGAGTATTATTCTAAGCCTTTAGAAGTATAACTCATTTAATCCTCACAAAATCTTATGAGATAGACACTATCTTTATTTTACAAATGAGTGAATGAGGCACAGGGAGGTTAAGTAACTTGCCTATAATCACCCAACTAGTAAGGGACAGAGGCAAAATTCAAACTTACGGAGTCTAGTACTATCATCTACACTTTTACAACAAAGCAAGCAATTCTGCTCTGTATGCTGATTTTTTTTTATTAACATGACCATTTCTAAATAATATCCTTATATTGCATTTTTTCAGTTTTAGACATTAGCAGTTGAATTTTGCAAATCCGGAAAATTTTCAGCCATTATTTATTTATTTTGGGTAATTTTCTTTTTTTTTTTTATTATATAGCATTGGTGTACAACACTGTCTATGATCTAGAGGTATGAGATTACACATTTCAGGTGTATATTACCATACCACATCCAGCCACTAAGATACTCATAGTCCTCCACTGTAGTCCATCATGCCCCTCCCCCCTTTTTTCTCTCCCCTCTGGTAATCTCAGTTCTGTACCCAGGTTTATAGGGTTTGTTGTTAGTTTTTCTATAACTCACACTTCGTTTCTCTATATCCCACATGTAAGTGACACCATTCAATATTTTTTTCCTTTTGACGTATTGTTTAGCAGAATCTCCTCCAGTTCCATCATGTTATTGCAAATAGTAAGAGTTTATCTTTTTATATAGCTGAGTAATGTCCATTGTGCATATACTCTACATCTTCCTAATCCACTCATCTGTCTCTGGGCACTTTGTTTCTATAATTTGGAAATTGTAAATAGTGCGCCTCTTTCCTCTCTTATGGGCACTCCAGCTACATTTATATTATACAGCTTGAGATCATCCTGCAATTCACTGATGTTTTGTTCATTTTTTTAGTCTTTTTTCCCCTCTGTTTCATTTTGTTAGATTCTAATGCTATATCTTCAAGTTCATTACCATTTCCTTCAGTAATGCCTAATCTGCTATTAACCTCTCCATTTTTCATCTCAGATATTGTCGTTTTCATCTGTAGAAGTTAAATTTGGGTCTTTGGAGATCTTCCATATAGCTTCTTAACATATTTTGCGTTTGCTCTAGCTTTCTGGACATATGGAATACAGTTAGAACTATTTAAATGTTCTTGCCTGATAATTCTAACATCTGGGTCAGTTCTGGGTGAATTTCAAGGTTGCCTTTTCTCAGTTTAGGAGGTATATTTTTTGCTTCTGCATGTCTAGTCTATTAGATTGGATTTTGAGCATATCTGGTATATTGATTGGATGCCAGATGTTGTAAAAATTATATTGTATGACATAATTTTTGTATTCTTACATATATTCGGGACACAGTTAAATTACTTGAAGATTGCTTAATCTTCATTTTCTGGTCTTGCTTGTATGACTTGTTCGGTTGAATCAGAGCAGTGTTTAGTCTAGTGGGAATTTTTCCCTACTACTCAAGCAGACCCTTTTGAGTACTTTAATCAGTGCCCCATGAAGCATGAGATTTTCCAGTCTGGCTGGTGGAACAGTCACTATTCCTGGCCCTGTGTGAGAACCAGCAGTTGTTCTCTCTAATATATATATATTTTTACAACTCCCTGTCGCTGGGAAATTTTTTGCATGTGTTGATCAGTATTCTATTGAATATTAGAGTGGAGCTTTCTAAAAGTCTCCAGAATATGCTCTGTGCAGGTTTCTCCTCTTGGGTATTCTGCCCTGTGAAGTACAGGCATCTTAGTCTCCCTGAATGTCTTAGTTTGTCCTCTTTATTAGGGACTCCATCCATCTCTGCCTGATTAACCCCTCATGCACCATTTGCTCTGTTAATTTTATTGGAACAAGTTTTCCCAAAGCTTCCTAGGAAAGAGTATGTGAGAAGTGGATTTTTGAGATTTTTTTCCCGGAAAGTTATTTAAAATTAATTTTCCCACTCGATAGGTTAGAAATAAATTTCCTTTATAATTTTCAAGGGAGAGAAGAGGGGCAAGGCATGGCTCCATTGTTTTCTAATTTCTGCTGTGTTGAGAAGTCCACTTTTATTGTGATTCCTGTTCTTTTGACTATGAACTATTTTTTTAATATGAAATTCTAAGGTCTTATATCTGGGTATATCTTGAATTTTGTTGTGTCTTATATCTGGGTATATCTTGAATCTTGTGCCCTTAGTGGGTCTTTTTAATCTGAAGACTAGTAACTTGTAGTTCTGGGAAACATTCTTGTATTATTTGCTAATAATTTATTCCCCTTTATTTTTCCTTTCTGGGACTAATTTGTCAGATGCTGGACATATTAGATTTTCCCTCTAATTTTTAATATCATTTGTTTCCTATATTCTATGACTTTGTAGATAGTATACAGTTTCTGTTATCTAAGATGTTTCCTTATTTTTTCATCCAGTTTTTCTATTGCAATTTTAATTTCAGCATTCATATTTATAAGAGCATTTTCTTGATCTTTGCTTTTTCATAGGTGCAATTTTTCTAAATTATATTTTGTTTCCTCATAGAAGGAGGCTTATTATTGCTACTAATAATACAATAAAGAAAGAAAAACATACATACTTACAGAGGTTAGGTCTTTTGATTTTATATGCAAGGCCTTCAATATTTAAAAAAAAATATATATATAATACTATCTTAGATTGTATGTACAGGGGCAATTTAAAAAATTGCACCAACATCATTAGTCATCAAGGAAAACTGAAATCATTATGAGATACCACCAACTAGTAGTTGTAAAATTAAAACCCTAATCCTGACCCTAGCTGGATGGCATAGTTGTAATAGCTAAAATTAAAAAGACTGACATCATCTAATCTGTTGGTGAGGATATTAAGCAACTGGAATTTTCACATATTACTGGTGGGAATGAAAAATCATTTTGGAAAAAGATTTGGCAGGAGTTTATTAAGTTCAACATATATCTACTTTTTTTATCCGAGGGCTCTCCTAGGGATTGTCTTAAGGATTTATTCATGAAAAATTAAAACCCATGTCCACAAAAGGCTTACTTAAAAAGGGTCATAGTCAGCCACTAATGTGTCAGCTAAGCATGTTTTCGATGTTACATTACAGTCTAGAAAGGTCATTTAATGATGTCTTAGTATTCCTAAAATAAGTCATTAAAAACTGAAGATTTCTAGTATTTGAAGATTCATGTTATTTGATACATTAATTATATAGAAGTATAGTTAAGTAATAATGCCTAATATTTTAACATGCTATATTTACAATGTTGACATAAGCCACTATGATTTATGAACTAAATTACCATTTTTTCTCCTTAAAGAAATAAAACTAGTAATTTACAGTGAAGTTATAATTGTCTAACTTACTTTACGATCCCATGACTCTATCAATGGCTTATCACATTTTAAAATCTTTTTCTGTTTTTTCCACTTTTGTTCTGCTATAATTGACATTATTATATAAGTTTAAGGTATACAGTTTGATGGTTTGATTAAGCTAAACTCCATTTCATATAGATATAATTTAAAAAGAAGGAAGAAAGGAAAACATTCTTCTTTGTGATGAGAACTTTTAGGATTTATTCTCTTAGCTTTCCTGTCTGTCACACAGCATAGTGAGGTAAGCTGTACTTACCTCCCTAGTATTTATCTTATAACCGGAAGTTTGTTCCTTTTCACCATCTTTTGCTTCTTTTTATCTTTCTGTCCTTGCTTTTCTTTTTATTATTCTATCCTTGCTTTGTGGGTACAACGCATTTTTTTATCTTACTGAGGGTATTAATTACCACTTCCCAAGTTTTCTCCTCAAATCTGCACTGTCTTGATTTTCTCCAACTTTCCTTTCTGTTCGTTTTAGTTTCTGTCTTTCCCTAAATGTCTGGTAAGCTTTTGTCTGCCTGTTTGTATTTAAACACTAAAAGGTGACTGAAGATCTTAGGGGCTGGGACAGTTTGTTAATTTGCAACTTCCTATAGGATTTAAGGCAAAATGCCAGATTTTTATTCAGGGGACCCGAAGTGTCATTTCTGTAGGTGTTTTCACTTAGGTCAGTTTCCCCTTAAAAGAATCCAGCAATCTCCTGCTTCTGGCAGTATAAAGAATATATATAAGCCTGACTGCCACCATTCTGGGAACCAGGCAGGGCAAGGGAACTGAGAGTCTGAAGACTTCTTTTAGCATAGTGCCAAAGCTCACATCTGTTGCCAGGATGGGAGAGGGGTGGCTCTGGATTGAGTGGATTGAGTGGATCTGGACTGTAGCTGTTCCTTGTGCAAATGTTCAGTTGTCTGTGGCACTACATCAGCTTGATGATTGGCTTCCTGATCTAGCTTTCTCTGGCCTGTTGTCGCTCACCACTCATCCATCCCTTTCCAGCTTCTAAGCATTCATTGACGGCCTCTTACTTGCTGACATCTCTTTTTCCATCCTCTTTGTCCTTATGGGTCTATGACTTTTTATTCTGTAACTGTCATTTCAGCAGGATTTCATCAGAACAGAGATAAAACAAATATTTGAACCGTTGTATTTAATTATCCTCACTCAACTCTTCAATCCTTTGAAATGTCTTCTCCCACTACCACACTATTGAAAATGTTCTTTTCAAGGTCACCAAATGAATATCATGTTGCTAAATATAATAAACCTTTCTTTGTTTTATCTTATTGTTTCTTTTACTTAATCTCTCACTAGCATTTCTCCCTACTGAGCATTTTTACTTGAAATTTCTCTGCTTTTAGCTACCATGAACATGGTCGGATTTCTTTCTACCTCTTACTTCTTTTGCTTTTGTGAGCAACTCTCCCTCCATCTATTATTTTAATGCTTCATAATTTTGTCTTAGGCTATTCTCTCCTCTCATTATACATTCTCCCTGTTGCAAACTTATTAGCTCCCAGTGCTTCAATTACCATATAGATGCTCATGATTCCCAACTCTCTAAATAAAACTTTTCAAAGGCTCAGCTATAGCCTATAATGTAAGTGGAATAGATGGGTATATGTGGTATGGCTTGAGAATCACCTACACAATCTGTGTTTTTCTCACTGGTCTCTTATATGGACTAACATTTTTCCTCACCATTTTTCATTGTAGTGTGTTAAGGATGAAAACGTCAGTTAAAATGGAATTTTAGCTGGGAAGTATTTCCTCTTATAAATGACATTCATTATACTGTCCTTAATAGAGGTCATAGTCTGAGATTGTTAATGTGTTTTGCTTAAATATGGAGACACACACACTCACACTCACATATACCCCAAAGTCATTTAAAACTCATTCTTAAGCATACAGCTATTGTTAGCATTTGAGCATATAAAATATATATGGTAAATATAAAATTTATATGATACATAAAATGTGTAGTACATTATCTATAATAATCCCAAATATATATGTATATATAGATGTATATCTATATTCACAAACATAAGGTCATTCTCTATATATTGTATTTGAAACTTAACTATATATCATGAACTTTCTTCTGTCATTGAATGTTATTATAAAATTGGATTTCCAATGACCTCATTATATTTCATCTTTTGATGTATAACACATTGCTTAGCTTTGTCCTCATGAACAGTTAGGTTGCATAGAGTGTGTTGAATGGCATTGTGGTTGTGTCTTTGCATACTTCTCAAGTTATTGCCTTAGTAAAAATTTCATGAAATAGGGCTGTGGTGTCAAAGAATACTTCATTTTAAGCTATTTTGATATTTAATGCTAAGTTGGCTTCCAAAATTTGTCAATTTCAGCCCTTATAAAATATGTAAGCACTATACAATTTATGCATAAAAGCTCTTACATATTGTCTATTTTATAACCTAAATGCTGTCTCATTTTAAATTTATTTGACTTCTCATGTAGTTGAACTTTTTAAATATATTTGAAAATTTGATTTTAGAATTAATATTCTGTTTTATTTGTCTACATTCCTGTCACAACTATCCTTTCTGATCATCCCTAGACACCTAAAATCAGATCTCCCTCCAGTTTTGGTGCCTTCCAGTTCATCTACTACAACTGGAGTACTCTTCTAGAAATTAAATTTGAGCATATGACTCCTCTGCTTAAAACACTTCATTGACTCCCATTGCTTTTAGAATAAAGTTTGTAACATGGCCTACAAGGCCCTGAGTGAATTTGTCTAACTCTCCAGTCTTCACACAGTTCTTGTTTAGCTAATTCCTGCTCACTGTCTAGGCGATTGCTTACAATGAACTTCCTCCAGGGAGCTCTCCCTTAGCACTCAAGTCCCTACCAGGTGATACTTATGTGTGATCCACTCTCTTTGTAGGCATACTTCTTTTGCCTAGTTTATGTCTCTCTTCTCCACAATTTGTAAGGGCAAGGACTACAACTACCATGTTTTCCCTGTATGTCTCCTGTGCCTAACACAGTGATTGGCACATTAGTTGTGCTTACCAAGTATTGGGTGGACGGGTGGGTGGATGAGTGGGAGGAAAGGAAGAAACATTGAGGAGTCCAGGAAGAAATTCCACATGCCAATTTTCTGCCCTAACTCTTAGATCTTGTTGTCTTCTTACTTACGAAATCTTAGAAGTTTGGCCACTTGGTGAGAGACCTTAATATCATACTAAGTTAGTCTTACATTTCTTGATCCTAGCCTGCAGTTTATTACTGAAACATCTGTAATTTCAGAAAGAGCCAAGAACTATTATTGTTAGATGTGTAGCAGGGCTCACGTGCCTAAACATAAATGTTTAACACCCCATGCCCTTAAACTAATTCGCCATAAAAATTTTCTATCTCGTCTTCCTATATTCGATCCTCCTTTCTCCCCTCGAACTGTATTTTATTGCCATATTAATGTTTCTTTCCATCCTGCTATTTGCATGCCCAAGGATTTTCATTAACTGATTCAGAAGGTCTGACACAGGACCTAAGTGTGTGCGTTTCAGTCAGAGAGCTTTGAGATCATTCCGATGTGTAACCATGGTTGAGAATTGGCAAAGTGTACAAAATATGCTTTAATTGTTTTTATTAAAGGTACAGTGTTTAGAACCTGATGAACACAGGTTCAGCTATATTTCTGATCCTTGCTCATTGTGTGACCTTGGGCATGTTACTAACCTTTCTTTTTGTCAAGTTTTTCATTTATTAAATGGAAAGAACAGCTGTGGGCACTTTGGTGGTGGGAAAACTATGATGATTGTACCTGAGGGGACATATCCTATATTGTGAATAAATAAACAAGAATGTTTAAAAACAAGAAACAAATAAAATGGAAAGACCATCTACTACATAGGCTTATGGTAAGGAGTAAATTAGATAATACATGTAACGTATATGTATACTACCTTGTATATACTAAGTGCTCAATTTCCAGTTGTGTTGTTGAGTTACCCATTCATCATTTAATTTTATCACCATGTGTACAACACTGTCTTAAGGACCATGGAAGATAAGAGGTACAAAATATGAACCTGCTCTCATTGAGATATTTAGAATGATCTGGAATAGCACTATCTGCAACTAGGAAATAAAATTAAAAATGTGTTATAAGTGATCAAATAAAGTACAAAATTTAGGGGAAGGTTTTAACCCAGCCTCAGTATGGCTTGTTGTTTGGCATAAGAAAAATAGAGGGGGGAGAAAAAGAATCTCTCAAATTGCTCTTACAAAGCCTAAGCCTTCAGAGGTCTACTGTTGATACTGCCTGCCAGATGGAAAATGATGCAGAGGGGAAAAAATTCTGTATTTACTTCTCAAAATTAAGACAGGATGGGGGAGTATGTTTGAGGGGTGAACATATGTGAATAAATATGGCATAACTCTTAATTGGTTCCTGGTGATGAAAATATGAATGGTTTCTACTGAAAAAGCGCAGATACGATATTTTTCAGTTAATATATCAAGCTCTACAAGTTGTTTATTTCCACCTTGTTAAGCTAGAAATCGAACACTGGATAAAGGTTGTCAACTTATTTTGAAGTATATTGATGTACTTTTCTCTTTTCCAGGGTGGCTATGGCAACTGCATCTTCTCAAGTTTTGATTCCAGACATCAATTTTAATGATGCCTTTGAAAACTTTGCTTTAGATTTTTCCAGAGAAAAGAAACTTCTGGAGGGGCTAGATTATTTAACAGGTGTGAAACTACTTGCTTTCCTTAACACTTTAATCCTTATCTTTTTTTTTTAAAGATATATTTTATTTATTTATGCATACAAGAGCTGGGGTCTAGGACAGAGATGCGGGGTGGGGGTGAGAGGATTCACCAGAGACAGAGTGGGGAATAGGACAGGCGGATTGCTGAAATACACTGCTGTGGGGAGCAGCAGGCAAGACAGGAGAGGCCTACTGTACTATGTAGGTTAGTTCCTTGGCCGGGGATCGAACTCATGCTGCAGTTGCTGCCGATCGCTTCACAGTGCTGAGACTTAACCCCTTCTGCTACCAGGGAGGCCCCTAATCTTTTAGTGTGCTTCTCTGTTAATCTGGAAGAGAAAATATGTATAATGAAAATGCTCTTATAACCTTTAAAACGACATCTATTTTTTAGATAGAAAATATATTAGCTCATGGAATGGAAAAGAAAGATGATTTGTCAAATATTTCTGGGTGCAGGATGGGTACACTATCTGCACTAAAATGTAAAAAACAAGTTATTGATGGATTTCCCCTTATGAATCTATCATCAATATGTTTTTACTTTTTGTGCGGCTAGAACACATGTGGCAATTAGGGAATATCAGAGAATATCCCACATGAGTAATTACCATTCACATGTTTTTAAGAAAACTTAAGAATTAGCAGATTAGGAAGAAAAATGTAAAAAATATTTGGCTTGTGTACAATTTTAGAAAATGAGGGATGCTACCAACCTGTTAAAAATGCTGTGAATTATCATTTTATGAGAAAAAATATACATATACAACCATGTTATATTTGTAACTACTTTTGTTAATATATTAAAATGGCTGCCATTTGTTGAACATCTACTTTCTACCAAACTATATTAATTTTTTAACATGAATCCTCACAATAAATCTATGGGATAATGATCATCCTATTTATAGAGGAGGAAACTCATTTGCATTTGACTATACTGCTAAAAATGTATAAAAAGCTTATTTTGAAATAAAAATAGGTTGAGGATCATTTAATAAGAAAACCATGTGACCACTGCTCTAGTAGCTATGTGTATGTTTATGTAGGCAGAGTAAACAATGGGGCAATCATCTCAATAACTTACGCATACATCTTTGCCTAAAATATATTCATCGTTGAAACAATTGTGGCTTGAGGGAACTTGAGGTCTCAGCACTTTGCTTCATGTTGTGTGGTATATACAAGCTAAAGCTTCTTATCAAGAAAAGCTCCTTTCTACAAGATGTTGGGTTGGGCAGCAAGAGCAACGATTGTAAAATTCCGGAACAGAAAGTGTGCTTTCCTTACTTTTTTCTCTACCTTTCCTTACAGCCCCAAACCCACCATCTATCCGAGAGGAACTCTGTACTGCCTCCCATGACACCATTACAGTCCACTGGATCTCGGATGATGAGTTCAGCATCAGCTCCTATGAGCTTCAGTACACCATATTCACTGGCCAGGCTAACTTCATCAGTAAGTCATGGTGTAGTTGGGGCCTGTGGCCAGAGATAAGGAAATGTAAGGAAGCAGTAAGCTGCTCAAGATTGGCCGGGGCTCCACGAGGCAAGTGTTTGTAAGACATGTTAGGTGTTTCATAGACAGTGTAAGCTCCCTCAGGGCATTGCAAAATCCTTACTGATGGGCTGACAATCAAGCTGTGTATTTCCTTGCTGGGCAGTCACTGGGGCCACTCCCATTTCTGTATGTAAATCTTATATTTTCTTCAATCCATGTCACTCCCCTCTCCCAAGGCAGAACACAGCTCAGAATTCATTCCTGGGTAGCTAAGCCACCATCATTGCTGATTCTATGTGTGTGAACATCTCTCTGCTTGACCTTCCACCTCATTATCATGGCAAAACACATTACGTTCAGGCTACTACTTCCTTTACTCCACCTATTTGTATCAGTGAATATAGTGACAAGTCTCCTGCTTCTGTCACTCTTCCCTGTATCCCATCTCTGCTTCCTTCAAAAATTGTGCAGAATATAAAAATGTGTCAGGGGCCACAAAACGAAACATGTTCAAAAAGGAGTCATTTAGCTCACGTGTTGTAGTTTTACCTTCCGATAAATTGGAGCAACACAAGGCACAGTAGGAACTCTTCGATTGCGGGACAAGAGGGGCCGAGCTGCAAATTCTCCTCAATGAGCTGGGTAAAAATGGAAGTGAATCAGAATTAAAGCTGGATTCAAGACTTGAACTCATTCCCACCCTAAGGTTGCATCTGCATAGCTGCGGATCAACATATTCTTTTACCTTTGTGTTTGTGCTTCTGTGTCTGATGTCACAGGCCTGCATGAGAGGACTTTTTCCAACAAAACCCTCCTGATAGACTTCCTTTTCCTGTTCTGTGACAATTCTGAGCCACATGGTTGGGTGGGGAGGGGAGAGGACATTTGGGGTCAAACTCTAAAAAAAACACTTGCCTCGTGCAGCTCCAACCTAAGCCACTTGGCCCGGGTAGCTGTGTTCCTAGGTGTTTCTTCATGTTGTGAAGTCACAATTCTAAGGTTTCCCCAACATATTTGTCTGCACTTATCTCTCCTGCTCTGGAAGGTCTTAGAGCCAGAATCTGTGCTTTTCTTTCCTGATATGGGGAGAGCAGTGGTCTCCTGAATGTTGAGAATAAGTGCAAGAAGTGACAAAGATTTATAGGTGGTCACCTCTATTTCCAAGGATGTGTAGTCCTCTGTAAGGAAGAACTAAAAGGAAAATTCTTCATGGTGATAAGATAGCATCTTCGAATTGGAAGTAACCTTAGAAGTTACCTAATCTAACCTATCCTTCTACCAGACACCTCATAGGTAGATGATTATCCTTTCTCTCATTGAATATTTCCAGTGATGGGGTGCTCACTTCTAACAAAAGAGCCCATTAAACTGTTGTGCAGCTATAAATAATAATCAGTCCTTCTGTATAAAAGCCCTAATTCTTATTTCTAATAAATAATGACCAAAATAATTTGCAAAAATAATTGAATGACTATAATAATTATAATAATTTTCTTTGCCACTTACAAACATTCCCACATACATGACCTCATTTATTCCCCTTGAGTTCTTACTTAGCCTTATGAAATAGGTGATGATATTTCCATTTTATATATGAAGAAACTGAGGCTCAAGTTAGTTGAGTTGCCCAAGGTCACAGAGCTACAAACTGAGGAAGTAAAGTTTGAATCCAAGCCTGTCAAATGTCATACTTCAAGCTTAATGCTCCTTGAATTAAACCACAACTACCAGTTAGCGCTAGTCCAGGCCTTTTGTGCTTCACTAAGAAACTTAGTCCAATTTTTTACATGTCAGTCATTCAGATAATTTTAGGTGAAAATGATTTCAGAATTACAGAAAAGCTGCAAGACTAGCACAGGGAACACCCATACTCTTTGCCAAATTCATCCATTGTTAATATTTGCTCCATTTCTTTTGTCATTTGCTAACTCTATCTCTATTTTTTTGACCCATTTGACAGCAAATCATATCCATCATGACCTTCCACCCCTAAATTCTTCAGTGTATGTTTCCTAAGAATAAAGAAATTATCCTAAAACACCACACAACAGTTACCAAATATAAGAAACTTATGCTGCTACAATACTTTAATCTATCATTCATATTTCAGTTTTGACACTGGACCCAATAACATACTTTATAACATGTAAAGGACCCAGTGTTGTGCTTTTTAAAGTCTAGGATCAGGTATTGTCCTTAACTGACATATCTCTGGCCTTTGTTAACCAAAAACTTTCAATGCCATTGACATTTTTAAAAGTGCTTTTTCATTTCAATTATATTATTCCTTACTTTGAGTTTGTCTGATGTTTCCTCATGATTCTATTCAGATTATGCATTCATGACTGGAATGGTAAATAAGAGATGTTGTGTCCTCCTTAGGGTATCATATCTGGAGACACACAGTACCCTCTTGCTCTTCGTTGGTGATGCTGATTTTGATTTTGGTGAAAGATGCTGCCTGATTTCTTTATTGTGTGGTTACTATTTATTTTTTTGCAACTGAGTTAGAAATCTATGCAAAGTAATCTATTGAGTGCAACTTTAAGTCCATGAATGCACCCTCATCAAGTGCATCCCACTCCCACTCATGTTTCAGTATTAATTGATAATTCTTGTTGGATCCAATGTTTACTGTGATGATTGAAAAATGGTTTTCCAATGGAGTATGCCCTCCCACATTTTCAAGTTGGCACACCAGCATTCCACTGTAAACAAGAGCCCCAACCTCCATTTATATGTGTATTTATTTATCTATGTATTATCTATTTATAGTCATAAATTCTTTTTTTTTTCAAAAGTTTATACTTTACTGTCCTTACTTATCTTAGTGCTTAAATTGGCCAGATTTAGCCAGTGGGAGCCTTTCAAGCTGACTCTTGGTTCTTTATATTCTCCCATCATTTTCTTATGCATGTCTGTCCATCCTTAATTTTGAGAGTAAGAAAAGGGTCTAGGATCATGTTATCTTACCATGCCCTAGCCTTGAAATCAGCCATTTTTCCAAGTAGCCCTAGTTCTTTTTAGTGAGAGCATGGTATTAGAGACCAAGGCCTGGATACCACACATAGACACATGTACCCATAGACACGCACATATACATTCATACATACTTAATATGTGCACATATATGTGTGTGCATACACTATCTATGGTATGTTAGAAATCATGGGTTCATACCAATATCCCCAATCTCAATATATTCCCCACGGATTCTTTCTTGCCTTCTTTCATTCTATATTTGAATGTTCCTACTTCCACAGTGAGAACCCTGATAACAGCATCAATGTATGTACTCATTTGCTCAATCCCATCATATATCTAAAATCATTACAGAATCGTTTTGCCCATACCACTACAAAAACAAACAATAGTTCAGGATTTGTTTGCCATTCTACCCCTGCCCTCATGCCTTTGGTGTGGTTGGTTTTTCATTTGAAATGTAGTTGAGTTCATTTGTTTTGGTTTGTCTTCAATTTTTGTTCCCACTCTTCTCATTCATATTGATTTCATTTTAATGTTCTGAATTTCCAAAATAGAACACTATAGAAAAAGGGTGTACTCAGAGAATTGTCATTCTCTCTCATGTCCTTTTAATCCCTTTCCCCCACCCTCACCCCTTATAGATACCAAACTTCATTAATTTCTGATTTTCCCTTCCTGTAGCTATTGTTTTGGAAATCCAAGTAAATATATGTACCATTTGTTATTTGCCTTTATTTCTGGCAAAAATAGTACCATACTATAAATGTCTTTTGCAATTTACTCTGGAAATCATGCCATGTCAGTTAATGGAGACCTTTCCCATTCGTTTTTTTCAACTGCATAGTATTTCATTGTGAAATTTGCCTTTCAGTTTGTTTGTTTTGTATTGTTGGAAGTATATCTGGAAGATCATGTAATTTCCTCTTTGGATTAAAATTTCACTTCCCACCCAAATTAATTATAAAGCCTTCCTAATCTGATCTCTTTGAACTTTTTAACATAAAAATTACTATTTTTAATTTTTGACCTCATTAAGTTTTGTACCACAGCTGCATAACTTGCTAAATTGACCAATTACATTTCTTTCCTCCCTCTGTACAAAGTGTTTAAAAAGTGGTAAACTGACCAGGAAGCAAATAACAGAAGAGAGAAGTCTAGATAATCTATAGACAAGAATGTTGAACCTGTTTTTACTAAAAGTTAGCCAAGTACATGTTTTTAATTATATACATTTTTCCCTAAGTAAATACTTATGGTCTAAAGAGTTTCAAAAGCAGAAGCCTACATTTCTAGTCCCTTTCCCTACTTGGGAGGCAAGAAGGTTCCAGATAACAATGTGTTGTTGGATCATCCAATCTTGAATGAGTACTGGAATCAGAGTCAGAAAGGGGTGAAACTGTAGTGTTAAGTGAGGAGATGCTTTTTCACTTTGATTATAATGTCATCTCCTTGACTTCCCCATGATACCTTGGAGCCCTAGTTTTGAAAGTGAAGGTGAGGAGAAGGTAGGAGAGTTTAGTCAGAAGCCTTGAAAGCTTTTCTATGTTGTAGAGACAGGAATATTGTTGCTCATCCCATGACTAGTGATGCAGTGGAGAGTACACTGGAGTAGGATTAGAGACCAGGGTTCTTAGCACCATCACCAGCTATTTGTGACCTTGGGCAAGTCGCTTTTCTTCTCTGGATCTTTGTTTTCCATTTGTGAAATGAGGGAACTATGTTGTCTAGGGGTCCTCTGGACCCTGAGATTCCATGTTCCTGTGCTTTGTGCAGAACTTCTCCATCCATCCCAGGCCAGGCTCTCAGCTCTCAGAGGATTGGACTATTGGGTTAAAGATCTAGGGATCCCATAAAAGTAATGATTCTGTGATTTTTGTATGGTGACCATTCTTGTATTATTTGGAAGAAAATTGAAGTATCCTAACCTTTGCTAGTGGTAACATTCAATTGCCAGAAGCAAGGAGCCTGGCGTAAGCCTAGCTCTGTGGGAGAAATGAAACTATGTCTTCCAGGATTAAGAAACAAAATGAAATTTACATTTTTTGGGGGAGGGCAGCTCTTGATGAATTTTGACTGTGCTTCTCATCCCGTCTCCATTACCTGCTGGTTAATGTTCTTGTCTTTCCACACGTCACAGGCCTGTATAATTCAGTGGATAGCTGGATGATTGTGCCCAACATTAAACAGAACCATTACACAGTTCATGGACTGCAGAGTGGGACGCGCTACATCTTCATTGTTAAAGCCATAAACCAAGCAGGCAGCCGGAACAGTGAACCTACCCGACTAAAAACTAACAGTACGTTGTGATGATTCAAAAAGAAGCAATCAGTTTCTCCTCCATGTCAGGGAGTTCACCTAGCACCCACTGCAGGGCAGGAGAGTAGAGGCCCTGGCTAGAAAAGCTTTGCTGGTGTAGTTCACATTTTGGGTAAGGGGTATGTTTCTGCCCCTGGGACATATGTGGACACAGAGATATACATAAAACATATTGTTGGTGAGTTGGGAGGGTATTAATGAAGAGTTTTTCTCTGCACCCCACCTCCATGCTTAGGGCGATAATCTGGTAAAATCCTACTACAGAGAAGCGACACCTATTAGAAATGCTTCTGACTACAAGTGACAGAAAACCAACTAACTCAGCTTTAGAGATAGTATTTGTTAGCAGCTTAAACAAATAGCATTTTCTTTCTCAAGTGCAAAGAAGTTTGAAGGGTAAGGAGCTCAGGTCTGGTGCTGCAGCTTTGTGTTGTAATGACCCAGGCTCTTCCCCTTGTGTATTGGCTGATTGCCACATGGCCACAGCAGCCTCTCGATGTTATAGTTCCTTTCGAGAAAGGAAGAAGGGGAACAGTTTTGGTACACATGATAGCTATTCCTTTTAATGAGGAAAACTGGCACTTTCCCACAGGCTTCCTCTGCCCCGTCTGACTTCTCCCATCTGCCCCCACCTCATTAGCTATACCCAGCAATCGGGAGCCTGGGAGCTTGACTCTTTAGCTTTTCTGGCCTCAAGTGAAAGGGAGTAAAAGATGAAAAAGTTGGGGATGGGTGCCAACAGTGTTTGCCACAGATGCATTTTGTGTAATACAGTAGTTCTTGCCATACCTAGCTGTTGGCCTCTAGTAACTGCTTTTGCCATGCGGCTTTAAAGAATTCTCTGTTACGAATGATCCTCCACAACAAATGTTTTCTCTGATCATTCATGATGCAGCAGTGACTCCAATGATGTTTCCTAGTTATATATTATTTATATACTCCATTGTAAGAGGGTAAAAAATTGTCCTATTGCTGAGTTCTTCTCAGTTTGTTTTTGTTCTGTTACCGAACAGCAATTGCTTCATCAATTCCCCTCACTTTGTCATACCTCAAGCTCTCCTTACCCTAAAATCTGCTCAAATCCCAATCCACCCACTCAAATCAAAGTATAAAAGTATATATTTGGAGAATCTGAGGTCTTGAGAACCCCTTTTTAATTTGACAATATATGAAGGGGGCAGCTCAATCTTATTTGATCAAAAATAGTGGCATTTGGCCTGCTTCCTTAATATAATCCATGCAGCAGCCAACTCGTACTGACCCAGGAATGATCATCATATCAAGGCTCCTCCTGCTAACGATGGTGCTGGAGAACAAAGATAGAAGTCGTAACTAATCCCTCATGTGTTTTCTTTTTTCTGCTTTTTTCAGGCCAACCCTTTAAACTGGATCCCAAAATGACTCACAAGAAGTTGAAGATCTCTAATGATGGATTGCAGATGGAGAAGGATGAGAGCTCTCTGAAAAAGAGTCATACCCCAGAGAGGTTTAGTGGCACAGGGTGTTATGGGGCAGCAGGAAATATATTCATTGACAGTGGCTGCCACTACTGGGAAGTGGTCATGGGTTCCTCGACATGGTGAGTAGATGCCACTTTTTCTTTTCTCTTCTCTCCCCTTTGTAAGGTTCCTGGGACATTCAATTCTGTAGCACAAATATAATACCAATAAGTCAAGGATAAAAGGCATGTTGAAAACCAGTCCTAGAAAAAACTGTCAGCTTTTTAAAACAAAATCATGGGAAACCTTTTGGACTAGAAGTTTGAAATCATTATATCCTCCTAATTGCTATCTTGTTAAAACTCTAATGATATTGGTATTTTGGATCTAAATGAAAAATAAGAACTATATTTTCTATGATATATTCTATCTGCTGGATAGCATAACTCATTAATAAGGCTTATTTCTCTCTCCTTTCTGCTGTGTGACAGGTATGCAGTTGGTATTGCCTACAAATCAGCTCCCAAGAATGAGTGGATTGGCAAGAATGCCTCCTCTTGGGTCTTCTCTCGATGCAACAGTAACTTCGTCGTAAGACATAACAACAAGGAAATGCTGGTGGATGTGCCCCCGCAGTTGAAACGCCTGGGTGTCCTTCTGGATTATGACAACAACATGCTGTCTTTCTATGACCCAGCTAACTCTCTCCATCTTCATACTTTTGATGTGACCTTCATTCTTCCAGTTTGTCCAACATTCACAATCTGGAACAAATCCCTAATGATCCTGTCTGGCTTGCCCGCCCCAGATTTTATTGATTACCCTGAGCGGCAGGAATGCAACTGCAGGCCTCAAGAATCCCCTTATGTTTCTGGGATGAAAGCTTGCCATTAAGTTTCAAGAGAGCATAGAATTCACTGGCTCTCCAGTTCAGCAGTTCTTCCCTCCTAAACTTCAGTTAGTGTTCAATATATGAGATACAAAATAAAGTTTATTTGAAGCATCCAAAATAACTAGATATTACAGATTTAATTTTTGTGCATTAAAGCTTGTATTTAAATTAATGCATCGAGTTTCTCAGAACAGATTCTCTGAGTAGTCTGGTTTCAGGCCATTGAAGAAAAAGTTTAGAGATTTCATCCTTTCCTTGGAAAATTAAAAATTCCCAGTGCTTTAGGAATATAGTGCTGGACGGAATTAGGGTAATTCTAAGTAAATCATGTAGAAAGATGTTCTGAATAAGGAGCTAGCCAGGTGAAAGGGAGGCATCTGCCTTTCTAGTACTGGCTAATCTAACCAAGTGGGATTTTGAAGTGTCAGATGATCACATATTACATGTAGCTTTTGATAAATAATAGAAATCAAGGATTTATTATAAAGGAAACATGTATGTGTATATATAACATAAAATGAATAAATGGTCTGTTATATATTCATTTTATAATTATATATACATAAACTTTTCAGTTTGCTCATTCAAGTGAGAAATATACTGGAAGAGAAAATAAATGATACCATCCGTTTTTGTCCCCCAGAGGGATATCAACATCAGTGAATATTTCTCCTACCCCTCCCTTTATCCACCCCTTCTTCCCTCCTGTCACATACACATGCACGTCCACTAATGGCATAGATGGTGGGAAGAGCACCAGGTTGAATAAGGGGAGACTGGGGACAAAGTTGCACATGAGTTGCTACATAGCACACCGTCCACTGATGCTACCAGTGGAGTTTCTTCTGAACTGTTAAGAAATCTGCCACAGAATATTTCAAAGAAATATAGGTTTATT
This sequence comes from Talpa europaea, assembly GCF_964194135.1. Lineage (NCBI taxonomy): Eukaryota > Metazoa > Chordata > Mammalia > Eulipotyphla > Talpidae > Talpa > Talpa europaea. Next base: position 66,951,713 of record NC_140081.1, read on the forward strand.
ACCTAAAGTACATACAGTTACTAGAGCTAGGTTAACAAAAAAAGAGGTTCTTTAGGAACCTGGTTTATTTACTTAATCAGTAAGAATGGAGTGTTAGAGATGCCACAGCTATTTGCATATAAATATACTTGTATTTTAGGTAAAACACTTCTGAAGTGCTTAAGAATACCTGAAAACAGTTTTATTAAACAGGCTAAATAATCATTCCTCTTGCTATCTTGTTTACACTATTCATCTACTTAGCCAACCCTTCATGGCAAATGCAGGCATAAACTACATACCGGTCTTGACTGCTATAGTTGCTTTATGGTCTGTGCTTTTTTAATTCCACTGCAGTGGTGGGGGGTGTCAGAACCAGAGCTTGCTCCTTTCCAGGAGCTATGTGTGCTTCAAGGAGTCAACTCCTTGGGGATTGTGAAAATATTTTTGTTGTATAAAGCGATAGCTATAACAAGCCCCCGGATTAGAGCCCTGGAGCAATGCTAAAACTTTTCTCCCTTCTTCGTTTATGCCACCCCAGTGAGTGTTCATTTATCAATTCATTTAACAAACTACTAGATGCCAGGTACCATACTGCTGCTGAAATATTGACAAAACACAGTTCCTACAATGGTTCTCTACCATTATGTAATAATATGGACAAAATATCGAACTAAATTCCCTAAATAGCAGTTATGTATTGCTTGTTTACCCAACAGGGAAACAAGGCTGATACAGATACAGATGGCAGGCTTAAACTTACATATGTAGTAGCAAAGGCAGCTTTTCAGTTTCTTAAAAAAAAGATGTTATTTACTGCTAATCAGGAAATGAGCAAGCTCGGTAAAATTCATTAGTATTGGGAGATACTTTCCTATAATGGAAAGCTCATACCCTTTGGATTAAAATAATAGTAGTTCCTCTGCCATTTATTAGCTGTGTGACCTAGGGCAAATACTTCATTTCTCTGAGCCTCTGTTTCCTCTTTTGTAAAATAAAACCTACCTCACAAGACTGTTACAAAGATTAAAAAAGAGAACATGTAACAATATAAACTGCCTAGCATAGTGCCTGGCATTTAGTAAGCGCAACAGAGATCAGTCTCCTCTTGGGCCCCAACCTCAGCCGCAATACAGTGTGGCTGTGCTTTAAAATGTATGCCCTTCACTTCTAAATCACCCTGGTCTCTAGGACCTGTCCCCAAATTCTTTAACAAAATAAATGATGTCACCCTCTTCTTTATAAATCTTTTCACGGACTCCCATGGCATATTCAGTAGAAGGTCCCATACTTTGGGTTTGGCTTTTCAGGTCTCTGTTTTCCCAACTTTTTTCTCCTGGCTGGTCCCCCCCAACTCACCCATACACACACACACACACTGGTTACTAGAATCAGGCTTCAATCACATAAGTTGTTCTCTGGGCCTGAACAGATACATTGTTAACAACTTTGACCCAGAGAGGACAGTAGAAATTATTCTTACATTAATGGGATAGTGTGAGAATGCTGTAAGGGCAGAACATTCCACCTCTGCCCCAGTCCAGTTTCCTTTACCTTCTCCTTGGGTCTCCCAGGCCATGCATTTTTGTGTCCTTTAGATGTTAGTGCCCTGGGATAATGCTTATATTTCCCCACCAGACTTGAACTCTTAGTCAGGACTACCTTTCTCGCCCCCAACCCTCTCAACCAGATTAGCTTCTGACCTCCTAGGCTGTTCTCCTCTACAGAGCTCCTGATTCCTTAGTTGCCCAACCCCTTGGTTCTCCACAGAGCTTCCCTGGCATCCTGACCATCCCCTCTCTCAGCAATAATCACATTGTATACCAGTTTTTTTTTTCCAAAATGTGGTCCTCAGACCACCTATATTAGAATCACTTGGTGTTTGTTAAAAGGGTTGATTCCTAGACCCCATTCCTGATCTACCTAATTAGAATATCTGGGCACACAGATAGAATGTTATATTTTTAACAACCTCCCCAGGTAATTCTGATGCACGCAAAAGTTTAATGTATAAAAATCATCTTCCCTGCTAGACTGTGAATGTCTTGAGGACAGGAGCTATGTCTTCTGTTGTATTTTTAACATCTGGAACAGTGAGTGGAGCAGAGTAGTCACCTGGCTAATGTTTATTGAATGAATGTATGAATGAGCAAATGAATAATCAAAGTTTCCTTCTTGTACTCTGATATCCATACTGGTATTTGTTACTTCCTAGGCAGAAAAGCTTGATTACTTCTCCACTGGGTCTGTATTGGTATTATTTTACAGATGTCCCAGGATGCATTCATATAAATGAGCATTGTCATCCTCAAAAACTCTTTGGAAGTTATTTTGGGGAAATTTCTGGAGCATGCGGCACTATTCTTTTCAATAACTATAAGGTTTGGCAAAAACCATTGAGAGCTAAGCCTACTGAATAAACTGGGACATTAGACTAGATTCGGGGTAATCAATAAAGTTTCTAAGTCAAATAATGAAAAGTGCTTTCCAAGAAACAACGTGGTAACAGAGTATTCAGAGGAGACTTTCACAGAATACTGGCATTGCCAGGGACCTTAACAGAAGTTGTTGACAAGCTCTGCCTAAACACAGCTGGACAAAGGGAATAGGACCTGTATTTAACATCCTGGGGAAGGTGACACCATAAATTTTTGTTGTTGTTGCTCTGCTCAATCTGTTCTCCTAAAATCTTTTCTGCTAGAAATGTTTTCGTTCTATCTGCAATTGATGCTTGTTTCCACTTTTTATATGATCTTATTGAAGAAAGCACAAAAATAATCAAAAATAAAATCAAACCTGTTTTAAGATTATGAAAGAAATTTTAATGTCACATTGAAATTCTGCCTACTTGTAAGTAAGAGTAACTGCATCTGGATGTATTTTTATCATGTAATTCCATTGTGTAAATTTGGATGCAGTGAAATTCAGATTACAGCAAGATCACTTATGTTCTTTTCAGCTAAAATACACTAGGTGAATTTTCTACACTTCCATGGTTTACATATTTATATATGACTACCTGGATGGAGCAATCCATGGATGGACTTTTTGATAAGCTCACGTCAAATATTTGATACACTTTCCTCCACAGAATGGAGAAGGTGAGGCTGATAGATAAGAATCACTCCTGCAATTATTTCAATTCCTGGAGCCACTTGCACCCTCAGAACCATTGGGCTATATTTGGCTGTGTACTCCAGGTTGACCAGGCTGACTACCATCAGGTTAGGTGAAACTGCCTTTTATGGTTTGGTTTGCTGGCTTCAGACATGTGCTGTGTTATTATGGGCTAAGAATATTTATTAGACTATGGTTGGACTATTTTTTATCAAATGCTTTACCCCAGGCTTATTTGTACCGGGAGTTTCAGACCACCAGTGTCTCTCCTAGTGACAAATCCGAGCATCTGCGAATTACACAGCCTCATCCCTCAAAAATATCCCAGCCCATCCAAAATGCTATATTATGAAATAAATAAATATATATGTATTCATGAGTTCTTGGTTGTTTTTCACTGGGATTTAATTGGGGGAATATGGGCAAAAGGTAGTGGAATTGTCTGTCTTGGAGGGAATGATCATAAAAAGTAGAGATGTGGGCAGAGAAGCTTTGAGAATCTGGAAACCAAGATCCAAAATGAAGACTTTGGTTTCAGGAACAGAATTCAATCAGGAAGACTATGGAAATGAAAGTATAAGGCATAAAGAAACATGACACATTCAATTCCAGGGATTAGAGCAGAAGGTGAGAATTAAGGAAGAAAAAAGAAAATCCCAGTGCTGGAGTTCACTGATTAAATTCCGAGTAAGGCCAGAAGCCAGTGAGCAGACTTGCTGTTGAACACCTGGCCTATAGGAGGAGACTGGGAAAGTTAGGAGATCCCTCAGAGTTGCACTTGGGCAAACAATCATACCTAGACTTCACTGCAAGTCATTTTATCATGCCTTGCATATTTTATTTTTTAAAAAACAAATTGAAGGTTTATGACAACTTTGTGTGGAGAAAGGCTGTGGGCGCCACTTTTTCCCAGCAGCGTATGCTCACTTCCTGTCTGTCACATTTAATGATGGTATATGTATATATATATATATATATATACACACACACACCATATATATACCATGTATATACATACGTATTAGGTTTTTTTAGACAATGCCAAATTGCACACTTAATAGACTACAGTATTGTGTAAATATAACTTTTGTATGCATCCAGAAACCAAAAAAATTGTATGATTTTTTTTATCAAGATACTCGTTTTCTTGTGGTGGTCTGCAATGAAGTGTGTAACATCTCAGCGGTGTGCCTGTACTCTAATCAGAGTTGTGGAAATTAAAGGGGGCATACAAACATAAATGAAGCCAAAGTGACTTGAAACAGTTTGCCGTACTGAGAGCCCACAGTAAATATAGCACAAAGGCAAAAGGATTAAAGCATAAAAAGAATTTGGAATACGGAGGGTTAGTGGTCCAATTGGACAGCCACCTGGATAAAAGCCAAATATAGGACTATTATACACAGCTATGATTTTATATGTTTGGGGGGGTATAATGTTTGGAAAGGCTGGTTCCACGTAAGGTGCCAGGTTAAAGCGGACTTGGGGAGCTTTATGTTCCCCCACCTAAGAGCAGGGTTGACCTTAGTCTCAGTGAAGGTAGGTGAGGGCAAGTGGTCTTTTGCAAAGATTAGGAATAATAGAATACAAATATTGGAAGTATGTGGAACAAGAAAGCTAATGAGAATGATTCTGTGGGGCTTAGCATTGTACACAGAATACAAGGCCAAACTAACTGCTATTCCTCCAGCCAGTTTGGAATTTGGGCTTATTCTGATGTACATATGGGCTTATTCTGTAAATGTACATACATTTGGGCTTATTCTGATGTACATAGTGGAAAAAGCCACTATGATGTACATATCTTTTTGTCCAGCTCAACTCCCTCAGTGATAAGGGAGAGCACTGTGATATACTTGAAATGTGAGTCATAGCAAACAGCTGTTAAGCACACAAAGCAAGGCCACTTTCAGACATGATTCAGCAGGTAAAAATACAATGAATCACATCTTATTATTTACACAGTGAAAGAAAAAGTAACAAGTTTCCTGCTCTTAATAGTCCTTGTCCCAAAGTCCAAAAAGAACAGCACCCAAGCAAAAGGGGTCAGAGGACGACAAAGGTATTGTGGGATAGCCCATTGCTAGGAAGCCAGTTCTAGACTGCAACAGCGACTTTATCTTCTGTTACTCTATCCCAGGGGGGATGAATGAGGAAGACTTGTACCTCAAATACAACCCAAGATGTGGGGAGCAGTGAAAACCTGTCATGACAGCTTCCCAGGACAGATGGGAGATAAGGGAATGAGTGAGAGATGGCTTTGAAGCCATCCCTTGCAGGTCCCCATCCTCTCACGGTGGATCACAGGTGGTGTGCTAAGACTGCGACAAGCTGCAGGTCAAGCTTTTTACCTGCGGAGACTATGTGGACAGTGCAAGATTGCCAGGGAACCAAGGCGGAGCTCTTCTAATGCAGTTAGCTGAAGTCCCAGGCACCTTCCCTGGGGATAGGCAAAAGGAAGTGAAGTCAGGGTCTGTTGAGAAACTGCCTCTCTCCCTCTCTTCTACTAACCTATTTAGGTCCTTTCTTTCTAAGTCTCTGGGGTTAGGGTGGGGTGGGGGAGGGATTAAGGAAATATAGGACACAACACATGTAAGCCCCGCAAGATTCAGTACCAAGGCCAGAGAATTCCAAAGCGCAAGGCTTTTGCTCTCTCTGGATCTTAGTTTTTCAGCTATGAGTTGAAATCAGTTTCTAAGGTCCCTTCTAGCCCTGAAAGTATGAATTTATATAAGTCCAAACTTAGTGCACGTAGTAGTAAGAGCCTAATTTTCATACCGACACCAAGAATGTTGGGTTACAGGGAACCCTATGACTAGGAGAGGTGGATAGTGTTATTGTTATTTTAGTACCTGCATCAGATTCATTTTCGGGTGACTTGTACTCCACCGTACACACTAAACTTCCCCTACCAATCTCCCCCACTTTCATTTGCCACCATTATTTTTGAGCTTTCAATCGTAGTCCTCTCCCCTACCCTGCTTTACTCATTAACTGCTCAAGATGCAAATGCTGCTCCAGCTAGGCCTGTCTCTCTTTCAAATTTCAGGCAGCTGTCTGGCAGTCTTCCATGTCTCCATGGAATGTGAAAAATGAAAAAGAATTTCATTTTCCAAAGGCAGAGCAAGTCACTTGATGTAGCATCCAATGGGTGTCTTGTGTGCTAACTTCCCCAAGCATAGCCTTCCTTTCTCAAGCTCCCACAAATACACCCTGTATATCACAGAGGGGAAAGTCTTGGCATAGCCACTAGTCCAAGTTATTAATTATTCACTTAACAAATAATTTATTGATAAGCTTTAGGTATTGGAGTCGGTGATGAGTAAGACACCTAGTCTCTACCTTCGTGAGACTCATAACATTGAGGGGAGACAAACCATAAAGAATGAACACTTTTGTAATAAGAGAGCTCACTGATTGCTTCCCCTGTCCCTGACATTACTCTAAGCACTTGAGATGTAGTAACTCATTGAATCCTCCCAGGAACCCTATGAGGCAAAGACTATTATTAGCTCCACAGAACATGAAGAGTTAATCCCTGTGCTTTAGCCCCAACCAGCAGATTCCCTGGCCCCTGCTGGTGAGCTGCTGGCAAGGGTCTTGGCCTTGGCTGCCTTTGGCAAGACCTGAAAGAACTTAAGACCCAGCAGGAGGAAATGGCCCAGCCCAGGGGCTCCTGGATTCCAGGTTGACAGGCAGGATTCCCGGGGCTGTGCCAGGCACCCTGAAAGCCTCCCGGCGGCAGTTTTGCCATCTTCTTTACCTCCCGCCCCCTCTTCTTTTCCCTCCCAACTCTCCCCTCAACCCCCCCTTTCCAGGCCAGCCCCTCCCTCTGAGCCGCCTCCTCTCTGAGTCATTTCCCCTTCTCCGCCCCGAAGACCTTGGCTCTCCCTCTCGGAATCCCGTCCCGCTGGCAGGAAGTAGGGGAAAGACTAACTGGCTTTGGGAACCAGGTGAGCACTTTCCCGGGCGAGGTAGAGAAAGGCGGCCCGCGGCCAGCCGTCCCGCCCGCTCCCCCACCCGAGGAGGGACCGGAAATCCAGGGTGCTCCTGCAGCCTGAGCAGCCGGCTTCCCTACCGTGTGCAGGCCCCGTGGCCCAGCGTGGGAGGTGCCCCGCCCGCCTCATGCCTCCTGGGACGGGGGGAGGGAAGTGGCGGCCCAGTCGGGACGGGCCTGCGGGTGCGGGCTCGGGCCGGGCGAACCCAGCGCGCCTGGGAGGGACCTGGGGGCTCAGTCAAGTTGCGGGCGGGGGTGGGGGGAGGTCTCGAGAGGACCCCGGGGTCCAGCACGGACGAGGGAAAAGGTTCCCGAGGCCGCGCGTGGGTGTTGGGGTGGACAGAGGGGCCGATGTGGGGATGCGTGGTGTGCAGCCGCATGTGCGCGACTACGTTTAGGGGTGTGCGTGGGGCTTGCCAGAGCGTGCGTGGGGTGCGTGCCGTTGGGGGTGCGTGCGTGTGGGGTGCATGCGTGGAGGCGTGCTTGGGGGGGAGGGGAGAAGGGAAGCATTGCTGACAGACGCGGGAGCTGTGACAGACTCTGCGTGCGTGTGTGCGGGCCGGAGGTAAAGTTGTCCCCGATCAGGATTCTTAACTTTTTGGGGGAGTGGTGAGCGGGTAGGAGGGGAAGGTGGACAACCACCCTTGGGGAAATCTGAGGAAACCTATTGATTGTCTCCTTATAATAAATTAAAAATCAAAATCAACAGGCAACTATAAACCAGAGCCATTCTGCAGGGGACGAGGAGGGAGCAGAGCGCAAGGACTGTGGTGGTGGTGCACGGGTGAACTGGTGGTGGGAATTTCACGAGGACCACACCTGAGAGGAGAAAACATACATTGTACAAGAATGATGTAAAACAAATATAAAATGGGAAAAAGTGAGCATTTAAAAAAAAAAAAAAAGGAAGAGCTTTCCTGGGCCCGTGGACCCCAGACGACAGAAAATGATGGAGCTGGGTAGAGTTGGGATTTGAACTACATTTGTCTCTAGGCTCCAGATGACGAAGAGGAGAGGAAAACCAGTAGGTTACTTCAGAATTTGGCATGGGGTCTTTTGCTTCTGTGAGAGGAGAAATGGAACAGGTGATGGAGCTGTTGCCTACTGTGTCTGTGGACCCATCCTGGTCTTGGCGTGGCTTACAGATTAGGTTTGTTGTTCCTCCGGGACATGGTGTGTGTCAAAAGGGCTGCACTCCCTCACGCTTCATGCCCTTCCCCATGAGACCATGGTGCTAGATGCCACAAAATCCGTTCCCCAAGCCCCACTCCTTTCCATAACAATCTCCTCAAGTCTGCTGCTCAGCTCCTTGCAGGTAGGAGCACCGAGATCTGTGGCCTTGTCTGATTTCCCCTCCTGCCTAGTCCTCAAGAGTTCAACAGCCAGTGTGTATAGCGGGGAGTGTGGTCTAAGATTGAGACGTGGTGTTGGGTGACTAGAAGATCCCATCTTGCCATGAACTCATTGTGTGAACTGATGCAATTTTCATGATCTTCCTGTGACTCCCATTCATCATTTACAAAATTGGAGACGAGCTCCTTTGTAGGGTTGTTGGAAGTGGAAATAAGACCACAGTATATTCCTAGTACAAGGAACAGTTAATAATGGCAGCATACCTAGAAATAGATCTCTAGCTATAAGCATATATATATATATTTTTTTTGTGGGCCCCTCGCCGGCGGCCGGGGAACGAACCAGCGCTGCAGAGGCCGCGGGCAGCCTCACAGCCCAGCGCTCAACCGCTGCGCCACCAGGGGAGGCCCTGTAAGTATATATCTTCAGGTAAGTTAATATAGAAATTTTATTCAAAGAATGTATTAAACTGCTGATTTCTTGTTGTTTTCTTGTAGGCATACCTAGCTGTGTGATCCTCAGCCAAAGTCCACCAAGTTCATCTGTAAAGTCACACATCTGAAGTAAGTGAACTTGTTTGAATTCTTTGCAAAGTTCAGGTAGATAATGATTAGTCTAACATCATCTCTCAACTGGTTTGCTGCCTTGCTCTCCAAGCCTTGCCTGCTTCCCTCTCCTTCATTCTCCCCATTGGAATCAGTTATCTTTCCCCCTGAGAGACAAAATACCTGACTGGTTCAGAGCACAGACTTTGGTGTGAGACAGATCTTGTTTCAATACCAGCTCTATCCAGCCCGACCACTTTCTAGTTGTGTAACCTTGGACAAGTTATTTCACCTCCTTAAGAATTGTTTCCCTTATCTGTAAAATGGGATAATTACGAGCTCTACCTCATACAAATGTGAGAAATTAGAGAGAATGCTTGTAGAATAGCCCATGGTAACTGCTCGGTAAATACTAGGTCTCAAGGGGTAAGATCAGCGAGTTTGCTAAACAAGAGTGGGTGAAGTGATGTACCATGGTCTTAGATTGAATAGTGAGTAAAACAATGAGGTGGTAATGGGAAGAGTCAAAGGATAGGAGATCTTGAGAATGAAGAGTTGAATTCTGAGAACCAAGAAGTTATAGGGGGCAGGAGGTTGTAGCCAGACATAATGATAGTGAGGTTCAGGAATTTTTCCGAAGTGGAGCATCTCCATGTTAATCAGGTAGTCTAGGACACCAGTGGCTAGAAAAGTCTAGTGAAGGGCCATGTGGTCAAAAGCTGTTGAAGTAGCAGAGATGGATGAAGGGACAGTGAGGGAAATATGATGGGTGAATCATCTGCACTCATTGAGGTTGCTTAGATGGATGGAGGATTGGAATGGAGAGGAAAATTGAGCTTCTACCAAAGCCAAGAATACACCCTGACTAATATGGAGCAATTATTTATTTCACAAATTTTCACTGAGTTCTTAGTAGATGTCAGGATATAACAAGACAGACAAGAACCCTGTTCTCATGGAGCTTACAGTAGGAGTGATAGGAGGGATTATATTACCAATCCCATCTCTAAGTAGAAAACTGCAAACAATGGTAGAGCTATGAAGAAACAATAAGAGTTCTATAAGTGCTTATAATAGGAAGACCTGATCCTATCTGGGAAGTTAGGAAAGGCTTCCCTGAAGAAGTGATGAAAAATTAATTGGGGTAGATGATGGTGGATTGGTGGGGGTGGAAGAAATGCCTGGGTAGAGGAAGCTTACGGCATGTGCAAAGGCCGGAAGTTAGAACACTTACAAGGGACTTGAAGAACTGAAAGCATCTCTGATGACTACAAAATATTAAGCGAGGGGACGGCATTGTGGACTGAAGATGGGTGTCAGGCTCCCTAATTATTTGGGCTTTATTCTAGGAGCAATGAGATTACCCCTATTAAAAGGTTTTGATTAGGTGAATGACAGCAGATTTCTCTGTATTTGTATGTGTATTTTCCCCCAGTATATTTATATGTAATTGATGTATAACATTGTAGAAGTTTAAGGTGTACAGTGTATTGATTTGATATATGTATATATATTATACATATGATTATCATTATGCTTATTATTATCATAATGCTTCTTAAATAATGCAGAACTATGTGCTTATTGTAAATAATAGTGAAACAGCAAAAGTACACAAATTGTCAAAGTCCAGTTTGTAGTTGTGTGTGTGTATGGTACACTATATACAGACACATCTCAAATATATTGCAGGTTCCAGACCACTACAATAAAATGGATGAGGCCATAAAGTGAGTCAGATGAACTTTTTGGTTTCCCAATGTATATAAAAGTTATGTTTACACATTGTTATAGTCTATTAAGTATGCAATAATATTATGTCTAAAAAAACAATGTACATACCTAAATTAAATGTGACATAGAGACAGGCATTGAGATCTTGCTATTGGAAAAATGGTGCTGATAAACTTGCTGATAATGGGCTGCAACAGACTTTCAATTTGTAAAAAATAAAGCAGTATCTGTGAAGCACAGAAAAGTAAAGCACAATAAAATGAGGAATGTTTGTATATGTATATACACATGCACACACATTTATAATACAACAATTGTATACACTATATTATATTACAAACATTATATTATGTATAATGTAGCAATTAGGTTTTTTTCTACTTAAAAATCTGTCTTTTTTTTCCATGTCTTGTTTTTTAACTACTTAATAATACACAAGTATATGTTCATGGTTAAAGGTCAAATACACAAGTATAAAGACAGTAAATTTTGGGACTTAGTTTTTTTGTTGCTTTCCTATTTGCTGTCCCACCACCACAAAAAAAAAAAAAAACAAACAAAACAAACAAACAAACAAAAAAAAAAACAAACCAACTAACTGTCAACAGTTTGGTATCTTTAGTCTTGTTTCCATGCATTTGTATGAGTAACTAGTATGTATACACAGATAAATTTTTATACATAACTGGATTTACTCATATTGTTATGCAACTTTAAAATTTTTATTTATTGATTTAATTACACACAGGACATGTGAATACATTTTTTCTTTCAAGGGATTAAATGTTATAGAGAAGTCTAAAACCACCTTTGGTTATCTTTGATTTCCTCCCCTCCATATTCAATTTGACTTAACATCTCCCAGATCTTTCCTATTATTTATTTGCAAACATTTTCATACACAGACACATGAAGAATATATAGTATTATTTAGTGTTTTTAAAAGATATAAATTGTATTATGCTTATGTATTTTTCCGCTACTGCTACTACTTTCACCCAATATTATGTCTGAGAATGTTTTCATGTTAGTATGTGTAAATCTAATTTGTTCTTTTTCACCGTTGCATAGTATTCTACAGAACAGATGTCTCTATGATTGTGTAACCATCTCCCCATTGACACGGTTATTTCCAAGTTTTTGCTAATATAAAATATGCTTCAATGTATATCCCTGTACATGCCTTCCTCTTTGCTTTCTCTACTGGCATTTCTCTAAATGCTACTTTTAAGCAATACTAGATTCTTAGGAATACTCAGGTTTGTTTCAGAACTCTCTATTTGGTTCTATTGATCCATTTATACATGCTTACATTCAAGCACACTTTTAATTTTCATAGTTTAGAATATGTCCAATATTTGGCATGGAATGAGTTGTTTTCTTTGGCTTTTTACTATTTTTGAATGTTTACTTTTCATGAGGATTTTAGTCTCAGATTATGATACTGATATAGATCTTACTGGCATTTTTGTTGGCATTGCATTGGGCTTACAGAGTTAACTGGCGAAGAATTGATATATTACTGAGTCTTTATATGAATAAATGTGATATGGCTCTCCATTTATTCAAATTTTTAAGTGCCTTAACTATAATGTTTCATAATTTTCTGCATTAATGTGTTGAACATATCTTTTTTTAAAAGATTTATTTGTATGTATGCATACAAGAACTGGGGTGTAAGCCAGAAGTGCGGGGGGTGCGAGGGTTCACCAGAGAGAATGGGGAGCAGCACAGGTGAATCTACTGAAATACACTGCTGAGGGGAGCAGCAGGCGAGTCAGGAGAGGTCTGCTGTGCCATGTGGGTTGCTCCCTGGCTGGCCAGGGATCGAACATGTGCTGCAGTGGCTGGCGATATCTTGATAGTGCTATCTTTAATCCCTGCACCACCAGGGAGGCCCAATGTGTTTGGGTTATTTCTGGATACTTTTATAATTTTTGTTGCTGCTATATTTTTCAAATTAATTACTTTAAAATTGAGGTAACATTGGCTTACATTACTGTTGGTATTTGGGAATTATAGGATGCCCCACTCAGGTGTCCCAACTATAGTGGGACACTATATAGTTATAGTCCATTGTGTTCCCTTCCCTTTTTGTCCTCACACCTCCCCCACTCTCTCTCCCACCATGCTTCAGTTCTATAGTCAGTTTCATTCTTTTGCATGTGTCTCTCCAGTTTTCCCAACACCATTTATTGAAAAGGCTTTCCTTATACATGTTCTTAAAAAGTGATAGCCTGGGCCTCCCCTGGTGGCGCAGCAGTTGAGCGCTGGGCTTCGAAGCTGCCCGCAGCCTCTGCAGCGTGGGTATCCCCGGCCCCCAACAAGGGTCCCACGTGGCACGCAGACCTCTCCTGCTGCGCCTGCTGCTCCCCTCAGCAGTGTATTTCTTCGTCAGTCTGCCTGCTCTGCTCCCTGCTCTGGCTCTGATGAATTCTCTCACCCTCACACGCTTCTGACTGTATCCAGTGCTTGTATAAATAAATAAATAAAACTTTTTTTTTTTTTTTGAAGTGATGGCCTATAGTTTTCTTGTGTTTTTCTGATTTTGGTATTAAGGTATTTTTACATCTTGGTTCATAGGTGACATGGGCTTATAATTTCTTTCTCTTTACTTGTCAGTTTTGGTAGCAAGATTATAATAGTCTTATAGCTGTGTGGTGTCATTTTCCTTTTACTTTGTTATGGAAGGTATTACGTTAAATTTTACTCATCTATTCCTAGATGGTTTGCTCAAGCTCTCCCAGAAAATATTTTGGGGCTGGTGACTTTTGAGGTAGATTATTATTTAACATTCTTCTATGATTAATTGATCTATTTGAACTTTGCAATTTTTGAGACCTGTTTCAGTTTATTTCCTTGGAAAGTATTTATTTCACGTAGATTTAAAAAATACTGGTAGGAGGGGGCGGAGCAACATGGCGGTGAGGAGACGCTGCGAGTAAGATCTCCCATTAAAAAAAGTTAATAGGGAGGAAAAGCGGCAGGTCCCAGTGAGAACTGGGACATGGAAGATAAACGGACGACTCCAGCAAACTGCCCAAAGAAGAAAGTTGCCATAAAAGAGGACCAGAAGGGAGGGAAGCGCAGAACCCTGCTCCCCTCCCCCGCCCACAAAGTCGGCACTCTCCGACCGGCAGAGAGGAGGGAAACAACAAACCAAAACGGCCAACAAGAAAAACGGACGCAGCAAGTGGGACTGTGAGTGGAAAGGAACTATTTCAGCCACCACACCCCGTGAACGGGAGCTGTGGAGAACCCTGCAGGATCTGCCATGGAGGTGAGCTCCAGGCGCCATTAAAGAGAGCCCCGCCCCCCAGGAGGAGACCAGCACCAGCACACAGCCCCGGCCGCCCCGTAAGCTTGCGCGGAAAGCGGCGCGCTGAAAAAGCAGACGCGGATCCGGATCGGATCGCAGCTGCCCAGGTCCCCGAGCCTGCGACCTAGGCTTGCGGGGAGACGCGCGGAGGCCCTCCCTGAGTGAGCAGGAACAAGGCGCCCAGGCAGGGGAGCGGGATTCAAAAGGCGCCATTTCCGCGCCACTGATCAGGGCTACAGCCCGTTTCCTGGAACTGAGGGCTTTGGAACTGAGACCCGGGGCACGAAATTAGGGGCGTGGGTTCCCCACGACGGTGGGGCACAAGGCAGACACAGCACCCCAAAGCCGTTGAGGTGTACCCTACCATCCCCGCTCTGCTCCCTGTCCCACGGGGTGGAAAATCAGCTCCCCAAGGGCTCTAGGAGAGATCTCTGGCGCCACCTAGCGACTTGAAGCCAGCAGAGGCTCCTGAAGGAGCTAGTGGCCAGCTGGGGAGTTAGCCCACACCAGGCCCCTTCCGAACAAGTAGTCTGAGCCCACAGGGAGAGCGAGCACCCATAGCCGGGGCAGACCAGGCACGCAGAAGAGTGTGCCTGAGACCAGACGGGCAGGGAGTGTGTCCCACATCACCATTTTAGAACAGGGACATTTCTTCAGTAAAGACTACCTGCAGAAGGCTTCCTCAGGAGCCAGAGGTGAGCGGGGGAAGTTCGCCCACGCCAGACCCCCTCTGGCCTGCAGTCCAAGCCCAGAGGGGGAGCAGGAACCCACCGCCGGGGCAGGCCAGGCGCACAGGGGAGTGTGTCCCCACATCGGCATTTTAGAACAGGGACCTTTCTCCAGTAAAGACTGCTTGAAACTGACAGATGACTCCTGGAGGAACCAGAGGGGAACAGAGAAGCCCACCCAAGATGCCGGCCAGTCCCAACAACACAGTGTCCCAACGCATACAGCAAATTAGAAAACAGACAGTAGGGAGGAGAAGAACCACACGCAACCTAGCAACTCTCCAGAGAAAAAGCACACCACAAAAAGAAAACCAGCCCCCAGATTGCAACGACAATAACTTGGAAGAATTTCTGAGCCTTCCAGAAAGAGAATTTAAAATTGCCGTGATTAAAAAACTGACAGAAGTCATAAAGGAAAACAATGATAAGGGAAAAATAATCAACGATCAGAAGAATGCAATTGAGTCCCTAGAGAGGGAAAACAATGGTCAGAAGAAAGAAATTGAGTCCCTAAAGAGGGAAGTAAAAGAAATGGAGGAGATCAAAGAATTAATGGAAGAACTAAAGAATTCTGGGAAAAGCAATGAAAGCAGAATAGATGAAATGGAAGAACGAATAAGTAATCTTGAAGACACAGAAATAAAAAGAACCAAAACAGAGAAGGAAAGAGAAGTACGAAGGAAAAAGAACGAAGAAAGACTTCGGAACTATCTGACTCCATGAGGAAAGGAAATATAAGAGTTATAGGAATACCAGAAGGAGAGGAGAGAGATGTAGGAACAGAGAAAATATTCAAAGAGATAATTGAAGAGAACTTCCCAAATGTGAAGAAGGAGCTGAAAATTGATATACAAGAAGCAAGAAGAACACCAAACTTCCATGATGAAAGGAAAAATACAGCAAGACACATAATAGTAAAGCTCCCAAGAATCCAGGACAAGGAAAAAATAATGAAGCTGGCAAGAGGGAAGAAACAGATAACATTCAAAGGAAAACCAATCAGGCTGACATCAGACTTCTCCGAAGAAACACTACGGGCAAGGAGAGAGTGGAGGGACATAGTCAACAGACTCCAAGAATACAGATGCCAACCAAGAATACTCTATCCCGCAAAGCTCTCCTTCCTCTTTGAAGAAAGAATATGGACCTTCCAAGACAAACAGAAACTCCGGAATTTCATTGCAACTAAACCCCCACTCCAAAAAATACTACAAGGAGTCCTAAAGCCAGAACCTCAGAGGGACGAATAACAATGAAAGAAGGCCAAAAAAAAAAGTTATTAAAAGAATAAATAAATAAAATCAAAGTAAAGACAAACACAATGGCAAATACAGATGTTAACATATCAATATTAACTCTAAATGTAAATGGACTAAACTCTTCAATAAAAAGACACAGAGTTGCAGCCTGGATTAAGAAACAAAACCCAACCTTTTGCTGTCTCCAGGAAACACATTTAGCTACAAAAGATAAAAATAGGCTCAAAGTTAAAGGATGGAAAACAATCCTACAAGCAAATGGACCAAAAAAGAAAGCAGGAACAGCTATACTTATATCAGATAAAACAGATTTCAAACTCAAAAAGATAAAAAGAGACCCCAATGGTCACTACATTATGATCAAGGGGACAATACTTCAAGAAGAAATAACACTCATTAACATATACTCACCAAACGAAGGAGCACCAAAATATATCAGACAACTGTTGTCCTCTCTGAAAACAGACATCAGAGAAAACACATACGTAGTGGGAGACTTCAACACACCACTATCAACAATGGATAGATCAACAAGACAAAAAATAAGTAAAGAAACCAAAGCTCTAAATAAGGACCTAGAGCAATTGGGCTTAACAGACATCTATAGAACACTAAACCCCCAAAAAACGGAGTACACATTTTTCTCAAGCGCACACGGATCATTCTCCAGGATCGATCACATACTGGGGCACAAGACAAACATCAACAGATACACCAAGATTGAAATCATATCAACCATCTTTTCTGACCATGAAGGCATCAAACTAGAAATAAACCATAAAAAGAAGGCAAGGAACTTTCCTACCTCATGGAGATTAAAAACCACACTACTGGAAGACCATTGGACTAATGAGGAGATCAAAGAAGAAATTAAAAAATTTTTTGAATTGAACGACAAGGAGGACACCAATATCCTAAATGTATGGGATGCAGCAAAAGCAGTAATAAGAGGAAAATATATAGCAATAGAAGCTCACATCAAGAAACAAGAAAGAACGCAAAGAAACAACCTAATCTCGAAGCTCAAAGATCTAGAAAAAGAACAACAAAAAAACCCCAAAACCAGTAGAAGAAAAGAAATAATAAAAACCAAAGCAGAAATAAACGAAATTGAAACTAAAAAAACAATCCAAAAGATCAATGAAACCAAGAGCTGGTTCTTTGAAAAAAGCAATAAAATAGACAAACCCCTAGCCAGGCTCACAAGGAAAAAAGGGAGAAAGCACAAATAAACAGGATCATCAATGAAAGAGGAGAAATCACAACGGACACAGCAGAAATCAAAAGAATAATCAGTAACTACTATGAACAGTTATATGGAAACAAGTTTAACAATCTAGAGGAGATGGACAAATTCCTACAACTCTACAATCACCCAAAGCTAGATAAAGAAGAAATAGAACACCTAAACAGACCAATTACAATTAGCGAAATTGAAATGGTAATCAAAAACCTCCCCAAAAACAAAAGCCCAGGACCTGATGGATTTACAAATGAATTCTACCAAACATTCAGAGACGAATTAGTGCCTATCCTTCACAAACTTTTCCAAAAAATTGAGAAGGAAGGGACAATACCAAACACGTTTTATGAAGCCAACATTACACTAATACCAAAACCGAACAAGGACAACACAAAAAAGGAAAACTACAGGCCAATCTCCCTAATGAACACTGATGCAAAAATCCTCAATAAAATTTTAGCTATCAGAATCCAACAATGTATCCATAAGATAATTCACCACGACCAAGTAGGATTCATTCCAGGGACACAAGGATGGTTTAACATCCGAAAATCAATCAACGTTATCCAACACATCAACAAAAAGAAATATAAAAACCATATGATAATATCAATAGATGCTGAGAAAGCTTTCAACAAAGTGCAACACCCATTCATGATAAAAGCCCTTGAAATTCTTGGGATACAAGAAACATACCTCAACATCATAAAGGCCATCTATGACAAGCCAACAGCCAGTATCATCCTCAATGGTGAAAAGCTGAAAGCAATTCCATTAAGATCTGGAACAAGACAAGGATGTCTACTCTCACCACTGCTTTTCAATATAATACTGGAAGTCCTAGCCAGGGCAATAAGACAAGAGAAAGACATCCAAGGAATCCAAATAGGAAAAGAAGAAGTCAAACTATCACTATTTGCAGATGATATGATATTATACATAGAGAACCCCAAAAACCCCACAGAAAAGCTAATTCAACTCATCAATCAGTTCAGTAAAGTGGCAGGATACAAAATCAACACGCAAAAGTCAGTAGCCTTCCTATACACAAACAATAAATCTGAAGAAGAAGAAATAAAAAAAAACATCCCTTTTGTTATTGAAACAAAAAAAATCAAATATTTGGGAATAAATCTAACAAAAGAGGTAAAGGACCTATACAAAGAAAACTATAAAACACTGTTAAAAGAAATAGAAGAAGACACAAAGAAATGGAGAGACATCCCCTGCTCATGGATTGGAAGAATAAACATTATTAAAATGGCCATCCTTCCAAAAGCAATATACAGATTCAATGCTATTCCAATCAAAATTTCAATGTCATTCTTCAAAGAAATAGAACAATTATTGATGAAATTCATATGGAATCACAAAAAACCCCGAATAGCCAAAGCTCTCCTGAAAAAAAAAGAAGGGAATGGAGGCATCACACTCCCAGACTTCAAACTATACTACAAAGCCATAATCATCAAAACTGCATGGTATTGGAACAAGAACAGACATACAGACCAATGGAATCGAATAGAAAATCCAGAAATAAACCCACAGATTTATGGTCAACTAATCTTTGACAAAGGAGCAAAGAATATGCATTGGAGCAAAGAAAGTTTGTTCAATAAATGGTGCTGGGAAAACTGGGTCGCTACATGCAAAAGAATGAAGCTTGACCACTACCGCACACCATACACAAAAATCAACTCAAAATGGATTAAAGAACTAGACATAAGACCTGAAACCATAAAATACATAGAAGGAAATATAGGCGAAACACTACGGGATTTGCACATCAAAGACATCTTTACAGACACATCACCCAAAGCAGTGATAGTGAAGGCAAAGATCAACAGCTGGGACTACATCAAATTAAAGAGCTTCTGCACAGCAAAAGAGACAATAACAAAAACAAAGAGAAACCCCACCAACTGGGAGAACATTTTTGCACCCAACACTAATGATAAAGGACTGATCACAAAAATCTGCAAAGAGCTGATGAGACTCAACAACAACAAAGAAAATAATCCAGTCAAAAAATGGGCAGAAGAGCTAAAAAGAAACTTCTCTGAAGAGGAAATGCAAATGGCCAACAGGCATATGAAAAAATGTTCAACATCACTTGTCATCAGGGAAATGCAAATCAAAACTACCATGAGATACCATCTCACACCAGTGAGAATGGCACATATTAAAAAAACTAGCAACAACAAATGTTGGCGAGGGTGTGGAGAAAAAGGAACACTTCTGCACTGTTGGTGGGAGTGCAAACTGGTCCAACCACTGTGGAAAGCTGTGTGGAGATTTCTGGACCTACTAAACATAGAGCTTCCATATGATCCAGCAATTCCACTCCTAGGTATTTACCCAAAGGACACAGAAACATCAATTCCAAAGAACACCTGCACCCCTATGTTTATAGCAGCACTGTTTACAATAGCTAAGCTTTGGAAACAACCTAAATGCCCAAAAATAGATGACTGGATCAAGAAGATGTGGTACATATATACCATGGAATATTACTCAGCATTCAAAAAAGATCAACACATGCAATTTGCAGCAACATGGATGGCGCTGGAAGGGATCATGCTCAGCGAAATAAGCCAAAAAGAAAAAGAAAAATACCGGATGGTCTCACTCATAGCAGGAATCTAGAAAACTTAAATAAGGGACCAGGAAAATGAATAACTATAAGAAAGTGAAAATCAAAATCAACAAAAAACTATGAACCAGAGACACTTTTAGGGGGGCGGGGGCGGGAGGGGAGGGATTGGGGTCAGAATGGGGGGGCTGCAATTGTATGGGGAATATAACAATAAAATTTATAAAATAAATAAATAAATAAATAAATAATAAAAAAAGAACAGTGTCAAGAAAAAAAAAATAAAATAAAAATGTAGGTGATACATTCCAAGAAAGATAGAAATAGAGCACTTCTAGGAGAAGATGGAAATTTTAATTTTTGTCTTGTAATTAAAATGGTGATTAAATGGTGAGAAAAGCAAGACACATAAGCAGAATCCGAGCCCAGGCCTGCAGCTGAGAAAGTAGGGGAGAAATTTGCAATGACTTTATTGGGCTTCATGAGAATGAATTAGCAGACACTAAGCTGACATCCATGATCAGAGAGCTGAAGAGATCAGAGAGCTGTCGGTGCAGCTAGCAGCCTCTCCTGTGCGGATAGGAGCCAAAACATAATGTGAATGCAAAGGAGGTTGCTATTTGTTAAGGCAGTTGTCAAGGATAGTTGGGAAATTTTCCAAGCCTCAGTTTTCCTATCTGTATAGTGGAGGATAAATTCTAGAGGGCAGATTGTTGGAAGAAATAAAAACAAACGATGTAAAGAACTTAGACCATGATGGATGCATAGGAAACTAACAGAAACATAGCTATGATTATTCTCCGGGTAGAAGGGAGAGTGTGAAAGAAAAAAATCTCAAATTTTTCCAGTAGTGATAACAACAGAAGTAGTGATAGAGCGCTCACTGTATGTGCTGGGTGTTATTCTAGGGAAGATAAAGAACTTATTCTGAAAGACAGTCCTAGGAGGTAGGTACTATCACCCCTGTTTGTCATATTGAAAATTGGGGGACAGAGAGGATAAGTGATTTGCATAAGTGAACAGACAGAATTCAAATGCACAGAATGACTTCAAATCCAGCATGCTCAATCTGCCCTCCTATTTTCGTCGCAGTACTATCTGCAATAGCTAAGCTATGCAAACAACCTAAATGCCCCCAAACAAATGACTGGATCGTGAAGAGGTGGTCTATATACACAATGGAGTACTACTCAGCGATCAAAAAATAAAAAAAAAAATACTGGTAAAAAAGTTATGTATGGTAGTTTTAAAATATTTTTAATATCTCTCCCCCTATTTATCCTTTAAAGTTTGTTTTATTTTTACTTCTTTTTATTTATTTATTGCACTTAGGCAACACTGGTTTACAACATTATATATTTCAGGAGTACATCTTCACACTTCATCAAATAAATGTGTCATACCACACCCACCAGCAAAGTTCTACCTATCATCTACCACCTTCCAATTGACCGCCCCCCCCCCACCATTTCTCCCATTTCCATTCTTGTGGTAACCACCAGAATCTAAGGTTTCTTTTTGTTTTGTTTATTCATTTGTTTTGTTTCTTTATATTCCACATATGAGTGAAATCATAAAGTATTAGTCCTTCTTCTGACTTTTTTGACTAAGCACAATCCCCTGAAAGTCTATCCACATTGTTGCAAATGGCATGATTTCATTATCTTTTACCACATCTTCTTTATACATTCACCAGTTGATGGGCTTAGGTTGTTTCCATATCTTGATTATTGTGAATAGTGCCACAGTGAACATAGAGGTATATATTTTTTGAAATTAGTGTTTTCATATTTTTTGGATAAATAGCTAAAAGTGGAATTTCTGGTTCATATGGTAGTTCTATTTTTTAAAGATTTATTTTATTTATTTATGCATACAAGAACTGGGGTGTAGGGCAGAGGTGGTGGGAGGTGAGAGGATTCACCAGAGACAGAGTGGGGAACAGAACAGGCAGATCGACTGAAATACACTGCTGAGGGGAGCAGCAGGTGAGGCAGGAGAAGTCTGCTGTGCCATATGTGGATTAGCTCCGTGGCCAGGCATCGAACTCATGCCGCATTGGCTGGTGATAGAGCTGAGACTTTAACCCATGTGCCATCCAGGAGGTACTGGTAGTTCTATTTTTAACTTTTTGAGGCTGCACCAATTTATATTCCCACCAACAGTATATGAAGGTTCCTTTTTCTCCATATCCTTTGTAACACCTGTTGTTTCTTGTTTTTTTGAAGTAGGCCGTTCTTCTTGTGAGATGATATCTCACTACATTTTTCATATGCATGTACCTAATAATAAATGATGATGAGCACTTTTTGTGTGCTTATTGCCATCTTTATGTGTTCCTTGAAGAATTGTATATTCGTTTTTATGTTAATTTGTGCTGCCTTATTGTTGAAATTATACTTGCCAAAAATGTGTCCTTTATATTGGTCTTATCAAAGAGCTATCATTTCCTTTTATTGATCTAGTCTAATGTTTACCATTTGCTTTCTATTTTAGTACCTATTGACTGAATTTTATTTCCTTTTGATTTAGCTTTTTAAGTTGAAAGCTCTTTTTATCATTTTTCTAGATTTTTAGTAAATACATTTAAGACCATAAACTTCTCTATTCCCATATCCGATGGATTTTTCTGAATATCTTATTATAATTTTTGTGGGAGCCCTGCTGCTGGCGCAGGGGGATAAGCACCGCACTGTGAAGCAGTCCGCAGCCTCTGCAGCATGAGTTCGATCCCCGGCTGGCCAGGGAGCAGCCCACATGGTGCAGCAGACCTCTCCTGTCTCGCCAGCTGCTCCCCTAAGCAGTGTGTTTTAGTCTGCCTGCCTGTTCTGTTCCCTACTTGTCTCTGGTTAATCCTCTCACCCCTTGCGTCTCTTGCCTGTACCCCAGCTCTTGTTTGCATAAATGAATAAATCTTTTTTTAAAAATATCATATTATAATTTTTAAACATGTCAAAAATCAAATAAATAGCCATTATACCCAACTCTTAGATTCTATAACTTTTAACATTTTGTTGTATTTGCTTTATCACATATCTGTGTATTCATCAGCTTGTTATATTTTGATGCATTCAGAGTAATTTGCACTTCTGTTCACCTCTGTACATTCCAGCATGCATATCATTAATCAGAGTTCAATATTTTTTTTAAGATTTATTTATTTGTGCATACAAGGACTGGGGTACAGGCCAGAGGTGTGGGGGGTGAGAGGATTCACCAGAGACAGAGTGGGGAACGAACAGGCAGATTGACTGAAATACACTGCTGAGGGGATCAGTGGGGGAGCCAGGAGAGGTCTGCTGCGTCATGAGGGTATCTCCCTGGCCGGGGATCGAACTCATGCTGCAGTGGCGGCGGATAGCTTCACAGGCTGCGTCTTAACCCCTTGTGCCACTAGGGAGGCCCCAGAGTTCAATATGTCTTTATGATCTTTTTTTTTTTGCATAAAACTGGGGTGTAACAGGCCAGAGGTAGGAGAGGTGAGAGGATTCACCAGATACAGTGGGGAGCAGAGCAGGCAGATTTAGTGAAATACACTGCTAAGGGGAGTAGTGGGCAAGACATGAGAGGTCTGCTGCACCAGATGTGGGTTAGCTTCCTGGCTGGGGATCAAACTCAGTCCGTTGCATTGATAGTGTGCTGAGAATAAACCCCTAGGCCACAAGGAGGCCCCCTTTATGATTTTTTTTTCCTTTATGATTTTTTTAAAGATAAAATTTACTTATAGTGAAAGAAACTGTTGCATTGGGTGAGTTTTGACAGGTAACATAACTGAAACCTGTACTTTGCCACCAGAAGCAGTCACTGTTTTGATTTATTATGATAGATTGACTTTGTACATTTTGGAGCTTCATATAAATGGAATTACACAATATGTACTCTTTTGTATGAAGTTTCTCCTGCATAATGATTTATCCATACTGTTGCCTGCATCAGTACCTCATTTCCTTTTTTTTTTTTTTTTTATATAGAGGCATGTTTTTATTTATTTATTTATTTTGTTTTGTTTTTGTTTATACATGCACCGGGTACAGTCAGAAGCGTGGGAGGGTGAGAGAATTCACCAGAGCCAGAGCGGGGAGCAGAGCAGGCAGAAGGACCGAAGTACACTGCTGAGGGGAGCAGCGGGCGGCAGGAGAGGTCTGCGCGCCATGTGGGACCCTCCTCCAGTGGCCGGGGAGCAGCCGGGGATCGAACCGGCGCCGCAGAGGCCGCGGGCAGCTTCGCAACCCAGCGCTCAACCGCTGCGCCACTGGGGAGGCCCACCTCATTTCTTTTTATTGCTGAGTAGCACTCCATTGTATGGCTATATCACAGTTTGCTTATACATTTTTTTTTTTTTTTGTTAATGCCTGCCTGGACAGTTTTGGTTTGGGTTATTGTGAATGAAACTGCTATAATAGACATTCTTGTATAATTCCTTTTGTGCACATGTATCTCCATTTTTCTTGGGTTAATAACTAGGAATGGAACTGCTAGGTCATAGGATAAGTGTATGTTTAGATTTATGTGAAAGTATCATATCATTGTACCATTTTACTCTCCCAGCAACATCCTTGTGAACATTTAGTAATGTTAGTCCTCTTAATATTAATCATTCTGGTGAGTGTGAAGTAGAACTTCAGTGCAGTTTGTTTTTCTTTTGCATTTCCCTAATAACGAATGATATTATTCATCTTTTCATGTGCTATTGACCATACGTATATATTCCTTTATGAAAGGTCTGTTTAAATATTTTATAAAATTTATCATTTTAATGATTTTTAAGTGTACAGTTCAGTGGTATTAATTACATTCACATTCTTGTGCAACCATCACCACTGTCCATCTCCAGAACTTTTTCATCTTCCCAAACTGAAACTCTATAACCATCCTTTCCCCCTAGTCCCAAGTAACCACTGTTATACTTTCTGACTTTATTAATTTGACTATTCTAGATACCTCTTGTAAATAGAATATGCAATATTTGTTTTTCTGTGTCTGACTTACTCATTAACATAGTGTCTTTCAGATTCATCCAAGTAGCACGTTTCAGAATTTTCCCCCTTTTCAAGGCTGAATAATTTTCCATTGTATGTATATGTCACTTTTTTTACACATTCATTCACTGGTGGATATTTGGGTTGTTTCAATTTCCCCATTTTTTTATAATTGCATCTTTATTGACTTTTTTCTATTTTTATAATTTTGTCTATTTTTATTGAGATATAATTGACAAGTTGCATTGATTTTAAGTGTAAACATATTGATTTGGTATGTTATAGTGAAATGATTACCACAGTATGTTTAGTTTATTTCATTTAATTTATATTCATTGATTTTATTCACATACCATAAAGTCCAACCTTTCAAGCCATGTAATTTAGTGATTTCTAGTATATGTGCTGTGCTGTGCTGTGCTGTGCTGTGCTGTGCTGTGCTGTGCTGTGCTGTGCTGTGCTGTGCTGTGCAACCATCACAACCAATTCCTGAGTATTGTTGTTACCCCAAGCAGAAATTATGTAATCATTAGAAGTCACTACCTAGTCTCCCTCTCCCCAGTTCATGGCAACCACTAATGTACTTTCTGTCTCTTTGGATTTACCTATTCTGTACATTTCATATAAATAGAATCATACAATATATACAATGGCTGCATAATATTCCATTGTAAATGCATGTACCACATTTTATTTCTTCATCAGTTGACAGACATTTGGGTTGTTTCTGCCTTTTGTTATTATGTATAGCACTACTATGAATGATCTTATACAAGTTTTGTTTAAATACCTTTTTTAAATTATTTTGGTTTTATACCTAGGAGTAGAATTGATGGGTCATATGATAATTCTATGTTTAACTTGTTGGGGAGCTGCCAAACTGTTTTCTTCAGTAGCTGTACCATTTTATATTCCCACTAACAATGTATGAGGGTTCTACTTTATAAAATTATAGCCAATCTAGTGGATGTGAAATAGATTATTCACTTATAAAAAGGAATGGCATACTGATTTATGCTACAATAGATGGCTCTTGAAAGCATTATACTGAGTATAATGCTTATACTTAGTGTAAGGTCACGAAGAAGTCAGACACAAAAGGTCACATATTGTATAATTCCAGTGATATGAAATATTCAGAATAGATTAAAACCTTAGTGACAAAAAGTAGAACTGTGGTTGTCAGGAACTGGGGGTGGGGGGGTGGGGAGAGGAGAATGGGGAATGTTTGCTTAATGGGTTCGGCATTTCTTTTTGGAGTGTTGAAAATGTTCTGGAATTAGTGATGTTGGTTGCAAAACTTTGTGAATATAATACAAATCATTGAATTGTACACTTTAAATGGACAAATTTTATGATACATGGATTATATCTCAATGAAAAAAAAAAAAACAGAGTCTCATTTTAGGCTTAGAGGTGAGATTTGATGTAAATTTGTACCATTTTTTCTCCCTTGTTTTTGGCAGCATTCATACCGTGTAGAATCATCATAGGCAATTGTGCAGTTTGTTGGCTGAAAAGGCACACAACCAAGGGTGTGAATGGGAACTGAGGTTAGCCCATACCCTGCTCTCTACCTCGTGTGCCCCAGCTGGGTGCTGCCTGAAGGAGAGAAAGAAGCACCACTTACCATTTTGTAATTCAACTGCCCAGAGGGGATATAATCTTTTACAATTATTAACAAAGTCCAAAGTTTATTCACACTTCCTTAGTTTTCTTGTAATGTCTTTTTTCAATGATTCAATCTGGATACTATATTACTTTAAATTGCCATGTCTCCTTAGACTCCTCTTGCTTAGGGCAATTTCTCAGACCCCTTGTTCTTTTAATTGCATTATTTTTATTGAGGTAATGTTGGTTTGCAATATTATATGTGGTTTAGGGGTAGAGGATCACAGCTCTTCAGATGTCTGTTACCAGACCACACCCACCACAAAAGTACTCACTGTCCTCCACCATAGTCATTGGGATCCCAGAGGAGACATTTTACTTTGATTTGTTTTCTTGGAGAGGACACCTTTTAGCACTTTGCATAAAGATCCCATATGATTTATGAAGATTCTAGTGCAGTGGATACTGCATTCCCATCCTGGAATTTGGGCCACCTCACAACCTTTTACTCCAATACTTCAGTTATAAATTATCTCCATAATCCCCCCCATGTCTGTTAATTGTAACTCATTCTACAATTTCTATATCAGAGTTCTTTAGTAGCAGTGAGCAGAAATTCATCTGAATAAATTAAGCAAAAATAAGAATATTTGGAAGAATACTGGAGTTGCTCAAAACAAAAAGTGCAGAAAAATAAGGCCACAAGGAGATCAGTAACCAAGGAAACTTGGAGCATTTAGGTAGTCCCCTATAATTTCCACTCAGGTTTAAAGAGCAAGCACACAGAAGCGGATTATTCCACTTAGAGGGCTAGAATTGCTTATTAAAACAAAGATCAGTGGAAATAATGTTTGACAAAGTATACAATAACTACTTTGGTTAGAAGAAAGAGGGGTGTCCATGTACAAGAGGAGATGTTGAGTAAGCCTTTAGATGTACAAATATGTAGTTCATTAGAGATGGCTAGATTGGGATAGGCAATTAGGAGTTGTAAGGATTATTGAAATATGGGCATTGTTGTGATTGCCCAGAAAGAGAATGAGAAAGCATCTTATTTAATCCTCACAGCAAATTAATAAAGTAGTTATTATTATCCACCATACTTTACAAATGTATTACTGTAGTCTCGGAGAGTTTTAAGTAAGCTATTGCTAGAACATAGTGGAAATAGGGTTTAAGTAAGGTCTATCTGGTCCATAGATATTTCTGTTCGTATCAAAGAAGCAGCAATACAAACATTGTAGTCGAGGACTATTGAGCCCGTCTTTACTGTATACCATGATGTGTGCTCAGTACTTCATATGGTTTATCTCATGTAATTTAACAAGTGAGGGCTCTGAGGCTTAGAGAGATGTTAATTCCATGGCTGTCATATAGTAAGTAGTAGAGTCAGGGCTTGACCTGCGTGCTTCACCAATGCACTCTTTCCTCTATCAGAAATGAGAACAATGGCTCTCTCTCCTGGCTTAGTATTAGAAATACCTGGGGAGCTTTTAAAAAAATCAATGCCAAACCTCATCATGAATGATTCTGATTTAATTTATCAGAAATGTGGACTAGAAATTGGATTTGTTTTAAAGCTTTTATTCACATTCAATTTATTCACTAAGCATTTAATGAGTGTCTGCACTGTTGAAAACAATTGTAGGCATTTACAGTCCAGCAAAATGTGTCAGTTAGCTATTTCCAATACCATATGTAGCAACCACAAAATCGCAGTGGTATGAAAAATTAAGACTATTAAGCACTTATTCTCACTAATCTGCAGGCCGCTGGGATTCAGTTGACTAGGCAGGGCACTATTGAGCAACTCTGATTCAGGCTGGGGTGATTCTACTATTGCTGCAGGACTGTGAGTAAATTGGGGTGACTGCTTCATGTATTTCTCATCCTTCTTGGATCAGTGAATTAGCTGGAAGCTTGTCTCTCTCACGGCTTTTCTCATACAAGTGGCAGAATTGAGAGGGGATGTGTCCAACTGTGCACACACATTTTAAGCCGCTGCTTGAGTCACATCTTTGTACACTCCATTAGCCAAAGCAAGTCTCAAGACTGAGCTCACAAACAAGAGGTGGGAAAATAAGCTCCACTTCTTTTGTGTAGACCTGCAAAACTCAGACAAAGGCTGAGAATTGGGCTCAATAATTCAATTTAGATGGAAAGACTAACAATGACAAAATAAGTGCATACATAAGTAAATTATCAAGTGTGTTAGAATGTGGTAAGTAATATTGTGAAAAAGGAAAGAAATTCTGTAGTGTGTGAAGGTGATTCTAATTTGCAGATAGAGAACTATTGCTCTTAACAATGTCCAGTCTGGAAAGAAACCTGGATTAACATCCCTTTAGCCATTTTTTTTTGAGGATTCCTGCTATTTATTACCAATTAGATCACATCATTTTCAGGATACAAAGGTACTATCAACAGCAAAAATCCATTGTTTTCTCACTTCATGTAATTCCAGTATGTTTAAGCTGGAAATTTTTGTGATATCTTTTTTTAATTAGGTATAATTGACAATCAGCATTATATTAGCTTCAGATATACGACTTAATGTTTCACTATTTGTATATATTGCAAAATGATCACTACATAAGGTCTAGTTAATGTTATAATACAGTTACAAAAACTTTTTCTTGTGATGAGAATCTGCTACTATGATTAAGATTACTCTCTTAGCAACTTTTAAATATGCCATAGGATAGTGTTAACTATAGTCAACATGCTATACATTACATCCCCATGACTTCTTTCTTTTATAATTGGAAGTTTGTATATTTTCACCCTCTTCATTCATTTTGCCCATCCCTCTGGCAACCATCTATCTGTTGTTTGTTCTGTGAGCTTGTTTGTTTTTTTTTTTTTAAAGATTTCACGTATAAGTGAGATAATATGGTAAATGTCTTTCTCTACCTGACTTATTCACTTAGCATAATGCCTTCAAAGTCCATTCATGTCACAAAAGGCAGGATTTCCTTTTCATGGCTGAATAATATTCCTGTGTATATGTGTATACATCCTTATGCACACATATGATGTATTTCCACCTGTGATTGCATTTTCTTTCTTCATTCATCCACTGATGGACACTTAAGTTTTCTCCATTTCTTATAAATAGTGCTACACCGAACATAGCAGTTTTGAATAGGTGTTTTCCTTTTCTTTGGAATTATGCCCAAAAGAGGAATTGATGAATCACATGGTAGTTCTATTTTTAATTTTTTGAGGAACTTCCATTACTGTTTTCCATGGTTGCTGCATCAATTTACACTCTCAGTGACAGTGTACAAGGATTTCCTTTCTCCATATCCTCATTTGCCTCAGCCATTTCAAAAATAATAAAACAGACCCTGAAAGGAGAAAAATCTTACTCAAGGTCCTTAGGTAGATAGTCACAGAAATGGGAGTAGCACCTATGTCTCCTGACTCTCTACATGGTCTCTCTCATACCATCATACTGCAATCTACAGCCATAACTCTCCCTTTGCTAATGATGTCAAGAATATGCTGTTGAGTGCAGTCATTTTTCTTATGTTGACCCCAAACATGAGAGGTATACTCCCTGTGCCTCCCATAGTGACCCAATTCAGAACCCAACTTTATATTCTCCATATGTGTACTTTCAAAAGTCTTTATTATTATCTTTTATTAAGTCTTTCTTTCTTTCTTTCTTTCTTTCTTTCTTTCTTTCTTTCTTTCTTTCTTTCTTTCTTTCTTTATTTATTTATTTATAATAGAGGCATGCTTTATTTATTTGTTTGCTGGTTTGTTTGTTTGTTTTGTTTATACATGCACTGGGTACAGTCAGAAGCGCGGGAGGGAGGGTGAGAGAATTCACCAGAGCCAGAGCGGGGAGCAGAGCAGGCAGAAGGACCGAAGTACACTGCTGAGGGGAGCAGCGGGCGGCAGGAGAGGTCTGCGCGCCATGTGGGACCCTCCTCCGGTGGCCGGGGAGCAGCCGGGGATTGAACCGGCGCCGCAGAGGCCGCGCGCAGTTTCGCAACCCAGCGCTCAACCGCTGCGCGACCGGGGAGGCCCTATTAAGTCTTTATTATTATCTTTTCTCATGTTTCTCTTCAGCTTTGGTCTGCTTTTATGCCATTGCCCCAGTCCCACCCCAGCTATCTACTTAGTTACTGGATATTTTCTCTTCCTCAAATGGGAACTGCCTTAAGTGAAGAGTCTTTCTTGAGTTGTTTTTTTTAAAAAAGAATTATTTATTTATGCATTCAGGAGCTGGGGTACAGGCCAGAGATGCAGTGGGTGAGAAGATTCACCAGAAACAGAATGGGGAACAGAACCCCTGCTGAGGGGAACAGCAGGCGAGATAGGAGAGGTCTGCTGTGCCATGTGGGTCACCTCCTGGGCCGTGGATCGAATTCGTGCTGCACTGGCTGCGGATAGCTTCATAATGCTGCATCTCCACCCCTGCGCCAGCAGGGAGGCCCTTGAGTTACTTTTTTAATCTGGAATTCCACTAGACGGTACAATCATCATTTCTATTTTGTATTATAGTCTTTTTGATTTGCCAGGATGAACACTCAGAAGAAAAGAAAAGATATGGAACCTGCTTGTACCTGGAGTTTATTGTCTGAGCAGAACGGTGAGTAACTGAATGAGGTAGGAAAGGGTATCTTTAGACAATTCTGTTCATTCTCTTTCCTCTACTTCTTCTCATAGCCTTTGGGATTCTTCCCAATTTTTTTTTATTTATTTATCTATTTTTACAAGCACTGGGTACAGTCAGAAGCACAGGAGGGTGAGAGAATTCACCAGAGCCAGAGCGGGGAACAGAACAGGCAGACTGACGAAATACA
This sequence comes from Talpa europaea, assembly GCF_964194135.1. Taxonomy (NCBI): domain Eukaryota; kingdom Metazoa; phylum Chordata; class Mammalia; order Eulipotyphla; family Talpidae; genus Talpa; species Talpa europaea. Next base: position 66,982,987 of record NC_140081.1, read on the forward strand.
CTGCTGAGGGGAGCAGCGGGCGCGGCAGGCAAGGTCTGCACGCCATGTGGGACCCTTGCCAGAGGCCCGGGATCGAACTGGCGCTGCAGAGGCTGCGGGCAGCTTCACAGCCCAGCGCTCAACCGCTGCGCCACCAGAGGAGGCCCCCAATCTTTAAAAACTTTTTGCATGTGTATAGATGCATGTATGTTAAGGTACTACATGGATGCAGTATTTACCCTTTAATAAACTGTTGAAAATATCTCTGCAATTTTCTTGCTTCCCAAAATGAGGAAAAAGAAAGGAAAGAGACAACTGTGGTTCCTCCTGTTTTCCATAATCATTAAAACATTTATAATCTTATAAAGCTCTTAAGTCTTTCCCTTTACTGTAACAATGGAAAATAGCACAAAAGAGCAAAGCATGCAGATTGCTTGAGTATTTCCCCTTGTGACTGATTCCTGAACTCCAAGGATTTTGAGTTGTAAAACCTGTTATTTTCAACGGACCACTCATTGCCTGCTCTTTCTGTGATATTCTAATAGCTGCTTCCTCAGGCTTTGCTTCCTTCTCTCCACTTAGCCACACCTCCCCAATATAGGTCTTTCTCTTGCTTTTAAAGATGTACAAACAGTACTAAAAACCTGTAGGGATGTGAAGGTGCGTTGTGTGCTTGTGCATTTTTATCTATATACCTGTTTATGTGTTTGGATTGAATGTGTGTGTATGCATTTGAATGTAGGTTATTGTATATGTGTCAGACTATCACCAACAATGCCTTTTTCTTTCCCATTAACAAGTTAGGTTCAACAGAAACACTAACAAAAGGAACAAGCTTCACTGGAAACCAAAATACCAGAAATAGTCACTTCAAATAAAAAAAATGTCCCTTTATATTCATGCCTAAAATTTTCTTTATTGATCCTATAAACAAAATATTTACATCCTACATATAGCTATGTGAGTTCTTATGTTTTACTATTTGCTGGATGTTAGTTATAAACTACCTTTGCAAGCAAGTTAGGAGGGTGATTGACTTTATTCATTGCATTTCTGCTTGGAGAACAGCATGGTGGCTATAACAACATGGCTAAATTACTCTGTAGTTCGTGTTTTGGTTTGTCAGTTTTTTTTTGTGCTACTCTTAACCCTAACTCCTTTCCTCCCATAGCTGCTTCAAGTTCTCTGGCTTCATTTTCGTGGAAGGAGCTTACAGGTAAATGTCCTTTCTGTTTTACTCTTTTTCTGTTTTGGGAATAGTGCCAAAGAGCCTGGCTGCTCATCTCCACTCCTCACCCATTTCTTCCCCCTTAATCATTGGGGCAATAATAATTGATTTTTGTAATATCCAAAAATCCCCTAACTGCCATAACAAATAGGATGTTTATCCTATAGAATAGATATTTGAATACTCAGAAGACCATTGATGGTAGTGGTTAAGTATCAGATGTTAGAGAATTTTATTGTTAAAATAGACTAGTCTGCTTCTGGAATGATCTAGATCATGGTCAATAAATTGCAGCTAGTGGGCCAAATCCAGCCAGCTTCCTATTTATGTAAATAAAAGTTTTACTGGAAAACAACCATCCCTTTCATTTACATATTGTCTTTGGCTGCTTTTGTGCTCAAATGGCAGAGTTGAGTCATTGCAACAGAGACCCAGAAGCCTACATTATTTATGAAATTTTACAGAAAAAAATTGCAAACCCTTATCTACAGATTCCTCAAACTGAGTTCTAAAGAACACTATTTCCAGAAGCTGATAGTTTTGCTTCGAGAAATGGATTTTGGAGTCATTTAAGACTGGCAGTGCTGGATTAAACAAAGTTGATGGTGGTATTAGTAATAGTTGTTTGTAATGTTTACTAACTCTTGGTGTCACCTTATTAGATTACCGGGAAGCATTTAGAAAACATCTAAAAGAAAAATACCTAAAACTAGTTGATGATAAATGCTATCACCCTGGCAAACATATAGAGTCACGACTGCTTATTATAAAAGATCATGGAATATCAGAAAAGACACCATGTGGAATTCCTCAAGAAGATACTTTTATTGAGATGGAACACATATTTGATCGTGATGAAAAGGGCTTCAGCTCACCCCAAACTGTGGTGCTTCAAGGATGTGCTGGAATTGGGAAAACAACTGTGGTGCACAAGTTCATGTTTGACTGGGCAGCGGGAATGGTTACCCCATGCAAGTTTGACTATCTCATCTATGTAAACTGCAGAGAAATAAGTCACATTGCTAACCTGAGCGCTGCTGACCTGATCACTAACATTTTTCAAGATGTAAGTGTAAGTGGACCAATCCTGAACATTATTCTGACAGATCCAGAAAAGCTTCTGTTCATTCTTGATGGATTTCCTGAGCTTCAGTATCCTGTAGGTGATGAGGACGAGGATCTTAGTGCTAACCCCCTGGACAAGAAGCCTGTAGAGACCCTCCTACGTAGTTTTGTGACAAAAAAACTGCTCCCTGAATCTTCCCTCTTGATAACTGCCAGGCCTACAACTATGAAGAAGCTCCACTCTCTGTTAAAAGAGCCGATCCAGGCAGAGGTCCTGTGTTTTACAGATGCTGAAAAGAGAGCATATTTTTTAAGTCATTTTTCAGGTGCTAATGCAGCGATGAGAGTCTTTTATGGTCTGCGAGAAAATGAAGTCCTTGATGTTTTGTCTTCTCTTCCCATCATCTCCTGGATGATCTGCAGTGTCCTACAGTCCCAGGAAGATGGTGACAGGACTCTTATGAGGTCACTTGTGACCATGACTGATGTGTATCTTTTCTACTTTTCCAAGTGCCTCAAAACCCTTGTAGGCATCTCAATGTGGAAAGGACAAAGTTGCCTATGGGGCCTTTGCTGTTTGGCTGCAGAAGGACTGCAGAACAATCGGGTCCTGTTTGAAGTCAGAGACCTTAGAAGACACGGGATAGGAGTGTATGATACCAACTGCACCTTTCTCAATCACTTTTTGAAAAAAACTGAAAGTGATAACAGTGTCTACACTTTCCTTCACTTTAGTTTCCAGGAGTTCTTAACTGCTGTCTTCTATGCCCTGAAGAATGACAGCAGCTGGATGTTTTTAGATCAAGTGGGGAAAACATGGGAAGAAATATTCCAACAATATGGAAAAGGGTTTTCATCATTAACGATACAGTTCTTATTTGGCCTCTTACATGAACAAAAGGGAACGGTTGTGGAATCCATTTTTGGAAGAAAAGTTTCTCCAGGACTTCGAGGGGAGTTACTGAGGTGGACCGAGAAAGAAATTAAGGATAAATCTTTTAAGTTTCAGATTGAGCCAATGGACTTGTTTCACTGTTTGTATGAGATTCAGGAAGAAGAATATGCAAAAAGGATAACTAGTGATTTACAGTCAATTATACTGCTTCAGCCTACCTATACAAAAATGGACATTCTAACTATGTCATTCTGCGTAAAAAGCAGTGACAGTCACCTATCAATGTCTCTGAAATGTCAGCACCTACTTGGATTTGAGGAGGAAGAACGAGCTTCTGCATTGATGCCATCAGCTTTGACACTAAATCAGTGAGTATATTCATGTCTTTCTGCCAGAGTTTTGGCCTTCGGAAACGATGGGCCTACTTGTTTATTCCAAGGCTTCTGGCATAGGAGCATTTCTAAATGAAAGAAGTCATCCCTGTTTTCCAAGTTTTATGTCAGTCCACACAGTAAGGACTTACTGAATAGCCACCATATGTTGATCATTGGCCTAGGTAGACACTGAGAGAAATCTTAACATTTTTGAGCACTTACTATTGCCAGGTTCTGTGCTAAATCACCATATAGAAGTGTGTGTATGCGTGCGCACGCGCGCACGTGTATATTAATCTTCATTGTCACTCTGTAAATGTACTTATAGGTATAAAGTGTTAAGAGCATGTTAACCATCAAAGTATCATTGAGAACTCTGCTGTACTGGTATAGATCACCATTCTGGCAAAGGTTTAAACCTAACACTGTGTTGGTCATCACTCTCCTCTACATATACTTCATCACTGAGGCCTCACAGAACTCCAGGTTAGTATGGGCCTGAGCCGCATTTCTGTGTGTATTGCTGGAAAGCTTGTGATCTTGTACCTTCCAGAGGGCCGAGGGGAGAAGTTCCAAGAGGCTTAAGTAAACTGCTTAAATAGTATGGATTCAGTATTCTACAGTTTTAATTGCCAGAGTCCAGCTCCAGTGAACAGGGTTGAGAGAGGAATCCAACTGAGCTGTGGAAACAAAGAAATGACAGACACAAAATAGAGTTCAAGAGAAGGGGGAGCCAGGGGACGCAAGGCCTCTCATCCGTGCTCAAGGGTCCCGAGTGCCCGGTGCAACTTGTTTTTATTGATATAAGCAGCTGCCCCCCACCTCAGGTTAGTTACTAGACAATGAAGTATTCTCTTGGCATTTGGCCTTGTCCAGGCACACATTCACCGCCAAGGTTCTGCACCATCAGGTCATTCTGTTTCTTTTTCTAATCTGGCCTATCCCCTAGACATAGCTTCGCAGACACAAGAAAGAACACTCCAATCTGTACACGGGCCAGTCCTCCCACCCAGGCTCATCAGTTTTTTAGCCATGACCTTGATGTCTTTCTTGTCTCAGCACTGCAGGCCTTAGGGGTCTCCAACATTTACCGACTTATTCAAAAAGCAGCCAACAAGACTTATACCTAGAAAATGCCCCTGCTTATATCTGTTCTGGGTACTTGGGTTCTGATGGACAATGCTTCTTCCTTAGTTGTGGCTGAGGGGTAAGGTACCTGGAGGACACGAGACATTGGCAAGAAACCTCTCCTTGGAGGGTGAGCTCACCTGAGTCCTTCATAGTTGTATATCCTCAGTGGGCAAGAGCACAGAGGTGGAAATGAGCGAAGGGCATATGGTTGAGGGAAGCTGGGCGGGAAAGAAAGGTGCAGGAAGAGTTTGTGTTTGAGACTGGTGTAAAAGAGGTAGGGGAGGACTGGGAATTATGACTTATATGGCTATAATGCCTTGACAAATTCATGACATCTTCAATCCAACTGTGTACTATAAAGTAAAATAATGGAATAATACATTGAGAGATTTTAAACACGGATGGAGACATAAAGGGGCTGCTGGTTCATTCTGTGTTTCCAGAACTTCTGCCTTAGATAGAATCTCCAGCCCCAATCCTTATTGTCGTTATCAGAGGGCTTAAACGCTTTTCAAAATTTAACTCAAAATACTCCTTTCCCAAGCATGTTGACTGAGAATTTATTATTGAGCTTTCCTGACTCTCAGTTACTGTCATTTATTCTTCTATTAGCTGACAACCTAGAATCAGTTATATTGTAAAGTTAGTTTGGGCAAGTCATTGACCTCTGTGACCATGTGCAAAACGGTGATGACAATACCTGTCTCTAGGTGAAGGACCATGGGAGATAATTGGTGTTTGTAAAGTGCTTACCTCGGCCTGACACCTGGTTACATGGTTTTGGCTTTGGAGTCAGACCTGAGTACAAACCTCATTTTTGTTCTTCCCCATGTGACCTTGTGCAAATTACCTTTTTGTGGTTTAATTTCCTTACCTGTAAAATGGGATAATGCCTCTTAAGATTTTCAGGAGAAGTGTATTAGGTAATGGAGGCCAAAACAAGCCTTTTACTTAAAATTGTGTTTTTAATTGTTTTATTTCAAAATATTTTTTTTCTCATTTCTTTTAGGCCCTTCCAACTGCTCAATTTGCCACTGTCTCAGCTACACTTGCTTTGCCAAGCAATGAGAAATCCAAACTGTAAAATTAAAGACCTGAAGTAAGTTGAACTTTGCTTTAAACTCTTTTATGTATTTGCAGGTAATGACTGGGCTGCCAGAAGATGCACTCCCAGCTGATAGTACAATTGCTCAAACTTTGCATAATGGTGCAGCAAATGAGGAGCTAGACTATGAGCCTAGAAGGGGTGGGGAGTTCAGGTACAGAGCCCTGCCATCCCCTCCTGCCTCTTTCCCTTTTGAATATGTAGCTTTTCCTGTAGCATGTGGGTGACAGTGTTAGACATTTGTGTCCCGTGTCCTTCCAGAGACCTACCTTCTCCTTTTTCTTCCAAGCTTCCCCTGTCCTATTCTTAGATTTTCACTTCATGCAGGTGATCCTTTTTTCTGTCTTCATTCCCCATCCTGGCCTCTGCAGTTATTTCCCAAAGTGCCAGTGCTCTTTGAAGCCCCCCACGCCCCCTTCTGTTCTTGCTCACTCCCACTCTCACTTGCCTTGTCTGTTTGTCCATATCAGAACACACAGGCAGGAGCCTGCTTAGTGTCCTATCCCTTCACCACTCACATCAGTGTCTGCTCTCCTTCCTTCCTGTCCCAGAGAAAGAGGTGTTCTTTTCAAATCCACTCAAATCAGTAAATTAACTTCCCTTTATTTTAATGTAAATTTGTGAACATTTAGTTGTTTCACTTTACACAACACAGAAGTATGTAAAGATATTTAAAAAGATATGAAAACTCTCCACCCTATTACCCCATACCCCACCTGTACCCCAACACTGGCTGCCTTGACTCTGATCTCATCTTCCCTTGGCAACACCTTGTTTGTTAAATATCTTTCCAGACCTTGCTGTATGTTTATGTAAACATCAATGTATAACACAAGGCACACACATGTATAACATACTTAGCATACATACACACAGACATTTGGGGCTGGTGGCTGTTTCGCACATGCACAAAAATCTGCTCTGTCATCCTTATTTTTTCACTGGACACATGAACATGGCTCCTATACAGCAGTGTGCATGGTCTCATTCTTTTACGTATCTCGTGCGTTGTCGTGCTTTCTTCAGTTACCTCATTCCCCAGGCCTCAAGCTTCCCCCATATTCAAAAGAACCCTCTCTGGCCCATACCTCCCACCGCACTCCTTCCCTTCGCAGCCCTGGAAGAAGAGCCTCCCTCACTGACTGCATTTCCTCCATTCTGGCTCACTCTGCAGTTTGGCTTCGGGGCCGCCCCCACCGGGATCTACTGCAGATCAATAGTGCAAGCCTGACCCAGTGAACACTTTCCACCTTGATCTTAGGGGGTCCCTGCAGCCCTGCGCACAGCAGAGCACGCTAGCCTTGCACGTCCCTTCCCTCTGTTCTGAGGGCCTGTGTACCTCATTGCCTCCGAGGTCCCCAGCCAGGGTGATCTGGCCCTCCAGTGGCCATGTGGTGATATCCGGAGCCATTTTTGGTGGTTATAGCCAGGGCGGAGCCGGGGTGTGCTAGTGGTACCAGTGGCCAGGAATTACATCTCGTAACATGTAAACATCATCAGTGTACTGCATAGCCCCCTGTAGCAAGGGATTATGCAACCGCAAGTGCTGAGAGTGCTGAGTTGGGAAACCCTGCCCTAGAAGGATGTACACAAGCCCAAGGGCATTTCTGACTAGGGATCTGGCCCCCAACCCACACCTGCCCCAAAAGGAGACACCCCAGAGTCACATCCAGCTGCTGCAGAGAGGTCCCAGGGACACGACTCCTCAGTCTCTAGGTCCACAGTCCATTCGTGATGGCCGGGGGTGCCTCAGTCTGTCCAGGTATGATCCTCCCCATCCTTCCCGCTGCGGACAAAACCAGAGTTAGCCCCTTCGGCACTGAATAGCCGTAGGTGAGGGGGACAGCCCGTCCTCTTTTCCTCCTTGTTCACCCTCCCTCTTGAGGCTGATTTACATGGGGATAGCCAGCTCCACCTTTGTGGATTCACTGAGAGCTTTGTAGCCAGGCTCCCCTTCCGTAGTTGTCATGTGGTAGATTGGTGGAGAGACTCTCAGACTGGACTCTACTCTTCAATCTAGACCAGCAAGGCCTCGGGCACTGTCAGCTGCTGACTCACCTCCTTGGCAGTGGCACGAGCTCCCGGGTCAGATGTGTTCCTGATTCTGCCTCCTGGGAACTGGGAAGGATTCTCCTGTCAAGGGGCTGAAGTCATAGCTGTCCTCATGTGCAGCCAGCGCTGGTGTCCTCCGAATGCAGCCTTGGTTCCGTTAGGGGAGGCAATCTCTGCAGCGTTGTCAGTCCGGGTTAACGCCAGGCCTGTTTTGATCATTTCTTGGGGTAGAACTGGCTCAGAATCTGAATTTTCATGTTGTGGAGATGCTTGGGATGCAGGAATCCCCGCTCCCTTTCTCTCTCTCGTGCACCTCCTCAGTCCAACATTTTCTTTGATGGTCTGTTTTGCAACTGCCATTCTGGAGGCAATTTCTGACTTAGAAATAATCTGGTACCACAAACAGGAACTCACTTCAAGTTAACTAAAGACAAGGGGTCTGTGTAAAGTGGTTTTTCTCGCAGCACTATTGCAGGAAGGTGAAAAGTGGTGAGGTCCCCTCTCTCCATCTCTGGGGTCCTAGGGTATACTGCTCTGTGCTGCTCTGGGCCTGTCTGCTCTGAGACTTCATACTGGCATTCTCTAAAGACACCTTGCATCTGTGGTTTTGCTCCCCACAACCAGGGCCAGACTTTAGCTGTGGTCCAGGTGCCTGTGCCTCTGACCTTGGCCCCAGCTCCAAGAGACCCCCTGCTTCATTGCCCAACACCATCTTGAAGGAATCTGTCTCTCTATTCAGTCTCTCCAGCTGGAGAATCTGTTTGGTTCAGGATGGGTCAGATGACCTTTCCTGCTCCAGTCGTCTAAGACCTAGGTTGGGGCGGGAGTGGGTTGTTATATACATGCCCAGATGCATAAGTACTAGGTTTGGGGAAAGACGGACACACAAATAGAAGCTTTCACCCCTGCACCTCTACAAATCTATAAAATTTGTAGATTTTATTTATTTTATCAAAGATTTATTTTTATGTGTTTATGCATACAAGAACTAGGGTGTAGACCAGAGGTGGGGACTCACCAGAGACAGAGTGGGGAACAGAACAGGTGGATTGACTGAAATAGACTGCTGAGGGGAGCAGCAGCCGAGTCAGGAGAGGTCTGCTGCGCCATGTGGGTAGCTCCCTGGCCGGGGAATCAAACTCAGGCAGTGGCGGTGATAGTGCTGAACCTAACCCCTGAGCCACCAGGGAGGTCCCAATAAAATAAATCTTTAAAAAAACTGTTTTTCTATTTTTTTTCATTGTGAAAATTGCTTATAATAAGCATGCATTATACTTTATAAATTATAAAGCCTTTTTCCCCCATATAACCCCTGATCATTTAAAATAATTTTTAAATACCTAGCAAGTAAATGTCTCTGTAGAGTCCCACTCTTCCCCCAGCCTGGAAGATAACCAGTGTTAATACTTTGATATATATCCTTCTAGTCTTTTTAAATGGCCCTCGCAAATAAATGAGTTTCTCAAATGAAGCATCCTCTCTCTTCCTCCCTGGGCTTAGCACAGGCTCCACCACGAGTGAATTTCTCCTTAGCCCCTCATGTTCTCCCCACTTCCTTTATCCTCTCCCACCTAATTCCTACTAAATTCCTATTCCCCTTTCACAATAGCACACAAGTATCTCTCTTCCTCTTACAAATATTTTTGATCCTCCAAACCCTACCCCATGATACTTTGTGCATTTCGCCTGCAGTGCTTTTCACACTGTATTGTAGTCCATGATTTTCTAATCTCTTTCCCCCATTAAATGGTCATTATGTGAGCACAGAGTTTGGGTCTTACTTGTTTTTGTGTTTTCAGCAACTGGCACTGCGGTAAGCAGCCAGGGTGTAAACAGGTACCTTTAAATAGATTGGTGATTTCTTCTTCCTTTGAAATGTGTATTTTTCCACACAGACTCATTTTCTGCCACCTCACAGCTTCTTGTGGCAGGGACCTCTCCTTAGTATTTGCAACCAACCAGTATCTGAAAGATTTGGAATTTGTAAAAAATACCCTGGAAGATTCAGGAATGAAGTTGTTGTGTGAAGGATTAAAAGAAGCAAACTGTATCTTACAGGCACTGAGGTAACCAATAGCAGGCGTATTTGTTGTCTGCGTCCATATCTTTTTTGCCCGCTTCTGTTTGTGGAGTGGGAAAGCATGAATAAGGTCATAAAGTCATTCTTCTGTTCTCTGAAGGTTTTACCGATGTCTTATTTCTCCTGCTTCATGTGGGGCACTAGCAGCTGTTCTCAGCACCAATCAGTGGCTCACAGAGCTGGAATTTAGTGAAACAAAACTGGAAGCTTCAGCTATGAAATTGCTCTGTGAAGGCTTAAAAGATCCAAATTGCAAATTGCAGAAGCTCAAGTAAGTTGTCAGTTTCCATACTGCAAAAATAACATTTTAAATATACAACTCAAGATGAATGTTATGTGATCAAAACACATTTCATAGGCAATGGAGAGGAAGAAAAAAGTGCAAGTCCCTAAAGTTGTTCCTATATAACAAGTTTAGGAAGAGAATTTTCATTGTACATGGCTGGGACATCAGTGACAATAAGAACCCATATTTACTGAGCAATTGGTGTGTACTGAGCATAACACATGATTTCCTTTAATCTACACAATAGTTTTGAGAGGTTCAGATTATTATCTCCATGTTAGCAGATGAAGAAATGGAGACCCAGATATAAAACTGAATAACATGGCGCCAGAGGTACAATTCAAAACCCAGATGTGTCTGACTTGAAAGTCCATGGTAAAGACTTTATATCTATCTATCTATCTATCTATCTATCTATCTATCTATCTATCTATCTATCTAAGAACGTGACTGCTAAATATCTATATGGATATCTAGATATTTATCAGTCAGGTTCTCCAAGATACAGAACTGATAGGATCTGGATAAATATAGAGAGAGATCTACTTTAAGGAATTTGCTCATATCGATTATGGTGGCTGTCAAGTTCATATCTGCAGGGTAGACTAGAGACTAGATATACAGGGAAGAACCGATATTGCAGCTGAAGTCCAAAAGCAGTCTGTTGGCAGAATTCCTTTTTCTTCCAGGGAGGTCAGTCTTTTTCTATTAAAACTTAATTGTAGTTTTGATTTGCATTTCCCTGATTACCAGTGATGTTGAACATTTTTTCATATGCCTGTTGGTCATTTGCATTTCCTCTGTGGAGAAGTTTTTTTTTAGCTCTTCTGCCTATTTTTTGACTGGGTTGTTTATCAACAAGCAACTATAAACCAGAGACATACTATGGGAGTGCGGGGAAGGGAGTAGGATCAAAACAAGGGGGGTGGGAATTGTATGGGGACTGTAACCAAGATGAAAATGAATACATTGTGCAAAAATGAAAAATGATGTAAAAAATATATAAAAGAAAAGAAAAGAACTTTTAATTGACTGAGACCCACCTTAATTATGAAGGGGAATCTACTCAATGTCTGCTGATTTAAAATGTTAATCTTAACTAGAAAGTACCTTCACAGAAGGATCGAGAATATGTTTGACCAGATATCTGGGTACCATAATCTAATCAAGTTGACCCACAAAATTAATCATCATAATATAGGTGTTGGATTTTCTAGAGCAAAAACTCTTTAGCATTAAAACTTTCAAAAATCTGCCTTGAGACTTTAATTTTTTGTAAAATACTTCTATTTAAAATTTTTAAATTGCAGAGACATAGCTACACATCCTTATGAGCCCTCTTCAAACTGAGTTTAGAGCTTGATAACTCAAGAGAAAATTGAGTACTCAAAGGTTCTCAATTATCAGAAGTTCTTGAAAGTGATTGAAGAAAAAATTGATGGGAAATAGTTCAAGGAATTTTACTACTTAATATGGAGAAACAAAGATTGAGAAGACAGGGAGGTCAGTAAAAAATAATCTTCATGCCAAAGAAAGAATATTATGTGGATGATGGTGATGACCTGGGTCTCTCTAAGGATGGCAAATTAATAAATAACTTTCAGACAAAAGGAAAAGAAAGCTCCTTTGACTAGAGTTTATTGAGGTTGATAATAGTATTTTTCCCTTGGGATTTGAAAAAGATATGAGATAGGATGCTAAATTCATACAAGGAATTTAGACGAGATTAGATCATCTTGCTGTTTCTTCCCAACCATTTCCACTTTTGAGAGTCAATAGTTACTGAGATCCCAATGGTGGGAGACAGTGTTGTGGGAGCACTGTACAAATTGCTCCCACGGTGGTAGGGGGGAGGAGGCTATGAAGTACTTGAGGTTAAGGGTCTTGCATGAGTGGGCCTTAGTTTTCTTTGCTCATGAGCTGTTGCAGGTAGTGGGTGACTAGGACAATAAGGCAGAAAATTCTGTCCTATGTTCATCCTTCTTTCTCTCCAGGTTGTGTGGCAGCCTTCTCCCTGAAAGTTCAGAGGCTGTTTGCAAGTATCTCGCCTCTGTTCTCATGTATAATACAAACATCACTGAGCTGGAGCTGAGTGAAAACCCCCTGGGGGACACAGGGGTGAAGTATCTCTGTGAGGGTCTCAAACATTCCAAAATGGAGAAATTAGAGTAAGTTTTTTAAAACTAGCATCATCATATGACTATTGAACTTGTTAAATGCCTGCTATGTGCCATGACTTATGATTGGTGTTTTGCCAGAAGTTTTTCCACTTAATTGGTTCTTTGCAATAAGCATGTATGGGTGTTCTTTGCCTTGTTGTACACTTGAAAAAAGTGAGGATCAGGGGGAAAATGACTTGTCCAAGATCACTCTGCTAAATAGTGGTAAAGTCAAGATATGACCCCAAAATCTGTCTCTAAGTCTCATGCTTTTTCCAGTGTACTGCTGTCCTGCGTGTTTACAAGAATGATGCTTATTAAATATTAATTCTATGAAGAGTTCCTACTATGCACCCTCCACTGCTCTAGATGTGGGTGGAATTATTAGGACTACAAGTGACAGGGCTGCCCTGACAACACAGAGATATGAAGCAACTGGAAAACAACACTGTTCAGTGTCATCAGTCCCCAACACTGGAATCATTTAAAAATGCCAGATGAGCCAGGCAAGGGAGGAGGTCTTTGTGGGCTAGAGACCTCAGGATTATCACGGAAGGCCCTGTGCAGGAGGTGGGCCTAGGAACTGGATGTTGAAGGATGAATAGGACTTAGGTAAACGGGGAGGCTAGAAGAACATTCCCAGGAAGCAAAATGACAGCAGTGGCTGATTTTTTTTCTCTTTTCTGAGTAGCTTGAGCACATGCCACCTCACAGATGCTAGCTGTGTGGAGCTCTCTTCTTTCTTGGAAGTGAATCGGACTTTAAAGGAGCTATTTGTGTTTGGCAACCCTCTGGGGGACACAGGAGTACAGCACCTCTGTGAAGGTCTGCGGCACACAAAGGGCATAATCAATAATCTCGTGTAAGTGTCTGCTTGCCCTGGTTCCATTTGTGGGCCTTAGCATTTGAGGTGCGGTGGGAGTCCCTGCTACCCTGGTTAATGGCCACCTGTGTCCCCATCCCTCCAGGCTTTCCGAATGTTCCCTCTCTGCAACTTGTTGTGAGTTCCTTGCCCAAGTCTTGTGTTGCACCCAAAGCCTGACAAGGCTGCTTCTAATTAATAACAAAATTGAAGATTTGGGACTGAAATTGCTGTGTGAAGGATTAAAACAGCCTGACTGTCAGCTAAAGAATTTGGCGTAAGTATCATTGACTATAGCCACAGGCAGGGTTCCTGATGTTTCAGCAACTCCCAAAATTAAATGAGTACCTTTTGGCCTGGTGTTTGACTCTCCAAGGAAGCAATAAATGAAGATCCGAATAATTTAAAGGGAATAAATCTTTCCCTTTCCACAATCTCCACTTGGCTCTGGCCCAAGGGATTTTTTTATGTGACTCTCTGACCTTCCACCGTGTTTTTCAAGTGGGCAAACATAATTCTTAAAGTGACCTAGTACCGATGAAATGATGCCAACTTTCTCTACCTTGCTTCCTGGCAGATTGTGGACTTGTCACCTGACTGGAGAATGTTGTCAGGATTTGTGCAATGCACTCTACACTAATAAACATTTGACAGACCTTGACCTCACTGATAATGCCTTAGGGGATGAAGGCATGCAGGTGCTGTGTGAAGGGCTGAAACACCCTTCCTGCAAACTACAGAACTTGTGGTAAGTCCACAGGGGCTCTGTTTATTGGGCTTTTGTTTAAGGCTGAATATACAATAGAGGGCAGTTGTGGGACTTGAGGTAAAGTTGATTTCTTTCTTGAATCCCCTATCCCCCATAGGTTGGCAGAATGTCATCTTACAGATGTGTGTTGTGAAGCCCTTGCCTCTGTCCTCAACAAAAATGAGAACCTAACGTTGTTAGACTTAAGTACAAATGACCTCAAGGATTTTGGAGTACAAATGCTGTGCGATGCGCTGATTGATCCAGCATGTAAACTACAGACATGCTAGTAAGTTTCTGTGGTTGGGGAAGTGGGAGGGAGAGTGGCAGGACCAGCACGTTGGGTTTGATCATAGCCTGCTGCAGTGAGGAAAGAAAAAGAAAACTGAGAGTAGGCCATACCAATGCCAAATAACGAAGTATGTGAAATTACCTATAGTCCTCCTTGGACACGGAGAGGGAGAGACAGACAACAGGCAACACTGGATCTCACTAAGAGAAGCAGCATGGTATAGGAAAAAGGCCACAGAGTCTAGATTTTGCTAGGTCTGGCTTAAATAATAGGTCTTATACCTGCTTAGCTACATGAGCATGCTTATGTAACCTCTATGAACTTTAGTATCCTTGTCTGTCAAATGGAGATAATACTCCATACCTGACTACCTGTGTTAGCATGGAGACTGAATGAAGTGAGACCTTAATTATGAATATATCCAGAACAATTCTTGGCTCATAGGAGATACTCCATAAAGGTTAGACTCTTTCTCTTTTCTCTTTTAATATATAATAGAGGGTTTAATGTTTACATTTTGAGAGTCTTTAAGACTCGAGGGAATAAAACTATCATATGGTGCAATTACTGAAAGTGGAGATCTTGACCATTTCTGGTCAACGTCCGTCTGCCAGCTCAGCAGGCTGGCATGGCACACGAAGTAATTCTTAATTAGGATACAACTATGCTCTATTGGCAGCTAACCAGTGGCCAAATGGCCATCCATTTCTGGCATTCAGAACTGGAACACATAATGGAAAATAAAGGCCAAGCGCAAAAATTCCACATTCCAAAGCTAATTTGATGGATTGAAATGTAAATGAAAACAGCATAAAGGCCTGATTACAAATCTGGCTGAAACAGAAGCTGGGTTTCTACTAGCAAAGTGAAGTTAGTTTCAAAAGCTCAAGAATGTGGTGATTACTGCCCAGGAGAACGGGAATTATTCACAACATGATAAACCTCAGGGATTAAGAACCTCCATGGCTTCCTTCTTAGAAAAAGGTGGCTGGGGTCTCTGTGGTCAACAATTTGAACTAAACTCAACAGTCAATGCTAGTGCTGCTTTAAATACAGAATAATTACGTGTAGCTCTGTAGTACATATACTCCCCAAAGATCTTAAAGGACAGCAAGGAGAAATTATTTTGTTGGTGATGGCTGCTATATTTTTTTGTATTATAAATATTTGTACCATTTCCTGTTTCTCTCACTCTGTCGTTTAGCCAATGTGCTTCCATTGTGTTTTCAGGTCAACCTTCAAACCTTTATAACTTGTCAGTCGGCAAGTTGATAGCAGTGTGCAATAATAGTTCAGAATACAAAATAAAGGACACACACAAAGTAGACACAGTTCACTTATCTCAAGAAATTGATGAATATTAGAGTTTATAAAACAACATTGAAATAAATAGAAAAATATACTTAGTAAAGTAAGGTGAAAGAAACCGATGGATCATTTTAGATGGTCCCCCAGAGGGACACTCTTCTCTGGAAATTGGAAAAACTGGGGGAAGAAGATTATATTTGAAGAGCTCCTTGAATGTGGGGTTTGAGTCCTACTCCTCATTGCATTTTCCCCTGTAAATTTCCTGGCTCAGTGCTTTGCATATAGTAAATATCTAAGGTGCATATAGAAAATACATAGAGGGGTCTCCCCGGTGGCGCAGCGGTTGAGCGCTGAGTTGTGAAGCTGCCCGCAGCCTCTGCAGCGCCGGTTCGATCCCCGGCCGCCGGCGAGGGTCCCACATGGCACGCAAACCTCTCCTGCTGCCCGCTGCTCCCCTCAGCAATGTGCTTCATTGGTCTGCCTGTTCTGCTCCCCGCTCTGGCTCTGGTGAATCCTCTCACCCTCCCGTGCTGCTGACTGTACCCAGTGCTTGTATAAATAAGTAAATAAATCTTAAAAAAAAAAAAAAAAAGAAAATACAGAGAGGGGGCCAGTTACTAATTTAGAGCTTCCAGAGGCAGGGCAAGGAGATAGTTAATTATATATTCATTAAAGACTAGGTGTCTAGACATTCAGAGGTCAACGGGGGAAAAAGAGGTGGGAGTCCTAGAGTGACAAAGCTCGCCTTCATTCATTCCACCAGTACCTGCTGAATTTCTGTTCTGTGCCAGGAAAATGTGCCAGGTGATAGAAGACAAGAATAAGAAACATGATCTGTGCTCTTCAGGGGCCAGCGTGTCCCTGGTAAGGATAATCACATAAGCTGAATCCATTAGGGTAATCACGGGTTTACAAGGCCATGGCAGAAGATAGCGCACCAAGTCCTAGCGGGTGAGGGAAAGCTTCATGGAGCAAGGGCCTCCAAGAGAAGAGTTAAGTCTCAAGACTATAGCCAGGGGGATGAGGGTAAGGGTGGAAAAGGGTAGTTCAGGCTTAGGAAATGTAGCCAGACAATGAACAGCATGGTTTATGGTACTTAATGGGAACGGGGTGGGAAGTCTTCAGGACGTTTGTTACTGCCAGAGCATAAAGGGTAAAGCAGAATGTATCAAGGAGTAAGACTGCGGATGTAGGCTGAGCTTCGTAGGCCGTGTGTGATTAATAAGACCTGTTAAGCAAAATTCTGGGTGCAAATTCAGTCATCTCTTTTTCTTCATACTCTGGTAGTATATTTAGGGGCCTCTTCTCACTTTTTCAAAACTGGCCCCAAAGTTGGAGCCAGTTTCAATTCCAAAGTTGGTTGGAGAGTCAGTCCACTGCTGCTGTTGTTTTTCCCTGCTATTAACGGCTTGATCTTGAGAAATGATCCTACTCAATCCCACAGAAGCTGGGTGACAGGACAGTGATGCTCTGGCTGGTCTGATCTGCCAGCCCTTTAGGGGCATTATACTAAGACTCCAAGGTAATGATATCTTGGTCTACCTCCAAACATGCAGCCACTGTTTTCTAAAATATCGTATGTGCCAGAGTGACTGGGTCTAGAAGAGCTACTAAAATCAACTATAGGTGTGTATGTGTGCAATCTACCCTTGCCCACAAAGATGAAGGCCCCTGAATTGAGTCAGGGACACTATTTAAGGGCCTCTTTCTTCAACATAATTTCATTTTAGGGGTCTTGGTGCCTTTCACAGTCCTGTGCCTTGGATAAAGCCCCCAGCTCATCCTGACCCTAATTCTAAATTTAGAAAGAAGGGGTTGAGAGCAAGTAGCCTTTTAACTCCAAGAAAATCACTGGGTTTCCTCCGTGAATTGCCTACCTCTTCCTTAGCAGTGAGTTCCACATATATAAGGCAGTTGGTCAGTTTTGTTAAGTTACTCAAAAAAATCTAAAGATTGTGTTACACTTCCATGGCATTAAATGTCTGCTTATACTGCAGTTGCAAAATAAACACTACTCATTTCACTTTGCTAGATAAAAATTAGCTTCTGTCCATTTAAAAGTAGACATGCTACTTCACTACGACTTGAAGGAGCTTGTGTCTTCTTTTGTAGCTAATGGGCTTTAATCAGGGATACACATGTGGTGTTTAACGTGTCTGTGGAACTTTGGGAATTATGGGAAGTTTTCTGATAGGTAGGCCATTGGATGAGGAGCATACCCTGAAGATGATAGTTGAAGCTATGACAATGGATGAACTATACTAGGGAGAGTGAGGAGAGAAGAAACTCTGAGGAACATCTCTGGGGAATTAGTTCTGGGCAATACCAACTTTTCAGAGGTGGGTATGGGAAAACCGTGAAGAAAACCAAGAAAGCAAAGTGTCCCAGAAGCTAAGGGGAAAAGATGGCCTACAAGGAACACATCCTTGATAGTATCTAACACAGCAGAGAGGTCCAAAAAGTTGAGTGCTGAAAAGTGTCTGTTGGAATTAGCCATGAGGAAGTCACAGGTGACTTTATTAAGGGCTGTGGTAGGGCCAGAAATCAGACCACAGTGATTTGAAGAGATGGCAGGTAAGCAAGTAGGGAAGGAATGGAGACTGTTTTTCCAGAAGTTTGTGAACAGGAGAAGCAATATTGGGTCATAGCCAGAGGGAATTGTGCGACTACAGGAAGGGCATAGTTCTTTTCCTTTTTTGCCTTGTTTTGATATAAGAAAATTTGTGAGCTGAGAGAAAGGAGTCCATAGAGAGGGAGAGGCTGTAGATACAGGAGGGGGAGTTAATGAATTAAGGGAGCAGGGCCTTGGACAAGGTGGGAGCAACAGAAGTGACAATCTATGAGGATAAACATTTTCTTTCTTGAGACCCAAGGAAAGTGCCTGGCTGAAATAGATGCCAGTGGGTGAAGTAACTGGGTGCACCATGGAGCAAGCGTGAATGGGAATCTTATCTTTGAGAGTAGGAAAGCTACTGAAAGCATCTGCTGGCCTGACTTGACACATGATTCTTTTCATTTTCCTTAGCATCGACACAGATCATTTACATGAAGAAACATTTAGAAAGATGGAAGCTTTAAAAATGAACAAGCCTGGATTTTCCTGGTAGTCTCCAAGGAGAGGCCCTGGTCAGCTGCATGTAGAGCACCGTCTTCAACAGTTGTGCAGTATTCTTGTCCAAACCTCTTACCCTTTGTTGAGGACACTAGTGTGAATCAAGTAGCAATGACTGCTATTTCTTACATAGAACATCCACTGAGCAGTATACAAAAGACAGAAGCACTTTTGGTGAAATGTCCAGCAATAAATTCCTTACATTCCTATATTGTTTTGCAAAGTTTACTGCGTTTTCACAAAACCCTTGAAGGTGGGAAGGTGAGGCTCAGAGCAGTTGTGACTTGCTCCAGGTCACCTAGCTTAGAAGTGGGACAGTGGGGACTGGGATCCAGCCAGGTTGCCCAGTACTCAGACCAGGCAGGCAACCAATAGAAAGAAGACATGTGAATGAGACCACTTCAAAGAAACAAGATACTTGAAATGATTAAAGGGCAAGAAAATATAGAAATACATTATATTTTTATGGTGCTGATTTGAAGCAAAAACTAATTCACAAGAGAAAACAATGAGCTGATTAATAGGGAAAGGCTTACGTGGAAGTAAGACGACATAGGCCTTGAGAATAGGCAGGATTGAGGCAGGGAGAGACATACTGGCCAGGAGCTGTATGACTGGGGCAACAAGGCTGTGTATGTGAGCGGCTCACCAAAAGCACCCGGGAGAAACAAATGTTTGAGTTAGAAGTTCTTAAGCTCCCGCAGGATCCACATCCTAAGTTCCTGAGGGTGCTTTCCAGTTCCCAGGCGCGAGTCCCTTGCTGAACTTTTAATACCTCCACAATGTTTTTGCACTTGTTCAAAGGGCTCCTCTGACTGACTCCCTCCTCATCCCCGACGGCATCTTGCAATAGCCTGTGTGGATCCTGCACAGCCCTAGGTGATTCTATGTATTTCACGTAGCTTCCATAAACCATCAGATGAGACAAGTGGAGAAGCAGAATGTCGGGCAAGGAAAATAGCACAAACAAAACCCATGAAATAGGAATGAATGTGATGTAAGATCAATAAAAAGTAAGTGGACCCGATCAAAGTGTAAAATTGTCTCTGGAAGCTACTTAACTAGCTTTGTGACCCTGAATTAGTCACTGGATTCTTGGAACCTCAGTTTTCTCATTGGGATGAAATGACATTAACCTTACAGGGCTGTTCTTCCCAGCACGGGGCCTGTTTCTTAGTAGTAGGTGCCGATTAATGGTAGCTGTGTGAGTGTGTACCTGCAATATAACTCAGCTGTGTAGTCTCTGAGCTCCCATATTTTCCTGCTGTGTTGTCAGTGTGAAGTGCATGTTTGAACTAAATGTGTGTGCTGGAGGCAGTGAATCTAGTGGAGGAAGAGACCATGGTGGGAAGTTAATTCTCAGCGAGCAGTCCAGCTGCTCATGTCCTCGTCTGTCTTCGAGTATGGCTCCCGCTGTCCCGGGAGATAGTAACTCTCAGAACGGGGAGACAAGGTCTGGTCTGAGAAGAATGATCAAGAATAGCAATTTGTTTCCAGTTTTTTCAAGCTCCTTTTTTCCCTTTAGTTGTTTAGCACTCACTTATTGAGCATTTATTTTGCGCCAGGTTTTGTGTTAAGTGTTGGTTTTGTAGAGGAGAATATGCCTTGTCCTGTGCCTTTTCCCTACAGTGTTTTCTCACCACCCCGTTCCCTCTGTCAGTCTGGTAAATATCTGATAAAAGTCAGTCATGATAAGAACTTAAAGATGTAATGTTAAGTGAAAAATTGCAGAACTCTGTGTGTGTGTGTTTTATTCCGTTTGTGTGTGAAAGAATACATTTGCATGTGTATGTGTGTGTTCAAATACATATGGAAGGGTATATACCAGAAACTGCTAACAGGAGCTATCTCCAGCAAAAGAAATTTGGCAAGCTGAGGTACAGGGTGAAGAGGAAAGAAAACTGCATTTTCATCTCTAGCTCTCTGTTCCACTTGATTTTTTTTTTACCACGTGCATGTATTACTTTTATAACTAATAAAGTTTGTTAGAAATAAAGCTCATTCAGGGCCTCCCCGGTGGCGCAGCGGTTGAGCACTGGGTTGCGAAGCTGCCCACAGCCTCTGCAGCGCCGGTTCGATCCCCGGCTGCTCCCCGGCCACCGGAGGAGGGTCCCACATGGTAGGCAGACCTCTCCTGCTGCCCGCTGCTCCCCTCAGCAGTGTACTTCAGTCCTTCTGCCTGCTCTGCTCCCCGCTCTGGCTCTGGTGAATTCTCTCACCCTCCTGCGCTTCTGACTGTACCCAGTGCTTGTATAAATAAATAAAATATAAATAAATAAATAAATAAATCTTTAAAAAAAAGAAAGAAAGAAAGCTCATTCATACCAAGGAGTTATTTTTCTTCTTTTAAAACTTGCCAAATGAGGGCCTCCCCCGTGGCGCAGTGGTTGAGCGCTGGGCTGCGAAGCTGCCTGCAGCCTCTGCAGCACTGGTTCGATCCCTGGCAACTGGCGAGGGTCCCACATGGCGCACAGACCTCTCCTGCCGCACCTGCTGCTCCCCTCAGCAGTGTCCTCAGTCTGTCTGCCTGTCCTGCTCTTCCCTCTGACTCTGGTGAATTCTTTCACCCTCCAGCGCTTCTGACTGTACCCAGTGCTTATATAAATTAATAAATAAATCTTAAAAAAAAACTTGCCAAATTAGAAGAAAACAAGGCAGCAATTTATAAGCATGACATAAAAATCCAAAGGAAAAGAATGGAAGTTTGACATCCAAATTAAAAATCTCTTCATTAAGAAAAAGTCATCATAAATAAAAGGGCTAGTGATAAACTGGAAGAAATATATGGCACATGCATAACATGATATAAATAACAAATTAGTATGAAAAAATACAGTATTTCTACTTTGAGCAGTGATGAAACAACAGTGATGAATTCACCCTCCCACTTTAACTCAAAAAATGGGCAAAATATAGGAAAATACTGTTTACAAATATTGTACAACAGGCAGAGTTTGGACAAATAAAAATCAAATAGCAAGATGGTATTTTTGAACAGAACCATATTGATAACCCTATTAAAGTTAATGTTCTCCCAGTAATTAGAAGGCTGAGCTTGTAGAATGGGAAAAAATTTAACAGCAAATTGTGGGATCCCCAGGCACCTTCTTTCTTGAAGCCCAGAGTTCCTGCTTGTCAGCTAGGTGTAGGGTCATGCAGGGGGCCTCTCACCAAGGGCAAAGTCCAGGTATGAGGAACAGTACTGGGAAACCATATCTGCTGAAAACAGCAGGCAGATACTAGAATAGAGATAATATACTTTGAATTGCAGGAACAATGGAGGCCCACAGGCAACAGCCTCTGATCACTCCACCCTAGCTTACATCCCCAGTAACTGCTTCCCCCAAGCATGTACACTCCCTCCATACTTGCCTCACTTTTGTACTTGATGTTAATAAATACGAGACCCCCTTTGGATGGGGGCTGCACATCACTTCTGGTGTAACCCTTCTAGGCTTCTCATTGCTCCGCGTGGACTTGAAATAATCCTTCTCATCCCGCACAGCTTCCAACACTGCTGCCTCTAGGCGACACTGCTCAGACACTACTGCCTGTAGGAAACACACTTTATTTATTTATTTTTAAAGGCTATTTTTTTAAGATTTATTTTTATTTATTTATACAAGCACTGGGTACAGTCAGAAGCTTGGGAGGGTGAGAGAATTCACCAGAGCCAGAGTGGGGAGCAGAGCAGGCAGAAGGATGGAAGTACACTGCTGAGGGGAGCAGCGGGCGGCAGGAGAGGTCTGAGCGCCATGTGGGACCCTCCTCCTGTGGGGGAGCAGCCGGGGATCGAACCAGAGCTGCAAAGGCTGCGGGCAGCTTCGCAACCCAGCGCTCAACCGCTGCGCCACCGGGGACGCCCTTTAAATATAAAACACAGGGCCTCCCGGGTGATGCAAGGGGTTAAGAGGAAACCTATAAAGCTATCGCAGTCACTGCAGCACAAGTGCGACCCCCGACCCCCACCCCCAAACCCCTTTCCCCAGGCAGCAACCCACATGGCGCAGCAAAACTCTCCTGACTTGCCTGCTGCTCTCCTCAGCAGTGTATTTCGGTCAGTCTGCCTGTTCTGTTCCCCACTCTGTCTCTGGTGAATCCTTTCACCCCTGCACCTCTGGCCTGTACCCCCATTCTTGTATGCATAAATAAATAAATATAGAACACAAATAGGTTAAACCTTTAGATGCACCATGTGAATGTTAGTTTTTAAAAAGGTGAAGCTGTCATCAGAGAATATAGATAGCAAAACAAAAAATATTACCAGAATAAAGAGGGTTATTTCATAATGGTGAAGTGGTGAATTCATCATGAGGGCATACCAATTGTAAGTAAATATGTACCTAAATAGCATTCAAAATACATGAAGCAAAAACTGACTGAACTTCAAGGGGAAATAGACAAATCTGCAGTTTTAGTCTTAGACTTCAACACTTTTCTCAATAATTGATAGGCCAACGAGACAAAAAAAATCAGTAAGGATATAGAAGATTTGAACTACACAAACAACAATTTTGACTTAGTTCCTATCTATGCAACGCAAAACATAACAAGAGAAAACATTCATAAGTGCACACTGAACATTTATCAAGCTAGATCATACCTAGGTCATATAACCAGACTCAATGAAGTTAAAGGAGTCAAGTCACAGAAAATTTGTTCTCTGACCATGATGGAGTTGAATTAAAAATTAGATAAAGATACATGGGACGGGCCTCCCCGGTGGCGCAGCAGTTGAGCGCTGGGTTGCGAAGCTGCCCGCAGCCTCCGCAACGCCGGTTCGATCCCCAGCCACGGGTTGAGGGTCCCACATGGCGTGCAGACCTCTCCAGCCACCCGCTGCTCCCCTCAGCAGTGTACTTTGTCCGTCTGCCTGTTCTGTTCCCCACTCTGGCTCTGGTGAATTCTCTCACCCTCCCACGCTCTGACTGTACCCAGTGCTTGTATAAATAAATAAATAAATCTTTATTAAAAAAAAAAAAGATACATGGGACATCTCCCGAATATTGGGAAACCACACACTTCCAAACAATTTAATGTTCAAGAGCATGTCTGCAGGGAAGATAGGAAATGTTTTAAACTGAGTGAAAATGAAAACATGAGGCATACAAACTTATGGGATGTAATGCAGTGCTTAGAGGGCAATTAGTACACTAAACAGCTGTATGAGGGGGAAAAGGTATTAATGATATTACCAATAAGAGTGACAATGAGGGCCTCCCTGGTGGTGCAGCGGGTTGAGTGCAGTGCTATGAAGCTGTCTGCAGTCTCTGCAGCACAGGTTCGCTTACAGGCCGGCCCGCCAGGGAGATTCCCACATGGCGCAGCAGACCTCTCCTGTCTCTCCCGCTGCTCCCCTCAGCAGTGTATTTCAGTCAGTCTGCCTGTTCTGCCCCCCACTCTGTCTCTGGTGAATCCTCTCACCCCCCACACCTCTGTCCTGTACCCCAGCTCTTGTGTAAAAATAAATAAATCTTTAAAAAAAAAAAGAGTGACAATGAGTGTGAGCATTGAAAGAATGGCTGAAACTTTGAAATGTTTATCGTTGTCACCACCATGAGGACATCAAAGGAGTTTGCTGGGAAGGAACTGCTCAGTCATTTCCCTTTACTTCTTTTCAAGTTTCACTCCACCTGTCTGAGTAGGTAACTGACTAAGCAGCCAAGGAGGAAGTAGCCTCCTTTTCTAAAAGAATAAATAGTGATAGTAACAATGATAATGATAATAATACAGTTGTGGTAGAGGAAGAATACTAATAGTCGTAATAATAATAATAGAAAGAGCTGTTTAAGCACTTAGCTGTCACAGGCATTGTTCTTTACTATATTTTATCACTAATTCTATGAAAGTAGATATTCATTTTCTTCATGTTATGTATGAAGCATAGAGATATAAAGTAGTTTGCCAAAGTTCACATTGGTAGTAATATCTGACCCAAAATCTGTCCTCCTAATAACCATACCTCTTCATGGAGAATCTAACACAGGAGAAGAAGCGGAGGTGTATTGTGTAAAAAAGAATTACTACATTCAGCAAATGTGTATGCCTTTCCTGCTATGTGTTGGACCAATGGGTTATAAAAAGGCAAGTCTATAGTCTGCGTCCCTAATGGGATTACAATTATTCTAATGGCTCTGATATAAGGCAGGGTTGGATCAAGACCATAGCAGATATAATGCTAACAGCCACTGGTTATTGAGAGCGTACTATAGTTGGACACTATGCTGTTACATTCTACATTTTCCAGATGAGTAAACAAGACTAGTAAAGGGGTCATTAATTTCTGTGACTCAGAATATTGTTACTGGACTCTTCGGAGGCAGAGGAGAAAAATGGACTGAGTTCTCTTATCCTTCCTTTTTGAATGAACTAAAGGTATTTGCACTCTTATCAGAGCCTACAAACCAAACCCCCCAGCTGCTTCAAGATCGTGTGTACCTCAGCCAGCACCTGCTCTGAAGTAGCTTGACACTCTAATGTCATTACATTTGGAAACTTGAGAACAGTGGTGACCACCATAGTCCAATCATTGGCCACCATCACAAATGTAAACCCACTTTTTGGAGGGTTTAAACCCATTTATTCATTAAGACTGTACTAAGTGCCACTGAACTACATATTTTAAAAATTGTTTAAGTGCTAATGTAATGATGTGCACATTTTACCATAATACAAAATTTATTGCACAAATGTTAACTTTTGTTAAAAGTTTAATGTAGTCTTTTCAAAAAGTAGTGTTGGACCAATTGAACATTCATAGGCACACAAAGAAGAAAAAAATGAACTCGGTCTAAACCTGATCTCTTATACAAAACTGAAAATGAAAATGGGCAAATTCATAGAATTATGAACATTCCAGGCTGGATCAGGGAGAGATTGAAAAGCCGAGCTCATCACAAGCAAGGAAACTGAAACAGTAATCAAAAACCTCCCCCAAAACAACTTTGACTGGGGTTGTGACAGCAGCAGAAGCAGCAATGTTGGCAAGCAGTCACACATGCAGATGGGTCTATCTAGAAGGAATTGAGCTTTTTTGCGAGTGTGAAGGTGTAGTCAGTTTCCACAGACAAAGCCAGGACCACCTTATACCCCTAGATGATGGACGGGGCAATGAGGCAAGTTGGGCAACCAAGCTGTAGGCATGCTGGCAACACCGCAAACACTATTCCAGAAGCAAGAAGGCAGTTTTCTCTGTGATTTCAAGCGTTTTGGGTTCTAGATGCTGTCATGGTTAAACACCCGCTGGACGGTCAGCCCAATGGGGAAAGGGGAGAAATTTGGCGTGTTCAGTAGTGTGGCTTCGCTGCCTCACACTTTGTCTCCAGTCTTCATTACCTGCACATCACTCAGGATTTCAACAGGGTCCCTGGAGATTTTTTTTTTCAAATATTTTTAAAATTTATTTTATACAAGAACCCTGGTACAGGCCAGATGCGCCTGAGGGTGAGAGGATTCACCAGAGACAGAGCATGGGACAGAACAGGTAGACTGACGAAACACACTGCTGAGGGGAGCAGCAGGCGAGGCAGGAGAGGTCTGCTGCTCCATGTGGGATTCTCTCTGGGCCGGATCGAACCCACACTGCAGAGGCTGCGGACAGCTTCACAGCACTGCACTCAACCTGCTGCGCCACCAGGGAGGTCCTCCCTGGAGATTTTTTGTGGTGATGCCTAGACAGTGGAATAAGGTCCCAGACCAGCATTTTTGGTTGGCACAGTGATTTCATATGCAGCAATAGCACCAGCACGGGTAGCAGCTGGCACCTTATTGGCCAACAGCATACCCTGGCAACAGAGTTGGTTTGTTTTCCAGATGCCTTTGAATGGCCTTGCACAACATGGAGTTTTTGCCCATTAGCACTAAAGCCTTCCCTCAAAGAATATGTGCATCTGCTGCATCTGCTCCTACAATGAAGCATCTTGGATAATCCTCCAACATTTGGATTATCTAAAGGAAACAGCTGGACATCCAGGCCACCCTTTTTCCCCTGAGCATCATGGTGCATCAGGGATTGTCATGCAGGGTTTAAAGACATGTCACTCTCATGAGGATGCCTGGGAGAGGAGTTTGATATTTTCTTCATTTGTTATTAAATCTATTTTGACTGGACCAACTGCGTTTCCAGTGCATGACAGATTGGGGGTGGGGTGGGGAATGGAGGGGAGAGAAGACATGGAAAAGTAAGGAAGAGGATTGGGAGAGAGGAGAGAGAAGAGACGAGAGCAGAGGAGAGAAGAGATAGATGTTGATATGACCTGCAGGAATACCAAGTAGGTATTAGTTGATGCTCACAGAACACACTTATTATCATGGTAAAGTATTTACAATGTATATTCATCAAAAAAAAAAAAACAGGTCACCAAACAAAATGTGTATGTATGCATAAGACAGTGATGGGCCAGGAAGAGAAATATTAAAATGTTACCCATTATTATTTCTGGTTTGTGGGATACCCCTGACTCAACATATCTTCTAATTCTTCTACATTAAACATGTACTTTTTGTAATAACAATTTAAAAACTTTCTAGATACTAGCTTATTCCCTTCCTGTAGCTTCTACCTTATCTCTCTTCTTCCCTTCAGATGTTAACTTCTGAATAGTCTCCACTGGTTATTTCCACTTCTTTCGTTCCCATTGTCTCAAGCATTTGCAATCTAGCTTGAGTTCCCACCATTTACTGAAACTGTCTTCACCAAGGTCTCCCATGACATGGTTGGTGCTAATCTGCCGGACATTTTCTGTACTTATCTGACCTTCCCAAGTTGTTACACTGGATTTGATACTACACCCTGGATCACTCTGTTCTTCCTTATATGCCTTCATCTGTTGGTGCCAGAACCACACTCTTTCTTAAGTTATTTTTTTGTTGTTGTTGGCAGCAAGGGTGTGAATTAAAAAGTCTGAAAATCTAGCTTTGAATCAGGGCTCTGCCACTAACTCACAGCATAAATTTGGGCTAAGTACCTTAATGTCTCCAAACTTCAGTTGCATTCACCTGAAAATGGGGATAACAAACACATCCTTCATAAAATTTTGTTCAAGATTAAATGAGGTGAGGGCCTCCCCTGGTGGCACAGCAGTTGAGCGCTGGGTTGCGAAGCTGCCCACAGCCTCTGCAGCGCTGGTTCGATCCCCGGCCAACGGTGAGGGTCCCACATGGCGCGCTGACCTCTCCAGCCATCCACTGCTCCCCTCAGCAGTGTATTTCATCAGTCTGCCTGTTTTGTTCCCCGCTCTGGCTCTGGTGAATTCTCTCACCCTCCTGAGCTTCTGACTATACCCAGTGCTTGTATAAATAAATAAATAAATCTTTAAAAAAAAGATTAAATGAGGTGATGCCTGTAGAACACTTAGCACAGTCGCTGGAATGTGGAAAGTGACAGTAAATGATAGTAGTAGTATTAGTAGAAGTATTATTATTCCTGTCTATGAATTCTCTTCTCAGTTTCCCCCTTTAAAATATCATCAGCGTTCTCGGAAATATCATCTCTGTTGTGGGTACTCTTTTCTGACACAATACACTGTCCCTGGTGATCTTGTCCACGCTCATGACTTCAACTACCATGATATGCTGATAAACTGTTGAATCTTTGCCCTCATCCAAACCCTTCTCCTGAGTTCCAGACCATTCAAACCATCTGCCTGAGATTCATCATATGGATGTCCCTGCCAGAATTTTAAAGCTGAGTGTATTACATAGATGAGTGATTATCAACTAGGAGCCATTTTGTGTCCACAGAGAACATTTGACAATGTCTAGCGTCACAAGGTGCCACTGACATCTGGTAAATGGAGGCCAAGATTGCAACTAAACATCCTACAATGCACAGGATAGCCCCCAACAACAAAGAATTATCAGTCTCAAAATGTCAATACTGTGTTAACATTGGGAAACCCTGATGTAAATTTTCTCTAAAGGCCCACCCAACTCTTGCCTTCTTATAGGGAACATATAACTGATAATGAACATGGCTCCTGAGGTCTAGAGAAGAAAGTGACATGATGAGTTTCTCTTCCATCTCTATTGCTTTTCTTATTCTGCTAAATTTTAAAATCTCCTTATTCTAACTATTCCTTATACAGCTGTCTTTCATGCTTCTCTCCTGATCTCTGCTCCTCCCAACAACTCGCCCTGAGTGATGTCATCTAGTTCTGTGGCCTCACCTTCAACCTTTATGCTGGTTATTTTCAGGCCTATATTTCCAGGCTAGATTAATCTCTCAAGCTCCTGAAAGATATAGCCACATAGTCACCTGCTTACTATTATTCTGAATACCTTCTGGAAAAACTCTCTATTTTTATAACTAATGCGAGGCTGGAGGATTTTGAAGGACTATGTGAATGCTATGCTTTTCCCTGAGCCCTCTGCTTTATTTACTTAGCTGTCTACTATTTCAACTTCTGGACCACTTTAACTTATTTCTATCAAAATGTACCTACTTAGCATTCAATTTCCTGGAATCTTGGAAAGTGGCAAGTTTAGCTAATATTATAAATTTATTACTTAAGCAATTTGCCAAATGACCTTGTATGTTTGAGATACAGCACTGTTTCCTTGGGGAATTCAATATAAGGATATTGTAGCAAAGATAACAGATTAATTATATTATTACAGTTCTTTCACTAAATATACTGTATACTCTGGCTAAGTTAGTTGCATTTCTGGGCCTCAGTTTCCTCATTTGTAAATTGAGAATGTGAGACTAGACCAGTTCCCAGAATGTGTCTGATAATAACAATCACCAGACCTGCTTGTTAAAAATTAAAATTCCTTGGCACCTCTGCAAATCAGGATTCATTATGGGTAATCATGCTATGGATTTTTAAAAAAGCTTTATTTATTTATTTATACAAGAGCTGGAGTACAGGCCAGAGGTGCAGGGAGTGAGAGGATTCACTGGAGACAGTGGGGAACAGAACAGGCAGACTGACGAAATGTACTGCTGGGGAAGCAGTGGGCAAGACAGGAGAAGACTGCCTCGCCATGTGGATTCTCCCTGGTTGGCCTGGAATCGAACTGGCACTGCAGAGGCTGTGGACAGCACTCAATCACCTGCACCACCAGGGGAGGCCCATGATGTCATGGATTTAATCAGGTAAAATTCCCTGTGGCAACTCTAACTCCAACAGATAAACTCAAGTACTAAAGTCTATGTCTGTAAGAATCAAGCTTCTCCCTCCAGTCCAGCTCTCTTGCACACCAGAGGATCCAATACTTCTCTGCAAGCCTAGTATTAATACCTTTCCATATCCCTCCCCTGCCCACTTTATAGTTACAGGAGAGATCACATCTGTTATTTTTAAGAGGAAGCAAACATGAAGTTAAGAAGGTTTTATGTAAGTGGCTGCATTTGAGCTAGGCCTTGAAAGATAGGGTAGAGTTTCACCAGAGATAGAGGGAAAGGATTTTTCAGAAATGGATCATGGTGTGAATTCATTTATCTAAACATTGTTTACTGGTATCTACTATGCAGCAGATCCAAGAACAAGGTGAAGAATGGAATGGGCTTTGGAGTGAAGGACCTGGGCTCCAAATGCCTGTCATGTCTTTACCCACCCCACTCCCCTCACTGCCAACTGCCGCCTTTTGCCAACTCCAGCCTTCTGTTCTCAGCTGCCCAGGCCACTCCCACACTTGCCCTCACTGCTCAAATGCCGTATTCTAAAGGACAGTTGTGTTGTTTCACTTTCCCTCCAATTCCTGTTCCCCAAACGTGCTTGCTAAGCAGCTGGCCTCACACAGAGGCCAATTCTGGTAACTTTGGAATTTGTATGTAGTAAAATATAGAAACTCAGGTACAAACCTCAGAGTTGTCTATCTCCCCATCACTGGTCAAGAAAACCCTCTCAGGAAGTGTTTACACACTTTGCTCCCCAGCCCTTCGTGCTCATGTAGAGTAGGCTGTGGCCACCATGTTTCCATTTTTCTCTTGGTGTGCCTGTGGCTGTATCATTCCCAGAGGCTGTAGGGGCATATTGGTGAGATATTCTGCTCTAAACTGAGAAGGTTGACAGCCATAGTGACCCAACAGTTTATTCCCAAGCTGGACTGTAAAAGTGGCACTGCTAATCATTACACCATGACAAAAGTGACTATATATCAAGATTTGCCCTGTAGAGACGCAAGTCACAGAAATAGCAGTGACACTGTGATATATGCCACTCTATTTATGAGTAGGAGCCACAACTCCAGGGCATAAAATCAAGGATAAAAATTTCCTTATGCAAACAAAGGACCTGATCCAGAAAGGCAGATCAAACCTCTTGGTGATGTGTGAGCATATTGCGTTAGTGTTCTGCAGTATTGGATTGTACCTGCTTGCCAAAAAGTGGGGTTGAAAATCAGTGTAATTGGTCTAATGCCCAATTTCACTGGTCTGTTTTTGATATAGTCATAAAGTGACAATTGCTTTTGCCAAAAGGAAAGGGCCCCTAAGGCCCTTAGGCCTTAGGCCCTTGGCCCTTAGGCCAAGGTAGTTATAAATATTCAGAGTTTAGGAAATTTTAATTTAAAAATCCCATTAGTTCAAGTATAGCCAGTTCCAGCGGAAAGTAAAAGGTTGGAGATCCTGCCTGGGAGACTTCCTGGCCATGCTGGCCTGTGCTCTGAAGGCACGGATGGGGGGTTGGGAATGGGGGTGATGCCTGGGGGGTGGGGAGCAGTTTCTTTGGTGTTTCAGTTGCTCAGAACCCTTGCTGTTGAAGTCAAGGAAGTCCTGGCCAAAGCATGGCAAGCCCACCCTTGTGACCTGACTACTGCCGTGGTCTCTCCCTGGGTCTTTACCATCCCTGCAGGTGACCGACTGCAGGTTTACCAAGGCCAAGCCCTCAAGGTCATGGCACCTTTGGGCGGTGTGTTTTGTGTGGTGGGAAAACGGATGTGTTGCTGAACGTGGGCCAGCTACCCAATGACACAGAAGCCAAATGCCATGCCATCAGCTTTTGAGAAAAGAATGAGTTTAAGGAATAGTCAGCTGGCAAGAGAATGGAGGCAAGACTCTTAAGTCAGCCTCCCTGAGAATGGGGCTTTGGGCTGTATTTATGTGGTTGGGAACAAAGAAAGCCGCTTTCTTGGCGAAGATCAAGCCATCTAATAAATCTTGAACATACTCACACTGCTTATTGGTAGTACCAGCAATTAGACACTCCATTGTTTTTATGGCATGCCCAAATCATAAACCACACTAAAGGTGTAGCTGTTGTCTGTCTATGTTAGCCCCTTCATTTTTGGATAGCTGGTAAGCTAGAGTGAATTCTGTAAATTCAACTAGTTATGCTGACTTGACTTCAGGAAGTGAATTGTATTCAATAAGCTCTCAGGAAATTGTGAACACATACCCAACTTGAAAATATACTTGTCTCAAGATAGAATTTGTGTCAAAAAATAAATCCAGCTCTGGGTTTTGTAGAGGAATTTTGAAGAGATAAGAGACAGGGAAAGTTCTTACATTAAAGTTAAAGAATAATGAGCTTCTCCTCAGAAGAGGGACTAAAATAGCTGGATTAAGGATATGACACCACCAAAGAAGATGTATGAATGAATTAAATAAATAAAAAAGAAGACACTCAATAGCATTAGTTATATGGGAAATTCAAATCAAAATCATATGGAGATGCTACTTTATACTTTATTAAACCACTCACAAGAATGGTTTAATAAAAAAAAAGCAATAACAACTGTTGTGAAGATGTGGAAAATGGAAACCCTATCCATTGTTAGTGGGTATATAAAATGGAGTAGTCAGTGTGGAACAGTTTGGTAGTTCCTCACAGGTTTAAACATAGAGTTATTATATGATCCAGCAATTCTACTCCTAAGTATATACCCAGGAGAATTAAAAATATAGGTCCACAAAAACTTATGCATGAATGTTCATAGTAATGTTATTCATAATTCCAAAAAGTGGAAACAACTTAGATGTCTATCACATGATAAATGGAGAAACAAACTGTGGGATATGCATGTAATGAAATATTATTTAACAAGGAAGGGCAGTGATGCACTGATGCGTACGGCATCTGGATAGACCTTAAGACATGCTAAATGAAAGAAGCCAGACATGCAAGGTCACAGTTATATGATTCTACTGACACAGAATATCCAGACTATGCAGATCGATAGGGACAGAAGGTAGACTATGCAGATCCATAGGGACACAAGTTTGGGGAGAAGGAGGAGGAAGTGACTTGCTAATGGGTATGGGTTTGCTTTTTGGCATGATGAAAATGTTCAGGAATTTGATAGTGGTGATGGTTGCACAACTTTGAGAATATACTAATACCAGAGCATTTTACAATTTACATGGATAAATTTATGATATGTGATTTATATCTCAAATTTAAAAAAGTGTGAACTGAAGACAGGTGTAACAGTTCATAAGAAATGAGTCTGCCAACAGAAATGTTGAGTGCTTTTGGTGAGACAATTCTGAAATCAGGTAACATTAGATGGAAAGGTGACCCCAGATTGATGCAGCTACAGCTATTGCTCTTAGATGAAAGGGTTAGGTTTAGCTACTGGGTAGAAAGAAAGATTGCAATACCCAATGAAGTTTGAGATAAAACTCTACAATAAAACTCCAAGAACTTAACCATCCCTTTTACATATAACCAGAAGGAAAGACTTAGCATAATTTGGAGGTGACCCAGAATGGGAATGTTCTGGATAGTAGTCTTGAGTTGGTCAAAGGCTAACTCTGCAGTGACTTCCAAATGCAGGGGTTCAGGGATACCATTTTTAGCC
The DNA here is from genome assembly GCF_964194135.1 of Talpa europaea. Classification (NCBI taxonomy): domain Eukaryota; kingdom Metazoa; phylum Chordata; class Mammalia; order Eulipotyphla; family Talpidae; genus Talpa; species Talpa europaea. The sequence goes on from NC_140081.1 coordinate 67,016,408, forward strand.
ATGTTGTAGAACGTATCAGCTAATTCAGAAAAGATGAAAATCTACCAATTGCAATATCCTATAAATCCTATAAGTCCTCTAAGCTATTTTTGGGTAATAGGGTAAAAGTAATTTTGAATGACTGTCGCCTATCTGTTGAGAAGGATTTGCCTTCTTATAATATATAATAGTGAACCTGTCTAATGAAATAAGGAAATTGTAATTTATCCTTACAAACTCTGTGTCCTTATATAGCCAAATTGTCCAAGAGATAAAGAATGCCTCTTGGGCAAAGGTTAGATCAGATGAACAAAAAAGCATCTCGCTTGCATATTGGAGCCAGGTAAAGGAACAAAGATATTGTGAGTCTTGGAGGTTATGATTGGAAGCCTGAGGTCAGTAGGAGGGGGCTTCGGTGTGGTCTTCTGTGTTGTTTTTCTCATGTTAAAGTGAAAAGGTACTGAAAGTGAGAATGCAAGGGAGCACTAAAGAAAGCTGAAACAGGCTTCCCTGGTGGCGCAAGGGGTTGAGACGCAGCCTATGGAGCTGTCTGCAGCCACTGCAGCACGAGTTCAATCCCCGGCCAGGGAGCGACCCACATGGCGCGGCAGACCTCTCCTGACTCACCCTCTGCTCCCCTCAACAGTGTATTTCAGTCAATCTGTCTGTTCTGTTCCCCACTCTGTCTCTGGTGAATCCTCTCACCCCCCACACCTCTGGCCTGTACCCTGGTTCTTGTATGCATAAATAATTTTTTTTTTTAAAAAAGAGAAAGTTGAAACAGATTCACCACTGTGCAGTGTGTTAAAATTGGAGTTATAGGAACCAGGACAGTATTTGGTAGAGGAACCACAGGAAAATGTGTGCACACTGTAGTATTTATAGCCCATATACCTTGTACAAAGAGGTACCCATGACCAATGGGCCATTTTCCCTGTATGGATAGGAGTGTTGCTGGCACTGGTGTAAGGAATAATTAAATCTCTATGAGTAATGCCATAGTGGGCCATTGTCCCCCTAGTGCTTCTGATTTTAGGGAATATTTGCCAATTTAGGCAGAGGCATAGTGGGATCAGTGTTGACTTGTAGGGGTTCTAAGTCCTTTATCTTTTCAGCATCTGTAGATGAGGAGGTCCAGAGGACATTGGGTACTGAAGAAATTCAATCAGAAAACTGAGTTGTTGGTATGAATATGAATTGTTGCAGCCATTATGAAAAGTAGTTGGAGGATCCTCAAAAAATTAAAACAGAAATTTCATACAATCCAATCATCCATTTCTGGACATTAACCTGCACCCCACCCAAAAAAAAAAAAACCCAACTAATTGGAAGAGATATATGTGCTCCATGTTTATTGCAACACTACAATATCTAAGAATTGGAGACAACCTAAGTGCCCATCAGTTGATGGAGGGATAAAGAAGATGTGGCAGAGATACACAATGAACTACTCTTGAACCATGAAAATGATGAAATGCCATTTGCAACAACATGGAAGGACCTAGAGAGGAAATTAAACTTAGTGAAATAATCCAGATAGGAAAAGACAAACACCATAAGACTTCACTCTTATGTGCTACATAGAGAACAAACAGGTGAACTAAATAAAACAAAAATAAATTTCTGGATTATAAGACCAATTAGTGGGGCCTCTCTGGTGGCGCAAGAGGTTAAGCACTGCTTTGTGAAGCTGTCCGCAGTCTCTGCAGCACAAGTTCGATCCCTGGCCAGCCAGAGAGAAACCCATATGGCAAAGCAGACCTTCCCTGCCTTGCCCGGTGCTCCCCTCAGCAGTGTATTTCATCAGTCTGCCTGTTCTGTTCCCCGCTCTGTCTCTGGTGAATCCTCTCACCGCCCCCATCTCTGGCCTGTACCTGCCTCCCGCTGCTCCCCTCAGCAATGTACTTGGGTCCTTCTGCCTGCTCTGCTCCCCGAGCTGGCTCTGGTGAATTCTCTCACCCTCCTGCGCTTCTGACTGTACCAAGTGCTTGTATAAACAAAACAAACAAACAAACAAACGAATGAATGAATGAATAAAATACATGCCTCTTAAAAAAAAAAAAAAGACCAATTAGTGGTTGCCAGAAGGGAAGGAGGGAGGGAGGTGGGACAACAGGGACAGTGGTGCGAAAGACAGATCTTCACTGGGAGTGATGAATTTAATGTAGCCTATACACATGTGGATTCTAATGGTGCACACCTGAAACTTATATAATGTTATAATGCAATGTTACTTAAAAGAAAACATTTAATTTGAAGACAAAAGGGAATGGAGGACTGAAGAGGTCCCTGGAGGACTTGGGGGGTTAAGGGGAGCCCCATATCATGGTGTACTGGGTTAGCAGAATCTCAGAGATCAAGACAATTACTTTGGGTAAACATCTAATAGTAGCTCCCCAATGAGACTGGATAGCTATTTATGAATAAATAGTTTTATCCTCTTGATAATCCAAAGGCAGTTGGGGCTAGTGGCAGTCTCTTCCTTGGGGAATCATTTTGTTTCTGATTGAGCTATCTGTGTAGTGTTGGCAAATAAAATCCAGGAAGTCCAGCTAAGCTTGACTATCAGATAATCTGCAAACTTCTTTTTTTAGTATGTGTCCCAAGTATTTCATGAAACATATATATAATGAAATATTACTCATTTATCTGAAATTCAAAATTCAAAAAGATTATTTTTATTTGCTAAATTAGGCAACTCTCGCTGAGGGTCTAGTTTCCAGGCCAGAGCAGGATAATCGCAGGACCGGGGTCATTTTTCTCTGCACTAACTGCAAGTATCCATGTTGATCTGTGTTATATTTGTGGAGGACTTTTTATTTCCCTCAAGCCGTTTAAGTCATAATGAAATAAATTTGCAGTGTGTGGCTTTTTTTTAATTTAATTTATTTTTTAAATGATAGAGTATCAGTAATATTTTTTTTCTATAATACTTTTTTTTATTTTAACATTTATCATTTAAAAAAAAATTTAGACAATATTTGCTTCCCCCCACCCCCTCAGGTGTAGTCCCCATGGAATTTCCTTCCCCAAGGCACCCGTGCACCATCACCACAGTCCCCTGTGCTCCTCCCTGCCTCCCTCTGATCCCTCTCCCCCCTCCTCCCCTGCAGGATGTCTCTGGTTTATAATTGTCTGTTTTTGCTTTGTTGTGGTTTGTACTGTTATTATCATTTTTTCTTTATTCTGCTTTATACAAAATGCTGGACTAACCAGTGCTGGACACAAAGTGCTGTAACTTAAGAATGGGTGTGGTCTGTCAGCCTGTTGAACGCTTCTGAGCAGCATCTGATATTTCAGGCTTAGAGCCATGAACAAAGACTATGCAGATTACTGTTGGGGGGTCTCCTTGATACTCAGGGTGGTTTCTAATCAGTCCCTAAAATTAGAGAGGGATTCATCACACTCTTGTTGATAGGTTTGTTTTATTCCTCAGTCAGTGGAACAGGAAAATCTTCATGCATTCTTTTAAAAGACATTCTCCTCTTGCTATGGCTTTTGCTTATCTGGAGAGTTCTGAAGGTAGGGATCTAAAGGTGAGAGAGAACTGAAAAGGGGAAAGAGGAGAAAGCAGTCAGAACAGAGGATGGAGAACAGGAGGGGAGGAAAGCCAGGAAGGAATCAGGTTTTAAGAGGCCAATCACAGAGTTCAAAAGGAGGAGTTTTTACTTCTCTGAAGAGGAAATGCAAATGGCCAACAGGCATATGAAAAAATGTTCAACATCACTTGTCATCAGGGAAATGCAAATCAAAACTACCATGAGATACCATCTTACACCAGTGAGAATGGCACATATTAAAAAACTAGCAACAACAAATGTTGGCGAGGGTGTGGAGAAAAAGGAACTCTTCTGCACTGTTGGTGGGAGTGCAAACTGCTTCAACCACTATGGAGAGCTGTGTGGAGATTTCTGGACCTACTAAACATAGAGCTTCCATAGGATCCAGCAATTCCACTCCTAGGTATTTACCCAAAGGACACAGAAACATCAATTCCAAAGAGCACCTGCACCCCTATGTTTATAGCAGCACTGTTTACAATAGCTAAGCTTTGGAAACAGCCCAAATGCCCAAAAATAGATGACTGGATTAAGAAGATGAGGTACATATATACCATGGAATATTACTCAGCATTCAAAAAAGATAAACACATGCAATTTGCAGCACCATGGATGGCGCTGGAAGGGATCATGCTCAGCGAAATAAGCCAGAAAGAAGAAGAAAAATACCGGATGGTCTCACTCATAGCAGGAATCTAGAAAACTTAAATAAGGGACCAGGAAAATGAATAACTATAAGAAAGTGAAAATCAAAATCAACAAAAAACTATGAACCAGAGACACTTTTTGAGGGGTGAGGGGCGGGAGGGGAGGGATTGGGGTCAGAATGGGGGGTTGCAATTGTATGGGGAATATAAAAATAAAATTTATTATTTAAAAAAAAAAGGAGGAGTTTTTAGGAGCAGGGGCAAGACTGAGGTTGTATTCAAGGAGGACTGAGTAGATTGGACTCTTTCTAAATTGTTTCCTTTTTAAGCTTCTCCTTACCAGTTAAAGAATGTAGCTCATTGGTAGTTAGCCATCTTATTTCACTTTTGTTCTAGAGGGTCCCACATGGACCACTGATATTTTCCTTGAAGTCATTCCACTTAGCCCATAATTTAAAAGAGCTCCAACATGGAAGAAGGGAGAAAGGCCTAGTTTTACTTTAGGATTATCATGTAATTCTCCACTTCCAGAGAACCTGATCCAGAGAACACTAAAAGGCAAAGGAAATAGAGAAGTATGTTTAATTTGAATAACAACAGCTTAACCTTTTCAAGGAATCAGAGCCTACATCTTGCAGACCCAACAGGGGCTTCCAAGAAGTGGGGAAGAAGCTTCCTCAGCTTGCTCTGTCCTTATCTGAAATCTCAGTAGACTCAAGGGCTTATCCAGACACAGTCCACATCATAATGCCTGACTGTCAAGGACAAAATTATTAATAAGGCGAATCAAGTAGAATTTACAGATTTTATTCAGCGGATGCACAACTGGGAGCACAATAAATAGGCACCTCCTCTAGCTGAAGTAGGTTTGGGGTTTTTGTAGGACAGGCAGAAAAGAGGGGTATATGACTACGGTCTTGCCCCAGGTTGCAGTTTTTTTTACCCATAAGCGCAGTTGGAATGGATGCAGGTAATTTTGGTTTATCATGACTCTCGGGATAGTTGGTGCAGTTGCATTTTGGCTGCTCTCAGAACAGTTCTTCTGAGAGCTATCCTTGTAAGCCTGTGGGTTGAGTGCTGACTGTCTAAATGCCGGTTAAGGTACAGGAATTGGAGAGTTAGAAAAGAAACAAGGAAAGAAAACAAGATGAAGAAATAAAAGGAAAGGAGGCAACATTCCAAGCAAAAATAAAGCTGAGATCTGTATTAATTCTTTTATTGTAACTCAGCCTTCACAATTTCTGTGCTTTCTGCTCAGGTATACCGATTCGCAAGTACAAACCTCGGATGGTCCCCACTACCTACAGCCCAGTTCTAACCAACCTAATGCTCCTCTCGATACTCCCCTGCATACCAGTATTTTGCTTTCTTTTTTTAAAAAAAAAAAGATTTATTTAATTTTATGAGCACTAGGGTACAGGCCAGAGGTGCAGGAGGGTGAGAGAATTCACCAGAGGCAGAGGACAGAAATACACTGCTGAGGGGAGCAGCGGGTGAAACAGGAGAGGTCTGCTGTTCCATGTGGGAATCTCCCTGGCCGGCCGGGAATCGAACAGGCGCTGCAGAAGCTACAGACAGCCTCACAGCACTGTGTTCAACCCACTGCACCACCGGGGAGGCCCCTATTTTGCTTTCTTAAACACCACCTAACAAGCTGTAATTTCAGATAGGGTAGTTGGGGAAGGGATCTCTGAGACAGTGACATCTGAGCAAATATTAGAGGAAAGAGTGGGAACAAGCCATACAGATGCCCAGAGAAAATACTAGGAAGAAGTAACAGTAAGTGCAAAGGTCCTGTGGCGGGAGCATGTTGACATGCTTGAGTCAGAGCAAAGACGCCAGAGTGACTACAGAGCAGTGAGCCAGGGGAGAGAGATGGGGAGTGAAGTCAGAGAGGCAAAAGAAGAGGGCTAGACCATGGTAGCATCACCTTCACCACCCACCAAACGCAAAACCTAAATGAATAAGGCATAAGGGATTTTCCCCCCTGCTGGGATGTGTGATGTCAGTGCCTGGGACTTATGCAATATCAGATCAAAACAGCTCTCCCCACAGATATCTGTTTCTTGTAGCTCTCTCTTTACCCAGAGTCTTTCCCACAAGGCTTTCAGACACATGTCCCACCTGAGACTGGGCGCTGTTTGCCTTGGGAGGGTCATGAACTGGTGGAGATTGGCCAATGTTATTTCCTGCTGGTTGGGGCTGGGACCAAGCTGCGCACCTCCGCCCAGTTGGAAAGGGCTCTGGAGCTGTTATTCATCAGATACGCTGCTGTTTAGAACAAGTTGAGTTTCCCGCCTTTACACCATTTCCTCTCCCAGGAAAGTCATACCGAGTCAGGAGATTTGTGTTCTAACTCACCGCTCAACCCCTACAATAAGCTGTAAGACCCAGGACAGGTTTGGTGCTGTGTGAAATGATGGATTTGGGCTAGCACTCTCTCGTGTTCTAGCACTGGCACGTCACCCCTGCGTTTTGATTTTGTCTGTGTGATGGAGCACCTGATTTCTGACTCTGATAGTGGACTTGCTGTGGCTCCCTTTGCGCAGCTGCACCCAGGTGTAGCGTAGCTGTGCTGCTTATTCAAGAGCTTGTTGGAGGTTCTAGCCAGGCAGTGCAGCTACTTCTGTACCTTTGACCAAAGAACGGTCCATCTCTGGGGAAGGCTGTCCTCTTCTACCAAGAGTGCAGATGAATCAACCCTGGCCATCTATGGGGTGACAGATGTCGTAGCTAGATCACCCTCACATCCATGCCCTGAAATTTTAATCATTTCTCACAAGCAAAGGAGGGAAGCCATGCCCATGGGTGAGACCTAGGAGCCAGCAGGCCTGCACACCCTCCCCTCCTAAGCAGGACTTGATTAGTCTCCTGGAGAGCAGAAAGGAAAAGCAGCTCCTCAGAGGGCTCTGAGATTCTCAGAAAACAGTTGGGAGAGGCTCAGGCAGGGCTCACTACTGAGCAGCCCTGAGGAGTGCCAGAGGATGACGAGCCAGGGCCCACTAGGAAGCTCACTCCCTGGGAATGCTGGAAAATTTGGTCAACCTTGCAGCTTGGTTAGGGACCTGCTGCTGTGTAATTTTTTTCCTGAGCAGTGGAGTTTTCAGACCTTGAAACAATTTAATCCCTTAAGTGATCACGAGGAGGACATGATTTGTCAAGGTCTGGGAACTCAAGGGAAGCCGCGCATTCTTGCTTTGCTGACCTCAGCTCTGTGTGTCTGCCAGAGTTGCTACTGCGAAGGATTGGGAGCGCTAAGTACTCCCCAGTATCGGAAGTGCTGAACTGGTCAGGAAGACTTGAGGTAGTAGAGGAGGCTTTGGAGAGGGGAGGTGCCAGCGCCAAGGAGGGACCCCAGCTGAGACTTAAGGGTTAGGACATCCTGTGAGCTCAGCCAGGCCTGGCTTCTCGGGTCAAATTACTTCCTTTATGAGCTTTCTTTATAAATATAGGGGCATATTTGGAACTAGGATGGTCCTTTCACTTTCAATCAGGAGTCCCAAGATCCCATGAAGTGGGCCAGATGTCTGCAGCAGGGGGTAGTGGGAACTGTGGGAGCTGGAGGGGACAAGTCCCATCTGAAGGTCGATGGCACTTGGTTGTCGCCATGCTGCAATCTGGCAGCATGCTATCTGCCAGTTGGTTTTTTTTTTTTTAAAGCTCTTTACACAATGATTTTAGAAATGTCCCACATGTTTCAGTGTTGAGGAATGACATTTGTATTTAAATTTCAAGCATGTCTACAATGGTTACTATAGGTAGACACTGTTCTAAGCCCTTTGTTCTAAGCCCTAAGCAAATAATAACGTGCATAAGTCTTACAACACTAACAATCTCATGAGGGAGGTCTTCTTTTACCTCATTTTATGGGAAGATGAGGAAATGGGGTACAAGATGAGGAATTGGGGGCCACTTCCCCATGGTCTCTCAGCTGGTAAAAGGCAGAATCTGGTTTTAAAGCCAAACTGCCCAGCTGTACAGTATCTTTTAGTGAGGCCATACTGCCTCATTACAACTAACAAAGGAGCAAACAAAAACAGTCCAAACCACATGCACACAAAATAACAGGTAGGATAAGAACCAAGCAGACAAGCAAACACAAAACAGTCCTTTCCATTGCTTCCACTGTTTGAAACCAAATCCAATAGAATGTTCTACCTTAGCCCTTTTCTCCTGCTTCTCCTGTATATCTTCATTGTGGGTGCCTTCCTATCTGACCCCCCCAACTCTTTTTTCAGTATTTTCTCACTCATTTCTTTCCAGCCTTTCCATAAAGCAACCTGCCTTCTAGTCAGGTCATTCTTGCCTCCTGGAATGTCTGTCCTTGTATCATCCATTCTCTTGCATTGGCCATTAAACTGCAAAAATCCTGCTCAGATCTTCCCAGAATCCCTCTCCTGGAGGTAGATTCCATGGGACTCATTCTGCTATGAGAGTTGGGGCCTCATGGCCATCCTTGTGATCACCCACATTCCCCTTGTGATTGTTTCTTGTGTGGGGTGACACAACCTTTCATAATCACACTTTGTAGTATTAATCCCTGTCTCGTGTATATTTGTCTTGCCTTCCCAGAAAGAGTATAAACCTGGCAGACAGGAGCTGTGTTGATTGCAGTTTCCATTGTCCCCTGTTTCAGTGCTGGGAGCTCTCATCGCACAATGGGAAGGGGAGCAGTCACACTTGGACACAAGTCCTCGCTCTGCTACTTACAAACTCTATGACCAATGAAAACTAATTTTTACCTCTCTGAGCTGCATTTTCCTCATCTGTAAAATGAGAAGTATAACTAATGGCTCCTTCATAGCATTACTGCAAGACATAATGGCTACCAAATGCTTCACCCAAAGTCTGTCCCTCAGGAAGTCTTTGGCATTTGGCAATCTTCATTACCATATCACAGGTACCATTAATCAGCTAGAGCAGCCATGAAATGTTTCAATCTCATTTCCAAAAGGATCTCTGGTCTTTAGGGTTAACTTTACTCAGGCCTGCTATTTTTAGGAGGCGTTGAAATAGAACTGGCTAAAACAAAACCAAAACGAAGGCCATGCAATTACACAAATAGAAAGTGATTTTTCTCAGTTCAAGTCAAGCTTGAGGTCTTCCAATGGGATGGAATTGGAGGGTCTATGTATGACCTGTTTGGGTTGAGTAGGTGAATTTTCGTATGAGTGCTTGCGTCTCTGCTGACATGCACAGGTTTAAGCCCACACATACATGTGATTCTTTTTCAAAGCGGAGCCTTTTACATGTGTTTGTACAGTGCGTCAACACAAATTGCCTAGGAGTAGGCTTCCCCAAACACTTTAATGTACACAGCAGGTTGAGTCACACTATCGGTTAACATAGCGTTCCTGGTACTAACCCTTTCCAGTCTCTCTATTATCGCTAGGTAAGCAATCCCAGGCCTCTCGACATGAGCTGACTCATACTTACTGTTAAGACATGACTTGCCAAAGGAGAACTTTTGGCATGATTCTTCCCTCCAGGATAGAAAACAAAGATTTCCCAAATTCAAGAAGACAGGAGTCTCCATGGCCTTACAGAAATCTAGTCCTGGAGTGTTCTTGTTTCATAGCCTTATAGAGGTCCACTTATGGAAGTTGTCTGGAGGCCTCTAGAAGGCTCCTAGTAAGGTGTTCAGAGAGCATATTTGAAGACTGTTCACACCAGTAGATCATTGAGAGAAATTCTACTTTTAGAATGAGGACAGGAAGGAGAAGGGGGAGCTCTCATGCTGGGTATCAACATCATAGAATTCATTTAAGAATTTCCCTTTCTAGAATTCTTATTTGGGATATGTTAGTTCTTGATTTGGAGAATAGAATTATGTACTTTTGCTTTTTATTATTTTCTTTTTACTTTTACTTTTTCTTATTACTTTTACTTTTGCTTTTTATTATTTTCAAGTTGGAATAAGGAAGTTTGCTGTTGTTGATGTTATTCTAGGTTATTTTTGAAGCAATACAATCATGTGTCACCTAAGGATGGGGCTGTGTTTAGTTGTTGTGCAAATGCCATCGAGTGTACTGACACAAATCTAGATGGCATATATAGAGAGACCACCGTCTTATATGCAGTCTGCTGTTGACAGAGATGTCATTATGTGACACATGACTGTATAGCAGATCCGGGCACCCGTCAGAGTGTAAGCCTTTCAAGTAGTTGCTTTGAATAACTATGAACTTGAAAGAGTGGATTCACCAAACTTTACTAGACCAGGTTCTTAAAGCCACACTGTACCAGAAGAGCACATGTCCTGAAACCAGCTGACTGGGGCTAAGGTCCTGCTCCTGGCATTTATATTCTTAGGAAAATGTTCTTTGAGCCTCAGATTTCATAACAAAGTGGTTCTGAGGACTGAGGTCTCAACCAACAACAGCTTTAATTGTGAGGACGATGATTGGCAGCCATTTCACAGCAGGGAACTAATAAAGCAAGATAAAAATAACCACTCACAAGATGTGTGCAATAAGGAAGGGGAGGGGATCAGGAAATAATAGGTACCATCCACTGAAGGGAACAGAAAACTACCTAACTGTGCATGTGAGATAGGATGTGGATTTTTGAGGTTTGTTGAGAGGGCTCAGAATACAAATCCTGAGTCTGCCTGTTGCTATATGAGATTTGTGCAAGTTGTTTAATTTCCCTGTAAAATGGGGATGGTTATACTACCTGTCTCATAACTCTGTGAAGAGGAATAAATGAGATAATACATATAAAGCATGTAGCACATGCCTGGCCCATAGGAAGCTCAGTGTGTTTAGGATGGCGGTGGTGGTGGTAGTGGTGGTGTGTGTGTGTGTGTGTGTGCAATCATTCAAACATGGTCCTCATCTTCCTCAGGAGCTTGCTTTCCTAATGGCATGAGGACAAGTACATGAATAGCAAAGGTATATTCTAAGTGTTGTGTGAAATCACATCAGTGGGGATCAGGAGCCAATTGCCAATTTATGGAGGAGTTAGCTTTTGTGATGGGGCTCACAGGATGAGTAGATTTTTGACAGTTAGATAGGTGGGGTGGGTGATCTAGGAAGACAGAGCAGCCTTGTCAAGACACAGGGGTGTGGGCCTCCCCTGGTGGCGAAGGTGGTTGAGCACCGCGCTGTGAAGCTATCTGTGGCCTCTGCAGCGCCGGTTCAATTCCGGCCAGCGAGGGTCCTACATGGCGTGGCAGACCCCTCCTGTCGTGCCCGCTGCTCCCCTCAGCAGTGTATTTCATCAGTCTGCCTGTTCTGTTCCCCGCTCTGTCTCTGGTGAATCCTCTCACCCTCCCGTGCATCTGGCCTGTGCCCCGGTTCTTGTATAAATAAATAAATAAATAAATCTTTAAAAAAAAAAAGACACAGGGGTGAAAAAGTGAGGCATATGGTTAGGGAACACAGTATTAGAGGCCACTTATAAGATTTTGGCCAACTCTGATATTCTCTAGTATAACAAATGGCATAAAATAGAATGAGTATGTTGGGTATCTATTGAATGCCAGATAAAGATGTTTATGTCTAGGCACAAAGGTAACAGGAAGTCATGGAAGATTCTTGAGCATGAGAAAGACATGATTAGATTGAACTTGAGTATTACTTATGGACAAGATTATAAAGGATAGATTTCAGAGGCAATTTGGAGGCCAGGAGATGGGTTGAAAGTCTACCACAACCCCCTAAATGAGAAATAACAGGGGATGAACAAGAGTATGAAAGATGGAAAGGGGAAGATGAGCTGAGAAGTTCTCAATAGGATTTCATACTGGTGAAATGGCAGAATGAATAACAGTAGGAGTCAAGGAATACTCCAAAGAAGAGTTATAATGGAGACACTAGTGACAGTAATCATGGCACAAGGTAAGGCACATGGAGACAGAGGACACCTGTGAGGTTCAGTATGAAACATTAGTGGGGCATGTAAGTGGAGATGCCTGGCAGGCAGTTGGAAAACAGACATACAGAAGAGAGTCCATTCACTCACTTCTGCAGTTACTCCCAGACCATTCTCTGCATACTTCTTTGTTCTTCGAAATCCCTTGACAATCAAAATGTATTACTTTTATAACTTTTAAGTAAAAAAAAAAAATGAAGGATACCTCAGATTGAGCACATTTCTAAAAGTTCCCAGGGAAGAATCCTGGAGACAACAGTGTGTTTGTTACAATAGTTTCACATTGCTGGGAGGTACAACTGCTAATGGGCGCTATGTGGCCTTGGGAAAGACACAACGTTTCTGAGTCTCTGTTTATAGAGTATGTAGCTAATGCCTGCCCTATTTATTTTATTGCCAGTTACAAAAACAAAATGGAAAAGCCACTGGAAAAAAAATAGCCCAGAAAAATGTGAAATACATTTATTAATATTTCATGTGCCAGTTAATGACCCACTTCTTTTGAGCAATAATCAATAACATCAAAACTCAGTCTAAATCAGAGAATTTAGATGATCTCTTAGAGTTTATTTGTATGGAGTTCTACATGTTATAGCTAGGCTCCATTTAGGCATTTTATTTAATGCCTAAGTAAGGCACTTTATTTAAATGTTCCTGAGTGTTTTGCATTTGCATGAGAAATTCTGTTGCAGATGTGTTTTGACAATAGCCTTAAATCACACCCTCCATCCCACCTATTTCAGGGTCAACCAGCAGGTTTGCCAGGGACTATTACAGTTTATGCTGTCTCATGCAATTGCTAACAGTGTCTCAAAATTGTCCTTGTTTTAATGATCAATTATATGGTCATCATATTATGCTCACCTGTGGGGTACGGAAGAAACACAGGAAACCCCTGGCTTATGAACACCAAGCTTAGACATTTCTTTCCCCAACCCACTTCTCCACTACTGGAAAAGCCAGTGATACTTCTAGAAGAGCCATTAGAAGAACCATGGGCCTTTTGGAGACTTGGGGGTCTCAGATATAAAGGCAGAACTGAAGTTGAGAAGAGCTGGTGCAGCCCTCCAAAGATCTCTGCAAGTTTTCCTCTTCAAAACCTTTCTGAGGTTTTGCTCCTTTCTGAGAAGCAGTGGGAAATTAGCTTGGTTAAGGTGAGTTGGGGTCAAACAGTTCTTAAATTTATCGCTGAAACTTGCATATATTTCATGTGAATGAACACTTTGAGGCAATAAATCTTGACAGCATTTTTCAGGTGAGTGATTTAACCTGACTAAGGTTCAGAGGAGGCAAGGAGCATATCTTGAAAGACTGGGAAGCCCAGATTAAGGACTTCAGACTTGAAAGAGCCCATAATGTTGTTAGTGAAGATAATTGATCAGGTTGGAATATTGACATCTGGTTATTACACAGGACGAAGGAGAAAGAAGTCAGGGAAACCATTTAAGAAGCTGCTACAGTAGACCAGGGGTGGGAAGCTGAGTATCTGGACCAGGTACCCAAGCAGCAGAGTGGACAGAAGACGAATCTCAGAATCATTGTAGAGATGGAAACAACAGGATTTAGAGATCCCATGACAAGAGTCAGTGGACGAGGAGGCCCTTATGGGGTAACTTAAACATGAGATTTTAGTGCTAAGTTACAAGTTCATGTTCCCATGAGGCTACCTACCTGTGCAGCCTGCCATTCTCTTCCAGTGAACCCCCTTTTTAAGGAAACTCTATAGTAGATGAATTCAGATTCATCGAATGTAAGTCTTAAAGTATTTGTTCACTCACCTGGCTTTGCAAAATTAGTTTAACGAATAAATAACCCAAAAGAATAAGCCAGCCCGGAATTCATTCTACTGCAAGTTTTGTTGGTGAGTGGTGAGACCTGCTGGTGTTTCAAAAAAGTGTGATTTGTCTGGAATTTGCTCACCTAGAAATGAATCCTTTCTTTGCTTCATAATCCCTGTGCCCTTCCTGTGAACTCAAATCTGAGAAAATCTAACAGCACCAATTTACTAACCTAATTGGTAAAATGGGGTTAGTGAATCAATTCTCTAATACTTTCATGAAAATATTTGAAATTAATTAGCCTTGTCAGCTTTTATTTTCATAGGCTACGTTCCAACTATATCTCCTCCCCAATATAATTTTTAAGTAAGACTGATTTTAAACAATAAAACTCAAAGAATCCATGTACAAAGAGTCTGAAGCATTTAAATGTGTGGGTTTATTATTAACACAGTAGCAAATATATCAAGGAAACACGCCCCATGAAAGTGTTTCAAAGAAACACAAATCTGCTTTGAGAAAGGTTTGTACCCAATAAGTAAGCTCGAAGAGGCTTGTTTGCTTGGTGATGCCAGCAGATAAGCCTGGCAAACCTCAGTGTGATAGAAGAAGCCAGTCTGAGACTCAGCTTAGCCCAAGCAAGCTACTGGCCTCTAGCCGCGCTCAGTGAACCTCAACATGATGGTGTTCGTATTTTGGAAGGTCTTCCTGATCCTAAACTGCCTTGCAGGTAAGGAAAGGAGCTCTAAAGCACCAATACTTATTGGGAATGGTGTTCCCTTTTAAACTGAAATCTCAAGGACTTGTGCTTACTAGACTGCGTAAAATAATTTCCAGAACTCTTGTTTAGCAAATATGAAGCATGCTGGCATTTTGAGGAACTGGCTTGCAAAGCAAATTATTTTATGTGGCTTTTGAATTCAATTTTTCTCAGAAAAATCATTGTTTCTTTTGGTTTTAGTTCCGAAGGTGCATAGACGAATTTACTAGAAAGCTAATTTGCTAAGGATACGACTTTTGCCTCTGTTTCAATTGTTTCCTTTAAGCTCACCGTGAGCGGCTTGCTTTGCCACAGCAGGCAGAGACTGGCTGGTGGGGGTGTGGGGGTGGTGGGGGGCCTGGTGAGATTTGCTTGCCAACATTTCTTAAGGAGTTGCCCTTTTCCAGGACTAAGACTGTATTTTGGAAAATTTGTGACTGATTTATCATTGTACTCAATGAGATTTCAGTAGAACAAAATCGTTTTTACAAATATCAGATACTTTTTGAATCTGTTCTAATGAAAAGTTAGGTCCACGGTAGATATAATAATATTGTTTAATCCATAATATTTAAATATATTTAAATGGTATATTAAATGCTATTTTAAAGCCATTGGTAATAGTAGGCAGTCATTAGAATGAGGTTTACTGAGTGTATTCGATGACACAAGAAAATGTTCAGGATAAAATATGAAGTAAAAAAGCAGGATCTGCACATATGCCCAGAATAAATTACTAGAAAGTTAAATGCTTAAGTGCTCACGGTGATTATTTCTGGATGATGGAGTTATAGAGGATTTTAATTTTATTTCATAGCTTTCTCATGATTTCTGGGGTCTCTGCAAAGAATAATATACTATTTTTATAATCAGAAAAATGTTACTTTTCAAAACTATATGCTTTCCAGTAACAGTTCTCTAAATGTTCATTACTAATGTTTAAATGTATATGTTCCCTGGAGTCAGGAATTCTCAGAAGGTAATACCGTATTTATTCAGTGATCTAATTGGGACTTAGAGCTGGAAAAAGCTGCCTTTTTCAGTTTACATCCTGGTAAGAGCACGTTACTATTTTCCCTTTCCCCCAGAAATATTCATTTTATGCTATAACTTTTAGACAGTGAAAGTCTTTGTCTCTTCTAAGAGAGCTTCTCATCTTTCTAATTGAATCGCCTGTGGACCTACTGCACTCCCCAAACCATGCCTGTACTCAGCACCCACTCCCCTGTGTGAGACCTGACACTATAATAAACACCAGTTTTGAAACATTTGCAAGAATGGTTTTTACTGTAACTCACATGACTACAATGGCCATTGTAGGCTGAGAGGAGCTGGAGATGAGGGAGATGCTGGTAAAGGGTACAAACTTTCACTTTTAAGATGAATAAGTTCGGGGATCTACTGTTCAGCATACCGATTGTAGTTAATACTCCTTTATATATGTCTGAAAATTGTTAAGAGTAGATCCTAAATATTCTCATCACAAAAAACAATGGTAATAAGGTGAGTGATGTGCGTGTTAGGTAAGGCTGTACTAATGATCATTCTGTATTATAAAAGTGTATCGAATCAACACATTGTACATCTTAAATTTATGCATTGTTATAAGTTAACTATAGGCTGGAAAAATAAAAGAAGGAATTGCCAAACTGAAACACAGAAATGATGCTCACAGACATATTTAAAATCAATTTTTGGTAAAACAATGCAAAATAGATTTTCATCAAAATCTTCCCGATGGCTTCTCAGGAAGTCTTAGGTTAAATTTCCCTTTCAGGAAAATAACTTTAACTCCAAATGTCTTCTGTAAAATGTACATGCACAACATTTTAGGTACTTGTAATATATATTGGAATATATGTTGGAAAGAGGTTAATGTTTTCATTTTCTGGAGGTATGTGCTATGTATTTTAAAGTAGTAATATAGTTGAACTTTGGTTTTGCAGTCAAGTCCAAAAAGTGAGTGATCATTTGTTTGTATTACTTCCTATTTCAAAATGAAGCAACTAAACACAAAGTTACAGAAAATTTAATCATTTCAAATGCATGAGATTAAATACAGCTATGTGGGGGGTAATTTTGTTGAGGTATATTAGAAGAATCACAATCTCCCTATAAGCAAAGTACCTGCCACATTGCAGGTGTTAAAGGACAATATACAGGCATCTAAATTGCTTTAGTGTTAATTTAACTGTCTATACGTGGGTTATTTTCCTTTAATAATAAGCACTAATTTTAAAATCAGTCACATATATTCAAACCATTTTTGATTGCTTTTATTTTAAATTCAGCCAAGTTAGTGAATGAAGTTTCAATGCAGCATTTTCTTTAAATCAAGTACTGATGTTTATTTTGGTATTTATTCAGTCTTATTGCTATAGAGATTTTTATTTCACTATTCCCATAAATAATTTCTCAATTTAGAATAAACTAATTCAAAAAAGGGAACATTCCCCTTCACACAGAATCACCTGCAGTTTAAGACTAAATTTGCCCTGTTCACTAGCTACATGTGGCTATCCAAATTTAAACTAATTCAAATTAAATAAAATTAGACATTCAGTTTCTCTTCACAAATTAAGAATTGATTATGGTGCTGAATATTAGGAATCTGGACAAATATCCAGAATCTGGTCTGGACTTACTGCCTCACCCAATGTTAACTATGTATAGAAGATTGTGTAATATTCTTAAACCTATGTTGTCTCACAGTAGATATGGAGATCACCATCTTATTGCATGGTGATATTGTCTTTTTTACAGATCACAGATGATCTATATATTTGTCTTCTATTTTAAAATGTTAAAAATGTTGACATCAGATTTATACTTCCCAAGGCCTTGATTTTTATTTGCTTTCATTCTGGTCTTTGCTATAAATGGTTTCCTGCTACATTGACATAACAAGCATAGATTTTCTTGTTTATTACTGTTTCCCCAGTGTTTAGTACGGTGACACAAAATAGGTGCTCAACAGATATTTGTTGAAAGGCACCATGGCCTGTTGCTTTGTTTGAGAACTGTGATTAACTTTGCCTTTGAACCTTTTTGCCAAGCGCTGCCTTTAATGGGTTTTTATGTTTGTTTATTTGCCTTACCTAGTCATAATTGGCCAGTCCCATAGCACATACTGGGAACCAAACTAGAGGACAAAATGATGGCCAAATAATATCTTCAAAATCTCTGCTTCTAGGGGAAAACTACTTTAATCTTTTATAACCACCAAATTCCCATTTGATCTTTCTATTTTGGACACATTCAAGACATTTGGAAGTCATTGTTCAGGCATAGCCAGAGATGGGGCGTAATTCCAGGACAAATGAGATGGGCCTTTTGAGCATGGGGCAGAGCCACATAGCTTTCTCCAATGATGTATCTGTTGGACAGAGTAGCTGATTTATAAAAGACCGATTGCATTTTTGGAGGATTCATTATGGGAACCAGCAAGACGGTGAGGAGAGCATTGGGAATAGGGAAACTGTGAGGAGTTAGGAGGTGCTGCATTGCTGTCTACCCTAAAGCATTTCTCTTAATTCATCAAGACATGGGTTGCTATGTAAACAGCCAACTTCGGCAGAGAAGCAGTTGGACCAGGTGGCCTGGATGTGACAGAAAACATGCTGCTGAATCCAGGAAAGCAGGGCTAGTCAGTACAATGTGTTTTTGTTTTTTTTTTTTTTAATTTTTTCAAAATGTTTGTCATTTCCCTGAGTTCCTTTAGCCTGACTGCTGTCACTAAGTAAAATGAATAAATAAATAAAGTCTTTGGGTATGGAAAATTGGGAAGGAGGCCAGGAATTTGTCTTTCTCTATTACTTCCTCTGATCGTCCCATGATCTCTGTATTCTTGTCGCCCACCCCTTTTCTGCAACCCTGCAGGCAGCTAGGGCTTTCATTACAGCCCACTGCAGCATAAAAAACATCTACTAAACTCGACCCCTGCTCCTAATAACCTATCCAACAGTCTTATGTCCCATCCTAAAGAACTTCTATACTTTTGGACTTTACAATGGACAATAAATAATCAGATAAACAAATGCCTCTATGGTATTAACCAAAATATCATTCCTTATCAGCCCTTTGGTAAATGAGATCTTATGTTCAATTCTTTAATCCATTTAAAGTTCATTTTTTTTTTTTTTTGTGCATGGTGAGAGGTACTGCTCTAGTTTCATTCTTTTGCATGTGGTGGTCCAGTTTTCCCAGCACCATTTATTGAACAAACTGTCCTTGTTCCATTGCATATTCTTTGCTCCTTTGTCAAAGATTAGTTGTCCATATATGTGTGGCTTTATTTCTGAGCTTTCTATTCGGTTCCATTGGTCTGTGTGTCTGTTTTTGTTCCAGTGCCATGCAATTTAGTTAGTATGGCTTTGTAGTATAAGTTCAAGACTGGGAGTGTGATACCTCCATTCTCCTTTGTTTTAGTTAGGAGAGCTTTGACTATTCAAGGTTTTTTTGTGGCTCCCTATGAATTCATCAATATTTGTTTTATTTCTTTGAAGAATGTCGTTGAGATTTTTATGGGGAGTGCGTTGAATCTGTAAATTGCTCTCAGTAGGATGACCATTTTGATAATGTTAATTCTTCCAATCCATGAGGAGGGGATGTTTTCCATTTCTTTGTGTAGAACACTCACCTCTTTGATTAAGTTTATTCCTGGGTATTTGATTTTTTTTGTTTCAATTGTAAATGGGATGATTTTCCTAATTTCTTCTTCTTCAGATTGTTTGCATATAGGAAGGCTACTGATTTATGTGTATTGATTTTGTATCCTGCTACTTTACTAAACTGGTTTATTATTTTAATTAGTTTTCCTGTGGAGTTTTTAGGGTTCTCTATGTATTTTATCATATCATTTGTAATCAGTGATAGTTTTACTTCTTCTTTCCCTACTTGGATTCATTGTATGTCTTTCTCCTGTCTTATTACTCTGGCTAGGACTTCCAGTATTTTATTGAAAAGCAGTGGTGAGAGTGGACATCCTTGTCTTGTTCCTGATCTTAAAAGAAAGGCTTTTAGCTTTTCACCATTGAGAATAATATTGGCTGTGGGTTTGTCATATATCCTTTTATCATGTTAAGGTATGTTCCTTCTATCCCAAGAATTTTGAGGGCCTTCATCAGCTTCATTGTTTTTTCTTGTCTTGGACTCTTGGAAGCTTTACTATTATGTGTCTTGCTGTAGTTTTCCTTTCATTGTGGTAATCTGCTTTTCTTCTACCTTCCTGCATGTCTATTTTCATCTCCTTCATGCTAGGGAAGTTCTCTTTGATTATCTCCTTGAATAGTTTCTCACTCCTTTTGTCTCTCTCCTCACCTTCTGGGATTTCTATAACTCTTACATTTCCTTTCCTCATGGTATCAGATAGTTCTCGAAGTGTTTCTTCATTCTTTTTCCTTCATATTTCTCTTTCTTTTTTTTTTTGTTCTTTTTATATCTGTATCTTCAAGAATACTGATTCAAACTGTAAGAAAGTGAAAATCAAAATCAACAAAAAACTATGAACCAGAGACACTTTTTGGGGGGTGGGGGCCGGGAGGGGAGGGATTGGGGTCAGAATGTGGCATGTGCAGTTGTATGGGGGAATATAAAAATAAAATTTATTATTTAAAAAAAAAGAATACTGATTCATTCTTCCATTTCATTAATTCTGTTTTTGTTGCTTTTCCCAGAGTTCTTCAACACCTCCATTAATCTTTTAATATCCTGTGTTTCCTTCATTTCCTTCTTTAAAGCTCAATTTCATTCTTCAGTTCATTATTTATATTTCTCATATCTTTCTTTTCCCTTTTGTCTTCTTTATGTTTTTTAATCATGGTGATTCTAAATTCTCTATCTAGCAGGCAGAGAAGTTCTTCCATGTCATTGCTGTGGAGTTCTGGTGGCTGATTTACTTTTTGGGTGTGTCCTTCTCCTGAGGGCTTGCTAGTTATTTGTATTTTTCCTTCTCTCAATTTTTTTGTTTTCTAACTAATTCCATGTGTTGGGCCACTGTGCCACTGATTGATGTGCATCTCTTTGGGGTGCTCCTCTGGGATGTCGGGAACTGGTGGCCAGACCGAGTCTGGCTCCGTTACACCAGGTTCCACAAGGGTAGTGATGCTGTGGATATGTTGATGGGTGCCGTCTCTGAGGATTCCTGAGTCTCTGTATGCTACTAATCTCTTCCCTTAACATGCCCATTTTAACCTTTGTTTGTGGAGCCCTCCCTCTGTATCTACTCAGTTCCAGAAGGGGATTGTGGGTTCCCTGGCTTCCAACAGCCTCACGGGCAGGACCGCCCTTTCCTGGGACCCACAATTCACCTTGATGGAGGAGCCCTCCTTCCCTCTACTCAGTTCCAGAAAGGGATCACTGGATTGCTGGCTTCCACCAGTGGTTCAGGGGCCACACTTTTCTGGTACCCACAGTTCACCTTGATGACAGAGCCCTCCCTCTCTCTACTCAGTTCCAGAAGGGGACCCCTGGGTTGCTGGCTTCCAACAGTGGCACAAGAACTGCACTTTCCTGGCACCCACAGCTCACCTTTGTGGCGGAACCTGTAGCATATCTCTTTGTATAGAACATGCACCCAACAAGCACAGAATGCACACTTCCCCTCAGGAACCCACAGAACATTTATCAAGCTAGACCACATGCTTGGCTATAAAACAGACCAACAAATGTGGCAAATTTGGAATTATACAGTCTCTGAACCCAGTGAAATCAAACCAAAAATCAAAAACAAAAAAATAATAAGAAAGTTTTTAAACACTTGTAACTTATATAACACACTTGTAGGTAATCTATGGATCAAAGAGGAAATCTCAAAGGAATTTTAAAATGAGCTGAATTAAAGTGAAAGTATAATATTACAAAAATATGTAACATGCAGCTAGAGCAGTGCTTAGAAATTTATAAGACTAAATGGTTACATTTGAAATGAAGAAAAGTCTGAAGTCACTAATTGAAATTTCTCTATCAGAGAATTAGAAAAAGAAGAACAACATAAACCCAAAATAAGCAGAGGAAGGAAATAATAAAAAGTTGGACTCAATGGAATTGAAATAGTAAAACTATAGAGAAAATTAAATAAAATATATGGTTCATTATAAAAAAATCACTAAATAAAATTGACAAACTTCTAACAAGACAGGTAAAAATAAAGAGGATAAAACACAAATCATCAGGGTCCTCCCTGGTGGCTCAAGGGGTTGTTTCAGCACTATGAAGCTATCTGCAATCTCTGAAGCACGAGTTCAATCCCTGGCCAGGGAGCTGACCCACGTGGCACAGCAGACCTCTCCTGTCTTGCCTGCTGCTACCCTCAGGAGTGTATTTCAGGAGATCTACCTGTTCTGTTCCTCACTCTGTCTCTGGTGAATCCTCTCATCCCCCACACCTCTGGCCTGCACCCCAGCTCTTGTATGCATAAATAAACAAATCTTTTTAAAAAGCTCAAATCATCATTATCAGAAATGAAATATGGGATGTCACTAGAGATCCTACAATCATTAAAAATATAATAAGTGACGACTGGCAACAAGTTTGCATTCATATATTTGATAACTTAAAAGAAAGGAATCATTCTTTAAAAACAACAAACTTCTAAAACTCACTTAATACAAAAATGGATCCCCTGAATATCTCTATACATGTTAAAGAAAGTGAATTCACAGTTTTAAAATCTCCTGGCAAAGAAAGCTCTAAGCCCAGATACTTTCACTAGAAATCTCTTCCAAATATTAAAAAAAATAATTAACACCAGTCTTACACAATCTCTTCCAAACGTGGAAGAGCAGAGAACACTTCTGACTCATTTTATGAGGTTAGTTTACTCTGATACCAAAAGCACACAAAGATGGTATAAAAATAAAAAACTGTAGGCCAATATCTCCATGAGCTTAAATACAAAAATTCTCAACAAAACAGTAACAAATTTAATCATGGCTGTGTACAAAACAAATTCCACATCATGACCAAATAGAATTGATTTCAGGTGTGCCAGACTGGTTCAACATTCAGAAGCCATTCAGTGTAACTTACATCAACAAGGCTACGGGAAAAAACAAACAAATAAATGAGCATGTCAATTGATGCTGAAAAGACATTTGACAAAATCCACTACCCAGTCATATATAAAAAACTTTCAGCAAGTTAGGAAAATGGGTGCATTCGTTTCCAGAACTACAGCAACAAGTTGTCACTAACTAGGTGACTTAAAATGAAGAATTCATTCTCTCATGGTTCTGAAGGCCAAGTCCAAAATCAGAGTTAGTAAGATTGGCTCTTTTGGTGGCTCCATAAGAGAATCTGTGCCATGCCTTTCTCCTAGCTGGCTGCTAGTGATTCTTGGTCATCCTTGCCTTGTAGATGTACCATTGCAATCTATGCTCCCGTCTTCACATGGCTTTTCCTTTTGTGTATCAAGTGTCAAATTGCCCTCTCTGTTTTCTTATAAGGACTGAAGTCATTGGATTTAGGATGCACCCTAAATCTCAGATGATCTCATCTCAATATCCTCAACTTAACCATATTACAAAGACCCTATTTCTAAATACGGTCACATTCAAAGTTACCAGGGCTTAGCACTTGGACATATCTTTCAGTGGACACAGAATTCAACCCATGACAGAGGAGAATACTGCAATTTGACAAATAGCATCTACAAAAAACCCTCAGTTAACATAGTACTTAATGGTGACAAACTAAATGCTGATATTGGGGAAAAGACAGGGATATCCACCTTTTTTTTTAAATAATAAATTTTATTTTTATATTCCCCATACAATTGCAAATGCCCCATTCTGACCCCAATCCCTCCCCTCCCGCCCCCCACCCCCCAAAAAGTGTCTCTGGTTCATAGTTTTTTGTTGATTTTGATTTTTACTTTCTTATATTCATTTTCCTGGTCCCTTATTTAAGTTTTCTAGATTCCTGCTATGAGTGAGACCATTCGGTATTTTTCTTTTTCTTTTTGGCTTATTTCGCTGAGCATGATCCCTTCCAATGCCATCCATGTTGCTGCAAATTGCATGTGTTTATCTTTTTTGAATGCTGAGTAATATTCCATGGTGTATATGTACCACATCTTCTTGATCCAGTCATCTATTTTTGGGCATTTGGGCTGTTTCCAAAGGTTAGCTATTGTAAATAGTGCTGCTATAAACATAGGGGTGCAGGTGTTCTTTGGAATTGATGTTTCTGTGTCCTTTGGGTAAATACCTAGGAGTGGAATTGCTGGATCCTGTGGAAGCTCTATGTTTAGTAGGTCCAGAAATCTCCACACAGCTCTCCATAGTGGTTGGACCAGTATGCACTCCCACCAACAGTGCAGGAGAGTTCCTTTTTCTCCACAACCTCGCCAACATTTGTTGTTGCTAGTTTTTTTAATATGTGCCATTCTCACTGGTGTGAGATGGTATCTCATGGTAGTTTTGATTTGCATTTCCCTGATTACAAGTGATGTTGAACATTTTTTCATATGTCTGTTGGCCATTTGCATTTCCTCTTCAGAGAAGTTTCTTTTTAGCTCTTCTGCCCATTTTTTGATTGGATTATTTTCTTTGTTGTTGCTGAGTCTCATCAGCTCTTTGCAGATTTTTGTGATCAGTCCTTTATCATTAGTGTTGGGTGCAAAAATGTTCTCCCAGTTGGTGGGGTTTCTCTTTGTTTTTGTTATTGTCTCTTTTGCTGTGCAGAAGCTCTTTAATTTGATATAGTCCCAGCTGTTTATCTTTGCCTTCACTATCACTGCTTTGGGTGATGTGTCTGTAAAGATGTCTTTGATGTGCAAATCCCGTAGTGTTTCGCCTGTATTTCCTTCTATGTATTTTATGGTTTCAGGTCTTATGTCTAGTTCTTTAATCCATTTTGAGTTGATTTTTGTGTATGGTGTGAGGTAGTGGTCAAGCTTCATTCTTTTGCATGTAGCAACCCAGTTTTCCCAGCACCATTTATTGAACAAACTTTTTTTGCTCCAATGCATAGTCTTTGCTCCTTTGTGAAAGATTAGTTGACCATAAATCTGTGGGTTTATTTCTGGATTTTCTATTCGATTCCATTGGTCTGTATGTTTGTTCTTGTTCCAATACCATGCAGTTTTGATGATTATGGCTTTGTAGTATAGTTTGAAGTCTGGGAGTGTGATGCCTCCATTTCCTTCTTTTTTTTCAGTAGAGCTTTGGCTATTCGGGGTTTTTGGTGATTCCATATGAATTTCATTAATAATTGTTCTATTTCTTTGAAGAATGACATTGAAATTTTGATTGGAATAGCATTGAATCTGTATATTGCTTTTGGTAGGATGGCCATTTTAATAATGTTTATTCTTCCAATCCATGAGCAGGGGATGTCTTTCCATTTCTTTGTGTCTTCTATTTCTTTTAACAGTGTTTTATAATTTTCTTTGTATAGGTCCTTTACCTATTTTGTTAGATTTATTCCCAAATATTTGATTTTTTTTGTTTCGATAATAAAAGGGATGGTTTTTTTGATTTCTTCTTCTTCAGATTTATTGTTTGTGTATAGGAAGGCTACTGACTTTTGCGTGTTGATTTTGTATCCTGCCACTTTACCGAATTGATTGATGAGTTGAATTAGTTTTTCTGTGGAGATTTTGGGGTTTTCTATGTATATTATCATATCATCTGCAAATAGTGATAGTTTGACTTCTTCTTTTCCTATTTGGATTCCTTGGATGTCTTTCTCTTGTCTTATTGCTCTGGCTAGGACTTCCAGTATTATATTGAAAAGCAGTGGTGAGAGTGGACATCCTTGTCTTGTTCCAGATCTTAATGGAATTGCTTTCAGCTTTTCACCATTGAGAATGATACTGGCTGTTGGCTTCTCATAGATGGCCTTTATGATGTTGAGGTATGTTCCTTGTATCCCAAGAATTTCAAGGGCTTTTATCATGAATTGGTGTTGCACTTTGTCGAAAGCTTTCTCAGCATCTATTGATATTATCATATGGTTTTTATATTTCTTTTTGTTGATGTGTTGGATAACGTTGATTGATTTTCGGATGTTAAACCATCCTTGTGTCCCTGGAATGAATCCAACTTGGTCGTGGTGAATTATCTTATGGATACATTGTTGGATTCTGATAGCTAAAATTTTATTGAGGATTTTTGCATCAGTGTTCATTAGGGAGATTGGCCTGTAGTTTTCCTTTTTTGTGTTGTCCTTATTCGGTTTTGGTATTAGTATAATATTGGCTTCATAGAATGTGTTTGGTATTGTCCCTTCCTTCTCAATTTTTTGGAAGAGTTTGTGAAGGATAGGCACTAATTCGTCTCTGAATGTTTGGTAGAATTCATTTGTAAATCCATCAGGTCCTGGGCTTTTGTTTTTGGGGAGGTTTTTGATTACCATTTCAATTTCGCTAATTGTAATTGGTCTGTTTAGGTGTTCTATTTCTTCTTTATCTAGCTTTGGGTGATTGTAGAGTTGTAGGAATTTGTCCATCTCCTCTAGATTGTTGAACTTGTTTCCATATAACTGTTCATAGTAGTTACTGATTATTCTTTTGATTTCTGCTGTGTCCGTTGTGATTTCTCCTCTTTCATTTATGATCCTGTGTATTTGTGCTTTCTCCCTTTTTTCCTTTGTGAGCCTGGCTAGGGGTTTGTCTATTTTATTGATTTTTTCAAAGAACCAGCTCTTGGTTTCATTGATCTTTTGGATTGTTTTTTTAGTTTCAATTTCATTTATTTCTGCTTTGGTTTTTATTATTTCTTTTCTTCTACTGGTTTTGGGGTTTTTTTGTTGTTCTTTTTCTAGATCTTTGAGCTTCGAGATTAGGTTGTTTCTTTGAGTTCTTTCTTGTTTTTTGATGTGAGCTTCTATTGCTATATATTTTCCTCTTATTACTGCTTTTGCTGCGTCCCATACATTTAGGATATTGGTGTCCTCCTTGTCATTCAATTCAAAGAATTTTTTAATTTCTTCTTTGATCTCAGGGATATCCACCTTTAATTCTCTTATTCAATCAAATACTGGAAGGTATTCTGGCAAGGAAGAAATAAAGTTGTCTGCTCATCAAAAGACTGACACCCAAATTGTATAGAAATCTCAAAATTCAACAGCAAGAATGCTGAACAATCCAACTAGAAAAATAAGCCAATATATGTACAAACATTTTGCTAAAGATGATATACAAATGATCACATGAGAAGTTGTTTAGCATCACTAGTCACTATTCCACAGTCACTATGGAATTACAAATTAAAATCATAATAATATATTACTACTCACCTATTAGAGTGGCTAATGTAGAGGTATCACTCATTTGTGCCATATACTTAACCAAAGAAAACTGACAAAGCACAGCAAAAACAATTCTTCAACTTTGTGAAAACTACGCTCATTGCCAGAGGGAGTAGGGGTGAGAGGGAGGTGGGGATAGGGAAAAGAAAGGAACAGGACATCCGCATTGGAGTTTTGGTAGAGGGTAAGTGAAGCATGTGGGCCTATGGAGGTGTGAAGTTATAACCCCAAAATTACATAGTTATGTACACGACTTACAAATTAATTTGTAAAAATTAAAAGCAAAAAGGAAGTTAATGACAATAACAAATGCTGGCAAGGATGTGGAGAGACTGGATCACTCATATGTTGTTGGTGGAAATGTATATTGGTACAGTTACTCTGGAAAGCAAAGTGGGTTTTTTTAATAAAATAAAACTAAATATGTAACTATTGTCTGACTTAGCAATTACACCCTGGGACATTTATTTCAGAGAAATGGAGATTTATTTGCAATTTGACAAATAATTCACACAATAATCTGTTCATAAACCGTTGCTGGAGTTTTATTCAATAACCAAAAATCTGGAGACAAACCCAGATGACATAAATGAGCAAATAGTTAAACAAACTGGTACATGCATACCTTCAAATACTTCTAATCAATAAAAGGCAATGTACACTTTATCCACTCTACTCCCTAGTGGCAGCCTTCACAAAACTATAGGATAACCTCCAGAATCATGATACTGAACAGATATACCATGTTGCCGCTTTATCATCACACCCACCTCCTCCTTACACTCCATCCTTGACCTGAAGCATGGGCAATCACTAATCTGTCTTCCATTTCTAAAACGTTGTCATTTCTTAAATGTTATTTTAAATAGAACACAAACTTACATATGTGATGAAACCATTCATTCATTTATTTTAATGATGTACCATTGTTTTACGTTCTTGTTAATATTTTGACAATATAAGATTTCTTTCCTCAGGTGTGGTCACCATACCTCTCCCACCACCAAAGCACCCATAGTCCTCCACCACAGTCCGTTGTGCTCTCACACATGATAAAATTGTATAGAACGAAATGCGCACACACGTGCACACCACACACACACACACACAAGTTCAAGTATGCCTGAATATGAACAAGATTGATGGATTGTATCAATGTCAGTTTCCTAGTGGTGATATTATCCTATAGTTTTATAAATGTTGCCACTAGGGAGTAGAATGGATAAAGTGTACATAGGACCTCTGTCTTCTTTCTTGGGAATGCATTTGTACTACTTACTATCTAAATAAAGATTTTTGGTTAAAATTATTGAGGGTTCCCAAAGAGTTTTTGCTATGTGGATTATTTCTATGTATATATATACTATATTAGACACTAAAACTAAAAAAAAAAATTAGGCGCAAAAGTCCATAAAGCCTCCAGAGCAATAACATTACCTGTCATCATGCTTCTGAACACTCCATTGTACATTCATGAGAGGACGAGAGTGAAAAAGGAAAATGACATTTAATATTATTATAAATAATTACAATAATTTTGATCATGTAGGTCCCCTCCTCACCCCCCAGTGGTCTTAGAGAGTGACCAACTCATTCTGGTTTGCCTTGGACTTTCTTGGTTTTGGCACCAAAAGTGCAGGAAAACCAGTATGGCTTGCCTGAGACTTACCCAGATTTAAAACTGAAAGTTCTACATCCAAGGGACTCCTTGGGTTTTAGGCAACCAGGCTTGGCTGTACTCTATATTCATGGACATTTTTGGGTCCCTGAACAACATTGTAAGTGCCTTGTGAAAAGCCTTCTTCATATAGAAGCAATTCCCACTTCAGTGTTCCTATGTCACACAAGGTTTGGGTATCTTCACATTGTTATTTGTTAGAAATTCTCATACCGTCATCCTAATTGCTTGCCTAACTTTTTGGTATAGTTCATTCTGCCTTTTCCTCCTCACCTTGGAGTCCTTAAATAAGATGTCATTGAAATTGCTTTGTAATGAAAAAGTGTCATCAGAATATTGTGTGTGTTATTGCCTTTTTGATGATTATCTTTTCAGGTCAAGTTAGTATGGTGCAAGTAACCATCCCAGACACTGTCGTGAACGTGACTGCTGGATCTGATGTCACTCTCATTTGCACCTACACCAGTACTCTGCCCTCCCGGGACAAGCTTTTCATCCAGTGGTCATTCATGACTAAGAATGAGGAAAAGTCAATTACCGTAAGGACTTTTTTCCCTAAACTATTCCCCTTCAATAGTTCTGACTGAAAACTATCGGGGTCAGAGTGTGAAGTAATGATAAGTCAGTGAAAGCAGCAGCAAACCCTCACATATAGAATGTTTGAAGATAGCTATTTAGGGAAGACCATCATCTGGAGGACTTGACCTTTGCCTTCTCTTCATGTTCAGTTATAGCCTGTAATCCCCACTCTGTGTAGGTCAACATCAAGCACATCCTGAATTCCAGAGTAGATAGGGATGGTCTCAATATTCAAGTGCATGTCCTAATGGATTGGCAGATCTCTGTCAAATGTAAGTGAGCTAGATCATCATGCTAGACTTAGTCCAGATGGAATGAGAGTTCCCAGATAGGCGGAGATGGCCAAGGTAGTGATGAGCCCTGGCTGATTAAGGGCAGCAGGAGGTTAAACCTAGAGGATATCTTTTTTTTTTTTTTTTTTTTTATAGAGGCATGCTTTATTTATTTGTTTGCTGGTTTGTTTGTTTGTTTGTTTTTACATGCACTGGGTACAGTCAGAAGCGCGGGAGGGCGAGAGAATTCACCAGAGCCAGAGCGGGGAGCAGAGCAGGCAGAAGGTCCGAAGTACACTGCTGAGGGGAGCAGCGGGCGGCAGGAGAGGTCTGCACGCCATGTGGGACCCTCCTCCGGTGGCCGGGGAGCAGCCGGGGATCGAACCGGCGCCGCAGAGGCCGCGCGCAGTTTCGCCACCCAGCGCTCAACCGCTGCGCCACCGGGGAGGCCCTAAACCTAGAGGATAAAGAAAGAAGACTAGGGGCTGCAGAGGGAGGTTGCTAGAGGAGGGTAAGTGAGCAAGCTGCCTATTTCCCAGGTTTTCTCCATCTAATCTTTTTTTTTATGTACGTACAAGAACTAGGGTGTAGTCCAGAGGTGCGGGGGGTGAGTGAGAGGACTCACCAGAGACAGAGTGGGGAGCAGAACAGACAGATCTACTGAAATACACTACTGAGGGAGCAGTGGGCAAGACAGGAGAGGTCTGCCATGCCCTGTGGGTTAGCTCCCTGACCAGGATCGAACTCATGCTGCTGTGGCTGCAGTAGCTTCAAAGTGCTGACTTTAACCCCTGCGTCACTAGGGAGGCCCATCTGTTCATCTAATCTTAAGGGTAATTTCTTCTTCAAATTAGCCCAAGGACTCAATGTGCATGTGTGTGCGTGTGTGTGTGTGTGTGCATGCAAGTGTGTGCTCCAGCATATATGCTGGGCAAGCCTGTGCATATCCTTGGAGGGAAAAGGTCTGTACCTTTCATTGGATTTTCAAAAGGATACATGATCCAAAACAAGGAGTTCAGTGAAGAGATAAATCAGTGTGTTTTGAATAGTTGGATGTCGTTGGACCTTGAGGGAAAGGATGGATTTTGATTAGTAGAAATATAGGAGAGTAAGTGGCATGGACAGGGGGAGTCCCAAGGGCAGAGGTGAATAAGAAAGGGGACATTAGCTTGGAGGAACTACACCCTGGCATCACTGGTCTTGGAGGTGCTGCGTCCTCTCTTTACCTGAAGTCCTGAACACTTGTTTAGCAGGAAACACCATTCAGAGAGGATTCCATGAGTGTCACCCTCTAGTCAAAGTTAAACAACTTTACTCATTACTGGTGACCCTAGACAAGTATTTGAATCACTCTGTGCCTCTCCTAAATTGGTAGAACAGTAATACTCTTCTGTATACCTCATGGGGAATCAAGTGACATAATGAATATGAAAACATTTGGAAAAATATAAAACCCTGTAAGTTTTTGTCATCTGAAGAGTCCTGACCCAAAACTTCACAAGTTGTAGTCAACTAAGAAATCATCTTTTTCCTTTGTAGCCTGCTCTTATAGATTGTGAATGGCAATAAGTGCGCCATCTTTTTCTTCCTTTTTAAAATTCACCTTCCTGACTCATCTTTTTCAATACTCTCTATCTGTAGTCTTAAGATTTTTCTTTTTGCCAAGAGGGTCTGAATCTTGAAGTTTTTTAATGCTTGGTACTTAAATCAACATGTTTCCAACTGCATGGAAGCCAAATCAGGTTAGTCTGAGTTCAAAACCACAAATTCTTCTTTATGCCTCCTCTAAAACTGGAATTTATAAGGCCACCTCTTGGTTGAAATCTGTGGCTGGCTGGGAGATGCAGAACTAAAGAACTTATTACCTGCAATGAGTTATTTTCTAGACCTAGAGAAGAAGAAGAACATGGTGTAAGTGATTGAACTGAGTGTGGCTCAAACCCAGGACGTTTCTTAAACAGTTTCTTAGAAAGAAAATCTATTAATGCATAAGTATTAAGCATCTTATTTACTTGCCATTTGCCTTATCCTTCAAATTATCAGGTACTTGTAGGGAAAGTAATTTAAGGTGTTTACTCTTTTGGGAAGTCCAAATCAAAGGAAGTCTTCTGCATTGAGTTACTGATAGGTGAGAACATGCTTCTTGATCTTAACATTCTAGATGCTTCTCCAATTGCTTGAGACTGGTGTTAGGCCTGTACCTTAGCCTCATAGAAGACAGGGTAGAGCAAGGCCATCTCTTGGAGACATTGAAGAGCACTTCCAAAGAGGGCAACTTTCTCTTTCTCCTCTTTTCCTATCTTGCTTCACCTTACCTCAGGGGGAAAAACAAAAGCAAACCAAAAAACATTGCAACTATCTTTAGGTTCTTACTTTTAGAAAACTAGAGTTCCTCCATCTTTCCCTCATGCCCTGTGGGCATATACTTCTGTCTGTTTTTTCAGATGAGTAGTTTTGGAGCCCCAGTGGAAATCTCCAGATGAATGTCAGTTCTATTTCTTGCTCTGTTACTTGCTGGCTGAATGATCTTAGACAAATCACTTAACCTTTCAGAGATTCAAGTTTCCCATCTGTCTGTGAAATGGGGTTACATACCTACTCCATACGTTTGCTGTGAATATTAAATGAGATGATGCTTTTGATGCACTAGGAAGCCTTCCCCCATTGAAATCATTCAAAGAATATGAGTTACTACTGTCAGCATCACTACTGTATCCCATTCATACCCCTCAGTCATGGGCACTAAGGAATCCAGCCCCAAAAATACAGTTAGTGAGTTCAACAGCTGGGACAGACTTTTGGGGGGTACATCCCAGTCCAGGATTGACTTCTAGTTCCACTGCCTGGGATTTAAGAAAGGCCCATCCCCTTCTCTGCCTGTTTCTTATCCTTGAATAGAGAACCTGCTTAACAAAAAGGTTGCAGACATCCTTAGTTGAATTGGTACTTTTCAAAATGGGATTTGGCCTCTATTTCAAATTTTCTCTTTGAGCACATCTATGCATTTGAAATTCTGTAGTGCATGTTGTATGTTAATCTAGGCATGACTGGTGGGGCATTTGGGGAATGATAAAAATAGACTGCTGTGCTCTTAGGCAATTCTATGATGTATGGGAGTAAAGTTTTGCCAGACTCACCCAAGTGATTCATTCAACTCCTGGGTTGATGTGACGGTATACAATGTAGCATTCGGCTCTCAGATCCACCCATTTCTGCTCAAACACAGCACAGCCGGTGCCTCAGTACTGAGGGTATGGAGGAAAAGGCAGTCAGTCAGTGTCTAAAAATGGCGCATGCAAGAGACGCTCGGGGAAGATGTAGCTGGACCTCTCAGGTAAGAACACTTATTGGTGTATTACTGGACCCCTTAATTGTTTGGAGCCTCCAGGTCAATGACACCACTACTGAGCTGGTAGGAGAGTGGTTGGGAGGAAGAAAGTCTTCCTTTTTGTGTTCTATTACTTCCATGTGCAGTCCCAACCCTCTCAGTACAGTCCAGAGAAAAGTCTGACCTTGACATCATTGCCATTGTCCCCTCACCCCCTTCCATGGCTAGCCCCTTTATGAGCAGTGCAGGAAAGCAAGAAGCTGGAAGGGAAAGAATGAGTGGTTTGCTGTGACCTTCCAGGCCCTCCACATTCCCTAAAGGAACCCACAAAGCAGCTTGGGAGGCTAATGGCATTTATTAACTGCAACTCAGACTCAAACAGAAATCAGACCAAATTCTTTCTACCCTTCTTGTTTAAACTCCAGCCTCTAGTAAGAGAGTAGTGTCACAAAGCTGAGGAAAAAAATCTTTTTGGCAAATCTGGCTCCCAGCTGCATGGCCTCCTGTGAATAGGAACTTGGCACAGTAGGAGGGGAAAAGCTGTTATTGTAGCCAACAAATGTCAAGGCATCACATGGAGACCCACTTGGCATGGGAAGCGTCATCCAGTGAATAGCAGCAACTGGCAGGAGAAGAGTCTGGCGGGAGAAGGGGATGGGATGGCCCCAAAGGGGGAAGGATGAATGGGAATCATTTTCCCCACCTAACACATGACTTTGAGCACCTAACACATGACTTTGAGAGCCATCGGTGTGCTCATGTGGGAACTGGGAGGTCTGGATTCTAGGTTTGGGTATAGATTGATTATATAACCTTGGAAAAATCACTTCCTCTATTGGGGCCTCAGTGTCCTTTACTGTAATAGAAGAGGATGAATCTGAGGTTGCAATCTGGAGGTCTCTGGGCCAGATTTGGCTGGTGAATGTATATTGGTTGGCCTGTCCAGTGTTTTTTGTTTATTTCAACAGTTTGAATACCTTGTTTGCTTTGGCTCCCCAGTTCCCACTGTCCTCTATGATCTTACCACTCTCCATTTACCCCTTCCCAGCCATTTCCCATTTGTTTAATATCCATCTGGCTCCTGAAGATTCCTCCTTAGGAAACATGAGCTAAGTGATCTCTAAGGGGGTGTTATAACTAATGTGCCATTATAACTCCAGTATCACCAAGGGGCAGGCTGAGAGGAGCTTGAGGAAAAGTAGGGGAGTCTGCCATGAACACAGCCACAAAAGACAAGTGGGTAAAAAATTAACACGCACCAGTTAAGGTGAGGCTTGGATGGATTTTCTTACAGCAGGACCTCCCCCCTCTCCCCAAGGGATGTGGCCTGTTGAGCATCCGTGGCTTTTAATGAACCTTTATTGCTTTGATCTCTAAATTGACAGTATACTTTCATTGAAAAGTGGACAAACCTCAAAGGATCATGAGCTGGGCCTTGGCCATTGTTCAGCTTTGATTTTGAAAAGAGTTTTTCTTTTGTGGAAAACAGAACCAAGTTCCAGTCCTTCCTGTGTGATTAGATAAGCAGTTTCAGGAAAACATTTAATTTTTTGTCTTTTCAAGGACAGTGTAGCAGCGTGGACTTCCCCTAACAGAAAACCCCTCCATTGACGTGTGTGGCCACTGTCTAGCCTCTGGGACTTTCTTTCACACACAGAACCCCGAGGCCAAGGCTTTTCCCTGTTAGGTGTCTATTGTTATTCCTCTTCACCCCTATTACTAGACTGATACCCTTTACTGTTATTTGTGAGTGGGTAAAGTTTGTTAGAATACAGTGTGCAGAGCTAGGGTAGAAAGATTGGTGAACATCCTTTTTATAAGGAAGTTTCAAGTCCAGAGCTTCCTTACTTATTGCTCATTTCACCTTGATTCATGCCCAATTGTGAGACTTTCACTCTGGCTTCTTTTTATGCCCCAGTCCTGGCCTGAAACAGAATCTTTCACTCCCCTACTCTGTTAAGAAACCAGGTCTTGCACCTAGATCCTCTGGGACTCACTATGGGCTGTAGGCAAGGATGTCAAAGCTCATTGTGATGTCATCAAGCTTCAGCATAAAAGAGGCTGACTTTGCCCCAGTTTCACTGGGAGCAGCGCTCGAGGAAGTAGCCACATGTCTAAGCTGTAGAGGGCTTCCTGGATGGACTGCAGGCTCCACTCCAGGTAAGGATCCGTGGGACCTGAAATTGTTGATTAAAAAGTAAATAAGCTAGTGAAATAGAAAGCCAAATATCATGGGTGTTGACTCAAATGAAGATAATAGACTTTTGATGAGTTGAACCTCCCTCTGGTCCATGTGAATACTTTAACGCTGGGTTTCTGGTTTGTAAGTTAAACAAGATCATTCTGGTGGTTATCTAGGTGTGACCAGATAACTTGAACTATAAATGGCTCATTAAGGGCAAGAAAGAAAGCTAATTGATGCTAGAGAACTGGATGAGTTATTTTCTCTGTAATATGCTCTTTGAATTTTCCCTCAGATTTTACCTGTTGCCTTAGTTAAAATAGATTGTCTTTCTACTTAAAGGAGGAAACATTTAGTTTACTTATTGTCTTCTCTCTCTTATTAGTTTATTAAGGTAAAGGATATTAGAAAACTGGGTTCCAGAGCTGTCTCAACTGTTAATTTTGTGTGTGTGTTCACATCTCTGGGCTCAGTTTCTTCTGTAAAGCGGGGAGACTGAATTAAATGAACCATATGACTCTTCTAGTGTATTTGATGAAAATACTAGTCCCATTGGACTAGAGTTATGCCAGTTTATTGAAAAATAACATTCACTTGAGTTATACACATTCAGCAACTAACTAACCTAGTATGTACATAGACTGTGTTATGAAGGAACCAGAGGGATCACGTAGTCCATTGAGTCCCAAAGTTTAGCCATCCATGTCTCATCTTCATGATTTTTGTCATATTCATGTATCATCAGTACCATTAATTACTTAGTGGTGTTTTCTGTACTAACTTGGTTTCTTAAAATCTTAAAAATAGCTGCTTAGCCTCACTATAAGCAATGATATCCATGAAGTCATACATTTGATGTGATATGTTTCTCCTAACATACATTAAAAATTTTAAGTTTTCATTTATTTATAGACCATTTAAAAGCAATTTATGTGCTTATACTTGGGAAATACATATCAGACTTTGGAGAAGTATGATCAGGTGTGCAAACTAAAGGTTGAGGAGATGAAACAACTTTGCCTCTTATCACGTAGTAGGTTGCCATGGTGACATGAGGCTACCTCCATTGACTATGTCACAATCAGAGGCCAAGCTGTGGCTAACACACAGGTTATCTGACTCCTAGTCCAGGTCTTTTTCTACCACACCACTCTGCTCCCACAGTTGTCATTATGTTCTTAATATCCATGTTCTTTAATAGAGATGAGACTAGAATTCAGATTTTAAGTCTAGTAAATTGTAATAATAAAAATTGAAGCCTTTTCTGAATTTGTGTGCCCTTGTTTGTCTAAATGAAATAATTCAACTTTTGCTTCCTGCCATGGGTGAAAGGTAGTAGCTGTCATCGACTAAACACTTCCTAGGCCTTTTACTAGACTTGTTTTATCCTCATATCACTACTATGAGTAGATGGGACCAGATGATTTCTCAGGAGACCCTCTGTGCTGAAATGTTATTCTTCCATGGAATAGAAGAATCAAAGTTTGCTTATCCAAAGGAGCACATGTGCATGAAGGGAAACCAGAGTTTGGTAACAGTTTACCAAAAAATTATGAAGTGGAACAAAATGGATGGTTTGGGTTTTCCTGTCAGCCATTTGTGTCCAATATGAGCTTCCTCCAGATAGACTCATCAGGTGAGCATCTATCTCCTTGTCTAAGCTTAGGAGTTGAAGCCTGTTGGCTCTACCTGTATACTGTCTAAGATAAGCACATCGTCCTGCCCTGATGACATCACAGAGCTGCTTTGATCACAACTAAGGCAATGGCTGTGCACAGCAGTTGAGAAAAAAGTGCCCCACTGAGTCCCCACAGGGACCAGTCCCCTCCCCACAGGGAGGAAAATGCTGCTTCTTAACACATAGGGTAACGCTGATAGAGATTCCATGTAGCCTATTTAGCCCTGGACATTCTCCACTTCTCATTTCTGTCATTTTTCTGTCCTAGATTTACTATTTTGCAGGTGGAAAAGCTGAAACTGCTGGGAATTTTAAAGATCGAATTGTAGGGTCCAATAATCCAGACAACGCATCCATCACTATCTCACGTATGCAACCAGCAGACAGTGGCCTCTACATCTGTGATGTCAACAACCCTCCTGACTTTACTGGTGAAAATCAAGGAGTCATCAGCGTCAGCGTGTTAGGTATGGACATTTATTTCTGTCTTTTCTTGGAGCAACTTAAGATGTTAACAGAGCCAGGACAGTGAGTTATGGTGCCAGTGAGGTCCCAATGATAAATATTCTCAGTGCTCTATTTTTCTTTTTAAATCAGGGATACAGAGACACATCACCTACCCAATCCACATAGAAACACTGAAAGATCATTCAAAACATGTTCAAACAATTGTGAAACCAAAAATGGCCACTAAAATGACAGATGACAGTAGATGACCCAACCTCCAGGGATCCTGATCTCAAAAAAACCGAATGAGAATACATGGGACAAGGCACAGCCCCACTATACCGTCACTAGCAATTCTTTCAGAGGGTACTTACAATTAGAGACAGTGTTCCCTGGGGGAGACAACTGTCAACTTTTTGTCTCCTATGTCTGCCACAATTTCTCACCATTAAATCATTCTTTTAAAACAAATGAGTGAATGTATAGGTAAATAAAATAGGAAGGTTCCTTTTCAAAATGGTTTTGCCATTTGGAAAAAGGACCACATGTTAAGCCAGAGTTGAGAAGTTATTTATATAGAAATATTAATTATGTGTCATTGGGAATATCATATCCACTCTTAAATGAATTTAGAGTGATTCATTGATACAACCTTTATTTTATTATTATTTTTTTTTGTGGGACCTTAGCTGGTGGCCGGGGAACGAACCGGTGCTGCAGAGGCTGTGGGCAGCCTCGCAGCCCAGCGCTCAACCGCTGTGCCACCAGGGGAGGCTCAGATGCAACCTTTATTGAGTGCCTACTTTGTGCCAGGAACCATGAAGCTTGCAGAGAAGGAAACATGGTTTCTGCTTTTCACCAGGTCATAATTTTGGCGATTTCTAGGGCTCCTTCTAATCTCCGAGGGGACAGTGTGAGTTTCGCTCTCATCTGCAGGCCTAGCGAGTCCTGTCTGTGGGCCTTCAGAAGTACCGAAAGGAGTTGAATTAACTGTCCTTCCACTTCTAAGAAACTTAAATGGAGCTAATCTAGTCACTGCCTCTCATGTTATGTACATCCATCACAAGAAAGGAGAAATTAGATCAGACCAGTGACTTGATCATTGAGTAGCTTGTGAAAGTAGCAATTGATAACAAGGTGCACAGCTTACGAGACCTTTAGAGAGTTATCTGGACTTGCATTCCAGGTGATGCTAAAGATGAACCTGCTCCTTACTGTGAAGTTTGTTATTGAATCTGGAAAGGAGGAAAAGCAGCCAAGAGGATTTTTTTTTTTTTAAGAGCAGGATATCCAAGTCAATCATGTTTTTACTTTGCTGAGCCTTGTATTAGGTGTTGGGGTGGTTTGGGTGACCACTCATTTGAGATATTCCCATTAGATATTACAGTCTCGGAAACACAATCTCTAGAAATAAAAAAAAAAACCCACCCAGAAGAAGCTTGAGTAGTTTTTTGGTATGCATTTGGAATGAGCATCATCTTCCTTCTATTTGGCACATACAAAGAAAATGATGAAATTAGAGAAGGGTTGAGAACACACTGAAACATTTACATTTATTTTCTGAGGTGAGCCTTTTCCTCTTATTCCAATTCTCTTGAAAGCAATAAGGCTAAGTGGTAGATCAATGGGTTTGCCAGTAAAACATCAAAGTTCTACCGGGGACTTTAACTGGATGAAATGATAATTTAATCCTGATTTGATAGTTTTAGAAAATATGTAGGTTTGGGACATGATTCAAGGTGATTCACTGATCGAGTATTTGGTTAATAAAAAATAAAAGGTGAAAAAATATGTTCAGCAAAAAATAAATGCCTATTTGGGTTTGACTCTAGACTCAAGAAATGAATAAGTCATTCCAGATTTGTGTTCATCATTTAGTTCAAGTCTTGGTGGCTGACTTGGTGATGACACACCCCAACTTAATTTGCTGTTCAAATTGTCCTATTCTGCTGTAAAGTTTATAAAGTCGCTGTGTTTTTTAAAAGGCAGTTTCTCAATGCAGAGATAGCTGCAATGGACTTCCAATTAAGTAACCTCATTTTGGATAGGCAAATCCAACTAGTTGTTTCCTTCTCAGAAAATCAATAGTGAGGAACGTATTCAGTTACCATCCCAAACTGACTCCATGATCGCTCCTTCCTTCTCTACACCCCTCCTAAAACTTGCTCCTTCTACTATATTCATCTCAAGGCAAGGCAGGATCGTGTATTAAGCTGTCCATATCAGAAACCTGGCCACAATCTTTTTTTTTTTAAAGATTTTATTTATTCCTTTATACAAGCACTGGGTACAGTCAGAAGCACCGGAGGGTGAGAGAATTCACCAGAGCCAGAACGGGGAACAGAACAGGCATACTGATGAAGCACACTGCTGAGGGGAGCAGCGGGCGGCAGGAGAGGTCTGTCGCACCATGTGGGACCCTCGCCGGTGGCCGGGGATTGAACCGGAGCTGCAGAGGCTGCGGGCAGCTTTGCAGCCCAGCACTCAACCGCTGCGCCACCAGGGGAGGCCCCCTGGCCACAATCTTTGACTCTCTTTTTCTTTGCGCCCCATATCCAGTTGGTCACCAAGTTCTGTTAGTTCTACTTCCTTAATACCTCTTGAATCTGTTTCCTGCTCTTCTTGGTTCAGGCACCCATGGTGTCAGAATGATCCATCTAAAAGGTGAAAGTGACCATGGTTGCTCCCCAGCTTAAATTCCTTCTGTGGTCCTCCTGTTTGCGGCATACAAAGCCACCTAGCTCTGACCCCCATTGTCCTTTAGACTCATCTCTCTTCCCCTCATGCCTCTTTAGAAGTGGGTCAGAGTTACTTGTGAATTCCTGGTGCCTAGAACAGTGCTAGACATACAGAAAGCACTCAATTAAATCTTGTGAAGAATGAACAAAGTTTCCAGGGCCATGTAGCAGCCCTCCAGCCCCCCTCCAACCACCGTGGGCTCCCCTACTGAAGAGGGACACAGGCAAATACAAACCCTCCAGCCAGGTTCTGTCACCAGCAGAAGAAGAAATGCCAGAAAAAAAGACACATAAAAGGCAAACATGGCAAAAAATGTAAACTTATAAAAAAAGAATAAATAATAGGTTATCTCTAATTACTGAAGGGTTCTCTTTTCCTATAAACAGTGCTTAAAAAGTAT
Source organism: Talpa europaea (assembly GCF_964194135.1). NCBI lineage: Eukaryota > Metazoa > Chordata > Mammalia > Eulipotyphla > Talpidae > Talpa > Talpa europaea. The sequence goes on from NC_140081.1 coordinate 67,056,562, forward strand.
AAACTCTGTCCCTTGTCGTTTAGTGTTTGTTTGGCTTTTTTAATAACGGCATATTTTAACATACAATGAGGAAATTCACGGTTATGGATCCCTGAGGCCAACTAGAGGAGACCAATCAGAATCTCAATGGCCTGGTGACTGCAGGTCCTTGCACCTGAAGTACTCTACTCCCACCTGGTGGTACAACCAGGAAACTGTCAAAATGCATTTTTTTTTTCTAACAGCAACTCAGTTTATTACATGGAGATTCTTCTGCATTGTTGCTAACAGTTCACTGGTCCAAAATTACTAAAATACTTTAAAAAACTATACATTATGTAAACAAAACATAAATAAGACAGCATAGTTCTTTGTACATATGCTTTAGTACAAGTTGTAAGGGGTTAGGGATATGTACAATTTTACACCATGGACTGCATTTTCACAATGCATATATATATTATATATATATATTTACAGAAACAAAAATAAGATTTCACTAATGACACAAAATACCATATCATAGATATGCTGCGATAGTCCAAATTCAAGAAATGTGTCAATGCAAGGATGCAAAAGGCTAGCTCACTCCAAACTAGTCAAACTTGACTTTATGTTATACAGACAGGTAAATCCTGGCCATCTATTTTAAACAACCTTTGAAAACATTCATACCAAGTAGTGAAATGGAACATATTTATTTTTAAAGATTAGTCTACAAAATGAAAGTGAGGAAGTTACAAACTGCCATTCATCCTGCAAGTTTTTACTCTTTGTCATTGCCTTACAGTCAAACCATCTAAGCCCTATTGCAGCATTCAAGGAACCCCCGAAACTGGCCATCCAATATCTCTTTCTTGCCTCTCGACGCTTGGAACACCTGTACCTGTGTACTACTGGTTTAAAGTTGAAGGAAAAGACATCGTTCCAGTGAAAGAAAGTTTCAGTAAGTATAGCCCTCAGCAACCCTTGGCAAGGCCTGTTGTATGTCACTGGCTGACAGTGTTCGTGTGTTGGCCGTTTGCTTTGAGAACTCAATCTAATATATTTCTGGGACGGGATGTAAAATGTCTGTTTCCTAACAAGATGATGGTGGTCTGATCCTCTCCCCAACTTCTAGAAGTCAATCCTGTTTTGGGGCTCAGAGGTAATGGGTATGCAGGGAATGGGCTAGGTCCCACACAGGTTACCTTTGGAGTAGTCCTGAAGGGTCTAGTTGGACTCTAGATATTTCAAAGGTAGGCAAATGTGAGTAAGTGAGTGGCCATTGAATGATCAGCTACATCAGCTTGATGTGTGCCCAAGAAGAGATTTCTGAAGTCTCTTTCCTGTTTTTGACAGACCCAGCCACCGGCACTTTTGTTATTGGAAATCTAACCAATTTTGAGCAGGGTTATTACCAGTGCACTGCTATCAACACCCTTGGCAATAGTTCCTGTGAAATAGATCTAACTTCATCACGTGAGTTAATCATACAACTTTAACAATTTCTTCTTAAGTATCCTGAGACTGCCACCAAGTAAGTTAATTAGGATCTGTGGTTTATCCTGTCTATGGGGATTTTTTTTGTGCTAGGTATAGGTCGATATTGTGAATAGCCATCCTAATATAGAATGTTTACATTAATACCTACTATGTGCCACATACTGTCCTAAATTGTTTACAAAATTAATTTGTTTATCTTTCTCCAAATCACTCGAAAGTAAGTATTATGAATCAATAAATAAAACAACAGCCTCATTGATAGTACGAGGCTGAATTTCTCTTGGTGATGCTGTTGGTAAGTGCAGGTGAAACTGCAGCAGTCTTTGTCAAACATGTAGCTTAAAGGCCACTGCCTGTAATAACAGTAATAATAACACTCGCACCTACAGTCACAGTAGCTAATATCTGAGGGGCACAAATTATGAGCCATTTAACTGGGTGTTATGAGCATTCTCTCACTCAATCCTCCAACTACTCTGTCTAGGAGGAAGAATTATATAGTTAGCCTCACTTTACTGAAAAGGAAACTGAAGCACAGGGAGGTAAGTGACTTGCCCAAAGTCCTCCAGTTAGTAACTGGATCCCTTGTAAACCTCGATCTTTCAGTTTAAAGGTGTTTAGTTACCCTCTAAGAGATATCTTGCCACACCTCTGAAGGATCACCCAATAATACTTAAGATCATGTCATCTGATCATTTTTTCTTAGTTTGAATATGCAGTTTTAATATGTACCGTATCCGGGGTGGCCAGTTCCACTGGATCATTGCTCTCTTATGAGGCTGAACTTTTTTCCTTTCATTTGTCCTGAATCAAATATCTTTCAACTCCAGGTTGCTCCTTAAACCTGATAATACTTTCAATCCTGTATCACTTTTCAAAGTAAAGAAAACTCATCTTTTTTGGTCTGTTCTTTACTGTGGTCCTATTCTATCCCAGTCTCTTGACCACTGTTTTTTCCAGATCTTCCTCAATTCTGTTTTGCCTTTCTATCAGTACAGTCGTACTGCCCGTGTAGAGACTCTTAGGATTTGTACTTGTGTCTTTTTTCCTTTTGAATCCTCTTTTCAATGATGCCAGTTTTTGGCTGCCTTCCTTCCTTTCTGCCTGCCTGCCTGCCTTCCTCAAATATTGAGTATCTACTCTGTGCCAGGCACTGTCCTAGGTAAAGGAGGTACAGTGAGTAATGCTAGGTATGTAGCTTACACTCAAGGAGCTCAGTTTATCTAAAGGGGCAAATAGTAAAATGTGCTAAATGCTAAAGGAAAGGCATGCAAAGGTCTATAGGACACCAAAGAAGAAGTTTATACTTATAGAACTAGAGACAGCTTTACCAACGAAGTGCTATTTGAGCTGGATTTTGAAGGAATTTGCAAAGTCTGTTTATTTATTAAAACAGGGATGAAGGTGAAAGAAGATCAAAGGATAACACTAGAGCCCAGGCTTAGGAGAGCAACCAGTCCATGCTGCGGGGCGGGGGTGGGGTGGGGAGGGGGGTGGATGGAGGAGTCCAGAGAAATGTCTCTGAGGGAAAAAAAGCCATAAGAAGATGATAAATTATCTGATGTGTTTGAATCTATTGAAAAGAATTGAACCGGTTTGCTGGAAGATCTGGGGATTGTTGATAATACATTTTTAAAAATCCCCAAGAGAAGAAATAAATAACTTCAGGGAAAATTTTTAAATGTTGTACAAGAAGGAATCATATTATACTATGTTCTGCAGCTGTATTTGTCATCATAATACTACAAACTTTGATGTTGTAGTTACATGAAAGTGCTCTGTATTAGGAGAATGTGGCAAGGTGTCAGGGGAATGATATAGAGTTAAATCTTCAACTTCTGGTCAATAGAAATGATGAAAATTGGAAAAGGCAAGACAAAAAGGGTAGTATTATAGAAAGATGGAGGCAAATACCAGAAGATTTTGAAAGTGACTAATGCTTAGACATGGGGAGGAGTAGAAAAAGGGCATGCTGTTTTCTTGTGTTGGAAGCCTAGCAAAACTGTTTGACTTTATAATTATGCACATGTATTCATTCATTTAATTGCAAAATGTTGAGAGAAAGATCGGGCAACTCAACCAACTTTTGTCTCAAAATAGAAAATGTCCATCCTTGTTGGAGGCGAGGTGGATGGTGATGGGTTTGCCAGGAACCCAGACGTGGTCTCTTGGGAACAATTGTTCAGTGCTCGAAGGTCTGGTGCTCAGCTGGATTGTTTCACACTCATGAATTTTTTCCATAGAGTGAGCTAATAAACCAGATGCCTGTTCATGGATATGGCATATCCCTTTCCAGTGACTAGAAAGCATGAGGCTCATTGGCGAGTATGGAATCTGTGTGGGAGAAGCATAGCCTCACCTACGCTTTGGGAAGTTCTCCTGAAATGCTCTTGCCTTTAACAAAAGTCATTTCTCTGGTGATCAGATTGCAGCTTCACGGTGGCTCTCTCAAGAACCCAGCAAATGTTCACGGAAGGCTGTCTCTAAACTTCATTCTGAAAGGACCCCACCTCCCCTAAGTTGGCATGCTTTTTTGTGTGCATAACTGTGAATGGATGAGCTATGTAGTTGAGCCAGGCAGCTTTCTCAAGTTATGATCATGTCGAATTTTTCCGAAGGGTCACAGACACACATGTATGAGGCAGACAGCATGTTCATCTTCCTAACCAGTTGCTTATATCCTCCAGATCCAGAAGTTGGAATCATTGTTGTGGCCTTGGTGGGTGCCCTGGTAGGTGCTGCCATTATCATCTCTATTGTGTGCTTCACAAGGAGCAAGGCCAAAGGGAAGGAAAGGAAGAGAAATTCTAGAGCCACCACAGAACTTGAGTAAGACGTTGTTTTATTGTTTTTATTTGAATGCAGGCTTTTCTCAGGCTTTCTCTTTCAGCAATTCCTCAGCACTCCTTTTAGCATGACATCAGAGGTATTTTCCTGTTCATTCTCAGCTTTTGAAAGAATGATGGTGACCATTTACTGAGCCTGGATGCCAGAATCTGTTCTAAGCAGTTTGTGTTTATCAAATCTTTTACCCACCATAACCACCATTCTAGAACCAAGAAATGTTTTGTTATATCATATTAATATACTTGTGTTTCTACCAATGGTCATAAAAAAGTATTTTTTTTTTGAGAGGGTTGCTATTTTTCTCTTTTTTTAATATTTTATTTTATATAATTCTTACATCTTTTTTCATCTTTGCACAATGTATGTATTTTCATTTTGGTTATATTCCCCTTACAATTGCACCTCCCTTATTTTGACTCTAGACCTTCCTCTCCCCGCCCCTCCGCCCCCTCCCCCTGTAGTGTGTCTCTTGTTTATAGTTGCTTGTTGATTTTGATTTTTACTTCACATTGATTAGTCTTTTTCCTGGTCTCTTACTTAGGTTTTCTAAATTCCTGCTATGAGTGAGACCATCCGGTATTTTTCTTTTTCTTTCTGGCTTATTTTGCTGAGCATGATCCCTTCCAGCTCCATCCATGTTGCTGCAAACTGCATGTGTTTATCTTTTTTGATTGCTGAGTAATATTCCATTGTGTATATGTACCACATTTTCTTGATGTATTTTTAAACTTTTTTTTACGGAACAAGAGGCCCACAAAAGCAAGTGCTTAGTGCCTGCGGATGATGGAATGCATCCTTGCCCACAATCCATGCTCCTAACCACTTTGCTCTTTCTTCCAGAATGTGTATCTCATGCATTCATTTATTCATCTTTTGATTTCAACTTGTATTGGGTACTGGCTAAGTGTCATGTTCGTGCTAGATGGAGTAGAAGCTAGGGATGCACCAGTGTCATGGATTTGAACTTCAGAGACCTTATTATGTCTTTAGACTCTTTCTTCTTGACATGAGTCTTTCCATCTTCTTGAATTCTCGTATTGTTGAGACCTAACCTTTGTGCACCCAAAATGGAAACTTGTGGTCTGATAGCGAATCAGAATATCAGAAAGCACAGAGGTCCTGAACAGTCTGGGACCTATGGTCACTGAAGCTACAGAGCCTATGTCTCCACACGAAATGTTAAAGTTAGCAACTCCTTAACTTGTTTTTTCCTGGGCCTTTTTCCTGCAGACCAATGACAAAGATAAACCAAAGTGCAGAGGACGAGGCAATGCCATCTGAAGATATTGTCCAACTAGAAGCAAGCCTACCAACTGCCTCCCATGAGACTAACCCCGATACCAACATGGGGCCAGATCATGAGCCTGCCCCCGAGCCTGTGACTGCTCCGGGGACTACCCCAGGGTCTGTCCCAGGCCAGGGGCCATCCCGGGTGCCTGAGCTTGAGATCCAGCTGGAGCCTGAACCGGAGCCGGAGCCAGAGCCTAAAACCAACAATGTGGCTGAGCCCTTATGTGATGAGGAGAAGGGAGTGAAAAAGCCATAGGCTGGTAGCCTAAGTGCAGTATTCATCTCTAAGGAACCCATTACTGGCAGTTGGAATTCAATTGACCTGGCCAGCCTTCCACTTTCTCCATCCTGACCACCCGTCCTCTAACAATGTGCTCCTACCATCAATCCAAAATAAACAGGTCAAGGTAACTACTAAATAAACGCAAGGGTTCCTATCTTACCATCATAGAATACTTACAATTTTACTAACATATAAGCATGACTAGTGATAAGGCAAGTGATTTCTAACTCAGTTCAAAGTGTGTTACAACACCACCTGCGTTGTACTTCAGAAAACTGTACTTCTTTACTTTTAGGTACTCTCGTTACAATCCACATGTACACATGACAAGGTAACATTAACTGCATTCAATATTATTTCAAGGATTAGTTGCCAAGGTTTCCCTATTTACTTTCACAATGACCACTAAGGAAAGAATTCACCAGCATTATCTCATAGATTGAAAAAGAATTCCTCAAGAATTTCAGAGAAGTATATGTAATTTGTACATAACATTTAAACTAGGCCTGAAAAATTAAATTTTCATTTAGCATATTAAATTTCCCAAGGAGCCACCCTACCATGCCACTTTCTAAGCATAGCACATTTAAAAATAACTCAATTTCCAAGTACAAAATAATGTAATTTTCCTTCAATAAATGTAAAATGTTGCTATTATAGGTGATGTACAAGTTTGACTGAGCTATCATGTATCTGATGCTATCTACTTTGGAAGTAGGAAACTGCTCTGAATGAACTCTTAAGACCACTTTAGAGAATATGAATTCATTGTTCAATCTTTTTACTGTTGGAATATTCCACATTAATAAAGAGATATCATTGTATAAATGCTAATTATTAACTCAAATGCATTGATATCACCTCTTCTTTAACTGTTAAAAAGTTTTTCCATTGATTATATTTCACCCGCATCTTCCTTGAAGAAATTTACAGGAAGACCTTTTCATTTGTATAATCAAGCAGATTTTAATCTTAAGGTTCAATCAATACTACTCAATAAAATCTCATTTTAATGACTCGAGGTAAATCTTTTATAAAAATGTTATCGATATACTTTATATTCAACAAAATGCACTTTTCTCAAGTGCACAATTTGATGAGTTTTTTTTAAAGATTTATTTATTCATGCATACAAGAACCGGGGTACAGGCCAGATATGCGGGAGGGTGAGAGGACGCACCAGAGACAGAGCAGGGAACAGAACAGGCAGACGGACCGAAATCCACTGCTGAGGGGAGCAACAGGCGGGACAGGAGAGGTCTGCAGCGCCATGTGGGTACTCCCCGGCTGGCTGGGATTGAATCCACATTGCAGAGGCTGCGGATAGCTTCACAGTGCTGTGCTCAATCGCCTGCGCCACCAGAGAGGCCACACAGTTTGATGAGTTTTGACAGGTGTATACACCTATCAAACCACCAACATTTCACATAGAACATTTCTAGCAAAATGTTCCTTATGCCTCTTTGTGCGATACCATCATCCTCTACTTAGGAAACCACTGATTGATAATCATGGATCTGTTTTCCATCACCAGAGATCACCCCTTGTTGACCTTCATACAAATGGGGTCATATAGTATGTACTTTTTTGGGTCTCATTTCCTTTTAAGGTTAGTCATTTTCAAATGAAGTAGTGAATCTGTCACATCCAGGTTTTCATGTAGAGGATTTTCTTAAACTGTATATACCCTTTTCTCTATAGAGATTATATTTTACTCACAATTTTAACACCCAGGTCTGCATCCCTCAGGCAGGATTCATTTATCACGACTGAAGTAGAGTCCTTATAGTTTTTAGGGTAGACTGAAATTGAAATTAACACTACATACACATTTGCCGTGTGTAGTGCCATGGATAAAAGAGATAGCACTTTTATATTTTTTTCTTTGATGTGTTAATTTTTAGCCAATCACATGATTGACTGAAACAGTTATAATTCCACGAATATATAATGTTTGCTGGGTCCGGGAAGCAAAATGAAGATCTGAAGAATAGCCTAATATTTACAGATTAAAAACTAAATACCAGCAGTATAAAAACTCAATTATCAGAATGCCCAAGTAGCTAGAACTCAGTTTTCCACTTTTATGACAGGCAAATCAGAGACTAACAATAGTTGACAACTACACCCCAACATTTCTGATGGATGGGTGCTGAGGAGAAGGGAAGGCAACCCTTGGTCTTAGAGAGCTCTGTCTTTATTAGCACTGCACTGTTCAAAATATTGATGAATAGTTGAGTCAGTGGTTTTTAATCTTTGCTGAGGATTACCTTGAGAATCTGCTGCAAACTCTGGACTCTTCATCACAGATAAATGTTATACGTAAAAGTGTCATGTATAGTTTTAGATAAATTAGACTCCCTGAGTCCACGATTAAGAACTGGTGACTTATATAAGAACACAGAAGGCACACAACATATCTGTGGGTGTCTCACTCCAGGCTAGAGTGACTACTATGCTGTATGACGGAATCATGATGCAAAATGATCTTAATAGCCTGGAAGCTGAGCTGAAATCAACATAGTGAATTTGACAAGAATAGATAGAAAGATATGGATGTAAAAATATACAGAGTACATGGTGCCGATGCAGAAACTCCAGCTGGGCAAAGCTGGGAAGTTGAAGTTAATCTGAAAGGGTATACTTGATTTCTCTTTTCAGTGCCCTTCCAGACCTTTTGGTTCCTTTTTTTTTTTTCTCTCTCTCCAAATCCCAGGATTCTCAAGAGCCTACTAGCTCAGTGACCCACTCAAGCCTGCATCCATCAGGCAGGCCTCATTTATCAGAACCTATCTCTAACCCTGCTACCCTTTTCGAAAGGTAGCCACTGTGTGATTTGTTCTTGTCCTCTGATGATTTCATCATTCAATGATGTCATTCATGTTAATAAAGAGTTAGTTCCCTGAGAAGTATTTACCTTTCAAGGAGACTCTTGAACACAAATCCTTAATCCAGAGGCTAAATGGTGGAATTTGAAGCACTAGAACAATCCAGAGGGGAGATACTTTGGGAAAAGGGAGCGCTTCTCAAATCAAATCATGTAGGTTACCATGAACTCCCCATATTCATAAGGATACTCTAGATCAGTGCAACTTTCATCCCAGTCTCCTCAATTTCCTACTAGCACACCAATAATACAACGCTTTTCATGTTTAGAATGAATTCCGAGACCCTGTAAAATAATGGACTATTTTGTTCACTAAATCTTGGTCAGTAAAATGGTCTTCTCAATATGTTAAAGAGTTTTCCATTAAGGAACACAACAAAGGGCTTTTTTTTAAATGTCTATCTGTGGATCAGAAAATAATAGAATGGTCAGCACCCAAATATTCTGATTGGTAAAGCTTCAACCAAATTGTTTTTGCTTAGTTCTCATTCAGAGAAGGTACTACATGATTTATGTTGCCATACACAGCTAAAATTTAAGTGGGTACTCCCAAACCAAATCCCAAACCAGCTTGGCCTTCGAGACTATTCACTTTTTGCCATCCAAAGAGATTTCCAGGAACTTTTTTCATATCTCTTTCTACATTTAGCAACCACTATATGTTGAAGTCAGCAGAATAGTTGTTTGGCTGTAGGTTCCTATTGTCCTCAAATTCATCTGTTTATTCAGTCACCCACTGGACATTTATTGGGTGGCTACTATAACCAGACACTGTAGCTGTTGATACAGAAGCAGAGTTAGTTCTTGTCCTTATGGGTACATGGCTTTGCTAACTATGACAGGTTCTTGAATGCTATCTACAACAGTTGTTGAATACAGGGGAGGAGGGCTGGAGTTTGGACTGCCCTGGGGAGGCGTTATACTGATTATGATGATCTATGATGATCTATGATGATGATCAATTATACTGATCTATGATGAAAAGGTACTAAAACAGTAATTCTTGACCAATGACTAAGAAACCACATACATTGATAGCTATGTCCTTTAGTGTACCTACCATTAATGTATGCTAAGGAGTTAATATTTGAATCTCTAATACTGGCCTATGTGCTACTTAGGTTTGATGAATTTTCAGTAAGAGCTAGAAGAGTTAGAAGCGAACTTTGAAATCAATAGTACTCAACTTTTCTCAACTCCACAACATCTGAAGGTGATAATACACACAAAGGTTTACTCCTGACAGTGATGGTGGGGAAGGTAGATGATAGAGAATTGCATTCTTGGTTGGGTAGAGAGGAAGATCAGTGCAGTTTTAAAAAGCTGGGTCATTCATACCTATATTCCCTCCTAAATGGAGATAAACTAATCTGCCTGAGATTATATAAAATTCAAGTTCTCTGATTCCCAGTGAAATATTCTTCAAAGCCATGCAACAAACTACTAATTTCAATCAAACAACCCAAGTTTCAATAATAAAATGTTGTTTTACATGTCTATGGGCTGGAAAATAGATTAAGAGGGTCCCATAAAAGTTCAAATAAATCAATAAAAACAATAATCCCATTTGTCTCTGATACTTTGGTTTAAAGACACCAAATTAATATGCTAAGTGAAATAAGTCAGAGGGAGAAAGACAAATACCAGATAATATCACTTATGTGCAAAATTAAGGAAACAAAGCAAAAGACAAGTCAAAACCAAACTGAAAATAGACCCTAGAAATCTGACTGTAGAATTGAGGCTACTGGGGGAGAGTGAAAAACAAAGTGGCAGAGGGGCCCAGGGTACTGCTGTGGAGGATTATCGTGCTTTGGTGGTAGGTGTGCTGTCAAAGACACACCTGTGAAAGTCAAATACATCCGAGGTGTGAACCTTTACCCCTAAATCATACAGTGTTGTAAACCAGTAGTACCTCAATAAAAAGTAACACAATTAAAAAAAAAAAAAGAATTCAGAGATAATCACGAAGATTCCAGGAAACCAAGGGGAAAAAAAAAATCCACAAAACTCTACCAAAGAAAAGCAGCAGGATGGGGTTCCGGGTTTAAAATGAGTGAGTTATCTAAATGCTATGTGCCTTTCATTTGGCCCACATATTTGGGTAGATGCAGAAGGAAAGGGATCAGGATCCAGGAAAGATAGATCTTAATGGTTGTGTCTCTAGCTCTAGGTGTTTTTTCATCTGTAAAATGGAAGTGATTTCTGCCTTCTTAAAGGCTACAGTTGAGAATGGAAGTACGAATATAATTAACTACATAAAGTGTAGTAGAGTCCAGTGTTGTAGAACCCATGTCTCCTGATAACTGATTCACCCTTCTTTTTTTCGCTTGACCAAGGTTTCTTAACCACTGATCCCTTACAGAATCTGAAGAAAGCTACAGAACCTTCTTCCAGAAAAATGTAGACATAAATTTCTGCATTAAATTTTAGGCAGACAGTAGAACTGTGAAGCTAGAGCCACAGACCCAAAAATAAAAAGCTGTATCAAACTTGCTGACAGATTGAATTGTGTAACACACAGAAAGCAGCAGAGTCATGTAATGAATTCATTGTAGTTGATATAATTGAGAAATTGGGATGTGAAAACACTGGGATTACACAGTTAAATTGCTAAGTAAAAGATTATGAAGTAAAATGCAGACTTAACTTGATGATCATAGAACCCCAATGAAATTGTGAATTCCTGCTAGTAGATACTTTAGAATGTAAATTTTTCCTCTTTTCCCATTTACCTATTTCTTTCATCTTATATTCTCAATTAAGCTTCACAATGAAAATTGTCATCTTGAGTTCATTTTGGAAGAAAATGTAAAACGCACTACCTTTTAATCGGATACATCTCTATCATGTTTCCAATTAGGAATAGGTAACAATTTGATTCATGTTAGGCCATTAATATTCTTAGTTTATAGTAATCGATTTAATTAGGTGAACAAGCCACTTCATTTAAAATGTCAATAGCCTACAAATCACCTGAGGCTTGGTTCCATCTGTATTGCTTATTTAAGAACTCAGATAAGTTTTCTTTTATACCCGCAAAGCCTATTACCTCAGAAAATAAATGCAGTATTTATGAAAAGCAAATGCCCTCAGTCCTAATGGGCCGTATTAGACACAACTCTTCTCTGGTCACTCTAAAATTATTAAAAAGAAATGATTTTTCCTGTCATCAATTCTACTCCCGGTATTCAATAAACAAAGATCAGCACTCAAAATATTTCTATAAAAGGGTATATATAGCGATAAGTTTGTGCTTATAGAACTTATTTTAGCTACTGGTTATTAAGTCTGACCCAAAATTAATGCAAATTTGTGGGCCTGCTTGAATCACTTATTTTAAGCAATGTTTGCTGCATAAAATTCACATTAAAAAACTTGAAAAATCCATTTGTAGTTTATCAGATTTTATGAGTTAGTAATCATTTAGATGTTTTCCTAAATTTAAGATCAAGCTTGAACTTTTCTTTAGCTCCATATTTAATTAGCAATTCAGAAGATTACTGTTTTTAATGATTTTAGTTGTAATTCAAGCTTCATTAATTTTATTGACTTTAGAGCTATCAGAAACTGAGAAATGTCTTTACTAAGGATTTTTTTTATAGAATTTTTTTAAGATTTTTTTGTTTATTTATACAAGCACTGGGTACAGTGAGAAGCACGGGAGGGTGAGAGAATTCACCAGAGCCAGAGCGGGGAACAAAACAGGCAGAGAGATGAAGTACACTGCTGAGGGGTGCAGCGGGCGGTGAGAGGTCTGCGCGCCATGTGGGACCCTGGCCTGGCAGCCGGGGATCGAACCGGTGCTGCAGAGGCTGCGGGCAGCTTTGCAACCCAGCGCTCAACCACTGCGCCACCTGGGAGGTCCTTTACTAAGGATTTTAAGGCGTAAGTGCGTGTCTAGATGATTTAAAAGAAAAATTGGGAGGTTCAACATTTTGTATTTTTAGTTTCTGAAACATATCAAAATACATTTTTGATACATATGTGAACAAGTTTGGCATTCTTTTCAAAACAGGATGACTTGGGCCTCCCCGGTGGCGCAGCAGTTGAGCGCTGGGTTGCAAAGCTGCCCGCAGCCTCTGCAGTGCCAGTTCAATCCCTGGCTGCTCCCCAGCCACGGGAGGAGGGTCCCGTCTCACATGATGCGCAGACCTCTCCTGCCGCCTGCTGCTCCCCTCAGCAGTGTACTTCGGTCCTTCTGCCTGCACTGCTCACCGCTCTGGCTCTGGTGAATTCTCTCACCCTCCCGTGCTTCTGACTGTACCCAGTGCTTGTATAAATAAATAAATAAATCTTAAAAAAAAAAAATCCAGGATGACTTAGTATAGGTATTTTAAAACTTCCCATTAAAAAACAACAGATTTTATTTTGGAAGGAAATAGTTCATTAAAAATATACATGGATACACAGTCTATTATTTTTCATTATTTTATTTCATTTAGTGTTTCTGAATGCCAAATTTGGAAAGCATGCCTTCCAACTTAAAATTTGGTCCTCTAAATTATATATTTCTCCTATAACAAAAATTAACCGTACTGTTGAAAAACAAACCAAAACGAAACAAATATTGGCATAGGCCTCTGAATGAACTTGAACATTGAGTTTGGATGTGCTTAAAATGTATAGAGGAACATTCTAGAATCCACCTAGACACATTTGGCAGAATAACTAGCCTGGTGTTGTTGGGGTTCTGCCTTGGAGGTGGACAAGGGGCATTGGAAGGCGTTGAAAACTGACAAAAGTCACAGAATCATTCACTTAAAATGAACCAAAATTCAATGCAGAATAATATACAATAGTAGAACAATTTCATCACAGGCTCAATGTCTGGAAAATTGTTGTAAGCTTAGAACAAATACCTCATCAGGAACAAAATTCAACATATAAGACTTTGAAGATGAAAGAAAATTCATCATTCATAGATGATGTCTTGTGCACAAGTATATTAGTTTCCAGGACATTGGGGACAACCACAAAACATAAAACATAAGAACAGATCCAAGATGCTTAACCTTCCACCATTCTCTTGAGTATTAAACCCAGACCACCTTTGGCCACTTGCAGGGGCGTTTTTTCTTCTTTATTCTCAATGTAAATACTTGCTCCTTGGGATACCAGCAGTTTTGCTTCTTCCACTCGCTCCTCGTCACAGGCTAAGTGTCTAAAATCAAGGATCACAAAGACCGATTAATCACTACCGGTTAGAATTTCCTGATAGGTAGTGTAAACTATATTATTATTAGAAAAGGAAAATCATAATTTTACTCCCACTACATTAGAAGAAGGGATCTAGCTGCCAGCCTAGGAACAATTTTATTTCATGGAGAGGAGAAATAGTCACATCAAATATATGCAGTAACTCAGGGTTCAAATTTAAAGAAGTGTTTACAAGAATTCGTGTGGTTGAAATTTTGGAAAAGTAGTTAAAAATATTTTATGTCATTTGATTCTTATATCTACCTTACAAGTGAGCCAAGTAGCATTATCATCATTTTATAGTTGAAATTGCAACAGACGTTAAAGTCCTTGCCTATGATGACATGGCTGAGTAGCAACTGCGGGGGAAAGCTTTATTGAGCATTTTATAAGTTTGCCAGGCACTTTTCAAGCTATTTTATTTAAACTTCACAACAATCTAGCAAGAAAGGAATTAGTATCCTCATATTACAGATGAGGAAATTGAAACTCAGGAAGGTTAAGTCACTTTGCCATGCTATTATAATACATATATATGTAATATATAAATACTTATATAGTTGGAACATGGCCGAGTTTGGATTGGGGAAATAGCATGTAGCTATTCCAAAACCCTAGCCTCTACCCAGGACCCTATACTGCCTGATCCCTAGATTTCCTCTGGGCCACTCTGTCTTTCTTGCTGTGGGAAAAAGAGCTAAATTATGTCTTTCTAAAGAGGGTCATTCAGAGCTACAGAAAAGATTTTTATAACTAGGAGTTAAGTACTATGGAAAAAAATATCAAGGTAGAGGATGCCTTCAGGTCACAGACACAAATCAATTCCAGTGGGATCTGAATTAAATAAAAAACAGTAACAATAATTCTCAGCCAAAGCCAACGAAATATTAAAAACAACACACAGCAAAATACAGGTGAATAGTTAACTAAGTTCAGGGTGAGGAAGGACTTTCCAGTCAGGAGGGAAGCTTAATAGGTTTGACTTCGTAGAAGCTGAAAATTTCTGTTATTTAAAAAAAAAAATTATGGACCAAATGAAAAAGATAAACTGGGAAAAATATGTTCAACTACGATGGCAGAGGATTAATATTTTTACTATATGAAGTCAAGGGTTCTTAAAAAATCAGTAAAAAATTAATTCCCCAAAAGGAAGTAAAGAGACACAAAAGTTACAATTTAGAGAAGAAATATAATTAGTTAAAGGTATTAGAAAATGTTTTTTACTGATAATTTACAAAATGAAAGTAACAGCTACAAAATACCATTTTCAGAGAACAACAGGTTATTTTCAGTTTTGGAGAAGAGAAAATAGGAACTCTCAAACTGCCGTTAGGAGGGTCCAATGATACAACTCCTCTGCAAGCAATTTGCCAATTCATAATTATAGTGTTAAAATGTGTATATTTGTTGACCTAGCAATTCAACTTATTAGAGCCTTTACTAAGGCATTAACCAACAATATGGCTAAAAATTTTGTGCAAAGTTGGCCAATGGAGTAATATTTCTATCAGTGGAAAACTCAAAAGTTTAAATATATAGTAATAGAACAATTATTAAATTGTGGCACATCCATAAAATGGAATTGCATATAGGTATTTTTAAATGTTGTTAAACTATTTAATAACATTGGAAAATGCTCACAATATACTCTAAAGTGAAAAGAACATGACATAAAAACTACATACATGGTATAATCCCAATTTTGCAAAGAAATATATGCAAATTACAAACATTTGCATACAAAGACTGGGAGGAAGTATACTAAAATGTTATCTGTGGTTATTTCTGGATAGCGAGATAATAGGCAATTTTTATTTTTGGTCTTTATACTTTTGTGTACTTTCAAATTATTTTTGCCATAAACTATCATATTTATAAGCAGAATAAAAACACAATGATCGTTTCTTGGCCTTTGGGCTAAGATCAAGTGTAGAACAAAAACACAATGATGTGTAATTAGTGCAAGAGGGCAGTGTCAGGTAGAATACAAATGACTGCTACTTGTCACTTACAGAGGAGTGTTACCCTCAGTGTCTTGGATATTTGTGGATGCTTTGTAGTACAGAAGGATATGAATCATCTTCAAGTTACCCTTGGCTGCTGCCCGGTGCATTGCTGTAGCCTCATAATGGTCCTTAGCATCTGGGTTTGCCCCGCCTTCCAGTAACATGACAGCAATCTGGAAATATGGAGAAACAACAATGCAGAGATCTGTGTTTGTGCACAGGTTTAGAACTCAAAAGAAGTAGACCAAGAATGAGGAGCCCTACCTCATGCCTGTTTTTGGAAGCTGCATAATGTAGGGGAGTACAGCCATTTTGATTGACAGCATTCACTTGAGCACCTTTTCCCAGAAGGGCTTTTACAATCTCATCTCGGCCGGCAGAAGCAGCAATATGAAGAGGAGACCAACCTGCCTGTAAGAAAGATGGGAAGTACCAAAGCAGGGGGAAAGGCACAGGGATTAACGTTAACGTTTTAGGCAGGTTTTACAAAAAGCAGTGTGTGAAGTTTTAAAAAATATTTATTCTTCATTAAGCACTGCAGGAAATTGAAAAACCAGAATTGTAGTATACAAGAGAAAAGAAATACCACCCATAACCACCAACGCACAGAGAAAATGATATATAAATTTAATTCCAATGTGTTTGTCAATTGGGACCATAGGACAAAGTTTTGTGAGTTACATTTTCCACAAATCTTTATTTTGTGAGAATTTTTTGATGTTATTCTTTGGACTCATAACTTTATAGGCGGCATATTACTTTAACATGAATATACCTGCTATAATCAACCATTCTTCAATTCAATTATTTTATTCTGTTATTATAAATATTACTTCAGTGAGCATTGTGAAAAAGAATCTTTACCTATAAAAAAGTTGCCACACTTATATTTCCTAAGTCTTATCCTACTGCAACCAATATCATTATAATAAATCTATAACACAAAAGATAGTTAGGCCCTCATTATTGAAGTAATATTCACCCCCCAAATTCCAACATAATAAAAATGCTTTGTAGTCTCTGAGGGGTCACCATAATAGGATTTGATTTGGCTGCTTACTTTAGACTATGGGGTATGAGTGGCAAAACTAACATTCTAAAGTAACGCAAACACTAGTTTGCATAAAATAACTGTACTTGGACACTGGAGCCATGCTGTAACTTCCTAGTCATAAAGGCTATAATTTTGTTTGTGAGCTTAATACTAAAGCTTCGGTAAACACCAATCTGCTACCTAAAGATAACTGGGGATTTATCAATTCTGCCTAGTACTCACATCATCTTTATCATTCACTGGCACTCCCAGTTGTAGTAAGAATTCAACAATTTCTGTATGTCCAGCTGAGCATGCCCAATGCAATGCAGTTCTGCTGTCCTACAAGGGAAACAGAGAAGCAGTAAAATTAAAATTCTAGAACAGAAATATAAAAACGAAGGCAAGAAAACAGAAAACATTGATTCTGGGGCAGGCAAACCCATAGTATGAAAGCAACAATGGAGTACATGGGATCTTCAGGTAGGTAATCTTAAATAAGCCATATTACTAGTATAGGAGAGACCAAGGTTTTAGTAACATAGGGAGAAAACAATGATGACTGGAATATCATATTTTGGGCAGAATACATCCATAAAAGCATGAGAGGAAGACAATGATTTCAACACTTTGGGAGAAATAGAACTTTGGTTGTTTCTATCACTTGTGTACTTTTTTTGGTTAGACACTGTGCTAGGTGTTTTACCATCTCATTTAGTCCTCACAATACTATACAGTGGATGTTATGTGCATTTTACAGATGAGGAAACTAAGACACCTCAGGGTAGGCAACTTGGCCCAGGTCACACAGCTAGTAAATGGTGAAGTTGGGAAACAAACTCTTGTCTTTCTGACTCTGAAATTTCTAGATTCTTTAGAAAGAACAAATGAATCTTATGGGGAAGAAATGTTTAAAAAAAAAAGAGTAGAGATGATCTATATTGCCATTTAAAGAACACTGGGCACAGAATTAGAGAGCAACAAAATTACTTTTAAAAAGCTATGAGTTAGTCATGTTTCTCTTTGAAATGATGGCTATATTTCTTAGCTCTACGTAAGAGAAAATGGTATTTTAAACTTTAATAGAAAAAATTCAAACATAAAAATAAAGGGACTGTAACAGAAATCTGCATGTTTGTCATCTAGATTTAATAAATATTTTATTATATTTGCTTCATCTAGTTTTTTTTCCCTTGCTGAGGTTTTTAAAACCAAATCATAAATATCAAGCGCCTTCATCCCTAAATATTTCAATATCTTAAAAAAAAAGAGTGCTTTCTTTCATAGCTGTGAGGCCATTGTTACATTTATTATAATTAACACAAACTTCTTTATAACATTTAATACCCAGGATATATTCAGATTTCCATAATTGTCTTCCAGATGTCTTTTGGCAGTTGGCTTGCTTCATTCAGGATATACAATGGGTCGAAAGAAACATTTAGTAGCTAAGTTTCTTAAGTCTCTTCCCAAAGACACAAAATGGAGATTTATAAGTATTGACACTGTGTCGCTAGGGTTTAATACGGTGCCTGCCAAATAGGAGGCAATCTATAAATATTTGTTGTCTCTTTGAGGGCACCATGAATCTTTTTAGAAATGGCGTGAAAATAAGGAGCGTTGGAGAAGGAGGCTAGAAAGAAACATTTCCCAAGGTCCATCCACTTTTGTTCTGTCTTTGCGTAAAATGTCCGTCCTTCCCCAGGGAAACTCCCACTCATCCTTCAAGGTCTAACCAACCCTCCCCCTTTGGCGAATCTTTACAATCACCACAATACCCAGCTCTCCCAAGGGAGGTGAAATCGGGTGCTGCCATTAGAAGTCTTAAGAGCAACACGTAAAGTCCTCCCTAGTATTTACCAAAATTTGTAACCGGGCACATGTTTTTGTGATTCCTGATTAAGGTCTGCTTCTTCCAGCTCCTAGCAAACTGCCTGACACGGAAGAGGTGTTCCGCCACACGTGTTTCATTGAATTAAATCACTAGTAAAGAAACCCATAAATTTTTTTAAAAAGCTTTCCATTTCAGGGAGATCTCAAAGCTTAGGCATTTCTGTGAAACGCGGAAAATGTTCTAGGAATCCAGTGAGCTAAAACTGGGTCCGAAAAAATATTCGAGGTCTGCGGGGCTAGCTACTGCCGCCCGATTGTGAGTCCTGAAGTGACCCCGGGATAAGGATGGGGCGGCGGGGGCGGGGATGCGGCCCTCACGCTACCGGCCTCCGCTTGGGCCGCGCGGGGCAGGCAGGCACGTAGGGGCTTCGCTGCCTCGGCCGCCGGCGGCGGAGAGGCCCCAGCGCTGCTTTACCTGGTCCGTTCTAGTAGCCAGGGATTTATCGGCTAGAATCCTCTCCTTCAATTCCTCCAACTTTCCGGTGTAGGCCAGGTTGCAGACCATTAGATTGGACACACACCCCTCCATTTCGCTTTCCCAGGATCTCCGTGAAGCGCGACCATCAACCGCCTCACGTCGCCGGCTCCTACTGCCAATCAAAAGAGCCCGAAGGCCTCCACCAATCACTGATCGTCCTCGTCCCTTTGGTCTTTTCCCATCACGCGGCGCCTCTGGGAGTTGCAGTCTGAGGGCAGTTCCGGGCAGGGAGGTGCCTTTGCGGCCCGCACAGACTCGACCCCTACCAGAGTGGAACTACAAGTCCCAGGGTCCCTAGCGGCCGCCGTAGTCAAGCGGCCGGTGGAATTGGCCCAGGATGACAGCTGGAGAATGGAGTCAGGTACGGAGAACGGCTTCGCGAGGAACCCGGGTGGGTGGTCGCGGCTGGGCCACAGATTCGGTCACACGAAACGGGTGCGGGGTCATGGCAAGAGAGTTATGGGCACCTAAAGGTCCTGTCTTGTGGGGGCCCTGAGCTGCCGTGGCAGGCGGAAGGGACACTGTTCGGAACTGAGCACTACCTTCTAAGCTCGTACTGGTGGCGGTGGCTACCCCTCCACCCCCCCGCCGCTGCCAAAGGAGTGGAAAGAAGCAGGGTATAATTATTCTGACGTCTCGGTGGAGTGGCATCAGGGCAGAATTCTGTCACAGCAGTGATAGCATATGACACCACAGTAAGGTGATGTGCCAGGGTGATGCCAAAGGCGGGGTGTGATGCCATAGGAGCCACTTGATATCCAAGAGATCTCAGTGAGTCCGTGGCCTGGTGACATCACAACTTGATGACGGTCAACTTGATATTGTGGTATGGTGTTGGCCCTGTAATATCACGATAATAACAATGACATGGAGACTTTGCTAGAACTATTAAGCTAATAATGTTTCTATTTATGGAAATCCCAAATAGTGCCATAGCAGAAGAGAGATGCAAGGCTTATCCTTTATAGGGCATTATGCCAAAAACTAGGTAATGATAAGAATACACACAAGAAAAAGACTGATTATGTTTATATTTCTCTTGTTGCAGTGCAGAATAGGGCTGGCAAACTTTCCTTGAAAAACCAGGTAGTAAATACTTTAGGCTTTGTGGGTCAAAAGGCAAAATCGAGAATATTTTGTAGATACTCATATAACAGAGAGAAAACTAATTTCAACAAATGTTTATTAATGAAATTTAAAAAATAATAATAATAATTGAATTTTGTAATACAGGACTACTAATCAGAGTAATGGAATTTTTGTGGGGAGATAACGTTCTCTTTAATTGGGATTTACAGACAGTGTTCTGTATCATCAAAATCATTCCAAATGTTATCTGTTAATGCTGATCTGTAATGATATTTAACCTATTTTAACTTTGAAAAGGTCTTTTCACATTGAGATTCCAGGTCATAGTATCAATCTGCAAATATGTTCTTATTTAATTTTTATTTTTATTTAATAAAATTTCAACATCAGAATAGCTTTAAATTTATAGAAAAGTTGCAGAGATAGTGCACAGTTCCTGTATACCTCCTCACTTTCTCCTACTGTTTTTTCTACTTTAACAGCCTCATTGAGATATATTTTATATCATAAAATTCACCCATTTCAATTGTATAATTAAATGATTTTTAGTAACTTTACTGAGTGATGTGTCCATTACCATAATCAATTTTAGAACATTTCCCACTCCCTCAATAAGATCCTGCATGTTCATTGACATTTAATCTTCCTTCCCACTTCTAGCCCTAGATAATCACTAACCTACTTTCTGTCTCTATCAATCTGCCTCTTCAGAACATTATATCTAAATGAAGTCATACATGGGGCCTTTTGTGCTTGACTTATGTCATTTAGCACAATACTTTTGTGATTCATCTATATTGTAACATGATCAGTACTTCATTAGTTTTTACTGCCAAATAGTATTCCATTTTAGGGCTGTAACACATTTTGTCTGTCTACTTACCAATTGATGGACATGTAGGTTGTTTCCAATTTTTGGTTACTATGATCATTGCTGCTAAGAACATTCACTTGCAAGTATTTATGTGGACATGTTTCATTTCCCGTTGGTAGATGCCCAAGGGTGGAATAACTGGATCATATAGCAAATTTATGTTTAACTTTTTAAGAAACTGAAATACAGTTTTCCAAAGCTTCAGCACTATTTTGTATTTCCACCAGCAATGTATGAAGATTTCTGTTTCTCTACATCTTCACCAATATTTATTACTGTCTTTTTCATTATCACCATTCTAAATGGCTATAAAATATCTCATTGTGGTTATAATTTGTGTTTCCTTAAAAACGTGATGATGAGCATCTTTTCATGTGCTTATTATCCATTTGTATATTATCTTTGATGATATATCTGTTCCTATCTTCCATTTTTAAATTGAGTTATTATTTGTATTGTCTTTCTATTATTGAGTTGTTAGAATTATTTATAGATCCTGGATTATGTCCCTGCCAGACATATGATATGTGAAGTAGCTATTTCCCCCAGTCTTTGCTTGTCTTTTTATTTTCTTAATGGTGTCTTTTGAAATGCAAAAGTTTTGAATTACAGTAAGATCCAATTTATTTTTTTCTATTATGGACTATGTCTTTGGTGTTAAAAATCTTTGCTTAAGCCAAGGTCTTAAAAATTTTCTCCTCTGTTTTCTTCTAAACATTTTATTGTTTTAGCTCTAACATTTAAATCTGTGATCCATTTTGAGTAAACTTTTCCATATAGTGTGAGGTGCAGGTCTCAAGTCATCTTTTTCCATGTAGATTTCCAAATTTTCCAAGCATTTTTTGCTGAATCCACTATGATTAACATCTTACATTGCTCTTCTATATTTATTGCAACTAATAAACCAACGTTGGTATGTTACTATTATCTAACCTCCACATTTTATTTTATTCCAGTTTCACTAGTTTATCTCTGGATGGTGTCCTATCCAAGTCTACAGAAATGAAGTGTCATTCTCATATACTATCAAGAGTACGCAGCATGTGATTTTAATTGAGCATGTTCATTGGTAGGAATAGATTCTGTTTTGGTTCCTTTCTTAATATTTGCCTTTTAGCAGGTCATTGCTTTACAGATTAAGCACTTCCAATAGAAAGTAAGATGAAAGCTCCTCAATTACAATTAAATAGAATTTAGAATATAGACATTCCCCTTGCACTTGCCTCAAGGTCTAAAAACCACTGATAGAACTATAGTTTGAACTCAGAAAATATATATACTGCAGTTTTTTTGTGGGAATGGACATCTTGCTTCTTGTTTTAACTTATTTTAAAAGTCAGTTTTATTGGGGTGTAATTTACATACAGTAAATCCTATTCTCTGTAGGTGTAAAATGCAGTGCACTTAGGTAAATATATATTGTTATATAACCACCGCCACAATCAGGATACAAAATATGTCCATTACTCTCAAACATATCCTCATGCCCCTTTGTAAGGTCACTTTTCCCCTCACTACTAGCACTTGACAATTACTGAACTGATTTCTGACTCTGTAGTTTTGCCTTATCTTACATGTACAATTTAATGATTTTTTAAAAAAGATTTATTTATTTATCTACACAAGCACTGAGCACAGTCAGAAGCACGGGAGGGTGAGAGAATTCACCAGAGCCAGAGGGGAGAGCAGAGCAGGCAGTCTGACGAAGTACGCTGCTGAGGGTAGCAGTGGGCTGCAGGAGAGGTCTGCGCGCCATGTGGGACCCTCGCCCGATGCTGGGGATCGAACCAGCGCTGCAGAGGCTGCAGGCAGCCCCGCAACCCAGTGCTCAACCACTGTGCCACCGGGGAGGCCCAATTTAATGATTATTTATTAGTATATTTTAGTGTTATATTATCATCACTACATTCTTATTTAAATCATTTCTGTCACCTTCAAAAGAAATTTCATGTCCATTTTCTATCACTGCCCCACCCCTCATTTCTACTTACAGTCCTAGGCAATCATATGTCTTTTCATATCAAATATGAATTTTCTGGACATTTCATATAAATAGTATGAACAATTTGTGTCTGACTTTCTTCATTTAGCATAATGTTTTTGAAGTTTATCCAATTTTTAGCATTGATGTATCAGTGCACTGTTTCTTTTTATGGCTGAATACTATTCCAGTATATGACTATACTATATATTTTTAATCCATTCACCAGTTGATGGACATTTGGGTTGTTTACACCTTTTGATTATTATGAATATACTTCTGTACACATTTGTGTACAAGTTTCTATACAGACATATGTTTCCATTTCTGTTGTTACACATCCAGGAATGGAATTGCTAGGTTATATGATAACTCTGTTTAACTTTGCAAGTAACTGCCACGCTCTACCAAAGTGACTACATCATTTCTCCCTCCTACCAGCAATGCATGAGGGTTAGAATTTCTCATGTCTTTACCAACACTTATTAATGTATTTTGTTTTTATTATGGTCATTCTAGTGGGTGTGAAATGGTATTTTGTTATTTTGTGGTTTGACTTGTGACAGCATAGGAAGTGTATAAATGCATCTTGAAATTACCTGTGATTCAAACAATATAGTTGTCAAAATAACTTTACTCCAGTATAAATTTCACATATAAATGCTATTTTGCCTTATAATTTTACATTAAGTTAATTAAGAAACATTATCAAGACCTCAGCAAAAGCTAATTTCTAGAGCCATTCAGTGTTTGGTAATAGAGGTTGAAGACAATTTTAAGACATTTTAAACATGTAAAAATCATTCCTACCTTGCTTACTATATGAAAAACATGAAGTGGCCTTAATTTGGCCCATGAGACATAGTTTTCTGATAGCTGGTGTAGAACACAAATGTCCTGTATGTAGTAGGTGTTCAATAACTATTTATTCAGTTGATTACAATGGTACAGTAGGCCTGTTGTGTGATATTCACAAAGGATTGGGTATATTAACATTTCACCACAATAATATGCCAAAGCATTGGATTTGATTGCTAGAAACAGCTGGAAAAACAACTACAAGTTCCTCTCCTACTGAGTGACTTGTTTGGGTAATCTTGTTTGGGTAATCTTTTGTAGATACTGTGCTGTGCTTTTATTTGGTATGACATGGTAGTTAGCTTTCCATTCTAAGCCCCCTAGTTAACGCTTAACTTTTTGAAAGCTCCATGACAAATAAATCTCTATGGGAGGAGGTCTCTTCTTTTTTGTCTCTGACTCTAAGTTTTGGAGGAGCAATGTGGTTATTGTTTATTGAGAGTCAAAGGGGGAACCTGTTAAGGACTGACTGCCCTGCTGCTCATATTATTAAATGTTCCTGTTGCCTTTTCTGTGTGCTACCGAGATCCTAGAACCTAGAACAAGCCATGTTCAACTTCTAGCCTTAAAGCATAATGCTAAGAATGACTAACATTTTTAGATCACGTGTGTCAGATATAGGTAGGGCTTGTCTCATTTAATGGTTCACAATAACCCTATGAGGTAGGTATGATGGTCCCCCAGTCTCCGCCTTTTTAACAAGGTGAATACTGGCACAGAGAAACAAAGTAACATGCCTGAGGTGACACTGTTCAGTAAAAGTTATAGCTAAAATTGGAATCCAGGACTATTCTACCGGAAAGACCTAGCACTAAGCCAGTATAAGATACTGCTCAATATTGCTGAAGATGAAATTATGTGTAAATACAAACCTCAAATAATGCAATACTAATTCCTGTCCAAGCTCTTTGGGCTGTAACTCTCCCTATGATTGTTAGGAAATGACATGTTTTTCATGCACTAGAGGAGCGCTATCCATAGTAAAAAAATGAATATGCTGCACATCTCTAGGTCTTTTTCCAGGTTCTCTGTTCTGATTCATAGGTCTGTGTCTATCTTCTGTGATGCACAGTCTTAGATTACTGTAGCTTTGTAATATTTAAAATTTGTCCTACTCTGCTATTTTTTTCCAATATTCTTTCTTTGTTTTTCCCTAAATACATTTAAGAATAAGCTTGTCTAAATCTAAAAAAAAAAATTAGCTGGGATGTTCATAGGAATTGTATTCAGCCTGTATGTCAGCTTGGAGACAACTGACATCTTTCCTATATTGAGGCATCCAAGCCATGTCTCTCCATTCATTTGGACCTCTTTATTTCTTTTAAAAACATTGTGTCATTTTTATAATAGTGTAGTTTTAAGCATGGAAGTCCTGTACATGTTTTCTTACAATTGAAACTGTTTCATTTTAGTGAGTTAATGATATTGTATTTTGAATTTTTGTTTGTATGTGGTAATTACTAGTGCATAGAAATACAATTGCCTTTGTATTATGTATCTTGCACCCTGCAACATTGCTGACCTTATTGTTCATGTTCTAGGTTTTTTATTGTTAATTTTTTTTTATTTTCAACATAGATCATCTTGTTATCTGCAATAGGAACATTTGAAAACATAGGAAGAGTTACTTCTTTTTCACTCTAAATTCCTTTTATTTGTTTATCTTTACCCTTATTATTCTGGCTAGGACTTTTAGTACTATGTTGAATAAGAGTGATGAGAGCTTAACTCTTGTCTTGTTCCTAGATCTTGGGGGTGTAAGGTTGTGGCGGGGAATGCAGTCAGTCTTTCAGCACTAAATATGAGGTTAGCTGTAGTTTTTTTGGGCATAGTGTTATTTTTAAATTTGAGGCAATTGCTGCTCAATTCCTGGTTTTCTGAGGATTGTTGTCATGAATGAGTATTGCATTTTGTCAATTGCTATGACCATGTGGTTTTTCTTTAGTCTGTTAATATGGTGAATTATACTGATTTATTTTCAAGTATTGAGCCAGCCTTGCATCCCTGGAATATATATACACAGTCATAGTGTATTCATTTGTTTATATATTGCAGAATTCTATTTTCTAACAGTTTAAAGATTTTTTGTCTTTATTTATGAATAATATATGCTTGCTATTTAATTTTTGGGGGCTGTCTTGGTCTGATTTTGGTATCAGTGAAATATTGACCTTATAAGAATTAGGAATTATTCCCTTATTCCTTTCTCTTGTATTTTCTGGAAGAGATTGTGTAATATTGTTATTAATTCTAAGTGGTTGATAGAATTCTCCAGTGAAACCATCTGGGTCTGAAGATTTCTTTTGGGGGAGTTTTAAAAGTACAGATTCAATTTTCTTCACAAAAATAGGGTTATTCAAATGATCTATTTCATATTAGGTGAGTTCATGTTTGATTTTTTCAAAGAATTGGTCCAATTTATTTAACTTGTAAAAATTTACATGTGCAAACTTGTGTGTAGTATTCCTTTATTATTTTTTTGTAGATTTATTTATTTATTTATACAAGCACTGGGTACATTCAGAAGCGTAGGAGGGTGAGAGAATTCACCAGAGCCAGAGCTGGGAGCAGAACAGGCAGACTGATGAAATACACTGCTGAGGGGAGCAGCAGGCGCGTCAGGAGAGGTCTGCGTGCCATGTGGGACCCTTTCCGGTGGCCGGGGATCGAACTGGCACTGCAGAGGCTGCGGGCAGCCTCACAGCCCAGTGCTCAACTGCTGTGCCACCAGGGAGGCCCTATTATTCTTTTGGTGTATGTAGAATCTCTAGTTATATCCCCTGTTTCACTCTGATAGAAATAATTTGTTTCTTCTCTTTTTTTTTGGTCACTCTTGCTAAAGGCTTGCTTATTTTATCCATATTTCCAAAGAAACAATATTTAATTGAGTTTCTCTATTGAGTTTCAGCTTTCAATCTTATTATTTCTTTTGTAGTGCTTTATTTGGGTTTATTTTGCTCTTTTTCTAGTTTTTTAAGATGAGAAATTCTGCTTAAATCTGAAACTTTTCCTCTTTTCTAAGGTAAGAATTTAGTGCTATACATTTCCCTCTCAGCAGTGCTTTAGCTCCATGTCACTTTTTTTATTATGGTAAAAATACATAATATGAGATCTGTACTCTTAAATTTTTAAGTGTACCTTGTATTATTGTTAACTATAAGGTGCAATGTTGTACAGCAGATCTTCAGAACTTTTTCACCTTGCATGACTGAAACTCTGTACCCATTGAATAGTTACTCCTTATGTCCCATTCCCATCGCCCTCCACAACCAGTAATCTACTTTCTGTCTCTGTGAGTTTGATTATTTTTGATACTTCCTATAACTGCACTGATGCAGGATTTGATCTCAATGTCCTCAAGGTTCATCCATGTTGTATCATATGACAGGATTTCCATTTTTATGCAGGCTAATATTCCTTATATCACATTATCTATATTCATCAGTTGATGGATATTTAGGTTATTTCTACTTCTTGCTCTTGTGAATAATGCTGCAGTGAATGTAGGAGTGCAAATATCTCATCAGATCCTGATTTCAGTTGTTTTGGATTAATACCTAGAAATGAGATTTCTGGATCATATGGATATTCTATTTTTTAATTTGTTGAGAATCTGCCATATTGTTTTCCATAGCAGCTACACTACTTGTTCATTGCCACCAACAGTGCACAAGGCTTCCAGTTTCTCCACATCCCTGCTAACACTTGTTTTATTCTATGTTTGTCTTTTTTTTTATAATGTCCATTATAACAAGTATGAAGAGATACCTCATTATAGTTTTGATTTGCATTTCTCTGGTGAGTACTTATGTTAAGTATCTTTTTATATATCTGTTGGCCATTTGTATGTTTTCTTTGAAAAATTTCTATTCAAGACTTTTGTCCACTTTTAAAAAGTTTTTTTGGCTATTGAGTTATTAGAGTTCCTTATAAATTTTGGATATGGGCCTCCCTGGTGGCGCAAGGGGTTAAGCAAAGCCCTATGAAGCTATCCGCAGCCTCTGCACCACGAGTTCAATACCCGCCTGGCCAGGGAGCAACCCACATGGCGCAGCAGACCTCTCCTTTCTTGCCTGCTGCTCCCCTCAGCAGTGTATTTTCGTCAGTTGGCCTGTTCTGTTCCCTATTCTGGCTCTGGTGAGTCCTCTCACCACCCCCTACACCTCTGGCCCGTGCCCCAGTTCTTGTATGCATAAATAAATAAATCTTTAAAAAAATAAATAAATTTTGGATATTAACCTATTATGAGATAGGGGATGTTCTCATATCCCTTAGGTCATGTTTCATTCGGTTGATGCTATTTTAAATGGAATTGTTTTCTAAATTTCTTTTTTGAATAGGTTGTTATTAGTGTGTACAAATACAGCTATTATTTATGTTGATTTTGTATCCTGTAAAGACTTAATATTCACATTATATGTCAAACTCATTTTATTGCTTCTAACATATTTTGTGGGATCTTTAGGGTTTTCTTCATGTGAGGTCATGCCATATACAAACAGCCAATTTTATTTCTTCCTTTCTGATTTGAATTCCTTTTATTTATATTTCTTGCCTAATTGCTCTGAATAGGACTTATAGGCTATGTTGAATAGACTGGCAAGAGTGGGTATCCTTGTTTTATTCCTGATCTTAGAGGAAATCTTTCAATTTTTTACCTTTTAGTATGATGTTTTCTGTGAAGTTTTCCTATATGGCCTTTATTATGTTGTGGTAATTTCCTTTTATTCCTAGTTTGTTGAGTTTACAATACTCAAACTTTCAACATGAAAAGGTATTCAATTTTTTTCATATGCTTTTTCTGCTCCTACTGAGATGATCGTGCAATTTACCCTTCATTTTCTTAATGTGGTGTATCATATTGATTGGTTTGCATATGTTTTTTTTTTCCTTTTCCTTCTTTTTTTTTTTATAAATTTTATTGTTATATTCCCCATACAATTGCAGCCCCCCCATTCTGACCCCAATCCCTCCCCTCCTGCCCCCGCACCCCTAAAAGTGTCTCTGGTTCATAGTTTTTTGTTGATTTTGATTTTCACTTTCTTATAGTTATTCATTTTCCTGGTCCCTTATTTAAGTTTTCTAGATTCCTGCTATGAGTGAGACCATCCGGTATTTTTCTTTTTCTTTTTGGCTTATTTCGCTGAGCATGATCCCTTCCAGCGCCATCCATGTTGCTGCAAATTGCATGTGTTTATCTTTTTTGAATGCTGAGTAATATTCCATGGTATATATGTACCACATCTTCTTGATCCAGTCATCTATTTTTGGGCATTAGGGTTGTTTCCAAAGCTTAGCTATTGTAAACAGTGCTGCTATAAACATAGGGGTGCAGGTGCTCTTTGGAATTGATGTTTCTGTGTCCTTTGGGTAAATACCTAGGAGTGGAATTGCTGGATCATATGGAAGCTCTATGTTTAGTAGGTCCAGAAATCTCTACACAGCTCTCCACAGTGGTTGGACCAGTTTGCACTCCCACCAACAGTGCAGAAGAGTTCCTTTTTCTCCACACCCTCGCCAACATTTGTTGTTGCTAGTTTTTTTAATATGTGCCATTCTCACTGGTGTAAGATGGTATCTCATGGTAGTTTTGATTTGCATTTCCCTGATGACAAGTGATGTTGAACATTTTTTCATATGCCTGTTGGCCATTTGCATTTCCTCTTCAGAGAAGTTTCTTTTTAGCTCTTCTGCCCATTTTTTGACTGGATTATTTTCTTTGTTGTTGTTGAGTCTCATCAGCTCTTTGCAGATTTTTGTGATCAGTCCTTTATCATTAGTGTTGGGTGCAAAAATGTTCTCCCAGTTGGTGGGGTTTCTCTTTGTTTTTGTTATTGTCTCTTTTGCTGTGCAGAAGCTCTTTAATTTGATGTAGTCCCAGCTGTTGATCTTTGCCTTCACTATCACTGCTTTGGGTGATGTGTCTGTAAAGATGTCTTTGATGTGCAAATCACGTAGTGTTTCGCCTATATTTCCTTCTATATATTTTATGGTTTCAGGTCTTATGTCTAGTTCTTTAATCCATTTTGAGTTGATTTTTGTGTATGGTGTGAGGTAGTGGTCAAGCTTCATTCTTTTGCATGTAGCGACCCAGTTTTCCCAGCACCATTTATTGAACAAACTTTCTTTGCTCCAATGCATATTCTTTGCTCCTTTGTCAAAGATTAGTTGACCATAAATCTGTGGGTTTATTTCTGGATTTTCTATTCGATTCCATTGGTCTGTATGTCTGTTCTTGTTCCAATACCATGCAGTTTTGATGATTATGGCTTTGTAGTATAGTTTGAAGTCTGGGAGTGTGATGCCTCCATTCCCTTCTTTTTTTTTTCAGGAGAGCTTTGGCTATTCGGGGTTTTTTGTGATTCCATATGAATTTCATCAATAATTGTTCTATTTCTTTGAAGAATGACATTGAAATTTTGATTGGAATAGCATTGAATCTGTATATTGCTTTTGGAAGGATGGCCATTTAAATAATGTTTATTCTTCCAATCCATGAGCAGGGGATGTCTCTCCATTTCTTTGTGTCTTCTTCTATTTCTTTTAACAGTGTTTTATAGTTTTCTTTGTATAGGTCCTTTACCTCTTTTGTTAGATTTATTCCCAAATATTTGATTTTTTTTGTTTCAATAACAAAAGGGATGGTTTTTTTGATTTCTTCTTCTTCAGATTTATTGTTTGTGTATAGGAAGGCTACTGACTTTTGCGTGTTGATTTTGTATCCTGCCACTTTACTGAACTGATTGATGAGTTGAATTAGCTTTTCTGTGGAGTTTTTGGGGTTCTCTATGTATAATATCATATCGTCTGCAAATAGTGATAGTTTGACTTCTTCTTTTCCTATTTGGATTCCTTGGATGTCTTTCTCTTGTCTTATTGCCCTGGCTAGGACTTCCAGTATTATATTGAAAAGCAGTGGTGAGAGTGGACATCCTTGTCTTGTTCCAGATCTTAATGCAATTGCTTTCAGCTTTTCACCATTGAGAATGATACTGGCTGTTGGCTTGTCATAGATGGCCTTTATGATGTTGAGGTATGTTCCTTGTATCCCAAGAATTTCAAGGGCTTTTATCATGAATGGGTGTTGCACTTTGTCAAAAGCTTTCTCAGCATCTATTGATATTATCATATGGTTTTTATATTTCTTTTTGTTGATGTGTTGGATAACGTTGATTGATTTTCGGATGTTAAACCATCCTTGTGTCCCTGGAATGAATCCTACTTGGTCGTGGTGAATTATCTTATGGATACATTGTTGGATTGTGATAGCTAAAATTTTATTGAGGATTTTTGCATCAGTGTTCATTAGGGAGATTGGCCTGTAGTTTTCCTTTTTTGTGTTGTCCTTGTTCAGTTTTGGTATTAGTGTAATGTTGGCTTCATAAAACGTGTTTGGTATTGTCCCTTCCTTCTCAATTTTTTGGAAGAGTTTGTGTAGGATAGGCACTAATTCGTCTCTGAATGTTTGGTAGAATTCGTTTGTAAATCCATCAGGTCCTGGGCTTTTGTTTTTGGGGAGGTTTTTGATTACCATTTCAATTTCGCTAATTGTGATTGGTCTGTTTAGGTGTTCTATTTCTTCTTTATCTAGCTTTGGGTGATTGTAGAGTTGTAGGAATTTGTCCATCTCCTCTAGATTGTTAAACTTGTTTCCATATAACTGTTCATAGTAGTTACTGATTATTCTTTTGATTTCTGCTGTGTCCGTTGTGATTTCTCCTCTTTCATTGATGATCCTGTTTATTTGTGCTTTCTCCCTTTTTTCCTTTGTGAGCCTGGCTAGGGGTTTGTCTATTTTATTGATTTTTTCAAAGAACCAGCTCTTGGTTTCATTGATCTTTTGGATTGTTTTTTTAGTTTCAATTTCATTTATTTCTGCTTTGGTTTTTATTATTTCTTTTCTTCTACTGGTTTTGGGGTTTTTTTGTTGTTCTTTTTCTAGATCTTTGAGCTTCGAGATTAGGTTGTTTCTTTGCGTTCTTTCTTGTTTCTTGATGTGAGCTTCTATTGCTATATATTTTCCTCTTATTACTGCTTTTGCTGCATCCCATACATTTAGGATATTGGTGTCCTCCTTGTCGTTCAATTCAAAAAATTTTTTAATTTCTTCTTTGATCTCCTCATTAGTCCAATGGTCTTCCAGTAGTGTGGTTTTTAATCTCCATGAGGTAGGAAAGTTCCTTGCCTTCTTTTTATGGTTTATTTCTAGTTTGATGCCTTCATGGTCAGAAAAGATGGTTGATATGATTTCAATCTTGGTGTATCTGTTGATGTTTGTCTTGTGCCCCAGTATGTGATCGATCCTGGAGAATGATCCGTGTGCGCTTGAGAAAAATGTGTACTCCGTTTTTTTGGGGTTTAGTGTTCTATAGATGTCTGTTAAGCCCAATTGCTCTAGGTCTTTATTTAGAGCTTTCGTTTCTTTACTTATTTTTTGTCTTGTTGATCTATCCATTGTTGATAGTGGTGTGTTGAAGTCTCCCACTACGTATGTGTTTTCTCTGATGTCTGTTTTCAGAGAGGACAACAGTTGTCTGATATATTTTGGTGCTCCTTCGTTTGGTGAGTATATGTTAATGAGTGTTATTTCTTCTTGAAGTATTGTCCCCTTGATCATAATGTAGTGACCATTGGGGTCTCTTTTTATCTTTTTGAGTTTGAAATCTGTTTTATCTGATATAAGTATAGCTGTTCCTGCTTTCTTTTTTGGTCCATTTGCTTGTAGGATTGTTTTCCATCCTTTAACTTTGAGCCTATTTTTATCTTTTGTAGCTAAATGTGTTTCCTGGAGACAGCAAAAGGTTGGGTTTTGTTTCTTAATCCAGGCTGCAACTCTGTGTCTTTTTATTGAAGAGTTTAGTCCATTTACATTTAGAGTTAATATTGATATGTTAGCATCTGTATTTGCCATTGTGATTGTCTTTCCTTTGATTTTATTTATTTATTCTTTTAATAACTTTTTTTTTTTGGCCTTCTTTCATTGTTATTCGTCCCTCTGAGGTTCTGGCTTTAAGACTCCTTGTGGTATTTTTTGGAGTGGGGGTTTAGTTGCAATGAAATTCCGGAGTTTCTGTTTGTCTTGGAAGGTCCATATTCTTTCTTCAAAGAGGAAGGAGAGCTTTGCGGGATAGAGTATTCTTGGTTGGCATCTGTTTTCTTGGAGTCTGTTGACTATGTCCCTCCACTCTCTCCTCGCCCATAGTGTTTCTTCGGAGAAGTCTGATGTCAGCCTGATTGGCTTTCCTTTGAATGTTATCTGTTTCTTCCCTCTTGCCAGCTTCATTATTTTTTCCTTGTCCTGGATTCTTGGGAGCTTTACTATTATGTGTCTTGCTGTATTTTTCCTTTCGTCGTGGAAGTTTGGTGTTCTTCTTGCTTCTTGTATATCAATTTTCAGCTCCTTCTTCACATTTGGGAAGTTCTCTTCAATTATCTCTTTGAATATTTTCTCTGTTCCTACATCTCTCTCCTCTCCTTCTGGAATTCCTATAACTCTTATATTTCCTTTCCTCATGGAGTCAGATAGTTCCCGAAGTCTTTTTTCGTTCTTTTTCCTTCGTACTTCTCTTTCCTTTTCTGTTTTGGTTCTTTTTATTTCTGTGTCTTCAAGATTACTTATTCGTTCTTCCATTTCATCTATTCTGCTTTCATTGCTTTTCCCAGAATTCTTTAGTTCTTCCATTAATTCTTTGATCTCCTGCATTTCTTTTACTTCCCTCTTTAGGGACTCAATTTCTTTCTTCTGACCATTGTTTTCCCTCTCTAGGGACTCAATTGCATTCTTCTGATCGTTGATTATTTTTCCCTTATCATTGTTTTCCTTTATGACTTCTGTCAGTTTTTTAATCACGGCAATTTTAAATTCTCTTTCTGGAAGGCTCAGAAATTCTTCCAAGTTATTGTCGTTGCAATCTGGGGGCTGGTTTTCTTTTTGTGGTGTGCTTTTTATCTGGAGAGTTGCTAGGTTGCGTGTGGTTCTTCTCCTCCCTACTGTCTGTTTTCTAATTTGCCGTATGCGTTGGGACACTGTGTTGTTGGGACTGGCCGGCATCTTGGGTGGGCTTCTCTGTTCCCCTCTGGTTCCTCCAGGAGTCATCTGTCAGTTTCAAGCAGTCTTTACTGGAGAAAGGTCCCTGTTCTAAAATGCCGATGTGGGGACACACTCCCCTGTGCGCCTGGTCTGCCCCGGCGGTGGGTTCCTGCTCCCCCTCTGGGCTTGGACTGCAGGCCAGAGGGGGTCTGGCGTGGGCGAACTTCCCCTGCTCACCTCTGGCTCCTGAGGAAGCCTTCTGCAGGTAGTCTTTACTGAAGAAATGTCCCTGTTCTAAAATGGTGATGTGGGACACACTCCCTGCGCGTCTGGTCTCAGGCACACTCTTCTGCGCGCTTGGTCTGCCCCGGCTGTGGGTGCTCACTCTCCCTGTGGGTTCAGACTACTTGTTCGGAAGGGGCTCAGTGTGGGCTAACTCCCCAGCTGGCCACTAGCTCCTTCAGGAGCCTCTGCTGGCTTCAAGTCGCTAGGTGGCGCCAGAGATCTCTCCTAGAGCCCTTGGGGAGCTGATTTTCCACCCCGTGGGACAGGGAGCAGAGCGGGGATGGTAGGGTACACCTCAACGGCTTTGGGGTGCTGTGTCTGCCTTGTGCCCCACCGTCGTGGGGAACCCACGCCCCTAATTTCGTGCCCCGGGTCTCAGTTCCAAAGCCCTCAGTTCCAGGAAGCGGGCTGTAGCCCAGATCAGTGGCGCGGGAATGGCGCCTTTTGAGTCCCGCTCCCCTGCCTGGGCACCTTGTTCCTGCTCACTCAGGGAGGGCCTCCGCGCCTCTCCTGGCAAGCCTAGGTCGCAGGCGCGGGGACCTGGGCAGCTGCGATCCGATCCGGATCCGCGTCTGCTTTTTCAGCGCGCCGCTTTCCGTGCAAGCTTACCGGGCGGCGGGGGCTGTGTGCTGGTGCTGGTCTCCTCCTGGGGGGCGGGGCTCTCTTTAATGGCGCCTGGAGCTCACCTCCGCGGCGGATCCTGCAGGGTTCTCCACAGCTCCCGTTCACGGGGTGTGGTGGCTGAAATAGTTCCTTTCCACTCACAGTCCCGCTTGCTGCGTCCTTTGTTCTTGTTGGCCGTTTTGGTGTGTTGTTTCCCTCCTCTCTGCCGGTCGGAGAGTGCCGCCTCTGTGGGC
Organism: Talpa europaea; assembly: GCF_964194135.1. NCBI lineage: Eukaryota > Metazoa > Chordata > Mammalia > Eulipotyphla > Talpidae > Talpa > Talpa europaea. The sequence goes on from NC_140081.1 coordinate 67,091,916, forward strand.
GGGGGAGGGGAGCAGGGTTCTGTGCTTTCCTCCCTTCTGGTCCTCTTTTATGGCAACTTTGTTCTTCGGGCAGTTCGCTGGAGTCACCGTTTATCTTCCGTGTCCCAGTTCTCACTGGGACCTGCCGCTTTTCCTCCCTATTAACTTTTTTTAATGGGAGATCTTACTCGCAGCGTCTCCTCGCCGCCATGTTGCTCCGCCCCCTCGGTTTGCATATGTTTTGTCATCCTTACATCCCAGGGATAAATCCCACTTGGCCATATTTATCAGCCTTTTAATGTGCTATTAAACTTGGTTTGCTACTATTTTGTTGAAGATTTTGCATCTGTGTTCATCAGGGATATTGTTTTGTTCTTTTTTCATCAGGCTTTGGTATCAGGGTAGTCCTGGCCTTACATAGTAAATTTGAAAGTATTCCCTCCTTTTTTGTGTTTTTCTTTTTTTGAGGAGTTTGAGAAGGATTGGCTTTTGAAACATTGAAAAAGAGAGAATAATGTTTTTAAACTTTAAATTAAGAATTAACTAAAACTGGGGCCTCCCCGGTGGCACAGCGGTTGAGCACTGGGTTGCGAAGCTGCCCGCAGCCTCTGCGGCGCCGGTTTGATCCCCGGCTGCTCCCCGGCCACCGGAGGAGGGTCCCACATGGCGCGCAGACCTCTCCTGCCGCCCGCTGCTCCCCGCAGCAGTGTACTTCGGTCCTTCTGCCTGCTCTGCTCCCCGCGCTGGCTCTGGTGAATTCTCTCACCCTCCCTCGCTTCTGACTGTACCCAGTGCATGTATAAACAAACAAACAAACAAACAAATAAATAAATAAACAAACATGCCTCTATTAAAAAAAATTAACTAAAACTGAATTTAAAGTTACTTATTTGAAATAAGTTAATTCATCTTTAAATATTTGACAGAATTCACCAGTGAATCCATCTGGCCCTGGGCTTTTCTTTGATAGGAGGTGTATTATTACCAATTCAGTCCTCTTGCTATTTATATTTATGGTTAAACTTTCTATTTCTTTATGATTCATTCTTGGTAAGTTATATAATTCTAGGAACTTAGCCATTTTTTCTAGGTTATCCAATTTCTTGGCATAGGATTGTTCATTGTAGTCTCTTAAAATTCTTTTAATTTCTGTGGCATCAGTTGTAATCGCTCCTTTTTTATTTATGATTGTATTTATTTGAATTTTCTCAATGTAGTTAATAGTTTGTTAATTTTGTTGATTTTTTTTTAAATCAACTGTTAGGATCTTTTTTTCTATACTTTATTTTATTTCTGCTCGAATCATATTTATTTCCTGCCTTCTGCTAACTTTGGGCTTGTTCCTCTATCTTTTTCCTTGAGATGTAGTGCTAGATGGTTTTATTCGAGAACTTTTTTCTTTTAAATATAGGCGTTATCATGATAAACATCCTTCTTTGTACTGCTCTTGTTACATCCCATAAATTTTGATATGTTGTATTTTCTTTTTCACTTGTATCAAGATATTTTCTAATTTGTCTTTTGATTTCATTAACATTGTTTTTTGAATTTCCACATATTTGTGAATATTCCAGTTTTTTTCCTGCCATTAATATTTAGTTTTGTTCCATTGTGGCTGGACAATATATTGGTATGATTTCAGTCTTTTAAAATTCGTTAAAACTTGTTTTATGATCTAACATGTGATCTATCCTGGAGAACGTTCTGTGTGCTCTTGAGAAGAATGTATATTCTGTTGCTGTTGGGTGACATGTTCTGCGTAAGTCTGTTAGATTCAGTTGGTTTGTAGTGTTGCTCAAGTTTCTAATTTCTGTATTGCTTTTCCTTTTCATTCCATTTTTTTTGTTCCTCTGTTTATTACTCCAAATATGACTTTATCTGATATAAATATAACTGAAATTGCTTTTTAAAAAAGTAATGTTTGTATAGTATACTTCTTTCTACCCTTACATGTTCAGTCTACCTATTTTGTTGTATTTTAATTGCTTATTTTATGTAATGAAGTTTTCCATTTTTATCAAAACATTAATGTACAACATGATTTAATCTATGTATATATTGTGAAGTGATTACCACAGTAAGTTTAGTTAGCATCCATCATCTCACAGTTACTAATTTTTATGTGATGAGAACTATATACAAATAATATAGTATTGTTAATGATAGTCAACATGCTGAAATTTATACCCCCAGAACCTATTTATTTTGTCACTGGAAGTTTGTACTTTTTAACTGCTTTCACCCAATTTTCCCATCCCTACCCCCTACTTCTGACAACCACCAGTCTAATCTATCTCTTTCTCTCTCTTTTTTTTTTTTTAGATTCCACATATAAGTGAGATCTGAATTGGGTTACATGTTGACAGCATAAGTTGGGTCATGTTTTTATCTACTTTGCCAATGTTTGCCAATGGTGACAAGATCTCTTAGTTTATCTCAGCACTTGAATAATCTGCCATTTCCTTTTGGATTCCTTGGTTTCTGATGAGAAATCTCCTCTCATTCAAAATTTTTCCCTACCCCCATAAATAAGGTATCAGTTCTTTCTCACTTTTTCCAAGATTTTTTTCTTTAGTTTTTAGAAATTTGATTATAATGTGTTTTCATGTGAACTTATTTGCATTTATTCTATTTGGGGTTTACTCAGATTCTTGAATATGTAGGTTTATGTGTTTTGACAAACTTGGGAAATACTTAGTCATTTATTTATTTTTAAAACAGATTTTTAAAAAAGTGCTTTTAGGTGTTATAGCCATTATTATTATTATTATTACTTTAGCCCCACTGTTTCTCCTCTCCTTTTGGGCCTCTGACAACCTGAATGTTTAATATATTATTCTATAATAGTTTCATATGTGTTCCTGAAACTCTGTTTACTTTTTTTGTTTCTTTTCTTTCTGTTGTTTAGATTGGGTAATTTCTACTTTTCTGTCATCAGTTTTACCAATTCTTTTGTGTGTATATCTTTATTTCATTACTAATCCCATTCAAGTTTTCTTTTTTGTTATTATATTTTTCGGTTGTAAAACATCCACTTACTCCTACTTTATAGCTTCTATTTTTTTGCTGAGACTTTCTATTTTTTAAGTTAAAATTTTTTTAAGCATGTCTATAATTGTTTTTTGGAGTGTCTGTCATGGCTGCTTTAAAATCTTTGGGTAATTTCAATGTATATATCATCCCAGTTTTGGTTTTTGTTGATTGTCTTTCCTCAACTTGAGATATTCCTGCTTCTTTGTCTGATAAGTGCTTCTCTATTATATACTGTACATTTTGAGTATTATGTTCTGAGATTCTGTATATTATTTCAACCTCCTGTTTTAGAATATCTACTCTGCTGTGGTGGGGGTATGAGGGCATGCTTCATTACTGCCATGTGGAGGTATGCATCAAGGAGCCCCACTCACCATCCATTAATATAGATAGGAGTAAGGACACCTCATTATTACTGTGTAGGGGTGGAATTTCAGGCTCCCCATTAGGTCTCTGCTGACACCACTTTGGTTTGGAAAAAAGGACATTTTGCTATTGCTAATGATCTCCTGTACTGTCATATTCTTGGGGCCTCATTTCGCCTTGGTAACGATGAATGTCCCAAATTCTCACTCGGGGCTTTTTCTGAAGTGACCTCAGGGACAGGTAGAAAGGTGTATGTGACCTTTATAGCCAAATAAAGATGAAAGTTTAGGCTTCCCACTTGATATTTGCCAATGGGTGTAAGTGTGTGTGGGGGCACAGTTTTCTCTTATGGTGTTTGACTAAAGTATGCAGTTTCTTTATTTTTATTTTATTTTATATATTTTTTACATCATTCTTCATTTTTATACAATGTATGCTTTATCATCTCAGGTATAGTCCCCATGAAATTCCCACCACCAATTCACCCATTATTGTCTAAAAGTTTTCTAGATCACCCCCTTCCCTGTTCCTTTGATCAGAACTTTTGGGGGGAACTTTTTGTCTACACTCATTGACAATTCTGAGTTGCTGGTTGTCCATCACCAGGTCTAGGATATATTACTCAAAAACAAAAACTAGGGAATTCATGCCATATCATTGAAGTCTTGAAGTCTTCTTTCTATCTTCAAAGTTATAGCTCTAGCTATATATTATATATGGTATATATTATATTATATATGGTATATATTATATATGTATACATTACATTACTAATAATATGTGTATGTATATATAAAATTTCCAGTGTTTTTAGTTGTACTTATTGGAAAGAATAAAGAAATTATGTCTGTTCTATCCTTTTTGGAACCACAAGTTGTTACTTAAGGAAAATCCAGATGCTGTGTTAATTATAGCCTTTCTCCACAAAAATCTAATTATTTCTTTTTTTAGAAAATTACCATCTTAAGTAATTTTAAGTGTTTAGTTCAGTAGTGTTAACTATATTCACATTATCATGAAATAGCTCTCCAGAACTTTTTTATCTTGTAAATCTGAAACTTTGTACCCATTAAAAAAGCTTAATTTTCCTCTAGTCCCTAGTAACCACTACCACATCTATTAGTTTAGATACCTCATGTTAGTGGAATGATACAGTATTTTCCCTTCTATAACTGGCTTCTTTCACTTATCTTGATGTCATTAGTTTATCCACGTTGTAGCATGTGACAGAACTTCCTTTCTAAGTCTGAATAATATTCCATTGTACATATATGCCACATCTTGTTTATTCATTCATCCACTGCTTCATGAACATTCAGATTGATTCTGTCTCTTGGCTACTGAGAATTATGCTGCTATGAACTTAAGTGTTCAAATATCTCATTAAGATCTTGATTTCATTTCTTTTGGATGTATACCCAGAAGTAGAATGACTATATCATTCTATTTTTAACTTTTTGAGGAACCACCATATAGATTTCCATAGAAGTTGCACCATTTTACAATGCTATCAGCAGTGCACGAGGTTTCCAGATTTTCCACATCCTCACTAATAATTGTTATTTTCTGCATCCTTTCTAAAGGGTATGAGGTCATAGCTAGATGAAGTTTAGATTTTCATATTTGTGATGATTAGTGATGTAGAGCATCTTTTCATTTGCTTGTTGGCCACTCATATATCATCTTTAGAGAACTATCCAAGTCATTTGCATGTTTTAAAATCAGATTATTTGATATGATTTTGAACTACAGGAGTTCATTATGTAATCTAGATATCAACCCCAATTAGATATCTTTTTTGAAAATATTTTGTCCCATTCCATAGATTGCCTTTTCACTTCTGATTATGTCCTTTAATATACAATGCTTTAAAGTTTGATGCAATCCATTTTTGCTTTTGTTGTTGGTGTCGTATTCAAAAAGCTTTGTCATGAAGCTTTCCCCCATATTTTCTTCAAGATATTTTATATATGTATATATATATTTATATATATATATATCTTCAAGATATTTTAGCTCTTATATGTAGGTCTAATCCAGTTGGACTTAATTTTTGTATATGGTGTATAATAAAGGTCCAACTTCATTCTTTTTCATGTTACTATCCAGTTATCCCAGAACCATTTGTTGTATATTATCCCTTTTATATTGAGTGATATTGGCACCTTTGCCAAAGACATATGATCATATAAGCAAGTATTTCATATCTGAGCTCTGTATACTATTCATCTTTATGCCAGTACCACACTGTTTTAATTACTGTAGCTTTGAAGTATGCCTTGAAATGAGGAAGTGTGAGGCCTCCAATTTTGCTCTTCTCTTTCAAAATTGTTTTGATGTATGGTGTCCCTTGATATTCCATCTGAATTTAGAATGAATTTGTCTATTTCTTAAAAATTGCCATTAGGATTTTGAGGGATTATGTTGAATCTGTAGATTGCTTTGGGTGCACAGATAACAAGGCTTTCCACTAGCATAGTGATCACTTATGTATTTCTATTTGTGTTGTTTTTAATTTCTTTCAGCAATGTTTTATAATTTTTCACAATGTTTTACAGTTTCCCTTTGGTATATTTCTATATAGTTAATAAAATTTAACTATCAAGTAAAAATCCTTTGTAAACCTTGCTTTTCCAGTAATTTCAGAGTACATGAATGGTGTACCATTCATTGTTTCCACAAAATCTTTTCTGCTTGGCAGAAGCATTAAAGCATTAATTATCTCCTTTATGGTACACTAGAATGGTATAATAGCCCAGTGTCTGCATTCCTTCTTTCTTCTTATTCACTATTATTAAATTTCCCATAACACTAGACTCCTTCAGTGACTGAACATGAGGAACTGCTTAAAGGTAGCAATCAAGAAAGGTAGAATCACACTTTAATTGGAAAGAGACTTCAAAGTGAAACTAACCCCAAGTCCTGCCTTCTCCATGAAACATTCTCTGACTATGCTGACCCTTCATTTTTTCTGGCCTCATATAATACTTGGCTATACAGTAGACACTGTATAGCTCAGTGGTCATCTTGAGTGAAACTTCAGTTGTCTTTGAAAAGGCATTTTGAATAACCAGATTTTTCAAATGATTTATGAGTTCCACTCTACATATGCCATGAGCTTTTAACATTTTAACCAGGAAGGAAGGAATAAGGGGAAGGAGGGAGGGAATTTATTCCTTTGACTTCTTATACAGCATTTATGGATATAATATAATCTTTTGACTAAGTATCATCATTACACTATCAGTTGCTTTATGCTATAATACAATGATATTCTAAGGCCTATTAAAATATGTTTTAATGTTTGCCCCTGCAATAAATGACTGAAGCTCATTTAGTTTTTGTGTTTGTGTGTGTGTGTGAATCCTTATTAGGTTTTTATGATTTTTCTGTCTTTTTCCTTGTCAGTTGTCCTTTCTTGCTGTTGTCAGTGTACTTTTGTAAAATTGACCCCCATTCCCCCAACTTAGTAGGTTACACAATGACTTCTTAACTGGGACCTGATGCCTGAAGGAATGCTTCTCAAGGACCTTGAGAGGCTTAGGATTCACATTTTCTAGTCTGTTTTGTTTGTTTATCTGAAGGCTTGCTCTAGTTTAGAGAACTTAGCTATGGCACTATGAACAAAGTCTCTGGGAACAGGAACCACTGGGGCCCATGAAACCAAATCACCCTAAATTTCCCCTGGAAAGAATTGTTGGTGACAGAAGCATTTTGTGCCAATTCTGTCATATATCACTTCCTCTCTTCAGAGAAACTTCAAAAGATAGTACAAGAAAATGTTCTTTCTATTTGGGGCTCTCTGACAAGGAATATTTGGGGCTCTGTCAAAGAGTTCAGATTAAAGAGTATTTTTTTAAAAATTTTGTTATAGTGGTCATGATGAATGGTGGAGGTTAGAAATGGGAGTAAGGCCTCCCTCATGGCCTAGGGCTTAAGTCTCAGCACTATCACCACTACAGCCTGAGTTCGATGCCGGCCAGGGAGCTAACCCATATATGGCGCAGCAGACCTTTCCTGTCTTGCCTGCTACTCCCCCTAGCAGTGTATTTCAGTAAATCCACCTGTTCTACTCCCGACTCTGTCTTTGGTGAATCCTTTTACCCCCTACACCTTTGGTCTACATGCCAGTTCTAATATATGTATGTGTGTGTGTATATATATATATATATATATATATATATATATATATACACATCCGCACACACATATGAAATGGGAGCAGCCTTCAAGGGCAATTAATGTGAAATTCAGAGAACTATGACATGGGTGTTTCAGAAGCAGTTCAAAGTTCTAGGATTGTGAACTGAACATAATGGATATTACATAGCTATAGAAAAAAAGTCATAATTGGGAAAAAGCAAGGAAGGAGTTCTTAATTGTACTCTCCTGAACACATCTATTTTCAATATTAAAATATAATTGTTTCAACTTTGAATGTTGGAATTTGAATATACTTGCTGATCCTGTGAAACTGTAGTACAAGCTTTGAAATAAGTACATTTTCTACTGGCCACACCCAGGCAAAATTCTAATAGTTAGCTTTGGGGATGTTAATAGTTCCTTAAAGTTTACAAAGCACTTTCACATCCATTTTTGCATTTTATACTCACCACAGTCCCTAGAGAAAATGTATTTTATACATTTTATGGATAAAAAAGGAAATCTTAGAGGGCTAAAAAGGCTGAATCAAGGTGACTGGGCTAATAAAAAGCAGAGCAGAAACAGAACCCAGCTCTTCTAATTCATAAATCAGTGTTCTATTCAGTCTACTATGCTTTATTTCATTAAGATTTGGGAAACAAGGGCTTCCTTGGTGGCACAGGGGTTAAAGTCTCAGCACTATCAAGCTATTGCCAAACACTGCTGCATGAGGTCTATCCCAGGCTAGGATGCTAACCCATATATGGCGTAGCAGACCATTCCTGTCTCACCCACTGCCCCCCTCAGCAGTGTATTTCAGTAGATCTACCTGTTCTGCTCCCCATTCTGTCTCTGGTGAATCATCTCACCCCCCCACCTCTGGCCTACACCTCAGTTCTTGTATGCATAACTAAATAAAAATAAATCTTAAAAGAAGATTTGGGGAACATATTCAATATATTTCACTGACGTAGAAAAGCTAATGTTATAGTAAGAAAGAAATATTAATTTGTGAGATTTTAATCAAAGTGAGCCTGTGAAAATAGAGTGTTTTGGAGTGCTGTAAGCTTAAAAATCCAAATATTGGCCTTACATCTAGATAATAGCCGAAGCTCCAAACTACTTGCAGTTGGATTTGATGTGTATGTGTGTATAGGAAAAATATAGCACTATATCTCTACCGATAATAAAGGAATATATTGTTGTTAGCATAATTTTGATCTATGTTGCCAGTCTATACTAGAAATAAATCCAGTATAGAGACTTACTTTTTTCTTTAATGAGATATTCCTTACAGACACTAAAGTACACAAATCTTACCTTCCAAAAGCCACACCTCCAAATAACATCCCTTTGAGGGTTAGGTTTTAACATATGACTTTAGGGAAGAGGACATAAACATTCAATCTATAGATAGTACCTCTTTTGATAGACAAATGATAATGGGTCTGGGTATTGGCTATTATGAATAAAGCCACTTTGACCATTTTTGACCATATCTTTCGGAGGATGTAAGTGCTCATTTTTCTTATAAATTTATAAACGTCTAAATCTTGGCGTGGAATCACTAGAGTAGGTGCAATAACAAGACATTTTAAATTTAGAGTAATTAGTATTAATGAAAGAACTTATAACTGATCATTTTATAAGGAAACCTACTTTATAAAGATACACTCTTGGAGATAAAAATGGATCTGTGTTTTGTTTAGCAAGTCAAGATTTTCTGCCTGTCAGACATTAGAGAGAGTTTTCTTTTTGTTGTTGTTATTTGCTATATTAGGTGGACTGGGTCCTTTATGCTTGTGGGTAGGTAGATAGATATTTATTTTCCTGGTATCTGGTACACAAAGTGCACATCTATGATGAGGGGCCATTGTATTCCAAGTTGTATCTTTTTTGGATGTAGGTGAAAAAAATTGGGGGGGGCAACATGGCTCAAATGATTATAAAATAGCATTGGAAAATCAAGTTCACTTTACAGAAATTTGTCTTAGGATTAACTTGGAATACATCTTCTGTTTTGAAAGTGAAGGTATAACATATAATTTTGTGTAATCCAAAAACTTAACTCTGGCAATATAATTTTACATTACATCGAAGGTAAAGAATTTTTAAACATCATATGTCTGCTGGCAACATTTACTAATGAAGTGTGATGTTGAAAGAGGATGAGGAAAATTCCTGTGGCCTGGGAAGCAGGTGAGATGGTTGTAAACAGAGGGAAAAGCCGGGAAAGTGCCCCTACTGAAGAGTACTGTTCCTGGAAAGGACTCAGAGTTTTTCCGGTTGTGCTGAAACACTGAGCATGCCACGAGACAAAGACCCATCTTAACCCCTTTCTAGACAAAGATCTTTGTTTTTCAGTAGAATTTTATTGATGATGAATGTAAAAATATAACTAGAATCTGCTATACAGGCAGATTGTTTCCTTTCTTCTGTTGTACAGATTGTAGAATACCTAGACTTCCTTCTGGATATTTGAAATCCTTCAGGGACTCCATGAAGCCTGGGTTAAGTCCAGAATCCTTACCAAGAGCCCCAAGGCTGGCATCTCCTAGCCCCACCTGCCTCTACAGCCTCAACTCTTGCCACTCCCTATGTGGCATCATTTTCCACAGTCTCTCAGCTCTCAGTGGTTTGCTGCAGTCTTCTCTGCCTAGAACATCCTTCCCCTGCCCAGTTTGCTTAACTCTCACACATCCTTTAAGGCTAAGTCCTGGAATCATCTTTCTTTCCAAAGTCTTTTTGTACCCCAGGCCAGCTCAGATGGCTTTCTCCTATGCTCTGTTAGTTCCCAACACTGACCATATCATATAAAAATGATCTCTCTCTCTTTCTCTCTCTCTCTGACTAGAAATTGCTTAAGACATGTTGCCCATCCCAGGGCCTAGCACAGTGCTGGTCATATAGTGAGCACTCAGTTGAAGACTGTTAAATTGAAATTTCAATGGCTATATAAGCCAGACTTTACACTCTTGTCAGCGTGCCATTTATTGAGTAGACATTTGATGTTCTTAGGGGACAGCTTATTACAAGGCACTGTGATTAGAGCTGCAGTGGATACACAGATGAATACTGCATTGACTGAGACAGGAATTCATTCCAAGAGAGATGATGGGCTTGCAAAGAGTGATAATTGAAAGTACAAAGTTCTCAGTAAGGAACTATAAGTAAAGGACTATAGAGATTTAGAAGGAGAAAGTACTAGTGGAAAAATTGAGGAAGAAGGTTTCATAGAGAAAGTAACATTTGAGAGTAAGTCTTAGGTACCAGTAGGACATAAATGAGTAAGGAGCCTCCAATGTATCATGTGGTTTATTTTGGCTGAAAAGAGTACATCTCATGAAGGCGTAATGTACAATGGGGAATGATCAGAAATATAGGAAGTGTTCATATTGGAGAGGGCTTTAAATGCCAGGCTGATGAGTTTATATTTGATTCCTATCAGTTGGAACAGACTTGGAAGCTTGTGGAAGTTTTTGAGCAGCTTAGTGACACAGAGAGGTCCTGTAAGATTATTCTGACAATGGCATGTGTTAGTATCATCTTAGTAAATTACTGTTAACTAATTAATCACTAAGTTGACAATTAGTTTTACTAAATAGTATCAGAAAGTTCCAAGGCCTGTAGTTCCTTGACCTTTTTTGCACCAGTGCTTTCTCACTGGAAATCTAAATGAAGAGATCTTATGACCAATTAGTTCTGAGAAATGCACATTGAGATTGACAGAGGAAGGAAACACTACCAAGGAAGACATGGCTCATTAAAAAACGCATAGACATATAAAGTGTTGTTTACTTAGAAACTGTGTTCAAAACATTGCCTTCAGCTGTCTGGAGAAATCTGGACACCAGTAGATGAATTACATTGTCAATATTTATTCCTTTGATTTAGTTCACTTCTAGTTTAAAGTAACTACAGTGTTCTACCTTAAAACTGTCTACTCTTACTCTCCCCTATAAACAGTGGGTACTACCTTGTCAATTTGTTTTGTAGTGTGTTATATAATCAGACCATCTGGTTTCTTGTCACCTTAGGCCAGGCCTTCAGCACTTCATGCCTGGATTGTTACAACAACTTTGTCATTGGTCTATCTCCAGTGCCTGAAATCCAACTTTTACTATAAGAGTAAGGTATGTTGGAAAGAAAAGTAGGGGGAGATTAGGATTAACTCAGTTTGAATCATGATTTGATTCCTGCTTACTAGCTGTATGACCCTGGGTAAGTCACATCCCCTCTCTGAGAATCAGTTCCCTCAACTCTAAAATAGAAGTACTGATCCTTGCAGCGCCTGTCTAAAGAGGTCATCTTGAAGATCAGGTGAAAATACTCTGAAAACTGTCAATGGTTTTATAGAAATTTGGACTCGACAACCTGGCTTTATCCCCCCATAATCTAATCCCAAACCACCTTTCTAATCTTATTTCTCAGTAGTCTCCAGAACCTACACCACTCCAGCATTCACATACTTAGGTTGTTCTCCTCATCTGCAATATTCTCCTCTCTTATCTCTCCTCATCCAAATCTAAGCAGTAGTTTAAGGACTGTTTTGAATCCTATGTCTTTCTCGATATCTTCCCTGATGATTCCAATGCTGAAACTGAGCAAGCTCCCCCTTTTCTGAATTTTGGCAGCACATAGTTGTCAAAGTTTGTCTATGCATTGTCTTTTTTTTTTTGTGTGTGGGACCCTTGCCAGCGGCCGGGGAACGAACCGGCACCGCAGAGGATGCGGAGAGCCTTGCAGCCCAGCGCTCAACCGCTGCGCCACCAGAGGAAGCCCTATGCATTGTCTTTTATTATTAGTTTTTTTATTTACAAAAGGTTCATATCTTTAGCTAGATTGTGATTTTATGATATCTTAACTTGCTCATTTAACATTTAGTGAATGTTTATGAGCCTGTTTCCTCTGTATTCCTCACAGAAGCAATTACAAACTTAATAAATAATTGTTGGCTTATTTATTTAGAAATTCACATACAGAGTCACTTAAGAAACAGACAAGTAAACCCATTTTCTCTTCCAAGGGCTTGTAGTACTCCTTGCAACAACCTGGCCTATGTCTACCTCCTACAAAACCATAAAAAGGCCCTTAGCATAGGACTGTCCAAAAGGATTTTTTTTTACAACAGTTTTTTTTTTTTAAAGATTTATTTATTTATTTATACAAGCACTGGGTACAGTCAGAAGCACAGGAGGGTGAGAGAATTCACCAGAGCCAGAGCGGGGAGCAGAACAGGCAGACTGATGAAGTACACTGCTAAGGGGAGCAGCGGGCGTGGAAGGAGAGGTTTGTGGTCTGCACGCCATGTGGGACCCTCACCGGCGGCCAGGGATCGAACCAGTGCTGCTGAGGCTGCGGGCAGCTTTGCAGCCCAGTGCGCAACCACTGGGCCACCGGGGAGGCCCTCCAATTGGATTTTTTGGTGATTATGGAACTGTTCTGTAGATTTACTATCTAATATAGTAACCACTAGCCACATGTAGTCATCAAATGCTTGGAATGTGACTAGTGCAACTAAGTATCTGAATTTTTATCTTCTTTTTTTTTTTTTAAAGATTTATTTATTTATTTATTTATACAAGCACTGGGTACAGTCAGAAGCACAGGAGGGTGAGAATTCACCAGAGCCAGAGCGGAGAGCAGAACAGGCAGATTGACGAAGTACACTGCTGAGGGGGGCAACGGGCAGCAGGAGAGGTCTGTGCACCATGTGGGACCCTTGCCGGCAGCCGGGGCTCGAACCAGCGCTGCAGAGGCTGCGGGCAGCTTTGCAACCCAGCGCTCAACTGCTGCGCCACCAGGGAGGCCCAGTATCTGAATTTTTAATTGGATTGAAATTTAACTAATTTAACTATAAACAGTTGCATGTAGCTAATGGCTACTGTATTGAACAATGTAGTCTAGTTTCTGTTCTATTTAGTTTCATTAAAAAATGCCCTTTGCAACCCATTATATAGATTTCAGAGCCCACCAATGAGTTATGATGTGCTGTTTGAAGAAAAAAAAATGCTGCTCATTTTATAAATGGAGAATCTGAGAGCTAGAGAAGTGTGATAGGTTTTCTAAGGCCACATAGCCAGGTAGTGGCAAAGTGGGGCTAGAACCTAAATTTTAGGGTTTCTAGGCTGGAGCAATTTCCAGGAATGGTGAGAATGATTCCTCCTATTTTTACCATGCCAAATGAAAACAAAACAAAATACCTTTTTAAACGTATTTCTGATACTGGTGAAAATAACAGCACATTCTAAATTTTGCCTAAATGTTTTTCATGGTGCCTTGATTTGTACATGAATTGAGTATTGCTCCTTTTTTGTTCAGACTGTCCAAAATTAAAGATACAGTGAAGGCAGAGGCTTTGGACCCAACACATGACGTGGCAGTGGCATTAATGTGAAACTGTCCTCCTTGGGAATACAGCCGCACTCTCCAATAGGAAGTTGGTTGTTAAGACCAACAAAACCTTTTGAAGAGTTAAGGTGATTTTCAGCTTGGTTTGAGGAAGAATTGTCTCAAGTCTTGAATTATAAAACCAACCAAATGTGCCTTCCATTCAATGTGCTGCCCTCTCTGAACACCTTATCAACAAAGATAACCTTTACAAAAACAAAATCTTTTTATTCTTTTGAGAAATGCATCTCTCCTAAAAGAGCAGAGTTATCAAAAGTAATATGAGGCAGCAATTTCGAGGTGCAGTGTTCTGTGTATGTGTAAGTGCATTCCTGACTAGCTTGTGCATGGAATCCCACTTCCTCATGGATGTTTCCAAATGTAATTCAGTCACCAGACAGTTGACAATAATTTGGCTCTAAGTGAAAACAACAGCAAAAAATATACCTAAAAAGCAATAAACTTTGCAAAAGCATCACTTTAAAGGAAAACTAGGAAGAATCCAGTTTGGAATTTACATTTTATTCTTAGCACCATTGTCAATGAGATGAATTGACCGAAATCTCTATAAAATGATATTTTGTGGGACCAAGTTTTGTGGGACCAAGGGCCTAGATTTATATTTCTAGCTGAAATCCAAAGTGTCTTATCATTTAACAGTAGTCTTTTGCCAACTGAGCTAGTTGTCCCTTTGCCAACTTGCCCTGAAATTTGTCACATGCAGCATCCAATGTTCTACCACCAACAGCACTAGTCAGTTAAATAGAATCTCATAAAGTCATAAGATCTAGCTGAACTGTGTTAATATTCTCTAGTATAAGTCTGAAAATCACAATGTTCTTTTAGGGTGTCAGAGGTTATACTGGTCTGTAGAGAAATCATTCATGTTTTTGGCATTATTTGATAACCTAGCATTGTGAGGGGGTGACTTGCTGAACACATTTCGGATAATTTGCAGTTTTGAAAATCCCCTTGAAATGCTAAGAATTGTTTTCTAGTCCTCTACTCTAAGTTTTTTTAAAAGATTTATTTATTTATGCATACAAGAACTGGGGTACAGGCCAGAGGTGTGGGGGGTGGGGGTGAGAGGATTCACCAGACTCAGGTGGGGAACAGAACAGGCAGACTGACTGAAATACGCTGCTGAGGGGACCAGCAGGTGAGTCAGGAGAGGTCTGCTGCACCATGTGGGTTAGCTCCCTGGCAGGGGATTGAACTCATGCTGCAGTGGCTGCCGATAGCTTCATAGGCTGCGTCTTAACCCCTCGAGTCCCCAGGGAGGCCCCTCTAAGTTCTTGATTATCAGAAAAGCTCAGCATTGAGAGGAAGGAAAATTAAGATGGGACAGGGCCTATGCATAGTTGAGCAGAGACTGGGAACACTAGGGGGTAAAGGCACATTTAAGGTTGAGCTTTGTGCTTCTGAATCTCTCCTACCTTTCTAGGCTCTGCTAATAGCATGCCATCTACCATGTCCTCCTCACAATCTCTGTGCACGTTGACTTCTTCTTCACCTTTTTTAAACCTCCCTTTCCTTTGTCAACCAAGCCCATGAATCCAATATGTTTTGGTTAGACCAAGCTTATTATTTCTCTTCCATATTTTATGTCACAATTTATTCACACACACTCAAAGACTGCAGGTTCTCTTTCTCTCCCTCTCCCCAGTCCCACCGCACATTCATTTGCTTTCCAAGTCTTTTTTTTTTAATTTAAATTTTATTTTTATATTCCCCATACAATTACAACCCCCTTATTTTGACCCCAATCCCTCCCCTCCCGCCCCTCACCCCCCATTGAGTGTCTCTGGTTCATAGTTGTTTGTTGATTTTGATATTTTCTTTCTTATAGTTATTCTTTTTCCTGGTCCCTTATTTAAGTTTTCTAGATTCCTGCTATGAGTGAGACCATCCGGTATTTTTCTTTTTCTTTCTGGCTTATTTCACTGAGCATGATCCCTTCCAGCGCCATCCGTGTTGCTGCAAATTGCATGTGTTTATCTTTTTTGAATGCTGAGCAATATTCCATGGTGTATATGGACCACATTTTCTTGATCCAGTCATCTATTTTGGGGCATTTGGGTTGTTTCCAAAGCTTAGCTATTGTAAATAGTGCTGCTGTAAACATAGGGGTGCAGGTGCTCTTTGGAATTGATGTTTCTGTGTCCTTTGAGTAAACACCTAGGAGTGGAATTGCTGGATCATATTGCTTGCCAAGTCTTTTTTGGTGTTCCCCCAATTAGGAATTTTCTCCTTTCCCACTTTTATCTTATTTCCAGTCAGGCTTGGTTCTGAACTGTTGTGGAAGGCTCATTCAGCCTCAGTTAGAATTAATCATTTGCTGAGTCCACATCACTTTCCTTTATCTTAGAGTATTTATTGTTGTTTGTTCTTTAACATCTTTGGGAAGATGGAGACCACATCTCCCTGATGTTTTATTCTTTGGGCTTAGCACATAGTAGGTACTCTGTAAAAGTTTGTGGAATTAATATAGTCATGAATGTATTATATATTATATATTATATTATATATGTATAGACATATACCATATCTACCCTTCATGGACACTTTTTATGTCTTTGAAACTGTGACTTACATATGTGTGTATTGCTGAGAAGGTTGTTTGGAACCATCAGTATTTAGGGCATGCTTTTCAAATTAGGTGCCCTACAAGGAAAGTACCATCTGGTATTGCAGCCCCCTTCTGACCCTGAGATTCTGTGACCTTTTGATTTCATTTAGAGATTTTGTGGTGTTTGTGGGGCATAAGCCCCACAAAATCTGGGAGCCTTGATGTATAAATGCCTTTATTAAGTCCTATCAGACAATTTGTTGTTGAAAGTGATTTTCTCATTTACTTGCAATTTTACAAGGTAAACTTTTAGAAATATAGTCAATCACTGAAAAGTGGGCAGCAAAAATGGCAGAGTGAGGACCTTTGAAAATTCTATCATAGCAATGCAGAAACTGGCAAGATAATCAGAATCATGTTTTTCAAAACAGCTACATTATGGTAAGTATAGTAAGCCTGTCCTGTGCCCATCCCTTGCATTCAACTCTCTAGTAGCCTTGAAAATCCTCAGTCTGCAATTGCAGGGAAAGCCAACAGCTTGGCAGCCACTGGGGGCCACAGAATAGGGTTGGAGCTCCTGTAATGCCTCATTCCTAGAGAATTGTTATTATTTGACTGTCTGGTGGTTTCCTGGAAGACCCCAACTGCAATACTGAATTTACTTGCCCTGATTTGGATCTGTAGAAAAGTCTTTCCTAGAGATTTTTTTTAAAAAACTTTGGAGGTAATTGATTAACTTTGCAGCTGCCAGGGGCAGTAGATAACCCAAACTTAAAAAGAAAAGCTGGGGAATAAGATGTCCATAGAGGGTTTGAAAAGTTTGGGCACATCTTTTGGGATCCAGAAGCCCACCTACATGATCAGGGCTGTGTGTATCCCAGGGCTGTGCATATGCTCAGGAACGACCTAAGAAGATTCAAAGCTATTGTTCTGCTCTTGTGCTTTGCGTCAGCACAAAGGGAAGACTAAGCATTGTCAACTGCCTGACCGAGTGTTGAAGGCATGCTCCAACATGTGCACATAGTCCTTGGTCAAGACTGGTTCTAGGAGTTTAAGGAAATCTTTGTTCAATTATTAGCTGACCACTAAGCTAACCCAGCAGAGACTTCAGTGCAATAATTATTGTTAAGTGGAACAGGCCGAAGTCTGTTGTCCATAAGACCTCATAGATGCTAATTCTTGGTCTATCAAGCTGCAGTGTTTATAGTTCTGCCTGTATGGTACCTTTCTCTTTCAATAGGATGAAAGTGCAGGGAGCTCATATGTGACTGATGTCTGGTTTGTTAATTTTTAAAGGCAAAACAAAAGTAAGTAGTTTACGAAAATATTTTGTAAAAAAGGATTTCTGTTAGAAGTGATTCTGTTGGAAATCAATTTCACTTCTGTACCCCAACCATGTCCCAGATTACTTGTTAATCTCTTGAGTTCTCCTTGTGGAAGACCTATTCTTGTTACCCAATTTAAGGGGTTCATCCTTGGAAGTACCCCAAGTACCAGTGCAGACTGCCTCCTTAAAAAGGGCTTGAAAAGGCCCTTAAAGCCTCCCCGGTGGCACAGCGGTTGAGCACTGGGTTGCGAAGCAGCCCGCGGCCTCTGCGGGTCCGGTTCGATACCCAGCTGCTCCCCGCCCACCGGAGGAGGGTCCCGCATGGCGCAGCAGACCTCTCCTGCCGCCCGCTGCTCCCCTCAGCAGTGTACTTCGGTCCTTCTGCCTGCTCTGCTCCCCGCTCTGGCTCTGGTGAATTCTCTCACCCTCCAGCGCTTCTGACTGTACCCAGTGCATGTATAAACAAAGCAAACAAACAAATAAATAAAAACATGCCTCTATTTAAAAAAAAAAAAAAGAAAAAGAAAAGGCCCTTAAGGGAGGGCAAAAGTGAGACAAAAAAGAGCCTCCCCTGGTGGCGCAGGCAGTTGAGTGCAGCACAGCGCTGTGAAGCTGTCTGCAGCCTCTGCAGCACTGGTTCGATCCCGGCCAGCCGGCGAGGGTGCCACATGGTGCAGCAGACCTCTCCTGTCTCACCCGCTTCTCCCCTCAGCAGTGTATTTCAGTCAGTAGTCAGTCTGCCTGTTCTGCTCCCCGCTCTGTCTCTGGTGAATCCTCTCACCCTCCCATGCCTCTGGCTGTACCCCATTTCTTGTACGAATAAATAAATAAATCTTTAAAAAAAAGTGAGGCAAAGGAGTCTTTGATGATTGAATAGTGGAGGTGCTGGGTGGTGCCGGTCATCCACTCATGCTTGAAGGTAGTTCATGCTTCCTGAGAAAGTGGAGGCTCAACTCTCTTCCCCTAGGGGGAGATTTTAGTAAGCTAGAGAATTGTCCACCTAATGAGGTTGGCATGAATTTCAGTTCACAAGGGAATAAACTGCACATGTTCCAGGTTCTTTATGGCCCTGTGGGCTGTTCAAACCGGATAGGGGTGATTGGAACCTGGTTATCAAAATAAGATAGTTTTTAGTTATACATTGCTGCCTTTGAGTAAATCAAATGGAGACAGCTTAGCCAGAGGTTATTGTCCTTGAGTAAATCACATCAGACCTCTAGCAGCCCTGATCTAGGGGCCAGTTTTCAAAGAGTATTGCTTTCAGTAAATCAAGTATTCTTATCCTGCTGAGAGTTAGTAATTAGTAGTATTAACTCTTTGCTTCTCAGTGTGTTGAGACCGCAGAACTTTCTTAACCATTTGTTTCCCGGTTCTCTGAGGTCCTGGTTTCACAACAGTCTTAACTCTCCAGCCTCCTCCACTTTCTCCCCCCCCCCCATACCATGTGTGTGAGCACCCCATGTTATTGCTCCTTCTGCTAATCTCGTCTGTTCTGGCTTTAATTTTTTCATCCATGTATAGCTTGGGACCGGTTATGACTTGATGCACTGCATTCTGGAAGTCTGTCTTCTAAGAGGAGAATCAGGAAGAATAGAGGCAGTAATGACCTTCTTGCTATCCTGAGAGGGGCTAAAGAACAACAGAAAATTATTTGGCTACCTTTTTGGTCAGACTCATCCTAAATGAAGCAGCGTGCTTCTCACAGGTTTTAAGGGGTTGTGCTAATTTGACTGGATCACTGGGCAATGACTCATGGACAGGGTTGGCAATAGAGAAATGATTTCTTTTCCGGCCAGTACTAAAAAAAGGACCCACGGCTTATACACATACATGCTGTACATGCATCTAATATCACCCTTCCTCATCCCTACCAGGACAATGGCAGAGAGGCTACCTCTTTCTCAGACTCAAGCTATTTATTTCTGACTTTCTCTGTCTAGGTGGCACTGGATATTCGTTTTAACCTGATTTCTCCTGCTCGTGAGGGATAGCGCATAAGGTGGGAAGGTACACAGTGTGATTTGTGCCACCTCGGCCCACCACCCTCCGGGGATGGCCTGACCTGAGTGATCATTTTTAGCCTGGTATTTCCTGGCCATGGGCCAGGGGCTAAGGCCAGAGGCAGAAAACCCAAGATAGCACAGTCTCCTGCGCGGATTCAGCAGTGATGAGTTTTCACTGGGGAATGACAGACTGTCTCATTTCTAACTTCTTTAGATTTGAAATACTTCTGAGAGTGTAACCTTAATGATTAAAACATCTTGAGGAGAGAGGCTACTTAAATCCCTGAAAGACTGGACTTCTGTAATATGTTTCAAGAAAGGCAGTATCCTTGGGTAGCTATTTCTAAAATAATAACTTCAAACAAATTGTAATTTCAGTTTGTTCAAATTCTACAAATATAACTTCAACTTCCAACTAAGCATTTTGAGCAGGTGAACCTGTTTTTGTGATCAGGTATGACTCATTTATATTTAGGAACATGTATTTATAAGAAAACAGCACACTCCTATCTTAGAAAACAAAGCCAAAAGAAAAAAAAAATATTGTCCTTACAAGTGAGTTAAACGTAGCCCTCAAAGCCATTTACACAAGAAGTTATTTTCTTAGGGTTCATAGGAACTGCTCTGGGGGAGTCCCTGTCACTACACAAAAGGGTTCCCTACTCCCACTGAGCTTCCCTTCCTATAAGGGGCTGGGAGGAGGTATATCTTGGGTGTCTTAGCTTTGAACTTGAAATATGGTTTCTTACAAAAATAGCACCATAAACTGTGAAACATAACTGGTTACAGGTTAAAATGGGTTTTTGTGGGCTGTCTTGGAAACTTACTAACTCCAGGGTTATTTCTCTCAGAAAATTTTATAAGAGAACTTTTGAGATAGGATCCCTTCTTAACTCGGTCTTGACTCTCTTAGCAGACCCTTTCTCCACAAGTGGTACAAAAGTGAATTCTAACTCACCCCACATTATCTGGTCATGAGTTCTGAGTGTGGCCTGTGAACTTATGAAGTTTAATGACATTTTATTCTGTTACTCTATCTAAGATAACCATAGTCATTTGTGAATTCTAAGAACAAGTTATATTTCTCACCAGCCTCAAGAGCCTTCTCTGCAGTCATATGTGAATAAAATGGCAAATAAAATTACCATGAAAACATTCAGTCTCCCAGCTCAAATATTACATTTTCACAGTTATATAATCCCTCAGACTTGACACAGTCCCTTCCAAGCCACTGGCTGCTAGAAACTACACAACACTCCCTGGACACAGATAGAAGTTAGGTATGCAGGTACCTAGGAGAATCTAGATAAGTGACTATTTACAAAAAAGGCCCCAGGGGTTAAAAAGGTTTTGAAATAACTCGCCAAATAATTATTCAGGGATGATGCCAAATAGGACCATGAGAAAGCAAAGGTCAAAAGAGGTGGTCAAGAAGAAATCCCTCTACTAAAGGGTTTTGAGGCCTTGTGAGTGTCTTTGTTCCTCAAAGAAAAGAATTTGCTTCCCTTAGATTGGAGCCAATGAACTTTCACCTTCAGGACAAAGGTAATAATCACTATACCACAGACGCAAGCCCCCTATGTTATATTTCACTTACTTTCCTTTCCTTTCAGTTTTATCCAAGTATGAAAACCAGATTACTATTTTTGCTGACTACTTAGAAGATTTTCCAGATACAGATGAATTGGTATGGATCTTGGGAAAACAACATCTCCTTAAAACAGGTAAGGTTTGGTAGCATTGGTCTGTGAGAACCGAAATGTGGTGGGTACCTGATTAAGGTCCTAGGTGTTTTCCTGCTTTGGTTGGCAGAACATTACTTTCATAACTGTTCATTCTGCTCCTAGGCAGATTTAGCTTGTAGCCAAAAGGGTTTAAATCTCACATCCCTCGCTAGCACGTGCTCTTTCCAAGGCCCTGAGAGGCCCGAGCAGTGGGTTCACATGCTCGTAGGTATTTGCACAACTTGAAAAAGTATTTCTATTCCTTTCTTTAAAGGAGAACCCCTGAATTCTATAATCCTTGGGTTTCAAAAGACATGGCCCCACTCCCTATGTCATTATCCAGTATCTCGTCTTTGATGACTAGACTACCTACTTCTAATTCCTCTCATCCTTTTCTATCTGCCTTAAAGTCACTGCCACCCAGGGTTCCTTTAAACATCCCATGGCTGTCAGAAACAATATCAGACACTAAGAGGTCTTGTAGTTTTAGATCTTTTGCTGACTGCAGCGCTGTCTAAATTTGTTCTGATTTCATATAGAACTTTTAGCCACTATAGCTAGATGGAAAAGAGACTTGAACTTTTCTTTCTTACCCTCACATTTTTATAGATTGGGAAAGACCTTTTTACCTAAAAGTGCTAACAACCCAGCACCCAGATAAATCCTGAGCTTGGAGACAGGCAACTCTGAGATTTGTATCTGTTTGAGCAACCATCCTGTCCAGAGGTTCTAGCATGGAGGGAGGGACTGGAAGAAGCTGAACAAAAGGCAGGAGAGGAAGTTGGTCATTTTCTATCTTCTCCTGAGTTTGGCTTCATCATTTTGATGGGTAAGTCCTGATCAGTGGAGATAGCCCAGGGCTAGCAATGAAGGTCCTTTTATATTCAGATTCTTCACCTACCTTAGATCATTCACATTTTCTTTCTGGATCTTAACTCTTTTCTCCCGTGCTTAAAATGAGGGTACTGGAGATGATCTCTACTAGTTCTGCATTCCACGACAACAGGAATCCCGGGTTACCAGTTATGTCCATATTCATGGGCATATTCATGGGCATATTCATGGTCATATCTGAATATGGGAAATGCCATTAAGTTGGGAAATGCCTTTCAAAGTGAAATAGTTATAATGTTCATACAATGTCCCCCAGCTTTTCTAGCATATAGGCAAGCTGGAAGGCACAGAGATTATTAGAGATAGGAGTGAGTAGTATGAACATTTGAGAGGAAGTTAGCAGCTAACATTTATTGCAGACTTACTGTGTTCCATCCCATCTAAACACTCTCCATGTGTTAGCTTGTTGAATACTCACAATTCTAGAAAATAGGTACTCTATTCTTCCCATTTTACAAATGAGGAATCTGGAATTCAGACTGGTCAAATAACAAGATCACACAGTTGGTAAGAAGCAGAGTCAGGGTTCAAACCCAGGCAGAGTATGATGGCAAAAGTCTTACTCTCAATCATTATCCGTCTGCTTCCTATAATGTGCTACGCACTGTGGACATGATGAAGAGGAAAAACCCAGACAGATAGGTTTCGAGGGAAGGCAGGAGAGAAAATGGAAACTACAGGCTAAAATTTAATTTCCTTTTTTTCTTTTAAATTGTAATGGCTGTTAGTCCTATGCAAAATATAAATATGTATATGTTGTTGAGAAGGGGAAGGGAGAGAGAAGACTAAGAAAGACAGAACCACATAGAAGTATAAATGGGAACACGGAAGCCACACTTGCAGCCACAGTAGTTGATTTGTCATAAAATACAGGAAAGCAGGTTTTCAAAAGAGACGTAAAAACATTTGTGATATTACTCATCCCTTTAGATTACAAATGCCAATTGCACTAGGTGGTATTGATAAACTTCCTATATACTTAATTTGCTTAGCAGAGTCAGCTCCTTTTCAGTTAAACACAAGTGTGTGGGCACACACATCCACCCCTAGTTTTAGATGATGGACATTGGGTAGTGATGAGAGATTCAACCATCTTTATTCAGGGGGCTCGATGCCTTGTTAGCGGGTTATTCAGGATCTTTGTTTTTCCCATTCCTTGCTGTTGGCCAAAACCCCAGTGTACGTGCCTGCCAGGACCATGGAGCTCAGTAAAAAGGAGATAGGAGCTACCTGGTATTGGGTGAAAAGGGTCAACTGTGTGGTAAAAGGATAGAGTTGGGCTTTTAGTGGTGAACTTAATGTAGTGTAGACACATACTGATTTTCAGTCATGCATAACTAAAATTTATATAATGTTATAATGCACTGTCACCTCAATTTAAAAAAAAAGCAGCAAAACATAGGTGTGGGGGCCACAATAAAAAAAAATGGTAATGATGTGACCCGATGCAGATGTTGGCTAATGCCAAGGTGGAAATCATTTTGCCATATTAAGTCAACATGCTGTGTACCTTAAGTTAAAACAGTTTTGCATATGAATTATATCTCAGCAAATCTGAACAAAAAAAAGAGAAAGAAAAACATAAGTGGGAAGAAATGCTGAGATTTTTGGCTAAAATGAGATTGGGTTTCCACTGAATTTCCCTAACTCTCATAACAACGGCACTTACTGGTTATTTGAAAATGTTTGCTGCTGGCTCAGAAATCAAGGGCTTTTATCTTTAGATGGGATCTGGTGATTTAATTTTAATTTCCTATTTAATTACAGAAAAATCTAAGCTGTTGTCTGATATAAGTACTCGTCTATGGTTTACATACAGAAGGAAATTTTCACCAATTGGTAGGTATATCATTTGTTGTACTGTGCTTTCTTATAGATAGCTTGCCTGAGGTTATCAGTGACTTCACAGAAACCTCAGAATTATTAGCTCACTGTGGTAAACAGTTTGATTTAGGGGAATAGTTAAGTCATATTTTATCTAAAGTTTCACTGCTAAAGGTCTTCATCAGGTATGGTTTCGTGGTGCCAATGTGTAATGCCTGCATACTTTCGAGCTCCTTTTCCCCACCAAGTGTTTTGACACCAGATAGTATTGCTTGCTTTAAGAGTAAGGAAAATGTCAAATACATTTTTAATTTGGGCAATATCTATTAAATTACAATCCACGGCTTTGTGGATTATTAAAGTGATTATTAAAGACAATTGCGCCTTGAAGGAAAGAAAATAATTCCTTTGATTTTTTTTTTCCCTGTGAAATGAAAGCAACTTGCCACTGGGAGATGAATTATAGTGGATTTCCTTGGAACTAATTCTATGCTGTTACAGTACCAGCTGCTGTCTGGAACAAAGGACAGTTCAATAAACTAAGTAAATAGGCTCCCTCTAGAGAAAATTTGTAAAATGTTTGCAAGTTGCATGAATTGTTTGTAGTAGGATGGCCTTGTAGGAAAAGATTACCAAACTCAAGTGGTGGAAGCTATTCTCTTAAAAAGGAAGGCTGTCTGATTGATTTTGATGTGAGATTCGACCTAGGGACTGAAGTGAAATCAATCTTTCTGATAAGTACCAAAAAAAATGAAGATTTTTGTTTGTTTGTTTTGCTCTCCACAGAAAATACTAGAGCAGTAAAACAAACAAATGGACAGTCTTTAGTGCCCAGTGGTTCTAAACTGTTAACTTTCTCTGGGTGAAGAGAACTTTGTAAGGCTGGAAAACTTTTGCAATTCAACTCTGAATGTTTTGGCAATAGATGATCTCTTCTTTATGTGGGCCTCATTGCATCTTTTCCATCTGACCTATCATCCCGCCATGAGTAAGAGCCCAAGGGCTCCCTTTCTGGCTCGCAAATTGGTCAGTCCTTCTTATTTTCACGTAGTAACTCTCCTTCAGTTCTCACAACAAAAGAAAAGGTGTGGCCACCATGGCCCCCTTCTCTTAGAAGGCCGATGAGCCCCTTAACATTAGTCTTGCAGGATCATGCTTATAGCATGCTCTTACATTTCCATGTTGGGAAAGGAGAGAAATGAAAGCAGAGTGTGTCCTCTGCCATCCAAGTTATCTGATTTCATTGGTACCTTGAAAAAGGATATTGAGCTCACCCTGGCTATGTCCATGGGATTTTCATTACCTCAAGTGTTCTTAAAATGGAACCTGTTATCCTATTTCATGTATTAACTGGTTTTGTGCCTTTTAAAGATATGGTACATTTCTAACTTATTAATAGTATTTTACATTGTAATCATACTCATGACACCAAATATTTATATCATCCTCAGTAGGTTGTAGAACACATTCAAAGATGCTCTCTCATTTAATTATTAGCATACCCCCTGATAGGAGGCAGGGTATGTCCTATGATCCCCAGTCTACAAATGGGACTTGGATTAGGTAACATAGCTAGGTCTTCTAATACCTAATCTGGGACTCTTTCTTCTATTTGACATTGTCCTTGCTGTTTCGGTCTTTGTGGTATGTATTTGGAAGTGTAAGTTTTCTGGATCCCTTTGTTCATTTTGATGATTACCTTTGGTAGCATTTATTCCTTAGCTAAGGTAAGGCTGCCTTCCCAAAGAAGTGAGCTGTGTAAAGCCAAGTTTGGTCAGGCAGAGGATGACATGGCATGAACTAAGTGTTAGTAGTCATACATGGCAGTCATCCACCAAAACTGCATGCAAACCAAGACAGTCTCCAAGCAGAAGGCATCAGGTTTTTGTTCACATTTTTGTTTTGTCTTTGGCCATAGAAGGCTGTCTGATTGATTTTGGGTAACTCATTTTGGGTAACACAGCATTCTGGGTAACAGCATTATTTTTGCAAGTTCCACCCTATATTCAGACCCTGTGTGATATCTGGCTATACCTCTTGCCTCTTTTTTCATTATACATGTGTCATCTTGTCTTATGTGATTCACAGATATGCTGGTGTTTCGAGAGAGGGCAATTTAAGGAACTTATATATTCAATCCATCCATGTTTCCAACAGGGGGAACGGGCCCTTCGTCAGATGCTGGCTGGGGATGTATGCTACGCTGTGGACAGATGATGCTGGCTCAAGCCCTTATCTGCAGACACTTGGGAAGGGGTGAGTTGAATTTGTTCTCTAAATTGCCTCAGAGACCTCTGCAATAACACTTAATGCTGTTGGGTTTAGCATTGATGCCGAGCTTTAGGGGCACTCACTAACAAAGCTACAGGTCTTAAAGTGCTCTCTGCAACTTCAAGTGTTAGGCTGACAAGCCAACAAAGCCTCTCATGAGAAAAAAAACAGCCAGCATTTCCTTGTGACTCATCAAGTCAGAGAATTATTTTCTTGGGATAGAACTGAACATTGAGGCAGGTGTGCCATTTAGAGTTTCCATCTTTGCCATTGTTCGAGTGAGTCCTTAAGCAAGTCAGATAACAAAGGGAGCAGGAAGAAGGGTGTGGTGGTTAAGTCTGTTTCTTGACCTCATTTGAAATATCTGCCTGGTGAAGGATGTAAGTGACCTAAAGGAAATGTCTAATGAGGGAGTTGGCGCTATTTTGGTTTGAGTCCACTAATGATGTCCATTAGATGATGAAGGAATCCTTAAATTAGCTTCCTTGGGAGACTGATGCATTAAGAACCTTCTGGTAATTGTTGCTGGAACTCTTGAATCTTGCTTCCTAAAGACATGTGTGTGCTCCCTTGTGGGTATCTGTAGGTTGACCTTGGCTGGAGGCCAGTTTAGGCACTTGGGTGAAAGTCCACTTTGACATGGGAATGAGAGTGAAAGGACACCTATGGTGAGGCTGGACTGCTGAATTCATTGGCTACTGCTCCCTGAGACTTACAGTGAATGAACTGTTGCTCCCCACCCCCCTTCCACCCCGTCCCATCTCACAGATCCTACTACAGTTATCAAAGAAGATTGGGGAAGGGCCTGGGGAGTTTCAGGGATAAATGCCTTCCTTTCAGATTTTAGGATATCCTATCTATGCCTGCTTCCCCTGGGTAGTAGTAGTAGTTTCAGTCTTGTAGATGAGGAAACTGAGCTTCAGAAATTGAGGTGACTTGCCTGGGAAGAAACAGATCTAAAGCATCAATTTAGGAAGGGAATACAGATCTTCTGACTTCTTGTCCAGTGGTACACATACTTCTTAGTGAAGATCTGTTTTACTGTTTAACATTCTCATTTGCAAAACACTTCAAGATGATTATTCTGGAAGTGAATGTTGTGGAAAGCAAACTGGAAAAAAAAAAAAAAAACCCACAGTCAGCAATCTAGATTATTTTAGTATAAATGCAAGCAACAGGAAGAATTTAGAGATAGACCCTGTAGCTAAGATGAATTAGAAGGTGTCATTTTGTAAAGAAGTATGTTGGCATGTTTCCTATTCAGTTATTTTATAACTGAGGTAGAGTGTGCACTTATCACTGTCGTCAGTAAAAATTTATGATACTTAGCAGCCGACTAATCAGAATTTCCCCAGACTTGGATGGTTTAGTAGCTTAAAAAAAAAGTTGGATGCAGTTCACTTTCTGAAGAACTATGCTGCTATGCTGGATACGAAGTTTAAAACTTGGGTTTCAGAAATTCTAGACGCAAAGAGAACTGAAGACTCTGGAGATAATGGCCTTTGGCTTCAAGTATATTTCAGTTGTGAATCCAAGCTCTCTCCAAAACCTCAGGAGAGATATTTATGGCTTGGAAGCAAAGTTAGCCTCAGAAATCAGTCCCATTAGACAGGGTTCCAAGAGCTGAGGGAGTGGGAGGAGATTATGGAGGATTTTACAGTTGTTCTCAGTAAGCGATAAGTAGCCTCTGTGTGATTGGGGTCAGGCTTGGGGGGCTGTGCTTAAGACACAGATAAGGAATTCCTAAAAATGTAAATATTTTGGTTTTGATCATAAGGAGACTTTGAACACCTGATAGCAATAGCAAAGCTATTTGTTTTTCTAAAACTCAGTGTGGGCTTTTTGAAGGTTGTGTAAAAAGGGGAGTATGCCAATTTTTGAAAGCTTCCTTAGTTGTGAATTGTGTGTATTCCCTGGTGAAACATTGTGTGTCAGAATAGCACTTCCCTCCATGAAGCTGTTGGCTGTGCTGCTGATACATAAGGACAAAAGCCACCTCTGTCTGTATGGAGATGAGACACTATGGCGTCTGGGTGATACATGGAGATCCTGCCGGATTTTGTGGTGACCTGTTCACTGAATAGCTGGCCAGAAAGGGTTTTGTCACACTCTTTTTTTGTATAATATTTATCCAGCCCCAGCCCTTGGACTAAGTCAATTCCTTGGTCAACTGCTTGTTTTGCTTTTGCTTTACACCCACTGAGGCTTTGAAAATAATCAGTGTCCAGATGTCTTTGTCATCAGAATTCAAGATACTTAGGAATGTTCTAACTTGATCCTTCCTGCCTTCTAGATGTAGCTCCTTTATTTTCCTTCTAACCTCATAGTTCAAGTAAAAGTGCAGAGTGGTAATAAACAGTTAT
Source organism: Talpa europaea (assembly GCF_964194135.1). NCBI lineage: Eukaryota > Metazoa > Chordata > Mammalia > Eulipotyphla > Talpidae > Talpa > Talpa europaea. Next base: position 67,120,802 of record NC_140081.1, read on the forward strand.
AAAAATGATTCTAACTCATTTTTCTCCCTAAAAAAGACTGGAACTGGGAGAAGCAAAAAGAACAACCCAAAGAATACCAATGGATCCTACAGTGCTTCTTAGATAGAAAAGACTGTTGCTACTCTATCCATCAAATGGGTAAGGTCACAAAGCAGTAATTTAAAGGTGATGCCTATGCTTGCTCCTGTCATCCCCTGCTTTACATGTGGCACTGTGAAGTTGTCCATCTGCTCAATTATTTATGCAAAAAAATTTAGGATTTTTGTGGCGTTCTGGAAGACCTTTTGCTAATGTGTTTATTTTTTTTCTCCACATAAAAACAGCACAAATGGGTGTAGGAGAAGGGAAATCAATTGGCGAATGGTTTGGACCAAATACAGTTGCACAGGTGTTAAAGTAAGTAAAAGAATCTGGCATTGACCTAATTCTTCTGTCTCTTATGCCTCCCTTCACCACTGACCCAACCTCCCATAACTTAACTGCTCTTGCCATCCTATTAGGCCACCAAAATATCTGCCATTTTTCTCAGACAGTTCTTTGAAATGTGTAATCTATGGGGATATCTGTCTTGGTATATCAGAATTGGAGTTACTGGTAGCCAGAATATGCAGAGGCGTCTCAGGACTGATTTCATATTTTCCACTGCAGATTGGTGCTCACATGCCAGCAGCCAGCAGCCTGAGCCTGAGGTCGCTTTGAAGTCCAAAAGTTCATACTAAGAGGGGGAGGTAGAGTCAGCCTAGGCATGACATAGACTCCACCCTATATAGTATTAAAATCATTCATTCATTCATCCATGCATTCATTCAGTCATTCATTCAATATTTACTGGGTACCTCTACTGTGCTAAGTGCTGGATGTACACAGTCCTTGCTTCAAGGAACTCACCATGTTGGAGAAGAAAACCCCAAGAGAATCTTGAAATCAGTTTGTCCCGTCTTTGCAGATGCATGCTACCCCATCATTGTATTTTTGCAGTTATCCTGAATTCACCTCCCACAACAAAAGGTGAGGTGGGGAGGCCAGAACTAATGTTTTGGAAGTGAATGGGATGAGTGGCATTAGCACCTATACCTGCAGGTCACCTCCCCTGTTGTCACTCTCCTTCCTGACCACCTATCACTGAGTGAAATTTCCAGGATAGTGATCATCTTTGTCTTGTTCACTACTGTAATGATAGCACATAAAGCATCCTGGTATGCATAAGTGCTCAATAAATATTTGATGAATGAATGAAAATGGCAGTCATAATGGGGCTGGCTTCAGGCACCAGAAAATTGAAACCATGTGGCTCCTTTGGTGTCATGTGCTTCAATTCCAGGGCCCTCTGGGTCACGATGATGGGACCTGCTCCTTGCAAAGGACAGATGGGCCACTGATTCAATGCTCAGACAGTCTTCAGAGAACCAGAAAGTTTTGAAATACGCTTACGATGGGATAGTCTGAATTTCTTGGGAACCCAGAAAATATCTTGGCTTTATTGCTTGTGCTGACAGTGCAACCTCATTGAGACCACTTGCTTGCCTTTGACTGTAGTCCCTTTTGGGACATCTCTGACTCTGCTGAGTGAGGATCTGGTGGTCTTGGGAACTGTTGCAGGAACCCAGAGTTGAAAATGTGGACGATTAGAATAGTTGTGCCCCATCCCAAACCCAGTTTGAAGTGGTTTTTAAATGACATCTTTCAGCACATGCTTCTTTCTTGTAAATGTTGAGGTTCCCAACAACAAATGGAAGAATACATTCTAACGAATTAAAGTATGTTCTGATGCATCATGATTATTATCAATAACAACAGTTGATCATGATAGTGATGTCATTACTATTATTTTGGGGAAAGATAATGCATTAAAATGAATGAAATGAAAATATAATGATAGTTAACCTCTTCCTGGGAGCTACTGTGGTTTGGGAGAGAGTGCTTATTCTTTTATTCAGTGAGACTAGGCTTTACAAAGGAATCCCAGAAGGAGCTGGTTTAAATATGTCTTCTTGCAAACTGGTAAGAGGAGAAGATAAGGGACAAATAGGCATGGGACTTTACTTAACCTCAGGTAATCTCTCTTTTAAGAGGGCTTTCTTTCTTATCTCTGCTGAAGTCATGCAATTCAGTGTGCTCTCTCTTCAACTATTAACCAGTAAGGCCCTGCACCCAGGCTATCTGCAGCCCAAGTGTCCTGAATAGCATTCTCACTGCAGATGGGGAGGGCTGTTCCTGGGGCTTATGCTCTATATTGTCAATGCTTCTCTCTCTCTGTGTGTGTGTGTGCGTGTGTGTGTATGTGTGTGTGTGTACATCTATATGTATATATGATCATGCACATGTATGTATATATATTAAATATTAATGATAATTTCCTTTTTCAAAAAGAACAGTAAGTCAGAATGTTTTTCCTTTAAGAAATAAAAAACATGGGGCCTCTCTGGTGGCCTAGGGGTTAAGTCACAGGGGTATCACCACCACGGCCTGAGTTCGATCCCTGGCCACATATGGCACATATGTGCACAGCAGAACTCTCCCGTCTCACCCACTGTTCCCCTTAGCAGTGTATTTCAGTAAATCCACGTGTTCCACTCCTCACTTTGTCTCTGGTGAATCCTCTCATTGCCACCTCCCCCACACCTCTGACAAACACCCCAGATCTTCTATACATAAATAAATAAATAAGTATATCTTTAAAAAAAGAAAAGAAAAGAAAAAGCAAATCTCCTGGGAGCAGATGTGTTGGTAACTTTTCTGTTTCACTCAGTAGGAGTAGCATTTTTATGAGATAGATTTTTTCATTTTGCACGGCACGGCCTTCTTCTCAAAGTTTAGAAACGGTGATTGTGCATTCTCAAGGTCCCTGGACACAGAATGTTCCAGAGCTCAGTCAAAGGAGTCAGAGCTGACCAGAGCCCCTGCTTCTCTGACTCAGTGTCTGGTGACTTCAGGAACACTAGGCATATACTGTAGCTCTTCTTGCTGATAGTTCCCTCTTCCCCAACTATGACTTCATTGTATGTTGTTTTGCAGAAAACTTGCTTTATTTGATGAATGGAATTCCTTGGCTGTTTATGTTTCAATGGATAACACAGTGGTCATTGAAGATATCAGTGAGTCTCTGGCCTGTTTACCTCCTGGTTGATGGGTGATGAGGTCCTTCCTCACCATTCAGAAAGCTGTGGGGAGGGGTGGAGAGAAAAAGAGAGGAGTGACCTGGGCTTCCTGCAGGCATGCCATGAACTGGGCCCTGGTAGGGGAGGGGAAGGCCCTTCAAGAAGAGGGTGTCATGTGAGGTCTTTCTTAGTTTTACTCTTGGATTATCCCCTAGGGCTAGATACCCCTAATTTAACCAGCTCTCTTGTCTTCTCTTTCTAGAAAAAATGTGCCATGTCCTTTCCTTGAATGCCGATCCAGCCAGCGAGAGCCCCGCTGACTCTCTGAATGCTTTGAGCCGGAGTAAGGGCTGCCTAACCTGGAAACCCCTGCTGCTCATTGTGCCCCTTCGCCTGGGCATAAACCAAATCAATCCTGTCTATGTCGATGCATTCAAAGTAAGTTGCACCTTTTCCCCAGCCCATTGCCGCCTGCCCATCACACCACCATGTGAGCACGGAGATCCGTGAGCAGCAGTCCACAAGTGAGTTGAGAATCTTGCATTCTCTTTCCCTCTAGGAGTGTTTTAAGATGCCACAGTCTTTAGGGGCATTAGGAGGAAAACCAAATAACGCCTATTATTTCATAGGATTCTTAGGTAAGAAAAGAGGACTCACAAGTAAGTCATGGTGGGCTAGGGGAGGGTGGGCAGAAGGTTTGCACGGGAGATCAGGCAGTTCCAGTTAAGGGCCCTTGTCTGGCCTGGAGATGCTGTGGTCTCTGGTCCGCTCCCTCTGTCTCTGACCTGATCTATGGAGAGTGACACTTCTGTGTACCTGCTGGAGAGCAGAGTCTCTTTCAAGGCCTCCACTTCCTTGTCCCTTGATAAGATAGTTCCATGGCTGTTTTCCTGCTGGACTACCAGGGTCACAGCATTGCTTCAGCACATCTCTCTCTTTCCTGTGGAGCCCAGGACAGCGAGTTTTCACTCCCCTGACCTTGCTGATCCCCCTTTATTGGGACTCGGGCATTCAAGCGAGGCACATTCTGTGGCTTTCTACACCCACACATCTGGGCCTGCTGGATCATTGTTCTGAGCCATGACTGGGTGGAAACTAGAGGGAGCAAAGACAGGGGTATCCCTTTTCTGATAGTGGGGCTAAGCCTTCCAACCATTAACCTCCTAATGTGGATCCTAACAAGCAGTCCGGCCTTCCCTGCCGAGGGTGGAAACCCTGCCACCCTGTGCACGAGCTGTGACCAGAGACATTTAAGGCCCTTAGCATACAATGTGAGCTAACCTAATGCTTCTTAAACTTGATTGTGTACACACACCTTGAGAGCCTATTAAGATGCAGGTTCAGCTGGTCTGGGGAGGGACTGATGCTACTGGTACAACACACCATGCTTTGAGTACACCATGCTGAAAACCCAGCTAAGGGAGTGATGCCGCTAGGGCAATATGGTACAGGACATCTTTCATAGGAGTGGAGTGGTCAAAAACTGGGCCTCAAGGAAGTTATGAGCTTAGATTGCCAAGGAGAGCCTTAAGTAGGCAGGGAAGAGGCAGAGCAGATAGGGGGAAGAGCATGAAGGGTGTGCAGGGGACAGGGTGAGATGAACGCAGTTGCCCTCCCCCAGAGATTTGGGAAGGTGGGGTGGGGTGGAAGCAGACGTATCTGCTAGCTGTGTGACTGCCGGAGGAGTACCAACTCTTTTAGTCTTGGGTTCCTTAGATGGAAAACAGGGACAACACCTGATTCACCAAGTTGTCATCACAGTACATCACACAGCAGAGAGCCAGGCTTGTAGTACATGCTCAGAAAAATGTGGCTCCGTCCTGCCTGACCCCAGCACCTCTTTCCTCTGCCAACTCTTTCTTTCCTCACAGTTGCTGGGTGCTCTCTAATACTGCCATCTATTGGTCTATCGTAAGAACTACAGCTTGATGGAAAATCAGGAAACCAGGGAGGCTTTTATCAAAAGTACAAAACCCAGTATTTGGAGTTATATAGATTTAGATATCTTCTGTTTCTAAGGTTTGGTTCCCGTGAACAAAAATGTTGCAAAACACGATTGTTTTGACTTGAGTACAAGGTTGAAAAGGGATGGAAAATAATTTTGGAGGAGCCTCAGTGAATGGTGCATGTGATCCCTGGGCTCCCTGGCCTCTCTTATCCCGAATTATCAGAAGGAATTCAGCAAGCTGATGTAGCCCCCCTATTTCCTGAAGCCACTGGGTCGGGGTGACTACTGTGGAGTTTGCCTGTTCATTCAAGTGGTGTGGGCAAGCCTTAGTTCCTAAGACGGAGGTTCGTATAACACCCATTTGGCAATTAACTTCCATAAACCCTTTGTTCAACCTTCACTTGAGGGCCTAAAGTCCCCCCAATTCCACTTTTCTGTCTCATTTCCTATATGAGGTTGAGGGATCCAGACTGGTCGAATGTCTGAATGAGGAACAGATGAAAATGACAGAGAACTAGTGTTTTCTAACAGGTGTCTTATACCAGGTATTCTACAAAGTTCTCTCTTTTTCATATTCTCTCTCTCTCTCCATATATATATATATATATATATATATATATATATGTATACACACACACACACACACACACACACACATATATATATACACACACACACATAGGTATAATTACAACATCCTCTATGAGGCCAGGATCCCATCCCATTTTGGCTATCTCTTCATCCCACAAATGTTTTCTGAGGGTCTTCTTACCCACTAGGAAACTGGGGGAAACTCTCAGTGTGGGAGACCATGGCCAGGGGAAGACTGGCTATCAGATCTTACTTGCTTAGAGGAGATGTTTGTCCCTGCACTAGATGTTGCCACCTGGAGGCCTGTAGCTTGAACCCTGTTTCTGCAGGTGCTTGAGCAGCCTGCCTCTTCTCCTTGGGCCTCATTAGGGATCTTGGTTTAGTTCCTACAGTGTTTCTAGGACATTTTACATCTTTTGCTATATCTCTTTTAAGCACCCTCAGAAATGGGAAGCCTGCACAGTTCTTCTTCTTCTACTACTACTACTGCTGCTGCTACTACTACTACTACTACAGCACACACCCCCCCACACCCACACCCACACACATACACACACCCCACATCCCATCCTACCCATAGAAAAAGGCCAGGATCAGAGAGAACACACTGCTGTGACTTTCTATTTTCTTGTGCGTCCTTTTTTCCTCTTACCATCTGTGAGCTTAGGTTGGCTTTCTTCTATACATCCTGGTTGTTGCTCTTCATTGTTATTTGAGTTTTTTTTATCTCCATATACTCTTAAACATATGTTTATAGGGAAATGCTTTTTGAGTATAAGCAAGATACTGCTATGACCACCTTGTATTTGTATTGTATTTTAAGCATTTTACAGAGGTGAAATCTTCTGGGTCTTATAATGCTCTGTGAGGTCACTGGGCCCAGTGACCCCAGCTTAAAAACAAAAAAATTAAGACGGAAAGTGAGATCAGTGTTTTATGCTTCATCTTTGAGAGATAAGTGAAGCTTTTCATCAAATATCAGAAATACATTCTTTGCCATCAGCTGTGCCCAACACAATTCTGGACGCCATTCCCGTGAGGGCCTTCCAGGCCTCCCTCTCTGTCCCATCCTCCTGCTGCATGAATATCTTTCCCTGGTTGCCTGACCCCATCTAGAACACAGAGGCCCGCATAGTCCTCAGGCCTGGACAGTGAGGTTGGGGGGGCCCGTTAGGTACTCTTACCTACTCAGTGTGCCACTGATGAGCAAAAGAGGGAGTCTAGTGCTCTGAATAACAGATTGCAGTACAGACTCTATTATCCCCCAATTCCTCCCAGGTCATTATTGAGCTAGATTTTTTCAATTTAATGAAGCATGCTATTCTTCCATTTGTCAAGGGTGATCATCTAAAAGTGAATTTTGCCAGGGAGGTCTGTCTGTGCTGATTTAATGTGAGCAAGGCAGTATTTTCTGACAGGAAAATAACTAACTTACTGGCAAAATTACTAACTTGCTGGCAATGACTAACTTGCTGGCTAATCAAGACTGGAAGTCAGCAACTTGGTATGTCATTGATAGCAGATCAGCATTTCCATTTCTTTCAAAGACAGAGGCCTTTTCCTTTCCCAGTTAATGCTCTCTGGCCATAGGTCTGAGAACCAGTGGTCTGGAGCAAGATGCTTTCCAATGTTGAAAGATGCAGGAAGCTCCCTAATGGCACCTGAACTCACAGCCTGGTGCTTCTACTTCCCACCTCTTTGCTACTGCTGCTCACAGAGCCTGCCATGTCATCTGTGGTCTCTCATTCTCACCTTTCCCCAAAACTGTCACTTTTTGTTTTTGGACCTGAACTCTGAGGAGATGTAAATGCTAGGGCAAATCTTCTCATCGAATGACTGGGTTTGGGTGTGGGTGGCTGCCTTTAAGCATGCGCGCCCTGCTTCGGGCTTTCTGTCATCTCATTCTCATCGTCACCAAGGGAGGGTTAGGAAAACCAGAGCGCCTCCTCCCAAGGACAGCGGTGGGGCTGGGGCCAGTAGTTCTTCGAAGGGTAAACGTGTGTCATTCAAAACAGGAGATGAACTCATTTTCTTGGACCCTCACACAACCCAGACCTTCGTTGACACTGAAGAGAATGGAATGGTTGACGACCAGACTTTCCATTGCCTGCAATCCCCACAGCGAATGAATATCCTGCACTTGGATCCTTCTGTGGCACTGGTGAGTCTCTGAAGCTTGGTTGAGCCAAGAGATATGCTGTACCATGGTACAGAGCAGTTCCCTGCGCATTGCCCAGATCGCTAGCTAGGGTGGCAGTGTAGCATAGTGGGGAAGGACCGGACACTGAAGCCAGACTGCTTGAGTTAGAATCTACACCCTGCTGCTTACTGGCTATGGCCTTAGGAGGAATCTCTTCACCTTTCTGAATCTCGGTCTTCTCATCCATAAAATGAGCAAAGCAATAGTTCCTTCCTTGTAGGGTTGTATGAGGTACACTGTGTGTAAGGCGCTTAGCACAGTGCCTGGCGTAATGTAAGCAGTCTATACACATTAGCGTAAGTGTAACCAGCCTTCCCCCCTTTCCGTCTTGCCCTCTAATTACTGCCATCTAGGGAGAAGGAATAAGTGGGACATAGCTAGGGAGGGAGAAGGGGATGAGACGCACTGGGTGGACCGTGCCCATTCGTCTGGGCACACAATCCCGGAAATGAGGTTTTCCTCTGAAGTGTGACTGCTGTCTGCACATGCTGAGTTCACTGCCTGTGAAGTAGCCAGGGGTTCTGAGGCCTGTCTGTATTCTCTCTTCCACTTTAACCCAACTGTCAAGGTATCAGTGACCCAGGGCTGACATTCCTCCTCTTGTTTTGGACCATTCTTTCATTACTTAAGGCTGGTAGAGGAGGAAGGAAGCTAATGATTGTCTTTATTCTAATGGCTAATTTCCTTAAGGTCAAAGCCATTTTATTAAATATTTCCTCTACCCAAATATTTCCATGTGGCTTTTGTTTGCTGGCTTAATTGGCTAGTCTTTTTTTTTTAATTGAGGTAATATTGATTCACAACACTATATAGATTTCAGGTATACAGCTTCTCATCGCAGTAGCTGTATAAATATCACCAATGACTTGAGTATTCATTATGAATGTTTATGCTTATGCATTGAATGTCTCCAGTATGTGGGGAGAGGGATAGGGAGGGACAGTAAGCAGCCTTCCTGCTTACTGGGAGATGCATCCAAAGAGAGGTCTACAGTACAAAAGCCTGCCTCAGTGTCCCCTGACCAGTTCTAATTTGTGTTCTTTTCCTTCTTTCCCCTTTTACCCCAAGGGATTTTTCTGCAAAGAAGAGAAAGACTTTGATAGCTGGTGTAGCCTTGTTCAAAAGGTAAAGATGTATGTTTTTCTCAGTCTTAAAAAATAAAAGTTATTCAGTATGGTTAATTATTAAGATTGTTTTTCATAATTTCATAAACCTAGCCTGATATGAAATTATTGCAAGAGAAAGAAACTAAGATGTGGAAAATTGTACATAACTTTGGGGAGGACCAAAGAACTTTTGTTTGAAATATGCTTAGTATGTCAAGTAAGTATTTTTAGCTACTTAATATTCCATCTCTTTAAGCCTACAAGTCATAGGAAATGTTCAACTAATATTCTACCATTTTAATGTAAAAGTGACAATTTCATGTAATTCAACCTAAATTCTCCCTCTGCATCCATATTCTGTTCATAACACTCAGATGGTCGAAGAAACTAAATTATGGTTGAAGCAACTAAACTATGATTGAAGAAACTAAATGACTTCTCTATTTTGTCTTCTGCTTACAGCTTAATATATTCCATCATATTTTAATCTGCCTGCCTTTCTATTAATTGTCATAGTCATATAAAACATAGGTGCATGCCACCACTTAAATACAAATTGCAAAATTCTGTGCAAATACTGAAACAAATTGTTCTTTTTGGTATCTTGTATAAAAGGCTATTTATTATCTTGCTGGACCACCAATCTTTGTATCTGCCTCCCTCCTCCTCGGCTTCTAACATATGCCAAATATGTGGAAGACATTGAGCCATGCTTGTTGCAAGAATGAAGGGAAACCATAGGGAGTAGTTTAAAGAGCTCTGGATGGGGTATCAGGAGACATGAGTTCTGTCTGCAAAACAAAGGGATTGGAGAGATAGGTGTCCAGAACCTTTTGTAAGTGGAAGGAGGGAAGATTTTTCTTCACAAGTCAACAAATGATTAACACTAATGTCCCTAGCTGAATCTGAAGACGCGGTTTATAATTAGCTATGACATAATGGAAATGTATTTTCTAAAGTGAAATTGCATGCATTTCAGAATGTAGCAAAACTGTGTGGAAATAACATTTCAAATTAGAGTGAAATTTTCCTGATATGACTAAGCCATTTAAATGAGGACATACACCCTAGTGATGAACTAAAACCGAAGCTACGCTAATATGTACTAAATAGTCCCTTGGGTCAGATTCAATATGATTGACCAACATTTCTTTGGCCAACACTTAAGGAAGATCTCACCCCTAAAAGTGAGTTGGACCCATACAGCTGGCATGTAACATGAGCCTCATGACGGAGCGTGGGGAATGAGTACTGGCCTTCCAGTAGTCGCTCCTTCCAATGTCCTGTCTTCCTGACCAACTGCATGTGGAATTGAAAAGTGCTGGATCTTCAGATGGGTCAATTCGAGGATGGGTGTATTTGCTAGGTTTTGATTTCACCTCTCAATAACTAGTCTATTCTTTTAGGATTTGGGGTCATAGATTGCCAATAATACAGAAATGTAGTGACTTGTAGTGTTTACAATGGTTTCTGTGTCTCCTCAGGAAATTCTAAAGGAGAATTTAAGGATGTTTGAATTAGTTCAGAAACATCCATCGCACTGGCCTCCCTTTGTTCCTCCAGCGAAGCCAGAAGTGACGACCACTGGGGCAGGTAAGCTATCATTCGGGGTGACTCTCAGCCAGCAGACCCACATGTAGCAATTATTTTGTGAGACAGAGGTGACTGAGGCTCATGTGTTCCATGGAATGTAACATTTTCTAGTGGGTTGGGCTGGTCAAGGGAATGATATTACCTATTATTTTAATCATTTGATGAACTCAACTGTTTCAAAGAATGCTAATAGAAGGAAATGAACGCATTGCAAAAGTTCAATGCAAAATCAAAATGACTAGAACTATTTTTCATGGTCTGGTTAGTCTGGTTATTTCAGATTAACAAAGCAGAGGCCATGAGTAATTCTAAAGTTCAGCCTGAAAGTTCTAGCTGAGCCTCAGCCTCCTCATAGTAATTAGGACTAAGTTAACATATTCAGTTAGTTTGATTCTTATAGAGAATTTGTATCATTTGCTAATAGACCTAAGTCCAGATCTCCTCCACACAAACTTTTCTTTAGCAAAGCAACTGCTTCAATCTAAGTGTCAAGCATGTCTTTTTTCTCATTTCTGTATTCTGATAGAATTCATTGACTCTACTGAACAATTAGAGGAGCTTGACCTGGAGGAAGATTTTGAGATTCTGAGTGTATAGAATAGTGGGTATTCAACTTAGAGATCTGTCTTCCATCTGGCACCAGAAGAACATGAACTCATTACATAAAATTTTTCTAGTCAGCAAGTGCCTGATATGCAACAGCATACAAACTTGATACTAATCATATCTGAGCCAATCACCATTTATCAGAGAAAAAGAAAGAAACAACTCTTCCCCAGAAAGAAGCAGAACAATCATGGAGGCTAGGAGCAGAAAGATTAGGAGTCAACCTTTGCTTCCCAAGCTGGCCACAGCAAGTCTCCAGCTACTGAAACCAGACAGTGGACATCTGGACAACGGACAACTTCCCACCTTGTTCAAGCACCAGCAGATGAAAGATGGTTACCCTGTGCTTCTTCACCCTGTCAGGTGTGACCTCTTTTGGGCTAAACACTAAAAAGCAGTCTGTTCTCTTGCTCTAATAATAAAGTGATTGCATCAGGGAAAACCATTCTTGTTAAATTATTTGAATATGTAGCCTAAATAATTATAATTTATATCAAAAAGTTTGTCAAAGATATTACATCAAATGTGCACTTGGTGATCTCCTTCCTATTTGGAGGAATCTTACTACTATTTGATGGGTCACTGTCCCCATCCTTATTGATGCTTTTCTCAGATATCACCCTGTGCTTAAATCGAATCATAATCACTTCTATCAATGGCCAGCAAAATTTTTCTGTAAATGACCAGATAGTGAGTATTTTAGGCTTAACCGGCCATGTGGCCTCTGTCACAGCTTCTCAACTCTCCAGCTGATGCACAAAAGGAGCCACAGAAAATATGCATGCAAAAGAGTCTGGCTGTAAACCACTAAAACTTTATTTACTAAAACGGGAGGAGTGCTGGATTTGGCCCACAAGCTATAGTTTGCCAATCACTGACTCAAACTGTTGATTTTTGTTTGGAAAACTAAAAATTGTGTTTGAATGAATTTCCATTTTGATTTACAGCCATAACTAGAAAGAATTTATTCATTCAGTGACATTTAATCTGTGCAGCAGATACATTCCCAAACCATTTCAGGACTAGCAACATACTAATTTTTAAAGTACATATTCTTCAAACTGGCTTTGCTGATTCTCCAAGGAATTGCCTTAGATGTACCTCAAGTCCCCGTGGTGTCTTCCCATTTTCCTCTCCTTACCCTCTTAACCTGTATGCATTTCACCTCCATCCTCAACTAGTCCTGAGGAAGACCAGCAACTGGGATTTGAAAAGTAGTACCAACTAGTACCAAACCAAGTTGTTTTTTTTTTTTTTTTTTTTTTTTACATTTAGGAATATTAGAACACTTGTTTCCTTGGATCCCATTTTTCCCAGCTGGCAATATTTTCCAGTGGTTCAAAATCCAAAAGGTGCAAAATGGTATTCAGTGAAATTCAGTTAGTTTCCTTCCCTGAGAGCTCCCAATATTGTTAATTTCTTGTTTATTCTTCCAGAGGATATATTTTATACATATACAAATACATGCATATATAATTTAGATTTGATTTTTTAATGACCTTAGCATTCCTTTACTTTTGATTTACCTGTAAATGATCCTGAGGTCCCAGAAGTGTGGACACTCCTTTCTTGAACTCAAGTATATGACAGTCATAAGCTTATCTTGAAATAGGCTGTGGATTTGTAGCCTGTTACAGGACTCTTTCTGCCCTTTGATTTTAAGTGTATTTTTCTTGCTTCGATGTTTTGTTAAAAGCTTGACTCACAGTAACAGGAAACTTCATGGCTGTGAGTGGACTCATGATTTGTAGTAAGATGGACATTAGAAAAGTTTTCATTAAAGAAAATCAAAAGAGTCGAATGTTTATATTTAATTCCTTTAATTTGCAATGTACAAAGCTGACACCATGCTTATTATTCAGATAGGAGGTGAAGGTAACAATAATTCAGATTATACTGATTAGCTTTATATTGGCACAGTTTACATAATATTTAAGGAAACAAAATCACCTGGAAGGAATTGCCTCATGTCAACATGGTTAAGAGTATTCCAGGAAAATTGATAATAAAAGGAAATGGTAAAACAAATCTCCCCAAACAGAATACAACACATTGATAGTCAACTCAGGCTTGCATTAGCTCTGCCAACTGCTAGAGAGAGGAGTATGCTAGATTTGTATGAGGTTTTAAAACATTTAAAAATAGCTTGACAGGCTACCTGTGAAAAAGCAACTGGATGGACATTTTAATAGAAAGTCTCTACCAGCCACAAAATGCAGAGGAACCAACACATTGCAGCTTCAGTTGCCACACTGCACACATCTGGATGGCATTTGGAATAAAGAGAGACTTCCGAGAAATTGAGACAAGGGATTTACCTTTTTCTTTCCTGGAGTTAAAAGAAAAATTCACACCTCTTACCCATTCGCCCCTCTACCCAGCCCAGGAGAAAGGGCTGTGATTCTCATTTCCTTTATGAGCCTGGCTACATTCGATGCAACCTCTGCTCTACTCTGGACCAAGCCAAGCTATTCGTCTCTGACTAGGAAGGGAGCTGGCAAGGAGGAAGTAATTTGTCTAGGACCTTATGAAGTTAATGAGCTCCTTTCAGCTGCTGGCCCTCAAAGCTCCTTAAGCATTAGAGGGCCCACTCATGCTCACGCTCAGAATCAAAGCTCACCTCAAGCTTCTGGCTTGTGCCTCATTGCAGCTTTGCTGCCTGCCTAGACACAATGGGACTCCTTGAAGAGTGACAGCTTGCCCTCTGCAGATTTGAGCCATCCATGAATGTTTGGTCAGAGAATTTTTTTATGTGGATACACTGGGTCTGGCTTTAGCCAAATGTGTGATGACCTCAGGACATGAAAAAAAAGACTTATTTGCTACTATGAAGAACTCTCTGATCAAGACAGTGAGGAAAGTTAGTTGAAGAAAGTGGCGCCTAGCAGGTCTTTCTGAGGTAGCCATGAGTAGTCACACAAACGTCTGAATCAAATAGTAGCACCAGGTTGACTGAAGTGGGACAGCAGATGTCAGCAGTGTGAGCTCACCCATTGGGCCTGAGGGCTGAGGTGACCAGTGTCCAGTAGTCCAGCCCAAATGAGACTCCAATGTACAGCTTGACAGGTGGGCAAAGGGTTTAAGCCTTCCTTCTTCAGACTGTGAGGTGGCCATGGTGTGGGGGAGGGGAAAGCAAAGGGCAGAGTGGCAGGTGTCCCCCTACAGGCTCTTCATACACACCTGGCAGCGGCTGACCCGGGTGTGGAGCTGCCCGGTTTTCAGCGTTTCCGATACAGGCTCCTCCCAAAATTGCTGCCTCTCCTCCACTGTTGTCAACCAGAAACTGTACTTGTTGGCAAAGTAGTGGCAGGTGCCCCGGGCACCGCTGCATTCGATGAAAGGAGTGGCCCGAAAATCCTCCAGGCAGGAGCCAGGTGAGACCAGGGACTGGCCTCCTCCCTCAGCGCCAGCGGCAGTGTGCTGCAACAGACCCGGGAGGGAGGGTGAGTGGCCGCGGGAGTTCACTGGGGCTCTCTGCTCTGGGTGAAGGGGCATGCGCGCCCTTCCTAAGCTCTGGTCCCTTGGCTCAGCGCAAGCGGCTAGTCAGTATAATGAAAGCTATTTTTTGGGACTGGGGGCTGCTCACCCTCCTTTGTAGCTCTTCAGGGCAGCAGCACCCCCTCCAAGCTCCCAAAGGCCTTCCTAACCCACAGCGCAAGCTCAGCACCACATCTCAGCTAGTGTTTCCCAGACTGGGTTCCAAGGTGTGCTGGTGCCCCCTCACAGATTTCCACGGATAGGTAAATGAAAAAGGATGGATTAAAGGAAATTCAATCGGTTTTAGAAGGCAATTTTTCTTGTCCACTCCGAGACCTTGTTGGTATGCTCCAAGAAGGCAAAGCACATGCAATGCTCCAGACTCGCTAAGCCATGGCCCCTCCCCTGGCCTGTCTACAAATAGCACTTCCTCTAAAGTTACGCCCTTAGAGCTTGTTATGTTTTTAATCCCTACACACCCTTTCTGATGACAGGCAGTGTTTGTTACCAGCTGAGTACAAGGGTCTTGTATTTGGCCTAACAACCTGGGCCTCTCTTCACAGGGCCCCCTCAACGCTATTTTAGGATTTCCCTGTCAGTGTCACTCATAGACCGAGGGTCTCTGGTTACTACATCCATAAGTGGCTGCTTCCATCTCTCCACTTGCTTGTACCCTCTCCCTTCAACTCAACTGACTAGTAAGTTGGGCCTCAGGAGCTGGGGAAGAGGCCAAATATGCACTGCGTCAGCAAATGGCCAAGCTGGACACACAGGGAAGCTTTACTTTGCAGAACTTCAGGAGAGTGAGTCTCCTTGTAAGGGGCCTTTCCTGGTAAATGAGATATCCGTGTTTCCCTCATTTTGATGCTCAGAAAACTCTCCGGAACAAACAACACATTTCCCTGCCTTGCTCCATGGTGAACACTATGTACTGTCAACTTTGCAGGTGACCCAGGCGTGTGGTTGGGATCTTTGGTTTTTGTATGGGGCCATCATGCAGGCGCCCACCCCAAGGGGCGCAGCCTTGGTCTTGCTCCCCCCTCTTCTCTCCTTTTTAGTAGTCACATCTCACTGCTTCCACATGCCTTACCAGGCCGTCCAAATTCCTACCACTACACATTTTCTGGAGAAAATAGGGGTTCTAATGTTAGAATTATGTCTAATGTAAGAGTCAGGGCGTTTTGAATAAGGGCTTAAGGGTGCTCTCGTGAGCGAAGCAAGGGAGGACTTCTGTAAAGCTTTTGTGCCATTCCTTGAAGGCCTTTTCTCCTAATTTTCTGGTCTGTGTGGTAGACAGGACACAACGACAGGCGAGATGCTTCGGTATTTTCAATATATTGGGAAAAACTACCCAACTCAAAGACAGCAAAACAAGGATGAACCTCACCCCTTTGCACTAATGGAAAGAAGCCTGTGGCCGTAGTCATTCCTCAACCACACTCGCACCATCTCACCCCTGGCAGTTCAGCAAAGAAGCGCTGGCGAGGCAGGGTAGTCTAGTGGGTTTTCCCCTGGGAGTGATCTTGTCCCTTAACCTGAACTTTCACTTGATAGCATGTCCTCGGGTTTTCACTGGATGCCATGTGAGGGCCTGATGCCTCCTTCGGCTTAACAAATGTTCTCAGCTCTCTCTTAGCAAGGCACGTAGCCTGCTGGCTGCTGCCTTCCCACTGAAGTGGAGACTCAGAATCCCCATAAGGACACAGACACAGCATGACCCCATCTGAACCTTTCTGGGGGAGGTGACAGCAGCAGAGGTGCTGGAGAGGCAGGGTGGGCAGAAGAGTGGGGAGTGCATGCACCCCCTACGCCAGGCCAGTGAGCGGATATCCTGGCCCCAAGTGGGGAGAGCCTCTCCCTCACTGTCCACCCAGATCAGGTATTTCCTCCTTCCTTTGCTTGTAGCACGCTTGAGACAGGTATGGAGAGGTTAAGGACTCTGCAGTTGATTCATGGATATTCTGACCCCTGAACCACTGGGTACAGACTGCCCCTTTCTGCTCATACCCAAAATTGACCTGTCAGGCATGCAGAACTGGGCTCTCTGGCCTTTAGCAAGCCTAGGCCAAGCATTTTTCTTCCTTTCACACTCTATATGTTCTACCCAGTGTCCCTTGCGCCCAGGAATCAGTGTGAGAGAACTTCCCGGAGCTCCCTACCTTCACACAGGGGGAGGGGCAGTGCAGGGACTTACCATGAGGAAGGAATACCCAATCCAGAGGCTGCGCCAGCCCAGGGGGCACTGCGGGATGGTGATGTCCTGGCTGTGCACTGCAATAGCTTGCGAGGGTGCCTCACACACAGAGCAGCGGCTGATGTACTGGGGAATCTGGGTCTGGCCAACAGGCATCATGGGGATGGGGGCAGTGGTGGAGAGCCAGTAGGATTTATCGTTGCGCCTGGCATAATGGCACACTTCATTGATGTTGCAGTAGATGAAGGGCATAGTGCTGAAGCGGGGTAGGCAGGAGCCAGCAAACCCTGGAAGGAGAGATGGTGGGCAGGTAAGGTCAGGCTGAGGGGCAAAGCTGGGATTCTCCCAGGGGCACTGAACTGGGCTAGATGGTGGTGGGGGTTGACCGTCAACAGCAGGGGCGCCTCTCTGTACCATCCTGCAACACTGCACACACACTGGAGTCTGTTGAGCAAATCTGATTTTCAATATACCAGGGAAGTTTGATAATGAAAAGACCCTTTTTATAAGCTGAACGATGCTGCCTAATTAATCTGCTTTGTAAAACTGGCATTTAATAGAATGAGTCTGTTTCAGGGTCAGCCCACCTGTAGACGAGACAATTAATTCTTGGGTAATAATCGTTGCCCCACAGGCCATATTATCACTGCACTAATCACTATTGTGTAATGGATGCTTAATATGTGCCAAATGTTCTATGCATTTGACATTGCGTGATTCTTGCAATCCTTACGCTGACCTATGAGGTGGGGACTAGACAGCCTTGTTCAAGGAGGAAGTGGAAGCTTAGGGTGGTTGAGCAACTTGTCCTGGGTACACCCTGAGTAAGGGGTAGAGGGCAGGGTTGGATCCCAGATCTGCCTCACTCCAGAGCTGCTGCTCTTAACCCACAGCCCAAGTGGGTCCACTCAAGGCTGAGCAGAGCAAGGAGCATGACACTTGGTCCTTGTGCGGAGGGAGCACCACGCTGGCCGTCAGAGCCGGTACCTACCCAGGTCCTGGTTGTGGGCTTTCTCCTGGCCCTCCACGAACAGCAGGCTGTAACCCACCCACAGCTGACTTGTCCCGATGGGGCACAGGGGCACCTGTTGCGACTGGCTGTGCTTCACCAACGTGTAGCCCACTCTCACGCTCTGCCCAGGTATTCCTGGCCTCCCGAAGGGGCCCTGCTTCCCTGGAGGCCCTGAGAGTGAGAGCGCAGGAAAGGGGGTGAGGCAGGTGTGATCAGTCACAATAGCAGTTAATCTGGCAAGCACTAAGCAGGACTCACGATGTACAAACATTAGCTCACTCTTTCCTCTCGACAACCTTATCACCCCAATTTGTAGATGAGGAAACGAAAGCTTAGAAGTCCCGCAGCCTAATAGTGGCGGAGCTAGAGTCCCAATTCAGGTGCATCTGGCTACAGCATCCCCATTAAAAAAATAAATAAATAAACACTGTCTAGCATCCCTCCCACAGCCACCTGGCCTTGGCTTCTCTACAAGGGGAGGAGGGACAGAGGGGGTGACTTCCTGGGCCAACTTTGCAGGCTTTCACAGGAGATAAGTATCTGCTGAATCTGAGGTAGCAAAAGCAGAGTTAGGATTGGCAGGGTAAAATGCCATCCTTCTCTCCTGCCCACAGCAGACATGGCTAACCTATCACACCACTTTCCCACCAAGCTTAGGACTGTTCTCCAATTCAGGATAACTGATATGCCTTCTCTGATATAAAATGGTAGATACCGGGCCTCCCTGGTGACGCAAGGGGTTAAGCACTGCGCTGTGAAGCAATTCACAGTCTCTCTAGCGCGAGTTCAATCCCCAGCCGGCCAGGGAGCAACCCACATGGCACAGCAGACCTCTCCCGTCTCGCCCTCTGCTCCCCTCAGCAGTGTGTTTCAGTCAGTCTGCCTGTTCTGCTCCCCACTCTCTCTGGCGAATCCTCTCACCCCCCACATCTCTGGCCTATACCCAAGCTCTTGTATGCATAAATAAATAAATCTTTTTAAAATAATAAATAAATAAATAAATAAATAAATAAATAAATAAATAAGTAAAATGGTAGATACCTAGCAGGACAACCATACCTTATCTCAAATTTTGTTATTCCTCAAGTCACCCCCATTCCACGCACATCAGAAAGCCTGGCTAGGAAGCGGGGCATGCTATAGTAGCAAACAGGATTTAGAAGTCCTTTTTGCCTTCTGGAATGTTGGACTCTATGCCTTCACAGGATCGAAGAGGAGTGGGGAGTGAATAGATGAGAGCCCAGTTTTTGAGCCTAGCCTTCTAGTAGTATCCAGCTTTATAGCCATGTTTCCCAATTCTCCGATTTGAGATTTTCACTCACCCCTAAGCTTCAAACCCTCACAGAAGCCCTCTGCCCCTTAGCACCAACATCGCCAGACCTTCAAATCCTGGAGGGCCCTGAAGTCCAGGGAGACCAGGATTGCCAAGAGCCCCAGGAGGGCCGGGAAGTCCACTGGGGCCATCTTTGCCAGGGATGCCAGGTAAACCTTTGGAGCCTGAAAGGAGAGCAGGTACACAGGAAGGGTGCTCAATGTGAAGGGCCTGAGGAGCTCTCCCCAGGACAGTGGACTCATGTGTCATGCCCAGCACTCACCAGGAGAGGGCGCACGTGCCATGCATGGGGTACCACTGAACTCCTGGCTGAGCCTTCCAGCTAGTTAGGTGGCATCAGGGCATCTCGCCCAGGATAGCAGTCTGAACTTAACCCTCTGAGTCCTTTCACACCCATTCCCTCCTCCTTTCATCCTCCCAGCTACACTGGGAAGTACGGAAGCAACTGCTGGTGTTCCATGTCAAAAATAAGGACAACGAGGCCCAGAGAGAGAGATAGCTTTCTCCAGTTGGGACAAAGCTGGGCTCAGAAGGCAGCCCAGCCCTGCGCTCTTTATGTCCCACCACACTCCTCCCCCACCAGTACGTGAGTAAGGGACGAGCCGTCTGCAGTAGCAGCTACACTCCGGGTCCACATTCTCTAAAACCAAGCACAAGTACTGCCCTGTTGGCCCTTCTTCCTGGAAAGAAGCTGTGGAACTTTGTGAGGGTGCAGAGGAAATGCTTGGTAAAGGTGGCCCCTGGAAGTCGGGGTTCCTAGCCAGTTGCTTCAGCCTCTCAGCCAAGGCTATCTCAGCTCATTTCTCTGGGGCCCTCCTCACCTTGCAGGCCTTCAGGACCTTGAAGCCCTGGGTCCCCTGTGAGGCCAGGGATGCCATCAGTGCCCGGTAGACCCAAGAGTCCAGGAGGAGCCTGAATGGCTTCTGCAATTGGTGTTTGTCCAGGAGCACCTCGAGGGCCTGAGAAGCCTGTGGGTGGGTGGGGGAAGTATTAATGTCAGGTGGAAGCCAGAGGAGGTGCAGAAAGCCTTCCTTTCTGTCCTGCAATCGCTAGCTTTCTGCTCTTTCTGTTTGCCCCCACTGGATACCGCCAGGACCAATCTGCTCATGCTTCATGCAACGTCCTCTTTACCCATCCCTCTCCTCGGTAGATTGGCAGCTCCGTGAATGCAGGAACTAGTTTAAGTTCATCTTGTCTCCTTGGGTCCCAGCACAGGCCTTGCCTTGGTAGGCAAGTCGTGACATGTTTGTTAAAATATGGTGGGTGTGCTGAGCCTTTGCTCAGGCTGGGTTAGGTGGTCTATTCACTCACTAGTCCGAACACAGTGCCAAGGAGCTAAAGCAATGTGTCCAACCCCAGAGGTTCAGTAGCATCAAAGCTTAGGTCCCTGGGCCTCCCTGGCGGTGCAATGGGTTGAGCGCAGCTCTGTGGAGCTGTCCTCAGCCTCTGCAGCACAGGTTCAATTCCCGTCCGGCCAGGGAGACGCCCACATGGCACGGCAGACCTCTCCTGTCTCACCCACTGCTCCCCTCAGCAGTGTTTTCAGTCCGTCTGCCTGTTCTGCTCCCTGCTCTGTCTCTGGTGAATTCTCTCATCCTCCCGCGCCTCTGGCCTGTACCCCAGTTCTTGTATAAATAAATAAATCTTTAAAAAAATTTTTAAAAATGACTTAAAAAAAAAAAGCCTAGGTCCCCAACTCCAGCTAGCTGATTTAGCAATACTTAGAAGCCAAAAAAGCCAATTTGCCTACTAATTCAATGAGTATTTCTCAAGGGCCTACACTATGTCAGGGCCCTGGTAAATCTGGGCAAAGAGCAGTGAATAAGAAGGATATATATGGCAATTATTGTCTGGTGATAAAGATGAAAAATGCATAGCCTGACAAGTACCACTCATCTTACTGTGAACCACGAGTACTGCTATGAAGAAAATGAATAGTGTAGTGCCAGTGGGAGGGTACAGAGGGGGCTCTGGGGAGGAGAACCTGCATTAGAGAGACTGATAAGTGGCCTCTTATAAGCATTTGAGCTGAGGCCACTAAAACATTAAAAGAAGCTGGGGATGAGGGGAATATTCCTAAATGTCAAAATTCCAGGAAGTAGAATTAGCATGTGCAAAGGCCCTGCAGCCAATCAGCCTTTTGGGAAAACTGAAAGAGACTAGTGTGGCAAAATCACAGTGACCAGCAAAGGGGAAGGACTGGCAGTGAAGATGGAAGGGGAGGTACCACATAGGGTTTTGTGGTTCATGATTAGTTTATTCCTAATCTATGGGAAGCCAGTGGATGATTAGGTTTTTGTAAGTTCTCTCTGACAGAGATATGCAGAAATGATTGTTGAAGGTGCACAACAGAAGCAGGGAGACCAGTTAACAGGTCACTGAAATGATTCCCATGAGCAATGTTGGTGGTCTGGCCTTGGGTGGTTGCAGAGGAGGTGAGAGTTGAATGGATGAGGGCACATTTAGGAGAAACCACCCTCTGGGCTTGCTAACTGTGTAGATGTGTGAGAGTTGGGGATGAATAGGATGGAAAAGATGATACTTCCTTTCTGATGATCAGAGTGTAAACTCAATGCACACAAATGCAGATATAATAATGTAGGTCAGTGGTAGGAGGTGAGCAGCAGTAACTTTCAGTCCTGGGAGCTGGTAGAGGCAGAGTATGCCCACGTTAGAGAAACTACCTCTTTGGAGGAGCTTGATTTAGCAGCTTCAGGCATCCAGGCTTTCTTGGTGTGGTGAGCAGTGATTCCTGAAGGAACTTTTTATTTTTAAAGATTTCTTTCTTTATTTATACAAATAAATAAGCGGAGGAGGGTGAAAGAATTCACCAGAGCCAGAGGGGAGAGCAGAGCAGGCAGACTGATGAAATACACTGCTGAGGGGAGCAGCGGGCAGCAGGAGACGTCTGCGTGCCGTGTGGGACCCTCGCCGGTGGCCGGAGAACAAACTGGCGCTGCAGAGGCTGCCGGCAGCTTTGCAACCCAGTGCTCAACCGCTGCACCACCGGGGAGGCCCAATTTCTGAAGGAACTTTACGCCCAGACCTTTCCTTGGGCTCAGGATCAGCCCAGCATATCCTCTCAACTTACCTCTTGGCCCTGCCTTTCCTTTTGTTCCGGGAAATCCTGGGTCTCCAGGTGGCCCAACTTTGCCCGGAGTCCCCATGAAGCCAGGCTCACCTCTCATGCCTGGCAAAGTCCAAAGGGAAGCAAGTCAGGGCCTAGTTTGGTGGTGCTGGTTGCGGTAGGATGGTTTGATACTAGACAGAAGTGAGGGTGGGGAGAGCATTATCACGTGGCTAATGGAAGAGGCCATTTTGACTGTGGAGTAGGGAAGGGCCCTGTAGCCAGCCAAGCAGCCATACCTTTCAGTCCTAGTTCTCCAGGGAGGCCTGAAAAACCTGGAATTCCTTGATCTCCTTTGGGCCCTTGAGGGCCAGGAATGCCAGGGAAGCCAGGGTCTCCAGGGTCACCTTGATCTGACGATGGCCCAGGGGGACCCGGGGGCCCAGGGAGACCTGGGCGGCCTAGGGGTAAGATTAGAAGAGGGAAGAGGGACAGGTGAGCAGGAAGTGGCCACTGCTGAAAGCCTAGGGGCTGACAGGAAGCCAATGCCCATTCCCAGGTCAGAGAATGTCCCCTGGCCCTCTGTGGGGTTCTAGTGCCCAGACTTTCCCACACCCTTCTAACAAAATGCAGTCCATTCTAGGCTCCTGCATCACTGCTGGGGTTTGGATGTGAGGCTAAACAGGCCCATGCATATCCGGTAATAGGGATTAGGCTGGACTGTGTACAGGACCACCCCGACTCAGGGCAAAAGGAGATGGCCAGCCCTCTTTACCTCTTTCTCCATCTAGGCCTGGTCGCCCAGGGTCGCCAGGCTGTCCTGCTATGACTGAAGGCAAGGAGAGGCCTGGAGCCCCGGGGAGACCAGCGGGACCTTGGAGACCTGGGAAACCTGCAAAGAATAAACAAAAGGGCTGCCTGGGCTTGTGTGCCAAGGGGAGGGTCAGGCATTTTCAGAGAACATGGAAATTGATGCAGAGAAAATGGAAGTGGTTAGGCAAAAGTCAGACCAGCGAATGCCAGCAGAGGGCTCTTCTCCATGCAGTCCACCTTTGCTGCTAGCAGACAAACACTCCCCCCTGCCAGCAGGCGCTGCCTTTTGTTCTAGTTCTCCAAGCTCACTGGTAATGGGCTAATTTTCCCTAAACCAAGAAAACAAGAAGGCATGACTGTAACATTGGAACTGATGCTTCCCTCAGCGTTTTTAAACCTACTGTACAGGATGCACATTTCCTTCAGTTAACCACTTTCATCTGATTCTACAGACTGAGGTGGGGTGCAGGCCCCACCCAGTCAGAACAGACGTTTGGTGGATGAGAATAGAGGAGGCAAAAGTGCTGTGCCTCCCCAAGTCTTCTAGGGCTGACCTCTGGCTCTTCTGGTCAAACTGGAAAACAGTCTTTTACAGGTCATTCATATCAGCTGAAGGCTCGTTCAATAGCCAATGGAACAAATTACTCTGCACTAAACCCCCTCCTTCTTTTTGGCCAAAGAGAATAAATAGCCATATATTAGAGTAGATTCATAATACTTGTTTGCTCAAATTTTCATACCACTCTACATGTTTTCTGTTTGTGGAATGATTTCCATTAAAATATGTTCAAAACCAAAAATTTCAGCTGATTACAGAAGTTTATTTAATAGTCATGCCTCAAATCCACAGACGGTAATCTTGATGGGAAAGCATGGCAGGGCCATATATACAAAAATAGAAGCCCATGTTATACCGGTAGCATGGAAGAAATGTATTTATTACTTAGGTATATTTTAGAAGACTTTCAAATGAAGAGAAATAGATTCAAACTGGTTGATTAACTGCTCTGGTGGTTGAAATTCTTATATTGGTGACATGAAAATTCCCAAATATTAATGTTGTGGTTCATTTTTCTGATAAGAAAAGTGAAAAAAAAACTTAATAATGAATTTATCCTTTTAAATTTAGGAAAGACATAGTAACTCCAAGAAAACTTGTGAAAAAAAGAGTAGTTGGTTAATTCAGATGTTTTTAATTGCTCACTCATTAACTGAATGCTGAGGAAATAGAGAGATGGAAAAGACATTTCAAGGAAGGTCTCCAAATTATTATGGGTCTGGAAAAGAGACAAAATGGAAACAAAAAGACAAACTGGTTACAAAGCCACAGGATGGTACTGATGGTATTGTCACTTATATCTTTGATGAACCTTTGACATAGTCATATTTGCCTTTTTTGCAAATGTAAAAATCTGAAAAGATAATGTATTTTCCCTCGAATATATAGCTTTATAGGCATATATTACAACTATGCAAATTATGCTATAATTATGCAAAACCAATAAAAGAGACCCCCACATACAGTACAGTAAGTGTGGGCAGCACACAGATTATAAACTAACTGTGGCAGTTTTTGGAGTCTCCTCTTTTCTGTACCTGTTTCTTGATTTGATCTTTATGCCCATATATCATTAAATCTGAACTAATTGTAAAACAGTACTCCTAAAAGTTATATACTATTGTAAACCCATGGTGAATCAATTGACAAAGTGTTTGAAGTAAGTCCCCCTCCAAAAAAAAATCCCAAAATCTGAACTAACCTCAAGTAGTTAAAAAAAAGCACGTGTTTCTTTAAGAATAATACACTTGAAATGAGCACATGAACTCCAAAGTGGCATGTTTTTCCGACTCCCCTTAAAAACCCTAAATATACAAATGCAGCTTCTTGCTCTAGTGCCAATATGAAAATGAATGGTATAATTTGAAGTTATTTAGCTAAAGCTATTATAAGGACAGGGATTGCTCTAGGAAGTTCTCTTAGATGTCACTCCCCCTTTTACACCAGCTTGCATGATCAAAACAGAGGTAAGTACTTATGGGAAGGGAGATGTGATATTTACTGTATTCTTTTTAAACAAATTATCTGAATTGTTGAGAAGGACAGCAGTGTATTTATAAATCACATGTAAAATACAATCCAGATACAATGAACATCTGGGCTCCAACCATCCAATTTTGGAAATTTTTTTCATAGATCCCATTTCCTTTCCTCCTTCTCAGAGGCAACTGCTCCTGAATTTTGTATACATCTTCCCCTTTCATCAGTTTGGCCACGCATATTTGTATCTCTAAACAACGTCTTATTTGATTTTACTTATTTGTAAATGTTTATCAGTGGCATCCTACCAAATGTATTCCTTTGGCACTTACTTTTCTGTCCCTCCCAGCACTGTATTCTTGAAATGCATCCATCTTGCTATGTGCTGTTTACTGCATTTGTAATTGTGATTTTATTACCTCTGACAACTAAAGGAAATGAATAATTGAATGGCCAGGCGTTCAGAATCAAGATTTGAAAACAGAAAGGAAATGCTCCTGCTTCTCTATCTCTGTGAAAGAAGCCACACACTCTCCCTACAGGCTCAGACCCTGTGTGAACCCTCACTCTGGAGAAGCTGCTGGCTTTGGGAAAAGAACAGATTGGTCCCAACTGAAGGAAAGAGTAAACACAGAGAGAACAGATGCATCAATATAAAATGCAGCAGGAAATGAATTAATGTATGACCACAGTTCCCAGAAAACGTATGTACATGTTACAAACATGCCCGTTAGCAAGGAAAATGTGGTGGGACCTCGGGCTTCAGAGCTATGAGGAAGAGAACATTCTACAAATATGATTTCTCCAGGTAATGAGTAATAACACAATGGCCAACATTTCCAGAGCACCTACTGTGGGTTGGGTGCTGCGCTAAGTGACTTCATTCCTCATTGATTGCTCACTGGATCTGTCATGGCCAACATTTCTAGAGCACCTACTGTGGGTCGGGTGCTGTGCTAAGTGACTTCATTCCTCATTGATTGCTCACTGGATCTGTCATGTAGATTCTCTTATCATATCCATTTTTCAGAAAAGGAAAGCTAAGGGCTTGCTTGAGATTTTGGGGCCAGTACCATCCTTGTTCAAGATCGCAGGGCTAATGAGAGGTAGAGCTGAAATTCGAATTCAGTTCGTCTGACTTCAGAGCTCATTCTATTCTCCTGGATGCTACACTAAATTCATTTCCTGTTTCTGCTAAGTGGGGTACATAAGGGACTTCAGAACATTTCCAGAGAGAGTCTAACTCATACTATTTGAGAGCTGGTGAAAAGGAGGCCCAGAAAGGGACTTCAGACAATGTGATGAGGCATGGTCCCAGACTAGGGTGAAACCTGCTTTCCAGTAAACCCAGCAAATCCTAATTACGTGCGTGCTTTGTGCCTGTCCCGTGGAGACATGGAGACATGTATCCGCTTACTCTTGGGCTCCTTCCAGCAGTCACACTGTCTTTCCAGGGCCTTGGGTGTGCCTTCCACACTGGACATTGAGGAACTTCTTTACTTCTGGTACACATCTTGCTAAGTGGACAAGCCCTTTCCCTTGGGACCATTGAACCCAGGCTCTGCACAAGTGAGGTTAACAAGGGAGAGGGGCAGGGAACTTGGAGGCTAGAGGGGACTCACTGACCCACTCCCTGACACTTTCTCAGGAAAGCCCTAGGCATGGCCTAATTTTTCTTTGTCAGCCACCAGTTCTGTTCAGCTCCAAGATTCCCAGAGACGTGAAGATATCCACAGCTTCGGCCTGTCAACTGCAGGGTCGTGGTGAACCCTGATCCTGATTCCCTTACCTTCACTCATCTTCCACTAGGCCTGATTTAGACTCACTTACCTCGGCTACCTTTTTGTCCTTTTATTCCTGGCTTCCCTGGGGTTCCGATACCAGTTCCTGGAGACCCTTTTTCTCCTTTGGGACCAGGCAGGCCAGCTGGTCCAGGCACACCAGTTATACTAGGTCCTAAGAGGAGATGCAGAGAGAAGGGGACAGAATTCAGGGGTGATAAGGCTCTCATGCCTAGTTTACTTGCTGGGGACCCAGGAGGCCTGCCTGACAGATAACAGAGGCTGAGTACTGGAATAACAGGAAAGAGAGCTCATTTGGATGGAAGGACACATTCTCTCCTCCTCCCTCTCCACTTCAGGGGGCTGGTGAGGAGATGGATGTGTCCTCAGATATGGGATATATCACAGTCATGAAATCATGGTCAGTCCCAGTCAGGCTTCTCGAAGGGCTGGTGCTCTTCTCCTTACCGTGAAGGGGCTTCCTTACCTGTATTTCCATGGCTTCCCTTGGTTCCTGGAAGACCATTCAGTCCACGTAAACCAGGAAGTCCAGGGAAACCTGACGGGAAGAACATCAAATATGGCTCCAGCAAGTCTGAGTCATGAAGGGTCAGCAAAAAGTAGCTACCTGTTCTCAAGCACTTTGCCAAATCTTTAATTTAAAGGTCATGGTCTTTCTTAAGGCATTCCTCAATTCCCTAAGGGAGACTAGACCAGCCCTGAACCTACTCTTATTAGAGACCAGTGTAGCTTCAAGAACAGGATGGGAAATAATTGGGCATCTTCAAGAAGGACTCAGAGTGGGCATGTCAAGACCTGGAGTTGTCAGCTCCAAGAGACTTGCTGGTCAATCTCTAAGGGAAAGGCTACATGCGCCAGGCCAACACCTTCCTTGCTAACTTCTCTTGACGGCTGCTCTTCTCCTGCATATGTGCCCTCCGTGCCTCCTCTTCATCCCCCTTTCCTCAGTCAATGACTCACCCGTATATGGCTTAACCCCAACTAGTATCTGCTAATGTAAAGTAGCTGCTATCCTTTTTTGAGGGAAGGATGTTTTCCCCTACTGCCTTCTCCCAAATACACATACCTTTGGTTCCTATTAGGCCAGGGAGTCCTGGGGACCCGCTCGTGCCTGGATGGCCAGGTGAACCTGGAAGCCCTGGGTTTCCTCTCATGCCTGTAATCCCAGGGAGCCCTAGAAGTAAAACCAAGGCAGACATTCAGAATGGGTAATGGCTTGAAGCCAATCCCCCCTTTTTCAGAATACCCCCTTTTCAGAATAAAGTTGTCACGTGGCATGGTACCTGGGGAGCCAGGAAGGCCATCATCTCCAGAAATACCAACTTTCCCATCTGCACCTTTGTTTCCTGGAAAACCTACATCACCCTCTAGTCCATCTTTTCCTTTCACACCTACAAAATCAAGAAAAAAATACTGAGTGATCAAAGACCCCATTTCGGTCCTCCATGGGAATGGGTGAACACAAAGGTGAAATTACTTTGAAATTTTTTTTAATGCACAGAAAAACCAGGGGTGTAGGCCAGAGGTACAGAGGATGAGAGGACTCACCAGAGACAGAGTGGGGAGCAAAACAGGCAGATCTACTGAAAAAGACTGCTGAGGGGAGCAGCACACGAGACAGGAGAGGTCTGCTGTGCCATGTGGCTTAGCTCCCTGGCCGGGGATTGAACTCATGCTGCAGAGGCTGCAGACAGCTTGATAGTGCTGAGACTTTAACCCCTGTGCCGCCAGGGAGGCCCATTACTTTGAACTTTTGAGGGAGCTAAGTCCAGTGAAGAAACTAATAAGGATCACAGCACCTGTCTTCATGCTTAGAAGGTGACACCACTTGAAAGTAAGTAAACTTGTTGTGAGTGACTTCAGAAGTAGGAACAATGAAAAATGTTTGAGAAAGAATTTAGCTATAAACTAAGGAAGTGGGAGCCATTATCCCAAAGGTCTTTGCCAGTCATAGCAATTTTTCTGTACTAGATGGGGTTTGCAGACTTCCAAACTTCCTTCTGATCTTTAGTTTTGAGATATCTGTGAGACACATGATAAAAGTACATCAGTCTTACCTTCACGACCAGATTCTCCAGGCTGTCCCTTGGGTCCTGGGCTACCGTAAATTCCAAGTGTCTGACCTTGATCTCCTGGGGGTATCAAGACATAGTTCAACTGGTCTGAAGAAACCAGAGCTCATTTTGCAGCAAAGCAATCTTTTGAATGCAAAATAGTTTCAGATTCAATGTAGTCAGAGAAGTTCTTTGACAAAATTACTCATTGGGTAAACAGTGACCAATCACAAACAAGGCACTGGGATCCTACCAGGCTACTGGCATGACACGCTGCTACATGCAGTCTATGTCCATTGGGGACACAGCATCACACTAAGTGTGGGCAGAGAGGATGAGAGGGGCACTACAAACATCACCAGACTGGAACAATGACCACGACAAGGACGGGAAACTGGATTCAGAGGGGAAAGAGACTGTCTAGTAAAAGGTTCTCCTCTGCTGCTGAGTCTGGAGGGCAGGTGTGGGTAAAAGTCAAAGTACAACCTGTTCCTTGTTTACATGAAAGCCACAGTGAGCAAGTTTGGTAGGTACCACTGTTTGTCTCACATCTTTGATGAACAAAGACTGCAAAGATGCTTTGACCAAAGGGAAAATGCAAATCAGTGAGTGTGTTTCCCCTAAACACAGTCACCTTCGAGAAGAGCCTTGGGCCAACTGGAAATCCACCTTGTTCTGGATAAACACATTAAAAGAGAAAATACTCCTTACCTTTTGAACCTGGGAGACCAGATATTCCTGGGAGCCCAGGACCTCCACTGAGACCCTGTGAGCCCTACAAAATAATATGGAATCATTATTTCTGCCCAGAGCTCAGGTCTCCCACCCTTTTGTCCTTCTCCCCTTTCTGAGCCAATGCCTAAGAGATGCATATCGTGTATTCTGGGGCAGAGGTGGACTGCGGGGGAAGAGGTCTGCAGAGGGGAAGGTGATGAACAAAGCACAGATACATATGCTTAGAGATTTTAGGGGTGGGTTTCAACCTACAATTTAATCTTGGTCTTGTCACAAGTAATGTCCCAGTGACTATCAAAACCGGAATCTTGAGAAATGAAGTTGTGGCTGCTTTGGCAACTCTCATAGAAAATACACATGAGAAAATCAGGGCAGGCATCTCGTGTTCTCCACAGACAGTTGGCTGCCACCACCCATGCCAAAGCTCTGGAACCATTATGCACAGGAAGTGTGTTGCTTTGCCATGCAGGGCTAGCCTCCTACTGCAGGCGCCGCAAGGAACACGGTCTTTTGGCCACCAGGTAGCAGGCTTATGTGTGTGGGTGCTGAAGTCTGAATCATTTACACAGGGAAAGCTGCCTTCACTGGCGAATGTCCAAGACACCAAGTGAGTCTGGGTGGCGGGCATGTCAGCTGCTATGAGCATAGTTCTTCCCCTGGTATCTGGTATGGTTTTGATTCATTTTGAGATGCATCCAATCAACACATATGCCACTTAGTGCCTTGGCGAGACAGGGAGTTCTGGGCTGGGTCACTGTGTTCACTGGACTATTACCCAGGGCTCCCTTTCCATTCACCTGTCTTTTTCCTGCGTGTTGCCAAATCTACTAATTCTGAGCCATTGCTTATTCTGGGACGTATCCCAATAGAATTTCCCACTTTGGTTTCATCCCTCCTAGTGTGTGAATAGTGAGGACCATCCAGTTTAGAATGATTTCTTTTGAATATTATTCCCATCTTTTGACAAATGAGGAAAATGAGGCTCAAGGACATGAAGTGATGTGCAAGTGACCCCCAAGCTAATGAGTGATGGAGCTGGAATTCACTCCCAAGTCTCTTTTATTGCTAAGCCTACTCTGCCACCTGGCTTTTAAGAACCCATAGAAGCTGGGCCTGATGCCTTGCCAGTTGTTGCCTGTGGAGGCAACAAAGAACTACCTGAAATCGAAATATCAGGAAGTCTGTCCTGAATTCTTATGATGTACTAAACTCAATGTGGAGTGCCAGCACTGAGGAACAGACTAAAGTATATGCCAGGCAGTTCTTGTTCTCAAGTTTGAACAACCTCATTGAGGAAATCAGAGCCAACTAGGGTCAACATAAGCAGTGAGAAATGTAGAGTTTAGCATGTGGGTGCTCAGGGGCTCTGGAGGACGGGCGCCTGGGCTGGGGCCCGAGAACAGACAGGTCAGCCATGTGGAGGAGAGAGCATGAACCACGATGGTCCAGAGGAAGGTATGATTTGGAAGGGGTCAGACTGGTCAGAACCATGGAGAGGGCTTGCGCTGAAGCTGTGCTAGGGGTAGGGACTGGGAAATGGGCTGGGGTCAGAGAGGTAGACTTTGAGGGCATGTCCTCTGCTACGGAAGCTGTTCCCTGGTGGGGAGACAAATATCTGGGCACACTTACACTTTCTCCAGGTATTCCTGGGAAACCCGTGATCCCAGGGGATCCCTTCAGGCCTGGCAAACCCCGTAGTCCAGTGGAACCAGAGGGGCCTGGCCTCCCACTGACTCCCTTGATGATGCTAGGGAATCCAGGAGCTCCAGGCAAGCCGGGTAGCCCAGGGTGGCCAGGCTGTCCTTTGTCACCTGGCAAAGAAGCAAAATGGCTTGAAAAAGACTGAGCAAGAGGCAATCTGCTCCCCACAGTATAAGTGTCCTGGTCAGAGGCAAGTCATGTGCACATTTGGGGACAGTTAGCTCCAGAGTGGGGGTGAGGGTAGGGGCGGTGCCTCTAGTCACATGAGCCACCAGTCAAAGCTGCCCCAACTCTAACATTCGGAAAGCTGCTCTGTTCTCACCCCACCATCGGCCTGGTTTCTCCAGGTGTCCAACTGCCTGTGGTTCAAAAACTCAGTTCCACTGCGGCAATGAAAACTGGCAGTCCCAAAGTTCAGGGCCCTCTCATGCCCAGGTGGCTTTCTCGGACCCCTGCTGCCAGCTACACTGTTGCTCTGGGGCCCTGTACTGTGGGGCCTTTTCTCAGGAAGGAGTCAAGTTTGTTTGTAAAACCTTTCCTGTGTATTTCTCCTGCTCATTCCCTGCCCCAGCACCTTTGGGCCCAGGAAATCCGTGAGATCCAGGTGCACCCTGAGAGCCTTTGTCTCCTTTGAGCTGAAGATTCAACATGGGTGGTCTTGGACTGGGTCTTCCAGCTGGCCCTGGGGTGCCTCTGTCTCCTGCAGGCATGGAGATCATAAGATCCAGGTGAGAGGAAGCTTAGACACGGGGTCAGGCCTGGTTGAACTTGCATAGTAGCTCTTCCCAGACCCCCCCCCGCCATCCTCTTTCTGGGCCCTTCCCCACCCCCTTGCCCCAACTTTGCATTTCTGTGTGTGCCCTCTCCTTCAACAAGCCTGAAGACCACCAGTAACTTTGAACCCTTCTCGAAACCCTCCTTCCTTGAGCATTGGGAATGTATGACCAGGCCTCTGACTTGCAATGGTAACTCAGAAGTGAAAGGTTTGAAAGGACTTCATTCCAAAGTCCCAAATCTTATTATCTAACACAGGATGGTTTCAAGCTACAGGAATGACAGAGTCTACAAATAAGATGTATCTTGGGAAGTAGGGTGGCAATGCCAGTATTCGATTCCCCAGTTCACCTTTTTCGCCAGGGCTACCAGCCCATCCAGATGGTCCCACTCTTCCAGTCGACCCAGGAATTCCCTTCAGTCCACTTGCACCAGGAATACCAGGGAGACCTGGCATTCCTGGAAAACCTATCGGTCCAACATTCCCCTTCTCACCTGTTGAGAAACAAACTTGTCTTTTTAGGTTTTTCTGAAATATTTGTTGATTTGAATGGAAGTTGAAATCACCTTTTTTTAATTGACACAATATTGTTCTACAACACTGTATGTGATTCACAGGATCACAGCTCCTCAGATGCATGTCTGCACACCACACCCACCGCCAAGGCACTCACAGTGCTCCACCTTAGTCCACTGTGCCGCCTCACACCCTGTGTTCCCCTCCTCCCCCGCCTGTAGCCTCAATTCCATAGTCAGTCTTCTGGGGCTTCGTATTGGTGTGGTTTTATCTAATCCTTTTATTTTGTTTCTCTATAGTCCAGGTATAACAGAACTTTCATTATTAGTACATCTTACATGCAAGGAAATGGAAACTAAGAGAGGTTAAATAACTCACCCAAAGTCACACAGCCAGGAAGTTGCAGAAAAGAGATTCAAAACAAAGTTTCTCTAATTCCAAAGCCCGAGGTCTTATTTATTACACATTATACTACTTCCTTGAACGGGGACAAGGCATGAAGTGACAGAAAGGAAAGAAGAGGCGGGCACCTCTCTTATGATTTGCCAAGTTAGAGTTCATGTGTGGCACAAGGGGCAAAAAAGCCTATGGTGGCAGAGAGATGCTGCTAACCTGTTGTGTGACCTTGGACCAGTTATTTTCCCCTGGAGAGCAATAAAATAGAGATGCCACCTTTCCAACCTCTAGTGTCCAGTCAGGGAATTGCAGGGAATGAGAGCTGTCAGCTTCCCTGTGTAGGGGTCTTGCAGATGAGTAAACCCAGTGTGGCTGTTACTCTCCTGGGCTTGACTGACCCTGCTGTTTAGCCCACGGTTCCAGCCAGCAGGCAGTGGGGGTGACTCACCTTGGCTGGGTGCTCTTTCAGCATTAGCCTTCTCCAACTCTCTTAGCACAAAAAGATATGCCCGCCAACCTTTCCATCTCCCATTCCCAGGCAGAGAAGAGGGGGCAAGCTGGGCAGCATGGATGCAGCTTCTTGGCACATACTGGTCCCCACCTGATCACTTCACTTACCCTTCAGACCAGGCAGACCTGGCAACCCTGTGGCCCCTGGCAGGCCCGAGTTCCCCAGGAAGCCTGTTAGCCCTGGGGATCCAGGGAGGCCTTTCAGCCCAGGCAGACCTCTCCTTCCAGTTGATCCAGGGGAACCTGTTTCTCCTTTTGGACCTTTCTTTCCAGGATGCCCTGAGTCAGCACAGGAGAGAACACAGGACAGCTGTCAAGTTAGGCTCTGTCCAGATCTGGGCCACTGCCCGTTCCCATGGCTTCTGTTTGGTTGGCTTGTTGGGTTTTGTAAATGGCCCTCAACAAATGGCCTCTGCAGGCTGCTAACAGGCAGAGTTCTTAGTTGCTAGAGCATTCGCACCTACCACCCAGATCGCCACAGCAGTGGCTGTTACTCCCAGCGTGGCACAGTAGCTGGCAGGGTAAGCAAACCCCTTTTGATTATAACTTCTCCCTTTATGAATGTGGTCCACACTTTAGCCTCTGAATGGAGCTCTGGGAAGCCGGGGTGGCAATTGAGCTCTAGTTTTCTGGTACTTCCCCTCTGAATCGGGCCACAATGGCTGATGCCTGAGCCAATCGGTGAAGTAGAGGTTAAAGCGGAGCTATTGTTTCAGCCTCCCAGGGAGCCATGGATACAGGGCTGCCCTTTTAATCCCTCATGCAAGTAGTTAAATCAGTCAGTTCCTTGGCAGTAAGGTTGAAAGACCCCCTAGTGCCAAGTACTGTAGAAATCCCCAAGGCCCATTTGGTCTCCTAGGTATTCTGAGACTTCTTTCACTGTGCTTAAGTTGGTCAATGGGATTAACCTCCTGAGCTGCTGCCAAAGTGGAATGTTCAGGTACAAAGCAAGGAAATTAAAAAAACCAAAGGATTAAATCAGTGAAGACAGAGGTATTTGGGCCCCCAAGGACCTAAATGAATGGCTGACTTGGCTTTCTATGGATTGAAAAGCATCAAGTAGCTGCAAACCCCAGGATTCTAATGGGAGGCTGTGAGGGGGATTCCACAACAAGAGAAGGAAATTCAATGGGGGCCAACCCCACAGCATGAGTTCAGGGACCCCTGGCCTTGCCAGGTTATAGTGTATAGTCACATAATTCCCCAAGCTCCAAGCTGAAGGGGATGTTAGACTATAAGCTTCGGTGATGTCCTCTCCCCTGAACAGCCTATGTGAAGACCCCAGACACACAGAAGGACAAAGGAGGTAAAAGGGATATTGGTGACTTTGCAAATAATTCAACTTTGGTCATGTGGCCACGCAAAAGGAGGGATGAGGTGGTCTCTGCACAGGGTGAGGAGGGCAGTGCAAGGAAAAGGCAAGATGCAAACACTAGGCTGGAACCAGGGCGCTGCCGGGCCCCACTGTAGAGGGAAGGGCTCCTGGGCCATGGCTCCTCCTCAGAGGCACACTCACCTGGGAGGAGGACCTCCACACAGTCACCCTCTGCTTGAGCTTCCCCCCAACCCAAAGCAGGCCCCCACAGCCCAGTGAAGGCCATGGAGATGGGCTGGCCCCACCTGCACAACAAGGAAGGGGAAGGCAGGAGGGAGGCTGATGAAGCACACCAGGGGGAGGGGGCAGGGGTGGGTGATTGAGTTCTGCTGGGCACTGCGAGGGTGACTGGAGATTGGAAAGTCAAGTCCTCACCTTCTAAGCTCTGAGCAGGTCACGCTGCTATTGCCCCTTGGGGCTCCAGGACCCAGCTAGGTTAAGTCTGTCAAGCTGGGAAGGTTCCTCCTCCAAAGGACCTACCTGAAGTGCCTGGAATGCCCGGTAATCCTGGGAGACCGGATTGGCCCTTGATGCCCAACAGGCCACTAGACCCTGGGGAGCCTGGCAGTCCTGCTTGGCCTGGTTTTCCAGGGCTTCCCTGCTCACCTTTGGGGCCCAGTAAGCCCGACTTCCCAAGCAGACCTAAGGAAAGGAAGGGACAGGCGATCAAAACCGGGATCAACAGCAGGGGAAGGGGCCCAAAATCAACGTCTAGTGAAAGAACTTGACCCGGAGTTCATCCCATGTGCCACTGTCTTCTTAGCTCCAATCTTGCTGGTCTTGCCAATGGTAAACCATAGGCTTTGCAAGAAATCTGACTATTGGGTATGGTTATTTCTAGAATTACTGAGAAAGGAAAATGAAGTTACGTGATTTGAGGAAAAGTTCCTAAAAGAGAGGGAAAACAACATTTCCTTTTAACCCCCTAATTAATTCCATCACCCCAGTTTCATGCAAGTATTCATGCAAATAGATGGGTTACTGACAGGCTTTCTGTAGATTGTTAAGTATGTGGGACAAAAAGAGTCACCCTTGGGTCCTGGAAAGCCAGAGTCTCCAGGAAGTCCTCTGTCCCCTGGCAATCCCTGTAGGCCTTGCTTGCCCATAGCACCACTTTCAGCACCAAAGATGTCACCAGGGGCTCCCTTGGAACCTGGTAAACCTGGACTGCCAACTTCACCAGGCAAGCCGTCTTTTCCAGGGAGCCCAGGAAACCCAGGCAAACCTTTGTCCCCACGCGGTCCAGGAAACCCTAAATGTAAAGAGGCAAAAACAAAAGGCCATGGAGGTTTAGAAGTGATTAGTCTTGAGCAGACATCTCCAGACGGTTTTTCTACTAGGAAACATAACATATTAATGTGTCACTTCTCTTGAAGATATGAGCGCCTGGCCCTGGAAGTCCTGGCCCAAAGGTGGGGACCATGCCAAGTGACCAGGAAAAGGGTCTAGCTTAGAGAGGCCGGAACTTGGGCAGAGCTCAGCAAATGGCTCCTCGGGCTCCAACCCTGGCTGAAGAGAACAGGTTACACCTGGGGCTGCCTGTCAAAAGTTTAGTCTCTTCTGAAGTGGTATAACTTCCGGACTCATGCCTCCCTCTTCCTGGGTAGTGGAGGGAATGGAGGCACTATAAACCCCAGAGCTCTTGGCCTAGATGAGTCAGGCTGTAGAGCAGGGTCGCTCTTAAACTGAGTATGGCTCAGAGTCACCTGGAGCAGGAGTGCTTGGCAAAACCCAGATTGCTGGGCCCACTTCCAGAGCTTCAGGTCAGTAGGCCTGGATGGAGGTGGCTGAGAATGTGGGTTTCCTGCAATTTCCCAGGTGATGAAGCCGAGGTTGGCACAAGAAGATGTGAGAAAAGGGATAGAGATGGACAACTTTCCTTTGACTCATCTGACTCTATTTCTCTGACCTTTAAGGAGTTTATGTAGGAAACTACCACGGGACTGGCACTCAAACAACCTGGCATAGTCCTAGCTCTGTCACTAGTGATTATGTGATCTCAGGCCAGTTACTTTCCCTCTGAGCCTCAGTTTCCTCATCTGAAATTAAGAGATTGTCCCAGCTGATCTCCAATGGCCCTTATTGCTGGAATATACTGTTGTTCTACAGCTCTAAGCTCTGTCTTGACTGAGCAAGAAATTAAAACCATCCCACCCACATCAGAGCACAAACAACTTCCTATAATTGTGAATGGCTATCACAATCCAAATACACACTCACAGCAAAGAAGAAGGTGCAGAGAAGCTCCTTTCCTTACCTGGCAATTCGGGGAGGTGAATCGATCCTGGATTTCCGGGTTCTCCTTTATCTCCCTGCAATCCACGCTGGCCCAGAGTCCCGGGGAGGCCACGGGCCCCTTTAGGACCTGAAAACCCAAAAATGAGCAGTGAGGGGGGAAGGAAAGTCAGTGTGGCGAGGTATGATTTGTGAGGATCAATCAAGAATCCCTGTCTCGGGCCTCCCCGGTGGTGCAGCGGTTGAGCGCTGGGTTGCGAAGCTGCCGCGGCCTCTGCAGGACTGGTTCGATCCCCAGCTGCTCCCCGGCCACTGGAGGAGGGTCCCACATGGCGCGCAGACCTCTCCTGCCGCCCGCTGCTCCCCTCAGCAGTGTACTTCGGTCCTTCTGCCTGTTCTGCTCCCCGCTCTGGCTCTGGTGAATTCTCTCACCCTCCCGCGCTTCTGACTGTACGCAGTGCTTGTATAAATAAATAAATAAATAAATAAATAAATAAAAATCGTTTAAAAAAAAAAGAATCCCTGTCTCTTGCCTCTCTCAATCTCACCTCTGCACACTGCCCTCTCTAGCAGCTATTCTATTTTCTCAGTCCCTAAGGCTGACCTCTCAGGAGGAGTGTCCACAAGTGCTCCTGGGCTATGCCTGGCTTCCTGTGGCCCATGGCACTTACAAGTATACTCTGCCTTTCTCTGGTCTCCATACCTGGGAATCCGGGAGCTCCTGGCAATCCTGATGGACCATAGGCTCCAGGAATAATACAAGGTAAGGTGATACCTGTAAATGGCAACATGGAAGCATCTGGTGAACCCACTGAATCAGAAAAGATTTCTTCCTAGCAAGACCCTTTACTCCCATTCCATCCCAACCAAATTTTTTTCCCTGCTGAATGGCTGGGACCCATGTAGAAGAATCCTAGCATCAGATGTTCTTGGGAATTACTACCATTGCTCAGGGATAAGAATGCCACTAGTGTACAGTGACAAGATGCCACTTTCCAAACCAAGCGTGCCCATGGGCAGGCAGTAACCTATGCAGTGAGGTCACCTGTGCAGGTAGAGCAGCAAACAATTACCTACTCCTCCTATTCGCAGATGAAGCCTCTCCCTAGGATGGGTGCTTGAGGTTAGTCCCAAGGGTCCATTATATCTACAAAACTAGAGTGGAGGAGGGTTTGAACCCAAGACCACTCAGGTTACATGTCTGCTCTGTTCTTGGAATGAGACTTTTCCCAAACCATTAGGTTATTTTGACACACCTCATTGGGATCTACAGAAACTCACTGATTTTCCTTGGTCGAATGTACCCATTTGTCTGTACCAGAAAGACACTGAAAGCCACTCTCTTGGTCATGACAGACACAGGGTGACCCTTCCCTCAGATTCTCATTTGAAACTGTCATCTCTGCTAGTCAGGGAGTAGGGCTAGTCAATTTCAAGATTCATGACATCGGAATTGGCACGTATAAGGCTTACTCCAGCAAATTATTCCTTGCTCATTCATAATGCAAATAAAAAAGTGTCTATAAGATCACAGAGGGGAGGTTTAATAAAAGTACTCATGAACAAATTGTTTGAAGGCTCCCTCAAGTGCTATTTACAAACAATTGCTATGCTAATTAAAATTAGTCTTGCCTATTCATTACACAATCCCTAAGGTCTGCTTTCAGCCATGGAGTCAACAGTTCTAATAAAATGCTGTAGCTTTTGCCTGTACTTGAAATAAATCACAAATGGCATTTCTTAAAGATATGTCTACAACCTTTGATTCGGACTGCTTACTCAGCTGAGGAATATTCCTCCTCCAATACCACTTCTACCAGAATATGAAGGCTTGATGACCTTTTTAGCCCCCCTGTTGTATTGCTAAATCAAAATCGGGAATTGGATGGTAAAATGCATTGGTTAAGGGATTGGGCTCTGTAGCCAGACACACCTGCGCTTATATCCTAGTTTCACTACTAACTAGATGTGTGGGCAAGAGACTTAACCTCTCTGAGCCTCATATATAAAATGGAAAGATGATATCAAGTAATGCTAACAATCTGGCACCTCGGTATGTGCTCATTTTTATTATCATACTTCTGGCGGAGTGTCTGAAGAGCTCCTACAGGCCAATCCCTTGTTTCTACCTCAGGTTAGTGACACTACTTTGTAGCCTGAGTAGAAACTTTCTGCCTTCTAGGCCCCCGACTGCTATAGTTATGTTTCCATAGGCTTACATCCTCCATAAGTGGCCACACTTATCTCTATCCTGCTATGGAAATGTGCTTCATGGGCAAGCACTTATGATGAGCTAATTCACTGGAAGGGGCTGCCAATCCCGTGTTTGGCTTAGGCCTGGACTAGGCTGAAAAACTGATGGAATCTTGAGAGGGACCCTGTAGAGGCCTCTCCTGTCCCAAATGTTTCAGTAACCCCACTGGCTCCAATGTGTTAAACACTGCAGTTCCATTGCATTGTGTCTTCAAAAAACAAACTGGATAAAATGTAAATATCTCTGGGCTGGGTCCATACACAAAGCCATCCATCCTCAATTTATCAGATCAATTGAATACATTCTTTTCACCTGTGACAACCAGATGAAAACAAAACTTTTAGAGGATGGGGCCAGAGATAGGCTTCTAGAAAGGCTCCAGAAAAAGAAAAATGATAAAAGATAGTAGAAACCAGAGGAAATTAAGTAAATACTCCTCTGTGGTCTCAGGCTGGTCCTGTACACCACACCTGCGTATTGCAAGCAGAAGGTCAAAATAGTGAGCAGGCAAGGACTTAAAATCATCTGGTATCTGGTTCTTTTACTTTATGCCCCTGTTTTCTACTCTATATTTCTGAATTCAGAACCTTCTCCTCAACAAAGCAGAAATCAATTCTATCCATGTGTTCCTACATGTGATGAATGACCTGATTATTCAAAATTTCCCCCATAAATGCCAAAATCCACCTTCAGAATAAAAACTACTTCCAGTGATCAAGATACTATCATCTTGATCTGCTCTGAGTTCAATAAATAAATATCAAGCATACATGGACCCCTCTAGGTACCTCCCGAAGCAAGTTATGGCACCAGGTAGGTTCAGAAAAAGAAGGTGCTTAAGGTAGAAACCAGTCAAGCCACCAAGTTGCATAGTAAAGGAAATTGGTCCCTCTAGAGACTGCACACCCACTTGCCCCCATACCCTCCCTCCCAGGAGATAAGTGCCAAGAAGCCTCTGAAGCAGTGTCAGTGTTAGCCTTTGCACCCCAGCCTTAGGGTCAACCCTCCCCATCCAGGGGCTCCAGTGTGGTGCTCAAGCCATCGTGAGTGTCTGAGATAAAAGTGAACTAAAAGGAAGGGGGTGGTGGCCAACATTGGTGACTGAGAACTAGCTAGCTCTCATCTCCCTCTGTGTCTAAGTCTCCTTTACCAACCTTCTCCCTGCAGCAGCAATCACCTAGACCAATCAAGTAAAGAAGAAAATTAAACCAGGATCGAAGCTTCTTGAGACCCAAGGGAACTCTTGTCTGCATTTGCCCACCAATCAAATTCCCTGTCTGGATTGAGTGGAGAGAGCTGGCACCCACACAGGAT
This sequence comes from Talpa europaea, assembly GCF_964194135.1. Taxonomy (NCBI): domain Eukaryota; kingdom Metazoa; phylum Chordata; class Mammalia; order Eulipotyphla; family Talpidae; genus Talpa; species Talpa europaea. The sequence goes on from NC_140081.1 coordinate 67,161,545, forward strand.
CAATGACACAGTAGCCATTTCAGTAATAACCAGGGTGATTGATTACTATGAGCAGCTGGAGTAGAGCCTCTTTGGAAACAGTCAGTTGTCTGCTTGCCCAGGGTTGGTAATAATTCACACCACTAGGTTGAAAAGCTTCTGATGACTACATTCCCTTTCCGGGCAATGCAGCTGTCCTAGCCTGGGCCACCACTGGTTTGAGTAAGTACACTTAGGAACAGCATCTTAATTTTTTTGTGGCGGCAATAATGGCTATAGTGTAAATGGCTGGGGCTCACAGTTTATGTGTTTTTAAACTTGTGTGAAAGAAAGCTAAGTTTGAGGAGTTGTATTTGGTCACCACAGACAGAAAAAGAAAGCTAATGCTCTCAGTTGAAGTAATTTGGGGGTAAAAGTCTTGGTACTACCACAGAAACATGTTTTGCATGTGGCATCTCCCAGTTTGTAGCTCGCTGCATCACTATATTCATAAGAACTTTGTGTCCAGGGACTAGTGAAGTTTGGGATAGAAATGGTCCTCTGTGGGCTTCCTTTGTTTGACTCTGTCTGTTTCCAAAGAGAATGTTGATAATATCCAGGTGATTTGGGGGGGGGGGTGAATAGCTTTATAGGTGCCACGCTCTTGTAACTCAGTTTGAGACCTAGTTGCCTGCAAAATGGGTTGAGCTAAAATGAAGGCCCAGTAGGCAGAGGGGCCAAGGTCTTACACATGAGACCATGAATAAGATCTCTGGGAATAGAGCTGGAAGCAATAGCTGACACCAAGACTTCCAAAAGGCAGAATGATTTCATTTGATAAGATTCTCAAAGCCTTCATAGGAATTTCCAAATTAAAATACTAATAGTTTTTGAGAGTCTTGATTCATAAAGATGTAAATATCTAAGTAAAAATAATTTGGAAAAAAATTTAAAAGATGAAAATCGAGGTTTACCTTTATGGGTATGTTTCTGGAGAAAATGACTGTAAATCAAATTTCTGTAAGTCAAATTATATTTTAAATGTCCCAGGAGGACTCATTATATAATAAAATAGCATGGAATGAATAATAAAAAAAGAGAATCTTGAATCATTAAATTTTAACCTGCGCTACCATTCTCATTACACCAATTCATAAAAATATTTTGAAATAAGTAAAAATTTATAAGATCTGGTATTCTGTCTTCTTTGTAATTCTCCAAGGTGACAAGGTAGAAAGAGGAGAAGTCAGTGTAATGAACAACCCCTTCATTATTGGGAGGCCCTTTCTTCTGTGAGGATATTTTAGCCTTCTGTGGGACACTGTACTGTGCTAAGTAGGTTGAAAAATGCTAAAAGATATTACTCACCTTCCCTAGTATCCAGAGGCTTATGAGGCAGTTGGGAAATGCAGAAGTATTAAGTGGAAGAAAATATATAATTTAAGGGGCAATGACAGGCTGTAGACACCAAGGGGAGGCTTAATGGAAGAAGCAGGACTTACAGGGAACCCTGAAAGGTGGATAGGATGCTCCTATATAGAAAAAAGAAGAATGGAATTCCAGAAAAGACAACATGGACAAATTCTTGGACTTGTAAATGAACAGATTGTGTTTGGGAACAGTAAAAATACTGTGGTTTATTTATTTTATATCATGAAGAGTGGGAAATAAGTTAAAAAAGGTTGGTTGTGACATGTTTGGAGACTTTTGCATTCTAGCCTGAGGGGTTTGGACATTATCTTCTATTCAGTAGACAAAGTTAGTTGCTTTGGACGAAGGAACTAAATGAGTCAGTTGATTTTACAGGTATTACATTGGTAGCAGTGTTCATAGTAGAAGTGAGTGTGGAAAGGCTGGAGGTAGAAGATAGGAAAATATTTAGGAAGTTTCTTCCATCCATCCATCCATCCATCCATCCATCCATCCATCCATCCATCCATTCATCCAGCCAGCCAGCCAGCCAGCCAGCCAATCCGTGCATTCAGCCAGCCAACCAACAAGCACATAGGTATTTGATAAGGTAGGTTTGAGATGATAGCTTAATAGCAAAGAAGAGTAAGGGAAAAATACAATGGGCAGTGCAAAGGAAGAATAAGAGATAAGCTTCATGTTTTTAAACTGCAGACGACTATAAGAAGTATGGTACCACTAGTGGAAACAATTTGGGATGAAAAACTGGCTGTTCAGGCTGTATGGAAAGCAAGTTATTAGCATAGCATCTTCATAATCTACAAACAGAACTGATATTCACTAAAATTCCTGAAATTCAAGCATAAAAAGAAGCTATATAAATGACAGGGAATTAAGATATAAAGTGGAGATTAGAACAGATATAATTAGAGTCTCTTCCCAGTCTGAGATTTCATGAATGAAGGTAAAGTGCTTCTTGCTGGCGTTACCATACATTTTGGAGGACACCTTGTCCAGTCTCCCACTGATTACTTCATTGGCATTCATGACAGATGGTCAACAAGCCTCTGCTTGAAATTTTTCAGGGATTATTAGCTTAGGGCCTCTCAAGGAAGTTCAGTTACGTTTTCTGACTGCTCTGTTAGGAAGTTCTTCACTAAGTAAAGCTCAGAAATATGTTGTTCTGTGTAAGCATATCACAATACAGTTACGATCCTTGTGAAATCCTTTAAGAGGACTGAAAATAATTGTAGTCAGGCAAGTGTCTTCTTACAATACATTTCATGCACCTGTGCCATATCTAGACTCTGCCAGGGATCAATTTCCAAGTCTAAAGCCAGCTGACTTCCTGACTCACCTGGAAGCCCAGGGAGGCCTTGTTGCCCTGGTAATCCATCTATTCCTTTATCTCCAGGAAGCCCGCGTGGTCCAGGAGATCCTGGTAGCCCAATTCCTGGGGGGCCGACTGGGCCAGTATGGCCTTTTTCACCAGGAAGTCCTGGCAATCCTTTTTCACCTGGGAAGCCTTGTCCACTATCACCCTAGACAACACAGAAGAAAGAATGAAAGTCCAGTGGAGAGTCTTATCTGGAGAAACTGTGTCCCCAAGAAAGAGATAACCAATGTGACTAATGCTTGGTTTTTTGTTAGAAATTCTCTCATTTTTCAATCAACTCCTCTGACTTTAGCTTGTGGGAATGAACCTTGTCAGCCTAGGGTGATCTGATAATGCAAAAGGTTCTAGATCAATAGAAGAAGGGAACAGGAAACGGGAGCAGGATAACAATTTCTGAAGACACAGAAAGTAGCTTGATTATCTAAAGGAAAAAATCTACTGAGAACTGAAGCATTTCTGTGATATGGTCATTGTTGCTAGCATTAATCGAACAAGACAATAAGCCATTATTAGAGATTCCTATTTTACAAAAAGGAAAAGCACAGAGTGAAAAGTACCAGTGACACAGGCAGGAAGACATATTCTGGACTCTGTTCTTCTCTTTCTCATGGTCCAGAGGCCATCAGAATGTCCCAACACCCACCCAAAGTCTGGTGTGTGTATTTATAGAGTTAATTCACCCAGGAAGGATCAACTTACTGGCAGACCTGGAAGACCTGGTAGACCTGGTATTCCATCCTTGCCTGAGGCTCCTGCCTGACCAGGACGTCCTTGGGGGCCCGGATCTCCCTGCTCTCCAGGTATCCGAGATCCTGTGCTAATAGTTGGTTCCCCCTTCTTTCCTTTGGGTCCTGTAGGACCTTGAGGCCCAAATAAGCCCTGACAAAGAGACACAAAGGGCATGATTAGGAGAGGTAGCAGACATTTAACTCTCAACAGGTCCTGACACTCTTCTAGGCACTTGATTATATTGTCATCTTGAATAATAATTGCTGATATATTTTCTGTACCCTTTCTAGATTCTGAAATCTTTGGGGATAGTAGCCTTGTCTAATCCCTTCCAATTTTATCTTCAGGGCCCAGCACAGAGCTAGGTAAATGTAGAGACTTTTGTGGAAGGAAGGGAGAGATTAAGGGAGGGAGGTGGGTAGGTTAGTACAGAAAGGGACCTTAGAGACTATCTAGTCTGACTTCTGTCTAAGATCAAAACCTTAAAACTTTGTTTTGTCCTCATTTTCCTTTTGTGTTTGAGGAAAGTGATTGGTAAGGAGTGAGGGCACTTGAAGGCGCCCATTGCTCTCACAGGGCCAATTTTTTTTAAAGCTTTATTTTATTAATACAAGAACTGGGGTACAGGCCAGATGCGTGGGAGGGCGAGAGGATTCACCAGAGACAGAGCGGGGAACAGAACAGGCAGACTGACAAAATACACTGCTGAGGGGAGCAGCGGGCGAGACAGGAGAGGTCTGCTCGCCACGTGGGATGCTCTGAGGCCAGCGGGGATCAAACCAGCACTGCAGAGGCTGTGGACTCATGGTCAAATTTTGGCAATACTTACTGGAGCTCCCGATGGGCCCTGCTCTCCCCTAGAACCTGGATCTCCTCTGGTTCCTTTGAGGCCATGGTGGCCTATGAGACCTTGCGGCCCAGGTAGGCCTGGCTTCCCAGGTGGTCCAGTGTTGGGGATACCACCATCACAAGCACAAAAACCCGAGTCACCTGGGGGTGGGAGGTGGAGGGAAGACAACATTAAAGCACATCATCTTCCTAACAGGAAGCAACACCTGATAATGGTAATTTGTGACTGAACAACTCCCTGGAGGAAATCAGGAGATCAGAGAACAAACTCAGATGAACTATGTTGCCTCTTCCTCAGATTACATCTGAGCTAGTGACTTAGATTTCATTAGTCTGAGGTGGGGCCCAGCCAACAGTGAGTCTAGTATGCAGCCAGGGCTGAGAGCCACTGAATTATACTAACCAAATGAGAGTATGGAACCCAAGCACTCAAGAGCTCTCTTCACCAAAATGCCTACCCCCCTCTTTTCTGTACACAGAGATAAATGCCAAATTAGTGAACAATAGGGATTCAGCAAAACACTTTTGAAAAGCTATCCAGGCGTCTCTAGCATTTTGGCCTCCAACTAGCCTGACTTTCTATGTTTACAGCTTGAAAAACGAGAATTTATGTCAACACAGGTAAGTCTGAGTTTCCCTAAGATGCTAAAGAGTTTCTCCTTACTTTTAGAAAATTAATAATCCCTGGGGGATAATTAATCTGTTCTCCAGGTTAGCATTTCTCAAGTGTGATCCATGGGGCTCTGGCATGAGCTACCTGTGATGCTCGATTATAAGGGACCTGCTGAGACTCACCCTCAGGCTAATTGATCAGAGGCTCACGAGGCATCTAATTAAAAAAAATCTAATTAAAAAATTAAAAATCTAATTTTTAAAAGATTTTTTAATTTATTTATACAAGAACTGGGGCACAGGTCAAAGGCGTGGGAGGGTGAGAGAACTCTCCAGAGACAGAGCGGGGAGCAGAACAGGAAGACGGACCGAAGACACCACTGAGGGGAGCAGTGGGCGTGACAGGAGAGGTCTGCTGCGCCATGTGGTCCTCTCTCTGCCGGCCAGGAATCGAACCCCTGCTGCAGAGGCTGTGGCCAGCTTCACAGCATGGCACTCAACCCTCTGTGCCACTGGGGAGGCCCACCAAAAATCTAGTTTTTAATAATCTCCCCTAGGTGATTCTCATGTACAAAGCAGTTTGAGAATCTCTACTGCAGACTTGTAAGGCATCTACAGGCCCCATAAAAATATAGAAAGGGGGGCCTCCCTGGTGGCGCAAGGGGTTAAGACGCAACCTGTGACGCTCACCGCAGCCACTACAGCACAAGCTCGATCTCCGGCCAGGGAGGTGACCCACATGGCGCAGCAGGCCGCTCCTGACTCACCCGCTGCTCCCCTTAGCAGGGTCTTTGGTCCGTCTGCCTGAACTGCTCCCCTCTCTGTCTCTGGTGAGTTCTCTCACCCCCCAAAACTCTGGCCTATATCCCAGTTCTTGTATGTATAAATAAATAAATCTAAAAAAATATATAGAAAGGGAGGCATGGAATTTGTCCCTCTTTTACAATTGAGAATGGCATCAAGAAATACTCTAGCTTTATAGTGTGTCAGGGAAGGGTCAAAATTAACATTTTAAGACTTGCAATTTAATGTCTTCCTTGAATCTGAATAGTAATGATGGAGCTTTCAAAAACTTCACATATAGCTGCTATATTTAAATGGTAACATTTTATGATAGGGCAATGAGAAATTAGAGGAGTTAAGTTAGGACTTCTCTGAGGCTGAGGAACGCTGCTAATTCCTTAAGAGAAGAGGTCATATCTCAGGTGCCTGAAATCTCCAGGCCAGGCCCAATCCCCTTCATTCAGTAAATTCACATCTTCAACCCTGGCCTGGGCTACAACTTAATGAATTAAGTTATTTGAGCTTTAATATCTACCTCTCAGAGTAAGAAACTGATGAATGGCCCAAAGGCCACAAGAAGATGGAGAGAGCAATGTAGCCAAAGGCTGAGGCTATCAATCAGCACTTCAGTATCACGGGGGGGCTGGAGTTGTTTTTCTGGAGGCAGTTGGCTTTTTCAGGTCTTGACTTGCTTAGAACCCTTTCCTTCAGGCTGAAGGTAATAAGCGTCTTCTAGCCTTAGCCTTACGAACTGGGAGGAGCCACTTTTCCCTGTGTGACCTCAATTGCTAGTCTCAGTCTTAGACCCCCAAAGACAACACTTCTAATTCTACAATCAAGTCCCCAATCAAGATCCAAGAATGCTTCTGTTTGGTTTGTTGGTTTGCTTTTCCCTAGAAAGTCTTCTCCAAGGAGTTTGGGCAACAAAGGAGTCCCATAAAAAATCACCTTTTACTCCTTTGAAGCCTGGGGTTCCTTTTGGACCTCGTTCTCCTCGGAGACCAGGGAATCCTGGCTGTGTGTTCTGGAGGGTTCCCGTCTCAAATGTTGGACCTTCAGGGGAAAAAAAAAAAAAAATATATATATATATGAAAGATATCACCACCTTTTCTTATGTTGGGCCTGGTGATTCTTCTGAGTCAGCATAGCAGCTCAGTCACCAGAGCATGGCCTCTAGGCTCACTATCCAGATCAGAGACTAACAAAAAATCCAAGACTGGGACCCAAAGTCTGCAGAAAGTCCATCCTCTGTTGGCTCAATTCATTCTATTACCACTACAGAGCATCTACTATGATCCAGGCACTGGGCTAGACACTGGGGATACAGGAATGAACAAGGTAGCTTCAGTAACTCAAGTCCCAAGGTTTACCGCCTAAAGGTCTCCTGTGACAAAAGAGGAAATGGTGCAAGCTGCAGTGGTCATGGGATTTAGGTTACTAATATGTTGGGAATATGTCTAATCTTTCTCTTAGAGTCTGGAGTCCCACACTCAGGTAGATCTAAGAAGAATAAGCTCTATGGAGGCACTTAGCAGCCATCGTGAGGATCCAGGCTTGGCTTCACATTTCTGAGGTCCTAGGTCCACCCCAATGGTGCCCTTGGACCAGGAGCTGCAAGACCAGAGGCTTAAGGACTGAGAAGCACAAAGAATGGAGTGAAAAGGGCCTCCCTGGTGGCGCAGTGGTTGAGCGCTGGGTTGCGAAGCTGCCCGCAGCCTCTGCAGCGCCAGTTCGATCCCCGGCTGCTCCCTGGCCTCCGGAGGAGGGTCCCACATGGCGCGCAGACCTCTCCTGCCGCCCGCTGCTCCCCTCAACAGTGTACTTTGGTCCTTCTGTCTGCTCTGGCTCTTGTGAATTCTCTCACCCTCCCCCGCTTCTGACTGTACCCAGTGTTTGTAAAAATAAATAAATAAATCTTTAAAAAAAATTAGTTATTAAAAAAAAAAAAGAATGGAGTGAAATGAATGCAAAAGTTGGAAGGCATTATAGTGTTTGATCAGGGGGGTGGCCCTATCATGTGTTTTCCTTGATGAACTGACTGTTTCAGTAGCCAACATAGCTGTTTTACTTGTGAGATGTTCCCTCCCTCAAAAATCATGACTGTTCTGCAGTCTGGATCACACCTGAATATCAAGACCAAAGAGAGAAATGAACAACTTACTGGGTGGACCTGGTGGGCCTGGTAGGCCTGGTAGACCTGGCAAACCAGTTTTGCCAGGGAGGCCAATTGGCCCAGTTGTAGTGCGTCCTGGGTTTCCTTGGTTCCCCTTCAGGCCTGGAAATCCCTGGGGTCCTTGGGCACCTGGGATACCTGGAAGGATAGGCCCCCACAAAAATGCCAATCACATCATCCTACTTTTCTGAGGTAGTCCAATCATTGGCATAGGTTGGAAACTAACTCCAAGGGAAGAATTTGGGAAAACATCTGCCATTCTTTTGCATCAGTTAGAAGCGTCCTTAGGTGTCATTTAGCCTAACCTCTTGGGGAAGTGAGGAAACATGGTCGAGAGCCCAGAGCTTCTTAGTGGCAAAACTGAGAAAACTCTGGATCTCTAACCTTCTTTTTTGTGAGTTTTTTCTAGCTTGGTTCTGGGGGCAGCTGTACTTCCCTACAAGTGGCTGCTTTAAAAGCACAGGTATCCTTACAGAGGACCATCTCCAAGGAATTCAGAAACCAGTACCTTTAAAAGTAACATCTGAGGATCTCCCTGGTGGTGCAGGAGTTAAAGTCTCAGCACTATCAAGCTACCACCAGCTACTGCAGCATGAGTTCGATCCCTGACCCGGGAGCTAAGCCACATGGCACAGCAGATCTCTCCTGTCTTGCCCACTGCTCTCCTCAGCAGTGTATTTCAGTAGATCTGCTTGTTCTGCTCCCCACTCTGTCTCTGGTGAATCCTCTCACCCCATCCGCCCTGCACCTCTGGCTTACACCGCAGTTCTTGTATGCATAAATAAATAAAATAAATCTTAAAAAAAGTAACATCTGAGGCTTTATATTTGGGACATCATCTGCTGGCTATTATAGAATGATGTGGCCTCTCCAATGAGTGGTTCAAAGGTGTCATCCTTTGGACCCTGGGTGCCCAAGTTAGGCTCAGATTGAAGTTATGAGTCCAAGTTTTTCTCCAGACTTTTGTTAGTCCCTTTTAGCAAGCATCTAATGTGATGACACATCCATAGAAGAGAGACAGGGCTCCAGCAGCCCTACCCAGGCCTGCTTGGTTACTGCAAACCTCAGTGACAGTTTGGGATTATCTGTGCAGTGATGATACATGTTGGAGGTTAAAGGAAAACCGATCACTCAGAGCCTACCCCTATATATATAAGCCTTGGGCTGGCACTGGGAAGGTTACTGATTATAGTCTACCTTTTCCTTGACTTTGGCTAGGTATGGCCTAGACCAGAAGTATAGGAGAGGGTGCTGGGCACCAGAGTAGATAGAGCATTGATCTGTGCAGAGAGTGGGTTCATTTGTTTCACCTGGGAAAGCTGGTAAACCAGGGTTGCCAGAAGGGCCACGACGGCCCTGGTTGCCTTTGTCTCCTTTCAGGCCCGGGAGGCCTGGCATGCCGGGGTCCCCAGGATAACCTGGCATTACAAGTTAAAAAAAAATATATATATATATTAGTAAACCCAAAGGACGTCCACAAACGTCACAAAAATGCCTAAGGGCAGTTTCAAGGAGCTGTCCTCAGGTTAGAAATGTCTTTCTTGGCTTTCACAGGCCTCCCAGATGATAATGACTTCACATGATAATGGCTTATTGGTGCTAAGGCTCTGCTAGTTTTAGAACGGGTCTGGTCAGGGCTTGCCTTCCATGGTGATATCTTGTAAGCACTAAGAAGGTTCTACTACTATTAATCTAATCCCACAAATGTCTACCATTTGGTTAAGGTGTTGAAGTCTACTAGTTATGAGATACACATAGGCTTTCTCGGAATGGAATGCAGGAAGCCACTGTCAAATGTTAACATCGATGTTCCTGTAAGTTGACCAGACAGGGCAAGAGCCAGAAAGGATGAGAGGAGCAAGGTAAATTCAGAGATCCACCTGGCAGAGGCACTATAGTAGAAACTTTTGGTCAAGCAAAAAGTGGAGACACTGACCATCTGGATCTTTGGAGAAGGCAGAAGGAAGGGTGGGCACACATAATAACTAAAAAAAAGGAATGGCAAAGACACATTTTCAAAGTGTCATACTGTTGAGGACTGTTAACCACTTGCTACCCTGACCAAAGATACTTTTTCACTTTGAGGAAACTGTCAAGCTAAAGCCAGCCCAGCTGAGAGGATATCAGATCTTCCCTAAACATGACCAGGAAAACCATTTTTAAAATCAAATCCAGGCCCAAGCCGACCCAAACCCTAGTATTAATGTAACTCTTACAAAGGAATGTGGGGAAGCTTCTATTCCTAAGATATTGGTGTAGTTTCACGCCCCAAGTTCAAGACACATTAGGGGACCTTCAGATTTTGCAGAAATCTAGTGGCTGAGAAAGTATCTTTGTAACAGTTACCGGGGATATAGGATTTAACTCCTGATCTTTTCTTCCCCACTCAAATAAGTGAAAAGTTTTACCTGCAATCACAGTTCCCTCCGTATCGATGAAAATATCTGGGCCTGGCAGGCCAATATCACCCTCTTCACCCTGAAAATATCAAATACATTAAACACAAATATTTTCATAACCTCATGATCAAATATATATGTGCCCTCAAAGGCATCCCCTGGGAATGAAGGTTCCTCCTTGTATAGCCAACCCTTGGTTTCTAGGGCCAACTCATCCATAGTTCAATTTCAAAGTCCAATAAATTTAAGATGACAGCAATACAAGGCAGGCCAGAAGCCTGATATTTAACTGCAAACCTGTCAAGAGCAAGGGATGCCAATTTTATTTTGCAATCCTATTCTGGGCCTGTAAAACATGTCTTAAGTAGCATTAGATAACAAGTCTGTGTCCAAAAGGTACTAAAGACAGAGAGCAGAGTTTCAACTTTTTTCCATGCTCAGCAGGCCTGAGACTGCTACTATTACTACCTTTGTTAGTGGATGACGTCAGGCTGAGGAAGTCAGAGGAGTCCTAATTCTTTCAAAATAGGGGCTCAGGTACTGGATTCAGATACAGTGGCATATTCAGGGTAGAATGGAGGAAGCTGTCTACCCTTGGTGCAAGCCATAAGAGGAGGCATTATATGTAGAGAATTTAAAATATATATTTAAATGTAAAAAATTAGCAATTCTAAATAATGTCTGCAATGAAATATTCCTTATCACCCAAAGTGGCAAAATATCAAAAATATTTCACCTCACATGTAGGCGTCTGCTATGGTCTACATGTATCTGCCCTCTCCCAATTCATATTGAAAACTTAATGTCCAAGATGATGGTATTAGGTGGTAAGGCCTTTGGAAGGTGATTAGGTTGCAAGGGCTCTGGGATTAGTGCCTATATAAAAGAGCCCCATGAGTGCTAGCTTGCCCCCTTCATCACATAAAGACACAGAAGACGAAGGCAGTCTGGGAGCCAGAAGAGGGCCCTTACCAGAACCCAACCATGCTGGCACCCTGCCCAGGGGTTTCCAGGCTCCAGACTATAAATAATAACTTTCTATTGTTTACAAGCCACCCAGACTGGGACATTTTGTTATAGCAGCTCAAATGGACTAAACAGAATTCATGGTAATTCTTTATTTACACTTCTACCTCCCTAGTTCTGGAATTTCACTTGCCTGACATTATTACCTTAATTCCTGGGAATCCATTCAGCCCGGGAAAACCTGAGGACCCCTTCTTGCCCTGTGACAGAAACATGGGCTGGATTAGGGTTTTTGGATTAGACCAAGGGACATGGCACAAGGATCTCAGTTGGCATTCTAGGGTTTGTATAGATTCTACCCAACTCTGGAAGCGGTAATTATTCTGGGTATTTAGCACTGGATACACATTTTGGGTGAAAACAGAGTGCTGAGATGATACCAATCAAAGAGAGGAAGACAACTTGCACAGTAAGCAGTGTCTCCTTTTGTCTTGATGGCCTTGTGAAAAGTAAAGCAAGGGGACCTTTGATTAGCATTTTATACCTCAAAATGTTAATGATTTAACCAAAATACCTGACTTCCTGGAGGGCCTTGGACTCCTTCGAAACCCATGGGACCCTGTGAAGAGAATAGAGGCACCTTGGAAAGATTAATAGCCCACACTAGATAAAGCCACTGACTTTCATAACAAAGCTATCCAACTGAGTTCAGGATTTAGCAGCTTCTAAAATCAGGTAAGAGAATGTTCCTAGACTTGGCTTAATGACTTCCTTCTAAGCACTAATCCATCAGTCTGAATAGCCACACAGCATTTTTAAAGAGCTAAATAAATGGAAACATTTTAAGAACTAGCAGGAATTTGGTGGAAGGGCTGGGTGGTATTATACTTAGTCTGCATTAGTTCCAAGTCATGAGATTTTTAAATAGATTGTGGGAGGGACTCTTGTTTCTCACTCCAAATGCATTCTTTGTTGGTGATTATGCATTTTCAGGATAAGGGAGTAAGAAAAAGTAGAAAAAGAAGTGGCAGGGTAATGGATGAATATTGATGAATACTCAAAAGGCTCTTAACAAGCTTCATGACCAAGCTAAAACCACAATTCTCTGAAATGTTACTTCTTTAAGGCTAAGGCTGGCCAATTGCTTACACCCTGGGGCCTAAGTGGCTGAAGCTAGGAATCAGAGAGGTTACAGTTATTTTCCCACTTGAGGTAAGATTATTACTGGAAATGTTGACTCCACACATCTCTCATTATGGTATAGAACTTCCCAGGCTCCTTTCTGTCACATAAAGATTGCACCCCACCCTCCTGTACTCCCCTACCCCAACCCCCACCCCCACCACACCCTTGTCCACACTTCCTTGGAATAGAATGGAATGAACACATGATGAGACTTGCATCATTCTTTAGCCCAGAAGATAATTATACATGAGGACAAGGAGTGTAAATAGATTTGGAACCACCTGGCATAAGGGATACATCATCATTATTCAAGGGAGTCACTTAGGCAAGGGAATGGTGCCAAGTTGTGAGGAGGGTCTTAGGTCTTCCTCTAACAGAGGGTGAGGAACAGAAACAAGAAAGATTTAGGAAGACTGCCAAGTCACATAACATAAATATGCAAGCAGGAAAGAAAGTGGACCAGGTAACTTGATAGACCCAGGTAAGCAACATTCTTGGTTCATACCCTAGGTCCTGGCAAACCAGGGATTCCCTTTTCTCCCTTTTCTTCAGTAGTTCCAAATCCCTAAAGGGGAAAAAACAACAACAACAACAACAATAACAACACAAGTTAGAACATTCATTTCCTCATAGGTCTCCTGGCTCCATCCAAAACAAGGAGGTAGTTTTGAACCAACTCTACTGTCCCATTGGTCAGGCTCACCATGCTGATTGTCTTGTCCTGCCTGAGAAACACAGAGGGCCTGAGCATCATTTGGAATATTCAGTCAAGGTTTCCTTTCGGTTCTAGAAATAATGTCTTCTCTCCAAAACACTAGGTCATGTATTTATGGCCCCATGAAATAACAACATAAAAATGATTAAATGTCTAACTTCATTGAGTTCACAAGGGGGAGCCACTCAGAAGGACTAAGCATCTTGCATGGGTTATGGATTTAACAAGAGAGCCAGGTCTTTAGCCTCCTATTCCAGGGCCCTTTCCATGAAAATAGGCTGCCTTCCACCCTTTGGAGCTTAATACTTTGACCTGCAAAAAGAGAATTGCATTAATTCTTGGAGGTTGATACTAGAGGGAAGTTTTTGCTCTTTGAGACAAGGTGACTGCAACATCCTCTTCAAGTATTTCTATCTATGCATAGACGCCAGCAGGCCCCACAGACAGTCTATCTTTGACATGGCTTTGACATGGTCCCTAACCCCTCATGGTCTGCTCACAGGGTTTGCAGCCATGGATGTGACTTGAGGATTCTCTGGGGACAAGCAGAAATCCCCAAAGTAAAGTGAGTTAGAAAGAGCTTCCTTCCCTCTGAGTCCAAGACAAGCATATTCTGAGCTCGTTACTACCAAAGTGGATAAAAGTCTTTCATTGCAAACTTAATTGAGGCTGATTTGTTGTTGTAGTTTAAAATTGGACCTTCTGGAGCATAGATTTTGGCAAACAACCTTAGGCCTATTGTGAGAGTAAAGGAGGCAGTGAAGCTTTTCCAAATGTAAGCCTGTGAAAGACGCTAAATGTTGTGGCACCTCTCCTGCTGTCCTCTTGATGTGACCTGGCTCAGCTCATGTGAATGCACTGCCCCAATGCCATTTATAGTTTGTTCTTTCTCCTGCACATTCAGTTCATGCCATGGGTCCTGAGAGCTGGCTGAATAGCCCTGATCTTTTTTGGCCCAAGTTTCAAATTTTTTTAAATGTGGGATGTTTTGTTGTCCTTTTTATTGGGAGGAGAGTGTGCATGTGAAGGGTCCGATTCAAAGCAGCCTTGGTTCCTACCTGCCCATTTTTTTTTTTACTTCTATGGTTGTGTGTCAAGTAGCCAGACCTCATGTGAATAGGATTTCTGCTTGAATGGCCCCTGGATCAAATTGAATGCAAACCTATTTGAAATCCTAGTTCTACATCTCAAATTGGAAATCAAGGCATGCTGCCACCTGGTGGAATATGTCAACTGACTTCTGAAGTCAAATGCTCCTTACAGCTTCCCTGGACCAGACCATGGAAGCAATGGCAGCAGTGCACGTGGCCCCAAACTCTTCAAGCACTACGGCGGGTTATGTATGAAAGTTTGCAAGCTGCTGGTCTATATTAGACTCACTTTGCTCTCCTCCAAGCATGTTACTACAAGATGCTCTAATACCTACTTGTTGGATTGAATGGAATAATGACACAGAGGAGAAAGCAAAACGGCTGTAAAGGGGTAAGGAGAGAATGTCCAAAAACAGTTTCATGTCCTCCACTTATTTTGCCCACAATTGTAAAGACAAGGGGGCCTTGTTCTCCTTCTTTTGGAAATAGGAAGAGCCTCTGGATTCTTGGTTTCTTTGAGAGAGGGTCTGAGAGCTTGTGCTACAATGTGAACAAAAGTAGGTGCGCGAAAGTCTTAAAAAAGAAAAACATTAAAAAGAAATTTTGTGTGGGTTAACGCCAATAAGACATACATGACTTGGCAAGATATTGGGCTGCAGGCTCGGCTTGTGTCCCAGCACAAGGAGACACCAAACAGAGCCCTGCTAAACAAGCTGTTCTGGAGAGATGTCCTGGGACCTGGCCCGGGCACAGCAAGTCCTTGTCATGAGCTCTCCCACACCTACTCTCCCACAGCCCTTCTTGTCTATGACCGGGAAAGCTTCATTTGAGCACTAGCTTAGCTATCTACAGGCCTGTTCTCCAAGGCCCTGGCCTCCTGGCACTTTTCATTCAAGGATATTAGTGACTTTGCAAATAATTCAACTTCAGTCATGTGGCCACGCAAAAGGAGGGATGAGGTGGTCTCTGCACAGAGTGAGGAGGGCGGTGCAAGGAAAAGGCAAGATGCAAACACTAGGCTGGAACCAGGGCACTGCTGAGCCCCACTGCAGAGGGAAGGACTCCTGGGCCATGGTTCCTCCTCAGAGGCACGCTCACCAGGGAGGAGGGCCTCCACACAGTCACCCTCTGCTTGAGCTTCCCCCCAACCCAAAGCAGGCCCCCACAGCCCAGTGAAGGCCATGGAGATGGGCTGGCCCCACCTGCACAACAAGGAAGGGGACGGCAGGAGGGAGGCTGATGAAGCACACCAGGGGGAGGGGGCAGGGGTGGGGGAATGTGCCGGAATGAGTTCTGCTGGGCACTGCGAGGGTGACTGGAAGTTGGAAAGTCAAGTCCCCACCTTCTAAACTTTGAGCAATGTCACACTGCTATTGCCCCTCAGGGCTCTGGGACCCAGGCCTAGCTTAAGTCTGTCAAACTGGGAAGGTTCCTCCTCCAAAGGACTTACCTGAAGTACTTTGAAAGTCTGGTTCTGATTCGAAGGAGAAACAGTAGTTGTCTTAAATACACTGAATAGTTAACTCAGAATTTGCCACTTTATTCTATTTTACTGCCCTCCCCATCTCTTCCATTTTGCCTTACCCTGTGTTTGCTTGTCCTTGGAATACAGTGCACACAGCTATATGATTTTCCCAGACAATCAGACTGCGGTTGAGCCTCCCTGGTGGCACAGGGGTTAAAGTCTCAGCGCTATTAAGCTATCACTGGCCACTATGGCATGAGTTTGATCCCTGGCCAGGGGCGCAGCAGACCTCTCCTGTCTCGCCCACTGCTCCCCTCAGCAGTGTATTTCAGTCAATCTGCCTGTTCTATTCCCCACTCTGTCTCTGGTAATCCTCTCACCCCCAACACCTCTGGCCTACACCCCAGATGTTATATGCATAAAAAATAAAAACTAAATCTTAAACAAACAAACAAAAACAATCTGACTGGGGGTATCTGGCCTGCAAGTGTGAGTGTGCTGCTGGGGACACTTGAGTGAAATATGTGATGCTGGAGCCGAGTCAGAATATCAGGGATACTTAGAATCACTGCACCGGACTAAAGGAAAGGGACAGGGTGAAGTTCAGGAGGGAAAATCCTCTGAGGGAGAAAGGGGAAAGAAATGGGAGGGAGAGAGCCTCCCCGGTGGTGCAGAGGTTGAGCGCTGGGCTGCGAAGCTGCCCGCAGCCTCTGCAGGTTCGATCCCTGGCCGAGGGTCCCACATGGCGCGCAGACCTCTCCTGCCGCCCTCGGCTCCCCTCAGCAGTGTACTTCGTCATTCTGCCTGCTCTGCTCTCCCCTCTGGCTCTGGTGAATTCTCTCACCCTCCTGTGCTTCTGACTGTACCCAGTGCTTGTATAAATAAATAAATCTTTAAAAAATTAAAAAAAAAAAAGAAATGGGAGGGAGAGATCTTGAGCCAGTGAACCTAGAGGAGACTGCAAAATCCACCACCCAGGGGACAAGAACAAGCTGGACTCTAAGGGGCAGAATGGGATGGCGGGGTGACGTTCTGAACTGGCTGGAATTCAAGAAAGTTGAATTTCTGTTTCAGTTCTGCTAATAACTTGCTGCATGACTCTGCATATGTCTCTCACCCATTCAGGGCATGGTTTCCTTATGAGTACAAGGGGGATAAGCCCAGTCCACCTTGCCCAGGGATGATGTAAAGCAACTAGAATCTGCATGAAATGTTTACCAAAAAGGTACAAATCTCATTCCCAAACCCACTTGCAAAGTACTTTATATCTCTGCTGTGCAATAGAACTATACTATGAGTTACTATGTTATTTTAAATTTTCTGGTAGCCCCATTTAAAAAGTCAAATCAATAGCAGATACTAATTTAACAACATTCTTTTAAATCAAATATATCATAAATATTGTCAACATTGAAGTAAAAGTCATTAATGAGATATTTTAGATTATATTTATTATACAAAGTTTTTGAAATCTGGTGTATATTTTATACTTACAGCATGTCTCATCTCAGACTAACTATATATATATATATATATTTTTTTAAGATTTATTTATTTATTTATACAAGCACTGGGTACAGTCAGAAGCACGGGAGAGCGAGGGAATTCACCAGAGCCAGAGTGGAAAGCAGAACAGGCAGAATGACGAAGTACACTGCTGAGGGGAGCAGCGGGCGGCAGGAGAGGTCTGCGTGCCATGTGGGACCCTCACCTGGTGGCTGGGGATCGAATCGGTGCTGCAGAGGCTGCGGGCAGCTTCGCAACCCAGCGTTCAACTACTGCGCCACTGGGGAGGCCCACTATATACATTTTTTTTAAAGATTTATTTTATTTATTCATGCATACAGGAGCTGGAGTGTAAGCCAGTGGAGGATGGTAGAGGATTCACCAGAGACAGAGTGGGGAATAGAACAGGTCGATTGACTGAAATACACTACTGAGGGGAGCAGTGGGCGAGACAGAAGAAGTCTGCTGTGCCATGTGGGTGGTTCCCTGGCCGGGGATCGAATTCATGCTGCAGTGGCTGCCAATAGCTTCATAGTGCTGAGACTCAACCCTTTGTGCCATTAGGGAGGCCCTCAGACTAACTATATTTTAAGGTCTTGTTAACCACACACACATAGCTAATGGCATTCATACTGATAGCACAGCTTTATACTTTGTGAAGAAACTTCAGGAATAGTGTGAGTTGGGTGTCAACTCAGTAGTAAACCATTGCCATATTACAGATATTCAGAGAGGTTCATTGACATGCAAAAACCCAGAGCTGGAGTGGGGTCTGAAGTCCAATTGTCCTTCTCCAACATCAGAGTTCTCTTCCTTTCTGATTCATTAGATAGTGAGGTGATTAAAATTAAGGGCATTGAGTAGATGATTTTCTATGTCCCTTTGTTTCTACAGAGTAATAGGAATCATCATGGAAGCAACCTGTGCTTCAGGCTCTACTGACTCAGTTTTCTTACAACCCAGAGAGACCCAAAGTGTTTCAAAGAACTGTAGGGAAGCACTAGAGTGATCCATCCCTACTTTGCTAGCAAGCAGAGGCAAGTCAAGTCAGCTTTGATTCATTCATTTCCTTTCTGAGTCCTACACAACCAATTCATGAAAATCTTGTCAGCTTTTCCTTCAAAATACATCTCATGATTTAAGGGACATAACCAAATGCAATGTTGGGTCCTTTTGGATTCTGATCCAAACAAGGCAGTTGTAAATCTGAATTCTGAATTAACTGATATTGAGTAATTATTGATAATTACTGATAATGATATTGTCACTATGTTTTTTAAAAAGTGTCTCTTAGAACTACTGAGGCGTTTATGATGAAATATGTTATTTGCTTCAGATTGGCCATAAGTAGTTAATAACTTAAACTGGGTGATGGGTATACAGGGGACTCATTATGCCATTCTGCCCACTTTTGCATGTGCTTAAAATGTTCCATAATAAAAAAAATTGATTTTTTACATTTTGAATCTATTCATGTCTTTCCATTTCCATTGCTATTGCCTGGTCAAAGTTACCACCATCTCTCATCTGGACTGTTGCAGTAGATGCTTTGTAGTTCAGTAGACCCCCATCTTCTCCCAATCCCACCGTCAGAGAGATCTTAAATACAAGGCAGAGCCTGCCACTGGCTTACCATCAAAGTAAATTCCAGGTTTGACCCATTAAGATCTCTGTGCTCTTGCTCCTGACTCTGCCTGATTCATGGCCTTGTTCAATCTGTTCCACCCCTCACCTTCTTGCTGTTCTTCAAAAGGGCTGAGATTGTGCCAACCTCAGAGTCTCAGCACTTGAAGTTCCTTTGGCCAGGAACATTCTTCCCAGTGTTCATGTGAAATGCTCTCTCATAATTTGTACTTCCTCAGAGAGGCTCTTCTTGACCATTCTGTCCAAAGCAGCTGACCCATACCCCATCCACGCTCTATTACTTTACCCTTTTCTGTCTTCTATGAAACCTTTACCATTATATGTACTTCTTGATTCATTTGTTTGTTTATAGTCTGTCTCCTCCCTTACCCCTCCCCACCAACTAGAAAGCATTCTTCTCAAGAACAAAGACATTTACTTATTTAGTGTTGTATTCTCAGAGTCCAACAGAATGCCTGACACATAGGAGCCCTGAAAAGGTATTTGTTGAGCTAAAGAATCTAAGATACAAGGGCAGATAGGGAAGCAAAGATAGGATTGCTTAGATTAGCTACCATTTACTGAACAATTAGTAAATGTGAGATGTACGATGCCCTTTTCACACATATTATCTCATTTAATTCTCATAACCATCACATTATTATCTCTTTTTTGGAGGTCTGGAAAGAAGCTCAGAAAATTTAAGAAAATTGTACAAGGTCACATAGCTAGAAGCTGGGGAAAGCAGAAGTCACATCCAGGTATGTTTTAACTCTAGAGCTTTAGATAATAACCTCTAATATCTATAGTCTCAAGAAAAGCCATGCTAATGTGTCAATGAATTTGAGAGATAAGAACATTTTCTTAAATGCCTTCTAATAATGAAGATGTGGATTTCTGGACAATAACCATAGGAGGAGGTCTTCCAGTTAGGCTTCTACTACTATAGCTTTTGTCTAAACAGATCCTTGAATACATGTTGACCTAACAGGAAACTTACTGGGAGACCTGGAGGGCCACTTGTTCCTGGGAAACCCGGAGGTCCTGGTTCACCCTGGAAAATCAACGAAAGCTTAGTGAGTGGCAGCAGAGTGAACATAAAGGCAATGGCTTCCTTGAGCTATTTGGCCTGGGCAGTGGGGAACGAATTGGGTATCAGGACTGGATGACCAGAGGGTGGTGCAGATTTCCCAGGTTACTCAACTTGTAACTGAAACACGATGTCTCAGTTTAGAGAGCCCATAGAGAGCCCTATGGGCATAGGAAGAACCTAGGCCCATAGCAGAGAAAGAAAGCTGTCTAAAACAACCTCAAGTTCTCAGGCTCATTAGAAGACAGAAAGGTTGATCACCTGTTTTCTTTCTAGTGGAAGGCCCTGTTCATTATAGTACCCTGAAGCAAATTACAGGCTTCAAAGAAATCAATGGTTTGGGGAAAAGAATAAAAGTTACAATATGGATAGGGACACATAACACTCTAATCTGTCTTTCCCTAATTGTTACTTTACCTATGTGTGCCATAGAAGGGCTCCCTAATGTTTGGGAATGAGCGTGGAAACAAGCAAGCTTTCATTTGCTCCCCTATTTTCGCCAAATCAATGTTTACTTCCTGGAGAGGGGCCTGAACCTGTTGTTTCCACAAAGACAAAATTTAAGAAATGAACTAAAAACTTTCCCCGGCCTACACTTGATCACAGGCACAACATCATAAAACTTAAGGGAACCCCAAGAAGGAGGAGAATACAAGTGAATGAATGATATCTGCATACCTTAATAGCACACAGTCACTCAAATACAACCACATGTACACTCACTCCCAACAAAACACAGCTCACAAAATATCTTGGTTAAAAGGCTAACCTATTTACAGATGCCACTTGGTGACAGCAGATCCTATGGGCAGGATCAAGTTTTGTGGGCAAACAACTTTTTAAAAAAGATAACTCAGAAGTTATCATTTATGCTGTGTTTGATCACAGTGCTTTGGGGATGGAAGTCTTGAGAGGATTGGGGCATTTTGAGGGGAAAACTCCAACTATTTAATGTTTCTTTGAAGTTATTCATCATCTTGATAATTGAATCTGCAAAACCGAAACGGAAAATAGCACTTAAACCCATATCCAACCAAAGAAGAGACTTTTTTAGAAAGCTTTTCACAAGGAACAAAACAAAGGCTTTTTTTCCTCACTTTCAAAACAAAAATCTGCTATCCAGAACCCTCTATTTTTCCACTATAATCTGGTTTTTTAGAATTGAATGCTGGTATCATTATGAAAGGCTTATTAACTTGTCTTATTCTTAATGTTCACTACCTTGGATCCTTTCTTCCCTTTGGGAAACCCCATAAATTCTAGTTCTCCAGTAGATGGTGGAGGTCCTGCGGGGCCAGGGAGGCCAACATCCCCCTATAAAATGAAAGGGAATGTCAAGTAAAGCAAAAAACACACAGACCATTCATTCAGGAGGGTAGATTTGTCCTCTGCGCGTCGTTCACAAATAAACTGTGCATTACTTTGGCTTCTTCATCCTCATCCTTGTGTCATTGAGGGGGAAAAAAATCTACTAGTGTCAAGGGGTGAGAAGAAATCTAAGCCTGACCAAATGCATTTTTGCATTACACAAATGTATTTTGTACCCACACTACACAGAGAAAAACGCAAGAGGGATAAAAGGAAGCCACAGGTTGGTGGTTGCCATGATCGTGCATAAAAGGGAGTTTAGAGGAGTCAAAAAGCGGTTTGAGCAAAGTGAGTGGCTGCCTCTTGACAATGGAAATCACACTCTAAGTGGACCAGTCCTTGTCAAGAGCACAAGCAGAGGCAAGTGAAGTCTGTTTTGGAATACTGGAGGCTGGATTTGCCCCTTCAGAAGGCAGTGCTACCCACAAGAGACCACTGTGTAGGGCAGAGAGGCAAGCCCAGTTTCCCTCGAGGCTCCAAAATCTCTAGACAGTTTGTACAATGGAAACTAGGAGAATGAGAGAATAAATGAAATTAAAGGATTAAAGGAAATAGAGGTTAATGAAGAGAGATGGAAGAGATACACACACACACATGCAGAAAGAGGAGGAAGAGGAGGAAGAGGAATAACAAAGAAGAGAAGGAACAGGAGAAGAGAAAAAAGAGAAAGGGGAAAGATAGAAGGAAAAGGTGAAACAAAGAAAGGATAAAGATGACACAATATACAAAACAGCCAGGTGGAAGGAAGAGGGAATATATTTAAAGAGAACATGTTTGTAGGCATATTTACTTTACAGGTAAGAAGCAGGAAGACTACAATATTTTGAGGGAAAAGGCCACAATAGCCTATGTTTGGCACGTGCATGTGCAGTTCTTAACAGACCTACCGGAGGATTGATGTGGGGTGAGACATGCTCATTTCCAAGGTCAAGATCCAAATCTCCTTACACAATCAGGCACATGTGTGTAGTCAGAGACAATTTTTTTGGACTATATGGAATGCAGATTGTATTTTACAAAATCTACTTACCTTGACTCCTTTCTCTCCTTGGAAACCTAACCCCATATTCCCCTGGGGTGCCGGAGTGTAGGAAAGAAAAACAAAATCAATTATTAAATTTGTTTCAGGAACCTAAATTGGAAAGCAATCCTTTTTGTTTGTTTATCAGAAAGTGTGTTTAACGAAATCTGAATATTTCCAGGAAAACCACAATACTTTAATGGCAGGAGGTCAAATACCCCAGGGAAAAGGATACTTACATCAGGCCCAGGGAAACCAGTAGGCCCTGGAGGACCCTACATTAAAATGAAAGCAAAGAGTTAGCACTTACTAGATTTAGTCAAAAAGAACAAGAACCTGGACATGCTGAAAGTCACTGGGGATAAAGTCCCCCACCCGGCTTTGGTGGAGCAGATTCTAGTTCTTTCACCATGGTTCCTTTTCCTCTGCTTTGAAATACCCCAAGTTGACCCAATCAGCACATTCATGCTAAGGTGGTGAAGACATCAGGTATCATTCTTCCCAATTTTCCAGGGATTTTTAAATGATGACCTTTGGTGAAGCTAAACCAAAGTAAACAGTGGTGGGACTTCATGCACTGGAGAAAGAACAATCTGGAAACAGAATCACATGGATGACTGGTTATGTTCTTCCTATACCCGTGATGGCAAGTGGATTTGATATCAGAAAAGTAGGTTAGTAGAGTTGTTCTACCCAGAGGTAGGTAGGTAGAGCAGTGTTAAGACGATTTTGAAGCTTTTTCTGTGCTCAGGGTGGTGGTGGTATGATTACTTGGCAACATGTCATGGTTGGGGTGTGGAAGGTGGTAATAGATGTGCCAGGTTAGCTGCCTGGTTATCTAAACTAGACAGAAGTCTTTGGAGTCACAGAAAGACTGTGGTCAGAATGATTGCTAAATAGACAGCAGTTACCTCCCCACAAAAGCCTATTTCACTTTAATCCTTCAAAAATGGAAGCTGTCTCTCTCTACTAAGAGGGTTTACACTTACATAGGCAAACATGTAATTCATGGTTTCTTGAGGAAATCCATGAAATTACTGTGATCACATGATAAATTTAAGTTGGGCTTACTTGCCATCCTGGTGGTCCTATAGGTCCCGCAGCTCCTGGCGATCCAGGCCTCCCTTGTGGGCCCTAGAGAGGCAAGTTTTTAGCAAGATCAAAAGAGAATGTTGGTAGCAACTTAATTTCTAATAGTCAAACACTGGAAATGTTTCAGGTGTTCACTGGTCAAAGATAGACTGTGATACCTCTGTACAGTGGAAAGAGACTCAACAACAAAAAGTGACAAACTATTGACAAAGGAAACTATGTGGATGGATGGCAGAAGCATTGTGCCACGTGAAAGAAGCCAGACTCAAAATACTACATATTGTATTATTATTTTTATATGAAGTTCTAGAACTGGAAAAACTATGATGAGAAAAATCAGAATGTTGGCTATCGTTGGAGTGGGATAAGGGCAGGGATTGACTGGGAAGGGGCAGGGAGCTGAGGTGATGAGAATGTTATACAAATTTAGTTAGCACAGCATATAAACCGAAGCTGTTTAGCTCTTGGGGAACTGTATGCTTTTTGGTCCTCCCTCATCCCTGTTTATGCATCTGCTACTATATATCCTGTATACAGCCTACCATTTCTCATACTACTCAGTTTCAAAAGCCCATACTTCTCAGAGGCTAACATCCTATTCTAGAAATAAAATCTCTCAGGATATATCCTTAAGTAGACAATATCTTTTCCTGGAAGCTGTTGTGGAACTGTTAAGCCACATCCCTACTAGTTTTTCACAGTCTTGGGGTGGGGTGGGGTGGGTCTTGGTGGTGCAGAGACCATGTCTGCACAGCTTTGGGGAACAGCCCTAGCACTCTGCTGAGAGTACTCACTCAATATACTGATGAAGGGAAGGATTCCCCACCCCCCATACACGGAAGAAGAAAGAAGGAGCTTTCTTAAGTTACTTCAAAGGAAAGTGATGATGTGCGGAAACTCAAGGTAAAGGAAAGCTCTCATTCAGGTCAAGTCATTGTCTTTCAAGGACTCACTATTGTCAAGAGTGTCTAAAAGAAATTTCTGCACAGAATATCACTTAAAGAACACCTTATTACTTTTGTTTTACCCACAACACTCTGAAAACACAGAAAACCTTAAGGAAATGCTTGCTGAATGAAAGGCAAAATTGTTTTCTAAGACATCATATCCTTGGCCTGAAGGTCTGAAGGCTTATGTGCTGTGTATCTTGAGGTGGTCAGTCAGTGCTCTCACATAATTTCTTGCCTGGAAAATGTCAACGGTGTGACTCATTCTACCTCAACTGTCTGGGTTTTCCTTGAGAAGTTCTATAAAGACTTTTGAAGATCATACAGAAGAATAAAAAGGCACCCTTGGTAACCACTGGCAAATCACAAAGCAACTTACAGTGATTCCATCCAGTCCTGGCAGTCCAGGATCTCCCTGAGAAATGAACAAATAATATTAATAAATTAAACCTGTGGTACTTCATAGATAACTGACCTAAACCATTCATGGGCATAAAAACGTAACACTGAAGCTTGGGGCTCCTCCGTCAAGCTCTTGTGTCTTAAATAATGCATGACTTGGAGATATTCACTCATTTACTTGTTTTTTCTTAACAAAAATATGAACTCCAGAAGACAAATATAGCCTTCGTTGGCCGAGATCTCATATTTTACTTGGATTAAATAATTTTCACCTTTGCTAGGAACTTATCAATTAGAAACTGCTTCTGCAGGCTGATGATTTTCCTGCTCTTTTTGGAGGAAAGAAAAGCTACCTTCCCCTGTGCCTTCATCCCCAGAGAATCTGTGCCCATATGTATACAATGCAAATCAGACATTTCAAGGGAGAATCAACAGAGCATATAGTCTCTGATTACATTTTAATTACTTTGCAGCATCTTAAGCCACTGTGTGAATCTGTAATATAACCATCTTGTGGAAATTGCTGTGTTCCACTGGGTCCAGGCTCTCTTTGACTTTTGGCAAAACCATTTAATCAATATTTGCCACTATGACAATGGCCATATTTGGACACCTGCTAGTTGTACCCCACTTGGCTTTTGGTCAAAAAACAGCTTCTTGAAGCAGGGATAGAGGTCTGCGTGGATATTAGCTCTTCAATAAACTGGCCGCGTGACTCTAAACAAGTCACGAACTTTTAGTATAACTCAGTTTTTCTATCTGTAAAAAAGTAACGTGAATCTGACAATCATAAGGTCCTTTCCAAGTCTGACATTCTATCTTCTGTTATGGGATCTGTAGCCAAGAGCCCAAGACCTAAAAAGTTTCCAGTTCTCAGCCAGCAAACCTATCAATGCCTTCTAAAGTGATTTCTAATGTTTCTGGCTCATTAGTGGATGGAAGACAGGAAGTGTCCATCCTTGACTGAGTGAGCTGGGTGAATCTTTCCCTTAGTTGTTAGGCACAAAGACTCCCATTTGCAATCAATCAAGGCAGTCATGGGCTTCCTTCCCACTGTGCAAGGAAATAGGGTCAATTATATTGCACCAGAGTTTATTGAGGGCCCACAGGTTACCAGGAACCATATAACAGGAATACAGTCAATACAGAAGGTTGTTGCCAATTCTAGGAGGAAATGGAAATTTCCAGTCAATTGCAGAATTGATGGGCAAATTTTAGAGATGGCCAGGGGCCCGGTTAGGGTGATAGGCTGGTGTGCAGGGAGAGAGAAAGGCAGGATCCTGGCAAATGGCCGTGCCAAGATGGTCTGAGACATGGATTCAAACCAAGAAACATAGACAGCAAGGATTCTAGTGTAGACAAAGGTATCTGCCTTCAGAACTGTCTCAGCTTGCCAAAAAAAAAAATGATACCCATGCAAATTGTTTGTTTGCTGATCTGTCTCTTATTTTTGGTCTAGATCCTACAAAACAAATCTCTTTGACAGTATAGTTGCAAACATTTCTGTCATTGTTTTCACAACAAAAAGCTCCATATCTTTTTTAAATCCAGTTTGGTCTGCTCCTTAAATAGAGTCACAGATGCTAGTTCTGGAAATGTTTTTATTGGAGGTGGGGCCCTATCCCAGGCAACTCAGCTTACAGCCTACTCAGCTGTCTGCCTTAGAGACACTTACCTTCATTCCTTTGAGACTATTTTGGACAAAGACAGGTTCACCTTTAGAGCCTTTTTGACCAGGAAACCCCTAAGTGAAATAATAAGAAAAGCTTGTGAAGAAACACACACAGTTTTATTAATAGTATGATCTTATCAGATAGAGGATAGGATAATAAAACCTTATGTGGCTTATTCTATGTCAGTAGTGGCTATGCTAAGGGAAAAAGTACATGCTTTACACGGAGACTTTGTCTCAAAGCTGTAGTTCCTCCAACCCCCAACTCAGAAGTCTCGAGATATTAGAAAGTAGGAGACTTTGAATTTATTCAGACTATTCTAAATATTCACATATGATACATATGCCACTCACAAACCACTCACAAGGTAAACTCACCTGTTCCACTTCAAAAGTATAAGTTATGGATGGGCCTTTGTCTAGGGTAGAGGTTAATGAACTAATTTAGACTCTATTATCATATCAGTGTTCTGTCCCATCTTCCTTTTTCCCCCCTCTATCTTTTAAAAATTTAAAAACAAACCACAGGTCAAGTTTTATGTGGACCACTTTGATGACCCCTGATCTAAAAATATCTACAGATCCATCTACATCCTATGCTCCTGACATATCACTTCAGCTTCAGCGTGTGGCTAAGAAGCCAGTGTGTCTCCTTTTTAACACAGAAAACAGTTCAAAATACACCCAACCCACTTATCAACCAGGCTTTTTCACTCTCTTAGTGGCAAGTGATACCTAATCTCTGCTAGAACTCATCCTCCTGGGAAACATCAGGGAACGTCCTGATATCTAAGCGGAATCAGGATTAGTATTAGGGGTAAGACTAAGCTTTGGGACCTGAAGAATAGATAGAATGATAGATTGATTCCTTGAGCTTAAGGCATAATAAAAGAACAAAGTGGTCCCATAAGAACGAACTAGTTTCTTTCTTAACACTTCCTGTTTCCCCTTATATCTGTGGTCAATACTCTCATCAAAGAAGCTACAAAAAACATCAACTCAGAATCCAGCAGGTAAAATACAGAATCAGCTTAGTAAAATACATGCCCACGTTCCAATTTTGGCTGTTGGAATGTTCATTACTTCGAGATTCCTGTCTTCCTCTTGGGGGCAGCATTTCCTTACTCTGCTCCATTACCTTAGCAGGAGGGTGATTGCTCTCCACCCCTGTTGCCATGGCAGTATTGGCAGCCCTCTGTGACTCAATCTGCTGATTTTCAGTTGGTAATACATCTTTCTCCCTCCCTGCTGCATATTGCTTTGGCCCTTCGATGTCAAGGTCCTTTATGACAATCTGGGGGTGTGTGTGCTTATCTTTTAGTCTCACTCCCTTACACATATACCCACACCTACAGCTTGGTCACTGAGGACAATGGTGCTGCTCTTCTATTAAAATGCCAATTGATTCATGTAGCTATGGTCTTTGTCTAAAGATAGTATGATTTCTAGGCAAAGATATCACTTCAGTCTTCTCATTAGCTTAAATTATTTCAAGTGGGGTTGAGAATGTGCTTCAAATGTGTTATTTTTCTCTTTCCAGCCACTTGTAAAAGCAGTCTTGCAAAGGCATAATATCCATTATCTATTAGACATCCTTTAGATGCAAATATTTGAGCCCATTCTGGATGAAAGAAATTAAAGCGGTAATACCAGGATCCAATAAATGTCTTTTTTTTTTTAAAGATTTATTTATTTATTTAGACAAGCACTGGGTTTGTCAGAAGCTCAGGAGGGTGAGAGAATTCACCAGAGCCAGAGGGGAGAGCAGAGCAGGCAGACTGACAAAGTACACTGCTGAGGGGAGCAGCGGGCGGCAGGAGAGGTCTGCGCGCCATCCGGGACCCTCGCCTGGTGGCTGGGGATTGAACCGGTTCCACAGAGGCTGCGGGCAGCTTCGCAGCCCAGCGCTCAACCTCTGCGCCACCAGGGAGGCCCCCCAATAAATGCCTTATCAATTCCAGAACCAAGGATTATGATGGGCATGGGGACGGAAAGGGGCAAACCATGTCACTAAGACAGTAGGGCTTTTCAGCTAGTTCTCACTACTGACCCTTTCGGACAGATGATTCCTGGATGTTTTGGGGATGGGTTGGTGTCTCTCCTATGCCAGTAGCATATTCCTAGTTGTGAGGACCCACAATGTCAATGATAACCGCCAAATATCCCCTTCGGGGACACCACCCCTGAGTAAGAAACACTGGCATGGACCAAGCTTGCCAAGCCCCCTTGAGTCATTGTTAGTACTGTCATGATTCCATAAAAGCCCTTTAAGTACTGAACTTTCCAATGTCTTCTGTGTATTTGCTCATTCATCTACCACTCACTAACTCTAAAGTCATCATTTAAAAAATTAACCCTAGGCCTCCCTGGTGGCACAGGCGGTTGAGCGCCGCACTGTGAAGCGGTCCGCAGCTTCTGCAGCGCATGCTTGATCCTGGCCAGCTGGCAAGAATCCCACATGGCAAAGCAGACCTCTCCTGCCTGGCCCGCTGCTCCCCTCAGCAGTGTATTTCTTCAGTCTGCCTGTTCTGTTCCCCGCTCTGTCTCCAGTGAATCCTCCCACCCTCCCACGCATCCGGCCTGTACCCCGGTTCTTGTATAAAAATAAATAAACCTTAAAATAAACAAACAAACAAACAAACAAATAAATAAATAAAAAAAATAAAAAATTAACCCTAAGTAGTGTAGCATATGTACATCCAACTACAACTGGTAATTTTCTTTAGACTTTTAGTGTTGTGGCACTGCCAGCAGGGCTTCCTGCCTTGAACAAGGGGCTGTCGTGGCTGCCCCCAGATGCTTAATGGGATGACTAACGAAGCAGAAAATGGGTACACTCAGGAGCAATCAAAGCAGCATTTGAAATAATATACAAAGATCTGGCCTCGTACAGGTGGTCCGAGAAGTCCACGGTAACCATCAGAGCCCGGAAATCCAGTGGCTCCTTTCGTTCCATTACAGCCGTCCAGGCCAGGGGGCCCTCTGGGCCCTGGATGTCCAGGGTGACCCTGTTCAAAGAGAAAAGAAAGGGTCATGTAAGCCATAGGACTCTCTGATACACTGACAAGCTCTACAGTGGGAGAAGCCAAATATGCTGTCAAACTCTTGCTCCTTGTTCACTCTCTTAGCTCTTATGTTCTCATATCTGTCCTTTATGCTCAGACTTATGTGGGTGGTGACAGATCAGTGTTACCTCTCCTCAAAGAATCAAGGCTTTAATAGGATCCAAGCTGAAACCAAAGGGATCAAGTATGAATAGATGAGGTGCTTAGGTTGCTGCAACTCGGTCTTCCCTGGCTACAGGGAGGTGCTAAGCTGGGGCTCAGCTGTTTGGCAGTTGAAATTCCACCAGCAGAGAATCATGCTGGGTCTTGGGATTCCCCAGACCAGACAGGGAGCTGGAAAGCCTGGCATGGCTGGTTGGATCAGAAGCTCTGCATGGGAAATGACGCTGGCCTTTGGTCAACAGGGCTAGGGCAGCTTCCATAGCACCACCTCTCCTAAAAGCTGCTCGGTCAAAAATAAGCAAGTTCTGAGAGAAGCACACCTTCAATCTGATTTTGTCATGATCCCCTGTCAGACTATTGCTTTAGTTAAAGAACTGTCTTTTCTCCTCTTCTCCATACTTACTACAGAGGCAACTTGTTTTGCTGGGGAATAAGTAATCATTCATAAACAGTTGTTCCAAATTCATTATTTTTTTTTAGAATTGGGCTTCCTTGGTGCAGATAGTCTACATTTTTGTAGGAAATACATCTTTTTTTTTTAATTTATGAAAAGCGTGTTGTGAATGCCACTGGGTTCCCACGTTGAGCGGGCTGTTCTGTGTGTGCTGCTGCCACTGTTGCCTGACAATGCAGCTCTTTGTGACCTTGACCAGTAAGACCAACACCCTTGAAGTAGAGTCCAGTGACACCATCAAGAATGTCAAGGCCAAATCCTACCAAAAGCAATATACAGATTCAATGCTATTCCAATCAAAATTTCAATGTCATTCTTCAAAGAAATAGAACAATTATTGATGAAATTCATATGGAATCACCAAAAACCCCGAATAGCCAAAGCTCTACTGAAAAAAAAGAAGGAAATGGAGGCATCACACTCCCAGACTTCAAACTATACTACAAAGCCATAATCATCAAAACCGCATGGTATTGGAACAAGAACAGACATACAGACCAATGGAATTGAATAGAAAATCCAGAAATAAACCCACAGATTTATGGTCAACTAATCTTTGACAAAGGAGCAAAGACTATGCATTGGAGCAAAGAAAGTTTGTTCAATAAATGGTGCTGGGAAAACTGGGTTGCTACATGCAAAAGAATGAAGCTTGACCACTACCTCACACCATACACAAAAATCAACTCAAAATGGATTAAAGAACTAGACATAAGACCTGAAACCATAAAATACATAGAAGGAAATATAGGCGAAACACCACGGGATTTGCACATCAAAGACATCTTTACAGACACATCACCCAAAGCAGTGATAGTGAAGGCAAAGATAAACAGCTGGGACTACATCAAATTAAAGAGCTTCTGCACAGCAAAAGAGACAATAACAAAAACAAAGAGAAACCCCACTGACTGGGAGAACATTTTTGCACCCAACACTAATGATAAAGGACTGATCACAAAAATCTACAAAGAGCTGATGAGACTCAGCAACAACAAAGAAAATAATCCAGTCAAAAAATGGGCAGAAGAGCTAAAAAGAAACTTCTCTGAAGAGGAAATGCAAATGGACAACAGACATATGAAAAAATGTTCAACATCACTTGTAATCAGGGAAATGCAAATCAAAACTACCATGAGATACCATCTCACACCAGTGAGAATGGCACATATTAAAAAAACTAGCAACAACAAATGTTGGCGAGGGTGTGGAGAAAATGGAACTCTTCTGCACTGCTGGTGGGAGTGCAAACTGGTCCAACCACTATGGAGAGCTGTGTGGAGATTTCTGGACCTACTAAACATAGAGCTTCCATATGATCCAGCAATTCCACTCCTAGGTATTTACCCAAAGGACACAGAAACATCAATTCCAAAGAACACCTGCACTATGTTTATAGCAGCACTGTTTACAATAGCTAAGCTTTGGAAACAACCCAAATGCCCAAAAATAGATGACTGGATCAAGAAGATGTGGTACATATATACCATGGAATATTACTCAGCATTCAAAAAAGATAAACACATGCAATTTGCAGCAACATGGATGGCGCTGGAAGAGATCATGCTCAGCGAAATAAGCCAAAAAGAAAAAGAAAAATACCGGATGGTCTCACTCATAGCAGGAATCTAGAAAACTTAAATAAGGGACCAGGAAAATGAATATAAGAAAGTGAAAATCAAAATCAACAAAAAACTATGAACCAGAGACACTTTTTGGGGGGTGGGGGGCGGGAGGGGAGGGATTGGTGTCAGAATGGGGCGTTTGCAATTGTATGGGGGAATATAAAAATAAAATTTATTATTTAAAATAAATGAATTAATTAATTAATTAAAAAAAAAAAAAGAATGTCAAGGCCAAGATCCAAGACAAGGAGGGCATCCCCCTGACCAGCAGAGGTTGATCTTTGCTGGGAAACAGCTGGAAGACAGGCACACCCTGTCTTAGCACAACGTCCAGAAGGAGTCCACTCTCCATTTTGTCATGCACTTGAGAGGAGGTTTCTTAAATACTCCCCTTTTAAGCTTTCAACAAATTTCATTGCCTTTTTTTTTTCAATAAATTTATAGCAATTTCCCCACCCTCGCAAAAAAAGTGTGTGGTATGTTGGGTTGGGTATGGAGCAAAAAGATTTCTTGAAAGACAAAAAATCTAATCAGGTGATGCACTTTTTAAAAGACATATACAATTATATATATGTACATATGTATACAAATACATACATATTTGTGTATGTATTTAATGATTTACAAGAACATGACATGTGCTCAGAAATCAACTTTTCACATTTCAGAGGAAACAATCTCTTGTCAAATTCACACTGAGAAGGTGCTCCACTGAATTGTTTCATTTTCATTATTATCATAGTCATTGGCGATAGACTGTTAATACAAAAATAAGAGTCTAAATTGCTGGAGTATGGAATACTGAGTCCAGAGGAGTGGTCAATAAAATTATCTTTACAATAAATGTGCTGCAATCTGTGCATCTCCAGAGTCGGTTGGTGATTTTTAGAAACAGAGAAAACTTACTAGAGTTGTCAACTTTTTAACTATCAAGTGAGATGGCTATTCATGAGTGCCCTGAAAATCCACATTCTAGCTTCCCGGGATATGAGTCTCGGGAGGTTGACTTGTGTGGATTACACCACCTTGGCTCCCTTTCCTTTGTCTCACAGTTCTATATGGCCACTGAGAGACACAGGCATGAGATCAGAAGGCAGGAGGAGAAGGAGCACAGGTTAGTGATTCCCCAATGCCCACACTCCATGGCTCTATTTCTGCTAATGGCCAACATTTCTCTACCGTCGTGGCCCCAGTCAGGGAACTGCTATACCATGCCTCCTCATTTCACTGGGTTTCCCCTTTGGGCTTAGGTATGGTAACAGTTTTACATTAGTTGCTTCAACATCCATTGTTGCTTCCCTTAATCCTGCCCACATCCTTTAAATATACCATTAACTCCATTCAGTTAACCCCTTTGGGTACAGTATCTGTTTTTTCCTCCAATCCTGATCACCACTTTATAATGTCCCTCATCTTCATAATCCATTCATTTATTTTGGGGCATTCAGGTTGTTTCTATATCCTGGCTATTATAAAGAGCGCTGCAAAGAACCTGGAGGTATGGTAGTGGACTCTGGGTGATTTGGTGGCAGGTACCATACAGTGGTGATATCTGATGGAGAGAACCCTAATGTTACCACAATTGAAGAATACAAAAGATAAAGGCTGGCTCAGTCCCAGGGATTTTTCTTATTCCTGGGACTTTCTGTTTGACACCAAAACCCTTGCCAGGATTCTTACTTCTTGGCATTCCCATTTTTCACTTGGGCCTTGATCCTTATATAGTTTTCTTGCCTGAACTCTTGATAGATCTGCTATCTGCAGGATTTCCAGGGGCACCTGTTGACTCTTTCTTCCCTTAACTAAATCTCTAGGATTAACCTTTGACCTCCTGCTTAGGCCTGTCAGCCCTTTGCTGTCCAACTGACACCATGGGATGGTGGATAAAGCATATTTTGAGTCAGTCAGACTTTTGTTCCAATCCCCGCTTTCCCACTACCCTGTTTGAGCCTCAATTTCTTCATCTGTAAAATAGAGAGGAATAATACCACCTCATAAGGTTGTTGTCGACATTAAAGCAAATAATATCAACCCCCTTGGGTTATGGTTATAATTATGGTTATAATTAAATGAGACTAAGTTTACTATGCAGGAGCTTAATAAATGGTAGGTCTTCAGCCAAGCAGACAGGAAGGATCAACCACGGGGTGAGATCTGTTTCCTCTCAATTCTGAGTGCCACAGCATTTCTGGCTCTAGCTCATGAGTTTACAGCTGCGTGTGCCAGTTCTCCATGAGAATGTAGCTCTTTGAGAGAGGAAGCCACGGTTCTATCTAAGCACAAGATACTGACCACACAGAGTAGGAGGATCTGCTGTATTTCAGAAAACCAATGCTCCTCAGACCATAGATTTCAAAGGAAAAGTTTCTTTTCATGAGTGGTGTGTTCATTTATAAGCCTCAAAGCAGGGAAATACTTGAGATTGACTCCATGGGAAAAGCTAACCATAAATTGCTGCAAAGGACAACTTGAACACGCCTGCTTACTTCAACTGAAAACATTTGATAAACATACATTTCTTCAGGGTGCCAACAGCCCCAGCTCACAGCTGGGACATCATTAAAAGCCTCAGCCCTATCACCTCCAGTCCACACTGTTGACTATCTTGGTGAATGCTAGTGTTGGTTCACTCTCACAAGTGATCACTGTGGCCCTTAGTGCACAGACCTGAGTGATCATGAAGTGACTACTTGCTCATTTTCCTGTTGAAACTGTCCATATGACAGCAAAAATGGAGTTTGGGGATGAAAACCTGCAGTATGTATGTTAGTGATCAGCTGGTATTAAGAGGGGAAATGAGGTCTGTGCAGTGATCCAGTTTAGTAAGTTGTGTTGGGGAAGCCATTGATTTCAGCCAAATCACTTATAAAGTGTTGCTGAAAGTTGAGCAAAATAATTAGTCAGATAGGGCCAAGGGTGTCTGTGTTTTCCTCTGACTGAGGGAGGCCTGCCAGTCTGAGAACTGTTGCTTTTATAGGAACTAGAGATTGGAGTCAGTACCCCAAATATAGTTAAAACTCCTACTATATGCTGAACTCACTCCTGGGGGATCTCAAGTTTCTGAGAGGAGCAGGAGACATACCTTGTGTTTTCAAGGAACAGGATAAGATGATCATACGAGACAGTCAAGAAATACCATGGAGTTACGGTATGTGGGGCAGACACTAAGAACTCCTGGCAGATTAGAGATGGAAGGAAGAGATAAGAGGTAAACAGAAGATGCTTAAGAAATACTTCCTGAATAACCAGAAGAATAGGAAGGAACAAAGAAGAATAATTTCCTGGAGTGAGGCTTGGAGACTACAACTAAAGCAATGAAAAGTCAAAGGAAAACATATACAAACTTTGATGGAGGAAAGTACCAGGGGAGGGGCCGTGAGGGTGGAGACTTCTACTGGGGCCAGTAAACTCATTTGGGAGAATCTGGATAGCTGCACTGCATTCTCCCAAGCAGTGACACCCTAAAGAGAAGTCATCAATTCCTACACGCCCTTGGGCTCTCTTCACTACAAGTTGGAAGCAAAAGAATCCAGTTGGACTCTGGGACAGATTCCATCTCAGAATTGGAATCAGCCTCTGCATCACAGGATTCACTTCCTTCCAGTTCCCATTAAGAGACTACAGGAGGAAGGGCATAGTACCAGTGCAAGCTCTAAATCCCCCACTCATCTCTGCTGAAGCCACCTCCACAGCACAAATGGAAGAGGAGGCCTCCAGTTTGCTAGTTTCCTTCATCCACTGGTTCCCAGAAGATATACACTGTGGACAAAGTGGCCACAGGATCACAACCATAACAGCACACCAGGGGACATCTTGAAAGGACAGCCAACCCCATCTAGTTATTTCCCTATGGGTCCAATTCTGGGCATTGTGCAGACTCTGCAGTTGAATAAATCTTAGACAGGCAATGGCTGATTTGTTGATAGATGGAACAAATACAAAGTTGTGAACCTTCTATTCTCCAAATGCACAAATATACACTAGATCTGGGCAGAATGTGAGACCTTTGTTAATATCTTTGAGGGTAGAGTCGTATGCTTTCTCTGTAGCCCCATAACAGAGTGCTGGGAGATAATAGGAGCTCAAGAACTACCTCGAGATGGGCACAGATTCAACCCCCTTTCTCTGACACTAGATGATTATGTTGTGTAACGGAAGAAGCTAGTTAGCCCAGGATTTCCCAAACTGTGTCTTTTGTAGTTCGGAAGAACCCCTTAGAGGTAGTTGCAAGAAGACCTCCCTCAGACGAGGGAGCTCTGATTTTTTCGGTTCTGTAAGCTGACCTTGGTTCTTTTCTTCAGCAAAGTTGAAAAACCACTGCTACAGACAGACACAGCTCAGGCTAAAGATTTGATGTAGAGTGAAGTGGCGAAGAACACAATTAAGTGACAGCTAGCAACTTTCAAATAACTCTATTTTAGAGGCTGGCGAAACACTTCCATGGAATTTCCAGTGGTGGAATAAGTACTGATATCGGGCAAAAATGGAGAAACAAAAATGACTGGGTCAGATGCAATGGGAAAAGATGTGTGCAAGCTCTCAACGCCAGCAAAGCCTGGTTGTCTGGACAAATTCAAGAGGCTGTTTCCAAGTGGTCTTTGGAGCAGTCTCTCTGTGAAAACTAAAGGGAAATTCATTCTGAAATGAGATAAGGCTGAAGAGAACAAATTACTGGAACACGATGTATCCAGAGATCACTAAGCATTTTTCTACCTAATTTAATGTACCTTCTTAATTTTCTTATAATGAATATGTATGTACTCTAATGTGGCTCTGTCTCTACACTTCAGAGTCAATCCCTCACCCCCAGTTAAAGCTCCCCTCAACCCACAAAGCCTACCTTATTTTGGCTATGATATTAATGGTTTCTTATACCTGCACATGTCTCTGCATTCCCCCAACTATATGATTTAATGTTGTTTGTACCTGAATCCAAGGGAAACCGTGTGACCAGTGCCCTTGACACCTTACCACACATATCTCAACACTTGAACCAGAGTATGCTTGCAGGAGACAGGATGTTGCTAAGCCAAAGTGCCTCAGCTCTGAGGCAAAACCTAGAGGTTATATTGAAAATGCCTCTGTGGTCTCATTCACTCACTGGAATCCCATCGATGCCAGGAAAGCCAGGAACTCCCATGGGACCCTAAAAAAGGAAGTGGAGAGAAGAATGTAAGAGACAATCCAGTTTTGATCACCACTAGATGCAGTGGGTATGTTCATGTGATATACGACCAAGTGTTTTGTAGCTCCTGCTCCACGTTCTATCACCTTGGCCCTACTCTAGTTCCAGGTGATCACCTACTTCTGCCTAAAGTCTTGGACATGTCTGTGTTCTGAGACAAGTGATTGTCTTAGACAATGTGGCATAAGGCCTAAAAGTATGGCTCAGTATTACACGCTGCCTTGACATTTGGGGGAAACAAGGGAGGTGTCAGGTGGGCTAAGCACAAGTTCCCCTCTCTATCCCACTCCTGTAGATAAGGGGCCCTAGGCAAGTCACCCCTGCCCCCTTATCAAACAGTTCAAGTATAATGACTGTTTAGCCCTGACCAGTGGCTTTAGTTTCCCATCGCCCACCGAATTATTCACGAGTCAATCACACCTTCCTTCAGGAACCAGGAGGCACTGCACCCTCTTGACACTCCCACAGACCCTTCTGGTTTACTCTGTTCCAGTACACAAACCCTGTGTGGCCCTGCATGGCATTTGGTGCCCTCCTTCCCTGTGCAGTGAGTGTATGTGATGGATAAACTGTTGTTGAGCTCATCTGTCTAGGGTTGGGTGTCATCGCTTTGGCCACCCCCAGATTCCTAGGAAATCCGTCCCTCACCAACAAGGTGAACAGGAGGTCACTAAAATTGTCAGGGAACTGAGCTGCTAAACTAGCCAGCCAGCCACCATGACACGATCCATCTCCTGTCTTATATCTCTTTCCCTATATTTGTGGCTCAGATTGCTTCCAAGCATTCTAACCTCTTGCTGCTCTGTCTCCTTGCTTGGATTCCTGACTTCCGTTGTTCAGGTGGCTGGACTTCTGCCCATGCCCCGTTCAAACTCACATGACTCCCCACCACAGGGACTCTACTTATCCAGCAAGTAGCTAGCATATTTGCTTTGTGGCTTGCTTGCCATCAGTCTTACTGGAAATGGGCTCATCCAATAGTAGCACATCACCCAGACTTCAGGAATAATATTATTTCCGCTAATGAACACAACTGGGATTTGAGAATCTTTAACTTCATATTTATGACCCATGCGTCAAAGGAAAATCAAGCTATGGTGCACTTACCTTATCTCCTTTTGGTCCATATGGTCCAAGAGGGCCTGGGGAGCCACTTTCTCCTTTCAACCCTGCTAAACCACTAGAACCAGCGAATCCTTGACGACCTGTAGGGCCTTGAGTTCCAATGGGTCCCGGTCGCCCCTAAGATGAACACAAGGCATAATATGAGTCAAAAGAGGACTTAGCATCAGCACTCCCCTTTTTCCCAGGCACAAAGAACACTGTCATCACTTCACTACATAATTTTGGCTTAGAGTCCTGTGAAGCATGCCAAAGTTCCAGACAGGGATCAGAAAAGGCTATTTTAGGGGTTGCTAAGCTTATTTGGATAGAACATATTTTATAAGCACATTTAATAAGATTCATGTGCACCAAGATCTTTCAACTTTGTACTTCTTAGGAGATTAGCTATTCATGCTGAATAATATTGTCCTCTTCCTAGTTAATGCCAGGCCATCCATTAGATTGTCAAAATACTGAAAGAACAGAATGCTGGAGAGCATCGTGACATTTTATAACTCACATCCAAATGGCCAACCACATGCTTGCTGTGAAGTCCAGAAATGGCTGTGCCACAGGGGTCCAGAAAGGGGAGAACCCAGAAATCGGTGGACTGACCAACTTGGCAGAGCCCATACTTTCAGGACAATCCCAGTACCCCATCACTGTACCTGGAGACCAGACACTGAGAACACACACACACCAGACACACACACACACACAAGTGCTTGCTCTAATTGTTTATTTGCTCCCTCCCTAGCCCCCATCCTCTGCATAGTGTTGAAAATGCAAGATTCAAGGAGCCTGAGAATATTCATTAAGTATCAATTATGATAGCAAGAGGGAGCAGACTGAGGATTTTGAATGCCCTGGTTATAAAGTGTCTGTAACAATTAAGCCTGCGAGTTCAGGCTGACATTTTAAAGCTCACCGAGACAGAGAATTAACCCCAGTGGGTACAACACAGGCGGGCTAGTCTATCATTTAGAACAAATCCCAGTAGGAAATGAATTTACTTGGCAGAAAAATGAAAAGCATTAGTAACGTGCATTACCTCTCAGAGAAAACACCACCCTATCAGCTAGAAAGCCTATTTTCCTAAGCGCTTCCCATCTCTACCTCTTGGCCCCTTTCCTGGCTGTCCGAAATTTTCTAGAAATCAGTGCAAATTCTGGTAAAAGCCCATTAAACATGTCTTTGGATATTTACTTTCAAGGTGGATTTTAAAAAACAAGACAGATGGTTTCTGGGGTAGCTAGAGTCACATGCTAGGGGGGTACATCCAAGGGGTGGCCACCTGCAGTTTCCAGCATCCATCCAGCCCAGGAAAACCTATGGCTCTCACAAAGTAAAAGATGCTCTTCCCAAGAAGGTGTGATTCTCTGGGTTCAACACTCACCACTCAGGCTTTCCTGACACCTAAGATGCAGGCTACACGGGCCTCCTGGGAATGACAGGGTGGCCGGTGACCTTCACTTTTTATGGTCTTCTAATTGTATTTATGATGATTGTTAATTATTCCTCTTGTAAACATTTATAAAATGCACACGCATATGTGCATGTATATGTGTGAGGGAAAAGGGATAATGCATAAAAAATAGTTCTGGGGTACTGTTGAGGATTATCAAGTTGAAAGTATGGGTCCAGCTTCAAAACGAATGTACACAAAACCAGAACAAAGCGTATAAACCCAGAGCAGAACATAAATTCTACAGGAACACAAAGGCGGGGTTGGCCACAGAGGGTTTGTGGAAGGCTCACATTCTGTCCATTGACTGGGAAGGGGGTGAGGGGTGGGGGGTTGGAGGGAGAAAGTCATGGGCTACACAGAGAGGCTGAATGGGCCCAAACTAAAATGGGCCTGGGATGCAAGACAGGACAGTTGAAGACTTGATGTGGGGGGAAATAGGGAAGTCTTAAAGGTTTGGGGACAGGGGTGCATGGGAGGTAGGCAATGTTTTAGGGCTGAAACTCACCAACAAGCATTCAGGAAAACATGTGTGAGTCAGCATGAGGCCAGAGCAGCCTGCCTGAGGCTGGAACAAGGGAGACAGATAAGAACCAGCTGTTGGACGAGGAGGGGACTGGTTGGTGGGAGGATAGGGGGCAGGACAGGCTTGCTGAGGCCATGCGGATAGGATCCAGTCAGCGCACAGAATGCTTGACCCGAATGGGAGCCCTGACTAAAGCTTTCTCACAGCTAAGGAAAGGAGGTAGAGTGAGCAACAAAACGTTGAGTGGCTACTGGGAGAGCAGATTGTGGAGTGGCTAAATTCCCATCCTACTCCCATCACTAGAGCCCGCAGTACCTGGCATGGGTGCCCTATAGGCTGGCACACTCCAGCTCTTGTCTTTCTGAGCATATCCTCAGCGAGGAGACTTAGGAGTGAGCTAATTCTAGGCCTGGACTTAACAGGAAATCTGATTCAGTCCAGCAAAGGCAGGGTTCCTTGGCCTGCTCCCTTTTCTCTTGGAAGGGTGGGCACGCTGAATCTGCCATAGTCCAGCAGTCCACTCCTGGGTTCCGGCCACAGCACTTAAAGTGAGTCTCGTAAAGAATTCATAAATTCTTTTCATTTGAATTCCTTTACCAAAGGGGGCACTTGAAATAGCACCCCTAGAAGGAATGAGTACTTCTGTACTGGTCTCAGCTAGAAACCTCTGAGACTGACCTCAGGGCCAGAGCAGGGTCTGTGGGATGTTTCCAGGCCTCTGAGGCACTGCTGGCCCAGAATTACCTCCTCAGCATGGGGGCCAGACGCTGCCAGAGCCTTCAGTCATAGGCTATGAGACAGGAGCCTTCCCACCCACTGAGGTCCTTTCAGAGAGTGGCACAGAGCACCGTGAACAAACAAAAAAAGCAAAGAAAAAAAATGAGACACATTTCTTTGGCAGGTTGTTTTGTCAACCATCTCTAGATTTGCTTACTCTGTGGTTATAGCTGTATGATCTTTTTTCCTGGTTTCCAATGCACAGGGTTTCTGTCGCAGTGCCCAGTGTATTGCTTAAGCTTAATACTAAATCACTGATGAACTGTTGTTTTTCTTTTTTTTCTTTTTTTCCTTTCTTTCTGGTTTTTCTCCAGATGTGAGTGCTGGCAATTCTCATAATGGTCAGCAGAGGTCACTGTGAGAACACAGCTGCTATAGACGAGCAGGTGTGTGGGTGGGCCTCACCCACTACAGAGAAAAAGAAATCAAACCAGTGTCAAAGAAGTCACAGAGTGTTTGAGCAGGAAGGGCCCTTAGAGACCATTCCATCTAGGTTCTACTTTATATATGAGGGGGAAAGAGAGAAGAGGAAGGACTTGTATAGGTCACAGAGCTGCTAAAGAACCAAGCTGCCTGCTGCTAGTATGTGACTGTTTTCTCGTTTGCCAGTGGCAGATGTCCTACGGGGGGTGCTGGAGGCTACACCCACCCCCGCACCCAGGCCCACCCCTGGGACTATCCCCATCAGTAGGCTGCAGCCGCCAGATGCTCACACATCATTTCTCTCTTCCTAACCCTGATCATTTCACAGAACCAATCTAAAACACCATCACTGTTTGGACTGCTAACAGAATTTCAATAGGCTTGGACCAATGCCCTGCCCTGATACATGTCATTTATTTTGGCAAATAGACCCCAGACGGGGCAGAAGGGGCTCCTCCACGTCTTTCCTACAAGCTCTCCTGCCTCCATCTGCTCGGGATTTAAACATGCGCAGAAGGGTCTAAGCCTCAAGAGAATGAGCTGGGACTTGTGCAAAGACCAGTAACTTCAGGTTCACCTGAGTAGCCCTGGCTGACTGCATCCTGCTGACCACAATGGGGTGAGGTCAGTATGCACCTTAGATCAGACCACACCCACGACCTCAGCTCCAGATAACTGGGAAAACAGACCCGGAAATGGGTCTGCATATATGCGGTATATGCATGTAGAAATGGCATTTAAGAATCTTAAAAGCACACATCTCAAACTAGGTAGGGCTGTGAAATGGAGGGGGGCCTGATATTTTATTACAAAATCCCTCTCTGCCCTTTTTATTCCTCCCTCATGGTTCCAGTGTCCTTCTCCCATTTATTACAATTTATTCCTAGGGAAGAATTGGAAACTCATTCCCACTGAGGCATAAATGA
This sequence comes from Talpa europaea, assembly GCF_964194135.1. NCBI lineage: Eukaryota > Metazoa > Chordata > Mammalia > Eulipotyphla > Talpidae > Talpa > Talpa europaea. The sequence goes on from NC_140081.1 coordinate 67,203,709, forward strand.
CTGACAACATCTTAGAGCTTTATTTCTCCCCAGGGGGATTTGTATTTTAATGGTGAGCAAAGCGTTAAGCTAGGGGATGCAAATGATATTTTAAAGCAGAGCAGGCAAAGGGGCGTACATTGGCTTCCCTACAGATGTAGCTATTTTGCAGGAGGTGGTGCGGCATTCTTAGTTGGTACCTTGTGCAGGCTCTGGAGTTTGAAAGACCTGGAGTTAAATCTCCTTACTACCACTAAATAGCTAAGTGACATAGGGTAAGTGACTTAATCACTCTGAGTCTTTAGGACTCCAAGCAATAATAGATCTGGAATAGGGTTATTGTGAGCATTTTAGTGAGTTAGTGAATGTAAACTCTTGTAGCATAGCTTGTACCCATTCTTATTTAGGTATCATACCTGGTAACATGAAAGCATTATGATTGGGAAAAGCTCCTTCTCTTCATTGGGAGATGCATAGACACCACTGAGAAACTCTCTTTGGAGCACAGATGTGTGATAGGGGTGGATGAGCACCCCACATCTGTGAGAGCATTTCCCGCCTTACTTAGTGCTGGTGTCCAGGATCACTTGCCTTCTTCAGTGTCTGCCCATTCTCCTAAAGAGACCTTATTTACATGCTAATGACTCCCCTGTCTGAACCTCCAGCCCAGATTTCTCTTGTCAGTGTGCCAAATCTTTATGGTCAATGACTTACCAGGCCTCTACACCTGGATATTTCAACTCCAACTCAACATGACTGTAGCAGACTCATTCCCCAAACCAACTACTTCCTCCCGATTTAGTGGAACCAACTCAGTAAAAGGCATTTGATCCACAAAGTTTAGCAAGCCAGAAACCCAATGGTCTTCTACAACCTCTGTCTTAACCTTCTCTTCCACATTCAATCCAGTAGCAAGGACAGTCAATTTTACTTCCAAAATATAACTCAAACCTGTCCATTCATCTCTATCCCCATGGTTTTAGTTTAGGTCTTCTACATCTTTTTTTTTTTAAAGTGTTGCCACAGCCTTTCAATAATTCTACTATCTCCATTCTGGCTTTATTTCCTCCTAGCCTCCTACCCCAAGACCCGTGTATATGCTTCTGCTCTCTAACTAGTTCTTATTTATCATTCAGGCTCCAACAAGAAATCAGTTTCTCCAGGGATCCATCCATAATTACCCTCACTCTACAGTAGGGGCTAAGTTGCATGTTTTTGTCTCTACTTCCAACAAACTGAGCTCCTTGAGGACAGGACCCATGTTTTACACCCCACTGAATCACCTGTGTTAAGTGCTGCAGTGCCTAGTATATAGAGGGCGCTCAGTAAATGTTTGCTGAATGAAAGGAGAAATGAATAAATGAATATACACACTGGTCAGTGGCCCAGGTACAACAGTATTTTCTTTGGAAGTCTACAGAGTTGCATTAAGTGCAACGAAGAACCATCTTATTGCAGAACCACAGAAAAGAAAGCCGTGCAAGATCTATAAAATAAGCCAGCTTAGGATAGAGAAGCTAAATCTCAGCCAGGGAAAGGGACTTACACAAGTTCATATAGTGTCAACTCTAGATACATAACAAGAGGAAGGGAGCAGATGGGACAGCAAGATCAGAGCTAGAGAATCTGGTGAGAAATAAAGGCAACCTGGGCTAGGATCATAGCAGTGGAGACAGGGAGAAGACAGATTTGAGAAATGATTCAGAGGCTAAAAGGGATAGGACTTGGTTAATAGGGTTGGAATTGGTTAATATGACAGTGGGAGGTATAAAGGATGACTCCCAATTTTCTCTGCCGGCAACTGAATGGATCTCTTCATTGTCATGAAGAAGCCTAGAGGAAGAAGAGTGTTGGGTAGAAGATGAAGAATTCATCTTTGGAGAGGAGTGGAATAATGTGCCTGGGGACCACTTAGGAAGATATTCATTCAGCACCTGTTTCTTCCATTAGATTGGAGGGTTTGAGGAGCTGGGGGCTCAGCTGACTTGGTTTACCACATTATCTCCAGAGGTGCAGTGTTTGGTGTGCAAGACACTTGAAATATAATTATGGCGGGAGGAGAAAGCCATAACGGGAATGAACGAAAATACAGAATTATGTGTGTACGTGGGAATCTTTGAGAGAGTCATTTCCAAGTCTCATTAGCTAGAAGCAAAATGAGATTAAAAAGACTGTTGCTATCCTGAAAAACCCTGTGGCCTTTGGAAAAGGGAAGCAGAGATCCCTGAACCCCAGTGTAGGGACTAGGTGGTTTGCATTCTGCAATTTGGTCTTAACTATCCAACTGGAATTCCTATCTCATCAATGGGGCTGGGGCAGAGAGGATGCCAGGACTTAATAGATTCTGGCTTAACTAGTGATTTTTCTCTTAGCTGTGAAATATGTGGTACGAAAGAAACTAATTATAATACCCCCAAGAGCAGAATACTTAATAAACGTCAGATCATTTTTCCTTTCACTGTTCCTTTGGAATATTTTAATATACCTGTGAGGTAGGCTGAGTGCACCAAGCTGCAAAGGAGGTAGCCACTGGGGCTTGCTAATGTCACACAGCTGGTCACTGGCAGAGGCAGTACCTGGGCCTCCCATTCACCTCTGTGCTGATATTGGAACAAATGGAGATGTCCATCCATTGAAGCCTATCCTCCACTGTCCTAGTAACAGCACTAATGGGCTAGCATTGTCTGCGGAAGTAAATAAAGAGGAAATAACCCTGGTAGGTGAAGAATGTGTCTAGAGAATGGCAGATAAAGGCTCGTCTCACGCAGATCTATGGTCCCGTTTGTGGCCCAGGATGCCTTCGCGCAGTTTGCTAATGTTAGCATCATCTACAGTTTGCCAGCAAGGGCAGTGACCCTTTCCATCAACTAGAAAAAACACGACTGGTGTTTAGCACAGAGAGATCCCGCCCCATGCTCAGTGTCTGCCACAGCTAAGAAGCAGTATCAGAGACTCGCCCTCAACAGCCAAGTGAAAACACATTTCTTTTCTAGCTCTTAAGCTATAATCAGTGTTTGAAGCAGCCAGCCCAGGCACGAAGACATGCATCTACACGTTTTATTTGCAAAAACACCCGCACGCCCATTCCGTTGGCTATTGTTAACATGTTGAAATTTTGGAAAGACGCCTCCCAGAGTGATAAAGTTAACTCTTGCTCGACAACACTCTATAGTCCTCCCTTCTACCTGTTTATTTACACTTCTCTTCTAAAACACAGATTTCCCCTGGTATCCAAAAGGAAAGCATTCCTATGATACCTTTTGTAAGCCCAAATGGTATTTAGTGAAGAAGCAGTTACCATTCATTCACATGGAAACATTTGTATGCATTCCCAGACCCAAAAAATCATCTGCTAAATCATACCAAATAAGATGTAAAAACTAAAATAACACTAATATTTAGTGAAAGCAGGAATGACAAGATAAATACATGATAAATAGATAAACATATAAATAGTTTCCGGGGAAGGAGCTTGGCGGTGCCACTCCCACTGCTCTGGAGCAAGCTGCCTCTGGAAATGCAGGTGCGAGACGAACACCATTTTCCATTTTTGCTTTTGTTGTAAAGGCGAAAATCCCTTTGTTAGTAGAAACAAGTATTAATTTTTTTAAAGATTTATTTTTATTTATGCATACAAGAACTGGGGTGTAGGCCAGAGGTGTGGGGGTGAGAGGGTTCACCAGAGACAGAGTGGGGAGCAGAACAGGTGGAACTACTGAAGTACATTGCTGACGGGAGCAGTGGGTGAGACAGGAGAGGTCTGCTGTGCCATGTGATGGCTCCCTGCCTGGGGATCGAACTCGTGTTGCAGCGGCTGCGGATAGCTTCATAGGTTGCGTCTTAACCCCCTGTGCCAACAGGGAGGCCCAAAACAAGTATTAATTTGACTTTTTATAAAAGCAAAGTGGTGTAAAGTGAACTTTCAGAAAGCAGGGGATACTGGTAAAGAACCAAGCATTTACAACTGCTATCTCCTTTAATCCTCTAGCAACCCCAACAGTTGGGTGTTGGCTTCCTTCTACAGAGGAAGAAACTAGAACACAGAAAGGGTAAGGCATTTGCCTGAGGTCTCACAGTAAGGAATGGGCAAAGTAAATCTGGGTGATACCAAAGCCTCAGTTTCTTCCACCAAGTCACATGTCCTCTCTATGCTGAGTAATACCGTGAACACAGAAACCCAAACCCACATAAGGAGGACAGGAAGAACCACTCTGGGCAAAACATTGTTATTTTCACTGATCCCTGAACAATGAACAATTTACCTAATCCTTTCACTGGAACGGGTACTATTAGTAGAAATTCGTTTCATGGAATTAGTAAATCAAGTTGCTAAAAAAAAAAAAACTCAAGGAACTGCACTCCCTAGAACTTAAAAATAGTTGTGAGCTCTTCTTGTTCTCTAATGAATTGGTCTGTGAGCAAAGGGCAGTTTACTAGGCTCTTGTAGAAAAATTCTGATATGGTAGGTGTCCCCAGTGCTAGCATATTAAGTTAAGGGTGGGAGACTATATGCAGAGCATAATCTGGCCATCATTGTGTTAAGTAGAAATAGAAGAATTTAGTCTTTAAACATGTTATATTTTCCCTTGCCCCTGGGGAAGGCCAATAATTGTTCAAATAAGATGAAGCAGAGATGTTTTGTTGGATAGAGGCAAATAAAACAAGGAAAATTTTCAGGTTTCCCTTTTTTCTCTATAACATCTTCATAAAACTACATCAGAAACCAGAACAAACTTTCCTTTTGTAATACTATAAGCAGGAAACACAAGAACCCAAAATCAAATGAAACTGTAAATATGACCATTCGTTGGCCATAAAAACAAAGAACAACCAGACACTTCTGTAACCAGTACAAATGGTTGAATGAGTCTCCACGCCCCTGTGAATACTCACCTCCCATACAAAGAGTGCACTGTTCTACAAAGTGTGTCCTGAGTTTCCAGCCTTCATGAGAAAATAAATACAGCTCTGCTTGTGATGAATTTAACCTAAAGCTGGTATAGGAGCTGGAAAAACATGAAATGCTTAATTTGCTATAATTTGGTGTTTCCTTTTAGAATTTAGAAGGGCAACTTGTATATGATTTGATGGCACAGACCTCTGAAGAACACCTTCTAGTAAACTTGGGTAGATACTGCCTTTGTCTCTCAGAAAATTTTCTTGTTTGAAGCAGAACTTAAGATTTTAGGATCTAGTCCCCGCTCTCACTTCCTGTGAACTAAAGAAAGCCGATTCATTTCCAGACCTTAGTTTCTTCATCAGGAAAATAGGGATATTACTTGCCTTCTCTGTTTCCTGGAATTCTTTGAGCATCAATTGAGACAACATATGTGAAAAGGGGCTGAGAGTTCATTCCATTGACAAAACTTTGCTTTTGGAGGGGAAAATTCTAATAGCCAAATACTCAATGTTCCAAAAACTGCATTTGCTGGGCTCATACAGCAGTAAGCACTTAAAGAAATGAAGGCCCATGAGTAGGAGGTTTTAGTAGAAAAATAATTGAATGAAACAAGCAGAATTTAAAGTGTATGATAGGTGGGGGGGGGGGATGGAAAATTCACTGTCTAGCACATGATTCTCATGATAGCTAACAAATGATTGGACCTACAGTATTATCTTATTACTGTAGTCTAAAAAATTGTGGTTTATTTTAAAATACATGGTTTAATTACAAGCCAAAACCAATCATTTTTCTTTCAGCTTTTCTAACAAAACATAGCCATGGATTTATAATAAAAATCAAAGTGAACAGGACTTGCCAGAAATTCACTTTATAGCAATTTTTGCTGTAGTGTATCTATTCCATTAGACAAGGGATACTTTGAGGCATTTTTCTCTGACATAATAAATTACCCATCATTGATATACAGCACTGCCTTTGGTCTAATACTGAGCTCATATGAGTGGATTGCTTCTGGATCAATGTTGGCTTCCCCGAGTCTCTGGTGAGAAGCCATTAAGTTTTGTGAGTGGGAGGTAACTGGGAGTAACCACTACTGCTCTTTAAACAGAAGGAGAACAAGAAGGATAGGAGCAAAGAAATTTCCTGTCAGGACCCCCTTGCCAAAGAGCTCAGGGAGCTCTGAAAGGGGAGTGGGGAGTGGGAAGGGAGAGGAATAACTTACTCACATAGTCTCAGTGCTGTTCTTGTGCAAACCCACACCCACATATTCATTTAGAACCACAGGAGCATTCATATCCACACCCATGCAGATAAAGACATACCCGGGCCAACCCAAATACAGATGCCCTCAGGCACCACAGGAGTTTGAGACTATGGGAGGGCCCGCTGGCATAGCCCACCACACACCTCTTGGCCAGACATGGACTTGAATTCAAGAAGATGGACTGACTCACAGTTTCCCCTGCCAAGTGTACACAGTAGTCCCCATGGCCAAGTAAAGTCAGCCTCATGCAAAGACGTGCATGCAGGCCATAAAGGAGATGAGAAGAAGGTCTGGAAGGGGGGATTCCACATTTCTGATATTGTTTCCTTTGACATGGTAGACAACTGGAAACTGACATGAAATCAGGCTCTGTGTGCAACAGGAAAGATGGACTATGGTGGAGGCAGCTGTGGTATAGATAAGAAGTAGAAGCTCCAGAGCGGCAGGGATCAGCTATCAGCTTGCATTGGAGAGTGCTTCATATTTTAAAGTGTTTGCACATCCACGACTCCCTCCGGTTAATGCCCATAATAACCCTATCCTCAATGTACTGGAGAAAGTAATTGAAGTTCAGAGGTTAATTAACTTGTCCATAGCCACACAGCTTAGCAGCAGAGCTAGATCTTCTTATTCCCAATCTAGTGTTCTTTCTGCTACTCCCTTTATAAAGTGACAGGTCAATTCTGTGCCAAGAAATTCCCACTAAAATGTCATGCAACTCCACCAAAAACCTACAGCCTACTGAATACTGTTGATTCATCTCTTCATCCTTCTTGTTGCTCCATAGGATCTTTATTAACCAATTAAGTGGATGTACAAAGAACAACAACTGAAGTCAATCTAATTGGTCCTCTCATAATCCATCAATTAAGTTAACATTCATTGAGTCCCTACTGTGAGTCAGCCATGTTGGGAATATGGAGATGAATGTCACATGGGCCCTGGCCTCCAGGAGCTCTCAGTCCAAATCAGAAAGAAAAATTTTGTATGCACGAATATACCATAAGGCGGAGGAAGGCAGGAGGGTTAACTCTGAACCCAAGGACTGTCAATAGTTTTGCCTGGGAGAGACAGAGGAGGACCTTTAATTCCTCCAAATCAGACAGTGGAGAAGGATGAGTACAGAAAAAGACCGCGAACAAGTTTTGATACATAAGAGGGAAGTGGAGAAAATCTGTATCATATTGACCTCGATTTTCTAAATAAAGGTGGGAAGTGAGGTCACAGAGAATGAAGCTAATTGTGGCTGAGGATGAGGTGCTGTGGAGGGCATGGCAGGAAGTCAACTGTTAGAAAATTCTGAAAGGCTGCCGACTTCAGGGCACATGTTTTTGTGGGGGACTCTCCTCAAACAATTCTTGGCAGCTCAGGAACAGGAACCAGCAAAACAAGTGGTGGGGGTTTCCAGGGTTGTGCACTGGCACATACATCAGAAGCACTGGGGGTGAGGCTGAGAGGGAGGGAGAGGGAGGGGTTTAGACCCTATAGGAGGTCATGAAAGCATTGCTGAAATAGTTGATTGTGGGGTCCAGGCTGGAGAATGAGCCAGAGGGGAACTAACAATTCCTGATGAACAAATGATACACTAGAACATTTGGCCTTGCTCACAGTAGAAGTCTGAACTCTATGTAAGTATAAAATATGTACAGCATTTAGTTCTTTTTTTTAAAGATTTATTTATTTATGCATACAAGAACTGGGGTACAGTCCAGAGGAGCAGGAGGGTGAGAGGATTCACCAGTGACAGTGGGGAGAAGAACAGGCAGACTGACTGAAATATACTGCTGAGGGGAGCAGTGGGCGAGTCAGGAGAGGTCTCTGCGCCATGTGGGTCACCTCCCTGGACGACCCGGGGAGGTCCAACCCAAACACAGTTTAATCCCTTGTGCCACCAGGGAGTCCCCAGCAATTAGTTCTTGAGTCAGTTCTATCAAGACAAATCTTGAGCCGGAAAGAGAGCAACCACATGGAGAAAATCCAGCAGACCGTTAGCCATGTCATCCCCCACCAACCCCAGACTGAAGACCTTGTAGCTTGGTCTAGTATTCAGTTGGAAAGGAGATGTTTAGGCTGATGCAGTGATAACGTGCCAACTCCTCAGAGAGAGTCAATGCCAAGTATGGGGAGGGCATCAGCGGCACAGATGTCGCAGCTTAAGGAAGACTTATGTTTTGTCAGTTATTGGTCCTTTTTACTTTGCCTACTTTCACAGTGCCATTTACATTTTGTTATGTCTCACTCTACCCAACTGTTCCCCTAGAGACAGTAGCAATGAAAACATTTTAAACAGCTGAAAACAATTATCCAGTACCCAGAGAAAGCAGGGGTACTGATATATCCGGGAAACTATTCTGAGAGGAATTCAGGTGGGAAACTGGGAAGGAGGGAATGGTAGCTAGAAAAGGAAGAGAAAGGAGCTAAACCCTAGGACTCAGGGGTGAAAAGGAAGTGAAAAGAGAGCACACGAGTGCAGGGTCCTGGTCTGGCAAGGTGAGCCAGGCAGGAGACCCTTTATCTCTCCATCACTGCTCTTTACGTCTCCATCACTGCTCTTTTCCTTCCTGGTTTATGAGGATTAGAGAAGCTTCTAGATCTGGTGCTGGCAATCTTTTAAAAAATGTTGACACAGGGCCTCCCCTGGTGGCGCAGCGGTTGAGCGCTGGGTTGCGAGGCTGCCTGCAGCCTCTGCAGCGCGTTTGATCCTGGCCACCCGCGAGGGTCCCACCAAAAAAAAACAAAAAAAAAAGTTGACACAGCTCATTGTGTAGCAATAAAGTCCCCAGTGAAGTCTGCCTAGCCAAGAGTAGCAACAATTGTCCCCTAAAACTGAGTGGTAAACAAGTCTTTAAGTACTTTCCCCTTCAAGACTTTGAGTGCTTTTTATGTCCTTTGGCTTGAGAACCTAGCAGCTAATGGCTTCTCTTGATTTGCTAACTGACAAAAAAGTGGTCTCTTTATTATTCCAGTTTCAACCAGTCTCTGGAACCCAGAAAAAGTAAAAAAAAAGGGCCTCCCCGGTGGCGCAGCGGTTGAGCGCTGGGTTGCGAAGCTGCCCGCAGCCTCTGCGGTGCCGGTTCGATCCCCGGCTGCTCCCCGGCCACCAGAGGAGGGTCCCACATGGCGCGCAGACCTCTCCTGCCGCCCGCTGCTCCCCTCAGCAGTGTACTTCGGTCCTTCTGCCTGCTCTGCTCCCCGCTCTGGCTCTGGTGAATTCTCTCACCCTCCCGCGCTTCTGACTGTACCCAGTGCATGTATAAACAAAACAAACAAATAAATAAATAAAAAAAAAACATGCCTCTAAAAAAAAAAAAAAAGAAGAAGAAGAGGAAGAGGAAGAGGAAGAAGCAGCTTCCCTGGTGGCACAGGGGATTAAAGTCTCAATGCTATCAAGCTATTGCCAGCCACTGAGGTATGAGTTTGATCCCCAGCCAGGGAACTACCTAAATGGCACAGCAGACCTCTCCTGCCTTGTGCGCTGCTCCCCTCAGCAGTGTATTTCAGTAGATCCACCTGTTCTGCTCCCCACTCTGGTGAATCCTCTCACCCCCACCACCACCACCCCCGCACCTCTGGCTTACACCCCAGTTCTTGTATGCATGAAATAAAAAAGTGTGTATGTATGTGTGTGCGTGCATGTGTAAATCAAGCCACAGCAAAGCTGGCTTTCCACAAGCATTGCCAGCCTGACTGCTTGGGGCTCCAAGGAACCCAGCTGTCCCTACTGTGGAAACCTGTTCTAGTAACTGTCCTCCCTCTCCCTTATCACTTCTGAACTGGTTGCTTTTCTTTGGTCTTTAAAACATGCCCGGGTCTGCCTGATACTAAAAAAATAACACAAATTTCCTCTGACCGCCAAACTGGCATTTCCCTGAAAGCGACCACCAGATCTCTTTAACACTAACTTCTTGATAGACCAGCTACACTCACTGCCTCTACTTTCTCCCCTTCCACTCTCTCAAGCCTTGGCAATCTGAGCCCACCAACTCCTCTTGCTTCATAGTATTCTTCAGAAAGTAACCAGTGACCTCTGCTAAATTCTAATCCCACAGATCTTCTTTGCAACTTTTATCATTGCTGAAAACCCTTTTACCTTCTGAAACCCTCTTGGCTCTCATCGCACTATTCTATGGATTCTTCAGGGTTTTTCTTATCCTTTCACAATCCTTTCACTGGCCCTTTCACATTCTGTCCAAAGGTTCTTACCTCTTTCTAGGTGATTTCATCCAGCTCCTACAGCTTTGACCACTTCCTCTACAAGGATGAGGCACCACTTTAATTTATTTCTCAAGTCTAGTCAGTTTCTCAAGTCCATGTCCACACCACTCTTATTGGTCCCCTAAGGGACCAATAATCAAAGCCTGGCTCTCACTTGGATAATGACAACAGCCTCTGGAGTTCTTTCTGCCTTCAAACATTGCTGCAATCTATCTAACACTCTGGACAGTAATCTTCCTAGATCAGATCCTGTTGCTCCTCTGTTCAAAAACTATAAATCATTCATAGTGACTTTCAAAATAAAACTCATACTCCTTAATCAGGCATGGAAAGACCTTTACCATTCAGTTCCCACCTGTCTTTATAGGCTTATTTCCTTCTAAACACCCCTATCTGCTATAGACCACAGGCACATAACAGTCTCCTTGCTGATACTTAAACCCACGCTGTACTCTCTTGCCAGGTGACTTCCTTGACAAAAATACCCTCTCTTCCACAACTTTCCATGAAGGCTTTCTATTCTTCAAGGTTCAGCTAAAATCTAACCTGTTCCAAAAAGACTTCTCAGATTTCCCTGGTTGGAGTTAATGTCTCCCTTCTTATAAGACTTAAATGGGGGCCTCCCTGGTGGTGCAAGGGGTTAAGCACCGTACTTTGAAGCAATCCGCAGCCTCTGCAGTATGAGGCCGGCCAGGGAGAAACCCACATGGTGCAGCAGACCTCTCCTGTCTCACCCGCTGCTCCCCTCAGCAGTGTATTTCAGTCAGTCTGCCTGTTCTGTTCCCCACTCTGTTTCTGATGGATCCTCTCACCCCCTGCATCTCTGGCCTGTACCCCAGCTCTTGTATGCATAAATAAATCTTTAAAAAAAAGACTTAAATGTATTTTTTTCCTTTGGGACTCAGCAAAACATCACTATCAGTCCATATAAGGCCTTTATTTTATTATTTTCCTTCATCCAAATCTATTCTTATTTCCTCTGTAATGTTTTTGATGTAAGTCCAGGATATATATGTGGCTGTTGTTGTTGTTGTGTGTGTGTGTAAATTGGTGTGAATGATTGGGTTCTAAGAGCTTATTCTGGTTCTTGTTTTTTTTTGTGTGAGAATGTTTTCAAGATCTATATTGGTATTTGTACTACTACATTGCTTCTAATCCTTGTTAGTGTACAGAGTGTATTCCCAAATTGAGAGTCACCCAGCTTGCCTCCAATGTCTTACACAAATGATTCTGTGGTAAGTATCCATATGCGCATCCCATTTTAGAACCACTCTAAAAGGTTCTCCAGGATGCACACTCAGGAGTGAGGTTGCTGGTTGTAGAAATATAAACATGATTACTATTGTAGTTAAGTGCCATCCTATTGCTCTTCAAAATGTGATAGCAGTTTATACTCCCATCAGCAATACACAATGATTCATTTCTCCTCACATTTTCACCTTTTGTTACCTGACTTTTTAATTTTTGTCAATTTGATGAATATAATTTGGTATCTCACTGTTATTTTAATTTGCATTCTTCTGAATATGAGTTAGACTGTTCATCTTTTTTGATGCTTGTTTGCCAATCTGGTTTTCCCTTCAGGGAATTGTCCATTCTGGGCATCACCCATTTTTTTTCTATTGTGTTTTGGCCTTTTTCTTGTTAATTCACCAGTTTCTTGGACATTGTAGATATCAATGCCTGGTCAGTTTCAGACATTGTAAATATCTTTTCCTAGTCTATCTGTTAAATTTGTCTACGCTGTCTTTCCTTGAATTGAAAATTAAGTGTGATGCAGTAAAATTCATGACTTTCTTATATTTTGTGCTTTGTGAAAAGCGCAAATACATGTATGAAGTCTTACACCATTTCAAATTATAAAGAAATTCTTCTACATGTATAGCTTTACCTTTCACATTTAGGTTTTAAATCCACCTGGAGGTCACCTTTGTATATGACATGGGTTAGCAAACCAACTTTATTTTTCTCTGTATCACAGTGCTTCTCAAACTTTTCCATGTCATTAAATAGAGAAAGTATGATAATATACACTCAGCATCATGTGGCAAATGAATGAGATTGATCATGGTCAGAAGTGAGTCACTAGCTTGGAAGCTCTCGCCATCTTAGATCCTGCCTGGCTGTCCTATGGGTCAAGAGTCTCACCCTTGTGAGTCACCATTTGTGACTGGCAATGTGAGACACTGGTTGAGAAGTTCTGTCACATGGTGGTCCACTATGGTGATCCACCATTCTACTACCAAACAATCCATCCTTTCCTTGTTGTGAGAGTGCACTGGTCTTATCTTTTTCTAAGTTCTCCATTCTATTCTTTAACTGTGCCAGTACTATCACTGTTTTGATGATGAAGTCTTTTCAGCACATCTCAAACTAGAAGAGCAAGTATTTTATCTGTTATTTTTCAAAATTGACTTAGATATTCAGAGATATTTATTCTTTTTTAAAAAAGATTTATTTATTTATTTATTTATACAAGCACTGGGTACAGTCAGAAGCGTGGGAGGGTGAGAGAATTCACCAGAGCCAGAGAAGGGAACAGAACAGGCGATTGAAGAAACACTGCTGAGTGGAGCAGCGGGGGTCAGGAGAGATCTGTGCGCCCTGTGGGACCCTCGCTAGGGGCCAGGGATTGAACCAGCGCTGCAGAGGCTGCGGGCAGCTTCGCAGCCCAGCATTCAATCGCTGCACCACCAGCGGAGACCCGATATTTATTCTTCTATATAAATTTTAGAATAAGTTTTTCAAGTTTGGTAAAATATCCTTCTGGTATTTTAATTGAAATGGCTTTGAATGGATAGATTAGGAAAATTTGACATCTTTACCATTATAAATCACCCCATCCATAAATATCCTTCATTCATATTTTTTATGTCTATTAGAATTTTAAAAAATTACCTATAAAATGTCCAGTATGTTACAGGGTTTCTCTTTTTGTTATTGTGAATGGTAATTTTACCCACAGAACTTGTACCTCTATTATCATATTCAGTATGCACTGAACTAGAATTCTATGTCAAAGGACCTGTTTCCCTAATTGTGCTAGGACCATCTGAAGACAGGTCTTTGATTCACTTTTTTTTTTTAAAGAATTATTTATTTATACAAGCACTGGGTACAGTCAGAAATGCAGGAGGGTGAGAGAATTCACCAGAGCCAGAGCAGAGAGCAGAACAGGCAGAGTGACGAAGTACACTGCTGAGGGGAGCAGCAGGAGACAGGAGAGATCTACGCATTGTGTGGGACCTTCGCCCAGTGGCCGGGGATCGAACCGGTGCTGCAGAGGCTGCGGGCAGCTTTGCAGCCCAGCGCTCAACCACTGTGCCACTGGGGAAGCCCTGATTCACTTTTCTTCCTACTGCTGTGTTTGCCACAGCAGTACAGGTACTCAGTACATATTGGTTGAAGTGAATTGAGGGATTGCAAAGCACTTCAGAATGCTTTGGAAAACACCATCCATGTAATTTTCTGACAAAAATGCCATTTGATTATCATTGAAAAATGGCCATGGCATTTCAAATTGAATATGGGAGGAAAGAGAGGGAAGAGGGAAAAACAGGTTTTTAACTAGTATAAGTATATAATTTTGACTTTGAATTATGTTAATGTTTTATATGCCTCCCATATTAAGTTAAATTATGAAAAGATGAAGGGGGAAGTATCCCTGAAATTGAATTGAAATAAAAACAAATGGGGTAATTGTGGTAGGTAATAACTGGGAGGGAACATATGGGGAATTTGGGAGGCAATGATAATATTTCGTACTTTGATCTTGTTGATATAACATGGGTATACTAACTTTGTAAAAAAGTGCTGCACATTTGTGATTTGGGCACATTGTATATATAATATACAGATTAAAAGTTGTAAAAAATAAAAAGGAGACATTATAGGAGATTCACAAGTAATACAAATGTGTTAAAACTCTTAGTATTATGCCTGCATGTAATATCTTGCATTTACTATATGTCATACAGCATCTGTGTGAAGCACCTTGTAAGAATGGTCTCACTTAATGCTCAGAAAAGTGTTATGAAAAAGGTACTATTATCACCCACACTTTATGTATAAGTAAAACGGGCAAAGGAAGCTGAAATAACTATCCACCGTCAGACAGACAGAAACTGTAGTTAGACCAAGGCACTCTAATTGCAGAGCCTATACTCTTAACCACTAACATTCAGTAAATAATTCACACACTCACACACACACATTTATATGTGTGTGTTTATATAACACATCTGCTGTATATATGTATAACAGCTTAGACCCCTGAAAGAAAACTCTGATCTAGCCATTTTCAGAGTACCATATCAAGGTAAAGGGTGCTCTGTTGTACATTAGCTGCTGTCATTTCAAAGGAGATCAACCTAGAAGCTCTGGAAAAGAAAGGGTTCTAGCTCTGGTTACCTTCTGTCAGACTGTTCTACTAGTCCTATCTGCGTCCCTTTCAAAATAATGGGTGAGAATAGAACCATTTTTTTCTTTTCTAATAAATTTTTGTTTTGGAATAATCTTAGATTTACAGAAAAGTTACAAAAACAGCAGAGAATTCCCATATATTCACCCTCATCCATCACCTGATTTTCCCTAGTTTTAGAATATTACATAACTATTGTGCTTTTATCAAAAGTAAGGAATTAATGCTAGTGTCATATTATTAACAAAAATCCACACTTGATTCAGATTTCATCAGTTTTTATACCAATGCCCTTTTTCTGTTCCAGGATCCAAACTGGGATACATCATTTAGTAAAGTGCATTAATTTTTAAAATTTGTGGGAAAATGTGTAACATAATATTTCCCATGTTAACCAATTTTTAGCATACAGTTCTATGGCATTAAGAACATTCACACTGTTGTGCAACCATCACGACCATGCATCTCCAAACTTTTTCATCTTCCCCAACTGAAACTAGTAAAATGCATTTTTACAACAAAGAAAACCTGTAGTCCAGAGTAAATGGAGCCAAAGAGAAACACCACCATGCAATTAACAACTCTATTGTAACAAGACTAGACAGAGACTGATTTATATGGAAACCATGGAAACAGCTAAGTATGAGCAGTACATATAGGAGACATCTAGATGGGGTTAATGGCAAACACTTTTACTAAACAAATCCTTTGGCAATAATAAGCTAAGCAGTCTATTTGCATGAAATCCACAGTCTGAACATGAAGCTGCAAATGGTTTTGAGAGGAGACAATTTTGTGAAATCTATCCAAAAGAAAATAAATCACCAGGAAGAAAGGGGACTCTACCCCTGGTTTCAGAAGACAACCTAAAACCAGTCACTTCACTCCCTGCCTGCCAGTGACCCAAAAATGTGCTTGGCACCTGTAGGGTAAGGAAAAATGTCAGGCTTTTCTGCCCTCCCGCCATCAGGATAGATGATGGATCCTTGCGGCCCTGAATGCATGCCTGATGGTGGGCACCTGGAGTAGGGTGTGGGCATAAGTAGATGGGATTCACCTGGGCTAAGACTGTGCTTTTAAGGGCGGCGTCACGGGGACGCCAGCAGAAGCCAAAAGAGAAGCCGAGAGAGAAGCAAAGAAGCAGAAGCAGAGAACGCCAGAGAGCCCAGAAAGATTGCCGATTTGCTGGGTGCTGGGAGGCCTGCCAGCCTTCCAGCCCCCCAGCACCCCTGCCTGCCGTGTTGTAAGGGCAGGAACGGACCACAGTGCAGGTTTTCTGATCCCATGCAGCCCGGGTAAAGGAGGAGTCAGAGTCCTCAGTGGTTTTGCAGGTCTTTTATTTGGGGTTCACCAGGCATATGGCAGGCAGGGGTGCTGGCTGGGGGGCTGGGAGGCTGGCAGGCCTCCCAGTCCCCAGCAAGTCTTCACACTATCTGGGCTCTCTAGCGTTCGTTCTGCTGCTTCTCGGCTTCTGCTGCTGCTGGCTGGGGCTGCTGGCGTCCCCCCGTGACGCCGCCCTTAAAAGCAGTCTTAACTCAGCTGAATCCCATCTACCTATGCCCACACCCTATTCCAGGTGCCCGCCATCAGGCATGCATTCAGGACAAGGATCCATCATCTATCCTGATGGCGGAAGGGCAGAAAAGCCTGACATTTTCTTTACCCTACACGTGTACCTGGTAATTCCAATAAAAACCTGCAAAAAACCACTGAGGACTCTGACTCCTCCTTAACCCGGTCTGCATGGGATCAAAAAACCTGCTCTGTGTCTATTCCTGCCCCCTACAGCACCTGAGTGTGTGAGACCCCAGCACACCACCTCATGTATTCTGTGCCATCAAGCAAATGTCAGAAGACAGCACAGGCAAGCACCTGGTATTGAAGATAATCCTAAAGTATGTAAAGAGCTCACAGTTATTGTTGCAAGTATTGGACTACATAAGGAAAGAGGATGATTCCCTAGAGGAAAAACATGTCAGTTGCCTTCCCTCAGTGCTTCTCAGATTGCAAAGTGCATACAGATCACCCACAGAGCCTATTAAAATGCAGGTTTTGATTCAGTAGGTCAGGGGTGAGACCCAAGATTTTTGTAGTTCTCACGAGCTCCCAGGTGATGTTGCTGTTGCTGATGTGTGGGCTGCGGTTTGAGTAGAAAGACTAAATTAGTTCTCAGCTTGGCTGCATATTGGAATCACATGGGGAGTTTAAAGGAACTGCTGTCTGGTTTCCACACCCAGAGTCTGATTTAATTAACTGGTATAGGATCTCCAGTGGACTGAATTAGGTTCCCTTAAAATTCATATGTTGAAGGGGCAAGCGTTTCAGACCAGGCAGATTTATGGTTGTTTCAGGCAAACTTGGAGCTTTAGGTAGATTTGACAGGCCTTTAATGCTGAAGCAGAGGACCAGATATGGGCAGACCAGCGGGTGAGGCAGGGGTGGGGGGTGCAGGGAGGCTGGGAGGCAGGCAGCAACTGAGCCTCCCAGCCCCCGCCATCTCTGCTTCTCTCCTCATCTCTCTGTCTTCTCTCCTCTCTCCCCCTCAACCGCCTCATCTCTAGGCCCAGGTATCCGTATTTATATACGTGCATGCCCCATGCTCTCTGGCTTCTGCGGGGGTGGGGGGTGTCTATAATCATAGGTGCGTGTGCCCCATGCTTGCGCCCCCAGTTGCTTTTTGCAATAACACATTATCACATGTGGGCAATGAAACCTGGTGGCCATGGCGGCTAGTGGTGGGAGGTGAAAAAGAGCCTGAGCCGCTCCATTTTTCTTACACAGCACCTGGCAAGTCTTCACTTTCTGGGCTCTCTGGCGTTCTCTCGTGGTCTCTGCTTCTCTTTTGCTGCTCTGCTGGTTCTGCTGCTTCCTTCTTTCTGCTATTCTTGTTCTGCTGGTGTCCCCATGACACTGCCCTTATAAGCCCAGTCTCAGCCTATGCATGCCCACACCCTACACCATGTGCCTGCCATCAGGCATGCATGTAGGACCACAGGGATCCATCATTAATGCTAATGGCGGAAGGGTGGAAAAGCCTGATAATTTTTCACTTACCCCATACTTACTCATGCCAGGAAGGACATGCGTGTCCTCCCCAAAAGTTAGGGCAGCTTAAGCACTGTTTACAATAGCTAAGCTTTGGAAACAACCCAAATGCCCAAAAATAGATGACTGGATCAAGAAGATGTGGTACATATACACCATGGAATATTACTCAGCATTCAAAAAAGATAAACACATGCAATTTGCAGCAACGTGGATGGCGCTGGAAGGGATCATGCTCAGTGAAATAAGCCAGAAAGAAAAAGAAAAATACCGGATGGTCTCACTCATAGCAGGAATCTAGAAAACTTAAATAAGGGACCAGGAAAAAGAATAACTATAAGAAAGTAAAAATCAAAATCAACAAACAACTATGAACCAGAGACACTCTATTGGGGGTGAGGGGCAGGGAGGGGAGGGATTGGGGTCAAAATAAGGGGGTCGCAATTGTATGGGGAATATAAAAATAAAAAAATTATACAAAAAAAAAGTTAGGGCAGCTATGTGACATTTATGAAGTGACAGCTTTTATATTTTCCTAATTCTTCTTTTTAGGAGAAAGGCTGTGGACAATGTTATGATTTGTAATTTTTGTTTGTGGATTTAACCAAGCCATATGATCCTCTTATCTGAGTGCACCTAAGACATAGGGAAATCTTATGATGAATGAGCTCTTCAGCAGTGTTCAACAGTTTTTGATTCCTTCGTGGGAGAATGAAAGAGGAGTTTCAAATACTATTTTCTAGTTATGCCAAGCAAGCCTGTACTGCCATATGCCATTTAGTGTTCATTTTTGAGCAATGTTCCTAGAGGTAGAGTGCTCAGAATGACTGCTGAGTTGGAGTTTGCTCAGAAAATAGATTTAATTTTAATGACTTATCACAAAATCTAAGAATTGAGAGGAGATGAATAAAATTTTCTTGATCATCTATTGTGCAACGGTGATCATTAGTGGTAAAATACACACACACACACACACACACACACACAACGGTCAGTTAGATTGCTTAAGCTCTTCTTTCTGCTATTCTTGTTCTGCTGGCGTCCCCGTGACACTGCCCTTATAAACCCAGTCTCAGCCAGGTGTGCCCACCTATGCATGCCCACACCCTACACCATGCTTAAGCTCTGGGCCTCCTTGGCCTGATGGGTAATGCCAAAATACCCAAGTCCCAGCCCCTGGGTGCCTGGAGGCATATACATAACAGTTGACCAGCAGAATAGCACACCTGTTGACCAACTGATCTACTGGGCAGCTCCTAATCGTGGAACTGAGTTGTTCTGAGAGTTAAATGGGAATTTTCAATGGGAAAGTCCTTTGACAGAGGATTCAGTACTGGGTAAATATGAGCATAGTGCGGTGATTAGCTCATGAGAATGGCTGAATGTCCTGTAGTGGTTGCGATGAGTAAACTGTATGCTGACTGAACTGTTCAACCACCACTTCTTTTCCATATGCAGATAATAAAGAAATAATGAAAGATCGATGGGTTCACTCTTTTACTAGTTAGCTCTAGTCACTTATCTAAAAAAAAGAGCCAGCTCAAATAGTCACCAAGTCGGATGTGACCCACAGAAAAGAGATGTCTGCTTTCTGACACCATTTAAATGTTCCCGCCCACGTTAGCAGAGTGAAAATAGAGACGTTCCTGGGGGACCAGTTATGTGCTACAGTATACAGGACCCTTACAAATTCTGTCTCGACCAACAAGTCGGCAGAAGTAGAGCTTTCTTTCTTTCTTTTTTTTTTTTTAAAGATTTATTTATTTATACCAGAACCAAGGTAAAGGCCAGATGTACGGGAGGGTGAGAAGATTCACCAGAGACAGAGGGGGGAGCAGAACAAGCAAACAGACTGAAATTCACTGCTGAGGGGAGCAGCGGGTGAGACAGGAGAGGTCTGCCGTTCCATGTGGGTATCTCCACGGCTGGCTGGGATCGAACCGGCACAGCAGAGGCTGCAAACAGTTTCACAGCGCTGCACTCAACTGCCTGTGCCACCGGGGAGGCCCAGTAGAGCTTTCTTTAACAGAAAATTTGCTGGGATAAAATCACAGAGGAAAACAGTCCATCAATACATATGACAAGACACTTACACTCTCTCACAAACTTTCCCAAAGAAGTAGACTATTTTAACAGGATGCGGAAGTGCATGTACACACACGAACAGGTCAGTCCAATAACACTCTAAGTGCCTTTGTCCAAGAAGCCTCCTTTACCGCTCTGCATTTCGATCTTCTTTGCCTTCAGGATCCTCTAACAGAAGGCTGCTGCTAGGAGATGTTTGCTTGTCATTAATTAGTTCAATTAAATAGTGCACTGAGCAGAGGGAACAACATTAATATAGTTGCTCACAAGAGTCTCACTGAAGCAACTCTGAGCCCGTGGAAAAGACTGAGAAGCCGAATATGCCTGAATCATCTCTACTCACCCCTACCAAAGCTGTGACTTAGTGGTCAGTGTCTTTGCCATTAGCAAAGCAAAAGCTCCAGATCACTGAGCTCAGTGTGAAATTGGTCATCTGTCCTAGCCATACCAGGATAGGTGGGTGCCTAGGAAATAAACTTGTGTGATCATCAGCCACCTTGAAAAAGAGCCCAAACTACATATTTCAATAAGTAGGTGGAATTAGAGAGAAAACAACACTCTGTCCTTAAAGGGCACTCATTTTAGCAGAGGAAACAATGTGGTACTTTGGCTACTGTCATCTGGATCCAGTGTAGGTCCCAGTGACCTGAAGAGGTAATTCAAACTCTTCAGCTTAGTATAGTACAGTTCTGGGCTGCAACTCAAATGTATTCTAGATTACTCAGCAAGCAAAAGGCTGGCAGAGGATCCAAGAATTGAGAGGTCAATGTAACCTTTCTACAGAGGCTGAAACCAACATTTTAATAGAGTGTATGGAAGCAGCCAAGAGGGAGATAAACATGTCAAACCCAAGCTGCTGCTATCTCTATTCTTTTCTTTCCTCTCTGTTTCCATGGCACTGATCATTTTGGTGCTTTTGAACAAGTGGGGGAAATACATTTTCTTTCCTTTGCTATATCAAAAGAGGTTTGGGAACACTAAATGCTTCACGTCCATTTTCTTTATTTCTTTCACGTATGATAGAGTCAGATCTGGGGTGGAAATTTTGCTATGTCACTAGCACTTAGTATCTGTGTGATCTTGGGCAGATAACCTCTCTCTGTCTCAGTTTTCTTATCTTCACATTGAGGTTGATAATAGCACCTACTGTCTGGATTGTTGTAGGGATTAGATGAGATGATCCATTTCTATCAAAGTTCTTAGCTACAATCAACAGTAATCAACACTAAGGATTGCACTGGAAGAATATAGAGCAAGAGTGGGCAAAGACAGCCATACTGTCTGTTTTATCTACTCAACTCTGCCATTGCAACACAAAAGCAGCCGCTGACCATAAGTAGTACATGGTGTGACGGTGTGCCAAATAAAACTTTATTGGGGGAGGGCCTCCCCTGTGGTGCAAGGGGTTAAGCACTGCACTATGAAGCTATTTGCAGCCTCTGTAGCATGAGTTTGATCCCCGGCCGGCCAGGAAGCAACCCACACAGTGCAGCACACCTTTCCTGTCTCACCCGCTGCTCCCCTCAGCAGTGTATTTCAGTCAGTCTGCCTGTTCTGCTCCTTTTGTATGCATAAATAAATAAATCTTTAAAAAAAAACTTTATTGGGGTAAAATGTAGTGGGCCAGATTTGCAATTTTCAAATCTGCAATATAGAAACTTCCAGAATAAATGAAAGGGCAAAGGAGAATTTGCAACCTAGCAAGAACAATCTGGCTAGACTACCACAGCCATGGCCACTATCACTGTGGTTGAATTCTGTCTCATCACCTTAGCTTCAGTTGCTCCAGAACGAAACTTACAGGACAAGAGTCCTATTGGCCCAGCATAGGTTCTATGCCTATACCCTAGCTACCCACGGACAGGGAAAGGCAGTAGCTGGTATCCTCTGACTTTCACAGTGAGAGGTGGGGCCCTACCCCACAACAGGACTCATACAATAATGGATTCTTTCCAAGTGGAAAAGGCATATGGGTGTTGAGAGATTAAAAAATGACAAACATCCACTAAATCTCATAAAGTGCTCAGCACGGTGCCTTACAGGTTGAAAGCTCTTGATGGTTTCACTAGGATGCTGCTGCTGCTGTGTTACTATTATTAGAGTGCTGTTTCAATGCCTGACCCATGGTGAGTGCTCAATATGTACTATTCCTTCCTTCTGCATCTCCTCTCTCCCTGTTCCCATAACTCAATCCCCTCCTCTCACTCCTGAGAGGCGGACAGTACGGTGCACATAGGCATAGACTCTGGAGACTGTTTAGGTTTGAATACTTACTCTGATACTTCCTAGCTGTGTTACTTTGGGGCAAGCTACTTCGCCTCAGTGTTCCAGTTGTCAAATGGGATGATAATAATAATCACACTAGCTTCATAGGTTGTCATAAGTTTCAATTTATGTAAAGTACTTAGTATAGTTCCTGATAGATAAATGTTGACTATTGGTTTGGCTCTTCTCACAACTACTTTACTCCCATTGCTTCAAGTCCCTAATCTGTGTCTCCTGTCCAATTGCTCACCTAAATTTCATCCCCATATTTTTCACTGCCCTCACATAATTTCTGTTGGGGTGTTGGGCTGTCATCTGAACCAGTTTATAATTTCAAATGATCATTATCCTTCATCCACTATCCCCAACTTGAGGTCTCAGAGCCACCATTGATTCCTTTCCCTCTCCTTCATCTGCTATTGCTCACTGAGATCTGCCCATGCTTTCTTCGAAATGTTATTTGCATCTGCTCACTCTCTTCTATTGTCACATTTGCATTTCAGGCATGAGGTTTGGAAATAACCTATTAAATTGCCTCTTGGCTTCTACCATCTGCCCTCCCTGCCCCACCCTGGCCACAGCTAATTCATTTATGCACAATGATTAAATTTAACTTCCTAAAAGGTTAAAATCTACAGAACACTAAACTGTTCAAAAGACTTCAGTACCTTTCTCTACCCAGAGAAGGGGTTCTTAAAGTGGGGTCCAAGAGTGGGCTTCAGAAAGTTCATTGCATGACCCACACTCCATGAAATGAATGCATGAAAAAGTTAAGCATCTGTGTGCATGGATTTCTGGGGAGAGGAGAGAGGATATGTAGCTTTTATCAGATTCTTAAAGGGCTGTGTTCCCAAAATGTTTAACACATGCTCTAAAGCAGTGGTATTCTGAGTGGGAGCACATGCACCCCAAGTGGGAACACAAAATGATTTTTTTTTTAAAAGATCCATTTATTTATACAAGCACTGGGCAGTCAGAAGCGCAGGAGGGTGAGAGAATTCACCAGAGCCAGAGCGGGGAGCAGAACAGGCAGAAGGACCAAAGTACACTGCTGAGGGGAGCAGCGGGCGGCAGGAGAGGTCTGCATACCCTGTGGGACCCTCAACTGTGGCCGGGTATCGAACCGGCGCCGCAGAGCACAGAGGCTGCGGGCAGCCCCGCAACCCAGCGCTCAACTGCTGCACCACCAGGGGAGGCCCCACAAAATGATTCTTTGGGTGTGAGAAGAAAATATTAGAACTTTTAAAATTTTATCATATCAGTCTTTATAGTTTTTGCATATGATTTATAATGTATTAACATAAGTAAACAATTTATAAATAACTACATATTTTGGGAATATGTTAATATATTTTTCTTTTAGGACTGTATGGTCAAAAGGTTTTGGATATAATGCTGTAAAGAATGAAATTAAAATTCCTCTGCTCTTCACTTTGTGGTCTGAAGCTGTTTTTTTTTTCCCCCCTATTCTTATCTCTTTTGTGTGACCCTTCCATACACATAATGGGCTCAATCCCACCTCTGGACCTTGGCTCATGTGTCTCTCTTTGCACTGATGGCCTCTTCCTACTTCTCTCTATATTAAAATTATATCCATTTTTCAAGTCTTCAGGAAAAATCCCACCTCGATGGTGAAGTCCGTCCTGTCTAATCCATCCTCTACAGTATCATTGCACAACTTTATCTAGAACACTCATTGTGTCACTAAAGCAGATGGTTCTTACATGTTTATGTTGTAGATTTATTTACTATCTCCCAGAAAGCAAGTTTGTGAAAGGAAGACTATGAAAATATTTTCCATATCCTCTATGTGACCTAGCACAGTGCTGGAACTAGTGCTTAAGAGAGACTTGCTGAATAAAGACAAAGCAGCAATGTGCTTGGAATGTGCTGTAGAACCTGTGCTGGTACTATCGATACCCTGATAAGGCTATTGGTTGGCAGATAAGTAAATGCACTTGAAGCGGGACATCTTGAATACTTGCTGATGATCTAGAAACCAGGTGTCAAAGGGTAAAAAGTGTAAACAAACAAAATCCTGTCCAGGCATTCCAGAAAGCTTTACACATCTACTCCATTTCCCCAGGGGTCCCAATATTCTGTTGAGAGTAATTTGATAAATATATTTTAGAGGTAAAATATAAATGACTGATAATGTAGTCAATGCCTGACCCCATCTCAGATAACGGCTGCACTCAGAGACCATCAATAAAATGATGGATAATTGTCAGCATAGGCACTAACAGGATTGGCTGGGGAGACCTGGACTTTGGATTTGCTCATGTCTTTCACAGCAAAACCCAGAAATGAATACGGAGGAAAGAAAAAACGGGGTATCAGGATTTTTTCACCTTACAGAGAGGCAAAATGCCTGTCTGACGTCACAGCAGGCTTTACAACCCTGTTCTGTGCCTTCCTTTCCAGAGCTAGCTGCCTTCTATGACACTCCGCCTCCTCCCTTTTTGGAGACCTGCAGTGTATACATAATACAATCCCTGATTAAAATGCCCTCCATTGCAGAGTTCAATATAATTTTAAGGTTGCAGTGACACAAAAGACATGGAACTTGAAACACTTCGAAATCCAAATAACTCTAAATTTGAGATTGCATTCACTGCAATGGGTCACCTTGCCCTCAGGCTGTGGAACTGAGCAAATGAAACTCCTGGAACACATAATGGCACCCCATTCCCAGCTCTGTACAACAGGAAGTCCGGAGGATCAGAGAGAGTCAGCTGGCCAAGGCAGGAAACCATAAATTTCCAAACAATTTCCAATCAGTGTTAAAGTATCTCCTCTCTATAGAGCACTATATTTTACCTCAAGAGTTTTGGGTGGTGGTAATGGGAAAATGACTGCTGGAAGCAAAAATTAAGACCCCCAACGTGAAGTGGGAGAGTGAAAAAATGGTTTTTGGTTTTTAAAATTTCCCTCCACTACAAAGTAATGGATGAACATCCAGTAAACATCCCAGCTTGAACTCTTTACCTATCTCAGTTGCTCTTGGCTAGAGTCTATGAAACAATTAAATCCAGCTCCCCTCCCTCCCACTCCCCCTCATTTACATGATCTAGAAAAGTTCATGGCCATTGATAACAAGGCTGTCAACTTCTTCCTAAAGTGCCATTCCTTTGTGCGACTGGCTCCCCTTCCAGTCTGCTCAACTCTGGAGGACAGGGCCTTTGTCTCAAAATCCCTCCCTCCACAATACAATCAGGCTTAAGTGACTCCCTGGGCCTGTAGAACTAGTCACACTGCCCCAAGCTTCCTGCCCTGAGAGCCCAGAATCCATGACCATGCAGATAAATGAATTATACATTTGGCCAGAGATTAAGCCTGGTCCTTTGTAGAGCAACCTCTGAGGTCTAGGGGAAAATTTGAACTGTCAGGATCTGTGCTCATTCTGCCTTGATGAGAGGCAGAGCAAAGATATCCTCGCTATACAATCCCACACCCTGGAGTGTGATAATCAGCAAATTGCAGACAAGGAATTGGCGATTGCCCGATTCTCATTGTCTGGGGCCCAGGCTGAACTGTTCAGAGGCTGGCAGGCTGTTTTTCTGACTCCAGATGGCGGACCCATCTCTTGCCTGGCAAGCCAAGGAAGAGGAGCATCCTGAGCTGTGATGCCAGGGCCAAAGGTGTTTCAGGGGGCTGAATGCATAGAGCTAAGTCTTCTTAGAATCCCACAAAGGGTCTGCAGCAGAGGGGAGACTTAAGTCTGAACTCTTCTTCTGTGGCTGTACATCCAAAGATTTGGGTAGAGTTAGGAGACAATCTTTTAAACAAGAACCACCCTTCCCCCAATTGCTACATGAAACCCATTCCCTAATGTGTCAACTAAGCAGTCTGTAAATGTGAGTCACTTAAAAACCAGACATCTTCAGGTTTCCAGGAGCTTTTTTAAGCCAGATGTGAGCTGTCTGTTGTCTGAAGGTAACACTCTTGTCTTAGCTAACTCCTAATGTCTCTGCTCAAATAGTTGTTCCTCAAACTTGTCCTGATGCCCTAGTCTACATCATACCCCCCAATATAATGTCTCATCATGCATGTTAATTTCCTTTTGTAGCATTTATCTGATTTTTAAATTCTGTATATTTAATCATCTGTTAAACGAGTATTTATTACATACTCACTGGCTCTGTCCTAAGCTCTACAGCACAACAGTGGACAAAAGAAACAGCTCCTCCTGCTCTCATGTAGCTCACATTATAGTAGGGAAGAGATATACAAAAGTAGTGTTATATAGTAAAGAAAGGCCCAGAGGTGAATTCTCATGACAACATTTTTTTTTTAAAGGAAATTTTATGCTGGTCAGTGTATATCATCCCTATGACGTACAATGACTAATTGTTTTTCTTTTTTCCCTACATCAGATAAACCTGATCTTAACCCATCATAACAAAGTGGTCATCAGCAAAGGAAATAATCATCCTTATAGTGATTTTCAGTACCTATTCAATCAACATTATGTTTATACCTCTCTAACAACATTTACCTCTGTGATTGTTAATCTCCTGGTCTCCTGTTATTACTAAGCAGTGAGGCGCTCAAGGGCAGCAAATATCTTACTCATCTATGTATCCTCGAATGCAGGCAGGTGGTCAAGAATATTTGTTGAAATGAGAATCCTGGATCGTATCAGGCATCAGGTACTGACTGTCTTGCATGTAAAAGTCTAGGAACTAAGTCATACCAGCAGATGCATGCAGCTGTGGAGTCCAGGCCAGGCTGAACGAGACACCTCCCTTCCTTCTCAAACTGGAGAAGACACTGTCTGACCCACAGGCTTCTCCTCAGCCTTTGGGAATTTTATTCTAGGATTTGTGGTTTCCTACGGGCCCTAGCTTTCAGAGAACCATTACTTTACTAGAGAAGACAGCAAATTTCTCATGTAATGGGGACTCAGAGTATGGACTGTCCGTGTTTTCAGAGAGCAGATTGGGGGAGGGAAGGGGCTCAATGGAACACAGTGGAGGACTGTTAGGATACTGGTGGAGGCCAGAGTGTGAAAGTACACATTTGTAAGGTTTAAACCCATAACCCACAAAGCAGAAACAGCGATGTAAACCTACTTCACCCCAATAAACAATGTGAAAGAATAAAAAAACAAAACAAAATCCTAACATTGTATGGTTCGTAACACCAAAGGGGAAACTTTTATTGATGCAAATCTTTCTAAGTGGTCTGACTAGGCACGGGCACATAAAGGTAAGAAAATCTTTGCATTTGAGGACTAGGTGGGCCGTCAATTTATTTTCCAGTTGATCATTTCCTTTTTTAAAAAAAGATTTATTTATTTATGCATACAAGAACTGG
The DNA here is from genome assembly GCF_964194135.1 of Talpa europaea. Classification (NCBI taxonomy): domain Eukaryota; kingdom Metazoa; phylum Chordata; class Mammalia; order Eulipotyphla; family Talpidae; genus Talpa; species Talpa europaea. The sequence continues at coordinate 67,231,204 of NC_140081.1, forward strand.
GGTACAGGCCAGAGGTGTGGGGGTGAGAGGATTCACCAGAGGCAGAGGCGGGGACAGAACAGGCAGACTGACTGAAATACACTGCTGAGGGGAGCAGCGGGTGAGACAGGAGAGGTCTGCTGCACCATGTGGGTAGCTCCCTAGCCAGCCAGGGATTGGCTGCAGATAGGTTCATAGTGCTGCATCTTAACCCTTGCCCCACCAGGGAGGCCCCCCAGTTGATCATTTTCATTGTCTGAGACTGTAGCTGTTAAAGGTGTGGGCTCTGGACTAATAAAGAGGGGTTACAGGATGCTCTTTTTCATTCCTAGTCTATATCCCTGACTTCTCAGATCATTTCCCCAACATATATGATTTCTCTTAAAAGAGGAATGCCACAAATATCCCAGGTAGCAAAGGTTCCTGTAATCCTCTGGGCATACTTAATTTAAAGGAAATAATTTTTACTCTATAATCATCTTCTTCAAGATGACTGTAATAGGCTTTCAACAAAAGCACTCCTGGATAGCTACAGTTGACATCAAGGGACTCTTGTAGTTTGGTTTGAATAAATACGTTCCAATCCCTAAAGAACTTGACACATTGGCTTGTTAACATGCAAGAGGAATAATTAGTTCCCATCTAGGGAGAGAAGAAAGTGAAACCAACCAACTGTACATGTTAAATGCACATTAATTTGAGGCTGGAATGTCCATTTTATACATCTTACACACTTCTCTAAATCTTGTACCAACAGATGTGGTAAGCCTCTGCATGTACCTACTTCTATTAGTTTTACCAATCTTGGGGGACCATGCAGCATGGAGGAGGGGTCTGCTCTCTCAAGTTCTGCTCTGATTGCCCGCCATTTGAATTGGACCAAAGGAGCAGATAGATCTACATTATCTAGAGAGTCTGTTAGCACCCCACACTTTAACAACCCCCACAAAACAAAACAGCATTTCCCAAAATGAGAACCAGGATGCCCTTGGATGCTGAAGGAAGTTGAGAAAGGACTAATGATTAATAAAGAGACTCCATAGCTAAATAAACTTCTCCTTTGCTTGAGCACAACCTATCACAAATAAGACCGCTTTCTCATGCTCTTTTCTCCTCCTTGTTATTCTCTTCTCTTTCCCCTAACTTTGTTAAGATCCAAGTTTTGTATGTACCCTGAAACTCTTTTTCAGTTTTCTCTTGTCACGGGTTTGTCTACCTCACTTTGTTCACAAACCGTAACTCCTTTTCTTGCCCATGTTCATTTTTCACACTTCCTCCTAACTAGCTGGCAGCCATTTCATTTCTCTTCAAATATCAAGCTAGTAGGAAGCAATCAACCATGGCCAAACCCCCTATGATATAACCACAGGTGCTGTCACAAAGCCTATAAAATTAGGTTAAGTGACAAGGCCTTGATTGAAAATTAGGTATCTTTGATATTAGAGACACAGCTGTTATAAAGTCTTAAGATAAAGCAGGAGGAGGGAGACACAAGGCATTTCTTGCCAGAGGTAATAAAGGAACATATACTAGCCAGGGATTTAATTGACCTGGTCTCAGTTATACTAACAATTTTCTGTGATCAGAAGTGAGAAACTCATTTCTTTCAATGTATTTCCTTATTTGAAAAAGAAGGATTTGAGTACAATTAGTCCTTTTTCAAAGAGGCATACATAAACCACTTGTGGCTTATGGGGTTACTTGGAAAAATCTTTTTTATTCTAATAGTTACATTGATACATATATTTTGCATTTCACATCTGAAAAACACGACTTTTCCATTTCCAGTTTCATTGAAAATAAATTTACTCAGGTGAAACCATGGACCAACCTAAAGAAAAGAATTTAGTAAGATAATAAGTTCTACATATAACAAAAGTGAAGGCATTATGCAAATTTTGACTTGAATTTGGTGAAGAATGGGTTAAATTATTGCTACTGGCGCTAATATTCTAGGTCAATATTAATTGTAACACTTTGTAGCATTTATTATGTATCAGGGTTCTAAGAAATACATATAATCATGTAATCTTCACAATAACTTTAAGAGGTAGACAATATTAATTCTATTTTACAGTTGAAGACAATGAAATATAGAGGCTAAGGATTTGTCCAATGTCACCAAAATTAAGAGTCAGAGCCAGGATTTGAACATGGCCAGATTGGATCCAGACACAGTCTTTAACTGCTATACCACTGCTTCTCTAAGTGTGCTTCCTGGATCAGCAGCAGCAGCATAACCTGGGAGCATGGTAGAAACTCAAATTCTCAGGTCCCCAGCCCAGACTTACTAAATCAGACACTCCAGGAGTGGACTCCAATAACCTGTTTTAGCAAGTCCAACAGATGACTTTGATACACTCACATTTAACCATGAACTTCACTGGAACACACTACACTCAACCAATGACAGCAAGTGTGGAATGAAGGAAAAATGATTAGAATGGCAATTTGAGCTAGAATGAAAGTTATACAAGATTAGAGAAACTTATACATAACTGATAGCAGATGGGAAAAAGCCAGTTTAAGATTATGAAAATGGAGGAATGGAAGAAAGCAGAGTAGTCTGGGTTCATAAGGGACTACGAGGACTGAAAATATGGAGATGGGTCTAGAGAAGAAGGGGCTGATACTTTGGATTTTTTGCCCATATAGCAAAATTTGATAAATAGCTTTTAGTGATGGAAGAGGAAAACTGAGCAGGTTTTGAGGAAAGAGATAAGAAATTCAAACAAATGGCTGTGAGCCACAACATTGCCCTGGGTGAAATAATATTTACTCTTTAGGTCAGGTAGCAGCTACCGATGAAGATTTTCCAATGAACTGAGCCCAATGGTTAAGAGTTTTGTGGCAGCCATGAAAATGTGCCACTCAGATCTCCTGTTTTGGGGGCCATGATTGACTGATGGCTCTAACTATTAACTCTCTGAATTCATCACCACATTTGAGTTGAGGCCACACTCCCAGTAGGTAGTGCCCAGTCAATGACTGAGTATGTCAAGAACACAAAGGTAGGTACATTCTTGTAAGACTAGGGACTCCTCTGATGGGTGACTTAGGCTTGAGAACTCTCTATCAGTTTGGCTGAAATTTCCTTAGACCTGTGCTGCAATCTGAGACTCTACTTGTCCAATCATCTTTCCTTCGCTCTCTTCTTTACAAGATTTGGACCTGCACTGTGATCTGACAGCTCACACTTCCTTTGGCATCCTTCCATTTTTTCCTCTCAGGCAGCTAACTCAGTAAATCTCTTGTATCTTTAATGCCATCTTGAAGTCTGCTTTACAGGGCTCACTAACTAATAAAAGGTTCATTTCCAGACCATGATTTTCTATATAAGTGAAATGTGCACTCTGGAAGTATCCCATAGTTAGATGGTTTTAGGTTAAAACAAGTGTGTAAGGGAGTAGAAGTGGAGATTCTGATAGCCTTGATCTGGACCTTTATAACAGGTGACCTGCTTCATTCACATTCCCTCAGTAATATAGAGACAAATGTCAGGCATTTATAAATTAGCATTTGTAAAGTTCACCTTTTTACCAGTTTTTGTTCTCCATGTGGATTACACAGGAAAAGTTCTGATCCAATGTCTTGAGTCTAGTAGTGTGGAGGGAGTCCATGCACTGAATGAAATGGGAAGATCCTACTGTGAAATGAGATCTTTTTACTCATGAATGATTAGAAGGTGTCTGATCTCATGTGAAAATTAGGATGGTTATGCCAGCAAGGTGCCGAAAGAAAAACAATTTGTTAGAAGAAGGGGCTAAATTGGCAGTCAGACACCTTTCTAAGAGTGTCTCTTCTAACTACAGACTCCCTTTGGGAAGGACCTCTCCCAAGCTAAATATCCCTGGGAGAAGTAATATCTTAGTGGGTCAACATCCTAGAGCAGACAATCTGCCAAAGAGTTGGAATGGAGTTCATTAGGGATGAGTTGTGGGGTTGTATTGAAAAAGGAGCTGACATGATTTAAAAAACAACAACAACAACAAACAATTTTACCTTTTCCATTTTTACTCTGTTGGGGAGGACACTCACACTGTCTTCTTGGTCAAGGAGCCCTGGGTAGCTGGCCTGCTTCTTCTAAGAGCCTAGAGTATGAGAGGGACCAACCCAGTCTTGTAAAGGAAATTAAAGATCACTAGCTGAAGGGTGAGTCTTTCTATGGAAGTTGGAGCATCAGACCCTTCTTACTCATGCCTGCGGAAGAGCTGAGCAACTTCAAGCACACTGATATTTAGTTTACTTGAAAGATTATAAAGAAGCAATTGCAAAACCACCAATGAAATCTTTAAGACATGGCAAAGAGTCAAAAAAGAAAAAAAAAGAGGAAGGATAAACTACCCTAATGCAACTTGCTGCTTAGTGGGAATGTTCAACAGCAGGGGAAACTTTAGGAGATAAACATGTTTTCTAAACAGAGGCACAGAATGTTTGTTCAGAGACAGATGTACCTGGAAGTTATATGATAATACCATTAACCAGAATTATACCTTCTCGTCATTGTTCATCTATAGTAATGATCCTATTTAACAAATAATGATGATTCTCACTTTGCAAATCATTTAACTTTGCCAGCTTAAAAAGAAAAATACCGGATGGTCTCACTCATAGCAGGAATCTAGAAAACTTAAATAAGGGACCAGGAAATAGAATAACTATAAGAAAGTGAAAATCAAAATCAACAAACAACTCTGAACCAGAGACATTCTATGGGGGGTGGGGGGCGGGGAGGGGAGGGATTGGGGTCAAAATAAGGGGGTTGCATGGGGAATATAAAAATAAAATTTATAATAAAAAATAAAAAAAAATAAAATCATTTGGCAATTTCTTTTTTTTAAATTTATTTATTTATTTATTTTGATTGATTGATTGATTTATACATACATGCATACAAGCACTGGGTACAGTCAGAAGCGCGGGAGGGTGAGAGAATTCACCAGAGCCAGAGCGGGGAGCAGAACAGGCAGAAGGACCTAAGTACACTGCTGAGGGGAGCAGCGGGCGGCAGGAGAGGTCTGCGCGCCATGTGGGACCCTCCTCTGGTGGCCGGGGAGCAGCCGGGGATCGAACCGGCACTGCAGAGGCTGCGGGCAGCTTCGCAACCCAGCGCTCAACCGCTGCGCCACCGGGGAGGCCCTCATTTGGCAATTTCTTAAAAAAAAAAAAAAAGAATCATTTAGATCACAAAGACCATCCAAAGAACTGGTAACCAAGAACCCTCGGTTCCTGCTGCTGCCTCTGATTAGAATAGCAGGCATCTCTTCTTTCTGTTGAAACTGTGAGGTCTAAACTCTTAACTACTGCCTGACAATGATATAAATGATATTGGACTTGATCAACACAATTTTGGCATAGGAACGATTCCTACTGAGGACACAGACCATAAGAGGAACAAATTATTAAGCAGAGAGCAACACATTAACAAAGGCAAGCATCCAGGAATTTGTTACTGATAACAATGAAGATTGTATTTGTTAATCAGAACAACACATTCCAGCAGCTCCTGCTTAGGTTGGATCAATTAGTGGATTGCTATTTCTTCCTTCCAGTATGTTGGCACTGTACACAGATGTTTTGAAAACATGAAAAGCCAACTCACGGGAAAATATAGCAAATAATCTGTTTGGATGTGGACAACCCACAAACCAACAGATTGACCCAGTTTAATAGCCAGGCCTATCCAGCCTCAGTTGTCAAGGCAAGAAGCCATCATTTCTAGTAAACTCAAGAGCAATGATAATCTAACACCAAACATCCAAGGTACAATTACCACACGGTGGGATGGCAGTGTCTTGCTGGACTCTGAGGAAGCGGAGATCTAGGCCCACTTTTGCTAGCAACTGACTTTGTAACCTGGTATAATCCCTTCCCTCCTCCTTTAAGCCTTAGATTTCTCATCTATAAACGCTAACAAAAGTTAAATCAAGTATTCTTTTAGGCCCCTTTCAACTCTAGAGCAGTATGTGTTTTATTGTGTTTTTGTTTCTTACAAATGGATCCTATCCACATGGCAAAAAAATAGAGAGGGGAACATGAAGTTCATCTTAAATGTCATCAGCCAATTGCCTTAATTGTTGATACTGGGTTCCTAGAACATCATGTTGTGAAGAATTCTGAAGCTAGGTCCAAGCTCATCAAGGAAGAGTGCCAAAGAAAAAAGGAATGGGTGGGAAATAACTTTTATGCCATTGATTTAACATCTGTGATATAGATAATGTCACTTGGGCAACTGTATAATGTTAGTTAGAAGCATCCATTTTAACCAGTTACAGGACTGGAATTTAGTGTTTTTTTCAAATATTCCCAAGGTTTATCATGAATGTTATCTGCTCTCTAAGAACTATGGCAGGAAGCCTTGACTAAAAAAAAAAAATGCTTATTATTATTTTGTTAAACTCGAACTAACAGTAATAACTAAAAATGATACTGAACATTATTTACTATATTATGACACATGTTGTAAATTTGGAAGTAGGAAAGACAACTTTAGGAACAAGCAGATGATTTTCAACTCAATGTGTTGTGTAATGAAGACCTGACACTGTTTTTAATTCAGACTGATTAATCACTCTTGGCAGTTAATGCTATGGGATATAGATCAATAAGCTATTAAATGGCAACAAAACATTTTGTAAATTAAGTAAACAAGCTTTTTTGTATGATAAATGTTCGACGTGGGATGATAGATTCTGTGCAATCTGCCATGTATGTCTTAGAATGTCTTACAGTGATATTGTTTTTTTCAGTTTAACATTGCGTAGCTAAAAGCATGTTAACATTTCAGACAGAAAAAAAGAGGAAATGAGTTCAATGGCTTGCCACCCCTTTCCACTTTTTAGTGGAACTAATAAGAACTCTGGAATTGTGCATTTTTGAAAACCTCAACACCTCTACAACATTTGATTGTATCCCATGTTCTACATCAGGTAAAGAGCATTCTGACTTGGCAGTATTTACCAACCACGTCTTTAAATCATCCCCAAATAGAAGCGATCATTAGCATAGATAATGGCCTTCTGTAAGGAGTTATGCTGTATCGTTACTAATTATCCAACATTGTGTTGTCCTACTTGGTGACTACTAATCTCATGTGGTTATTACATTTAAATTATGAAAATAAAAGTTTAAAATTCATTTCCTCATTCACATCACCACATTTTAAAGTAATCAATAGGTACATTTGGCTAGTGGCTATTTTATTAGATAGCACAGACATAGAGCATTTCCATCATTGCAGAAAGTTCTACAGGGTTTAAGTATTATACCAAGTGTGGGTAGGAGTTTTAAAATGTCTTAGACAAAGCTACCATGAAAATTCCTAGCTGGAATAAATCCTAAACATTCAAATTCATCTCCCTTATTTTATAAATGAGGAAAATGAGGCCCAGAGAAACTCACACAGTTAATTTGTAACAGAGTTGGGACTACAATCCAGATTTCCTGGTTCTGAGGTCCCTGCCGGTTCTATGATCCTGGTAATACACCTAGAGTATTTTCCTGGTTACGCCACTAGCCCAGTGTCCCCAGTGTCAATAGCTGTGCGCCAGTAGCCAGATGTTCCCAACATTTATGAACTTACTCCATGCACACTGATATTTTAGAGAGAGGACATCAGGAGAACAGTGAATGGAGTTGGAGGTGGGGGAGGAGTATGCAATTATGCAAGTAAATACCTAGCTCCAGAATTAAGAGTAAACATTCCAACTGATCTATAAATATTTAACCAAAGTCATACATCTGGGCCCCAAAGAAGGGGGTTTGTTCCTGGCATTTACAATTAAAATGGATTAATCCCGACACAATGTTAATACTAACCTTCTTTGAGTATAAACATGTCCTAGGATCCTGTGCACTGAGTGCAAATGTATAGGAACAGATTATTCACTAGATAGAGAGCTCTTGGCGAAAACACAATGGTCTATTCTTGGAGCACATGGAGGGGACGCTGTACCAGCAAAGAATTTGGTGAGTCCTGTTTTCCATGGGTCGGGGGGAAAAGGAAATGGTCTTGTTTATAAGGGTGATTAGGCTTTTCTCCAGCAGGATTCATTGGGAGGGGTCTAAAGCTGTATCCTAAACCTCCCCTGGCAGTTCTAGGAAGACGTGTTGTCATCAGTCACCGTTCCCTTGACTCTCCTGCACCGGAGCTCAGGCTAGCAGAGGGGACTAGGCCCCCTATCTCATTGCTTCTCAAAGGACTTGCATTGCTTTTCAAAACAGGTTACCTCTGCAAGAAAGTCTTACAATGGAAACTCAAGGAGAAACCATTTGCCCGAACAAGATTTAGCCCTTGAAACCTCAGGTTCTCTTTGTGAGGTCCTTTCTACCTCTTTCCTTTGGAGTCATTTCTCCACCAAGGTAGTCATGCCTCTTCCTTCCTGAGAGTATTGGAGGTACTGGGGGCTTAATGTGTTAGTTCTGTTTATATTTTAAGACAAGGATCTTAAGAGGGAATGTTTCAGTCCAGTGCATTAATCACTAATATGGAAATTCAAGCATAAGTGAGAAAACAGATATAATTTTTTGTAATACATTTTGAGGAAGGGAGTCCTACTGTACTTTGCAAATCACCATCTCTGATGTCACCATCCCTGCAAAGGCTGACTCTGTGGCTATCTGTCTCACAGAACTATTATGAAGCAGATATATGAAGAGATGAAGTTATTAAAGGGGAAAAGTCCTATCCTTCAAAAAAGGAACAGCAAGGTGATAGGGATCAGGACACCAGTACCTCCCAAATATGGCACCTTGGCATACTGAATATTTTAAGCTTAAGGCATTTGAGGAACAACAGAAACAGGAGGGTGACTTTGATCAACTCCCACCCTTCCAGCCTACTCCCCTGAAATAAATCATAAGCTCTCATGTAAGAACCATGAGCCTTAAGACTCAGAACTCAAAGGGACATCAAGAAGAATCCCAACACACAGGCCTTGCTATGTCTCTCTCAGCTTATTACACGTACCGCATACTCCTTAACCTATCATATTTCTACATGACTGTCCACCCTTCATCAAATCTAGCATTAAAAAATACAGATCTAAACATTTCTTCAGGCCTTCATTTCCTTATAAAGGCTCTCATATCATATAAATCTTAAGCTAAATAAATTTACATGCTTCTAACTTGCTAATTTTCAGATCCATCCAGGGACCCTAAGAGGGTTGAGGAAAACATCTTCTCCCCCACAAGGGTCAATCATGTACTGATAATTAAGATGTCTATGTGGTCTCTTAAAAGCATGAATTGCCCAACATTTCATTTGATTATCTTTAAAAACATTTAAATAAGCCATCATCAAAATTTTCTTTATAGAAGTAGAATATACTGGAATTTGCATTTTGTAAATACTCTGGCACATTCAGTAGTTATTTGAAAAAAAATAGAAGAGTGAATGAGTATAGCTAATGTTTACTAAATCCAGGGGGACCCATATGACCACCAAAGTCATTCTAAAGGACAGAACCTAGCGGGTAAGCAAGGTTTGGGAAACAGCAGTTGTGTCACCTAATATCCAGCCAAAGTGCTAGACTTACTCAAGGACTAATATAGAAAAAGGAAAGGAAATCCAGGGGATGAGATCCTCAGATGACATTGCTGTGGCCCGCAGAACACGTCTTAGAGAGGATTTGAGCTGCGCATTAGAATCATCCAGGCCTCTTTTTCGAAAATTTATTGAGTTTTTCCTCCACCAAACCACTCACTCTCCTTCTTAGAGTGTGATTTAATTGATCTGCAGTTGGAAGCAGGAACTGGTATTAAAAAGTTTCCCAGGAAATTCAGATGTTTAGTCAGGGCTGAAAACCACCGTCCTAAAGCATAAGGTTCTGCTAAAGTCATCATTCAACTGAGGTATTAAGAATAGCATAGGCTGCACCAAATTGCATTCTTTGAGATGGTTATGCTAAGTGAAATAAGTCAGAAAGTGAAAGACATATTGGATGGCTTCACTTATTTGTGGAATATAGTAACCAAAGACATGTTGGCAAAGTACAATTCTTGGACCTAGTGAAAAATATACTGGTTACCAAGAGGGAGAAGGGGGAGATGGAGAAGGGGGTTGGGAAAGGAAAAGGGTCAGGCTTAGGCACAGGAAGTTTGCTGGAGGGTTGAGTGAAGCTTGTGCACATATGGAGGAGTAAAAATGTAAGCCCCAAATTATATGGACATGCAAATGACTGGAAATTAATAATAATAAAAGAGTAGTAGTTTGGCAGTAGTTACCAAACCTGCATCCTCCTGTGAGGTTTTTAAGAATACAAATTCTTGGGCCCTATTCCAATACTTCTGAATGAGCAACGTTAGGAGTTGGTACCAGGAATCCATAATTTTACAGCTCTTAAGATAATTCTTATGCAGCTAGCTTGACACTGGAGGAAAAAAAGTTGTGTCATCTGTATATTTGTGATGGTACAGAGAGGTGGCCCTCACCCTGGATACTCAGATGCATGGGACTCACCTCCAGAAAATCAAATTGAATTGGTTTGGGGTGAATCCTGACTACCAGTACTTTTTTAAAAGTTCCCAATAATTCTGTGTGCAATCATATTTAGAGTATACCACTTGTACCAACAGAGAAGGGCAAAAAAATATAGTCCATTTGCCGGCCCTCTGTATTTTCAAGTCCATGGCAGACATCACTAATCAATTGTGGCACTCTTTTCCACAGTACCCATATGTGGCCTCATGATTCTTTTCACTGTATTATTCTATGAAGCCACTGCCATGCATGGAGTGAGTATGAATCTACTGTTTGCCATCTTTATCTTAGATCGTGCCTGGTAGAAATCTACTCTCTGGAGAGCCCTTCCTGGCTTTTGCTGTTAGGTATAATATTTAAACGTTCAGAATGTTGTCTGCCAGGCCACTGTTTTGAAGCAGGAGAAGGTGTAATCCAAAGAGATCCATCATCTAGTTGCCTTTACTAGCCAATGAAGCACTTTCAACCCCTCCTTCTAATACAAGTAGAAAGCCTTATGTAGAGTAATTTACCTGTTCATATTGAGTTACTGGAGGGCCTCGGTATGACCTAATATCAAGTGTACAGGAAAGGCCAAATGTAAAGTAAGAGTTCACTCAATATTTAACTTAAATCCCTGGTGGGAGTTCTTGTTTGTATATCCCATACTTTCCAGAAACCTTGCACTTATTGATGGCTGTCTTATCTCAGGACCCAGACCTAGCACACTAAACCTTTGTCCCAGGCTATGGTATGCAGGAGAGCACTTCAGCTTCAGAATGAAACTCCTCTCTTGCTGTGTTACTTCCTGCTTAAGAGGAGAAGGGCCAAGTGGGTCAGAAGTTTTAGCAGTTTCTTCTGTAGCTGATAATTAATGTGGTATGTGAGAAGGGCAGGAGGAACATATTTTTTTTATCCTTCTTAAAAAGGGGCCTCTTTCCCTGGGTCCTGTTGTTTCAACAAATGTAGAACAAAGAACTGCAAGAAGACAGTTTTTTCCTTTGGAAACCTGCAATAAAGCACCTTTAAAGGCAACAGATCTCAATTCTGATTAGGACCGGAGAGGTAAGTGCTCACTGAGCATGCCAAGGATCCAGAAGTCTGCAAATGAGGAAAGCTCAGCAGGCAGGCAGCAGGCAGGCAGGCAGCCTGGATTTAAAGCAGGGACCATAAAGTCAAATATGTTGAGTTGCTCTAGCACTTATTAGGTGTGTGGGTCTGGGCATATTATTTAACCTCTTTTAATTTAGCTTCAGTTCAGTCTTCCAACATGAACATACTAGCAACAAACACACATTTTGATGATTTTTCATCAAATGTGATATATTTTTTAAAGATATATTTATTTATGCCTACAAGAATTGGAGTGTAGGCCAGAGGTGTGGGGGCGGGGAGCTGAGAGGATTCACCACAGACAGAGCAGGGAACAGAATAGGTAGATTGGCTGAAATACACTGCTGAGGGGAGCAGCGGGTGAGTCAGGAGAGGCCTGCTGTGCCATGTGGGTAACTCCATGACTGGGGATCGAACTCGTGCTGTAGTGGCTGCGGATAACTTCATAGGTTGCGTCTTAACCCCTTGCACCACCAGGGAGGCCCACAAATGTGATACGTGAGTTATCAAATGGAGGAGAGAAAGTCAGCTGAAAAGAGAGGGAATAGGAGTGAGAGAAGAAACAGACGATGATGAGAATTTCAGAAAGATGCATTAGCACGTTGAAGGCCCAGAAACTGAAGAGAACATGACATATTTAAACACATCAGTTATGTTTACTCGCTTCTCAGCCTTTCGGCTAAGATCAAGTGCAGAATAGTTGCTGAGGATAGTGTTATTGAAGGAATGTCTGTATCTCTCCCAAATTCATGTATTGAAACCTATTCCCCCAATGTGATGGTATTTGGAAGTAGGGCCCTTGAGAGGTGATGAGATCATTATGTGGGTGACCCCTCATGAATGGGATTAGTACTCTTATAGAAGAGAGCCAAAAGAATGACCTTGTCTTTCCAAAATGTGAGGGCACAGTGAGAAGATGACAGACTCTGACCCAGGAAGTGGGCCTAGATGGAGGAAAATACCTGAGTGGAGTGGAAAGCTTCAAATGAATATGGTTATGTGAAAACATGTGTTTGTTGCTAGTATGTTCATTCTGGACAATCACATTGTGGTATGGGAGAGATGAGTAAAAGAGGAGATATCAGTCACAAATCAAAGGCAATCTGAGGAAAAGAAAGAATGGACTTAGTAATAATGGCTGAAATACTCTGTTTTACAAATGAACAAAAAACCCAGATGTTCCTCAGTGCAGAAAAAGAAAAACTTGATAACTCCCTCCCCACAAAGTACAGGTTTTGAAATGGAAAAAGATCATGAAAATAACCACAAAGACAGACCCTGTATCTATGCTGTTCATCAATGGGGCCTTAGTTTTTAGCATACTGCCTGGCAAATGGTAAGGACTTAGTAAATTTGGCACTTCTAAGATCAGACCTAAATTATAAATGTAAATCTGTGTTTAAGGTACCTGAAAGTATTAAGGGCTTAGGTTTCCTGTGAACACAATTGGGAAGGGATGTTGGGGGTAAGACATGTTTGTCATCAACTTAGCTGAACCTCCACATTAGTTTCTGATTACTGCTCTACCAAATTACTACGGACTTAATGGCTTAACAACATAAACTTATTATCCTGCGTTGCTGTAGGTCAAAAAACTGAAATGAATCTCAGTGGGTTAAAATCAGTGTCAACAGAGTGGCATTCCTTTTGGGGGCTGAAGTGTGGAATTCATTTCTTTGTCTAATTTCTTCTAGAGGCTGCCTGCATTCTTGGTTCATGGCCCTTCTTCCATCTCCAAAACCTCAACATTGGCCAAGTCTTTTTCCAGCTGATCCTCTCTCTTCAGCTTCCCACTTCCACTTGGAAGGACCATTGTGATTACATTGGGCCACCCCATATTACCCAAGATAACCTTCCTATCTCAACTACCTAGCGGCATTACTTCATCTGCAACCTTCCTTACTCCTGTCATATAACATAGCATATTCATACATTCCAAGAGTTAGATTGTGCTTATTTTGGGGAAATGAAGCATTGTTTAGCCTGTTGCAAGCTTCCATCCATAAAATGAGTCCTTCTTGCAAGCCCACAGCACATAAAACACTTAACACACTACATTGGCCATACAGTAGAAGCTCTCTTGTATAACATTATCAGAAGAAGCAATTGATGACTGAAAGTGAAGAATCATAAAATAATATATATGGTCCTTAAAGCACTTTATTTCAACATCACATATACAGACCTGCTGATGTGATGTACGACCAAGGTCTTTTTTTATGAGTTTTGGTCCTCTGCCTGAAATTTCAGACTCTTGCATAAGTTACATTCCCAGTGCATTCTACTTGATTTCTTTCCAAAGCCCTGAACTTAGTTTTCATGGAAACAGTAGCTTTCTTTTTTATCCCATTTTTCATAAATTTATATTAAATTACCTAATTATGTTTGTAAGAACAACTGGAATAAATGGCTTTGGCAACAAAACAACCAATTGTTGGTAAGCATCAACTTGACATGTGGGAGAAGAAGCACAAGGGTTTGCCAGAGGGTACCAACTCCACATGAGCTTGCCATGAGCCCTGAGATTTGTCAGTATATATTTCAGAAGGAAGGAAAAGCATTCAGGTCAGTTAAGTGGTGTCCAGTGAGGGGAGCTTACTATATTTATGTATACTAAAAAAGGAACAAATAACAGACACCATGTAATTTCAAGGTACTCTTGTAATCAATCTATTTTTGAAAGTCTCCCAAAAGTGCATCAGCAAATATTAACGATGGTTAATATTTTTAGTGTTATTATGTGCCCAGCATTGTGCGAATCACTTCATAATCATTATTTTATTTAATTCTTACAACCACCATATGAAGTAGCATGTAATGTCTTCTGTCCATTTTATAGACAAGGCATTAAGACCTAGAGTTAAGAAACTTACCAAATATCACACATTGAAAGAGATTCAAGCCCCGGAAGTCCACCTCTAGAATCCACATTTATTATTATAGGTTTCCCCCCACTGTCTGAAAATAGAACCTTCAATCTTATTTGGTATGACTTGGCAAGTTATTTTTTTGGGTCTGGGAACACTATTTTCATTAATTTTTATGGATTTCTTGAGCATTCCTAGACCCCCAAAATAACCTACTAAGTCATACCGAAGAGGAATTTCCAACTTTTGGATAGTGGGGGAGCCTGTAGTATACTAGTTGTCCACTGCAAGACACGCAAGTCAGGAATCATAGCATGTGGTGCCACGCTGTCAGCTGCCTCTTTGCTTCCTTTCATAGTCCAGTGATGGATTGTAAAGCAGGAATCTAAATATCTATGGCTGCCCCTAGTCAGACTTAATTGCTTCCTTATCCTATCTGACATGGTATTTGTGCAGTTCTCTTTCCCTAGTGATGAGCCTGCAAGATAATCAAGACCCAAAAGCAGACACTGTTTGAACTATTGAGGCACTTTTTTTAGCAGCAGGTATTTTTTTCCCCAGCAGCACCCCCCCTTTTTTTTTTTTACAACCTTTTTCTTATTTACTTTCCCTCTGAATTTAGTTATCATCTCTGAAGGTTCAGGACAACTATCACTCTCTCTTGGTTCCACCACTATAGAGGCCATCATTCGCTTACCTTCTGCCTCTAGAAATCACTGCAAATCATCTGTTTCCCAAATCTCCATGGCACTATGGAGAACGAGATCAGAACTCAGTCTCCTTGTTATGGCTCAGCCACATTAGCCCTTAGAAACAAAAGAGATTAGATGGAGCCTCGCTGAATGGTAGAGCCAGGCAGCCACATCAGCCAGACAGCTGCTGGAAGTTAGGCTGAAAGGGAAACAAGGAAAGAGAAGTGTGTCAAGGAAATGGGAGGGGGCTATTGAAGACTGAGGTCATGGAGAGCTGTGTCTATAAGGTTCATGTAAAGCTAACACACTGTAGTGCATATTGGCCAGAAATGCAGAGGAGAACGTAAGGTCAGCTAGTAGTTTCTACCTTTAGGATGCCAGACACCAGATTTAGGAGCACAGGTGTATCTATTGAAAGCCAGAGCCACAGGGTTGCCATAGCAACTCATACCTGAAAATATCTCATAGGCTGGATCAGAGATGCCAGCTCAAATCTCTTCAGGCTAGGTTTGAGCAGCTTGGACTAAAATTATACCCAGACCAGATAGGGAAATACAGGGTCGACTTATGATTTGAGGGTCACTAAGAGAACCCTCCACAAAGGCAGTCAGGAAAAGGCTAAGGTAATGAATGAGATTGCACCTATTCACACCTAAATGAAGGTCAGTCAGCAATAAACATCTTGACAGATTTCAGATACTCCCACTTTTCAAAGAACCACAGTTTGTTGGGGTTTGAGGTCACTGGTCCAATTATCTCATGATATTTGAATTTTTAAAAAAGATCCTTTTTTTTTTTTGAAAACTAGAGAGACTGATATGCGTTTCAGGATCAGGTGAATGTGTCTTTGTGTATTCCAGACTTAATTCACAGTCCATCCTCAAGCAGGTCCAAATGGAAGTGTAGATAGTGGGGCATAAGGGAGAACAAAAAAGACGAGTCTGTGAGGGTTCATCTCTGAAAAGAACCATGGACCTTTCACTAGCTGATCAAGCATATGTTATGGGAACCTTGGATTCAGTGTGGAGAAAGCAGAGAAGATCAGAAGTAATGAGGGTTGGGTTTGCATTCTAGCACTGCCCAATTTTTCTCTATGACCTTAGGCAAATCATCTCAGCTCTCTGGCTCTTGGTTTTCTCACTATAAAATAGGAACAGCCACATCTGCCCTACTTACCCGTGGGAGACTGCATTATTGCCCTGATTCTTTGCCCCTTCCTCTCTCCATGTCATTTGACTCATTTCTTCTATAAAAGAACAGAAGTATCTCTCCCACTCATCAACTTTTGTTCATTTGTGTCACTTGCTTTGGCAAAGTGGATCGTGTGGAAATAGCAGCAAACCTTAAGAGACATTACCGCATCTCCTCATTCTGGCAATTATGCCTTAACCATGAAAATAAGATGCTCAGGTTAGTCCGTGGTACGAAGAGGATGTGAATGTGTAAAATGCAGCCATTCTCAGCCTAGCCCAGGTAAGCCCCAGCTTGCCACACACTCATGTCTGAGCCAAACCCAGGTGGACCAACATGCAGCAACCCTGCAGGCTGGTGAGAAGTAGTAAATGTTAGGGATCCAGCCACCGACGGGGCAGACCGCGGGCTCAGGGAAGTACTCTCCTGACTCGCCATTTTAGAACAGGGATCTCTGCGTCAGGAACCCACAAAGACTGTGTGGAACTGGGAAAGGGCTGTCCCCACAGCCAGAGGTGAGCTGAAGGCCCCCGCAAGCCAGACCCCACCTGGCAGAGAGTTGGAGCCCAGAGGGGGATCCAGTGATTTGGAGCCCAGCAGGTGATCCAACCACTGCCAGGGCAGTCTGTGGGACCTCAAGACCCACCTCTGGAATTAAATGAATACAGAAGGAGGAGTTTTTCTGGGACAGCAACCATTAACATATCCATAGTACCACTGCCCTACTGGACTTCTGGCATAACAGCATTGGACTCGATTGGACCACCAGTTTCCGACATCCCAGAAAGGACACACCAAAGAGATGCCAGCCAGTACCAGCGACACAGTGTCCCAATGCATAGGACAAATTCGAAAAGAAGCAGCAGGGAGAAGAAAAATTACAAGCAACCAAGCATGTCCCCAGGGAAGACACACCACAAAAAGACAAACACCAGACTGCAACAACAGTGACTATCTGACTCCATGAGGAAAGGAAATATAAGAGTGATAGGAATCCCAGGAGGAGAAATTTAAAAAAATATAATATCAATAGATGCTGAGAAAGCTTTTGACAAAATACAACACCCATTTACGATAAAGGCCCTTGAAATTCTCGGGATACAAGGAACATACTTCAACATCATAAAGGCCATATATGACAAGCCCATAGCCAATATCATTCTCAATGGTGAAAAGTTAAAAGCATTTCAATTAGGATCTGGAACAAGACAAGGATGTCCACTCTCACCACTGCTTTTCGATATAATACTGGAATTCCTAGTCAGAGCAATAAGACAAGAGGAAGACATACAAGGAATCCAAATAGGGAAGGAAGAAGCTAAACTATCACTATTCGCAGATGATATGATAATACACATAGAGAACCCCAAAAACACCACAGAAAAACTAATCAAACTAATCAATCAGTTTAGTAAAGTAGCAGGATACAAAATCAACACACAAAAATCGGTAGCCTTCCTATATACAAACAATAAACCTGAAGTAGAAGAAATCAAGAAAACCATCCCTTTTATTACTGAAACAAAAAAACCCAAATACTTGGGAATAAATCTAACAAAAGAGGTAAAGGACCTATACAAAGAAAACTATAAAACACTGTTAAAAGAAATAGAAGAAGACACAAAGAAATGGAAAGACATCCCCTGCTCATGGGTTGGAAAAATTAACATTATCAAAATGGCCATCCTACCAAAAGCAATTTACAGATTCAATGCTATTCCAATCAAAATTTCAATGACATTCTTCAAAGAAATAGAACAAATATTGATGAAATTTATATGGAGGCACCAAAAACCCCGAATAGCCAAGCTCTCCTGAAAAAAAAAAGAAGGGAATGGCGGTATCACAATCCTAGACTTCAAAATTATACCACAAAGTCATAAAAGTCAAAACTTCAAGGTATTGGAACAAGAACAGACACATGGATCAATGGAACCAATAGAAAACCCAGAAATAAACCCACAGATTTATGGTCAACTAATCTTTGACATAGGAGCAAAGAATATGCAATGGAGCAAAGAAAGTTTGTTCAATAGATGGTGCTGGGAAAACTGGGTCGCTACATGCAAAATAATGAAACTTGACTACTACCTCACACCATGCACAAAAAACAACTCAAAGTGGATTAAAGAACTAGACATAAGACCTGAAACCATAAAATATATAGAAGGAAATATAGGCAAAACACTGTATGACATACACCACAGTAACATCTTTAAAGACACATCACCCAAACCAGTGATAGTGAAGGCAAAGGTAAACACCTGGGACTACATCAAATTAAAGAGCTTCTGTACAGCAAAAGAGACAGTAACCAAAACAAAGAGACACCCCACCGATTGGGAGAAAATTTTTGTACACAACACTAATGGTAAAGGACTGATCACAAAAATCTACAAAGAGCTGATGAGACTCAACAAAAACAAAGTAAATAATCCAGTCAAAAAATGGGCAGAAGATGGGCCTCCCTGGTGGTGCAGCGGTTGAGCGCTGGCTTGCGAAGCTGCCCACAGCCTCTGCAGCACTGGTTCGATTTCTGGCTGCTCCCCGGCCACTGGCGGAGGGTCCCACATGGTACGCAGACCTCTCCTGCCGCCTGCTGCTCCCCTCAGCAGTGTACTTCGGTCCTTCTGCCTGCTCTGCTCCCCGCTCTGGCTCTGGTGAATTCTCTTACCCTCCCATGCTTCTGACTGTACCCAGTGCTTGTATAAATAAATAAATAAATCTAAAAATAAAATAAAATAAAGTCCCATCTCTTAAAAAAAAGGGGGGGGCAGAAGAGCTAAAAAGAAACTTCTTCAAAGAGGAAATGCAAATGGCCAGCAGGCATATGAAAAAATGTTGAACATCACTTGTAATCAGGGAAATGCAAGTCAAAACTCCAATGAGGCACCATCTTACACCAGTGAGAATGGCACATATTAAAAAAACTAGCAACAACAAATGTTGGCGAGGATGTGAAGAAAAAGGAACTCTCCTGCACTGCTGGTGGGAGTGCAAACTGGTCCAACCACTATGGAGAGCTGTGTGGAGATTCCTTCACCTGCTAAATATGGAGCTTCCATATGATGGAGCAATTCCACTCCTAGGTATTTACCCAAAGGACACAGAAACATTAATTCAAAAGGGCACCTGCACCCCTACGTTTATTGCAGCACTATTTACAATAGGTAAGCTATGGAAACAACCCAAATGCCCCAAAATAGATGACTGGATCAAGAAGAGATGGTACATATACACAAAGGAATATTACTCAGCAATCAAAAAAGATAAACTCATGCCGTTTGCAGCAACATGGATGGTGCTGGAAGGAGTCATGCTTAGCGAAATAAGCCAGAAAGAAAAAGAAAAATACCAGATGGTCTCACTCATAGCAGGAATTTAGGAAACCTAAATGAGGGACCAGGAAAAAGACTAATTATAATAAAGTAAAAATCAAAATCAAAGAGCAACTATAAACCAGAGACATACTACGGGGGTGGGGAGGAGGGAGTAGGATCAGAACAAGGCAGGGGGAATTGTATGGGGAATATAACCAAGATGAAAATGCATACATTGTGCAAAAAATGAAAAATGATGCAAAAAATACATAAAATAATAATATTATTTTAAAAATAATAAAATAAAATAAAAAAGAAATAGTGAATGTTATTTTATGCCATTTAGTTTGGGGGTGGTTTGTTATTAGTGATAACTAATGGATACGCTAACTTGTAGAGGTGGCATGGAGTGGCAAACGTGATAATATGTGAGAGTGCTTTTTCAAAATTTCTAGGGTTTTTAAAAATGCAGTGGACTCTTTAAGCATGGCTAAGTAGCATAAAGAGCTAGAATGCTAGGGGTAAAGGGTTATGTGGAATTCAGCCATGTTCTGTTACTCAGGTTTTAACTGAAAGGGTCCCTTTGCCACAAGGAAACAAGCGAAACTAAGTCTCAAGGTTCCACACCAGTGACCTCACCCTCAAGCTATTGTGCCCATGAGTCCCTATTTAAGCACTTGAGGAAGGGCAACAAAGCCAGAGCAAAAGGAGATTGAAAAAGACTGGCCTAATGAGAAGAAGCTTGCAGACTTCTTCAGACAGCAGAAAAGGATGCCAACAGCTCTTCAACTCTGCCTCTCCAAATACTTGTTCTGTTCACTGAATCAGCCATAAAATTCATCGGTGTTGGGTGAGTCTTGCGGGCTGTGGCCAGCAGGCTTGCTGGGCAATCAGTCAGCTCTGTATTCCAAGCAACTGGCTCTGAGAGTTCCGAAAGCTAAACACAGGAAAACCACACCAGCCACAGACCTCATTAGCCAATAAATCGTTGATGGAAAGCAAGATCGCACATGGTTGTTTCTGGTACTAACCTTCCCCAAGGGGGGAACAGTTGTACTTAAAAATCCTAACGGACTGACTAAAGATGCTCCTCTGCTTCACAATTTACTTCCGAGTTTGGGTCAAGTCAGTGTTTCTACCAATAAAATAAATATCAGGAGAGGTATTTGGAAGACCTTGGCACGAAAAATATAAGTAAATAAAAGAACACAAGCAGGGGTATTTTGAGAAGTAAAATTAACTGGGCTCGGCGGAATAGAAAGTAAATTATTTACACTCCTAAGGATTGAGGGCAGACTCGGCCATTTAAGGGAAGGAAGGACAACTATCTGCTACTCCAGCTACGAGTGACCAGAGCAGCTTACATGCCACATGCCAAGACTTGAACTGCAGCCAATAATATGAATCACAACCAATACAGGCCCAGAGAGTTCTACCTTGGGGGTCTATTAAGAGGGAAAAAAAGCATGTGCTCTCCTTATGGGCAGCTGGAAATTTTAGTTCTCACTTTGTGCAACTGTCCAAAGGGAGTTCTCTCCTTTACAGAGAATAGGAAGCAAATGAACTACTTTATACTTCTTAATTTTTATGATGTTTCCCTTATGAAATCCATCTTTCATCCACCCAACCTGGGCAAGCAAGAATTCCCTGGTTATCCAGGGCACCCAAGTATATCTGCAATCTAACCAATGTATGCCTCTAGCCACAATGACAAAATAGACACCTTTAGATCAAATACCCTCTGACTATCCTAACAAGCCCTAAATATGCAACCCTTCCTGACCTTCATTCCCATATCCAGTAGGTTCTTCAGATTTGCTTTTCTTCAGGTGCATCTCCAGATTTGACCTGTTCCTCTCCCCTTCTACTGCTTCACCTTGTGATAGGCTTTGTTGCTTCATGCTTTGCTTACTGCATCAGCCTGTAAGCTTCCTGGCTGCCAGGTTTTCTCTCACTTTTCACATTGCACTCAGATCATCTTCCTCATCAACCCTTTGGAAAAATCCATTCATTTTTCTTTCAAGGAATGAGAATGACCCCTGATTTCCTATGCATCAGTCTCTGTGTGGCAATCCATTACTGCCACTTTACTAACTATATCAGCTACCAACTTCAGGTTGGCACCTGGAACATTAATTCCCACCTTTGAGACATTGCTCAAACCATTTCCTTTGCCTGGAATGCTTTTTGAGACCTTTTTAACCCTCCTACCACTCCATGTCTGCATAGCCAGCCTTGAGTTTCCCTCTCTCCATGAAAGTGTTCCTAATAGTACTCACAAGATGAGTTGAGGTCTAATTAAAAACAAACAGACGAAACAACAATCAAAGCCAAATGAGTAGGAGAATTCCCAGTGTTACTGCTGGGTGACACTCCTGGGTTTTTGGTGGCATAAGATTTGCCATTTATTTGGTGCCTACTTTGTACCAGAAACTTTGCATATATAATCTCAATTAATCCCCATCCTTCTACTTGCTAGGTACCCTCATCCCCTTGCAAAGGATGAAAAACCTATTTGGGAGCAGAAAAATGGGAGGCTGAATAGATTCCCTCACTAATCTCTTTTTTTCTCTGACCTCCTGGAATAACTCAGGACCTAAGCACTTGGCTTAGGATACCTCAAAGCAAGTTCCTCTTGCTCCTGAGACAAGTGGCTCTCTCCTAAGGCAGCAGGTCACTCTGATATAAGTGTCTGCTGCTACTTGGCATAGGGAAGTGGGTCACTGGAATCAGAAAACTGGGAGTTGAAGTTTCTAATTGGCTACGGACCTCAACTAAATTCCCCTCCCCTTTCTGGGGCTGTTTCCTCATCGGTAACATGAAAGGGTTGGACTAGATTGATGGCTTGCAAATTTTTGAAAGCGATGCAATTGTTACACAAACAAAATCTCATAGAAGTTCTAAGTTGAGCTGCAGGTTGAAAGGGGATGGGGTGGAGGCAAGAAGTACAAAGAAGCAATCTTTGAGGTACTCTGCTAAATCATAGGTTTTGAGGGTCCATGGTTAGAAAACACAATTGGACTCGGGGAAAATGAAATGTCCTTTTTGGTAGTTCATGAACTGGATAGTTTACTGTCCAGATTTTACAGTGTATTTATCCCTTTTCTAACCTCAAAACATCTTCCGAGGTGGAGAACGTGTCATGTCTATCCTGTTTCCACTGCCATAACTAGATCAATGCTGTACACTTAACAGGTGTTCAGTAAATACTTGTTATAAACTTGTTGGTTCTAAGAGAATGTTTGTCCTAGGGTATCTGTGTCTTAAGATGAACATCCCCTTTTGGCCAGAGGGCAGCCCTCTAAAGTTTTGTGAAGAAACCGAGTCTCAAAGACTATCCTATTTTCTTCAGTACTTTTAGCTGACGATTGTGGGGTCTGACATTCCCCATTACATGGCAGGACACAGAACTTTATAGTGGGAGCACTTAAAAAAGTCTTTAAAATCTACTATGATAGGACCTCCCTGGTGGCGCAAGGGGTTAAGATGCAACCTGTGAAGCTATCCGCAGCCACTGCAGCACGAGGTTAATTCCCAGCCACGGAAATACCCACATGGCGCAGCAGACCTCTCCTGTCTTGCCTGCTGCTCCCCTCAGCAGTGCATTTCAGTCGATCTGCTTGTTCTGTTCCCCACTCATCTCTGGTGAATCCTCTCACCTCCCACACCTCTGGCCTGTACCCCAGTTTTTTATGCATAAATAAATAAATCTTTAAAAAAATCTACCATGATAATGGTATATAAAATGACAAGAATATATTGGACATGGGTTTCCAAGGAAAAAGAGGGCTTGGGAGGAAGGTAGAATCTCTTTAATAGAGGGTGCTAAGGGAGGAAGATTGTTGGATACTGATTTGCTATTTGAAAAGATGTTCAGCTGAATAAGACAGCTGAA
The DNA here is from genome assembly GCF_964194135.1 of Talpa europaea. NCBI lineage: Eukaryota > Metazoa > Chordata > Mammalia > Eulipotyphla > Talpidae > Talpa > Talpa europaea. Next base: position 67,254,723 of record NC_140081.1, read on the forward strand.
AAAGGGCCACACTTGAGAAATATGAGTGAGATGAAGAAGTCCAAAATACAAAGATGGAAAAAATTGTAGCATGTTCAATAGGTTTAGTGTTATACTTATTGATTTGCTAATACTACTCTATTGCCCTGTTTGTTCAGTAGAGGACTGACAGCTCTTGTGCTCTCCACTGAAAAGAAAGATACAAAGACCTAAAACTGAATTGTTCTTTTTTATATTATTGGGTGAAATTCTCAACAAGTTTGTTTTTTCTTTTCTTTCTTTTTTTTTTTTTTTGTGGAAGACCAGACAAAAAACTCTTTGATTTGTCTCATTTGGGGCAATTCACTATTTGAATCCAAACACTTCACAGACCTGAAGACAACTAGATCAAAGAATGCTGTTTTCCAAATCAATAAAAAAAGAGGAGTCAAAATGAAAGGCTCTCAGCTAGCAAATGTTTGCAATTTACAGTATTAATAGTCATTGACAGGTCAAGCTTTCACCCCAATCTTTTGATAGTCATGGTCAATGAGGGTTTAGTTAAAATAAATGGAACCAAGTTCCAGTTTCCAGAGCTCATAAAGCATCAAGTTTCAAACATGTCTCACAAAGGTTTAACTCTCACCTTTACCTAGAAAACAACTTAACCTCCTAATAGCTGTTTCTTCTTGGTGAAAACACACACCCAATCCCATGAGTCATCTTCCCTTTATACCAACAACCTACCCCTATACTTTATTTTATCCAAACAGCAAGGTCTTACTGAAAACAAAATTTACCCCACAGACAGCATTTTGCCAAGTCAAAAAACACATGTTCATTCTTCACTGGCCCAGATAGTATGTTCTGGCATGCCCAATGGGAAACCAAATTAGATAGGGTGCAGCAGGTCAGTGAGTGTATTTACTGAATCCATTCCATCATGACCTCTGTGGACAGGTTCACAGTAAGAGAGCCTAAGGGGAGAGAGTCTTCCTCTGAGGTCACAATCTGGAGTCAAAATCAGCACTGGAAGTTCCATCCCAACCTCTTCCACGAAAGTATTTCTCTGGGTTGTTTGGTAAAAACCACCTTATGAATGTTATACTTAAAAAATCACTATTACTTGTTGTAAAGAATAATGATGGTAATGCAAACAATAGAGAAGCCATGTAATTACAGCAGAGAGCTTATATGGGGGAAAGTGGAAATGTCACAGTGCAGTGTTTGAGCAAAAGGTTGTTAAAGCAATCAAGTCCATTAGCAACTGGAAAGCACACAGGTCTAACTCCCTACAGGATTTTTGGTCTGAGTTGCTCAAGACAGCACACAGAGCTAGTGCAATGCTCGGTAGGAATACTCTGAGCCAGCTATACTCCTGGTTTTGATGGTACCTTCAAAGAACTGACATTTTTCAGCAATTTTTTCTTGTCCAACAAAAACAGATCAATTGCATGCTCACCTATCATCTCTTGAAAAGAATGGCGATCACTTTGACATTATGAGAGCAGTGATACCCCCAGAAATACTAAAAGGCTGCTCAAGATGATCAATGAATTGTAACAACCAAGCTTTTTGAGATTTAGGAATAGTTATATGGTCAACCAAAAGAAAGTCTGGGGAAGAATTACATGGTTCATACAAAAGAATACATTTACTGAGTGCAAACATTTTCTCCATCAGGAAGAAGATATTAGGGTTCCAGAGTATGCAATATGGATGCCTTTGTGAAATTTGCTTTTAGCAGCAGGTGTTAGTGACTTTATTAGGAAAAAAAGTAAGCTTTCAGGATGAGGGCATAAACATAGTGAATGATTGGATTCATGGCCAGGATAAACATATGAAAAAGTCAAACAAAATGTTAAGCTCCACCTCTCACTTGGTGTTACTGATGAGGGGAATAGAGCAACCCTGGCAGTTTGTTTGAGGTAAGCTCAAAAGTATATGGAGGTATGGTGACTGGAAGTCAAACAACCCCAAATCAAATTACTTAGTTTTAATTTTTTTCAGTATGAAAGACACACTGAGGTATAGCCTCATTCAGATTAATTTTTGTTACTAACATTGGTTTACAATGTTGTTTGTGTTTCAGAAGTAAAGGCTCTCCTCCTTCAGGTGTTGTTACCATGCTGCAGCTAGAGCCAAAACACTTATAATCCACCAACATAGTCCATTGTGCTCCTTCTGACATTCTAGGCCCTTCCACCCCCCTCCCCCACTCCCCTGCCCTGTTAGTCATAGTTCTATAGTTAGCTTTCTAGGGCTTGTTGTTAGTTTGATTTTATCTGACCCTTTGATTGGTTTCTCTATATTCCATACCTACGTGACACCATGTGGTGTTTGTGTTTCTCCTTCTCATTTATTTCACTTAGCATAATCCCCTTCAGCTCCATTCATGTTGCTATAAAAGGCAAGAGTTTATAATTTTTGGTAGCTGAGTAGTATTCCATTATGTATATGTACCACATCTTCCTTACCCACTCACATGTGTTTGGGTACTTAGGTTGTTTCTATAACTTGGCTATTGTAAACAGTGCTGCAATGAATATAGGACTGCATATTTCCCTTCAAATTAGTGTTTTTGTATACATTGGTTAGATACTTAGGAGTGGAATTGCTGGAACCTGTGACAGATTCATTCTTAAAATTTTGAGAAAACTCCATACTGTTCTCCAAAGGGGCTGGACCAATGTACACTTCCACAGTGTAAGAGGGTACCTTTCCTCCACATCCTCACCAACACTTGCCGTTTCTAGCCTTTCCGATGTGAGACATTCTCACAGGTGTGAGTTGGTATCTTATAGTAGTTTTGATTTGCATTTCCCTGATGATAATTGATGTTAAAACATTTTTTGTGTGTGTGCCTGTAGGCCATCTGTATGTCTTATTTGGGAAAAAAAAGCCTATTTAGCTTTTCTGAAAATTGTTTAATTTGGTTATTTATTTAACTTTTGTTGAGTTCCATGAGTTCTTTTTAAATATTGGATATCAGCCCCTTGTCAGATACATGTCGTGCAAATATTTTCTCCCATTCAGTAGGGTATCTTTGTTTTAGTGATAGTTTCGTTTGCTGTGCAGAAGCTTTTTAGTTTGATGTAGTCCCAATTGTTTACATTCTCTTTTGCTTTCCTTGCTGCTATAGATGAATCCACAAAGATATCTCTGAAGGTTATGTCTTGGAGTGTTTTTACTATGTTTTCTTCTATTTATTTCATGGTATCAGGTCTTACATCCAAGTCTTTTACCCACTTTAAGTTAATTTTTTGTGTATGGTATGATTTAGGGGTCCAGTTTCATTCTTTTGCATAAAGAATCCAGTTTTTCCAGCACTGTTTATTAAAAGGCTTTCATTGCTCCAATATATATTCATGACTCTTTTGTTATAGAGTAACTGTCCATATAGGTATGGATTTATTTCTGGGCTCTCAATCCTATTCTGTTGGTCTGTGTACCTTTTATTATAGTACCCTACTGTTTGGGTTATTATAACTTCATAGTATAGTTTGAGGTCCAGAAGTGTGATACTGCTATTCTTCCTCATTTTTGTCAGGATTGCTTGACTATTCTACGTCTTTCATTGTTCCATATGAATTCCATTAAAGTTTGGTTTATTTCCTTGAAGAATGCCACTGAAACTTTGATCAGAATTGCACTGAATCTGTATATTGTTTTGTGTAGGATGGCCATATTGACAATTTTAATTCTTCCAATATGTAAACAGGGAATATCTTTCAATTTCTTTGTGTCTTCTATTTCCTTTAACAATGTCTTGGAGTTTTCTTTGCCTTATTTGCAAAGTTTACTCCTAGGTATTTGTTTTTTGGGGGTTATGGCTATATATGGGGTTATTTTCTTAATTTCTTCATCTTCTAGCTCATTGCTTGCATATAGGAAAGTGATTTTGTGTATTGACTTTGTAACCTGCCACTTTATTGACCTGATTTATTGTTTTAATTAGTTTTCAGTGCAGTCTTTAGAGCTTTCTATGTATGTTATCATGCCATCTGCAAATAATGATAGCTTCACTTTTACTTTCCCAGCTTGGATTCTTTTATATCCTTCTTGCCCAATTGATTTAGCTACAACTTCCAATATTATGGTGAACAGTGGTTTTGAAAGTGGACATCCTTGTCTTACACCACATTTTAATGCAGATACTTTCAGTTTTTCACCACTGAGCATGATGTTAACTCTGGGTTTGTCATATATGGCCTTTAAAATGTTGACATATGTTCCATTTGTCCCCAGTTTTTATAGGGTTTCATTATAAATTAGTGTTGAACTTTATCAGATGCTTTTTTGGCATTTAGTACTATGATCATGTGTTTTTTAATCTTTAATTATATTGATGTGGTAACTTACAATGATTGATTTTTAGATGTTGAGCCATTCTTGTGTTCCTAGAACAAATCCTACTTAGTCAGGGTATATAATCCTTTTATTGCATTGTTGGATTCAGTTTGCTAATATTTTGTTGAAGTTTTTTCTATCTGTGTTCATTAAGAAAACTTGTCTGGGGGCCTCCCCTGGTGGCACTGTGGTTGAGCGCTGGGCTGCGAGGCTGCCCGCAGCCTCTGCGGTGCTGGTTCGATCCCTGGCTGCCAGCGAGGGTCCCACACGGCGCGCAGACCTCTCCTGCCGCGCCCACTGCTCCCCTCATTGGTGTATTTCGTCAGTCTGCCTGTTCTGTTCCCCGCTCTGGCTCTGGTGGGTTCTCTCACCCTCCCGTGCTTCTGGCTCTGCCCAGTGCTTGTATAAGTGAATGGATGAAAATTAAAAAAAAGAAAAGAAAAAGAAAACTTGTCTGTAATTTTTGTTTTTTTTTTTGTGTTGTCTTTATCTGGTTTTAATATTAGAGTAATGTTTGCCTCATAAAATGTGTTTGGAAGTATTCTTTTTTCTCAATTTTTTTGAAAGAATTTGAGCAGGATAGGTATTGAGCAGGATAGGTATTTGAAGGTTTGGTAGAACTCACTTGTGAAGCCATGTGGTCGGGACTTTTGTTTTTTGAGAGAGTTTTGATTACTGTTTCAATTTCCTTGCTTGTTATTGTTGGGTTCAGGTATTTCATTTCTTCCCTAGTCTTGGATGGTTGTATAATTCTAACAATTTGTAGGTTATTGAACTTACTAGCATACAAATGTTGATAGTAATTGCTTATAGTCCTCTGAATTTCTGTGATATCCATTGTAACTTCTCTTTTATTTCCTATCCTATTTATTTGAGTGTTCTCCGTGCTTTTCTCTGTCTAGCTAGAGATTTGTTTATTTTTCAAAGGGCTGGCTTTTGGTTTTATTAATCTGTTGGACTTTTAAATTTCTATTTCATTTATTTCTGCTTTAATTTTTATTATTTATTTCTTCTACTAGGTTTTGGTTTTGTTTGTTCTTTATCTGGTTCCTTGAAGTGAGAAATAAGGTTATTTATTTGAGCTCCATTTTTCTTGATATGAGCCTGTATTGCTACATATTTCCCTCTCAGTACTGCTTTTGCTGTGTCCCATAAGTTCTGGAAGGTTGTGTCCTCATTGTCATTTGTTTTGAGATTTTTTTTACTACTTCCTTGATTTCCTCATTAACCCAATAGTCATTCAATATTGTATTGTTTAATCTTCATGCACTAGAGGTTTTTCCTAATTTCTTTTTGTAGTTTGATACCTTAATGGTTAAAGAAGATGACAGGAATGATTTCAATCTTCATGAATTTGTTGATAATTATCTTCTGACGCAGTATGTGGTTGATCCTGGATAATGTTCCATGTACACTTGAGAAAAATGTGTATTGAAATTTTTAGGGGTGCAATGTCCTATAAATGCCTATTAAGCTCATATGGTCCAATTCTTTCTTTAAGGGTATTGGGTCCTTATTTATTTTCTGTATAGTTGTTCTGTTCATTGGTGAAAGTGAAGTGTTAAAGTCCACCACCATGAATGTGTTTTCCTAATGTCTGTTATTGGATTTGACATTAAATTACTTTATATATGTTGATGCTCCTTTGTTTGGCTAGTATAAATCGATGAGTGTTATGCCTTTCTGATGTACTGTTCCCTTAATCATTATATAGTGTACATCTCTGTCTCTTGTTACATTTTTTTAGCTGGAAATGTATTTTATGTGAGATAAGTGTGGTTGTCCCTGCATTTCTTTGGGCCTAATTTGCTTGTAGGATTGCTTACCAACCCTTTTCTCTGAGCCTATTTTTTACTTTGGAGCTCAGGTACATTTTCTGGAGATAGCAGAAAGTTGGATTCTGCTACCTAATCCAATCAGACATTGTGCCATTTAGTTGGTGAGTTTAGTCTGTTTACATTTAGAGTAATTATTGATATATGAAAGTCTGTTGCTGCTATTTTATTCTTGATTTTGTAGCTTTAGCTATTTCCTTATTCAGTTCTTTGTAATTGTTCCTCTCTTTCTTGGAGGGAGGTCTAGTATTTGCAAACTCTTTCAGCTTTCATTTGTCTGAGAGAGCCTTTATTTCATCCTTATATGTGAAGAAGACTGCTGTAGTATATTCTTTTCTGGCAGTTTTAATCTGAGTACTTTGATCACACCACTTCAGTCTCTCCTTGCCTGCAATGTCTCTTCAGAGATGTCCAATGTTATCTTTATTGGGGTTCTTTTATAGTTTTTCTACTTTTTCCCCCAACTTGTGTCAATCAATATTCTTTCTCTTTACCTCATGGAAATTTCACTACTATATGTGCTGGTGTAGGTCTCATTTAATTTAGCTACCTGGTATTCTTTTAGCTTCATGAAATTGTATATTTAGTTCCTTCTCCATATTCAGGAAGTTTACCTCTATTATTTCTTTGAATACATTTTCATTTCCCTTCTCTTTCTCTATTCCCCCTTTGGGATACCCATTATTCTTATATTGCCTTTCTTCATGAAATTGGATAATTCTCGAAGTGTTTCTTCATTTTTCCTACATATCTCTCTTCCTTCATGCACCTGAGTTATTTGTGCATTCTCAGCTTCAAAGTCACTGATTCAATCTTGCATTCAGTCTACTCTACTCGTACAGCATTCTCCAGAACATTTCATCTCCTCTATTGATCATTCTACATCCTGCATTTTTGTTATTTTCTTATTTAAAGATTCAGTGTTTCTTTTGTTCATTAATTTTATTTCTCAAGACACTCGTTTGTTTTTCTGAGTTTTCTTGTATATATTTGATCAGCTTTTCTGTTTTTTCTTTCATTTCTTTGAATTTCTTTATTATGGCAATTTTGAACTCTGTGTCTCATAGGAAGAAAACTTTTCCATGTCTTTGAGACTGGGTTCTGGAGATTTATTCACTTTCTGTGGGCAGTATTCCCCTGAGGACTCAGGTTGCCATTTGTTGTGCTTTTTCATCTCATTATTTGCCGTCCAAAAATCAAGACTGCAGACCTTTTACTTTGCCAGTAGATGGCACTATATGTCAGAGAGAACTAATCTGTAGCTGGGTCTTCAGTGAGTGGGGTGAGGTCTTGTGGGGGGGGGGGGTTGCTGTGGCAGATCTGCCCTTCTTCTGCTTCCTGGATCTCAGTGAACTTGCACATACATCTGTGGGTGGGTGGTTTCACCCTCAGGCCCCTTCCTGGTGTTTGCCAATGCTGCAATGATGTACCCTTTTCTGTACTATTCTTGGAAACTCTCTCCAATAAGTTAGCTGGGATAATCACAGGGCTCATCTTGCTTGTTCCCTGTCTCTTTGAGATCATTGCTCTTTGTTGCCTGGTGTCCAATGTCTGAAAATTGTTTTTTTCATTTGGTCTGGTTTTTCACTTTTTTTTTTTAGGCAAGAGGGTAAGTACTGTCCCTGTTACTCCATGTTGGCCAAAACTAGGGACTTCTACATTGGAGAGAAAAAATTGACTGTATTGTTTAACACACTGTTATTTTGGATTTTCTGTCATTTGCAGCCAAATCTAATCCTTACAAATGCAGGGTTGATCCTTGATTTATTTAGAACAGTTTCTGACTTTAATATGAGAAGCTAATATTTGTAAAATAACCAGAGACTTGAATAGTGCCTGAGTAAGGTCAAATACCTGGATGAAAACCGAAAGCTGTCATTTCCCATGAGAAGAGTGGTGCTTAAGCAGCCAAATCAATTCCAGCTGGTGCCAGTTGACAAAATAATACACACTTTTTGCTTAGTGTGATTAATTTCTCATTCTGGGAGACAGTACAATGGGAAAGGAATTTATTCAATAAACTCCCTGGACACCTACTGTAGCCTGTGCACAGAGCTAATTTCTAAGGACACATGTATGTATAGACCCTCCACCAGCAGGTCACAATTTTTTTTAAAAGATTTATTTATTTATGCATACAAGAGCTGGTGTACAGACCAGAGTTGTGGCGGGGGGGGGGTGAGAGGATTCACCAGAGACAAAGTGGGGAGCAGAACTGAAATACACTGCTGAGGGGGGCAGCGGGTGAGTCAGGAGAGGTCTGCTGCACCATGTGGGTAGCTCCCTGGCCAGGGATTGAACTTGTGCTGCAGTGGCTGTGGTAGCTTCATAGGTTGCATCTTAACCCATTGTGCCACCAGGGAGGCCCCAGCAGATCACAATTTTGATGGGGAACCCTTTACTTAGTAAGATCCCTTGTCATGTGAATAGTTATGAATTTGGTCAGGAGGTTAATGCCAGCATTAAAAAAATAAATCTCATCTTCTATCTTTTCCTTTTAATTAGGAAAAATGCCATTTTAACCCATGGTTCTGCAGTGAATCATGTTAATTTATACTTTCAGTAATAAAATCCTTTATACTTTCAACATAAAGAAGCTTTTCCTGAAACAAGATATTCACACAAACTCAAAGTTTATGTTTATCATGACAATGAAGAAGAAATATTTTGAACACCACCATAACCAAATGACTAAGCTTAACATTATCAGTAATGGTAACGACATCCCTATTCCTTCTGTTGTGTGGCACTGAGAAATATATAACATTGTAGAAAACAAAAAGTTTTAATCCTCAATGTATTCATGAGAAATAATCAGATGGAATCTATTGAGAGACATTTTGCAAAACATCTGATCTGGGTTCTTCAAAAATTTGATGTCCTACAAGACAAAAAGGAAGTAAGAGGTAGGGTCTGGAGTTCTAGATTGAAGAGACTGATAACTAAAGCTGGAAACTGGGAAGAATTGGTCACCCAAAACTCAAGAATACTGAGATCAGGAGATGGGTAATGGCATGATGAAAGTCACACAGGAAACAGGCCACTGGGCTTGAAGTTCAAGAGACTTAATTCTACATTCTTTTCTGCTGCCCTTCAAGATACTTAATTTGAGGCTTAATTAAGGGTATAAACACTTCTCTTGCTTGGTACCTTGACAATTGTTAAGCAGACTGAATTCAGTTATTCACAAAAACAAGGGCCAGTAACAATAAACATGTTCAAAGCATACACTGCATTGCTTTGGACATAGTTATAAGATCAGGGGAGTATTAATAATTCCATATTTATAGAATAGTAGTAAAGTCTATGTCAGATTATATGTCCAAATGAATTAGAAGAATGTCTTCTAGTAAGCACTCATTAAATGTTAGCTCTGATAATTATATGTGATTGATTATATATCTCAATTTGAAAACACAGATAAGAGAGTCCCATACTACTTATCAGCAATTCTGTGATATAGGTTCTATTAATGTTCCCATTTTATAGATCAGGAAGTTGTGGCTGAGGAATTTCCCACTTTTAACACTTAAACTCCAAATTCTTGTGAAATTCCTTATTCCTGGTATACCAGGATGATGGTCACTCTACTTGAGTCTACCCTCTCATTCACAGAACAGACCCAGTCCTCTTCCCAAGAAGCAGACTCCCCTTCCTCTGTTTCAGACTTCTCTTCCTCTTTTTGTCCAACATTTTCCCCATAATTCTACCTCTTGGATAACTTTTTAGTGTATGTTCTTTCAGTCTTACTTAACATTATATGATAAGCGTTTTCCCAAGTCATTGAAACATTCTTCAAAGCAATGTCATGCTAATGACTATATGATATTTAATTGCAAGGGACAGACCACATTTTTTTACTTAACCATTCCCTTATTGGAAGTCATCTATGCTTTTCCAATTTTTTTTTACTATTTTTTTTTATAGAGGCATGTTTTATTTATTTGTTTGTTTGTTTGTTTGTTTTGTTTATACATGCACTGGGTACAGTCAGAAGCGCGGGAGGGTGAGAGAATTCACCAGAGCCAGAGCGGGGAGCAGAGCAGGCAGGAGGACCGAAGTACACTGCTGAGGGGAGCAGCGGGCTGCAGGAGAGGTCTGCACACCATGTGCGACCCTTCTCCGGTGGCCGGGGAGCAGCCGGGGATCGAACCGGCGCCGCAGAGGCCGCGGGCAGCTTCGCAACCCAGCGCTCAACCGCTGCGCCACCGGGGAGGCCCTTTTTTACTATTTTTTAAAAGATTTATTTATTTATGCATACAAGAGCTGGGGTACAGGCCAGAGGTGCGGGGGCGGGGGGTGAGGGGATTCATCAGAGACAGAGTGGGGAGCAGAGCAGCAGAACAGGTGGATTCACTGAAGTACACTACGAGGGAGCAGCGGGCGAGACAGGAGAGGTCTGCTGGGCCATGTGAGCTCCCTGGCCGGGATCGAACTCATGCTGCAGTGGCTGAAGACAGCTTCATAGGTTGTGTCCCAGGCCCTTGGGCCATCAGGGAGGCCCCCCTTTTTTTTACTATTATAAATAGGGCTCTGATGAAACTCATCATTCATAAATCTTTCTGTACTGCTTTGATTATTTCCTTCAATTAAATTTATAAGAGTGGAATTACTGGGTCAAAGACTATGAACATTTTAAGGCTGTTGATACATATTGCCAAAATGCAGAGGACTGATATGTAATGGAAATTGCCAGTATTAATTTTAGAGACATATTTGGAAAAGGTTTGAACAATGGGTGATTGTGGAATTTCATTTTATAAATGACCCTGTGGAGAGAACTTAGATTACTTTAGAAAGCACTTTAAAGTTAAAATCTAAGACGGTGAAAAAATGTTAATAAAATGTTTAGTCAATATGTATAACATTATTTATTATATTTTTTTTTTAGTTTTATTTTTTAAAAGATTTATATATTTATTTATAAAAGCACTGGGTATAGTCAGAAGCGCGGGAGGGTGAGAGAATTCACCAGAGCCAGAGCAGGGAGCAGAATAGGCAGACTGACGAAGTACACTGCTGAGGGGAGCAGCGGGCGGCAGGAGAGGTCTGCGTGCCATGTGGGACCCTCGCCTGGCGGCCGGGGATCAAACCAGTGCTGCAGAGGCTGCGGGCAGCTTTGCAACCCAGAGCTCAACCGCTGCGCCACTGGGGAGGCCCAACATTATTTATTATAAGGGGCATTTTCTATTTAGGTGAAAAAGATAATACAGTAGAGGTCCCTTTTGTAATCACTGTGTAAAGTATCTATGCCCAAAATAAGACACACAACTTAATTTTAATATTCATAATTATTATAGTCTTACTGAAATTGTACCTTTGCTAATGTGACAAATTGTTGGTCACATTTTAATTTGATACAGTGTCCTTGGCATGAAACATAGCTTCGATTGCAACATTGTTCTTAAGGAAGCACTGTTTGGCTGTTAAATAAAAAATTGTATTTACAGTAAAAAAATGGGCACCACTTATACCATCATTCTTTCTCGTCCACTGACCACTAGAGGGGAGAAAACATTGAAATGTAGTTCACAACATACCTCCATCCACCAAAAGAACCAAGATCATTTCCAATAGAGGCTACCCACTTTGCTGTCACAGTTTTTCAGCTATTTCCTGCTGAAGATACTTCTGCAGCATCCAGAGTCCATTCTTACAAAATAGGGCCACCTCTTAAAAGAATTGTCATTAACTCACCAGAAGGTTTCAGAGCTCTTTAAGGAAAAATGTGCCATCTCCTTCTGCTTGTTGCATATTCTTTACAGATCAAGGGAAGCAGATAAGAAATTTCAAAGTAGGACCTCACTGGTGGTGCAAGGGGTTAGGCACTGCACTATGAAGCAATCCGCAGCCTCTGCCGCACGAGTTTGATCCCCAGCCAGCCAGGGAGCAACCCACATGGCGCAGCAGACCTCTCCTGTCTCGCCTGCTGCTCCCCTCAGCAGTGTATTTCAGTCAGTCTGCCTGTTCTGTTCCCCTCTCTGTCTCTGGTGAATCCTCTCACCTTACCGCATGTCTGGCCTTACCCTGGTTCTTGTATTCATAAATGGATAAATCTTAAAAAAAAAAAAAGAAATTTCCAAGTAGAGTGATAGGAGCTATTATTTTATTTGTGACCATTGAAAATTAGAATATATGAGGCAATCAAGACAAAATTTCCAGGACCATGTCTACAAGACAGAATGAACTTGTGTACAACTGTAAGAGATATGAAACCCTGAAAAATCACTGCAGTAACCTGTGTCAGTTCTACCTAGGATCTCCTGTAATGCCTCACTGATAGCCTGATCGTCTTAGCTTTATCTCACACTATTGGCATAGTCTTGCCACCATATAGTAGGAAATAAAAAAAACATGACCCTCACTTCAATAATTCTCTGGCTAAGCAGCAAGTCAGCTTTATTTCTGGGACCATTTTATCCTGTGCTTAAGTTTCTAAGCATGTGGCCTGTAGTTAGTGTTTTGGAACACATTATAATAGTACAGGTGTTCCCTACTATCTGAAACCAGAAGTTCCTATGAAACATTTCATAAGCTGAAGTGGTATAAAACAAAAGAGCAATTACTATTAGTTTATATGGAAAAAGTTTTCAGCATTCTAAGACCCAAAAAATAACTTACTAAGTCTTCCCAAATAACACATAAAACCTAAGATCATATTAATATCTAGTACAAGCAGGAGTGATATGCTAAAGTATTGATAGTATGTATAAAGCCTTCTGCGGGAGAAGGAGATTGGCAGGGCTACTCTTGCTGTGCCTGATGTGTGCTGCCTCTAGAATGGCTGTTGCTAAACAAACAAGGATTGCTAATTTTGCTTTTGTCATAAAAGTTTTATTTGTAAAAGCAGGAAACCTTTGTGGGTTTCTTTCAGTGAAGGTGAAAACAGGTACTAATACCGGTCATTCTTGAAAGTGGAGTGACATAGCACAAACTTCCTCGAAGTGGGAGATACCAGTGTAATGGTTTAGGACATATGTGTTGGAACCAGAAAGATGGGGGATTTACTCCCAGTTTCACCATTTTTCAGCTCTGTGATTCTTGGTTTCCTTACTTTTTAAAATGAGGAGGGTAATATTATTTATTTTTATGATTGTTCTAAGAATTAAGTGAGATAATCAATGCATAGCAAAGCCTTTATCAAAGTGTCTGGTATATGGGAAATACTTAAATAATGGCAGCTATCACTATTAGTCAAGCTTGGATTCTGGTGCTGTTTGGACCTTTGCTGACTGCTTGCTTTGCTCATGTTGGAATTGATTTAAATTCTAAAATTATAATCTTGCTTGAAATCTATATCCCACATTCTCATCCCAAACTGCTAACTCTAAAATTGTTCATGGGTTATATTCTCAACTATGTTTGGGCCTTTGGTCTCTATCCAACCTCACAGGTTTGCCAGGAGTACTTGATCTTCTCAGGCAGGTCAGATCCAGCTATACTCAATATCCCACAGGTCAAGTGAAGTTTTGCTTTTTGATGACAACAGGGTATCACTGTAGTTCTTAAAGAGGAAAATATTGTGATTATCATGAAGAAAGCAGTCAGAGATTTAATGCCAAAAGTGATCTTTATGCTTTTAGTTAATTAAACTGGCAAAAAATTTGCAGGAACTATTTAACTTGATTGGGATAGTACCTGGCATAGTCTCATGCACTTCCTTGGGAAATAAATGCTTTTTATCAAAGTTTGCTTTCTGGGCAGGAAGCCTGGGGAAATTCTAGGTCATGTAACTTGATGGGCACTGTGTAATTCCCCATCCTACCTATTCACTGATAACTATAGCCATTAATTGAACATGTACTGTTTCAAGGCATTGCCTTATGCATCTCGTAGATATATTCAATTGAGGCCTCATGGTAGTTCTGTGACGTATTCACAATTACGATTTCTATTTTACAGCTGAAGAAACCGAGGCTCACAGGGTTTATTAACTGCCCTCAGTAACATATTCAGCAAGGGGAAAACTTAGACCAGAATTTAAAATCCAAGCTTTATGTCAAAGTTTTGCTTAGTACACTACACAAAGTAATCACTTACTAGTAAACAAAGCAATCCTGAGTGGGTATAACAAGTTAAGGTTTTATAACTCTTTTAGAACTTCAATACAAATTAATGTCTGTAGCTGAGACTAGATTTGGACAGGGAACTGTGTTGTTCTTGTGTTATTAGTGTGTGTATGAAGGATGTATGGGCAAGAGGATGGTGGCTTCTAGGAACACAAAAGTCCTCAATCCCTGGAGGGACACAGGAGAAGATGGGCAGGAAATAGAAGAGAGAAACAAAGTTACAATTTTTCCTTTGGTGTCACTATTAATTGAAATGACAATGGACTGTGACACAAATAAAGGACCATCAAAGAAGTAGAAAGTGATATATGGGTTTGGGGATCAGAGAGATCTGCCTTTGATTCTCAGCATCATCACTTACATGCTGCGGGAGCATGGCAAATCACTTAACTCTCTACATCTTTGTTACCTCATCTGTAAAACGGGCTTTAAAATAAATAGCTACTCCTAAAAAAAATAAAATAAAAATAAATAGCTACTCCTCAGGGAAACTGTAAAATTAAATGAGATAAGACAATGAAATGTTCTGAAAATAAATACTTGTGATAGTTGGACAACTTCGTGAATATACTAAAAACCACTAAATTGTACACTTTCAAACAATAAATTTTGTGATATGATATTTATATCTCATTAAAAATATTAAATGAGGGCCTCCCTGGTGGTGCAAGGGGTTAAGCTATCCGCAGCCTCTGCAGCACAAGTTCGATCCCCGGCTGGCCAGGGAGGTGACCCACACGGCGCAGCAGTGCATTTCATTTGAATGTTAGGGACTGGAAGCATGTGGGTTTTATTTAATAGTATTTCTTAGTCAGGTTCAAGCTGTAGATGTGTTGTTTGGAGTAAGTGGTGAAGAAGAGAAAGGAAAGTCCAGTCATTATTTAGTGCCTCAGTTGGCAGTCGTTAATGGTATGAATATTATAAAAACTGGGCTTTCTGTTGTTAATTGAAAAGGAAATTTTATGCAAATAGTCTACTTGGTTATTACTTCGTTTTCACCGCAAAATGTTGCCAAATTATGTTGTTATTATTATAATCAGTAACACCTAATAGATATTTTGAATATTCACAAGTTTTCTAACAAAATTTGGGTTGCCTGCTTTTTCTAATGGCTATCCCTAATGGACCAAATTCTTAGGCTAATATAAATACCACTTGCAAATTCCTCAGGATGGTGGTAGGAACTGATTATTGTACAAAATCGCTCAATTTTAAAAATGAAGTTCAACCGGTACTATGAGAAAAGTGAATTTATGTTGTTTACTGTCAAATCCAACAGATAAGCTCTATTCTTGCCAACATTTGGCCACAGTCCCATTTCTCCCCCATACCTGAGAGAGGAGGAATTGGGATGATTAATGGGTGAGAAATGCTACTCCCAACCTTTTACAGTCCTTTCATTTATGAAGACGGGAGTGAAAATGGCAGATGTGACTCCCTTGTGGGTGCCTGTTCCCATGAGCGTTTAGCTACCCACCCCACCTCCAATAAAGCTCTTCCAAACCTATTTCTCCTCTAAGGCCCTGCTCCAGGGCCTCTCTGGTGGTACAAGGGGTTAAGGCACAGCACTATGAAGCTATGCACAGCCACTGCAGCATGAGTTCGATCTCTGGCCAGGGAGCTACCCACACTGCGCAGCAGACCTCTCCTGTCTCACCTGGTGCTCCCCTCAGCAGTGTATTTCAGTAGATTAACCTGTTCTGCTCCCCACTCTGTCTCTGGTGAATCCTCTCACTGCCCGCACCTCTAGTCTGTATCCCAGTTCTTATGTGCATAAATAAATAAATAAATCTTTTTTTTTTTTTTTTAAAGGCCCTGCTCCAGTCTCTTGCCCTCATCAACTACTCCTATCTATAGCAAGCTTTTTTCTGGCTATATATCCAGACTTGGATACATACTGTTTTATTTCATAAAGTGTTATACAAGGAAGACCAAACTAAACATGAATTCTATGCTCAAGGTCCTCATAGTTCTGTATGGAGGAATAACAATAATGATAATATTAATAACAGTAACATCAATGATAGTTGTAATAGTGGTAATGATGATCATCATTTAAGTAGTTCTTAATGTGTGTTAAGTCCTTTACACATATTACCACATTTAATTCTCACAATAAATATTATTCATTCATTCAACAAAATGAAACAAAGTAAACCAAATCTCCCTCCTCTTGGAGCAAAGGAAACTGAAAATAGAAGGAGAATCAAAGGAATGGTATCCTGTAAGTCAAGCAAAGAAAAGTTATTTAAGGAAAGATGGAGTAAAAAGCCGTTTCAAATGCTGATGGCAGGCCAAGTAAAAATGTAGACTTGTCTAGCCCCTACGAAAAACAGTACGGAGGTTTCTCAAAAGATTAAAGATGGATCTAACATATATTCCACCAGTTCCACTACCAGGTATTTTTCCAGAGTATAAATATACTAATTTGAAGGGGTACATGCACTTTTACATTCATTGCAGCTTTATTTACAATAGTCAAGTTATGGAAACAACCTAAGTGCCCAATGAGCGATGAGTGGGTTAAGAAAATGTGATACACGTGCACGTGCGCACACACACACACACACACACACACATATACTCCCACACTAGGGAATATTACTCAGCTATAAAAGGTGAACTCTTGCCATTTGCAGCAACAAGGGTGGGACTGAAGGGAGGATTATGCTAACTGAAATAAGTCAGAATGAAGACAAATGTCAGATGATTTCACTCATATGGGAGTATGGAGAAACAAAACAAAGGATCACACAAAACTGAACTAAAACAAACCCTAAAAACCTGACTGCAGAGTTGAGGCTACCAGAAGGAGAAAGGCAGGGAGTGCCAACATACTCCATGCTCAGGGTCCTCCAGGGGACCTTGCAGGCCCTCAAGCCAGTCTCCTTTTTTTCCTGAGGGAGGATGGTGGGAAAGCAGAGACAGGCTTCATCCAGCTCTCAGAGCTCTGGTGGAGTTTGGACTTGATTTAGAAGGTAAAATGGGGGAGAAGGGAGTTTGTCTTGCTCTGGTGCCAATCACTAGATCCACAGGGCCCAGTTTTAATAATGGATTTATCAGGTCACTAAACTCCCTGTCACATGCCTCAAAAACCCACCCACATAATGCATTTTGGGACTCTAAGGTCATGACTGGACACTGAGCAGGTTTTCAGATCCAGCAGACCAGGTAAAGGAGGAGTCAGAGTCCTTAGTGGCTTTTTGCAGGTCTTTTTATTGGGATTTACCCGGTACACAGCAGGTAAGGGTGCTGGGGGGCCGGGAGGCTGGCAGTCCTCCCAGCCCTCAGCAAGTCTTCATTCTATCTGGGCTCTCTGGCCTTCTCTCAGCTTCTGCTTCTCTTGCTTCTCTCTCAGCTTCTCTTTCCCCTTTTCCTGGTGTCCCCGTGACGCCGCCCTTAAAAGCACAGTCTCAGCCCAGGTGAATCCCATCTGCCTATGCCCACACCCTATTCCAGGTGCTGCCATCAGGCATGCATTCAGGACCGCAAGGATCCATCATCTATCCTGATGGCGGGAGGGCAGAAAAGCCTGACATTTTTCCTTACCCTACAAGGACTCTCAACTGTTTTGGTATTGCTGAGCTTCTCTGAGCCTCTAGGTTTCTATCTGTGTGAGGGTAGGTACTTCAAGGGCTAGAGGGGCTCAACATATTCCTATGTGTGTGGATATACAGGTGTAGGTAACTGAGTTTCTGGGGTGTCTGAATTGGTTTTAAGAATAAAAAATGTTGCTTTATAAGACTATATGTGACTTTTCTCTCTATGTATACTCATTTAATAATTCTTCAACTGAATTGCAAAGGCTATGTTTAACCCCTGGCTCCCTTCCCTCTTTCAACTTTGTGAGGTTTAAGGCTCTCTTCTTACAGCAAAGGGGCCCTGTCTGGGGAGCTTGTTCAGACCTGTCTCTTCCTTTTGTTTGCTTTCTTTTTGTCTCTCTCTGGTGAAACCTGGCTCCTGAACTCTGGTTACCCCTCATTCCATTCTAGGCCCCACAGCATGTTTCTCCACAGCTCCCTCCTTTGCTCATAGCTTAACTGGCATCCCCCCAGCAACATGTGAAGGGGGCAGCAATCACAGACTGGTGTCAGCTCCAAGAGGGAGCCCAACTGAAACTGGAATGCCAAGTCACTGCAATTACTTGAACTAGCAAAGACATGTACAGGGACAGGGACTATGGTTTCTTTGATATGGACGATAACCAAACATATACATTATTCTCTTGGGGTCCAAAGGCTTGAGCATATTTTTGTGCATTTTCAAAAATTAAAGAGTAAAAGTAAGCTTGTAAGTTTGAAGATAAAAAGTATACAAAAACTGTCATAGCAAAGCCAAGTGCTTAGTAAGTGCATAGTCTGAGCCTGCTATGCATGCTCACAGCTGGTAATTCTGGAGAAGGGCAGAGTTCTTAGGTACCCTGGAGATTTCCCCACTGACCAAGTTGAAAATCTGTCTTTTGTGAAACAATGACTTCCCTCTTTTCTGATTCCCCAAATCCTACATTTCATTCATAACTCCCACAACAAAATGTGCCAAAAAGGAAATAGTCTTTCAGAAACCACTGAGTTGGCCTTTCTCACTGGGCACTGTGGTAACTGCAGGAGCTTTTAGTGTCTTGTGGAGAACGTCTCACAATCTTATCACTGCAATCAAGACAGGGTCACCTCGGGGCTGCTGATTCCGCATGGTTTGAGGATGACATTTCCTCAATTGAGATCAGTAGGGACAAATCCATGGAGGTACCTCGTTTCCAAGGAGTTATAGGAATTCAAGGGAAAGGAACTAGCACTCATTCGAGCTAATTAAAAAAATAGTGATAAAGTCATCTAAAATGAATACAAGCCTCATCATCAAATCACTATTTTTTGCTAATCACTGTTTTTTAATTGAATGTGTCTGTGTATCCATCTGTGCTCAGGGTTGGAGAGGATCATTTAAAGAAAGATAGGATAAGAGCAGTAGAAAATGCAAACTTGCCATTCTGTTGTATTAGGGAATTTTGGAATTTTGGACTACTTAACCTCTAAAAATAGGGAACATTCTATTCATCTATATATCATGTCTCTCATGCTAATTCACCCTGCACAACCCCCACCAAATAAATCATCCTAAAGAAACATTTTTTGTCGTAACATATAAAAAGAGTCTGCTTAATCACTCCAGTCCATACCAATATCTCCTTTTGAGGACTTGTGCACTGCCATTCCCACATTCACATGCAAGCACTGGGTACAGTGAGAAGCACGGGAGGGTGAGAGAATTCGCCAGAGCCAAAGCGGGGAGCAGAACAGACACACTGATGAAATACACTGCTGAGGGGAGCAGCAGGCGCGGCAGGAGAGGTCTGCGCACTATGTGGTACCCTCCCCGGTGGTTGGGGATAGAACCAGCACTTCAGAGGCTGCGGGCAGCTTCATAGCCCAGCGCTCAACCACTGCACCACCAGGGGAGGCCCCCCAGAGTGCTTTTAAAATGTTTGTCTGGTGGGCTTGAACCTCATTCAACACAATAAGGAAAATAAAATACAGTGCGTAGTTTTGGACCTCTACCTCTATAAGTAAAGGTGGTCATTAAATAATTGGCCATGCACCTCATTTGTTAAAATAAAAGCTCTTTGAAAAGATGATAGTGAAAGAAAAAAGAAAAGATGATAGTGAAGCAAATTTCTGCAAAGTAATGCACATTTCCCCATCAACTTCTACTAGAGCTTAAGAGGGATGCTATGCAATTAATTTTGCTAAACATTCTTGGAAAGATTCCATTAATGCAAGACTTCTCAGAACAGAAACCAAATTACTTCCCTGACATATACTTGGTAATTTCATCTCAAAACATTGCTAATGCCACTGCAATGAACTTCCAGTGAGTGGCCTACATAAAGGGGTGGAGTTGTGAAAACTTATATGAATCCCCACAAAACTGTAATCACTAATGAAAACCAGACTTTCCTTAAGTATGAATTTAATTTCTTTAGCTTTTAAAAGATAGAGATATTAGGAAAACATATTTAAACCCAGGCGAGAACTTGATGCTATACATGCAAACAGGAGTCACTTCTCACTGGGGAAGAAAAGGACAATGGATTTGTTGATATTTGCTTTATGTTTTCTTAGCAGATTTTCTCTACCACAAGTATTCCTCCATTCACAACAATCCCACCACGATTTCAGCAGATTATGTCCATGGGATCAAGAGGCCATTTGACATGGTAGAAAGAACACTGGGCAAGAGGGAGGGATACTTGGGTCAAATCTCAGGTGTGGCATTTACGAGGGACCTTGGGGATGTATCTCTGAGCCTCTCTGAAACTGTTTGTTCTATATGTCTTCACATTTAAAGAGAGAAAAAGAGGGCCTCCCTGGTGGCGCAAGGGGTTAAGATGCAACCTATGACGTTATCGCCAGCCACTGCAGCATAAGTTTGATCCCCGGCCAGCCAGGAAGCAACCCACATGGTGTAGCAGACCTCTCCTGACTCACCCGTTGTTCCCCTCAGCAGTGTATTTCAGTGAATCCACCTGTTCTGTTCCCCACTCTGTCTCTGGTGAATTCTCTCACCCCCCACACCTGTGGCCTATACCCCAGTTCTTGTGTGCATAAATAAATAAATCTTGGGCCTCCCCGGTGGCACAAGGGTTTAAGCACTGCACTATGAAGCAATCCGCAGCCTTTGCAGCATGAGTTCGATCCCCGGCCAGCCAGGGAGCAACCCACAGGGCGCAGCAGACCTCTCCTGACTCGCCTGCTGCTCCCCTCAGCAGTGTTTTCAGTCAATCTGCCTATTCTGTTCCCCACTCTGTCTCTGGTGAATCCTCTGTTCCCCATTCTCTCTCTGGTGAACCCCCACGTCTCTAGCCTGTGCCCCAGCTCTTGCATGCATAAATAAATAATTTAAAAAAACTTCATAAATTTAAATAAATAAATAAATAAATAAATCTTAAAAAAATAAAGAGAGAAAAAGAGCATTTCACAAGGAAGCAAGCTACAATTGCTGGGAAGCCCTTTTATAAATTACGATATACTACTTGGGGCTTGCAGCCAACCTCTTGGCTTGACATTTAATGAGTTTAAAATTTCTTTGCTGTTTCACTTCTCCCTACTCCTGGGACCTTCATTTTATGGAAAGCTGTCAGGTCGAGGCTCTAAAGTTGGTGACATGGCTGTTCTACAGGGAAAGCGCAACAGATTTCAGGAGAGTTATTTTTCTCAGCTGCTGGATTCCAATCTATTTTAAGTATGGTCGAGGCCAGTAGTCTCCAAATCCTTCTGATTTGCACACCATTTTCCAGTAAAAAATATTTTTTTAGCATGCAGCCTCTCCCCCCCCACACACACGTATACACACATATAAATGCATATGTATATAGAATGAAACAATAAATAAAAATTGTGAAAGGATGAGGCAAAGATGAATTAGCATGGCAAATGTCTTGTTAATTGTGTTGACTTCATTATATTATTAACCAATAGTTCAAGACTCAGGGCAAGATCACTCATTACTGAAAATGTGTGTAAAGCCATATTTTATATAATTGCCGTGATGATTCTTGCATTACTCTTTTGCTGACTTCTCAGGTACAATCAGTTTGTTGTGATTTTTACCTCATAATAAGTCTGATGGAAACATTGGAGTAGCAGAAGTGTAAGCACTGCTATTTTCACATGCTTATATTATTAGTATTATTAATATTAAGTCACTTGTCCATTTTGTGACGATTAATGCAGTTACAAAATAAAATCCATAAATCCACTTAATTGGGTCCAAGGAAGTAGCAATATCTCTGCTATACACACAGGGGAAAAAAGTGAGAGGCCCAAGCTCATCAATACTTCCATCTTGTGGGCTCCCAGTATTCCCTCGGAATGCCTTAAAAAGCATATGCCTGGTGGTGCAGGTGGTTGAGCGCCATGCTGTGAAGCTGTCCACAGCGCCTGTTCGATCCCAGCCGGCCAGCGAGGGTCCCACATGGTGCTGCAGATCTCTCCTGTTGCACCCACTGCCTCCCTCAGCAGTGTATTTCGTCGGTCTGCCTGTTCTGTTCCCAGATCTGTCTCTGGTGAATCCTCTCCCCCACCCCCCACATCTGGCCTGTACCCCAGTTCTGGTATGCATAAATAAATAAATCTTTAAAAAAAGAAAAAAGCATATGCAACATGAAAGCCTCGATAAACCTACCTGGTGACAATATGTATACGACATATTTGAAAGGTTTAATAGTAACAAGGTTTAATATTAACAACAGTAGTAATAATAGCTAAATAAAAGTGCTTTGTTTCACACACATTTTTACACACTTCACATAAATTATATAATTTAATCCAAACCTCATTTCTTTCTAGGTTTCTCAATTTAAATGGAAATAGAAGTTATCACTTTTTCTTTTCTTTTCTTTTTTTTTAAAGAGGCATTTATTTATTTGTTTGTTTGTTTGTTTGTTTTTTGTTTTTGTTTATACAAGCACTGGGTACAGTCAGAAGCGCCGGAGGGTGAGAGAATTCACCAGAGCCAGAGCAGGGAGCAGAGCAGGCAGAAGGACCGAAGTACACTGCTGCGGGGAGCAGCGGGCGGCAGGAGAGGTCTGCGCGCCATGTGGGACCCTCCTCCGGTGGCTGGGGAGCAGCCGGGGATTGAACCGGCGCTGCAGAGGCTGTGGGCAGCTTCGCAACCCAGCGCTCAACCGCTGCGCCACCGGGGAGGCCCTCACTTTTTCTTTTACACTTGAATGGGGCTGACATGAATGTGCCATTCCCACCACCTCCCCCAGTTTTGGAGACCATGGATCCAGGCTCTGAGATATGGGGTCTCTGGATAAGTGGGATGCTTGTATAAAGTACATCACACAACTCTTTCCTGGTATCCTGCTGCTTCAATTTTCACACCTGCTGATAGATGACAAAAAAAACAGGGATGGGTGACATAGAAGCGATCCCAGGCAACTGAAAGCAGAGGGTAGAAACTTGTGAAAGGACCATGTTGAGGAAAACATGGAAAGCTTGAACAGTTAGAGCAAGAGGGAGGGAAGTCTGGAGGATGAAGGAGGAAGTTAGAGACCAGGGAGGAAAGAGAACAGGGTGTCGCCACATATGCCAGCAAGCGTGCAACTTCACCTGTCAGGCACTTCCAGCATCTGCAGTAAAGAGCCCCAGCAAGTGATTTACTTCTGAGGCTGCTGCCAAACACCACTCCAGAGGGTAGAACCCTGTCAAACATCACCCTCCAAATCTCACTGCCACACTAGAAAGCACGATAAGACACTCGAGGGTCAAAGAGCCATCATGGTGCAGCAATGCCATATCTGACTTAGGTCAGCAGGGCTGGTGGGTCCTTCAAGATCACACAGCCTGAATCCCTGGTTTCACTTGTGGGTAAGCTGAAAATGTGAGAGAAGAAAGCACCAGCCCAAAGTCATGCAGGTGGGAAAGCTCAGGATATCTGAAGTCTCTGGATTCTAAAGCAGCGCTCTCATCTCTACAGCTGTTTGTTATCTGCTCCTCCAGCTCCTGGCTCCTCTCTAACAGCAGCTTCCCTCACTAGTTTAGATAATATATTCCATAAATTCCACACTGTCCCAATGCGATCAAAGGAGGGATTAAGATAACCATGAACATCTGTTGGGCTATGATTGCATCTTGATTCAGTGCAGACACACTAAGTTTTAATATTATCATCAATTATCCTTGACCTAAATTACTATATTTAAATATACAGGAGCCCTTGATTTCTTTTTTTAATTTCCCTCCTCTAATACCACCCAATGCTGCTTCCCTGATGCTATTTTCCTGCTCAAATGCTCTCCCCTACAAGGAAGAGGGACAGAGGAAACTCAAGACCTTCAAGTTTGCATAAAGCTAAGAGACTTTAAAGCAAAAAGTTTAGTGGAGAAGAAGATAAAATTAATATCAAAAGAAACTTTGTGATTATCTTTGACCCACAGTTATTTATGAATGTTCCTCACCTTGGAGGAAGAACAAATTGCTGGTAGTAAAACAAAAGCGTTTTGCCGAATCCCTTGCATTTGTAGGCACTGAGTAAGAAGGAATCAGGCAAAAGAAGAGGTCAAGGTAACAACCTCAGAGAAGTGAGACAGAGCAGAATTCCAGAAACTGCAGGAAGAGTGCAGGAAAGAGCTGAGACCCTTACAGCTAACAGGATCTTAAAAAGACATGGAAATGACTGTCCTAGCTCTTTGCCTTCTTCTAGCAGAAAGGATCTGTGTTTCCCAGCGACCTAATAGCTAATCTGGATGTGCGCAGCATGGCTGTAATGACATCCATTCAAATTGGTTGGTCAGTTGACAGTTGTTTGCGAAACAATTTGTAGTCCCTACTGCTCCTGCAGAGATTAAGAAGACCCCGTCTTGTTAGACTCCGTTAGTAGCCTGTAAGATAGTAGAGACCACAGTCAATAGATTACTATAATTCACCATGAGAGGAATGATAACAGTAGATCATCTCAGCCTTGCTTATTATGGAAAGCTTCATGTGGAGGTGAAGTCTATGTTCATTTTTAAAGGATGGGTATACAGAAGCAAGTCAACAGAGAAAGGGCAGAGCTGGGGGGCAGGATAACACACATAAAGGCAGTAGCTGGAACATATGAAGGCCTGGAGCATATGAAATAAAAGCAGTTTTCATGAACTGTAAATAGTTCAGTACACGTGCATTGTTTTGCTTGATTTTGCTTTGTGAAGGGGGAGATTCCTAGTGAAAGAGGGGACAGTCACGGGCCAGTACACGGAGGGATGTATGATTACTAGAGTTAAGATTTTATTGTAAGGTCTTGGGGAGCCACTGAAGTATTGAAAGCAAGAGTTTCAAGATCATATTTATGCTTTGGAAGGTTATGACAAAAAGAGAGGCAAATAACGTGAAAGAGTAAGCTTGGAAGCTAGGAGACCAGTCTAGATGCTGTTATGGTAATTTAGACAAGAGATGGATTATACAGGCCTGAATTGGAGAAATAGATATGGAGAAAAGCAGATGGACTTGAGTGCTACTTAGGAAGATGGACAGGATTTGATGATAGAGGTGGTAATATGTGGGGAAAGTAAAGAGAAAACAAGGATGACTTCCAAGCTTCTGACACGGGCAATGAAGTACTTGGTGGTGCCATTTGCTAAAGAAGGGGAAGACACAGGCAGTTGTTCATGAAACAATTTATAGTCCCTACTGTCCCTACCACAGAGACTTACGAAGCAACACATCTAGCGGGGGCTGCTAGTTGAGTTCTGTGTGAGACATGATTATCGCGCCAGTGAAAATCCAGGCAGATAGCCAGAACAAAATGATAATGGTGACCTGAAGCTAAGGAGAAGGTCTGGGCCAGAGATCTTTTTCATTGTATGAGTGTAAATCCCTGTAATATATAAAACTACCCTGGGAGAAACCTATAGTGAGAAGAGAAGTAGTATAAGAATGCAACCCTGGGGAATCCCAATCAAAGTAGGAAAATAACTAGGAGAGCACAGCTATGAAATCCCAGGGACAGAGAGTTTCAGGACAGAAGGTCATATCTCATGCAGTAGAGAAGTCAAGGAAGATAAGAAATGAAAAATGTTCATTGGATTTGGCAACAACCAGGTTAGTGGTGACTGGTTTTAGCAGTGAGGTTGGTCTGCAGAAGGCCAGGAAGTGAGTGGGCAATGAAGACAAAGAAGTTGATTTCAGGCAGCTGGAACAAAGCCTGACCACCCAAGGAGGTCACGTGCAATACGAGCTTCCACTCTGGAGCAGTAGAGGGTAAGGCCATTGGTGTGTGTGATTATGGTTGGTCAGGGCAGGGATGTAGGGGGTACCCAGGGAGGAAGGAAGGAGGTACACAAGAATAACCTAATTCACAAGAAAGCAGAAGTCTTCTTGGTAGCCACGGCGCCAGCCAGCTGATACAGGGAACGCCAGCTGTTTGCAGTAGGAGAGGAAATTGAAGAACTAGTGGTTAATGCATCTGGATTCTGGAATTCATGGGAAACACACTTTGTGACAGAGAAGCAGCAGGATGCAGTCAGGAGATAAAGAATTAAGAATTGTGGACTGTTTCACATGAAACTCCAGCTAGCCTCATAAACTCAGTAGCCAGAACATAACTTCCCAAGTCATAAAACAGGGGTGCAAACAATCCTTACTGAGAGGGGAATCCAAACACTCCCCATGGTTAAGAATTATCTATGTTAATGTTCCTTTAGATGGCCTGATAATTAGGAGCTCACCATGCTCTACATAAACACCAGAACAGTGTTAAAACAGGGAAAACTGAAATTGTACTAAGGAATACCAAGCTCAGGACAAATTAAAACAAAGCAACTTAAACACACACTGGAGTATGCAGAGGTAGCTTTCAAATCCAGTAGTTTTCAAAAAAAGAGAAGGGATGAAACAAGGACATGGAAATATCTACCTAAAATGTTTTCTTCAATCCAGTGGCAGGAGAAAAAAGAACCAGGGAAGAGAACAAGTCGAAAGATGGTTCCAGATAATACCTACTCCCAAGATAGGAAACTGAAAGACAGACATTAAACCCAAATTTAAATGTCCAGGGGGGTAAAAGTCCCCTATTTAACATTATCGACCATTTGATTTTTTTAAGTTGACATTCTCCTAAAGAAGGCTAAATAAGGTTTAGCCACAAACAGGAGAGTGACTTTGGGAAGTCACTTATCGGTTTCTTTGTTTAGTGCATACAGATGACAATCCAGACCAGGCTAGAAGATGCTTTGGAAAGTACGAAGCCATGCAGCCATCAATGCCAAGCCTCGGCTTTTTCCAGGCAAAGCATACTTTCGAGAAATGTGTTTGAGATAGCTTAAGCCAAAAAGGGTTGGTTTGTAGTTGTGCAGGAGTGCTAGGTGTTGTGTAAATGTCCTAGTCAGTTCAAGAGGCCTTTGGCAAAGGAAAGGTACACACTACCCAGCAAGCTATGTCCTTGATGTCTGCCCAAGGCAGGAGGCAGGGCTGCCAAGGGCTGCAGCATATCACAGGGGTGACCCAGCGTTCCTTTCCTCTCCCCACTCGCAGAGCTTGAGAGGAACAGCTTGAACTCCAAATGGGGCCCTCTGCGCAGCTAAGGAAAACAGCTTCAAATCTTTCTGACATCTGCACAAAAGGGGTACTGAGGGGCTGCCCTGCAGGGTCAACAGTGCTGGGGCCAGTTTAAACAATCCTGCTTGGCCCTGGGAACACAGGCGCGTAGGGAGGAGGACGGAAAGGGACCTGGCGGCGTCAAGCATCTGTATCCACAGAGTCTGCCATATGTGCACCGGCCTTCTGATCTGGTTGGGAAATAGGACATCCCTGCTCTTGACTCAAGAAATATAGCTTGGTCTGGTTCAATCACCTTGACAAACATTCCCAGAAACTCCAGACTTCACAAATAAACTTTTAGGAGCATGTTTAACTGAGTGGACTCTGAGTCATTTAAATATTGACAAAAAAAATCTGTGTGGTGATAGTCTATTTTCCCCCATTTCACGCCCTTTCAACCACTTGTATTTTCAAAGGAGAAGCCAGACTAGGGCTCCAGATGTTTGGAACCCAAATGAAGGCTCCTCACAGAGGAAATCCAGTTCCTTCCGTCTTCAAAGATTAAAATCGCAGTCAGGGGTCAAACAATGAGGTCATTGTAGGCAAGCTTGCTGGCATTGGGCTGACCTCCAATACAATATAAAATAAGATTTTTTTTTTCTTTTAAAGACTCCCCAGCCCAATCACCTGCTTCTCATTTGCCTGGATGTTTGGTCTGACCAACTGCTTCCCACATTCCCCCTAACCCATCTGGAAATGCCCTTTTGTGTCTAACTTCAAATCTCTTGTGCTTCCATTTGGGCCATTTTTATAATTTCCTATCGTTGCAGAGGTACACTAAGTCAATACGAATTACCCCTTAGGACAGTGAGTGGAGGACATGTCCATAAAATTCACAGAAAAAATAAACATCTGATGAGCATGTGAGACACTCAAACTCGTTGTAGTCTGGGAATTGGGATCATTTTCACCCATATTAGCAAAAATATCAAGTGTTGGCAGGGGTGTAGAGACATGGGCACTCTTGTACAATGCTGATGGAAGTGTAAATTGGAACACTTAGAGGGGTAATTGAGCATTAGCTTTGAAAATTAAAAATGTTAATTATTCCTGTAACTGGCAATTCTGATCCTTAGTATTTATGTTTGAGAAGAATACAAGGAGGCCTGTTCAAGAATTTTTTACTGTAGCACTGCCATTTTTTAACAAAAATGTGGAAATAACCGAAGTACTCATTAAAAGGGGAATGTCTGTATTAAACTATGGGGTAGAGGAAAAGGTCTTAAGAACATCAAAAGTGACCCAAAAACCCACCAAAGCACAGAATATATACATATGAGTATATTTTGGGAAAAAAAATCAGAAAATTAAACTATTTTGTACACATTTGTACATACCTCTGATTTTGCACAGAAAAAGAACAGAAAGACAACACTGGGACTTAGAGAATGTCAAGGGAGACTTTTTTGTGCCAGCACTGCTTGTATGTTATTTAAAACAGTACTCATATATTAATTGTAAGATGTATTTTCCCAGTGTGTTTCCTGGTTGTAGATCACAGGCAAGGACATGGGCCTTGGTGGTTACCATGAACATGACTTCCCTGAAAGGCAGCAGTGGGTAAAGTAAATAGGTGAAAAATCAAAGAACCCAGATAATTGCTCAGATCTGTCATCAATTTGCTGTGTGACCCCAGGCAATCATTTTCCTTCTCAGAGTCTCTTTCTTCTGTACAATCAGTGGATAAGATGAGAAGCTCATGAAGTTCCCTTCCCTTTGTGATATTTTATGATTCTCTAAGTCTGTGCTTTTAATGTATAATGGGTCTGGCTCTTTTTGATGAAGAGATGGCTTTTTATTCTCTCTTTTGAAATTCTGGCATAGTTTGACATTTCACTTTACTGCAAATGGAAGATAATAAAAGGGAAGGTGGTCACTCTGTTCCCTGCCTGGTTATGTTTTTGAGGGTTTGGTTGACCTACTTATGCTACGTTCTTTTGACAGCATAAGATCTTAGGCTTGTTTGAGTATAATGAGAGAGGAAATACAATGCTGGAAGTTGGAAGACATGAATTCTACAGGGTGGTCATAAATTTTGGAGACAGATTAGATTTTACTTTACCTTTTTATAGCTTGAACCTCCTTAAATACTTTCTCTGAGTTACATGAAAGGTGTTGGTTTATTCAGTGAAAATCAGAGATACAAATAATCTCTGGGGCAATATATCACATACACATATATAAAAATTGATGGACATGCTGTAATAATGGGGCATCCCTGGTGGCGCAGCGGTTGAGCGCTGGGTTGCGAAGCTGCCCGCAGCCTCTGCGGTGCCGGCTCGATCTCCGGCTGCTCCCTGGTCACTGGAGGAGGGTCCCACTTGGCGCACAGACCTCTCCTGCAGCCCGCTGCTCCCCTCAGCAGTGTACTTCGGTCCTTCTGCCTGCTCTGCTCCCTGCTCTGACTCTGGTGAATTCTCTCACCCTCCCGTGCTTCTGACTGTACCCAGTGCTTGTATAAATAAAATAAAAAAGTTAATTAATTGATTTTAAAAAAGAAATGCTGTAATAATGTACTGTGTTAATCATAATTTGCACAACAGTTCAAATTGTGCATTGCTAATAAGGGACAATACATTGAGTATGATGCTTATAAACAAATCCTATGTTTTAATGTACCATCTATAAACCATTCTTTATGTATAGTCACCTGCGTTTCTGAACTTTATGACTACCCTTGATTTTGGACAAGTGACATCCCCAGTCTGCAGTAACTTGTTCCCTAGAGTGGCAGGGAAGAACCGAGTAGATAGGAATGAGCTGAGAATTTACACATACCTACAAACAAATCATAATCTGTTTCTGCACAACCTAACTGGCTTTTGGAAATATTCTAGATGAAACCTTGAGGAAACCTTGGCATTAAGTCAACAAAGGAAACCTCTTCCTGGTCCCTTAGAGATTTTGACCAATCTAGTTCTATCTATCATTAGTTAGCAAAGCTCCTTCCAGCAGGTCCTCATCACTTTGCTTGTTCCATGAGGTCGTAAGATTAAATTCTAAGCAGTTTAGTTCTAAAGAACACACACACTTCAGATAACAGCCCCTGTGACTGTTAGTCTTTCAACAATGAAAGAAACAACTTACTCTTGCTCCTTTTTCAGGAAAGCATTTACAGCCTTCACTGCAGTCTCGGCCCATACACGAATTTCCATAGGACTTCTTCTCTCCCTGTTTGGAAAAAAAAAATGTCACTTAGGCTTCCACCCTTTAAGGTCAACATTACTAAACAGCCAGTCTAGCAGCTGGTTCGGGAATGGTGACTCAAAATACCCACTTATTGGCAGAAATTCTGGTCACAAAATTTAAGAGGATTTCCTGACATGGGGCTAGAAATTGACACTACAGGGGCCTCCCTGGTGGCGCAAGGGCTTAAGATGCAACTTATGAAGCTATCTACAGCCACTGCAGCACAAGTTCCGTCCCCAGCCAGGGAGCTACCCCCATGGCGCAGCAGACCTCTCCTGACTTGCCCACTACTCCCCTCAGCAGTATATTTCAGTCAGTCTGCCTGTTCTGTTCCCCACTCTGTCTCTGGTGAATCCTCTCACCCCCTCCCACCTCTGGCCTGTCCCCCAGTTCTTGTATGCATAAATAAATAAATCTTTAAAAAAAAAAAAGAAAAGGAGGGCCTCCCTGGTGGCACAGGCAGTTGAGCGCAGTGCTGTGAAGATGTGTGCAGCCTCTGCAGTGCAGGTTCGATTCCCGGTCGGCCAGGGAGCTACCCACATGGCACAGCAGACCTCTCCTGTCTCGCCCGCTGTGTATTTCAGTCAGTCTGCCTGTTCTGTTCCTCACTCTGTCTCTGGTGAATCCTCTCACCCTCCTGCACATCTGGCCTGTACCCTGGTTCTTGTATGCATGAATAAACAAATCTTTAAAAGAAAAAAGAAATTGACACTACACACATTCCTGTGTGGAAGCAGGAGGCTCACCAGACTTAAGATTTGCACCCATTGGGAAAATAGCTGTAGCAGAGAGCTTGAGAGTTCAAGTGTTAGAAATGGAATGACAGATGAAAATGGCTACTCTGTATTCTGCTCTCACAACTGTTCTCTTCATATTCCACTTCCAGCACACCTTACAGGGATATCCCTGTGTCCAGTTAGTCAGATCCAAACTCTTCCCAGGTGATGTTGTACAGTATCCCTCAAACTCTCCAAATTCCTTTTTTTAAAAAAAAGATTTATTTATTTATTTATACATGCACTGGGTACAGTCAGAAGCGCGGGAGGGTGAGAGAATTCACGAGAGCTGGCGCGGGGAGCAGAGCAGGCAGAAGGACCGAATTACACTGCTGAGGGGAGCAGGGGGCAGCAGGAGAGGTCTGCGCGCCATGTGGGACCCTCCTCCGAAGGCTGGGGAGCAACCGGGAATCGAACCGGCGCTGCAGAGGCTGCAGGCAGCTTCGCAACCCAGCGCTCAACCGCTGCGCCACTGGGGAGGCCCTCCAAATTCCTTTTTCCCGCTCTGTCTTAGGATGATGATGATGATTACTATTACTAGCTGAATTTCCACAAGGCCCCTACGTGATCTGTCCTATGTGATCATCTCCAACCTTATCCTCACTCTCCCTGGCTCACTCTGCTTCAATCACATTCATTTGATTCTTTAAATACCCAAGTCTGTTCCTGCCTCAGGGCCTTTGCCCTAGCTATTACTTCTGCTAGCAATGCTCTTGCCCTAACTGTTTTCTTTTGTTGGCCTCTTTTCATCCTCCAAGTCTCAGTTCAATTATCAGTTGTTAGAGGTCTTTCCTGACCAACATAAGGCAACCTCAGTTACTGCCAATCGAATCACTGTTACCTTTTCAATGTTCAAAATCATGACTTTTCCCCACTTGGATGTAAGCTCCATGTAAGTAGGGACCTTATCTATGTTGTACAACATTGCATCCTCATGCCTAAAACAGTGGATGACATTTAAGGAGTGTTTGATGATCACATGGATGGAGCTGGTATTTGAACCCAGATTTGACTAACTCCAAAGCTTTGACTTTAATCTTTATACCCTAGTATTTTCTAAGTCCCTGTGTAACAGAGCCACAATATGAGGACTCAAAAATGAGGAAACTGCCATTCTGACCCTTTCCACCTTGGAAAAAAACAAAACATAAATTATAACTTATCTGTAACAAGAACTTTATCTTTGGGATGAATTTAGTATCATCCAACTTTTTTTGTTTAGTACTGGCTTTTTTTTTCCCTCAAAAGAGAAAGGCATATTTATGAGCCAGCCTCACACTTAATCATTCTTGCCTCTTTGTACTGTGAGCCTTTTCCTAATTCCCAGAGAGTACTGTGAATTTCTCTGATGGTCTCTTATCTCTTTAGACATTCCCACAAAGCTTTATCACCACAACACCTCAGTAATAAGGTAGTGATGGCAGAGCTATGACAAAATATTGCTATTTTAGATTCCAAACACCTTCCTGATATGAGATATTTTATCTCTCTTATATGCCTTTGACATGGTAAGTGCTATTGTACACTTTCCAGTTTACCCTCCACTTTATGGTATACAGAACAGCAAGTTTTCATAAGGGTGAGATCAAGAGGTGCTAGGAGAAGAGAAAGCTGACACAGTATGGAGTACAGACAGAAAAGCATTGAATTTAACCTTTATCTATACTGTCACATTTGTCTTAAATTGAGCACTGTTTCTTGGGATTTTGGATAATTTACATTTGCACCTCCATACATTTCTGTATTTTTTCAAGCAGTCTTCAATAAGCACATATAATTAGCAAGAAGAAAAGACAATGTGTTATTAAATGATAAAAGTCATTCACTTCATGGGAGAGGACTCAGTAGGCAATGCCAAAATCAAAGTGGTATCCTTTCAGAGCTATGGCTTACTTCCAAACAGTGCCTCTTGGGTATCCCATAAAACTTGCCTATTGTGGACCAAAAGTTTCCAGGTGTCTAGCATAGAGCAAGGAGGCCTGAGGCAAGGGAGCTGGATAAGGCAGGGGGAAATTCCTAATAACAGAAACTGAAATAAAATGTAAGGAGCGGAAGCTAAAGTTTCTTGGGAACTTGGCAGAACAAGGAGGCAAAGATACCCAGTTAATAGACAGGAAGCCACCGCTGTCCTCTGTCACTGAGGAAGGTAACCAGAGAAGCCCCACTGGCCAAGGGCAATTTCCTGTAATGCTGGCCCTGGCAGTTCCCCCAGGAGTCTTCAGTTACAGTGATGGAGGGGGAAGGGATGAAAGGAGTGGCTTCCCGGGATCATGACAAGAAGCCCAAAGGAAGTCTCTGCCCTATCCTGGCTTGTTTAGGGCCACTCCAACCTCTGCTCAACCAGGCCACATCATTCCCACCCTGGAATTCTCTTCTCTTTCCTTCCAAAATCCAAAATCCAAATTTCCTCCGTACACCCACAGAAAATTACAACTGAAAGGCCCTGGGAGATCATCTAGTACCGTAATTCTTAATTCTACACCATTTTTTTTGTTATATAAGTATTTATTATTCTCTCTTGCTATCCTTAAAAGAGAATCATAGGAATAAGTTATAACAATGATGTAATTAGTAATTAAAAAGGCACAAATTATGCCATAGCTATATTGCAAAGAAAAAAAAGTCATGTTTAATGAAACTATTTATTTTAATATATAAATGATCATACATGGTAATTTTAGAAGATTTAATGAAGTTGTCAAGAGTTTTGGGGTTCAATGCATAATCACACTACAGCCTGCTGAAGCAGAATGAATAGAATGTGGTATTGGTGATGCAGTACCATGAATGGAGTTGCTACTGATGCAGTGATTCTCTGAAATGGTGAATAAGTCGGAGGAAAGTTATGAAAAGTAAAATTTAATCATTAATTTATTGGGTAGTTTCATCAATAATAATAAAACCATGAAAATTTCATTTGTATAGGAAAATGTGATCACGTTCCAGGCTTACATAAATAGATATAACCTTCATGAATATCCAGAAATCTAAAGGCAAGGCAAGATAGGAGACAATTCTTTGAATCGTGCAGAATAACAATCATTCGTTCCTAGCCTCCACCTAATTTCCTCCCCCAATCATTCTGAAAGCCAAAATGCCCTCACAATTTTCAAAATACCTTGGGGGGAGGGTATTTTTGTTAAGAGCCACTAGTCTAATTCAAATTACCCATTTTACAAATAAAAACATTGAAGGAAACAACTTTGGTCAGGTCACCCTGCTACCAGTGAACCCTTGTACTTCTAGAAACTGATTCCATATTCTTCCCATTATTCCATACCTTTCAATGCCAAGTTCAAGTTCCATTTTTTCCATGATCACTTCAGTTCAGTGAATTGACCCAGCATGTACTATCCATCCCACTCACTGGGCAAGGGTCACATTCGCTGTAAGATAGTCCTTGCAATATTCCTGATATTGCAACCATGAGATCTTGCTTCTCAAGCAAACAATGATATCTATAGAGGGAAGGTCAACCTATTTTACCTTTTTGTATATTTCCAGACGGTCACAGCGGCAGCCTATGTTCTATCAATCACCTGATGCAATATACCTTAGTTAATTTTATGAGGAGAAAGCATATATTGTACTAAAACGAAGAATGATGTATATATATATATTATATTAAATTATATTAAATATATTTATATTTATATATATTTACATCATTCTTCGTTTTTTATATACACACACACACACACACACACACTCCAAAACCTATACAAAGTGGGGAGCAGAACAGGCAGATTTACTGAAATACACTAAGGGGAGCAGTGGCTAAAACAGGAGAGGTCTGCTGCGCCATATATGGCCATAGATTGAACGCAGGCCTTAGTGGTGATAGCACTGAAACTTAACCCCTACGCCACTGGGGAGGCCCTATATTGATCCTTTAATTCCAATCAGCTACAATCTACTGATGAAGACTTTCTCATGAGGGCTGACATCTTAGCGCTTCTACCCTGTAACTTTGCTACTGTTCAACAAGCTTGACTCATAGATGCAGTCTTCCGCACATGGAGAGAGTATAGGCTTCGGAGTCAGTGTGTATAGGCTTCAATCCCAGCTCTCATATTTCTGAGTTGGGCAACCTTAGGAAAGTGACTTAATCTCTTTAATACGTACTTTTCCATCTGTAAAGTAGGAATGGCATCATATCTACTCTATAGGTGTTGACTGGAGGATTAAATAAGAAAAAGCATGCAAAGCACAGCTTCTGATTTATAGTAAGCACCCAATGTCAGCTATTATTATTACATTGATATTAGCCATGCCACACTGCTCAGCATTTCTGCAATGCTCTGGTCACTCTCTGGAGCTGATAGTCAAGTGGTATGCAGTGATAAAGCCATGACAGTTTGTGTATGACTGCTGTCTACTCACTTGGTTAAGATATCCACTTGGATTTGTTGATCTCTGTTTATAACCAATTGATAAGCATTTTTATTATTGCCAGTATCTTATACATATCTCCCTTTGATAATGCTGCTTTGTCTGAAATGCTTTCCCTACTCCTTTTTCCCCATTTGCTACAAACTGAACTCCCACTCATTCTTCAAAACTCACCTCACATGCCATCTTTTTGGTGAAGACTCCCCCCAAATCGTCCCTTCTCAGCAATTTTAGTCAGAAGTACTCCTTCCTCTTTGCTGATGGTGCTTTAGCACATATAACTATTTGTTTCTGCCATCTGACTAGGAATAGGATTCTGTTTTATTCCTTTCTATAGCCCTTGTACTCAGTAAAAGAGTGTGAAATAATTGCTCTAAAAACAACTGAGTTACAAATGTTATACCAGCTCCACCTGGAATTCTGTCTTTCCCTTTGATTTCCTGAGTTATATCACAATGTGCCTTCTATAAATCCATATGTTTTTTCAAGCATCTCAGCGCTTTATGGCACAGATGACTTTCTGGCATGGATGATGGCAGGGATGACAATGATACAAAAGGTAGCCCAGGAGGTGAGACATGAAATATAAGAGCAAATTATCTGGCATGATCAAATGGTTGCAGGTGTTAGTTCTCCTTGTGAGAAATTCCTCCAGAAACTTGAGTCACAGAAGGCTGTCTGCAAC
The DNA here is from genome assembly GCF_964194135.1 of Talpa europaea. Lineage (NCBI taxonomy): Eukaryota > Metazoa > Chordata > Mammalia > Eulipotyphla > Talpidae > Talpa > Talpa europaea. The sequence continues at coordinate 67,291,056 of NC_140081.1, forward strand.
ATTTTATTTTGACCATTCATTCAACAAATATTTGTGAAGCACCTACTTTGTGCTAGGTCATTCAGCAAGTATTGATGTGTCAACTCGAAGGGCATCGGTGTTGGGAGTGGCACGGAATGAGAAGAAATACTCAAAGTCCATGTGAAGCAATGAGAAGCATAGAGGGGTTACAGGGGAAGTAATGTGCTGCCCCCATCCAAGAGCAATTTTGTATTTATTAACATCAAGTACAAAGGTGGGAAAAGTACATAGGGAGTGTTCAGTAGGGAGTGTACATGCGTGGGGGAAGCAGTTATTGGGATGTAAGCTAGTGTGGAATGATCAGGGGCTATTGCCTGGGGTGCTCCATTGTTCCCACTAGTCAAAGTATATTATTTCTATTCTAATATCTGCCTGCTGTTTTCAGCAGATACTGGTTTCCCAGTATGTTCCTCATACCAGGACTTTCTCCTTGGTGAGAGGCCCCCAGCATGACCCTACATCTAGCTGACAAATAGCAACTCTGGACACCAAGACAATATCCCTGGGAATAAGGAGGGCTGGGGATCCCATATTAGTGGAGTATCTACTATGTGCTAGTACTGTGTCAGACATGTGGGATAGAGGTTATATCATACAAGCTGCAAGTCAAACCAAATCCATGGCGATTACAATCCAGAGGGGAAGACAAATAGGAAACAAATAAACATTATATTCATATTTGTCAGATGATATGTGTTATGGTGGAAAATAAAACAGGGTTAGGGGTGTATAGGAAGTGTTGGAGCCTTATAGAGGGAAGTCAGGGGAGGATTTGCTCATAAGGTGACTTCTGAACAGACAGCAGTATTTCTCAATGTATGGTCTTTGGCCAGCATCATCAGTCCTGAAATATTGTTAAAAATGTAAATTACTGCTCCCTCCCAGACCTACTATATCATAAACTTTGAGAACCTCTGTTGTGAAAAATGAGGGAGTAAGCTAAATAGTAATCGGGGAAGAGAATATTCCAGGAAAAGGGAAGAACAAGAGCAAAAGTGCTAAATGAGAGAACATGCTGGAAGTTCTGATTGAGTAGCAAGGAGGTCAGGGTGCTAGAATGGAGTGAGTATGGGGCATGGGATAGATTATGAGGTCAGAGATGTAGCAGGGGTCAGATCATAGAATATTTTCTAGAACACCATAAAGATGTTGCCTTTGGGAAAATATTGAATAGTTTTGAACATAAGAGTGACACCTACTGATCTACTTTTTAAAAGATTTTTAAAATTTATTTATGCATAAAAGAACTGGGGTATAGGCGAGAGGTGTGGGTGTTGAGAGGATTCACCAGAGACAGAGTGGGGAGCCGAACAGGTGCAGGTGGATCTACTGAAATACACTGCTGAGGGGAGCAGTGGGCAACACACGAGAGGTCTGCTGTGCCATGTGAGACACCTCCTTGGCTGGGGATCGAACTCATGCTGCAGTGGCTGGTGATAGTGCTGAGACTTAATCCCTATGCCACCAGGGAGGCCTCTGATATACTGTTTAAGATAGATCATATTGGGCCTCCCCTGGTGGCACAGGCGGTTGAGTACTGCGTTGTGAAGCTGTCTGCTGCCTCTGCGGCGCCTGTTCGATCCCGGCCAGCCGGCGAGGGTCCCACGTGACGTGGCAGACCTCTCCTGCCATGCCCGCTGCTCCCCTCAGCAGTGTATTTCGTCAGTCTGCCTGTTCTGTTCACCAGAGGCAGGTGAAAAAATAAAGAGGTGGTGCTGTAGAGAGACTAGGGCCTGTTACTAATCTAGCATAGTGCAAAATGAGACAGTCCTTGGAGTATAATAAATACTATTTGAATTAGCTCAGTAAATGGCTGAAATGTCTACTTAAACTTGGTTTCCTACAACATAACTATTCTGTTTAATAACTTCAGATTTCTTCAAAACACCTTTCACACCAAATCTTATTGATTTTCTATCACAAATCTGAAATAGGTATTTTAGATGTACAGGTATGTGTGGAGACATATATACATCACAACATTTGAATGATTTGCTATACCTCCATCTACCCACTAGACAGTAAGTTCCTCTAAGCTGAAGACCTTGGTTTGCCATCAGACAAATCAGTTTAAAGCTTCTAAGCCTCAATTTCCTCAACTATAAAATAGGGATCATAATATTTTATTCCACAGGGTTTTATGAGGTTAGAAATAATGACCCTAGCAAGCTGCTTGTCACAGATTGTATGCTCAAAATTGTTGGTTGCTGTTGTTTATAATTATGGTATCTAGTACTGTGCCTGCAGATACTTAATGTTTTCACCCAATGACTGATTCGCATTTTAAAGATGAGGAAATGGAGGTTCAGCTGTTAGTGACGTCCTCAACAAAGGAAATATCAGAGTTGGAATAAGAAATCAGGTCTCCTCATGCTCTGACTCTATTTGTCCCATCAGACCCCTTGCCACTAGTTTCATAAATTAGCCTCAAACTGAGAAGTTAGGAAAAGAAAGATGTGTTGAGAAAGGTGTCTTTTTTTCTTTGCCTTTTTAAAAACTCAGCATTGCTTTACCTACTTCACAATATTTCTTGTACTGCTTGTGCACTTTATAAACAACCTTCATATATATTTCTCCTAACTACTTTTGAAACAAAGGAAGAATTTTTACTTGTCCACTTCTCATGGGAAATAAAAGAAATCCAAGTCTCAGGAGTTGGTATCACTTGTTAGTTAAGTGGCAAAGCAAATACTCAAAGCCAAAGCTTCTCTTTTCAGTATACAGCTCAATTTTTTTCCTACCTATTTGAATACATTTATAATATTTATAAGTAACCTTCATTACTTCATTGTTATTTTCCTAAAAGTAACACCTCACTCAAAGAAAATTTCTATTGACTGTTGTTCTTCCTGAGTAAGGGTCAAATGTTCCTGGATTTTCTTTCTTTAAACATCTTTTCTTTATTTAACATCCTTTTCATTTTTTTATTTTTAAATATTTTATTTTATTTTATATTTTTACATCATTTTTCATTTTTGCACAATGTATGCATTTTCATCTTGGTTATAGTCCCCATACAATTCCCACCCCCCCCCCATTTTGACTGTAATCCCTCCCTCCCCCCCCCCCAGTGTGTCTCTGGTTTATAGTTGCTTGTTGATTCCCCCCTCCCCATAGTGTGTCTCTGGTTTATAGTTGCTTGTTGATTTTGATTTTTACTTTATTATAATTAGTTATTTTCCTGGTCCCTTATTTAGGTTTTCTAAATTCCTGCTATGAGTGAGACCATCCGATATTTTTCTTTTTCTTTCTGGCTTATTTCACTGAGCATGATCCCTTCCACACAGCTGAATTTTTAAAAAGGAAAAACAATACAACCTGCTGAAGTGCCCTTTTACAATCTTCATACCCTGCTGGTTGCCTCAGGACCCGGAAACTCTCTTCCTGGAGCCAGATTTGCATTAGGGACAACCATTCACTGAGCATATGCTATGCACCAAACTAAGTAATTCATTTTGTTAACTCACAGAATTGTGCCAACTACATGTGAGGTAGACACTGTGATCACCATCATTTCACAGGTGAGGAAACAGCTCAGAGGGGTTAAGTACCTATTGGAAGTCACACAGCTCAGGGAAGTGGCACCAACTGAAACTCAGGTTTGTTTGTTTCTTGTTTTCATAAACAAACTTAATTTACAAACTTAATTTTTGTATATTTTTTTTTTATTGTTGAGGTAACATTGACTTACAAGACTGTAACGTTTTCAGATATATGTTACCATACCACATGTTACAGGGCAGGCAGAGGGGCACCCTGGGGCCCTAAATCTGCCTGCTCTAAATAGGGTTCTACCACCTGCCACATCAAGACAAAACATTCACCACCATAGTATAATAGGGTAATCCCCAGGGAAAGGGGAGGTTCTAGGTTCCCTGCCCCACGCTAAGGAAGGGTGGAGCTGAGCAGGGGGAGAGAGGAGAGAAACTGGAGTGAAGAAAGGAAGGGAGGGAAGCAGGAAGATCAAGAGGGAGACCTGAAGGAGGCACCTGGAGGGGAGAGAAGGTGAAGAAGTTGCGCTTGCATCTCGGCCTTGGACTTGTACCAGGGACTTGGGGGACAAAGGAGGAGACACTTGAAACAAAGGAGGAGACTCCTGAAACAGATGTGGGTGAGAGAACCATGGGGAGGTTGACAAAGGCAACCTTCATTTTTTTTAAAATTAATTTTATTTTTCACATCATTGTTCCATTTTTAAACAATATTTGCTTCCCCCACCCCTTTACCTTAACTTGATTTTGATTTTGCTCCTTTTGTAACAGGGTGGTCAAGAGGAAAGGGGAGGTTCCAGGTTCCCTGCCCCACCCAAGGGAGGGTGGAGCTAAGGAGCAGAGAAGAAGCTGAAGAAGAGAAAGAGAAGAAAGAAGGCTGTAACACTTTCTTTCCAGACTTGCCTGGCCCTGTCCTATGTATCCCCACCAGAAGATGCCCTAGACTTGTGGCATGCTTTTGGGCCTCAGTGGTCCTGCTTTGGGCCAACTCTGTTTGTTTGGGCATTCACCATGAGGGCATAGGTAACTTCAGGTGTTTAATTTGAAACTATCTTAACTATATTCTTTCTCTTCTCTGTATTGAACACTAATTATATTAAAGTTCCTTTGCACTGAAGGTTTTATGCACTAGAGTATATTTTGCCTTGATGTGGCACCTGGCAGAACACATTTAGAGCAGGCAAGTTTGGGGGTCCTAGGGTGCCCCACCTCCTGCCCTGTAACAAAAGCACATATAATCCACCACTACAGACCATAGTTCCCCATCCCCTATCATCCCCCTCTAGTAGGCTCAGCTTGGCTAGTATAAATAGCGCTGCAATGAACATGGGAGTGCATAGATCCCTTCAAATTAAACTTTTTTTAAAAAAAGATTTATTTACGTATGCATACAAGAGCTGTGGTACAGGCCAAAGGTGGAGGGGGTGAAAGGATTCACCAGAGACAGAGTGCGGAACAGAACAGGCAGATTGACCGAAGCACACTGCTGAAGGGAGCAGCGGGCGAGTCAGGAGAGGTCTGCTGCGCCATGTGTGTTGCTCCCTGGCCGGCCGGGGATTGAACTTGTGCTGCAGAGGCTGTGGACAGCTTCATAGGTTGCATCTTAACCCCCTGTGCCACCAGGGAGGCCCCTCAAATTAACCTTTTTTGAATACTTTGGTTAGATGTTGCACTGGGCAACCCCATACTGACAATTACACGGGAGTCGTGGAACAGATTACATGATGCAGGATGCTGCCGAGAGCAAGATCCTAGCCATTTTTGATAGAATAATCATACAGCATCAGCTATGTGCGTTAGTAGGACAAGGAGAAAGGATGGGTAAAACTCAGGAATGTCATCTAGGGCTTGAGGGGACATGAGGCTGCTGACCATGCTATCAGCTTGATGACCAAGTGTTGTAATTGAAACTGGACCCCAGACCCCCAGCCATGGTCTTAATCTTATCAACAAGGCATTCCACTGATCAGCTTCTGGGGTCCCTTGTCATACATCGGTCCTCAGCCCCCTGGGCATTCTCAGTCATACCTCATGATGTATGAGTCAGGAGTAAGTTTATGCATCTATCCTCAGCCCCGCAGGCGTTCCCAGTCATACCTGTTGATGCATACCCTTCCCAGAGTGAGCAAGCTTTCTGTTCTTGATTGATATGAAAGGCACCTTATAAGGTTTGGCTCCTATGACCGTGACTGGACAGTTCTGACCTTTGTATAGGAATGCTGAGCTGCAGGTAACCACAATGGAAGCTGAACAGGCTGCTTAAGTCTAGCAGACTCCTGGGGCCTCCCTGGTGGTGCAAGGGGTTAAGATGCAACCTTTGAAGAAATCCACAGCCACTGCAGCAGAAGTTCGATCCCTGGCCCCAGGGAGCAACCCACATGGTGCAGCAGACCTCTCCTGACTCGCCCGCTGCTCCCCTCAGCAGTGTATTTCAGTAGATCTGTCTGTTCTGCTCCCCACTCTGTCACTGGTGAATCCTCTCACACCCTGCACCTCTGGCTTACTCCCCAGCTCATGTATGCATAAATAAATAAATAAATAAAATTTTTTTAAATGGCACTGGCTATGCACTTTATTTTTTAATTATTTCTTTTTTATTATTATTTTATATTTTAACATTTATCATTTTTTACATTTTTTTAGACAATATTTGCTTACCCCCACCCCCTCAGATTGAGTCCCCATAGAATTTCCTTCCCCAAGGCACCCATGCACATCACCACAGTCCCCTGTGCTCCTCCCTCCACACAAGGGGTTAAGCACAGCACTGGAAGCTATATGCAGCCTCCGCAACATGAGTTCAATCCCCAGCTGGCCAGAGAGATACCCACATGGCGTAGCAGACCTTTCCTGGCTCACCCGCTGCTCCCCTCAGCAGTGTAGTTCAGTCAGTCTGCCTGTTTTGTTCCCCACTCTGTTTCTGGTGAATCCTCTCACCCTCCCTGCACCTCTGGCCTGTACACCGGTTCTTGTATGCATAAATAAATAAATCTTTTTTAAAAAATTCCAGGAATCCTTAAAAAAAAGTCTAGCAGACCCATAGATTGACACCAAGGATCCTGGATCATATGGCAGATCTATCTTTAATATTTTGAAAATATTTGGAAAACACTCTTTTGCAAAGAGACTGGACCGGTCTACATTCCTACCAACAGCGTACTAGAGTTCCTTTATCTTCTTACCAATGGAAGCTTAGAGTAAAAAAAAAATCTGGTATGGAGATATCACAAGTCCATAAACTGGAGGTGGGGGTAGAGATGATGAACATCATCACTGAACCAGCTATAGAAATGCAAAACCCTCAAGTCCCAGGGAAGTGGGGATAATGGACTTGTCAGCCATTACAAAGGACTGTTCTAGAAAACACCCATAGGCTAGGACTACAGATGGGGGTATGTAAATTGAGGGCAATTATAGAGGATCCCCAGTTCTTACAAATCAGTCAGTCTGCCTGTTCTGCTCCCCACTCTGTCTCTGGTGAATCCTCTCACACCCCCCACATCTCTGGCCTGTACCCCAATTCTTGTATGCATAAATAAATAAATCTTTAAAAAAATAACAACAGTTTTTGAAAAATAAATAAATAAAATATTATTATTTATTTTCCCAGTGCCTATTTTCTCTATACAATTATAGAGAAGGAGATCAGGTTTATTTTATTTAATAATATATTCCTACAGTGTAATCCAGTGTCTGGCACAAAGTAGACAATAAATTTTTGTTGACTGAAGGAATAATGCTTATGTCTTTCTTAATAACTTGAACATTATAAACTTTTATAGTGTTCTGTTTTTCTCCATCACACTTTCATAATTACCACTTTTAAGTGTTTGTGTAACTTTATCTGCATCTCATATGAAAGTATAAACTCCATGACGTCAGGGGCTTATTTTTTTTAAAAATTAGTTTGTAGTTCACCATCAGTAAAGTTTCCTGATTGTTAATTGTATAGTTTGATGAGATTTGACAAATGTCTACACTCTTAAACATCACTCCTATCAAGATATAAATATCTATTGTTGCAGAATGTCCTTACCTCTCATATACTTCATTCCCCCACCCATCAGGAGGTAACCACTATTCTGATTTCTATTATCATGTTTTCATTTTGCCCATCCTAGAACTTGCATAAGTGAATTCATACTGAATATGCTCTTACATACCTGGCTTCCTTCACTCAACATAATGTCTGTGACATTTATCCATGTAGTTAAATGTATTAACAATTTGTTCTTTCATTCCACAAAAATATTCCATTGTGTAAATATACCACGATTTGTTTATCCTATTGGTGGAAATTTGGGCTCTTTCCACTTTGGGGTTGTTGTGAATAAAAAGTTGTAATGAACTTTCATATTATCACATCCCCAGCATCAGCATTGTGCCTAGCACAAAGCTCTCATTGAGTAAATTAATTAGTCTAATCCTTACAATGATAATCATAACTATTCCTATCCCTCCTTCTTTGGAAAGGATTCCAATAAGAATGCAAATGAATGACAGTGACTCAGTTATGGAAGGAAACTTTAATTCATTCTTAGGTTTCTAAAAAGTAAGTAAATTATAGAGTTTGTAATTTAAATATTATTATTAAAACTGCTTTTGACACCTCACAAATGAACATGTCACACAAGTGGTCATGATACCACCTATAGGATTTTTGAATAAAATATTTCATAATAGTGAGTTAAATTTGAATTTCAGATAAATAACAAATAGAATTTTAGTGTAATTATGTACTAATACTGTATGGGGTATAATTATGCTAATGGGATGTACTTATATTTAAAGGTCCTATGTTGTTTTTCTGAAATTGAAATTTAATTTGGCTTCCTGTATTTTTAGTTGCTGAATCTGATCACTCTAATTACATGTGAACTGTGGAATCTTTGGTCCTCATGTCCCCTCCACCCTTAAAGCTCCAAGATACCTAACCTATTCCCAGTGACTACCCCTAAGAAATGCTATTCTTTCATAGCTGCTCAGTAAATATTTACTGGCAAAGGAAAAACAGGCATGTATTTTAACAATATTATGGGCAACAATTAGTTTGTCTACTTGTGTGTTAAGTATTTGCTTTGCAAATTTACTTTAAGCTTTAACTGGACAGTATATGCCCACAAGCCCTGCTTCATTCTCATTGGTTAGAAATTTTCCAGGTGAAATCCAGCAATCCCCTCTGCAACCCCTGACCTCTTCAGTTGTGTTTGTGTGTATGAACACAGACAAATGTTGAAGGGAAATGCCTTTACTTAGCAATGTCTGGTGCCAACTTCATCCTTAAAATAAAGTATGGGTGACAAGTCTTACCTGGTAGGGAGCCAGCTCCCACAGATCACTTTCTTCTCTCTGCAGAGCCTTTCATTCACAAACTCATAGGGAGCCATTCTTAAAAGGCAAATGCACATTAAAGATTGAACAAGACTCAGCTTGATTTAGTGTGTGTGTGTTTAAATTCTCTCGAACAGCTTTTGTTTTAAAATTACTCAAAGTAAAGCTAGACTATTATTACTGAAAAATTCAGAAAGCTGGCATGATGTTTAAGGGAGTCTGGTTTAATGGAAGAGCACTAAACCAGACTTTGACCAAAGAATGCCAGAAAACAAATTTGAAAGACTGTATGCTTTCCTATGTTCATTGCTACGCTATTTACAATAGCTAAGTTATGGAAACAACCTAAGTTCACAAGGACAGATGAGTGGACTTTGAAGGTGTGGTACATATACACAATGGGATACTACTCAGCTATAAAAGGAGATGAAATACTTCCATTTTTGATGACATGGATGGAACTGGAGGGGTGTTATGCTAAGTGGAATAACTGAGAAGGAGAAAGACAAATATTAGATCATTCCATCCATATGTGTAATATAAAGAGACTAAACTAAGGAACAAGCAAAACTAAACCAAAAGAAACCCTAGAAATCTAACTGTAGAATTGAGGCTATAAGAGGGGGAAAGTAAGAGGGAGAACAATGGGGATAGAGAATATGGGTGCTTTGGTCATGGAGGTGGTATGGAAACATACATTTGAAAATGGTTGAACTTATTCCCCTAAATCATATACATGTTGTAAACCAATGTTTCCTAAAAAAAAAAAAATACAAAAAAAAATGCTTTCTAAGAGCATTGCATACTACAGAGAAACTTTTGTGAAAGGAAGACTCAATCTATTCAGCAAATATTATTGTGGTCTTATCTTGTGGAAAAAACAGTCACCACATCCTTCAGCAACCACCTCTCTGATCAATCAGGAGCAATCAACATCAAGGCAAAGCCCTCTCTAGCAAAAAGATTATGACTTACTGAAGGCTCCAATGTTGATTAGCATTTTTTACCAATAAAGTATTTTAAAGTTAAAGTACGCACATTGTCAGGCATTATGTTATCACACACTTAATAGACTATACTATAGTGTAAACATAACTTTTATATGCACTGGGAAACAAAAAAAATCATGTGAATTCCTTTGTTGTAATATTTGTGGTATTTTGGAACCATCTGCAATATCTTCAAGGTATGCTTGGCTTCTACTCATATAACAGTCTATTTTCCCGCTATTTTCTATTCATTTTCCTGAAAGGCCTTACATATCCCATCCATTTCTCTGGAAATATTAGTCATAGTCTTCTTTTTTATGTTTCGTAACAATTTTATTGATATATAATTATATACAATATATTCACATATCCTTTCTTAAATGTTACCTTCCCCCTTTTACCAACTATAGCGATACTTATGTTTCATTCTAGTATTCACTTCCCATACCAACAGTCTCCACTTCTGACTAGTCTCCAGAAATTGTGGTGAGAGTTTTCTAATAAAAAAGATATAAGGGGGGGCCTCCCCTGGTGGCGCAGGCGGTTGAGCGCTGCGCTGTGAAGCTGGCCGCAGTCTCTGCAGTGCCGGTTCCATCCCGGCAGGCCAGCGAGGGTCCCACATGGCAAGGCAGACCTCTCCTGTTGCGTCTGCTGCTCCCCTCAGCAGTGTATTTCGTCAGTCTGCCTGTTTTGTTCCCCACTCTGTCTCTGGTGAATCCTCTCACCCTACCGCGAATCTGGCCTGAATAAATCTTTTTTTAAAAAAAGATATAAGGGCCTCCCTGGTGGTGCAAGTGATCAGCACTATGAAGCATCCGCAGCTACTGCAGCATAAGTTCAATCCCCGGCCAGCAAGCTACCCACATGGCGCAGCAGACCTCTCCTGTCTGGCCCACGTCTGATGCTCCTCTCAGCAGTGTATTTCAGTCAATCCACCTGTTCTGCTCCCCACTCTGTCTCTGGGGAATCCTCTCAACCACCCCCCCCACCTCTGGCCTACACCCCAGCTCTTGTATGCATAAATAAATAAATCTTCAAAAAAAGAAGATACAACATCATTCAGCATGTTGGTCTACATTCTGTGAGTCTATTCTTGCTACTGAACTTTAAGGGATACAGTGTCATGGGTTTTAGTGGTTTGGCCCTAAGTTTTATCATTCACTTGTAATGTGATGTCTTTAGGAAAATCTCCAGGTTGAGAACAAAATTCTTTAGGATTTCTATTTGGAAACTTATGTTAGGATGAAAGGGTTGATAAATTCTCTAAGAGTTGAAATTACAGCAATAGGAAGGTTTGGGATTATAGGACAGAGGTTGGTAGCATGCTGGAAATATCCTGACAGATGGTCCTTTCTGTTATTGAGTCTTAATGATCAAAGACACAATTATTTCTGTCTTTTGTACTAGGAGGAAGGAGTCTAACAAATGCCCAATTGAGATGGACAGTGGGTCCATTTGGTGTTCACCAACAGTAGCAACTATTAAAAGGAGACAGAATGGGAGAGAAATACAGGTTGTTTTCATAAAAATAACATTAGCTAGATATTCAGTTTGTGACGTAGTCTCTTTTTTTTTTTAAAGATTTATTTTTTAGGGCCTCCCTGGTGGCGCAGCAGTTGAGCGCTGGGTTGCGAAGCTGCTTGCAGCCTCTGCAGCGCCGGTTCAGTCCCCGGTTGCTCCCCGGCCACCGGAGGAGGGTACTACATGGTGTGCAGACCTCTCCTGCCGCCCGCTGCTCCCCTCAGCAGTGTACTTCGGTCCTTCTGCCTGCTCTGCTCCCTGTTCTGACTCTGGTGAATTCTCTCACCCTCTCGCGCTTCTAACTGTACCCAGTGCTTGTATAAATCAATCAATCAATTAATCAATCAATCAATCAATCTTAAAAAAAAGACTTATTTTTTATTTGTACAATAGCTGGAGTACTGGCCAGAGGCATGGAAGGGTGAGAGGATTCACCAGAGACAGAAAGGGGAGCAGACCAGGCAGATCCACTGAAATACACTGCTGAGGGGAGCAGTGGGCGTGACAGGAGAGGTCTGCCACGCCATGTGGGAATCTCTCTGGCTGGCCAGGAATCGAACCCGCACTGCAGAGGCTGTGGACAGCTTCACAGCGCTGTGCTCAACCTGCTGCGCCACAGGGGAGGCCCCGTGATGTAGTCTCTAAGTCCTACTGAAGTAGATAAAACTAAAGATGTTTTGTCTTGCTCAAAGATGAGGAAAGTTGATATGAGGAGGAAGATCTGAAAAAAGAAAATAGAATGGCTAACAGCAAATCTATCCCTCATGACTAAAAGAAAAATGAGGGGGAAACCTCCCTCCAAATACAAAACCCTCAGTAAATAGCAGACCTCAATCCCTGTCTTCATTTGCCAAGAACAGCATGTTGCTTTTACCTAATTTTATGACTGCATTTTAAGCTGTAAATCCTTTCTTTCAGAAGTTAATTTTAATTTTGCTTGCAGGGTGAGCAAGACAGACTAACTTGTCACGTATGCCTGCTTTTCTAAAAGTAGAAGAAACAGCCCTAATTCCTTCTCATTTGCAGAAAATAGAAACTAGTCAAGAAGTCTACTTGGTTGGTGGGAACAGACTTTAAAAAGCATCATGCTTTAAAAAAAATTATATGTTGTAAGCAAAGTTCAAACTCCAGTTCAAAATTTTTGGCCTTAACAAAGTCTATAAGCACAGGAGTAGCCTAAAATTTCTGTGTGAGTCTATGATTCATGGTTTTAAAATTGACCTAATTTTTTTTCTGGCAAAATGACATGTAAAACTGATTACAGAAAAGCCCTTCTGTGGCAACGCTACAGCTACATCTTTGGTAATTTCTTTTGCAATATACACACCACCAACGCTCACTGAAGAAGAAACAGATAATCTGAATAGTGCTGTATCAATTTAAAAAATTATATCTGTAATTAAACCCTCCCCTCAAAGAAAATACTTAGGTCAGATAGTCTCCCTGGTGATTTCTACCAAACATTTATGGAATAAATAATACCACGCTCGTCCAGAAAATTGAAGATGAGGGATTACCTCCTAATTCATTTGATGAGTCAAGCATTACCATTACCTTTCTAATATATTTCAGGAGTATAAACACAAAAATTCTTAGCAAAATTTTAGGAAATTAAATCCAACTATATATAAAAGTGATGGTTCATTATAACCAAGTGCAGTTTATCCCAAGAATGATAAAATAGTTTAAAATAGCTTAACATTTAAAAGTCAGTAAAAAAAAGTCAATATAATTCACCATATTAGCAGACCAAAAATGAATAAAAAATGATTATTTTAATAAATGCAGAAAAATAATTTGACAAAATTCAACATCCATTCCTCATAAATCCCAAAGGAACCTAGAAATGGAAGGAAAGTTCTTCGATTTGTTGAAGTACTGTTGGTCTAGCCAGTGCAATAAAGCATGGCTGTGGCAAGGGAAGAAGGCATCTAGCTTTGAAATTAAGAAGTAAAACTGTCTTTGTTCCCAGAACACAATGTAAAAGATACACTATATCTACAAAAAAGCTAGTAGAACAAATAAGTTCCTAATGTTTGAAGAAATGAGATCAATTAACATAAATCAATTATAATTCTACATATTAGCAACAAACACTGGAAACTGAAATTTAAAATATGGTTTTGATAGCATCACATATATGGAACACTTAGGGATAAATCTGACAAAATATGTGCAAAACCTGTACATTGAGAACTCAATGAAAAATTAAAGAAATCTAAATAAATAGAAAACTGTTGTTAAGATACAGATGAGTTCCCAGTTGATTTTCATAGTCAATGAAATTTTAAAATGCATATGGAAATGCAAAGGACCTAGAATAATCAAAACAATTTTGAAAGGCAAAGCTTTAAGACCTATAGTATTTGATTTCAAAGACTTATTTGAACCTACATCAATCAAAACAGTGTGTTACTGGCATAAAGATAGACAAATATGGCAGATCAACTTTAGCAAAAGTAAAAACAAGAAATAAAAAGGAAAAAATAAAAAGAAAATATAGACAGATGTATCAGTTCAACACAATGGGGATTGTAGAAAATAGACCCACACATATATGGGAAATTTAATTTTGTTAGAACTGCTAAGATGATTCAGCAGAGAAGAGGTAGTCTTCAATAAATGGTGCTGGAATGATTAGACATCCAAATGATAACTAAATAACTTTGATACATAACTCATACAATATAAAAACATTAACTGAAGGGCCTCCCTGGTGGCGCAGGGGTTAAGACGCAACCGATGAAGCTATCCGCAGCCACTGCAGCACGAGTTTGATCCCCGGCCAGGGAGCTACCCACATGGCGCAGCAGACCTTTCCTGACTTGCCCGCTGCCCCTTTCAGCAGTGTATTTCAGTACATCTGCCTGTTCTGTTCCCCACTCTGTCTCTGGTGTATCCTCTCACCCCCCCACACACCTCTGGCCTGTACCCCAGTTCTTGTATGCATAAATAAATCTTAAAAAAAAAACATTAACTGAAGATGAACTGTAGATCTAAATGTAAGCCCAAAACTTTTTTTCAGTAGAAAAATTGGGGGAAAATACTTGTGCCCTTAGATCAGGCAAAAATTTGTTAGATACAACAGCAAAAATTGATGTAAAAGAGGAAAACTTGAGAAATTGGATTGCAACTAAATCAAAAACTACTTTTTGAAAAATGTTCTAAAGAAAAAATAGAGATGAGTCTCAGAATGAGAGAAAATAATTGCAAGTCAAATAGTTGATAAGGAACTATTAATACTGGAAACATCATGAATGAATATCAAAATAATCATGCTATGTCAAAGAAGTCAGTACAAACATACACATGCTATATTTTCATTTACATGGATTTCTATAAAATGAAATTTAACCTATATTGACAGAAAGCAGATTTGTTATTGTTCCAGGCTGGCAATAACAAATGTATGAGTGGAAGGATATAAAGGGTCACAAGAAAACGTTTGGGAGTGATGGATGAGTTCATTATATTGATTGTGGTGATGGTTTGCATGGTTGTGTGTATGTCTAAATTTAACAAACTGTACACTTTTTAATATCTGTGATTTACTGCATGTCAATTACATCTCAGTAAACTGTTAAAAAAAAAAAAACTATTAGGATACTGGAAAGGACTGAAGAGTTGATCTGAATAGGCCTCCACTGGCCAAGTAAGTGATGACTTGAGCACCAATATGGAGAACTGCAATGTGAATGAGATACTTAAAATATTTAAAACTTCATGAGTTCTTAAAAGAACTCTCACCCATGCTCTCAAACAGGAGTCTCTTGATACTTCACCTTTGAAAGATACTAGCGATACAACTTTTTTATATTGTTAAAAAAAAAACAAAACAAGAAAAGGAGTGGTGGTGGAATGAAGCATTCATCCTGCCTTTCCTAAATGAACTCCATAACTCAAGGAAACCATAAAAATTAATGAGGGAAAGTTTCTACTAAAAGAGCAGAGTTAGAGTTAACATTTCTAAGCCTCTATGAAGTAATGGATTGAGGCAATGAAGATCAACAACCGCTATCATCAGAAAGAGAAACAAGCAGACATTGCAGGTATTATGTGCCTCCTAATGGAAGAATAAAATGCCACTTGGTAAGATAGGATGAAATAACCCTGGAGGGAGAAGGAGAGAGGCAGAATCTGATTAAGTCTCTAGATGTAACTACCAACACTATAAAAATATTATAGTAAATACAGGATGCAAGGGAAGAGCAACCAACAAATCAAAATTGTGGGAACTTTTACATGACTTAAAAGAATTATCATTTAATTACAGTGCAGGGACTTTATTTGGATACTGAGATGTAAGGAAGCAAAATCACTTACAAAATAATGAGGAGTGGTGGTGGGAGTGGTATAGGAACACATCTGAAGCAGTGGAAACCTAGTCCTCTAAATAGTATGCAGTGTTGTAAACCAAAGTTATCTCACTAAAGAATGATACAATTTTTTTAATGAGGAAATATGAACACTGGATATTTGATTTTATTATGGAATTATTGTTGATTTTGCTTTTGTGTGATAATGGGATTTGGGGTGTTTACATAACTTTGTAAAAGAGATACATAATGAAATGAACTTATTTCTGGCATATGTTTCAAAAAAAATTGAAGGGCCTCCCTGGTGGCGCAAGGGTTTAAGACGCAGCATTATGAAGCTGTCCACAGCCACTGCAGCATGGGTTCGCTCCCCAGCCAGGGAGCTACCCACATGGAGCAGCAGACCTTTCCTGTCTCGCCCGCTGCTCCCCTCAGCAGTGTAATTTGGTCAGTCCACCTGTTCTGTTCCCCACTCTGTCTCTGGCGAATGCTCTCACTCCCCACATCTCTGGCCTGTTCTTGTATGCATAAATAAATAAATCAAAAGAAAAAAGAAAAAAAATTGAGGCCACAATGTAGGATTAGAAGTAATGAGATGTAGGACTAGATGAAATAAGATGGTGTGAAATGGCAAATTTAAAGTTGAACAATTGGTACATAAGAGTTTCATTGTACTATCCTACTTTTGACTATGTTTGAGTTTTCTATAAATATATTTTAGAAAAGGAATTTATGTTCATGTGTTAGTGAATGGATGAAGGTGAATGATTGGATGTGGAAGGTGAAAGAGTAAGAGGAGTCAAAGATTACTCCTTTATGTTGAGCAACAGGTAAGATATGCTATTTATTGAGATGAGGAAGCATGAGTAGGACCTGTGTGTGTGTGTGTGTGTGTGTGCATGCGCGCATGCAAAGAATGAGTTCGGTTTTGGAAACACTGAGTTTGAAGTATCTGTGAAGAGCTAGGAAGACATGATAATTAGATATAAATATGGATTTGGAGCTTGGAAGGCAAATTTGGGCTACAAGATGGAATTGCACATGGATGACACAAATTGTACATGGATGACACTGTGGGAAAAATGTAAAGGATGAAGTCCTAAGGAACATCCACAGTAAAGATCTATAGGCAGGTACTGAATCAGATATTATGAAAAATTTTGAAAATATTCATATTCTCTCTTGCATCGTTCTCCAGTGCAATGTGTGAGAGGAGAGTTTCTGTCTTTGGGAATAAGTGGAATTCATAACACATTTTTTTCCTTCAATCAGTATGTATAAATATTTCTTAAAATTTTCATCAAATTTTATTGATTTGCCATTTTTTTGCAAAAAAAAAATTTAACTTGGGGAGTACAATTTCATACCTCAACATGTGCACAAGCTTCACTTACCCTTCACCAAGTTCCAGCGTCTGTACCCTATCAAATTATCTCAAATGTCCACTCCTCGTCCACTCTTCCCTTCCCCCATTCCCTTTGATGACCAGTTTGTCACAGAGTCTAAGAATTATTCATGTTGTGTTATGCCACATAAATATGGATTTGGTTATTTTCTTTGGTTATTTACATTCTGCAAATGAGTGGAACCATCTGGTAACTGTCTTTCATTTTCTGACTTATCTCACTTAGCATAATCACCTCAAAATTCATCCATTTTATCCCAAATTCATCTTTTCAAATAGCTGAGTAGCATTCCACTGAGTATATATAGCACAATTTCTTTATTCAGTTGTCATCAATGGGCATTTAGGTTGGTTCCATATCTTGGCTATACTGAATGATGATGCTATGAACACAAGGGTACACAAATCTTTTCATGTTAGTGTTTCCATATTCTTTGGGTAAATACCTAAAAGTGGTATTCTGGATCATATGATAATTTAATTGTTGATTTTCTGAGGAATCTGCAAAGAATTTTCCATAAAGACTGTATTGATTTATATCCCCACTAACAGTGGATGAATATTCCTTTTCCTCCACATCCTTACCAACGTTTGTTATTTACAGCCTTTTTTTTTTTTATATATAGACCATTCTCACACGGGTGAGGTGATATCTCATTGTGGTTTTGCTTTGCATTTCCCTTATAATAAATGATGTTGAGCATTTTTTTCATGTGCCTGTGGGCCATCTGTATGTCTCTTTTGGAGACATGCCTATTCTTATCCTCTGCTAATTTTTCAAATGGACGTTTGTTTTCTTACTTTTAAGCAGTATGTGTTCTTTATATATTTTGTATATTAATCCATTTCAAACACACGATCTGCAAATATCTTCTCCCATTCAGTAGATTGCCTTTTCATTTTTTTAATTGAGGCTGCCAAAGGGAGAAGGTATGGGATGAGGAGCAGAGGGGGCCCGATGGGCTATGGTGGGGGGGGATTATGGATGTTTGGATTGTGGGCATGATGTGGTAACATACATCAGAAGTGATGTGACTCGGGTCCCCCCAGTGGCACAGCAGTTGAGTGCTGGGTTGAGAAGCTGCCTGCAGCCTCTGCAGCACCGGTTCGATCCCCAGCCACAGGTGAGGGTCCCACATGGTACAAAGACCTCTCCTGCTGTACCCCTTGCTCCCCTCAGCAGTGTGCTTCGTTGGTCTGCCTGTTCTGTTCCCCACTCTGGCTCTGGTGAATTCTCTCACCCTCCCACGCTTCTGACTATACCCAGTGCTTGTATAAATAAACAAACAAACAAACAAACAAACAAACAAACAAACAAACAAATAAATAAATAAATAAATCTTTGAAAGAAAAAAAAAGAAGTGATGGGACTCTATCCTTCCAAATCACATACAGTGTTGTAAACCATTTTTATCTCAATAAAAAATAATACAACTTAAAAACCCAAGAAATTCACAGCATTTTAAGGTCACAAACCTTCCCGACAATTCCCAGGGTCAGTCTCTTTGATGGGTGGTGCATGCAAAGTACAGTGATAGAGCCTGCAAACTGAGGAGGCAATCCTGGCAACCAGGAGGTGAAAGGCAGGAACCGGTTATTGCTCCAACCCATAGGTGCAATCTCTAATTTGGCCCAAGTCAAGTTGTTACAGCTTCCATATGCTTGTTCTTTGCTCCACAGCTATATCAAATAACTTCTCCATCCATAGCCTGGGTTCCAGAGATCAGGCCAAGATTAAGGAACAGCCCTGGCAACTTTGAGATTTCTCAGATAATGACCAATTTGTCATTACATACCATGGACAAAGTCAAGATTCAATAAATGTTTATTGAATTAATAAGTTCACTTAATAGATTTATTTTTTAATAAAGTTTCTTTTTCTTTTTTTTTTTAAGATTTGTTTATTTATTTATTTATATAAGCACTGGGTATAGTCAGAAGCTCGGGAGGGTGAGAGCATTCACCAGAGCCAGAGCGGGGAGCAGAGCAGGCAGAAGGACCGAAGTACACTGCTGAGGGGAGCAGCGGGCGGCAGGAGAGGTCTGCGCACCATGCAGGACCCTCCTCCGGTGGCCTGGGAGCAGCTGGGGATCGAACCGGCACTGAAGAGGCTGTGGGCAGCTTCGCAACCCAGCGCTCAACCGCTGCGCCACCGGGGAGGCCCTCACTTAATAGATTTAAACAATGAGGATAGTCTAAAGAGAGAAGAATCTATTTTTGCTTCTAGCAAGTTTTCTCCATTGGAATTAAGTGAATTATCTTCTTACAAATAAAGTGTGTTATTAGAATTGGGAAATGCACCTGGGTGCTTTTTTTCCAGCTTTGTTTTTCTACTTTGTGCTTGCTTATATCAATGTGCTCTGTCATATTTTGCCACAGTGTGCAAGTCACTTTCTTCTTTATATTTCCAGAGTTAAGCACCATACTCGGCACATTAGTAGGTGGCTGTATTTGTCAGGGTTCTCCAGAGAAGAAGAGCCAAGAGGATTGTGTTTGTACACATGTATGAATGCATAATGCATATATGTGTGTATCTATTTATCTAAGTATTGGAACTGGCTCACACAATGTGGGGGTGCATAAGTCTGAAACCTGTAGGATAGACTGGAAGGGTAGAGACACAGTAAAGAGTTAATGTTGCAGTTTCAAAGCCTATTTTTATTAAGACTTAAACTGATTGGATAGGACCTAACCACATTATAAAAGAAAAATTTGCTCTTCTCCAAGTCTACTCATTTAAATGTTTATTTTTTAAAGATTTATTTTTTATTTATGCATATAAGAACTGGGGTATAGGCCAGAGGTGCAGGGGGTGAGAGGATTCACCAAAGACAGATTAGGGAGCAGAATAGGCTGATCTACTGAAATACACTGCTGAGGGGAGCAGTGGAAGAGACAGAAGAGGTCTGCTTTGCCATGTGGGTTAGCTCCCTGGTGGGGGGATTGAACTCATGCTGCAGTGGCTGGTGATAGCTTGAAAGCGCTGACTTTAACCCCTGCGCTAACAGGGAGGCCCCTGATTTAAATGTTTATTATATCAGAACAAAATAACTTCATAGCAACATTTGTACTTTTAGCAGACATCCAGGCATATCAAAATTAACACATAAAATTAATCATTACAGTGTACCTATTTATAAAATAGAACTGAAATCTCCCATGGACTTCCCTACCCATGTCTGCCTTTCTACTTCGGAACATTGAATGGCAAATACAACCAGCATAGAGATATCAGGAAACACTGGGTCACTTCTTTTTTTTTTTTTTTTTTTTTTAAGATTTATTTATACATGCACTGGGTACAGTCAGAAGCGTGGGAGGGTGAGAGAATTCACCAGAGCCAGAGCGGGGAGGAGAGCAGGCAGAAGGACCGAAGTACACTGCTGAGGGGAGCAGCGGGCTGCAGGAGAGGTCTGCGCACCATGTGGGACCCTAGCCTGGCGGCCGGGGATCAAACCGGCGCTGCAGAGGCTGCGGGCAGCTTCGCAACCCAGCGCTCAACCGCTGCGCCACTGGGGAGGCCCTCACTGGTTCATTTCTAACTAGACAAAATAGTTGTCCAATAAAGCCTGTGAAACATTAAGTGGCAGGAATTAAGCTGCTGATGGAATTCATTTTCAGATTCTCATCAATCTTTTAATCATTTTAAAACTGAAGAAGCACTATATTGAGATGTGTTAACAAAACATAAGTTGGTATTCTTGGAACCCGTGTCTAGTCTGTTACTTATCATCAACCAGTTAAGTGACCTCAGGCGACTCAATTTACCTTCTTGGTTTCTGCTCCACGAATAGCAAAACAAGAATTCAGAAATTCTTTGAAGTATGGTATAGTAAATTGAAGCCTTCAGAAAGATATGGGTTCAAGCCTTGTTTCTGACACTAACTAGTTTTAGGCAAGCGAATTATTTCTGAGTCACAGTTTCTGCAGCTATGAGATGGGAATAGGAAATTTACTTCACAATAGGATTGTTATAAAGATCAAATGAGACAAATTGAGTGCACAGCGTACAATAGATGTTAATTCCTTTCACTGCTTCTTCCCCTTTCAGCTCAAATACTACATGTTTCTGTTCTGTGTAATCCCTCTTAGACAAACATAACTTCCAACGCAGAGATTCGTATCACATGCAGGAAACTCAAAAGATACACATGAGATTATAGAGTCTTAAGCTACTTTTGTTATGGCAGAATTTCATTTTGTTTGGAAAGAATATTTATGACCATCTGATATTCTGTCAAGTCTAGCTAAAGTCCCTTGGTTCTTTAACAGCCACAGGCCACTTTGATGACTTGTGGTATATGGAAAAGCAAAAAAGGTCAAAAGCTGTGGGTATTTCAGTAGCAATGGACATGTGTCTGGTACTATGCTTGCATTATCTTGTTTGACATTCACAACAAAACAAGGGTAGGTACTACTATAAATATCCCAGGTTTAAAATGAGGAAACTGAGGCTCAAATTACACAGCAAGTAAACACGGAATTATAATTTACTCCAAAGTCCCTTCTGATCTAAAACATATGTTTTTTTTTTAAATTTTTTAAATTTTATTTTTATATTCCCCATACAATTGCAACCCCCTTATTTTGACCCCGATTCCTCCTTTCCCCAGCCCCCACTCCTCATAGAGTGTCTCTGGTAGAACATATGTTTTTAATATTGCATAAAGTTGCTTCTTCTTGGGAAGTGTCTGTTTTATAAAAAAAATACACAGGCTTTTGACATTTTCTCTTTAAAAATTTTTGTTTATTTATGCATACAAGAACTGGGGTACAGGCCAGAGGTGTGGGGGGGGTGAGAGGATTCACCAGAGACAGAGTGGGGAACAGAACAGGCAGAGTGACTGAAATACACTGCTGAGGGGAGCAGCAAGCGAGTCAGGAGAGGTCTGCTGCGCTATGTGGATTATTCCCTGACCGGCCAGGGATGGAACTCGTGCTACAGTGGCTGTGGATAGCTTCATAGTGCTGCGACTTAACCCCTTGAGCCACCAGGGAGGCCCGCTTTTGACATTTTAAGGAAACTTTTCTATTAGAATAATTTGTGTGAATGTGTATGTATGTGTATAATTTAGATAATTAAAAATTGAGGTGTTAAGGAACCAGGGCAGCTCATTTTTTGGGAAATTCAGATCACTTATTGAGTTCCGTAAGGTGGGGCAGGGGTAAATAGCAAAGTCAATGGGAGAGCTGTACCTCCGCTTATCTGTGATGTTCATTAATTAATCAACACATTCAGCATGACATATATATATATATATATATATATAGTATCCTAACATCCATCAAGTATGTAGTGCTTACTATGTGCCAAGTACTGTGCTAAGTGCTTCATATGCATCATGCCATGTAATCCCCAAATAGTAGAAGAAAAAACTGAAGCTCAGAGATCGTATCATTTGTTCAAGGTCATACTAGTAAGTAGTACAGCTCAGATTCAACTCAAACTTCAAGTCCTTGTTTTCAACCACTATAATACTAAGTTTCCATGAAATGCATCACATTGTCTCAGTAAATTAAATATAATGTTACCATATGAACCTGCAATTCCACTGCTAGTTATATATATCTAAAATATTGAAAATAAGTGTTCATAGAAAAAGTTAGACACCATTGTTCATAGAAGCTTTATCCACAATAGCCAAAGGGTACAAACAACCCAAATATCTATTAACAGATCAATGAATAAATGAATGTGTATATCCATTCAATGGAATATTACTGAGCTATAAAAGGAAAGAAATTCTGATACATGCTACAGACATGGATGGATCTGAAAAACATTATGCTGAATGAAATAACCCAGACACAAAATATTACACAGTGTACGATTCCATTTATATGAAATATTCAGAATATTTCTGAGTAATAGTGTTCGTAGCATAGCATTGTGAATATACTTTTTGTCTCTGAATTACACACTTTGATTGAAATGGTAAATTTGATGTTATGTGTATTTTCCCACAATAAGAAAAACATGAATCAATCAATTCATCCACTGGGCCATGATTTTCCTATGCTTAACATTGTGGGTTTTTGCACCTTAAATTATTTATGAGTGTCTCCTCTCTCCTGGCTTTCAACTCTGGTTCATTTCCCCCTCTCTGCCATAACTTCTTTTTTTAAAAAAAAGATTTATTTTATTCATTTATGCATACAAGAACTGGGGTATAGGCCAGAGGATTCACCAGAGAAAGAATGGGGAGCAGAACAGGAGGATCTACTGAAATACACTGCTGAGGGGAGCAGTAGGCAAGACAGGAGAGGTCTGCAGCACCAGGTGGGTTAGCTCCCTGGCCGGGGATCTAACTCGTGCTGCAGTGGCTGCCAATCGCTTGATTGTGATAAGACTTTAACTCCTGCGCCACCAGGGAGGCCCTCTGCAATAACTTCTACTTTTCCTTCCCTGTTCCTCTTTGAGTTTCCTCACTGCCCCGCACCTATTTAAATTTTACCCATCCTTCACAGTCCAGTTCATCCACAAAGACTTCCCTGGTTATGACTTCTCTTCTGCTTCTAATAAAAAAATGCAGAGTGACCTAGGTAGGCTCACTTTACTTTTAATTTAACATTAAAAGTTAACATTATATACACCTGTTTCTAAAAACAACACATTTTTGGTTCTCAGGCCAGTCATCCATTCTATTATCACCTCATGATCTACATGGCACTTATAGTTGGCATATAAACTGGCATATATTTATATGCATACGTGGATATATATAAATATGTTTGTGTTCTGGGAGGGTTTCCTGTCAGTTAGCCTTATTTCTCTAGTAAGACAATTACTTATTGATGGTAATACTTATTTCTTGTTCATCTTTGAATCACCAGCATGGGCTGGTACCTAATAGAAGTCCAATAAATACTGAAGATGAATAATCTACAAATTTCCACAATCTGCCTCAAATCCATTCCTGATATGTAAAATAGTATGACCCATCACTTCACCAGAAAGGAAACATCTGTTTACTTTACTGTATTTCAGTTTGTAATAAATTAAAATCAGATGAGTTCTTGTTAGTGAAGCAAGGAACAGACACCTTCCAAGAAGAGACAATGCAGTGTAGTAAAAAAGCACATGTTCTGAATCAAAACACATATGGAATAAATTCCAATTTCGTGTTCACCAGCTGTGTAATTTTTGGCAAGTCACCTCACCTCTCTGAGTACCAGTTTCCTTATCTGTAAATATGGGATATTAGTAAGAGTACCTCCCATTGTTGGTTTTCTGTGAATATTAGAGGAGATAATGCAAGCATAGTGCCAGACACATAGCAAGCTTTCAACATACGTTAGTATTTATGATTGTCAGTTATTTCCCCGAACCTCCCTCCTAAGGAAACAGTTTAGTCATCAACTTAGTGCTCAGAGAAACATACATCACAGTCATGTATAATATGGTAGATTCAACCACTGGGTTCTAAATGATGGCATCAGGATCCAAATATATACATTAGGAAAGTTCAATAATCAAATTTTCCTGGAAAAAATGCAGGCCAATGCTGCAATATTATAATTATGATCTAGTAAGTTCAATTAACCATGCCAGTTAGATTCCTTTTGGAATAATTGCACCATTCCTTAGCCTGAGAACAAAAGTGGGACCTGAAAGAAGGGCTAGTTTGGCAGATTAACAAGAGATCTGCTTGTGGCTTACCAGCTGATAATAGAGAAATCAGTGGACAGGAATGAGATGGCATTCCCAGTGTTTAACCACAAGAATAAGCCTTTTAATTCCCTAAGCCCTATGGCTCTCTTGGACACATGGTTATTCATCAATTTTCTTCAAATATCTGATTGCCCATGCATGCCAAGACAGCTGCCCGCAATTCAGTATACTGGTTCATGCCTTGGCATAGGAATTTGAGGCTGAAGAGTGAAATATATGAGGTGGAAAGAAGTAAGGGAATCAGAGCAAGAAATGGCCTTGGGAATTCAAGAGCTGTAATCTTTGTGAAGACTTAGCGATGCACACACACGGTTCTTTCAGACTGATCTTGTTCAGGAATCCAAACCTCTTTCAGCATTGCTAGAGGCTACAGAAAACCATTGGGAGAGATTTCTGGGCTTGCAAAGCCACTGTTGGTAGACAGTTGGCTCCTCTAATAGAGCACACTCTTCATTTGAAGGATTACTTTCCTAAGGTCACCTTTTGGGTGATCTGTTTCTAGCCTTTCTGCCATATGCTGTGATTCTCAAAAGCCATGGCTAGAAATGAGTTTGCATTGTTGTAAGCAGACAAATAAGCAGAGCTTGCTTCATTTGGTTTGACCCAAGAATTGGTTGTAATTTATTTTTATTTGAAGGTAGGCACTAATCTGATTATTGAGTTTTGAAAATAGCCAAACTCTTTATGGAGTTTGTACTATCTATAATATGTAAAAGGAAGAGAGATGGGCAGGAGAAGTAGGATTTTTATTACCAACCATCACAAGATATTTGAGAGTACATGTGATATCCTGCTTGACTCATGTACTTTAGAATGGCTCCCTCTGATTTTCCACTCATACCCAACTTCCCTTGTGGCCACACACCTGTCCACCCCCTACCCAAAATGTTGGGAACCAGAATCTTTTAATTCTGGTTTAACATCCACAAACCTCTGATTTGTGGAAGTTAGTGGAGTTGGGGAGAAGAGTTGGAGGTTTTCAGGCAAAACCAGGAGTGGACTTTAGAGCCGCTCAGAGAATTGGGCAGAAATGTGGAGCTAGAACTAAATTTTCTAACTAATCAGACCCATGGCTACTGAATCTCACATTACCTTCCTGTTCTTTTTAAATTTATAAGAAGAACATTACACTTATCTAAAAACCAGTATTAAGACCTGTATAATGTCCCCTCTCATTGTATTCTGTCTTCATCTGACCCTTGCTCATTTCCTCTTTGATTTGTTCCCCTTTACCACACTTGCTCCCTCTCTGGACTGCTATGCTTCCCAGAGTACTCTCAAAATTTCAGTTGGTAGCAGTCTAGTCCAGGGCACACCCTTACTCTTCCAAATGTTCCCAGCTACTTGTAGCAGGAGCCAAATCTTAATCTTCCTCCACATTCTTACAGATAACCCTCTCCTAACCATAGCTTGCACCATAAGTAGATGGGCCTTCCCTCTTGTGGGTGATGGCAATCTGCTTAGGAAATGAATAGATTTTGATCTTAAAGACAGGAGCACAGGCTTTACAGAGCTTCCTATTTTTTTCACAGCCTCTGTCCTGAACTGCTCTCTCCGACCTGTCTTGCACTCCACCTCTTGGCCTCCTTTTAATCTTTTTGGTTTCTGACCTCATGACTCATTTTCCCCACTCACAGTCTTGCTTTGGATCTGATTCTCTGTTTTTTGAGCTATCTGATTTCCTCCACAATAATGATTCCAACTCTATGTTGCAGTTGACTTCTCTGGATAAACACCTTACTTAATTCTCCAAATTCATGCACAGCACCCTGAAACTCTTCTCAAATCTCATCTGCTCTAAACTTGTTTAGTTAGTATTCCTGAAACTTATTTAACACTTAGCATTTGCAGGTTTGTAATTTCATATTTTCTTTTTTTTTAAGATTTATTTATTCATGCATACAAGAACCAGGGTACAGGGCCTCCCCTGGTGGCGCAGCGGTTGAGTGCTGGGCTGTGAAGCTACCCACAGCCTCTGCAGCACCGGTTCGTTCCCTTGCCGCCGGCGAGGGTCCCACAAAAAAAAAGAACTGGGGTACAGGCCAGACGTGCAGGAGGGTGAGAGGATTCACCAGAGACAGAGCGGGGAACAGAACAGGCAGATAGGCTGAAGTACACTGCTGAGGGGAGCAGCAGGCGAGATAGGAGAGGTCTGCCGCGCCATGTGGGCATCTCCCCTGCCAGCCCACCAGTATTGAACCCATGCTGCAGAGGCTGCAGACAGCTTCACAGCGCTGCACTCAACTGCCTGCGCCACCAGGGAGGCCCTGTAATTTCATATTTTCATGTTCATTCATTCCGCAGATATTGAGTGTTTTTTACTTTCATGGTACACTGTGAATATGTTAATAAAGTTATTTTCTGAAACCACACTGAGTTCAGTAGACCATTCTGTAATGATGGAAGTGCTTTGTGTCTGTGCTGCTCAATTCTGTAGCCACTAGTCAGATGTGACTGATAAGCACCTCAAAGGTGGCTACCTCAACAGAATTCATTAAAATTAATTAAAATTTAAATAGCCATGTGTGGTTAATAGCTACCATGTTGAACAATGCAGTTCTTGTGAACCTAACATCTAGGAATGGACTTGCTTGCATTAAAGAGCATGCGCATTTTCAATTTTACGATATATTAACATCATTTTCCAAAATGGTTTTCTGTGTTACCCCCCAAAAAAGGGAAAATAACTTAAGTATCCAATGAGAGACAAAAAGATAAACAATTTATGTTTATATGCATTCGAGGGGATACTATAGAATAGCTGAAATGAAAGAAACAGAACTATAACATAGGTGAATCTTAAGATTAAATGTTTAAGAAAATAGCAAGCTATAGAAAGATGTGGAGACTAAGGAACCCTCTTACACTGCTGGTAGGAATGTAGACTGGTCCAGCCACTATAGGAATTGTGTGGAGGTTCCTCAGAACAATAAAATTGGATCTACCATATGATCCAGCGATTCCACTCCTACAAATCTACTCAAAGGACACAAAAACATAAATTCAAAAGGAAACCTGCACTCCTATGTCTATTGCAGCACTATTTACAATAGCCAAGATATGGAAACAACCCAAATGCTCCAATATAGACAAATGGTTCAAAAATCTGTAGTATATTTACACAATGGACTATTAGTCAGCAATCAGAAATGACAAACTCCTGCCATTTGTGGCAACATGGATGGAACTGGAAGGGATTATGCTCTCTGAAATAAGTCAGAAGGAAAAAGATAAATATCAGTGGTCTCACTTATATGTGGAATATAGAGAAACCAAAGAAAAAGTCAAGAAAAAGTCAAAACTAGCAAGCTGACCATACATCTGAGGCATACAGCAGAGGATGGAGAGGGAGAGGGGGCGAAACAGGGGAGGGAAGTACACAGGAAACTATGGTAATGATTCACAGGTGAGATGGTTGCGGGAGAACTATGGGGACCACAATAATATAAGAAAACATTTTAATTACTTAATAATAAAAAAGAATAACAAAAGAAAAAATGATGTATGCTGTAACATTTGCATAAAATTTATAAACATGTAAAATAATACCCTGTCTTTGTGAATGTAGTAAAAGTGTAAAGACATGAAAAGAAATGACAAATATCTCAAGTTCAATTGATTTTTGAACAATACCAGAGTTGGGGTACTGACCCCAGTTGAATATCTGTGTATAACTTAAAACATCATTAACTCATTAACTATAGTCGTCCTTTGGTATCCATGGGAGTTGGTTTCAGGAACCCTGCAGATACCAAAATCCTTGGATACTCAAGTCCCTGATAGCTGGGCACTTGGCGTTCACAGGTTCTGCATCTGTGGATTCATCCAACCCATATTCAGAGTTGATTAAATACTGAATGTGATATCTGTGGGTATGGAAGCCCAACTGTATTTACTGAAAAAACATCTATGTATTAGGTGGACATCATTTTCCAAAATGGTTTAACAATTCAAACCATTGTTCAAAGGTCAGTTGGATATTTACATAAATAACTATACTTTATACAGGCCGTGGGAGGAGAAAAATATTTGCACATTTATAAGCGAAGGACAGTGATAGCTCTCTTTGCATACTCAAGATTTTGACAATTCAAGGGTCAAGGCTTGATTTCTGTACAGTGTTTCAGACAAAATAGTCAATAGTTGCTACTATGTCACAGATTTGATTGAGAATCATGGTACAGGGGATGTATCTGAGGTCTCTGCCACTGCACCTACCTAAATTTCCAGTAGGCTGTGTTTTAGTTAACCTAATATACAACAGTACATTACAGGTACAAAATAACATTTATACATGTTGTTCTCCCTACTTGGAAATGAACATACTCTCCACACCACCCTCATAGTTAAGGGGAAAAAAATTCAGCTCTAATTATACCTTATCTGGAAGTCTTTTTCTAAATGGCTATGACGGAATTAATTACTTCTAACACTGAATCTTTTTTCTACCTGAAAAATGGCAATTACTATTGGGTAAGAAAAGCATTTTATTTGGGGCCTCCCTGGTGGCACAGGAGTTAAAGTCTCAGCACTACCAAGCTATTGCCAGCCACTGCTGCATGAATTCCATCCCCTCCA
Source organism: Talpa europaea (assembly GCF_964194135.1). Taxonomy (NCBI): domain Eukaryota; kingdom Metazoa; phylum Chordata; class Mammalia; order Eulipotyphla; family Talpidae; genus Talpa; species Talpa europaea. Next base: position 67,320,380 of record NC_140081.1, read on the forward strand.
GGGAGCTACCCGCATGGCGCAGCAGACTTCTCCTGTCTTGCCTGCTGCTCCCCTCAGCAATGTATTTCAGTAGATCCGCCTCTTCTGCTCCCCATTCTGTCTCTGGTGAATCCTCTCACCCCCCGCACCTCTGGCCTACACTCTAGTTCTTGTATGCATAAATAAATAAAAATAAATCTTTAGAAAAGTATTTTGTTCTTCCATTTGAGAATTGTATTAGATTATATAAGGAATGCTCAGAGGACTCAGAAATGTACCTACCAAATTCTAAGAATGTGATAGATAAAATTAAAGTTCTTCAATAAGACCAGTGAGATGCTGTCACTTTAAAAAGGAGAGTAGGGTTTCCAGATTGAGAGTCAATCCATCAAGTAAGCCAATCAATGTTGCTATCATATCTAAGAAAGAGAGCCCAGGGGGAGAAAGTCAGTTAGAAATAATGAAAATTGGAAATTTTGAAAAGAAATCCCTGGGAATGAAACACTGCCAAGGCTAGGGAGGACTTCTGGCTCAAGAAATCTACTTTCTATTCACCAAGATCAGCACATTTTCATCCTGAAGATAGATGGATCAGTCCATTAGAGTTGGCTGCCAGCAAATATTAGGATTATACAACCAACTGCCCTTGTGGTCCGACACCAAACAGTGTTCCTCTTTTGGTTTCCCACATTGATGTTCCTGTAGGCAAAAGATTCAGTTATGTGATCATCTGCTTTTTCTCAGTAGTTATACTTTCTTATGCAAAATCAATAAATTAGTATTATGGTTTAGGTATCTACCCCCTGTGACCTTGGCTAGTGTGGGTGTATCCCAAGAAAATTATATAGCACCCCTAGCCTGACAAATTTAAGTTCCAAAGTGGCCAAAGCTTAGGACCAAATTCAGAAATGTGGGGAACTAAGTTGGCACCCAAAGAGTCATACAATTTTCTCCTGAGACAATTCTTAAATCATCACTCATTTTGAACCAAAACTACACTGTGCTCTGTGAGTGCAAATAGAAATGACACATTTTATGGATAGTTTTAGGCACAAATCTTGCTGCATACATGTGTCTTGCATCCCTATTTAGACACAAGTTATTCAAGGGCAGGCATGTTTTGCTAATTTTGTGGGATCTGAAATAAAGCAGAGCATAGTCCTTAGGTAGGTAAGTACCCAATGGATATTTAATGAATGAGACTTTGACTCTATATGTCCTCTAAAAATGGTTGAATTACAGAGTTGTATGTTGTATGGTATTGACTTAAGGGAAGAAAAGGGACTTTGCTCATTTATTCGAACAAATATTTAAGAGCACCTGATATATGTTATTCGAACAAATACCCAAGAGTTCCTGATATGTGTTATTCTATTATATACGGAAAACACAGTGGAAAAAAAGATGGACGTGGCTCTTGCCCTCATGGAATTGACATGACTCACAGAGCTGTTCCAAGTGACCAGCATAAGGAAATATACTAAGCAATAGTTTTGTATGTATGTAGACAGGTGAATAGGTTTTCATCAGTCTATAAATCTAGAAATTATAATAGTCTAAAGAAAAAAAAAAGAGTGTTATAAGAAGGATTAATGGGAAAGGTAAATTGGATGAGTATTCAGGGATGGTCAGCCCCTTAATTCATGTCATTTAAGCTGAGACCTGAAGTAGATAGCCATTGACGTAAATGGGAGAAAGAACATTCCAGACAAAGTGAACAAACAATGTGCAGGCCTTGAGTTGGGAATAGTTTGATATAGTCACGAAAATGAAAGTAATGTAATAAGCAAGGGAAATGGTGGGCTGAGTTGAGCCTAGAGATGGAAGCAGAGAACCCTACCTAAAGGTCTTTGAGATGCCTGTCCCTTCTAATTTGACACTTCCTTTAGATAGCCCCCAAACTAATTTTCTCATTTCCTTCAAGTATTGGCTCAAATCTCACTTTTCAATGAAGCCTATCCTGGCCACCATTTTAGTGTTACTTTCTTTGCAGCACTTTCAACACCCCTGACCTTATTCAATTTTTTCTTTTTACAATAGCACCTATAATGTTCTGGCATAGTCTATAATTTATTTATTATGTGTATTTTCTGTTTTTTCCTTCAAAGTAAATAAAACTTTTTGTTTGGTTGGTTTAATGATGAAAACAAAGTGCTAGAACAGTGCCTGGCACATAGTAGGCAATTAATAAATACTTGTTGAATGAATGACCTCAAATATTGTAATTCCTCATGACTTGGTCCTAGACTCTTTTGCTTTTCTTTTCAGTCTTAAGCTTAATCTTTAAATTGAGGATAAATCACATATATCTTACAGGGTTTGGTAAGAATATGGAATAAATGATGCAAAGTAGGCCTAGAACATTTAGTTCCTTCCTCATTCTGAACAACCTCATTCTAGACAACTCCACCCTATCACATACCTTCAGAATCTTCAGGGTTTTTTTTAACTAAAGATGTGAAAAATAAGCAAAATATTTAATATCTCTGAATTGCAATTTCTTTATCGGTAAACTTGGGGTTAGAATAATTGCATCTGAGGGTTGAGAGTTAAATGAAAGATATAAAAAGTCCTAAGTATAGTGTCTACCTGATAGCAAGTGGTCACTAAATGATCATTGACTTCCCTCATTCTTCTTTTTTCCTGTACAGGTCACCTCCATAGATTCATATTCAGTGTCCAAAAGTGACTTAGAAAATGCAAGATTCATGTATTTGTTGATAAAGTCTACTTGGTAGAGATACTGCACTGATTAAAGGAAACAGTTCATGTGTCTGTCCCAATATCCACACATAAAAAAGCTCATATTCTCCATCCCCAAGAAGTTAACTGAAAAAAATATCCAAGTCCAGGATCCTACAATAGGTGATTTAGAAAGATTGGTGATACACTACAAAAAAAAAAAAAAAAGAGGTTATCTTTTTTTAAGGAAACAAAAGAACAGAGTATAAGAAGCAAAATAAAGGTAGACTAGGAGAGTGGCAATAACTACTCCATAGGTAAAAGCTGGGAAATTTTGGTAGTAGTTAAGAATATCTAACTTATGAAATAAATTTATGGCTGTTAATTTTTGCAGTTGTTATAAAAGTATTATGGTTACAGAGAAGAAAAGACTCCTTATCTTTTCGAGATACACACTGAAATATTTATAAATGAAAATTTAGAAAGGTGTTTGGATACTTTGGTTTCAATTGCATTAAACTTTTACATTTAGGAATATTAATATTTTTCTACCCTAGAGATAGGACTGCAGAATTAAGGCTACTAGAGGGGTGGGGAGGTTGGGAGTAGGAGCAAAATGGGTAGAGGGACAATGGTCTATGGTACAGGACTATGGGTACTTTGATGATGGGTGTGGTGTGGTGACATACATCTGAAGAGATGTGAAACTATTACTATAAATCATGTACACCATTGTAAACAAATTACCTCAATTAAAAAAAATCTGTTTTTCTATCAAAATATATATGACCCAATTGATACATCTTAAGTACATATACTTATTTACATATTATATTCTAACCAAGGTAATTCTCCAATTCCTACCTTATTCCAATTCTAACACATGGTATTAATTCACAAAGATTTACTGAGCATTTCATTTCTGTACAAAGCCTGGGGGTTGATAATGCACCCATAAACTACAAGGGAGACTCAATCTGATTTAATGACTATCTGCTATGAGTAAGGCTCCTGTGTTTATGCCATGTAAACCAGGTGGACATGGGTATTGCAAGATCTGGGATGTATACATGACAATCTAGAGCATCGAAACATTGATTGAGGTTGTCATTGTTCATTTTTGGTTAGATGGGCTGTCTAATTACAGAACAAAAGTTACTGTTTATACAATAGCCTCTCTCTTCCAAGACAAAAATGAACAAAACAAACACTGCCTAGCAAGAAAAAATACTCTTAGCCATAGCAGCACAAAGGATTGGGATCAGAGTTGAACAGTATTTGGGAACTGGAAGGGACATAAACGTTTGAGATTTGATTTCAGTGATAAATTAACTCTTGGTTGAAATAGAAAACAGAACATTCACTGTGCAGACACTCAATAAATGTTCAGTGACTAAATGCCAGAAATGACGAAGGCACCAAAATGATTGCAATAAAATGTTGGTTTTATCCTTTCATTCCAAATTAGGGATGAAAATGAACATAATTTGCCAGTTATTTTTGGCTGTACAGGCAAAATAGTTTAAAAAAAAAAGGTGGAGGGAGGCAGGAGGTGGGGAGGAGGGGGGGGGAATTAAGTTGCTTGCCATTTAAAAACACGTAGCCATTAACCAAGGGTGGCCCAATCAAGCAGCATGGAAGAGCAACAATAGTGAAATTGATTAGACAACCTTAACTGTCTACTATCAAATGTAGGGATAAAATACAATAGCTTGATTTTTGTTGTTTTCTTGTTCATGAATATTCTCTCTGTAAAGATCTACTTTACCATTGTTACTAAGTTCTGCATCCAATTTATCAAACTCCAAAAACAAAATCAACTTTATCCCCAAAAGTAATTCTTCTTACAGACTCTATCTACATGAAAGTTCCAGGACAGGACTCCATGTCTAAAAGTCAGTCCTTGGGCCTCCCTGGTGGCACAAGGGGTTAAGATGCAACCTATGAACCTATGACTGTCCACAGTCACTACAGCACGAGTTCGATCCCCAGCCAGGGAGCTACCCACGTGGCGCAGCAGATCTCTCCTGTCTTGCCCGCTGCTCCCCTTAGCAGTGTATTTCAGTCAATCTGCCTGTTCTGTTCCCCATTCTGTCTCTGGTGAATCCTCTCAACCCCCACACCTCTGGCCTGTACCTTAGTTCTTGTATGCATAAATAAATCTTTAAAAAAATAATAAGTCAGTCCTTAAAATTCCCAAATATTAATTTTCATGTAGAATGTACTTAGAGGCAAAGTTGTCTCTGCCTTTCACTTCAAGGAAGTAGACCAACAATTTCAAAGCTTTTCATTTGGGAAACTAGTGATTCCAGCCAAAGAACAAAGCAGCCTAGGACCTCTCTCCTGGCCACCAAGAATAAACAAGAAAGAGGGAACAGCTTTATAAACAAAACCAAACCCATTATCCTTCCCTTCTGCTTTCTTCATCCTACTTGGCACAATCTCAGAGTTCTGGGGAAGATTCTGGAATATAAAAGATTTGTGCTTAAGATAAAACTTAAGTTTTTCTGAAGCTTAGCACTTAAGGTCCTTCCAAAGGGAACTTTTCTCGACATTTCAAAACAGATACTTTTAACTTTTTTTGAGTAATTTAGCCATACATTTAAAAACCATATTATCAATAATTCACTTCCAGTGAAAGTTCATGAGAAAAGAATGTTTTAAATTAATACAGTATTATATGATCAACCACCATTTGTTTCGATTCAAGATACTCTGATTTTTGAATTAACACATTTATTTGCAACTGGGCTTTTTGGGGTTCAGACAGCTGCTTCCTAATCCATGACCCTGTGTAAAAACCATATCCACTTCCCTCCATCAAGAGCAATGAGATTTTACAGGGAAGACTCCAGGCATATATACAAGTAATTGAATGCATGCGATTTCTATTTCCATTCTGCATTGAAGTTAACTATAAACTAGGCCTGTTACCCAGATGAATACTAGCCATGGGGGACAAGAAGAGGGATGGATGCACCTATATTACTAATAGTCCCCACCCTGGATTATGTGTCTACACTAAACTAGAATACGTCATAGACATATAGGGTGGAGACCTGTTCCTAACTGCTGCCCTCTCAAGGTAGATATTGGTTGCCTGGCTTTGAGGCCTCCAAGCAAACAAAAGTTGTCCTACTTGTTTTTAATCCATACTTAATTAAAACTTCAAGTAATATGTTCCCTCCCCTATCTCCCCCATCCCACAAGACTTGATTAACCAAACAAATCTATTGTTAGATGGTTTATAGTACGTAATAATGAAGAGTGGATTTTACCACTTATCATTCACAATTGGGCCAAAATTACTAAAACAGTTGAAAGTCGGCATAATTACAGTTTATCTAAACAAAACACATGTAGTCATCTTCTGGAACTGACAGAAGGGCATGAGTTATAGCACCATCTGGAATTGTGGACAAGGCAGATACATGTTGAAGCCTAAATTAATAAAAGCTGAGCAATAGCTAACAGCCAAAACACGGGAGATCAGCATTAATGAGATTAACTCTTAGACTACCGTACGTTTACTCTACTTGATTACAAGGTCCAGGTGTGAGCTTTTTACCTTCCTTATGCAAATTGAATATATTAAATGGAGAGGGATACAGTATGGTTGGGATGACAGCTGTCAAATACAGGTGGGGCCAATGCAAATGTTGTGGGTTGGTGTTCACTGCCATGAGTCAAGAGATTTGGGAGGAATCCATGATCAAGACTACAGTGCACTCTGCTGCCTTCAATAGCATGATACTGATTTTCATCATCTTTGTCACAGATGTGTAGCATCTGCCTAAAATCAAGTGGCATATCTCAGTGCACAATAGAATACTGGGGGAGCTTGGGAAAATCCCAATGTCCAGGTCCCACCCCAAATGAATTAAATCAGAATCTCTGGAGGTGGGAGCAGAGACAACCATATTTTTGAAAGCTCCTCAGGTAATTCCAAGATGCAGGTTCAGAACCATGGGGTTAAAGTTGCGATTCACAAGGATACAAAGATACACAACAGGGGATTTCAAAACCCTCCACTCACGGCACCGATATTAAACTGGAGGGTCAGCTGGCTCCCTGGCCTTGCAATCACAACTGAGGCAATGAGGACAGTGATTACCCCTTGGAGAAAAACAGCTGACATATACTTTGTGCCATTGTGTATGAAGCACTTCATGTGGTCTGTCTCATTTTATTCTTGCGACATGCCTATGAGGGATGATTATGGTTATTGTCTTTTACTAAGGAGGAAACTGAGGCACACAGATGTAGTGATTTTCCTAAGGTTACACACTAGTTCTCTAAACTCGGAAACTAAAAAATACCTTGACTCTCACGAACTGTCCAGAGGCCTGGAGTCTCTTTTGTCACATTGTTATCCCAACTAAAGTTTCCTTCTCTCTGGAGGCAGCATGAACATCTCCCCTCAACAATAATGATGCACTGTAACAGAGCTATCAGCATAAACCCACCAAATATCATATACATACACATACAGGCAATTTATTATAACTTTAAGTAACCCCTTATGCAATTTTCCACAACTTTAAGCAAGTCCTAATTAAAAGTTACATTTCCCAAAACATTTTGCGGCTATCCATCTTTCAGCTTTGGTCTTCCAGTAGGAAATCAAACTGAGAAAACATGTCAGAGGAGGATCTGTCAAGAATTCCCACACTTGAGACTAAGAGGCAAAAGCAGATTCCAGAGAAGTCAGCTACTTTACCTTACCTTTTGGTAACTCCTATTGGCTACTATTCCCAAACTTAATAATGAGCACGTATTTCAGAAAGAAACATTAATTTTCCAGAGCCAGTTATCTAGCATTGTTATTACGACTTAATTTTTCTAGGGTATTGTTTCACTAAAATCAAGACTGAATAGAGGGAATGAACAAATTCCATTTGTAACAGCGTCCCACTGGGCTGGACATGTGTGAAGGATGGATGGCCCCAGGCTACCAGATCAAGCTGTTGTGTGGTGAGCTGCAGTGAGGCAACCCCAAGCAGGGAGGGCAGAAGAAAACCTATTAAAGCATCTCTGAAGTCCCACTTCAAACAATGGGGTTGAACTGCAGGCAGCAGGAAACAAGCAGCAGGCAGGCCAGACTGGCTACAGCAAGAAGGGAGTACAGGGAGGGGGCTTGTTTTCTGAGTTCCAGGATGACCTCAGGTCTCAGAGGCAGAGTTCCAATCAACCACCATATCAGTACAGCTGCAGTTTTAACTCAAAAACAGTCTGTGTATACAGTGGTCTATGGACTAGAAATGGCTGAGACTGTCACCTGGTCTTTTTAGCCCCATCTGTACTCATAGATAACAATCCCCATTAGTAGTATTATCTTCAAATGGGTGTAGAACATCAGCATAAATATAGCTAACATACCATTTCCGTGAATACAAATAGAGTAGCAGGACCTGTACAGGGAGGATAATGATCTGTGATATCTTTTCATTTTGTAAATGGATTTGCTTTACAGTAGAGCCATTTTAAAAAATCTATCTGCATAAAAGAAGAGAAAAATATGACATTATGTACACTCTGTACTATGAAGTATGTACACTAAAACATTAGCCATGTTTACTTCTGGATCTTGGAATAAAAGATGATTTTTTTTTACCTGTTACCTTTTGTTTGCTTGTATTTTCTAAATTTCCTAAAATAAATATGTAATCCTTAGGTTATTTTATAAGTTTGAAAGGGATTTTTTTGTTGCGGAAATTTTTAAAGAAAAACAAATTCTTGTGAACACTATCTTCTCGTTTTCAAAGATATCATTTCAGAAGAGTGATTTGCATTTGTAAAGATAGAGTATGACACAATATAGTCATGTACCCTTTGGGGGAAAAAGATTCTATAAATAAGTCACAAGAGTCCCTTGGCAGGGGCTCAATATCAGTGAATTTTGGTTTGGTTTCGTTTGTCATTCTCTTCAAAGATGGAGGTGGTAGGGTGCTAAAGTCAACTCACCTCAGCTCAAGACTTCGGATTGTGCATATCTCTGCTTAACTCGGCATTAAGTAGACTGATTGCTTAAAATCAGCCTTGGTGGGAGCATTTATGCTGAGGAAACTGGCAATACTACAAATTAGGGCTTTCCCTTCCTCCCACAGAGAGCTGATAATTAAACACAGAAATATCAGACTTCTCCTAATACAGCAGAACCTTAAGAGCTTGAACAATGCTCGAGCTCAGGAGTGAAAAACTTTGATTTGGACCAAAGAAAAACTACATTACTATAAAAACTGCAGAGGTTGGGTTCAACCAAAGTTCAGCTCTTGGCTTCACCATTAGGGCAAAGCTCCCCTTCTAGGGTCTCAGTTCATTCATCTCTACAACAGGACAACTTAAGACTATGGTGTGTAAGGTCCCTTCCACAAAGGGACTCTGAGCTGAGAGGTAGTGGTTAGGGATTCACACTTTGGAGAGAAAACATCTCTTGGTTTCCATCTTGGCTCTGCATTGACTAGCATCTGTGTGACCTCAGGCGAGTTACTTAACCTCTCTGTGCCTCCCTTCCCTCATCTATAAAATAATGGTAATAACAATACCTTCCTTATAGGGCTGTCATTGGGATTAGATGAGATCACTCTCAACAATCACAGTAGTAGGCACTAATAAATGCTATTATTAAACCTGTTCTCACTTGTTTCTTACACAAAAATGCCTTAGAACTAACTATAGAGAACACTTGATTTCTTCAGATATCTATGAGATGTTGCCTAGGCTCCATTAGATATTGTAGCCAATTACAGCTTAAACAGCACCAGAAATAGTGGTATAGCATCACTTGCAACATAAATACAGATAGTAAAAGGGCCTAACATGGTTCCCTGTGCTAGGTCTTTTACACTTTCTCTTGTCTGATGCTCACACTACTTGGGTGAACCAGGTGTTTTTCGGTTTGTTTGAGCTTTTGTCCTTTGTATAGATAGGACATTCAGAGATGTGAGTTAACTTTCTCAAGGATCTACAGCTAATAACTGGGAAAGTAAGAGACAATCCCAGATACAACTTGAAAGTTTTGGAAGACTCTTTTTTCCCAGAAATACAAATATCAAAGCTATTCTGTTGGTAAAAAGTAACTGGGATAGATAAAAAGGAACTCTGGAACAAAGTGCTATCATAGATCTAAAAAATAAAATCTATAATAGGTATGGAGTGGTAGAGTGGTGGTGGCTAAATCAAATAATTTTCTAAAAAACACAGCCTGAATCAAGTATAATATTTTGGAAAATTCAGATTCACCTTATCCTGAAATATTTTGAATTAGGACCATTTCCATCTATTCTTGTGGGGTGTGGATCTCAAAATCTGGTCTTCAAATCTACTGTATCAGCATCATCTAGGAAAGTGTGAGAATGCAAATTTTTTTAAGATTTATTTTTATTTATTTATTTATACAAGCACTGGGTACAGTCAGAAGCGCGGGAGGGTGAGAGAATTCACCAGAGCCAGAGCGGGGAGCAGAGCAGGCAGAAGGACCGAAGCACACTGCTGAGGGGAGTAGCGGGCAGCAGGAGAGGTCTGCGTACCATGTGGCAGACCCCACTCAAACCTACCAAGTCAGAAATGGGAAAAACCCCACACCCCCAACCACAAGTTCCTCTGTTTGAGAAACAGAATTTTAGGGATAGGTAGAAAGAGTGAAAAAAAATGAATTCAATTCTGGTGTCTAAAGAAATCTTTATACATAAACAAATTGCCATGACATGCTTATAGGTGGTGAATGTTGAAAGCCCACAGCATCAAGAAAGATCTAAATCATTCCTCTTTCTATAAGTAACAACTAAATTGCAAAGAGCACTGCACTACATGTCTTTTTGCCATCCATCCCACTCTCCCCAAAAGCACTTATACTTGGTATTTGTGAAAGAAATAAAATGAATTTGTGTTCTGAAGAATAAATGATGCTCAAAGGACCTTGGTACTTAGTACTGACATTGATTCTGGTTTGTGGGTGGTGAAGGGGTGGAGAATACAGGCAGTCGACAGTCAAAACCTAATCCCTTCCTTCTCAAGAGCCAGAACTCAATGTTTTAGCCAGCAATGAACAGGGAGAATTTTGCTTACAACAGTCTAACTCCACAAGGATAGTCAATCCTTCAGAAAGGGCTTCTGTGCCAGCACTTAATTCTGTGTTCTCTCCACAATGAATTATTCCGAAGTCAAGGTTAGCCTCAGGGGTCCCAATTTGCTCTCATGGGCACATCCTAGCACCCTGCCTTTCTTCATTTCAAGTCACATTACTGTTGCCCCCACCCCTCAATTGTGCCCTAATGATGGTTTCCTTTTTATTACTAATGTGAAAGTAAATGAATTTGTGTTCTGGAAAGATATAATTGCCACTGCTATAAATGTTCACAGTGACTATTTCCGGGGGTGGGAGAGGGTGGTCTTCTTTATATTTTTTCTAATTTTCTGGTTTAAAAATTATTTCGCAGGGTCTCCCCGGTGGCACCGCGGTTGAGTGCTGGGTTGCCAAGCTGCCCGCAGCCTCTGCAGTGCCTATTTCATCCCTGGCTGCTCCCCGGTCACCGGAGGGTCCCACAAGGCGCGCAGACCTCTCCTGCCGCCCGCTGCTCCCCTCAGCAGTGTACTTCGGTCCTTCTGCCTGCTCTGCTCCCCGCTCTGGCTCTGGTGAATTTTCTCACCCTCCCGTGCTTCTGACTGTACCCAGTGCTTGTATAAATAAATAAATAAATCTTTTAAAAAAATAAAAAAATAAAAATTATTTTGCAATGTGTATGATCTAATTTTTAAAAATGAATTTTTTAAAATAAAAAGAAATATTTTTGAAAAGTAGAAAACTGTATGAGTGTGCATGCATGTGTGTGTGCATGTGTGTGTGTGTTGGAAGGGAAATTTGGGAGAGTCTCACAGCCCCATCTTGAGCAAATAAAATCCTGTGGTTGTGAGCGACTAATAAATCACGTGGCTTCATTGCCTCTGTGACAGATCTCAGATGTAATACCCTCACAAGACTGTACCTTGATCTTAAAGTTAGATGCTTCAAGATGCAAAAAGAAGCTTTGTTTGCAGAGGGGCAGAAAGAAGAGGAGAAAAACAAGAACAAAAAAATAAAGTTATTTCCAGCTGGGGATATATAGTGATGTTTTGGGTAAAGAAAAACCATTGAAGCTGTATTTCTTCAGGCAGCAAGAAACATAAACACACACACAGAGCAGCAAGATAGTGAAACAAGGTATTTATATAGTCACTCATTGATGCTTGTATTCAGGGGTCATTTCTGTCAAAGAGCAACCTGGCAAGAAAAATACCCTTTGCAAATTGCCCGGAGAATTGCCATCATATTAAAAAAAAAAACCCTCTTCTTCCCCATCAATGTGACATGGTCTTCAGCAGATGGGAAACTTGGCCAGAGTGCTCTTGCCTGCAGCCCTTGCTTTGGAGTTAGGTGAAGGCAGGCATTAGGAAGCATAACTGTGATGTTGTCATAAAGCGTTTGTGTATGTGCATTTCTTATTGGCTGTTACCTCCACTTTCTTTCCTCTATCTCCAGATAGAGAGGGAGGGATGCAACTTTCTATAAGAAGTGAGTTCATTTTGAATACAACCCAACATTTTACCCTACAATTTGGGAATAGTAAAGCGCTTCCCTTAAACGTAGTCTTTAAACTTTGCCAAGAAGGAAGGAATCAATGTGTGTTTATACATGCATCACAGAAGACTCATGAAAAATCTATGAACAAGTCATAAATTTTTTTTTAAAGATTTATTTATTTATTTATACATGCACTGGGTACAGTCAGAAGCACGGGAGGGTGAGAGAATTCACCAGAGCCAGAGCGGGGAGCAGAGCAGGCAGAAAGACCGAAGCAACTGCTGAGGGGAGCAGCGGGCGGCAGGAGAGGTCTGCGCGCACATGTGGGACCCTCCTCTGGTGGCCGGGGAGCAACCGGGGATCGAACCGGTGCTGCAGAGACTGCGGGCAGCTTGGCAACCCAGCGCTCAACCGCTGCGCCACCGGGAAGGCCCAAGTTATAAATTTCTTAATGGACCAAATAGGGTTACACTCTCAAAAAAGTTAACTGCAAGTCCCACATCTGCAGTGCCTGCTATGTATCTGGTACTGGGCTACAAGTTCTCTACGTACTATCTCATGTAATCCTCACTGCAACCAATCAGGATTGAGAATACTCCTGGGATATTCAATGGTGTGTTAGGTAGTCCTTGAAAGCCACAACATAAACCTGAGACATGTCTTTGGAGCATCAACTTCAATTGAGACATTATAGGGAGACCACAAAATAGGTATGGATTTTTAAGAATAAGCCATAAGAATTAAATTTCTTGGGCCTCCCTGGTGGTGCAGGGGTTAAAGTCTCAGCACTATCAAGTTATAGGCAGCCACTTCTGCATCAGTTTGATCCCCAGCAGGGAGCTAACCCACATGGCCTCTCCTGTCTTGACCCTTGTTCCCCTCAGCAGTGTATTTTGTCAGTCTGCCTGTTCTGTTCCCCACTCTGTCTCTGGTGAATCCTCTTACCCTCTGCACCTCTGGCCTACACCCCAGTTCTTGTATGCATAAATAAAAGTAAATCTTTAAAAAAATTAATTGTCGGTGCATTGGGGCATCTTGCCAAGGTGTACAAGTTGTGTGTACTGCATAATGTGTGCACTGCCCTCTGTCACTGGTTTTATGCTATGCTCCACTGCTTCTAAAGAAGATAGTGAGACAGGGCAAGCTAGGGTTATTAGGCAGTTTTAGGGATAGTGCAGGAGGGGACCTCTGAAAAATTTAGGGAGGCTTCAAAGATAAGGACAAGCAAGGGAAAGTAACCCATTCCATTAGGAAAAACAAACATGCCAGGACCAAGGACAACATTGTTAATGCTGGTCCTGGTTTCCTTCAGGTGGTAAAGGGAGGCGGAGATTGGAGAAATGGAGAGTGGTTTAATTTATGGTCACATTAGAAGGGCAGCTGTTTAACTTCAATGCAGGGATGCCCATCCAGAAGACTGGGCCATAAATTTAAAGATGCAACAAATGGGGAAAGAGAAAGCTGTTAGATAAGGATTGTGAAGATCCCCCACTCAGTAGCAAATTAAGTGAGACAGCCGAGAACTAACCAATCACAAAGAGACTGGTGAAGTTTTAGAATAATGAGGGAAAAAAGGTATATATTCCCTAAGACACGACTCTACTTTGGCTTCCTTGCCCCTCCCAGGCCTGGTTCCCTGGCCTGGGAGTCCCACTTTATTTCTGCTCTTTTTCTCCTCAATAAACTTTTTCTTCTAAACAAACCTGCCTCTTCTCGCTTGCTTGCCTGAGCGTCTGCGAAGTTCCTGCTGCGGCTTCGTGAGACACCAACCCGTGGGGGTCTAGCGGCTGGGGCTCAGCGCTGCCCTGCAGCCTGGAATCGGTTCCTGGCTGGGAGACTAGGCCTGACAATTCCGGTATCAATAGCAGGCAAATTCTGCTCATCTTATGAGATTTGCTATAACTTGGGTTTTCCGTGAAAATGTCTTAATTAAGGGAATACATGTTGACTTTCTTTCCTCTCATTAATGCTATACCTGTGGCATCCCATTTTATGCTTTCCTTGGTATCAAGGTGACAGTTGAAGAGGTGATGGTGAGGTACTGAGTTTTCTGACAGTGTGGCTGAGCTACACAGGGTAGTGGTGACAAGAAATAAGAAAGTCCAGGGCCTCCCCGGTGGCTCAGCGTTTGAGCGCTGGGCTGCGACGCTGCCCACAGCCTCTGCAGCACTGGTTTGATCCCCGGCCGCCAGGCGAGGGTCCCACATGGAGTGCAGACCTCTCCTGCCGCCCGCTGCACCCCTCAGCAGTGGACTTCGTCAGTCTGCCTGCTCTGCTCTCCGCTCTGACTCTGGTGAATTCTCTCACCCTCCCGTGCTTCTGACTGTACCCAGTGCTTGTATAAATAAATAAATAAATAAATCTTAAAAAAAAAAAAAAAAAAACCAACAGTTGTATGTTAAAAAAATAAATAAATAATAAGAAAGTCCAGACAAAGCAATGGTCCTCAGTGTTTCTAGGTTCCAATCAATGTCCGTCCTCTTAAGGCATGTGTTCTGCTTCTCAGTACAGTGAGGAGCATGGTCTCCTCAAAAGTTCCCTTCTGATTTGTAGTCAAGTAAACCTCCTTTGTCTGAAATGACTTTCCCAAATAACCCCTAGGTTTATCTTCTGGTTTTATCAGGAAAGGCAAAGAGAAAACCGGCTTCAGTATACAGAACACCTCCTGGCTAGCCTTACTAAATGGCCATCATTTCTGCCTCCATGGCCTTGGGATATATGTAAATCAACCTACAGTTCATTCATGATTCTACAAATCTTTGAATACCTGTATGGAGGCATTGTGTAGAGCCTCTGGAAGATGAAAGAAGATTAGGAGGAAAAGCTAAAGGAATTCACAACACCAAAGGATCACTTCCCACTGGGGTGGCATTTAAATGAGCTTTAAAGGATGGGAAGAATTTCATTAGCTAGAGATTACAGGGTGAGGGAGAGGCATTCCAGAGGGAAGGAGCAACATAAGCAAACATTCGGTGGGGGAAGGGCTGGTGAGAAAGATTTAACCCAAAAAGCAGAGAACATATCCAGGAAACACCTGATAAGTGCAGCAGGAGGTCTAAGATTATATTATGGAAGTGGTGGGAAAGTAAGCTAGAAAGATAGATCTTGAAAGGGTTTTAGCGTCAGACTCAAGGATTTGATGTTATTCAACTTTCAGGAAAGTGCCATTAAAGGTTTTGATAGAAAGAGATGCTGTCAGAGTGTAACAGGGTGGTCCCCAAGAAAGGGGGAGGTTCCAGGTTTCCTGCCCCACCCAAGGGAGGGTGGAGCTGAGCAGGGAGAAGAAGCTGCAGAGGAGACTGAGGAAGGAAGCAGGATGGAGTCAGAAGGAGACCTGGAGGAGGCACATGGAGTCTAGAGACACGTGAAGAAACTGCGCTTGTCTTTTGGTGGTGGACGGGGTGACACAGGTGTGGGTGAGACCGTGGGGAGGTGACAATGGCAGCTTTTATCTTGATTTTGACTTTGCTCTTTTCCTTCCGGGATTGTCTGGTTGTTTCTGACCCTTTTCTGTGGGTCCCCATTGGAAGATGCTTTAGACTTGCGACGGTGTTAGGGGGAAAAGATGTCCTAAAGCTAATTCCATACAGGCTTTGTGGACTCCACCCCCACCCCAGGCCAAAGCCAAAGACACTGGGAACTCCAAATCCCATCACCACCAAAGGGAAGGTGGCTGGGACCTGAGGGTGGGGTTAAGCAGCCAGGTTGGTATAAAGCCAGACACGTGGGCTTTGGAGGGGTCCCCCATTTTGGCTCTCCGCCAGCTTGCAGTGTCCAGCCAGCTCGGAGAGTGCCTTTGGGTTTCCAGGTTGGCGGATCAGGTAGGATGCATTAAAGACTTTATTTCCCTATTTTCTCCCTGAGTTGTACATTTTCCTTATTTCCTTTTCCCTTGTAAATAAACCTTTTATTAACCTTTTGTGTGTGCCTGTAGTGGAGTACTAATAAGTCCCTTTTAAGCGCGCGGGTGAGGACCCACAGCCAGGCAACCCGTTCAATATCTGGGCTGCCCTATAACAACAGGCTTTGGGGCCTTGCTCTGGGCCAATCCCATTTGGATGGAGTTTTACCCGAGAGGGGATGGGTAACTTTGGGTGCTTGATTTAGAAACGAGATTCTTTGCCTTTCCTGTATTGTTTCCTAATTGTATTAAAGTTCCTTCCCATTAAAGTCTCATGTTTTGTGTTAATGCCTATATAGAATAGGCAGGTTTGCGGGGTTTGGGCTGCCCCTCTCCCTGCCCTGTAACAAGAGGAGTGATTTAGAAAGATTAATGCGAGAAAGTGGGAAAGGAAAGAAACCATGTAGATGAGACCTGGCAAGACTCTATACAAGATGAAAAACGAATGTTAAGATGTGGTCTCATCCCTCAGGAAGCATATACTCAAATAGACTAAAATTAACAAATACCTTGAAATGATTCCCTGCTGCTCATTGCAGCTCCAAAAGTGCCTTATTGTATGACACTGTCAATAACAATCTCTGAACACATTATTTTGTTTTGTTGTTCACAAATGCAGTGTTCTGGGGCAGCAACTATTACAGTTCCATTGTAGCTCTAAATTTTAAACACTCTGACCTGGAACCCTTTATTCTTTCCTCATATTAAGACATCTTTATTCACCAGAAGGGCAAAGAAAGACTTTCCAACAATAGCCTTTTATTTCTTTAGGATGGTCTTTAAATTCCTTTTCCTCACTTCATTGAACAAACTAAGGCTTTATAATGTAGCAAAGCCTCAAAGCTGCCATAGCCACCCCCTCCCCACTCCCAAATCACCTGTGTTAATTTGCCGAACAGACTTCTGAGATTACAAGCAAATATAATTTAGGAAGAAAAACACACCATCTCTATGGCAACCAGAAAGTCTGAGAGGGAGCCCACCTTGAAATCACCAAACAATGGTCTCTTTGAGAAGTCTCTGGGGCCTGGGTTAGACAATCTCTTATTAAAAGGTTGGCTGTGGTTAGTGTATCCACTTTTCAAACCCACAAACATTAAGTCCCAAATTTTGAAATTCCTATGCAAGTGGTCTCTTCTTTCCATACTTCATTGACATACAAAGTTGTGATGTTAAAGGGAAAGAGAAAGCTTATTCATAGAGTAGACAATTATTGAGCACTTACTGTGTGCTAATCACCAAGCCAATGTGCTAAGTGCTCTAGAGGCACTATAGTGAAAATGGCAAAATTGTACTCACTGAGTGTCATGTTCTATCCAGGGAGACCCATGGGAACAGAAGAGAGAGTGACTAACATTATCAGGTACCCATTTTGCGAAGACCACCATCATATGTTTCAGTGTTCAGCCAGTGTTAAACACATTTTCAGTCCTATCCTTAACTAAACAATCAAAAATGTATAAGAAATTTCAATACTTTAGGATCCAAAGTATGCCTTCGAATTGTTTCGTACACTTGAAGCATATAAAAGTTCTTTTTTAAAAAGATTTATTTATTTATGCATGCAAGAGCTGGGGTACAGGCCAGAGGTGTGGGGGGTGAGAGGATTCACCAGAGACAGAGTAGGGAACAGAACAGGCAGATAAAGGGGAGCAGTGGGTGAAACAGGAGAGGTCTGCTGCGCCATGTGGGTTGCTCCCTGGCCAGCCGGGGAATCGAACGTGTGCTGCACAGGCTGTGGACAGCTTCATAAGTTGCGTCTTAACCCCTTGCGCCACCAGGGAGGCCCTATAAAAGTTCTTTTGACAGACGACGTACCCTTAGTTTATGGCTCAGAAAAATAGGACCCCTATATTGGTTTATTTACTCCATAATATTAACTGAACACTTCCATGTGCTATGGTAATACAGTGGTGAATAGGGAGGAAAAAGTCTCTGGCCTCATGGAACTTATGTTCTGGTGAGAGGTGTCAGACAATACATAGAAAAAGAAACCATATAATTTCAGATAATGGACACAATGAAGGAAATCACAGGGTGATGTGATAGAGTACAGCAGTGGGGGGACCTACTTTAAATTGGGTGGTTAAGGAAGTCCTCCCTGAGGGAATGGCATGAGAGTGGACATCTGCATGATGGTAAAGAGTCAGTTACATAAAACCATTAAGGAGAAAGTTATAGAGAGAGGGGCAGAAAAAAAACAGTTTTAAAGAAAATAATGTTAACTATTGTGACAGGTACTATTCATATATACTTTATATTGTAATCACTTCATTCTCACCACAACACCACAGAAACAATGACCCCGGTTTTAAAAGAAGAAACTGAGACAAAGAAAGATGGCAAGACTAGCCTAGAATCAATAGCTAGAGTGAATGGCAGGTCTAGGATTGAAGTCTAGGCAATCTTTCTCAAATGTTCATATCTTAACTATATAGGGGGAGTTGTTCAAACAATTTAAGAATCTAGCCTAAGTGTTATAAGTTGTGTGACATACACTGAAAAGTCTTACGAAGCAACCTGGGAAATTACAGGCCTGACCCGGTAGCTGCACTTCTAGGAACCAGGTAGCTTTCAGTAATTAAAGAACTCATTGCATATTGATCAGATTTGAAACATGGAATCTGGACTTATGAAGATGACCCTGAGACCCCAGACTTGAAATTTTCTATAATATTCAGAAGTGTCAGAAAAAAAGGGAGAAAATACCAATCAGAATGTCAGAGTATTACCCCCCCCCATAAACAATCACCATAAATCCAACTTTGCATCACCTACCTAAAGAACTAAAGAGTTCTCCAAGAAAAACAATCTGATTAAATGAGATAAGTGTGAAGAAGCTGGCAAGACGTCATCAACACAGATGATCAGCTGAGGGGTTTAATCATCATTTTTTTCATTTCCCTGGAAAGATTCATCTGCTGTGCTTATTTATTAGAATAATTTGAGCAGAAGTAGCACCATTCATCTGAAAAAAACTAAAAATGCCTCCAAACATTAATTTGTTGTCCTGATCTAACAACAAAGAAATGTAGAAAA
Organism: Talpa europaea; assembly: GCF_964194135.1. NCBI lineage: Eukaryota > Metazoa > Chordata > Mammalia > Eulipotyphla > Talpidae > Talpa > Talpa europaea. Next base: position 67,339,540 of record NC_140081.1, read on the forward strand.
GCCTTTTCAATTCCTCTAAGGATTAAAAAAAAGGGTTTTGAACTCCAGTTTGTGCATACCACCTCTCTCTGGACTGTCCTTTACTCCTTTTAAAAAGCTCTTCCAAGGTTTTTAGTATTATCTTCTCAATATACATGCATATATGTATATAAAGACAAATATAGGTAATCCATTCAGTGACTGTTTACAATGATGGGCAGAGAGCTTGAAAATACACAGAACTGGGACAAAAGGAGAGTTTCATCTAGAAGACATTTGGTAGAGTTATAACATTATCCACACTTGGAATGGAACTATATAAGATCCCAAAAATCTGCACCTGAGATTATAGGCCTCCTCTGTCTATTATTTCAGTCTCTAGTCCAGAGCTACCTGGTTTCTCAGTAAAGATACGATAAAAGAATTTGACTCAATCCTAGTTTTAGCCCCAAAATGTCATTTCAATCTGGAATTTAGTAAAATCCCACTTGTACCCCTTTGTCTCAGTTTCCCTGCCTGAAAACACGGAGATTGGACAATGACGACACAGAGATGGTCACTCTTACATAAAACTGCTTCTGTGGTTTCTCATTACCTTACAGGATCAACTCCAACTTTCTTACCATGGCATATAAGGTCCTCTATGTCTGCTTCTCCCACCTTCTCTGGACACTTCTATCAACCTCAACCATGTTTTACACTGAAATTCCTCTCTTTCATCCCCTTGCTTTTGCATACACTGTTCCTTCTCTCTGCAACTCTGCCCCTTCTTCCTTCCCTTGCTTCTCCTGGATAACTCCCCTTTTCCTGAATAACTCCAATTCACCAACTCTTTTCCATAACTCCAATTCACCAACCTTTCTCCTCTATATCTCCACCTCATGAACTCTCCTTTGTTGATTTTTTAAAGATGTTATTTATTTATGCATACAAGAGCTGGGGTACAGGCCAGAGGTGTGGGGGGTGGGGAGCAGAACAGTGGGGAACAGAACAGGCACACCGACTGAAATACATTGTTGAGGGGAGCAGCGGGCGAGACAGGAGAGGTCTGCTGCACCATGTGGGTAGCTCCCTGGCCGGCTGGGGGATCAAACTTGTGCTGCAGAGCTGCGGGCAGCTTTATAGGTTGTGTCTTAACCCCTTGCACCGCCAGGAAGGCCAGGAACTCTTCTTTGATAGCTTTTAGAAGAGTAAGTTCTGGCAGTTAAGTATAATATGTGATGACCCAGAATAGGGTTGGCTGGGGACTGGGAAGGATCCTAAGTAAGCAGGTATTTTGTAGATTTTTAACCTTTATAGTGTATCTATCTGTTAATATCAATTGTAGGTTATTGCCAAATATTTTTTTTCAAATAATTGCTAAAGCACTACATTTGCAAATGATTGAAAGCAGACTCAAAGTTATTCCTATATAATATCACTAGCACCCAGCTTCCCCCCAGAATCCTATCTAACACCTCCTCTAAAACTTAGGATGCCCTAAACTCCCATAGCACTTCTTTCCATAACACTTATAACACTATTGGAATTGTCAGATTTCTTATCTATCTCATCTTCTAGATAATGAGTTCCTCAAAGGCAGGGAAACTATATTATTCTTTTCTGTATATCCAGTGCTAGGTACAGCATGTAGTGCAGAGTAGGCATTTGTTGAATGGGAGCATGAACACTGACAAGCAAAGTAACAGAGTAAAAAATTAGAAATTCTTTTGAGGATCATTGTGTTTTACTTGTAATATCTAAGCAGTCCTAAGTTCTCTGGATAGTTACTCTGAAGGATTTGTCTCAATTTCTCGTTCTATTTGTAATGAATTTTTTTGACAGATTGGTGGTTGCCAGAGGTGGGGGATGTAGGGTGGGTGAAATGGAGGAAGGGGGTCAAAAGGTACAAACTTCCAGTTATAAATTAAATAAGTCCTGGGATGTAAAGTACAGCATAGTGACTATAGTTAACAAACTGTATTGTATGTTTGAAAGTTGCTAAGAGAGTAGATCTTAAAAGTTCTCATTGCAAGAAAAAGAATTTGTAATGATACACAGTAATGGATGCTAACTAAGTTTATTGTGGTAATCATTTTGCAATACAGTGTAAGGTAAATGTAGAAAGAATAAAGTAGCTGAAATGGAAAGTTGGGAGTCCAGATCCTTTCCAGAGAATGGAGTTTATAGACTAGACACGGGGAGATGTAATAAGATGAAAAAAACTTCAGAATCTTAGGGACTGGATCAATAACAGAGATAATATAGTTTGAACATGGCTCAAGACAGAGCAGAACCCCAAACCACTCTGGAAGCAGATCTATCCACAGCTATCAAAAGATATTATCTCTAAGACCTTGCTAATCAGTGATTCCCTGCCCTTCCTGTATCATCAAACTTTCATTCTCTCCTGCTTCCTTCCCCACCTCCTAAAAAATGCACAAGTATCTAATATCATTACCCTTGTTTTAGAGATGAGAAAATTGAGGATCAGAGAATGAAGGAAAATGCCCAAAGTCACAGAGCTAGTAAATGACCAGATCTGGGACTCTAATCCAGGCCTTTTTGACACCAAATTCCTTGTTTATTTCACCAGTCTGCTAATACTGCCTTTTTATCTAACTCAGGCAAGCAGCAATTACAGGATTTTCCCTATTATCCTGTCTTCCAATGTAATGCAGAACAACTGTCGATACTCTTCATGTAATATAATACTCTACCCTGTACCAGGAGATTCATGATCTTGTCTATCTCTAATCATTTCTTCTTAAAATTAAACACAAATGGTTTAGCTTTTTACACTCTATTCTGTTTAGCAAATCTTTAATTAAATCATTCAATCCTGAAAAAATTTATTAAGTGCCTACTAGGTGCCCATTCAGAATGCAGTACAAGTTCTTGGTTTAAAATGGGAGCAATGTATAAATACAAAATGCAAGAAAGTGAGAAGCAGTTATGAGCGAGCACATGTATGGTATTCATTTAAATGCTTACATGTTCAGGAAAGTTAAAGGACAGTTAAAGGACTATATTCTTTGCCTTTTCTGTATTGTTTACTAAAGGAAAGTTAAAGGACATCATTTGCCTTTGGGAGTCCAGGTCTCAGGGAAAGACCACCTGCATAACATACATGTAGTAAAGGAAATAAAAAAGAAGTCCCATATACATATCTAACTTCTATAGAGTCAACAGATGATGTGATCCAGAACCCCTCTGACTAGAGCAGCTGTTAGAAGATAGGACACAGCTGGACAAATCTTATCAACTTCAAGAGCAAAGTACATCTAAGCACACCAACAGCTGTGTCAATCATATTGGAGGCAACCAGATGTTTTGATCCAGGTGGTAGCTAACATCAAACACCATTACCCAAGTGCTTAAGAAATCTCAAACTCCAGAGATATATCCAGTTTTCATTCATTTCAAGTGCTACGGTCCCTACATCATTTCTTTCATGCCAGTATCCAACTGAGAGTCTTACTTTTTCATTCTGTTCAACTATGATTATCCTCACCATGAAGTTATCAATCCACAGTGTCTGCTATTCACATGGTGCTTTGGGGGAACATGAGGACATATTATATAAGGCAGCACTGGACTCCTTCTCTCAGGAGTTTCAGAATTCATTGTCCTGAACTGTGACATGCCAAATGAGAATGCAGATGAGCGTACAGGATTTCAAAAGGGAGAATAGAGATTGATGTTTGGGGTAAACACGGTCAGGGTAGTTTCATGTGGGAGTTGTCACCTGAAGTTTTGAAGGGCCAGTGAGTTGTGATTTAAGAATGGGGGACTTTATAAGTGAGGAATGAGAATGAATTGTTGTAGAGAGAAGAAATGGATGCATCTGGAAAAGTAGTCTTGTAACAGGGTGGTCCCCAGGAAAGGGGGAGGTTCCAGATTTCCTGCCCCACCCAAATGGAGGGTGGAGCTGAGCAGGGAGAGAAGAAGCTAAAGAGGAAACTGCGAAAGGAAGCAGGATGGAGGCAGAAGGAGACCTGGTGGAGGCACATGGAGCCTAGAGACACGTGAAGAAACTGCACTTGCCCTTTGGTCGTGGACTGGGTGACACAGCTGTGGGTGAGACCCATGGGGAGGTGACAATGGCAGCTTTTATCTTGATTTTGATTTTGCTCTTCTCCTTCCAAGCTTGTCTGGTTGTTTCTGACCCTTTTCTGTGGGTCCCCACTGGAAGGTGCTTTAGACTTGTGGTAGGCTTTGGGGCCTTGCTCTGGGCCAATCCCATTTGGATGGAGTTTTTCCCACAAGGGGACGGGTAACTCTGGGTGCTTCTTTTAGAAACTATATTCTTTGCCTTTTCTGTATTGTTTACTAATTATATTAAAGTTCCTTCCCATTAAAGTTACATATGTTTTGTGTTAATGCGGCGGATGGCAGAACCCATTTAGAATAGGCAGGTTTGCAGGATTTGGGCTTCCCCTCTCCCTGCCCTGTGACAGTCTAGGACCGGATCAGGGAGGTCTTGTGTTCCCAGAAAGCAATCTGACTGTCATTCTATAGGAACCTGAAAGCCAGAGCTATCATGATGATAATCTACAGGATATTGCAAACATTGATTTACCATTTTTAATTTTGTAGAAACAAGTCACTACCACCCCTCCAAGTAATATTTAATTATTTTTCTGCTATCACTTCTAATTCTGTTTTCAAGGATCTTTTTTTTTCTCTCTGGTTGATTAAAATAATATATTTTTGGTATGAACCCCCCAGCTTCTATGCCTTTATCCCTTAGCAGTCAGAACCTGAAAAGTTGCTAACGCCTTTCACACTGCACTCAGCTTAATTAACTGCACAAATAGATTGTTTCTCTAACACAAAAATTATCAGGAGAGAGAAATAAAAGGATAGGGAAAGAAGTTATGAGAAGCAGAAGTCAGAAGACAAATTTATTGCACTCAGGAAGCCATATTGGTTATCATAACAATAACAAATATTTCTAGAGGGCTTTCATCCTGAGGAATCCCAGAGCCCCAGAGCAATGAACACTTGTGGTAAATAGATTAAAGGAGCTACTCAGCCATCCAAGAGAGGAAACCCTTTCTCCCAGGCCCAGTGCACTAAGTCATTCCTGGGACAGCATCTGATTTTAGCCAAGGGATTTAAAGGAAGCTGGATGGAACTTTCAAGTCATAAAACCTGAACAGCATGCATAAAGAACACCTTAGTCTTTTCACAGGAGAGAGCTTAGGAGCAACAAGCATGTCCATAGTCACCTTAAGTCTCAAGTGATGGAGGACAGGAATAGAAAAAAACTGAAAGGGAGCTGGGCAGACCAGAAACCTGGCTCACAAAATGCCAAGAGCTGGAGATGGGTGTAGAAGGGATTAGCATAGCCATTGACCCAGCTATAGAAACCATGATCCTCAGGTGCCAATGCCTAGATTACAAAGCATAAGATCCAAGCAGGTATCAGACTGCTGCAGGGAGTGTCTAGAGCACAGGCCCAAGGGTAAAGATATGGAGATTGAGCCCATTGTGGAATCTCCAGTCCTTTTCAGATTCTGTACAGTTAAACAAAACCAGCAACTAACCAAAATGCTCACAAGGAGTGAGCCCCTCCTAAACAGAAGACGACTATATTAGGGCAGTCTCTGCACAGGCTCGGGGCAGCATTCCTCTGCCCACCAGTGTCTACGCAGGTGCCTCTTTTCACCAACTCTCTCCTCTGCAGGGCAGCAGCCTCCCTCCCTGCCCATGATCTGTACCATGCTGGGGCTTCTCCTCACTGACCCCCCTCAGCAGAGGCAGCTCACCTCAACGCCGCCCACCTGTGACCATGCAGGTCTCTCTCAGCATACCTGTCCCTTTGGGGCAGCTCTTCCTGCCCGCTTGTGTATGTGCAAGTGTCCTTTATTCTTCTCTCCCTTTCCCTAATAAACCTGCTCTTTAAATATAACGAATGTCTCTGTCTCGTGGAGAAACTTGCCTGGGAAATGCGCTGCGTGCCGCTGAAAGGGGAGCTCTGGTGAAACCTTTCCCAGAGTGAACCCAAGGACCCTGCACTCCAGACCCACAGACTCCAAAAATGACATCAAGTATTAAGATTGCAACAGCTTCAGAGGCCAGTGAAACTTCAGTGATTCAAGATAAACATCAGAAATACCATCGGATATTGTTTCATATCTGAAAACCTTAGGTTTACCTTACATACACACTTCTAAATAAATTGAATAAATATTTAGTGGGAGTATTACTAGAAGAGAAAAAAGGGCTTACAATCTCTTCAGAAATTCAAGCCACCCCATTAATAATGATGTGTATATTGTTCTGGTTCCATTTCTGGATCTAACACTAAGTAGTGGTATGATCTTAGATGAGTCATGGCATCTGTGAATGTCTATTTCATCTAACTCTGGTGTGTGTGTGTGTGTGTGTGTTTGTGTGTTTGAGTGTATCACCACCAAAAGTCTAGTTTTATCCACCAACATACAGTTGATCTCACACACCTATTCATTTTACTCACACACCTCCATGCCTCTGCCCTCTGTAACCACCATTCTATTGTCAGAATCTAAGGGTTTGTTTTGTTTGCTCATTTGCTTTGTTTATTTATCTTCTACATACAATTGAAATCACATTTTGTCTGCCTGCATAGTCATTACAGGTCATTTTGCCCAAGGCCCCATTTGCAAACACTACAAAAAAATCTATAGCATATAGCTCCCTACTTACATGTTTTTTTTTTTTAAAGGTTCATTTATTTATGCATACAAGAGCCAGGATACAGGTCAGAGATGGGGGGGGTGGTGTTGAGAGGATTCACCAGAGACAATGTGGGGAGCAGAACAGGCAGACTAACTGAAATACACTGCTGCTGGGAGCAGCGGGCGAGACAGGAGAGGTCTGCTTCGCCATGTGGGTTTCTCTCTGGCCGGCCAGGTATCGAACTCATGCTGCAGAGGCTGCGGATTGCTTCATAGTGTGGTGCTTAACCCCTTGTGCCACCAGGGAGGCCCTACTTACAACATGTTTAGGAAAATAATTTTAAAAAGGAGCAGACTGCAAGAGGGCAGAACTTGGCTGACAAGTGGGTAAAATCTACATGCATATTGATGTGTAATCATAGGGATAAACTAGATCATAAAGGTTACTTAGTCCTGCGGTTTTAAAATGATTCTTTAGAGCATCAAAGTTCCTTGAGAGCATGTCATGGCTTTCCAAGGGGTCCCAATCTGATGCTGCAATGTCCTCTCCAACATCCTCTGTATTTTTTAAAAACATTCAAGCTAAGTTGAATAACAGCAGTTACTGGAATCTCCTTGATTCTCAAGGTGACCTACTATATCTTTTCAGATTTCAGGCTATAAAACAGTTTTTCATCATTTTGAGTTGAAATTTATTTCCTATAGCTTCAACCTACTCATCCTAGGTCTAGTCCCTGTGGCAATATAGAACAAGGTTAATCCCTTTGCCCTCAAAACAGTCTTTCAAAGATTTAATGACAGCTAGCCTGCCCAGAAGTCTCCTCTTCTCTGGTCTTGACAGCTGTTTCTTCACCTGTGCATTTACTTCCCCAGTCACTCTTTTCTGAATGTAAGTCAATTTCCTTAGATAGATACTAAACTTTATGTCTCAGAAAAGTTTATCTCCAAACTCGCAGGTATGATGTAACGGTGTAGAAGAATGCAGGAAAATAAAATCTCTTGGTCTAGAGACTGTGCTTTATTTACTTCTATTTATGAAATGTGAATTACAGTGACCCAAAACATGGAGGAACTGCCTCAAACTCAATACAGCTGAGGAAAATTGCACAGGACGGAGGGAATTGTTGCTGAGGGTAATGTGGACTTATTGGTTGAGTGTAAACATGAAGGGGATTATTGTTTGTTAGGCATATATTAAAGCAGATTTGGTAGGGTAAATAATATTTTCCCCATTCCATGTGAGCCATGAATGTCTATGATTTCATGAATCACCTGGCATCTCACAATTTCATAAATCTCTGCATCTAGGACAATCAGAACCTCTTCTTTTTTTAAAGATTTATTTATTTTTATCCATACATACAAGAACTGGGGTACAGGCCAGATTCGCGGGAGGGTGAGAGGATTCACCAGAGACAGAGAAGAGAACAGAACAGGCAGACTGACAAAATACACTGCTGAGGGGAGCAGTGGGCATGATAGGAGAGGTCTGCAGCACCATGTGGGACCCTCGCCGGCCGGCTGGGATTGAACTGGCGCTGCAGAGGCTGCAGACAGCTTCACAGCACTGCGCTCAACCATCTGTGCCACCAGGGGAGGCCCTCAGAACCTCTTTTGAGGCTCCTTAATAGTTTAATCAATAATTAATTCAGTAAGTGCCTGCAAGGAATCTAGTGGGCAGTTAGTAGTGTAACATCACAGGGGCCCTGATGGTTTCCATCCAAGAAAATGTTCCCAAACAGGGAAACAAGTGACAAAAATAAAAAAAAAATATGCAGGGGCTTATTTTCAGCCCCCAAACACAGGTATAACTGGTCATAGCATTACACTTGTAGGGGAAGTGATGTTCAGGTATTTATATTTATGCCATTGGCCGGGTTGTCACCTACGGCCTTGAATGGAGAAGGTAGTTGGCAGCGAGGGCTCGGGACTCACATGCCTGATGGTGGACACCTGGAGTATGGTGTGGGCATGTGTAAGTGTGCACACCTGAGCCTGGAGGCTGCGGCTATAACGGAGGTGTCACAGAGACACCACGGAATGGCTACAAGATGGACGAGTGAGAGCTACTAAAGGAAGAGACCACAAGACAATGCCAGAGAAAAAGTACAGATTTGCAGGAGGCTGGAGGGACTGGTTGCTGCCAGCCTTTCCCGCCCCCTGACCCAGGTCTCCTGGTCACCCTAACTTGCCAGCCTGCAGGCTTGTCCAACAGTATTTGGTGTAGAAATATTATTAAAGCCTGAAAAAGCCACTGAGGGCTCCAGGATTCTCTTTTATCTTTCTGCCCAAATTGATAGAGAACCTGCCCTGTGCTTGCTGGCACTACAACACTACTAATAAGTAGAGTAGCAAGGCTTGGAAGCTGGGTGTCCAGACTCCAAGCAACAAGACTTCACAGCTGCAAGTTTATCTCAATACCAAGTACATGTACTTGCACCTAAACTTTCTAGACACTTGAGCACCTGCTACCTATAGAGGGGCCTGCAGCTGTTTTTCACTCACACCAGACAATCTGAGTTTCGATGACATAATAATCCACACTTTATTCAGACCATTTTATTCTGAGCCTTTAGGTTGTGCTTTGACTTTGCCATTCTGATATGGAGGTTGCCTCACTCAGGCACATTTCCTCCCTCACTATGCCAGCCTCTTGACAATCTTAATCAAGATTGTAGAGTCCAGAGCAAATTAAAAGACACTGTGCCTATATAGTTGAAGAGACTCTTTTCTCTTTTCCACAATCAATTCAAAAAGAAGCTTTATTGAGCAGTTGCTATGAGATAATACATCTGAAAATCACTAAGAACTCCCCCATTGTCTAATGAAAGATAATAAAAATTTAAGTTTCTTAGTGTGATACATGCTATACAGTCATGCGGACTCCTCTGCTTCCTACCCCAGCACACACACATCCCACCTGGCTATTAGCAATTCCCTATACATTACAGATTGTATGTGTGTGTGCATGTGTGTTCATGTGCACATATGTGCTTATGCTGTTCCCTCATGTTTGGGAGACCACGGTTTAATGGGGGTTCAATCTCAACTTCCAAACTCAACTCTTTCTGTCTTCTCATTTTCCAAATTAGTTAACCACTCAATTGTACTCCCCAGGCAACACTGCTACAGCATTAACAAGTATGTAGTAAAGTTACCTGTGTATAATCATATGTATTTCTACTACACTCCAAAGTAGCTTTGTCATGTTATGCTCATAGTCCCAATAACTAGTAGAGTGTCTGGAACAGAGTAATACTTGGGAAATATTGGAGGAAGGAAGGAAGAAAGGGAGGGAGGGAGGGAGGGAGAAAGGAAGGAAGGAAGGAAGCCCCCTTTTTACTAGATCTTGAACTTGAACACATTACCCACAACGGACAATGGGCGATACATAGCTGTAAACCTTTGTGGAATTGAAAGCAGGTAAAAAATGACTCCTAAATACAAAATCATTAAATATATAGTTGTTCCCTCAAGTGCTTACAGTCTCAAAGTTGAATAGTTTAAACGGGAAGCAGGGCCTCCCTAGTGGCGCATAGGGTTAAGATGCAACCCATGAAGCTATCTACAGCCACTGTACCATGAGTTCGATCCCTCACCAGGGAGCAACCCACATGGTGCAGCAGACCTCTCCTGACTCCTTCCCTGTTCCACTCAGCAGTGTAGTTCAGTCAATCTGCCTGTTCTGCTCCCCGCTCTGTCTCTGGTGAATCCTCTCACCGCCCCCACACACCTCTGGCTTGTGCTCCATAAATAAATAAATCTTAAAAAAATAAATAAAAATAAAATGGGAAGCAATTAAGGAACAAGAAAGACAAGGCTGAGTGCTCTTAAACTTCCGAGTAGGGAGAAGGGAGTGAAGAATGGAGCTGATTAGGACAAAACTCAACCTGTACCTTGCAGTGGGGAATTTATTAAAATGTAGAAGCTAATTCAGTAGGTCTGGGAGGGGACTGAAAAGCTATATTTCTAACAGGCTCCTAAGTGATGCTGATCCCGCTGGTGCGAGGACCATACTTTGAATAGTAGTGAGGGTGTATAAAGTTTTCTTGGAGGAGCCACTTCTTAAACTTGGCACATATATTAGCTGTTATAGTTAGGTAAAAGAGGCAAAAGGTATGAAGGACAGAAGGAGAGAGAACATTTCATTCAGTGCAGAGTAAATAGAACCATACAAATAGAGAAGAAAAGTATTATAAGGGCATATTTAGTGACAAGGCTAGAGAGATTAGGGAGGGTCAGATTATGAGCTCCATTACCAAGTTTGGACTTTTCATTGTAAATTCTTAAGCAAGAACTTGATGTATCCCCTTCACACTTTGTGTTGTTATAGAAGTGTTCAGTTTACATTTTTTTCCTATGCAATATTGTCATCTGACGCTCACAACTGCTCTGAAAGTTAAATCAGGTGTTTGGTTTTTATTACCATTTTAATTTTTTTAAAGATTTATTTATTTATTTATACAAGCACTGGGTACAGTCAGAAGCGCAGGAGGGTGAGAGAATTCACCAGAGCCAGAGCGGGGAGCAGAGCAGGCAGAAGGACCGAAGCAACTGCTGAGGGGAGCAGCGGGCGGCAGGAGAGGTCCCCAGTCCTCTGGTGGCTGGGGAGCAGCCGTGGATCGAACCAGCACTGTAGAGACTGCGGGCAGCTTTGCAACCCAGAGCTCAACCGCTGCGCCACCGGGGAGGCCCTCCCATTTTAAATTATGAGGAAACTGAGGCCCACAAAGTGAGGTTACTTCCCCAAGTTTACCCAAACCAAGACAATACCCAAACTAAGTTTTCTGACTTCCACTCCAAAGTAATTTTTGATCACATCATACTGCAGATTGCCACTTTAAACCGGAGGGTCCTAAAAAGGGGCACTTGTGAAATTATCTTCACATTATTCCAATCTTCTCTTTAACTGCAGCTCATTATCTGGCTAAGGATAATCTGCCTTTAGAATTATAATTCTCTGACCCAAAAGGCTATTAATTCCCTTCTATTTTGTCATTGAAAGGTTTCTCCCTGCCCCCTCCATTCTCATTGTATGTTAAAAGAAGGATGAAATTATTTGAGTAAGAATATGGGAAGGCACCTGTTATCTATTTTGTTAGAGAAAATTAAATAGGACTAGTTTGAGTCTCTTAATGATAACATCAGAGTCCCTTCCCCGAGGCAATCCTATTGTCACTTGCACTTGCCATGCATCTTTTGTTTCTATCTCCCAGCCTGGAGAAATGATCACTCTTTTTTCCTATTGTGATCCTACAGAAGTCTATTGTTCCCCAAATATCCCTTCTTTAGAGACTGCTTTGTAGAGATTTGCAGGGGAGGGTACTGATAGTTAATCATATTGGAATTAAGCGGGTCCAAATTCCATCTGGGCAGCTCAGAAACTACGAAACATTTCTTCTAGACAGGCGAAGAGAGATGGTCTCAACTTAAAAGGTTTACAGAACTTGTATCATCAAACAGGTGACAGAAACAGCAGGTTCTCAACCAAATTGAGGTTTTTTGGTGTGTTTTTCTTGTTACTACTTATTCAGCTACAAAAAATTGCTAATTGTGTGACCTTGGGCTAGTCTGTTAGTCTCTCTAGCCTCAAATATCATTATCTAAAAATAGGATAATGAATTACACCTATCTGGTAGGATTACTGTGAGGATTAAATAATAATTTTACACAAATCATGTTGTACTGTCTGGCACAACAGTGGGCGCTCAACAAATAGTGGTTGGTGCTGTCTACTTACTTGCATGCATTCTCCAAAATGAACACAAACAGAAACTTTGACAGGCCTGAAGAACACATTCCTCAAGCTGTTATCTGATGAATTATAATTATATAGAGCCAAGACGGATCATTTTGTTTGTTTGTTTTTTTAAAGATTTATTATTTATACAAGAACTGGGGTACAGGCCAGAAACGAGGGAGAGTGAGAGGATTCACCAGAGACAGAGCGGGAAGCAGAACAGACAGACGGACCAAAAACACTGCTGAGGGTAGCAGCGGGCAACACAGGAGAGGTCTGCCATGCCATGTGGGTTTCTCCCTGGCCGGCCAGGAATCGCACCTGTGCTGCAGATGCAGCAGACAGCTACACAGGGCTGCGCTCAACCTGCTGCGCCACCGGGGAGGCCCAAGGCAGATCATTTGGATCAGTGATTCTCACTTCCTGGACTAAGGCTTATAGTAAGAAATGCATTTTATATAGTTTCACAAAACAATTATTTCCAGTAATGCAACTGGAAATTTTCATTCTATTTTATTCCTGTTTTATCCATGCTATTCTATTGTATTAAAAAACAAATGCTGGCCAGGATTCATACAATTGATTTTTTTAAATAAGAATGGGCTTCATTCAATGTGTAGCCTGAAAAATACATACTTAGATGCCTCAAAACTCCATTTCCGTCAACCAAGAAAAGAAACAATTTTCACTAATACTATCTAAATTACTGGTGCTACTCATCTTTCAGATTTTAGCCTCAGAAAGAAATTCTGTGATTTTTTTCCAGTCTTGATCATGTTTCCTTGTTATATACTGCCATATGTCCATGTTCCATTTCTTCAGAGCACTTATTACAGTTGATAATTATATATTTATGATTAATAGATATCTCCTCCAATAAATTATAAGGTCCATGAGGGAAATAAACATTCTCCATCTCCTGCAGTAAAATATTTTAGCAGCTAGCCCAGTCTAGTATCTGGCATATAGAAATGTTACAAATATATCTCCATAAAAAGGGAGCATCACAGCACAGTGAATTGGTGACATTTTCCCTGCCCCCTCTCACATGCAGCCACCTTGGATTATAAGTCCAAGTGTGCCATGACTGAACTTCCTAAATGGGGGGTAGCTGTGAAGTAGCAAGATGGATATATAAAGGGAGGTGGAAGGAGACACATGGAGGAAAGACATGTAGAGATACTTGGAAGAGATACTTGGAAGAGACATATGGGCAAGACACAAGTGAGGAGGTTGCTCCTGGCCCTTGGCAGAGAAAACAGTAGCTGTTATTCTGAATTCATGGTTGATTATTATATGGAACATTTTGAATTTTGAGTTTCTCTGTCCCAGGTCTCTGGAATCTGCCTAACCCTTTTCTTGTTGTTCCTTGCCAGAAGATACTTGAGACTGTGGCAAGCTTTCAGTCTCAAAAAGCAGCCCCTCTTCATCTGAGCCTGTTTTATTTGCCCATGAAGTGATAGATAATTTGGGGAGTTTTATCAGTTTTATAATTTGGGGAGTTTTCAAATTGTTATTTGAAATCCTTTCTTCTCTCTCTTCATGCACACTAATTCTATTAAAATATTTCACACTATGAGTCTGCTTCTTTTACCTTTGTAGAGATGGTGAAATCCCTTTCAGAGTATGCACCTCTCGACACTAGGGTCTCTAGGTGCCCTCGGTCAGACACTAACAGTAAGAACTCTATGAATATATGCTGAAGGAACAGGAAGACTAATAAATGAATGAATAGGTGTTTATGAACCAAAATGTAAACCTGATTAGTCAACTTATTATGAGATAATTAGTTGGTTTTGATTTCCAAAATGAAAGCTTTGATGATGTTCTATTAAAAACTGTCTCCTCCAGTACATTTTAAGCTCCACAACTGCTAGGATCATGTATGGTTTCACTCCCCACTGCACCACAGAACTGGTACAGTACCTAGGAAATAGCAAGTACTTCAAAAAATTTTGTTACATTAATGTATAGATGGGACCTCTGGAACATTTCCAAAATTCATGAACGGTTTCCAAGGTGAACTAATGATTGCAAATGGTCTTGCACATCAAGGCCTTAGCAGTTCAGATATCAGAGAATTTCCAAAGTGGAAAAGATCTTACACATCAGTCAGAAGTCAGCAAACTTTCTTTGCAAAGGGCCAAAGAGTATTTTCAGGTTTTTCGTGCCATATGGTCTTTGTCACCAAACTACTCAACTCTGTCACTGCAGTGCAAAACATAGACAAATAGTTGCACAAATAGGCATAGCTGTACTCCAACAAAACTTTTTTTTTAAGCAGAGTAGATTTGATTTGAGTTTGCTGACCAAAACTAACTATTCCAATCCTGACTGACTCAACTCTCATATATTTTTTTAAAGATTTATTTATTCATGCATACAAGAACCAGGGTACAGGCCAGATGTGGGGGAAGGTGAAAGGATTCACCAGAGACAGAGTGGGGAATAGAACAGGCAGACTGACTGAAATACACTGCTGAGGGGAGCAGTGGGCGAGATAGGAGAGGTCTGCTGCGCCATGTGGGTATCTCCCTGGCTGGCCCGCTGGGATCGAACCTGTGCTGCAGAGGCTGTAGACAGCTTCACAGCGCTGCACTCAACTGCCTGCGCCACCAGAGAGGCCCTCAACTCTCATATTTCTTTTTTTGTCTGTGTGTGTAACTTTTTTTTTTAATTAAAATTTTATTTTTATATTCCCCATACAATTACAACTCCCTTATTTTGACCCCAATCCCTCCTTTCCCCACCCCCCACACCCCCATAGAGTGTCTCTGGTTCATAGTTGTTTGTTGATTTTGATATTTTCTTTTTTATAGTTATTCATTTTCCTGGTCCCTTATTTAAGATTTCTAGATTCCTGCTATGAGCGAGACCATCCAGTATTTTTCTTTTTCTTTCTGGCTTATTTCGCTGAGCATGATCCCTTCCAACTCCATTCATGTTGCTGCAAATTGCATGTGTTTATCTTTTCTGAATGCTGAGTAATATTCCATGGTATATATGTACCACATCTTCTTGATCCAGTCATCTATTTTTGGGCATTTGGGTTGTTTCCAAAGCTAAGCTGTTGTAAATAGTGCTGCTATAAACATAGGGGTGCAGGTGTTCTTTGGAATTGATGTTTCTGTGTCCTTTGGGTAAATACCTAGGAGTGGAATTGCTGGATCATATGGAAGCTCTATGTTTAGTAGGTCAAGAAATCTCCACACAGCTCTCCATAGTGGTTGGACCAGTTTGCACTCCCATCAACAGTGCAGGAGAGTTTCCTTTTTCTCCACATCCTCGCCAACATTTGTTGTTGCTAGTTTTTTTTTTTTTTTAATAGAGGCATGTTTTATTTATTTATTTATTTGTTTGTTTGTTTGGTTTATACATGCACTGGGTACAGTCAGAAGCACGGGAGGGTGAGAGAATTCACCAGAGCCAGAGCGGGGAGCAGAGCAGGCAGAAGGACCGAAGTACACTGCTGAGGGGAGCAGCGGGTGGAGTACAGCGGGTGGAGTACACAGTGTACCGAAGTACACTGCTGAGGAGAGGTATGCGCGCCATGTGGGACCCTCCTCAGGTGGCCGGGGAGCAGCCGGGGATCGAACCGGCGCCTAGAGGTCGCCGGCAGCTTCGCAACCCAGCGCCCAACCACTGCGCCACCGGGGAGGCCCCTGTTGCTAGTTTTTTTAATATGTGCCATTCTCACTGGTGTAAGATGGTATCTCATGGTAGTTTTGATTTGCATTTCCCTGATGACAAGTGATATTGAACACTTTTTCATATGCCTGTTGGCCATTTGCATTTCCTCTTCAGAGAAGTTTCTTTTTAGCTCTTCTGCCCATTTTTTGACAGGATTATTTTCTTTGTTGTTGTTGAGTCTCATCAGCTCTTTGCAGATTTTTGTGATCAGTCCTTTATCATTAGTGTTGTGTGCAAAAATGTTCTCCCAGTTGGTGGAGTTTCTCTTTGTTTTTGTTATTGTATCTTTTGCTGTGCAGAGGCTCTTTAATTTGATGTAGTCCCAGCTGTTTATCTTTGCCTTCACTATCACTGCTTTGGGTGATGTGTCTGTAAAGATGTCTTTGATGTGCATATCACATAGTGTTTCACCTGATTTCCTTCTATGTATTTTATGGTTTCAGGTCTTATGTCTACTTCTTTAATCCATTTTGAGTTGATTTTTGTGTATAGTGTGAGGTAGCGGTCAAGCTTCATTCTTTTGCATGTAGCGACCCAGTTTTCCCAGCACCATTTATTGAACAAACTTTCTTTGCTCCAATGCATAGTCTTTGCTCCTTTGTCAAAGATTAGTTGACCATAAATCTGTGGGTTTATTTCTGTATTTTCTATTCGATGCCATTGGTCTGTATGTCTGTTCTTGTTCCAATACCATGCAGTTTTGATGATTGTGGCTTTGTAGTATAGTTTGAAGTCTGCAAGTGTGATGCCTCCATTCCCTTCTTTTTTTTTTCAGGAGAGCTTTGGCTAGGATGGCCATTTTAATAATGTTTATTCTTCCAATCCATGAGCAGGGGATGTCTTTCCATTTCTTTGTATCTTCTTCTATTTCTTTTAACAGTGTTTTATAGTTTTCTTTGTATAGGTCCTTTACCTCTTTTGTTAGATTTATTCTCAAGTATTTGATTTTTTTTTTGTTTCGATAATAAAAGGGATGGTTTTTTTCATTTCTTCTTCTTCAGATTTATTGTTTGTGTATAGGAAGGCTACTGACTTTTGCATATTGATTTTGTATCCTGCCACTTTACTGAACTGATTGATTAGTTGAATTAGTTTTTCTGTGGAGTTTTTGGGGTTCTCTATGTATATTATCATATCATCTGTGAATAGTGATAGTTTGACTTCTTCTTTCCCTATTTGGATTCCTTGTATGTCTTTCTCTTGTCTTATTGCTCTGGGGAGGACTTCCAGTATTATATTGAAAAGCAGTGGTGAGAGTGGACATCCTTGTCTTGTTCCAGAACTTAATGGAAATGCTTTCAGCTTTTCACCATTGTCAACTCTCATATTTTATAGGTAATAACAGAGAGGGACTATTACCCCAGAGGAAAAATGGTCAGTTCAGAGTCACACAGGTAATAAATACAAAATGGGGATGTTGAACTTCCAATTTCAATTCTCATGACACCACAAAGCAGCCATGTTTTAGGGTCTGCATGCTTTAGACATGGTGTTGGTATTACACTGCCTTATTTATTGAAGCTAGAGGACTTTATCTTAAATTTGATTTGCTTTGGTGGGTCTTCATTTATGTTTTTTATTTTATCATCCATGGAGTCTGAAAGACTTCGGAGTGATTGGCTCTGTACAAAGATTATATAACTCCCTCTATTTTGTTCAGGCTCCTGTAGCTTTGCCTTCTCACATATTCAGAGGGGATGTGTACTGTGTTCCTTAGGCAAAATGTTCTACTTCTCTGGTATTAAGGGTAGGGGTTGGGGAGATAAGAGTTGAGAACTCCATCATAGCATGTCCAGCATATACTTTACCCAATTCCCTCACAAATCATTCAGTAGTAGGGATTCTCTAAGTTCCTACTGTATACGATATGTTAAGTTAGGTTTGGGAGGAAGGAATGATAAAGATGAGAATATTGATAGCAGTTAACTTTTATGGGTTCTGATCATATGTCTGGCACAGTATATACATTCTCTAAATTGGAACACATCCCTTTAGGAAGGGTCAGATAAATAAATTGCTTGGATTGAAACCCAATTTGGTATCTGTCCAAACTCTGGGCTTTCTTTAGCACAATTGCTGTTCTCAATGCCATAGATTCTTGAACACTCTTCTAAGTATTGGAGGTGAAAAATCAAAAGCACCTGGCCCAGTGTCTAGAAAATAATATGCACTCATTTGTTCTTACTCACTATTCAACCTTACGTGCTCATTCACAGACACATAGGAACACAACTCTTACCACATGGAACCTCTCAACACTCCCAGAACAAGGGATGCCCTTCCATAATCACTGTGCTTTTACAAGCGCAGTCTCTTCTTCCTGGAATACTTCCTACATGTCTTCTGCTCTACCAAGCCTCAGCTCAAGTATCACCTCTTCTGCGAGTCTTTTCCTGCCGCCTCTGGAGATATCGAATCAGTTTCCCCTCCATGCTTCCCCCACCCAGCACTTTGTTCTAATCTCTATTACCTTATAAAGCATCTGTTCTCTGGCTTATAACACTATGAACTCCACTGCGGCAGTGACTGTCTTATTGATTTCCTTTTTAAAAACATCTATTGTGTGTCTTTAATACAGAAAAGTATAAAAGAGAGGGTAAAAGAACCATAATTCATATTCCAGAAACATCTCTCAGTCTCAAATAAAGCAATATACGAGCATGATAGAAAAATTCTAACTGTACAAAAAGGTACAAAATCAAAATAAAAAATCTTCCACTAGCCAACTTTACCTCACAAGAAATTGCTGAAAATAGTGGCTTGAATACCCTACCAGAAAAACATTTGTGCATATATGTCATAACTTATATATATATCTTATTAAAACAACTTTTATATAAAATATATTTATCTAAACATAGTATTATGTACCTCAACTTTTTTACATTTAACTATATATCTGAATTTTTTTTTAACATGTCACATATATATCAACCTCATTGAATTAAGTAGCTGCATAGGATATCATTTGGGATGAATGTAAGTTAATCAGTCTCCTATGTATGGACATTGATGTATTTCTCAATCTTATTATTACAAGTGACACTGCAGTAGAAACTCTAATAAATATTTTTATTAACATGGAAAAGTACCTTATTTCATTGAATTAAAGATACTTCACAATTTTAGAGATATTAGAATTGCATAAAAGATATATCTATAAAATAAATGTGCATCTTAGAATTGATGCAATATTGGTATATTTGTTGCTTAGTTTTCTAAAAGTGGAAATTATGGGGCCTCCCTGGTGGTACAGCAGTTGAGTGCTGGTCTGCGAAGCTGCCTGCAGCCTCTGCTGCACCGGTTCGATCCCCAGCCATGGGCGAGGGTCCCACAGGGTGCACAGACCTCTCCTGCCGTGCACACCTCCCTTCAGCAGTGTACTTCTTTGTCAGTCTGCCTGTTCTGCTCTCCGCTCTGGCACTGGTGAATTTTTTCACCCTCTCATGCTTCTGACTGTACCCAGTGCTTGTATAAATAAATAAATAAATCTTAAAAAAAAAAGAATTAAAAGACTTTAAAAAAAATAAAAGTGGAAATTATGACTGAAAAAGTATGTGAATTAAAATTTTTGGTGTGCTGCCAATTTCTCAACCAAAAGGCTACATAAATTTCCACTCTCACCGTCAAGGTATGAGTGCAATCATTTCCCCATACACATGCCAACACTGGCAATAAACAAGCCTTTTATTTTTTAATTTTAAAAAAAGATTTATTTATTTATGCATACAAGAGCTGGGGTACAGGCCAGGGATGCAGGGGTAGGAGGGTGAGAGAAGCCACCATAGACAGAATGGGGACAGAACAGGCAGACTGACTGAAATACACTGCTGAGAGGAGCAGCAGGCAAGACAGGAGAGGTCTGCTATGCCATGTGGGTTGCTCCCTGGCTGGCTGGGGATCGAACTCATGCTGCAGAGGCTGCAGATCGCTTCATAGTGAGGTGCTTAACTCCTTGCACCAGCAGGGAGGCCCCTGTTTTTTATTTTTTAAAAGATTTATTTATTTATGTATACAAGAACTGGGGTACAGGACAGAGGTATGGGGGTTGAGAGGATTCACCAGAGACAGAGTGGGGAACAGAACAGGCTGATTGATTGAAATACACTGCTGAGGGGAGCAGTGGGCGAGACAGGAGAGGTCTGCTGTGCCATGTGGGTAGCTCCCTGGCTGGAGATAAGACTCGTGCTGCAGTGGCTGCCGATAGCTTCATAGGTTGTGCCTCAACCCCTTGCACCACCAGGGAGGCCCTAAACAAGCCTTTTATAATTCACAAATAAAGATACAATCCCTAACTTACAGTTCTAAAGCACTGTTTGAAAATCATTGCACTAAAACCCTTCTCTAATTTCCAACCTTAAGATACTCTGATTTTCAGTGAAATTTCAACAGTGAATTGGCCCCAGCAAATTAGATGTTTTCAAATAAAAATCCATTCAAAGAGAAAGTTTTCCACTCCGAGCAGCATCTCTGAGCCAAAAGCAGAGTAAGAAAATGAGGCCAGATGCAAAGCTGGAGATTTCATACAAGAAAAACACTCCCTCCTTCCACAAGAACAGCTGAAATCACTCAGATTTGAAGCCAGAGTTCAGCTTTCTCTGCCCCTCTCTCCTAATCTTGCCTAGTGGATTGCATTCTTAGGTTTCCTTGACCACTGTTTCAGGCAGTCCCAAATCTGTCCCAGATCATGCATCTTCTGGGAATAGATCTATCTTCTGTAGGAAAATGTTATCCCATTGATCTTGACATCTAGATAACAAAAACCTGCACTTGAGAGCAACACAATTGCACTTTTAGCTGACTTTATAGCTTTGAGCTGTCGTTGTTGTTTCCTTAATGTGGAGGTGGGTGATTCTTCACCTTTATATAGATCCAATGGTTACGGAGAGTGACATGGCTATCTGGTGCGGATACTCAGTGAGAGGAGTAAGCTCATTGGCATCTTCAACAGAATGTCCCATTGTCAAATGTTCCAGAAAACAGCAGACGAAAGCTACTTAATTTATTCAACAAACATCTATTAAGCAACTATCAAGCGTCAGACACTACCCTAAATGCTAGTGTACAGTAGTGAACATCCAAACTGCCTCTGTAAAGCCTAGATGTGTGTGTGTGTGTGTGGGGGGCGCGTAGGAGGATGGAAGGGACAAAAACCATAAAGAAACCAACTACATAAAATATGTAGTTTAGCACATGGCAACTTAGTGTTATGAAGAAAAATAAAGCAGGGAAAGGGTATAGGGAACTTTAGAGTCTGGTTTAGTAACACTTATTGAGCACTTACTATGTGCCAGGGCCAGTGCCAAGTATATTCCGTACATGATGAAATGAAAGAGGGAAAAAAATAAGAATAGGATGGGGGAGCAAGAGAGCAGCTCCGTTCAGCTTCATCTTCACTATAGAGTAGTGGATCAAGAAGGGAGAAGGCAGAAGGAGACACTTGTCAGGTTTTACTGCTTCCTCTTAACATGTCTTCTGAATTTATTTAGGTGGCTGTTTTAACATCAGACACACTCCTAGTCTGATAACAAGCACAATACAGCATCCAAAGGCAAAACTACACTCCTTTGATCATCCAGATAATTTCTCCTTTCCATCACAAAAGAAACTAAATGCACAAAGTTTTGAGTCCAGGAGTATGTACAGTGGTAGGGGTGGGCTGTGTCAAAAATCAAATCAAATCAAATGGGTGAGTGCCATGATGAGGTGTGGGTTAGATTGATGTAGACCATGACAGAGGAGCTACGTGGGGAAAAAAAGACCAGCATGGGAGGCGGGGAAGAAGAGTGTGACTAAGTGTAAAAGATGGAAAAAAGAAAAAGAACAAAAGCAGGGGAATAGTCAGTTGAGTTGCTGGTGAGATCATGGGAAACAGTAAAGAAACGAAATCTCCACTTTCCTTCCCTTGCTCAGACTTAACCACTCCCTCCCCTAAACAAGCATTATCCAAACTAAAGAGTTGTTTCAAGCGCTTTTCAAGTGCTTTGCAAAATCAAGGAAACTAACAGTCTTTTTTCTCATTGGGGAAGGCTGAGCCTCTCAACATCAAAGAATGGCCTCTCTTTTCAGTAAGGCAGCTTCCCACAGCAGTACCTGGCTCCCTTAATCTCAGTAACTACAATAAGTGCACAAGCCCCCTTTTGTGTGGAACTCCTATCTAATCAAAACTAATCGACAAACAGATCTTTGCCTAACATATCAGAGTAATAGAGCCGGAGTCTTTACGCTATCAGAGGCCCTGAGTAAGCCCCTGTAAATGAGAGGAAGGGTGGTCAGGGCTGTCTGGCTAAAGGAAATGGCTTCTTCAAGTATTCTGTGAAAACTCTTTACTTTGACAGGAATTAAATCAGATATACCCACAGGCAGTTGGAGAACAAGGATACAGTGTGACTCTACATCTAGATCAACTGAGACTGGGCAGATCTAGATATCAACAAATTGAAAATAGCAGATGCCTCAAAAACCTGTTTTCTAGGAGAGGAACTGAGGATGTCTAATAGTGTGGGGGATGGGCTGGTGTAGAAGCTGACATAGAGGCCCTCAATTTAAAAATGATAAAAGCTCAGTTTCTAAGGAGGGGCCGAAGAGCCCCCATTCTATAATCTAATGTGTCTAGCAAACAGTCAAGACATATCAGGGTTCCAGTAATTGGGAACTATAAATGGCTGCTACTTGAATGTTTATGGCAAGCCAGATGGGTGTAATATGCTTTGCTCAGATTAACTCATTAGTTTTCAAAACAACCCTATTAGCAGTATTAGTATTAGAATTATTACTCTCCAATTTAATACTTAGAAAATTCTGGCTCAGAGTGGGTAAGGAACTTGTCTGAAGTCACAACTACGTGGGTAACCTGGGGTTCAGACTTTGGCTAAAGCTATTCAACTCCAAAGCTTGTGTTCTTCCTACTACATGATACCACCTCCCAAGGACTCGATCTAATGCATTTGATATAAAATTTTCTCTCTCATATTCCCCTCCCCATGACTGTTTTCTTCTTATCTGATGCTGGGCTTTCAATGAAGGGGCCTTTATGAGGTATACTACTATTTTCTCTCACTTCAGCCACAAAACCTATTGAGAACTTGTGAACCTGACTAGATTCAAAATTTAAAACTCACTTCTCTTGAGGAACCTTTTAAATTCTAGAATGTCCTGGTTGGATGTCTCTTTTGTAGTTCCAGCCCCTGCATTGTGGAGGGCGTGACTTAAAGTTCTGTGAGGAGAAATAACAAAGCAAAGTCCAAAGAGGTACAGAATAGCAAAAATTGCACAAGGACTAAACCCAGACCCCCTGAATCCCAGTCCAGCATTCTTTTTCCTGCTGCCTCCCGCTCTCTGTTTCCCTACCCTCTTCCTTGATTAAGCTCTCCTTTCTGATTAAGCCCATTATGTCTCCCCCCTAGTCCATCCTACACACTTCATCTTGTTCATTACTATCCAAAGCAAGGCCTCTACATCAGTCAAGCCTGTCACCTTAAGCCCACTTCAATGCTCATTTACTGGAGAGTCCCCTCACACATATGCATAATGTTTGTGGCTTACAGTTTTTCATAAGTAGCTTAATCTCCTCAGATCCATAAGCTCCTTTAAAAAATGTTCTTTTATATTCTTGTATCTCCCATAGGCCTTAAAAGTGCTAGTAAACATTGGTTAAATTAACAAATATTGTCTCCTTGAAGAAAACAAATGTTTGCTAAAATAATATATCCTCCCCAAGAGAAAATAAAACCAAGTCAAAAGACTCCTTATCAGTTCTCATTAGAATTTGACAAAGTATACACTAGTTAATTAGCCCTCCGAAAAAGCTTAGATAACAGCCTGTGGATATTAATTAACCCCAAGTCCCACACAGACCAAATGCAGAGAAGTAGGAAAATATTTGAAGCAAATTTTGTTTTCCAGAGCGTATGATGGTATGAAAGCCAAACATGGCATATTTACAACATTATATGTTTAATTGTGTAGCAACTGAGCCAGAGTAGAAACAAAGGGATCACAAAAAACTTGGCAGTTCACCTTCAAAGCAGTTCATACACTGTTTAATTCACAAACCATTTCTTTGAGGTAGGAAAGTATTATTATTCCACTTGAGCATTGGGGGAAGCTGAGATATTCAGGCTAAGTGACTTGTGGGGGGTATAAAGTTGTCCAAGGCATATATACCTACAATGGATATCCTACACATTTGTTTACTATTTGTAAACCACTAATAGAATGGTCCTTAAAATACAGTTGAACCTGACATTTTAGTCTTGGAAGGTAATTTTAAAAGAGGTATAAATCAAATCCTATTTTTAATAGAGAGGGAAGGTTCCCAGTTGTGAGTAAATCCCCTCATTTATCCACATGGTAAATAACTTCCTGCCTTTTTATTCACAAAGTCTCTGGACAAGTAGTCTGAGCAAAGAAAAAGAGCTAGAATCCGTCAGTATAATTCACAAAAGAGCAGCAATTTGGGGTGTTTTTTCAAAATGGTAATAACTGCTTCATTCATTATACTGATTAGAACTTCACACTTGCTATAAGGGTGGGAGTAAGGGTTGACCATCCGTGACAAAGAACGACTGTTATTATCAGCACTTGGCACAGTTTCATTCAGCTATTTTAAATCAGGAGAGAGTGCTATGATTCATTTTAAAAAGAGACTTGCAGCCTCTTTGAAAAAATTTACAAAAGTATTTTCAAAGCGTTAAGTAAATAAACTGGAAAGAAGTTGTCTCTCCTTAGTTGTCTGTACCATGGAAACCATTTCTATCCATGTAAGTTAGCTCAAGGACTTACTATCATTTTAAGTAATCAAGGGGATGGCTCCAGGCTTTCTAATCTAATTGCTGTCTCAAGGGAAGAGATCTCTAGGGATTAAGAAGTGAATGATTTGAACTGTAGATTTTTCAATCATTTGATAGTACTTGTCTCAGGAATGAAGTTATTTTTTTTCTTTCAAATTTGGTATTTATTGAAAGACACTGGTCTATGTGGGTGTGTGTAACAAACCACCTCTTTGGTGAACCCCACTAATCTGTAATGTTTGGTATGCTTCTAAACATTTCAAAGACTGCAAATTGCTGGTCTCAAGACTCTGGACTAATCCGAAGGACGATGAAAGAGAATAAGTATCATCCTAAAAGATTTTTTTATCTGAGCTGCCTGAGGAAAACACATTTTATATAATCAGAATCAGTGAGAATTTAGAAACTTTATGTGATATCTGAGATTCTTGGAAAATGGTACCAATGGTATCTTGCCTCAACCCTCTTTTTCATATACTGAAATAGAACAAGTGCCACTGTTCTAATATACCAGTCAGGCCCCTATTTGGTTTCCAGTCTTTGCATTGTTTACCTTTGGGACCATTTGCATCTGCAGCCACAACCATGCTCCAACCCCTGGAATAAATCAAAAAGTTGACAGTGGCTGGGCCTCCCCTGTGGCTCAGCGGTTGAGCGCTGGGTTGTGAAGCTGTCCGCAGCCTCTGCAGCGCCGGTTCGATCCCCAGCCACCAGGCGAGGGTCCCACATAGCAGTGTACTTTGTCACTTTGTCAGTGCCTGCTCTGCTCTCTCCTCTGGCTCTGGTGAATTCTCTCACCCTCCCGCACTTCTGACTGTACCCAGTGCATGTATAAATAAATAAATAAATCTTAAAAAAAAAAAGTTGACAGTGGGACAAACATTTACAGAGCTCTAACTCAACTCTCTAGTTTATACTCAACTTTGTATCACTGTCATTGTCAGTCTGAGCCTAACTTTGTATCCCAGTCCTCATAATTTGATGGCTCTTATATTCAGTTCACTTCAGCAAGCTTTAATGTACATATATTTATTCCAGGTATTCTGGTTAGGCCTTGAAAATAGCTTAATGTAGTTAAATTTTAGACACATAATCTTAAAATATCATAGCTAGATTTATGCCCAGGGTACTATGAGCACCCAGAAGACACCTGTTCACTACTTCCCATTCTTGTTAATAATGGCAAATGGATCCCTTCATCCTGTTATAGGACAGGGAGAGGGGCAGCCCAAACCCCGCAAACCTGCCTATTCTACATGGGTTCTGCCATCCGCCGCATCAACACAAAACATAGGAGACTTTAATGGGAAGGAACTTTAATAAAACTAGGAAACAATACAGGTAAGGCAGAGTCTAGTTTCTAAATGAAGCATCCAGAGTTACCCGTCCCCTTGTGGGTAAAAGTCCATCCAAATGGGATCGGCCCAGAACAAGGCCCCAAAGCCTGCTACAAGTCTAAAGCATCTTCCAGTGGGGACCCACAGAAAAGGGTCACAAACAACTGGACAAGCCCGGAAGGAAAAGAGCAAAATCAACATCAAGATAAAAGCTGCCATGGTCACCTCCCCACGGGTCTCACCCACATCTGTGTCACCTAGTCCACGACCAAAAGACAAGCGCAGTTTGTTCACGTGTCTCTAGGCTCCACGCGCCTCCTCCAGGTCTCCTGGCTCCATCCTGCTTCCTTCCTCAGTCTCTTCTGCAGCTTCTCCTCTTCCTGCTCAGCTCCACCCTCCCTTGGGTGGGGCAGGGAACCTCCCCCTTTCCTGGGACCACCCTGTTACAATCCCACCTTCAATTGTTCATGTTACTCGAGTTTTCTAGTACCCTTACCTTAGCACACTAGTGTTCATAGGGTTGGATCATACACCCTGGTGTGTGTGTGTGTATACAGATATATGTATCTGCTTTATTTATAGTATAAACCCACAAATTTCAATGTTATTATTGTTACTTGCAGTGTACCTTACAGCTGATGGAGCCACATTAATAGTATTAATATATATATATATATATACACACACACACAGAGATAGATAAACACAGAGACACACAAAGAGAGACCGTCTCCACCTGTCCCACAAATACACTCCAGTCCCACTCCTCAGGACAAGCCATGGCTGAAAATTTCTATGTATAATGCATATGAATTTTCATATGATGTCATGGCTTATGAAGAAAACAGTCTGAGAGGAATGCATGGAACCGCATTAGACCTTTATTATGTTAAGCCCCTGAAATTTTGGGTTTGTTGCTGCAATTGGTTTAACACATTATTAAGAGATGTGCTGGGTATACAGCTACTGTTTTGTGCCCAGGGAGAATACTGACACTTTAGCAAATAGTCACTTTATTAAATTCTCTTTAATTAGTCTTTTTAGTGTGCCATCTGTTTTCTGCTAAGATTCTGATTGATGCAAGGAATAATTTTGAGTCTACTTTATTTATAGTAAAAACCCACAAATTTCAATGTTATTGTTGTTACTTATAGTATACCTTACAACTGATGGAGCCACATTAATAATATTAAAACATATATAAGTGAAGAATTACTAGACCTGTCAACATATCACATTTAAAAAAATTAACATTTTAAAATAGCTCTTGGGGCTTCCCTGGTGGTACAAGGGGTTAAGACGCAACCTATGAAGCTATTCACAGCCACTGCAGCATGAGTTCGATCCCTGGCCAGGGAGGTGACCCACATGGCATAGCAGACGTCTCCTGACTCGCCCGCTGCTCCCCTCAGCAGTGTATTTCAGTCAATTCACCTGTTCTTTCCCCCCCCCTCTGTCTCTGGTGAATCTTCTCACCCCCTCACCTCTGGCCTGTACCCCAGCTCTTGTATGCATAAATAAATAGATCTTAAAAAATAAATAAAATAGCTCTTAAGGCTCCAAGGAGTTGGAATTCAGAGTATTCTCTTTACTCTGGCCTCTTTTGTGTTCTCTCCTTTATTGTCAATGACCAGTGCTCTTCAGAGGTTGAACCTGGTAGTTTGTCCTACAAATCCCTCTGCCACTAATATTTGACAATGATGTAAAGAATCCAGTCACTAACGAAAACACACCAAGGATTCAGCACAGAATCTCCTGGGCTTCTGCACAATTGAGATTTTTTTCAGCAGGGGAGTAGTTTCAACTTTATACTCAGCTAATCAGATAACTCAGTCAATCCACTATTTTAAAAAGCACAACCTAATGGAGATCTTAATATATTTAATTTGCATAGATTGAATTTAGGAAGGCTATTTTTCACTTCTGTGAATCAAGAATGTTGTTGATGTTCTTTCCTATATAAATTGCCCTCTAGAGTTTAAGGGGATTATCTCAGTAAACTAGTTCATAACTACCTCAATTGCCGTTTAAGAAAAAAAGTTTAACTGAATCACTTTTTTGAAACTGAATTTCTTCAAGGCTGGAGGCATAGATCACGCACTGGGCAGAGTGAATAGTGAGGTCTCCATTGGCTCACAGGTTATTTATTGAGCTTTATAATGGACAGGGGATTAGATACACATTGGACCTAGGAGCTTTTCTACCAGGCAATAACATCAATTTTAATCCAGGGCAATCTGTGGTATTGATTAACTTTTGGGGTCTCACTCACTACTACTGATCTGTCTCATCTTTTATTCAATAGCCTCCCTGAAAGAAATTTAGAGGCTACTCTGGAACACCTGAGGCAAATCCTACTTGCAAATTCTCTGCAACACTATTACCTCCTCAGTTTAAAAACTATCTTTAGAAAATGGGGAAACTGTCCAGACTTTCAGGTTTTCTTAAACTATACTATAAAGAACAGTGAACCAGAAAATCAGGAGCTCGGGGTTCTTGAGTCACTAAGTACCTACGTGCCCTTCAACAAATTATCATACTGGTATGGGTCTCAATTTTCTGATCTGTATAAATGATAATAACCATCTACTTCATACGGTTGTTGAAAGGATTCAAAGGATATATGCATGTAAAACACTTATTACAATGCCTTGGTCATAGTGAGTACTATTATTACTAGGGTATTATTTTCTGAAAAGTAGATCAACCCTACTTATGATTCTGTTGCTATCTATTCTTCATTATAAGTCAACTGCTATAAAAACGCCCAGTCCATTACTAACCCTTTAAAATGTATCTTCAATCATGAGTGTATTATTAAATTGCATTATAAATTTTATTATTTCTTATTGTTTTACCTAGGTTTGCCTTCCTCCAAGGTTCCCTGAGGACTATGATTGTGTCTTATACCTTTAGATTTGTGACTCATGTCCCCCTAGGGATAATCAGGTAACATACATGAGTTATGCAGGTTGGGTAGGGATCAAGGTCTTTGAAAGCCTATGTATTGGGCCTCCCCGGTGGCGCAGCGGTTGAGCGCTGGGTTGCGAAGCTGCCTGCGGCCTCTGCGGCGCCGGTTCGATCCCCGGCTGCTCCCCGGCCACCGGAGGAGGATCCCACATGGTGCGCAGACCTCTCCTGCCGCCCGCTGCTCCCCTCAGCAGTGTACTTCAGTCCCTCTGCCTGCTCTGCTCCCCACTCTGGCTCTGGTGAATTCTCTCACCCTCCCGCGCTTCTGACTGTACCCAGTGCATGTATAAACAAAACAAACAAATGTAATAAATAAATAAAAACATGCCTCTAAAAAAAAAAAAAAAAAAAAAAGAAAGCCTATGTATTGTCTAAAAGGGGAAACTCATTAAGGTCAGCTGAACATTGCCATGTGGGAAAGGAAATCAAGTATAATTGGATTGTAGCATATGTTTGAAAAGAAACTGAAATATCTGTATCTTTTTAAAATGTCTTTCTGTTTACATGTTAAAAATAAGTTAATGAAAAAAAAATACTGTACAGACCAAATACAAGATATCCATGCCTTCAGGCTAAATTGGTTCTGATCTTTATCATATTCAATTGAATATATTGTTATTAATAATAATTGATATTATTATTTACACTTTCTTCCTCTGCTTAACAGAGTACTAGGCACAGAGTTGGGACTTTTCTTTCTAAATTTTCCTCCTTTCTCTTTCTCCTTATGAGTAATGCTGTATCAGGTTATTTGAGTCCAATGTATACATTTCTCTTTTCACTTGAATTTGAATTTTCCCTTCTATCTCCACTATTACGGCCTAATTGTAGGCCCTCATCATTACTCACCAATGTTATAACAATAGAAACACTGATTTCTAAGGTCTAGTTTTGATACCCTCCAGTCTATTTCCAATCAAGAAGCCATACTAATTTTTGGGTCTCCCTGGTGGCGCAGGGGTTGTGAAGCATCCTTTGAAGCAATCCGCAGCCTCTGCAGCATGAGTTCGATTCCCGGCCGGCCAGGGAGAAACCCACAGGGCAGGACAGACCTCTCCTGACTCGCCCTTTGCTCCCCTCAGCAGTGTACTTTGGTCCGTCTGCCTGTTCAGTTCCCCACTCTGTCTCTGGTGAATCCTCTCACCCTCCGCATCTCTGGCCTATACCCCAATTCTTGTATAAAAATAAATAAATCTTTAAAAAAAAAAGAAGCCATACTTTGCTCATTAATCTTCAAATGTACCCTAAAATAATATATAATTTCTCCTTTATCTCTACTATGTCTGTCAGGGTTTCTAATCTTATATCTTCTTCTTACTTGCTATGTGACCTTTGAAAAGTTATTCAGTTTTCTCATATCTACTTCATCAGGTAGTTTGAGGATTGCTAAAAGAGTCAACTTAATGTGTATAAAGCAGTTACCATAGTGGCTGGCACATAAGTACTTAATTGGAGATAATATGATCACAGTATTCTGATTAACCTCTATATTAATCACTGAGATGTAGGTACAAAGAATATCTCAGTTTTTAGACATGCCAGATTATTCTACACTTCCATAATTATAAACAAGCATAGTGTAATTAATTGTAATCCCTAGAGTAAGCGCCACAGGCAACCTTCCCTTAAAAAAAAAAAAAAGATGTAGCTAAAAAGTCAATATTTTGAGGAGATAAATGGAAGATAAAACACAATTTTAAAACATCTTTAATTAATTCAAAAGCAGAATTAGAGGAACAGAAGAAGAGAAATAGAAAACAAGTAAGCAGACTTAAACCCAACCGTAGCAATTATTACATTATTAGTCAATTAAAGTAAATTGACTAAACACAGCAATTTAAAGGCAAAGATTGTCAGTATGGATAAAAAGTAAGACTCATGACTCAATTATAGAGTCATAATTGTAGAATAAAGACTCACACTTAAATAAGGCCAAAACTGATCACAAAGATAAAAATTAATAAGTACATGCATCTAACAATAGAGCACTAAAATACATGAAGCAAAACCTAATAGAAATGGAGAAAAGATAATCCAAAAATAATAGTTGGAGACTTCAATTCTTCACTGTCAATAATGAATACAAGTAGGCAGAAGATCAACAAGGAAATAGAAGAACAGAACAACACTGCAGGAAAATACATTTAATAGACATCTACAGAATGTGCAACCAAAAACTACCATATACTGTGTGATTCCATTTATACGAAATGCCCAGTACAGGAAATTCTCTGGAGGGAGAATGTAGATTGGTGGTTGCTTAGAATTTGGGTGGATGGGGTTCTAAAAGGGGGATTGTTAATGGAAAAGGGTTTTTGTTTTAGAGATGGTGGAAGTTCCAAAATTGACTGTGGTGATTGTCACACATTTCTATGCATGTTCTAAATACCACTGTCTCATATACTTTAAGTAAGTAAATCAATGTCATATGAGTTATATCTCAATACAGCTGTTAGCAAATAACTATAAAGCCATAAAATGAAAGTAAAAGGATGGGAAAGGTAATTCTTATAAACACAAAGCACAAAACAGCAAGCATGGCTATATTGTTTTTTTTTTAATCTGTCCATCTTACCCACTATAGACAGTGGCTTCAACATAACTGGGTTATGTAGTCCTAGTACCTAACACTATGCCTGTCATATAAATAGTATTTATTATGTACTTACAGCATCACTGAATTGTTCATTTATTGATTTGCATTAAAACGGAGAGTATCTACTACTTGCAAAACATGAGTGAATCTCACAAACCTGATGAGACAAAAAGCTACAGATAAAAGAATACACTGTATGTTTCCTTTTTATGAAGTTCAAGAACAGTTAAAACTATTTTATGGTGACAGAAGTTAAGCCAAACTGAATCTGATACAATTCTGGAAATGCCTTGTACCTTCATCTCAGTGATTGCTTTACATATTAAACTGAACAGTTAAGGTTTGTATATTTTATTGAATGTGTACTATTACCCAATAAAAACTGATAGCAAAAATGATCCATATTTAGTACTGGGTTTCTATGTTGCCATACACCACTTTCTTTAGGAAGTTTATATAATAGATTATGGAGTGAAGATTGTTTTATGTTAACATCATCACACCCCACCTCAATCTCAGTTAATTTACTATGTCTTGCCTTTTTTCTTGACACATGACAGGAACAAAAATTAAGGACAAGAGTACCCTTTCTGGCTAAAGTTTATAAATAACTCTCTGTCAATGTTTGAACAGTTGTCACTGTATGGCCTTTCACTTGTTATAGCTGGAACATCAGATTCTGACTCACTTTTTCAAATGGAAGAAATTGCACGTTTGTGAATTGAAGAGACTATTCTCCATGACAGCAGATGCTGTGTGTACTAAGAAATGTGCCCCCTTAAAAAATGATCTTTCTTTAGTTAAGGAACAAAAGCCGCCCAACAGTATTCATCAATCCCAAAAGAAAAGGATGATAGAGGGAAAAATCTCAATGAGTGGATATTGTGACTGTAGGCATTTCATATTTTTCCTTAAACTAGTACCACTAATAAAATAGAAATGACTTGACTTTAGTTATCCTGTATCCTGTCAGTCTGGTTAAGTACTCTCCATATTTCCTTCACCATTTTATGTGCTCCAAATTATACTTTATATTTGTCCTTACATTTTGCATGGCAACTTGAACAAATGTACTTTGCTTGTGCCAGAAGATGTTTTACATTTTCTGAACCTAACTCTGTCCCAAGAGTCCATCACCAAGGCAGTCCAAAATACATATAAATACCTTTTCCAAAGGATTTCATAACAATTCTCTCTCCCAGTTAATGATCTTGCATTTTTTTTCTTTTATAATTTATTTGTTTATATATATTTTATATCATTGTTCACTTTTGTACAATGTTTGCTTTCTCCTCTCAGGTGTAGTCACACCACCAATTCACCCGTGCACCATCACCAGTCTCCTGTGCTCATTTGCCACACCCCCACCCCCGTTTTGATCCCTCTCTCACCTCCTCCCATGCAGAATATCTCTGATTTATGGTTGCCTGTTAATTTTGTTTTTTTATTTATTCTTTTTTTTCTGATCTCTTATTTGGTTCCCCTATATTCCTCCTGTAAGTGAACCCATCCAATATTTCTCTTTTTCCTTCTGACTTAGTTGAATAAACATAATCTCTTCCAGCTCCACCCATGTTGCTACAAATGGCATGAATTTATCTTTTTGATTGCTGAATAGTATTTCATTGTGTATATGTACCACATCTTCTTGATCCGGTCATCTGTTTTTGGGCATTTGGGTTGTTCCATAGCTTACCTATTGTAAATAGTGCTGCAATAAACATAGGGGTGCGGGTATCCGTTTGAATTGATGTTTTTGTGTTCCTTGGATAGATTCCTAGGAGTAGAACTGCTGGGTCATATGGTAGCTCCATTTTTAGTAGTTTGAGGTTCCTCCATACAGCTTTCCATACTGGTTGGACCAGTTTGCATTCCCACTAGAAGGGTAGGAGGGTCCTTTTTCACCACATCCTCGCCAACATTTGTTGTTGCCAGTTTTTTTTAATATGTGCCATTCTCAGTGGTGTAAGGTGATATCTCATTGTGGTTGTGATTTGTATTTCCCTGATTACAAGTGATGTTGAACATTTTTTCATATGCCTATTGGCCATTTGCATTTCCTCTTTGGAGAAGTGTCTTTTTAGCTCTTCTGCTGATCTTGCAATTTTATGATATATCAGAACAAACATGATTTGTGTTCCTTGTATTCCTCATCTAAATTACCATAAGACCCAGTAATCCAACATCTTGGTATTTTCCTGAAGGATATGAAAACATGACTTTGAAAATATATATGTGGCCTCCCCAGTGGTGCAGCAGGTTGAGCACAGTGCTGTGAAGCTGTCCACAGGGAGAGTCCCACATGGCGCGACAGACTTCTCCTGTCTCACCTGCTGCTCCCCTCAGCAGTGCCTTCAGTCCGTCTGCATGTTCTGCTTCCCACTCTGTCTCTGGTGAATCCTCTCACCCTCCCATGCCTCTGAACTGTACCCCAGTTCTTATATTAAAAAAATAAATAAATCTTAAAAAAAGAAAAGAAAATATATATGCTCTGCTATGCTCATTGCAGCACTAATCAAAGTAGCCAAGATAGGGCCTTCCTGGTGGCACAGAGGTTAAGCACCACACTATGAAGCAATCCACAGCCTCTGCAGCACGAGCTCGATCCCCAGCCGGCCAGGGAGCTATGCACATGGCGAAGCAGACCTCTCTGGTCTCACCTGCTGCTCCCCTTAGCAGTGTATTTCGGTTAGTCTGATTGTTCTGCTCCCCATTCTGTCTCTGGTGAATCCTGTCATCTCCCGTATGTCTGGCCTGTACCCCAGCTCTTATATGCATAAATAAATAAATCTTTACAAAAAAAAACAAGATATGGAAAAAACCCAAGTGCCCGATATGGTATATATACACAGTGAAATAGTACTCAGCAATAAAAAAATGTGAAATCTTGACATTTGTGGCAATAAATGTCATGGAACTTAAGGGGGTTATGCTAGGTGAAATAAATCAGAAGGACAAGTGCCACATGATTTCACTTGTTTGTGAAATACAAAGACTATAAATGGGAAACAAAAACAAAACCGGAGTCTCTGACAACAGAATAGTGGTTACCAGAGGGGAGGAGGAGGTAGAGGAGAAAGATTGGTTGGTGGTGTGTGGTGACTAGAAATTTGGTGGTGGGCATGGTGAGATATATGCAGTTGCTGAGGTGAGGTACTGTACACCCGAAACCTGTACAGTGTTGTGAACTAATGTTACCTCAATAAAAAATACAAAACAAACAAACAAATGAACAAAAAAACTAGCTGGTACAAAACAGCTTTAATCAACAGCAAACCATTCACGTTGTCATACTGGACGTGCTCGTGTTTTGTTATTATTATTATTATTAAATTTATTTATGCATATAAGAATGGGGTATAGGCCAGAGGTGGGGGAGTGATGAGAGGATTCACCAGAGGCAAAGTGGGGAGCAGAACAGGCGGATTTACAGAAATACACTGGTGAGAGGAGCAGCAGGGGAGACAGGAGAGGTCTGCTGCACCATGTGGGTAGCTCCCTGGCTGGGGATTGAACTCATGCCATAGTGGCTGGTGATAGCTTGATAGCGCTGAGACTTTAACCTCTGTGCTACCAGGGAGGCCCCTCTCGTAAATGTATTAAAAAGTTATTTCTTCCTCCTCCTTTTTCATGGCACCCTTTCTCATTACCCAAACTCTGAGGAAAAGCATAAAAAATTATAATTCTTTGGAGTGAACTGTCAACTCTCTGAAGTAATGGGATCTGGATAAAAACTGCTTTCCCCAGGTATGTGAGAGCACTAGCCTGTACCTGTGCCTCTTGCTGCTCATGCATTCCTCTGTTGTGGAATTCAGGTCAGAAACTCTGTATCCCCCCACCTCTGCTCCTCCTCCTACTCTTTCTACCCGCCCTTCTCAAAGCCTCCCAAGAATGAATTCACAACCTTGGAATGAAGAAGGTGAACCGGAGCTTTTTCTTTACTCATCTTAACTTCTGTCCACTAGCGTGGGCTTTCCCAAATTGAGTGAATTCATCAAATGTGTCGGGACAGAGGTTGCTCTCTCTCATTAAGTGCACTCCAGCACAAAGGCATTTCTCTTATCTAAAGTTTATGGCCCAGTGCCTGAACTCCTAGCAGTGAGAGATCTATAGAAGACTTAACTCTTTCAGGACAGAAAGGTATGATCCAATACCACCTCCTGGTGCTAATTAATCATTCAACAGCCTGGTTGTGGAAATAAGGCTTATAATTCAGAAACAATTTAAAGCACTCTTCACTTAAGATTTATAAAATGATGTCATTCAGAAAGTGAGTCACAGGAAGAGAGTTCAGTGCTAACTGGGAAATCTGAAAAGATAATGTTAATTCTTCCTGGGCTTCCTCTTCTTTGTGCCTATCCAATGTCTCCTTCAGAGCCTGTTTCAATTTCCATCTGATCCAGGAAACCTTCCTTAACCACCCTGGTGAGTGTTGAGTTCGCTTTCTTTTGATCACTTATTGCCTGAATTTAGCATTTACTTCAAAATTCTATTTGGGGCCACCCCTGTTTGGTGCAGGCGGCTGAGAGCAGCTCTGTGAAGCTGTCGGCAGCCTCTGCAGCGCTGGTTCAATCCTGGAGGGCCTGTGAGGGTCCCACATGGCGCAGCAGACCTCTCCTCTCGTGCCTGCTGTTCCCCTCAGCAGTGTATTTATTTTGTCAGTCTGCCTGTTCTGTTCCCTGCTGTCTCTGGTGAATCCTTTCACCCTCCCACGAATCTGGCCTGTACCCCAGCTCTTGTATAAATAAATAAATAAATTAAAAAAAAATTCTATTTGTAATGACTACTTATGCATATACATCTGCTTCTCCATAGAGGTGGGACGGTTTTCTCCACAAAGGTAACAGTTACGCACACAGTGGATGCTGAATCTTAAACCAAAAAGATCCTATCTCCTTGAGCAAACAAAACCCCATCTATTCTTCAATATCAATCAGAATTAAACACAGACTTCACATCAGAATAGTGGTTGGTAGTGTAAACGTATCTTTAAGACAAAACTTTCAGTCCTCCATTCTAATCAGATAGCCACGCCCTAAAGCCTTTTCTATATATAAGTTCTGAAGCAGCCACAATGATGATGATCTATTCTTTGGGGCTTTCTCCCACATCCCCAAAGGGAAGCTACTCATTTGAATAAAATTATTAACATTCAATTATTCTTATTTTCTTTACCATTTATTGTTGTTGCTTAAATGTAGCCAGCTTTGTACCTTCATTTAGCTCTTATTGGTTATTATCCCTTGTTTCTCAAACCAGTTACTAAATTACTGGATGATTGGAACTAGAATATTCTATTTTTGTTTCATCTGCCGCAGCCCTTGAATGCAGTGCTGAGTGCATATTTAGCACTCAAAAAATGACATTGAATGTATAAAAGATATTCAGGAGAATAAAAATGCTAGGCAAAAAGATCAAACAAATAAGAGCCATCTAACTCCCTAAGCAAAACACAGAGAGGTATACTCATTCATGCCACAGACATTGCAGGAAATTGTGTTTTTTTCCATGATTAGGTAGATCAGTCTCTGCTCATACTTGGAGGTCTTGGTAGTGTTGTTCATCTGCAGTGCAAACATCTCTCTATAACTGATTGCTAACAAGGTCTACTGAAGTTTGATAAAAACTGCCAATTAGGCAAGATATACCTAATTAGTTGACATTTTGTTTCAAGATGGCCAACTGAAGCACAAAATGAATAATGAGATACTTATTCAGTTCTTTTCATATGCACGACCCTGTGCTAGATGATGCGAGAGTTTTGTCCACAAGATAGGTAGACTATTTTTAAATTTTTGAAAGGGAAAAAAAACACAAAGTCATGAACAACATATAACAAAATAATTAAATAGAGCCCATTTTGCTCAGTCAAAAAGTACTTTACCCACCCTGCCCTCACAGTAAGAACTGACTAACGATGAATCAATCTTCGCATATTCTTGGCACTGCCATCTATTTTAAGTATTATCAGATTCTGAGTCACTTTACTTTTGTGATTAGTTCTGCAAATTTCTCCTCATTTTATTTAAAGACCAAACTCTGGGGCCTCCCTGGTGGCACAAGGGGTTAAGCACCTCACTATGAAGCAATCCGCAGCCTCTGCAGCACGAGTTCGATCCCAGGCCGGCCAGGGAGCAACCCACATGGTGCAGCAGACCTCTCCTGACTCGCCTGCTGCTCCCCTCAGCAGTGTATTTCAGTACATCTGCCTATTCTCCTCCTCACTCTGTCTCTGGTGAATCCTGCCACCCACTCTGGTGAATCTGGCCTGTACAGCTCTTGTATGCATAAATAAATAAATCTTAAAAAAAAAATAAATACCAGACTCTTAGTAATCCTAGAGCTGGGAAGGCCTAAGAGGTTGTTCCAGGTTTCTGTACCATTGTGTGTGTGTGGTGGTGGGGGGAGGTGAGGGGGATGGGCACCATGAATGTTTTTGGCAGTCTGTTGAAGGCTTTGGGTACATTCTCAGAATAATTTTTTTAAATGCATAAACTAAAACACATAGCAGTGATTGTTATTGTTTTAAGTTCAAGAACAGGCAAAACAAATCTCTGGTATCAGAAGTAAAAAAGGGTTACCCTCAGGGGTTCTGATGGAAAGGGGGCATTTGGGGCCTTCTGAAGGGCAGGCAATAGTCCTGTTTCTTGTTCTGGGTGTTAATGATACAATGATGGCCACCTTATAAAAATTCATTTAGGGCCTCCCAGGTGGCGCAGCGGTAGAGCGCTGGGTTGCGAAGCTGCCCACGGCCTCTGCGGCACCAGTTCAATCCCTGGCTGCTCCCCGGCCACCAGAGGAGGGTTCCACATGGCGCGCAGACCTCTCCTGCCGCCCGCTGCTCCCCTCAGCAGTGTCCTTCGGTCCTTCTGCCTGCTCTGCTCCCCGCTCTGGCTCTGGTGAATTCTCTCACCCTCCTGCGCTTCTGACTGTACCCAGTGCATGTATAAACAAAAAACAAACAAACAAACAAACAAACAAATAAATAAAAAAAAAGATTGAAAAGGAATAAAAATTCATTTAGCTACATTTGTGATGTATGAATTTTCATGAATTCATGTTCAACTTCAATGAAAGGTTCAAAAATAAATACAACATGGAATACAGAAAGCTCTATCACATTGAAATACAGTTCTATCCATATACCTTAAGGGGTTCACTTTCAAGGTTAAGAACTCAGACAAAAGAGGTAGGATATATAAGAGATATGAGTCAGGAGCCATCATTTCTAAGAGGCAATAATTTGGTTGAGGAAAAAAAGACTGAACTACCCGAAATTTTAAAGAAAACAAAAAACTGTGATGAGAGCCACACAGGGAATGCCAAAAGAGAAAAATGGGAATAAATATTTTGGAGTTATAGTGTGAGGGCAGAATAAGTAGAGGCTGTGGCATCCATGTTATAAATGGAAAAAGGTGAAGTATTTGGATTTGTTGAAGGGAGAACATTCCTCTTGTAAATATGGCTAGTCAAGAGTTTGAAAGACTTTGTATCCCTTTGGCCATAGTGAAGGAGGCATGCCAGTAGGCAGTATAGAATAAAGCTAGTGATTACTGCTGTCTATAGAAAGGGAAGAGGAATTTGAACGTGGATCTCTCATTAATAGGAAACCAGTCAAGATTTCTTTGGCAGGGCAATAAGAAAGAATGCTGTTTTGTGAAGTCATTGGTGCGATTTAACAACATTTTTTAAATGGGCATTAGGTTCAGTGTACTCTGCTAGATTCTGCCCTGGTCAATGGTTTTACATAGTCTCCGACGTTCTCTGCTTTGAGCCTTTCATAAGCACTAGATTTATCTAATTTATAAATTTCTCAAATTACATTTGCATTCTAGGTTGGTATAAATTAGACTGCAATTTATCCTAAACTGCAAGTCTAGATAGTACAAATGAAGCAAAATCAGGGCAAAAAAATAAAAACACAAAACATAGGATAGGTCCTTATTTGTGTCAGGAACTTGCTCAAAGTTTTTAGTTGGATTGTTTCCAAATGTACTGTTTGTCCAAGTGTTTTCCCTTCAGGCAATATTCTTTTCAACACATAAAATGCAAAGGATGAGACACCCAGGGAAGGCAGACGATTTTAATATCAATTGAGTAACCCAGTGTTTTACTCTGGTATCTAACATTATTAACCATATTGAAAGTTTGATAGTGAAAAAGGAACATGGAAAAGCCCATCCAAGTATATAAACCCCAGTAAAGAAGCTTCCTAACTTCCCAGCCCAGTTTTTCTACTTGTCTAACATGGAGGTCACACAGAGTTTTAAGTTAGTTTCACATTGAGGAAGATAGTGGAGATGGCTAATTTCAGGGAGTATGCTGTGTTCCTTTCAGTGCCTGAAAGCTATTCTATCTTTGTCATCATGAGTACCAGTCAAGGCATGCTTTATGATTTATATAAGACATTCTATCCAGACTACCTGGCTGCCAATGAAACATTTCTGAACCAATACAAGCCTCCTTTATTATAAGGTGAAGGTTAGTAAATATTTGTGTTTGCTAGGAAAATGTGTCTATGATAATACTATGAGAAATGGTTTGTTTGTTGTATTTACTGCTAGGCTAATGTTTTGCTATTATTTCCCCTAGGTTCTTGGTTAATTCTACTCCCTACTCACCCTTTCATACTTTACCCTCCTTTACCTTCCCCTGTTTTCTCTTTCCTGTCTTTCCTCTTTCTTTCAGAGTGTCTTAAAACATGACTTCTTTAATACAATATATAAAGATTTTGGCCATACATCACATAAAGTGATAATGTCTCATTACTCATTTTAGCTTGGAATAAATTATCATCATTTTAATAGACACTCCCAGATTTTCATCTCCCACTTATTTTTTCTTTTACCTTCAGACTAGAGCTGCATTTCAGAGCAACAATGAAGAGAAAGCTGTCACTTCTCTTTCTTGAAAAAGACCCAAGTGTGTGTGTGTGTGTAAATATAAACACATGTACAAATGCACACACACACACACAAACAATAGATAGCCTTCAGTTCATTATACAGTAATGAGTTAAATTTTTATTTGGCACGTTTTAAATGTTTTCCTAAACATGGCATTTGTTGACTATGTTTTTCATGATGTTTTTTGACATAAAAAGTTTAGAAAGTGGTCCAATATGTCAACCTTTTTCTTTATGCTTTCAAATTTTTATAACAGCAGTTATTCCCTATTTCATACTTATGATAATATTTCTCTACATTATCTTCCAGGACTTTGCAATTAAATCTCTTACATTTATTATTATTATTATTATTATTATTTTTATTTTGTGCCCCTGTTTATTTTTTCACAATACAGGATTTCTCCCGTCAGGTGTGGTCACAATAGTTTTCCTACCACCAAAACACGCATAGTCTTCCACCATAGTCCATTGTGCTCTCTTCCCACTGTTTTCTTCCTTCTCCCCACTCTCCTCCTAAATGTCCCAGATCTATCATCTGCTTTCTGTAGGTGTTACAGTTTGTTTTTATCTGATCCTGTGTTTGGTTTCTTTAGGTTCCACATAAAAGTGAAACCATCCAGTATTTATCTTTCTCATTCTGGCTTGTTTCACTTAGAATAATCCCTTCTAGCTCCAATGGCATGAGTTTTTCTTTTTTGATTGCTGAGTAGTATTCCATTGTGTATATATATTACACATCTTGATCCACTCATTTTTTCTGGGGAATTTAGGTTGTTACCATATCTGGGCTATTGTAAATAGTGCTATTATAAACATAGGAGTTCAGGCAGCCTTTCGAAATTAGTGTTTTTGTGCTCTTTGGATAGATAACTAGAGGTAGAATTCCTGGGTTATATGGTACATCCATTTTTAGTCTTTTGAGGAGTCTACACACTTCTTTACTAAGGGCTGGACCAATAGGTTCAGTGTCTCTTACATTTAAAATTTTACTATGCCTGGCATATCTTCTGATGTATTGTATGGCATATGGATTTGACTTTTTCAAAATTAGTAGTTAACTAGCTCCGAAGAATCTAATTTGAAACACTACCTTCCCTGCATCTTAATTTAATATATGTACTTGGATATGTATCTGAAATAGATAATTTCTTGAGCCTTCAAAATTTGCACAATTTGTTTTAGTTTTTAACTTTCAATTTAAATTATGGATTTTATTTTATTAAAAATATTTTTATTGAAGTAAAATTGTATATGATTCACATTTTATGTGATTCAGAGGATCATATCTCCTCAGATACATGTCACCATACCAAACCATCACCAGGACACCTATAGTCCTCCACCATAATCCATTCTGTCCCCTCTCAACTGTGTTTTTCCCTCTCTCCCTCTTGTAGTCTCAATTCCACAGCTAGATATCTAGGGTTTGTTATGAGTTTGGTTTTGTTTAATGCTTCTTTTGTTTTTCTATATTCCACATGTAAGTGAAACCATCCAGTATTTGTCTTTCACCTCTGACTTATTTTGCTGAGCATCATCTCTCCAGTTCCATCCATGTTATTGTAAATGGCAAGAGTTTATCTTGTTTTATATTTGTGTAGTATTCCATTGTATATATAGAGATAGAGTACTTATCTGTATATAGAGAGTACTTATCTGTCCTTGAGCACTTTGGTTGTTTCCATATTTTGGCTATTTTAAATAGTGCTGCAATGAACATAAGAGTGCATATGTTCCTGCGAGTTAGTGTTCTTACATCTTTTTTTTTTAATTTTTTTTAAAGGAAAGTGGGTTTTTTTTCTTTTTTAAAAGATTTATTTATTTATTTATACAAGCACTGGGTACAGTCAGAAGCACGGGAGGGTGAGATAATTCACCAGAGCCAGAGCGGGGAGCAAAAAAGGCAGAAGGACTGAGGTACACTGCTGAGGGGAGCAGCGGGTGCAGCAGGATTGGTCTGAGCACCATGTGGGACCCTCACCAGTGGCCAGGGATCGAACTGGCGCTGCAGAGGCTCAGGGCAGCTTTGCAGCCCAGCGCTCAACTGCTGCGCCACTGGGGAGGCCCTGTTTTTGCATCTTTTAGATAGAGACCTAGAAGTGCAATTGCTGGGTCAAATGGTAGGTCTATTTTTCATATATTGAGAAACGTCTATATACTGTTTGTCATAGGGGTTGGACCAGTTTACAACTCAGAAAAAGTATATGAGCGTTCCTTTCACTTGTCTTAGCAGTTTTACTTGCATTTAGGTATCCTAAGGAAAATTATAGATAAGTAGAAAGGCTCAGCTATCAGAATCACTGCATTATTTATAACAACTTATAATGATAAAAACCTAAAATGTCTAACAATAGGGGAGGAACTGAATAAATTATGATATAGCCGTTTAGTCATTACAAGATAATGTATGAATCTGTCAGGAAAATAATATGAAAAATTTTATGATATTAATAAATGAAAATAGGCTGTTACAACAGAATAGTATGTACATTATGGTCATATTCATGTAAATTACAAATGCACACACACGCACAAAAAACATTGGAAGGATACATACCAAAATGTTTTAAGAATATTGGAATTATGGGAAATCTCATTTTTCTTATTGTGTTTTCTGTATTTTCCGACTTTCTATAAATTAAGAAAGATTATTTTGTAATCGGGAAATTATGCTTCATTTTTAAATAATATAATATCTGCAGTATTTATGTGTTAGCAGTGACTAACCAAACTGAAATCTGAGAAAAAATATTGCTCCTTGCTTTAAAATGTTTCAACCTCTACTGAGGTCAAATGAATTGTCAGGGAGTAAACCGTGTACTGTTGTGTGAAAAATCTCTACCAAGAGAAGCATATTTTTCACCTTTAAAATATTAATGTTGTAATTTAAATTTATATATGTCCAAATATCAAAACAACAGTTGTATTTCCTGGAATTAATCCAAGATGTCGTGACAGATTTTCCTTTTTTATATCCTGATGGGTTCAATGCCCTAATATTTTGTTTAAGATTTTCACATTTATGTTCATGAAAGAAACTATCCAGTAAATTTCCTGTCTTTTGTTGCCATTATCTCTCTTTTTTCCCCTTAAGGTTATCCTTAACTTACAGAGAGAACAGGGTGTGGGGGGATGCTCCTACTTTTTCTATTTGGAAAAATTTGTATAAAAATTAGAACAATCTGTTTCATGAAATTCTGGTAGAAAATTGACTGCAATATTCATTTCTTTAATAACTATTTTTTAGGAATGTATCCATTTTATTCAAAATATAATGTATCAAAATGTATTGCTATAAAATTGTTCATAATAGCCTCTTATAATTTTAATATCTGTTGCATTTGTGGTTAAACCTTTTCAACTACCCTTATTGATTATTTGCGTTCTTTTTTTCTTACCATAGAGTTTATGTTATTATTATTATTATTATTTTCAAAGGATCAACTTTTGATTTTAATGATGCTTTCCACTGCATGTTTGTTTTCTGTTTCAAAATTTTTTCCTCCTACTTTTATTCTTCTCACGTTTATATTTATTTCATTTTTCTCTTTCTAACTTCTTTTTTTTTTAAGATTTATTTATTTATACAATAACTGGGGTACAGGTCAGAGGCGCGGGAGGGTGAGAGGATTCACCAGAGACAGAGCAGGGAGCAGAACAGGCAGAAGGACCAAAGACACTGCTGAGGGGAACAGCAGGTGAGGCAGGACAGGTCTGCCACACCAAGTGGGTTTCTCCCTGGCCAGCTGGGAGTCGAACCTGCACTGCAGAGGCTGTGGACAGCTTCACAGTACAGCGCTCAACCAGCTCAGCCACCGGGGAGGTCCTCTTTCTAACTTCTTAAGATGAATGTCTATCTGATTGATTCTCAGTTTTTCATTTTTTATTAAAAATATCAGATGCTACATATTTTTTCTATGTTTACATTTCAATACATCTCATAGTATTGATAAGTAGAATTTCCATTATCATTTAGTTACAATGTTTAACTTACATTATAATTTCTTTAGTGTGACTTTTTAATGTCTAAATCTATGAAGATATTTAAAAATTACCTTTGTTGGGTCTCCCTGGTGGCACAAGGGGTTAAGTACAGCACTGTGAAGCTATCTGCAGCCTCTGAAGCATGAGTTCAATACCGGGCTGGCCAGGGAGCTACCCACATGGTGCAGCAGACCTTTCCTGCTTCACTGGCTGCTCCCCTCACCAGTGTATTTCAGTAGATCTGCCTGTTCTGCTCCCCACTATGTCTCTGGTGAATCCTCTCACCCTCCATACCTCGGGCCTACACCCCAGTTCTTCTATGCAAAAATAA
Organism: Talpa europaea; assembly: GCF_964194135.1. Classification (NCBI taxonomy): domain Eukaryota; kingdom Metazoa; phylum Chordata; class Mammalia; order Eulipotyphla; family Talpidae; genus Talpa; species Talpa europaea. The sequence goes on from NC_140081.1 coordinate 67,384,511, forward strand.
ATGAAATCTTTAAAAAAAAAATCATGAAATCCTGCCCATTTTAACTCCTAAATATTCCTTGAATCTGTTTTTTTCCCACTCCACTTCTACAACCCTTGAGTGGTTCCTGCCCTGATCACCTTGTATTTACTAGATGAAGGAAAACTGTCAACCAATCATTTGCATAGACTACCAGTATCCACTCTAATACTAAAATCTGCTTGATTAGGTGCCAGCCTATCCTGGCCTTGTTTTTCAACCTCTACCTGGCACATCATGCTTCTCTAACATTGAACTGTTTGGAGTTTTCCAAACACACCATGCTGGTTCTTGCCCTAGTTGTATGCTTAGTGAAGTGACCTCTGCTTTTAAAAATCTGTCTTTCCATGTTCACCCCTTTCCCTGGAAAACTCCTCTCTATCCTGTAGGATGTATTATCAACTCTGATTTAGGTGCTTCTCTCCACTTTACCTTCATAATATCCTTTGTTTATTTCAATTAGAATGCCATGCAATCAATGCTATGAAAATCTGTGTGTCTGCTTCCCCTGCTAGATTTTTAACTCCTTTAGGGCAAGGTTTCATGGTGGTGGTAGTGTTACAGGGCAGCCCCGATATAAAACGGGTTGCCTGGCTGTGGGTCTTCACCCGCTCGCTTAAAGGGGACTTATTAATACTCCTCTGCAGGCACACACAAAAGGTTAATAAAAGGTTTATTTACAAGGGGAAATGAGGAAATGTACAACTCAGGGAGAAAATAGGGAGATAAAGTCTTGAATGCGTCCTACCTGTTCTGCTGACCTGGAAACCCAATGGCACTCTGAGAGCTGGCTGCGAGCCAAGAGCTTTGAAGCCAAAAAAGACCCCCCAAGACCCACATGTCTGGTTTTTATACCAAACCTGGCTGTTTAACTCCACCCTCAGGTCCCAGCAACCTTCCCTTTGGTGGTGATGGGATTTGTCTTTCCCAGTGTCCTGATAGCTTTGGTCTGGAGTGGGGGTAGAGTCCACAAAGCCTATATGGAATTAGCTTTAGGAGATCCTTTTCCCCCTAACAATAGTAATGGTTATGGTTACACAATGTTTGTGTAAGGGAGCAGGAAGGGGGACAGGAAGGCAGGAGCTCTTATTCTTTAAGTAATGGCAATCTAAATTTGCCTGCTGGATCATAAGGGCAGATAATATTAATATATAACTACCAGGGTTTTATGACATTTGTGATTTTAGAACCAGAAACCTTAACTCTGGGAGTGAATTACATGTATTCAAATGGCTTTCTATAACGGTAATGACTTTTAGATGGCTGCTAAGAGCTATTTTCATAACCAGAAATTGTCAAATCTAAAGTCAAATGTTTCTTGTCTCTCCTATAAGAGATTAACGCTAAATGACAAACTCATGGGAGGGCCCAGAACTGTAGTTGGAGAAGGTGGGCCAGTGATCTTTTGGTGACCTCTAAGCAGTAGTACATTTGTTCTCCGTCTTTAGAGGGTATTAAGGCCTTCAAATTCTTGAGGTTCTTACAAAGAAACTGAGGAACTCCTTACCTACAAAAAAAGGTTGGAACCCTTGATTCAGGAGACAATTTAAAAAATTACAGGGCCTCCCCTGGTGGTACAGCGGTTGAGCACTGGGCTGCGAAGCTGCCTGCAGCCTCTGCAGCACCAGTTCAATCCCCCGCCACCGGTGAGGGTCCCACATGGCGCGCAGACCCCTCCCTGCCACCCACTGCCCACTGCTCCCCTCAGCAGTGTACCTTGGTCCTTCTGCCTGTTCTGCTCCCCGCTCTGGCTCTGGTTAATTCTCTCACCCTCCCATGCTTCTGACTGTACCCAGTGCTTGTATAAATAAATAAATAAATCTTTTAAAAAAAAATTACAAGAACAGTACTTGGAACTCCATAGAGACAGAGCCAGGGCAAGTGAGAACTGGATGGGCACTGGGTGATTCTGCCTTTCTGAAGAAAAATAATTAAACATGGACAAAGGAGAGTTTAAGAAGTCGAGAAGCAAAATGTCATCATCTGCATTTTCTGTGCAAACTTGCCAAAATAAGCCACAAGAAGAAGTACCAAGATGTTTCAGTCAACTCCTCAGAGTTTTCTAAGTGCTCAGAGAGGTAGAGAACAAGTCTGGTAAAGAGAAAGGAAAGTTTGAAGACATGGCAAAGGCATACAAGGCTCATGATGAAAGTGAAATGAAAATTTATATGGCCCTAGAGGAGAAATAAAAAAGAAACTCAAGGACCCTAATACACCCAAGAAGCCTCCTTTGGCCTTTTTCTGTTTTGTTCTGAGTATTGCCCCAAAATCAAAGAAGAACATCCCCCTCATGCATTGGTGACGTTGCAGAGACACTGGGAGAGTGTGCAACAAGACTGTAGCAGACAACAAGCAGCCTTACGGAAAGAAGGCTGCTAGGCTGAAGGAAAAAAACAAAAAGGATATTGCTGCATCCCAAACTAAAGGGAAGTCTGATGCAGCCAAATGGCAGTCATCAAGATTGAAAAAAGCAGGAAAAAGAAAGAAATGGAGGAAGACAAAGAGGATAAAAAAAGGAGGAAGATGAAGAAGATGATGAAGATGAGTAAGTTCATTTAGGGTAGTTTTTTTCCCCTTGCTTATAAAACATTTAACACCCTGTATATAACTCAGTCCTTTTAAAGAACAAAATTGAAATATAAAGTTGTGTAAGATTTATTTTTAAGCTGTCCAGTGTATTTTTCGTATAGTTAACATGCTACAGAATATGTCTTTAGAGCCCTGTCCTTGTGGTATCTTCAACGACATATTACCTTGCCTGGCACAAGACTGGGGGTTCTAAAGTGACATGAAAATTTAAGGTTGGTGTGCAACACAAATTAGTTTTATATGGGGATAGTAGTTCTTCATTTTCAGTTGTCATGGATGCAGCTTATATTTAATAATTGTTCTGTAATTGCAAAAGTTATATTGCAGCTGTTTTGTTGTCATTCTAAATGTTTCTAAGTATATACAATTTTTTAAAAAGATTTATTTATTTATGCATACAAGAACTGGGGTACGGGCCAGAGGTATGGGGGTGGTGAGAGAATTCACCGGAGACAGAGTGGGGAACAGAACAGGCAGACTGACTGAAATACACTGCTGAGTGGAACAGGGAAGGAGTCAGGAGAGGTCTGCTGCTCCATATGGGTAGCTCCCTGGCCGGGGATAGAACTCGTGCTGCAGTGGCTGTGGATTGCTTCGTAGGTTCTGTCTTAACCCCTTGTGCCACCAGGGAGGCCCTATACAATTTTTTATTAAAAAAAATTATTGCGATGTTGGAAAAAATGGACGGGAATACTGAGCAGACATGGGAAAGTAACTGGGGATTTGGGGAAGTTTTTAAAAATTCAATTACGTGAACTTGAATATAATCCTAGAAATAGCTTTTGAATATTTGCTGTACCAGTCACTTAAGGAATACACACACAAACGCACACACAATAATAAATTATAGGCCCTGCTCTCAAAAAGCTCATAATCGACCAGGCAAAGTCTATGTAGAAACCATGTACAAATATGTGTTAATTTACAAACTAGAGTTAATATATTAAAGAGATCAGCATTTTATGATGCTATAATATACATTTAAAAGTATTTCCGCCTGTTCTGTTCCCCAGGCGGGAACAGAATCCTCTCTGGTGAATCCTCTTACCCCCCATACCTCTGGCCTGTACTCCAGTTCTTGTATGCACAAATAAATCTTTAAAAAAAAATAAAAGTGTTTCCCACAAAACAATGAAGATGCACAGGACTAAGGACTCTATTGACTAATTATTTTGCTATAAGATTTGAGGAATTCAAACACAAGTTACTGCTTGTGGTGGTGGTGATGGCGCTGATCATGATAGTGCTAGTGAGTACTTACTGTTTGCTTATTATGAGCCAGGCATTCTGAAAGCCTTTGAAATTCTGCAAAGATTTTACATAAAATGTCTTCCTTCACCCTTATCACACTTTGAGATAGGTATCATGATACAAATTGGGAAACCAGGGTTCAGAAAAATTATGTAGCTCATACAAGTCCACAGAATTATTTTCTATTAATACTTTTGTAAGTTTCTAAATCAGTTATCAAATCAAACAAAATGCAATCATTTGCAATCACTACTTCTATGTGCATTTTATCTTTAATTTTTTAAACTGTAAAAAACAAAGTGCAAAAAGAAATTGGATTATAGATACTGATAAGTCTACAACTGTCACCATTAGCTCCTAATTTCATTTTTTGTACTGAAGCGTACATAAATGTCACATATATGAATCGATGATAATGTTACACTAAGTACTTCTTTTATATGCTTTATATATTGTGATTCTTTGTATGGTTTCAGTAGAGAGGGAAAGGGGGTGGGATGTTGCTCAAAGTTTGAAAATCACTGGTCTAGACCATTTAAGGAGTGGATTTTGGGAATTAAAAGGAGTGCAGATTCCTCTATCTCCTTTGTTCAGGATCTTTGGTGTCCATAGCTGAGAACCTTGTGTTTATAATGCCTACCTTTTAAGCAGTATTGACAGAAGGCATAATTACCTTGGGTAAAAACAGCTTGGTCAGAGTCTGTAAAGAGAGGAAGTTAGCAAACTATGATCCTTAATTTGTGGCTCACAGAGCTCCCCTGAGACCATCCGTAATGGCCACAAAGATAGGAAATTACTATTTGTTATACTAATTAATATAACGACTATCAACAGTAAGCAACTGATATGCTAAGTGATTACTCCTCAAAACAATCCTAGTAGATATGTACAATCATCATTCCTATTTTACCACTACAAATAAGCTGGAAGGGGCTAAATAACTTGTGCCAAATCTCACTGATATGAAATGGAAGAGCTGGAGTGGAATCCATGATTGTCTAACACTACTTCCTCTGCTCTTAACCACTATGGCAAGATGGCAAACTGCCACCTACCACTAGGTGGCTATTTAAAAAGCCTATTATGCTGCTTTCTTTAAACCCTTAAAAAGCAGTAGGAAAGGATGGGAAGGCACCAGGCATAAAATGGTTTGGATACCAAATCTCCTCCTGAAAGTGGCACTGTATGATCAAGGATAGAGGTCTTCATTTTTTCCTTGAATGGCTAATGAGATTGCCCCCAACAATGTTTTTCTTGAGCTGGGCATGATCAACCCTTCTGTGTGTCTCAAACAGATTATTTCAGGCTTGTCCCTTGTAGTCTTCTCCTAACACTCTTGGACCGGACCCTCTTCCTATCAGGAGAAAGACCCCTGGGGAAGATAAGAAATTGAAAATAATGAGTTTCTCAAGTGGATGTCAAGCAGTAGTTCCTGAGTATATTTGGAAAGCAAGCAGTGTATTTTCTGGTTTCCCATCTCAAGGGAGGAGCACAAAGTCCTAGTGTTGTAGGGCAGCCCCGACATTGAACGGGTTGCCTGGCTGTGGGTCCTCACCCACGCACTTAAAAGGGACTTATTAATACTCCAATACAGGCACACACAAAAGGTTAATAAAAGGTTTATTTACAAGGGAAAAGGAAAGAAGAAAAAAGTACAATTCAGGGAGAAAATAGGGAAATAAAGACTTTAATGTGTCCTACCCGATCTGACGACCTGGAAACCCAAAAAACACTCTCAGAGCTGGCTGGATGCTGCGAGCTGGCGGAGAGCCAAAATGGGGGACCCCTCCAAAGCCCACGTGTCTGGCTTTATACCAACCTGGCTGCTTAACCCCACCCTCAGGTCCCAGCCACCTTCCGTTTGGTGGTGATGGGATTTGGAGTTCCCAGTGTCTTTGGCTTTGGCCTGGGGTGGGGGTGGAGTCCACAAAGCCTGTATGGAATTAGCTTTAGGACATCCTTTTCCCCCCTAACGCTAGAACTGGTGAAGTTCCATCTATACACAGACTAGAAGGCTTAACGTGAAGAAGCCAGAGGAAAATATGATTCTATGTTCACTAAATCAATGGAATTTATATCACTCCTTACCTTCCATTATTTCTTACTTCTCTGTAGCTTGGATTTCCTGATTAACCAATTCACATTTCTGAACATCTACCTTTAGCAAAACACTTTGGTATGTGTTACAGTAAGGACACAGGAAAATAGTTCAGGCACTCAAAGATGTTTTCTTTCTAGATGGGAAGCAGACATATCAAAGAGATGATATGCCAGTTGTCAAAATAAGTGGGTTTTGCAGAAGTATTGATGTATAACTTTCTAAATTAAATAAGCACAAACAATTTGCTGGCCAGTGATAGTAATTTCTGGATAAAGCATGATACAATTAAGATATAGCAAAGATGGAATATAATTTAATGGCCATCTTTACTCATTTTCTTTAGGAAAGAGACTGAGTATTACAATTTAAAAATAATTAACTTTATCTCCTTATACACCAGCCATAAGTAAATAAATAATATCATTGATCAATAAATATCTCTTCAACAATTATCGTCATTTTAGGCTGAACAAGGCTTTGCTTGGCACCATCCTTCCTCAGCAAGACTCCAGTTACTTTTGTCACTTAACTACCCCATATTTTCATTTTCTCAAGTGACATTCACACTGAGAACAAAATTTCCATCTCATATTAATGATAAATGAGTTGTGCTTTTTTTTAAAGCTTAAAAAGAGACTGTTTATTCCTAAACAAACCCTACACCAGCCTGCCTAAGACAATAATCACTTCCCAAACTTTTAATAACTGCTATCTGTCTAGACATCATCTTATAGTAAAAAGGCAGAAAAAAAAGCTGTCAAAGGATATAACAATCAATATCTGCAAAGACAAAGAACTTGGGCACAGCAGAAGTAGATGAAAAATAAATAAATTGCACTTCAATATGATGATTCATACACAAGAAAGATAAGTGCAAGGAAGGACCAAAGTAGACACTAGTAAATGTTTTCCCTTAAATGTAAAAATGTAACCCCAAAGTAATATAGACATTTAAGTGACTGACAAGTTTAATTTAAAAAGTCTTGCCGGTAAAAATTATATACTGATGGAGGACAAGAAGAGAAAAGTTGGAAAGGAAGCACCAGAAGACCAGAAACCTGGCTCATACAATGCCAGGAGCTGGGGATGGGGGTAGAAGGGATAAACATAACCATAAACCCAGTTATAGGAACTAAAAAAATCTTAGGTGTCAAGGCACAGAACTCAGCAAGTGTCAGACTGCTGTTAGAGTGTCACACCGGGTGCAGACCAGTAAAGATATGGAGATTGAGGGCCACTGCAGAATCTCTGGTCCCTTCCAAATTCTACATAGTTAAGGAGAATCAACAGCAAACAATCCACCCCACAATGCAATGAGCCCCTCCCAAAGAAAAGACTCTCTCACTGCAATTTCTGCACTGGCAAGGGGCAGCAGCCTTTCTGCCCACCTGTGAGTATACAGGTACTTCTTTTCACCAAACTTTTCCTTCTGCAGGGCAGCAGCCCTCCTGCCTGCCTGTGACCTGTGACTCGCGCACGCTTCTCTTCATTGACTTCCCTCAGCAGAGGCAGCTCTCCTCAAGGCTTGCCACCTGTGTCCATGCAGGCTTCTCTTTTAGCAAACCTGTTCCTTTCAGGGCAGCCCTTTCTGTCCACTTGTGTCTATGCGGTGTCCTTTATTTTTCTTTCACTTTTCTTATTATTTTTTAATGGTTTTTTTTTTACTATTTATTTATTTATTTATTTATTTATTTATTTATTTATTTATTTATTTATTTATACATACAAGCACTGGGTACAGTCAGAAGCGCCGGAGGGTGAGAGAATTCACCAGAGTCAGAGCAGGATGCAGAACAGGCAGAAGGACCAAAGTACACTGCTAAGGAGAGCAGCGGGCGGCAGGAGAGGTCTGCGCGCCATGTGGGACCCTCCTCCGGTGGCCGGGGAGCAGCCCGGGATCGAACTGGCACTGCAGAGGCTGCGGGCAGCTTTGCAACCCAGCACTCAACCGCTGCGCCACCGGGGAGGCCCTCTTTCACTTTTATAATAAACCTATCAGTGCATGGGTGGTTCAGTGGTAGAATTCTCGCCTGCCACTTTTATAATAAACCTGCCCTTTTGGATATAGGTATACCTTTTATTTCTTTATTTTTAAAAAAGATTTATTTGTTTACTTTTTTAAAAAAACGATTTATTTATTTATGCATACAAGAGCTGGGGTACAGGCCAGAGATGCGGGGGGTGAGAGGATTCACCAGAGACAGAGTGGGGAACAGAACAGGCAGACTGACTGAAATACACTTCTGAGGGGAGCAGGAGAGACAGGAGAGGTCTGCCTTGCCATGTGGGTTGCTCCCTGATCGGCCAGGGATCGAACTCCTGCTGCAGAGGCTGTGGATTGTTTCTTAGTGTGGTGCTTAACCCCTTGAGCCACCAGGGATGCCCGGATTTATTTGTTTATGCTTACAAGTGCTGGGATGTAGGCCAGAGTTGGGGTGAGGTGAGAGGGTTCACCAGACACAATTGGGAGCAGAACAGGTGGATTGACTGAAATATACTTCTGAGGGGAGCAGCAGTCAAGACAGGAAAGGTCTGCTGCACCACGTGGGTTAGCTCCCTGGCCAGGATCAAACTCTTCTGCAATAGCTGCGGATAGATTCACAGTGCTGAGACTTAACCCCTTGAGCCACCAGGGAGGCCCTAAACCTGTCCTTTTGAATATAACTAACGTCTCTGTGTCTTGGAGCAAGTTGCCAGGAAAACTCCCGGTGCCACTGAAAGGGGAACTCTGGTGAAACTTTTCTCAGTGTGATCCCAAGGACCCCTCTGTCCGAACCCAACATCTCCAAAATGACTTCAATACCAGGACCATTAAGTCTTTTTGAGGGGGTACCTTTAACATGGCAAGTGGTCCGTGTCTTTAAAATACAGCAAAAATACAGAAAAGACTGACAATTATAATATGTTTACCCTTTAATTTCTTCTAGCTGCCAGATGATAAGAATTGGTAAGCAATTTTATCTCCTTTGTGAAAGGGAGGGGAGGAATCTGAAACAATATAACCTCAAAGTTCTGTGGGGCCTTGTTATCACATCCACTGTATTATGGGAGTACTAATTCATGGAAGCATGGTCATAACTTTGTGAGGTATGCAGGGAAGATACTGTTATCCACATTTTACAAATGAAGAAACTCAGGAGTTGAAGTGATTTCTTAAGGCTATAGTAGTAGGGCTAGAAGACTAATTGATGTGACAGGAAAAGGGGAGGTTCCAGGTTCCCTGGCCCACCCAAGGAATGGTGGCGCTGAGCAGGGAAGAGGAGAAACTGGAGAAGAGTCTGAAAGGAAAAAGGATGGAGAGAGCCAGAAGGAGACTTGGAGGAAGCACTTGGAGCAGAGAGACGTGAAGAAATTCTACTTGCTTCTTGGTCCTGGACTGGTCGAAAGAGACGTGGGTGAGAGGCCCATGGGGGAGGTTAATGATGGCAGCTTTTATCTTGATTTTGATTTTGCTGTTTTCCATCCAAGCTTGTCAGGCCCCTTCTGTCCTTTTCCTACAGGTCCCCACCAGAAGGTGCTTTAGATTTGTGGAAGGCTTTCAGTCTTTGCTTTAGGCCAATGCTGTTTGGCTGGACATTTAACCATGAGGGGATGGGTAACTTCGGATGCTTGATTTGGAAACTTTATTCTTCCCTGTACTTCCCTTTCTCTGTATTGCACACTAATTGTACTAAAGTTCCTTTCCATTGAACGGGAAAGAATGTCCTGAGCTAATTCCATACAGGCTTTGTGGACTCCACCCCCACTCCAAACCAAAGCCATCAAGACATTGGGAAAGACAAATCCCATCACCACCAAAGGGAAGGTGGCTGGGACCTGAGGGTGGAGTTAAGCAGCCAGGTTTGGTATAAAACCAGACATGTGGGTCTTGGGGGGGCTTTTTGGCTTTCCATGCCACATCTGTGTCACCCAGTCCACAACCAAAAGACAAACGCAGTTTCTTCACATGTCTCTCCACTCCATGTGCCTCCTCCAGGTATCCTCCTGGCTCTCCATCCTGCTTCCTTCTCAGTCTCCTCTACAGCTTCTTCTCTCTCTGCTCAGCTCCACCCTCCTTTTAGGCAGGAAACCTAAAACCTCCCCCTTTCCAGGGGACCACCCTGTTACAATTAGAGTATGTTTTTGTCTTGATGTGGCAGATGGCAGAACCTATTTAGGACAGGCAGGTTTGGGGTTTCTGGGTGGCCCTCTCTCTGCCCTGTAAAATTGGTACCCAGTAAATTTCCATTACTCACACCCCTCCCCCCCCCCCCGCCCCGCACTGTATGACTGGGTCATCTATGAATTTAATTTAGCCAGGATATTCTAATGTAACAGCAGGAACCACAGAATGAGAAATACTTCCACTACTTTAGAACTCTAAGGGTCTGAAACCTGGAAATCCAGGGAGACTGCATGCCAAAGCTCATGCTTGGAACATTAAGCTTTATTTTGAAGCCTGCAGGTGTTGTCGTTTTTTGGAGTCTGTGGGTTTAGAGTGGGGGGTCCTTGGGTTCACTCAGGGAAAGGTTTCACCAGAGCTCCCCTTTCAGTGGCACGCGCCAGTTCCCCAGGCGAGTTTCTCCACAAGACAGAGACGTTAGTTATATTTAAAGGGCAGATTTATTAGGGAAAGGGACAAAAGAATAAAAGGACACTTGTATAGACACAAGCGGGCAGAAAGAGCTGCCCGGAAAGGGACAGGTTTGCTGAGAGAGGCCTGAGGGGAATCAGTGAAGACCCAGCATGGTACAGGTCACAGGAAGGCAGGAAGCTGCTGCCCTGCACAGGGAGAGAGTTGGTGAAAAGAAGCACGTGCATAGTCACAGGTGGGCAGACGAAGAGCTGCCCCAGCCTGTGCAGAGACTGCACTGATATAGTCTGCTCCTGTTTGGGAGGGGTTCACTCCTTGTGAGCCTTCCAGTTAGTTGCTGATTTTGGATAACTGCAGAATTCCACAATGGGCTCAATCTCCATATCTTTACCTTTGGGGGGTCTGTTGAGCTCAATTTCCATATCTTTACCCTTGGGCCTGTGCTCTAGACACTCCCTGCAGCAGTCTGATACCTGCTTGGATCTTATGCTTTGTAATCTGGGCATTGGCGCCTGAGGATCTTGGTTTCCATAGCTGTGTCAATGGGTATGCTAATCCCTTCTGCCCCTACCTCCTGGTGTGAGCCAGGTTTCTGGTCTTGGGCCGCCTCCTTTTCATTTTTTTCCTATTCCTGTCCGCCATTGCAGACATTTCAATGTATCTCTTTATTTTTAATTTTTTTCCCAGTACTGGTATTTTGAGGGAGATAGAGGTGGAGCTGAGAGGAAGAAAAGAGATTCATGGAGAATGCAAGGGAGGAGGCTATATGGGTGTCTGTTGCACTAGGGGACTCATTTCAGATGTTAAATTAAGCTTTTTCACAAAGGTACACCTAGATCTTAATGAAGAGAATCAAGAGATAAGCCTTATCAGGGAAAAAGAAAGGACTCACAGGAGTAACATTAGTGTTTGTTTTAATAGAAAAGCTGGAAATGTCTTTTGGGACCCAACCAAAATGCCTGCCCAGTAAAAAGGAGTAAGAGATGTCAGTAGATATGTAGGCTTACCTATTGATAGCTTTCCCCAAAGAAGTATTGTATGTAAATACTGGTTTGTTACTATTCACTCTAATTGTAAGTTAGAAAATCAGACATAATATCGGACAAAGATTTTTATCCCTCTCAAATATTAGATACAATACAATACAGTACACTAGCCAGTGTCTATATCCCTCTCACTATCTTTGAAAGCAGAGATAGTTTCTCACTGCTGATAACATCTTAAGGAGACAGAAAGAGGTAGCAGAAGTGAGGGGTAAAGGTGCATCATCATCATGATGTTCTTGTTATTTGAGGCACCAATTGACAAAACCCTAAATACCTCTCCTGTTGTTGGGGGGAAAGGATGTCCTGAGCAAACTCCACAAACAGCTTTTACAGACCCCACCCCTACCCTGACCAAAGAGATCCAAAGCACCAAGGACTACAAATCCCATAATGTCATCACCACAGAAGGGAGGATTGCAGGGAACTGAGGGTGAGGTTAAGCAGCCAGGCTTGGTATATAAGCAGGCATGTGGGCCTTGGGGGGTCCTTGGTTTTTCACCAGCTTTCAGCATGCTATTGGGGTCCCAGTTCAGTGAAACTGGTAGAAGACTTTCATTAATTTACTCTCTTTTTCTCCCTGAGTTATTCCTTTCTTCATTTCCCCTTTTTGTAAATAAACCCTTTATTAACTTTTTTGTGTGTGCCTGCAGTTGGGTCCCATTATAAATCCCTTTCAAGCGGGAGGGTGAGGACCTACAGTCTAGCCAACCCATTTCACATTGGGGTTGCCCTGTAACACTGTGACCTTTTGGCACCCAAACACAACACCATTGAATTAAAAGGGAGCCCAGCTGACAAAGACAGGTTTCCGGGATTCTGACAATGACAAAGACAGGTGTCTGGGATTCTGACAACCAAAGTATAACTGTTAACTAAACAATCACCACATAAAAATGGCATTTCTGTGATCCAAGAAACAAAACATTGCATTACATGTCATTAATTCAACAAAATCCTGGCACAATCAAAATACCAGCACAGCCTGGAATCCCATGAAATTGGTTGGGTATGTGCATGCCAACCGGATCACAGCTAAGGAAGTGAATTTCTTTTGAAAGGTCTTGTTAGTCATTGCTGGACAGTCTACATTATTTGACCCAGTTGTTTTTGTTTGGGGAAAGCTGATGGTAGGAATTTTGAAAGATAGGTTATATATTTGACCCATTTGTTTTTGTTTGGGGAAAGCTGATGGTAGGAATTTTGAAAGATAGGTTATATAGCCTGAATGTTTAGTAGTCTCAATGGCACACAGGATTGCTATTTTGGTCAAGTAGTACAAGGTTTAAAGGCCTTATTTGGGGATTTTCTTGTTAGAGTCAGAACCACAGTCCCACACAAAATTGTGTGTAAAAGTGGGAGTCTACAGATGAAAGCAGTAATGTTAAAACTTAGGAGTAAGAAGATGATAGACTTAAAAGAAATTGAATAAACTATTTGATGGAATTGAGTCAATGGATTCTCTGACTTGAAAAGTTAATCATAAGACTGGGGACAAGGGGCAGTCCAGTTCATCTTATCTGATTCAGTGTGCTCTGCAGTACCCTAAAGGGAAGCAATAACCTGATCTATTTTGCATCTACCAGCATTCAGATATTTCTCACTGCTTTGCTGGAAATAGGATGCACTGACATTGCCTGGCCTCTAGATAGTCCAGTCAGAACTACTTCCTAGCTTTGGTCCATGGCACTCTAAAGGTCCATAAAAACTGAAGGTAATGTAAGAGTTAAACATCTATTACTACTGGTTTTCAGGGACAATGTGCATAATATCTAGTGGTTCTCATCTATGCAAAGCTGTTCAGAACTATCACATCCTCAAGATACATTAATTAAAGGTTTCATTCTCTCCCCATCTCATTTGTTACGAAGTGCATGGGCTGAGGGTTAAATCTATGGCCACCGCACAGAGCAAAGGGAAATTCATAGAGACATGGAAAATGCAGTGTATGATGATTTTTAATGGAACTCTCTAATCAAACCTCTCAGAGTTATGCTCAGTAGTCAGTGACTAATAGGTTGAGGAGGAAAAGATTATATTCAATCTGCCTGTTAACTACAAGACTTTAATCAATTTCAGTGGAAAATGCGCTGAGGCAGAAAGAAATAAAATAGGGCAGTGATCTAATCTCTCAGAAAGCTTGGTGCCATTTTCTCTTTTCTCTCTCCATTTGGGAAGACACTAACACTCTACCATTCCGAAGTATACATATTCTACATTGATGCCGAGGAAGAAGATGGTCATCTTGTTTAATGAACCACACTTACCCTTAATGATGAACTTTTGAAACCTCAATCTGTCAGTATACTTGCATTTCATCACATAAGAGTATCTGGAGGGTCTTGTTGGGGAGGGGGGTGTTATGGCAAAACTGTAGCTCAAAATTTTGCCCTTTTCTCCAAGAAAGCCAATAAAAATTCTACTCTGGCATACCCCAACATTGGTGAAAACAAAACACATCTTTGAACTAGATTTGGATCATGGGTCACCAGTTTGTCACCTATAGTCTAAACTACAATTATTAGAGGATTTCAGAGTGAAGGAAGATTACTGGAGGCCAGAACGGTCATAGCATATTTTGTGGAGGTACCGCAATTTGATTGGATCCTGGCAGACGAGTAAGATTTCTCCTTTCTCAAGTACTTTATTTCATGTAAATATACTTTTAAAACATCTGCAAACATCATGACCCACACACTCACCATTGTCTATCAACGCATATCTATACCCTCATCAATTTAGAATTAGGAAATTTACCTCTTTCTAACCTATAGGATTTTTCAAATAATGAGGGAAATTGATAGACTCTTTTTATCCTGCAACTCAAATCTCACTTCCTCTAAAGAAAATTTCCTAATTATCTTCTTCCCAAACAGGCCTTCATGGCAATTATACCAACTGATTACCCTAGGACTGAATGCCTGTATCAGTTATTTAGTTCACAGAAGAAGCTTGCAATAACAACAGCAGTTGTCTTTGTTAGATGGGAGGTGTTCAGTCATAGGATGGACAGGAAAGTAAATAATGAAATTGTGGGAAGACCACTGGATTCAAGTGGTGGCTCTGTAAGTTACTTTTTTACCTATTAGCCACTGACCACCACTGAAAACTAGTAAACATCATTAACTTTCATCTACAAAATGGGTATAATAATCCTACTCATTTTACATAATTGGATAGTAGCTGAACCCATGTAAGTCCTAAACCCGAGTGTAAAGTTGTAAAGCCATCATTATTATTATTCACCATTCTAGTCTGTAAGAATGAGTTGTTTAAAGTTCACTCTGGAAAAATGATCAATTCAATTTACTAGATGCAAAAGGCAACACTCATTATGTATTATTCATTGCTCCAAGTGTTCTTGACAAGAATTTATAAGTAACACAGTTTGAGCTGCACACTGGAGATAAGTCTTATACAAAGGATATCTGAGTATATTGTTTAGGATCCACTTGAGAAACAACAACTCAGACCAAAGAGGGCAATCATATAACCAAAGTAGGGGCAAAGTAGCACCTACTTGCTAAATAAAAAGGAGGTAATTACTTAGGGGAATCCAAGCCAAGATAGCTGACATAGGATTTACACCCACAGATCTGCAGTCTCCATTGTGACTTAAGTAAATGTTTGGCTTGGGTATCTTCCTAGAAACAATTTTTTATATCCTCTTCTATTCTTTCCTGCTGCTCTTTACTCTTACTGATTAGGTAGTGCAGAATAATGAAGAACAGGAGATTTGTGGTTTAGTCAGACTGTTTTAAATCCCAGTTCCGTCACTAGCTAGCCTTGTGACTCTCAGAAAGTTACTTAACTTTTCTGAGTCACAGGTATCTAATTTTTAAAATGGGGTAATAATAGTATTTAAGACAGAGTCTGGCATATCATTTATTCTCAACAAGTATTAGCTATTGTTGTTATAGTAGATAAGAATTTAATACACTCCATGATCCAAAAATTATAATTTATCTCTTTTAAAACTTCCCTGGCCAAATTCTCAGCAAAGATTAAAAAAAAAAAAAAACCCTTGTACTAACATGCAAATAACTTGTACTTTCTAGAGATGGATATAATTTAGGGTAATGTCTAGGGTACCAGTGGCCAAAAGAATGGATCTATAATAGTTTAATTTAAAATATTGTTTGAGGGTCTCCTTGGTGGAGCAGGGGTTAAAGTCTCAGGGCAATCAAGCTATCACCAGTCACTGAGTCCCTGAGATTGATCCCCAGCCAGGGAGCTAACCCACATGATGCAGCAGTCATCTCCAGTCTCACCTGCTGCTTCCCTCAGCAGTGTGTCTCAGTAGATATGCCTGTTCTGCTCCCCACTCTGTCTTTGGTGAATCCTTTCAAATGACCCGCCCCGCACCTCTGGCCTACACGACAGTTCTTGTATGCATAAATAAATAAAATAAATCTTTAAATATATATATATATATATATATGTATATATAGTTTAACAAATGGCAAGGAAAATATTTGGGGAGCTCTAATAGTCGAAAGTTCCTAGGAAGGTTTAGAAATTACACAACTCAATGAATAGTCACATACTAATGGTAGTAAGTCTTACATAAAACATATTTTATCCTATAAGCTCATCCTCCATTATAGTATTAAATCTAACAAGCCGAACCAACAGGTATTTATTAAGTGAATGCTGTATGCTTGACATCATTCTGGGTAAAACGTGCAGATTACTATCAATCTTCCTCTTAAGTTAAAAAAAAAAAAAGAATATACTTTCAACAATTCAAGAGGATTCAAGATCTAACGTAACAGTAGGAGAAGATGATGAGAAGAAAATTTGTACCTTGAGTAAGAAACAAGCATCAGAGCCTCCATTTTTTTTTTTCTGAAATGAATACTACAGTATATTGTATTTTCCATTCCTATTTCACAGAGTTCCTGCCAGGATCAATGAGATAGCATACATAAAAGAAATTCTGTTAACTTCATACAAATATTAGATGTTGCTGAACTGCTCATATTGTGATATGGGAATGAATGTTGTAGCAGTAGCAAACCACTGCAAGATGGTAAAAGGAGAAACTTCCCACACAAAATAAAAACAGATAAGCTCTAAGTACTTCTACTAAAGTACATTATCTGATACGAACAGCACCTCAAACAAACAAGGAAGGAGAATTCTAACACCTTTTTGCCCTTGAAATAAAATTGTGGGGGCCTCCCTGGTGGAGCAAGGGGTTAAGCATCACACTATAAAGCAATCCACACTATAAAGCAATCTGCAGCCTCTGCAGCATGAATTCAATCCCCGGCCAGCCAGGGAGCATCCCACATGGCATGCAGCAGATCTCACCTGTCTTGCCCACTGCTCCCTTTAGCAGTGTATTTCAGTCAGTCTGCCTGTTCTGCTCCCCACTCTGACTCTGGTGAATCCTCTCACCCCCCACATCTCTGGCCTGTACCCCAGCTCTTGTATGCATAAATAAATAAATCTTTTTTAAAAAAAAGAAATAAAATGTGAATTAGACTCTTAATACAATGATTGATATATGGTATCATTATTAGCAGCAACAGTAGACAATTTAGCAGACAATTTACATACTGTGGTTTAAGCAGTGTTTTTTTCTTTCAGTTTTGGAATGACAAATGAAAGCACGAGTAAGCCTCCATGCCAAAGTGTGTTTAGAATCCTCTGACTGCCACTCAATAAATAACCTGTGTGTCAGCACTCCATAGACCTCTCTCCCTGGCAGATTGTTGTTCCATGGAATATTGGTATAAAATTAAAGACAAAATATGTTCAGTCTGCAAAACAAAAATGATTAAAACCTTTACTGCTGTCAGATTTAATGCTTATTAATGAAGACAAATATAGAGACTGTTATTTTACGTACACAGTATTAAAACCCAGTATATAATCTTACCTAGATTTGGAAATAGACTTGTACACAGTACATGCAGAATAGCAAATGACCAAAATATTCTCCTACCAAACTTACGAAGCTTCCAGAACTCACATATCCAGAAAACAACATTTCTAATCTTGCATAAAACCATTTCACACTAACAGCAAATATAAAATTGAAAATATAAAATTCTTTAACCTGATAGTAAGTTTTATATTCTTATTTAAGTAATCTAGTTCTAATATACATTTCTGATCTCATTTTGCACTATAGATTTTTCAACCACATATTCTTTGGAAAGCTTTTTTTCTCCACCAGAATGCCCACATTCTGATTATTGAGGATAGCCTAAATCAGCAGAGTCTATGTATTGCTTTAATGTCAACTTGTTTGATAATACTCTCAATTTTTTCTATGTTCTCCCTTTAAAGTGGTATTTCTCATCCTTCAGAACTCTAAATAACTGTACAATGGATGCATTAATACACTTGAGATACACTGACATAAGAAAGTAAAACCTTATTTTATAAACATACCTTTTGATAGTGCATTGCTATTTAAAAAGACAATTGGTGAAAGAATTCAACATGAATACATGAATGAACACTCAAAAGGACTATTAGCAGTTTGATATTAGAAGTTTCTTAAGCTTAAGAAATTATGGAATCCTCAGAATATATTTGTTGACATATAAATGTTCATAGACCACAATATGAAAAACAATGGTACTTTTCCACCTTTTCAGTGATTTGATATAATGGCTATATCCTAAGAAGGATGCCTGTAAGAACTTCTTAGGAAACTGGTAGATCACATCTGTGGTTGAGTTATTCCAGAGTGACTAGGTGAGAGGTTCATAGAGTCATATACTGTTCTCTCTTGTTTTTCACATTTGAAATTTTCCATTACAGAAAACATTGAGCTGGTAGCTAAATGAGTACAACGAAGGACTCCATGAGAAAGCATTATGGAACATATTCTATCACCGCAGATATACTGTAAGTGAAATTGGGTTTGACTTTGTACTGATGGCTAGTGTCCTCAGATATCTTGCCTTGAGCTTCTACCCACGATATTAATCCCAGGTTTTAGTGTCAGAAGAACAATCAGGATCACCTGAGGTCAGAAGACAAAGTAATGGAACAATTCAGAGCATTATTCTAAAGGTTTCTGTGTGGCAGAAGTTTTCTTCTACCCTACAATTTATATTATTGAACCTCTATAGAAACTCAATGAAGGGCAGAAGCTCATCGTACCTGCAGATATTCTGAACCACCCATGTCATATTTAGTTGATATCTTGACAAAAACTCTGTGCCCAGGTGTTAAGATTTGTCTATATATTAAAGACATCTTCTTTTTTTTAATTATTTAAAATGAAATTTATTTTATTTTATTTTTTAGTTTCATTTCTTTTTTTTTAATTTAAATGTTTTATTTTATATAATTCTTACATCTTTTTTCATCTTTGCACCCCTATGTTTATAGCAGCACTATTTACAATAGCTAAGCTATGGAAGCAACCCAAATGCCCAAAAATAGATGACTGGACCAAGAAGATGTGGTATATATACACAATGGAATATTACTCAGCAATCAAAAAAGATAAATACATTCAGTTTGCAGCAACATGGATGGAGCAAGAAAGGATCATGCTCAGTGAAATAAGTCAGAAAGAAAAAGAAAAATACCAGATGGTTTCACTCATAGCAGGAATTTAGAAAACCTAAATAAGAGACCAGGAAAAAGACTAATCAAAATGAAGTAAAAATCAAAATCAACAAGCAACTATAAACCAGAGACACACTGGGGGGGGGGAGGAAGGGGTAGGGAAAGGAAGGACTAGAGTCAAAATAAGTGGGGGGGGGTTCAATTGTTTGGGGAATAAAGACATCTTCTTTATTAACTATTTTTTGGTGATTGTGACCATTTGTAAATTTATCTTTAATAGTAAATTTGGGTCCTCCCTCGTGGCACAAGGGTTTGGGACGCAGCCTATGAAGCTATCCGCAGCCCCTGCAGCAGGAGTTTGATTCCCAGCCAGGGTGATACCCACGTGGTGCAGCAGACCTCTCCTGTCTTGCCCGGTGCCCCCCCCCCCAGCAGTTTATTTCAGTCACTCTACCTGTTCTGTTCCCCTCTCTGTCTCTGGTGAATACTCTCACCCCCCCACACCTCTGGCCTATACCCCAGTTCTTGTATGCATAAACAAATACATCTAAAAAAAATAGTAAATTTGGTTAAGAAGCATCATTGAAGAGCTTTGTATAAAACACTACAGGAAAAGAGCCCATAGCAGGTCACACAAAAACTAAGTCCAAATTGGGGCAGGTTGACATAGCATGTGTAGTAAAGCTCTTACTGGTCTAGGGATGCTATTTGTAACCACTGAACATTGTCTTAAATTCTAAATGTGGGTAAGAGACAAATGAGTAATAACACAATACATACAATGCCTTATTCTAGACTGAGATGTAGCAGGGGTGGTGAAAGTCCTTGTTTGTTCGAATCACACATAGTCAGGATCATGTCATTGATTCATTCAGGGCCAGTTGTTTGTTTGCTTCATGAAAGGATACAAACGTATTGGCATAGGAATCCCAGGAATCTGATTTTATGATGGGTTCATCAAAAAACTCAAAAGGAGACATTTGAATGGAAAATTCCTTCTGTTCAAAATTAAAGACCAGATTCTGTTGTTACCAGTCATCGCTGGGAGTAAATTACATAGCTGCCAGTTATACAACTTTCTTTATAATAGGACCTGGTGTAATAAAAAGAAAACAGACTCTGAATCAGAAAACTTGAGCTCTCATTCAGACTTCTTTAATATCAACAAACTACACACCCTTGGGCAAGTCATTTAATCCCATCTTTATAGTGAGAGGATCACAGAATTTAAGTGATTCTGTTACTTTAACAGTAGGAGGTGAGGAAAAGTCGAAAGACCACATTTTATTGAAACAAAACCATTCTAAGCCAATACTCTGTACAGCACTGCAGTAGACAACTGCAGGAACACCAAGAAGCAAGAGGGATTCAAATTAAGGGGGAAGAACACCTTGTATTAAACAACACAGCCTATGGTATCACAGATAAGAGTAGCTTGGTATCTGCAGAAGAAAGAAAGAAGAATGAAATTAAAAGAAAGTGACTTAGCAAGACACCTCATGGACAGAGATAGGGTTAAGCAACCCAGCGATATCTTCCTAAAGTGCATATTAAATAATAGCATTAATGAACATTTCCAGCTCTCCTTCAGGGCACATGGTAGGATTGCATTTCCTGACCCTCACTGGTTTGTGATCAATGCTGACCAATGGTACATGAGAAAAAGTGATATACGTCACATGCAAAAATAAGATTTCACTGGTTGTGTGGTGTGAAATCTCCAGAGCTCTCTTCATCTCTGCTATGTCACTCAGCATTCTTCCAGATGGTGTTTGCTCCATCTGGGTTCTAGATTGAGGACTACATAATATCCCCTAGGTAACCCGTGATGGACATGCAGTGTAAACAAGGAATAAGCCTTTGTTATTTTAAGCTACTGAGATGTTGGGAGTTTTTTTGCTAAGGCAACATAAACTATCTTATCCTGAAGGAAGGGATGGCAATTATGAGATCAAACACTAAAAGAGGACAAAGATAATAACATGGATGCTTTTTCTCACAGCAGATGAGCTTCTGTAAGGGCCTTGATGCTTCTCAGAGGTTTATTATCTCAGACCTTGTAAGGTTCTATTACACATATGAATAAAAGTATGTCACTGTTACTGGCAGCTAGTGGTGGATGTGAAAATTACAGAGGACAGCTCAGGACAGAGCAGTCTCAGGGCACTGACTGGTAACTTGATATAGATCCTTCCTCTCATTCTGTTCCAAGTAAATAGTGACTGAATGTCATCTGGCTCTTTAATGGCTCATCCAGTATAACTGGCTCTAAGCCAGTTTGAAGTCAGCAGGTGTCCTTGGTGATATAGTTGGCACCTTCATTTGTCAGTTACTTAGTAAAGTGGATAAAAAGCTGAACAAACAAGGAAGGGAGAATTATCTTTTTCTAGGTGAGACTAGAGTTATAAACTTTGGGAGATGAAATTAAAAATACACCCCTATATAATTTAAAGCTAACTAGCCTTCACCTAAATTATTTTATCCTGAAGACTAAGGATCATAGATCCTGCCCTAACCAGGACTACTAAACAAGGATAAGACTATTAGTAGACTAATGAAGAGCACTGGAGGAAAGTGAGATAATAATTGCCGGTGCTCTTTTTTTGGCATGACCTCGGTTCATTAGCAACACCTCTTAAATAGGGGTCTGGGAGATGCTGAAATATACCATAATGGTGATGAAAATTAACTGCCAATAACAGTTACAATTTATCAGGCATGTACAACAACCGGGCACTTTATGAACGCTAACTAATCTTCACAATCCTAAGAGGTAGGCATTATATTTTTCATATAAGAAGAGAAGATGTGGAAGCCAAGGCGAGGAGAGAGTGTAGAAGAAGTGAATCAAGAGTGAGGGGCTACAAGTAGTCCAATGAGGATAAGGACTGAGAAGAAACAATTGCATTTGGTGATTAGGAAGGGATCTTTAAGAAATTAATCTCAGTAAATTAGCTGGAGAGAAAAGCCAGAATACAAGAACTAAACAATAAAGTAACAAGTGGCAGAAAAGGATAAACACTAACTCTAGACTATATTTTTCATGAAATTTGGTACTTCACACACAGCTTAACTTTATTCATGTAAATGTAATTAAAGCTATGGATTTTTCTTCCCCCCAAACTCACAAATATATTTAATTTTCTATACAATTTCGGGGCATTCATAGACCTACCTAAAGCCTACTTAGGAATCCTAATTTAGTAACGAATGATATATACCAAATTCAAGATGGTGGAGGTGGGGTTGTGGGAGTGGTATACAGGTGATTTCATATGCATTGGTAATATTTTATTTCTTTAGTTGGGTGATGATCACATATTCATTATGTTATATGTTTGTTATATTATCTTAGATAGTATTTTATATGTATTATAACACTTTTGTTGCCTAAATACTTCATAAAAACTTTCATAGATAGAAAAAAATATATGTGCTTGTTTTGGCAGCACAGATACTAAAATTGGAACAATAGAGAGAAGATTAGCATCAACCCTGAGAAAGGATGACATGCAAATTTATAAAGTGTTCCCTGTTTTTAAACACCCCACTGACTGGGAGGAAATATTTGCATATCACACCTCTCAACAAAAGAAAACAAAGAGCCCAATCAGAAAATTGACAGAAGAGTAAATAAATACTTCTCTAAAGAAGACATTCCGATAGCCAATAGGCAAATGAAAAAAAATGCTCATCATCATTTGTCATGAGGGAAATGCAAATCAAAACCATAATGAGCTACCATTTCATACCTATGAGTATGGTCCATATAAAAAAAAAAAACAGAAACAACAAGTGTAGGGGAGGAACTGGAGAAAAAGGAATGCTCTTACACTTTTGGTGGGGATTTAGACCTGCCTAGCATCCATGGAAAACAGTATAGAGGTCTCTCAAAATATTAAAAATGAATTTGCCATATGATCCAACAATTCTACTCCTTGGTATGTATCCAAAGAATACAAAAACACTAATCTGAAGGGACATATGCACTGCTATGTTAATCTGTCCTGACAAATACAGTACAGTTGACCCCTGAACATTGTGGGTTTAAACTGGGTTGATCCATTTATATCCAGATTTTTTTCCATCCTGGGGTCCCAGATTCATGGACTCAACCAACTCCAGATGTACATTAGTTATTGAATGCAGTACTTGTGTATATGGATATTTTTGACTCTGTGTGTGTGTTGATGGGGGGGAGGGGTTAGTGGCCCTAACTTCCTACTTTATTCAAGGGTCAAAGGCATATTTATAGAGACATAAGATAATTTGAAATCAGGCATGTCTTAGAAAAACTAGAATATATTGTATCCATATTTATCATTCATTTTCTACTTAATCCTTCATTTTGTACTGTGAGATTTAATGCCTGGTTATCATATGACTCAATGTTCAATTTAATGTGTGAGTGAGTATGTGTGTGTGAGTGTGTGTAAGGGGGGAGACAGAGAGAGAGAGAGAGTGTAAGTAGAGCTGAAAATAATTTTTTTTTCTTGCAAGATAAAGTGTTAAACAACAAAGCCTTCAGTCCACAATGTCTACTAGTTATTTGGGTAATTAGGATTTTCTCCACACTGTATAACTAAAATAAACCAGAAAATTAACTGGAGACTAAGATCGCTATAGTTCTCAATTTCAGATTTTGTTTTTTTATAGTCTCTTCTTTCTCGCTGAGTTTGCAAATAAATAAATGTTAAAAACTTAGACATTAGCAAATCACATATTTTGCTCTATTTTTTATATTGGGGGCTATATGAGATTTTGTTTGGGGGGATAAATATCTACTGCTGTAAAATCTGAAAATTGTTCTTAGTAATTTTTATCTTCTTCATGATAATCAATATCAACATTATTATTTATGAACATGCTTTGGATATCTAGTTGATTGTTAGGTGCTGATATTTATGCAACTTAATCACATCTCAAAGGCAAGATCATATAAATCTTATAAATCTAAAGTTGATCCTTATCTTTCAGGAATATGCTATACTCACAGACAGAATTTAGAGATTTTAGCTATCTTAGATTTTTGCTGCCAACCTGCTTCCCTCTAACTAAGGAAAAATGGTCACTCAACACTTCACAGAGGAAGGAAAAATGCCATTTAACTTTCATTCCCTCCCCATCTGAAAATCTGTCTCTCAAATAGCCTCTTTGTCAGAGGTCCCCAACATATCAGGAAAAGTGGTCTGAGGTAAATGTTATAGAGCTTTATGGTCAGAGAAATTACCACTGAAGAACACAAATTCCCCCTCATTAAAAGCAAACCAAGGCCTCCCTGGTGGCGCAAGGGGTAAAGCACTGCACTATGAAGCAATCCACAGCCACTGCAGCAGGAGTTCGATTCCTGGCCGGTCAGGGAGCAACCAACATGGCGCAGCAGACCTCTCCTGTCTCACCCGCTGCTCCCCTCAGCAGTGTATTTCAGTCAGTCTGCCTGTTCTGTTCCCCACTCTGTCTCTGGTGAGTCCTCTCACCCCTGCATCTCTGGCCTATACCCCAGCTCTTGTATACATAAATAAATAAATCTTTAAAAAAAAAAACAGGTTGAAAGATAAGGGCAAACTAGCTACATTGCTGTTAGACAAAGGGGAACTAGAATTTCAAAAACTCTTAGGGAGATGCCTTCAGACATAATCTTTAATTGGGTCCCTGGTCTCCACAGAAGGGCACGAAGGTAGGGTAGCTTAGGTATAAGTGGCTTTGGGGAAACTGGCAAAAGCATAACAATTGTAAATCTTTCTCCCCTAGGGAACTTGAAAATCAAATTCAACAAATTAAGCAATTTTTTATAACATACCCCCCCAAAGGGTCCATCACACATTTCTAGCACAGAGACAATAACAGTAATGAGAGAAGAATAACAGTAGCAATATCTTTACAACCGATAATATATTTAGTGATTTGTCCTAAGAGCATAGGCAGAGTCTGTATTCCAAGCTAGAAACTTTTGCCTCAAATTTGGAGATCTTTATTTTTAAATCATACTTTAATTCAGAGGGGCAAGAAAAATGAAGTGAACCTCCAGGTTTAAACACGGAACCCATGAAATAACTTGAGAAAAGACACATATCTAGTGGCTTGCTTTAGTTTTATGAACCTGGAGAGAGTCCTTCATGCATAAAGCTTTTGTCAGTATTGGACACCGAGTAGGAGGTCAGCAATAACTATCACGCCTATCACACCACATCCAGGGAAATACACCTTAGCACAGGAATTAGGCCAATGCTCGGTAAGACTCACTTAACAATTAAGAATACAGGTTAGGTCTGGCTCTTTCCTATTTCTTCTGCCTCATCTCACACAGTACCCTGCTTTTCTGCCCACTTCACTCTTCCTGTTCTCCAGTCACACTGGCTCAGTACTTATCATGGTCCTTCAAACAACAGGGGCAACCACAGTGTTTGCACACAGTAGGCATTAAATAAATATTTTCTGAGGAAGGAAGGAAAGAAGGAAAAACAGAGGGGAAGAAAGAAGGATAGAAAGAGAAAATTCAGAACATATTCACTAAAGTGGGCCTTGAGGGAAAAATAATATGTCCATCTGCAGAGAAAGGCAGAGGACGGGAAAGAAGGGTCTTTCAAACACTGCAAGTTGAAGAGGGCAACGCAGACATATAAGTACAGGAATTTTACCACCACATGGCAGGTGTTACCAAAGGTGCCCAAATGGTCTTGGATACATTGGGGAAGGAAGAAGGAATTCTTTCTAAAAAATATAGGACTGTTTGATAAAGGAAGTGATAGTTTATGTAGGTATTTTTTTTTTATGTAGGTATTGAAGAATGAGTAGGAGTTCACTAGGTAGTGAAGGAGGTGTAAATGATGGAGGACATTTCAGACAGAAGGGACAGCACATGTAAAAGCAAAGGGCATAAAGAACATAAAATAGCTGGGCATGGAGAGTTCTAGCTAAATGATACGTAATATACACCATGTGTGTGAGAAGGAGGGGTGGCCAGAATAAAACACACACACACATGAGCCTGGAAACATACTTGGGACCAGATAGTGAGGGCCCTTAAATATGCCAAGCCAAAGAGTGTGTATTTTAGTCCTGGAAGAAATAAGAAACTAACAGAGGTTTTAAATCAGGAGATAACATAATTGGACTTGTTACTGAAATAAGTCTGGTGGCAGTGTAGAGATTAAAATGGAGTCAGGAGGTAGAAAAGCTAGTTAAGAAGCTATTGATATATGATGATGAGATGTAGAACCAAGAGAATATAATGAAAAAAATGTACAAAGTTTTGGTGAAATGAATTGAACTTGGTGAAAATGACAGTTGGTGGCTGAGTCCATAGTTTTTTTTTTTGTTGTTTTTTTTGCATCAAACAGGGTGGGTGATGACATCTAACAAAGACAAAAAGATATCAGGTTGGCATGTCATGGGAAAGACTAGAAAATAGTTTCATTTTTGATATTATCTGGGGTAATATAAAATAATAATATTTGGAAATGGTTGGGCACTTATACTACATACACTTAACTGTATGTGCTGTTTTAAGTGTTTTGTATATATCACCTCAATGAGATACAGGTACAAGGGCTTATTAGACAACTGGGAATATAGGTTTGGAGCTCAAAAAATGTCTGGACTGGAAATATAAATTTGATAGTCATAAAAGTTAGGAGGCATAGTTACAGTTGCAAGGGGAAGGTAAATGATGAAATGCTGCAAAAAAGTAGCATTTCAACATCAGGGAGTGATAAAAATTGTAAGCTCCATGATAGGAAAGAACATGTCTAACTTGTTCACTAGTGTGTCACCAGGGCCTGGCATACTATTTACAACACAGTGGTTCTTCAGTTAACAATTACTGAATGAATAAAATAAAAAATATCTAAGAAGTATAAGGAGAAATAAGGAGATATGGTGTCCTGGAAGTCAAAGAGGGAAAAGTACTTTCAGAATGATCGAAAAATGTCAAACACTATGGTAAAGAAATCAGCCAGGATGGGGAATGCCAAGAAGGCATTGGGCTTGGTAGTGAGGCAGCCATTAGCAACTTGAAAGAGGGCAGTTTTGGTAGAGTAGACTCAGTCTAGATTGTAATTAGCTTAAGGGTAAATGGTTGTTGAAGAAACTTAGACAAAGACCAGGTATTGTAATTGAGGGAGAGAGAGTTTGAGAGGAAAATGAAGCCATGTTTCTATTATATATTTTCAATGGAGGAGACTTCAATATTGTTTATGGGGGAAAAAAAGAAATTCTAAAGATTCTACAGAAGGGGTAAAGAGGG
This sequence comes from Talpa europaea, assembly GCF_964194135.1. NCBI lineage: Eukaryota > Metazoa > Chordata > Mammalia > Eulipotyphla > Talpidae > Talpa > Talpa europaea. Next base: position 67,411,870 of record NC_140081.1, read on the forward strand.
TAAGAGGGTGAATAATTGTTCTTAGGTAATTTCCTCATTACTATTTTCCCTTGGGCATGCTTTTCAGGTCTTCTGTTCATATTTAGTTAGATTTTAAAAGAAGTTACAGCCTTATGATCTGCCTCACTGGGATATTTAGTCAGCTTCAAAGGATTTGATAGTTTAATATATCCTGGTTCTTTCCTAATATGTTCTTCTTATATGTGTATGTCCTGTCATCTATACAGCATAGGACAAATCTACACTCCATGCATGGAAGTGAAATTAATATGGATTTATGCACATAATTCAAGCACACAAAAACCAATATGTATCAATAATCTATTTGTTTCATTCTTATATGATGATGAGTTTATAAAACATAAGGGCTTATTTACTTATTTGGTGGAGACACCAAAATATGCTTAGAACATTGATTTTGTTGATACTCAAAGACAATACGAATGCCCTCATGCCTGAACAAGTCTAAAAAGGTGACCATTTGTGCTTTTTTAATGCCGTGGATTACTCTGACAGTCCAGCAAGGCTTATGAACTCCTTTTCAAAAATCATATTTTAAAATATATTTAATAAAATATAAGGGATTATAATAGAAAGCAATTATAATGATATACAATAATGAAAAAATATGTAATAAAACAAACATGTGATCTGGTACTACACCTGCTTTTTTAGTAACATATTAAATAATAATAGGGCCTCCCTGGTGGCACAGGGGTTAAAGTCTCAGCTCTTTCAGGCTATAACCAGCCACTGCAGCATGAGTTCGGTTCCCAGCCAGGGAGATAACCCACATGGCGCAGCAGACCACTCCTGTCTCGCCTGCTGGTTCCCCTCAGCAGTGTATTTCAGTAGATCTGCCTGTTCTGCTCCCCACTCTGTCTCTGGTGAATCCTGTCACCCCCACACCTCTGGCCTACACCCCAGTTCTTTATGCATAAATAAATATATATAAATCTTATAAAAAATAGTATCTACTTTCCCCAGTCTTAATATATGCTCAATTTGACCTGTCAATAATATATTGTCATCCATGTACTATCTATTTACTCCCATTTCATGTTAATTTGATGATGTGCTCAAACATCTGTATTAGGATTTCCAATCATCCCGAGATACATACTCTATACACATTTGTACACACATAAATATGCTGTATATTGTAATTTTTCCTAGCCAGCTAATACAGTATATTTGCTAAGCAGCAAAGGAGAAGACAACTCTAAATATACATATTAAGAAAATGAAAACATAAGTCGCAGACTGGAAGAAAATATTTGCAAATTGCATGTAAAGTAAACATTTGTATCCACAATATACAAAGACCTCTTACAACTCAAAAATAAGAAACCCAAATTGAATATGGACCAAATATTTAAACGGACATTTCTTCAAAGAAGATATGCAAATGGCTAACAAGCTCATGAAAGGAAGTTTAATATCATTAATCATTAGGGAAATACAAATTATAACCACACTTAGATACCACTACATATCTACTAGGATAGCTATGATCAAACACACAGACAATACCAAGTATTAACAAGGATGTAGGAAACAGGAATTCTTAGACATTGCTGGTTAGACTGCAGTTTCACAATGACTTTGGAACAACTGTTTTGCAGTTTTTTTATAGATTAAATACAATTTTTCATAAGACACAACGATTCTATTTCAACATATCTATTCAAGAGAAATAAAACGCATGTGCATAAAAAGATTTGCATGTTAATGTTTGTAGCAGCATTATTCATAATCACCAAAAAGTACAAAGAGCCCAAAGTCTATCAACTGGTAAATGCATAAACAAATGTGGTGTATACATAGTGGAATACCAATACTAATAAAAAAAAAATGAAATCTACATGGATACATTTCAAAGACATTATGCTAAGTGAAAGATACCAAAAATAAAACATTACATATTATATGGTTCTATGTTTTGGTTTCTCCCATTACCCCAAAGTAGTTGCAATTTGGTATTGTTTGATAGATTATTATTTTTTTAAGATTTATTTATGCATATAAGAGCTGGGGTACAGGTCAGAGGTATGGGGGGGTGAGAGAATTCACCAGAGACAGAGGGGGGAACAGACTAGGCAGATTGACTGAAATACACTGCTGAGGGGAGCAGGGGGCAAGACAGGAGAGGTCTGCTGCGCCATGTGGGTAGCTCCAGGGCTGGGGATCGAACTTGTGTTGTAGCAGCTGTGGACAGCTTCATAGGTTGCGTCTCAACCCCTTGCGCCACCAGGGAGGCCCTTGATAGGTTATTTTTGAGGTGTGGGACTGCTCAAACTTTTCCCACATAAATTAGTAGTAATTCCCAGACCCAATAAATACCCTACCAAATCATACAAAATACTTTCAGATAGTAGGGCAAACCTGTATAAGAAATAGCCAGAAAAGGAGATACGTTTGCCTGGAGTTGGGGGTAGGGATGGGGATTAACTGTAAATGGATATGAGGGATTCACTGGGGTGATGAAAATCTTCTAAATTTGGATATGGTGATGGTTGCCCAATTTGGTAAATTTACTAAAACTCACCAAATTGTATACTTAAAATAGGTGAATTTATGGTATGTTAGTTATATCATTAAAGTTGTTTTTAAAAAGAACTTCATAGAGATACAGCTTCAACTAAGGGAAATATTTCTCTTAATCCTTAAGAGCTGGAAGGGATCCACTCTCTCTCTGAACAACCTCAACACTATTCATACTTTCATGACTGCGACTATAACCTTGAAAATCACAGTAGAAAGGACCAAACTGAAGACGTTAGAACTTCAAGACTGCATTTCAATCAGACCTTGATAGCAAACTGGCTGAAAGAATTTTACTTATGTTCTTTGCAGAAGGAGCAATATACCTTTGTTTCTCCTTTTTGCCCCTTCCCCACCCAGAAGGCTTTGGTTTTTAAGTATGTTTGGTTGTATTAGAGTCTTTCATGAAAGAAGATTTGTGGCGAAATGGGAAGAAAACACAAGGACTCTGCATTAGAACACAATGTATCTCTCAGACATGTTGGCTTATGGTGACATTTGGATCTTTCCAGTCTTTTCTTTAACATAATGCAGGTACATGCAGATAATAATTTATCAGTAAATGTCCTATATTTTAAGGAACATGACAACCATTTTCTGATAAAGTAAATTCCTAGAGAGCTGGAGGACTATGTCTTAGATAATTAATTAGATAATAATTAATTAGATAATTAATACAAAGCTATCATGGATATTCTAAAATACCAGACTCATATTTACATCATTCAGATAAATTGTTCACCTCAAATATTTAACCTGAATGAAGAGCATCACTCTTTAAAAAAAAATAACACTCATTCTTTAATTCTGGGTTTTAACATTTAGCTTTCCACTCTTTTATATAGGGCTGCTTTATAAAATGCTAAAGAAGAAACTCAAAAGCACCTAAGCGACTCTATCTTAAATGCTCATCACTATTCCATTATTGGCTACTTGCTTTTTACAGTAAAGAGATTTTCTCTCATGGTGAAGTACAACATAGCTACTGTCCAATCTACTATAATAGTTATTTTACTTGAAATGTGCAAAATCATCTGAAAGGTGAAAAACATTACAAATCTAAAGGATAAAATGGAATTGAGAGTAGATGAAAACTAGTCAATGTAGATGAGGACCTAGTACAAAGAGTACAAAAGGAAATAAAAGAGTACAAAAAGTATAAAAAACTCCCCTTCAGAAAAGCCACCTTTTGAGAACTTATTCTGTAACTCTCTCTTTCTCTTTGCCATTTTTACAGAAATTTAAAAGTAGCTTTATAACGTCAAAGGTGTTACACAGAAGTAAGCAGAGAGTGAAGGAAGCATTTGTGGACTTAAACAATGCAAAAAAAAAAGTGTTATCAATGGATTTCAAGGTTTATTTTAGTCTTACTGGGATCAATCACACTGACATGGCAGGTGACATTGTAAAACAGTAAGATTGAAAGCAATGCTTGAGTTTGGAGATACACTTCAATACTTCTAAGAATTGAAGGCACCATCTTCTAGTGGCTTTTAAAGATATAAGTGATAGGATGCAGTGTTTGGGAAGTCTCCAACTATCTGGAATGATTTGTCAGTGTTTTACTCAAAAGTACACTAAATATACTCAGCCAGAGTCTGAAAAGAAAGGTTTTGCTGGAGGGTATTCTGCCCAACCATGATATTTTATAAGTGGCAAGATTCTCAGACAAATTGTTAACTAATTAAAACCTGGCATTTTCAAAAAGATAATGTTGGACCTCAAGGCAACACATAATTAAATTTATATATTCAAGGACTCAGCTGGAGAAGTGTGCTGAACTTTTTCTAAAATCAAGAATTTACTTAAGAGTTGATGTTCTCACTTAAGGGGCCTAATCGGTTAAGGTTGCAAAAAGTCACAAGGTAAATATTTGTTATATATATTCTACCTAGTGCATGACTTTGGCTATTAAGAATTTTTAAAATAGAATCGTGGAATAGTATAAAATATTTGAACAATTTCGTATTTGAACTTAGCAGTTGACTTCATTTCTGTCAGCATATGTAGCTAGTGAGACTGGAAAACTGCAGCATCTGTGATTAGTCAGGCCAATGCACCTTAGGTAAATGATCCTAGTAATTCCATTGGAAGTCTCTCTACTTTCTGTGGATCATTAAACCTTTCTTGACCAGATGTGTAGAGGCAAACCATTGCCTGCAGTTCCGAATTGATCTGATAGATGATATCTAAACAGCCCATGAAATGTTAACTTTTAGAATTGCTTCTGCTCTAACCACTTTAATTTTTAGCTTTCTGATAAGACAAAAAACCAGTGAAAGGAAACATCAGGCAGAAATTGAACATAATCTGATATCAAATGGTTTCAGGTAAAGAATCCAGATATTGTCACCCGGCACTGTCAAAAGACTCACCAACAAATACTTAATTTCCACATTTAAGGCACTTTCAGGTTTCACTACTTGTCCTCTCCTCCCACTCTCAAATGTGTGTGCCAATTCATGCTCTTGTACACCAAGGGAAATTACATATTTTCTGTTTTGGAGATGATGCAGAGAAAGGCAACAGATGTCGGTTATCTTTTAAGTCTTCCAGGAAGAGACACAGAAAAGTGTGCCTCTTGTATCTTCTATTTATATTTTCCCAACCGGTTATGAAGTTTTGGGACAGAGAGATGCCCGAGTCCCATAGCCTGCCACTCTGCCATGCCTCTCCAACAGCCCTATTAACTCTGACTAGAAGTGAGAGTGCGGTGTAACCCTCTGTAATCCCTTAGCACAAACACGAGAGATGGGATGGGGAGGGGGTCAAAGAAGGTGGAGGGAAAGAGACTCACCGCTCCTGCCAGTTCCTCGGTCAGAGACAATATTACCAGGAGCAGCCACAACCTGAAACGGGAGGGAGGGTGAATAACATGGGCTCTAAAGATTCTGGGGTCCCGCGTCTGTCCGTAGATTGTGACCCCTTTTTGTAGCCTGCCCCCACTTCCTTTGCAATGACTGAAGTACAAGTGTAGTCCGGGTGTGGTAAAAGTAGCCCAAAGTAGAAAAGAGGAGGGAGCTCGGGGCAGCAATAGCTCACCCAGGGTGCATGCTCGCGGTTCCTCTTAGAGCTGGGTCCCGGGAGACTGCTAAGCGGCTCCTCCGCCCGGGCTCATCAGGGCTCCGCTGATGCTTGGCGGTTGCTTCCTTATTCAGGAAGACGGGTGAAGGAGACGAAGTGGTTCACTTCGGAAGAAACTGCACTCAACTGCTAGATAAGCAGTGTCCCAAAGGGGAACGCGCTCAGCGGTGCCGGCTACAACTTGCCGAACTCAAAAGATATTTCCATGCACCAGGAGAGGAAGGAATGGAGGGGAAGGGGGCGGGGCTCTCTGCTGTCAATCATCCCCCCTACCTTGGGCAGCCCGGCGTATTCTCACTTTCAGACACCTCTACACATGACATTCCCACGCTTCTTCATAGCTTCGCACACAGACCTACAAGAACCTAGACACAAAGTTGAAACAAGTATGCATCATACACTAACGTAAACCGCTGTTAACATACGTAGATTAAGGCATAGGACTCCTACACAGACAAAAGGGCCCAAGAGCCTTTGCCCATTTGCCCAGATGCACACAAAGCTCATTCTAATTGATTGTATATTAAACTCTTGGGGGGAGTAGGGGTGGTTTCTGGAGTTGTAAATCTACCCTAAGCTTAGCAGAACCTAAGGATGAGTGGGCCCCCGTGAAAGTGGTCCAATTCCCCTGAAAGACTCTGAAGTAAATTTTAGGGTCTGAGATAAGAGAAATGTTCCAAGAAATTCTTCAGCCAAACCCTAGTCATAAAAAGTATTTTCATAAAAAGAGGCCATAAAAAGTATTTTCTGGGCCTGTCGGTACTTGAAAAAACTATATGTCAGAATTACCAAAGTAATATTGAAGTCTACTTTATTTGGAGTCAATAGTTCACCTGCCGTTAGCACCATATAAATATTTCCAATTAAACTTATGTTCATTTTAAAGAAAGGTATTAAAGTCCCAGCCTTAAATTCCCCTGAAACACAACTGCAAGAAGGGTCAATACCTTTTATGTTAGAGTTAAATATTAATTATGGTATTGGATGTAGCTAAATAAAAAGATTTGACTGCACTACAATAACATGAAATCATATAATAATTTCTAGAATCACTGAATGTTCCTGCATCTTTTCTATATATTTGAGACGCACAAACTCTTCGCACACATATACTTGGGTTCATGTTCTTAATTCTTTGGTTGTCCTCATATTTAACTATATAAACATATTTATATATTTCTAATATTTTCGTATATGCTGTTGTATGTAGGCACTGTGTCCTGAGAGCAGGTGGGAGGCAAAGAACACCAACAGACCAGGGAGCAGCGACTAAAATTTGTTTCTAATCATTAACAATAAAAAGTACCTTCTCGTGAGACCCATCCGCCGAAAAAAGTAGCCCCAGCTCAGTTCTATTTGTCATTGGCCTTGGTGCTCACACCAATGAGGGACTAGGCACGGAACATTAGCATGTAGGAAAGGTGCAAGGGAACGAATAGAAAAGCTTCCTGCCTGGATTCATGGTGTTCAGTCAACTGGTGTGGAAGTTCCCTCCCACAAATAACTGAGCGTCACTCCCTCGCAGGTTGCTGGTGCTAAAGCAGTGGCGGAGGCATCCTTGAAACTCCCAGAGTCCCTGGTGGGGGGGTGGCGCGTGGGAAGAGAGGGAGGAAAGAAGAGCCGTGGCGCTCGGGTGAGGAAAAAGTTTGCAAGTCTGGACAGAAGGGAAAAGTGCTCCCGAGAGACCGACTTTGGTGCAGGGGAGGGGGGAAGGAAGAAGTGCTTCTTTTTCCCCCCTCCACTCTTAAGGAGCTGCTTTCTCTTCTCCCAAGCCGAGGGGCACCATTGGGGCACCCCTGCTGTCCCTCTCCGGCTCCGGCTCTCTCCCCGTACACCCTCAAGATTTTGTCAGTTGGTCAGAGCCAGCCAGGGATCTCGTGCGGGGGCTGAAGGAGCTGCGGGAGCTGAAGAATGAAACTGCGTGGAGTCAGCCTGGCTGCGGTCTCGTTCTTACTGGCCGTGAGCCTTTGGGGGCAGCCCGCAGAGGCTGCGGTAAGTCCTTCCTTCCCCGCCCCCACCCCATCACCTCGCTCTCATGCCGAAATCACTTTTTGTCCCCTTGCCTTACCTTCCTTTCTCCCGGGCCCGGGCTAGGGAATGAAAATTTGCCTACACAGGATTGGAAGAAACCTTATTTATAACACTGGTAACTCAAGCTTTCCGAGGTGCGAGGGAGAGGCTCAAGTGTTTAAAAATAGGGCTGCTAGCCGCCAGGCTAGCAGCTCTGGGGGGCTCGTCGAGGCCGGGTGGGGGGCGCGCGTTAAGGATCGCTAGGTTCAGGTAGGGATTTAAAACTTTGCCTCCCCACCCTCCGCCTTGGGATGTTTCCCTGCCTGCCGGCTAACCTTTTCGCTAGTTCCACCCAGCCCACGCAGGCTTTCAATTTAGGGTTATAGTTTAATGTTTTGGTTTGTCTAAAATCCAGCTTCCATCCGAGTGTTCAGCGTGCCTCTGAAGTTCTTCCCCTCTGCCCTTTCCTAAACCTAGTTGAACCTAACCCTCACCTCTGCTCTGTAAAGCCTCCGGACACTCTGTCCCCCTTTGGACGTCTTTGTGGCAGTTGCTCAGGTAATCTACCAATAAAACCTGCTAGTGAAGGCTTCAGATCTTAGGTGTTTTTTTTTGTTTTTTGTTTTTTGTTTTTTGTTTTTTTTGTTTTTTTAAGTTCTGGGTTTTGTTTGTTACCAAAAGAAAAAAAACTTACTAAGGCAGCTGAACAAAAACCAGCATTTGTCCATTACCTATATAAAAGAAAAACATTCTTTTTTTTTTTTTAAAGGGTAATGATTTTCTGGTTTAAAGGAGAGTGAAGGAGGAGGTACATGGGAAATGACAAAGCAAGAAGTTCCACTCAGTTTTAGGAATGTAGATTAAAATCCTAGTCTGTCTTCTTGGAAGGCTAACAGGGTAGTCCCACGCACCATCCTTCTGGGGATGAGAGGCAGATGTAAAGGAATGAATGGTTTTGTCAGGATATGTTCTCCAGCCTGAAGTCCATCATCCTTAATTTCACTTAACTTCTAAAGAACTAAGTGCGTGACAGCTTATCTAAAAGTTGTATTTGAGTGATCATAAAGGATGGTTTTAAAAAGACTTTAATATGACATCATGGCATAGGCCTTCACGTGGTTAAGTGACTATCAATTCCTTACATGCAGCTGCTATGTCATAGCTTATCTGGGTCCACCTTTCAGGTAGCTCCCTGTCTAGCTCTTCTATACATGCAGTGTGTCTCAGATTACATTACCTTCCTGTTCTCCAGAAAGTGTACTCAAGAAATAAAAACTTTCATATCACTCTAAGCACAACATAATTATAATAGCATATCAAATATTTTCCTCCATCAAAGTAGTAGCAATACTTAAAATTGCTTTTCTGATACAGAGCATCTTAAAGGGGATATGATTTAATCACCCAATAGGGTTACAGACCCTTGGATAAAACTATAATTGTGTTGTTGGAATAGTTATTTTAAAAACATTTTCTGGGTGCCTACTGCTTATGGTGTTTGGCCAACAGGCAAAGATTTTGTGGATGTTTCATTAAATATTTCTCATTTTTTCCATTGGATGTTGCTATTAACAAATGCACACCAGATGCCAATTATATAAGTATGTATAGCAACACTATATATACATCATTTTCTATTAAAAATAAGATTTCTCTTTATGACTTACAAAATTTGGGAACAAGCTTGTTTTCTTAGACACTATGATTGTTCATGAAGAAATTACAGAAGACATCAGGTAGTTTTTCTTTTTCATCCTATGTGATTTTTAAAGAAAATTTTATATCCCATTTCTCTATCATTAATGATATTGTGTCTCTGATAAAACCAGGGATTTGTTTTTTCTGCTTGACACTTCTATTTCCTGGTTAGACGAATGTTGTAATCATCTGAAAAATATGAATGGTGTCTGCTCTCCATACTAGTATTGGTGATATTGGTGACCTTTTTCAGAGTAAAACTGTGTGCTAGTGGAGCAGATTGTTGACTAAAGTAGTCTAGTCTTGGTACTTTTATATCAGGAAGAGCATTGCTAGTTAAATTACTTTAATTTTTCAGAGTTAAGTGATTTCGTTATCTCTGAAGTCCTGCCAAATTGGTATATCACAAATATGTGGAAGGTTTTGTTTGTGTTTTGTTTTGTTTTGTTTTGTTTTGTTTTAGGTGGAATGAAGTAACCATATGCAGAAAGGTTAGGGGTAAGAGAAAAGAACAGCTTTTAAGTGGGAAAGGTCATTTCTAGTGATGGAGTAATGTGGGTTTTTTTGGGTAAAGATAATTTTACCTGTACTTGCTCACTGTCAGTAAGATATGAACTTAGATTTATGGATAGGTGTATACAACTATACTTCTATATAGATGTTAGTAGGATGTGTGTGTGTGTGTGTGTGTGTGTGTGTTAGAGCGGATAGGTTTCTCTAACTTAAATGTACTATCTCATGGCCAGCAGCAACAATGATTAAGGGTAAGAGTGGTTTGTGACTATGGAATAGTTTTTCCTCTATGGCATATACTGATCCATTGAAAGCATTTGTTAACATTATTTTCATAACTTGTATCTTTGAGTGTTTACCCTGTGCCAGGCACTGTGCTGATGTGGTAATATACATTATCATATTTAATATTCGCAACAAACGCGTGAGGTTTATACCATTATTTTAACATTGGTTTACAATGTTATATATACCATTATTATCTCCACTTTACAAATGAAGAAACCCCAGTCATAGAAGTTAAGTAACTTGCCAGAAATCACATATGTAGTAAATTGTGGAGCAGGAAATTTGAATCTAGGCAGTTTGACTCCCAAATTCTTTACCCTTAACTGTCCTATACTGCCTCCTTTGTAATGTAGTCTATAGAGATTTATTTGATGTTCACAGTATTTGAGGCTCTGTGATTTTTTTTCTTAGGGCCTGGGGAGTGGGAAACAGGAGGTGAAATGGAAATAATAATGGGGCATATATTTCTTCCTGCTGATGCTGGGAGACGCAGCATGGTATAATAGAAGCAGCCTTGGACTTAGAATCAAAAGATGAGAGTATGCAGCATTCAAAAAAGATAAACACATGCAATTTGCAGCAACATGGATGGAGCTGGAAGGGATCATGCTCAGCGAAATAAGCCAGAAAGAAAAAGAAAAATACCAGATGGTCTCACTCATAGCAGGAATCTAGAAAACTTAAATAAGAGACCAGGAAAAAGAATAACTATAAGAAAGTAAAAATCAAAATCAACAAACTATGAACCAGAGACACTCTGTGGGGAGTGAGGAGCGGGGAAAGGAGAGATTGGGGTCAAAATAAGGGGGTTGCAATTGTATGGGGAATATAAAAATAAAATTAAAATTAAAAAAAAAAGGAGTGTGGTATAGCCATTAGCATTCACTAGCTTAAATGGTTGGCTTGTTTTTGAGAGAACATGGCAAGGGATCATCCAACCTCTGTGACAAATAATAACTTTTGTGGGCAAATTTACACAAAGGAAATTGAATTTGGTTGCACTTACTATTAGTGTAAACAGCAGGGGGCCTTGATTAATCCTTCTAATATGTAGGTGTTGTGACTCACATGCTCAAAACTCTGTTAGGAAAGGCACACCCCTGCCCTCAATGAACTTTTAATTTAATCTAATGATTAAATTTAAAATATATGGCTTATATATGGCAGAGTTCAAGGCTACCCTCATCTTGGTTTACTCAATGCCAAGAAGAATGTTTAGCATACAATGCCTATTGTATAGTTTGTTGAGTGAATAAAGTTGAATGGAACTAAAAAAAAAAAAAGATGAGAGTATGGTCTCTATATGTATATCTATATATGGAGAGATAAAAAGTAATTGCTTATTATGCATTGTATGATTTTATACAATCATACAATCATATAGACTTATAAAACAACCATGATTTATGGTAGATGATTATTTGGAAGAAAGACTTGTCTTATTCTTTTAGTTTCCATAATGATTTTAAATATAATTTGCATGTTTATTGTGTTAAAACAGAGTATGTGTGTTTGGTGGTACACTTCTCATAAGTTGCTCAGTTCACTGTTATTATTACCTACTGATGACATATCTATAATAATTATATTCATTCAATTATCTGAATAGAATATATTTAACTGTCTTATGACTGTTAAGAGTATGCATTTTTTTTCCTGTCCTTTTATTTGGCTTTTGATGTCTGTGTGCCTCATGAGACCCATTATCTTGAGTCAATCTTTATAGCTTATGGTAGCATGGTAAAGGTGGTGTCTGCCAGGTTTATCTACTTTAAAATCACTATTTTTTTCCTTTGTAATTACAAAGTGAATCCACCTTATCGGACTTTGTGGGGTGATGTTGTGCCACAATGTAAATATGCAATTTATCACCACAGTTTTGCCCAGTAATTTTAGCAATTATTGATGATTCTGACCCGAATAATTATTACATTTGCGAAATGGTGTTTTTCAACTTGCAACATTTTCTGCATGTATTAATTGAATATAATGTAACAAAGAACTTTTACTATCTCTGCCATTTGCTTACTTATTCCATCATTTATCACAATATGGATTTATGGATAATTGTTTTATTCTATGAATTATAATGAATTATGATATTTTCACTATTATTTTTCCAGAATTACCCGAGATTTGGCCAATAGGTGCCCCTTCCAATTGGCTCCTTTGTTCTTTCTACGTGCCCCCATTTTTTTTTTTTTAGCATTCCTTTATGTTCTGGTACCACAAGGCGTTCCAAGATCATTTTCTAGTTTCCGTGTCCCAACTCTGGAATCAACTATTTCCCCAAAAAGCTCTGAATCTTTTTATTGAATGGTGGTATTTAGAAATCTAGATCTGGGTGATTGGCATGCTCATTGCTACTGGGGTGTCATTGTTTCTAAACCTTCTCAGCCGACAAAACTAGGAAATATATGTATATAATATAAATACCCAGGTCTATAGCTCTTTCTTATGATCTCTCATTTCATATACATGTATTAAAGCCCTGTTATCAAGTAGTAGGGTGGGGGAGGGTAAGAACAAACAGGGAAGGAAGCACAATGGACCATGATGGTGGACTATGGGTGATTTGGTGGTGGATACACTACAGTGGCAATACCTGATGGGGGCATCCTAACATTACCTCAGTTAAGAAGATTAGCTAAATAAATTTATTTATTTACATGTATTTATTTTCTTACATCATTATTCATTTTTGTACAGTATTAGATTTCTCCCCTCAGGTGTAGTCCCCATAGTTCTCCCGCCTCCCCATAGTTCTCCCGCCGCCATGGCAACCATGACCTATCACCATAATTCCTTGTGCTCTTTCCTCCCCTGTTTTGACCTCCCTCCCTCCCCCTTCCCTGCTGTGTGCCTCAGATCTATGATCTGCTTGCAAGTTTTGTCTTTTTCCTGACCCTTTGTTCGTTTCTCTATATTCCATGTATAAGTGAAATCATCCTATATTTTTTTAAGTAAATAAATTTAAGTTAAAAAAATAAAGTAGTAACCTCTGAGCCTTAATCTGCTCAGTGGCAAAATGGGACCAGTAGTACCTATATAGCAGATTGTTTTGAGGATAAAATGAGAGAAATTATATGAAGCATTTAGAATAATACCTGGCACATAATATTCAATATTTTTTACATTTCAGTATTATGATGATAGTCAATTTAAGAGATCTTCCCATTTCTTAATGCATTAACTCTCAAATTTTCTGCCTGATTTTCAAGACCTCTCTTGATATTTCCCTTCATCCAACCTTATTTTTCATTACATTTTACAGTATATTCCCTGCATTCTGACCTACATGAGTTTTCCTATAATCCCTTGAGCACTGTATACTTACTTATTTTGGCTCTCCATCTTGATTAGAATTCTAGGGATCCAAATCATTGCCTCAATTCCAGTGTAATGTTTACATTCATTCAACAGATATTTATTCAGTAACTCATAAGTGTTTAAGAATTGCATATATGTTGTTCTATTTCCAGGCTCATAGATAGGTACTGTCCACAAAATCATGTGGTGCTAGGCACTAAGGATAAAACTGGTAAGATAATCAGGGGATCTGCCTTCATGGAATTTACTTACTACTGAAAATAGATATAATCCTGTGAAATTTTCCCTTACTATTATACCAAATGTTGATTTTACCCTTCTTTAAACTTTTGTAATATTTGGCCTCTTTCTATCTAGTATGCAAATGTATTTGGTCTTACAAGCATTTGTTTAATGGGAATTTATCTTTTCTCCCTTTTAGATTATATACTCTTTGAAGGCAAGAACTGTACAATTAAAAAAAAAAGAACTGTACAATTACTCACTCAACTAATTTACATGTTGAAATGTCTGATAACAAAGGTAATACATGCTCAGTATTAGAAACTGGGAAAATGTAGGAAAGTATAAAGAGAATATTACAAACAGAACAGAAATAACTTTCATTGTTATTTTGATGATTTCCCTTCCTATGTATTGAACCTCTTTTTTTTTTTTAAAGATTTATTAATTTATGCATACAAGAGCTGGGGTACAGGCCAGAGGTGGAGGGGGTGAGAGGATTCACCAGAGACAGAGTGGGGAGCAGAACAGGCAGACTGACTGAAATACACTGCTGAGGGGAGCAGTGGGCGAGACAGGAGAGGTCTGCTGCACCATGTGGTTTGCTCCCTGGTCGGCCAGGGATCGAACTTCTGCTGCAGAGGCTGTGGATTGCTTCATGGTGCTGTGCTTAACCAGGAAGGCCCTTTATTTAACCTCTGTTTAAATAAGTAAATTGGTTAAGAAAATTGGGAGCATTCTATATGTAGTGTTGTATTTAATGTTTTTTTCATTCAGGAAGCATTTTTGCATGTTATTAAGATTCTTAGTTTTAAAATATTTTGAGATTATTGCATGCAATTTATATTTATACATAACAGTTCATTTGCCCGTTCACTTTTCAAGAATGTATTTTTAAATTTCAAGTATTTTTAGCCATTGTAAGATGTAGTGTCTCAAACAATTCTTATTTGATATTTTGTTTTATTTGATCAGTACTATTTCTTTCATGGGGAATTAGTGATTATTTTTAAATTCTCTAGTACATGCAGTAGACCCTGACACTTAAAAAGGTTATATTATAACCTTTACTATGTTATATCCTGTTAGGTAGATGATAAGATCTCCACTTTTATGTGTAAGAAATCTGAGGGGGCCTCCACGGTGGCACAGGCTGTTGAGCGCAATGCTGTGAAGCTGTCCACAGCCTCGGCAGTGCCGGTTCGATCCCGGCCCGTTGGCGAGGGTCCCTCATGGTGCAGCAGACCTCTCCTGTCTCGCCCACTGTTCCCCTCAGCAGTGTATTTTGTCAGTCTGCCTGTTCTGTTCCCCGCTATGTCTGATGGGTCCTCTCATCCTCCCGTGCATCTAGCCTGTACCCCGGTTCTTGTATGAATAAATAAATAAATATTTTACAAAAAAAAAGAAAGAAATCTGAGGTCCACAGGGTAGTTAAATAACTTGCTTGAGGTCATGAAATTAATAAGTGATTGGGCCAAGGTTTGAACCAAGGCAGTCTTGCTGTAGAACCTGTTTATGAGATTTTTCTTAGTGATAGAAATTTCATATGTGATAGATAATAGATGAAAATAAAGTTATGTTGATTGAAGTTGAATAATTGCCACCTCTCTTTCCATAATCCCTTTCTATACTGGTCACTTGGTGCGATCCTAAAGATAGGCTCACAGTTGACCCATCCTTTAATAATTGCTGTAACTGCCTAGACCATTCTTTCTCAAGGTCCTAACTTTGAATTTTGTGAACCAGGCATCTGCCTACATTTTTCACCTGGGTAGAAGATGGAGTCTGCCCTCCATGAATGCCTCACCTACTGACATCTTATCTACAGCAAGGGTATAACAGACTCCAAAGCCACTGACAGCCTGCAACCCTAGAAGAGTTATGAAATACATCTGGAATGGGAACCCCTTCTGTCCTCCCTCCCCACCTCTTCATGAGCTCTTCACCTGCCTTATAGCTGCCATATAGAACTCCCCCCGCCCATTAATTGCTAATCTGTTTTACCCACTGTGGGGTGATAATACTCCACCCCCATCTCTTATTAAAAAAACCAGACTTGTAAGTATTCATGGAATGAGAGGTCCTCTATCTATTTTGTACCACCACCACTTTACCTTCTTACATTTCCTCACTTGCTAAAGACTTTACTGCCTTTATGCCAGTTTTGTAGATTGTGCAATTCAAATGCATTCCTCTGCAAAATCACAAACTGTTGTGCATTATGATTTTTCCAGGTGGCATTTGAATAGCTGAACTTTTGGCTTCTGAATGATATGGATCTGCTCTCACCAAATTACTTTCCAGAATTGTTTTGTCAGTTATACTCCTATCGGCAGTGTCTAAGAGTGCCTATGAGACAGTCTTAATAATTTTTTTCTATGTAATATAGTGACTATGGATTTGATGCTCAATTGATTGCCAGTTGGTTGGCTGATTTGGTCCTATCCTCTAATGATTGTCTTTTTAAAATGTAATCATTCCATCATTTCAGTCCCTCTGACAATAGCAACTGTGGAACAGAAGTGATTTTCGAAATTATATTCTCTAATTAACATTATAAATGAACCACCCAGCCACTTAACTAAATCTTCAGTATAAAGAATTTTTTTTTAAATAGCAGTAATTCTTGAGGTATTTTGGGGAAGTGTCTTTAGTGTGATCTCTGATACGTGGACTCCTTTCATTTTAACAAACCAGATTCTCATTTTATGCATCAATGCTTCAGTTTATTTACCTTCATAATCTCTCCAGGTCCAATTGCCCTTTGTTCCTTTAGCAGCTTTAGCTGGCCTTTAACCAAAATTACAGTCCGTGGTGGTACCTACTCTCCTGTTGAAGTGGGAACCTTAAATCCCTTGCTATTTGCTAATTAAAGACAACTGAAGGCAAATGTTATACAAGAAACAGGAATTTGCTCAGTTTAATTTTTTAATTTTTCTGAATCTGAAATAAACATTGGATTATTTATTAACTTGTAGAAAGACTTAAGTGCTATTTATGAGCAAGTTCTAGTCAGCTTAATGGAATTGGGTTTATGACAGTGAATATTAAAGTAGGACTATGGGATTCTGTTGGCTTTTGTATCATCTTACAATTCAGTCAAATAACACCATATGTTAGGAGAACTGGCATATTTGCTTCAAAAAATTTATGGTAGTAAGTATGACATTAATGAAATACTTGAGAGATAGTGACACTTTTGGTGGTGGTAGGGGAATGGTATAAGAGTGTAACATCAGTGAATAATTGTTTAGTGTATTCTGTACTTATGAGCTCTCTAGGACTTTACTAAAGGAAAGGTCTTCTTTGTCCATAATCTCATAATCTAATTAATAATGTAAAACATTTCTACATGTGAAAGATAGACATAATAGTGCCTGTTTGTATCAGATAGGTTATTTTCTGTTGCAAGTGGAAGAAAACACCAATTCAGCTGTTTTACTAACAATAAATGAATGTTTAGCATCCATAGCTAAGAGTTTGGAGGTAGAGTGTCTCTGAGGTTAGTTAATATAACCAAATAATGACATTAAGGATCCAGGACCTTTCCATCTTTCTACTCTGCTCTACTTTGTCTATCTGCTTACTCAGATTAGTGTTGCTCATGCTTGCAAGATGACCTCTGCAGTTCCAGTTATCACATGCAGTCACTACAATGTCCAGTATAGCAAGAGTATGAACTGTTCATTTGTGTCCTTTTTCATCAGCCATGGAAACTTTCTCAGGAGTCCTATACCTTGAACATGAAAATACACCATACATCTCATTGGCTAGAACTGTGTCTGTGTATATTCATATCAGTACACTGGCTAGCAGAATAGGACCATAAGGTAGAGTTAAACCGTTGATTCACCCAATACTTCCCCACCAAAGCACATTGCTGCCTAGGAAAGTTGCGGGGGGTGGGGGTAGGAAAAATCTGAATAAAATTTAGGTTTGAGGAAGATATATTCCTGCTTCACTACCTCTTGAGTTTGTACTCAGTATCATTTGAATATAAGATTTATAAGAACTTGGTATATTTTCCTAATGAAAAATGTATTCCTTAATAGGGAAACAAATGTTTTTGTGGAGTTATAGAAATGAAAGATGTTACCTCTTTTACATAATTATAGACATTTTAGAACAGAGGGGAAATTGGCAATCCTTTAGGTCAGTTGTTCTCATACTGTGGTCTTTAGGACCTAGAATTCCTGAGATCGTATAGAAGGAACGTTTTAACAATAATATGAAGACTGTTTTGCCTTTTCTACTGTGCTGACATTTGTACTGATGGTGGGTAAAACTGCTGGTGCCGCATACCAAATTGTCCTATTAGTTGTAGTCTTCATACTCTTCGGATAAAAAGTAATTTTGCCTTAAGAATGTCATCAATAGGGCCTCCCTGGTGGCGCAGCGGTTGAGCGCTGGGCTGCGAAGCTGCCACAGTCTCTGCAGCACCGGTTCGATCCCATGCTGGCCCAGGCTGGCGGCAAGGGTCCCACATGCCGCCCGCTGCTCCCCTCAGCAGTGTCTGTTTGTTCTGTTCCCCGCTCTGGCTCTGGTGAATTCTCTCACCCTCCCGTGCTTCTGACTGTACCCAGTGCTTGTATAAATAAATAAATCTTTTTTTTTTTTTAAAGAATGTCATCAATAAGTGAAATCATCCAATATTAGTCCTCCTCATTTAGACTTATTTCATTTTACTCACATGTGGAATATAAAGAAACAAAACAAAGGAACAGACAAAACTAAACCAAAACAAACCCTAGAAATCTGACTATAGAATTGAGGTTACTAGAAGGGTGCAGTAGAGGAAGGTGGAGGACCATGGGTGCCTTGGTGTGGTGGGTATGGTGTGGTAACATACACAGAAGAGGTGTAATCCTGTACCTCTAAATCATGCACTGTTGTAAACCAACATCACCTCAATAAAAAATAGTAGTTTTAAAAACAATGTTATGTATGTCTCATTACTTTTATTAAATATTGACATGAGTGTATATCTTTTTAATATATTGTATGACAAAAGGGAAGGTATACACAAAGCAGTTCTGTATGCTGAAATAAAATAGTTGTTTCTAAGAAAATTACTTGTGCAGTTGTTTGCATTGTGGGGTGAACTAGCTGATTTCTGCATGGAGCATCTATTTTTTTTTTCATGGAACACATTTTTATTTGAAAGAACAATTGAGACAAACTATGAGCAAAGCAAGCCTATCATTTCAAGGAAAACTACCAGCAGTATTTGTTGCAAGTGAAAACATTTTACCTTTTCAAGCAAGAATCAGAATTTTGGAAAACTTGAATATGCCACTGTGCGTTTGCCAGCTTCCCAAATCTTAGCCTTTTCTAAGGAATTTGGTGATTATATTAATGCATATAAATTTTTATGTTGTATAATAAAATGTGTTAACATTTGGAAGTTCTTTAAATCTAATGAACTAGTGTTTTTTTATTTTATTTTTTTAAATATTTATTTATACACACAAGGACTGGGGTACAGACCAGAGGTGCGGGAAGGTGAGAGGATTCACCAGAGACAAGAGTGGTGAGCAGAACAGGCAGATTGACTGAAAATCAGTGATGAGGGGAGCAGTGGGTGAGTCAGGAGAGGTCTGCTGCACCATGTGGGTTGCTCCCTGGCTGGCCGGGGATCGAACTCATGCTGCAGAGGCTTCTGGATAACTTCATAGTACTGTGCTTAACCCCTTGTGCCACCAGGGAGACCCTGAACTAGTGTTTTTTAAATGACTAATGCATGATGTTACAAAACCATGCATGGAGAAAAGTTACATTCAAAGGCAAGGTAGATCAACTATTATCTTAAAAGACTATTAAAATACTCAATTTTCCAAATATATAACAGCATGAAGTCAAATTTTTTGTATATTTCAACCAGACAATATGTTGCAACAAAATGGATGTAGAAGCAGATATGAAGATCCAGCTGTCTTCTAGAGAATTGCAAAATAAATGTAAAAGTATCTTATTGACTTTTTGTTTTTGTTTTGGAATATTTAATTTTTAATAAAACACAATATGTTAACCTATAATGTATTTGCTATTGTCACTTATGTATGATTACATTACTTTAAATATTACTCAGTTTTATTTTATATGCTACATATTGACAAATATAACCCACATAAACAGAAAGTCTTGGTGTCCTTAGTAATTTTTGAGAGTAAAAGGGTCTTAACAAAAAGGTTGAAAACCACTACTTTGCAGAGACCAATTCTGTCATTTTACAGGAAAGTGAAGTGATTGAGGAAAGATACAAGGCCTCTGTGGTGGCTAATGGTTGAGAGCTCTATTGAGAGCCCTATTGAGAGCTCACCACTGTGGCCTGAGTTCAATCCCTGGCAAGAGACCTAACCCACATATGGCTCAGCAGACCTGTCCTGTCTTTCCTGCTGCTCCCCTTAGCAGTGTATTTCAATAAATGCGCCTGTTCTGCTCCCTATTTTGTCTCTGGTAAATCCTCTCATCACCCCCCAACCCCCGGCACCTCTGGCCTATACGCCCAGTTCTTCCATGTATAAATAAATAAATCTTAAAAGAAACAAAGAAAGATACAGCTGCTTACTTGCAAAGATTGAATATTATACCAGTTCTCATTGGTATACAGCATTGATTTAGGGATTGGTGAGCTGGTAATATGATTTTATAATTTTTTTCATACTAGTAGATGTAGTTAATACCTCAAATAGAAAATGGAGATACTACATTGTATTTATCTTTCCTACTATATCTTCTTTCGAATTGCCAAGTCAAACATCTTTATCAACCGCAGCAATGGAGACACTGATGAAAAAAGACAGTGAGTTAATATTAGTTGTTTTTAGGTACTGTATTAGAAAATCCATGAAACCAGCTTCTTGTTTACCTGTCTTTTTATTAACCACATATAGACACATCTCAGTGATATTGCAGGTTCAGTTCCAGACCATGACAATAAAGCTAATATTGCAATAAAGTAAATCACACAATTTTTTGGCTTTCCAATGCATATAAAAGTTATACTGTATTTTATTAAGTGTTCAACAGCATCATGACACAGAGATATGAAGTGAGGACATGTTGGAAGAAATGGCAATAAGATTTATTTGTAAAACAACCTTAAATTTTTTTAAAAAAAGTATCTTTGAAGCGCAATAAAGCCAAAAGGGCAGAATTATTTAGATAGCACCAAGAGGTAAGACCTAAAATCAATGGGGTAAGTTACAGGAGGAATTCTTGATATCAATTATTTTCTAACAAACTATTTAGTAATTGAAATGCCCCTTACTGAAATTTTTCAAATAGAGGTTGGCTATTGCCTTGTCAGCAATATTCATGAGGTCTGTTTCCACTCTAAAATTCTGTTGTCTGGAAAGTTCTTACTGAGCTCAAATCCGTTTCACTATAACTTGTAAGCAACTTTGAGGTATAATTGGAATATGGTATTGTACACATATTCAAAGTGTACAATTTGAAGAATTGTGGCTTACATGTATAAGTGAAACCATTACTGCATTAAAAATAACGAACACATAAATCATTCTAGAATATATTCATGCATTTGTGTAGACCTTCCCTCCCTCTCCTCTTCTGTTCCCAAGAGAGGATTCATCAGACAGAGTGGGGAGCAGAACAGGTAATTCGACGGAAATACACTGCTGAGGGGAGCAGCGGGCGAGACAGGAGAGGTCTGCGCACCATATGTGGGTTAGCTCTGGATCGAACTCCGGCTGCAGCTGTGATAGCCCTGAGACTTAATCCCTAGGCCACCAGGGAGACGCTCAATAACTTTTTAATAGTTGTATGTAATTTGGTAACCACCAACCAGGGTAAGATATAGAACATTTCCATTTCCTTAAGCTGCTCATGTTTTTAATGTCTTTCAGTGGTGTATTATCTAAGAAATCTTAAACACTAATTCAGCTTTTTCCTGATCCCTTATCTAGGTTTTCTAAATTCCAGCTATGAGTGAGACCATTTGGTATTTTTCTTTTTCCTTCTGGTTTATTTCACTGAGCATGATCCCTTCCAGTTCCATCCATATTGCTGCAAATGGCAGGAGTTTATCTTTTTTGAATGCTGAGTAATATTCCATTGCGTATATGTATCACATTTTCTTGATCCAGTCATCTATTTTTGGGCATTTGGGTTGTTTCCATAGCTTACCTATTGTAAACAGTGCTGCAATAAACATAGGGGTGCAGGTGTCATTTTGAATTAATATATTTGTGTCCTTAGGGTAAATACCTAGGAGTGGAATTGCTGGATTATATGGAAGCTCCATTTCTAGCAGATTGAGGAACCTCCACACAGCTTTCCATAGTGATTGGACCAGTTTTCACTTCCACCAGCAGTGTAGGAGAGTTCCTATTTCTTCACATCCTGGTCAACATTTGTTGTTGTTAGTTTTTTAAATATGTGCCATTCTCACCGGTGTAAGATGGTATCTCATTGTAGACATTAATGCGGCAGACCAGATTTCAGCAAAATGTCAGGTCAGACGTCCTTGAAAGGAAATGACGGCCTAGGTGAAGAGAAAGGGGCTGAGGGGAAGGGGATGAGGTAGTGAGGAGACACTGACACTGAATGAGGTGCAAGTATCTTCTACTGAGGGGCTCAGCAGGTTCTTTATACTTTTTTAGCAAGCCGAGAGATTATATCATCATATACATAGAAACAAAGCAGAAACAATCAGTGCATCCCTTTTCCCATAGACTTTTGGCTACTACGTGCTCTCAGCAAGAAGGCATACTTCAAGGTTAATAAAAAACTAAGCCTTATACTAGAACTTATTTGAGTTCAGCTAAACAATAACCTAAGACAGTACATAGCCTAAGCAAGAAAAGACTTTTCTTATTTGCATGGCCTTCAACCTGGGACCGGCTGCTACTCAGCTATAAGAACTTTTTCTACCTAGAAACTCCTTAACTCAAATAGCTTCATTTAAAAACTTTCCCAAGAAACTTCAAGAGAAGGCAAAAGAAGGACCTACTAGAATTATTGTGCTGGATTGCTTGTCGGGCATGTACAATAAATTGTCTCCCATTGTCAAGTGGGCCAAATTGTTTAATAACTTATTTCTAAACAGATAATTTTCCGCGCCATCCACCCACAGTCTGCTGACACGTGCAATCCACTGCCCAATATACTCTCTAATAAATTTTTCTCTCTCTATGACCAAGAACAAAAAGCAAAGGGATGCCAGATCTTCAGCCCCATGGTGTGAGGCCCTTTCTCTTTGTTGCTTGTCAGTATCCTATCTGGCTTGGGCAACAAGGCCCTCTGCAGCACATTAATTTATTTTTATGTTGATCTTTTTATCCTAAGATTTTCTATTCTCCTATTTTAGGGTGTGTTGTACAGATTGTAAAACTCACCCATTTTATGCAGTCTTGTGAGTTTTGACAAATATATGCAATAGTGTAAGTGCAGTCTATAATGAAGATATAGAACATTGTTAAATTTATTCATTATTTCTACTAGTTGCATTGTATTTCCATGTATAAAACTATACCTGCAAATAAATGGATTATTCTTTCCAATCCAGATGTGTTTTTGTCCTGGCTGCTTTACTTGATTTGCTAGGACCTCCAGCACAAGTTTAATAGAAGTGGTAAGAGAAGACTTTCAGTGTTTGCATTCTAACTTTTGGGGAAGACATTTAAGATGTTGGCTATAGATTTTGCATAATTACATGCTGAGGAGTTCCTTTTCCATTCCTGTTTGCTGAAATTAAAAAATAATAATGTTACATTTCATCAAGAAATACTTTGAACCTATTTAAACAATTATGTTGTCAGATGCTCAGAAGAGCTAGTAGATGAGTCGCCAATTAAAACAAACCAACTGAATTTAGCAATCAAGTCTTTAACCACTGTGATTTTATAAGGAAGAGGCTAAGCCAGGGAAAATGCCAACTCCTCCTACTCATTTACATTTTTCTTCAGGCAATGGTTCCGGATAGGGTGGATCATTAGGGATTTGGGGATCAGATCATCTGTCTAATTAAGAAGCCCAGGGCCTCCCCTGGTGGTGCGGCGGTTGAGCGTTGGCCTTCGAAGCTGCCCTCAGCCTCTGCAACGCCAGTTCGATCCCTGGCTGAGGGCGAGGGTCCCACATGGCGCGACAGACCTCTCCTGCTGCGCCCTCTGCTCCTTTCAGCAGTGTATTTCATCACTCTGCCTGTTCTGCTCCCCGCTCTGGGTCTGGTGAATTCTCTCACCCTCCCGCACTTCTGACTGTACCCAGTGCTTGTATAACCAAATAAATAAATAAATCTTTAAAAAAAAAAGAAGCCCAAAACAAAAAGCTCCTGCAGTTTTATGGACCTAGGGGTATAGGGAAGGCAGAGGAGAAAGACTAGGAGAGGAAAGTAGCAGAAAAGTATCCTGAAAGTTTCCCCATCTACTGTGAATGTTGTGAATAAGACTATAGATATGTGCTTTCATTTTTCTTGAGTAAATATAGAGAAATGGAATTGCTGGATTGTATCCATAGGTCTGTCTTTAAAAGCAACTATTAAATTGTTTTTCAACATGATTTGTACATTCCACCAGTTTCTGAAAGTTCTAGTTGTTCCACATCCTAACCTACATTTGCTATTATCCCTTTTTTAGTTTTAGCCATTTTGTTATCTGAGCATTGCTATCTCTTTGTAGTTTTCTGTTACCTTATTATTTATAGTCGGTGGAACTCACTGTCTTTGGCGTGCTGTTCTTTGACTTTTGATTAAAGCACACAATCTTGTAACCATAGTTCATTACCTTAAAAATATTTCCTCATGCTTCCACTTTGTAATTAGCTTCTCCACCTACCCATAGTTACTTGTAATCACTCATCTTTTTTTCTGTTTCTATAATTTAACCTTATTTTAAGTAATGTCATGTAGATTGAACCATCCGTTACATAACTTTTTGAATCTAGCTTTTTTCTCTTAACATAATACATTTTAGATTTATCCACGTTGTGTTCATCAGTTTGTTGTGTTGCCTTTTTATATTGTTTAATATTAACACAGTTAAGTTTATCATCTCTTTATAGTTATGACTTTCTGTGTTATTTGTAAGAAATCTTTAATTATCTCTAGGTCACCAAGATTTTCTTCCATGTTTGCTTCTAAAAGTTTTTATAGTTTTAACTTTGGACCCATTTACAGGCATATCTTGGAGATATTGTGGGTTTGGTTCCAAACCATCACAACAAAAAATCAAGTCACATAAATGCTTTTGGGACAAATGAACATGGTATATCTTTCTATTTATTAAGATTTTCTTTCATTTCTCTCAGTAACGCTTTGTGCTTTTCAGTGTGTTGTCTTATATAAACATTGTTAAATGTATCCTTAATTATTTATGTATTTGAATAGTATTATTTATGGATTTTATTTTATATTTTCAACTGTTTGTTGTTAGTATATACCAATACTATTTATTGTTTTCTGTTGACCTGAATACTATGATCTTACTTAATTTATTATTTATACTAGCTCTTTTATGGATTGCTAAGAATTATCTACATACATGATTATGTCTTCCATAAATTTAGTTTTACTTCTTCCTTTCTACACATTTTTCTCCCCTTTTTGTAGGAATTTCAAAATAATGTTTAATGTAATTATTGAATTTAAAGTATTACTGAGTTATTACTGTTTCTTATTATATATGTTCTCAGTTAATATATAATAAAAATTCACAACTATCATATAACTTGTGAATATCTGATCTTAAAAATAGAATCTGATACTTGAAAAGTGCTTTTTTTCCTCCTTTTTAAAGAAAGATTTATTTATTCAGACAAGAAACTAGGGTACAGGCCGGAGGTGTGGGGAGTGAGAGGACTCACCAGAGACAGAGTGGGGAGCAGAACCGGCAGATTGAGTGAAATACACTGCTGAGGGGAGCAGCGGGCGAGCCAGGAGAGGTCTGCTGCACCATGTGAGTTGCTCCCTGGCTGGGGATCGAACTCGTGCTGCAGTGGCTGCGGTGGACAGCCTCACAGTTGTGTCTCAACCCCCTGAGCCACCAGGGAGGACCTTGAAAAGTATTTAAAGAACAATAATTTTTAAAGAAGTCTGATAGGGTTGGAAAGAACCTTAACCACTGTTCAACAATGTCCAGTGCACCAATTCTAGACAAATGTAGGCTATTCAGCACTTGAAATATGGCTTAGTCTGAATGGAGAAGTCCTCTAAGCATAAAATACACACCAAATTTCAGAGACTCAATACAACAATGTGAAATATCTCATTAAACTTTTAAAAACACTGAAAAAATGTTTAATATAATTGTTGAGACCACAATAACTTGTAACTTTTCCCAATGTTTGAAAACATTTGTTTCACTTATTTTGTAGTTATTTATGACAAGAGGACAAGCCCAGTGGCAGTTCTCCAAACATAACCTCATTTATTTTTTGATAATACTGCCCTAAATATTTTTGAATGTAAGAATCTTTTACAATTCAGATTACTTCCTTTGAGCAGACTTCTAAAACTACATATTGTCATCCATATACATATCTGTCTGTACCTATGCCTCTAACCATTTATCCCAATGTTATGTGAGTTACTGCAAAAGCAGTGATCATTTTCTCTACTACTTTTTTAAAAAAGATTTATTTATTTATGCGTACAAGACCTGGGGTATAAGCCAGAGGTGTGTGGCGGGGGTGAGAGGATTCACCAGAGAGAGTGGGGAGCATAACAGGCAGATTGACTGAAATACACTGCTGAGGGGAGCACGGGGGGAGACAGGAGAGGTCTGCTGCACCATGTGGATTGCTTCCTGGCCAGATAACTGGTGCTGCAGAGGCTGTGGATAGCTTCACAGTGCTGTGCTTAACCCCTTGTGTCACCAGGGAGGCCCAATTCAGTATATTTTGTTGAGGGAAATTCTTCCTTTCTTTCATTTTGACTTAACTTCATAGGAGAAATGTATGAACAATGAATTTGTAGGAAATGGCCTTATCAATTTTGAGTTAATTTAACATAATTTAGTTTTGGGAAGTCTTCTGAAATGTGAAACGTTTATTTAAACTTCAGTATCCCTTCTGAGTAGTTTTCCTAGCTGACTATAAATGAGCCAATTTGCCTTAGTTTTAAGGTCATGCTAATTTTCATTGCTTTATTTAAAAATGGAGTCAATTCCTTTTATGTTGTGATTTTAAAAATAGCTACAATTTTTTTTTTTAGATGTGAGTATGTAGAAAATTTCTACGGTCTGGAAAAATTTATCTTTGTAGGAGTGGATTTCTCCATCCCTCAGTCTCCTAACTCCCTAAAGAAACTAGACATATTTTGGAAGAATAAATATAATTGACTTTTTCTTCTAGTTCTTGTGATTTGTTCCTATGATTGGTTGAGTTACTGTGTTTTTAGTTTTTTTCTTTTTTTTTTTTTTTTGCCTCACAGTGAGTATACTCAATTTATTGCAATTTGCTTAATAGTGAATAAATTCATTCTTAGCTCTAACCTCTCTCAATTCTGTTTTCTTACTTTGTTTTACAGCTTTATTTAGGCATTTCATTTTTTCTCCCCAGTTGCAGTAAAGACTCCTTGTTATAGCACAAGTTTATTAGACCTTATCACAGCTCCATGCCTCATTTGTGTATACTGTATAATGGAAAAAACCACAGACTAATGCTGTAAAATAACAAATGAGATTTAACTGAGAAAGGTCACCTTTCTCAGAGGCTGAAAAAAGAGGTTCATCTTCAGGGGCTTAGAAAACATGGACTTGGGCCTCCCCGGTGGCGCAGCGGTTGAGCGCTGGGTTGGGAAGCAGCCCGCAGCCTCTGCAGCGCCGGTTTGATCCCCAGCTGCTCCCTGGCCACCGGAGGGGGTCTCACATGGTGGAGGAGGGTCCCATATGGCCAGCAGACCTCTCCTGACACCCGCTGCTCTCCTCAGCAGTATACTTCGGTCCTTCTGCCTGTTCTGCTCCCTGCTCTGACTCTGGTGAATTCTCTCACCCTACCGCGCTTCTGACTGTACCCAGTGCCTGTATAAATAAATAAATAAATAAATCCTTTTTTTTAAAAAAAATAAAAACATGGACTTATAAACTTGTCTGTGTCACAGTAGATTTTCACACCCATATTCTCATTTTTTTCCCCACTCCTTGATACCCAGATAGGGAAAGGCAAGTATCTTTTTTCTTGAGTTGTTAAATCATTTTAATTAGAAATTGACATATGTAGAAAAACAAAGATGAGTTCAAAATCAGGTCTTTATAATTTTCATGAGGCATTGTAAACTGTATTATTCAGACTTTGTTTCAAAGCAAGTCCTGATTTAATTTTAAAAAAATCTGAAAAATACAGAGAGAAGATTATATTATTAGTTTTGCTTGCATGTCTATTTTTTTCATCTGTATTCTTTTTGGAACTTAAAGACTCTGCAAAGACTTTTTTGGATTTAGGTATTAATATCATAAATTATTATAGAAGACAAGAGTATAGGTTCTTATTAAATTATATTAAACCTAGACCTAGGGTCTCATTAAATCACAGTTAATGGAAATGTGTACTCATAGGTACAATATCTTGATCCATTTGGGCGCAGAATTCTCTAGGGTCTGAAGTTTCATCTCTTTCCCTACCATTGTCATTAAAAATGCAACATTAGGACGCCTCTGTGATAATTTTTTATTCAAGGTTAAATGGAGAAAAAAGACTTAGAGAATGATATATAGATGTGTATATACACACACTAATTATATATACTTATATATAAAGTAATAAAGCTGGTGGTGAGATTATGGGTCATTTTTTTCTTTCTCCTTATCTGTATTTTGCTTACTACTTTTGCAGTAAAAACATTTGGAAGTATTGAATACTAATTTGCAGCTGTTTATTTCAACTTTTTTTGATTTAAACAATTTCAAAATACATTTTACTGTTAACTCTTTTTATACTATCAATCTTATTTAAAGAAAAAGAAAGGTGAATTCATGAAAAAACTAAGATGGGATTTTGTTATTTTAATAAATATTTCAGGTCAACTGTAGAGTTTTCATTTACCTGCTACCTGCCTTTTTTAAAAAGTGGAACTTCAATGAGTTTTTTTTTTTAAGTGAAAAAATCCACATGTTGCCTGAATAAACCTATTGCCAGTAATAATTCTGTCATTGAACACAATGGAGAGGCATCATTAATTTATATGTAAACTTCTTATGTAAAGTGTAACATGTATTCTCTGTATCTTTCCCCCGCCAGTGAGACAGAATCACATTTCCATTTTTCACCTTACCACCAAAAAGAGTGATTTTTGAATGCTGGATCTAACTTTTTACTTATATTTGGAGCAAAATGTGCCATGTATGTGTAAAAATGATGATTTTATTTTAAGGTATTGTGAATATAGCCATGATTTTTAGATAAAGTAACACAAAAGTTGCTATAAATACAAATTCCTTCCTAGTTAAAAAATGAACAATTTTTAAACCTTTATGGTTTAATCAAGTGTTTTTTGGTTGAATTAGGGATAGTCAGAGTTTCTAGAGTTGATAGTAACTCTTATGAACACTTCAAGAAACTATCATAATTTTTAATTACTTTTAAATACTATATTCCAAAGCCTTAATAAAGCAATTTTTAACTGGTTTTCTAATTGTTTTCTAATATTGATTGAAAATACTGGGTCATATTACCTGTTGTTGCCTCAGTCTTCATCCCAACTTTTAATATCCCTGAGGGAGAAAATTACTCAGTATGTGAGAACTGACTCCATAGCCTAGCTAGAAGGGAGGGTGTTGTACTTTTAAGGTTTATATTGCTGGGAGGATGTAGATTTTTTGATTCTGTCTAAGGGTGGTACAGGTGAATGCAAATGGGAGAAAATGAGTGTGGCATCCCAGTAGGCATGCTGTATCTGTGCTGTTTTAAGATTCTGCATGTTTCTTAGTTATTTCTTTGTCATGTAGTAAGTGTGTCACATGAGAGGTACGTTTAGACACTCCACATTGCTGTTTTATTTTATTTTTTTAAGTGAGTTTTTTTAAAGATTTATTTTTTATTTATACAATAGCTGGGGTACAGGGCAGAATCGCGGGAGGGTGAGAGGATTCACCAGAGACAGTGTGGGGGGTATAACAGGCAGACAGACTGAAAGCAGTGCTGAGGGGAGCAGAGGGCATGACAGGAGAGGTCTGCCATGCCATGTGGGAATCTCCCTGGATGGCCTGGAATCAAACCCGTACTGCAGAGGCTGCGGACAGCTTCACAGCTTGTGTTCAACCCACTGTGCCACCGGGGAGGCCCCACATTGCTGTTTTAGTGTAGTAGTTTATCATAATGAATTATTGCAAAGGGCAGTATCTGTAAGTTAGGTTAGGCTTTAGAACTGGAGTACAAAGTAAGTACTTTGAAAAATTATTCTCGACACCAAATGGCTAAGAATTAGAATGATGAATTTATTTTGCATTTTGGTGTTTGGGAGTAGCTAGGACAGATTCCTTTCTTTTTATGGCAGCACACATCCCCTGCAATAACTAGCTCTAAACTTATATGGTGTATAGTGTAATTGTTTAACTTAGCATGGTCATCGACATCAAGTTTGGTGTAAGTCATGACTTCTAATTAGACTAATATTAGCCCTAAAGTGTCTTAATACCTAACACATAGTGAATGTTCAATAAATGATATCTATGATTTTCCATAAAATCTGTAGTCTCTTCCAATATAATTTAGTTAAATTTAGATTTTGTGGGCATAGTAATTTGTTTTCCTTCCTGATCAGCTATTTTTTATCTTTGCTCTCTACCATGAAGTGGAAAGATGACTTAGAAACACTTTTATAATTTACTTCTAGAGGCATTGACTGCGTACATGTCAGTTAAATATACCAATATTTATAATTAGAAAATGTATAAATTTTTGAAATAGTTTTGTCTGACTAGAGTTGAAATGGTGCAAAAATGAGAGGTATAGGGTGGTGGGAGTAGTTGTAAAGACAAAATTAAGATTAGTATATAGCAAAGAAAGCAGGTTTATCTGCAGAGAGAAAAACTGTTAAAACTACTTTGATTTCCTAGGAAGTTTCTTTTTTTTTTAAGATTTATTTATTTATTTATTGCATATAAGAAATGCGGTGGGGGCTTCCCTGTTGGCACAGGGGGAAGAGAGACTCAACCTATGAAGCTATCCCCAGCCACTGCAGCACGATTTCGATCCCCAGCCAGAGAGCTACCCACATGGTGCAGCAGACTTCTGCCTCGCCTGCTGCTCCCCTCAGCAGTGTTTTTCAGTCAGTCTGCCTATTCTGTTGCCCCCACTGTCCCTGGTGAATTCTCTCACCTCCCACACCTCTGGCCTGTACCCCAGTTCTTGTATGCATAGATAAAATAAAATCTTTATTTATTAATTAAAAATGTTTGTACATTTATTTTTTTAATTTAAATTTTATTTTTATATTCCCCATACAATTACAACCCCCTTATTTTGACCCCAATTCCTCCTTTCTCTGGCCTCCATCCCCCATACAGTGTCTCTGGTTCATAGTTGTTTGTTGATTTTGATATTTTCTTTCTTATAGTTATTCTTTTTCCTGGTCTCTTATTTAAGTTTTCTAGATTCCTGCTATGAGTGAGACCATCCGATATTTTTCTTTTTTCTTTCTGGCTTATTTCTCTGAGCATGATCCCTTCCAGCTCCATCCATGTTGCTGCAAATTGCATGTGTTTATCTTTTTTGAATGCTGAGTAATATTCCATTGTGTATATGTACCACATCTTGATCCAGTCATCTATAAAATAAAATCTTTTAAAAAAAAGAAATGGGATGTAGGACAGAGGTGTTGGGGGTGACAGGATCCACCAGAGACAGAGTGGGGAGCAGAACATGCAGATCTACTGAAATATACTGCCAAAGGAAGCAGCAGTCAAGACAGGAGAGATCTGCTGTGCCATATGTGAGTTAACTCCCTGGCCGGGGATTGAACTCAGGCAGCAGTGGTGATAGAGCTGAAACTTAACCCCTACACTAGCAGGGAGGCTCTCCTAGGAAGTTTCTTAATGTTTTTAATCATTATTTATAGGGTTGAAATTAAATATTTAGCTAAATCCAGAATATTTATATGAGTGTTTATTACATATATGTAGGCTTATTATTTTTAAACTAATGGGGGGGGGTTCTTTCTCAAACAAAGGAAATTTAAATAAACACTCTGAATATTTCAGGAAATATGGCATGCTATTTAGTAAATTTAAGGGAACAAGTGAATAACTTAGCTATTCCAACTATGTTTTGCCTCCGCATTCCTTGGTGCAAATAGGAACCTCAATGAAGCGTCCCTCATGGGAGTTGCCTGTAGCAGTATTACTGAAGATATCCTAGTCTTGATTCAGGATACCCTTCCTTCCATTAAAAAAAAAAAAACAACTTTATTGAAGTATAGTTTACATACAAATTTTGACAATTATATATACCCACAACAATTAAGATATTGAATAGTTTCAATTCTAAAATTTCCTTCCAAGTAAAATCATGCCCTGTCCTTGAACTCTGGAAGCCACTGATTCCCTGTCTTTTGATCCAAACACTTGTGTACACAACATTTTGTACATGTAATTTTCATTTACCTTGGATAAGTGCAAAGGAATGGAGTGTATTTAACTTTACAAAGAAAACTGCTGAAATATATGTCAAGGTAATTGTACTATTTTACATTCTGACCAGTAGAGTGTACGATCTTTTTAATTACAGTGTGTATAAAGCAGCATTTTGTTAATTTATTCACATTTTCATGATGCCGAGCATGTTTTTGTGTAGTCATTAGCCATTTAGGTATCTTTTATTGTGAATTGTCTTCTCAAATCTTTGCCTATTTTTTAAAAATTTGGATTACTTCTTAAATTGTAATGAGTTCCACTTATATAGGAATTCAAGCTCTTTGTCATGTATATATACACACAGTATTTTTCCCTTCTGTGGGATGTATTTTCTTTTCCTTAAGAGTATACTTCAATTAGAAGAATTTTAAAATTTTGATAAAGCTTGGATTATAATTTTTTTGCTCTTATCACTATTACATTTTTTGTATTATGTGTAAGAAGTCTTTAAGTGCGCTAAAGTTTTAAAATTTTCATGTTTTTGTCTACTTATTTAATACTTTTAGTGCTGGGGCCATTTATAGAATTGATTCTAGTTCAATGTTTTAAAAATGTGTTGTGTGTTCACAACATAAAATTAACCAGTAAGGGGCCTCCCTGGTGGCGTAAGGGATTAAGTGAAGCTATCTGCAGTCACTATCTGCAGCCACTGCAGCCACTGCAGCATGAAGCTGTCTGCAGCCACTGTAGCATGAGTTCAATTCCCAGCCAGGGAGCTACTCACATGGCGCAGCAGACCTCTCCTGTCTCGCTTGCTGCACCCCTCAGCAGTGTATTTCAGTCAGCCTGCCTATTCTGCTCCCCACTCTGTCTATTGTGAATCCTCTCATTCCCCACACCTCTGGCCTGTACCCCAGTTCTTGTATGCATAAATAAATAAATCTTTAAAAAAATAACCAGTTAAAGTGAACAGTTCAGTGGCATTTAGAACATTCGCAATTTTATGCAACCACTACCTTTATCTCGTTCTAGACATCTTTATTGCTCCAAAATAAAACCTCATATCCAGTAAGTACTTTCTCCCCATTCTGCCCTCTTTCTCCCCATTCTGCCAAGCCCCTGGAAACCACCAATGTGGTGAGGATTTATCTATGCTAAATGTTTCCTATAAATAGAATTATGCCTTTTGTGACATTTTGTATCTGGAGTCTTTCACTTAGCATAATGTTTTCAGGGTTCATTCCCAGGTATCAGTACTTCATTCCGTTTTCTTAAATAAAATTTTATTAATTTGTGGTTCATTTACATAACTATGTACTTTTAGGAATAAGTCTTTACACCTCAATATGTGCACATGTTTCACTCACCCTCCACCAATATCCTGTCACACTGCCTCCTCTAGTCCCTCTTCCAATTTCCCTATCCCCTCTGGTAACTGAATATTTTTCATAGTCTAAGAATTATTTCTGTTGTGATTTGCCAGTTTGTTTTCTTTGGTTACTTATATTCCACTAATGAGTGAAACCATGTAGTAATCGTCTTTCACTTTCTGACTTATTTTGCTTAAGAGTAATTGCCTCAAGATTCATCTCAAAGGACACTACCTTATTTTTTTAATAGCTGAGTACTATTCAATTGAGCATATATACCACAATTTCTTTTTTATTATTATCAGTCTTTTACATGTCGATATAAAATTGGGGGTACATTTTCACACCTCCATATGTGCACATGCTTCTCTCATGCTCCTCCAAAATAATCATCTGTCAATGGACATTTAAGTTAGTTCCCTCTCTTGGCTATTGTGAGTAATGACGATGAACATAGGGGTGCATAAATCTTTTTGTATAAATGCTTTTATATTATTTGGGTAAATACTTGGAATTGTTGGATGATACACTATTTCCATTTGTAATTTTTGAGGAATTGCCATAGCATTTTTGATAAAGGTTGTACCAGTGTATGTTCCCAAGATTGGATGAGTGTTCCTTATTCTCCATACCAGCTCGAACATTGGTTATTTCCAGTCTTTGATATAAGCCATCTCACAGGGATTATGTGATATTTCATTGTGAATTTGGTTTGCATTTCCCTTATAATAAGTGATATTGAGGTTTTTTTTTTCATGTACCTATATGTTTTCTTTGGAAAAGTGTCTGTTTAGGTCTTCTGCCCATTTTTTGTCTGCATTGTTTGCTTTTTATTGAGTTGTGTGAGTTCTTTATAGATTTTGGAAATTAGCCCATTGTCAGATGTGTGCAAATATCTTCGTCCAACATGAGATTTCATTTTTGGCTTTGGTTTCCTTCACTATCCAAATGCTTTTTAGTTTTATGTAATCCCATTTGTTTTATTTTTGCTTTTATTTCCCTTCCTGGAGGAGTTGAGTTCCAGATAAATCTCAGGTTGATGTCCAGGAGTGTATTGTGTATGTTTTTTTCTATGTATTTTATGATTACAGGTCTTTTTTCCAAATTTCAGTCCATTTTGAATTAATTTTTGTGTTTTGAGTTAAATAATAATTTAGTTTAAGATTTTGCATATGGCTTTCCATGTTTCTCAACATCACTTGTTGAAAATGCTTTTCTTTCTCCATTTTATGGTCTTGATTCCTTTCTCATAGTTTAACTTTCCATATTTGTGTGGGTTTATTTCTGTACTCTATTGCATTGGTCTGATTATATCTTTGTTATAATACCATACTCTTTTGATTATATCACTTTGAGTTGTGTAACCATTTTGACAATGTTGATTCTTCCAATCCATGAGCAGGAAATATTTTCACATTTCTTTGTGTCTTTTGTTTTTTTTTTTAATAATGTCTTATAGCTTTCTTTGTATAAATCTTTTACTTCCTGCATTAAGTTTACTCCTAGGTATTTAATTTTTTTTTGGTATGATTGTAAATGGGATCACTTTCTTAATCTCTTCCTTTTCTAGCTCATTGTATACAAAAAGATAACTGATTTTTGTGTGTTGATTTTTTTTTCCCTGCCATTTGGTAAACTGATTGTTTCAATTAGGTTTTCTATGGAGTCTTGAGGACTCTCTATTGATATGATCACCTGGTTTTTCTTTCTTTTTGGTGATGTGATGAATTATGTTGATTTTCAGATGATGAACTACCCTTGTGATTCTGGTATAAATACCACTTTGTCATGCTGTATGATGCTTTTAATGCAGTGTTGGATTTAGTTTGCTAGGATTTTGTTAAGGATTTTTGTGTCTGTGTTCATTAGGGAGTACATTTCAGGTGGTTCAAATTTTTGGTAGTTGTAAAAGAGTGTAAAAGTAAGTCTCCCACTTTCTGTGCCCAAATGCATAGTTCTCCTACCCAGTGGCAATCTGTGTTAACAGTTCTTGTTTTTTACTTTTAGGGCATGAGTGCTTGGAAATATACACACATTTTTCTCTTTTCATTCTTATTTGTACATTACTTTACATCATTCTATATTAGCACATAAGATAGTATTTGAATTTGTCAGTATGCCATAATTTATTTATCTAATCTTCTACTGAGGAATACTTGTTTACTGAGTTTTGCTATTACATTTCTGTACTGAATAACCTTGTAGTAGATCATTTTAAATGTGTACTATCTGTAGGATAAATTTCTGGAAATAGAACTTGGGGTGGATGGTATGTGCCTTTGTCATTTTAATGGATATTTCCATATTGTTTTCCAAGGTATACCAATTTACTCTCAAATACCAATAGATAAAAGTGCTTGTTTCTCCAAACCTCACCAATACATTGAGCTATCAAACATTATATCTTTGCTAATACGATGGGTGAAAAATGATAATCTCACTGTGACTTTAATTTGCAGCTATGTTCTGAGTAAGGTTGAGCATCTTTTCATATGTTATAGACCCTGTGATACTTATACAAATATTTCCATCATGATGTTTAGAATGCTGCTGGATTGGTGGGCACAATGTCTTTTCTTCTAAAGTTATACCTGTGGCCATGTTCTTTTACACAAGAGAACAAGGGTAATTGCAAGGAACATATTTAAGTTAGATTATCTCTAAGCCAGGCACATTTTATTTGTTTAAAAATTTACTAACTTTTTATAATTTACTCATTATACAGCTAACATATCACTGTTGACAAAGAGGGAAACCAGCCTTCCCTGGAAATTTTGAATGATTTAAATTACTCACAAGAAATTTAATTCATTTTATTTCTTAATTTAGATTATACTTTATAAAAATGTTTTTACATATCCCAATAAATAATTATTCTTAGAAATAATATGTTAGGACTTACCCAGAATTATTTAAAATTATGATGTTTTCATTTTAAATATGTGCTTGCTCTTTTCTTTTTCAATTCTTAAGCCACATTATACGAAGGTTAGAAGTTCAGTGTATATTTAAATGTATAGTCTGGTTCATAAATGGCTGTGGATCCTTTTGTATTATACAAAAAACTGTTCTCAGAGCATTGTGTATGGCACCGTAGATCACTTCTGTTACAGCACTTATCAGTGTCTGCCATGTATCATCATTAGTTATTTATGTGTCTGACTTTCTCACTAGATTGTGAACTTCTAGAGGATGTAATTTGTATTCCCCTTTAGCACTAGCTTAGAGCTTTGCTTATACCTCATGCTCATAAAGTGTTGAAATGAATCGACTCACATTTACATTGAGGTTTCAAGGTGCATTTTAAAAAACATTTTTCTACATGTTTTTTAATTTTATTTTTATGTAATGTCTTATTTTAATGCTGCCCAAGTTGGCCTTCTGCTAACGTTATTGACTTTGTATTGAGAAAAAGTACTCAAAATGCTCTTCTAATTGTAGATTGAAAAGGTAGATTTTTTTTTTACTGTGCATATTTCCCTGCTGTTCTTCATTACTTTTAAATAAATTCCAACTTTAATTCTAGTGACAGGCAGTTCTAAATACTTACTAAGCTATGGTGGGTAGATTGGATACGATGGTAGGATATATGAATTGTTTCATCTCACTAAAATTCTAATTGATATTGGCAATTTGAATTGTGCAATTAGAGTTCTGGTCATTGCTGATATTAATTATCTAGGTTCTTTAACATAATAAATAGTTTTTAAGTAACTGTCTTTTTAAAATTTTAGATTTGTATCAAAATAATTGTGGATTCACATGTAGTTCTAAAAAATACAGAGATCTCAATATGCTTTTCCTATATTCCACCCCCCAAAATCAAAACTACTGCATTTATCACACCCAGGATATTCCTATTAACACAATCTACCAGTCTTATTCAGATTTCACCAGATTACTTTTGTCATTTGGTATGTGTCTATTTTCGTTCTATACAATTTTATCACACATGTAGATTCATGTATCCATCACTAGAGTTAAAATAATGAAGTGTTCCAATATCACAAGGGTATTGATATTGCCCTTTTATAACCACACACAGCTCCTACACCCGCCATGCCATCCTAAGCCATACAACCAATAATCAGTTTTCCATTTAAAATGTTTGTCCTGGGCCTCCCCAGTGGCACAGAGGTTGAGCACTGGATTGCGAAGCTGCCCGCAGCCTCTCAGCACCGGTTCTATCCCCTGCTGCCGGGCGAGGGTCCCACATGGCGCGCAGACTTCTCCTACTGCCCACTGCTCCCCTCAGCAGTGTACTTCGTCATTCTGCCTGTTCTGCTCTCCGCTCTGGTTCTGGTGAATTCTCTCACCCTCCCGTATGTCCTTTAAGTAGTTTGGATTTCCTGATAACCAACAGTCAAACAGAGGAACAAGCAGAATTAGTAGCCAAGTCTAATAAACGACTGGGAAAAATTGAAAAAAAAAATTACATTTCTTTAGGATAAATGACCAAAGGTGCAATTGCTGGGTCCTGGTAGTTACATGTTTACTTCTAAGAGAAATTGCTAAGCTGTTTTACAGCATTTTTATCCAAATTAATGAGTGATCCCGTTTCTCCTTACCCTCACCAGTATATGTTTTTTTTATTTTTATATTCCCCATACAATTGCATCCCCCTTATTTTGACCCCAATCTCTCCTTTCCCCGCCCCGCCCCCACCATAGTGTGTCTCTGGTTCGTAGTTGTTTGTGGATTTTTGATTTTTTTCTTTCTTATAGTTACTCTTTTTCCTGGTCCCTTATTTAGGTTTTCTAGATTCCTGCTATGAGTGAGACCATCCAGTATTTTTCTTTTTCTTTCTGGCTTATTTCGCTGAGCATGATCCCTTCCAGCTCCATCCATGTTGCTGCAAATTGCATGTGTTTATCTTTTTTTATTGCTTGATTGCTGAGTAATATTCCATGGTGTATATGTACCACATCTTCTTGATCCAGTCATCTATTTTTGGGCATTTGGGTTGCTTCCAAAGCTTAGCTATTGTAAATAGTGCTGCTATAAACATAGTGATGCAGGTGCTCTTTGGAATTAATGTTTCTGTGTCCTTTGGGTAAATACCTAGGAGTGGAATTGCAGGATCATATGAAAGCTCTATCTTTAGTAGGTTGGGGAATCTCCACACAGCTTTCCATAGTAGTTGGACCAGTTCAGTATGTTATTGCCACTCTTTTTTATCTTAACTGTTCTTACAGGTGTGTGGTGGTATTTCAGTGTGGTTTACATTTGTAGTTCCCTAATGCCCAATGATGTTGAACTTTTTGGTGTGCTCATTTACCATCTCTGTAGCCTGTTTAGTGAAATGACTCTTTATGTCTTGTCATTTTCTAATTAGACTGTTTTTCTTTCTTTTTAAAGTTGAGTTTTATGAGTTCTTTATATGTTCTACAGTCTAGTCCTCTACTGGATATGCAGTTTTCAAATATTTTCTCCCAGTCTGTAGTTTGTTTTTTGTCTACTAAACTGCATCTCTTATAGATCAAAAAAAAATAAAATTTGATAAGGTCCAACTTATCAATATTTAATTTCATGGAATGTGCTGTTAGTATCTAGTATAAGAACTCTCCATCCAGCCAACGATAATATTTTCTCATATTTATTTTCTCTAGAAGTTTTATTTTTTAAAGTCTTTGATCAATTTTTAGTTTTTGCATAACATAAGGTACATCATTTTGTGAATTGACATCCAGTTGTTCAAGCACCATTTGTTGAAAAGACCATCCCTACTCTGTTGAAGTGCTTTTTCACTTTGTAAAAATTCATGTGGGTTTATGTGTACAAATCTATTTCTGGGTTCTCTATTCTGTTTCATTGATCTATATGTCTATTTTGTCATCAGTAGCATACTGTTTTGATTACTGTATATCCATACCTATTATTATTTTAACATTATTATTATTTTAGTAATTTTTTTATTGAACTACCATTATTTTACATCCTAGTTCATTTTTTTCCCGCAATATAGGATTTCTCCTCTAAGGTATAGTCACCACAGTTCTCCCACCACCAAAGCACCCATAATCCTGTACCATATTCTGTTGTGCTCTCCCCTTTTTTCCCCTCTCTCCCTTCTCTTTTTCTCCACACCCTCCTGGATACTTCAGATTTATAGTCCGTTGTTATTATTATATACTATATAGCAAGTCTTAATATTGGGTAGACTGATTTATCCCACTTTGTTTTTCTTTCTCAAGATAGTTTTAGGTATGCTAGGGCCTGTGCTTTTCCATGCAAATTTTTTAATTGGCTTGTTTGTGTTTACATATCCTTGCTGGAATTTTGATAGGAATTGAATTTAACATGTAGATAAATTTGGGACAATTGGAAACTTTAATATGTTGAGTATAGGTGGTAAATTAATTGAATTAAAATAACTATTAGGGTTTCCCTGGTGGTACAGAGGGTTAAGTCACAACCTATGAAGCTATCCACGGCCACTGCAGCATGAGTTCAATCCCTGACCAGGGAGATTCCCACATGGCGCAGCAGACCTCTCCTGCCTTGCCTGCTGCTCCCCTCAGTAGTGTATTTCAGTCAGTCCACGTATTCTGCTCCCTGCTCTGTCTCTGGTAAATCCTCTCACCCCCCACACCTTTGGCCTGCCTGTATCCCAGCTCTTGTATGCGTAAATAAATAAATATTAAAAAAAAACTTTAGCTTTAAAAAAAAGTAAAATAAAATAACTATTAAATTAACTGTATTAATGGTATCAGAAAGAATGTTAGTGTTGTACACTAAGGAATCTTTGCAGTGATATTTACTGTAAAGATTTTTATCTCTATGGTGCCAAATAAATATTGATGAAGTGAGGGAGGGATTGTTAAAGTAATAAGGACTTATTGGAGGAGGGCACAGTCTTTGAAAATGTTCTTTTTTAAAGATTTGTTCATTTATGCATACAATACCTGGGGTACAGGCCAGAGGTGTGGGTGGGGTGAGAAGATTCACCAGAGACAGACTAGGGAACAGGCAGACTGACTGAAATATACTGCTGAGGGGAGCAGTGGGTGAGACAGGAGAGGTCTGCTGCGCCATGTGGGTAGCTCCCTGGCTGAGAATAGAACTCGTGCTACAGTGGCTGCGGTGAGCTTCATAGGTTGCATCTTAACCACTTGCGCCACCAGGAAGGCCCTGAAAATATTCTTATTTGACAAATTTTGAGCATACCATCAAAACAAATTGAGGGTATGGAAAAAGTCAACTCAGGAGTTAGGAGTTAATGATTATTATTTAGAAAACACCAGATAAATTAGCTTGGGCTGTGTTAATAGATTTCTCGTTGTGACTAATAGAAACATTTTAGCTAAGGTTATAACTCTCTCGATATAGGAAATATCTGAGGAGTTTGCTTGTGTTATTTCTCCATTCAACAAGTATTTATGGATCTTGTAAAATTTCCCTTGCATTTTGCTGTAAATCTATAGCTGTTAATATATAGCTGTTAAAAAGACAGGAGCTCTGATTTCATGAAATTTATTTTGCAATATGATATATGAAATACCTATAATAACAGCATCTATAGGTTTTTCAGTAAGTAAATGACATGATAAACGTGTTAGTTGAATAAGCCTTTTTATAGATATTAGCGGCAATACAAAATGGAATACTAATATTTTATATCACTTTTTAAGTCAGAGGGATTTTTTTCCTAATTGTACTATTTTACAAGATCTGGAAATCGACACATCTAATGTTATTGATCTCATTGTCAAAGGAATTAATTATGGCATAAAATAATTATGAACTATTAATACCCAGAGCATAAAATAATTTTGATAGACTGTTAATATCTGTCAAAAGGCAACTTTGGCTGTGAAAATTGGGATATAAATGGCTGATTATGTTAAAAATGAGTCACATTGTAATTTTCTTTTTATTCATAAGATATCAAGGCATCTGTAGCAGCCTATGTAAAGTTCATATTAAGATAAATAACCTGGAAAGCAAAAGAAGCATGCTTCCTAATATGTTATAGTTGAAACTCACTTCAATATGATTTAGATTGAATGGCATGTTAATTGGAATATTGGGAATGACAGTAGTTCAACCATTTGATTCCTTTGTGCATTTCATTTGTTAGAGCACAGCCATTTATTTTTCACTTAGAAAAATTCCTTTAGAATATTTTGCATTATTGAACCTCCAATTCTTAACACATTCCTGTTTATGTAATTCTTTTTGAGATATTAGTGATTTTCACTATTCAGTTTCTCTGTTATTCTCAGTAAGCACATTTCTTGAAAATTACCCTTGTATCACTAGGGAAAATTAAAGAAAATTTAATTTCATAGGGAAGAGTATTTCCAGATTTGTCTGAAAATCTGAATTTTCATGAAATAGAATTACCAAAATCATGGTTTTCATGCTGCTGCCTTTATTATAAAGAGCCA
This sequence comes from Talpa europaea, assembly GCF_964194135.1. Lineage (NCBI taxonomy): Eukaryota > Metazoa > Chordata > Mammalia > Eulipotyphla > Talpidae > Talpa > Talpa europaea. The sequence goes on from NC_140081.1 coordinate 67,453,846, forward strand.
AGTCTATTAATGTATTTATAATTTCTTTTTTTTATTTATTTTTGCTTAGAAGTACTGGGGTGTAGGTCATAGGTGTGGGGAGTGAGGAGATTCACTGAGACAGAGTGGGGAGCAGAACACGTGGATTTACTGAAATACACAGGCCAGGGGAGCAGTGAGTGAGACAGGAGAGGTCTGGTGTGCCATATGTGGGTTAGCTCTCTGGCTGGGTATCAAACTCAGGCCTTTGCGGTGATAGTGCTGAGATTTAACCCCTAGGCCACCAGGGAGGCCCTTTATAATTTCTTTACAATAAATCATTACATTGTTTTTTTTACTCATGATTAGAGAAACAATCTTTCTATTTTAGGAAAGAGTAGGGATAGTACAGATTCTGAGAAACAGATATGTTCTCTACACCAAGATATGGATGGGTTCATAATTATAGAATAGAATTATAGAGTATTTCAGAAGTGAGGCGGTGAATAATAGTTAACTGGTTCATGAATTCCAAGGTTCTATATTATCTATATGTACTTATTTTTGTTCTTTTTTCTCACACATTTTGTTTCCTGTTAATATTGGCTTGCACATGTTCAACACATCCTTTGTAACAATTCTGTATGATAATCTTTTGGTTTCATTCCCATTGTTACCCAGATTAATTGTCTTGTTTTCTAGTTTTCATCGATTTGATTGCTACAGTTTATCTTTTCATGCTGGCCACCTCATAGTTCACTGGCCAGCCGATAGATTTATGGCTTTTGAGTACTGTTTCTTCCTGGTTTGTTATTACCTACAGTCATGCATGACACTACTGAATCATGTGATATAAAATATAATTGTCTATGGCTGCCCTTGTAGGGATTGTGGGCAAGACCATTTCACTTAGAAAGGATGTTAGATTAGTTGTTACTGTGATCAATAATGATAAGAGGTAATTTATGAAAATATACTTCCTTCAAGTAGGTTTATTTGAGTTTAAAAACTAATTTCTAGGAACACTATCTCAATTTTTTTTGTGGTTAACTGGGATGTATCATTGATTGAGAGTTGTCTTAGTTTTTCATTTTATAAAGCTGCTGACACCCTAAAATATGTATTGTGCATCTTACTTTTGGAAAGATGGGCAAGTTTTTGGGTTTTCATCTCATAATATATGTGTATATTATATAAGTATAGCTAAATGTAAGTTACTTGGAAATTGTCTGCCTATTATTCATTATCCAGTGTCAACCTTATTGACTTTATGGAGATAAGAATTGGTCTGGCCTATCTATTAAAGCCTGTGTCATTATTTGTGTGGACTAAGCCAAGAATACAAGTAGAAGTCTACATATTATATGTGTAAACAAACAGCTTAAAATTTGTAAGCCGGGTTAACAAACTATTAAACAAAATAATGTTTTATCCTCACATTCTTATTTATTTATTTATACAAACACTGGGTACAGTCAGAAGCACGGGAGGGTGAGAGGATTCACCAGAGCCAGAGAGGGGAACAGAACAGGCAGACCGATGAAATACACTGCTGAGGGGAGAAGCGGGCGCGGCAGGAGAGGTCTGTGCGCCATGTGGGACCCTTGCAGGCAGCTGGGGATCGAACAGGCGCTACAGAGGCTGCGGTCAGCTTCACAGCCCAGCCCTCGACCGCTGCACCACCAGGGGAGGCCCTTATCCTCACATTTTGACAAATATGCCTTTTAATGACCTGGAAGGTCAGGTTCAAGTTCAGAATTCTCAAACTTCTCAGAGTTTAACATTGAAACATGACTGCACTGGAAAAGCTGGCTCCTAGTCCTTGGCTTGCCCCTTCTCTTTTGGTAGCTGGCTCTGTGCTGAAACACATGGGGCCTCACTCTAACATATGTTTCACTTTAGATGATATAAGCCCTGTCCGTGGTTCCTATCCATGGCCTCCTCTGACCACCCCTTGGTTCTAACAGTGGCACTTAGATAGCAAGATCCACTTTCTGGAACAGCACTTCAAAATATATTCCAAAATAGCATTATCATAATACCACCAGACATCCGTTGGGTAAAATAATTAAAATGCTTCCAGCTTTGTACCCTAGTTGAGAAAATGGAAAAAAATGCTTACATTAATAGTTTTTTGTTGTTGTTTATACTTTTTACATCACAGATTCATTTATTTGGGCAGTTTTCAAAAGATGAGTGGCAAACCACACATAATAATAAGTGTGTCATTTCTACATGTTGGTACCTCTGCAGCTTTTATTTGGTCTAGATTGCTGATCCTACTTTAGAGGACATATCTCGGAATTCAGATTTAAATGTGGAATGGTACTCACCTAGAAATTGCATGAGAATTTTCTAATTCTCTCTGTTCCTTTAGTACAAAAGTAATCTTGTAATAATATTTCCCTCCCATGCGATTACCACTACTAACTACTTTTCCAACCTGACTTAGGCCAAAAGAAAAAAAAACTTGATAGGGGGGCCTCCCTGGCAGCGCAAGGAGTTAAGTCTCAGCACTATGAAGCTATCACAAGCCATTGTAGCACGAGTTATATCCCCAACCAGGATGCCAACCCACATAGCGCAGCAGACCTTTCCTGTCTCGCCCACTCTCCTTTCTACCCTTTAAACACATGTGGATTACTTCTTTCATCTGAATTAGATGTCACTTATTTCAAAATTGTTTAGCCTTGTCAATTTTTTTTAAATGTGTTGCTTTTTTTTTAAGATTGATTTATTTATGCGGGCCTCCCCGGTGGCGCAGCGGGTTGAGTGACGTGCTGTGAAGCTGTCTGCAGCCTCTGCAGCGCGGGTTCGATTCCTGGCCGGCCAGGGAGAAACCCACATGGCACAGAAGACCTCTCCTGCCTCGCCCACTGCTCCCGTCAGCAGTGTCTTTGGTCAGTCTGCCTGTTCTGCTCCCCGCTCTGTCTCTGGTGAATTCTCTCACCCTTCCATGCCTCTGACTATACCCCAGTTCTTGTACAAATAAATAAATCTTTTTTAAAAAGAGATTTATTTATTTATGCATACAAGAACTGAGGTAGAGGCCAGAGGTGTGGAGGGTGAGAGGATTCACCAGAGTCAGAGTGGGGAACAGAACAGACAGATCTGGGCCTCCCTAGTGGCTCAAGGGGTTGAGCACCACACTGTGAAGCAATCCGCAGCCTCTGCAGCACGGGTTCGATCCCTGGCTAGCCAGGGAACAACCCACATGGCACAGCAGACCTCTCCTGTCTTGCCTGCTGCTCCCCACAGCAGTTTATTTCAGTCACTCTGCCTGTTCTATTCCCCACTCTGTCTCTGGTGAATCCTCTCATCCCCCGCATCTCTGGCCTGTACCCCAGCTCTTGTATGCATAAATAAATAAATCTTAAAAAAAAAAAAAGAACAGGGCCTTCCTGGTGGTGCAAGGGATTAAGCACCGCACTATGAAGCAATTCGAAGCCTCTGCAGCATGAGTTTGATCCCTGGTCCGCCAGGGAGAAATCCACATGGCGCAGCAGATCTCTCCTGTCTCGCCCGCTGCTCCCCTCAGCAGTGTATTTCAGTTAGTTTGCCTGTTCTGTTCCCTACTCTGTCTCTGGTGAATCCTCTCACCCCCCCCCCCCCCCCGCATCTCTGGCCTATACCCCAACTCTTGTATGCATAAATAAATAAATCTTTTTTTTTTTTTTAAAAAAGAACAGATAGATCTACCGAAATACACTGCTGAGGGGAGCAGCGGCGAGACAGGAGAGGTCTGTCTGCTGTGCCATGTGGCTTGGTCTCTGGCCAGGGTTTGAACTCATGCTGCAGTGGCTGGGGATAGCTTCATAGGTTGTGTCTTATCCCCTTGCGCCACCAGGGAGGCCAAAGACTAACTATTTTCTGAAATTTAAATGTATTTTGTAATACTGAAAACAAACCAATGATAATACATGTATACATAATATGTATGTATGATTTGCTAAAGATTTGGTTAATACCAGGGAAAAGATTCAGCTAGGTATTAAGTCAAAGTTGAGGAAAATACGTGAAGAGAAAAATAGTAAAACTGATAATTAACAATTTAAAAAAAATTGTATGTGGTATAAATGGTAGGTCATTACAGGTCTAGTATTCTTTACATTTTGAATATTATATAAATTGAAACTGCTTTGGAAATAATTGCTCTATTTGAGTGATGAATAGTGTAAAGTACTGCCAATTTTAAGAGGTTTGAAGGTTTTCTAGAACTCTTGTGATATGGGAGGGACTGTGGTGATAGGAGTATATTGGGTTGTCGGCAAAGTCATGACGTATTTAATGTGTTATGACTTTGCAGACAACCCAATATTTCCTACCTTTATGTATGATTTTATTTAGTCACTGCCCTATGATCAAGAACATAATTAAGAAGTCATTGTTTCTTTTTTTCCCTTTGTGATTACAAGTGAAACAACCAGAACTGAAGTAATGCTTTTTTGTGTGTTTGTACTAAACTTAGGTTTTCCTCATATCTGCCTATGTTGAAAAATACCTTGGAGGCTTTCATGCACATCACTTGCTTTATGGCAAGTAAGTAGCAGAGTTTCCTGCTTGCCTCTGTGAAATAAGTATAATACTAGTTCCTCCTACCATTTATACCAGTTGCTAAGATGATTAATCAGTAATTCAGTTGCAAATGCACATGAAATGTTGGTCTACTCAATGTAAGGGTAAAATCAATTTCTTTTTTTTTATCTTTTTGCCAGGAGGCAGCAAGGAGGCGTAGGGCAGGTTAAGGCTTTGCCCTAAAGTTGGACTCACTGAGTCTTTAATGTACTTAGAACACAGGTTTTCACTGCTTCATGGGCATTCCAGACATATTTATGCTTAGCACAACTCTGAAGTTTTCGTTCTTATTATCATGGTATTGTGATCTTTTTGTAAGTACTTTTTCAAGGCCAAGTTAAATAACTACAGATAAGTTCAACTTTGTGCTAATCTCTTTACATTTATGGAACTGCTTTACTGCAATCCTAAGAAAGATATTGAGGGCCTCCCTGGTGGCGCAAAGGGTTAAGCACCGCACTGTGAAGCAATCTGCAGCCTCTGCAGCACGAGTTTGATCCCCGGCGGGCCAGGGAGCAACCCACATGGCTCAGCAGACCTCTCCTGTCTTGCCCGCTGCTCCCCTCAGCAGTGTGTTTCAGTCTGCCTGTTCTGTCCCCCACTCTGTCTCTGGTGAATCCTCTCACCCTCCCGCATCTCTGGCCTGTACCCCAGCTTTTGTATGCATAAATAAATAAATCTTTAAAAAAATAAAAAAAAAGAAAGATTGAGATTCATATTTCTGTATAGGCCTGGTAAAATGGAAAGCTGCATAGTTGTCAATAGCTAGTCCATAAAGACCTCAACAAAACTCAAGATTTATCTCCTCAGTTTTCTTCTCAGTGAAGCCATAACTATGGTTAACTCATTTATCTCAAAGTAAAGCCTTTTTAAATGGCATTAGAAATTTTCATAATATATAGGAATTCTAACTTAAAATTCAATGACTTTACTGTTTTATTCTTGTTTATCATCCCATTATTCTGGACTACTAAATTCTTTTTTCAAAAAGATTTATTTATGCATACAAGAACTGGGGTACAGGCCAGAGGTGTGGGGGTGAGAGGATTCACCAGAGACAGAGTGGGAAACAGAACAGGCAGAGTGACTGAAATACACTGCCGAGGGGAGCAGCGTGTGGGACAGGAGAGGTCTGCTGCGTCATATGGATAGCTCCCAGGCCCGGCTGGGGATCAAACTTGTGCTGCAGAGTCTGTGGATAGCTTCGCAGTGCTATGCTTAACCTCTTGTGCCACCAGGGAGACCCTGGACTACTAAATTCTAATTGCAAGATTTGGGTACTTTCAGAGTTAGTAGTGGAAAGCAACATGACATTAGATGGCAAAAGTAAAAAATATCAGTCTAAGTGTTAGATTACTATGTGGTCCTAATTCAAGTCATTTAAGCTCTCTAAACATTACTTTTACATCTAAAAACATAGTTTAGTATAACTGAATACATCACAGCATTCTTGCTAAAAGGACCAAATATTATATATGTCATTATTTGCATATTGTAAAGAACTGTGCAAGTGTTGGTTATCACTTTTGTTGTTTTTCAACAACAATCCCTTAGGAGCAGGTTGGATATGACTGTATCAGTTGAGAATGTATGTTTCATTTTATTGATGAAAATGTATATATCACCAGATTTTCTTACTAATAATCCTTTCATCACAGCAGAAATAATTTATCTGTAAGCACTAGCCATCTCTCCCTGCCCCCACTCTAAAGTAACTGTTTTCAGTTTGAATAGGGAAACTAAATGTTTCATCTACTTATATTTTAGCTTTTAAGAAATAATATTAAGTGATTCATTGGATTAATTCCATTTTAGATCAGTTTAATCTGTTACCTGCTTGAGTTCCATTGCTCAGTTTTCTTTGTAAGGAACTTAAGCAAGTTAAGTCTCTTACTGCAGAATTTTGGGCTGCTTTGTGATTTTTATCATCACTGGTGGTATTAACTCGATGAGACTGGATGGCTAAAAATGTTTTATGTGGCTATCATAGATTGTATACAGTTGAGCACTGGAAAGGTGCTAATTATACTATGCTGGGATCCTTACTTTTATTTTAAAATTTATGTTTATTTTCAATTTAGACATAGAATCTACTCTTAACAAATGTCATTCTGATTTAGGATATTTTTCTAATGTAAAAATCCCATTTACCCAAATGCCAGTTAAAGAATCTACTAACATTATTGATTAAAAAGTTCCCCATTCCACATATTTCCAAAGGGTATGCAAAATAGTTATAAATAAAACATATACCTGAAGTGAGCTGTAAGCATAGCTTCCCTATCCTAAATGTAAAATCACTAGGACTGTAACCAGATAATCCCTAGGGAAAGGGGAGGTTCCAGGTTCTCTGCCACTTCGAAGGGTGGGTGGAGGTGAATAGGGTGGAGAAGCTAGAAAAGGCTTGGAGAAGGAACGAAGGAAGAAGATCAAAAGAGGACCTGGAGGAGGCGTATGGAACAGAGAGACATATGAAGAAGTTGCACTTGCTTCTCGGCCTTGGACTTGTACCAGGGACTTTGGGAACAGGGGCAGTGACACTTGAAAAAGACAGAGATATGGATGAGAGACACATGGGGAGGCTGACAATGGCAGCCTTTATCTTGACTTGGGTTTTTATTTTTCTCTTTCCCTTCCAGATTTGCCTGGCTCCTTCTGCCCCTTTCTATGGGTCCCCAGCAGAAAGTACCTTAGACTTGTGGCAAGCTTTTGGGCCTCAGTAGTCCTGCTTTTGGCCAACCTTGTTTGGCTGGATATTTACCCACTAGGGGAGGGTAACTTTGGTGCTTGACTTGGAAACAACTTTCTTTATTTCTCTTCTTTGCACACTAATTGTATTAAAGTTCTTTTTCTTTTTTTTTTAAAGATTTATTTATTTATACAAGCACTGGGGTACAGGCCAGAGGCGTGGGAGGGTGAGCGAATTCACCAGAGACAAAGCAGGGAGCAGAACAGGCAGAAAGACCAAAATACACTGCTGAGGGGAGCAGCGGGTGAGACAGGAGAGGTCTGCCGCACCATGTGAGTATCTCCCTAGCTGGCCAGGAATTGAACTGGTGCTGCCGAGGCTGTGGACAGCTTCATAGCGCTGCGCTCAACCCGCTGCGCCACCAGGGAGGCCTAAAGTTACTTTCTATTGACAGTCTTAAGCACTAGAGTGTGTTTTGTCTTGATGTGGCAGGTGGCAAAACCTATTTAGAGCAAGTGTGTATGGGGGTCTGGGGTACTCCTCACCCTGCCCTTTTAGCAGGACTAATCTGAGTAATTTATGTGTGGATTATTAGGATTAAAGTACTTCTGGTATTGAAGTTTTTGGTAATTTGTTCAGACTAGGTATTGGAATAGCTCCATTGTCTGATAGCTAATGTGTTTCAATCTTTGGGCTCACTTTGATTAACTTTCCTTTATGAGCATCCTCAAAGTCTGGTATACTTCTGTTTGTAACCTTTCTAAGGTGTCTCACCCCTTTTCCCCAACCTTCTTCCATTCTCATTAAAAAAAAAAGGATCTTGAAAACTACACTTTATTTATATTAAAAACTGTAAAGTTTTTAATCAATTAAAATCATGTTAGTGTTGGTGAATTATATGTTATAGTCATATTTTAATGAGTGTCCTTATATTTTTAGTTCAAGGTTTGTACAATGTGGCAACTACTACTTTGGTAAAAAGTTCTCAAATGAATTAATGTGTTCATTTGCAATTTATTTTTTAAATAAACACTTATGATTATGAGAAGTAAATGTTACCTGTTTATCAAAAATCTGGCAAAATATCTTGATTTTTCCTCAGAACTTGTAAGCATCCATTTGAAATATTGGAGAAGTTAAGAAATTTATTTTAGCTCTGGTCCTGTCATTAACAGGCCATTTATTTCTCATGTTTAAAACATGAGATAGATAGATAGATAGATTAGGCAATTTTTAAGACCTTTTTTTTTAAAATCTCTGCTAATATATTTTTAAAATTATGTTTATTAAGGTAAAGTTGGTTTACATCATTGTGTCTTTGGGGGTTGTAGGTTTAAGCCTCTACAAATGTGTATTTTCACACCATGCCCTAACACTCCTCTACCTTGTTCCACTGGGCCCTTCCCCTACTCCACTGCTGCTCTGCCACCCTCCCTTTGTGGTTGCCTCAGTTTTTCAGTCAGATGTTAAGAGTTTGTTATTGGTTTGGTTTTGACTGACCCTTTGTTATGTTTTTCTATATTCCACATGTAAGAGAGACTATCCTGTATTTGTCTTTCTCCTTCCAACTTAGTATGCATAGCACTATCCTCTCCAAGTTCCACCCATGTTGTTGCAAATGGCAGGATTTCATCTTTTTATACCTGACTAGTACTCCATTTCATACACACACTCACACACACATATATATATATATATATATGTAGATCTTTATCTACATCTCTCTCTGTCTCTCTCTATCCATCCATCCGCCACATTTTTTGATCAACTACTTTGTCTGTAGGGACTTAGGCTGTTTCTATAACTTGGCTATTGTAAATAGGGCTGCTGAAGATAGGAGGGCATATATCCCTTCAAATTAGAGTTTTTGTGTTCTCTGGGTAGATCTAGGAATGGAATTGCTAGGTCATATGGTAGATCTATTTTTAATATTTTGAGAAACTTTCATGCTGTTTTCTGTAGGGGCTTGATCAGTCTACATTCCCACCAATAGCGTACAAAGGTTCCTTTATCCCCAAAACTTACTCATTCTGTTTATTTTGATGTGGGCATTTGCTGTTTCTGGTCTTTTTTATGTGATATAAGTATGGCTGTTCCTGCCTTTTTCTGGGCCTTATTTGCTTATAGGATCATTTTCCAACCTTTTACTTTGAGTCTGTGTTTATCTTTGGAGGTTTACATGAGTTGCCGGGAGACAACGAAAACTTGAGTTTTGGTTTTTGATCCAACTGGCCACTCTGTGCCTTTTGATTGATGAATTCAGTCCATTTACCTTATGGACTGATTATTTATAGATAAGGATTTTTTTTGCCATTTTGTTAGTAGATAAGGGTGATTATTTATAGATAAGGATTTTTTTGCCATTTTGTTAATAAGTTTTCTGGTTCTAGCTAATACTTTATTCATTTTTTTGTAGTTTCCTCCCTTTGATTTAAGGAGGAGAGCCCCTTTCAATATTTCTTATAGGGAATTCCTGGTGTTGGCTAGCTCCCTCAGCTTCTGTTTGTCTTCTGACCTTTATTTCTCCCTCATATCTGAAGAAGAGTCTTAAAGACCCTGTGCTGTCAATTTTTTTTCATTCAGTATTTTGAATATATCATTCCATTCTCTCTGCCTATAGGGTTTCCTCTGAGAAGTCTGATGTCAGTTTTCTGGGTTGTCTTTTATATGTCACCTGCTTTTGCCTCCTAACCAGCTTCAGTATTCTTTTTGTCATGAGTTTCTTTCCTCATCCCTTTCGACTTACTAAATTAGTTCTTCAAGTCCAAAACCCTGCAAATAATTTTTGTTTTATGAACACATTATTTACTTACTTTGTCCTATGACTGATGATCTTTTTGCTATCACCGTTGTCTCTCTCCATTTCCTTCAATATGTTTTCAATCAATAAGCAAGGTTTGCATTATTTTGAATATATGAGTTTTATGAATATGTTGCTTATTGTAGAGCCAGATAAAGCTCTATGATTATAATTACTTTTTATTTTACTCTTTGTCCTCAGTGTCTCTAATTGTATTTCTTCTATTTTTATAATGTAAACCTTGTACTTTTTATAATGTAAACCTTGTACTTTTCCCCAAAAGCTCCATCATATCTAGTTCTCTTTTTTTCCTGGGAGACTATGTTGGGGATACTAATGTATCCCCATGAAAAAAAATGAAAAAAATTACTTCACTTTCATATTTTGGGTATGTACCCAGTAACTTTGCTAATCTTTATTCATTTTAATTTATGAATATGTCTGTATTCTATTTTCTCTGTTCCTTGAATTTCCTGTTAATGTAATCATACTATCTGTGAGTGACATTTTTGTTTCTTCTTTCCAAACCTTTTCTTTTTTTTCAATAATGGCTAAGGCCTAGGTTAAATTCAACTTTGTCATATTTTATTTAGAATTTTTGCATCTGTATTCACTGGTAAGATTGACTTGCGACTTCCTTTCACACTCAGTCCTATTCAGGTTAGTATCCAGGTTATGTTAGCTTTGTCTCTCCTCTTCTGTTTCCTGGAGGTGTTTGATTAGATTTAAATTATTTGTTCCAACTTAATTGCATTGTTGTCAGAGATCATGTTCAATATGAATTCTATCCTTAGAGATATGTTTAGACTAATCTTAAGTTTCATTTAGTGTATTTCCTTTTTTTTTTAATTTTAAGTATTTATTTATTTATTTTATGTTCTTATAATAAATTTTATTTTTATATTCCCCATACAATTGCAACCCCCCCATTCTGACACCAATCCCTCCCCTCCCACCCCCTACCCCCCAAAAAGTATCTCTGGTTCATAGTTTTTTGTTGATTTTGATTTTCACTTTCTTATAGTTATTCATTTTCCTGGTCCCTTATTTAAGTTTTCTAGATTCCTGCTATGAGTGACACCATCCGGTATTTTTCTTTTTCTTTTTGGCTTATTTCACTGAGCATGATCCCTTCCAGTGCCATCCATGTTGCTGCAAACTGCATGTGTTTATCTTTTTTGAATGCAGAGTAATATTCCATGGTATATATGTACCACATCTTCTTGATCCAGTCATCATTTGGGCTGTTTCCAAAGCTTAGCTATTGTAAACAGTGCTGCTATAAACATAGGTGTGCAGGTGCTCTTTGGAATTGATGTTTCTGTGTCCTTTGGGTAAATACCTAGGAGTGGAATTGCTGGATCATATGGAAGCTCTATGTTTAGTAGGTCCAGAAATCTCCACACAGCTCTCCATAGTGGTTGGACCAGTTTGCAATCCCACCAACAGTGCAGGAGAGTTCCTTTTACTCCACAACCTCGCCAACATTTGTTGTTGCTAGTTTTTTTTTAATATGTGCCATTCTCACTGGTGTAAGATGGTATCTCATGGTAGTTTTGATTTGCATTTCCCTGATGACAAGTGATGTTGAACATTTTTTCATATGCCTGTTGGCTATTTGCATTTCCTCTTCAGAGAAGTTTCTTTTTAGCTCTTCTGCCTGTTTTTTGACTGGGTTATTTTCTTTGTTGTTGTTGTGTCTCATCAGCTCTTTGCAGATTTTTGTGATCAGTCCTTTATCATTAGTGTTGGGTGCAAAAATGTTCTCCCAGTCAGTGGGGTTTCTCTTTGTTTTTGTTATTGTCTCTTTTGCTGTGCAGAAGCTCTTTAATTTGATGCAGTCCCAGCTGTTTATCTTTGCCTTCACTATCACTGCTTTGGGTGATGTATCTGTAAAGATGTCTTTGATGTGCAAATCACGTAGTGTTTCGCCTATATTTCCTTCTATATATTTTATGGTTTCAGGTCTTATGTCTAGTTCTTTAATCCATTTTGAGTTGATTTTTGTGTATGGTGTGAGGTAGTGGTCAAGCTTCATTCTTTTGCATGTAGCAACCCAGTTTTCCCAGCACCATTTATTGAACAAACTTTCTTTGCTCCAATGCATAGTCTTTGCTCCTTTGTCAAAGATTAGTTGACAATAAATCTGTGGGTTTATTTCTGGATTTTCTATTCGATTCCATTGGTCTGTATGTCTGTTCTTGTTCCAATACCATGCAGTTTTGATGATTATGGCTTTGTAGTATAGTTGGAAGTCTGGGAGTGTGATGCCTCCATTCCCTTCTTTCTTTTTCAGGAGAGCTTTGGCAATTCGGGGTTTTTTGTGATTCCATATGAATTTCATCAATAATTGTTCTATTTTTTGAAGAATGACATTGAAATTTTGATTGGAATAGCATTGAATCTGCATATTGCTTTTGGTAGGATGGCCATTTTAATAATGTTTATTCTTCCAATCCATGAGCAGGGGATGTCTTTCCATTTCTTTGTGTCTTCCTCTATTTCTTTTAACAGTGTTTTATAGTTTTCTTTGTAAAGGTCCTTTACCTCTTTTGTTAGATTTATTCCCAAATATTTGATTTTTTTTGTTTCAATAATAAAAGGGATGTTTTTTTTTGATTTCTTCTTCTTCAGATTTATTGTTTGTGTATAGGAAGGCTACTGACTTTTGTGTGTTGATTTTGTATCCTGCCACTTTACTGAACTGATTGATGAGTTGAATTAGTTTTTCTGTGGAGTTTTTGGGGTTCTCTATGTATATTATCATATCATCTGCAAATAGTGATAGTTTGACTTCTTCTTTTCCTATTTGGATTCCTTGGATGTCTTTCTCTTGTCTTATTGCTCTGGTTAGGACTTCCAGTATTATATTGAAAAGCAGTGGTGAGAGTGGACATCCTTGTCTTGTTCCAGATCTTAATGGAATTGCTTTCAGCTTTTCACCATTGAGAATGATACTGGCTGTTGGCTTGTCATAGATGGCCTTTATGATGTTGAGGTATGTTCCTTGTATCCCAAGAATTTCAAGGGCTTTTATCATGAATGGGTGTTGCACTTTGTCGAAAGCTTTCTCAGCATCTATTGATATTATCATATGGTTTTTATATTTCTTTTTGTTGATGTGTTGGATAACGTTGATTGATTTTCGGATGTTAAACCATCTTTGTGTCCCTGGAATGAATCCTACTTGGTCGTGGTGAATTATCTTATGGATACATTGTTGGATTCTGATAGCTAAAATTTTGTTGAGGATTTTTGCATCAGTGTTCATTAGGGAGATTGGCCTGTAGTTTTCCTTTTTTGTGTTATCCTTATTCGGTTTTGGTATTAGTGTAATGTTGGCTTCATAGAACGTGTTTGGTATTGTCTCTTCCTTCTCAATTTTTTGGAAGAGTTTGTAAAGGATAGGCACCAATTCATCTCTGAATGTTTGGTAGAATTCATTTGTAAATCCATCAGGTCCTGGGCTTTTGTTTTTGGGGAGGTTTTTGATTACCATTTCAATTTCGCTGCTTGTAATTGGTCTGTTTAGGTGTTCTATTTCTTCTTTATCTAACTTTGGGTGATTGTAGAGTTGTAGGAATTTGTCCATCTCCTCTAGATTGTTGAACTTGTTTCCATACAACTCTTCATAGTAGTTACTGATTATTCTTTTTATTTCTGCTGTGTCCGTTGTGATTTCTCCTCTTTCATTTCTGATCCTGTTTATTTGCGCTTTCTCCCTTTTTTCCTTTGTGAGCCTGGCTAGGGGTTTGTCTATTTTATCGATTTTTTCGAAGAACCAGCTCTTGGTTTCATTAATCTTTTGGACTGTTTTTTTAGTTTCAATTTCATTTATTTCTGCTTTGGTTTTTATTATTTCTTTTCTTCTACTGGTTTTGGGTTTTTTTTGTTGTTCTTTTTCTAGATCTCTGAGCTTCGAGATTAGGTTATTTCTTTGAGTTCTTTCTTGTTTCTTGATGTGAGCTTCTATTGCTATATATTTTCCTCTTATTACTGCTTTTGCTGCGTCCCATACATTTAGGATATTGGTGTCCTCCTTGTCATTCAATTCAAAGAATTTTTTAATTTCCTCTTTGATCTCCTCACTAGTCCAGTGGTCTTCCAGTAGTGTGGTTTTTAGTCTCCATGAGGTAGGAAAGTTCCTTGCCTTCTTTTTATGATTTATTTCTAGCTTGATGCCTTCATGGTCAGAAAAGATGGTTGGTGTGATTTCAATCTTGGTGTATCTGTTGATGTTTGTCTTGTGCCCCAGTATGTGATCGATCCTGGAGAATGATCCGTGTGCGCTTGAGAAAAATGTGTACTCCGTTTTTGGGGGGTTTAGTGTTCTATAGATATCTGTTAAGCCCAAATGCTCTAGGTCCTTATTTAGAGCTTTAGTTTCTTTACTTATTTTTTGTCTTGTTGATCTATCCATTGTTGATAGTGGTGTGTTGAAGTCTCCCACTACATATGTGTTTTCTCTGATGTCTGTTTTCAGAGATGACAACAGTTGTCTGATATATTTTGGTGCTCCTTCATTTGGTGAGTATATGTTAATTAGTGTTATTTCTTCTTGAAGAATTGTCCCTTTGATCATAATGTAGTGACCGTTGGGATCCCTTTTTATTTTTTTGAGTTTGAAATCTGTTTTATCTGATATAAGTATAGCTGTTCCTGCTTTCTTTTTTGGTCCATTTGCTTGTAGGATAGTTTTCCATCCTTTAACTTTGAGTCTATTTTTATCTTTTGTAGCTAAATGTGTTTCCTGGAAACAGCAAAAGGTTGGGTTTTGTTTCTTAATCCAGGCTGCAACTCTGTGTCTTTTTATTGAAGAGTTTAGTCCATTTACATTTAGGGTTAATATTGATATGTTAGCATCTCTATTTGCCATTGTGTTTGTCTTTCCTTTGATTTTATTTATTCTTTTAATTTCTTTTTTTTTCCTTGCCTTCTTTCGTTGTTATTCGTCCCTCTGAGGTTCTGGCTTTAGGATTCCTTGTAGTATTTTTTGGAGTGGGGGTTTATTGGTAATGAAGTTCCATAGTGTCTGTTTGTCTGGGAAGGTCCTTATTCTTTCTTCATAGAGGAAGGAAAGCTTTGCGGGATAGAGTATTCTTGGTTGACATCTGTTTTCTTGGAGTCTGTTGACTATGTCCTTCCACTCTCTCCTTGCCCGTAGTGTTTCTTCAGAGAAGTCTGATGTCAGCCTGATTGGTTTTCCTTTGAATATTATTTGTTTCTTCCCTCTTGTCAGCTTCATTATTTTTTCCTTGTCCTGGATTCTTGGGAGCTTTACTATTATGTGTCTTGCTGTATTTTTCCTTTCGTCGTGGAAGTTTGGTGTTCTTCTTGTTTCTTATATATCAATTTTCAGCTCCTTCTTCACATTTGGGATGTTCTCTTCAATTATCTCCTGGAATATTTTCTCTGTTCCTACATCTCTCTCCTCTCCTTCTGGAATTCCTATAACTCTTATATTTCCTTTCCTCATGGAGTCAGATAGTTCCCGAAGTCTTTCTTCGTTCTTTTTCCTTCGTACTTCTCTTTCCTTTTCTGTTTTGGTTCTTTTTATTTCTGTGTCTTCAAGAGTACTTATTCGTTCTTCCATTTCATCTATTCTGCTTTCATTGCTTTTCCCAGAGTTCTTTAGTTCCTCCATTAATTCCTTGATCTCTTGCATTTCTTTTGCTTCCCTCTTTAAGGATTCAATTTCATTCTTCTGATCGTTGATTATTTTTTCTCATATCATTGTTTTCCTTTATGACTTCTGTCAGTTTTTTAATCACAGCAATTTTAAATTCTCTTTCTGGAAGTCTCAGAAGTTCTTCCAAGTTACTGTCGTTGTAATCTGGAGGGTGGTTTTCTTTTTGTGGTGTGCTTTTTTCCTGAGGAGTTGTTAGGTTGCGTGTGGTTCTTCTACTCCCTACTGTCTGTTTTCTAATTTGTCGTATGCATTGGGACACTGTGTTGCTCGGACTGGCCGGCATCTTGGGTGAACTTCTCTGCTCCCCTCTGGCTCCTCTATGAGCCATCTCTGGCTTCTGAGGGAGCTTTCTGCTGGTTTCAGGCAGTCTTTACTGAAGAAATGTCCCTGTTCTAAAATGGCAACGCGGGACTCAGTCCCTGCGCTTCCGGTCTCAGGCACACTCTTCTGCGCGCCCGGTCTCCCCCGGCCGTGGGTGCCTGTTCCCTCTGTGGGTTCAGACTGCTGGTCGGAAGGGGCCTGGCGTGGGCTAACTTCCCAGCTGGCCACTGTCTCCTCCAGGAGCCTTCTGCCCTTTTCAAGCAGTCTTAAGAAATTTCCCTGTTCTATGGGGTGTTAGTGACTTTTTTTTCCTGGTCACTAGGTGGCGCCAGCATCTCTCCTATTGTCCTTGGGGGGCTGTTTTTCGCCTCCCCCCACCCCGTGGGACAGGGAACAGAGCGGGAATGGTAGGGTAAACCTCAACGGCTTTGGGGTGCTGTGTCTGCCTTGTGCCCCACCTTCGTGGAGAACCCACATCCCGAATTTCATGCCCCGGGTCTCAGTTCCAAAGCCCTCAGGTCCAGGACGCGGGCTGTAGCCCAGTTCAGTGGCGCGGGAATGGCGCCTTTTGCACCCTGCTCCCGTGCCTGGGCGCCTGGTTCCTGCTTACTCAGTGAGGGACTTTCACCCCAGTGAGGGCCTCTGCGCGTCTCCCTGCAAGCCTAGGTAGCAGGCGCGGGGACATGGGCAGCGGTGGTCAGATCCGAGTTTTCTGCGCAAGCTTACCGGCTGGCCTGGGGCTGTGTGCGGGTCTCCAGAGTCTTTGTTGTTCTCTAATGGCCCCTGGAGCCGTTCGCTCACTGCTGTGGGGAATCCTGCAGGGTTCTCCACAGCTCCCGTTCACGGGGTGTGGTGGCTGCAATAGTTCCTTTCCACTCACAGTCCAGCTTGCTGCATAGTTTGTTCTTGTTGGTCGTTTTGGTTTGTTGTTTTCCTCCTCTCTGCCGGTCGGAGAGTGCCGACTCTGTGGGTGTGGGAGGAGAGCAGGGTTCTGCGCTTTCTTCCCTTCTAGTCCTCTTTTATGGCCACTTTCTTCTTCGGGTTGTTTGCTGGAGTCACCCGTTTATCTTCCCTGTCCCAGTTCTCACTGGGACCTGCCGCTTTTCCTCCCTATTAACTTTTTTTAATGGGAGATCTTACTCGCAGCGTCTCCTCTCCGCCATGTTCATTTAGTGTATTTCTTAAGAACCAAACCTTTTGTCACTCTGAAGTGACCCTCTTTTACTGTGTAATTCCTTTTGACTTGAAGTCTGTATTGCTTGAAATTAATATAGCTATACCGATTTTATTTATTGATATTTATTATCTATTTGTTATAACCTTTTCATCTTTTACTTCAACAGTTTTGAATAACCTTATGTTTTTGATGTCTCTGATAAATAGCAAATATGTTGCAAAATCATTCTTCCTTTTTGTACATAGCATGCTTTCTCTCTCATATGTAGTCCCCGTAAAATTCTCACCACCAATTCACTTGTGCACTATCATCATAGTCCCTTTTTTTCTTCCCTCCCCTGTTTTGATCCCTCTCCATCTCCCTCCCCTGCAGAGTGCTCTGATTAATAGTTGCCTGTTAATTTTGTTTTTTAATTTATTATAATTATTTTTCCTGATCCCTTCTTACCGTTTTAATAACAAATTTTTAAAAAAATTGAAAGAAGGTATAATGAATACTAGTATATTTTTCCTCTAGATTCAATACTGTTAGTATTTTTCTGTTTTGCCTTATATATTTTTTCATCTCTTACTGTGTCGTATGTCTGCATGCGCTTGTGTTTAATGGTTTAATGATTATGTAAGTATCTGTACATGTATGTGTGTAAAGTTTTTTTTTTTTTGGTAAGGCACTTGCAAATGATTTTCAGACATCATGACATGTTCTATGCCTAAATACCTCAGCATGCATCATGCCTCATCAAAGGAGAGGGACATTACATTAAATAAACACATCAATTTCACACTTTAAAAATTAATTAACTTTAAAGTATCATGTGATATTCAGTTCATAACCAGATATCTATGATGGTCCTAAAAAATCTTTCATAGCTCTTCATGTGACACATTTATTTTCTTAAATTTTCAAAAATCTGGAATGTGTTGGCAGAGTTTTTCCTTTATCTTCCATGTCTCAGTATATCTTGAGAGGAAAGGAACTAGCTTTGTTAGGTACTGTCCTTTAAAGGATATTTGAATAGCTTATAACTTGGAAAATAGAGATAGTATTTCCCTTTGGAGTAAAAGCCAGGGTTGTTTACCATCCAAGATAATAAAGATGAAATCTTGGGACAAAGATCAAGCAACCGTACTCTCTCTTCAAAATATGTACATTCCCTAAACATTAAGTTTCTCACCTTTACCAATAATGTGCAGTGTGTTGAAGGTATTACCTTCTCTTCATATCACCCTGTGGGAAATGGCTTCTCAGAGTCCAGTCTGTTGCTATAATGAACTGTTTGTTCTCTCTGATGAAAAATTATCTTGTATTTTCCTTCAGTATCCATGGAACTGTGTCAGGCTAACTTGGTAGTGTACATAGAGGAAAAAAAAAATCTCAGACCCTTCACAGTTCTTAACAGCATGGTTTTCTGACAATTTATTTCATGACAATGATTTTTTTAACAACTACATTAAGATAAAATTTACATATAATAGTTTACCCATATAAAGTTCACAGTTCAATCATTTTTAGGATAGAGTTGTACAACTATCACCAAATCAATTTTAGAATATTTTTACCAAACCAAAAAGAAACCCATATCCCGTACTTCTCACTTAACCATTACCCCTGAACTCCCTAGCTTTAGGCAATCACTAATCTAGTTGCTGTCTCTGTAACTTTATCTGTTTTGAAGATTTCATATAAATAGAATCATGTAACATATGTTGTGTCTGACTCCTTTCACTTAGCATAATGTTCTGAAAACATTATATTTTCTTTCCTAGTGGTTGTCTTTGAGCTTATGTACACATAGTAACTTACCAGAATCTACTTTAAATTTATAGCATCTTGATTCTTGTGAGATAAAGAACTATTATTTCTATGGCGCTCTCTATTCACTCTTTTTTTTTGTGCTATTATTATTATACAAATTATATATATTACAAAATCAAAAACTCATTGTTATAATTAAAATGGTTTATAATTTTACTGCTTTTAAAGAAGCTGAGAGATACAAGGAGAATAAGAAATTTATAGTTTTATTTGGCTTCTTATTTGAAATTTCTGGTTCTTTTTATTTTTTCCTCTGGGTTGTCATACTTATTGTTTTTTTTTTTTTTAATCCACAGATATCTTTATTTAAACTTCATGTTTCAAAGATAGTTTGACTTGGTATAAAATTCTTGGTGGACAAATTTTAATCTTTGAACACCTTTTAATAAACTATCTCACTGCATTCTGGGCTCCATTTCTTCTGAGAAGTCATCTGCTAATCTTTTTTGGATTCCCTGGTGGAGGAATAGTCACATTTCTCTTGCTGCTCTCAAGATGTTTTTCTTTGTCTTATGAGTTGGTGTAGTGTGGAGGACAAGATCCTCAGAAATTGGAGCTTCCCCTGGTGGCACAGGAGCTTGAGCACAGCGCTGTGAAGCTGTCCGCAGCCTCTGCAGCTCGGGTTCGAGCCCAGCCGGCCGGTGAGGGTCCCACATGGCCTGGCAGACCTCTCCTGTCTCCCCCGCTGCTCCCCTCAGAAGTGTATTTCACTTGGTCTGCCTGTTCTGTTCCCTGCTCTGTCTCTAGTGAATTCTCTCACCCTCCCACACATCTGACCTGTATCCCGGTTCTTGTATGTATGAATAAATAATTCTTTAAAAAAAAAAAAAGATCCTCAGAAATTTGAGCCACTATTGCTTGGAATATAGCATCTACAACGTGGAACTGGGCACGGAGGGGGATTGAGAAATGCTAATTACATATACCTCCTGTAAGATATTGTAGTGTTCAACTGGGAGGAAGAAGGAGCTGTGAGTTTATGTCTGTTCCTCCCTTGTATGGAGCTTTTGTCAAGCTGAACGGGGGAGAAAGAAAGAAAGGAAGGGAGTGAATATGGTTAAAATGCCATAGACTTTTGCTGCTCATACTGAAATTCAGTAAATTTTGTTGAATAACTGTTTCTTCATTTGCTATAAATTTTTAGGACATTATCTAGAGACATAATTTATTTTTTCTAAATTTCAGTTATAATCATTTTGCTGGAAGATAGTCCACAGTGGTCTTCAATCTCTCATTCACAAAATCATCTCTCCCATTTATGGCAATGACTTTTTAAAGAGTCCGTGCTAGTTGTCTCTTATAAATCCAGATTTGTTGGATTATTTGCTAATGCTCTGTCATCTTATACTTAACTTCTCAAATACAATTACTGATATATTTATTTTATTTGCCTTGTCTTTTCTAAAATAGTGCCTTCTGTCTCTCTATCTTTTGTTTTCTTTTGGATTTATTGAGTATTTTCCATCAGCTAGTTTGGAATTAATAACTCACTTACATTCTTGTAAGGTTTACCCTAGGAATTAGAATTTCTATCTGCATACTTATCAAAGTCTAATGTAACCAATACTGTACTTGTTTTCTATGTAATTACAAGGACCTTAAGTACTTAAAATTCACCCAGAGACAGAGTGAACTTACTGAAATACACTCCTGAGGGGAGCAGCAGGTGAGTCAGGAGAGGTCTGCTGTGCCATGTGGGTCATCTCTCTGGCCGGGGATCAAACTTGTGATACAGTAGCTGCAGATAGCTTCTTAGTGCTGCGTCTTAACCCCTTGTGCCAGCAGAGAAGCCCCTATTTTTAATTTTTATAAGTAGCATGTCAGTCTCCATACCTAACTGGTCACATTATTAGAATATTTTTCTTTCTCTATGCTCTTATTTTATTTATTTTGACTTATTTATATATTTTTACATAATTGTTCATTTTTGTACAAGTTTGATTTCAGGTGTAGTTCCCATAAAATTACCACTTCCAAGATACCTGTGAACCATCACAATAGTCTCTTGTGCTCTTCCATTCACTGTTTTGATCCCCCTGCCCCCTTCCTCTGCTGAATGTCTCTGATATTCAGTTTGCCTTCTAGTTTTGTCCCTTTTTTTTCCTGATCCCTTGTTTGGTTTCCCCATATTCCTCCTATAAGTGAAACCATGTGATATTTTTCTTATTACTTCTAACTTATTTCACTGAACATAATCCCTTCTAGCTCCATCCATATTGCTGCAAATGGCATGAGCTTGTCTTTTTTGTTTGCTGAATGTTATTCCATCATGTATATATACAACATCTTCTTGATGCAGTCATCTGTTTTGGGGCATTTAGGTTGTTTCCATACTTTTCTTAGCTATTCTAAATAGTGCTGCAATAAACAAAGAGGAAATGCAGATGGCCAACAGGTATATGAAAAAATATTCAATATCACTTATAATGAGGGAAATGCAAATCAAAACTGCAATGAGATACCTCTTCACACCTGTGAGAATGGCCCATATTAAAAAAAAAAAACTGGCAATAACAAATACTGGTGAGGATGCAGAGAAAAAGGAACTCTCTTACACTGCTGGTGGGAATGCAATGTGGTCCAACCACTATGGAAAGCTATGTGGAGGACCCTAAAACTACTAAAAATGGAGCTACCATATGGCCCAGAAATTCTACTAGTAGGAATGTACCCAAAGGTCACAATAACATTAATATGTTGTTATTTTATAGTACATATCTTGATATGCCTGAATCAGAATCATCTAGAGGTATTTATAAAGCTCTCAAATTCTAATAGCTAAATTCAAGCTTAATAAGACTGATTCTGTAGGATGGGACCCTAATACCTGAATTTTTATGACATTCTTTAAATGATATTAATGTATAGCTTGCTTTTATTTGTACCTTTGAGTTTCATATTTGACATTTTCCTGATTATAGAAGCCTGAGATCTAAATGTGTTATTTTCTACATTTTCTATATTTGTCCTAACACTGTTTTTATTATTTTCACATCTATTTCATATGCCAACTTTCTTTATATGGTTAGTAGGGTGTGTGTGTGTATGTGTGCATGTGTGTATGCGTGCATGCATGCACACAGGTGCATGCAAATGTCTGCATGTGTGTGTGCATGTCTACATCTGCCTTGTCTATTTTGGCTCATTGACTGTATTCTTTGGGCAGTACCATACAGTTTTAATTATTGTGGTCTTAGGATATGTTTTACTATATGAATAAAAATCTTTTTATTTCATTACTTATGCAAAATAAAACATTGCTATTGTATCAGTTTCTTGTTTTAGTAGACTTAAGTGACTTTTAGAATTAAATAATTTTCCGTGATTTGCAAAAATTTTATTTCAGCCTTATCTGCTATTGTACTATTTTCAAATAAATTTGAGAAGTCTTTTTTAGAGTGAGGTATTCAGTGTTTGTTTTATCTGATTCTGCCTACAAAAATGTATTTTAATCTTAGTGCTTAGTGTGGCTATGTTTTCCTATAGATATCTTTCTGCCTATCTTTCAAAACTGAAATTGAGTTATTTAGCTCTACACAGAAGCTTTATGAACTCTCCCAGGCTAAAGGTAACTCTGTTTTTAACTTTGATAGCAATTATTGACTATGTCACTCATTTTCACTTGGGAAATTGTAGTGAATCACAGACTATAAAATTCTGAAGCCACCTAAAGGGATCATATTTTCTATCTCTGTAATTTTATCCAAGAGAAAAGAGAATCCAAGAGCATGGGAATGACTTATCCAGAGTCTCTTAATAATTCAGTTGCAGAAGTTTAAACTCTTAAGGAATTTCTTGTTTCTTAGAGCTCTTTCTGTTACCAATGTCTGCTATAGTGTTACTCCACTGTGTTTAAATTTTATTTCCATTTATTTGGACCTAGCATTTTCTTTTCAAACTGGATTGGAAGTTTTGTAAAAGCAGTTACCATGTGAACATATCTTTTTGTACAGCTCATAGCCTTTACATTGTGTTTTGTTCTTAGTAGGCATCTAATAAATTTTATAAGTTGGTAAAACAAATTGTTCCATTAACCATTGTGAAATTGGGCCTATTTCCTTTTGGGCACCACTGCTATAACTGTATGGAAAGTGGCACCTAGTGGTTGGTTTGTGTAATGCAATTGACCTACCCCCTCGTTTTTTAAAACTATGAGTACCACAGTCATTATAATAACCTGGGTGGAATAAATAGAATATAAACTACAATATTAAATCGAATTCAAACAAATTTCTATGTAATTACTAAATGTTTGAAGTAATGATATCTCTAATGTATAACTTCATGTTAAGTGGTAAGTGTAAAAAGATGAAGTTAATAATTTTTAAGAAAAATATGAAATTACTTCAAAATGACACAAACATTTAAGGATTTTGTTAATAAATTATGCTAAAAGTTGGAGGTTATTGTTCAATAGGTGGTATAAATACAATTATAAATAAAATTTGTATAGTAATTTGTCCATATTAATGAAATTTTATTATACTATTGCTTTCTATTCTCAGGAGCTTAATTTGTATTTTAAGAAGGAAGATGTCTTAATGAAAACTGAAATTGGAAAGTTACAGCATCTTGTATTTATAACACCAAATATTATGCACATGTTTACATATAAAGTGCAGGCAAACTTTTCAAAGTCTAATGCTAATTATTATTAATTATCAATTCAGATGATCACTATCATTTATTCTAACATTAATTCATGTAATTGAGTGTTGATAATATATGCAATCTAATTCAGTGAATATGGCTTTTGATAGGTCTTATCCTGTAAATCAGTATCTTCTAAAATTTGTAAGTTTGTAGATTGTAATCTAGAATTTACATTTGCACAAAGAAGTATTATGTATTTAAAATTGACCTCTGTTCCTGACTTAATGTATAATAATTTTTGTGTATAAGATTATCCTTTCTATTATAAAGCAATGACTTAATTGTCTTTGTATTTCATTCCGTACCTAACATGATGTAAGTGACTGGCACATCACAGATGATCAGTAAGCATTTTTTGAATTAGTTATTTATGTTGGAAGGAGCTGTGTCTTATTCCTATTTATCTCCCTAGTGCCTAACAAGCTTTATAGACTGTAATATTCTATTCATGTTCGATAAGTGAATATATCTGAGTAAGTCTATTTAATATGTAATATAGTTGACATATAGTACTTAAATCAGAGTATGTAACCTATCATCATTGTATTAATAAATAATTACTGCATAGGAAACTTTCAATTAAAGATGTCAGAACATTTCTTTTACTAAAATAGCTTTTGCAATGTGAGCAAGGGATACCCCCCAACCTCAAGCCATGCTTGGCTGCTCTTATAATATGGAAAAGGAGTTCCTATCATGAGGGTGGCTCCTGATTACAGCTGAATGGGTTAGAAGTTCTGAGTAGAAGGATAAGGTCAGTATTTTGATAAGGATTGGGAAAGGTGCTCTGGTGATGATTGGAGTATGGAAAGAATGGAAGATTGGTAAGAAGACTAAGGTACTTTTTAAGTAATAGGCTCCCAAGGCTTAACATTGTTGAACCCAGTTTCCTATTTTTATCACATAAAACATTTCTCTATTTGATGAGAAGCCTTATAGTACATAAATGCTGAACTATCTACATATGTTAAAGTAATTGTTTTATTTTTCTAAGCAGTGCAGATTCATGCCAGTGTAAAGGCTAGTTTGGATGACAGAAGTCATCTATCATCTTTTGTTCTATCGGTTGTGATTTTAGAGGAGGATATTTTTCTGTCTTCTGGCCCTCAATTCCTAAGATGAGTGAGTGAATTGTTAGTAGTAGCTATATAGAGCACCTAGGTTGTGGAAGCAACATTTGTAGTAAAATACAGACTGTGAGGAAGTGAGCTACTTAGTGATAAGAGTGAGAGTAAAGATAGGTGGTAAAAGATAGAGTTATATATTTTATGCTCTGTGATTCATCAGAAATTCAAGAAGAAAGCAGCTTCAAGTGGCAGACATTCTTGGATAAATGCCTAGGTCATTGCTCATATAGATTGAGAAGTAATTTCTTACAAGTCATGTTGGGAGCAAAAATGAAGTTCCTAAGAACTTGAACAAGTGGCAAATCATATTTACTATAAGGAAGTCATATAAATTTCTTGTTCATTTTTACTGTCTCTTAAAAAAGATACTTTTTACTTGAAAATTATAAAAATTACATTGAAAACATTACATTGATTAATTGTAAAACATTCAATCAGTAATGTATACAATAGAAGATGAAACTTTCCCAGAGGCAATCATTATTTGCAATTTGGTACATATCCTTTCAGATAGTTTCCTGATATTTGTTTTACAAGTTTGGATTGTTGAATTCATTTGAGCTGTAAGTCAGACTCTGGTTTTCATGTTCATATTTAATGATTTTCCTCCCTCTTTCTCTTCCTTGCAGGCTTGCTATGGGTGTTCTCCAGGAACTAAGTGTGACTGTAGTAGCATAAAAGGACAGAAGGTAAGAGCTGAGATTGGCCTCTGCAAACGTAATAAAACTAATAAAATATGTTTTTAACATATATTTTTTAAAAAATAAACAACAAGGCTTCTACTGAAGCATTTAAGTTACTAAAATGAATTCTACCGTACTTATTTTAAATAACTATAGAGATTAAACTGTATCTCAGAGATCAGCCCCATATTCTGTAAAAGACCATATAGTCAATATTTTAGCCTTTGTGAATCATATAAGGTTTCCTGTATTTTTTTAATTTGTCCTTTAAAAGTTAACAACAAAAAAAACTTAGCTCCTGGACTCTGTAAAACAAGCTCCTGGATGTATTTTGACTTTATTTGATCAATCTTGCTGAAATATACTGCCTAACAGGCAAAAGGAGGGAAAAATACTTAAGAGGGAACCAAACATTTATCCGACTACTGATCTGTGCTGGATATCATGTTAGGAAATTTCATGTACTTTTATCTAGTCCATGTAAATTAATGACTGCTGAATCTAAATTTTTATCTCAATACCCCTGATATAATAGCAGCACCCCTATCATGTATATATGATGATTACGAAGTATGTATTGGTGAAGATTAAATAGTGTCAACCTAAACATAAGGAATCAGAGACTGATGTTAAAATTATAAGATAAAAGGGATAGTGATTTATGGGCTAAAGAGAGATGTACTAGGAGAAAAAGAATCATGTTCTAGTCTTTACTCTTGTACTCAGTAAATATTTTTTAATGAATCTGAATATTCATAATTATATATGAAACAATTTGGAAAAATATCTCAAAAGTGTATTCCATTTAGGGATATAAAGGCATACTAGCCTATGGAAAATGTTTAAAAGTCCTGGAGGAAAGAAATCTACTTGTTTTGTAGTGCTATATTTCCAAGCTCAGTTTAATCATGTAACCCACTTTCCTCCTAATGGAATACCCATTAGTAATAATTGAATAGTGTTATACAAATCACGTATTTGAGTAACATTAGTTTGAGTGGAGTAATTTTAGAGTAAATGGGCTTTATATAGTGGTAAGAAGATGAAGAGATTAATTTCTGATTATTGGTGGGTTAACTGTTTTTAAGATAAGAAGTAAATACTCTAGACAAAATAGAACAGCTATATGATTGCACAGGAGAGTGTCCCAAAGCAAAAAAAAAGTAGAGGAGGCATCTACCTTTGTAGGATTACTGGGTAAACCTACATTTATGAGGCTTTTCTTGTGAGTACACCCTTCAGTCTGAATAACAAACTATGGCTGGAACCCAGACAAAAACCATAGTTTCACTGGCTTGAGAAGTCAGATGACAGGGTTGAGAATGTCATAATGGATGGAAAATTGCTGTTGCCCCACTAATTTTATAAAAGAGCATATCCTAATACCCAAACCAGACATAGACAAAATTACAAAAACAGTAAACTACAGCTCAATATGCCTCATTAATATAGATGCAGAAATTCTTAATAAAATTTTAGCAAATAAGATCCAATGATATATAAAGTAGATAATGCATTATTACCAAATGTAGTTTATGCCAGGAATGCATGGTTGGTTTAGTATTCAAAAATCAAAAATTGTAATTCACCATATTAAAAGACTAAACTTTTTGAAAAACATAAATAAAACCATCATGTGATTATTTCAGTAGCTACAGAGAAATGACTTAACAAAATTCAACATCCATTCTTGATAAGAACTCTTAGCATACTATGAATGGAAGGAATTTCCTTGATTTCAGGGGCATCTAGCAAATTCTTATAGCTAATGGAGAAAGAGTAATTAAATTCCTTTCTCCTAAGATCGGGAACATGCTTGCTCTCATCACTTCTATTCAAAATTGCCAGTGTAGTAAGACTAAGACAAGAACAAGAAAAGGAAAAGCATCTGAACTGGAAAGAAAGAAGATGTTGTAGTCTTTTTTTTTTTTAGCAAGTGACATGATTTGCCAATGTAGAAATTCTCTGGATAATACTAAAATGTTCCTAAAACATATAGATGAGTTTAGAGCAATCAGAGAATAAAGCAAGTAACCTAAGATTGATAAACAAAAGTCAGTTACATTTCTATACTCTAACAATTAGAAATGGGAAATTGGAATTTTAAAAAGTATTTTGCCATAGTGTCAAAAATTTGCAACACATAGGGATAAAACAAAAATGTGCAGTCCTGTACAATGAAAACTACATAAATATTGCTGAGAGATAGGAAGGGAAGTGAATAAGTGGAGATATATATATATCATGTTCACTGATTAGAAAACTTAGTGTCATTAAGATGTCGGTTCTCCCCAAGTTTACCTATAGATTGAGTGCAACTCCTTGCCTTTTAAAAATAGAAATTGAGCTCATTCTAAAATTTACATGGAAATGTTAAAACATATTTTGAAAAGAACAAAGTTGGGGGCCTCCCGGTGGCGCAAGGAGTTAAGACGCAACCTATGAAGCTGTCTGCAGCCTCCACAGCATGAGTTCGATCCCCAGGCGGCCAAGGAGCAACCCAAATGGCGCAGCAGACCTCTCCTGACTCGCCCGCTGCTCCCCTCAGCAGTGTATTTCCGTCCGTCTGCCTGTTCTGTTCCCCATTCTGTCTCTGATGAATCCTCTCACCCTCTGCACCTCTGGCCTGTGCCCCAGCTCTTGTATGCATAAATAAATAAATCTTTAAAAAAGAACAAAGTTAGTGGATTTATAGCATACAAATCTAAAATTTAATATAAAACACAGTAAACATGATAGTATGCTAATAGCAAAATGAACGGCATAGAGATAAGTGGAGCAGAATAGAGAGACCATAAATAGACTTACAGATGTGTGATTAATTTTTTTCACAGAACTGTTAAGGCAATTTAGTGGAGAAATGATATTCTTTTTAACAAATAATATTGGAAGAATTGGATGTACATTTGCACAAAAATGGATTTTGACTCACAGCTCACATTGTATATACAAATTAACTCAAAATGGATTATAGATCTAAATATTAAACCTAAATCTATAAATCTTTTAGAACAAAACATAGGAGGAAATTATTGTGACCTTGAGTTAGATATTTCTTAAATAGGACACCAAAGATTTGATCCATAAAGTAAACTGCTATATTTCATTAAAATTAAAAACTTTTTTTTTCTAAAAGACATTTAAGAGAATGTAAAGGCAACCCACAGTCTAGATAAAAGATCTTTGCAAATCACATATCTGATATAAGTCTTATATGCAAAGTATACAAGACTGAACTCTCTAAAAACAAAGATCCCCAACTAAAATTAATTTAGAAACAAATTGGCAAGTATTTTAAGACACCACTAAAAAATATGTGGATGGCAAATGAACATGTAAAGATACTCAACACTGCTTATTAGGAAAATACATAATAAAATTATAATGAGATACCACTGCAAACCAATTGGAATGTCTAGATATTAAAACATAACCTTACCATGTACAAGGGAGGATATGGAACAACTAGAACTATCATAGATTCCTGCAAATCAAAATTATGCAAAAACTTTGGAAAACAATTTGGCAGTTTCTTACAAAGGTAAACATAAATTTTTCATGTGATCCTGTGTATTCCTAGACATTTACTCATGAGAAATGAAAGAATATGACTATGCAAAACATGTACATTAGTTCATGATAGATTTATTTGTAATAGCCAACAACAGGAATCAACTCAACTTCCCACTAACAGGTGAGTGAATAAACAAATTATGGTGTATTTATACAAAGGAAGAGTAATAAGCAACAAAGATAAACTGGCATTACCCAACACAACATGTTTGAATAACAAAATAATTATGCTGAGTGAAGAGTTAAACAAAAAGAGTACATTCTAATGTAGTTCCTTTTGTACAAAATTCTAGAAAATATTAATATATAGTGACAGAAAGGGCCTCCCCAGTGGCGCAGCGGTTGAGCGCTGGGTTGCGAACCTGCCCGCAGCCTCTGCGGCACCGGTTCGATCCCCGGCTGCTCCCCGGCCACCGGAGGAGGGTCCCACATGGCGCGCAGACCTCTCCTGCGGCCCGCTGCTCCCCTCAGCAGTGTACTTCGGTCCTTCTGCCTGCTCTGCTCCCTGCTCTGGCTCTGGTGAATTCTCTCACCCTCCCGTGCTTCTGACTGTACCCAGTGCATGTATAAACAAAACAAAAACAAACAAATAAATAAATATAAATAATAAAACATGCCTCTATAAAATTAAAAAAAAATATATATAGTGACAGAAAACAAGCCAGTTGTTGCATACGGTGGGTGGGGTTGAGAAAGATATTATAAAGGGGAACAGGAATCTTTTAAAATACTTATGGTTACTTCAATAATTTTTTTATTAAAAGTCTTTATTTTTTATAGCAGTTTCAAATTCACAGCAGAACTGAAAGATACAGAAATTTCCCATGTATACCCTGTCCCCCCACATGCATACATATGTAAACCTCCCCGACTATCAACATCTTCGTAATTGTCATTTGTTAAAATTGATGAACCTATAATTAATTCATCAATATTACATAGTTTATACTTAATAATTCACTGCTGGTGTTATATATTCTGTGAGTTTGAATAAATGTGCAATGAATGTTCTCTACTATTATATTATTATATTATTATAGTATTTTCCCTGCTTTAAAATCCTCTGTGTTCCACCTATTCATCTCCCTCCATCCTTATCCCTGGAAACCAGTGGTTATTTTTAATTATCTCTATAATTTTGTTTTTTTCCAGAATGTCAAACAGTTGGAATTATATAGTATGCAGACTTTTCAGATTGACTTCTTTCACTGAATAATATGCATTTAAATTTTCTCCATGTCTTTTCATGACTTGATAGCTAATTTCTTTAGAGAACTGAATAATATTCCATTGTCCGAATGTGCCACAGTTTATTCATTAACTACTGAAGAACATGTTTGTTGCTTCTAAGTTTTGGCAATTGTGAATAAAACTGCTTTAAATAACTATGTACAGGTTTTTATGTGGACATAAGTTTTCCACTCTTTTGGGTGAATACCAAGGAGTTCAGTTGCTGGAGCATATAGTAACAGTATGTTCAGTATTTGTTTATTTATTTATTTGAAACATCCTTGTTTTTTCACAATATAGGATTTCTCCCCTTGGGTCCAGCCCATAATTTCCCCATCACTAAAGTGCCTACAATCCTCTACCAGTACTCTACTGCACTCTCCTGCCACCTTCTCTGACTTATCTCCAATTAGCTAATGAGTTAATTTTTGATAACTCTGCAATAATTTGAAAGCGTCTCTTATTGTTTCCTTTTACTTTTCTTCATCCCTCCCCCATGCTTACTTTCTGTAACCCCTGTAAACCTAGCTTCCTGGATTTATTTCCACCTTTCTTATTAAGCTCTTGATGTTGGTATGTTTAAACCTGGCTTCATCTCTGATACACTTTTTATTTTTACAAGAAAGCAAGAGATTATATTACCATGTATGATATAAATTCAGAGTGCTTTTGTGTTTTTCTTTTTGTGTGTGTTTGTATGTGTGTATTTTTGTAAGTGCTAAGTTTCATCTAGATCGTTTATATGATTTTGTATTGAATAATTCCTTATGTTAACTTAACCTATAATAAATATAAATCTCTTTAAAAAACTGCAATTATAAAATTTATATGGAACCACAAAAGGCCCTAAATAACTAAAACAAATTCAGAGTGATTGTGTTTTTCTACTCACATCTTACAAATTTCCTACTGCTAGTGGATACTGTGAATTTTGTATCATTAAATTAAGCTAGTTTTCTATAGATAGTCATAAGATATTTTTTTTAATATTAACCACTCCTGTGCTTGAAAATTCACAAACCATCTTACCTTTTATTCTTGTTCATTTGCAGGGGGAGAGAGGATTGCCAGGTTTGGAAGGCCATCCAGGTTTGCCTGGATTTCCAGGTCCAGAAGGGCCTCCAGGGCCTCAGGGGCAAAAGGTATGTGCCAAATTGTCAAGCATTAATACCAGAGGAATTAAGTCATCTTAAATGTGGGACTCGGTGTCAGATCAACAAAGAAGTTCCTGAACTATTTATGGTAGATATGTTTAAATAAAATAATATAATGACCAAGAGTCTATATTGGTCATTTGTAGAATAACATTTGTATACATTTGTATATATTTGTAGAAGATGCTATAAATTGTATGTGATTATTGGGATCCTCAACAAAAATTAAGTTCTGTTGTAAGAACTTAGTATCAGCTGGAGAGAGCTGAATTGCTAGCTCTCAGAGTAGCTGATTAATGCAACAAGCCAAAATGAAACAGCCAACAGTCAAGCCTTTAGTTACTTACTGTGATATTATAAGCAAACAGTTAAACCTTTTACTTACCGTGATAGTATAAGCAAACAGTTAAACCAGAGAAAGCACCTATTCCTTCACTATTCAACTTTCCCCAATAGAACAGCACCAGTGAGGTTCCAGTGAACAAGCACAGACATAGGGGATAATTTCACTGCTTAGGGAGCTTTTAGCAAAACACTCCTACTGGCCCAGTGTCAGAGTGGGAAAAGAGAGAAGGGGAAGGGCTAGGAGTGAAAAACTACTTAGAGTGCAGAAAATGTCATTAAGGTCCCCCCCTCTCCACTATATGGAACCACTAAGGTTAACCACTAAGGTTCCATATAGTGAGGCCTTTCAATGTAGATATGCCTAAGAGTATGACTAGCCAACACTGCCTGCAGTCCTTGAACATAACTTCCTTCAGAGACTCAGTGAACTAAGTCAGGTCTGGGATAGACAGCTTTTCCCTATGAGGCCTACCATGAGATATTTGCTTATTGTTGGGCCTGAAATATCACACATAGGTTTTTAATCAGACTCCTCAATTTTATCCCTGATTTTAGGACCTGAGTGAGAAACATAGGCTACCTTGTTATGGAACTAAATGAGTCAGACTTTGAGGAGCTATTTTAAAAACCAGGTAATTAGTCTGAGACAGTATGGAGCAGGGTCGTGACCAGAATTACTCCCAGCAGTATGATCAGGTCTGCTAGGGGGATTGATTGTAATCATGAGCCCCAATTGTTGCCATATCAGGAATTAGGTCACCTATAGCCCACCCAATCTAATTCAGAGAGCCAAGAGGCTTTTTTCTTAAGTTTGGTGATAGGCTGTTCTACTTTGCCAGTTTCAGTGATCTTGGTAAAACATGAGGTGCTGGCAATAACAAAACCTGAAAACCCCTTCTTGATTGACCAGCAGGAAGTTGAGGGGTATGCATTTATCTAACACTGCTTGGGCCAAGGAACTGAGGTTAGTCTGCTCTGCTTCAAGGGATGAGGTAGTATTGTTGGTGACCACAGTGGAGATCAAGGACAGGTTGCATATAATCTTTTCTAATCAAATGACCCTGACCTTAGGAAAAATTACTTGGCGCATACTCATGAACAGAGAATCAGTAATATTATATGACAGTTCCTTTGAGTAATTAGAGTCTACCTGGTTTTGGCATTCCCTTCTTATTCTCTCTGTGTAGTGTGACATGTGTAATGGGAGGACTTCTTTTCAGTATTTGGGTTTTCTGTTTGGTCTGGCCTGAAAGAAATCATGCACAGACTATTCTCCAGGAACTGGAGTCACTTGTGATCAAAGCAACTTCTTAAGAAATAGAAAATTCAAATGAAATCACTTGTTTTTCCATGCAAGTGTTTTTTTTTTTTTTTAAGATTTTATTTTTTATTTATTTATACAAGCACTGGGTATAGTCAGAAGTGCGGGAGAGTGAGAGAATTCACCAGAGCCAGAGTGGAGAGCAGAACAGGCAGACTGACAAGGTACGCTGCTGAGGGGAGCAGCAGGCGGTGGGAGGGGTCTGCACGCCATTTGGGACCCTTGCCCCGCAGCTGGGGGATCGAACCGCTGCTGCGGAAGCTGCAGGCAGCTTCTCAACCCAGCGCTCAACCACTGCGCCACCGGGGAGGCCCCCTCCATGCAAGTGTTTTAGATGAATATTCTGATTCAATGAATGACTCCATTTGAGGAAAAAGCTTTTGTTACACAGGGTTTGCAGATCAACAAATAATACCATTTAGGAATTTCCACTCAAAAGCAGATGAAAAGGGGGCCTCCCCGGTGGCGCAGTGGCTGAGCGCTGGGCTGCGAAGCTGCCCGCAGCCTCTGCAGAACCAGTTCGATCCCGGCTGCCAGGTGAGGGTCCCACATGGTGTGCAGACCTCTCCTGCCTCGCCCACTGTTCCCCTCAGCAGTGTACTTCGTCATTCTGCCTGCTCTGCTCTCCGCCCTGCTTCTGGTGAATTCTCTCACCCTCCTGCACTTCTGACTGTACCTAGTGCTTGTATAAATAAATAAATAAATCCTTAAAAAAAAAAAAAAAAGCAGATGAAAAGTTGGTAAATGAAGTCGGTAAACACAATGAAGGAATTTTTAGAATTGTGATGAGAAGTGACATAACAAAACTCAGGTTTTCCTTCTTTATAATTGTTATTCCTTAAAAATCATCCTATGAGCCAAAAACTTGGTTGTCATAAGTTTTTGAAAAATATTTCAAATTATTTGAGTAAAAAAGTATCCAGAGTCACAGAATTCTCATAAGTTCTGCTTAGTGAATTTATTAGTGCTGATTCTATCATTGCCCACTTCTTTAGATGCCTGTATGATGGAGGCTTTCTTTTTTTTTCTAATGAACTTTAGAACTATCTGACTTTGTGTTTCTCCAGAAATAGTGCATATACTCTGGCTAACAAGAAGATGAAGATTTTATATTTCATGTTTTAGTAGTTACATATTTATTTTAGCATGTGATAGATACAAAATAAAAATTTTACTCAATCTCATGATTTTAGGTAATTAGTTAGGATAAGGTGGGTAAAAATATTTTTTAAATTTGGTCATGAGCATTGAATTTCTTGTCCTAGTGCTCATACCACCGTGGCCTCTGAGTATTTTGTGATATTTTTATATTATTTCATTACTTTGCTTAAAAAGTATTATACATGGATGCCATCTCGGTTAGTAGAGCAGTACTATAGCAAGGCATCCTTGTCATATTTCTGCCTCCGGTTGGAAGTCAAAAAGCAGTTCATTGAGCAAAGGTCCACTTTACTTTGAAATAGAATTAGATTTACATTAATCTATTTAGAGATGCATCTGTTGTGCAAACAGTAGATTATTAAACTTTTTTGTAATAAAAAGCTGTGGTGGGCAGAATAATACCCTCTCCTTTAGATGTCCATTAGCTAATCCTATAAGCCAAACATATTCAGAACCTGTGAATATGTTTGGTTACACAAACAAATGAAATTAAGATTGCAGATGGAATTAAGTTGCCGATCATCTTGTTTTAAACTACAGAGATGTCTCTGGATTATCTGGGGGTCTTTCAAACCTGAAAAAGGAAGACAGAAAATTCACTGATAGTGATGTAACATTAGAAAGACTCATTTAACCATTGCAATCTATGATGACTGAGGAGGGCCATATGCTGGACAATTTAGTGACTCTAGAAGCTGGAAAAAGTAAGGAATTCTCTCCTTAGAACCTCCAGAAGGTAATAGCATTCTGCCACTGAGACCCCTTCTTCGGACTGCTCAAACTTAAGATTTACATCGTTTTAAATCACTAAATTTGTGATAATTTGTTCCAGCAGCATAGGAAACTAATACACCAGGTAACCCTTTCCCCAAATGAAACTTAGCATGGAAGCCCCATATGAAAAGATAAGAACAGAGCTGTACTGACTGAAGGATGACTGTGCCTTGTATTGAGGAAATTCCAGAGGAAACTCTAGAGTTGTGAGTTGAGTAACTTGGAAACCACCTGTGTAAAGCAAAGCATCTCAGTTTAATAAAAGCTGTCTAAAGTCTCAGATGGTAATATGTTAGCTATATGCCGCACTGAAAATCTTAAGTTTGGGAGAAAAATTGGGCTTTCTTCATTCCATTTTTTTTAAAAAAAAAGAAACTAGTTAATAAAAACATAGTGAGGCAAGACTAAATTCTCAGCAATATCCTTTTAACTAGAAATGGGTGAATAGATTGACACACATGGGAAGCTTTTTTTGCAGGGATTCTATAGCAGAAGCGAGATAGCCTAGAGTTCTTTCTTGTTCCTTCTTAAGCTCTGCCAGTAGAAAGTGCCTTATAAAGCAAAGCAAAGGTTTAAAACCACAAACTAAAAAAAAAGGTATATATTTTTGGCCTCAGAGATGATGTTATTTACTACCAGTATGGGAAGAAGAGTGACATAAAATTGAAACGACCCAGATAATCAGCTCCCATTTTGTTTATGCATAAATGATTTGGGGAATACCTATACTACTGTTTGATCTTTGCTTTCTTGCATGATTCATTATTAACTTTACAGGTAAAATGTTTCTTCTGTACATACGCACATTTCTTTTCAGTAAATAAAGGCCTTCATGATTTTTTTCCCCATTTTTCTTGTTGCGGCAACATCAGTGTATAAGATTATATAAGTTTCAGGTGTACAGCATTATAAAATCACAATTCTATACATCATGAAAATGCTCACTACAAAAACACTAGTTTCTACCCATCACCGTGCAATTTATACATTTTGCCCTCCCCTCACTCTCTTCACCTCTGTTAACCACCAGTCTGTTATCTGTATGTATGAGTTTCTTTTTGTTTTGTTTTGTTTTTATAGTCTGTATGTGAGTGAAATGATGTTGTTGTCTTACTCCAGCTGACTTATTTCATGTATCATAATACCATCAGGGTTCGTCTGTGTTGTCACAAATGAAGATTTCATCTTTCATGCCTGGATAATATTCTATTCTGTGTGTGTATGTGAGCGCGCATGCACGCACGTGTGTGTATCCCACACCTTTATGCAGTATTCTGTCAATGGGCAGTTATATTGTTTCCATGTTGTAAACATTGCTGCAGTTAACATAGTGGTTCATATGTCTTGTCCAATTAATGTCTTCATATTCTTAAGTTAAATATCCAGAAGTAGGATTTTAATGTTACAGCAACAACATTGCTTGGATTGCTGGATCATATGGTAGTTCTATTTTTAATTTTTTGAGGAATCTCCATACTGTTTTCCATAGTGGCTGTACCAATTTGCGTTGTTATCAGAAGTGTGTGAGGTTTCCCTTTTCTCGACATCTACTCTGATACTTGTTATTTCTTGCCTTTTTGATGATATCCATTCTGACAGGAATGCAGTTATATCTTTTGCTTTTCATTTTCCTAATAATTAGTGATCTATTCATGTGCTGGTGAAAAAGTTCTTTCCTATTTTTTATTATAATTTGCCTTGGTGCTTTTAGTCTCAACACAATGTTTCTTCCTCAGGTGCGTGAGTTTCTCGCTAACTTTCACAATTTTAAGTCTGTTATTTTTAAGGAAAAATAACTAAAAATGTTGTATTTTTCAGGGCAATGATGGAATTCCAGGGCCACCGGGACCAAAAGGGATCAGAGTAAGT
This sequence comes from Talpa europaea, assembly GCF_964194135.1. NCBI lineage: Eukaryota > Metazoa > Chordata > Mammalia > Eulipotyphla > Talpidae > Talpa > Talpa europaea. The sequence continues at coordinate 67,490,760 of NC_140081.1, forward strand.
GATATTTGCTGAATATCAAATGCTTTGTTGATTGACGGAAAAAGCAAATGAAGCTTTATGAAACTACTGGAAAAGACTCATATTGAAATGCAAAAAGAAAAATTCAGTCTTTAAAAAGTTAAATTTCAGAGTTGTTATATGTCTCCAGTTAAGTTTTCTTTAGTATTGCAACAGTTATCTTTATATATCCAGATGTCTATTTAAATTAATGTAAAATTTTAAAGTAGCTTACAGTTAAAAATATGAAAGTACTAAATTCTAACATTTTTTCAATTTATTAAAAATGTGTATCATACAAGTGGTTTGAACCACAACTGCGAATCAGTGTAATCATCTCAGTTCTTTGGGGTTCAGAGGTCTGATCGCGTTAGACTATGTACACTCCCAGTGTACCAAGCACACATATTATAAATTTTTTGTGTATCTTAAAGAGAATAAGTGTCAGAAGCACTGATTTAAACCACTATGTTAAAAAAAATAGCCACTTTGGGGAGAATATATCATTTTCTTAGTTCTAAGATGTATGATTTGTCAAGTTTTAATATTCTGGAAATCAGGATGTGTCTCAAAATTGAAGTGCACATTTAATGTAATTTTTCTAAAAAGCTTTTAGGTTGACATTATCTTTCAGTGTGTTTTATTATTGGGAGGAAACTGTAATTTAAAAATAGTACTGACTTGGAAAACCATGCTTGACTTTTCTGAGTTTCTTCATTTGTAAATCACAGAGTTAACAACAGAATCTCTAGCATTGCTTTTAGCTCTAAAATTCTGTTCATAGATGAAACCTCTTAATTTGAATATGAAATATTTGGGTGGTGACATAGCATGTTTATGTCTGTGGCAATGATGATCACACATTCTGATCCTTTGATTTCCAGAAATATTGTAGATGTACAAATTTTACCTAAATATCAAAACATATTTGCTGGGGTTTTTATTAACATGTACCTTGCCTTGTGTGCTACTATATACTTTAATGGGTAGTGTCCTGAAAAAGCAGGGAAGAAATTAAAACCCTTGGATTATTTTAGCACACATTTTATTTTTCTGTAACAAATGGATATCAATATACTAGTAAAGATGTTCATTATAATCATAATATATCTCCTAATAATGATAGCTACCATTATCTATGTCCTAAGCATGTACACATCAAAAAGAACTATCCATTCCATTCTATCAATTTCAATTTCAAACTATCTGGAAATACATAAATAATTCATGTCCCTAATCTAGAACTTCAGAAATGCTTAGAGATAGGTGGCCTGATAGTTCCTCCAGCCTCTGGATTCAACTCAAGGGAAACTCTTGACATTAAGATTTTAAAAGGTTTATTATTATGAAAATTTTAAGCATACACAAACAGAAAATATAGTGTAATGGACCTTCATAAACCCATCACTCAACTTAAAAAATTATTATTTTGACAAATTTGTTTCATCTATATCTTGCCACTTATTTTGGGGGGAACATTTTAAAATCAGTCCCTCATATCATTCATTTCCCTAATGAATCCTTCAGTACACTTCTCTAACTGATATACACATAATTGCTATACCATTGTTACACCTCAGAAAACTAGCAATAACTTTTCAATACACTCCAAAAGTCAGTCCATATTCAGATTTCCTCCCTTCTCTCAAAGATATCTTTTTATAATTGATTTGATTTATTCAACCAGTATCCAAGCAAGTTCTACATGTTAATTGCATTTGATTCCTATGTTTAAACTTCTTTTATTATGTCCTTAGAGAAACTGGGTCATTTTTATTGTACTACATTCCAAATTCTGGGTCTGGATGATTGTTTCTTCATGATGTCATTTAAATTGCTTCTCCGGGGACCTCCCCTGGTGGCGCAGGTGGTTGAGCGCAGTGCTCTGAAGCTGTCGGCAGCCTCTGCAGCGCCGGTTCGATCCCAGCCGGCTGGCGAGATCCCACATGGCACCGCAGACCTCTCCTGTCAGGCCCACTGCTCCCCTCAGCAGTGTATTTCGTCAGTCTGCCTGTTCTGTTCCCTGCTCTGTCTCTGGTGAATCCTCTTACCCTCCCACGCATCTGGCCTGTACCCAGGTTCTTGCATAAATAAATAAATAAATATTAAAAAAATATAAATAGCTTCTCCGTTCCTCATATATCCTGCAAATTGAAGGTTGCCTTGCAAGAGGTAGTAGAAAGTTTTCTGGGGGTACAGAAGATGCTGTATACTTAATGTTTGCATGTTTTATTGTAAGCAAATTATACTGCAGTGGATTTAAATAAAAATAGAAAATGAGTACTTCATAGGTAATGTTGTGTACTTACTATTGAATTAAATCATAAAACACAATGTCTGTCTCAAATAAAATGAGCGTGACTGATTCTGCCATCAAAATTTCCCCATCAACTTTACCTAATAATTTTGTATCCACTGGTGATCATTGTCCAGATCCATTATTTCATTCAGAGTAGTAAGGTGACTTTAAAAATTCTATCAAATCTGTTAGCTACAATTCTAACTTATCATTTGTAGTTGTAATAGGTAATTGGTTGCTTCACCAGCAACTTCAATTGATGATCAAGGAAGGTTTTTAAAAATTTTTTATTATTGTAAACACAAAAAATTTATGTATTTTAATCATTTGTAGTCATTATTCTTTTTAAGCCTAAATTATCACATCTTTGATCTATGGAAGCCTATTCAAGGTGGCTCCTGTTTTGTGTCCTTTTGACAAACTATTGATCTTTGATAACTACCTAACTTTCTGACACAACTAGATGGTTCGGGCTCATCTTTTACATTTCCTTTCCAGATCTGCAGTTGACCAAGTTTCTGATTCCAGGTTCTTTTTAATGAAAAATGTGATTTAGTTGTGATAGTCTGAATATAGGGGTTTTCAGCTTTGGTTCAATGCATTTATTTCTTCTTACAGGGTCCTCCTGGACTTCCTGGATTTCCAGGGACACCAGGTCTTCCTGTAAGTAGGATTTGGCTTCTTATTTTAATTTTCCTTAAAAAGTCATCTAAGACATACGATACATGTGTTGTATCCATTTTTAAAGGGAATGCCTGGCCATGATGGGGCTCCAGGACCACAAGGTATCCCTGGATGCAATGGAACCAAGGTAAGATTTCTTCTACTTAATTTTAGGCAATATATTTGATAATGGTGATAATTATAGTATATACATGAAAGCAATAGAGTTTTTACCTCCAATACAGGTCATTATGACCCTTACCAACAGCAACAACAATAAAATGTTTATTCTGGATTTGTGGGGCTTGCTTGTGTTCTTCATTTCAGCTGAACAATCTTTTTTTAAAAATATATTTTACATCATTGTTCATTTTTGTGCAATGTATGCTTTCTCTCAGGTGTAGTCCTTGTAAAATTCCCACCACCAATTCACCCATGCACCATCACCATAATATTGGTCCCTCTCCCTCCCACTCCCCTGCAGAATGTCTCTGATTTACAGTTGCTGTCAATTTTGTTTGTTTATTTATTTTTTTATTATTTCATTGGTCCCTTCTTTGGTTCCCTTATTTTCCTCCTATAACTGAAACCATCCAATATTTTTCTTTTTCCTTCTGGCTTATTTCACTGAGCACAGTCCCTTCCAGCTCCATCCATGTTGCTGCAAATAGCATGAGTTTATCTTTTTGGATTGCTGAGTAGTATTCCATTGTGTATATATACCACATCTTGATCCAGTCATCTATTTTGGGGTATTGGGTTGTTTCCATAGCTTATTTATTGTAAATAGTGCTGCAATAAACATAGGGGTGCAGGTATCCTTTTGAATTAATATTTTTGTGTTCTTTGGGTAGATTCCTAGGAGTGAAATTGCTGGGTCATATGGTAGCTCCATTTTTAGTAGTGCAAGGAACCTCAAAACAGCTCTCCATAGTGGTTGTACCAGTTTGCAGTCCCACCAGCAGTAGTGTAGAAGAGTTCCTTTTTCACCACATCCCTGCGAACATTTGTTGTTACTAGTTTTTTTTTAATATGTGCTATATGTGTAATATTTGTAGAAGGTGGTATCTCATTGTGGTTTTGATTTGCATTTCCCTGATTATAAGTGATGTTCAACATATTTTTTTTAAAGATTTATTTATTTATTTATTTATTTATACAAGAACTGGGGTATAGGCCTTATTTGTGGGAGCGTGAGAGGATTCACCAGAGACAGAGTGGGGAGCAGAACAGGTAGACTGACGAAGTACACTGCTGAGGGGAGCAGCGGGCACGACAGGAGAAGTCTGCCGTGCAATGTGGGACCCTCGCTGGCCAGCCAGGGTCGAACCAGCACTGCAGAGGCTGTGGACAGCTTCACAGCGCTGCGCTTAACCGCTTGCGCCACCAGGGGAGGCCCTGATATTGAAATTTTTTCATATACTTGTTGGCCATTTGCATTTCCTCTTTTTAGCTTTTTAGCTCTTTTCAGCTCTTCTGCACATTTTTTGACTGGTTTGTTTACTTTGTTGTTGTTTCTTTTTTTATTCATGTGAGCTCTTTGTAGATCTTTGTGATCAGTCACTTATCAGTTGTATGGACTGCAAAAATTTTCTCCCAATCAGTGGGGTGTCTCTTGTTTTGGTTAATGTCTCTTTTGCTGTACAGAAGCTTTTTAGTTTGATGTAATCCCAGCTGTTTATCTTTTCCTTTACTTTTTTGCTTGGGGAATGAGTCTTTAAAGATGTTACTGAGATGTAGGTCATGTAGTGTTTTGCCTATATTTTCTTCTATGTATTTTATGGTTTCAGGTCTTATGTTCAATTCTGTTATCCATTTTGAGTTACTTTTTGTGCATGGTGTGAGGTAGTAGTCTAGTTTCATTCTTTTGCATGTGTTGGTCCAGTTTTCCCAGCACCATTTATTAAACAAACTTTCTTTGCTCCATTGCATAGTCTTTGCTCCTTTGTCAAAGATTAGTTGTCCGTATATGTATGGCTTTATTTCTGAGCTTTCTATTTGGTTCCATTGTCTATGTGTCTGTTTTTGTTCTAGTACCGTGCTGTTTTAGTTAGTATAGCTTTGTACTATAGTTTGAAGACTGAGAGTGTGATACCTCCATTCTCCTTTGTTTTAGTCAGGAAAGCTTTGACTATGCTAGGTTTTTTTGTGGCTCCATATGAATTTCATCAGTATTTGTTTTATTTCTTTGAAGAATATCATTGAGATTTTTATGGGGAGTGCATTGAATCTGTAAATTGCTTCAGTAGGGTGACCATTTTGATAATGCTAATTCTTCCAGTCTATGAGCAGGGGATGTTTTCCATTTCTTTGTGTAGGACACTCACCTCCTTGGTTAAGTTTATTCCCAGGTATTTTGATTTTTTTTGTTTAAATTGTAAATGGGATGATTTTCCTTATTTCTTCTTCTTCAGATTGTTTGCATATAGGATGGCTACTGATTTTTGTATGTTTATTTTGTATCCTGCCACTTTACTAAACTGGTTTATTATTTTAATTAGTTTTTCTGTTGAGTTTTTAGGAGTCACTATGTAAATTATCATATTGCCTGAAAATAGTGATAGTTTTGCTTCTTCTTTCCCTACTTGGATTCATTGTATGTCTTTCTCTTGTCTTATTACTCTGGCTAGGACTTCCAGTATTATATTGAAAAGCATCGGTGAGAGTGGACATCCTTGTCTTGTTCCTGATCTTAAAAGAAAGGCTTTCAGCTTTTCACCACTGAGAATAATATTGGCTGTGGGTTTTTCATATATACTTTTATCATGTTAAGGTATGTTCCTGCTATCCTGAGAGTTTCCAGGGCCTTCATCATAAATGGATGTTGAACTTTGTCTAATGCTTTCTCAGCATCTATTGATATGATCATATGGTTTTTATTTTTCTTTTTGTTGATGTGTTGGATTGCATTAACTGATTTTCAGATGTTGAACCATCTTTGTGCCCTTGGAATAAATCCCCCTTAGTTGCGGTGTATTATCCTTTTGATGCATTGTTGGATTCTGTTGGCTAGGATTTTATTGATGATTTTTACATCAGTGTTCATTAAGGAGACTGACCTGTAGTTTTCTCTTTTTGTGTTATCTTTGTTTGGTTTTGGTATTAGTACAATGTTGGCTTCATAAAATGTATTTGGTAGTATACCTTCTTTCTTAATTTTTTAAAGATAGGCACTAGTTCATTTCTGAATGTTTGGGAGAATTCATTTGTGAAGCTGTCTGGTCCTGGGCTTTTGTTTTGGGGGAGGGTTTTGATTATTATTCCAATTTCACTGCTTGTAATTGGTCTATTTAGGAGTTCTAGTTCTTCTTTATTTAGCTTTGGATGATTATATAGTTCTAAGAATTTGTCCATATCTTCTAGATTGTTGAACTTGTTTGCATATAAATGTTGATAGTAATCTGTGATTATTCCTTTGATTTTTACTGGCTGTTGTAATTTCTCCTCTTTTATTTATGATCCTATTGATTTGTGTTTTCTCTTGTTTTTTCCTTTGCATGTCAAAGTGGGCTACATTCTTGTGCCTGTTTTGGTTATTTGTTATTTGCCAAAGTTTTAAATTTTAAAACCAAATATATCTATAATGAGTGTAGTATGCTATATGGTTAAGAAATATTTCTTCTTCTTCTTTTTTTTTTTTTGTAAAACAGCACCTTAGCAACTCTTACAATTTGTTTGTTTTTGCAGGCCCCCAATTATGTAAGCAACAATTTTAAATGAATTTATTATGTATACTTTAAGATTATATGGTTTGTTTTATGTCTGACTGTGTAGCAAATAGAATGAAACCTTGAGATGGAGCCAGAATATATGGGTTTTTCTGTTTTCTGCCTTCTAAACTTGATGTTCAGGACCTCCCTGGTGGTGCAGTGGGGTGAGCACAGCGCTGTGAAGCTGTCCGCAGCCTCTCCAGCGCGGGTTCGATTCCTGGCTGGCCAGGGAGATTCCCACATGGCGCAGCAGACCTCTCCTGTTGTGCCTGCTGCTCCCCTCAGCAGTGCTTTCTGTCCGTCTGCCTGTTCTGCTCCCCATTCTCTCTGCTGAATCCTCTCACCCTCCCACGCCTCTGGCCTGTACCCCAGCTATTGTATAAATAAAAAGTAAATCTTTAAATACTGCAATGAGGACTTTTCTCCCTCGTATAAAAAAAATAAACTTGATGTTCAGATCACTTTTTTATCTCCAGATGCACTTTTCTATGTGTAAATAGTAGGAGGGAAGGGTGTTGGATAATACCCTTAAAGGCATACAGCTGTAATAAATTTATTCTTTCTACCTGTGACGAGTGTTTCTAGAATTGTTATGGCATTTAGGTACTTGAAAGGAGGTTGCATTGGGGTTCTTCTCCAACAATTTTATCTTTTTTTTTCCCAAACCAAATGTCCGTATTAGTACTTTACAATAGTGAGTGAGAAAAATTGGGTACCTGGAAAACATAATGACCTGCAATTGTTAGAACTATTGTTATTTTTGTTGTTCTCTTGGTGTTATTAATGGTATTCTTTCTTACCATCTTTTCCTCTTTACAAAAATAATTTGAAATAGTTTACAATAAAATAAAAGTACAATAACAGTTAAAATAAGAATCTATATCATAAATGGTCAGAAAATAGAGGCAAATCATTAACTATTAAATGTGATGATGGTCAGGAATCTGTGATATGATTGTCTCAAAATGGATTTCTTAGAAGAAAATGACCAAGGCAGAAAATATATGGTGATGTTACATGGGTGAATTGGTGGTGGGAATTTCACAGGGACTATACTGGAGATGTTAAAGCATACATTGAATAAAAATGAAGAATGATATAAAAATATATATAACACAATAAAAAAATTCAAAAAAGAAAATATATTTTCCTTTATTCTGATTCGTGTTGATGAGTAGAGACAAAAGTATCTTAGAAGGTGAAATAGATATGGATAGTTGATATTGAAATAATTGGAAAGTTAAGGCTAATGAATTTAAGGTAATTTTCATAACTTTTTTCAATAGTCATTGTTTGATGGTATAGTTTCGCTTTTTATCTTGTTCCTTCATGCTCTTTATTTTAACTCCTTCTAGGGAGACCGTGGATTTCCAGGCAGTCCCGGTTTTCCTGGTTTACAGGGTCCTCCAGTAAGTTCTAAAATTTGTGATTATAATGAACACAGGAATCACAAGAAGAAACAAAAGTGTTGAAAGTGAACACAATGCCTTTATGTGGATCAAAGTAGTGCCTTTTAAATACTAAACTAAAGGACACAATTTTTTAAAGAAGTTGGTAATATAGCTCTCTGCTGGATAAAAGCAAAGATTCTATGGTGTTTTATATATATATATATATATATATATATATATATATAATACACACATATAATCTCTAAGTATATATATAATTTCTAAATATATATATATATATATAATCTGTAATTATCCTAAGATACATTCCACTAGAATATCCTATATTCATCTATTCAGTTTGGACTATATTTGAAAAACATTGTGTTATTTTGCTTGATCCCCTCATAAAAAAATTACTTTTCTTTTTAATAATAGGGACCTCCTGGGATCCCAGGTATGAAGGTAAGTGTTTCATACTGAGAAGGTAAAAATTTTGAATAAAACATTTGGAAAGCCTGCAACTTCAAACAGATAATGACTCTGACTTCTGTCTTAAAGCTGATACTTGTAGAAGTTGTGCAGGTACACATTTACAAGCTCTCCTTTGTTCACATACGTCAGTCTTCATCTTACTACATTTTTGTACTGTTGACCCATCTGTTCACTCTAGAAATACTTTTAAAAACCTAAATCAATAATTTGGTTTCTCTTTTTTATATACTCTCAAGAGCTTCCCAACTGCTTCTAAGATAAACTCTACATTCTTTTCCAAGACCTGTAAGACCTATGTGTTCTTATCCTGCTTACACTCTCGGCCTCATATTTAAGCCACATTCCACTTGTTTTACTGATCACACAGGTCTGCATTGTTTGAATATGCCAGACTCTTCCTTTTGAGCCCTTTTTATAAGCTGTTTACACTTTCAAACATTATTCTCCCATTTTCAGGTGGTCAACTTCTTTAGATCTCAGCCTCAATATTACCTTCACAGATTGCCCTTCTTTGTCTAACAAAACTAATTTCCTCCACTTTTTTAAAAAATTTATTTGACGTAAGATATTGTATAAATTTCAGATGTACATGTTAATTTTATATATTATCTGATTGCCACTGTAGCAATAATTTACACTGCTATCACATCACATAGTTATCATTTATTTTTTGTCTTCCATGATTTCTTTATAATGTACGATGTGGTTTTTCTTCATAATCCTTAATAGAAAATTTTGTAATCTTATATATTTATATATTATGATCTGCATTTTCACAGTATGTTGTTACTGCCATGAGAACAGAGCCTTGTTACATTCTTCACTGTGGAGTATCTTGAGCCTAACACCATTCTTGGGAAATATTAATATTTAATTTTGCTTTTTAAATGAATGAGTAGCTAAAAAGGCTTTTAATAAATTGACTTACTTCAGTGTACTCTGGCCACTTCCTCATTTTCCTTTAAAGGGTAAATTTGTTCATGTTAATTACTGAGATTAATTACTAATCTTCCAGGATGTTTATGCAACATATTGGATTCTCAGATCATTTTTCATGATCTTGCCAGTTTTCATGTATCATAACTGTTACTTACAACTTCCATTTATGGTTTATTTTAGGGAGAACCAGGTAGTATAATTATGTCATCACTGCCAGGACCAAAGGGTAATACAGGATATCCAGGTCCTCCCGGAATACAAGTAAGCATCCAGTGATTTTCTTCATTTTTGTATTGCTTCACTTTTTATTATATTGAAATCATATCACAGGAACACTTTTTTCTCTCTAGATTTTAATACCCTCTATTTTTGTTTATAGAAATTATTATCTGAAATATGGTAGATATTGCATGTACCTTGTACTTGATAATAAAAGCAAATCTGGACCGGAGTGAATTTTAAGAAGCATTGCTTTATTCTTTTATCTTTCTGTCAAGTTTTCTTGGAAATTTTATTTTGGGATTAGGTAGAAGAAATAGGCTTCTATATTCTTAATCTTGTGCCATGGGGATCAGTAAAGTGGTAGAAGTGGTACTGGTAATTGTAAGTGATCTGATTAAAAATAGAAATTATATATCTCCCATTTAAGATATTAAAATGTGTCATTTGAAACACTATCAGTTATATATAATATCTGAACATATTTTGAAGACTGCAAGAATGATATTTATGCATGGTTGAGCATCAAATATAATTTTAAGGAAGGAGTTATAATAGCCTGTAGATAACTTGCACAGGGATAGCAATAACCTTTGAGTATTTATAGATTATGAGGTCAATTTCTTAAGGTTTATATTTTACAAGGATTGATCCATTTGTCAAAAGCAAAAATTAGTGTTTTGTAGTACTTGATTACTAAGTTCCAATGTCATTATCTCTCTTCTCATTTTGTACTTGGCATCACCCCCTATTTGTCCATCTGTACTCTCAATCATGTCCTTCATTTTTTATAACATTTTATTATGTAATATTTGAAAATAACACAGAATACATGTAAAATATATGTATGTTATGAAGCATAACTACCAAATGAACACCTATGAACCCCAAACAAACTTTAACATCTAGAATATTACAAATAATTTTCAATCAACCTGTGGTTTCTTTGGCAGTTCTAGCTTACTGTATTCTCCCAAGATATAATTATCATCCTGAGTTTTCCATCATTCATAAAAATAGTTTTATTACATGGGCATATGTCTTATCCTTTTCTTTATTTCCTTTATAACAGGGTCCATCTGGTCCCACTGGTGTACCAGGACCAATTGGTCCCCCAGGACCACCAGGTTTGATGGTAAACTTTGTTCTGTAATTTCACTTCTCCCTTTCTTTTGATTTCTTTCTCACGTAATATTTATAAATTGTTGAAAGTATAATGTAATTTCAGTGGTTATATTCTATAATTTTCTTATTTACAGGAAGGAGATTTTTACAATGTTATGGTAAAATATGTATGTGTCAAGTAATAGCTTCATTTTACAGATGGAAAAAGTAAGGTATACAAAAGAAAATTTTTAAGTAAATTATTTAAAACAAAATAATTATTTTGTTTTTTACCTCTTGATTTGTCAGTGTTGAAATCAATTCTGGCCATCTCATGAAGTTTCTAAGGCAGTTCTCTAGTCATCTGATGAAACCTGTCTCTTTAAATTGCTGTTTTCTGTTTAAGAGGCACAAAAACATAGATTCACAAAAAATACCTGCTCTTATTTCTTAGGGGCCTGTGACAAAACAGCAGGATTGGTGTGGGTAGTATATTAGTCTGCCATGGGATAAAGATTTGTATAAACCAGGAGAGAAGCAAAAACTTTGAAAGACCCAGAATTTTCAAATAGTTCTATTACTTTATTACCTCTGGGATCACTCATATTTCCTATTCTAATAAATTGTAAGTAGTTTTACTTCTGAAATACTTAGATTTCATTCAAGTCATGTTTTGGACCCAGAACTTTGCTGTTGTCTTCTTAAAATGGCAAGAAAATTGTACTTCACTCAAAGCAATTTCTTGTGTGCCACTCTATCTCTCATTTACCATATCTTTAAGTGACAGTTTTCATTATACCTTTATAGATTGTACATTTTTGCTTGTGACAATTTCTCCTCTATTCTTAAGTGAAGGAAATAACATTTGGTAAATACTGGAGGAATCTACCAGAAAAGATCGCAATTTTTTGGGAGGGATTTAGAAAACCCTTTTGTTTTAGTTATAGATGCCCAGCAAAGTATGAATCTAGACTACAGCACTTTTTTTTTTTAAACTTTTTTTTTTAATAGAGGCATGTTTATTTATTTATTTATTTGTTTGTTTGTTTGTTTGTTTATACATGCACTGGGTACAGTCAGAAGCGCGGGAGGGTGAGAGAATTCACCAGAGCCAGAGCGGGGAGCAGAGCAGGCAGAAGGACCTAAGTACACTGCTGAGGGGAGCAGCGGGTGGCAGGAGAGGTCTGCGCGCCATGTAGAACCCTCCTCCGGTGGCCGGGGAGCAGCCGGGGATCGAACCGGCGCCGCAGATCACAACCCAGTGCTCAACCGCTGCGCCACCGGGGAGGCCCGACCTTGAATTTTCTTAACCCTTGTGGCCACATAACTGATTTATTATATATATACTTCCTTTCAATTAATCACCTGATTCAACAGATAGAGCAGTCTTAGAAAATGCCACTTCTAGGTATCTACCCAAAGCACACAAAAACAATAATTCCAAAGGAAATCTGCACTCTTATGTTTATAGCAGCACTATTTATAATAGCCAGGATATGGAAAGAACCTAAGTGCTCAAAAATAGATGAGTGGATCAAGATGTGGTATATATAGACCATGGAGTACTACTCAGTGATATAAACTCATGCCATTTGCATCAACATGGATGGAGTTGAAAGGGATTATACCAAGCAAAATAAACCAGGAAGAGAAAGACAAGTACCAGCTGGCATCACTTATTTGTGGAATATAGAGAAACCAAACAAAGGGTCAGTTAAAGCCAAACTAACAACAAACCCAGAAAACTGAATATAAAACTAAGACTACCATGGGCCTCCCTGGTGGCACAGGGAGTTAGTCTCAGCACTGTGAAGCTATCCGCAGCCACTGCAGCACAAGTTCGATCCCCAGACAGAGAGCTAACCCACATGGCGCCTCAGACCTCTCCTGTCTCGCCCGCTGCTCCCCTCAGCAGTGTATTTCAGTCTTTCTCTGGTGAATCCTCTCACCCCCACCCCTGTACCTCTGGCCTACACCCCAGCTCTTGTATGAATAATAAAAATAAAATAAATCTTTAAAAAAAAAGGAAAAAAACTGAGACTACCAGAGGTTGGGGGGTGGGGGGCGGTGAGAGCACAATGATTTTCTCCTAAGGTTTCCTAAGTTTCTCCTAAGGGGAGAAATCCTGTATTGTCAAAATATTAACAAGGATGTAAAACAATAGTACTTAATTTTAAAAAAGAAGTAAAGAGGGCCTCTCTGGTGGCATAAGGGGTTAAGCACTGCACTGTGAAGCAATCCACAGCTTCTGCAGCATGAGTTCAATCCCCGGCTGGCCAGAGAGCAACCCACATGGCGAAGCAGACCTCTCCTGTCTCACCCACTGCTCCCCTCAGCAGCATGTTTCAGTCAGCCTGCCTGTTCTGTTCCCCACTCTCTATCTGGTGAATCCTCTCACCTCCCCACCACATCTTTGGCCTGAACACCAGCTCTTGTATGCATAAATAAATAAATCTTTAAAAAAAAAAGTAAAGACATGCCAGGGTACACTGTGTAACTAAATAGGTCCATTGGGCAGACAGATACCTATTTGTCTTTTCAAACGTTGAAACATTCTCAAATATACAGAGGCAGATTTCATGAAAGGAAAACTAGATTTAAAAAAAAAAACATTTTTTTTAAACTAGGGTGCTAATTGCCAAATGGTACCTAAATTTATAATTCAAATATGAGAAATTTTATATATGTTTGTTGAATTGAACTTTGTGTCAATTTTGGCACTTTTTGCATTGATTATCTTAGCCCTCTACTTTTACCCACACTCTGCCATTTTCCTCCTGCCTATTTGTATCTTGTTGCCCAAAATTTTCACATTCACCTAGTTTGTATTAATCAATTCAAATGTGTTTCTCTGATTACAAAGCAATGAACGAAAGCAAGAAAGTATTATCTGAAGGGACTTTTCAGTGCTCACTTTTTAATGGAATCAGATAGTTTTTCATAAGCATATTAATATAATATTTTTCCTATTCTGTTTCTTATTGTCCTAGGGTCCTCCTGGTCCACCAGGACTTCCAGGACCAAAGGTAATTTTATCTTTCTTTACATCTATTCTTTGGCATGAATTCCTTTTGCTATTGTCAATGAGATTTTAAACTGAAACCTCTCTCTTCAGGGTAATATGGGCTTAAATTTCCAGGGACCCAAGGGCGAAAAGGTAAGTAAAAAAACCAAAGTTGATTATTCAACCATCAGCTTTCCTTTTCATATTCATTTGAATTTCTTTTTCCTTCTTTCAGCTGACATAGTTTTCATGCTGTTTGTCTGTGTAAATAATATAATGTCACTTTTTATTTGTCTTGCAAACAGGGTGAACAAGGTCTTCAGGGCCCTCCTGGACCACCTGGGCAAATCAGTGAACAGAAAAGACCAATTGATGTGGAGTTTCAGAAAGGAGATCAGGTGAGTATGTGGAGAGAAAATCAATGAAAATCTTGGTATGAGTAGCATTCCATTAAAATGCATTGGAAGCTAGAATGTGATTATATGTTAATATACATTAAAAATAACAAAGATTTGAGATAATTTATTTTTAAAAAGAGTTTTATTGAGTTATAATTTATATACCATATAATTCACTCATTTACAGTGTACAGTTCCATTATTTTAGTATATTCATTAGGTGTAAAAACCATCACTACAATCTTATTTTGGGAACATTCTCATCAGCCCCTTCCTAAAGCCCCATACCTTTAGTTGTCATTTCCCATTTTTCCCCAAGCTCTCCAGCCCTAGGCAACCAATAATCTACTTTTTGACTCTGTACATTTACCTATTCTGTATATTTATTATAAGTGAGATCATACAATACCTAGTTATCTTTGTCTGGCTTCTTTTACTTAATATATTTTCAAGTTCATCCATGTTATGTCAAGTATCAGTACTTAATTTTTTATGACTGAATAATACTCCTTTGTGTATATATTATTCCATATTTTGTTTATCCATTCATCAGTTGATGTAGATTTGAATGGTTTTCATTTCTGGCTATTATGAATAATGCATTTGTGTCCAAAATTGGATCAATGTAAGATAGTCATTGACTTTGATGACTGTATTCTCTACATTTCACTGATATGCCAGGAGAAAAAAGGTGTTGCTCTATAAGCCCTTATTGTACTTAAAAATAGTTATCTGGGGCCTCCCTTGGTGGCACAGCGGTTGAGCGCTGGGTTGCAAGGCTGCCCGCAGTCTCTGCAGTGCCAGTTCGATCCCAGGCCACCGGCGAGGGTCCCACCAAAAAACAAACAAAAAAAACTAAAAAAAAGTTATCTGATACCTTGATTATACTAAGGTATATGAGGCAATCAACAGTGTATACATTATTATTTCATTTAAATACTCATAAGAGGACCTCCCTGGTGGCACAAGGGGTTAAGACACACCCTACGAGGCTATCCCCAGGCACTGCAGCATGAGTTCGATTCCCAGCTGGCCAGAGAGCTACCCACATCGCGCAGCAGACCTCTCCTGACTTGCCTGCTGTTCCCCTCAGCAGTGTATTTCAGTGAATCTGTCTCTTCTGCTCCCCGCTCTGTCTCTGGTGAATCCTCACCCCCTCATACCTCTGGCCTGTACCCCAGTACAAGTGGCAAGTGGCAATGTTTCATATTTTTTTATCGTTGGACAATATTCCATTATATATACACATTATGTGTACATATGTATATGTATACACATATACATATATAGATGTATACACACACACACACACACAGAGCATCTTCTTTACCCTGTCATCCATCAGTGGACATTTAAATTGTTTCTTTATCTTATTTATTGTATGCATAAATAAATCTTTAAAAAAATACTTATAAGAAAGTTAAGAATAAAGGAGAAATTGTACTGAAACTCTTTTATCAATATGGATTGAACCATTTCATTTTCTGTCCAAATGTCTATGTGTACTGGGGTACAAACCAGAGGCATGGGGGGGGGTGAGAGGATTCACCAGAGACAGTGGGGAACAGAACAGGCAGACTGACCAAACACACTGCCAAGGGGAGCAGAGGGCGAGACAGGAGAGATCTGCTGTGCCATATCGACAGCTCCCCAGCCAGCGGGGTATTGAACTCATGCTGCAGAGGCTACGGACAGCTCCATAGCGCTGTGCCCAACCCCTTGTGCCACTGGGGAGGCCCAGTGTTCTCTTATTATTTACCATAAAATTGGCTTGTACATGCACTAGAAAATGAAGTAAAAAAGATGGCTCTTGTTCTTTTGCCCAGTGGATTTCAACTTTGAATTAGAAACATCCCATTATCTTTTACTATGCTACATGAGTCTACATAACATTGCTTTCCCTTCTCCTACTACTGCATAGGGGCTTCCTGGTGACCGAGGGCCTCCTGGACCTCCAGGGATACGTGGTCCTCCAGTAAGTAACCTAAAATGCTTCCATATCATTTAATATAAGTTCGTATTGATACACAGTACTCCATGATACAAAATTATTTTTGCGTGTACAGGGTCTTCCAGGTTGTGTGAAAGGTGAAAAGGGTGAGCAAGGAGAACCGGGCAAAAGAGTAAGTGTTATAACTACTAATATTCTTTGCAAAAAATTTTTGTCTTTTTATCTTTATTGAAATAATATTGGTTGACAACACTGTATAAGTTTTAGGATTACAACTTCACACATCTTCAAATGTATATTTATCCCACCATGCCCACCATCAAATTTCTAACTCTCTGCTAACATCTCCCTGTTCCTCCCACCCTCCATTTCCTTCACCTCTTGTAGCCACCATTTTGTTGTCAGACTGAGGTTTATTTTGTCTTGTTTAATTCATTTCTTTATATCCCACATATAAGTGAAATCATCTAATATTTGTCTTTATGGGTTTTTTTGACTTATTTTGCTTAGCATGATCCCCTCAAGTTCCATCCATGTTGTGGCAAGTGGCAATGTTTCATATTTTTTTTATCGTTGGACAATATTCCATTATATATACACATTATGTTTACATATGTATATGTATACACATATACATACATAGATGTGTATACATACACACACACACACAGCATGTTCTTTACCCTGTCATCCATCAGTGGACATTTAAATTGTTTCTTTATCTTATTTATTTTGATAGTGCTACAGTGAACATAGCGGTACATGTATCTTTTTGAATTGGTGTTTTTATATTTGTTGGGTAGAAACCTAGAAATGGAATTGCTGGATCATATGGCAGATCTATTTTTAATCTTTTAAGGAACTTCTATACTGTTTTCCATAGAGGCTGTACCAGTTTACATTTCCACCAACAGTGTAGGTAGTCCTTACCAGCATTTTTTGTGTCTTTTTTATATAGTCTATTCTCACACGTGTGAGGTGATATTTCATTGTGTTTTTTATTTGTATATCGCTAATAATAAGTGATGATGAGCATTTATTTTCATGTGCCTGTTGGGCATCGGTATGTCTTTGAGAAGTGAGTGTTCAGATCTTTTGCCCATTTTTTTGGCTGGGTTATTTGTTTTGTGTTGTTGAATTATATGAGTTCTTTGTATATCTTGGATATTAATCCATTGTCAAATGGGTGTGTTTCAAATATCCTTTCTCAATTAGTATGACTTTTCTTTTTTGTGGTGGTTTCCTTCACTGTACAGAAGTGTTCTGGTTTGATGTAGTCCCGTTTATTTTTGCTTTTGTTTCCCTTATCATTGGAATCGAGTCCCCAAAGACATCACTGAAGCCAATGTCACAGAATGTTTTGCCTATGTTTTCTTCTATGTAGTTTATGGTTTGAAAGTCTTTCATCTAAGTCTTTAGTATATTTGAAATTAATTTCTGTATATGGTAGGAGATAGTACCTAATTTCATTATTTTGCAGGTACCTGTCAAGTTTTTCCAACACTATTTCTTGAAGACTTTTCCTTTCTCCATTGTATGCTCTCCATTGTATGCAGAGGGAGCATACAATTTTAATTAATTATATGCAAAATAATTAAGTGTAAATGTGAGTGTGTGTTATTTTATCTTTTCCTCCTTAATCCTAGTTTCATTGACTTGAAATTTCATGACTGACATACTCATATTTGTCTATTAGAATATTTAAATCTAAGAAGTCTATTTAATATAGTCCAAAACAAGAATAAAGTACTTCCTAAACAATAAATTTATATACTTACATTTCTTTGAATACTGTAGGGTAAACCAGGAAAAGATGGAGAGAATGGCCAACCAGGAATTCCAGTGAGTAGCCTCTCCCCTAACCTGCCAAATTGGCAATATTTGTACATTGGTGGTAGAAAAATGAGATGGCAAAAAGAGATTTGGTTTTAGAAATCATTTAAATGAATGTAAATTATGTTTCCTTTCACTTTCAACTATAAATTTGAAATTTCTCTGCTTTTAAGTCAGATTTATTGATATATATTTGTATACAGTAAAATGAACCACTTTTAATATACAGTTCTGTGTATTTTGATAAATGTATAACTACTTCCACAATCAATGAGCAGTTCCATCACCCTTAAAAGTTCCCTCATGCTTTTTGTATCCTTTTCCCTGCTACCAGCCCATCACTAGCAACAACCGATCATTTCTCTATGCCTATAATATTGCCTATTCTAAAGTGTCCTATAAATTGTGTCATATTTTATAAAGCCTTTTGAATCAGTATTCTTTCATTTAGCACAATACATTGTACTGTAAATTATTAGTCCATTTCTTTGTATTTCCATGTAGCTTTTTATTGTATTGATGCATCAAGGTTCATTTTATCATCCATTGAAGGATATTTTGGCTTTTTCTGATTTGGGCCATATATTAAAATTGCTATAAACATTCATATATAATTTTTGTGTGTCAACACAAGTTTTTTCAGTAAAAATATTGACAGGTATTTCTAATTACTACGAAACAAGAAGGAAATAAAATCATGTGGGTCCAGGAAGTCCAGGAACACTATTTCAAGTGGACCCAGTGCCAAGAGTATGCATGTTAAAAGAAGTTTTCAAGGGCAAGTAGAAAATTAGATGAAATATAGATTATAAACCAAAGGAAAGGAATAATTCTTAATAAGATTGAAAATTGGAAGTAATATAATCAGATAAACTAGTTTCAATGTGATTTTGCTAACAGTCCTCAATTTAAAAACTAAATTCATAAATAACTTAAACATATGAGATGGGATGAGGAGAGGTAAATTAGGACTTTGCTTTCTGGCTTCTTTTGGAACCATCGGTCTTTGTTTCATGATTTAGGTAGTCATGTTGTTCAATAATTGCCAATTGCCTCTGATTGTTTTCCACAGATCGCCTGGGGAATTGGCTTTTCTCTGTATTTTGAGAACTCAAGTCAGGTCAAATAAAGATAGTCTTGCAAGTGAGATCTCTTTGGGAACCAACATCCCGGTCAAATAATGATAATTATCTGGGAGTGGGGCTTTGAAGAACCCCTAACCTGTACTTTCTCTTTCTTTTTAACTGTTGCTGGTTTTAAACTTAATTGTGAACTGCTAGTTTTCAAAGCTACTGAGGAGCTGAGGAAGGGTGATAGAAATAGAGCAAGTTAAAATGCTGCAAAGCTCTGTATTCTTACCAATATTCAGCCCCCTTTTTTCAGCAAGAGGCTCCTTGGTTAATTTTCCAGAGTTCTAAAAGAATTGGCTGATTATTTTTGCCCATGTTCTTGTTTTTATGGAGAAGAGGATTTTGGGGATAATTGTTCCACCAAGTACTTGATGTCACTATCTTCTGTGTTTTAAAGGGTTTGCCTGGTGATCCTGGTTACCCTGGTGAACCAGGAAAGGATGGAGAAAAGGTAAGAATTTTAATATTGTGAAATGACTGGTTTTATTTTAGTTAACATAACTTTTTTTCCTCTCCCTATTTTGCATTATAAAGGAAAAAGTTACAAATAACTAGCTTTTATGTTCAGAATATACTTTTGTCCATATTTTGGTATTGCTCCCTTCTCTTTAGTACCACTTCCTCGGTATTTCCATTCATTATCCTAAATCATAGTTCATGTGGTAAAAATAAATGAAGAGTTGTTTAACGTTAGCATTTCCATTGTGACAGGTTGGTGCCTTTACCTTGAGCATTTATCAGCAAAACTTTTGTTGTCTAGAAAAAGGATTTAGCATTATTTTAGTGATGTCCCAATACAAAAAAGACGTATAGCTGTGAATTTAGAATGTCTCCACTATGCATTTTCATTCTCTATACAATTGTTGTCTGGAAGTCTGTCTTTTTTTTCTCATTCGGATATGCACTGACTGAAAAATGTATTTACTTACCCATTTTAAAAGTAAAAGTGACTTTGAAAGAATGTACGGAGCTCACAATTCCCCTATTTATATATATTTATATACGTATAATATAAATATATATTTATAGTAGATCACAATATATCCAGTTTTCTAGTCTCCCTGGTCTCTAATTATTCATATGAAAACCAAAACTGAAAAACTTTGTTTTGCAGGTAAAGAGGGAACTGTGTTACAAACTGGAATGTGCCAAGGGCATATAATTTAATAGTGTTTTTTTTTCCTAAACTAGATCCAAGTTCTAGCTTGGTGAAGAGTGTGTACAGTTAAAATAAAGGAAGATAACAAATACTCAGAGAATAAGATTTTTCTTTAATTTAAATAAAGTTAAAAGACAGAATCACTCCTTCAACTAGAAGGAGTTTACAGTGAGAAGAAAGGTGTCTATGAACAAATCTAGAATGAGAACAGAGTTGTAAGAGATATATCTAACTTTGGTCTTGGCTAATAGAGTAGCAGTTAAATTCTGTGTTCTTCATTCTGTTGCAGTTGCTGGTTAAGGGTAACTGTTTTACCTGAATTTGTCTTTTACTAGCTTTTAAGAGCAAACCCACAAAAGCAATTATAATTTATTTGCTGTTCCCAATGACAGTTTAAGTCCATGAGCTCTAAAATATATGTCCCTAATGGAAATGACACTAAATGTATATGCCCTTGACAAGTTTTATGAAAAGGAACATGTGTATATGTAAAAAATGTAATGGTTTTAATTGATTCCAGGTACCAGTTTTTTATTCAGCATCCTCTTTATAGAGTATTCATAGAAAATAGAATCTTAGAATCAAAGGACAACATGGCTCGAAATACCTTAGAAGCCTGGTCTGTATGTAAGGTAGAGACTTTAACTGATCAAGAATGTATAGTTCATAAATCTGAGACAATATCACAGGCCTTCTTAGACTTAGCCCAGTACTCTTATTATATCATGTTATAGTTCTCTTTTATATATTTTATTATGAATATCAGGGTCTTTGTGAAACTATAGCTTTTGATTAAATTGATGCTTTCATGTGATTCTTATTATCCTATTTTGTAATTGTAATTGTATTTAACAGGGCCAAAAAGGTGACATTGGCCCAAGGGGGCCCCCTGGACTTGTAAGTTAATTTTTTATTAATGCATTTTCATTTTGTGCTTTAATTATATACCCCATACATTTTCCTTATAGAACACAAAATTCAAATAATTATCATTTTCTATTGGATACTCTTTACATCTAAAATTTTTACTGAAGTTGACCTCAAAGTATTTGTATTACTCCTCCATGGTAAAGATCCAAAGTATAGCATTGGGTTGTTTTGCCTCATGATTGTCAAATCATTTCTCAAGTAACCAGCAGGTGGTGCAAGTGTTGCTTACAAAGGTTCAATAAAAGAAACTGTTGGGGAACTAGGGATTGGTCCTTTCCCCTGCAGAGCTTAGGAGAAGGATGGGTTTGGTCGTAATAGGTTTTCTCAATTTGTAATTGTCTGATTCACACTTCTTTCTTTCCTGAGTGTGTGCTTTCTAGGGCCTCTTAATAGTAAATGTAGGAAACTGTTCTATGAAAGAATAATTGGAGGGTTACAGATTTTCTGTCATGTTTGCATCTACCATGACATTTAAGTTAAAATCTCAGTCTTGGTAAGAATAATATGTCATTGCTGAGGTTTGACATACTAGTTTTTCATTGGTTAAAATTTAGTGAGGGTCTTGACTTTAGACTACACTGAAGCCACAAAAGTGGGAGTGCCATAAAACCCTGTATGTGCAGCCATATGAATAGTGTTAATTCTTAGTACTGTACTGTCTCATGAGGATATATTTAAAGAAGATCATAGGTGTTTTTTACTTTTATTTTAAAATGAGAACTTCGTTTTTCGAACAATTAACTTTTTTATAAAATTCCATGATAAAATTTTGATTAGTATCAGAAGAAATTGAAATTTTGAGAGTGAAATCCTACCTAGCAGATTACTTTCCCTTTTGAACCTCTATCTCAATTCTAGGTACCACAACTTTCAGTCTCCTTTTGTGTGAATATTTTTATATCCAATAAAACCAGCATGAATTATCACACTTTGCCTGTTAGGTGTTGATTTTTACCTAACACTGACAGTTTCTTAAATCTAAATCTTGTTTACTTTTATGGGTCTATGAGGTGAATTTCTTTATATTTTGATTACTTGGTATGAAATTCTTTAAACGCTGCGGTTCTAAGAAGACAGAATGGGAATGATTAGTTGATTTTATTTTATTTTATTTTTTTTAAATCAAGATGATTTAATGGATATTTAAATTTAATTTCCCTGTTACATAATTTATTATTTTAAAAACTAACCTCAAATATTCACGATTTAACATTTTATTTTTCTAATGGGAAAATACATAATAGATGACTTGTTTGTTGCAGATAATACATTTCTTTTTTAAAATTTTCTTTTTTTTTTTAAATAATAAATTTTATTTTTATATTCCCCCATACAACTGCACATGCCCCATTCTGACCCCAATCCCTCCCCTCCCGGTCCCCACCCCCCAAAAAGTGTCTCTGGTTCATAGTT
The DNA here is from genome assembly GCF_964194135.1 of Talpa europaea. Taxonomy (NCBI): domain Eukaryota; kingdom Metazoa; phylum Chordata; class Mammalia; order Eulipotyphla; family Talpidae; genus Talpa; species Talpa europaea. Next base: position 67,513,395 of record NC_140081.1, read on the forward strand.
TTTTGTTGATTTTGATTTTCACTTTCTTATAGTGTCTCTGGTTCATAGTTTTTTGTTGATTTTGATTTTCACTTTCTTATAGTTATTCATTTTCCTGATCCCTTATTTAAGTTTTCTAGATTCCTGCTGATTAGTTGATTTTAATCAAGAAAGACTTCTCAGGGGCCTCCCCGGTGGCGCAGCGGTAGAGCGCTGGGTTGTGAAGCTGCCCGTGGCCTCTGCGGCGCCGGTTCAATCCCCGGCTGCTCCCCGGCCACCGGAGGAGGGTCCCACATGGCGCGCAGACCTCTCCTGCCGCCCGCTGCTCCCCTCAGCAGTGTACTTCGGTCCTTCTGCCTGCTCTGCTCCCCGATCTGGCTCTGGTGAATTCTCTCACCCTCCCGTGCTTCTGACTGTGCTCAGTGCTTGTGTAGATAAATACTGTACCCAGTGCATGTATAAACAAAACAAACAAACAAGCAAACAAATAAATAAATAAAAACATGCCTCTATTTAAAAAAAAAAAGAAAGCTAATATTCTGTAGTCCAGATTTAAAAAAAAAGAAAGAAAGAAAGACTTCTCAGAAAAAAATGAGTTTTCTCTCTTTTTAGAGGAAAAAAGAAATATAGGTTGACAAAAGGAAAGATTGGGGAAGGCATTATAGATGTTTGGAAAGGCATACACAAAGGCAAAGAGAAGAGTGTGTAAATTGCATCAAGTGGTTATAATCAGACAGATCTCACTCTCCTAAAAATTCATTGCTACAAATAACAGGAGGTGAAATGAAAATGGGTAAGAGAGGTTTTAGAAATGAGAAGTAATTTAATAGAGTCCAGGGTTAAAAGTAGTATCATATATAGTAAGAAGTAGAGAACAATTTTTAGTCCTTAAACAGGATCAGTAACACAGAAAATTGTTTTTTGAGGAAGCATATCCTAGCAGATCTGGATTCTAAGGGACAAGCTCAGAGATACTTCTGTTAGTCCAAATATGAGGTTAGGATAGTAACTGTTACAATAGGAAATGGGACAAATTGCAGAACATATTCAATGAAGAATTATAAGGCTTAGGGCCTCCCTGGTCATGCAAGGGGTTAAGACGGAAGTATGAAGCTGTTCGCAGCCACTTCAGCATGAGTTCAATCCCCGGCCAGGGAGTGACCCACATGGTGTAGCGACTTCTCCTGTCTTGCCCGCTTCTCTGCTCTGCAGTGTATTTCAGTAGATCCGCCTGTTCTGCTCCCCACTCTATCTCTGGTGAATCCTCTCACCCCTACCCCTGCATCTCTGGCCTGCACCGCAGCTCTTGTATGCATAAACAAATAATTTTTTTAAAAAAAGGATTATAAGGCTTAGATGATTGGAATGAATTGAATGTGAATTAAAAGATAAGAGAAATTAAAAATAATTCTAGCTTTATAAACCTGGGGCCCGGTGCTACCAAGGAGAGTAGTAATGTTACCAGCACTTAGCATGTTCTAATCAGTTGAAGGATAGAAGTGGAACGCCTAATTGCAGTAGTAGTCTTAATGATTTTTACATGTGAGAACTTTGTGAAAATGGTGCACATTATAATCATATATAGCTGCTAGATTATTTTCAGGAGAATAAACCTCTTCCCCTTTGAGTTCCTTTCTTTTTTTCTTTTATAACAAAGGTAATTCCTAGGCCTGGGACTGGTGTGATTGTAGGAGAGAAGGGAAACATTGGGTTACCTGGTTTGCCCGGAGAAAAAGGAGAACAAGGATTTCCTGGAATACAGGGTCCGCCTGGCTTTCCTGGACCTCCAGGTAAAAGAGACTGTACTTATATCCTTGTGCTTATAGCATCTTTACTAATTTACTAGTATTATACAGGTTCCAAGGTGAACATAACACAAGACATGAGTATTTTTCACTTAACAGAGACTTCCTAACTCTCACTGCAGTCTTTCTCACCAGATTTCTCACCTATAGTTAAAAGAAAAGGAAAGTCTAATCACTTAAATAGTACATTTATCCTAAAAATCCCATTTCTACATGTTATTATTAATAAATTACCCAAACACATCCATTATCCAAAACTTGATCATTATACTTTTTCATGCTGTTATAGAAGAGAATGCTGTTACTGCAGTACCTTATTTTTGGTAAGATTACGTATATAAAAACAATAAGCAGCACTATTTATTTTATTCCAGAAATGTCTAAGTAGAAAACCCCATGATTATTATCTTAGGGCTCAAAAAAAAGTTGTTTTTTTTAATCAATCCTTCATTGAAGATACAAATTATAGTAGAGGATTTCTAATTTGACCACAAATTGAAATTGAGCCACCCAAGCTGATTTATTTTGATATTTTCTGAAGTGAAGTGATAGTGTTTATATAAATATTGAAAAAGCAGCTGGTATAATACTTGGCGTGCACACATACATATTTAATAAATTATGGTTTATTTTCCTTCAAAAATATTTGGCAACTGAAATCGTAGCATAATGAGATAGGTGACACTCAGTGATCCTACCAAAGAGAAAGAGAATAACTATGGATCCCATTTTTCTCTAAGTTTGCACTTAGGATTTCTCATTTCAAGATATTGGACTAAACGCAAACTGTGTCTGGAATACTGTGATAAGGAATTTTCCCAGGATATAGAAAAGTCAAAGAGTTAGATAGTATGAAAGAAGTATTAAGAGACATAAGGGATAGATCTAAAAGTTCCAAGATCTACTAGGAAAGGAGATCAAGGAGGGGAGAATGGGATGAGAGTCAATGTTTGAAACAAATAATGACCAGGAACTTCTATTTATTAAAACAATAAATGAGTCCCTGTGAAAAGGCTTATGAATTCCTAAGCAAGAGTAAGATAGTAATAATAATAATAACACAAAAGCATGTAACTGGATACATTGTAGGGACACATCAGAATATAAGGATAAAAAGAAACTCTTAAAAACTGAGATATCTCCATACTGGATCTGCCATTCAACCCTGTAATTCCACTCCTAAAAGTTCAAAAATACTAATTTGAAAGGAAACTTGTACTCCCATGTTTACTATTGCATTATTTACTACATTATAGCTAAACTATGGAAGCAACCTAAGTGACCCAGAATAGATGCGTGGATCAAGATGTGGTATAATATATACGCAATGGAATACTATCCAGTGATCAAAAAAGATAAACTCATGCCATTTGTGGCAATGTGGATGGAGCTTGAGAAGATAATTCTAAGTGAAATAAGTCAGGAGGAGAAATATAAATACCAGATGGTGCCACTAATATGTGGAATATAAAATAACTAAATTAATAGTCAGATAAAGACCAGCTGAAAAACTAACCCTTGATAGCTGACTACAGAACTAGAACACCAAGGGTATGGGTGAATTGGTGATGGGTGTGCTATAGTGGTAATACCTTATTGGGGTACACCAATATTGCCTCTGTTAAAAATAAATTTCAAAAACTGAGGGAAAAGGCCTATCACCTACAGAATAATGAAACCCAGAAGGTAATATGAAACACATTTTTAAAGTGATGAGGAAAAAAACTATGAATCTGGGATTCTAGACTACTTCAAACATTCATGCTGGTATGAAGATGGGATACTTATAAAGTTTACCATATATAGAACTTCTCTGAAATAGTTATTAGAGGTTTTACTCCAAGGAAGAATGAATTCAGGATCAACTTGGGAGTGAGGTGGGTAACATAGAAGAACCAAAGTTTAGGGAAGATATTAGTAAGTCATATTAAGTCTAAATATTGATCATAAAAAAGCAGAGGCATTTTAATAAACAACCTAAAACTGTAATTGTTGGTATTATTAACATGGGATGTTGAGGTACAGAGAGAATGGGGGAAGTCACTGATAAGGTTTATTGACTTAGTAGAGGGCAAGAATATAAATATTATTAAATGTAAGTTTTAAGAAAAATATAGGTTTAAGTACAAAGGTTAAAATTTTAGTAGTGTCACTAGAGAGTGATAGAAATAAAAGTTGAGGAAAGAAAATGGCCAAAAAATATCGATTTATGTAATGCTAGTTAGGATTGGGGCAAAATAGATACAAATAAACCTGAGTAAATAGAAAATAAAACATAATAAGACGTTGAAAATAAATCAGTATTGCAATAAATACAAAAGGACTAAACAGATTCAAAAGCAATAGGCATAACTAAAACAAATGGTTATAGAAGTTTTGAAAGAAAGCAGTGGAAAGATATATTAAGCAAATAATATCAAAAAGAAAGATGGTTTAGCAATTCTAATTACTATAAAATAGGACATAACAGATGTTACATATTAAAGGAATGCTTAATATCTCATCGAGAACAAAATATCTCTAAAATAAAATCGTTTTGACTACTTTAATATTTTTTTTTTAATGATAGGGACTGCAGTTATGGGTCCTCCTGGTCCCCCTGGCTTTCCTGGAGAAAGGGGCCATAAAGGTGATCAAGGTCCACCAGGAATTTCTATTCCTGGACCTCCTGGACCTGTTGGACAGCTGGGAGCTCCTGGCCCTCCAGGTCCTCCTGGCCCTCCTGGCCATCACATCCCTCCTAGTAAGTCATACTTTTCTCCTGTTCAGTTCTATTGTTTCTGTTTTGTTTTCATTTATAAGTGAATTAACTGAAGGTTGACATCATTTTTTGTGTTTCTGATATCTAAGGCATTCTGCTGCTGCTTCTACTTTGATTTTTTGGTGATTCTTTGATATATAGACTTGCTCTTCAAATTTTCACTGATATTATATCTTCCTTTGGCCTGTAGGTACTTGTATTGCTGCAGAGAATTTACTGAAAATAGGGTTTTTTCCTAGTTTGTTAATCTTTCTTTCTTTTTAATTTTCTGGATATTTCACAAGTAACTTACTATACTATCCTTTTTCTTATCTCAGGTGATGATATTTGTGAAGCAGGCCCTCCAGGTCCTCCAGGATCTCCAGGTGATAGAGGACTCCAAGGAGAACAAGGAATAAAAGGTTTGATCACCATATTCATGTCTTCAGCTTTTCAAATCATCAGCAAAATCTCCTATATCCTCCATCCTATTCAGCCATTCACTCCCATGTTCATAACCAAAGACCATCTCATTACCAGTAGTTCATACTTCCATAATTTTGATTATGGAGTCCCATTTGCTGCCCATTATTTCCTATATTTTTAACTCACTACCTCTAATAACTTGACCCAAGACTATGTCAAACTCACTGAGATCTACCAATTTTAACTGTTCCTTTATTTTTTGCTGTCCTTTATTCTGTCTTAACCTAGCTTAAATTCCAAGATCAATCATAATCAAGCCCATACATAAACTTTTGACTGTTGCCCTTTTCTCACTTCATTCTACTCACTTGAAACAAAAGCATAGTCCTGATATTTCCAAATTGCCACCTCTTCTGGACCTGCAATCTTCTTTTCTATCTTCAAACTTCTAACGCTTGCTCTTCCTTTCTCATTTTAAGATTCTGACTTTGCATTCTCTTTCAGTGGCTATTTAATTAAAGTAATAAAACGAGAACTTTTGCTGGTTGCCATCATAACATTTACCCACCCACTTGCATTCGTGCCCAAATAGTCTTCTATATACACATTAGATTCTTATTATATTTTTATTGAAGTATTTTTTTACATCCTTGTTAGTGTTTTGAATATAGGATTGCCCCCCTCAGGTGTAGTCACTTTAGCACTCCCACCATCAAAGCACCCATAATCCTCCACCGTAGTCCATTGTGCTCTCTCCCCGCTCTCAGTTCTCACCCTTTCCCTTTAACCTCAACATCTGGATGCCCCAGATCTATGGTCAGCTTTCAAGCATTGGTTTTAAAGTTTATCTTTTTCTGACCCTTTTGTTTGTTTTCTCTGGGTTCCACATATAAGTAACACCATCCAGTATTTGTCTTTCTCCTTCTGGTTTATTTCACTTAGCATAATCCCTTCCTGCTCCACCCAAGTTCCTACAAAACAGCATGAGTTTGTCTTTTTTTTTTGATCACTGAGTAATATTCCATTGTGTATATATACAACATCTTGATCCATTATCTGCCTTCCAGTAATTAGGTTGTTTCCATATCTTGGCTATTGCAAATAGTGCTTCAATAAACACAGGAGGTTAGGTTTCCTTTGGAATTTGTGTTTTTGTATTCTTTAGGTATATATTTAAGAGAGGAAGACCAGTATACATTCCCACCAACCGTGTAGGAGGGTTTTTTTTTCTTCTCCCTGCATATCCTTGCTAAATAACACTTGTGGTTTCTGGTCTTTTGATGTGGGTCATTCTCACAGGAGTGAGGTGGTACCTCATTGTGGTTTTGATTTGCATTTCCCTGATGATAAGTGATGATGAACATTTTTGCATGTGCCTGTTGGCCATCTGTATGTCTTCTTTGGAGAATTGCCCATTTAGCTCCTCTGCCTATTTTCTGATTGCATTCTTTGATTTCTTTTTGTTGAATTATGTGACTTTGTAGATCTTGGATATCAGCCCTCTGACAAATGTATAATATGCAAACACTTTCTCCCACTCAATAGGGTGTCTTTTTGCTTTAGTTACAGTCTCTCACTGTGCAGAAGCTTTTTCGTTAAATGTAGTCCCAGCTATTTATATTTTCCCTTGTTTTCTTTGCTTCTAGGAATGACGCCACAACATTTCTTAATCTTATGTCTTAGAATGCTTTGCCTGTGTTTTTTAAATGCATTTTACGGTTTCCGGCCATATATCCAAGTGTGTTATCCATTTTGAAATGATTTTTGTGTATGGTGTGAGATATGGTCTGATTTCTTTCTTTTGCATGTGTCAGTCCAATTTTCCCAACACCTTTTATTGTAGAGGCTTTCCTTGTTCCAGTGTATATTTTTCGCTTCTTTGTCATAGATTAACTCTCTGTATATGTGTGTATTTTTTCTGTATATCTGTATATTTTATTTCTGGGCTCTCAATTCTATCTCTCCGGCTGGCCAGGGAGATACCCACATGGTGCGGCAGACCTCTCCTATAGCGCCTGCTGATCCCCTCAGCAGTGCTTTTGGTCTGTCTGCCTGTTCTGCTCCCTACTCTGTCTCTGGTGAATCCTCTCACCCTCCCATGCCTCTGGTCTGTACCCCAGCTATTGTATAAATAAAAAATAAATCTTTAAACAAAACAAAAAAATCTGTTCCCTCTTGTTTTCCCCAAGAATTTCATTCCAGGAATTCTTGCTTCTCCAACATCAGTTCTTCCTTTTTTATTTGATCATTTCCAGCCTCATCTAAATATACTTTTTCACTCATCTAAAATCTATCTTATCAGAATCTTCCTTCCCCTGCCAGATTCTACTCTATTCCTCTGCTCCCTTTTGCAGCAAAACTTCTCAAGCATTTTCTATTTGCTGTCTCTACATATTTTTCTCTCAGTTTCTTTTAAACATATTCCAATCAGAATTTGACTCCCCCTGCTCCAACCCCCCCTCTATAGATGCTAAGTTGTCAAAGTCACTAGCAGTCTATAACGTGCTAATCCAAATGTCAAGTCTCAATCCTTTTCTTACTTGATTTTTCCCTTTAACTTTCTTCTTTTGGTTTTTACTACTTCACATTTCCTGCTATTCTTCATATGTCCCTGAAATGTTATGTATATTAACTACCATCTTAATCAAAATGTAGAATTTTTTTTGAGAACTCTAGGAGACTCTCTTGTGACTCTTAGTCATCACTCCCAAAGGTAGCCACTATTTTATTGCCTGTCATACATTAGTTTGCTTAATTTTGAACTCTGTATAAATGTGATCTTATGTGATCTTTTGTGTCTGCTTTCTTTGGCTCAATATTATGTCTATGAGATTTATCAATGATTTTGTTTGTAGTAGTATTTTTCACTGCCCTTTAGTATTTCATTATGGAACTAAACCTCCACAGCCATTCTAATGTTAATGGACATTTTGTCTGAGACTATTATGAGTAAAGCTCTATGAATATTTGTATACATATTTTATAGTACATAAGTATTTATTCTTGTTGTGTATATACCTGATAATGGAGTTGCTGGGTTATATATGTGTAGGTTTTTTTTCCATAGTTATCACCAAACCATTTTCCAAAAAGATTTAATTTCTATTTCCCTAATGACTTGTTAATGCTGAGCCTCTTTTCCTATTGTTTGTATATTACCTTTGCAAAGTGCCTGCCTTTTTTGTATTTTTAATTGGGCCTTGGATATTATGGTCGTTTCATATGCATGTTAGAATTATCTATGCAGTTTTTAATTTTGGTATGTGAATTCATCCATTCAGTTTGATAACACTAAATTCCTTGTATATGACTTCTAATTTCCATCACAACTACCTTCTCCCATTCTGTGACTTGCCATTTTACTTGTTTTTTTTTAACATAAGCTATTAATTAAAAGAAATCTGATTATTAATGTCTCTTTTTGTGATCAGTGCTGTTAACACCCTGTTTTAGAAATCTGCTTATCTCAAGTATCAGAAAATGTTCCTCTTTGTTTTCTTCTAGAAGCTTGATCATTTTGCCTGTAATGTTTTGATCTTTGATCTATGTTCATTTAATTTTTCTGTATAGCTTGAAGCAATGAAAAAGTTCTTTTTTTCCACATGAATATCCGTTTGACTTAATACCACAGCACGAAAGACTATCATTTGCTCACAGAACTGCCTTAGCACTTTTATTATACATTTAATAACTGTATATGTGTGAATCTATTTCTGATCCCTCTATTTTGTTACATTCTACTTATTTCAGCTTGGCACCTGTTTATATTATTATAAATTTATAGTAAGTCTTGACTTAGTTTATATTTTCACATGCATGCTAGAATTATCTATACAATTTTTAATTTTGGTATGTGAATTCATTCATTCAGTTTGATAACACTAGGTATCTTGTATATGACATCCAATTTCCATTTTAATGTTTGTATGTTCCCTTGTCTGGATTACTCTTTTCCTCTTGATTATTTTGTCAATTATCTAGTCAGTACTTGGAAATTTATGTCCAAATCAGGTTGAAATCCTGATCTCTGCCACTTCCCTCATAATCATTCCATTCATATCTTCCTCCTTTTTACTAAAAAGAAAGCTATTCTAAGCTTTCCCGTTGCTTTGCCTAAGAACCTTGGGCTCATCCCCTCTTCTTTTTGTAATGCCATGTATGATCCATGAGAAAATCCCATTAGCTATACTTTCAAATATATCCAGAATCTAACCAAGTCTCATCATCTTCCCTGCTGTTACTTTGGGATGAGCTATAATCTCTCCTAGATCTCTGCAGCAGTAGCCACTTAAATGTTTACTTTGTTTCTATCCTTGCACTTAGAGTCTGTTGTTAACATAATAGCCAAATATATGCTTTTAAAAAAGTCACATCACTTTGCTTTTCTGTTTTAACTCTACTAATAGATTCTCCTTTCACTCAATAAAAGCCAGTCTTTACAATGTTACATGATGTTTAACAGTCTCACCTGATTCTTCTTCCTCACTTTGCTCCAGCAATCTTACCTGTGATGTCCCTTGTATATGCCAAGTGACTAATCTTTCTGTCTAGAATACTTTATACTTGTTACGTACACATCACATCCTTTAAGCTTTTTTAATCATGCCATATTTTCACCCATCCCTAACATTTCCAAACCAATTTACTCAGCTCTGTTTTTCCTATAACACCTATATATATATATATATATAATAGTAGCTATATATTTATATATATATTACATGCATTATATATGCTGATATATAAATATAAATATACATGTATTTAATATATGTATATATAAAATATGTTTTTATGTATGTGTGTATACATTTTTTATACACATTTTTTATACACACATCTAATGTCTTCCCTTCATTGCTTTTTGTCCCTTTCTACTGCTGGAAGGTGAGAACTGTAAAGTCATGAAATTTTTTCTGTTTACTGTTTTTTTTTTTTTTTTTTTTTTTTTTATAAATTTTATTGTTATATTCCCCATACAATTGCAGCCCCCCCATTCTGACCCCAATCCCTCCCCTCCCGCCCCCCTAAAAGTGTCTCTGGTTCATAGTTTTTTGTTGATTTTGATTTTCACTATCTTATAGTTATTCATTTTCCTGGTCCCTTATTTAAGTTTTCTAGATTCCTGCTATGAGTGAGACCATCCGGTATTTTTCTTTTTCTTTTTGGCTTATTTCGCTGAGCATGATCCCTTCCAGCGCCATCCATGTTGCTGCAAATTGCATGTGTTTATCTTTTTTGAATGCTGAGTAATATTCCATGGTATATATGTACCACATCTTCTTGATCCAGTCATCTATTTTTGGGCATTTGGGTTGTTTCCAAAGCTTAGCTATTGTAAACAGTGCTGCTATAAACATAGGGGTGCAGGTGTTCTTTGGAATTGATGTTTCTGTGTCCTTTGGGTAAATACGTAGGAGTGGAATTGCTGGATCATATGGAAGCTCTATGTTTAGTAGGTCCAGAAATCTCCACACAGCTTTCCACAGTGGTTGGACCAGTTTGCACTCCCACCAACAGTGCGGAAGAGTTCCTTTTTCTCCACACCCTCGCCAACATTTGTTGTTGCTAGTTTTTTTAATATGTGCCATTCTCACTGGTGTAAGATGGTATCTCATGGTAGTTTTGATTTGCATTTCCCTGATGACAAGTGATGTTGAACATTTTTTCATATGCCTGTTGGCCATTTGCATTTCCTCTTCAGAGAAGTTTCTTTTAAGCTCTTCTGCCCATTTTTTGACTGGATTATTTTCTTTGTTGTTGTTGAGTCTCATCAGCTCTTTGCAGATTTTTGTGATCAGTCCTTTATCATTAGTGTTGGGTGCAAAAATGTTCTCCCAGTTGGTGGGGTTTCTCTTTGTTTTTGTTATTGTCTCTTTTGCTGTGCAAAAGCTCTTTAATTTGATGTAGTCCCAGCTGTTTATCTTTGCCTTCACTATCACTGCTTTGGGTGATGTGTCTGTAAAGATGTCTTTGATGTGCAAATCACGTAGTGTTTCGCCTATATTTCCTTCTATATATTTTATGGTTTCAGGTCTTATGTCTAGATCTTTAATCCATTTTGAGTTGATTTTTGTGTATGGTGTGAGGTGGTGGTCAAGCTTCATTCTTTTGCATGTAGCGACCCAGTTTTCCCAGCACCATTTATTGAACAAACTTTCTTTGCTCCAATGCATATTCTTTGCTCCTTTGTCAAAGATTAGTTGACCATAAATCTGTGGGTTTATTTCTGGATTTTCTATTCGATTCCATTGGTCTGTATGTCTGTTCTTGTTCCAATACCATGCAGTTTTGATGATTATGGCTTTGTAGTATAGTTTGAAGTCTGGGAGTGTGATGCCTCCATTCCCTTCTTTTTTTTTCAGGAGAGCTTTGGCTATTCGGGGTTTTTTGTGATTCCATATGAATTTCATCAATAATTGTTCTATTTCTTTGAAGAATGACATTGAAATTTTGATTGGAATAGCATTGAATCTGTATATTGCTTTTGGAAGGATGGCCATTTTAATAATGTTTATTCTTCCAATCCATGAGCAGGGGATGTCTCTCCATTTCTTTGTGTCTTCTTCTATTTCTTTTAACAGTGTTTTATAGTTTTCTTTGTATAGGTCCTTTACCTCTTTTGTTAGATTTATTCCCAAATATTTGATTTTTTTTGTTTCAATAACAAAAGGGATGGTCTTTTTGATTTCTTCTTCTTCAGATTTATTGTTTGTGTATAGGAAGGCTACTGACTTTTGCGTGTTGATTTTGTATCCTGCCACTTTACTGAACTGATTGATGAGTTGAATTAGCTTTTCTGTGGAGTTTTTGGGGTTCTCTATATATAATATCATATCGTCTGCAAATAGTGATAGTTTGACTTCTTCTTTTCCTATTTGGATTCCTTGGATGTCTTTCTCTTGTCTTATTGCCCTGGCTAGGACTTCCAGTATTATATTGAAAAGCAATGGTGAGAGTGGACATCCTTGTCTTGTTCCAGATCTTAATGGAATTGCTTTCAGCTTTTCACCATTGAGAATGATACTGGCTGTTGGCTTGTCATAGATGGCCTTTATGATGTTGAGGTATGTTCCTTGTATCCCAAGAATTTCAAGGGCTTTTATCATGAATGGGTGTTGCACTTTGTCGAAAGCTTTCTCAGCATCTATTGATATTATCATATGGTTTTTATATTTCTTTTTGTTGATGTGTTGGATAACGTTGATTGATTTTCGGATGTTAAACCATCCTTGTGCCCCTGGAATGAATCCAACTTGGTCGTGGTGAATTATCTTATGGATACATTGTTGGATTCTGATAGCTAAAATTTTATTGAGGATTTTTGCATCAGTGTTCATTAGGGAGATTGGCCTGTAGTTTTCCTTTTTTGTGTTGTCCTTGTTCGGTTTTGGTATTAGTGTAATGTTGGCTTCATAAAACGTGTTTGGTATTGTCCCTTCCTTCTCAATTTTTTGGAAGAGTTTGTGAAGGATAGGCACTAATTCGTCTCTGAATGTTTGGTAGAATTCATTTGTAAATCCATCAGGTCCTGGGCTTTTGTTTTTGGGGAGGTTTTTTATTACCATTTCAATTTCGCTAATTGTAATTGGTCTGTTTAGGTGTTCTATTTCTTCTTTATCTAGCTTTGGGTGATTGTAGAGTTGTAGGAATTTGTCCATCTCCTCTAGATTGTTGAACTTGTTTCCATATAACTGTTCATAGTAGTTACTGATTATTCTTTTGATTTCTGCTGTGTCCGTTGTGATTTCTCCTCTTTCATTGATGATCCTGTTTATTTGTGCTTTCTCCCTTTTTTCCTTTGTGAGCCTGGCTAGGGGTTTGTCTATTTTATTGATTTTTTCAAAGAACCAGCTCTTGGTTTCATTGATCTTTTGGATTGTTTTTTTAGTTTCAATTTCATTTATTTCTGCTTTGGTTTTTATTATTTCTTTTCTTCTACTGGTTTTGGGGTTTTTTTGTTGTTCTTTTTCTAGATCTTTGAGCTTCGAGATTAGGTTGTTTCTTTGCGTTCTTTCTTGTTTCTTGATGTGAGCTTCTATTGCTATATATTTTCCTCTTATTACTGCTTTTGCTGCATCCCATACATTTAGGATATTGGTGTCCTCCTTGTCGTTCAATTCAAAAAATTTTTTAATTTCTTCTTTGATCTCCTCATTAGTCCAATGGTCTTCCAGTAGTGTGGTTTTTAATCTCCATGAGGTAGGAAAGTTCCTTGCCTTCTTTTTATGGTTTATTTCTAGTTTGATGCCTTCATGGTCAGAAAAGATGGTTGATATGATTTCAATCTTGGTGTATCTGTTGATGTTTGTCTTGTGCCCCAGTATGTGATCGATCCTGGAGAATGATCCGTGTGCGCTTGAGAAAAATGTGTACTCCGTTTTTTTGGGGTTTAGTGTTCTATAGATGTCTGTTAAGCCCAATTGCTCTAGGTCCTTATTTAGAGCTTTAGTTTCTTTACTTATTTTTTGTCTTGTTGATCTATCCATTGTTGATAGTGGTGTGTTGAAGTCTCCCACTACGTATGTGTTTTCTCTGATGTCTGTTTTCAGAGAGGACAACAGTTGTCTGATATATTTTGGTGCTCCTTCGTTTGGTGAGTATATGTTAATGAGTGTTATTTCTTCTTGAAGTATTGTCCCCTTGATCATAATGTAGTGACCCTTGGGGTCTCTTTTTATCTTTTTGAGTTTGAAATCTGTTTTATCTGATATAAGTATAGCTGTTCCTGCTTTCTTTTTTGGTCCATTTGCTTGTAGGATTGTTTTCCATCCTTTAACTTTGAGCCTATTTTTATCTTTTGTAGCTAAATGTGTTTCCTGGAGACAGCAAAAGGTTGGGTTTTGTTTCTTAATCCAGGCTGCAACTCTGTGTCTTTTTATTGAAGAGTTTAGTCCATTTACATTCAGAGTTATTATTGATATGTTAACATCTGTATTTGCCATTGTGTTTGTCTTTCCTTTGATTTTATTTATTTATTCTTTTAATAACTTTTTTTTTTTTTGGCCTTCTTTCATTGTTATTCGTCGCTCTGAGGTTCTGGCTTTAGGACTCCTTGTAGTATTTTTTGGAGTGGGGGTTTAGTTGCAATGAAATTCCGGAGTTTCTGTTTGTCTGGAAAGGTCCATATTCTTTCTTCAAAGAGGAAGGAGAGCTTTGCGGGATAGAGTATTCTTGGTTGGCATCTGTATTCTTGGAGTCTGTTGACTATGTCCCTCCACTCTCTCCTTGCCCGTAGTGTTTCTTCGGAGAAGTCTGATGTCAGCCTGATTGGTTTTCCTTTGAATGTTATCTGTTTCTTCCCTCTTGCCAGCTTCATTATTTTTTCCTTGTCCTGGATTCTTGGGAGCTTTACTATTATGTGTCTTGCTGTATTTTTCCTTTCGTCGTGGAAGTTTGGTGTTCTTCTAGCTTCTTGTATATCAATTTTCAGCTCCTTCTTCACATTTGGAAAGTTCTCTTCAATTATCTCTTTGAATATTTTCTCTGTTCCTACATCTCTCTCCTCTCCTTCTGGTATTCCTATAACTCTTATATTTCCTTTCCTCATGGAGTCAGATAGTTCCCGAAGTCTTTCTTCGTTCTTTTTCCTTCGTACTTCTCTTTCCTTTTCTGTTTTGGTTCTTTTTATTTCTATGTCTTCAAGATTACTTATTCGTTCTTCCATTTCATCTATTCTGCTTTCATTGCTTTTCCCAGAATTCTTTAGTTCTTCCATTAATTCTTTGATCTCCTGCATTTCTTTTACTTCCCTCTTTAGGGACTCAATTTCTTTCTTCTGACCATTGTTTTCCCTCTCTAGGGACTCAATTGCATTCTTCTGATCGTTGATTATTTTTCCCTTATCATTGTTTTCCTTTATGACTTCTGTTAGTTTTTTAATCACGGCAATTTTAAATTCTCTTTCTGGAAGGCTCAGAAATTCTTCCAAGTTATTGTCTTTGCAATCTGGGGGCTGGCTTTCTTTTTGTGGTGTGCTTTTTCTCTGGAGAGTTGCTAGGTTGCGTGTGGTTCTTCTCTTCCCTACTGTCTGTTTTCTAATTTGCCGTATGCGTTGGGACACTGTGTAGTTGGGACTGGCCGGCATCTTGGGTGGGCTTCTCTGTTCCCCTCTGGTTCTTCCAGGAGTCATCTGTCAGTTTCAAGCAGTCTTTACTGGAGAAAGGTCCCTGTTCTAAAATGCCGATGTAGGGACACACTCCCCTGTGCGCCTGGTCTGCCCCGGCGGTGGGTTCCTGTTCCCCTCTGGGCTTGGACTGCAGGCCAGAGGGGGTCTGGCGTGGGCGAACTTCCCCCGCTCACCTCTGGCTCCTGAGGAAGCCTTCTGCAGGTAGTCTTTACTGAAGAAATGTCCCTGTTCTAAAATGGTGATGTGGGACACACTCCCTGCGTGTCTGGTCTCAGGCACACTCTTCTGCGCACCTGGTCTGCCCCAGCTGTGGGTGCTCGCTCTCCCTGTGGGCTCAGACTACTTGTTCGGAAGGGGCCCGGTGTGGGCAAACTCCCCAGCTGGCCACTAGCTCCTTCAGGAGCCTCTGCTGGCTTCAAGTCGCTAGGTGGTGCCAGAGATCTCTCCTAGAGCCCTTGGGGAGCTGATTTTCCACCCCGTGGGACAGGGAGCAGAGCGGGGATGGTAGGGTACACCTCAACGGCTTTGGGGTGCTGTGTCTGCCTTGTGCCCCACCGTCGTGGGGAACCCACGCCCCTAATTTCGTGCCCCGGGTCTCTGTTCCAAAGCCCTCAGTTCCAGGACGCGGGCTGTAGCCCAGATCAGTGGGGCGGGAATGGCGCCTTTTGAATCCTGCTCCCCTGCCTGGGCGCCTTGTTCCTGCTCACTCAGGATGGGCCTCCGCCGTCTCCCCCTAATTTCGTGCCCGGGTCTCAGTTCCAAAGCCCTCAGTTCCAGGATGCGGGCTGTAGCCCAGATCAGTGGCGCGGGGATGGCGCCTTTTGAGTCCAGCTCCCTTGCCTGGGCGCCTTGTTCCTGCTCACTCAGGGAGGGCCTCCGCAGTCTTCCCCTAATTTCGTGCCCCGGGTCTCAGTTCCAAAGCCCTCAGTTCCAGGACGCAGGCTGTAGCCCAGATCAGTGGCGCGGGAATGGCGCCTTTTGAATCCAGCTCCCTTGCCTGGGCGCCTTGTTCCTGCTCACTCAGGGAGGGCCTCCGCAGTCTCCCCCTAATTTCGTGCCCCGGGTCTCAGTTCCAAAGCCCTCAGTTCCAGGACGCGGGCTGTAGCCCAGATCAGTGGCGCGGGAATGGCGCCTTTTGAGTCCAGCTCCCTTGCCTGGGCGCCTTGTTCCTGCTCACTCAGGGAGGGCCTCCGCCGTCTCCCCCTAATTTCGTGCCCCGGGTCTCAGTTCCAAAGCCCTCAGTTCCAGGACGCGGGCTGTAGCCCAGATCAGTGGCGCGGGAATGGCGCCTTTTGAATCCCGCTCCCCTGCCTGGGCGCCTTGTTCCTGCTCACTCAGGGAGGGCCTCCGCCGTCTCCCCGCAAGCCTAGGTCGCAGGCGCGGGGACCTGTGCAGCTGCGATCCGGTCCGGATCCGCGCCGCTTTCGCGCAAGCTTACCGGGCGGCCGGGGCTGTGTGCTGGTGCTGGTCTCCTCCTGGGGGGCGGGGCTCTCTTTAATGGCGCCTGGAGCTCACCTCCGCGGCGGATCCTGCAGGGTTCGCCTCTCCTGTTCACGGGGTGTGGTGGCTGCAATAGTTCCTTTCCACTCACAGTCCCACTTGCTGCGTCCGTTTTTCTTGTTGGCCTTTTTGGTTTGTTGTTTCCCTCCTTTCTGCCGGTCGGAGAGTGCCGCCTCTGTGGGCGGGGGAGGGGAGCAGGGTTCTGCGCTTCCCTCCCTTCTCGTCCTCTTTTATGGCAACTTTCTTCTTCGGGCAGTTTGCTGGAGTCGTCCGTTTATCTTCCGTGTCCCAGTTCTCACTGGGACCTGCCGCTTTTCCTCCCTATTAACTTTTTTTAATGGGAGATCTTACTCGCAGCGTCTCCTCGCCGCCATGTTGCTCCGCCCCCCATCTCTGTTTACTGTTGTATCACAAACACCTAGAACAGTGTTTGGCACACATGGTAGGCATTCAATCAATCTTTATCAAACAAATTTGTTTTAGACTTAGGTTTCTCTAACTACACTGTTAGATAAGAGTGTTGTCCCTTAGTGCTAACTTTAGAACCTATTTAAAAAAGATAGATATAATAATTTCAGTAACATTTGTTTTATTATGTTTTTTTCCTAGGTGAAAAGGGTGACACATGTTTCAACTGCATTGGAACTGGTATTTCAGGACCTCCAGGTCAACCTGGTTTGCCAGGTCTTCCAGGTCCTCCAGGTAAAACATTGTCTCAAGGCAACCTTTTAAAATATTTTTTGGATAGATTTTAGTCAGCTTGTAATTTTAGAATGATAACAATTTTTCATTATGTAACTAGTCACTTTCCATAAATAATTAAATATGAAATGCCTCTGTCTTCTATGAAGTAAATAAATTAGGCTCTTGGTTCTAATACTTGAAACTGCCAACATTTTCTAGCATGGTGCTGACAATATTATTCCAGGAAAAATACCTTCCCTGTTTTCCACATAATGAGGAAAATAACTTACAAAGAGATAGACTTCCTTCTTCCAGAAAACTAGGGAGAAGTTTGATGCTAGTCCTGAGTATAGTTTCCAGTGGCAGAGGTTCTACTCATTGGGAATGTATCACATGTTGTCATTAAGGAACAGAACTTCTAATTGAGAACTTCTAATTCAAATGCCAATATTCTTCTCTGTGTATAAATCTTACCTCCCCATTTCTAATCAAAAAATCTTTTGATGTCCTTCAAACTCAACTATTTCTGCCTCTTGGTATATCCCAATGTTATATTCTCTTGAAACTACACTTTATGTCTGTGTCAGAGCTAAGACTAGACAACAGATCCTTTACCGTTCTGTCTAGTGTGCTTATCAATGAAACCAATTCGTTTGATGCTTAGAAATAATTTTTTCACCATGTTGTGTAGATGATACTGGAAGTTAATAATTTAGCATTGTACCTCCTGTCTAGTTGTTCTCAAACTTGAGAGTGTATCAGAGTTACCTAGAGGGCCCTACTGCCTAAGTTTTTGATTCCATAGATCTGAGGAAGATCAAGAATTCGCAGTACCCAGGTGATACCCAAGAATTCACCAGTACCCAAGTGATACTGATACATCTGGTCCAGGGGCCCATTTTGAGAATAACTGCATTATTATTTCCTCTGGTCTGGCTACCAAATGCTTCTCATAAAGGAAATTATTAGGGAGCAACAAGCCAAAGAAAGGAATATTAAGGCTCTGCAAACATTGTTGAGGTCATAACAAAGAAAGATATGCATATGCAGACTTTGTCCTTACCACTTTCTCTCCTTTGTAATGGTATGGTTATGGAAGCCTAAACAGCTCTGTGCATACTACTTGGTACCTGAGAGCTCTGAGAGGCTTTGGAGTTGAAAGAAGCTAAAGACATAATATTAAATGTTAGATTACTTAGATGAACAGATGGCTTCCTCATTTGGGGAGCGTAAAATGGGAAAATGAAAATGTGACTTGTTAAAAGGAATTAAATGGGCTTCTTATTTTGAAACTTTACTTCCTGACTTGCTGAATTTTATATAAACGTTGTCAGGGGTTCAACCTCAAAGTTCACATTGTCTTGTGTGTGTGTGTGTGTGTGTGTGTGTGTGTGTGTGTGTGTTAGGATCTGTTGGTTTCCCTGGACAGAAAGGTGAAAAAGGACATGCTGGTGCAACTGGTCCCAAAGGATTAATGGTAAGTTTCAAGTATGTTATAGAACAAAGGTAAAAGGAAGCCATTTATACTTTGATTTTCACTTGTGGATATAGATATAAAAGAAATTTAGGTTTTCTATTAAATTGTGATTTATTTGATTCACATACCTCACTGGATTCATTGCTGTGTACACTAAATCTTATTGGGTGGGTTGATCAAATAAACTGGAGAGAGAAAATGTTCGAAAAAACTGATTTTCTTTTTCTTTCTTTCAGGGTACACCAGGAGCTCCAGGTGCTCCAGGTTTTCCTGGCTCTAAAGGTGAACCTGGTGACATCCTCACTTTTCCAGGAATGAAGGGTGACAAAGGAGAGTTGGGTTCCCCTGGTCCTCCAGGGCTGCCTGGTTTACCTGGCACCCCTGGAAAGGATGGATTGCCAGGTCTTTCTGGCCCCAAAGGAGAACCTGTAAGCTGGTTTGATATTCTTGGTTTGTGATGTCAAGTTGTTACTTAGGGATATTCAATGCTAAAAAGAATGTGATTATACATAGTAATGGTTACATTATTACTGACTAGGGTTTCTTTACCAGTCTTTCTACTCAATCATTTTATAAATTCCTTCCTTGTTAACCCATTACTATATTAATATTGACTATGAATAGGTGGGCAAGAAATTAAGATGCATATGGGTCAGTGTGAGGTACCCCTTCTGTTACCCCACTTAACCCACTTCACTTAGAACTGACAACAAAAGTCTAATTTGTTTTTTTTTTAATCTATAATAAGCTTAGAGATTAGTCTGAGTAGATGCCATGTTAAATATATCACAGAACCTAATGACTAACCATAAATGAACAGTTTTATTTTGTGGACATTACACAGCCTAGTATTTCTATGGGAAGTGACATTTTATAAAATGTTAACTAGACTGTATACGTCTTGTAAGCTTCATGAGGGCAGGGTAGTGGTATTATCTATTTTCATTCTTTTCTGTATCACCAGTTCTTGGCATATAATAGAAACTCAAAAATATCTGTTGAAAGAATGATTAAGTGGAGTGATCATACAATACCATGCTAAATAACTTGTACATAAAACTTTTAAAAAGAACTATTTGGCTGTATAATTTCTCTAGTTGTATTCAGTAATACCAACCTATAGGTAGCTGTTATATCTATATGTTTCTGTATTGAACTTTTTCCTTTACAGGGTGGAATTGCTTTTAAGGGTGAAAGAGGTCCTCCTGGAAACCCTGGCTTACCAGGTCTCCCAGGGAATAGGGGGCCAATGGGCCCTCTTGGTTTTGGCCCTCCAGGCCCAGTAGGTGAAAAAGGCATACAAGGTGTGGCAGGAAATCCAGGCCAGCCAGGAATACCAGGTGAGTTTACTACAGATGTTTTATTTTTAATTTAGTGATTAAAAGCAGAAATGCTTATTTTTTTTGCCCATTCTTCACTTCCTTTCATGAGAGATGTGTTTCCCTGGCCATTAG
Source organism: Talpa europaea (assembly GCF_964194135.1). NCBI lineage: Eukaryota > Metazoa > Chordata > Mammalia > Eulipotyphla > Talpidae > Talpa > Talpa europaea. Next base: position 67,533,589 of record NC_140081.1, read on the forward strand.
TTAGTTATTGTTTATAGAACTCCTTAGCAAGGGAAAACAATGTATTTTTTTTTAAAGGGGAGTTTAAATTTTTTCTGCCTTCAATTTTGCTGTTTCTGTTTTTTTTAAGTGCATGATACATAATGCATAGTTTAACAATCAATTATAATGGAAACACACATGCAATTAACACATATTAAGAAACGACATTGCCAGTCTCCTAGAAACCACCATCTTCCTCTGTCTTCCCTGTCACAATCCCCTTCCATCTCTCTAAATGTAACCACTTCTGCTTAATTTCCTTCCATTTACTCTCTAGCTTTACCAGCTAGATATGTATCTATAAACAAAGTATTTTGATTATGTTTCTTCTGGAACTCCATATTCATGGACTCATAGGTAAGTATTCTTTATGCTAACTTTGTGTGTAACTATAGTACATTCATTTTCATTGCTGTGTAGTATTTGTATAAGTGTGTGTGTGTGTTACAATTGATTTACCCATTGTATTGTTAATTGATAGTTGAGTTACAGTAGTCTCCCCTTATCTGAGGCTTTTTTCTCTCTGCAGTTTCAGAGAGAAACCCTGACTAGGTTACCCCCGTCGACCAGAATCTGAAAATAATACCTACTATAGGATATTGAGAGAGAGAAATCATTCACATAACTTTTATTACAGCATATTTTTATAATTGCCCTATTATATTATTAGTTATTATTTGTAATCTCTTACCATGCCTAAATTTAAATCAAACTGTCTTTTAGTTATGGATGTATACAAAAAAGTGTAGTGTATATATAGGGTTCTGTACTGTCCATGGCTTTAGGCATCCAGTTGGGATTGGATTCTATCCTCCGGGGGTGGGGGGGGGTCTACTATATTTATAGTTCAGGCCTACTGTCAATGACGCTTCTATGCATATTTTTGTATATCCATCCTAATATACATGTGTACATCTTCTCTGGGGCAAGGATCAGCAAACTATGGCCCGTGGACCAAAACTAGTCCATCATCCATTGCATAAATGAAACTTTTATTTGAATATATCCACACCCATTCACTATTGTCTATGCTTGCTTTTGTGCTATCATAGTAGAGTTGAGTAGTTGCTACAGAGATTATATGACACACAAAAGAATTTTTGAGGTATTAATGAGTACATCTCCAGGTTTAGTAGATAATTCCAAGCTATGCTGAGTAATTGTACCAATTTATATTCCCACAAGCAGTATTAGACATTTCTTGTTAATCTACATCTTCATAGATATTTTGTAATGTCAAACTTTCACATTTTTGCCATTTTATTGAGTGTGATATATCTCTTGGCAGTTTTTTTTTTTTGCTTTTTTATGATTACATTAAAGTTTAGAACCTTTTCATATGTTTATTGGCCATTTGAATTTCCTTTTGTGAAATGCCTATTCAAATGTTTTGAATATTTGAATTATTTCAATTGAGTTGTTTCTTTGTCTTATTGATTTAGAGGAATTTGAGTTTTCCGTTTTAGTTATTTGTTAGCTATTTAATTTTGCAAAACCTTCACTCATTATGGCTTACTATTTTCACTTTCTGTATGATGTCTTTAATGATCAGAAATCAATTTGAATTCTTGCTGTCATCCTTGAATAGGCTTTTCTTGTGGATTTTTTTATTATGCATTTTCAGAAGACTGTCTATAAATTGCCTTTAGTATTTTTAATTAGAGATCATTAGTCTAGTGAACACATCTCTTTCACTATTAAATCCCTTTTTCTTAGGTCCTAAAGGTGATCCAGGTCATACCATAACCCAACCAGGGAAACCAGGCTTGCCCGGTAACCCAGGAAGAGATGGTGAAGTGGGTCTTCCAGGTATATGGAGAATTTATTTATCACATCTTTAACATTTATTGACTTTTTTATTCGCACATTTCCCTCTCAAGAAAAAACTGCCCTTTCTCCATAGGTGACCCTGGACTCCCAGGCCAACCAGGCTTGCCAGGAATACCCGGTAGCAAAGGAGAACCAGGTATCCCTGGAATTGGACGTACTGGACCACCTGGTCCCAAAGGTATGTAGGCTGGGTAACAGGGAGGATAGTTTAGTTGGTTAATATTATAATTTTGATATAGTGTATTCAAGAAGCAATTATTGTTTATACTTTCTGTGTAATATGAAGAATGTAAGGGCCTCTCTGGTGGCGCAAGCATCAAGACGCAACCTCTGAAGCTGTCAGCAGCCTCTGCTGCACGAGTTCAATCCCTGGCCAGCCAGGGAGAAACCCACATGATGAGGCAGACCTCTCCTGTCTCGCCCGCTGCTCCCCTCAGCAGTGTATTTCAGTCAGTCTGCCTGTTCTGTTTCCCACTGTCTCTGGTGAATCCTCTCACCCTCCATATCTCTGGCCTGTACCCCAGCTCTTGTATGCATAAATAAATAGGGTCTTAAAAAAAAGAATGTAAATGAAAAATTACATCATGGATGCACTATAATTTTATTGACTTTATCTAAAACACTACACATAACAAAATATCTGGGTCAAAGATATGCAAAAATTATATGTACGTTTAAAAAATCACAAGAGGGCCTCCCCGGTGGCGCAGCAGTTGAGCGCTGGATTGTGTAGCTGCCCGCAGCCTCTGCAGCGCCGGTTCGATCCCCGGCTGCTCCCCGGCCACCGGAGGAGGGTCCCACATGGCGCACAGAACTCTCCTGCTGCCCGCTGCTCCCCTCAGCAGTGTACTTCGGTGCTTCTGCCTGCTCTGCTCCCCGCTCTGGCTCTGGTGAATTCTCTCACCCTCCCGCACTTCTGACTCTACCCAGTGCTTGTATAAATAAATAAATAAATAAATCTTTTAAAAAAATAAATAAATAAATGAAAAATCACAAGAATTATTCTATTTTATTTTTTAATGACTTTACATTGGTTTATAGTATTGTTTGTGTTTTAGAAGTATAGATCTTCCCCCTCAGGTGTTGTTACAACACAACGTACAACCAAAACACACATTGTCCACCATCATAGTGCATTGTGCACCATCACCACCTTGCTCTCACCCCTCCCCCTCCGCTTCTAGTAGCCTTAGTTTTATAGTCTGTTTTCTAGGGTTTGTTATTAGTTTGGCTTTATTTGATCCCTTTTTTTGGTTTCTCTCTATTCCACATATAGTGACATCATCTGGTATTTGTCTTTCTCCTTCTGACTTATTTTGCTTAGCATAATACCCTCCAGCTCTCTCTGTGTTTCCACAAATGGCAAATGTTTATCTTTTCGATAGCTGATTAGTATTCCATTGTCATAAATACCACATCATGTCGATACAGTCATCTGTATTTGGGCACATAGTTTTCTATAGCTTGGCTATTGAAACAGTGCTTCAGTTAACATGGGATTGCACATTTCCCTTTGAATTAGTGTTTTTGCATTCTTCAGAAGGATACGTAGTAGTAGAATTGCTGGATTGTATGGGAAATCCATTTTTAATATTTGAGAAACCTCAATACCGTTTTCCATAGGGGCTAGGCCAGTCTACATTGCCACTAACAGTGTAAGAGGGGGCCGCCCTGCTGGGATATTTTCTTCTATTCTGTAGAAGTGTTTTAGTTTAATCTAGTTCCAATTATTTATTTTCCCATTTGTTTTCCTTGTTGCTGGAGAGAAATGAACAAAGGCATCTCTGAATTCTATGTTGTGGAGTGTTTTGCCTATGTTTTCTTCTGTGTATTTTATGGTTTCAGGTCTTAACATCCAAGTCTTTTATCCATTTTGAATTAAATTTTGTGTATGGTGTGAGATACAGGTCTACTTTCATTCCTTAACATGTGACTACGTTTTCCCAACACCACTTAATGAAGAGGCTTTGCTAGTTTCAGTGTATGTTCTTAGCTTGTTTGTCATGGATTAAATGTCCATATAGGTGTGGGTCTATTTCTAGGGTCTCAATTCTACTGTAATGGTCTGTGTGTCCGGTTTTGTCTCATTATGCTACCATTTTCATTACTATTTTGTAGTATAGTTTGAATCTGGATGTGTGATGCTGCCATTCTTTCCTATTTTTGTCAGGATTACATTTAATCTCTATATTGCTTTGATTAGGATGTCCACTTTGACAATGTTTATGCTTCCAGTCTATGAGCTGGGAATATCTTTCTATTTCTTTTTGACTTTGTTTATTTCTTAAAACTTTGTCTCATAGTTTTCTTTGTTAAGTGCACTGCAAGGTATTTAATTATTTTTGGCTTAATTATAAATGGGATTGTTTCCTTAATTTCTTCCTTTCTGGCTAATTATTTGTATATAGGAAGGCAACTGGTTTTTATGTATTGTTTTTGAAACCTGGCACTTTGATGAACAGATTTTTTTTTCAATTAGTTTTATAGTAGTCTTTAGAGTTGTCTATGTATATTATCATGTTGTCTGCAGGTAGTGATAGTTTCTTATTTCCAAATTTGCATTCTTTTTATACCTCTCTATTGCCTGAATGCTCTAGCTTAGAATATCAATACTATGTTGAATAATAGAGATGACAGTGCATATTCTTGTCTTGTACCAGATCTTAGTGTAAAAGTGTTTAGTTTTTTACCTTTGAAAATGATGCTAACTTTGGGTTTGTCATATATGGCCTTTATTATGTTGAGATATGTCCCACTTACCTTTTTTTTTAGGGTTTTCATTATAAATGAAAGTTGTACCCACTCAAATGCTTTTTTGACATCTATTGATATGATCATATGGCTTTTATCTTTCTTTTATTGGTTGATTTTCAGATGTTGCATCATCCTTTTGTCCCTGATACAAATCCCACTTGGTTATGGCATATAATCCTTTTAATGCATTGTTGGATTAAGTTTTAAGATTGTATTGAGAATTATTATGTCTGTGTTCATTAGGGAATTTGGTCTGTAGTTTTCTTTTTTGTGTGTTGTCTTTGTCTGGTTTTAGTATTAGAGTAATGATTCCTCATAAAATGTGTTTGGAGGTATTCTCTCTCAATATTTGAAAGAGTTTGAAAAAGATAGGTTTAGATCATCTTTGAAAGTTTGGTAAAGCTGTGTGTTCCTGGACTTTTATTTTTTGTGAGAGTTTTAATTACTGTTTAAATTTCCTTGCTTGTGACTGGTCTATTTAGGATTTCTGTTTATTCAATCTCTGGTGGTTGTATAATTCTAAGAATTTGTTTATCTCTTCTAGGTTATTGGACTTATTAGCATACAAATGTTCATATTAATCTCTTGTTATCCTCTGAATTTGTAACTTCTCTTTCATTTCTCATTTTATTTATTAGAATTTTCTCCCTTTTTGCTTATTTTTTCAGAAAACCAACTTTTGATTTCCTTAATCTTGTGGACTGTCAATTTTTTATTTCTATTTCACTTATTCCTGCTCTTATTTTTATTATTTCCTTTCTTTTCCTGGCTTTTGATTATGTTTGTTCTTCTTTTTCCAGTTTCTTGAGGTAAGAGATAAGGTTATTTATTTGACCTCTTTCTTGTTTGTTGTTGTGGGCCTTTATTGCTATATACGTCTCTCTAAGTAATGTTTTTGCTATGTCCCATAAGGCCTGGAAGATTGTGGCCTCATTGTCATTTGTCTCAAGGTGTTTTTTCCAAAGATTTATTTATTTATGCATACAAGAACTGGGGTGTAAGCCAGAGGTGTGGGGGATGAGAGGATTCACCAGACAGAGTGGGGAGCAGAAGAGGCAGATCTACTGAAATACACTGCTGAGGGGAGCAGTGGGTGAGACAGAAGAGTTCCGCTGCACCATGTGGGTTAGCACCCTGGCAGGCTGGGGATCAAACTCATGCTCTAGTAGCTGGCAGTAGCTTGATAGTGCTGTCTTTTACCCCTGCGCCACCCAGGGGGCCCTCAAGGTGTTCTGTGATTTCTTCTTTGATTTCTTCATTTACCCAATCGTCATTCAGTAATGTGTTGTTCAATGTCTACATATAGGTTTTTCCTGCTTTCTTTTTGTAGTTGAATTTTAGCTTGATACCTTTATGGTCAGAGAAGAGGCTTAGTATGATTTTAGTCTTCAGGAATTTGTTGATTCTTATCTTGTGACTCAATAAGTGGTTAAGTTCTGTAGAATGTCCCGTGTGCCCTTGAGAAAATGTGTATTTTGCTGTTTTGGGGCACGGTGCCCTATAAATGTATATTGAAGCCTATGTGGTCTAGCTTTTGTTTAAGGCTATTGTGTCTTTATTCCTGATATATTTTTCCTTGAATCATTTTATAGTGTCCATCCCTGTGTCTTGTTACCTTTGTTAGATAAATATCTATTTCATCAGATATGAGGATGGCTGTCCCTGCCTTTGTTTGGGTTCCATTTGCTTGTAAAACAGTTTTCCACCTCCTTACTGTGAATCTATCTTTATCTTTGGAATTTGGGTGCATTTCTTGGAGACAGAAGAAAGTTGCATTCTCTTTCCTAATCCAACCAGACACATTTTGCCTTTTAATTGGTGAGTTAAGTTCAGTTATATTTAGAGTAATTATTGATACATAAAACTTCATTTCTGCCATTTTGTCCTACATTTTGTGTTTCTATTTCCTTGTTCATTTATTGTGTATGTTCCTCTTTTTGGTTTAGATACCAGAGCTCCTTACAATATTTAGTCATTGGGGTTCTAGAGTTTAAAATCTCCTTCAGTTTCAGTTTGTCTGAGATGGCCTTTATTTTTCTCTCATATCTGATAGCGTATTCTTGATTGGAAGTTTTTATTTTAAGTATTTTTTTCTTGCATCATTGTTCATTTTTGTTCAATATTTGATTCTCCCCTCAGGTGTAATCCCTGTAAATCTCTCATCACCACTTCACCCGTCAGCCATTACTATAGTCCCATGTGGTCTTCCCTCCCCTGTTCTGAACCCCTCTCTACCCCTCCCCTCCTATATGTCTCAGAGGTATAATTTTCCTGCTGCTTTTGTCTTTTTTTCCCCCTCTGACCCTTTGTTCCGTTTCCTTATATTCCTCCTATAAGTGAGCCCATGCAATATTTTTCTTTTTCCTTCTGATTTATTTCACTGAGCGTAATCCCTTACAGCTCCATCCATGTAGCTGCAAATGGCATGACTTTATCTTTTTTGATGGCCAAGTATTCCATTGTGTGTGTGTGTGTGTATATATATATATATATATATATATATATATATATATATATATATTACCTCCTCTTTTTAATCCAGTTGTCTGTTTTTAGACATTTAGGTTGTTTCCATATCTTAGCTATTGTAAATAATGCTGCAGTAAACTTATGAGTGCAGGTTTCTTTTTGAATTAATGCTCTTTGTATCCTTTGGGTAGATGCCTAGGAGTGGAATTGCTGGGTCATGTGGTAGCTCCATTTTTAGTAATTTGCAAGTCCTCCACACAGCTTTCCATAGTGATTGGACCAGTTTGCATTCCTACCACAGTGTAAAAGGGTTCCTTTTTCTCCACATCCTTGCCAGCATTTGTTGTTAAACATTTTTTAATATGAGCCATTCTTACCAGAGTGAGGTTGCATCATCATATCATTCCATTTCCTTCTAGCCCATAGTGTGTCTTCAGAGAAGTCTTCAGGAACTCTGTGAAGTTTTACTACTACTGTACCTTTGTGTAGGTCTCATTTTGTTTAGGCACCCTGTTTTCTTTCAGCTTCCTGGATTTCTATATTTAATTCTTTCTCCAGGATTAGGTATTTTTCCTCTGTTATTTCTTTAAATAAGGTCTCTTTCCCCTTTTCTCTCCTCCCCCCACCCCAGGATTCCAATTACTCTTATATTGCCTTTCCTCATGGTGTCAGATAATTCTCAAAATATTTCTTCCTTTTTTTCCCCCCTTGAATTTCTTTTTTCTTCCACCTGGATTCTTTGTGCATTCTTACCTTCAAGGTTACTGACTTATTCTTCCCTTTGGTCTATTCTACTTTCATAGCTTCCTCCAGAGTTTTTCAGCTGCTGTATTGATCCCTTTACACCCTGTACCCTGTTATTTTCTCATTTAAAGCTTCAATTTTGAGCATCTATTCATATTCATTAATTTTGTTTCTGAGGACATTCATTTGTTTTTCTGAGATTTCTTGTCTATCTTTGATGAATTTTTCTGTGTCTTCTCTCTTTTCTTCCATTTTTTGGAATTTGTTTATAGCAATTTTGAACTCTATCTGATAGAAAGAACAGGTGTCCTATGTCTGTGATTGAGTTCTGGAGATTTATTTTCTCTCTGTGGTATAGTATTGATCTTTGCACTCAGGTTACTATTTGTTGTGTTTTTTCAACTCCCCATTATTTGCTTTCTAACAATTGAGAGTACAGAAGTTCTTTTCCAATATGTGACACTGTATGTTTTGGAGAGCTAATCTATAACTGGGTTTTCAGTTAGTGGGTAGTGTTCTTGACTGTGGCAGTGGGAAGGGGTCTGTTACTGTGGGTTCATCTCCTTCCTAGAGTTTAGTAAGACAACCTGATGTCAGTAGTGTGTCTGTTGGGACAGATCTGCTCCCACTCTCACTCAGGGAGCTTAACAGGACTGTACCTTTGTCCTTGGGGTTTCTGCTGGGTGTGTCTCTACCCCACACACTTGTCCAGGGAGCTTGCTAGGGTCCGGTGCTGCTGTTGCTCCTGGTGGGGCAAACAATAATTATTGTCTTCTGTATTCGCTATTATCAGAGCTTAGAAAAGTACTGGCACATAGTAAGAACGAAAAGTTATTTGCTTAATGAATGGATTATATTAAACAGAGAACAGATGCACACATGTATCCAAACAATTTTATTCCAAATCATAATCTCTTGACTTACTGAAAGTTTTGGTGATTGTTGCTTCAGTTCTTCATTGCTGATACAATTTATTATATGAAAGTCAAGAGAACACTTTGGTCTGAGGACAATTCTTAAACATGTCCTTACTTAATGACTTCAAAAGTATCAGGTTTTATTTAATTGTGTAGAGGTGTATGTAATATTGTCAATTGTGTTTCTTCATACTTTATCAAGATGTGAACAGATAACATTTTTTTACTGCATTGGGGGGATTCATTCTTTATGTTTAATTCTTTCTCATTATGTTATAGATCTTCTTTCAGATGAGTATACATTCTACATACATTAGCCCTATGTGAAAATGATAGGATCACAAGGTAATTTAGAGAGAACATCAGATATATATAGGAATTGATCCTAAGTAGTCATTCAGAATGCCATTTTGGTTTTGACATCGTATTATAGTCACTAAGCATGATTAGATACGATTAAATTGGCAGTTTGGGAGTATTGGTATCTCTTTTAAAGTGTCTTCTCTTTGGAGATTTAACAATGTCTTATCATTTCACAGGTTTTCCTGGAATCCCAGGGCCTCCAGGAGCACCTGGGAGACCTGGGAGTGTTGGTCTAGAAGGTCCTTCTGGGCCACCAGGATTTCCAGGACCAAAGGTCTGGGACATTTTAATTTATTTTTTTCCATTTTCCTATCTCCCCTACCTTTTTTAGCCATAGATCTCTATCTTGACTTGTACTTTAATCCTAGTCTTCATTATATAACTAAACTTAACAATTAATATATTTTTACTTTAAATATTTAAATATATTTAGCACAAAACATTCTTTAATAGTCCATGAAGAGGCCACATTCGTTCTCTGTCCAACCCTGTGTAATGATTGCTTGAGTTGGTGTTGACTATTATGTCAGGCACTTTCCACATAGTTTCTGTGTCCCAGTTCTTTCCAAGATACATAATGCAAGTCACTGTTACTTAACAATAGTAGTAATAGTAGCAGTAGTAGTAGTAGTAGTAGTAGTAGTAGCAGCAGCAGCAATGTGTTTGAGTTGCTTTTTATTCCTTTTATTCTATATTAGCTAATGTAACATTTTCCTCAGTCAACTTTCGGAAAACAGCTATAATGTGATATGTAATTATCTTGAATGTTCCTGTATTTTCCCTGCACTTAATTAAAACTTCCCTGTGTATCATCATTACTTTTTTCCATGAGAAGAACTACTGACCATGTCCTCAGCTCTCATGAGAAACCACTACCCCATGATTGTTTTCATTTTATTATGAATCTTTTCCAATGAACACAAAAGTGAAAAGAATAATACATTGAACTTTCATATATCCACCAACCACATTCAAAATTTTCAAGACTTTACCACACTTACTTTATCTATTCCTTTTCTCTCTGCTGAAGTATTTTAATCCAAATCTTGAAATTATTGCTTTCCACCTATAAATACTTCAATATTTATCTCTAAATAAATTCACATTTTGTACAAAAGAAAACACAATGTCATCATTATACCTTGTCAAATTAGAAATAATCATCTAATATTCACTCTATTATCACATTTCCTCACTTTGATAGACTACTCATTCTCAGTTATCTTTTCTTGTCCTGAAACCAGTCCGGTTCATCTAATTTGTTTTTTATTTGTTTTACTAAGCTCTGTTTCCCATTCTTCCAGATGTTCTTTCTCTCCAGCATGCCCATTACTTTGCCTTATTTATCCTACCCCCTCCCCCAATGGAAAAAATGTATTACCTTATATTTTCTGCTTTAAGTTCTCTATGGTAAACAATAAACTGCAAGAAATTCATGGGAATTTTTGTTATGTTTTGTTATGTTTTTGTTATGTATGTTCAAGGGGGAACCAGGATTTGGTCTGCCTGGACCGCCTGGGCCTCCTGGGCTCCCAGGTTTCAAAGGGACACTTGGCCCAAAAGGGGATCGTGGTTTCCCAGGACCTCCAGGTCCTCCTGGACACACTGGCTTGGATGGGCTACCTGGAACAAAAGGTATGGAGGCTGTTGCTTATTCACAATTTGTTTTAACTTTTATAGAAATTGCCAGTGTTGGGAAAGTTTGTTGGGTGATAAGTCCGTTTAACTGAAAAGCCTGGGCTGCTAGTCTGTCACTGTTTTTTTATCCACCATTGATTTTTTGTGTTTATTTCATTGAATAGATATTACAGTCATATGTGCATAAAAGTATCACAACATCTTGTTTTCACCCCATCTCCATTCCTCTGTTCTTGTTGCTCTGTAAATGTGTGTGTGGAGGTATATATACATATAAATGTTTGTGTATAGTGTATATATATATAAACATCTTTGTGTCAATTTTTTAGTTTTTTATCTTTCCTTTAGTATTCCTTCATACAAATTTAAGTCAGCAAAAATACATATTTTTATTATATTTCTTCCTCAAAAGACAGAGTACTATCTTTTGACTTTTCCACTTCATTTATTTAACTTTATATTCTAGAAATCACTCCATATTAGTACATAGAAATTTTGATTTTTTTATGTAGCAGCCTAATATTAAATTGCTTATGTATTCCATAGTTGAGTCTAGCTGTTGCTAGTTGCTAAATTGGGTATTTGTCCATCTTTTCTTATCAGAAATAATTCTTCAGTGAATAAACTTGCATACACATTATTTCATATGTGTACAGCTGTATTATTAGAATAATGCAAACAGATTTTCTGAATTGAAGGGTAAATGTCTCTCTAGATATTGTCAGAGTCCTTTTTATTTGCACCACTTTACACTCCCAGCAGCAGTATATGAGTGTGCTTGTTTCCTCATAGTATTGCTAAGTGAGTATGTTGACAAATCCTTTGATTTTTGCCAACCTGATGGAAATAAATAATTTCAGTATATATTTTAGGCATTTTATTGAGAAAATTTTCAAACACACAAAATATTAAAAGATCTAGTGGAAACCCATATATCTACCACCTAGATCTACAATTAAAATTTTTGTTTTTGTCAGAACTTTTTTTTTTAATTTCAAGTGTATATAACAAAGTAGAAATAATTTTATGGTGACTACTATATACCTATCATTGTTATTCTATTATCAGCATTCTCACTATATATGATTTGTTACATAATCTGTCCATCAACTTATTTTTTGATGCTCTTAAATCAAATTGCAACAACAGTACACTTTTCCCTAAATATTTCACCATGCTTAGCCTAGGAACACTAAAGGAAAGATAAGAAGATAAAACTGGATACATAGACATATAAATGTGTATCTATATAATGTGTATACACATATATGTACATATATAAATGTGTATGTATTATGGATATACATATATATAGTGTGTGTATACTATATGTGTCCATATTTTAGTTTCTTTTCTTTCCTTTAGTGTTCTTCATACAAATGCAAGTCAGCAAAAAAATATATTTTTAGTATCTACCTTTCTCAAAAGACAGAATACTTACTACCTTTTGGCTTTTTCCACTTAATTCATTTAACTTTATATTCTAGAAATCACTCCATGTCGGTACATAGAGATTTTGATTTTTTTATACAGCAGCCTTGTATTAAATATGATGAAATAAGATGAACAAATTTTAAGTGCACATTTGCTGGATGATGACAATGCATATGCCTATGTAACCAAATCCCTACCGAGGTATGACCCCATAATTTATTTTTGCTCATTTCCTCAGTCCCTACTCTAACATCCACAGCAGTAGTATAGTGTACAAGTGTACAAGTAAATTAATTTACTTGTAGAACTCCATATGGAATCAGAGTATTTCTTTTTAAGACTTCTTTCACTCAAGATGTATTTTTTTAATCTTATCCCTGAACTTTGGATGATCATTAAATAACGCCTGTTCCAATATTTAGACTAATATTGGTAGAAAAACACTGTTTTCAATACATTGTTTTACATTTTCTTAAATTTAGTTAAAACTGTATTTTTGAGATCCATTCATGTTGTTGTGTTTATCAGGTATTTTCAAGTATTTCATTGTATAAATATGCCAAAGCTTGTTTATCCATTCTTTTCTTGGACACCTGGAGTATGTCAAGTTTTCTACCATTATGAGTAAAGCTGTTAAGAACAATATTTTACAAGTCTTTTTATGGATATGTGCTATTGTTCTATTCTGGTAAATATCTAACAGTAGAATTACTGGGTCATAAGATAGGTGTATGTTTGTTGTTTAAGAACATACTAGACATTTTTCCAAAATGGTGGTACTATTGATATTTTAAACTTGCATCAGTATGATAACAACCTTTCAGTTGTTTTACATTCTCTCCAAAGTTTGGCGTTATCACTCTTTATTTTAATTTTGGTCAGTGTATTGTTAACATAATCTGGTTTTAGTTTGCACTTCCTGATGCCTAATGAAGTTGAGCTCTTTTACATGTACTTGCATGCTATTGATATATTCAAATATCCCCCCACTGTAAAAGATGAGTTGTTTTTATTGTTAAGTTGGAAATGATCATTATATATCTTGCATACTGGTTCTTTATATATTTATGGGTATTTTATTCTTATCTGATTTGTGTGTTCATTTTCTTATCTGTGTATTTTGATGAGCAAAAAAGTTTGATTTTATTGCTGTTTCTTTTACCAAGTTTCTTTAATATTATTTTCTGTACTTTGTCTAAAAAACCTTTCCCTGTCTCAAAGTTGCAAAGATAATTTATGTTTTATAGTTTTAGATTTTATATTTAATCCATCCATTTCAAATAATTTTTGCTCATCATCTTTTCTTTAAAAGAGCCCCCTCCTCATTGGATTACCTTGGCATCTGTGTCAAAAATCAAATGACTTATATATGTGTGGGTCTATTTCTGGATTGTCACTTCTACTTAATCTCCTTCACTGTTTTAGTACCACTGTGTTTGTATTACAGTAGCCTTTTGATAAGATTTGATGTCAGATAATATAAGTCCTCCAACTTTGTTCTTTCTAAAAAAACCTTTTTTTTGGTATACTAGATCCTTTGAATTTACTCTCAGGTTAGTTTAAATTTGTAGTTCTGTTTATAAGTGAAATGACCATCTTCTCATGTATTTGAGGGACAAACCTGTTTTTCCTGTAACTGTGCGTGTTCTTTGCTCATGTCTGTATTGTTGTCTTCTACCTCTGGTTTTGATTCCCCAAATTATATATAGGAATAAAATTAAGGTAGTTGTTTTGGCAGTTGATTTTTCCTTTCTGGTTTACAAAGAACTGAACTCTCCTGGTCAGTGTTTTTTGCCCCCAGAGAGTAATCTGAACAGCTTCATGCTCCTGAAACATGTTGGACTGACTCCCATTAAAGCAATAAGACATCATACCCCAATTTAATCAGACTTAGTTCTGCCAGCAAAAGCACCAGACTAGTCTAACACAAAGTCTTCTTAGATAAGCTCTTTAAAAAGAAAAAAAAAAAAAACAACCCTTTCTGTCTTTGAGTAAGTAGTTCTGGCCAGCTGAGTTATACGTAGTGTTTGTCATCAATGATTTCCAAAACTACAGATAGAGATGTTCAATTTATGAATTATGTGACAAGCAGTCTTCTTGTGGAAATTACACACTCACTGTACTTTGTTTATAAAAATGCTCCTGAGATGAGCTGGGAGGAAATGGGTTGAAGCATACATTAAAGTCTACTTTTTGAACAAAAATAAAACAGACAACTGTAAATTAGAGACATTCTTCAAGGGTGGGGTGGGGAGAAGGATCAAGATGTGGGCGGGAGGAGCACAAGGAACTATGGTAATGGTGCATGGGGTAACTAGTGGAGGAAATTCTATGGGGAACACATGAGAAAGGAAAGTAAACACTGTAAAAAAATGAAAATTAAAATAAAAAGTCAACTTTCTGATAGGCATTTGCCTATGAAGTAAGTATAGAAGCCCCATATCCTAATAGTAATCTTTCTCAAATGCTAAAACTCCATTATATAGTTCCTTAGGCGTTAGAAGAAAAAATATTTTGGGATTTTCTGCTATATAATTACTTTAATCCTCAAACACTGAATCATTAGGAATGCAAAGGCGTATATTCTGCTCTTGAAATTCTCAGAGATTACTCTCTTCTGTAAGAAAATTTAGGTGATATTATTATGATACTGGTTTTATCAACAGGAACTTTTATAAATATATCCCCTCAGTGTTTTCAATCTGTAGACCACAATAAATACTCAACAAAGAGATCACAATAAAAGTTCACACACCAACCATATTTCTAACAGTGACTGGGTATTAGAACTTATTTAACTGTATGAGAGATTGATGCAACACTTTAAAAGCTATATAGTGATCAATAATTTTAAAAGACTAATACTCATCAGAAAAGAACATGCAAAGAAATTAAGACAAAAAGACTGGTGTGTTTGGAAATAGTGAAAAAAAAAAGAAAATTATTATAAAAAACCTATATTATGTCTAGAAATTATCAAAACAAAATGTTCTTCATGTATTTGTAGAAGAAAATAAAGATTGTATTGGTTATACCTTGGAAAAGGGATAGACTTAATTGGATGATAAATCATGTACGGATGGGAAGACTCAGTGATGTGATCTTTGCCCAAATTTATCTGTAAATATAATTCTTTTTCAGTGAGAATTCAAGTAGGTTTTTTTTGGTTGCACTTGACATAACTGATTCTGAAACTTAATATTTACCAAACATACACTAAATATATTATAAAATCATAACTAGTTTAACATTGTGAACCAGTATGGAAAAAAAAAAACAAGTTAGAAACAGTTCAGAAACATATTCATGTATATATAGAAAATTGGTATTTTACAGAAATGTCATCATTAGTCAATAAGGAAATAATAAATTCTTTAAAAGTGGGTGTTGAATAAATTATCTCAACTAAGTTAATCCCCACTACACGTATATCCTTAAAAATAATTGAAGTCATAGACATGAAAGTAGTTTTAGAAATGTTATAAGAAAATATAGAACACTGAAAAAGATTGATCTGTTTGACACCTTAAGATTATACAATTTTGGCAACTCTCTTTAATAAAGAAAGTGTAAAATTCTAAATACAAAATTGCACTGCCAAACATCAAGTGTTATTCAATCCTACTGAACTAAACTTTTCATGCTCATTCAACTACCATGGTCCGTCCATACTTAGCATTTGCTCTGTGTGGGAGAATAGAAGGATAGGATTACAGTCATCTATCAGGGCAGTGTCAGGAGTTTCTTTTCAACATAACTCCTTCACTATCATTTATAGAATGTTCCACCTAACATGAACAGAAAACACATTATTTTCAAGTGCACAATGAAAGACGATAATCTCTACCCTAAAAGCAAACTTGGACAAATTAGAAATATTGAAATCCTACAGTAGATTCTCTTATCATACCAGATTTAATAAGAAATCAGAAATAGAAATATATTTGTAAAAATTCTGGCATATTTAGAAAATAACCAAAGTACTTCTAAATATCCCACTGACTAAAGGAAAAATCAACAGAAAACTAGAAAGTATTTTTGAAGTAAGTGAAAATGAAAATAAAACATATCAAAGTTTGTAGAATGCAGAGAAAGAAGTGATTAGAAGAAAATTCATTTATGGAAAGCTTTTATTAGAAAAAAAAGAACAATCTTGAATAAATTACCTAACTTTTTACCTTAAGAAATTATCTGTATAGGAAAATAAAAGACATATAGAAGATAGACCAAAAAATACAACAAAATAAATACTGTTTGACTCCACCTACATCGTGGCAGAACAGAGAGTTTGGGATTACCTTCTCCCCTAAAAACAACTATAAATAAACATATTTATGTATGCGTGTGTGTATACACACACACGCATACATAAATATATATGCGCATATGTATGTGCAAAGACAGATTCAGAAGTTCTCTGATGGAATCCCAGGATTTTTTCACAGAGAACATTCACTAAGGTTGGTGACTGCTGCAGGGAAGGAAAAGGAGGAGGCAAAGGGGAGAGTACCCAGGAAAGTAGGTATCCAGACCACCCAGACTGGAGGTAAGTCATCCACAGCCACATCATAACATGGTGCTTTCACCAGAGGGATTTTTCAGAAAGGGAGTATAGTCATGTGTAAATACATGTCTAACCCAGGTGATGGGAGTTCCATGGCCCACATGTGCAAGGGTAGCTCCCCCTAACTCCCTCCCAGAATCAGAGAACAGCCTTTATGCAGAGCTTTGCTGGGCTCTGTCATGAATCCAACAGCAGAGGGGAAAACTGGTGAGAGAGTAGTCTTGCCACTCCACTGGAAAGAATCAAGTGGGCAAGAAGTGCTTGTAGTCCAGAAGTGCTTATAGTGTATGGAACTTCTTAGTCTTTCTTAGTACGTGGGAACTAGAGCTGTTTCAGCAAAAACATTCTATTAAAAATACACTTTATGGGGCCTCCCATGTAGAGAATGGAGAATATTGCAGTGGAGAATATTGCAGTGGAGAATATTGCCTACTGCCATTGCTGGGCATTGGGGCTCACAGCCTGCTCAGGTGCCCCAGGTCTGCCAGGGCCATCTGAGACCCAGACCTTGAGCTCCATGTACCACACCTAGCCCCCTTGCCAGGACACTCAAGCTTGCTAGAATACAGCATGACGTGCAGCAGAACAGAGCAATGGGGAGACAGGGAAGGAAGTTAGGACAACTATAGCACTGAACAGAGCTTGCTGTGGAAAGAGGAACGGACTACCCAAACTCTGTAAAATGACTGAAAGCAAGTATTTAAGCCCTACCCTTTCCTAATGCCCCCACTTCACACCAAGATAAAGAAGAGAAACAAAACTAAACCCAATGCAAAAAGCAAATGAAGCAACACACATAACTATGAGGCAAAGAATATCTGAATACGAGATGAAACAGCAATAAGAGAATAGAAATTCTGGGACATATATAATAAGGGATACAGAAATAAAGGATCTATTAGACAAAAACTTTAAAACAACAGTATTAAAAATGCTAAATAAACTACGGGAAGATCAGTCAAAGGCAGATAAACAGGTACAGGGTCTTTAAAAAAGGAGTTCCAGCAACAAAAATTTCTTCACCAAAGACATGAGATATATTCAAGAACACAAAAAGAGACTCCGAATAAATGAAATCAAAGGGTTTTGACCATAATATATAAAGAACTCTCAAAAATCATCTATAAATATAGTGTAAACTCATCTTGCCCAAGATGAGCTACAAGTAAAGAAATATGTAGTTTGTTATCTTTTGTACTATTTTATGAGGTTGATTTAAGTACTGAAGTTGAGTGTTTGTTAAATTATAAGTCTGTAACAAAAGATGGATTCCTACCACCTGCTCTGAGTACTTGTTTCTACTTTTCTTGCTTAATGAATGGATGACTTTTTAATATCCCTGCTTAATGTGCCTTTTCACATGGGTATTGTGGTCTCTAAGAACTAGTGACTTGGCTGTTGTTTTAAATATACAAACTGTATTTCTTACAGGTGATGTTGGACCAAATGGACACCCTGGGCCAATGGGACCACCTGGGTTACCAGGAATAGGTGTTCAGGGACCACCAGGATCACCAGGGATTCCTGGACCAATAGGCCAACCTGGTAAGGTTGGAGTATTTTGTAACACTCATACAGAGGTTGGTTAGTTTCATCGATAGTGTAACTTACTTAGCAGTCTTCCACAAAACAGATTTGAAAGGTAACATATCTACTTGTATAAATTTGTAAAGTGAAAAAGTGCAGATCACAGAAGAAGCTACTTCAATCCCTAATATTTCCTCTTCTCATTTATTTAAAAATTTTCCCAATAATTATTTAAAATTATTACAAAATCATTTCCAAAATTATTTCCAGTAATGCAAGTTTACAATTTCAGTATGTTACCACAGTGTATAATTGTTGAGCTAGTCATAGTCTTGTAATCACAAATTGAAGAACTTCTAGTGCTCATCATTTCAAACCTGAATCGCTATACAGCATTAATATACCTTTGTGTATGGAACTGTTTAGTCTTTCTTAGTACGTGGGAACTAGAGCTGTTTCAGCAAAAACATTCTATTAAAAATACAATTTATAGGACCTCCCCTGGTGCCGCAGGCGGTTGAGTGCAGCGCTGTGAAGCTGTCCGCAGCCTCTGCAGCGCCGGTTCGATCCCAGCCGGCCGGAGAGGGTCCCACATGGCGTGGCAGATCTCTCCTGTCTCGCTGTTCCCCTCAGCAGTGTAAGCAGTGTATTTCGTCAGTCTGCCTGTTTTGTTCCCAGCTCTGTCTCTGGTGAATCCTCTCACCCTCCCGTGCATCTGGCCTGTACCCCGGTTCTTGTATAAATAAATAAATAAATAAATAAATAAATCTTAAAAAAAACTTAAAAAAATACACTTTACATATTCTTATTTCTTTTTTGAAAAAATAAGTTGAATTTCCCCCCATTTTTGTCAGTAAACTGGCAATCATTTTTTGACTTTTAAAAAGCACTTAGTTACACAAAAGCAACCTTTTCTATTATGGTAACCTTGGTTTATATAATGCAGAGATATAGTATTACAACCCTTCAGATGTATGCTACTACACTGTGCCCACCACCAAGGCACCCATAGTCCTCTACCATAATCAGTTGGACACCCTCCATACTTTGCTGTGCAACCTGCCCCTTCCTCTCTAGTAGTCTTATTTCTCCATTGAGATTTCTAGGGTTTATTACTGGTTTGGTTATTCCTTGGAATGCCACAAATAAATGAAACTGTTGGTACTTGTCTTTTTCCTTCTGGCATATTCCATCTAGCATTATACCCCCCCCCCCAGTTCCATCCATGCTGTCACAAATGATGAGTTCATCTTTTTTTTAAAATGCTGAGTACTATTCCATTGTGTATATATACTACACCTTCTTAATCCACTCATCTGTCCTTGGGCACCTAGATTGTTTCCATAACTTGGCTATTGTAAACAATGCTGCAGTAAACATAGGGGCATATATCTCTTCAAATTAGTGGTTTTACAATCTTCAGGTAGTTACCTAGGAGTGGAATTGCTGGATCCTATGGTACATCTATTTTTAATATTTTGAGAAACCAAATACTGTTATCCATAGGGGATAGACCAGTCTATTCCACCAACACTGTACAAATATTCCTTTTTCTCCATATCCTCACCAACACTTAATTTCTGGCCTTATTTGATGGGGTCATTCTCACAGGTGTGAGATGGTATGTCATTGTGATTTTGACATACATTTCCCTGATGATAGGTGATGAACATATTTTTCATGTGCCTGTTGGACATCTGTATGTCCTCTTTGAAGAAGTATCTAGCTAGTCTGCCATTTTTTTGATTGGGTTATTTAGATTTTTCTTTTTAGTTATATGTATTCTTTGTAGATATTGGATTTCAACCCCTTGTCTGATATATAGTATGCAAATTTTTCTCCCATTTAGTAAAGTGGCTTTTTGTTTTAGTGATAATTTCTTTTGCTGTGTGGAATTTTTTATTATGTATTACCATTATTATATTATAAACAATCCCATTTGTTTATATCCTCTTTTGTTTTTTGTATTTTTGGAATTGACTCCACAACTATTACACTGAAGCCATTGTCATGAAGTATTTTGCCTACACTTTCTTCAATGTATTTTGTGGTTTTGGGTCTTACATTCAAGTCTTTAAAACATTTTGCATCAATTTTTGCATATGCTGTGAGATAGTGGTCTAGTTTCACATTTTGCATGCGGTTATTCAGTTTTCCCAAAACCATTTGGTAAAGAGGCTTCCTTTCTCCATTGTATGCTCTTGGCTCCTTTGTCATAGATTAACTATATATATAACTATAGGTTTATTTCTAGGCTTTCAAATCTATTCCATTGGTTTGTATGTCTGTTTTCATTCCTGTACCAAACTGTTTGGATTACTATAGCTTTGTAGTATAGTTTGACACTTGGAGGTGTGATATTGTTATTCCTTTTTTGTCAGGCTTGCTTTGGCTATTTGGAGTCTTTTTTGATTTAATATGAATTTAAATAATGTTTTATTTCTTTGAAGAATGACATTGAAACTTTCATAGGGATTGCATTGAATTTGTATATGACTTTGAATAAGATGGCCATTTTAACAAAGTCAGTTCTTCCAATTCATGAGCAGGTTATATCTTTCCATTTCTTTATGTCTTCTATTTCATTTAGCAGTGTCTTAATTTTCATTGTACACATCTTTCCCCTCGTTTGTTATGTGTACTCCTAGGTATTTAATTTTTTTAATGGAGTTGTAGTTGTGACATTTTTCTTGATTACTTTGTCTTCTAGCTTGTTTGCATATAGGATTGCAACAGATTTTTATAAGTGGATTTTGTAAACTTCCACTTTACTGTACTGATTTATTGTTTCAATTTTTTATTGGAGTCTTTAGGGTTTTTTCTATATATATATTATCATGTCATCTGCACATGGTGGTAGTTTTACTTATTTCCCAATTCAGTTCCTTTTATATCTTTTTTCTGCTTAATTGCTCTAGCTAGGACTTCAAATACTGTGCTGAATAGTAAGGGTAAAAGTAGACATCCTTGTTTTGTACCCGATCTTAGAGGAAAAGCTTTTTAGTTTTTCAACATGGAGTATGATGATAGTTGTGGTTTTGTCATATATGATTTTTATTATGTTGAGGTATGTTCCATCTATCCCTATTTAGTGTATTTTTATCATAAATGATGTTAAATGTTATCAAATGCTTTCTCTGTGTCTTTTGGTATGATCACATGATTTCCTTTTGTTGATGTAGTGAATTACATTGATCAGTGTTTGAATGTTGAACCATCCTTGCATCCCTGGAATTAATCCCACTTTTCCTGATGTATGATCCTTTTAATGCATTATTTTTTTTAAAGATTTGTTTTATTTATACAAGAGCTGGAGTCTAGTCCAAAAGTGTGGGAGGGTGAGAGGATTCACTAGAGACAGAATGGGGAGCAGAACAGGCAGACTGACTGAAATATACTGCTGAGGGGAGCAGCAGGTGAGACAGGAGAGGTCTGCTGCGCCATGTGGGTATCTCCCTGGCCATCCGGGAATTGAACCCACGCTGCAGAGGCTGTGGACAGCTTCACTGCACTGTGCTCACCTGCTGCACCACTGGGGAGGCCCTTTAATGCATTATTGAGTTCATTATTTGCAGAGGACTTTTTCATCTTTGTTCCTCAGGGAAATTGATATGCAGTTTTCTTTTTTTGTGATGTTTTTAGTTTTGGTATCAGAATAATGTTGACCTCATAAAATGTGTTTAAACGCATTCTCTCTTAATTTTTAAAAAAGATTTATTGTATTTATGCCTATAAGAACTGGGGTACAGGTCAGAGGTACAGGGTGTGAGAGGATTCACCAGACACAGAGTGGGGAGCAGAACAGGCAGATCTACTGAAATACACTGCTGAGGAGAACAGCAGGCAAGACAGGAGAGGTCTACTGCACCATGTGGGTTAGCTCCCTGGCCGGGGATCAGCTGCAGTGGCTGACAATAGCTTGATAGCACTGACACCACTGCTTCCCCAAGGAGACCCTTTTCTTAATTTTTTGGAAGAGTTTGAGATAGGTATTCTTAGATGGTTTGGTTGAACTCACTAGTGAAACCATCTTGTCCTGGGCTTCTGTTTCTTGGGAACATTTGATTACTGTTTCAATTTCCTTGCTTTAATTGCTCTGTTCAGTTTTCCTATTTTTTCCTCATTAAGTCTCAGAAGGTTATATATTTCTTAGAATTTGTCCATTCCTTCTAGGCTACTCATCTTGCCTACATGAAAATACTTATAGCAATCTGTTATTATCTATATTTCTGAGATGTTTATTGACACTTCTCTTTCATTTCTGATTCTATTTATTAGTGCCCTCTCTCTCTTTGTGAGCCTACTTAAATGTTTGCCTGTTTAGTTTTTTCAAAGAACCCATTCACAAAAACATTTTATCAGCATGTAACCTAACAGATAAGGTATCATGTAATTCCTGTACTTTTATGTGAGGGCTTACTTGAGTTTGTGGATTCTGAACCATCTGGTAATGTGAATTCTTATTATAGTAATCTAATCAGACACAGAAAGAGTTATTTTGGTGTCAATATTATGTTATTGAAAAGTAACGTATTCATGAAATTAAAATAATATAGAACATTTGATCATTCCTTAATTCACATGAATGCATCATATAACTTACATACACCGTTCAGATGTGTATAGATTGACTTTGAAACTATGAAAATATTTTCTTACCTTAAATAATAGGTATTTTTTTAATTATATGGGAAAAACTAGAAACATTAATTAGCACTCATGAAAACATCATATGAACTCATGTACCACTCGTTCTCCGCCAAATGACACATGTCCAGTACCCTCTCTGCCTCCTTCCCCATCCCTTTAACTCTCTCTTCTATTTCTTCTGGTAACCATTAAATTATTTCATTAAGTCCAGATTTTATACCTGCTGTATTTTCTTTGTGTTTGTTTTTTGGTTACTTTTATTCCATAGATGAATGAATCCAGTATCTGTCTTTCACTTTGACTTGTTTCACTTAACCACCTCAAGGCCCACCTTTTAAAATAGCTGTATTATATTCCACTGAGTATATACTCCACAATATCTTTTTCTTGTGTGTGTGTGTGTGTGTGTTTAAGGAAGTGGTTTGTTTTTTCTAACATCACTGTTCATTTTTTTTTTTTGTACAAGATTTGACTTCTTCCCTCCAGTGTCATCCCCATTACCATCTCACCTGTGAACCATCAACATAATCCCTTGTGCTCTTCCCTTCCTTGTTTTGCCCCCTCCCTCCCTCTCTCTTCTTCTATGTCTCAGATCTCTAATTTTTCTGCTAGTTTTGTCTTTTTTCCCCTACTGACCTTTTGTTTAGTATCCCTGTATTCCTCCTATAAATGAAATCATCTGATATTTTTCTTTTTCCTTCTCACTTTTTTTACTGAGCATAATCCCTTCCAACTCCATCCGTGTTGCTGCAAATGGCATGAGTTTATCTTTTTTATTGCGAAATAGAATTCCATTATGTATAGACCACATCTTTTTGATCCAGTCATCTGTTTTGGGGTGTTTAGGTTGTTTCCGTATCTTAACTTTTGTAAACAGTGCTGCATTAAACACATTAGTGCAGGTTTCTTTTCGAATTAATGTTCTCATGTCCTATGGATAGATTTCTAGAAGTGGAATTGATGGGTCATATGGTAGCTCAATTTTTAGTAATTTGAGTTTCCTCCACACAGCTTTCCATGGTACTCCACAATTTCTTTTAACTTTTCATCTGTTATGAGCCTTAAGTTGGCTCCATGACTTGGCAGTTGTAGACAGTGCTATAAGAACATAAACATACATAAATCTTTTCATGTTAGAGTTTTCATATTTCTAGGATAAACACCTACCAGGTACTGCTGGATCATATGGTATTTACATTCTTATATTCTTAAGAAATCTCCATACTGTTTTAGACAGAGGCTGTACCAACTTGTATTGCCACCAACAGTGGATGGATTTCTTTTTTTACCACATCCTCACCAACATTTATTTCCATTCTTTTTGGTATGGGCCATTCTCACAGGGGAGAGGTGATATTTCATTGTTTTTTTTTTTAACTTTTTTTTTTAAAGATTTATTTTTATTTATTTATACAAGTACTGGGTACAGTCAGAAGCGCGGGAGGGTGAGAGAATTCACCAGAGCCAGAGCTGGGAGCAGAGCAGGCAGAAGGACTGAAGTACACTGCTGAGGGGAGCAGCAGGCAGCAGGAGAGGTCTGCGCACCATGTGGGACCCTCCTCCGGTGGCCGGGAAGCAGTCGGGGATCGAACCGGCGCTGCAGAGGCTGCGGGCAGCTTTGCAACCCAGCGCTCAACTGCTGCGCCACCGGGGAGGCCCATCATTGTGGTTTTGACTTGCATGTCCCTTACATCTGTGAGGTATTTTAGTTCTTTCTCAAATTCCACATCTTAAAGGACAGCTTTAAACATGGAAAATGAACCAGGTTTCTTCAGATTTCAATCTTGGTTTATTTTCACCGTTTTGTAGAGCTGCTTTCTAGGAGCGTATTTCAGAAGCAAATTCATTATCTGGAAAACTCAGCTATTAAAAAAATTACATGGCCTATAATAAAATAATATGCAATAATCCATCTAGAGCAATAGTAGGTGTTATTAGGTATTTCATAATACTTTACAAATATAGTAAATAAAATTTTTCTCCCCTTTGTATTGTATTTTACTGTAAAATGGCAACATTGGAACTATCACCACTATTTGCCAACTAAATGAAATTTTCTAATGTCCAACGTGAATTTTATTAGTTTAAGTACATAGCGGTATATGACAGCAAGTAGATCTTCATATACCAACATCTTGCTGTCTTATAAAAGTAGTTGCCTACAAATCTCCATCAATAAAATTAGATTTTATAATCAAGGGACACTTCAAATGGTCACCTGGCTAAGCCCTCAGCTTCTAGTTGGTTTAACCATTGAAGACCAGTAACATTGACTCTGTAATTCACACAGTAGATAGGTATTGCAGTGGGAATTTGCACCATGTTTTTAGTGTAATTGTTTTTTCCTAAATGAATACTTTATTAACCATCTTACTTTTTGGAGTAGTTAAGTGTTACAGAAACCTACTAAGGTTAAATATTTTTGCAGTATCATAGTTTTTTTTCTGTAAAATCCTAGTTGGAATATTGAGAAACAAAATTTAGCAACAAAAGCTATTAACATATTATTAAAAGTAACATATTATTAAAACAAAATGTAAAACAAAGCTAAAGGATTAATATAACTGATTTATTCAGATATTAATAATTTTTATGGATTATAGAAATATGTCCTAATAACTCATAATACCTTAGAGCAATGTAAGTAAATCCTAAAATGGTCAACAGGCCAGTGTGGAATCACAAACTGTTTGCTACAGCTCTGCATTGGAATTAGAAGAGGTTGGGAGTAAGCACTAAGGAATGTTTTTAGCAGTTTG
Source organism: Talpa europaea (assembly GCF_964194135.1). Classification (NCBI taxonomy): domain Eukaryota; kingdom Metazoa; phylum Chordata; class Mammalia; order Eulipotyphla; family Talpidae; genus Talpa; species Talpa europaea. The sequence goes on from NC_140081.1 coordinate 67,559,259, forward strand.
CCAGTATATTTATATTTATTTGGTATAATAACCAAAAAGGTAGACTTATTTTTATATGTCTTTAGCTTTTTTATTTCATTATTTTATTAATTTTTTATTGAATTTCATAGGAAATATTTATCCATGATGGATCAGGAAATAAGAAAAAAATGGTTTTTTACCAGAGATAATTTGGGAAGCATCTTCATAGAGAAATAAGCTAAAAAATCCTAATGCTTGATTATTAGGTCATTTTATGTGCTTGATGCTATATATATCCCTAACTCACTATGAAGTTTATTATTCACAGGTTTCTATTACTTTTTGGTAGAAAAATAGCCAAATATATCTCTTAAAACTGCCTCAATACTTGTTAATATTGGTGTTGTATTAACTAGGTTTACATGGAATACCAGGAGAAAAGGGAGATGCAGGGCGTCCTGGCTTTGATGTTCCAGGACCCCCTGGTGAGAGAGGCAGTCCAGGGATCCCTGGAACACCTGGTCTTATGGGTCCCCCGGGATCGCCAGGGCTCCCAGGAAAAGCAGGTGCCTCTGGAGTTCCAGGTAATTTGTTTAAAGTTTTTTCTGGCTTTGGATTCAGAAAATTGAAACTAATGTGACTTTGGTATATTTTTCTCTTGCACTTGCTGGATTGACACTATCCCTTAAGGAAATTGTTAAGTGTTTTTGATTGCTGAAAACTCATTTTTCTATTTGTATTATACTTTTTGTCTTGAGACTTCCAGTTATATATTGCTATATATGACCACAGAATATAATAACTTAAATCAACCTTTTTATTTTGCTCAAGATTTTGCTAGTCAGAAATTAAGGTAATTTTTTTTTATCCACATAATATCAACTAGAATGGTTGGGGGTAAAAGATCTACTTTCAAGATGATACCTGAGTATTCCCTCTTCACTTGGATATCATCCAAGTGCCTCTTCACGTGGCTTATGCACCTCATGTTATGGTCGTGTCAGAGTAGTTACTCTCTTTTCAGGGTGGCTAGCTTCCAAAATAAAGGATCCCCCAAACCAAAAGCAAATATTTGAAGAGCCCCAGGGAAGCTGCAAAACTTATAATGTTCTAGCCTTGGGAATCACACAGTGTTACTTAACCAAGGACAAGGTACAGAATCAGTCCAGATTTGAAGTTAGAAGGCTACAAAAAGAATTGTAGTTCACTGGAGGTCAGTCATGGGAGGTTAGCTACCACAGTGAGCCTTTTTACTCATGGGCTTTGGCAGTAGTGGTTACTAAGTTTAGAACAGTTGAAAACTTAATGTCTTTCCTCCAAGTCTTAGTAGTTTTCAAATTGACATCTTAAAACTTATCATTTAATCTTCCTAAGGTCAAGGAAAGGTTAAAGTTACTTACTGATATTCTTTAAAGGTGCCAAAGGTGAAATTGGTATGATGGGACCTCCAGGCCCACCAGGACCTTTGGGAATTCCTGGCAGGAGTGGTGTTCCTGGTCTTAAAGGTAATAGTCTGAGTTTGCTGGCAGATGGATGTAAAAGAGAAAATTAAACATTACTTGATGTCAATATAGAATGTTTTTGACTGCTTTAAAACGAACAGTTTTTGCTTAAATTTTGTTTCTACATGACATGACATTTAAATAGGTCCTGTTTTCAATTTTGTGGCATGTTTAGTTTGGAGACCATGAAACATGATAACTGCTTACCTCAAATTAATAAAAGACATTGATTAAATTTTTTTCACAGTACCTCTAATTGTTGAAGAATCCCAAAAGAAAGAGGGATTGTTATTTGAGTGTAAAAATATATGGTAGTGCAAGTTACTCATAGGCAGTAACCATGGTACATTAAGTGTTTTGTGTGGTCAGCAACCTACCTAACTGTGAAACATATGAATAATTTCCATATATATTAATCCTGGAAGAATGAATCTGATCTGTTGTGTCTTCTCCACACATGTTGGTTTTAGGTGATGATGGTTTTCAGGGTCAGCCAGGACCTCCTGGCCCTGTAGGAGAAAAAGGTGTTAAAGGAGAGCCTGGCCTTCCAGGCCTTCCTGGATCAATGGATCCAGATCTGCTAGGCTCAAAAGGAGAGAAGGGGGACCCTGGATTACCAGGTGAGTGAATGCATTTATGAATACAGTTTCTGGTGTACTTGAAGGTTGATTTTAAATAGTATGAAAAGTGACTTTTACTTTGGGATTCACCAACGAAGTGCAGCTAGATGCATCAAATTTGGGTAATAAAAACTAATTCTACTTTATGCTGCATTGTAGATCAACTTCTCTTTGAGTATTTTCTTTGTAGTTTTCTTACTACAAGCTGTGAGGTTTTAAGATAGACTTAGGTACTCAGCTACTGACTTTCCAGAAGGTAGTGTAGGATATAGTCAAGAGAAAAGAATATATAGCCAGACTTACTTGGAAAATATATTTTAGTTTGGGGGAAATTTGCTGGTCCTTTTAATTATTTTCTCTTCAAATCAGATGGGGATGAGTAATTTTTGCACTGTGATATTTTGATATCCACATCACACCCAGCTTTTAAATACAGTACATCGTTATCCTACCTTGGAAGAATAAACTAGATTTAGACTATGAAATGCCAACCTTAGTTCTGGAAGAAGTCACTGAATGTAGATCTAGGGAACAACTGTGTTATATTTATTTCATTAGAAGCAAATGAGGTGTGAACTATAACATTAATTTTTAAAATATATCCTTTTCTGAAAGTGTAATATAATAAAGCATCAGAAAATATGAATAAGCACAAATCACTTACGATTCTATAGCTTTTCAATTCAATAGCTTTTCAAACAGCATGGGACTTTAAAACTAGGTATGTTTATTTGTGGCTTGTAATTTGTGGCTGTTTCGTGTCATAACCATAATAATGTGAGTCTTTTGTGTGAGTATGTGTGTATGTGTGCATATAATGTACGTTTCCCTATGAGCAGGTGTTGGTGAAACTTTTCCTCAAAAAAGGTTTAAAACATTATTATAGTTTTGTATACAGTCATGAAGAGCAGGACCACCTAATTTTTTTTATTGCTTAAATGGGATTTTTTTTTTAATTATCCCTTGCAAGATTTCTTTTCTCTTTCAATTATGCCTTCTGTATAATAGAGCAATATACTGTACTTGCTGCTCACATAGGGTTACTAAAGATGATTGTAGAATCTAAGAGACAGTCCCAACTCCTGTATTTTACAGTGTAAGAAACTGTAGCCCAAAGAGAAAAGTGATACAATTAATGAGTGTCCTGACTATCTTAATGGTAGCTAAGTAAGAAGTGAGATTGCAGTTCTCTTGGTTCATATTATATCAGAATATTACTGGTTCTTGTATTGCACTCATAGATAAGAATTTGGATAGCTTGCTTTGCCAATTTTGTTTAATGGATTAGTGATATCAGCCTAATTTGTTATGTACTTTCCCTTGAAAGGTTTTCCTGGAGTTTCAGGGCCAAAAGGTTACCAGGGTTTACCTGGAGACCCAGGACAACCTGGACTGACTGGACAACCTGGATTACCAGGACCATCAGGTAAGTATGATAGACCACATAGAGCAATTGGATGGTTGATCCAGAACCCTGGGAAAGTAATTATATATTTATCGTGTGTGATGATGTTTTAGATCTGGTCTTGGTAATATGCTTGGGTAGCTATGAGATATGGGAACTTTCCTTGAGATATGAAGCTCTCCTTTAGCAACAATTCTGCCATTTGGATCAAGTTTCTATAGTTATAATTTATAAAAATTGTTTTTTATTCTATTTCTTCTTTTTGTGACAATAAGGTATACACAGAAATGGTAGTACATCCAATGTGCTGAGTTTTATTTACATACATTGCAACATTTGTAAATAAGACAGTTATCTGGAGGAAGCTGAAGATTTCACTTTTTCCACTTTTTTGCCTTCAGACAAGTAAATCATTAAATCATGTAAAACAAATGGCTGTTGATTCTATTCTTTAAAGTTTCTAGGTATGAAATTTTCACAGCCTAGCTCAGTAGCCTGTTACAGTGTTAATCACCCTTACCATCAATATGGATTTTTTTTCATATTTTGAATGATACTCTGTCTTACTACTTCATAAGCCATTTTCTTCTGGTTGGGCCCTTAAAGAATAAAAAGGAGCTAGTCTCCATCATAAGAACCCTTTAGTTTAGTTATTCTACTTTAAACTCAATACTGTATTGCCTCAGTGAAATTGAAAGAGCAATCCCCTCCCATTCTATCCTTCACATCTTCTACATTCTCTTCTGTAAGTTCGAAGTCAGTGTAAAAGAAAAAATAAAGGAAAAAATTTTTTAAATCAACATTGTGGTCCTTGGGAAATACGTAGGTGACACCATAGAGCTCAAACACCTATGTTTCAGGAAGAATGTGTGAACAGAGTAGCATGACTGTTGGGGTGACAGTCTAGTACTTCTCCTTCAACCCTTCTCTATTCCTGACCTGATGTAGTTGGGGTCTATCAGGATTAGTTACCATTTTTCTCTACTTGGTCTCACATAATTAGACTCTAGTTGGATTCATTTCTGAATCTTTAAAAAACAGGGTAAAATATTGGATTTATCTGTGATAAGTAAAATAATGGCATTCATATACATATAAAGATGGGACTTTAGGTGATTGGAATTGTTTTAGGGCAAGAAACTAGAAGTTCTAGTAAAATTTTTGCATTTTTTTAATAAAGTATTAGGAGACTTCTATTACTTTGACTATATTGTAATTTGTTCCTAAGGAGAATTCTTAGATATCTTTTGCCTGTTTTATACTGAGTTAGATTAGATCTGTGAAACTTAATCATATATAAAGTTTTAACCCATCCAATCCCATGCTTGTATTTTAATTACAACCTATTACAAGAAATCAGGTAACCCCAATATCTGCTGGCTTGTCTTAGTTTATCAACTTGCCTTTTCTAGGTCCCCAGGGTAATCCTGGTCCCCCTGGGGAACCAGGACTTACAGGACCTCCTGGACTTAAAGGAAATATAGGTGATATGGGTTTTCCTGGTAAGTAATAAAAATCTTCCAAATATTTAATCCTATTACTGGAAGATGGTTCGCTGTCTTTGCTATCCAGAAAAGAGACTGGTGTTGATAGAATTAAACTGAGACAATTTCTAAGGTAATTAATGGGTAGCACTCTTTCATTACATAAATATTTGAAGTGGCAATTAAGGGTCACACCTTTAGAAACCTTAAAAGTGAGAATTCATAAACTTCTGCCTTTCTCTAACTCTGTCCCTTTCACTTAAACATTCTTAAGAAATAGGCTTCTACATAATCCTGGTTAAAAAGCTCATTAATATGTAACTCAAAAATTGTAGTGTTTTAAAAAGTCTTTTTGCTTGGTCATATGCATCTTATATATGCCATAAAGAATATTTAATAAACAGGGCCTCCCTGGTGGTGCAGGGGTTATGTCTCAGCATTATCAGGCTATTGCCAGCCACTGGGGCAAGAGTTCAATCCTTGACCACAGAGCTAACCCACATGGTGCAGCAGACCTCTCCTGTCTTTCCCACTGCTCCCCTCAGCAGTATATTTCAGTAGATCTGCCTGTTCTGCTCCCCACTCTGTCTCAGGTGAATCCTCTCACCCCCTGTACCTCTGACCTAGACCCCGGTTTTTGTATGCATAAATAAATAAAATAAATCTTACTAAAAAAAGAATATTTCATAAACATGAAATACATAAATATGAAGTGCATGGTCCATGTTTTCAATAGGCCCTCAGGGTGTGAAAGGCTCTCCTGGATCACCTGGAATTTCTGGAAAACCTGGCTCCCCAGGATTACCTGGACAGAAAGGAGAAAAAGGTGATCCTGGTATTTCAGGCATTGGTCTTCCAGGTCCTCCTGGCCCAAAGGTAAGCATACTCTAGGGACAAGCTTGAGCAAATGTGATTTTTCTTTAATACTATGCTTGTTCTAATTCTTCATTAAGCAAATGATAGAATTACATGGGATATCCTAGGTGAGGCATTAATTCTTTGTCTTATATCATTAGGAACTATGTTTCTGGATTTGTAGACACTCCAAAAAAGGAGGGGAGTAACTTTATGGTTTCTTTGCTTTCCCTCTATCTTAATCTCAAATATGTTTCAGTAAATCAAAGGCATATTCCTGCCTGGTTTTTTTTTCCCTTTTAGTAATGGAGTTGTTGACCTTTCCTAATATTATTTTTAACTAAATTGAAGAGACTTATAAAAAAGTAATTTATGCAATCAACTAAACTTTGACAAAGGAGCAAAGAATATGCATGGAGCAAAGAAAGTTTGTTCAATAAATGGAGCTGGAAAAACTGGGTCACTACATGCAGAAGAATGAAGCTTGACTACTACTTAACACCATGCACAAAAACCAACTCAAAATGGATTAAAGAACTAGACATAAGACCTGAAACCATAAAATACATAGAAGGAAATATAGGTGAAACACTACATGATATGCACATCAAAGACATCTTTACAGACACATCATCCAAAGCAGTGATAGTGAAGGCAAAGATAAACAGCTGGAACTATATCAAATTAAAGAGCTTCTGCACAGCAAAAAAGACAATAACAAAAACAAAGAGAAACCCCTCCGACTGGGAGAACATTTTTGCACACAACACTAATGATAAAGGACTGATCACAAAAATCTACAAAGAGCTGATGAGACTCAACAACAACAAAGAAAATAATCCTGTCAAAAAATGGGCAGAAGAGCTAAAAAGAAACTTCTCTGAAGAGGAAATGCAAATGGCCAACAGGCATATGAAAAAATGTTCAACATCACTTGTCATCAGGGAAATGCAAATCAAAACTACCATGAGATACCATCTTACACCAGTGAGAATGGCACATATTAAAAAAACTAGCAACAACAAATGTTGGCGAGGTTGTGGAGAAAAAGGAACTCTCCTGCGCTGTTGGTGGGAGTGCAAACTGGTCCAACCACTATGAAGAGCTTTGTGGAAATTTCTTGACCTACTAAACATAGAGCTTCCATATGATCCAGCAATTCCACTCCTAGGTATTTACCCAGAGGACACAGAAACATCAATTCCAAAGAGCACCTGTACCCCTATGTTTATTGCAGCACTATTTACAATAGCTAAGCTTTGGAAACAACCCAAATGCCCAAAAATAGATGACTGGATCAAGAAGATGTGGTACATATATACCATGGAATATTACTCAGCATTCAAAAAAGGTAAGCACATGCAATTTGTAGCAACATGGATGGAGCTGGAAGGGCTCATGCTCAGCGAAATAAGCCTGAAAGAAAAAGAAAAATACTGGATGGTCTCACTCATAGCAGGAATCTAGAAAGAATAACAATTGATGAAAAGAAAGCCCAGAAGTGAACCCTTATTGTTAAATGATCTTTGGCATAGATGCCACGCCCATTCAAGGAGAAAGGACAGTGTCTTCAACAAATGGTATTTTGAAACCCGAATGTGTACATGCATGATAATGGAGCTAGATTCTTCCCCTTACACCATGTATAAAAATTAACTCAAAATGTATTAAAGACCTAAACAAGAGACCTAAAACTATAAAACTCTTAAAAGAAAGCATGAGGTGGGGCCTCCCCGGTGGCGCAGCGGTTGAGCGCTGGGTTGCAAAGCTGCCCGCAGCCTCTGCAGCGCCGGTTCGATCCCCGGCTGCTCCCCGGCCACCGGAGGAGGGTCCCACATGGCACGCAGACCTCTCCTGCCGCCCGCTGCTCCCCTCAGCAGTGTACTTCAGTCCTTCTGCCTGCTCTGCTCCCCGCTCTGGCTCTGGTGAATTCTCTCACCCTCCCGCACTTCTGACTGTACCCAGTGCTTGTATAAATAAATAAAATAAAATTAAAAAAAAAGAAAGCATGAGGTGAACGCTTCATGACATTACATTTGTCAATGAATTCTTGTCAATAATACCAAAAGATTGAAAAGGCAACCCATGGAATGGGAGAAAATATGATAAGGGATAAATTTCCAAAATATATGAAGAGATTTTATAATTTAACAGCAACAAAATCAATAAGCCAGTTCAAAAAGAGACAAGGTTTCAAATAGATTTTTTTCAAGGAAGATATACAGATGACCAATAAGCATATGAAATGATGTCCAACATCACTTGGGAAATGCAAATCAAAACCAGAGTGAGATTTGATGAACAAGTTGGTGTTACTCTTTTCCTCACACTCAATTTTAAGCATACTTTAAGTAAATTTGTGTGGCATATTTACTAAAACTATACATGCTGTGCTAGACATGGACTATGTGATTTTATGATACATATGCTTTCTCTCATGGTTCCCTTATTAAACACCACTCAATTGCTAAACTGATGTTTGGAACAATTTACTATTATTCCTTCGTTGGATGGTCAAGTCAAGTCTATTCTCTTATAAATTTAGTTCATAGTATTTTTCTTTGAGTTCAGCACCTTACATGTACTCATTGAGTCTCATGTGTTAGCTTTTGACATACTGAGGTAGTTTTAAGCCATTATTTATTAACATATCTTTATTTGCTTAAAATGTCACTGCATGCAAACTTGAAGATCTTATTGTATACTCCCCTTTTTAGATCACTTATGAAAGTGTTAATTTCACTATTATTAATATTTCCTGATTAAAGAAGAACCAACTTATGGCATTATATGTGGTGTCTTTACTCTCCAAATATAGAGCTGTAAAAAATGAATAATTATGTGGAAATCACTGCTTCCAACTTATTAACTATTGTTATAATATTCTTCTATTAATCAGGGTATGGATTTCACCCTTTCAACAAATACTTTCAAGATAAAATGGAATTAGCTTTCTGACCAACTTTGATGTTTTCTATTCTGTAAAGTGAAACAAGACTATAATTTTATTCTGGGTCTTAGGTTATAGTGTGGGATGGAAGAGAAGATTCTGTTACTAAGAGATAATATAGAAAAACTATGATCCAAGCAATTTTAAATTACCAATCTGAATTTTAATAACAAAAAAGATATTGGAATGACTTGTTTTTCTCTATGGGATGTATATTGTCCCAAACTGTGATTGATTTATATGGTTCAGACAAAAATACTTATTCTTCCAGTACAATACTTTTTTAAAACATGGGATGTAATGATAAAAGGCACTAGTTTAAAAAGCTATTACCACAATGAGAAACACTTGAGTCACAAATAAATATTATTCACCTAGACCATCATGTAAGCACTAAATCAAGAAGAAAATATTCAATAGGTGATGGTGAACACTTAGTTGGAGAGGTTATAATCCTCATGAGTAGAACAGTAATCACTGTAGTAGCTCTGGAGTTATGGCATATGTTCTTGTTAATGGTAAAACCTTTTTTTTTAATTTTAATAGTGGGTATGAATTACTCTAAAGCTTTATTACAAGAAAAAATTAACTGAGCAAAAATGGTTATCGATAAATTATCTCTGACCACAAAGAAACTTCAGTGTAATAGAAGAGTCAAGAGACATATACATATGAAACCATTATAGATGTGTCAGAATAAGGAGCTATCTTAACATCTTAGGGATTTGAGTTATCACTCAAGTACTAATTAGACCCAACCCTGCTTAGGTTCCAAAACCAGACGAGAATGGGTGTGTTCAGGGTGTTATGGCTGTAACAGGGATTTGAGATGTCCACTTCATATTAAAATATTTTTATATTAAAATAAAATTTACCTTTTGCAAGAGAACCTGCTATAACTATATCCAGCAGACTGCTGGATCCAAATCCAGATCCCAGGACTTACTAACTATATCAATGTAGGGATTAAACTAGTATTTTCTCACAAGATTGTTGAGGATTAGAGAAAATCATGTATCTATGTATTGTGGGAATTGCATGAACTCTGGAGACTTATACCTTGGCTCAAATCCATTTCTGCCATCTACTAGAGACCTTAGGTACTTGAGTTCTCCAAGATTTAGTTTTCTCATTTATAAATGGGGATGGATAATCTTGTGGATACATTGTTGGATTCTGTTAGCTAAAATTTTATTGAGGATTTCTGCATCAGTGTTCATTAGAGAGACTGGCCTGTAGTTTTCTTTTTTTGTGTTGTCCTTGTTTGGTTTTGATATTAGTGTGATATTGGCTTCATAGAATGTGTTTGGTATTATCCCATCCTTCTCAATTTTTTGAAAGAGTTTGTGAAGGATAGGCACTAGTTCGTTTCAGAATGTTTGGTAGAATTCATTTATAAATCCATCTGGTCCTGGGCTTTGTTTTTGGGGAGGGTTTTGATTACCATTTCAATTTCACTGCTTGTAAATGGGCTATTTAGGTGTTCTATTTCTTCTTTATCTAGCTTTGGGTGATTGTAAAGTTGTAGGAATTTGTCCATCTCTTCTAGATTGTTGAACTTGTTTGCATATAAATGTTCATAGTCGTTTCTGATTATTCTTTTGATTTCTGCTGTGTCTGTTGTGATTTCTCCTCTTTCGTTTGTGATCCTATTTATTTGTGCTTTCTCGCGTTTTTCCTTTGTGAGCCTGGCTAGGGATTTGTCTGTTTTATTCATTTTTTTGAAGAACCAACTTTTGGTTTCATTGATCTTTTGGATTTTTTTTTTTTTTTTTTTTTTTTTAAATAAATTTTATTGTTATATTCCCCATACCATTGCAGCCCCCCCATTCTGACCCCAATCCCTCCCCTCCCGCCCCCGCCCCCCTAAAAGTGTCTCTGGTTCATAGTTTTTTGTTGATTTTGATTTTCACTTTCTTATAGTTATTCATTTTCCTGGTCCCTTATTTAAGTTTTCTAGATTCCTGCTATGAGTGAGACCATCCGGTATTTTTCTTTTTCTTTTTGGCTTATTTCGCTGAGCATGATCCCTTCCAGCGCCATCCATGTTGCAGCAAATTGCATGTGTTTATCTTTTTTGAATGCTGAGTAATATTCCATGGTATATATGTACCACATCTTCTTGATCCAGTCATCTATTTTTGGGCATTTGGGTTGTTTCCAAAGCTTAGCTATTGTAAACAGTGCTGCTATAAACATAGGGATGCAGGTGTTCTTTGGAATTGATGTTTCTGTGTCCTTTGGGTAAATACCTAGGAGTGGAATTGCTGGGTCATATGGAAGCTCTATGTTTAGTAGGTCCAGAAATCTCCACACAGCTTTCCACAGTGGTTGGACCAGTTTGCACTCCCACCAACAGTGCAGAAGAGTTCCTTTTTCTCCACACCCTCGCCAACATTTGTTGTTGCTAGTTTTTTTAATATGTGCCATTCTCACTGGTGTAAGATGGTATCTCATGGTAGTTTTGATTTGCATTTCCCTGATGACAAGTGATGTTGAACATTTTTTCATATGCCTGTTGGCCATTTGCATTTCCTCTTCAGAGAAGTTTCTTTTAAGCTCTTCTGCCCATTTTTTGACTGGATTATTTTCTTTGTTGTTGTTGAGACTCATCAGCTCTTTGCAGATTTTTGTGATCAGTCCTTTATCATTAGTGTTGGGTGCAAAAATGTTCTCCCAGTTGGTGGGGTTTCTCTTTGTTTTTGTTATTGTCTCTTTTGCTGTGCAAAAGCTCTTTAATTTGATATAGTCCCAGCTGTTTATCTTTGCCTTCACTATCACTGCTTTGGGTGATGTGTCTGTAAAGATGTCTTTGATGTGCAAATCACGTAGTGTTTCGCCTATATTTCCTTCTATATATTTTATGGTTTCAGGTCTTATGTCTAGTTCTTTAATCCATTTTGAGTTGATTTTTGTGTATGGTGTGAGGTGGTGGTCAAGCTTCATTCTTTTGCATGTAGCGACCCAGTTTTCCCAGCACCATTTATTGAACAAACTTTCTTTGCTCCAATGCATAGTCTTTGCTCCTTTGTCAAAGATTAGTTGACCATAAACCTGTGGGTTTATTTCTGGATTTTCTATTCGATTCCATTGGTCTGTATGTCTATTCTTGTTCCAATACCATGCGGTTTTGATGATTATGGCTTTGTAGTATAGTTTGAAGTCTGGGAGTCTGATGCCTCCATTCCCTTCTTTTTTTTTCAGGAGAGCTTTGGCTATTCGGGGTTTTTTGTGATTCCATATGAATTTCATCAATAATTGTTCTATTTCTTTGAAGAATGACATTGAAATTTTGATTGGAATAGCATTGAATCTGTATATTGCTTTTGGAAGGATGGCCATTTTAATAATGTTTATTCTTCCAATCCATGAGCAGGGGATGTCTCTCCATTTCTTTGTGTCTTCTTCTATTTCTTTTAACAGTGTTTTATAGTTTTCTTTGTATAGGTCCTTTACCTCTTTTGTTAGATTTATTCCCAAATATTTGATTTTTTTTGTTTCAATAACAAAAGGGATGGTCTTTTTGATTTCTTCTTCTTCAGATTTATTGTTTGTGTATAGGAAGGCTACTGACTTTTGCGTGTTGATTTTGTATCCTGCCACTTTACTGAACTGATTGATGAGTTGAATTAGCTTTTCTGTGGAGCTTTTGGGTTTCTCTATGTATAATATCATATCGTCTGCAAATAGTGATAGTTTGACTTCTTCTTTTCCTATTTGGATTCCTTGGATGTCTTTCTCTTGTCTTATTGCCCTGGCTAGGACTTCCAGTATTATATTGAAAAGCAATGGTGAGAGTGGACATCCTTGTCTTGTTCCAGATCTTAATGGAATTGCTTTCAGCTTTTCACCATTGAGAATGATACTGGCTGTTGGCTTGTCATAGATGGCCTTTATGATGTTGAGGTATGTTCCTTGTATCCCAAGAATTTCAAGGGCTTTTATCATGAATGGGTGTTGCACTTTGTCAAAAGCTTTCTCAGCATCTATTGATATTATCATATGGTTTTTATATTTCTTTTTGTTGATGTGTTGGATAACGTTGATTGATTTTCGGATGTTAAACCATCCTTGTGCCCCTGGAATGAATCCAACTTGGTCGTGGTGAATTATCTTATGGATACATTGTTGGATTCTGATAGCTAAAATTTTATTGAGGATTTTTGCATCAGTGTTCATTAGGGAGATTGGCCTGTAGTTTTCCTTTTTTGTGTTGTCCTTGTTCGGTTTTGGTATTAGTGTAATGTTGGCTTCATAGAACGTGTTTGGTATTGTCCCTTCCTTCTCAATTTTTTGGAAGAGTTTGTGAAGGATAGGCACTAATTCGTCTCTGAATGTTTGGTAGAATTCATTTGTAAATCCATCAGGTCCTGGGCTTTTGTTTTTGGGGAGGTTTTTGATTACCATTTCAATTTCGCTAATTGTAATTGGTCTGTTTAGGTGTTCTATTTCTTCTTTATCTAGCTTTGGGTGATTGTAGAGTTGTAGGAATTTGTCCATCTCCTCTAGATTGTTAAACTTGTTTCCATATAACTGTTCATAGTAGTTACTGATTATTCTTTTGATTTCTGCTGTGTCCGTTGTGATTTCTCCTCTTTCATTGATGATCCTGTTTATTTGTGCTTTCTCCCTTTTTTCCTTTGTGAGCCTGGCTAGGGGTTTGTCTATTTTATTGATTTTTTCAAAGAACCAGCTCTTGGTTTCATTGATCTTTTGGATTGTTTTTTTAGTTTCAATTTCATTTATTTCTGCTTTGGTTTTTATTATTTCTTTTCTTCTACTGGTTTTGGGGTTTTTTTGTTGTTCTTTTTCTAGATCTTTGAGCTTCGAGATTAGGTTGTTTCTTTGCGTTCTTTCTTGTTTCTTGATGTGAGCTTCTATTGCTATATATTTTCCTCTTATTACTGCTTTTGCTGCATCCCATACATTTAGGATATTGGTGTCCTCCTTGTCGTTCAATTCAAAAAATTTTTTAATTTCTTCTTTGATCTCCTCATTAGTCCAATGGTCTTCCAGTAGTGTGGTTTTTAATCTCCATGAGGTAGGAAAGTTCCTTGCCTTCTTTTTATGGTTTATTTCTAGTTTGATGCCTTCATGGTCAGAAAAGATGGTTGATATGATTTCAATCTTGGTGTATCTGTTGATGTTTGTCTTGTGCCCCAGTATGTGATCGATCCTGGAGAATGATCCGTGTGCGCTTGAGAAAAATGTGTACTCCGTTTTTTTGGGGTTTAGTGTTCTATAGATGTCTGTTAAGCCCAATTGCTCTAGGTCTTTATTTAGAGCTTTGGTTTCTTTACTTATTTTTTGTCTTGTTGATCTATCCATTGTTGATAGTGGTGTGTTGAAGTCTCCCACTACGTATGTGTTTTCTCTGATGTCTGTTTTCAGAGAGGACAACAGTTGTCTGATATATTTTGGTGCTCCTTCGTTTGGTGAGTATATGTTAATGAGTGTTATTTCTTCTTGAAGTATTGTCCCCTTGATCATAATGTAGTGACCATTGGGGTCTCTTTTTATCTTTTTGAGTTTGAAATCTGTTTTATCTGATATAAGTATAGCTGTTCCTGCTTTCTTTTTTGGTCCATTTGCTTGTAGGACTGTTTTCCATCCTTTAACTTTGAGCCTATTTTTATCTTTTGTAGCTAAATGTGTTTCCTGGAGACAGCAAAAGGTTGGGTTTTGTTTCTTAATCCAGGCTGCAACTCTGTGTCTTTTTATTGAAGAGTTTAGTCCATTTACATTTAGAGTTAATATTGATATGTTAACATCTGTATTTGCCATTGTGTTTGTCTTTCCTTTGATTTTATTTATTTATTCTTTTAATAATTTTTTTTTTTGGCCTTCTTTCATTGTTATTCGTCGCTCTGAGGTTCTGGCTTTAGGACTCCTTGTAGTATTTTTTGGAGTGGGGGTTTAGTTGCAATGAAATTCCGGAGTTTCTGTTTGTCTGGGAAGGTCCATATTCTTTCTTCAAAGAGGAAGGAGAGCTTTGCGGGATAGAGTATTCTTGGTTGGCATCTGTTTTCTTGGAGTCTGTTGACTATGTCCCTCCACTCTCTCCTTGCCCGTAGTGTTTCTTCGGAGAAGTCTGATGTCAGCCTGATTGGTTTTCCTTTGAATGTTATCTGTTTCTTCCCTCTTGCCAGCTTCATTATTTTTTCCTTGTCCTGGATTCTTGGGAGCTTTACTATTATGTGTCTTGCTGTATTTTTCCTTTCGTCGTGGAAGTTTGGTGTTCTTCTTGCTTCTTGTATATCAATTTTCAGCTCCTTCTTCACATTTGGGAAGTTCTCTTCAATTATCTCTTTGAATATTTTCTCTGTTCCTACATCTCTCTCCTCTCCTTCTGGTATTCCTATAACTCTTATATTTCCTTTCCTCATGGAGTCAGATAGTTCCCGAAGTCTTTCTTCGTTCTTTTTCCTTCGTACTTCTCTTTCCTTTTCTGTTTTGGTTCTTTTTATTTCTGTGTCTTCAAGATTACTTATTCGTTCTTCCATTTCATCTATTCTGCTTTCATTGCTTTTCCCAGAATTCTTTAGTTCTTCCATTAATTCTTTGATCTCCTGCATTTCTTTTACTTCCCTCTTTAGGGACTCAATTTCTTTCTTCTGACCATTGTTTTCCCTCTCTAGGGACTCAATTGCATTCTTCTGATCGTTGATTATTTTTCCCTTATCATTGTTTTCCTTTATGACTTCTGTCAGTTTTTTAATCACGGCAATTTTAAATTCTCTTTCTGGAAGGCTCAGAAATTCTTCCAAGTTATTGTCGTTGCAATCTGGGGGCTGGCTTTCTTTTTGTGGTGTGCTTTTTCTCTGGAGAGTTGCTAGGTTGCGTGTGGTTCTTCTCCTCCCTACTGTCTGTTTTCTAATTTGCCGTATGCGTTGGGACACTGTGTTGTTGGGACTTGCCGGCATCTTGGGTGGGCTTCTCTGTTCCCCTCTGGTTCTTCCAGGAGTCATCTGTCAGTTTCAAGCAGCCTTTACTGGAGAAAGGTCCCTGTTCTAAAATGCCGATGTGGGGACACACTCCCCTGTGCGCCTGGTCTGCCCCGGCGGTGGGTTCCTGCTCCCCTCTGGGCTTGGACTGCAGGCCAGAGGGGGTCTGGCGTGGGCGAACTTCCCCCGCTCACCTCTGGGTCCTGAGGAAGCCTTCTGCAGGTAGTCTTTACTGAAGAAATGTCCCTGTTCTAAAATGGTGATGTGGGACACACTCCCTGCGCTTCTGGTCTCAGGCACACTCTTCTGCGCGCCTGGTCTGCCCCGGCTGTGGGTGCTCGCTCTCCCTGTGGGCTCAGACTACTTGTTCAGAAGGGGCCCGGTGTGGGCTAACTCCCCAGCTGGCCACTAGCTCCTTCAGTAGCCTGTGCTGGGGTCAAGTCGCTAGGTGGCACCAGAGATCTCTCCTAGAGCCCTTGGGGAGCTGATTTTCCACCCCGTGGGACAGGGATCAGAGCGGGGATGGTAGGGTACACCTCAACGGCTTTGGGGTGCTGTGTCTGCCTTGTGCCCCACCGTCGTGGGGAACCCACGCCCCTAATTTCGTGCCCCGGGTCTCAGTTCCAAAGCCCTCAGTTCCAGGACGCGGGCTGTAGCCCAGATCAGTGGCGCGGGAATGACGCCTTTTGAATCCCGCTCCCCTGCCTGGGCGCCTTGTTCCTGCTCACTCAGGGAGGGCCTCTGCCCAGGTCTCAGTTCCAAAGCCCTCAGTTCCAGGACGCGGGCTGTAGCCTAGATCAGTGGCGCGGGAATGGCGCCTTTTGAATCCCGCTCCCCTGCCTGGGCGCCTTGTTCCTGCTCACTCAGGGAGGGCCTCCGCCCGGGTCTCAGTTCCAAAGCCCTCAGTTCCAGGACGCGGGCTGTAGCCCAGATCAGTGGCGCGGGAATGGCGCCTTTTGAATCCCGCTCCCCTGCCTGGGCGCCTTGTTCCTGCTCACTCAGGGAGGGCCTCCGCCGTCTCCCCGCAAGCCTAGGTTGCAGGCGCGGGGACCTGGGCAGCTGCAATCCGAGCGCCGCTTTCGCGCAAGCTTACCGGTCGGCCGGGGCTGTGTGCTGGTGCTGGTCTCCTCCTGGGGGGCGGGGCGCTCTTTAATGGCTCGTGGAGCTCACCTCCGCGGTGGATCCTGCAGGGTTCGCCTCAGCTCCCGTTCACGGGGTGTGGTGGCAGAAATAGTTCCTTTCCACTCACAGTCCCGCTTGCTGCATCCGTTTTTCTTGTTGGGCGTTTTGGTTTGTTGTTTCCCTTGGTCGGAGAGTGCCGCCTCTGTGGGCGGGGGAGGGGAGCAGGGTTCTGCGCTTCCCTCCCTTCTCGTCCTCTTTTATGGCAACTTTCTTCTTCGGGCAGTTTGCTGGAGTCGTCCGTTTATCTTCCGTGTCCCAGTTCTCACTGGGACCTGCCGCTTTTCCTCCCTATTAACTTTTTTTAATGGGAGATCTTACTCGCAGCGTCTCCTCGCCGCCATGTTGCTCCGCCCCAATCTCGATCTTTTGGATTTTTTTTTAGGTTCTATTTCATTTATTTCTGCTTTGATTTTTATTATTTCCTTTCTTCTACTGTTTTAGGGTTTTTTTGTTGTTCTTTTTCTAGTTCTTTGAGCTGTGAGATTAGGTTGTTTCTTTGAGTTCTTTCTTGTTTCTTGATGTGAGCCTCTATTGCTATATATTTTCCTCTTATTACTGCATCCCATACATTTAAGAAATTGGTGTCCTCCTTGTTGTTCAACTCAAAGTATTTTTAATTTCTTCTTTGATCTCCTCGTTAATCCAATGGTCTTCCAGTAGTGTGGGTTTCAATCTCCAGGAGGTAGGAGGGTTTCTTGCCTTCTTTTTATGTTTTATTTCTAGTTTGATGCCTTCATGGTCAGAGAAGATGGTTGGTATGATTTCAATCTTACTGTATCTGATGATGTTTGTCTTGTGTCCCAGTATGTGATCGATCCTGGAGAATGATCTGTGTGTGCCTGAGAAAAATGTGTAAAGCCTAACTCAAAGGGTTGTTATAATGATTAAATGAAGCAATTTATGTAAAGCACTTAGCAGAGCACTTAACATATAGTAAAAGCTCTATAAATAATGTTATGTTGTTAAACAGTTCAAGTCAATTTTATCCTTTTATTCATGTTTTCAGGGTGAACCTGGTCTGACTGGATACCCAGGAAACCCTGGCATTAAAGGTTCTATGGGAGAAACTGGTTTGCCAGGATTACCAGGGACCCCTGGAGCAAAAGGAGAACCAGGCCTTCCTGGATTCCCAGGTAATATTCCTTTTCTTACATACTTCCTCCTTTGCTTTCTTATTTACTATAACCCATCTCTTAGAAGCTTCTTATTTGGCAGACTTTCATTCTGTTTCTCTATCAAATACTGAATAGCAACATAATTTTGAACTAGCTAATTTTTTTTTTGCCCAAATTTCTTTCTATATAAAATGAGAGTGAGCGTTACCAACTCAACAGGACAATATCCTGTGGGCAGAGACTGTTTGGATGAGCATTTTTCAATCTTTGACTGCTAGCAACAAGTCAATTAAGAGGCCCTACTATTTTTTGTAGATGATAATGTACGCCAAGTTCTAGCCTGATTCTTTTATAAAGTTGTACTTAGGCACACAACAGTGGTTGTTGGTAGAACAACAGTTCCTTCAAGTGACAAGACTGTGTCATGCAAGCAAAGGAACTTAGCACTATGTTAACTATGTAGCCTGAGCTAGAGTATTAGAGTACCTACTCTTTTTATACCTGTATTTATTTTGTTTCTTTTTCTTCATTGTACAGTAGCATACATGGAGTGAGCCTTTAGTTACCTTTTTTGCTTAACCTTTTTATTAAAGTATACCATATATAGTAAAGTGTATAGGACTGTAGATAAGTTTTAATGTATGTATATATCCATGTTCTCACCATATATATATCACGAAATAAAATCATTCCCTCACTCCATTGTTTACCTATGTCCCTTTATTGTGCCACCCCTCCCCCAAGTAACCATACTGTGACTTTTATCACCATCAGTTAACTTTGCCTGTTTTTAAAATCTATATAAATGGAATAATGCAGTATTTATCCTTCTGTCTGATTTCTTTCACTCATTATTATGTTTGTAAGATTCATTTATCTAGTTGCACTTGTTGGTAGTTTTTGAAAATTAATTAACTAATTTTTAACTGAGGTAACATTGGGGTATCTCCATCAGATTTTACCACCATAGTGCATCTGTTACCAACTCACCCATACTCTACCACCACTGACCAATGTGCCTCCCTCTCTCCCTGTTCTTTCCCCTCCCTTCCCCCTCCATCCTTGATGTCTCAGTTCTGTAGTCAGCTATCAAGGATTAGTCTTTCAGTTTGTCTTTTTCTGACTATTAATTTAGTTACTTTATATTCTACGTATTAAAGGTGTATTTTATTTATGCATGCATGCAAGAGCTGGAGGGAGCAGCCAGTGAGACAGGAGCAGTCTGCTGTGCCTTGTGTGTTAGTTCCCTGGCTGGGGATCCAACTCGTGCTGCAGTTACTTGCAATAGCTTCATAATGCTGAGACTTAACCCCTTGTGCTACCAGGGAGGCCCTATATTCCACATATTAGTGACACCATTCAGTATTTATCTTATTTAATTTACTTAGTAGTTTGTTTTTTCATCATTGTTCTATAAAATTCCATTTGTTAAAAAGTAACTGTTGATTGATTTTTTGGTTACTTTTAATTTTTATTAATTTTTATTTATTGTTATTGAAGCACCATTATTTTATATCCTTGCTAGTGTTTTGACAGTATAGAATTTCCCCCCTCAGGAGTAGTCACTGTAGCCCTCTCAACACTGAAGCACCCATAGTCCTCCAGTACTCTCCCCCCATTCCCCTGTTTTCATCCTTCTCCTACTCCCTTCCCCATCTGAAAACCTAATATCTATGGTCAGTTTTCAAGGTTGGTTTTAAAGTTTGTCTTTGTCTTACCCTTTTTTTGGTTTTTCTATATTCCACATATAAGTGATACTATCTGGTATTCATCTTCCTCCTTCTGGCTTATTTCACTTAGTATAAGCCTTTCCAGCTCCACTATTGATGGATTTTTGGGTTATACCCAGCTTGGGTCTATTAAGAAAAAATGATGCTATTAACATTCTTTTGCCTATGTTTTGGTGGACATATGTACTCATTTCTCTTAGATAAAAACTTATTAGTAGAAATACTGAATCGTAGGGTAAGTGTACATTTAACTTTAGTCGATGATGCCTGTTTTCCAACTTGGGTTTATAAATGATAGTCCTAATAGAAATATGTAAAATGTCTAGTTGCCCATATTCTTACCTCAGTATTTAATCTTTTTTGGTTTTATCTCCTCTGGTGGGTATGTAGAGGTATCTCAATGAGGTGTTAATTTACATTTTCCTAATGAATACCAATATTTAATACCTTTTTTATATACTAAATGGCCATTTAGATAGCATCTTTTTGAAATGCCTGCTCATTGTTTTGCTCATATTTTATTCGTTTTGTTGCCATTTTTCTAACTGATTCAGAGCAGATCTTTATATGTTTCGGATACGAGTCCTTTGTCAGATACATGTATTGCAAATATGTTCTCCTGTCTCAGATTTTCTTTCTTTCTCAATACTGTTGTATGGTGAACAAAAGTTGTTAATTGTAGCAAAGTTCAATTTATCAATCTTTTCTATCATGGTTAGAGCTTTTTATGTCCATTCAAGAAATATTTACCTACTGAAGATTAGAGAAAAAAGGGTTTTTTTTCCCTATAACTGGTAATGCTTAAACTTTTATCTTTAGGTTTATGATCTGTCTTGAATAAATTTATTTTCAAGTGTGAGGTAAGGGTCAAGGTTCTTTTATCCCCATGCAGATCTCCAATTGTTTTACACTATTTTTTTTTAACAACTTGAGTTCCTTCTGTTCTTTAGTTCATCCAAAAATGCCATTAAGAAAATGAGTAGGGAAACTTCAGACCAGGAGAAAACATTTGCAAAACATATATCTGATTAAAGACTGATATCCAGGATATATAAAAAACTTCTACAATTTAATAATAATAAGATGTGCAATCCCTTTTTTTCAATGAGGAAAACATTAAACAGACTTTCACAAAATAAGATATATGGATGGCCAGTAAGCACATGAAAAAGGTGATTGCTATCATTAGTTATCAGAGAAATGCAAATTTAAACCATAATAAAATAGCATGACATTCCTGCAGAACAGCTATCATTAAAATAACTGATACCACCCTATGTTGTACAAGTATCTGGAACAACTAGAATTCCTGAGCATTGTGAGTATGAAATAGTTTGTCAGGTTTTTTTTTTGTTTGTTTTTTATTAAAATGCAACATAGGCCTACTTTTTGACTCAGCAATTCTACTCCTATGTAGGTACTTACTGAAAATAGAGGAAAGCATATGTCCATAAAACATTAAAAATAACTTAAACTGGAAATAGACCCAGTTTCTATAAATGTAGATGCAACAGTGGTATAGTGGTGAGCATAGCTGCCTTCCAGACTCTATAAATAAGAGAATAGATATTCA
The DNA here is from genome assembly GCF_964194135.1 of Talpa europaea. Lineage (NCBI taxonomy): Eukaryota > Metazoa > Chordata > Mammalia > Eulipotyphla > Talpidae > Talpa > Talpa europaea. The sequence continues at coordinate 67,580,580 of NC_140081.1, forward strand.
TAATAGCTAAAACCTAACAACCACCCAAATGCCCGACATTTTATGAATGGATTATAAAAATTTGGCATAGCTATGCAATAGTATCCTACCAGTTCTACCCGTGTACTATGGTGGTAATTATATTTATTATGAATATATAATTATGCCAGTCTCTGGATAAATAAATTCAAAGCTTAAAATTATTGTTAAAAATATCCTACAGCATTTCTTTTGGTTTCTTTTCTATTCTTCAAAATTTCTATGCTAACTATAAACTGTAAATTTGAATTGTAGCTCTCAAAGCAATGCAGCTTTTCTTTTATTATTAAATTGAGCTCTTTAACCTAGGAAAACCAGGCCTTCCAGGACCAAAAGGTATTCATGGACCTCCTGGGAACCCTGGCCTTCCAGGAGAACCTGGTCCTGTAGGTAAGCATGAAATATAAGGGTTTGCTATTGTGCAGAAGTATGCCTCATATTCAGCTTGGGAAAATCAAATCATTTCTGGGAGATATGAACATTTTCTACACAAAGGAAATATGGTGATCATTTACTTAGCACTGCTTGTTGAGGTGCAAAGTGAACAACTCACATATGGAATAGTAAAAATGTAGCTCCAAAGTTAATATAGACATGTGAACGACTGACAAATTGAATATTAAAAAGTGAATAGCTCAAAAAGGTCACATAAAATTATCATTGTAGGATTATTTTTGGTGGTGTTCACTTTTTCCAGGTGCCAGTTATTTCAAGTATTCTATACTGCTAGAAGAAGCTCTGATTTTATTTAAAGAATAGCAAGGTGTGGCATTTTGTTTACTGAATTCTAAAGTGTATCACTTATCACCATATGAGGCCTATAATGTACTAACTACACAGACACACACACACACACACTCACTACTCTCTTGGATATTCTAAAGCTAGATTAAAATGAGAAACTGAAAGAATTTGGATACTGAGTGAATAATTAAGCTGTTCTTTATTCTCATTATCCTTTATTTCTTTTGTGCTTCTCTTTCGTGAGATTTTATGATTTAGGGTAGTGTCTGACAGGTACTTGGTATCTTTTGGATAAAACTATTTGAAGCTAGTATGGAAAGAATGAGAATATGAAAGGAATAAGGAATTTGGAACATAGGTGTAACCTGCTGTATTCTGCTATTTAGGTGGTGGAGGTCGTCCTGGGTCACCAGGGCCTCCAGGTGAAAAAGGCAAACCAGGTCAAGATGGCATTCCTGGACCAGCTGGACAGAAGGGTGAACCAGGTACTGTAATTTTTCATTGTTTCTAACTGCTGCTCTGTTTACTTTAATAAGTAACTTTTAATAAGATAACTTTTCCCTTTGTTATCCACACTGAAATTATATCTTCTTTCTTACCCTTTAAACTACCATATACATTCCCCTTCCTAATTACCTTCTTCTACTTCCACTTCAGTCTATCCATCATGTTGCCTCCCTCTTATGAAAAACTCCATATACTTTCTTGTCCAATTTTTCATGTCAAGAAGCTACCCAGCTTGTTTCAACTTCTCTGAATGACCTCCTTTCACTATATATTCCTCTCTATATTCCATGAATCTCTCCAAATATATATGTGTGTGTGTATATATATATATATATATATAGAGAGAGAGAGAGAGAGAGAGATTTAATTCACATCACAAGCAGAATATATTTATATAGTTTTCTCATGTTAGATTTGCAATTCCATATTGAAAATACATCTTCTGTATCTTTCATATAATATACATCATAGCACTTAATAAAAACTTAAATGATTTGAAAATATTTGTCCTTGTTTCAGTTATTTATTTGAGAATTTTTGGTTTATGTTCTGACAGGTCAACCAGGGTTTGGAATTCCAGGACCCCCTGGTCTCCCAGGACTTTCTGGTAAACTTTAATAAAACATGTTTAGTCAGTTATTTAAAAAAAGAGAATATTTTCCAGAATCCTTATTTTTTCATCTCCAAAAGTTACTGTTGTAATATGTAGATACAATCTGAGAAAACACAAACCTAGAGATACATCTTAAAGAAGTTTCTACTTAGCGATTTTGTATGAGTAGTTGTACTATATAAAATGCATTTTAAATGATATTTACATATGGAATTCTCTTCATTAACTTCATTAATGCTGATGAGAATATTAAGAAAATAATGTTGTAAGACGAGACAGTGTTCACAAAAATGTTAAAATTCTTTCAGCCTAAAAAAAATCCTTTTTTTCCCCCCATGGAAGCAATAGCAATGTAATAAATGAAACGATAGAATTATGTACCAGTAATAAAAATGTCTCCTGAAAACTCCCGTCTTAACGTATGTCTTACATTTTAGATCAGTGTGGGTGCATGTACATCTGTCTTCCCTCACTTGTTCTTACTCTCATTGTAAGCGCCAAATAGTTGATCGAATGACTGAATGTATGTGCAGATATGTATGTCTATGTTCTAAAATGACCATTGGTTATTTTATGGAGACTTCAAACCACACACGTATCTCATAGAAATTCTATTATCTTTCCATGATCCCAATATGAAAATTGTTCATTAATGTGCCACGGTTATATAGTTGTTAAGAGTGTTGATGCTGTAGAAGATAGTTAAGAATAATTTGTCCAAATTGTGTTCTAAATCTTGGATAGATTGGTGGCTGGAGACACAAAATATCCATTGAAGATCTATATCTTCCACTTGTTTCAAAATATTTAAGAATTTCCTTTAGCCATCTTTAACCTGTTTTTGCAGATGCATTATACTTCTCCATTTTTTTTCATTGCTTGTCATGTTATCATTGCTCTATATCATAATACAAAGGGTATCTTTCAAGATGTAAGATATTATTGCTTCTACATTTCTATACATACAATAATAAATAATTTTTATAACATTTAATAAGAATAATAATGGGTTTGGGGTGAATTGAGGATTTAATGAGAGATAGAAATGACTGCAGTAAATTCCATTACTTGTTGTAGTAAGTGTGAATAGCTTTAGCCTTATATGCCACATGCAGTGTCATTTAACAGTGTTCTCTAATGTCACTTTGCTTTCACAGGTCAAAAGGGTGACGGAGGATTTCCTGGTATACCAGGAAATCCTGGCCTTCCAGGTCCAAAGGGTGAACCAGGTTTTCATGGTTTCCCTGGTGTGCAGGGTCCCCCAGGCCCTCCTGGTTCTCCTGGTCCAGCTCTGGAAGGTCCTAAAGGTACCCCAGGGCCCCAAGGTCCTCCTGGGAGACCAGGTATGTACATGAATAATAGGGGAATGATCTATTTATTAGTCCATTTGATTTTGCTGGCAGGTTAGTCAGTCATTAAATCTTTAGACTCTAATCTAAGAACTTCTTAAAGTAAATAGCTTGGTTATTACCTGGCTCCATCATTTGCATGACATCTAATAATTCTCTTCATTCATGCTTTTCTCATTTACTTAAAGTTGAACTAAACAAGGCAACTTGACAGAAAAAAAAGGAAATAGTGGATTTATTATTGATAGTGGATTTAGTGTTTTTATTAAAGGTAAAGCTATACTGATAACCTGGCAGCAAAATACCATTTGCATTTTTAAATGTGAGCTTCTCAGCATGTCATCACAGAAATCATTTAGTGATCACCCAATAGATGCTTGTGGTCCATACCAAAAGTTTTGCTGTGGTTCTGTCATATGATCAGCAAGTGTCACCAAGCACAATAAAACAATTTTATCTTTTCTAGGAACTAGGCAATCAAATTTATCTTCAATATCACAGCATGATTAAATTGAATAGTTATCTCTTCATACTAGCTTCATATCTATATCTCATTTGTCTTGTGTTAACTGCTCTAACAATCTCAATTTTGCACCTAATGCTCACTTTTCATTTTTTTTTTTTTGTCTGTCCTGTGTCATTTCATCTTACTAAGTTTGGAAATGTTCATTTTCATCCTGGATTAATGTCGCTGAGTCTACAGCACTGGTGATAGATGATTAACAGACTTTTGAGGCTTGATATTCAATTTTTATATTTCTAATAATTGAAAACTTGACCTTTATTGATTTTTCTTTCCCAAATTATGTTTATTGAGGTGAAGTTGGTTTACATCATTGTATCTGTTTTGGGGTTAAAAAGGGGAATCTAAGATTAAAGAACCAAAGAAATTATCCTTTTCCTTTTGAAAATCTTTGATTGATTTTTAAATGTATTGAAAAATGAAAATTTCCATTTAAGTAACAATAATCTTTAAAGTTATTAGAGGCAATTTTAATAATATGTATGATTTTAATTTGCATAATTTTAATATGAATAATTTTAATAATTTACCTTGGTTTACTGTAGAGAAAAGCCAGTGATCTCCTCAGCTATGTTAACTCTCTCGCATGTAATGTAAGGAATTGACACATATATCTTACTTGGTTATGCATGTAATAATCCCAATAAACCAAACTGTTATCCTTTTTATATTTTGATCAGTACTACAGTTATTGGTTTTTACTAGTAGTAGAGCTTGGTGTTGAATGCTACTTTCAAATATATCAGCATGAAGCTACTGGTCACAAAATTCTTTAAAAATTACTGTTTTAAAGAAATAATAAAAGTAGTTGGAGGACAGCACATCCCTGATGAGTGCTTGTGACTTCTTAATTTGTTTATAAATAATGAATTAAAATGGATTTTGAAGCCCAATGGCTCCTAGAACTGATTGTTATAATTTCTGATTAATAGTATTGCTTATTATTAAAATGATTTTTGGATTTTCAAAATATGTGCTGTTTTTATTTTAGTATTGATACGGAGTGATGATAATTTGGTTTATACACAGATGCATGACTATAAACTTTCAGAGTATTCTTTTATTTAATTAAAGTTTAACTTGAAAGAATTTAGTGTAATACTTTAGTTTCTTGATATTTCTAACAATTTTGATATTTTTCCTTTTTGTTAATGATGACATTGGGCCTTGGTGAACTTTGACCCCTTTCCAGGTCCTACAGGTTAGCTCCTTAATCCAAAGTAGTAACTGCATGAAGTATAAACTTTTCTTATATATTTATATATATTTATGTTTGTGTGTTTACATATATTTATATATACATACATATGTGTGTATTGTATTGTGTATATACATATGTATATATACATATTTGTACCTAATATTTTACAAATATATACATATTTGTACCTATGAATATATTTTAAGAGCATATATGCCAATTCATTTCTTACATGGTCGATGTGTGAAAATTGTCAGGAATTTGTAGAATCCAGTATTTCTGGCTGTTGGAATTAACCAAAATTACCTAATTAGTAAAATTCATTTACCATTTCAAAATTCATGTATTGTTATCATTTTAGCTAAAAATTTATAGTACCCAAAAGTGTATTGTATAATATTTTCTTTTACCTTTGATATAGAGCATATTTCTTATTTTTGACTTTTATGTTAATATAAATGAAATTGAACTATCCTTCAGGCAAACTAAGGACAGGGTCCAAGGACAAAGGCTAGCTGTGAAGAGGGCTCAAAGAGCCTATTTAAAGTTAAATCAAGAAGAGAGTCTTTGTCACATATGAAAAAGCTGAGACTAAAACAGTATGCTCAACAGCATACTGTTAGTGGACTGGCGTAGATGGGATTCTGATTTAGGGCTCAATTAAGTGTCTGTTATACTAGTAATATATCCTTCCACAAAAATAGTTGCCTGCCTTAATGCTTATGATCTGGCCTCTTATTCTAGTTATAAATATAAGTGATGAAGCAAAGCTGCTTCTAACATTTTAGACGACTTCTAGCCATGGCAATCTGGGCCCTGCCTCCACTTTTCTTGTTTTCTGTTGCCTGAAAAGTTCCATCAACTCTTAGTAACTGTGTTTTTACTAAAGTAAATGTCACTAAAAAGATAAAGACATTTGGATGCTACTTAACTGAAACCACTATATAGAGAAGACTAGGGTATACTTTGAATTAATTTTGAGTCCTCTCCTGTATGACTTGCATAGAACTTTGTGACCTTGGTCACTTCCAGACTTCACTATCAGCTAGGAGATTGCTTTCTTCTGACACACTAGAGTATATTCAAAAAAGAAAAAGGAAAGTTCCTTTTACATCACTGTAAAACTGATTTAACAGCTTCTTATTTACCAGATGGTCTCTGTATTAGATAGTTATTGGAACCTGGTCTCTGCAGTGTTCTTTTCTTTGTAACAGTTGAAGACTACACTCTTAAATGGAAGCTGGATTTAAAAAATACTAATCAGTTCATCAGTTTATCTTTATTTATTGCACTTACATACAAGACTTTAGTTTTTTTTTTATATTTTGTTTTTCAGTTAACTATTGCTAGGTTATTTAAGAAATAATGGATTGAGAGCCTCATGTACGAAATTGACTTGGCATATAACTCATTAAAACGTTACCTTTTAGAAATTGAAGTCTTAGAAGTTTTGGGCCGCCCCTGGTGGTGCAGCGGTTGAGCACTGGGCTGCGAGGCTGCCTGCAGCCTCTGTAGCACCAGTTTGATCCCCGGCCACCGGCGAGGGTCCCACAAAAAAAAAAAAAAGTCTTAGAGGTTTTGCTATGATATGACCTGAAATTTTCTTTATTACTTTACTCAGACTGAATTATCATATATTTCAATGACATATTTTATAGGAGTCCTTGTATATCAAACACATATAGAAAAATATCTTTATTCAAATTCTGAATGAGGTAGAAATTCTAATTTATTTAACTCTGTGGCCAGACTCAGCTTGAAGTGCTGTTTTTTGTCAGTTTTCTCTGTACGGTATAGAAACCATGTAAACAAACAGAAGACATTTTTTAACCTTCTGAATTTAAATGATCAAATGCTTTAAAAGTTTTATTATTAGAAGTAATGGTACTGTTTTATGTTAATATGACATGCCACCATTTACATTGTATAATGTACTTCTATAAATTCTTTGACGGCAAAATCTGGATCTAACTAATCTTTGTGTTCCTTGTAGCACCTTGCACATGGCACACATCACGTCGATATTTTAATAATTGAATCTGATCTTAAAAATAACTCTGTAGGGGAGGTTAATGCAGACAACACTGGGGATGAAAGAACAAGCTCAGAAGGACTGAATTGCCCCAAATCTCATAGACTTAAGTAGTAGAGCCAGAATAGCTTCATGGTCTTCTAACTCCTAGGTTCGGTGCTCTAGTCCTACTTATTCATTCTGCCAACTTGTGTTTATAAATCATAGCAAGACTTGTAAGAAAAGGAACTTGTGTTTAAAGTGAATTAACATTAACCAAGAGGTGACATATTCATAGATTTTTTTAAATTTAATGATCTTTCCTTTAATAGTGAATAGTCTGGTTTATTATGTGCATTGAATAATAAAGTAAATATGATATTTTCTGTGGTTTGGGGTAGGATAATGCATGCCAAGATATTTTAAAGCACCCCTTCACTGATAGTCTTCACATCATTGAAAAATTTAACTATTTACTGTCAAGTTTAATGCTGAACAAATATATGTTGGCCTTTTCTCTTTGAGTGACACATTTACAAGTTATAATGCACAGAAGAAAGCCTCTTGTATACTCATGTTTTAATTTCTATATTTATCTTTGTATTTTTATCTAACAAGGCCTAAGAAAGCCTTGTATACTCATGTTTTAATTTCTATATTTATCTTTGTATTTTTATCTAACAAAGCCTATAAAGTTAACTGTACCTCCTTGGGGCAATCTGAACATACAAAAAAATTTGCTCTTTATGTTTTTGCTAAAGAATGGCAATGGACAACATAAATTTAGATATGTATCCAAAACTATTCCTTTGTGAAAGGAATGGAAATCTATCAGTGAAATGGTACTATCTTGGTAATATCTTGCCAAATACAATGTTTTGAGATGCTAACTTTTTAAAGCACTTTTTAAAGCCACTATGGCTTTAAAAAGTTGATGTCTTCAGTAGAGTTTTCCATTTTTTTTTTTTTGGATTAATGAAAACTAGCAACTTATTTTCTAGAGCAGGCTCTTGGCTCTCTATACTCCTTATGGTTCTGTTTATATACTTATTATACTATAAGAATAAGAATTGTTGACAAAGAGGATTGTTGTTTAGCTTGTGCTATAATGTGAACCACTTCTAACTCATAATCTTATTTTGTACTGTGTGATGTCTGATACTGCTAACATCGATCTTTGGGCTTTGGTGAACTCTGATCTTCCCAGGTTTTCAAGGTTAGACTCTTCACTGGTCAGTTCTTTTTTTTTTTTTAATGCTTTGCATGTGTGATAAGAGAAATACATGGTTTTGTTATAATTCAGAAGTCACTGAAAAGCGCTGTTATCCTCAAATACTACCTGCTCTCTGGTATTTAACATTTTGGTGAAGGTAATGTGACTTGTTTATAATTAAATTTGAAGTGACATTAGGTCTTCCCGGTTTCAATTATTGATAATAGATCAACATAAAGATATGTTGAATTTTCAATAGAAATACACTTATTTTTGTCTTTAAAACATCACTAAGATATTTAAGCATGCATTTGGCACACATAACTTTTGCATATGATTTTATATTCTTGAATTTTTGTTGCCTGCAGTTGCTCTGATCTGTGTTTTCATGATTATATTCAGTAATGGAAGGAGGGGTAACTACTGATATAAAAGTAAAACTTGTATGTTTCTTTATGCCATTAGTGAATCATTAATTTAAATTTATGGGACTCTATACCAGGAGGTCTGAATTAGTAACATGTAGATTTCCCAATATTTCCGTTCAATTGCATAAAGAACAATGCCCATAACATGCCTAGGTGGTTATTTTTTTTAATGACTCCTTGTTATGATCATTTTTCAGACTGGGAAAGAGGGGAAAGAGTGTCATAAAAATTAGTTTTTTCACATCTTGAACTTACCTTGTCATTGTTGGGTTGACCTGGCTTACTTTTGTCTTTACAAACTGATTTGCTACTTGTTTTCTAGCCCAAATTATATATTCATGGATGAAGCCAACAATTTTGCTTAGAAACCCTATGGAGAGAGTTTGAACTCAGAAGGATTTTTCTGTTTGTCTTCTGTTTATTTAAATGAAAGAACCCCAACCCTTTCTTTATAATTGAGAAGGGAATTTCTGTGTGTATGTCTGGTTGCTAGGCTCAGGTGACTATATGATATAAGCTGTTTAAAGACAAATAATTGTAGTACTGTTGTTGACCTGTTTCCCCTTTCTCATGTGCCAGATAGAGTCTGTATGTCTATGTGAAGTCACATAGAAATAGTTGAAAGATTAAAAATGGGTCATATTCCAATAATATTTTTGGCCTCTTAGTTTTACTTACAATGAATAGGATAATGATAATAATTATAATTTTTAAAGAACTTTCATGTAATTCTTTGTGTCAGACACTAGGTTAAGTAATTTATACATATTATCTTATTTAATCCTTGGAGCAACCTGATAAAGTAGACATCATACTTATTTCTATTTTAAAGAAGAAATTAAGGCCAGCAAGCTTAATAAACTTGCAAAGTCAAACTGCTAATGATTAATGGAACTGGAATTTTAACCCAACATTCTACTCCTGAGTTCAGTGTTTCAAATAACTATGTCATACTGCCTTATCAGCATGTAACCATTGATTCTGAGTCTTAGGAATATTGGAAAGCGAACTAATATCCAAATTTTATGTCAGATCAAGTGACCTTTTGTCCATATTTAAGTATAAACTCAGTATGCTACATTCATATGCTTATGATACTTCCTTCAAAAATAATCTTAATGTATCTCCCTTTTTTGTTCAAATTAATGAATATTAGCATTACTAGAGAAAAGAATAATTGCTAAAATTATTGGCTGTGCATTATTTAGGGCTTCATAATTATTTTCTTAAGGCAGAACTGTTTTCTCAGCCTCAGCCACTGCTTAACACTGCGAGTCAGTAGCAGCTATTTCCCACCTAGTTAGAAAAGACGTGGCAAATGATGAGATCTCCTTGGTTGCTTAATGGACCTGGTATCTTTATTTAAAAAGAAAAGTTTTAAGTATAGTATAAGGGAAAGAGCTTAGCAAAATACCATTTTAAATTATTTTATTTATTCACAAGCTATATTTTTTTATTCAGAAATAGTTTAAATGTAAGGAGAATATGAAAACATTTTAAAAATAAATTCAAACATACTATATTGAATCAATAACTTTCTGTACTTTAAAATATTCCCATGTATTAAATATGTCATTAAATGAATTCAGTAGTTAATTTGCTTAAATAACTCTCTTAATTACATAGTAATAAAAACTGAATATAAGTAACTACTTATAAATATGGCAGTTTGATTTTAATCACAATGAAACAATGGCTTGAGTCTTTTATTACCCTTTAGCAGTGATTCTTAAAGTATGGTCTAGAACTAGTAGTTAGCTTACAGGGCACTTGTTAGAATGCACATTCTTGGGCCTCTCCCTAAAACTCTGGTTGTGACCCAGGAATCTACTTTTAAAAAGCCTTCCTGGGGATTCTGAAGCATGCTCCAAGCTGAGAAAAGTACCCTATGGTGTCTTTTTTATTTAACTTAAAACAGTTAGGGATTACAGAAGCAATCTTTATTATAATATTGAGGCCTTTAGATATGAGTTTATTGAATTTAATATATAGTAAAGGGCAAACTAAAAGGGTCTGCAAACCTGCAAACAAATAGAATGGAATCCAATTCGTATCAGACAGTCAGTATAAGTCTATATATTTTAAGGTGGTCCTGGTTTTATTTTGCAAATGAATAGGATTTGGATAATTGATATTTTAAAAGCCTGAACTTTGTGCTACTCTAATGCTTTACTGAAATGTGGTCATTTGTTGTGCATTATCAAGGTCTACCAGGGCCAGAAGGTCCCCGGGGTCTCCCAGGAAATGGAGGTATTAAAGGAGAAAGAGGAAATCCAGGTCAACCTGGGCAACCTGGTTTGCCTGGTTTGAAAGGAGATCAAGGACCACCAGGACTTCCGGTAGGAAATGGGAGTAGATATTTGATGAGAAAGTGGTGTGGGTATTTGCATTCAAAATGAGGTTTCCAAACTGGGTTATTTTAACTAGCATTCACTGTTCAAAGCTCTGTGCTTATCTCACTAGAATTACAAAGACAGCAAGGTTTCTGTCCTATTCTAACTAAAGGGTCTTCGCTACATATTTAGTTAAAGGAGTCCTCAAAAAATATTTTACCTGGAGTCTTTGGTGTTTATAGTATCTATATCTGAGGAAACTTCATTTCAGTGAAGTATATCAGAGCATTGTATATGAATAATTCCATCCATAGGGAAGTAATTATGGTTAGTGGGGATGTTTTAGGGTCAAATTCCAGTTTCACTGCACACTTCTGCTTTGTGTCTATAAGAAAAGCAATAGGTTCTTTGGGTTTTTATCTCAACCTATAAAAGAGAATGATGACATATCCTCACTATCCATCATGTACTTTCCACCTTGGTTTGAGTGACCCAGAAAGTCACATACTTTTTTATGGGCCTGAATCCTCAAAGCATCTTCCATTCATTCAGGAAAATTGTTAAATTTGGCAGCCAGCACCGTCTATGCTTAGTCTTTTAACTCTGGCAGTGCTTTATAGTAGGAAAAAAGCATCTAAACAAGTGGTCCTTAAAGCTTTCCAATAACCTTTCTTCTCATGTCATCGCTATTCTTCTAGACACCTAGAATTTTAGTCCTCTCTTTGTTCATTCTCTACTCACTCCTGAGCTCATTCATTTTCATATACTTTCATTTCTCATTACCCCACCTGATTCAAGACTGCTGAGTGATACCAACATTCTATAAGTCTAGTGTTACAAAGTTTTATTCATTTTCTTTTGTGCAATTTCTCACATTTACATGTTTTCTATTTTTTGGAGATAAACATAGAAAAATTGCAAAATGGTAAAAAACCTTCCATGTGTCATTTACCTAGATGGTAAATTGTTAAAATTGTGCCCCATTTGCTCTCTGTATGCATGTTGTGTGTGTGTAATTATACATGCAATTTTTCAGAAATATTGAGAATAAATTGCATCTGTCATACCTCTTTACCACTAAATACTTAAGTACATAAGAGTTCCTAAGATTGGCGATATACTTTTTTTTTTTTAAGATTTATTTATTTATGCAAGAACCGGGGTACAGGCCAGATGCGCGGGAGGGTGAGAGGATTCACCAGAGACAGAGTGGGGAACTAATGGCAGACTAATAAAATACACTGCTGAGGGGAGCAGCGGGTGAGACAGGCGAGGTTGCAGTGCCATGTGGGACCCTCGCCGGCCGGCTGGCATCGAACCAGTGCTGCAGAGGCTGCGGACAGCTTCACGGCGCAGCGCTCAACCGCCTGCGCCACCAGGGGAGGCCCAAGATTGGCAATATACTTTTATATAACCATAGTACAGTTCTCAACTTCAGGAAAATGAACATCAATAGAATACTTTTATTTCTTCCTTACATATTTCAATTGTGTCAATGGGCCTTGTAATGAATGTTCTTTATAACATTTTCCCCCTTCAATATAAAATCCAGGCCAAATCTTGCATTGAATTTAATTGTCATATTTCTTTACTCTGAAGTAGTTTTAAAGCTATTTTTTTCATGATCTTGACATTTTTGAAGAAATTTAGTAGCCCTTTCCCATTTTTAAAAAATAAAATGTTCTGTCCTTTGTTTGCTATGTCTTCATAAGTAGATTCAGGTTACTGGAATACTGCAGGAGTGATACTGTGTTCATCTCAAAGTAGCAGATGTGGAGGACCATGAGGTTCATATTCTCCTCACTGGTGATATTAATTTTGATCACCCAATCAAGTTGTAATCTGATGTCTCCACTGTGTAGTTATTATTTCACCTTGTAAAAAATATGCAAAACTGTAGATGTTCACATTAAGATCATGCAAAATATATTGCTTCTCATCAGAAATTTTCCTTATGTTTATGATTCCTTACATTAAGGAATCAAGGAATCAATACTGAGATAGTGGCAAATGATGATTTTCCAATGGTAGCACTCCCTCCAGTCAGCTCCATTGTAAGAAAGAGCCTCCCTTTTCTTCCATTTATTATGTATTGAATATTTATTCTAAGTGTGAGCTCATTAATTCTCATTTTTCCAGAGATTTTCAATTTTTTAAAATTTTCAATACTTATTTTGATGTTCAAATTGTCTCATATTTGGGAATCCCTTCAAGCTGGATCCTGTCTTTTTAATAGAAGCCCTTTTTAGTACTTTTTTACATTTTGGCTTAATACAATAATCCAAGACTGCCCCTTTTTATTCCTACTCATGAGCATTTCATTGTCCCACACTTGGATTAATGCAGTAGCCTCTATCCTAAATGATCTTGCTGTTGTATATACTTCCTTTTAAGTTCTATCCTAGAGTTATTTTTAACTCTTCTCATAGTTTTCCTGGCTCTCAAACCCATTTAATTAACTGTCCTTTCTGTACATGTTAGTTTTATACAAACACTTTTCAGGACACATTAAAAAATTGTTAATGATAATAAAATAATAGCTACCATTACTAACCATATGCCAGTCTGTTTATATGAACTATCTCATTTAATTTTCACAACAACCACACAAAGTAGATACTAGTGTTTTCTCCATGTTGAGAGGAGAAAACTATGAATCAAAGAGGTTAAATAATTTAGCTCAAGGTCGCATAAGCTAATAAGATATGCAGTTGGAATTTGAATCCTGAAAATTTTACTCTAGAGATAGTACTATAAACTGATAATACAGTACCACTTATAACCTAACTCTCTTCCCTCCCCTCAATTTTTTTTCTGACATTGATTATTTTATTTATTCAGGGTAATCCTGGTCGTCCAGGTCTCAATGGAATGAAAGGAGATCCTGGTCTCCCTGGTGTTCCAGGATTCCCAGGTATTTGAAGGCATGTTTTCAGTTTCCCCTTTACATTAAACTCCTTTGGGACAAGATACCCCTATTATGACTTGACTCAGTAAAGGATGTGACCCTGTTTTTTTCTATGCAATTGTATATATTGTCTTTGCAGGCATGAAAGGACCCAGTGGAGTACCTGGTTCAACTGGCCCTGAGGGAGAACCAGGACTTACTGGCCCCCCAGGTAAGACTTATTCTTGGAGCTAGTTATACCTAATACTTAACCACTTTGAAAAATTTGAAAGTTTGCGTTCTGTCTTTTAACCAAGCTGTCAAGAGTTTCAGTTCCCAACAGGGAAAATAGGAAAATAGGTAAGATTCTCCCTCTATTTACAATTTCTCATGTTCTCCTATTAATGTAATATTAATAGCAGACCTTTAAATTTAAGATAGGTGCAGGACCAACAGGAATGCTTCATTGAGACATTTATTGGCTTTCATACTTACTTTCCCATATCCAATCAAACATATCAAAATAGAAGTTACATGTGTATGTTTATATAGTTAATTATATGTGAAAATATAAGTAAATATATACATATATGAAAATAGTTGTTGGGCCTCCCCGGTGGCGCAGCGGTTGAGTGCTGGGTTTCGAAGTTGCCCACAGCCTCTGCAGCGCCGATTCGATCCCTGGCTGCTCCCCGGCCACTGGAAGAGGGTCCCGCATGGCGCTCAGACCTCTCCTGCCGCCCGCTGCTCCCCTCAGCAGTGTACCTCAGTCCTTCTGCCTGCTTTGCTCCCCACTCTGGCTCTGGTGAATTCTCTCACCCTCCCGCGCTTCTGACTGTACCCAGTGCTTGTATAAATAAATAAATAAAAATTAAAAAATAAATAAATAAAGTTCAGTGTACTTTCTCTCCTTTAAAAAAAAAAGGAAAGAAAATATTTGTTTTTGCTGAGACAGATACTTCCTATAAACTGTGAAATAGTGCATCTGCTAAATTCTCCAACTACTCCCTTGACAAATACAACAAATAAGTACTGCAAATGATGTTAGAATCAGAATGAACTTCTCAGGAAATAGAATTGTTTTCCCCTGACATCAGTGTTCACAGATTTGTAATGGATTAGACTTCCTAGTAGCCAAATGATGCTACAAGACATAAAAATAGGGACAGGATGCCTATTCTTTCCATTGATCCTAATTTTTTTTTTTTTTCAGTTTTCTGGGTGATAGTTTTTCCAAACTGATTTTTTGTTGGAAATGGAAACATTCCAGGGCCTCCCAGTGGCGCAGCAGTTGTGAACTGGGCTGCAAAGCTGCCCGCAGCCTCTGCAGCACCTGTTCGATCCCCAGATTCCGGCGAGGGTCCCACATGGCACGCAGACCTCTCCTGCCACGCCCGCTGCTCCCCTCAGCAGTGTATTTCGTCAGTCTGCCTGTTCTGTTCCCTGCTCTGGCTCTGGTGAATTCTCTCACCCTCCCGCACTTCTGACTATACCCAGTGCTTGTATAAACAAATCAATCAATCAATCAATCTTTAAAAAAAAAAAAGATTGGAAACATTCCAGTACATGCAGCTGGTTTCTCTCATACCAATTATTATTTTGACCTCAGGTCACGTTGTCATATATACCTTCTGACCTTTCCATTCCCTGTCTACAGATGTGTTTGTTGTACCTCTTAGGTCCCCCTGGATTACCAGGTCCTTCAGGACAGAGTATTATAATCAAAGGAGATGCTGGTCCACCAGGGATACCAGGCCAGCCTGGATTAAAAGGTCCACCAGGACTACCAGGACCTCAAGGTTTACCAGGTATTGTTACAAACCATTTTTTTTTTTTAGTCTCTTCCATTTGAGAACATTTCTTCATTCTGCTTTCACTTATCAGAGCTTATCTCTGATGATAGGAGTTTCAGTAACTAGTAGAATAGCAGACCACCACAGGGCCCATTTCTTATTTTCTTGAAAGTGTTCATTTCTTGGGGGCCTCCCTGGTGGCAAAAAAGAAAAAAAAATGTTCATTTCTCATGTCCTAATTTCTTTTAGATCCAGTTTAATTTCTTCTATCTCCTCTGGCTATTCAAAATTGAACAGTTAAGTAATGTTATTTAAAACTCTGTAATGAAATTAATATGTATTTAAGATTTGATGTTTTCTCTATTTCATTCATCAGAAAGATAGAAGGCTGATTTGGTAGGCCATCAATTCCCTACCATGAGACCTCATGATTTTAAAGTAGTATAGTTGGCTCTTTGATTCTGTGCTTGCAGCCAGCTTTGATTATAAAAGAAAGCTAAAAACTAACCTCAGTCTTTCTTTCTTATTAAGTATCATATAGCAGTTGTTCCATAAATAAAGTACAACAGTCTTACCTGTGGTGGAATAGGTAGGAAAACTTGAGTCTTGCTCGCCTATCTTGTTCTGAAGGCAAAGAGAACACAAGTACCATAGACATTTCCATAGGGCAAATGGATTGTTTAAAAGTGAAGCTAAATCTTTGTTTGCTTCTTTTGTGCTAAACTTGAGCTATTCCTACACTTACCTGAATTAAAGACAAACCCAGATTATGAATTCAGTGGTATTCAAAAACCTTAAATGTCTCCTAGATCCATTTATATGTAGAATTTTTCTATCTACATTTAAAGCCCTATTGCTTTTTCCTCTAGGTCCAATTGGCCCTCCAGGAGATCCTGGACACAATGGACTCCCTGGCTTTGATGGTGCAGGAGGGCGCAAAGGAGACCCAGGTCTCCCAGGCCAGCCAGGTGAAACAAGTAAAACACTGCTGCTGATAGTAGTCTTTAAGTTTGAGAGACCTCTGGACATTTGACTTCCATTTGGAACTATGAGAGCCTCTTCTTGAAGTAGCAGAACTAGCTGGCAAATCTGGTGCTGGGAAAAAATGGGATGTCACATACAAGTATATTTGCCAGTATATGGGAAGTATAGAAAGGTTGCTTTTTTTTATGTGTTTAGAGCACTGCGAAACCCAACTCTTCCTCAAAATGGTAATTTTCCAGGTACTCACTTTATTCATCTAATCTGAGAATTTTCAATACGTTGATTTAAATCTTGATCATTTTGAAATTATTGTGAATCCTTCCACATTTGAAAATAATTATAATAAAGTATATCCCCCCCCAATTCAGTAAATATAATTGGAGAGCTTAAGTGATCCCCATAAATCTTTCAGAGTCATAGTGGCGTCTTGTACTGAGATGACAAGTTGACATGAAGTTTTTTTTTTTTTTTTTTAAAGATTTATTTATTTATTTATACAAGTACTGGGTACAGTCAGAAGCGCGGGAGGATGAGAGAATTCACCAGAGCCAGAGCAGGGAACAGAACAGACAGACTGACAAAATACACTGCTGAGGGGAGCAGTGGGTGGCAGGAGAGGTCTGCGTGCCATGTGGGACCCTCGCCAGTGGCTGGGGATCGAACTGGCGCTGCAGAGGCTTTGGGCAGCTTCGCAGCCCAGCGCTCAACTGCTGCACCACCAGGGGAGGCCCGACATGAAGATTTTTGAGGTCACTCATTAATAGGTGCTCCTGATACTATTGAATCTGGTCTTTACTATATTTCAGTCTACTTCCAAAAAGAATTTGAGTCAATTTTTAATAAGAAATACACCAAAGTAAGATTGCTAACTTAGAGATAAGTCACAAATTCAATAGATAGTTAATGCATTAGCAACTCTAGATAATATAACTCTAAATGATACAAAGAATTTATATTGGTAAAAACAGTCTCTCAGTGTAAATAAGATAAAGTAGTGATACATACGGCCTTCCTAGAATCAACACCCTGCCATTTCATTAACTGTATTTCTAAAGAAGAACCAAGTTAGTGTCATCCTCATTAAATATAGGCATTGCTGTGAAATTTTCCCAAAATAAAAGTCTATGCACACCATGGCATAAGCCTATATATGGAGAGAATTTTTTAAAATTTTTTAATATGTTTTTATATCATTGTTAATTTTTATACAATGTTTGCTTCCCCACACCCCCCTCAGGTGTAGTCCCCATAGATTTCCTTCACCAGTGCACCTGTGCACCATCACATTAGTCCCCTGTGCTCCTCCCTCCCTCCCTCTTATCTCTCTTCCTTCTCTTCCCCTGCAGGATGTCTCTGATTTATAATCGTCTGTTTGTTTTTGTTTTGTTGTGTTTTGTATTATTATTATTTTTTCCCCTGATGTCTTATTTGGTTCCCCTATGTTTTTCTATAAGTAAAACCATTTTTTTTCTTTTTCTTTCTGACTTATTTCACTGAGCATAATTTCTTCTAGCTCCATCCATGTTGCTGCAAATGGCATGAGTTTATCTTTTTTGATTGCTGAAGAGTATTCCATTGTGTATATATAACACATCTTAGGAAAAGAATTTTTAAATGTGCTCAAATCAAAGACCATATCATTCATCAATGTCCTAATATTTAAATGCTGAAAATGAGGACCTCCCTGGTGGCACAAGGGGTTAAGACACAGCCCATGAAGCTATCCGCAGCCACTGCAGCATGAGTTTGATCCCTGGCCAGGGAGCTACCCACATGGCACAGCAGACCTCTCCTGTCTCACTTGCTGCTCCCCTCAGCAGTGTATTTCAGTCAGCCTGCCTATTCTGCTCCCCACTTTGTCTATTGTGAATCCTCTCATTCCTCACACCTCTGGCCTGTACCCCATTCACCCAGAATTTATTTAGTGCCTAATGTCATCAACCAATTTCAGGAGGGAAGAAGAAAAAAAAAGCATTTCAATCTCTTTGAGGGAAGGGACTACAGCTTATTTATCTCTGAATCCATCATATCTGACAATGCTTGCATAGACACTATAAAAATTAACTAAATTAAATAATCAAAGGAGATTATATTTTGTCATTAGCTATAATAATGAATCAGAGCTTACTTATTTTTGTCTACTGATTATTTCATGGAAATAGGTACCCGTGGTTTAGATGGTCCCCCTGGACCAGATGGATTGCAAGGTCCCCCAGGTCCCCCTGGAACCTCCTCTATTGCCCATGGATTCCTCATCACACGTCATAGCCAGACAACAGATGCACCACAGTGCCCACAGGGAACTGTCCAGATTTATGAAGGCTTTTCTCTTCTGTATGTACAAGGAAATAAAAGAGCTCATGGCCAAGATTTGGGTAAGATAATCAACATCATTTTTTTAATTATGCATTTTGATTTTGTTTAGAAAATCCTGTTGGGTCCTTAGCCAAATTGCATCTCTCTATTCTTTTAAGTCTTCTAAATTGAAGAACATGACAAGAGCAGCTGAATGTACTCATGATGAGTTTTAAATGAATAATATTTAACTTCAAACTAAAATCACTAATTAGCTAGTGTGAAGTAAAATTCAAGGCTTTTGGAAAAGGCCATATTTATTTCTGTTAGCTTAGTTATTAAGAAAACAGATTCCCTGGACTCGCTGTAGCATAGCAAGCTTCTTGAGTAGGCAGTATTTATAACTCGTGGGGGATTGTTTCCTCTTCTCTGACACTGGTCTTCATCAAGTTGAAAGATAAGTTCTAAAGATAGTCTTGATTCCTAGATCAAAGAAAGTAAAATCATTACTTAATTATGCCAGTTTTGGCAGATTCTATCAATCTAAAAATATGTCCATTTCTTCTAGGTTGTGCAGTTTGTTTTAACAGATGTTTATAGTATGTTCTTTTGATCCTGTCTATTTCTGCAGTATCTGGTATAATTTCACCTCTTTCATTTCTGATTCTATTTGTTTAGGTTTTTTCTCTTTTTTTTCTTCATAACCCTAGATCAGGGCTTGTTTATTTTATTAATTTTTTTCAAAGAACAAGCTCTTGGCTTCACTGATCTTTTGGACTGCCTTTTGTTTTCTCTTTATTTCTGCCCTAATTTTTATTATTTATTATTTCTCTCCTACTGATTTTTGGAAACATTTATTCTTTTTTTTCTAGTTCCTTCAGCTGTAGAGTTAGATTGTTTATTCTGAGATTCTTTTTGTGGTTAATTTCTAGCTTTATACCATTATGATCCGATAAGATGATTGATATAATGTCTGTTTTCATATATTTTCTAAGACATGTTCTGCCCTAGTATATGATCTATTTATTTTGGGGTGGAAAGCTCTATAAATTTACATTAAATCTATCTGGTCCAACACATCATTTAATGTCTTTATTTCTTTGTTTTCTATTTGGATGATCTGTCCATTCATGTCAGTGGTGTCTTGAGGTCTCCAACAATAGTTATTTATTTATTTTAAAGATTTATTCATACAAGAACTGGGGTACAGGCCAGAGGTGTTGGGGGTGAGAGGAGTCACCAGAGACAGAGTGGGAAACAGAACAGGCAGATAGACTGAAATACACTGCTGAGGGGAGCAGCAGGCGAGACAGGAGAGGTCTGCTGCGCCATGTGGGTAGTTCCCTGGCTAGGGATCAAACCTCGTACTGCAGTGGCTGCGGATAGCTTCATAGGTTGCGTCTTAACCTAGTGAGCCACCAGGGAAGCCCAATAGTTATATTTTTGTTGACATGTTGGTTTAGGTCTATTGATATTTGCTTTTATATAACCTCCTGTTTCTATGTTAAGTTCATAAATATTAATAATAGCTATTATCTTCTTCTTGGAGTCTTCCCTTGATCATTTCGTAGTATCCATTTTGTGCCTGATTACCTGTTTTAGCTGAAAGTCTAGTTTATGTGTTATGAGAATAGCATTTCCTCTTTTCTCTATAGATTATTGACGTATACAACCTTGTTTCAATCTTTTAATTTTAACTTGTTTTTGTCTTTCAATTTTAAATGGATCTCTTATACAGAAAGTATAGATAGATGAAACTTTTTAGCCCACTTTGTCAGTCTATGCCTTTTCATTGGTGATTTTAGAACATTCATGTTTAGGGTGATTATACTGATTATCAACAGTCATTTTGGTTTTGAGTTTTGACTTACAGATTTCTGTTGTTTCTTTTTCCATTTGTTTCTCTCTGCTCTTTAGGATATTTTTTCCCTAGTGATTCTATCTATTTCTTTATTTCTTCACCTGTGAGCCTCTATTCTGGATTTTTGGTTAGTGGTTATCATGGTGTTTTTGCTTAAATTACTATTTGTAGGGCCTCCCTGGTGGCGCAGGCAGTTGAGCACAGTACTGTGAAGCTGGCCGCAGCCTCTGCAGTGAGGGTTCGATCCCGGCCGGCCGTGGACATACCCACATGGTGCAGCAGACCTCTCCTGTCTTGCCCGCTGCTCCCCTCAGCAGTGTGTTTCAGTCAGTCTGCCTGTTCTATTCCCCACTTTGTCTCTGGTGAATCCTCTCACCCTTCCACACATCTGGCCTATACCCTGGTTCTTGTATGCATGAATAAATCTTTAAAAAAATTACTATTTGTAGATACGTCTTTTGTGAGCTAGTGCAAACTCTTCAGCATTTAACTGTAGAGGTTCTGTCCGTTTCTTTCTCTCCTTTAGTGTTTTTTTTTTTTTTTTTTTTATAGAGGCATGCTTTATTTATTTGTTTTGCTGGTTTGTTTGTTTGTTTGTTTTTTTGTTTATACATGCACTGGGTACAGTCAGAAGCGCGGGAGGGTGAGAGAATTCACCAGAGCCAGAGCGGGCAGCAGAGCAGGCAGAAGGACCGAAGTACACTGCTGAGGGGAGCAGCGGGCGGCAGGAGAGGTCTGCACGCCATGTGGGACCCTCCTCTGGTGGCCGGGGAGCAGCCGGGGATCGAACCGGCGCCGCAGAGGCCGCGGGCAGCTTCGCAACCCAGCGCTCAACCGCTGCGCCACCGGGGAGGCCCTCCTTTAGTGTTTTTGTTGTTGACTTATAATATTCTTTTTTTTTTAAGATTTATTTATTTATTTATACAAGCACTGGGTACAGTCAGAAGCACTGGAGGGTGAGAGAATTCACCAGAGCCAGAGTGGGGAGCAGAACAGGCAGACTGACGAAATACACTGCTGAGGGGAGCAGCGGGTGTGACAGGAGAGATCTGCGCACCATGTGGGACCCTTGCCCATGGCCGGGGATCGAACTGGCACTGCAGAGGCTGTGGGCAGCTTTGCAGCCCAGCACTCAACCACTGCACCACCAGGGGAGGCCCGATTTATAATATTCTTGTTCATGCTTCTAACTTTGTATTCCTACTGTCATTTTGCTTAGAGTTTTGTGTTTTGTTTTTTCTTTTCTTGTAGAAGGACTCCTTTCAATATTTCTTGTACTGCAGGTCTGGTAGTGATAAAAATGCATTAGCTTTTGTTTGTCTGGGAAAGCCTATATTTTCGCCTTCATATTTGAAGGATAATTTTGTAAGGTAGAGTCTTTTTGGCTGGAAGTTATTGTTTTTTTGGATTGTGAACACTTCATTCCACTCTCTTCTTGCCTGTAGACTGTTTGGGGTGAAATCTGAAGAAAGCCTAATTTGGGTACCTTTGTAAATTATCTTCTTAGTTTCCTATAAAATTTTTTCTTTATCTTTGATTTTTGATCATTTGACAATGATGTGCTTTGGTGTAGGTCATTTTTCATGTAGACATTCCAGTGTTCTCTTTGCTTCCTAGATATCCATACTTAATTAATTCCATAGTTTTGGTAAATTGTCAGCTACCATTTCTTTGAATAGGCTCTCTGTTCCCTTATCTCTCTCTTTACCTTCTGGTATAACTGTTATCATTATGTTTCATCTTCTAATCGAGTCTGTTATTTATCACTTAGTTTCCTCATTTTCCTTATATTTTGTTTCTTTCTTTTTTTCTAATTGACTGATTTGTAAATTTGTGTGTTCTACTTCCGAAATTCTTTCTTCTGCCAATTCAATTCTATTTAAAGTACCTTCTATATTTGTCTTCATTTCATTCAGAGTCTTTTGTGTTTGTTTAATATTTTTAATCTCTTTGGTGAAGAACTCTCTTTGTTCCTGGATCTCCTTTCTACAATTTTGCAACTGCCTATGTGTCTTTGAGCAACCTTCCAATAGCCATTTAGCATTTTTTAAATTGTTGTTTTAATTTTTTTAATTAATTTTTTAAATTTTCCAAATTATTGCAATAGGCAAGAGAAAGCATAGTTCTGTTTTTACTGTAAAGGGAACTGAAAAATTACAACAGCAAGGAAAAAAAACACTAAATAACTGACAGTGGTCATAACAATATGACACTTTAAAACTTTCATTAAAGTTCGCTTAATAGGAGTATGAATTGGTACAATCCCTTTGTAACACTATTTAATGATCTTCTAAACCTAAAAATGCATATCCTGTGACCCAGCATTTTCACCCAAGACTCATTTCCAATGAAAATGTAAATACATGTTAACTAAAATACGTACACGAAACTATTCATACCAGCACATTAAAGATAACCCTAAACTAAGCAATTTCCAAAAAATCATCAGCACATACAGAAAAATAAACAGTGATGTATTGATGCAATTGAATATTATTCAGCAAAAGAATATTGTTGTTTTAAAGTCGTTTTATGATAGGTCCTCTGTTTCTATTTCTTTTGTATATGTTCTTCGTATTTTGCTTTTTCGTCTTGTGTTCAGATGTTTCTTGCTTCATAGCCATGTGTATTGCCTTATTTGTTTTTTTGTAGTTGGAATGTGCAAAATATTGTGTTTCTCTTCTTAGCTTACATTGGTTTGAGGTGCAGACAGAAGAGGGGTCTAGGACTTAAATACTCAAATTGTTTTATTGAGGAGTGAGTTTGGTCTCCTCTCCTGTCTCTCCACAGCAAGCTCTGTTTGGTGTTTTCATTGCCCTAACTTTCCACCTCACCTCCCTGTTACTCCTTTCTGTGTTAGACTATGATCTGTGAAGTTTAAGTCTTTTGGTGAGGGAGACTAGTTCTGGTCCAGAAGGGTTATTTCCAGGACTCACTCGGGCCTGGCAGGCAGGAGGTGCCTGAGTAGGGTGTGTGCCCTATTGCCATAGGCAATGACTGCCATAGCAGCCCCACTGCTGCCATTCTACCGCCAAGGGACTGGGGCAACAAGCTGCGCATGCCCAGTAGATACTTTCCAAGGAATTGATGAGTTCCTTCTCACCAAGCTTTTTCTCTGCTATTGGGCCCTCAGTGGAGCCTGGCCTGTCTGCCTGGCAACTCTTTTATTTCTTACTTCTGTGAAGGATGGGTAGCGCTTTCCTTGCCCACACTATAGAATTCCCAGTGTTCCATGTCGGGACCTGAGCCCACATGTGACTGCGCTCCCTTTCTGAAAAGTTCCTCCAAGAAAACTCACAGTGCTCTAGAGTGCCCAGTCATACCATGGATAGCCAACCCCTAGCCTGTTTTGCCAACTGAGGTATCTGCTCTCCTCTCCACACTGCCCTTCACTTCTTCCCACTCCTTCCCCACTGTCAGCTACTAACCTTAGTTCAAGTCTTCCTTGGGAAAGTCCTGGAATCTGTTAGGGAACTTCCAAGTCTTCCTTTCAGCAAATATTTTTTTATAGCTGTTTTTAGGGGAGAAGGTGATCCTAACCTCCCCGTTCCACCATGATGTGGGTGGGGCAAGTTTGTAGTTTTGAATATGTTTATTTGTTTGCAAATCATTACATTGGTACATTTAAAAGTATGTCATAAAACTTTGTTTCTAAAGATCAATATTTATAAAACACTAGAAATGACAGCTGGGAATGCTGAAATGTCATTTTTAAAGTCCCAGACTCCAGTACTACTAAGTAGAGAATAGACAGCTAGGTTTGGAGCTAAGAGACAATAAGCTATCTTAATACCTGGGACAGTATCAATTTAAACTTCTGATGAAAAATCTTAGATGTCAACTTTAAAGTGTGAAGTTGTATATAATTTTTCATTGTTCTTTTGTGAGTAAATGAGAAAACAAATGTCTGATCACTGGTTGAGATACCCTCTATTGCCATTACCAGTTCTGCAATTCAGAGATTTTAGTTCTGTTTCTTCACACCCATTTCTTTCTTTTCTCTCTTATTTATTTTTTCTTTTTTATTATTCACCTCCAAAACTGTTCATGGTTGCTGTGCGTATTGATTAGCATTACACTTGTCCCTAGGCTAAAAGAGATAGCAAACCCATAGAAGATACATACTATGGATATCTTAAGAGTAAGAGAGCAAAGTGGAGGGGATATACTTATACAATACTACAGGACTCACTTGTCCACAGTAAATTACTCAGTATTCTCCATAAGCCACCGTTGTTTATAAGATGTATCACCAATTCAGAAACAGGATTGGGGATATATTATGAGCTATCACAATAAATTTTAAGTAATTTATGAGATATATCCTGATTTTAGAAACTTTAAAATATGAGTAAATGCACATCTTATAATTGAGTGACTAAAGTGTACTTATTATCTAAGAAATGTATGTTTCTCTTTGAAGAATTGTTAGTGTTTTAGAAGAAACTAACACATCATCATGATGCAGTTCCTTCATCATCTTCTTCCCTAATTTTCCCCAGGAACAGCCGGAAGCTGCCTTCGTCGCTTCAGTACTATGCCTTTCATGTTCTGCAACATCAATAATGTTTGCAACTTTGCCTCAAGAAATGACTATTCTTACTGGCTCTCTACCCCAGAGCCCATGCCAATGAGCATGGAAGCCCTGAAGGGCCAGAGTATCCAGCCATTCATTAGTCGGTGAGACACTGGTATATCTATTACTCTTACCAAGCCCCAGTTAGTTTAGTTACTTAAAAATGAGTCCAAAGCTAATAATGATCCTATTGCTCCTAGATTAGGTAGCATAGAGGTGCATTTAATAATACTGGATTCACAGAAAAGATAAACTTATGCCATTCGCAGCAACTTGGATGGAGCTAGAAGGGATCGTGCTCAGTGAAATATGCCAGAAAGAAAAAGAAAAATACCGGATGGTTTCACTTTTAGGAGGAATGTAGAGGATCCAAATAAGGGATCAGGGGAAAAAAAGTAATTATAATAAAGTAAATATCAAAATCAACAAGCACCTATAAACCAGAGACATTCTACATGGTGGGAGAGGGCAGTAAGGTCAAAAAGGGGCGGGAAGAGCACAAGGAACTATGGTGATGGTACACTGGTGAATTGGTGGTGGGAATTTCATGGGGACTATAACCAAGATTAGAAAGCATACATTGTACAAAAATGAAAAATGATATAAAAATATATATAAAAAATCTACAGTGAGATAAAAAATAATACTGGATTCCATATTTAGTTTGGTTTATATTTATTCAGGATCTGCTTTTGACCAGGGCCCATGATAAACATAGTGTGATATACAAAGAACTCATAGTGTAGTCATTAGGCAAATATACATAAATTAATCTCCTATATATCAGTCTTCAGCTACATGCTACAATAAATATAATAAAAAATACTGTGAAAGCATAGAGGAAGGGATGTTTAATTCCCACTGGAGAAATCTGGAATGACTGTGTGGAAGAAACATGTTTTGAACTGGTTAGTCCTTGAAGGATGGGGAGAACTTGAGACCCAGGCAGTTTGTAAGAAGGATGGGCATACTAGGCAGAGAATATGAGAACTGGTAGTAGAATAATGTGTCTATAATGTAGTTTGTAAAGGTTGCATAGGAAGAAATGGTTGGAAAGTTAGCTTGTACCCAGATAGTAGAAGGCTTTCAGTGCCAGATTTTAGTTTGGAATTTGTTTGGTATATGATATGGAGCCCTGAAAAGTTTTTGAGCTATACTCCAGGGAATATTACCCATTTGCTATCTAGCATGGATTATAGAGGCATATCCCTGAGATAGAGAGATGGTTATAGCAGGTTGAAGAGGAAAGGAACTAGAATCGGTGAATTTCAGAGCTGGTAGGGTCAATAGAGGTTATCTCTACTAGTGATCAGGCCTTTCTTTTATCATTTACTCACAAAATAACAATGAAAAATGATGTACACTTTCACATTTTTAAGTTGACATCTAGCTGATCAACTAGATGAAGATATTGCTAAAGTTTGTCAGGAGTGGATTAGAACTTGGAGTGGGCAACTTGTATCATCTCATTATTAGCAAGAAGAGATAGTATTTGTAGTTAACTAGCTATGGGAAGAAGGAAATGATAGCTGAGAGTTTGGGGCATGAGTAAATAAAAGTGGGATGATACAACTAATAGAGATTTTCTAGTGTTTCACCACTTTAGAATCCTAGTTTAACTCAAATTCCTAGGCATAAAAGATACTGTCATTTTCATTCTAATCATGACTCAGTTGATCTAGGATTCTAGTAACCATAAATGAACCATTGGAAAGTCTGGTTTCTTTGACATTAAATGTTAAGCTTAATCCTAGTTCAGCCTTTCTCAGTAGCAGATTTATAGTACTCTTTCTTAATTCTAATACATTTGTCCAAAATTTTTTGGAATTTATATCTTATGATTTTTGTCCCAGCTATTGGGAGTGAAAGGTCCCCTACAGTAGTCCCTGTTTTGTAGATAAACTTTGCCAAATTAGTACAGTCACAATTTAAAAGGCCCCCTCGTGTTCATTTAAAGATTTGGTAGACTCAACTATACTTACTCTGTTGCTGTTTTACTTGATTTTATAGATTTAAGCCACATCTCCAAGTGCCTGGATACCAACTCAGCATTCTGAATGTATTAGACTTCTTCATATATGGCCATATGGCTAATAAATGTCTTTTGGACATAATGGGTGGGGATTAAAAAATGGTCTGTTTTTTATAATTTCCAGTTTAGCACGCATTGTCCTTAACACAGTTTCAGCATTACTAAATGTCTACCCTGTAGGTGGGTACTTTGACAGCAAGTAGTATCTACAATACACTAAGCCAAACTCTTACAGCAATTATGGCATTGACTATAGCAAGTATGAATACAAATTTAGGGAAGAATGGAAAATGAAAATGCTATAGCAGTGGTTCTGTAGTTCCTTGAAAAGAGCTTATGGTTTTAGTTTATAACTTTGTTATGTATATTGGGAGATAGGACTTAAGCAAAAGAAATTCTCAAAATGTATTATTCTCTTTTTCTGAACATTGAAGACACTTTAATTGGCCTTTGTACCAGGAAGACTTCCAAAGAAGAGGGACTGCTATTTCCCACAGACTCACTCTGTAGATTGTGTTCTTTCTTGTTTTTCCCTACCAGATGTGCAGTATGTGAAGCTCCAGCTGTTGTGATTGCAGTTCACAGTCAGACCATACAGATTCCCCATTGTCCTCAGGGATGGGATTCTCTCTGGATTGGTTATTCCTTCATGATGGTAAGAAACTCCTTTGTCATCATAGCTGTATATTGTATCTACATTTCTTCCAGTATGAAGAATCCCTGACAGTTGTGAGGTAAGAAGCTTGAACTTCAAATAGCTTCTGTCTAAGCACTGTGTTCTCCCTCATAATCTGCCACTTACAAAAGTAGTTGGGCATCCTTGTTGTAAATACTGTTCTCTTACCTCTGGCCCTCGTTCCTTCTCTAAGTTTGAATTTCTAGGCAAGCACAGAGCTTTGGGTATTCACTAAATGTGATGGTACATGGGAATTGTGGCACATTTTGCCTCTTCTTTTCTAGCACACAAGTGCAGGGGCAGAGGGCTCAGGTCAAGCCCTGGCCTCTCCTGGTTCCTGTTTGGAAGAGTTTCGTTCATCTCCCTTCATTGAATGCCATGGACGTGGTACCTGCAACTACTATGCCAACTCCTACAGCTTTTGGCTGGCAACTGTAGATATGTCAGACATGTTCAGGTGAGGTACTTAATGGCTTTAGTTTAGTTTAGGTTCTCAGCTTCCTTTAGAGATGGTCGGGAAAAGAGGCAATTCATCAGTGGTTTATAACTAACACATGTTAGGAATTTAGTGGACTGTGTCCTTTATTCTTGCTTGGTCTCCTCATAGACCTGACTCAGGACAGAAAAACAAACTTGGCTAATATAAGGCAGATGTGATTTCAGATGACTTTTAGTAATCCTGCAATAGCAAACACAGCAAGGAAAGGTTATTTGACCTGTTCATTAACAAGTGAGCACCTGTCCAACTAGACTGGGGGCCACCCCAGGCATTGAAGCTGTAATCTGTGTTCCCTCCCCCAGGCCAGTAGTCTCTTTCCCAGGAAGTTTTCGAGACTCATCCAAGTGCTTGAATGAGCAAGACCACATATTTGTACCTTAGGATACATCAATCTATTGGATTTTTTTCAGTTTAAATATGATTTTATATGTTGCTTCTTTTGTGCTATCATTACTTCATATTGTTCTTATGTGTTATCGTTACCCAACTCTTATAATTTATTATTTATTCGTTGCTTTCTCAAATTCCCCTCATTCTAGCAGTATTAGAAAAATGTGTAATAGTAAGAAAGGAAGGGGAAAATAGATAAAGATAATGGAGTGGGGAGGAATGTCACAAAAATACCTACAGCCGGGGCCTCCCCAGTGGCTCAGCAGTTGAGCGCTGGGTTGCGAAGCTGCCTGCAGCCTCTGCAGCACCGGTTCGATCCCTGGCTGCTCCCCGGCCACCAGAGGAGGGTACCACATGGCACGCAGACCTCTCCTGCCGCCCGCTGCTCCCCTCAGCAGTGTACTTCATCAGTCTGCCTGTTCTGCTCCCTGCTCTGGCTCTGGTGAATTCTCTCACCCTCCCGCGCTTCTGACTGTACCCAGTGGTTGTATAAATAAATAAATCTTTAAAAAAAACAAACAAAACAAAACTCAAGCCTTTGAAAAAAAATACCTACAACCACTAATGGCTCTTAGGCCATACCAGTCACTACACTAGGTCATATTGCTCAAAAGTTAGCCATTATGTCATCAAAAGTACTTACGCACACAGAGAATGGTTGAGTATGAATTTGAACCAACCATAGATTTGAAATACCAAGAAAAGGCTAATGTGGTTGTCTTGTTTCTCATTTTCCAGCAAACCTCAGTCAGAAACATTGAAAGCAGGAGACTTGAGGACACGTATTAGCCGATGTCAAGTGTGCATGAAGAGAACATAACATTTTGAAGAATACTTTGTGTGCTTTTAACTGTGAGATATATATTTCCCCGGATGCAATGTCTCACTATCCCCAACTATCACTGTTGTCACCAATGGTGCTACTGTATATGACCAAGAGAACATGCTGACTAGTAACCACAACAATTCAGATGTACCTCAGCAGTGTGCTAGAGCAAGGTCTCTATTATTTTTCTACGAAAGAAATAAGGAAATGAATTTACTTTTTGGGTCCAGAATGACTTTCTCCAAGGATTATGAGATGAAGATTATATATTTTGCCGGGTAACTAAAACGGCATGTTAAAAATTCAATTAAGAGAAGAATCACACTGAGTAAAATAAAAGACTGCAGTTTGGGGAAAGAATTATTTTTCATGGTGCTACTAATCCTACTGTATCCCGGGTTTTTAATATAAAAGTGTTAAGCTTATTTTGCTCTGTAAGTAAAGAATGTGTATATTATATAAACAGCCTTTTAGCTCAAAATGTTGAGTCATTTAGATGTGACCTGATATGAATCACTCTTTACAGAAAATGTAGAAAAACCTAAAATACAGACAGCAAAATTTTATATCCGTGTTTATTGAAGTGAGAGAATTTCTATTCTTGCATCAAGTTACTACTGAGAGTAAATTTATTTTAGTTTTAATCCCTAAGTTCTTATTTGAAATTTTATTAAAAATAGGTCATTTTAGTCACTTTAATGTCATTTAGTCACTTTAATCAGATTTTTAAATCTTCAGGTAACATACCATTCTCTTAACACCAACTGCCCTGTTTTAATATTTCCTATATCTTGTTTTTGCTCATTCTATGCTTCTTTTGTAAGAATTATTATTCTCCTATGATCTCTGCTCGGAGCTGGGAAGACAATATTTTGTTCATTGTCTCTCTTCAATGACAAAAAGCCAGTTGATGTTTTTATTATTTTTTATTTTATTTTAAACATTTTGTGATAGTCATAGAATATCTTATTTCCCTGGCTGCCATCTTTTCACGTTTCTTAATTCACCAATATCAATTTAATTAAAGTTATTTTATAAAGATGGTTTGTTGTGTATGACTTCAGCCTGTGTGTAAAAATCTGCTCATTTGCAGCTAGACAACACATAGCACATCAGCAAGTAGTCCCCTCTCAGAGAATAATTTAGAACAATTCCAAACCAAAGATGCTTATGGAGACTTTGATTATTCTGATAAATGATAGAAAATATAACATATAGTAATATAAACTTTTTCCAGTGAACAAAACAACCCATTGGAAGATATTTTTGAGATAATAAATGTACTAACAACATTGTTGGTGAGTAAGAAAGGAAGCTGAACTACTTTCTATTTGGGGAAGAATTCATTAATAATGTTTAAAACATATTAGGAAGTTAATATTCCTATTGATTAATTATGAACAGGTATCGCTCTCTAAAATAACTGCTGCACCAGGGTGCAGCGGTTGAGCACTGGGCTGCGAAGCTGCCCGCAGCCTCTGTAGTGCCTGTTCGATACCCGGAGAGGGTTCCACATGGCACCCAGACCTCTCCTGCTGCACCCACTGCTCCCCTCAGCAGTGTATTTCATCAGTCTGCCTGTTCTGTTCCCCGCTCTGGCTCTGGTGAATTCCCTCACCCTCCCGTGCTTCTGACTGTACCCAGTGCTTGTATAAATAAATAAATAAATAAATAAATAAATAAATAAATAAATAAATAAATATTTTTTAAAATAATAAAATAACCAAAGACTTGCTAAAAGAGGCAATGAAAGCCTCTATAATAAAATTTCTGTTACAGCTAAAATATGGAGCAATCAAAATGATTTTGAGAATTTTAGACCCTAACATGAACCCATACAAAATCTAAACCTTAGAGTTCTATAGTGGTAAATTTTAGGGTCTAAACAGTAGTAACTCTCTAATAACACTGTTTATTTGAAGGCTAGTCAATTGTATATTCAGGCTTTACTTTTCCATGTAGCTACATGCATGAAAACACTAATTGGTGATTATAACTAAGAAATACCATATTACATCCCACAGATATTTTTCTTCATGCTATACACTGGAAGATTGCTGTTTGAACTACAGTTGTAAATGCTAAATCTAGAAACTTCGCTACTTGCAGTTTTCCTTTTCATTTTTAATTAGTTGAAAACCTTGGCTCAAATAGAATATCCTAATATTTTAATAGTTGCATATGCAGCTAGTCTATGTGTGTTTCTTAACTCCCCATTACTGTCCTCAGCCCTGATTTGTTGTTTGAAGTACATGAACCCAGTTGATTCCAGGACCTTAATGTTGTTTAGCCTCCCTTGCCACTAAATATTTGAAGATTATTCTGATATAACTGCTCTAATAGTTATCTATAGTGAGTTTTGTAGTCATACACACTTAATGGTTTTACAACACATGTAGACAATGAATGACCTGTTCTGCTTAATCACATAACTTTTATTAGCAAATGGTTATTACATGTACCAACCATATGGGTGTGTGTTATGTGTGTGTGTATTTTCAAAAGAGGTTTTGTTGGACACCTTGTGATTTTGCATTGTCTTTTTTCATCACCACTAAATTTGAAAAACACTTTCTATTTCTTGTGGTGCCAATGAGTTTCTTTGCTCTGATTGACATGTTTAATTGAAAATTCACTGATCATGCCAAGCCATCAATTTATTCATATGTTACTCACAAGAGGGCACTATTGCCTATAAAAACATGTGAGCATGTATATAGTGATTTTTTTGAGCTCATTGTTGGTGGTGGTGTTTTCTAAAACCCTGCCTCCAGATTCCTTGTTTCAAGCTTATGTACGCTTTCATCCCCAAAAAGATCAATAGCAAGTATTTTAAGAGGTGGCCCAGTTTCCCAATGTTTGCATCCAAAATAAGGGACAGCTTTGCCATCAAAGATTCTCTTAAGAGCCTTATTATGAGTTGGCTCTGGCAGTACTTCCTGTGCCTCTCAACACAGAAGGAAAGAATAGTCATTTTTGTTTGGCCAGAACTTCACTTGGCTTCTTTAGCAGAGAAGTTCTGTTCTCAGGCTGGAATATACAAACACCTTCATCTACCAGCAGCTCCATCATAAATTGAATAATATTTAAAATCAAATGTCATTTTAGAGCAGTGGTTCCTAGAACATCTTCAAGTTTTTTGTATTGTGGAAATACTCATAATTTGGGACAGTGAAGGTATAAATCCAAATGTACCTGTCTCTCAAGTTCCATGGTGTGAGCATTCATTGGATACTTTTTAGTTGTGGGCACCATGATAGGCAGCAATCCAAAATCAACTGAACCAGATAAATATGTCATCACCACAAAGTACGCTCTGTGTGAAAAGGTACACTATTGTTTGCCTGCCAAATCTTACTAATGCTAAGCTAGACTTGGTTAGATCCCGAGGGTCTTTGCTAGCAAAAGCTGTCTGGAGAAAGCTGGCTCACCAACCTGTTGCTTAACACATGGAGAAGCTAAAATCACTTTTATGTAAGTTTAATTCTGTATTTCTTTATCAATGAACAGCTTTCCCAACATCCCAGCTCCATCAGATGACAAATTGCTGGCATCATATCCCTTTATGCTACATATCTTCTGTTTTCCAGAACTACATGGCATACTTCACCCTGCTTTCTGCCCCTGAGAATTTCTGGTCCCCTGGCTTCTCACTGGGTTCAAACCAATGGATTATTCGAGCAGGACAGCAGAGTGAGAGATGAGACCAAGGTTAGGGTATTTGTTTTCAAGGGGCTTGTGGGCCTCAGCTTGGCTTGTGCCTCTTCATCGAATGTGTCTGTTTCTCTCAGGATGACCTGATCTTAGTTATCTTCCCTCTAGTTTGAGTAACGTCTTCTCATTCCTTCAGATCTGTGCTTATGATGACAAGTCCACTCTGCTGCTAGCCCTAGATTCCTGCACTATTTGTGATTCCCCTACACACCACCTATTTCTTAATAATTAAACTCCTCAGATTATTTGAATTTAAGTCTGTTTTCTGTTGACAACCTGAGTAATGCATAGCTACTTCTACTTTTCCAAAAGCTAGTGGAGGTGTTTTATTCTATATAAGGCAAAATGGGGGTGAATTGATAAATCTGATATGCATGACTATCATCTCCCACATTGGACTGAAAAATAGACTAGCAGAAATATGACTTAACATCACTTAATATAAGATCTACTTTACCAGGCTTTATTAAAAGCTGTGTTCCATGTTTCTTACAATGAAACAGAGCAAAAAGTAATGTCCATTATGATCCTAAATTGTTAAGCTTTTTCTGAATATTGTCTCAGTGGATCTTGAAAGAGTACATTTAGACGTCCCACCCCCGCATCACAGGTGGTTATTTGGCTAGCTCCATCCTATTCAAATGAACAATCTCAGTTGCCTCATTGACAGACTAGATTTTAAGCACCAATAACTGATCTCAAAACTCCAGAAAGCTGGTACTACTACTTTAGAGAAATCTGCCAGGCCAGGTAACATTCCTGAAGTCAGTAAAAAGCCCCAAAGTGTTACCAGGTCAATAAATACGGAAGTACCAAAAACAATTGATTTTCTAGCTTCAAGAGCCTCTGAATGATGAGCCTGTATAAGTACTTCAGATCTGCTTCCCTTCCTTTCATTAAGAGTAGCAGAGTGATTGCTTAGACTGGAGGTTACAAAAGACTGAACAGGCTCAAACCAAAGGCAGTCTGAGAGTATTTGCTAGTTTCAACCAGGTTCTAAAGGAGCCTACTAAGAAGTGAATATATTTTACTTTAAATTAAAATAGTTTTCTATTTTATTTTCTTGGGGCCAATAATGTGCTTGCTATTGCCAGTCTATCACAATGGTAAACTCAGGTGTCAGAGCTTTGTTCACTCTGACACAATAATTAGGGCTGTAAGGAAGACTACTTCTGATGTCTTTAGCAACAAAAGTAACCCATTTATACAGTTTTCGTTAAAATGTCATTCTTCACACATTATTTCATCTGAGCTCAATAATCCTCATGTAGTCAAACTGCAAGAATTGATTTCCATTTTATAGATGTAGAAGCTGAAACTTAGAATGGATAAATGACTTTCTGAAGGTTGCAGGCAAAGTTTCCACATTTTTTTCACTCAACATCTAATCAAAAACCACAGAATCTCAGGTGGGGTAGTGAGTCATAGCACTACAGGTGTCTCTACCTCATAAGAAGAGACAAGCTGCGTCTTTGGAAATCTTGGTTCCCAGTTAAGGATAAGTGTTTTTCTCACCCTTTAGAGTTAGCCCTTGGTCACTGGGGACCAACAGTGAATTGACTGTACCTCATGATATTCTTGTTTGTCTGGTCTAAGCCTCTGCAGCTAAAGAAACCCTATGAGTCTGGCCTGGTGCCCACCTTGGATGAACTTCCTCAGGGTACTTGATTCCAGACAAACTTCTGGAGTTTGAATGCTCTGGTCTGCAAACCCTTCAGCACTAGTAGTGATCAAGTAAGGACCAGAGTGTATGACTATTACCTGAGACTGTGTGGATACTGTCTATTCCAGACAATGCAGAAAGTACTCAGTAAATGGAAAAACGGTTTTATTTCTAACAGGAAAGTTATATTTTATTTATGTTAACGTACATCAACACAGAAACAACTTGAGCTTACTAACTATAACCTCCATTGATCATATGTCACATGTAGGAGCTTTCCTTATTTGGCTCCCTTCAGCAAAAATTTACACTGGGAATTAGATGAAAAAACACCAAGCCAACTGGGCCAAGCAATATGTGGTTATTTATCAGATTAGAG
Source organism: Talpa europaea (assembly GCF_964194135.1). Lineage (NCBI taxonomy): Eukaryota > Metazoa > Chordata > Mammalia > Eulipotyphla > Talpidae > Talpa > Talpa europaea. Next base: position 67,616,095 of record NC_140081.1, read on the forward strand.
AGAGAGGAAAGGTTAAAGTCAAGTTGAAAAACATCTGGGCTAAAATGGAGCCCTGCTTAACTTATACCAAAATAGTAAGAAGCTAGGTTTTAAGATAACTGGGTTTAAATATGTTTTTAAGTCTACTATGTACAGCTATAGCAGCTATTGCTCACCTTCAGGCCAACAGCAGTATAGAAAACTACCCACCCCCATGAAGAGTAAGGAGAGAACAGCCGAAAAGACATTTTCATAAACACATCCTCCTACTCTGAGAAACCAGTATTTTATCCTCTCTGAGCAAGCTGAAGCAGCCGTGGGAACATGACAATGTGCTAAGGTTTTTCTCCTTGCAGCTCTATTAGCTTTTGCTTCATCTATTTTGAAGATCTGATATTATTTACATAAATATTTATGATGGTTATGTCCTCTTTATGAAAAGATCCCTTTATCATTATGGTAATGGTAAAATGGTAAAGAAAATGTTAATATTCTTTGCACTGAAATCTACAATGATAGCAATAAAACTTTGTGTACTGTTAGCACGGTATATATTTCCATAATTTTGCTTTTAACCTATTTTTTAAAAAAGATTTTTTAAATTTATTTATGCATACAAGAACTGGGGTACAGGCCAGAGGTGTGGTGGTGAGAGGATTCACCAGAGACAGAGTGGGGAGCAGAACAGGCAGGTTGACTGAAATATTGAAGGGAGCAGCGGGCAAGTCAGGAGAGGTCTGCTGCGCCATGTGGGTCACCTCCCTGTCCGGGATAGAACTTGTGTTGCAGTGGCTGCGGATAGCTTCATAGGCTGCTTCTTAATCCCTTGCGCCACCAGTGAAGCCCCTGCTTTTAACCTATTTCTGTCTTTATATTTATAGTGCATTTCTTGTAAGACAGCATAAGTTTGGATCTTGTATTTTCTAAAATACAATCTGGCAATCTTTGCCTTTTAGTAGACCACATTTAATGTTTTTAGGTTTAAATCTATCATCTTGCTATTTGTTTTCTATTTGTGCTATTTATTACTTGTTCATGTGTGATGCTTTTTTTCAGATTGAATATTTTTCAATTCCATTTTGTCTTTTGTGGCATATTAGCTAAAACAGTTTGTTTAGTGACTGCTTTAGGGTTTATGATCTACATCTTTAACTTATCAAAGTCTACATTCAAGTTATATAATGCCACTTCATGTGTATTGTAAGATTATAATAGTGCACGATATAGTATACTATTATATAAAACCACCTCAGTTTCGTGCTATTACTATTACAGTATATTTTTAATATATTATAAGCCCTATGTTACATTCTTATTTTTATTTTAACAGTACATTCTTTTTTTAACCGGATATAACTCACATATTGTAACATTCACCTTAAAGTGTATAACTCAGTGATTTTTTAGTATATTCACAGTGTTGCACAGCCATCATCCCTGTAATTCCTGAACATTTTCATCCCTTTGATAAGAAAATCTCATACCCAGAAACAGTGACTCCCTATTCCTCCCTCCCAAATTTCTCCCTTCGCCCAGCCCTAGACAACTACTAATTAACTTTATTCTCTAAGGATTTGCCTCCTCTGGACGTCACATAAATGGAAGTATACAGTATATGTCCCTTTGTGCCCGATGTGTCTCACCATAATGGTTTCAAGTTCATCTATTGAAGCATGTTCCCACTTCATTCCTGTGTTTTTCAAATTGAGGCAAAATTCACATAACATAAAACAAATGATTTTAAAGTGAACAATTCATGTAGTTATTTAGTACATTCACAATGTGTGCAACCACCACCTTTATTGTAGTTCCAAAATATCTTCATCATCCCATAAGAAATCTCACACCCTTTAAGCACTTACACTCCTCTCCCTAAAACTCTTTGTTGCCACTGACCAGTGTTCTGTCTCTATGGATTTACCTGTTACAGATGTTTCATATAAATGGAATCATATATTTTTGTGACCATTCGCCTGGTTAATTTAGCATAATGTTTTTGAGGTCGATCCACATTATATCATGTATGCTACTGTATTCTTTTATGTTTAATAATAACTCATTGTGGTCCTCCTTGGTGGCGCAGGGGGTTAAAGTCAGCATTATCAAGCTGTCGCCTACCACTGCGGCATGAGTTCGATCCCTGGCCAGGGAGCTAACCCACATGGTGCAGCAGACCTCTCCTGTCTCACCCGCTGCTCCCCTCAACAGTGTATTTCAGTAGATCCCCCTATTATGCTCCCCACTCTGTCCCCGGTGAATCCTCTCACCCACCCACCCCACACACACCTCTGAGCTACACCCCAACTCTTGTATGCATAAATAAAAAATAAATCTTTAAAAAATTGTAATAATAATAATAATAATTCATTGTATGGTATACCACATTTCATTTATCCATTCACCCACTGACATTTTGGTTGTTTCTACCCATTGTTGATTTTGAATCACGCTGTTACGAACATTTGTGTATTTACTTGAATAACCATTTCTAATTCTTTTGGATATCTATCTAGGAATAGATTTGCTTAGTCATGGGTTAATTCTATGTTTAACTTTTTGAGAAACTGCCAAACTGTTTTCAACAGCAAGAGTACCATCTTGCATTCCCACCAAAAATGTGCAATTTGTCCATACAAAAACATTTCCATTTTAAAATTGTAACCATCCAAGTGGGTATGGAATGGTGTCTCCTTGTAGTTTTGATTTGCATTTCCCTAATGGCTAATGATACTGAACATCTTTTTGTAAGCTTGTTGGACATTTGTACATCTTCTTTTTGTTTTGTCTTGGTTTTGCACTAGTTCATCTTTATCTGCTTATTCACTGAGTTTAAAATTTTTAAAATGGAGCCTCCCCGGTGGCACAGCGGTTGAATGCTGGGTTGAGAAGCTGCCTGCAACCTCTGCAGCGCCGGTTCGATCCCGGGCTGCTCCCCTGCCACCGGAGGAGGGTCCCACATGGCCTCCTGCCGCCCGCTGCTCCCCTCAGCAGTGTACTTCGGTCCTTCTGCCTGCTCTGCTCCCAGCTCTGGCTCTGGTGAATTCTCTCACCATCCCGCGCTTCTGACTGTACCCAGTGCTTGTATAAATAAATAAATAAATAAATCTTTAAAAAAATCTTTAAAATGATTCTTATTGTCATTATTTTAGAGGACATAGAAACTTAATGTGTTTTATTACATCAAATTATGTCCATTTTTCAATTATTTCTCCTAGTTCAAAGCCCCCTCTATTTTCAGGAATGCAGTTAATTTTCTTATTTTTTATTTGCTTTTCCGATCCTAACTCTCTTATTTTTTTAAAGGATTTTTAAAAAATTTATTTATGCATACAAGAGCTGGGGTGTAGCTCAGAGGTGTGGGGGTGAGAGGATTCACCAGAGACAGAGTGGGGAGCGGAACAGGCAGATGTACTGAAATACACTGCTGAGGGGAGTAGCGGGTGAGACAGGGGAAGTCTGTTGTGCCATGTGGGTAGCTCCCTGTCTGGGCATCGAACTTGTGCTGTGGTGGCTGCCAATAGCTTCATAGTGCTGAGATTTAACCCCTTTAGCCACCAGGGAGGCCCCTCTCTTTTAATATCCCATTGATGTTTTATCTTTTTCTTCACCACCTTCCACTTATATCCCTCTCTCTCCATTTCCCTCCCCCTTCTTCTTAACCTCAGAGTCCTCACATCGTTTATTCATGTCCACTGGTTTTTGAAGTGTTTTAAGTTATCAAATTGTAAATGTCTAGTATGTGTTTTATTTTTCTGACTTGTTTTACTGCACGTAATTCTCTCAAACTCCTTCCATTTTGTTGAAAATTGGCTGCATTTCACTCTATCTTGTGGCTGAACAGTACTCAGTAGTGTGAATATACATCTTCTTGATCTGATCATCCACTGATGGCATTTAGTCTGCTTTTGTGCCCTAGCTATTGTAAATAATGCTGATTTGAACATTGTGGAATGTATGGGTTTTGTGTTGATGGTTTCATATTTTTTAGATACATGCTTGAGAGTGGGATTGCTGGTTTGGATAGTTTTCCCAATGTTAGACTTTTATTTTTCAGTTGACTTTTTTCTTTCTTCTTTTTTAATTTTTTTTTATTTTATATATAATTTCTATCATTCTTCATTTTTATACAATGTATGCTTTCTCCTCTCAGTGTAGTCCCCATGAAATTCCCACCACCATTCAGCCGTGTCCCATCACCATAGTCCCTTGTGCTCTCCCCACCCTTGTTTTGATCCTTCTCCCTCTTCCTCCCCAGGAGAATGTTTCTGATATATAGTTGCCTGTTCATTTTGATTTTTTAATTTATTATAGTTACTTTTTCCTCCTGATCCCTTATTTGTTTCCTCTACATTCTTCCTATAAGTGAAACCATCCAATATATTTCTTTTTCCTTCTGACTTATTTCAGTGAGCATAGTCCCTTCCAGTTCCATCCATGTTGCTGCGAATAGCATGAGTTTATCTTTTTTGATTGCTGAATAGTATTCCATTGTGTGTGTGTGTGTGTGTGTGTGTGTGTGTGTGTATATATATACCATACCTTCTTTTTTTTTTTAAAGATTTATTTTTTTATTTATACAAGCACTGGGTACAGTCAGAAGCACGGGAAGGTGAGAGAATTCACCAGAGCCAGAGCGGGGAACAGAACAGGCAGACTGACGAAATACACTGCTGAGGGGAGCAGCGGGTGGCAGGAGAGGTCTGCGCACCATGTGGGACCCTCGCCCAGCGGCCAGGGATCAAACCAATGCTGCAGAGGCTGCAGGCAGCTTCGCAACCCAGCGCTCAACTGCTGAGCCACCGGGGAAGCCCTATACCATGCCTTCTTGATCCTGTCATCTATTTTTGGGCATTTAGGTTGTTTCCATATCTTACCTATTGTAAATAGTGCTGCAATAAACATAGGGGTACACAGATCCTTAATCTCAAAATTGTTTTTTCTTTGTTTTATTTATTTTTTAAAAATGTTTATATTCCCCATACAATTGCAACCCCCTAATTTTGACCCCAACCCCTCCTTTCCCCGCACCCCCCCAAGTGTGTCTCTAGTTCATAGTTGTTTGTTGATTTTGATTTTTTTCTTTCTTATAGTTATTCTTTTTCCTGGTCCCTTATTTAGGTTTTTCTAGGTTCCTGCTATGAGTGAGACCATCCAGTATTTTTCTTTTTCTTTCTGGCTTATTTCTCTAAGCATGATCCCTTCCAGCTCCATCCATGTTGCTGCAAATTGCATGTGTTTATCTTTTTTGAATGCTGAGTAATATTCCATTGTGTACATGTACCACATCTTCTTGATCCAGTCATCTATTTTTGGGCATTTGGGTTATTTCCAAAGCTTAGCTATTGTAAACAGTGCTGCTATAAACATAGGGGTGCAGGTGCTCTTTGGAATTAATGTTTCTGTGTCCTCTGGGTAAATACCTAGGAGTGGGATTGCTGGATCGTATGGAAGCTCTATCTTTAGTAGGTTGAAGAATCTCCACACAGCTTTCCATAGTGGTTGGACCAGTTTGCACTCCCACCAGCAGTGCAGGAGAGCTCCTTTTTCTCCACATCCTTGCCAACATTTGTTGTTGCTAGTTTTTTTAATATGTGCCATTCTCACTGATGTGAGATGGTATCACATTGTAGTTTTGATTTGCATTTCCCTGATTGCAAGTGACGTTGAACATGTTTTCATATGCCTGTTGGCCATTTGCATTTCCTCTTTGGGGAAGTTTCTTTTTAGCTCTTCTGCCCATTTTCTGACTGGATTAATTTCTTTGTTTTTGTTGAGTCTCATCAGCTCTGTAGATTTTTGTGATCAGTCCTTTATCGTTAGTGTTGTGTGCAAAAATTTTCTCCCAGTTGGTGGGGTTTCTCTCTGTTTTGGTTATTGTCTCTTTTGCTGTGCAGAAGCATGTCATGTAGTGTTTCGCCTATATTTCCTTCTATATATTTTATGGTTTCAGGTCTTGTGTCTAGTTCTTTAATCCATTTTGAGTTGGTTTTTGTGCATGGTGTGAGGTAGTAGTCAAGCTTCATTCTTTTGCGTGTAGTGACCCAGGTTTCCCAGCACCATTTATTGAACAAACTTTCTTTGCTCCATTGCATATTCTTTGCTCCTTTGTCAAAGATTAGTTGACCATAGATCTGTGGGTTTATTTCTGGGTTTTCTATTCGGTTCCATTAGTCCACGTGTCTGTTCTGGTTCCAATACCATGCAGTTTTGTTAATCTCAAAAATTGTAGTTTTCATTGTAAGCAGTTCCAATTGTGTTATTTATATATTTTTATTCTTTTAACATATGGAATATAGTTATAATAACTCTCAGTGACCTTGTCTAGTAATTGTGTCATCTGTATCATTTCTGGATAGGTTTCATTGATTTTTTTCTCTTCATTACAGATCATTTTTTTTTCTATTGGCTTGCATGATGCTATACATTGTGATTTTACCTTATTGTGTGTCAAATAGTTTATAATCCTATAAATATTCTTTAGCTTTACTCTGGAACACAGTTAAAATGCCTTGAGGTTGTTCATTTCTTTCAGTTATTGGAAGATTTGTTAGGTGTGTGTGGAACAGTGCTCAATCTAAAGCTAAATTTTCCTTAATAGTGAGATAAGATTCCTCTGAGTACCTTATCTAATGTCCCATGAATCTTGAGGTTTTCCATTTTGACTTATGGAAACATGTACCCTTTCTGAGCCCTCTTTCTGTATAAAATGCCAAGCACTTTTACCTCTATTCCTTTCAGGTGGTTCTTTCTCTGGTCTGAGATAATTTCCTTACATGCATGGGATTTTGGTGTTCTACTGAATACTCACGGATGACACTCTAAAGATCTTTGGAATTCTGTCTGTGACACTTGCTCCATTCCAGTACTCTATCCTGTGAGTTCTAACCACTTCGGTTTCCTTGTAACCTAAATCTGAGCTTCATGTCTGAGCTTCATGTTAGAAAATCCTGACCCTGTACCATGGCCCGAAATTGCTCTTAAAGTTGTAAGAGAGGGTAACTGTGGGGCTTACCAAGTTTGTTTCTCGCCTCTTACAGATCATTGCCTTTTATTTCTTAATGACTAGTGTGTTGAAAGCCCTTGTTTCATTTTTTGAGTGATTTTGTTTGGAGAGGAACGGAGCCTGTTCATGTGGGAGGATAAATCTGATGTATGTTGGCCAGAACAGGAAGTCTTATATATCTCATTACTTACTTCATGCCAGCACAGGTTACATGTTCACTACATCAGATTAAGATCATTTTAAAGAATTTCATTTACTCTGTAACATGTAGGTCCTTAAATGTAGAGACCTCTGCTGTGTTTCATATGATATGAATGTTTGTATGAGCATAGCCTTGTCTTTTGTTTCAGTTGTAATTTAGCAATTGAAGTCAGATAACTTTTTTATTAATTCTACCAAGATAGGGCTTTGCTTTATCAGAAGTAAAGAAAATATAAAAATAGGTTTTAGTCTCTGGATTCACAAAGTGATAAATTGTGAGCACCGTTGATGTAATGAAGACATTTTTTGATAAGGGTGTTAAGTGTCAAACCAGGGAGGGAGGAGAGAAAATCTTCCTTTAAAAATCCTATATGATAGCACTCATTTTCTGTGGAGTATCATGAGTCATTAAACTCTAGACAAAGAAGAAATCTTTCCATTCATTTCACACTATTCTCTTCCTAAAGTTATTATGAGGACTTTAATATCTAGTAAATATAATTAAAATAACTTCTCCAAGGGAGAGAAGCAGCAGAATAGAGTACTTGAAAGAGTGGTAGGGCCTCATCTACACCATATCTAAGATGTGTTGTAGTCCAATTCCAGAATATCAACTCTACACAAACCAAGAGGTGGCTATAGTTTCCTAAGGTATTAAGAAACCAAAGTGGAATCCTTCACAACTAAAATATTGACCTAGTTGCATTGTCATGCCCCTAGAAAAAGGCATGGTAGTCTTACAAAAAAAAAAAAAAAAAAGGCGGGAGGGTTTGCATTATCGATATCTAACATGAGTTATATCTACTGTGTAATGTGCTATATTTAGCTATAATTTCTAAGCACTAAGTACAACCACCAATACCACCTGGTCTTCCTGGAATGAGATAATCTTAATATAAAGAGAAAAAAAAGAACAAAAAAGCAAGGTCATGTGTATTTTGTCCTGAATCTGCTGTTGAGAAAGCAATATGAAACAATAACAAAAATTAAATATGGGTATATTTAAAATTTCCTACATGCATTCAATTTCCTGAAAATGGTACAGAAAATGCAAAAATATTGAAAACCTTCTTATGGGTTATGTGTATGTGTATACACAGAATGAACTGTATGTTTCACATTTTTCTGTAGACACTTAAAAATCCGTTTCCCATTTCCATATTTCTGTGCTCCTTTTTGTAACTGAAATCCTAATTCAAATGACTTCCTATGAAATAGAAGACCCTATAATGGATATTCTGAGATTGAAAAATCAAGGAGGGGAATTGCTTCTAGTTCAGTTTTATGAACCCAAATGTTTAATATCAAGTTAAATCAGTGATTTCCTAAATTCCAGGACTTTATTCTAAATAAGTGTCCCCCATTTATATAGCACAGCACTGATGTTACTGACAAATTCCAAAGTAGCATGCAACAGTGGTTCCTAATTGCTTTAGCATTTATCATGCACAAGAGACAGGAGGGAAGTCGTCTCATTTTGTGCAGCTCAGTGGCACTCCTTCTTTCTGAAGTTCGCTTAAGCAGCAAACTGGGACTTAAGGTAGCTGCCTAAAAACCAGCATCTATTAACATGCATGTGTTGGAGGGAAAATGAATTGGTTTTCCAAAACAGAATACAGTTCAACCTCATTCTGTGCTTTAATTTTGCATAATTTCTCTTTTGTACATTTATAAACTAGAGAACATGATCTGGCTTGTCCATACAAATTTTCATAGTCACATTTTCCAGGTTCTGCCTTTGGGCAGTTTTGTTTTCAAAACATTAAAAAAAAAAAAAACATTTTGGTGCATTTCCAAGATGCCCTTTGGAGTCAATTAGCACCTAGTAATATTTTTCTAAGCAGTCACTGGAGGTGCTTAACTAGTGTGTACTTAGGCATGTTTTACCTGACAAGTCTTCTGAACAGGTTTTATGCTTTAAAGAAACAGTACTCCTTCACATTCTGCAGTGAGTACATGGTAACCATGTATGAGACTAGGAGATACAAAAGCTGAAGTGCTGTTCATGCATTCTCCAATATGGATCTTCCCAGATAGTTCTGATTGCCAAAGCAGCCATACTGACAATGCCTGCTGTTCCAGGAATTTAAGTCACATTAATATATGAATCACCAAAATGAGTATAGAAAATATCATGTAGATTGATAAGTAGATTGGGCTGTTTGGTATGAGTAAAATTTCTTTGGGTTGTGCCCTCACAAATAGAGATTATCTCCCTTTAAGTGAAAATTAAGTGTTCTTAAATACACATGCACACACTTTAATTACACAGAGGCTAAATGATCTCTGTTGTGGATAATTTCTGATGATAAAGATAGTCTAATTCCACCTTTCCGTAGTGATATTCTTTTTCACACAACTTTTTCAGGTGTATCAGGTGAGGTCAAGCTGCACAATGAACTCAATTGTCCGCGAATATACAATCCATGTTGCGTTTGGATTATGCGCGATATTGGAATTCCCTCCCTACCTTGTGGCCCATCTGATTCCACAGACCTCTTCCCCTTCACTGACCCTTGGTCCCAAAGTCTTATTTAATGTCACTACCCTCTTGTGTAGCAAGGATGATTTGGTAAAAGAATCAGGGAGGGGGCCTCCCTGTTGGTGCAAGGGGTTGTCTCAACACTAGCTAGCTGTAGGAGCCCACTGCAGCGTGAGTTAGAAACCCGGCCAAGGAGCTGACCCACATGGCGCAGCAGACCTCTCCTGTCTTGCCTGCTGTTCCCCTCAGCAGTGTATTTGAGCTGATCTGCCTGTACTGCTCCCCACTTTGTCTCCGGTGAACCCTCTCACCCTCTGGCACCTCTGGCCTGCACCCCCATTCTTGTATGCATAAATAAATAAAAATATATCTTTAAAAAAAGAATCAAGGAGGTAATTTTTTTTTTAATGTTCCTTTTAAACTTTGGTTTCTGGTAAGGTTGAAAATATAATTTGCTAATACATTCTTGATATTCAATCCACCTATCCCTCTATTTTCCACCAATGCAAAATATTTTTTATCTGTTCACTGGTATATTTTCCATATATCCATATTTGCCTTTCCAGTGGTTAAAAATAGGTCAATGAAAACGGAGTGATTTAAAGGATAAGCGTTAAGTGGCAAGAGAAGGAGACAAAAGAAAACAATTACAATTACCTTAACCTCCTTGAGTAGTCACTGCAATATGATTCACACATTATCATGAATACCCAAATACTCAGGTCAATTCTACTAATATCATGTCCATATTTGTATATTAAGAGCTATATATTTCTAGGCATATTTAACGGTAAACATACCCTAAATTATCCCACTGCTTTACTATGAAAAGATACAGTCCCTTCTACCACAAAGCAGAAAAATATTATTTCTAATGGAGTAAAGACAAATATTAAGAAAAAATGAGTCTCCACACAAATAACTTTCAACACATTTATTGCGAGTAGCTCTATGGAAAGGCAAGTCAGATATATATATAAACACTATACAGAGTTGCAAGGTTGTCTCCCCAAAACCGCAAAGGAGATGTTTACAAAGAAAAGAGAGTATAAGAGTATTTACAAAGGAAGACAAAGCCAGAGCAACTCAAAGCAGATCTCTGAAGCAGAAATAACAAATGTAATGAACTGTTGGAACTGTAAAGTTTTCAATATTACTGACCAAGTGACTATGTTTGATACCAAATTAAATGTAGAGGTCACAAAAACATCGTTCCATCATTGGTTTTTCTTAACAGCAGCATAAACTGGTAGCTGGAAGGTAAGTGATATGTTGGTACACATATTCTAAAAAGATTCTTCCAGCACAATACTGAATAAATTAGTTGTGTCTGTAAACTAAGAAGTAGTGTCAAAAGATTGCATATTTGTTATGCTGTACCTGTGACTATTTGTACCTGTTACTATTTATATGTACTGTTGTGTATGACGTTCCCCATTTATTCAGCACATGTTACATCTGTGCTATACCCTGTCTGCTGGCAGCCCCGAACCTAATATGCAAATAAAGTGATATAGCAGTTTCCCCCAAATAATCTTTTCTTTCCACAATTCTGAACGATTATGACGACTTCGTGAAATTAAAATGGTGACAGAAGGCTTGAAAAAAGGCTGCCTAAAGAGTGCACTGTTATAACGATCAAAAGCCACACCGCATTAGTTGATTAGGTTGGAAAAAGAGAAGAGTCTGAAGGACTGATGAAGTGGATGCCCTAACAGTGACCAGTAACTAGGGTAGTGATTGGTACTGTAGCCACATCCTCTCCTCAGCACCATTCATTCACAAGGGGAAGAAAAAGAGCCCCCCCATCCCTTTGGTTGGTAGGCAAGGAAAAATAATAGAAGAAGTCAACTCGGTTTTTCAGAAAAGTTAGTTTAGCAACATGTACTATAAGCCTGCTCAAAGATAGAAGTACACGTTCAAAGACATTAAAACCGAGTGGCAAAAAGCTTTAGGTAAATATTCACTACTTCAAAGTTGCACATTAAATGCGAAGCAATTTTTTTAACAGTTACACACAACAGGTACATCTACAATCACATGTACACAGGTACACAAAGGTGTGCATACACACATACTAGCACTCGCACACTTAGACACTCACACCCATCTGATATGATGAGGTTTGCCAGTGATGGTACAGCAAGTCGTGATTTGTGTGCCACCACGTAACAAAGCTCTAAGCAAGCTTCAAGACCTTTGTACCTATCCTCTGTGATCACCACCTGTTAGTGTCATGTTCTCAAAGGTCCAGGTTCCTAAAATCTTAATTCAGTTTCCATCAGAGGCAAGCAAAAACAGGAGGGGGGCGGGTGAGCTTGCTCTGATTTTTTTTAAATTTGGTACATCTTATATCAGCTCATTGTTCAAAAGGAAACAAGGCCTTATAAGAGGTTCCTTTTGGCTTAGGTTTTAGTCAGAATACTGACTGATATGCACACATTAATGTCTGGAGTACGGGAAACTGATCTCTTCATAGGAGGCCTGGGCCGAGGAGGAAGAGTGCGAGTCATGGCAAGAGCCAGGAAGCAAGGGAGAGCGGAGGGTGAAAAGGAGAGGCCCAGAGTGGCAGAGAGGGGCTCTGGGGAGAAACTTTAGAAGAACTTTGCTTCTTTTACAGGGAATGTGTAGGTTTCAAAATAATAATAATGGCTTTGGAAATGCTCAATTGATTTGCAAGCAGAACATCGTGGCATTGTAGATGAACAAATCTGTTTCTGTTCTGCTTTAAAATGTTGGAAATGCTCAATTAAGGTATCCGTTTAGTTGACATTTAATGTGGACAGAATGTTGCAGTTTTTTTAATGAGCAAAAACTGAGGTAATCTGCCCTTTGGTCCTGCCTTTAAAATGTAAATGTCCCATCAAGATATCAGTTCAGCTGACAAGTAATTCCTTGATCAAGAAATGTTTTGTGTATGTACTCCTCAGAAAAACAGATTCCAGATCATACCTACCTTCTCATGAACATAAACTTTTCCTTTATCTTTTCTTGTTCAAAGGAGTTTCACCTTCAAAATTAATGTAAGTATTATACACCAGTAAAATTAGTACTAGCCACATTTACACAACATTTTTTAAAGAGGGGAAGGAAACAGTCATAAAATGTTCACTTTGAGTATATCTTCTCCTTCAAAGAGACAGATTAGAGACACCAGAAAACAAAAACAACGAACAGCGTGAATTTCTTAATCCAAAATCACTGAATCCATAAGGCAGCAGTAGAATGATCTGTGAAACAGGATCATTTAACTGCCAGCATCCACTTGAACACTTTCAAAAATTCAGGTTGCTTTCTATTCAGAAGCCTCTGAATCTTCTTTCTCTTAGGCAGATCTGGAGTGGACAAAGATGAAATTCCTTAAGCATCACTTTTCTTCTAAAATGTGCTTTTTTTGTGGCAATATAATCACTCTAGAAAAAAAAATGACAAAACAAAAGTTACTTTCAGAATTAAAGTGTGCAGCATTTCCATTCCCACTTTGTTCTAAAACAAAACAAAATCAAACTAGTGGTTTTTGAGAGCCATATTGAGGAGACTGCCTTGGCATGGATGTGTCTAACTGTGCCAGGTGCCTATGACAAACACCAGCACAAGCCCAGCAAAAACATAAGGACAGTTACTCCTTTTGCTGACTGCCACTGGCATTTCTGGTGGCGAGCAGCTCTGCACGTGCATGCACTGTTCTATTTCCTCCCAGTGGGAGCAGCAAGTGAGGTGAAGAGAATTTTTTTCTTCTCCTACATGCTTGATTATGCTTTCACCAGATTATATGGCACAAGTCAAAGGACTTAAGCACAGCCTTGGTGATAGTCTCCATACTCAATCACTGAATTTCTTCTAAAAGAGCAAAGTCATACCTGCAAAAGAGATTTGATTGAAATCCCCATCTGTCTAATAAAAAGAAGTTCTGGTATTACTCTCTTGGTCTTCTGGTTATTGAGAGGGTGCATAATCGGGAGTGGGGCAGAGGAAGGGGGTCTGGTACATTGAAGAAGGCGCTGGACTGGAGAAGGGATGAGGATAAATGGTCAGCAAATTGATTATGGGATGCTAGTGTTACTTACAGATTAGTTCACATCAAAGTACCAAGTATTTTATTTCATTTTGCCAATCTAAAATAATCCATGAAAAACATCCCCCAGAGTAGGCTTTAAGTGAAGACCTTATTTTAAACAGTGGTGTACATTTTACCTATCATTCTTTCATCAGAGGTTTTAAAAATATAACAAACCTGTAGCTGGATGAAGCATCAAAGGGTTCTATTCTCCTCCAACCTTATTTATGGTTATTAGTTCCCATTCATTTTAGAGGGTCATTCCTCATCTTAAATTTTTTTCAAAATTAAACAGCTTAGATTAGTAGAAGTATTAAGTTATTCTGTCAGCACTGGGTTTAAGAAAGTTTAGATTCTATGTCTCTATCTACACTTGTGAAAGGTGACTGTGATAGCCATTGGTCAGCAGTGACAGTACATATTGGCAACTCAGTCAGCTCCTGAAAATGTAGCTTAGCGTAGCATCATAGAATGTGTAGACACTATTAGCTGGATGTTTTTATCAGAAATTTAAGGTTAGAAGTGCAGCCCACCCAAATTAGTTTGTTATGTTGTTTTTGTTTTTTTTAAAGATTTATTTATTTATTTATATAAGCACTGGGTACAGTCAGAAGCGTGGGAGGGTGAGAGAATTCACCAGAGCCAGAGTGGGGAGCAGAGCAGGCAGAAGGACCGAAGTACACTGCTGAGGGGAGCAGCGGGCAGCAGGAGAGGTCTGTGTGCCATGTGGGACCCTCCTCCAGTGGCTGGGAGCAGCCGGGGATCGAACCGGCGCTGTGGAGGCTGCGGGCAGCCTCGCAGCCCAGTGCTCAACCGCTGTGCCACCAGGGGAGGCCCTACACCCCAATTCTTGTACACATAAGTAAATAAAAATAAATCGTTAAAATTTGAGAATACTTAAAAAAATGACAGAAGTGCTACTAGAATTTTGACTTACATTTCAATTGCTTTCTTAAAACACTTACGCCAGTATTGAGTGAATGCTTGATGATGTAGCAAATAATGGTGTGACTTCAAGTTTACTTTACAAAATAAATTTGTCAACTCTTGGTTAACCAGGGTAGCAGAAGGGACTAATGCTATCCAAAACAAGATAATCCAAAAATAATTTAACTTGTTTTTGAAATACATGATGGGACTTTTAGCCACAGATTTACTTTTATAATCCTGTTTTACTTAGGCCAATATTAGAATGAGTTTACAATCCCTGAGCACATTCCAAAGAACAGCATAATTCAGAAGCTTGCTGGGTGGCAAAGGAAAGTAACTCAGGATTAAAACTCCATCAAAAAAAATCTGAAAATGAACAGCAAATAGCTGACAATCATACCTTATCTCTGCCCCCTGTTCATCTTCCTATCATGCCACAACCAGAAATGGTGATGCTTTCAATAACATGGTCTGTTTTTGAGGTATTATTTCCACTTGATAAAGGTTATAAATAATTACCTAATGGGCAAATTCTTATATTCTGATTAATCAAAGATCTCTTTAATGACAAGTTAATTCTA
Organism: Talpa europaea; assembly: GCF_964194135.1. NCBI lineage: Eukaryota > Metazoa > Chordata > Mammalia > Eulipotyphla > Talpidae > Talpa > Talpa europaea. The sequence continues at coordinate 67,631,328 of NC_140081.1, forward strand.
TTCATTTTAATGGGAAGTATGTTCTTGAAGTAATTTTTCTCTATAAAAGAGAAAACCTCAATGGATTCTGATGAGTCAAAATATTTTTCTACTCCTTCCGCCAAGGTCTGGCAGGTATCATTTTCTTCTCAAAAACAAATGAAGTAAACTTTTCTGTTTCAATTTGTATAATGATATAAACCTGAACATTAATCTTTAATATACTAATAAAGCACACATGACTTCAATATCCCTGGAAATTTGTTGGGTGAGCCAAGAAGGCAGTTGCTCGAGGGCATTCCAGGCCTCTTTATGTGAATCATAAACATGCCTCTATTACATTTTGAAGTCCAAAACAGCAATGTTTCCCCTGCTAGGGAAAGTCAAAACTGTAACAATATCTCCAGTTATTCCCTCATTTCTTTTCATTCTCCCTAATCTTACTCCCTTAGTTATTTTTTCAATGCCAATTTTTCCCAAAATTAAAAAAAATGTTTGTCAAGTTCTTTTGAAAGTTCCTCACTGTGTTTATTAGTCAACATGCTATCCCCACAAATCCAGTAGTGATCTTGCTAGCAGGGACAACTAGGTAAAGCATGAAGGCAAACAAATGAAAGGAAATGAAGAGAAATGAAAGCATGTACCTCAAAGATGAAGATAGAATAACGCAATTGTTTTAAGTAGCTTAGCATTGGTTCTGGCTTATATGTAAATTTTTTTCTTTCATTAAGGAGATCGTCATACCTTTTAGTGCTCTGTGAATATATAGGCGGATGATCATCTAGAATTTGATAAAACCTAAGTGCTGTCTCCCAAGGGTGAAAACCAGCAATAATTGCTGCTAGTCTTTATAACACCAATCATGCCAGACTATTGTTTCCCTCATAGATCATAAGAGCAAATGTGCTTCTCCCCGTGGTGACAAGTTTTGTGACAGACTAGTCAAAAGAATCTGTAAGGGAAATGGATAATACTTGTAAACCTCCATGTCCTCAAAGGTCAACTCCATTGTTTCACACCTCCCCTTCACTAGCAGATCCTGGACAACTTCTGCATGTTCATTTCAATCTATATTATCTGGATACAAGCTATTTGGGGATCAGTTACAGGATTTTCATCCCAGATCAGCTTCTCCACGACTTCCCAACACACTCTTAGGCCACTTCACTCTGCTGCCTAGTTACTGCAGACTTAAAGAATGCAAGTTACTAGAATTCTAATATAGGCGGTCTCCAATTTACAAAAGAGGCATATTCCAAGGTTCATTGTTTAGTTGAAACTCAGAATAAATTATCCCATAGAAACATGTTATAAATATTGGTGGTTAGGTTAGTAGGACCTTCTGCACATGCCTATATACAGGGACCTATTGCAATTCCTGGACTAACAGAGGAACTATTTTGACTACAGTCAACTGTCAACTTACAATATTGTTTCTGTGGGTAGATGTATTTGAGTTTCAGTTTGGAACTCCAGGAAAATATCTCTTCTAGCCAAGGTAATAGGAATGGTATCCCTTGAACTTCACGGCTGAAATAACCAGGGCTAGGGTGGCAGTGGAAAAGAAACTATGGTAAGATCTGCAGCCACCATAAGGAGTCCTTCATGGGGATAGGAAGCAGGTGGGCTCTACAGGTGAAGACAGTATTGGTATGCCTTCAAGGTTGGAGGCACAAGTTATGAAAAATCAGGAGTTAAAATCGCACTTATTGGTCAGACTTTCAAGAACACTGTGGGTACACATGTGAATAATTTTCAAGATGAATTTAGAAATATAGACCTTAAGGATATTCTAAGTTTCAAGTCTATAAGTAGAAAATTAATAATCACAGAAAGGCAAATTACATAAATTATAACAATTAGCTAAAGTGACTACACTTTATAGTCACTTAATATTAAGTAAATCCAGAAGATATGGCTAGCACCAAACATACTGTGATCAATCCAACCATGGAAAGAGCTTTAAACATGGACCCAGCTGCTTCTGTGCCAACAAGTGAGAGGAGAACAAGCAGCAGCACAGCCTTAGACCTGCTGAATAAGGGTCCCTTGGAGGAGGGCTGTTCCTGCAGGCTAAATGCAATGCAAGTAGCCTGTGAACAAGGAGCCAGCAACACCTGGTGAAAAATATCCCCCATGGGCCCTGCCTCAACTTTTCAGAGAGACCAGAAAAGAGGCACGCTTTCCTGAAAGTAGGGGTACAGGTTCAGCAAAGGGAATATGAGGGTAAAACACATAATACAAGCAATACAACTCTAACTAGCAAGAAATGGGTGTAAACAAGCTAAGGGAAAAAATAGCAGTAACTTTCTCATTTCACTAAATAAATACTTAAGTACATATTTTCCCCATTAATTCTAAAAGGAATTAAACCCTTAGCAAGAAATTGAAAGGTGCCCTCTAAAAGACTGCAAACTAAAATAGGACCTATGTCTACATTTCAAAAAATCTTAAAAATTCCTACTTCATAAGCATTCAGCTCACAGTTCCAAAAGAAGATGGAAATGTAAGACCTGCAGCTGCACAACCAATAACCAACAGAAAATTGCTAGAGAATATTTTTTAAGGTCATATGGCAAGCACATTATCTTAGCAACTTTATCAATAGCTTTAAAATCAGTAATCCTGATAGTTGTGGTAAAGACTGTGTTGTAATGTATTCATATCATTATTATAAAAAGCAGCCTTTTTAAATTTCTCATTGCTCACTCAGGACCAAACAATGTTTTCCAGTAAATGGTCCTCACCATCTAAGAGTCTGGCAGCACCTTTTAGACAAAACAAACTGCAGGCTTTAATTAAGCATTTTACAAAAGCTATTTTCCAATACTGCCAATAAAATGTCTGGGCTATTTTTACAGTCTTAAAGTGTTAAAAAAAAAAGGTGCTAAACAAAATGAATTTAATTTTAAACAAGGATTTGTATGTCCCAAGGAGAGGATTTTATTTTCAAAGCTTCTAAAATCGATTTGCCTGACTGCCAAAAGCAAGTTTACTTTTCAAACCAATGAAGAGCATCTATTTCTACAGGCTTTTTCTTTTACCTATCTCACTTTATCCTGTTTACCCACTGTGATAGTTTAGAATATCAAATATTATACATATGGAAGAAATTACATTAAAAGACCGCTATCACTGGCATATGTCAATGGATTATTAGGAAAGCCAAACTTCAGTTGAGGAAAGGACCACTAATGAATGCACCCTTATTTCACTATTGTTCTTATCAATGTTCCTGTGGCATCCAAACAGATGCACACACTATTTGTGTTTGGGAGGTAAAGACTATCAAACTTCTCCCCCAACCAGAGTTAAAACATGCAATTCTAGTACAGATCAAATTCTTTTACTCTAAAAGCCATGGGTAAACAGTTTAATGTAATAAAAATCATCATCATTATAATGCTCTGAATGAATGACTTACTATTTTGTATTTTCAAACTCAAGAACACTAGTAATTTCCCTAATTCCTTGCCTATATAACAATCTTTCGTCAATGGGAAAATAACAGATGGAACATCTGATTAAAGGGTAGCATATTGTGGCAGGTGGAGCACTGGATTTGAAATCAGATGCATGGGTTTGATTTTCAGCTTGGTTGCCTCTTACCTTATTGATCAGAGGAAAATTCTTAACATCACTTTCCATTCCAGTACCTACTGTCTCCCAGTAAAATAATGAATGTGATTGTATTTTGCAAATGATAAGGCAGCATGCAATTGTAAACCATTCCCTCAATCAATAAGTTGACAACTCAACAACAGTTCCCTTTCAAATCACATCAATATTCCTTACTTACTTCCCTCTATCCTGGTTACCCCCATCTATTCTACACAAAAATTGGGGGGGGGCACTCTAGAAGTCATATTTTGTCCCCAAAACAGCTTCCTGACAATGACTGAAGTATTTTGGTTCTTGTTTGGCAATTAGGGAGAGGAAAAGAAAGCAAGAGGTCTTGTTTGAGTTTTTATGCATATGTGATAGTTTGCTGTGCTCCATGAAAGTCCTCAATAGTCCTTGGTAAAGAAGGTGTTTTGTTAGTGTCTGAGATTTTTACCCTGGAGCATCGCTCTTAACATAGAATGAATTCTAATAATAATGATTACCAGCAACTTTAGTTAACTTACTGATTGAAGTTCTCTTTAACTGTTGTAGGTCAAATACCTCTACTCCAAACGACTGTCCAGTTTTGAAGGGGTCACAGGAGAATGTTGCTTAAAATAAGTGAGCCATCAATAGTGCCTGAGAAATCTTGGTTCCATGGAGATAGTATTCTAATAATTTATAATAACTAACTTCAATATAACAGAAATAAATTGCGCTCAGCACCTATAATTTATAGCAAGAGCATTTGGTAGGAGCACACTGAAAAGAAGCTTACACTTCCTTCATGTTGAGAGTGTCTAAAATTTCAAACAGTGATTGTTTTGGTGTTATTATTATTATTATTTTTCTTTTAATACCAGGTACTATGATAACATTACTAATTTGGCAGACAAATTCTCTCACCCCTCCCCTAGAGCTGAGCCCCTCTCATTCTACTATCCCAGGAATGAAAAAACCTGTGTTTTTTTTTTTTTAACCTCAACTCATTTCAGACTATGAATTCTACTTTAGATACAGCAGTAAATGAAGCAAAAATGCATACGTGGGTCAAAAGTCAGGCTAAACACACATTCTCCTCCTAAATTGTCAATGCTCGTAACCCATGTGTTTAAAATGTGAAGACTTCACACTTTAAAAATTATTCCTGAGGGCTTTTTTTCTAATTATCTTGAACAGTTTTCAAATACCTACTTACACACAACATGACTGCAGGTAAATGAGATTACTTATTAATGTTGTGTTACATGAAAAAAACTCTCACTTCCCTCGTCTTGTGTCATTTCACTTAAGTTATCCCAACTGCAAAGTTCCCAACTCTGAACAACCATGTAAACCATCTAAAATAAAAGTAAAGAATGATTGAAAAGTGAGATCTGAGGACAGAGAATTTCAATTTAGCTTTGTGTTTGTAAATGTAGCAATGACAGTAACAATGACAACTAAGGTAATAGTTGTATAATTCATGTACAATACTGACTATGTGCCAGGCACTGTTCAAAACACTTGTCATAAGTTCAGATTACCTTCTAAGACACGGAAATCATAATGAAGACTGTGTTTTGTTCCTTTGTCAAAGCATGTTTTTAGTTTTCTAACATGATCTAGTTTTTATGTTCCATAGGAAAGTGAAGAGAGATTGGAGAGGGGCGAAAATTATTACATAACTTCACGTAAAAAAAATCAAGCCTGTTCTTAACATCTCACAGACAAAATCCTACCATATCAATTCACATTAAATGCTAACAAAAGCTATTTTTCCGTAATGAGCTATTTTTACATCTCCTTCCTTCTATATAACTCAGCAAATTATGTGCCTGAATCACCCTCAGGACCAACCAATTTTGCAGGAAACTAAATCATCAGTTTATATTGTTGAAACGTCAGTGTTAATCCAATGACAAAATAAAAATATATTTGCAAAATGCTTTAAAGTTCCAAGGTGCTTCCACATTTTTCTCTAATTTCAAACTAAGCACCTACCTCCCTGTGAGATACAGCCTCCGTGCTGCAGTCACTCAATAAAGTAAGGAATTTCCTCAATGAACAAGACATGTAGAGAACATTAAATCTCCCCAATAGCTGCAAAGTCCCTTGACATTATTTATAAATCAGCAGCTTATAATAAAATAATGATAGTTTGGTCTTGATAATCATTGAAACATCAGAGTTTATTTAAGGAACAAGAAGATTTCACTAATTTTAATCTTAGTTTAAAAACAGTATTGGAAAGTATAGACAAACCTCTAGGAAAACTTGTCCTTTACAAAGTACTACAGGGACTCAGGCCACTATGGATCACCTACTTATAAATAGTGATATCAGCAGTTTGACTGATACAATAGCTTGAGACCAATTTGCAGGTATACTTTACAGAATAAAACAGATGTGTTCCTAAAAAGCTGGTTATGAATTAAATTCTTGGTAACAGAATTTATATTTGAAATGCAAGGTTCTGGCAGTAGTGGGGATTGTGTGGGTGTGCTTGTGCACATGCATATGTGCATGTGTGTGTGTGTGTGTGTTGAGGGGGGGCTCACAATTTAAAGATCTGAGTTAAATCCTTTGGCAAGCAAAGCATCCTTTTGTCGTTTTAATGATCGCTCTTTAATGTGTCCGTGCTGCAAATGTGAGTTTCTGTATGACAAGTTTTCTATAGCAGGGGGAGAAAGAGGAGGGGGGGCTACACCTGCACTAAATAGGGAGCTTGTTAGGTGACTGTTGTGATCAGTCCCCAACTTGTTCTGCCTGATCAAGCACAGTGGGCAGAGATCCAATCACAAAAGCATTCCACAAAGCAAGCAAAGCAAAAATCTTCACCAAACTGACTACTGGAATGAAAACTGCCGGGGTCCATCCATTCCCTTCACTGGGAAAGAAGCGCATTCTACTAAAAAGGGAAGGAAGTTGAGACTATGGAGACCTGGTCTTCCGAAATTATTTCAGAATGACTGCAGACACACTGATAACATCATTGCACAAGGTATACAGTATGTATTTACTCGAAGTCTTATTTCCAAATCTGGCAGGTCCTACTCTTCTGTATTTGTTACTTTGGAAAAGTAATCCTTTCAAAAACTTCCACTGTTCCAAAGTAGGCTGCCCCTGGGGTCAGGTCTTCCACTAGCTTTATTATCTTGCTTTCCTGGATTTCCAATTAGATGTTTTAAATGCTTTTTAAACCTTTCAAACAATATCCATACCCATTATCAAGTTGTCACCGCACCCTCTTTGGGGGGAGTTACATGAAGAAAACGAGGCACAGAGAAGGTTACTCGCCTGTCACCACTAGTGACAGAGGAAAGGAACACTCAAGGTTTCTGGCAATTTATCCTGTGTAGAAACAAAACAAATCAACACAATAACATGTTCCACAGCCAAATAATCTTTTCTTTCAATCACCTGTTGTTTGGGATTATTTGTTTTGCTCCTTCCAGAAATGCATACTAACAATTGACATTTAGCCTTCTTCATAAACCACAGCAAACTAGCATAACGACGACTGCTCAAAGAAACTTTCGGAGGAGAAAGTCATCCTCCCCCAAACCTTCATTGTTGATGATCACTAATCAACATTCTGTAGTCTTATAAAATGCCTGCAATTAAATATGTGCAATGATGGAAAACAGCTTTTACTTGTTGATTTGAAAATGAGTTAAGGGGATTGAACTGCTGTCCTGTTTGCACAAATCATTGAGTGTTAGGGAAGGATAGTATTTAAAAGCCTCCTCATGCACTATTTCCTTGAATTTTCACTATTCCTAAAAGTAGAGCCGGTGTGTAAAAGATAATGGGTTCTTTTCAGATAAAGACACTTTATCTGGGTTGGATTAAAACTTAAGTTTTTGCAAAGATCACAAGCTATCACGCGAAGGCATGAACTGTGGATTCTATGTTCCATGCTGTCAATAAAACATGAACCCACATCCCCCTAAGTCCACTGCAGACCTGGCTGCGCATCGATTCCCTAGGCAATGCCCATTAACTTCAGGGAAATGAATTCTAAAATCACCAACCTCTCTCGGGAGCGTCGAACTTCTTGTCGTCAGATCTTGCAAAGTCCATTCTCACATAGGTGTCGTCGTCATCGTCAGAATCTTCTCGCTCGAGGGGTCTCGGCACCCGGCGGCGGGGCGGTGGTGCGGGGGGAGCAGCAGCGGCAGCGGCAGCCCCGCGGGCCCCGTCCTCAGCTCCGGCAGGGTCTCCAGCGGGGCTTGGGGCTGTGGGGTTCAGACCCCCGGCCACTTCGTGGGCCCCCCTGACTGCTTGGGCTTCGGCAGCAGGAGCAACAGGTTGGAACCAGCGGACGGAGGCGGGGTCATACCCGGCGGCGGCCTCCAAGCCCGCGGCGGCGGCGGCGGCACCCATGCCCGGGGCCGCGGCGAGGGCGGAGGCGGCTGCTAACGCCCGGCCCACAGCTAAGGCTGGCGCGGAGACGTCTCCCTCCAGGCTGTCGGTTGGGAAAGCGGAGACCGCGGCTCTGGCCGACGCGAAGGAACTTTGCGACCGGCTTTGTGGGCGTCTTCTCTCTTGCTCTTCTTCCTGTAGCAGCCGAGCCACAGGTGGTGGCTCAGAGCAGCGGCTGGGGGAGAGAGCAATGTCCATACAGCACTCGGAAAATGGGTCGACCACGTAGATGCGACCCGTTTCAGCATCGTAGCGAATGGCACTGTCAGCAAAAGGCACAGGTGGTGTCATCGCTGGGTTGAAAATCACTTCGATGTAGTCCCCCTCTTCCTCATTAGCACTGTCACCTGCAGCCCTGGAACGCGGAGGAAACGGCCACCTAGCACCGTCCAGAGCGAAGGGGTTGGCACCTGGAATAGCTCTTAAAAGATCTGATAGGCTGTGTGCTGGATTTGGAAGTGGCACGCCAAACTCCACGTTCACGTAGCGAGAAAAGGCTGACTGTCTGGGGTCAACAATGATGCCCCACGAATCTGGCAGTCCTTGAGCAGAGGGGGCTGGCGTATTGCTCTCTCTTTTAGTGAAGTCAATGTTGACGTAGTCACTCGAACTGTCAGCTTCTCTCTGCTCGTGTGTGGGCTTTTGTGGTTTGGGCTTGATTTTATTTCCTTTTGTGATAAAAGAAAGTCTGTTAGGTCTCTTTGCCTTGTTCTTGGGGGGGCCATCATCTAAAGGCTTTGAGAATGACCCCCCAAGTCCAGGTTTTGAGAATGACCCCTGAACCGAAGGCTTTGTCGCTGCATCTTTGGGGCCCCCGAAGGATGAGGCTTCTTTGTCTAGACCCTTTCCCAGGAATTTTCCAGTTAACATTGGTACATACTCACTGTGGGCACTTTGTCCTAAGGGGGAGCTCCGGAAAGGATTTGGCAGAGAGAAATAGGAACTCCAACTTTTGGAGGAAGAGCCGCCCTGAGGGTTTCTGGGGTTTTTTGGAATTGCACCAGCTCCAGGAGCCATAAACATATAGTCACTGTCACTGTCATTGTCCTTTGAGTCATCCTCTTTATCAGGCTCAGGTGCTTTGGGAGGACTGGGGGCAGGTGGTGGGCTCACTCTGGGAAACATCATCATGTACCCCCGGGAATCTTCAAAAGGTGATCGAGAGTGGCGTTTTGAAGCAGAGAAGTTTTGAGGAGCCATTGGCATATAATCACTGGAGCTTGCAAGAGGCGCGGCCACCCCTGGCCTCATTGGTACGTAGGGATCATCCTCATCTTCGTCAAAAGCCCTGGATCTGTGGGGACCCCGAGCTGCACCTTCTGGGCTCTCTTCATCTTTGACTTCTTTGGCTTCTTTACGTTCTTTTGTGGCCCCTCTGTCTGCACAAAAGTAAAGTCGGAACCTGCCCCCAGACTTCCCTTTTCCACCAATTGCTCCAGCTGGCGGGGGTGGCGGTGGGGGTGGTGGAGGTGGTGGCATCTGGTGTTGCTTGCTTTGGGTTAATTTGCCAAAGTAGGATCGTTTCTTCAGAGATTTTCCACGTTCACCATCGCCATCGGAGCCTTTCCCACTTCCTGAGCCTTTGCCCCCTCCAGAGTTCTTGCCGCCACCTGAGCCATGGCCATCTCCAGGTCCCTGGCCGCTGCCTGAACCGGGGCCACCTCCAGCTCCCTGGCCACCACCGGAGCCATGACCACCTGCGGTGCCCTGACCATGTCCTGAGCACTGGTTTCCTCCTGCGCTCTGGCCCCCGGAGCCCTGGCCCCCGGAGCCCTGGCTGCCGCTGGAGCCCTGGCCACCTCCGGAGCTCTGTCCCCCGCCTGAACACTGGTTTCCTCCCGAGCTCTGGCTACTGGAGCCTTGGCCACTGGCGCCCTGGCCACCTCCGGAGCCCCGGCCATTTCCGGAGCCCCAACTGTTCATGGGCATGTAGTCGCCTTCGTTTCCTTCCTCGCTCTCCTTGCCTTGGGGATTGTTTTCTTCCCCAGAGTTGCCAGAGCCGGCCCCAGCTGCTTCTGCGGACGGGCAAGCTCTGCGGACAGGAGCTTCTGCCGGGTGCGCGGCGCGCACCGGGCTGGGTGCTAAGCGGCGACAAAAGCTGGCTGGCACGGAGACCGCTCTCCGGGACCTGCGCGCTCGGGGCAGGTGCAATCGTCCTCGCCGGGAGTGGGGCACAGGCTCGCTCGGGGTGATGTAGCGCCGGGTGAGCAGCATGTCGTCTTCCCCGTCCCCGATGGCCCTGAGGTGGCAAAACTGCTCAAAGCGGGACCTCCGGAGCCAGCCGCCGGGCTCCAGCGGCAGCATCTCCAGGTGCCTCCTAGTGGACAGCAGGGTTAACAGGTGGGCGCCGATGCTGATGCTGTAGCTGCGGCAGCGGGCTCGGTATTCGTCTGCACACAGGGCTCTCATCTTCTCCAAAAACAGCTCGTGCATGTTTTGGGCTACCACACAGTCATCGACCTGCATCCAGAGCTCCCCCGGGCCGATGACGGTGGACCTGCCGACTTCCAAGAAGAAATACTGCTCCGAGTGCCCGCAGCGACGGATGCTCAGCAGCTGGACGACCACGCTGGCCACCTCGGTGTTGAGCCTCACAAATACGACCTCCTCGTCGGTAAGACACAGCCGGAACACGCCGCTCAGCTCTTTTCGGTGCCCCAGCCCCCTGGGTTTGACTATTACCTGCCACACATCTTTGTAGAAGGGTGGCTCCGCCGCCGCTGCCACCGCCCGCGCGGCCGGCTCTCCCTCCGGCTGCGCGCTGGGCGTGCCGCAGCGGCGGCGCTTGCTCTCGAGGATGAGGCGGCTGAGCAGCAAGTACCAGCTCTCTTGCTCCGACTCGTTCTCGGCCACCATCGCGAAGTACTCGTCCTGGGTGAACAGGGCGATGAGGTGTCGGTACCTGGCGTCGGCTCGCTGGCTCACGGAGAAGCACTGGTACAGGGTGATCACGCGCCGCGGCGGGATGAGCGCGGGGACCGTGGCGCCGGAGGCGGCCGCCGCCGCTGCAGCCGCCGCGGCGCGGACACTGTGCCGGAACTTCCTGGCATTTTCGTAGTATTCCAGGCGAGCCGGGGCGTCGGCGGTCTCGAGTTTGAGCACGAAGTAGCGCCGGTGCCCGTGCTTCTGCTTCCTCAGGTAGCCGCGTTTGCAGACTTCGTCCCCGACGGGGAGGTCCTCCTCATCGGACTCGGAGTCTGACCGGGAGCCCGTGGCTGTGGAGAGCCACATGGCTCCCGGACAAGACGACCCGGTCCCAATGAGTGCGGTCGGGGTTCCCGAGGAAAGAAGTGGGGTGGTCGCCGCCGCAGCTCGGGCCGCCGCTGTGGCCGCTGCTGCAGTTCTCGGTCTCCTTGTCGCTGGGTCGCGAGCGAAGGAGCAGCTCGCCATGGTGATGCACGATGGTTTTAAGGTGCGCGAGGAGGAGGGGGGGCGCGAGGAAGGGAGGGTGTGGGGGGGAAGAGGCCGTCTACCCCCGTCCGCCCGCCTCAGCCCCCTCCCGCCTGGGCCCGCGCCCCCGCCCACTTCACTCGCAGCGCGGCGGCGGCGGCGGGCAAAACAACACGTGACCGCGGCCTCACGCGGCGGCCGCGGCCGCTTCCCCACCGCCGCAGTGGAGGGGCTCCAGCCGCCGCCCGCTGAGGTGTGCATGAGAGGGGGCGACGGGCTCGAGGGGCAGTGGGCCCGGGGTGGGACCGACGGGAGCAGGCGGGGCTTTCGGGCCACCCCTGTCCCGACGCGGAGCCCACCGAGGCACCCGAGGGCGGGAGCACGCCTAACGGGGCGGCCAAGACGGCGGCCCGCCGGAGAAGCCTGGCGGGGGCGCCACTGCCCGGGCCCGCCACTGTCCGGGCCCCATTGGCTGTCGCGGGCGCGAGGCGGCGGGAGTGGGCGGGGCGTCGCCGTGGCGGGCGGCGCCAGTTTGCTGGGCTGGCTCCGCCGCGGGACGGTTTGTTTGTTTATTTGGGAAGAGGGAGCCAGGTGAAACTATTGCGAGGTTCTCATTGGTTGGGATGGGAGCCAATGGGAGGGTCTGGCAGGGAGGCGGTCCTGAATTAATTAGTTTGGGTGCGGGAGGGGAGCTGGGGGCAGGGGGCGTGGCTTGGGGCCGGCGGGCGGCTCGCGCGCGGGGACGGTGGTAGCGCGCTGAGGCGGTAAACAAGCCTCCGCGAGGAGCGGTGGAGGGTCGTGATAAACTCCTGCGAATTCCTGACGCACGGTGACCCGGACCGAGCCGGGCGCCCTCTCCTTTCTCCCTGTCCCTCACATCAATTCTCTGTTCCGGTCACAGCCAGGTCCACTGGCTCCCGCGGCGCACGGCGAGCGGAGGGTCTTCGGAGAGGGCGTCGGGCCCCCCTTGGAATCTTGTTAACTACCAGGGCGCTCACATCTGCCTCCCGCCGCGCAGCTCACTCTCCCAGCCTGCTGCGGCCCTGACCAAAGCCGCGACTCTAGAGCACGCGAATAACAGTAATGCCTCCTAAGTGAACACAATCAGACCGCGTTTGTAGCCCACGAAACGCAGGTTGGCTAAACAGGGTGTCTCTGGCTGTCTGCTTAATGATGACCAGGAAAGCATAAACTTGGGGGCCTGCACGGTATACAGCCATGTTGAAAAATATCGGACTCGTTTCCTCGATTCTTACTGAAATGCATCACTGTTGAGCTGTCTTGATATTTTCCCGTGGCAGATGCTTTGAAAGACGCCTTTAAGAGCATTTCAAAATAATATTAAGTTTCCCTTCCCTTGAGCGACACCGAAAAACTTTAGAAAAAGCTTGTACCTAGAACAAAGAATCATACTGAACACATTTTCCTAGAATATGTTTCACATCCCTCGCGTCAAGAAAAGAAGATTTTTTTTTGCTGAATTTCAGTTTACAACTTGATGCCACAAAAATAAGAACTACTGCCTCCCTTGTTTCTGGAAAAACCGCTGGAGTGTAAGTGCCACCTCCCGAAGTGTCTCTCCCTCTCCCTCCCGCCCCCTCCCCCCCCAGCCGTGTTTGTCTTTTACCAGGATTTCAGCTTCCTAGGAGTAGAGATGGGTCGATATTACATTAAAATGTCACAGGAGTGATCATATTTGCAAAGAGGAATTTGGAGGGGAAAGGAAGGAGATATATATGGTATTTCTCTCTAAAAGAATGGAACGTTGGTTCACTTTTGCCCTAGGGTAGATGCTGCAGACGGTATTATTTATAAAAATCAAACGGTAAACCAGGCAATGCATACATCATAAGAAATAAACCGCACCCCTGCCCTCTTAAGAATGTCTTCTCTTGTAGAATAAACAGATTTGGATGACTGACTCCTTTTTGATGCTCCCCATTTGGGGAAAAAGAAATTGGTTTTGGTTATCCCCAAAACATTAGAAACGCTCTAATATAACATTAGAAACGCTCTAAAACAGCATTCCCTCTGCTGCCACCGGTTTATAAGCACAGTCTATTCACAGGTGCTAGGAGCTGCCGTGGAGCTGAAAGGGACTAAGAGGCAGAGGGAGTGTGGATGCTGAGGGAGCCCTGGCTGGCGCTCCCCCCTACATGTTTCAGCTGCCTAGTCACATTGGTAGACGATCCCCTACACGTATAACCACAATGATAATGAATCAAGTAATTCGAGATTTTTATAAGAGGTGTTATGCTATTTCAGAAGCCTTTCCAAGCACAGGGTTTTGCTTTAGATAGAAATGTTTTCAACACAAGGCAATGCATTTGAAAGTGCTTTGAGTGAAAATAGGACATTTAAAAATGCGTTGAAAAGCATTAAACGGCATGTTAAAATTTGCAAAATAATAGATTTTAAAATCCTCATGTCTTAATAGACTTTTTTTATAGTGGTAGCTTATGTGGTATATAACTTTCTATCTTGTTCTTTTCACTCCACATTACAAGATCACATTTTACCATATTATTATGGATTAGCCTAAACATCATTGGAAATGTGGCAAATATGCCAAGCAACTAATGTGTTTTGATGTATTTAATCATCCCTCTGCTTTGAAGTACTTAGGTAGCTTTCATTGTTTTTCCCAATCTTATAAATAATGCTGCAATGAACATCTTATTTCGTACCTATAGCTTTTAAAAAATGCTTAAGTTTATTCACGTGGGGTGGACACCAAGGAGTCAAATTACTGGGTAAAAAAAGGTATGACTATTTGATACATTATTTTTCAAAAAAATTGTATCAGTTTACCCTGTTACCACACAAATTGCCAGAATTGAGCATTCTTATTTAAAAAAACACACTGAAAAGGTGAGCGAAAAGGTTTTTCACTTTTCTTATTATTTTTTCTAGTGAGATAAAACTTTTTTTTATATATTGCTGACAATGTATTATCTTCTGTTAAGTGTCCTTTTTATGTCCTTTGCCTTAACGGATTCTTAAGTGATTTTCTTATTATATGTAATTTGTATACATAATAAAAATATTAAAACTTTGTCATATTTGTTGCAAGTTTTTCCTGTCTGTTGATGAAGAGCATCATGTTTAAACTTGATAGAGTTCTATTTTGTAAGGTTTGTAGTACAGTTTAGAAGAGAGCTATTGCTACACACAAATGTCACCACAGTCACTTCTAACCTTGTTTTAAATGATCTCATATATCTAAGCTTATATGATCTTTTAAAGAGAGATCTAAATGTGTTCCATATTAACAACCCATAAAAGCGAGCATCTATGCTTGTTAAATCTTATGTAGCATTGTTAAACAATGCATTATAAGACATTCCCTCCCTACACTGGGGGAGGGGAACCCCCTAGGACTAATCATTGTGTTTTTAAAAAAGGTGTGAAAATAATGTTTAAACAATGACAGTGTAAGATTCACAATGCTGATCATTTGCACCAAAGTATATTATTTGGCTGCAACAAAATGGAATTAGAGATGGAATGAGATGTTTCATAGAGGGAGGGTGCAAATATTAGTACTTGTGAACAGGGAGAATGTGTGGCTAGAACATTATTTTCTTTACATAGGTCAACCAAATCTCCTCAGTTCTAAAAGTTGTTCTAACACTGAAGCTTTCTGGAGGAGACCATCATTACTGAATTGCACCAGATGCTGCGGCTTGTCTGACATATATTTAAACGTTCATCTTCCTGGACAACTTAATGATATAGAATAGTTGTTTAGTTTAGGTCAGGTTTCCATAGGCAAAATAAAGCAAAGGAGTGCTGCAGACATCTCGATGGTTCAGGCAAAAAGTAGAGACTTTGTATTTGGCCTGAGCTCACCAGATGGTCGCTTCAGTGCTTTGCTCTGCTTTGGTTATAGATTCCTGCCTCTTTTTGTTTGTTTGTTTTTATATTTAAGGACAAATTAGTCCAGAAAGCTAAAGTAGATTTTCATATTCAGTTATAATTTCTGTAAAGTTTGGACTTTGAATCAAGTGTCTCAAGACCAGATTTTTAAAACAACGAGTAATAAAACCTACACCATTACTTGTTTCTCAGTGTTACTGTGCGGGGAAAAGTCAAGCACTTCAGCTGGTATTTTATACCTATAAACTAAGGTAAATGAATAAACATAGCTACAACACCTTTAAGACAGTTTCTATCTAATGAAGAAATATGTATTTATTGGGGTTTGCTTTTAAAGGGAATTTTCTGTGAAATCAGTCTTAAGAAAACAGTTATTTGACTGAATTGAATAATCAGTAGTAATATAAACTCATCTGCTTTTTTCCCTCATGTTCATGATCATCAGTATTCTAAAAACTTGTATTAAAATCAAAATGGATAATAGAAGTGTACATTCACTTGGCTTAAAATTAAAAGGTTGCACTAAATATGAATGTTATTCAAGAGAATAAAAGCCTAAGAGGGGAAAGTAACCAATATAAAAGCACAATTATTCTTGCCCACTATAGAAATTGTCCTTTGATTGTTAATTCTATAGTCTTTGTGAGCTGTTATTCAATTATGTTGATTAAAATGTGGTGCTACCCTTGATATTCAAAATGATGCTGGTGATGATGATTGCTTTCTCTGTTTGGACATAAATAAAATCACGCATGATGAACGATGCTTTCTACACTATGCAGGAATAAGAGCTGCCATGCGATTTGTGGCTGCAGCCACCGCTTGCTTGCAGATGACGGCTTTGAGTCTCAGCTTCTTTACTTCTATGCTACTCAAAACCTCTGCTGGAGAGAACACCCGTCAAATGCCTGACTGCTGCACACAGAACAGGTCTGTTTGCTTCTTTTGTTTCCTAGCAGTCTCTAGCTAAAGTAATTAGAGCAAATACATGGTTTAATTAGGCTCCTAAAGCTTTTCTGTTATCTTAGGAGTCAACTGAAAATTAACTCAGTTAAAAATTAAGCATTTCTTCCCATTTTCCAAAGATAAAACTTTCATTTGGAAATGACTTTTAGTAAGTACACTAAACATCAGAATAATGAAATCTAGCAGATGTCACATAAATGTCAACAATTTCACACCATATATGCTTTCTATGTTAATATAAGTGAACAATAAGAAAACAGCATTATTCCTTGTTGGTATTGTAGAGCAGCCTCATTCTTAGTGTCAAAAAGATTATCAATCATACTGCCTTGTCTGCAAGTTAGAGTCCTTATTTTGTAAATTAAATAGGACCATTACATAGCTGGACTTGCCATTTTACAGGAGTTCATGTTGGAGACTTGCATTTCCCTTTTGTTTGGAGAATCAGCTATCATATTTCATATTTTACAGTATTTTCATATTTATCATGTATTATGTTTATCATTGATTCCTCTTTTTTCTACTCCTCACATGTTCCTGCGATAGTCATATTGAACCCTTCCTCTCATGTTCACAATCACCATCCTGGTCCATGCCCTAATCAACTCTACCAGGATTGCTGAAGTAACCTCTTAAATTGTCCTTACCCATCTTCAGTCTCCATGGAGTCAGCAGAACATTTCCTCTCATAAGTCACTTTTATCATACCATTTCCTGCTCAAGGATTTAGAGACCTCAACCCCTTTCACTGCTGTAGCAAAACTAAACACCTTGCCCTACCATATTTCTGTCTTCCCAATTGACACCACAACCAAACTCCTTTTCAGTCTCTTACTATACAACCCATTCATCCAGATTTACTCTTCACCCTATTAAAATATTCTCACTGCCCACAGTTCCAGTTAGGTTGATCTCCTTATGACATTCTGTATATGATATATCCATCACCATTTTTATTTAAACTATTTCTTATGTCTAAATATCTTCCCTTTCTGAATCAGCAATCAATGCCAATCATCTTCAAGACTAAGCTCAAAACTCACTCAGGAAAGAGTCCCTCAATCACATAATCTCACTATACCCACTGCCTAATTTCCTGAAGAATTGGACGTAGGTGAAGCTAAGGATTTAGTTGGTGTTCATAGACACAGTCATATCACTGTTAAATGATAATCATTGTTAAAATGATGAATAATTTTCTATAACTTGATAAATAGTTACTGTCCTGACCCCTCCCCCCAAGTGCTCTTATCTACAAAATTGTCTTGGCTACCCTGGCCCCTCTCTCTGGACCTCCCATCTCTCCACTATCCAATCACTACAATGTTAACTACTGGTATAGAAATTAATTTCCAAGACCCTACTTTTGAACTTTGACTGACATGCATTCTGATAGGTTGGCTTCTGCTACACAGGTTGTTAAAGTAGTTAAAATTACTCTCTTTGTATATAACTAAGCCCTGCATTGAAAACATTGTTCTATACTATAAACTCCTTAAGAAAGAGGACTTTGTAATAGTCATTTTTGCATCCCTAATGCTTAGTACAGTATGTCACAATTACTGACTTATGTTTACTTCAACGAAGGAAGAATGGAAGGAATGGGTGGAAAGAGGGAGGGAGAGAGGGAAGGAAAGAAAGAGGAGGAAAAAAATGTCCAAGATGGGAAAAATGGCCAATGTAGACTACCTTCTCTTCAAGACTGCCTTCACGGCATCCAGGTTCTCCATGACTGATGGCAAGGCTTAGTCACTTCTGCCCGACCTAACATCTTTTCCTCCTCAGAGGAATTATGCCCATTTTTTTCTCTTATTTGTTGTAGCTCAGCTAATCATTTCCCACACATTTCCCTTTCCCATTTGTGGTTGTTAGAAATCTTAGGAAATGTCTGTAACTTTCATTTTCCCCTCTGATCTTTAGTTACATTTGGGAACAAAGTCAGGTTCCAACACTGATCATGTAGAGAGATAAATGTGCAATTAATGCTGATCATGTACATAGAGTAATGCCGATGATAAACCTCTATCAAGGAAAAACATCACTTCTGGACTCTTGTGTTTCTTCCTCCTTCCCCCACTGGAATGTAAGCTCCATATGTATTTGTGTGTTCTCCATATAATCTCACCATGTATACCCAGTGCCTAGAACAGTGCCTGGCACAATAGAGATCTTAATAAATACTTGTTTCATGAGTAAATGAAAATTAAAAATGGATGTTTGAAGTTAAAATATAGACCTCACAGACCACAACTTCACACAAGTCTTCATCTACTCGTTTTAATTAAACATGCTTTCTCAAACATTGGCTTTCAAAATATATACAGATATGTTATATAAACCTGTTTCCTAATCATTTTAACTTCTAATTTTTGTGTAATTGTTAGTACTACAGTATTTTTGATTTTTAATACATATTCATAGCAAATATATAAATTTCCATATATTGTGAATTAAATGAGTTTTTGGGCAAACCTATAAATTCAATCAGCATTACCTTACAAAACAACAAAGTTTTTGTTGGTAAAAGGTTTTCTCAGTTCAAAACAACTGCTTTGAGATAGAACCACTTTTAGTTTTGTGAGTTTCTGTATTCAGTCTGTATTTTACTATCAGGTAATTGTTGATGGATTGTAAATTCTTGTCAGTTGCCTCATTAGTGGATGGTTAATCTTCCCAGTGTTTTGTAAGACCCCCTGAAGGCAGGGATTGTATTTTTTTACTTTTGTTCACCCCTTCCTGGCACCTAGTACTGCATTGAATTCAGTGGCTACTTGTTGAATGAAGGATTTTACCTAAATACAAAATGCTACATAAAGTGATAAGCCAAGAAGATGATCAGCCACTCAAAGTATTGTGCAGTATTTAGGCCACTATATTTGAGAGTTTGTATTAGAGATCACATTTTGTTTAGACTTGTTAATCATTCCTCCTTGTCAGATGTCTCCACATAAGGTTTATTTTAAAGAAAGCAACAATGTAAAAATAAATCATTATAAAAATAGCAGCATAGATTTAAAATACTTCATCTTCATTAATTACATATCTTTTCCCCGTTAAATACATCACCAGAGACCACCTTTATTATATAAAGAATTTGAGTTCAGGAGGTAGGAAGATGCCTGTGCCTATTTACTTCAGGATCTTTTCCAAATTTGGGATTGAGGAGTTAAAAGAGAAATAAGGAGGGAAAACTTTCATTTTTCATCAAGGAGCAAGGAAATTTAGACTATTTCATGGTAAACTGTTCCCTTCCTTTTGTAACAATGCATTCAAAATAACTGGGATCTTATTTCTTAACCTGAGTGATCATTACATGGGCATTCGTATGCCGTTATTATTTAAATTGTACATATGTATTTTATATACCCTTCTGTATATGTGATAATTTTACAATCAAAGAAAAGATACCTTAAAGAAAAACCTGGTTCAAAGAGGGAAAGATATCAATAATACACTTTGATTCAAAATCAAGAACAAAGTATAAACCATTCTTTCTTTTTGTTAATTAGCATTCAGAAAGCAATAATGTTAACATTTGAATAGGGTGTTTAAAAAATAGTTACATTTGCATCTGAAAAGAGGTGTCCCTCAGAAAATAAAATTGGTGCTTTCAGAATTAAAAAACAAAAACCAAACAAAACAAAATGTTTGCCTATCCAAAAAGATTTTTTTAAAGATTGCTTCCAGGCCCACCTAAAGACTTTTGTCACATGGTTCAGCACTCCTCTGGAATCCTTGAGGTGTTGTAGAATCAAAGCTGAGAGCACTCCAAAAAGTGAGACATGTAAGCTGAGAAACCCTATTCACAGTACAAGCTAATATTTACCAGGGAAGACTTAACTTTTAAAGTTTTATTCGTTTTCTACAATTTTACCCTTGGTGTGTGAGTGTACAATTGTGGCTTTTAATATAATTTTTTTTCATTAACAAGCTTGTAAATTTCCTGTGAACAGGAATAATCTATTGTCTTTCATGCCCCCTGCCTGTCCTAGCTCTGTAATAGTCACCTAATACTTTCGCTTGATTTGCAAATGCATACATGTCACTTTCTGATAGCTTGTGACTCCTTTGTCTCATCCATTTTATACCCAAAGAATGTGCTGGAGATTATAAGGATCACAGTCTTGTATATAACGTGAAGGCAGTCAACATGAAAGCACACAGTGTGATCTGGAAATATTTTAAAATATTATTGATTTTACAAACCAATTTGGAAAGTTTTGAGACATCCAGGTTAGGTTGACTTTTTGGTATTCTGACCTTAAAGTGTTTTTTTAAGCTCACTCAACTTTTTAGAACTATACATGCTTATGCCTAAAATAAAAGCATGAGCCAATAGTTGAGAAATATCTATTTAATTTCTATTACTTGAAGTTGAAACTGATTTATTATCCACAATCTCTGTGACATCCAAGTCTAATATCTTAAAATTTAATCACCATCTGTGACATTCTGCAATATTACAAATTACTTCTAACAACTATGTTGCAATACATCTCTAACTTCTAGATGTCATCTTTCAACTTTGGCTTGTGTTTGCATTTCACAAGTATTGTATATTTGTGATTTATCTTTATTTAACAATTTCAAGTACTCACTCATAGGAGACTACCTAGTCATATGTAAATATTTTTTTCTTTAATTTACAATGTTTCCTCACTAACTAGTAGACCTTTTAAGGTTTGTTGTGCCACAATAGAACCAGTATTTGATCATGCCTACAATATTGCTTTTCATAATAAGAGAGGTGTGTTCTAGTCCCATTTGTGTTATGTACTAACTGTGTGGTGATTTGATCCAATTTATCTTTGTTTCCTCTTTTGAAAAATTAGAGGTCAAGAACAAGTGCTTTCTTTTTTTTTAATAAATTTTATTTTTATATTCCCCATACAATTGCAGCCCCCCCCCCATTCTGACCCCAATCCCTCCCCTCCCGCTCCCGCCCCCCTAAAAGTGTCTCTGGTTCATAGTTTTTTGTTGATTTTGATTTTCACTTTCTTATAGTTATTCATTTTCCTGGTCCCTTATTTAAGTTTTCTAGATTCCTGCTATGAGTGAGACCATCCGGTATTTTTCTTTTTCTTTTTGGCTTATTTCGCTGAGCATGATCCCTTCCAGCGCCATCCATGTTGCTGCAAATTGCATGTGTTTATCTTTTTTGAATGCTGAGTAATAGTCCATGGTATATATGTACCACATCTTCTTGATCCAGTCATCTATTTTTGGGCATTTGGGCTGTTTCCAAAGCTTAGCTATTGTAAACAGTGCTGCTATAAACATAGGGGTGCAGGTGTTCTTTGGAATTGATGTTTCTGTGTCCTTTGGGTAAATACCTAGGAGTGGAATTGCTGGATCATATGGAAGCTCTATGTTTAGTAGGTCCAGAAATCTCCACACAGCTCTCCACAGTGGTTGGACCAGTTTGCACTCCCACCAACAGTGCAGGAGAGTTCCTTTTTCTCCACACCCTCGCCAACATTTGTTGTTGCTAGTTTTTTTAATATGTGCCATTCTCACTGGTGTAAGATGGTATCTCATGGTAGTTTTGATTTGCATTTCCCTGATTACAAGTGATGTTGAACATTTTTTCATATGCCTGTTGGCCATTTGCATTTCCTCTTCAGAGAAGTTTCTTTTTAGCTCTTCTGCCCATTTTTTGACCGGATAATTTTCTTTGTTGTTGTTGAGTCTCATCAGCTCTTTGCAGATTTTTGTGATCAGTCCTTTATCATTAGTGTTGGGTGCAAAAATGAAGAACAAGTGCTTTCTAATGTTTCTAGATAGGGAGAAAGAGGACAGATGTATACCTTGTAATTGCTATATGTTCAAAAATTGTTCCTGTTCCTTATTTTAAACCATCCACAGAGATAAAGTTTTACTGTGTCTGCAGAGCAAAACTTAACCTCAAATTAGTAAAAATGAATTTATTTTCATCCCTTTATTTTGAAATGTTTGCCATAAATAAGATATATTCTAGATACTGTTTTAGGTACTGAATATATATCTTTACTCTCATGTACTTTGCATTCTAGTAGGGCGTAACCAAATGAATAAATACATGCATAAGAACATATCAGGTAGTGAAATCTTAAAAATGGAATTTTTGTGCATCATTACAAATCAACATCTGTATATATTACTAAATTCACCACTGAAGGTTCAAATCTGTCAAGTCATGCAGTTGACTCCTTTTACCTGACTTATCTACCTGAAACTTATATGTTATAATGCAATGTTACTTCAATAAAATATTAAAAATTATAAAATATAGAATTGGATGACACAATATGTAACTGTGTTGGGTGATAAGAGACTGTCTCACTCAAAGGAGAGGACATTTGTTCTAAGAGGCATATACCAAGAAGGACTTAGCAAAGCAAAGATCAAAGGAAGAATGTCAGAGAAATACATAGTATAAGGCATAACGGCAGGTGTGTGGAAGGACAGAAAGAAAGCAGTGTACTCCAGCATAGTGAGGTTAGAGATACAAAGGCCACTTCAGGGAGGGGTTTGTAGATCAGGGTAAGAATTCTGGAGTTTATTCTAGATGTAGTAGACTAGTGGACAGTCATTAAAGAGGTTTTAGCTAGGGAGTGACATGATCAGATATATGTTTATGAAAAGAAGATTCAATACTGTCAAAACAGCCATCTTATCCAAAGCAATATACAGATTCAACACAATCCCAATAAAAGTATCAATAGCATTTTTCAAAGGACTAGAGCGGGCCTCCCCCGTGGCACAGCGGTTGAGCGCTGGGTTGCGAAGCTGCCCACGGCCTCTGCGGCGCCGGTTCAATCCCCAGCTGCTCCCCGGCCACCGGAGGAGGGTCCCACATGGCGCGTAGACCTCTCCTGCCACCCGCTGCTCCCCTCAGCAGTGTACTTCGGTCCTTCTGCCTGCTCTGCTCCCCGCTCTGGCTCTGGTGAATTCTCTCACCCTCCCGTGCTTCTGACTGTACCCAGTGCATGTATAAACAAAACAAACAAACAAACAAATAAATAAATAAAACATGCCTCTATTAAAAAAAAAATTTAAAAAAAAAAGGACTAGAGCAAACATTACTGAAATTCATATATAATCATAAAAGACTAATAGCAAAAGCAATACTGATAAAAAAAAAGCGAAAGACAATGGTGGTGGAAGGAATATGGGGTAAATCAGGCTCTTATTTGCCTCCCACCATGAGCCTTTATGTCCATCACCTGCAACTTTGTTTTCCTCGTAGGTTTTATTACCCACACATGATAACATGCTATTGCAAAAAGTGCTTGAGCATGGGACAGGCACACCTGTAATTACAGACACCTGGGCCAAGAAGCTGGCAAGCACAGAGCATGCACATATATACATATATGCACATATATACACCTGGGCCGAAAAGTGAGACAGAAAAGAAGCCAGATAGAGAGTGTGTGGAATCATGGGAGCTGGGAGGCTCAGTTGCTTGCTCCCTGCTTGCCTTCCTCTTCGCCTGCTGCTCTACTTGTATCTGGTCCTCTGCTTTAGCATTAAAGGCCTGTCAAATCTACCAAGGGCTCCAAGATTCTTTTCCATCTGTACAAATCAGTAATGAAACTGCTTAGCCTGAGATGGTTGCCCTATAAGAAGTATCACATTTCTAGACCTCAACTTATATTATAAAGCCAGAATAATTAAAACAGCTTGGTACTGGAACAAAAGCAGACACACAGAACAGTGGAATAGAATTGAGAGCCCAGAATAAACCCACACTTGTAGGGACAGTTAATCTATGACACCGGAGTCAAGAATATACTGTGGAACAAAGAAAGCCTCTTCAATAAATAGTGATGGGAAAACTAGACAGATGTATGCAAAAGAATAAAATTGGACCACTATCTTACACAATACACAAAAGTCAATTCAAAATGGATAAAAGACTTGGATATAAAACCTGAAACCATAAAATACATGGAAGAAAACAGGCAAAACATTTATGACATAAGCTTTAGTGATACCTGTAGGGAATCATCCCAAACCACAAAGAAAACAAAAGACAGTATAAACATCTGGGACTACATCAAACTGAAAAGCTTCTGTATAGTGAAAGAAACCATAACTAAAATGAAAAGACACCCTATTGACTTCATCGTTCTCATACATTACCCTATTATTATCCCTGTTACTACCCTAACCTGAAAATGTATATTTTAGAAATATGGCCTCCTTAATTTTTGGGCCAATTTCACTCTTTCTCAGGTCAGTTTTTGATCTGTATCAAATATTTGTTAAGTACCTTTACCTACTAGGCAGCTAACCACATTATCTTATTTTAAAATATTTTTTAAATACTATGCAATTCTAGAGGTAGGGTTGGTGGAGATTAGGTGCATGAAGCACCTGAAAGCAATTGATAAAATTTTGTTCCCTGTAGTTTAAAATGCAGTATTAAACACTTCTTTATCACTAATGTTGTCATGCGTGATATGAGTTAACTGATGATCGTAGTTATTTTCATGTTTGGCTAGAATTATTGGGCTCTGTTGCACAAAACTGTAGATGGTGCATAGCTTTGTGGTAATCCTTTTTTATTTCAGTGCTGTTATCTTGGAACCTTTGTTTGGAAACAGTAACAAAGACTGTGAAAAGCTACAACAAACTTAACTGATATGCCTTCTGCTGCTGCTATTTCTCAGCTGAACATAGAATGATAAATTGATTGAAGTTTTTTTTTTTAATTCAGAATGCCTTTGAAATGCTTTTTCTGTTCTCCTTGCTTATTATTCCCTCTCTGAAGAAGAATACTATGCCTGCTTTCATGCATCCTTCTCATTTACTTTGCCAAGATTCTATCGTACTATTTAAAGTTGAGTGGAATGTATAGAAGACATAAATGAAAAACTCCAAAAGACTATCAGGCTCTCCATAGTTGTCTGTGATTGATAGCCATGAAAAAGATGGAAGGCCAAATTCTAGTGCTTCTGTTTGATCTGGAACTATCCTTAAGTTGAAGAATTCTGACAGGATTATGTTATATTCTTGTTATCATTGTAGTTGGGCACATGATATTAAAAAACAAACATCTTTACAAAGATTGTTATAAAAACAACAGCTCTCTTCCCCTATTTTTTTCTCTCTGGAGGCATTCACATTCAACTTTTATACATTTAGTTTCAGATACTTATCTCAGTATTTCTGAACTAAATGTTGCTATGTCTTGATTTTAGACATCTAATTTTAAACATCTGTTGACTTCTCATTATGGCATATGAAGATTTTGTTCTTTCACATACATACTCATTCCCACACATGTGCACTCTTCTCATGCCTTCAGTTTTCCATTATAGCTATAGTGTGTTTACCATGTTTTCACAGTGAAAGTGCAATTAACAGGTAAGCCAGGTAGCAAACTGTGTTACTTTCAATTTTCTCTACACTTTCTAATTTTTCCTTGGAATTAATAATGCTTTTTGTTGTTGAATTCTCTGTGTGTTAGCATATTATTATTAGCTCACTCATGTATTCTCCATCTATTTTGTAAATATACATTCAGTTCATTTTTATCAAAGAAGCCTTTGAATTTGTCCAATTTTCCATATTTTTATTGTTTGTTATTATTGAGTTTTTTATACTGCTTTCATATTTTTCCCCAAAAGTTCTTTTCCATTCCTTACATGTTTCTTTTAAAAAGGGTCTGTTATTATTTCATAGTTACACTGTCGTTTAATATCACTGGGAATATTGATTATAGTCTTAATTATTCCCACTGCATGTGATAGAAAATTCATTGCCTCCTAATATCTCACAAAAGTGGAAATGGTTAGGCAGCAGGTGTAAAGGGCATATTTTTCAGGCAAGAAAGCTAGTGGACTTTTGTTAATAGTAAAACATTCACCTAGGATTTTTGGAAGTCCATCTGTATGCTGTTGATTGAGCCTGCGGTGTTACATGAAATTATTTTATTTTATTTTTTTTTAATAGAGGCATGTTTTATTTATTTATTTGTTTGTTTGTTTTGTTTATACATGCACTGGGTACAGTCAGAAGCGCGGGAGGGTGAGAGAATTCACCAGAGCCAGAGCGGGGAGCAGAGCAGGCAGAAGGACCGAAGTACACTGCTGAGGGGAGCAGCGGGCGGCAGGAGAGGTCTGCGCGCCATGTGGGACCCTCCTCCGGTGGCCGGGGAGCAGCCGGGGATTGAACCGGCGCCGCAGAGGCCGCGGGCAGCTTCGCAACCCAGTGCTCAACCGCTGCGCCACCGGGGAGGCCCTACATGAAATTATTTTAAAATCTCAGAATGCTTTTATGTCTTTTGCATAGTGCTACTTTTAGCAGGTGGGTTGTCTTAGAATGGACACAGCACAGTCCAGAGATAGTCAAAGTGAAGCATGCTGTTCTCATGGTTTATAATCAAATTTTACTAAGATTCCTGTAACTTACACAGTTTTCAGGGTTAACAAGCTAACTATTTTTAGTATTCCAAAAGAAAATAATGGTAATCAATAAGACAGTATTAGCAAGAAATAAAAACCTGGGCCCCAAATATTTTTTTTAGGAGGCTCCACCTAATTGTTCTCTTCTGATAATGGAATCCAGCCAAAATCAAAGTAGGGGTATTTCTTTCCCACTCAAATCTAATTTATTCATTTATTTTCAAATTATAGAAGTGTTTTACTTTATTGATTCTACTTTGGGGGTTATATATCTCTACAAATATATACATTGTTGATTCTTTTGGGGGTTATAAATCTCCACAAATATTTATTTTATATATATATATATATATATTTTCACTATGCCTTACTACCAATACCCCAATAATCATATACCATGTTACATTGGCCCCCATTCCCCTCCATTTCCTACCTCACCAGCCTCCCCTTCTGGTTGCTCCAATTCTGCAGTTAGATGCCAAGAGTTTATTATTGGTTTAGTTTTGACTTTGTTGTGTTTCTTCATATTCTGCATATAAGTGAGATCATCTGGTATTTGTGTTTCTCCTTCTGACTTACTTTACCTAGCATTATCTGCTCTGTGTAGTTCCATTCTTGCTGTCTCAAGTGGCAAGAGTTCATTCTTTAATGGAAACTTCTTTTTTTTCTTTTAAAAAAAGATTTATTTATTTATACAAGCACTGGGTACAGTCAGAATCGCGGGAGGGTGAGAGAATTCACCAGAGTCAGAGCGGGAAGCAGAGCAGGCAGAAGGACTGAAGTACACTGCTGAGGGGAGCAGCGGGCTGCAGGAGAGGTCTGAGCGCCATGTGGGACCCTCTCCTGGAGGCCGGGGATGGAACCAGTGCTGCAGAGGCTGCGGGCAGCTTTGCAGCCCAGCGCTCAACCGCTGCGCCACCGCCACCGGGGAGGCCCTAATGGAAACTTCTTAATCCACTCATCTGTCATTGGGTACTTAGGTTGATTCCATACTTTGGCTATTGTAAATAGTGTTGCAAGGAACACAGGAGTGCATATAGCCCTTCAAATTAGTGTTTTTTAACCTATGGATAGATACATAGAAGTGGAATTGCTACATGGTAGAGAGAAATACTCAATTAAAACTAGAGAACACAGAAAAAGTGTGTTAGACAAAAAAAAAAAAACACAAAGAACTTGGGCAGCTAATAAAAACAATAATAAATATGGTAGATATTAATATAACTACATCAATAATCACGTTAAACATTGATGGTTAAATACACTAGTTACAAACAGATTTCCAGAAATGAATCAAAACAATAATCAAGTACATATTATCTAAAATTACCCACTTTAAATGTAAAGGCATATGTAGATTAAAAATAAAGGAATGGAGGTACCGCAGCGGAAGTGGGGCTACCGGGCGTGCTGGACTTGGGGTCTCTACCCAGACCGGCTCCACCATGTTCAAGGTTTCCTTTAAGATCACGCTGACGTCGGATCCGCGACTACCCTACAAAGTGCTTAGTGCTCCTGAAAGCACACCTTTCACAGCAGTCTTAAAGTTTGCAGCAGAAGAATTTAAAGTTCCTGCAGCAACAAGTGCAATTATTACTAATAATGGAATAAGAATAAATCCTGCACAGACTGCTGGAAATGCTTTTCTAAAGCATGGTTCAGAACTACGAATTATTCCTAGAGATCGTGTTGGAAGGTGTTAAAATCTGCTACTCGGAACGTAATACTTTTCAGAATAAATATTGGTATTGTTGCTGTTGTTTTAAAATTGAAATCAGGTATTTAAAAATCCTATGAAAATACCAATTATTGATGAAGTAACGAAAAGATGACTGTCCCTTCTTGTTCACATTTCTGCATGGGAAGAGGAACTGCGTATGCATTGAGGATACCATTTCCACAGAAAATCATAATCTTTCATTGCTACCTCACAACACACAGGTAGTTCATTTGGGATAAATGGATTATCCAGCTGTGTCTTAATAACTGAAGGATGCATCTGATGATACTTAGAGAAAATATTTGGAAAATTAAAATTGAGTGAAATCTTCCTCTTTGTCTTTGAGCTAAAAATTGTAAAGGATTATGGATCATGCAGGTCAGTTTGCTTGATAACATCTGACTTGCAGACTTAAATAGTCAAATTTTTGACTACATTTAATTCATGATAAATTCATGATGTAGACATCCGTGGATGCTTAACTACACTTTTTATCATTTATGTTTTTAAGTTTCAAATTTCATATATTCATACAAATTGAATGTCAGATAAAAAAATTCTATAGCCCTTATGTGTAAAATTGATATCCTACACTACAGTGTTTTAACTGATTTGCAGAACCCAATACTTGTAATGGTGAGAATTGAAAATAAACTAGAAGCATCCTTTGCTGAAAAAAAAATAAAGGAATGGAGAAACATATAATGTGTTAACACAAATGGAGTAGCTTATTAATATCAGACAAAGTGCACTTCAGAACAAGGAAATTATTAGGGAGAAGGAGGGACATTACATAATGCTAAAAGGTCAACTCTCTACAACAACACAATTCTTAATAGGTATGCACCTAACAACAGAGCATTTAGATATGTGAGGCAAACACTTACAGAACTTCAAGGAGAGTTAGATGACTCCATTATTATAGCTGTAGACTTCAACATCTTTTTATCCATAATTAATAGATCCAGCAGGCAGAAAATCAATAAGGATATAGTTGAGCCAAACAGCAACAACAATTAACTGTATCTAATTAGTATCTATAGAATATAGTTACTCAACAACAGCAGAATGTGCATTCTACTCCACTTTATACAGAAATTCAAAAGCATCTTCTCTTACAACAGTATTTCAAGTTATGATATCATTAGTGTTGTTTTTCTCCATAGTTATGATAAATTTAATGAAGGACATATTAAAGCATCTTGGCAATTTCTGTAGGTTATAGGGCTCAGACTTTAAAAATGTGGAGGTGTAACTTGATGCTCTGTCACCTCTTTAAGAGTTCCCCGCCTTGTGATTAGGAGAGAGCCATCTTCTTTTACTAGCATTGATATGAAAAGATGGACTGTCCTTGTTGGTATAAGATGCTATATTATATGCCACAATATTTTGAAATATCCTGAATTTCTGCAGCAAAGAATTAATTTGTAATGAGCTTGTCAAACAACACCATAATTTGAGGTAGAAAAAGTTATTTTCTGGAAATCTTCACTCTTGTGAATTGATGACATTTTCCTGCTTTTATAGTCATATTGAGTTCCCTAAATCTAATAGACGCTTTTATTATGGCCTTATATTGTAGAAAGTATTTATGTACTATTACCATCTAAATTTTATGCCAATTATGCTACAAATAGAGTTGCTATCTATAAACAGGTAACATTTTTTTTGACATTTGCAGTTAAGCTATGTTACTATGTTTTATTACACTCTTATTACATATAAAACTCATGTTTTATTACACTTTAAAATACTGTTTTAGATAAAAAAGTAAATTTTAACAAAAAAGTATTTAATTTGCGAAAGATCCAAGTATCAATGTTAGAATTTTCAAATCTGAAACAGACATTATTAATACATTTCATAATTGATACAGTATGAGAGAGGAAATAAGCTTTGTATTCCTTCTTGTCAGTTTCTTTGTATGTACAGTGTTGAGATTTTTAATACTCCAGATCCCCAAGTTTTAGCACATTAGCACTATATATTTTTCTTTCTCTGTTAACATTTCTGAGACTTAGTTTCATATTGGTGAAATAGCTCTTCTCTATGAAGTCATTTGAAACCTAAGTCAAAAGCACAATATTTGAGAATTATGCAATCTGAAAAATATTAAGTATTTGATTTCAAAAGTTTTATGCAATTGAATATGGTCATTTCTAGTGTATAATAAGAAAATCATTTAAATGGATCTTGACTTGGTGTCCTAAATCTTTTGCCTCTATGCTGAACCTGTGTTTTGAGGATCTTTTAAAAAATGTATATATTTTTTCAGTACTGGATTAAATTTTAACAAATTGCTGATCTCACTTATGGCAATGGAATTTGAAGACAGAGTAGTTACAAAGAATTTTACCCATAAGGCAACCAAAATCTAATTTGTCATCGGTGCTGTCTCCAGTAGTATATCTCAACTACTACCTTGATTGTGTTACTTCCCAGTTTCAATGTGTCCTTAGTACACAAAAGATAAAGTTAAATTTTAAAGACCCTGCAAAGTTAGTCCTAATCTGCACTCCAACCTCCTTTCCTGTCCTTTTCTCTCTGTATCTCCCTTATTCTCTCAGACTTTAGCTATACTCATCTTGCCATTCCCATGTCATATTGTGCCTATCTGTAGCCAGACATGCAATTCCTTCTGCCAGGAATATCCATTCTTTTTATTGACACAAGAATAACTCATTCATTTTTCAAGGCCCAGTTGGCACATTATTTCTTCTGTAAAGCCTTATCTTACTTCAAATAGCACAGATAAGTTATTCCTCCTTCATTAGTTATGGTATACCAGGCTGCACTAACAAATAGATCCTCAAATTTTATCACATTAGCACTATACAATATATTTTTGTTTATCTGTTAACTGTTGTGAGAGTATTTACATCTAAGTGAGATAGGTCTTTCTATGAAGTCATTGGAGACCTAAGCTGAGAAGGCACTCCAGTCTTCAACACATGACTTTCACGTTGCCCTAAATGTCAGTAGCCAAAATGGGGGAAAAAGAGCATGGAAAAATATACACAGGATTTTAGGACTTATATCTGAAAATGGGGTATGTGCCTTCTGTTCAGCATTTCACTGGAGACAAGTTTTTCACTTGGCCATCCCTAACTACATTAGATTCTAGATTGCGGTCTAGGTATATGACCAAAAAAGCAGGAAACTTTTGGGTGGAGAGCTGTGATTTCTACTATATACTCCTTTTGGGTTCTCATAACACTATTTAAGCACAGTTCCTGTTATAAGCAATTACCTTTTTTTTTCTTTTATTATTATTTTTTATTTTTATTTTTAAAATAAATTTTATTTTTATATTCCCCATACAATTGCAACCCCCTTATTTTGACCCCAATCTCTCCCCTCCCCGCCCCCCACCCCCCAGAGAGTGTCTCTGGTTCATAGTTTTTTGTTGATTTTGATTTTCACTTTCTTATAGTTATTCATTTTCCTGGTCCCTTATTTAAGTTTTCTAGATTCCTGCTATGAGTGAGACCATCCGGTATTTTTCTTTTTCTTTTTGGCTTATTTCGCTGAGCATGATCCCTTCCAGCGCCATCCATGTTGCTGCAAATTGCATGTGTTTATCTTTTTTGAATGCTGAGTAATAGTCCATGGTATATATGTACCACATCTTCTTGATCCAGTCATCTATTTTTGGGCATTTGGGCTGTTTCCAAAGCTTAGCTATTGTAAACAGTGCTGCTATAAACATAGGGGTGCAGGTGTTCTTTGGAATTGATGTTTCTGTGTCCTTTGGGTAAATACCTAGGAGTGGAATTGCTGGATCCTATGGAAGCTCTATGTTTAGTAGGTCAAGAAGTCTCCACACAGCTCTCCATAGTGGTTGGACCAGTTTGCACTCCCACCAACAGTGCAGAAGAGTTCCTTTTTCTCCACACCCTCGCCAACATTTGTTGTTGCTAGTTTTTTTAATATGTGCCATTCTCACTGGTGTGAGATGGTATCTCATTGTAGTTTTGATTTGCATTTCCCTGATTACAAGTGATGTTGAACATTTTTTCATATGCCTGTTGGCCATTTGCATTTCCTCTTCAGAGAAGTTTCTTTTTAGCTCTTCTGCCCATTTTTTGACCGGATTATTTTGTTTTTGTTGAGTCTCATCAGCTCTTTGTAGATTTTTGTGATCAGTCCTTTATCATTAGTGTTGTGTGCAAAATGTTCTCCCAATCGGTGGGGTTTCTCTTTGTTTTTGTTATTGTCTCTTTTGCTGTGCAGAAGCTCTTTAATTTGATGTAGTCCCAGCTGTTTATCTTTGTCTTCACTGTCACTGCTTTGGGTGATGTGTCTGTAAAGATGTCTTTGATGTGCATATCACGTTGTGTTTCGCCTATATTTCCTTCTACGTATTTTATGGTTGCAATTACCTTTTTATATGTTCCTCTCTATCCGTTTTCTAGTTCTAAACTGTGAGTTCTTTTTTTTTTAAGAGCTGGGGTACAGGACAGAGATGTGGGGGGTGAGTGGACTCACCAGAGACAGATTGGGGAGTGTAACAGGCACATCTACTGAAATACACTGCTGAGGGGAGCAGCAGGCAAGTCAGGAGAGGTCTGCTGCACCATGTGTGCTGCTCCCTGGCAGTCCGGGGAGTCGAACCCGTGCTGCAGAAGCTGTGGTTTGCTTCATAGTGCGGTGCTTAACTCCTTGCACCACCAGGGAGGCCCCTAAACTGTGAGTTCTTGAGAACAGGAACTTCTGTTAGTATTTGTAATCCATTCCTTTAATAAATGCTTATTGTATCCTTTGTATGCCAGTATCTCAGTACCAAGTACAGTGATCAATTCAAGCTTATACATGAATATGTATTTGAATTAATGAATCAGTATTGACATTACCACAATTGGGCTCTGATTGTATAACAGCACCATCTCCTCTTGCAAAAAGTTCATTCTGGAACTTGAATTGTTTTCTTCTTTATCTTCTATAAAATTTCATTTCATTAATTTGTTATTGAAGTACCATTGCTTTAAATCACTTGTTAGTGTTTTGACAGTAAGGGCTTTGCCTCCTCAGGTGTTCACCTTAGCACTCCCACCACCAAAGAATCCATAGTCCCCCACCGTAGTTCTTTACACTCTACCCCCTCTCATTCTTTCCCCTTCCCTTACCCCCCCCCATGCCTCAGATCTATGGTCAGCTTTCAAGGGTTGGTTTTAAAGTTTATCTTTAACCCTTTTTTGGGTTTCTCCATATTCCACATATAAGTGACACCATCCAGTATTTATCTTTCTACTTCTGGCTTATTTTACTTACCATAATTCCTTCCAGCTCCATCCATGTTGCTGCAAATGACAAGAGTTAATCTTTTTTGATCACTGAGTAGTATTACACTGTGTATATATACATCTTCATGTTGCACTCCTCCATTATTGGGCATTTCTACAATAACCGTCGGAGTGCTACAATAAACATAGGCACGCAAGTTTCCTTTTGAATAAGTGTTTTGTATTCTCTGGGGAAATACCACTGAGTGGAATTGCTGGATCATATGGCAGATCCATGTTTAGTTTTTTCAGGAGCCTTCACACTGCTTTCCATAGTGATGGGACCAGTCTACATTCCTGCCAACACTAAGATTTACTCTCACGCTTTTACCAGTGTTTGTTTCCAGTCTTTTGATATGGGCCATTCTCACTGGTATGAGGTGGTATCTCATTGTGGTTTTAATTTTCATTTCCATGATTATAAGTGAGGTTGAACTCTTTTTTTCATGTGCCTTTTGGAGAAGTGCTATTTAGCTCCTCTGCCCATTTTTTGACTGCATTATTTGTTTTGTTTTCTTTTTTTTTGAGCTGTGTGAACTCTGTACATCTTTGATATCAGTCCCTTCTAAGATGTAAGGTCTGCAAGTATTTTCTCCCATTCTGTATGGTTACCATCTCTTATGTTATGCAGAAACTTTTTAGTTTGATGTAGTCATGAATGTTTATATTCTCTTTTGTTTTCCCTACTGCTGGGGTCAAATCTAGAAAGATATCTCTGACACTTACATCATAGAGTGTTTTGCTTATGTTTTCTTCTATAGATTTTATGGTTTCAGGTCTTATATCTAAGACTTTTATCCACTTTGGGTTGATTTTTGTATGTAGTGTTAGATAGTGCTCTAGTTTCATTCTTTTGCATGCAGTGGTCCTATTTTCTGAACACCATACATTCAAGAGGCTTTCCTTGTATATTCTTTGCTCCTTTTTTTCGTGAATTAACTGTCCATATATTGGTGGGTTTATTCCTCCTCTCTCAATTCTATTCCAGTTATCTGTGTGTCTGTTTTCATTCCAGTATCATACTTTTTTCATTACTGTAGCTTTGTAGTATAGTATGAAGTTTGGATATAAAATACCATCATTTCCTCCCCCTTTTTGTCAGGTTAGTGTTGACTCTCTGGGGTCTTTTGTGGTTCCATTGAATTTCACTAATGTTTGTTCCATTTCCTTGAAGAATGACAGCCATTGAAATTTTTATTGGACTTGCACTGAATCTGAAAATTGCTTTGGATAGGATGGCCATTTTGAAAATGTTGATTCTTCTAATCCATGAGCATGGAATATCATTCCATTTCTTTGTGTCTTCTATTTATTTTCACAAAGTCTTATAGTTTTCCTTGTATAGATCCTTCACCTCCTTAGATTTACTCCTAGACATTTAATTTTTTTTTGTGTGTGTGTGATTGTAAATGATGGTTTCTTTAGTTTTTTCCTCCTCAATATCCTTATTTTCATGTAAGAATGCAATGACTTTTGTGTATTAATTTTGTAACCTCCCATTTTATTGAACTGCTTCATTGCTTTTTAAAAAAGATTTATTTATTTATGCATACAAGAGCTGGGGTACAGGCCAGAGATGGGTCTGTGTGAGAGGATTCATCAGAGAGAGAGTGGGGAACAGAACAGGCAGACTGACAAAATACACTGCTGAGGGGAGCAGCCAGTGAGACAGGAGAGGTCTACCTCGCCATATGGGTCGCTCCCTAGCCAGCCAGGGACCGGACTTGTGCTACAGAGGCTGCGGATTTTTTCATAGTGTGGTGCTTTAACCCCTTGTGCCACCAGGGAGGCCCTGTTTCATTAATTAGTTTTTCTGTGGAGTTTTTAGAGTTCTCTGTATATTATGTTGTCTGCCAATAAGATAGATTTATTTCTTTTCCAGTTTGTATTCTTTTATATCTTTTTCTTGCCTAATTGCTCTAGTTAGGACTTACAATACTATTTGAATAGTAGTGGTGGCAGTGGACATCCATGCTTTGCACTGGATCTTAGTGGAAAAGCTTTCAATTTTTTACCATTGAGAATGATGCTAGCTGTGTGTTTGGTATATATGGTTTTCATTATGTTAAAGTATATTGCATTTACCCCCAGTTTTTTGAGGGTTTTCATTATAAATGGATATTGAATCTTCTCACATGCCTTCTCAGCATCTATTGATACTATCATGTGGTTTTTAATTTTTCCTTTTTTTCTTTTGATGTGGTAAATCATGTTGATTTATTTTCAGTGTTTTACCATCCTTGTGTCCCTTGCTTGTGATTGGTTTGTTCAAGTTTTCTATTTCTTCCTTATTCAGTCTCAGATGATTGTATATTTCTAAGACTTTGTCCATATCATCTAGCTTGCATGCAAATGTTCACAGTAATCTCTTCCTTTGAATTTCTGCAGTGTCAGTTGTGACTTATCTTTTGTTTTTATTTATTTTTTCTTGGTTAACCTAGCTAGAGTTTTGTCTATTTTGTTTGTTATTTCAAAGATCTAGCATTCAGTTTCATTGATCTTTTGGACTGTCTTTTTGATTTCTAGTTCATTTATTTCTGCTCTACATTTTATTATTTCTCTCCTTCTTCTACTGTTTTTTTTTTCTTTTTTTCTAGTTGCCTCAAGAGGAGAGACAAGGTTGTTTATTTGGGTACTTTCTTGTTTCTTGATGTGGGCCTGAAGAGGAAATTCCCATGCTCAGATGGTTTTACTAGAGATCTTAATTATGCTGTTCGAGAATTAGCAGCAATTGTATGCACTATTTTTCAGAAAATGAAAGATGGTAAAACACTTTTCAACTTATTTTATGATCAGTATTACCTTGATATCAAAACTAAAAAAGAAAGTATAGAGGGCCTCCCCGGCGGCGCAGTGGTTGAGCGCTGGGTTGCGAAGCTGCCCGCAGCCTCTGCAGCGCCAGTTCGATCCCCGGCTGCTCCCCGGACACTGGAGGAGGATCCCACATGGCGCGCAGACCTCTCCTGCCGCCCGCTGCTCCCCTCAGCAGTGTACTTCAGTCCTTCTGCCTGCTCTGCTCCCCGCTCTGGCTCTGGTGAATTCTCTCACCCTCCCGCGCTTCTGACTGTACCCAGTGCTTGCATAAATAAATAAATAAATCTTTAAAAAAAAAAAAAAAGAAAGAAAGTATAGAGAAAGATACAGATCTGTATTTCTCATAAATATAGATATAAAAATCTTCAACAAAATTTTAGGGAAATCAAACCCAATGATGTATTAAAATCTTTATTCACCATGACCAAGTGAGATCTTTTCCATATATACAAGACTGACCCAACATTAAATAAAAATCAATAAATGTAATCAACTGCTAAAAAGAGAAATTATATGATCATATCATGTGATGCAGAAAAAAACTTAATCATGATAAAAAAAATCTCTGCAAGTTAGAACAGAGAAAACTTCCTCACTTTGATAAAATGCATCTCCAAAAATTGTGTAGTTATCATCATTCTATTAGATTCCTAGGGATGCTGTAAAGTATGTGACTTAAAACAATAGAAATTTATTCTCTCATAGTTCCAGAGGCTAGAAATCCGAGATTAAGTGTTAACATACATATGTTCATAGCAGAGGTCCAGAAAGATGTCAGAGTGAAGTTGCCAGGCTCGCTTCTTCCAGATCCTCTCAACTAAACTGCTGTAAATCAAAGCCAAAAATCCCAGCGAGAAAAACAAAAGACCACAGCACACACTAGCAGCATCTGTCTGGCAGCAAAGGGTAGGAAAAACTTTAAATGAACTTTGTTTAAAGAGATAACTGGGCACTCCAACCCACAAGAGGGAGGAGCAGCTGCTGCACAGAATCCCTGTAGCTATTGACGTGGATACATGCCAACACTGGGTTTCCTGAGACCTAGCATTGCATTGGATAAAGTGGTGCTTGAGCAGCACTCAGAATGGAGGGTGTATTGTTGCAGCAGTGGGGGCATAGAGCAAGGACTGCTAACTTGTGCCTGAAGTTCTTCATAAAAAATAGCGGTAGTCTGAAATGGGTCTGAACACCTGGGTTTCCTTATAGAAGAGTCTAGTACTTGAAACCCAGGTTGAGATATCCAAAATGCCTGCCAACTTCAACCACAGTAGTAAAACCAAAACAAAGAAATGCTTAAACAGGTTAGAATTCAAGCACCTACCAACTACTGAAGCAAACACCCCAAGATTAGACTTTTAAAACATAAAATAGAACAGTTCCTGGCCTGTGACGCCATATCAAATACAATCCATGTCCAGCCAGTTCTGTAGTACTTAAATACAGCCCAGAGTGGAAGTGTATACAAGACCATAAGAGACACTAAGAAAAAGGAGCTGGCCTAGAAAAGGATCCCTATCACACAACTCTAGCATCTGCAGCATAGCAGGAAGTTTACATTCCTGAGTCTACTGGAGGTGACCTGTTTGTATCCTTTGGCTCTTTTGTTTCTACTACTCCTTGCTGATACTAGTCCTCAGAAGAACTCAACAGGTGCAGTTACATGATGACAATACATCCCTATTAACACCCATAAAAAATTTTAAAGTGAGCATGCAAAAGATTACATCACAAATGCCAGAGCTTAAAACACCCCAAAAGAGTCCCGAATCAGAGGAATGGGATGGGGTGGGGGACAGACATGAAGGGTGTTCAGGACAACAGTTCTGGCAATGCTTATAGAAGTGAAAAAAAAAAAAAAAAACAAAATAAAGGTAGGGAAAACATGAGGTAGCTGCAATGAGAAATAATGGTGCTAAGAAACACGATAGCTGATTTTAAAAATACAACTGACGGCCTCAATAGCAGGCAAACAAAAGGAATGGAGAGAATTAATGAGTTCAAAAATGCAATGTTGGAGAACACATGAATAAAAAAATGTAGAGAAAATAATTTAAATATAAAAATAGTATAAGAGTCCTCTGGGGCAACTTAAAGAGAAATAACATCTGTATCATGGGGATTACAAAGGGAAAAGAGAAAAGCATAGAAAATGTATTTAAAGAAATAATCACTGAAACCATCTCAAGCTGGGAAAATGAACCAGACATTTTGATCCAAGAGGTCCAAAGAATCTCAAACAAAATGATACCATACAGACACCCACCAAGACACATTATAATAATATTAAAACAGTTGCAAACCAACATCAAGAACAGAATATTTAAAAAATCAAGAAATATAAGGGTAACCGATAAGGGAACCCCAATCAGACTGTCATTAGACTTTTCAGTAGAAATATTGCAAGACCAAAGGGACTTGAAGGGGGTATTTAAAGTACTTAAAGAAAAAGACCTCCAGTACAGAATCTTTTACCTAGCAAGATTCACATTAAAGTTGTAAGAATAAGGAGCACTACTAAAAACCAAAAACTAAAAGAATTTGTCCACACCAAGCCACACATGAAAGAAATTCTGGGAGGGGTTATTATAAAGCAACAGAACAATGAATATTAAGGCAACAGACATGTAAATCACTTAACATGGAGAAAGAAGGGGAAAGTAACAATGGGGTCCATCAGAATGAGTAAGAGATCAGATTATCCAATGGGTCACACAAATGGCCTATCATAAATTAACCTCAGTAAAACCCTCAAACATAAAGTAATAGAAGTAACACATAAGACAGTGGAAATGGGACCTAAACTAATATAACAGGAAGTTCTCAAAAAATAAAGACAAGACAAACCAAATCAAAAATATGACAATGGTCGAAGAGGATGGCCTTCCCGGTATAGAGACAGACTGGTCTTCGGTCGAGGGTATACAGGTAGCTGCACTCCCCTGCTAGAACCTCCAAACAAGCTCTCAAAAATATGACAAAATAGCAGTGAGCACCTATGTCCCAATAATCACCTTAAAAATAAATGGCCTGGGCCCACCAGTCAAAAGATGTAGAATGACTGAATGGATTTTAAAACAAAGCCCGAACATGGCGGCGAGGAGACGCTGCGAGTAAGATCTCCCATTAAAAAAAGTTAATAGGGAGGAAAAGCGGCAGGTCCCAGTGAGAACTGGGACACGGAAGATAAACGGGTGACTCCAGCAAACTACCCGAAGAAGAAAGTGGCCATAAAAGAGGACTAGAAGGGAGGGAAGCACAGAACCCTGCTCCCCTCCCCCGCCCACAGAGGCAGCACTCTCCGACCGGCAGAGAGGAGGAAAACAACAAACCAAAACGGCCAACAAGAACAAACGACGCAGCAAGCGGGACTGTGAGTGGAAAGGAACTATTGCAGCCACCACACCCCCTGAACGGGAGCTGAGGCGAACCCTGCAGGATTCGCCGCGGCGGTGAGCAAACGACTCCGGGCGCCATTAGAGAAGAACAAAGACCCCGGGAGACTCGCACACAGCCCGGGCTGCCGGTAAGCTTGCACACTTGAAAAGCAAGTGCAGACCGGGATTGTGGCTGCCCAGGTCCCCGTGCCTGCGACCTAGGCTTGCGGGGAGACGACCTAGGCTTGCAGGGAGACGCGCGGAGGTCCTCACTGAGGTGAAGGTCCCTCCCTGAGTAAGCAGGAACCAGGCACCCAGGCACGGGAGCGGTGCAAAAGGCGCCATTCCCGCGCCACTGAACTGGGCTACAGCCCGCGTCCTGGAACTGAGGGCTTTGAACTGAGACCCGGGGCACGAAAATTCGGGGCGTGGATTCACCACGACGGTGGGGCACAAGGCAGACACAGCACCCCAAAGCTGTTGAGGTGTACCCTACCATTCCCGCTCTGTTCCCTGTCCCACGGGGTGGGGGGAGGCGAAAAACAGCCCCCCAAGGACAATAGGAGAGATCTCTGGCGCCACCTAGCGACCAGGAAAAAAAGTCACTAACACCCCATAGAACAGGAAATTTCTTAAGACTGCTTGAAAAGGGCAGAAGGCTTCTGGAGGACCCAGTGGCCAGCCGGGAAGTTATTCCACGCCAGGCCCCTTCCAACCAGCAGTCTGAGCCCACAGAGGGAGCAGGCACCCACGTCCGGGGCAGACCGGGTGCGCAGAAGAGTGTGCCTGAAACCGGAGGTGCAGGGACTGCATCCCGCTTCGTCATTTGAGAACAGGGACATTTCTTCAGTAAAAACTGCCTAAAACCAGCAGAAAACTCCCCCAGAAGACAGAGATGGCTCCTGGAAGAGCCAGAGGGGAGCGGAGAAGTTCACCCAAGATGCCAGTCAGTCCGAGCAACACAGTGTCCCAACGCATACGACAAATTAGAAAACAGACAGTAGGGAGTAGAAGAACCACACGCAACCTAACAACTCCTCAGGAAAGAAGCACACCACAAAAAGAAAACCACTCCCCAGATTGCAACGACAGCAACTTGGAAGAACTTCTTAGCCTTCCAGAAAGAGAATTTAAAATTGCCATGATTAAAAAAGTGATAGATCAGAATAAGGAAATTGAGTCCCTAAAGAGGGAAAACAATGGTCAGAAGAATGAAATTGAGTCCCTAAAGAGGGAAGTAAAAGAAATGCAGGAGATCAAAGAATTAATGGAGGAACTAAAGAACTCCGGGAAAAGCAAGGAAAGCAGAATAGATGAAATGGAAGAACGAATAAGTTCTCTTGAAGACACAGAAATAAAAAGAACCAAAACAGAAAAGGAAAGAGAAGTACGAAGGAAAAAGAATGAAGAAAGACTTCGGGAACTATCTGACTCCATGAGGAAAGGAAATATAAGAGTTATAGGAATTCCAGAAGGAGAGGAGAGAGATGTAGGAACAAAGAAAATATTCCAGGAGATAATTGAAGAGAACTTCCCAAATGCGAAGAAGGAGCTGAAAATTGATATACAAGAAGCAAGAAGAACACCAAACTTCCACGACGAAAGGAAAAACACAGCAAGACACATAATAGTAAAGCTCCCAAGAATCCAGGACAAGGAAAAAATAATGAAGCTGACAAGAGGGAAGAAACAGATAACATTCAAAGGAAAACCAATCAGGCTGACATCAGACTTCTCTGAAGAAACACTACGGGCAAGGAGAGAGTGGAGGGACATAGTCAACAGACTCCAAGAAAACAGATGCCAACCAAGAATACTCTATCCTGCAAAGCTCTCTTTCCTCCATGAAGAAAGAATATGGACCTTCCCAGACAAAGAGAAACTCCGGAATTTCATTACGAATAAACCCCCACTCCAAAAAATACTACAAGGAATCCTAAAACCAGAACCTCAGAGGGACGAATAACAACGAAAGAAGACCAAAAAAAAAAAAAAGTTATTAAAAGAATAAATAAAATCAAAGGAAAGACAAACATAATGGCAAATACAGATGCTAACATATCAATATTAACTCTAAATGTAAATGGAATAAACTCTTCAATAAAAAGACACAGAGTTGCAGCCTGGATTAAGAAACAAAACCCAACCTTTTGCTGTCTCCAGGAAACACATTTAGCTACAAAAGATAAAAATAGGCTCAAAGTCAAAGGATGGAAAACAATACTACAAGCAAATGGGCCAAAAAAGAAAGCAGGAACAGCTATACTTATATCAGATAAAACAGACTTCAAACTCAAAAAAATAAAAAGAGACCCCAATGGTCACTACATTATGATTAAGGGGACAATACTTCAAGAAGAAATAACACTCATTAACATATACTCACCAAACGAAAGAGCACCAAAATATATCAGACAACTGTTGTCCTCTCTGAAAACAGACATCAGAGAAAACACATACGTAGTGGGAGACTTCAACACACCACTATCAACAATGGATAGATCAACAAGACAAAAAATAAGTAAAGAAACTAAAGCTCTAAATAAGGACCTAGAGCATTTGGGCTTAACAGACATCTATAGAACACTAAACCCAAAAAAAACGGAGTACACATTTTTCTCAAGCGCACATGGATCATTCTCCAGGATCGATCACATACTGGGGCACAAGACAAACATCAACAGATACACCAAGATTGAAATCATACCAACCATCTTTTCTGACCACGAAGGCATCAAACTAGAAATAAATCATAAAAAGAAGGCAAGGAACTATCCTACCTCATGGAGATAAAAAGCCACACTACTGGAAGACCACTGGACTAATGAGAGATCAAAGAAGAAATTAAAAAAATTCTTTGAATTGAATGACAAGGAGGACACCAATATCCTAAATGTATGGGATGCAGCAAAAGCAGTAATAAGAGGAAAATATAGAGCAATAGAAGCTCACATCAAAAAACAAGAAAGAACTCAAAGAAACAACCTAATCTCGAAGCTCAAAGATCTAGAAAAAGAACAACAAAAAAACCCCAAAACCAGTAGAAGAAAAGAAATAATAAAAACCAAAGCAGAAATAAATGAAATTGAAACTAAAAAAACAATCCAAAAGATCAATGAAACCAAGAGCTGGTTCTTTGAAAAAATCAATAAAATAGACAAACCC
Organism: Talpa europaea; assembly: GCF_964194135.1. NCBI lineage: Eukaryota > Metazoa > Chordata > Mammalia > Eulipotyphla > Talpidae > Talpa > Talpa europaea. Next base: position 67,674,301 of record NC_140081.1, read on the forward strand.
CTAGCCAGGCTCACAAAGGGAAAAAGGGAGAAAGCACAAATAAACAGGATCACAAATAAAAGAGGAGAAATCACAACGAACACAGCAGAAATCAAAAGAATAATCAGTAACTACTATGAACAGTTATATGGAAACAAGTTCAACAATCTAGAGGAGATGGACAAATTCCTACAACTCTACAATCACCCAAAGCTAGATAAAGAAGAAATAGAACACCTAAACAGACCAATTACAAGCAGCGAAATTGAAATGGTAATCAAAAACCTCCCCAAGAGTGCAAACTGGTCCAACCACTGTGGAAAGCTGTGTGGAGATTTCTGGACCTACTAAACATAGAGCTTCCATATGATCCAGCAATTCCACTCCTAGGTATTTACCCAACGGACACAGAAACATCAATTCCAAAGAACACCTGCACCCCTATGTTTATAGCAGCACTGTTTACAATAGCTAAGCTTTGGAAACAACCCAAATGCCCAAAAATAGATGACTGGATCAAGAAGATGTGGTACATATATACCATGGACTATTACTCAGCATTCAAAAAAGATAAACACATGCAATTTGCAGCAACATGGATGGTGCTGGAAGGGATCATGCTCAGCGAAATAAGCCAAAAAGAAAAAGAAAAATACCGGATGGTCTCACTCATAGCAGGAATCTAGAAAACTTAAATAAGGGACCAGGAAAATGAATATAAGAAAGTGAAAATCAAAATCAACAAAAAACTATGAACCAGAGACACTTTTAGGGGGGCGGGGGCGGGGGCGGGAGGGGAGGGATTGGGGTCAGAATGGGGGGGCTGCAATTGTATGGGGACTATAACAATAAAATTTATAAAAAAAAAAAAACCTCCCCAAAAACAAAAGCCCAGGACCTGATGGATTTACAAATGAATTCTACCAAACATTCAGAGACGAATTAGTGCCTATCCTACACAAACTCTTCCAAAAAATTGAGAAGGAGGGGACAATACCAAACACGTTCTATGAAGCCAATATTACACTAATACCAAAACTGAATAAGGACAACACAAAAAAGAAAAACTATAGGCCAATCTCCCTAATGAACACTGATGCAAAAATCCTCAATAAAATTTTAGCTATCAGAATCCAACAATGTATCCATAAGATAATTCACCACGACCAAGTTGGATTCATTCCAGGGGCACAAGGATGGTTTAACATCCGAAAATCAATCAACGTTATCCAACACATCAACAAAAAGAAATATAAAAACCATATGATAATATCAATAGATGCTGAGAAAGCTTTCGACAAAGTGCAACACCCATTCATGATAAAAGCCCTTGAAATTCTTGGGATACAAGGAACATACCTCAACATCATAAAGGCCATCTATGACAAGCCAACAGCCAGTATCGTTCTCAATGGTGAAAAGCTGAAAGCAATTCCATTAAGATCTGGAACAAGACAAGGATGTCCACTCTCACCACTGCTCTTCAATATAATACTGGAAGTCCTAGCCAGAGCAATAAGACAAGAGAAAGACATCCAAGGAATCCAAATAGGAAAAGAAGAAGTCAAACTATCACTATTTGCAGATGATATGATAATATACATAGAGAACCCCAAAATCTCCACAGAAAAACTAATTCAACTCATCAATCAATTCAGTAAAGTGGCAGGATACAAAATCAACACGCAAAAGTCAGTAGCCTTCCTATACACAAACAATAAATCTGAAGAAGAAGAAATAAAAAAACCACCCCTTTTATTATCGAAACAAAAAAAAATCAAATATTTGGGAATAAATCTAACAAAAGAGGTAAAGGACCTATACAAAGAAAACTATAAAACACTGTTAAAAGAAATAGAAGAAGACACAAAGAAATGGAAAGACATCCCCTGCTCATGGATTGGAAGAATAAACATTATTAAAATGGCCATCCTACCAAAAGCAATATACAGATTCAATGCTATTCCAATCAAAATCTCATGGCATTCTTCAAAGAAATAGAACAATTATTGATGAAATTCATATGGAATCACAAAAAACCCCGAATAGCCAAAGCTCTCCTGAAAAAAAAAGAAGGAAATGGAGGCATCACACTCCCAGACTTCAAACTATACTACAAAGCCATAATTATCAAAACTGCATGGTATTGGAACAAGAACAGACATACAGACTAATGGAATCGAATAGAAAATCCAGAAATAAACCCAGAGATTTATGGTCAACTAATCTTTGACAAAGGAGCAAAGACTATGCATTGGAGCAAAGAAAGTTTGTTCAATAAATGGTGCTGGGAAAACTGGGTCGCTACATGCAAAAGAATGAAGCTTGACCACTACCTCACACCATACACAAAAATCAACTCAAAATGGAATAAAGAACTAGACATAAGATCTGAAACCATAAAATACATAGAAGGAAATATAGGCGAAACACTACGGGATTTGCACATCAAAGACATCTTTACAGACACATCACCCAAAGCAGTGATAGTGAAGACAAAGATAAACAGCTGGGACTACATCAAATTAAAGAGCTTCTGCACAGCAAAAGAGACAATAACAAAAACAAAGAGAAACCCCACCAACTGGGAGAACATTTTTGCACCCAACACTAATGATAAAGGACTGATCACAAAAATCTGCAAAGAGCTGATGAGACTCAGCAACAACAAAGAAAATAATCCAGTCAAAAATGGGCAGAAGAGCTAAAAAGAAACTTCTCTGAAGAGGAAATGCAAATGGCCAACAGGCATATGAAAAAATGTTCAACATCACTTGTAATCAGGGAAATGCAAATCAAAACTACAATGAGATACCATCTCACACCAGTGAGAATGGCACATATTAAAAAAACTAGCAACAACAAATGTTGGCGAGGGTGTGGTGAAAAAGGAACTCTTCTGCAATGTTGGTGGGAGTGCAAACTGATCCAACCACTATGGAGAGCTGTGTGGAGATTTCTGGACCTACTAAACATAGAGCTTCCATATGATCCAGCAATTCCACTCCTAGGTATTTACCCAAAGGACACAGAAACATCAATTCCAAAGAGCACCTGCACCCCTATGTTTATAGCAGCACTGTTTACAATAGCTAAGCTTTGGAAACAGCCCAAATGCCCAAAAATAGATGACTGGATCAAGAAGATGTGGTACATATATACCATGGACTATTACTCAGCATTCAAAAAAGATAAACACATGCAATTTGCAGCAACATGGATGGTGCTGGAAGGGATCATGCTCAGCGAAATAAGCCAAAAAGAAAAAGAAAAATACCGGATGGTCTCACTCATAGCAGGAATCTAGAAAACTTAAATAAGGGACCAGGAAAATGAATATAAGAAAGTGAAAATCAAAATCAACAAAAAACTATGAACCAGAGACACTTTTTGGGGGTTGGGGGGCGGGAGGGGAAGGATTGGTGTCAGAATGGGGCGTTTGCAATTGTATGGGGGAATATAAAAATAAAAAAAAATTATTTGTTGTTAATTACAAAACCACTGTAAATAAATTGAATTACACGGAAAAAAAAAAAAAGCCCAACCTTCTGCTGTTCACAACAAATTCACCTTACTGATAAAGATAAGCACAGTTAAAGGCAGCAAGACAGTTATATAAGCAAATGGAAGCCCCCCCAAAAAAAATCAGTACAAGCAATATACCTGATAAAAGAGACTTCCAATTAAGAAAAATAAGAGGTACAGAGGACACAATATTATGATTAAAGTTCTAATTCAAAAAGAAGAAATATCACTCATAAATATATAGATATATAGATAAATATATAGATAAGATAGAATAACAGATACATATAACAATAACAAAACTAAAGAGAGATGCTGATAAAAATGCAATAGGGGAATATAATACCCCACTTACAATGCAACAAATAGTAAAATAAGGAAACAATAGATTTTAATGAGTAGGTAGACCAAATAGATCTAGCAGACATCTGTAGAACACGCTACCCAAAAACTGCTGCATATACACATTTTTAGAAGTGCACATGGAACATTTGAAAGAATAGGCAAAATCTTGATACTCAACTCAATTGTCAATAAGACTACAAAGACCATAATTATTCCTAGTACTTTCTATGACCATAATGCCATAAAATTAGAAATCAACTATAAGGAAAAACTATGAATACATGGATCCAAAATAACAAGGTGCTTAATAACAACTGGATAAAATAGGACATCAAAGTAGAAGTTAAAAAATACCTTGAGAAGAATAAAAATAATGATACAAGCCACCGGAATCTATGGGACACAGCAAACATAGCCTAAAGGAGAAAAATAATTGCAATACAGATCCACATTTAAAAGCAACAAAATTCCCAGATAAACAATCTAATATCATACTTAAGGAAACTTACAAAAGAGCAACAAGACTCAAAATTAGTAGAAGGAAGGAAATAATAAAAATAAGAGTGGAAGTAAATGAAGTAGAGATAAAAAAAACTATATAAAAATCAATGAAACTAAAAACTAGTTCTTTTGAGAAGATGAAATATACAAACCTATAGCTTGGCTAACAAAAATGAAGAGAAAACATCAGTAAACAGAATCACAAATGAAGAGGAGAAATCGCCACAGATAGCACGAAATACAAAAGATCACAAGAGATAGCTATGGACAACTATGTGCCAATAATTTTGAAAACTTGAAATACAATAAGAGAAAGAAAATACAAGATGATTAAGTGGAAACCGTATTGAATGGGAGGAAATTCTCATACAATATATAACTGATAAGGGATTAATATCTAAGATACACAAAAACCTCATGAAATTCAACAATTAAAAAAAAAAAAACAACCCAACTAATAAATGGGCAACAGATATCAACAGACAAGTCACCAAAAAGCATATTCAGAAGCATAAGAGACTTGAAAAAATAAAAAAAATGTTCATTATCATTTTTTTTTAAGATTTATTTATTTATTTATACATACAAGCACTGGGTACAGTCAGAAGCGCTGGAGGGTGAGAGAATTCACCAGAGCCAGAACAGGGAGAAGAGCAGGCAGAAGGACCGAAGTACACTGCTGAGGGGAGCAGTGGGCGGCAGGAGAGGTCTGCGCGCCATGTGGGACCCTCCTCCAGTGGCCGGGGAGCAGCCAGGGATCGAACCAGCGCTGCAGAGGCTGCGGGCAGCTTCACAACCCAGCGCTCAACCACTGCGCCACCGGGGAGGCCCTCATTATCATTTTTAATGAGAAATGCAGATTTAAACTAAATGAGATATTTTCTCACATCAGTGAGAATGGCACATATTAAAAAGACCCCCAACAAGTGTTGGAGATGATGTGGAGAATAAGGAACACTGTTGGTGGGAATGTGAACTGGTGCAACCATTATAGAAAACAATCTGGATTTCCCTTAAAAAACAAAAAATCGAAATACAGTGTGACCTGGCAATGCCACTCATGGGTGTATATCCACAGAATATGAAGTCATTAGCAAAACCCCATATGGTCTATGATGTTTATAGCAGCATTATTTATAATACATAGAGCATGGAAGCAGTCTATATGGTCATCAGTGGATAAGTGGATCAAGATGTGGTATCTCTAGTCAGTTATCAAGGATTATTTTTTCAGCTCCTTATCTGACTACTAAATTTGTTACTTTATATTACACATATTAGAGACTCCATCTGTTATTTATCTTTCTCCTGATTTATTTCATTCAGTTAAAAATTAATTAGTTAAAAACATGTGGTATATACACACAATGGAGTATTATATAACCACAAGAAAGGGTGAAATGTAGCCGTTTTCAACAAAATAGAAGGAATTTCAGATAATTATGAGCAGCAGAATAAGTCAAAACAATAAAAACAGTGGACATTTACATAGTGGAAAATTCAATAATGTAAAACATTTTCAAAAGCCAGTAGACATCGGGACTCCCCAGTGGTGCAGCGGTTGAGCGCTGGGTTGCGAAGCTGCCCAAAGCCTCTGCAGCGCCAGTTCAATCCCCAGCCACTGGCGAGGGTCCCACATGGTGCGCAGACCTCTCCTGCCACTCCCACTGCTCCCCTCAGCAGTGTATTTCGTCAATCTACCTGTTCTGCTCCCCGCTCTGTTTCTGGTGAATTCTCTCACCCTCCTGAGCTTCTGACTGTACCCAGTGCTTGTATGAATGAATGAATGAATAAATAAATAAATAAATCTTTAAAAAAAAAAAAAGCCAGTAGACGTCTATAAACTTGCTGAGGGCTCTGAGGTGAAGAGGGTGGGGGAGGGGAAAGGACGAGGAGATACAAGGGATGGTGGTGAGGGGGAAAAAACCCCAAAATACAAATGTCCATAGCAGATTTATTCCAAATAGCCCCAAAGTAGAAACACCTCAAATGTTCATCACAGGTGAATTGTTAAATGAACTGTGATATATTTAAACCATGTAAGAGTATTCAGCAATAAAAACAAATAATTGATGCATGCAACAACCTGGATGAATATTCCTCAAATTATACTGGATGTAAAAGACTAATCCCAGAAGATTACATATTGTACTTATATAATATACTTAAAATGACAAAATCATAAAAATGGAGAACACATCAGTGCTTTCCAGGGGTTAAGGATGCACAAGAGAAGTGGGTGTGGTTGTAAAAGAAAACCATGTGATCTTTATAGTGATCTTTGTCCTGGTGAAACCTGAACAAAACCAGCTGATTGCTTCAATGTCAATGCCCTGGTTGTGATCTTGTACTGTAGTTTTGCATAACCTTACCATTGAGGCAAACTGGGTAAAGTGTACATGGGGTATTTTTGTATTATCTCTTACAACTGTATGTAAACATACAATGATCCCCAAATAAAAAGTTCAGTTTATAAATATGATTTTGCATATAAAGAATTAGAAACTGGTTTAATCTATCAGAAATGATTTTTCTAGGGCCTCCCCGGTGGTGCAGCAGTTGAGTGCTGGGTTGTGAAGCTGCCCGCAGTCTCTGCAGCGCCGGTTCGATCCCCGGTCTCCAGGCGAGGGTCCCACATGGCACGCAGACCTCTCCTGCCGCCAGCTGCTCCCCTCAGCAGTGTACTTGGTCAATCTGCCTGTTCTGCTCCCCGCTCTGGCTCTGGTGAATTCTCTCACCCTCCCGTGCTTCTGACTGTACCCAGTGCTTGTATAAATAAATAAATCAATCTTTTAAAAAATGAATTTTTTAAATTCATATGAAGGACACCATCTAAAAATGTTGCATTTTTGATAGCCAAAATGGGAAGCAGAATTATGAGAAGTAATTTTATGAAAAATTGCTCTAATGGTCAACTGTGCATTAAAAGAAAAATAGAAATGTGAACATCAATGGGAATTGCATGCTCTTATCTTCTTTGAAAATAGTATTGAATTTACTTCTTAAAATTATAACAGGTAATTTTACTGATATTTTACTTCTCTATGTATCTGATGAAATAATTTTAGAATAAACTATCAGAAAAATGTGGATTTCGAGATCCACAGGAATTTTAGAATCTATGTTGGCACTTTTTGCTTTGGCAAAAAGTTTGTTTGCGGGCCATGATTGATGCCCACAAGGGGAGACAATCTTTTCTTTTTGGAGAAAACTTCCTAGAAAGTTTTTTTTCCCCAAAGATCTAAAAACTGGCAGAGGTTTTTCATCTTAGTAGAGATAATTTGAATTTTTCAGAATATTTTGTCTTCTGAAGTTTATCAGAGTGTCAGTTCTAGTAAAAAATATATTCTGATAGAGACATCACTGGACTTAGGGCAAGAGTGGAGGAATCTGGAAGAGAAAGGGGCATATTTAACTTCTACAATATAAAAAAACATAGACACTAGGTTTTTTCTTACTCCTCAACATATTATGTTTATTTCAGAACTCAACCTTCTGCTTTATCTTTATCTCAACCTTCTTTATCTTTCAGGTGGCTAATAAGTAAGGAAGTAAATCCCCAAAGGAAGTTTTTTGGGGGGTTGTAGGTTTTTATGTGTGTGTATTTGTGTTTTTTGGTGGCTGTAAGTCATCTTGAAGAATTTTTGGTTCTGTTTTGGCAACATATTACAACTTGAAACTGTTCTACCATTTCACCCTGAAAGTTCTTCAAAAATTTGAGTAAGTAGCACATGATATCTATATCATTTACCATCATGTCTAGAACTCTGCCTGCCTAATTATTTATGATCTAATCTCTTTAACTTTGTTACTTCAGATTTCATGTAAATTCAGAATGCTCCTTCATAAGTTCTTTGGTAAAGAAAAAGCCCCCTCTAGGTGTCTCCTACCACTCTTTCATACTTGAGTATACTTTTTTTGTGATTATAAAGAAACCCCATTGATTCTCTAAATCATTTCCTGCTTTTGTTTTCTTTAAAAACCTTTTAATATTAATTTAGGAATGTCTTATAAGGTGATCTTTGAAATTATTATTGTTGTTTTTGTTATTATTTCTTACTTTACTAGTCATACATCTAGAAATGCACCATTCTCTTTACATAGGCATTTTTTCATTTTTCAAAAATATGCTCTCTCCTACCCCCTATCACCACCCCAAGCCTCTTTTACTTTGCCTTATAGCCATGGAGATCTTGGATTTTTTAATTGTTAAATTGTTTTTGGTCCATTATGTACATTTTTTATTATTGTATTTTATTGAGATAATATTGACATATAACACTGTTTAAGGTGTACAGCATATTGATTAGATAAATTTATATTGCATATGATTGTTATTATAGCATTAACTAACACCTCAATCATGTCACATAATTATAATTTCTTCTAGGGGAAGAAACAATTAAGATCTAGTGTCTTAGCAAGTTTAATGTTTATAATACAGTTTTTTTGCATATAATCACCGTACTATGTATTAAATCTCCAGAACATTTTTATCTACTAGTAAGTATGTGCCCTTAAAAACTATCTCTTCCATTCTCTCAAATCCCAACCCCTGGTAACCATCATTTCACTTCGTTTTCTTTCTTTCTTTTTTTTTTTTTTAAAGATTTATTTATTTATTTATACAAGCACTGGGTACAGTCAGAAGCGCAGGAGGGTGAGAGAATTCACCAGAACCAGAGCGGAGAGTAGAACAGGCAGACTGACGAAGTACACTGCTGAGGGGAACAGTGGACGGTACGAGAGGTCTGCGTGCCATGTGGGACCCTCGCCGGGTGGCTGGGGATCGAACCTGCGCTGCAGAGGCTGCAGGCAGCTTCGCAACCCAGCGCTCAAACACTGTGCCACCAGGGAGGTCCTCACTTCGCTTTCTTAAGTTTTTTTTTTTTTCCAGAGTCCACTTATGTTTGTCTTTTTCTGTCTGACTTAACTCACTTAGCATATTGTCCTGAAGGTTCATCCATTTTGTTGCAAGTGGCAAGATTTCATTTTTTTTTTCTCATGACTGAACAGTGTTCCTTAGTGTGTGTGTATACACATTTTTTCATCCATTCATCTATTGTTGGACACTTAAGTTGTTCGCATATGTTGGCTGTTGTGAATAAACATGAGAGTGCATATATTTCTTTGATAACCTGTTTTGTCTTTCTTTTGATATATGCCCAGAAGTGGGATTACTGGATCTTATGGTAGTTCTAATTTTAATTTTTTTGGGGAACCTCCATACTGTTCTCCTGAGTGGCTGAACTAGTTTACAAGTCCACCAACAGTGCCCACGGCCCTTTTCCCCACATCCTCATCAACACTAGTATTCTCTTGTCTTCTTGATGCTAGACATTCTTACAGATGTTTTAATATGCGTTTCCCTGATGATTAAAGATTCTGAGCATCTTTTCATGTGCCTGCTGGCTATTTGGATGACTTATTTGGAAAAACATCTATTTGATTCCCCTGCCAATTTTTAAATTGGATTGTTTCTCCTTTTTTTGATACTAAGTTGAATGGGTTCTTTATAAATTTGTGATATTAATCTATTATCTGACATGTGGTTTGAAAATATTTTCTCCCGTTCCGTAGATTGCTTTTTATTTTGTTCAGTTTTTCTTTTGCTGTGCAGATGCTTTTAAATTTGATGTAGTCCCAGTTGCTGATTTTTTTTCTTTTGTGCTTTTTGTGTCAAATCCAAAAAAAAGTCATTGCCAAGACCAATATCTAAGAGCTTCTTCCCCATGTTTTCTTCTAATAATCTTTGTATCAGTTATTATGTTTAAGTCTTTGATACATTCTGGCATACTTTTTGTGAGTGGTATAAGAGAGGAGTCCAATTTCATTTTTTGCCTGTGGTTAACCAGTTTTTCCAACACTATTTGTTTAAAAGATTATCCTTTTCTAAGGAGATGTTCTTGATTTCCCTGTCAAATGTCAGTTGACTAAAAATGCTGGAGTTTATGTCTGGGGTCTCTCTCTTTTCCACTGGTCTATGTATCTAGTTTTATGCCAGTAATATGCGAGTTAATTATCATGGTTTTTGTATAGTTTAAAACAAGGAAAGGTGATGCCCTTGGTTTTGTTCTTTCTCATACTCCTTTGCTGTTTTGGGCCTTTTGTGGTTCTATACAAATTTTAAGATTGTTTTTTCTATTTCTATGAAAAAATGCCACTGGAATTTTGTACAGAAGCTCTTTAGTTTGATGTCGTCCCAGCTGTTTATCCTTTCCTTCATTTTCTTTGCTTCTGGAGATGAGTCCCCAAAGATGTTCTGAGGTTTATGTCATGGAGTGTTTTGCCTATGTTTTCTTCTATATATTTTATGGTTTCAGGTCTTCCATTCAAGTCTTTTATACATTTTGAGTTGTTTTTTGTGTATCATGTGAGGTAGTAGTCTAATTTCATTCTTTTGCATGTGGCAGTCCAGTTTTCCCAGCACCATTTATTTAAGAGACTATCCTTGCTACAGTGTATATTCTTTGTCCCTTGTCATAGTTTAGTTGACCAGATATGTGTGGTTTTATTTCTAGGTTTTTAATTCGATTCTATTGTTCTGTGTGTCTGTTTTTTGTTCCAGTACCATGTTGTTTCTGTTATTATGGCTTTTTAGTTCAAAGCCTGGGAGTGTAATACCTCCATTCTTCCTCCTTTTAGCAGAGTTTTGGCTAGTAGAAGTTTTTTGTGATTCCACATTAATTTCAGCAATATTTGCTTTATTACTTTGAAGAATGCCGTTGAGATTTTTATCGGAATTGCATTGAATCTGTAAATTGCCTTTGGTAGGATAGCCATTTTGATAACGTTAATTCTTCCAATCTGTGAGCAGGGAATGTCTTTCTATTTCTTTGTTTCTTCTTCTATTTGTTTTGTAATTTTCTTTGCATGGGTCTTTCACCTCCTTTGTTTGGTTTATTTCCAGGTATTTAATTTTTGGGGGTATTTAATTTTTCCATTCAATTGCTAATGGGATGGTTTTCTTAATTTCTTCCTCTTCAGGCGATTGTTTGCATATTGTTTGCTACTGATTTTTGTGTGCTGATTATGTAACTTGCTACTTTACTAAACTGGTTTATTGTTTTCATTAGTTTTTTTCTGTTGAGTTTTTAGGGTTCTCTCTATATATTGTCATATCATCTGCAAATAGTGATAGTGTTACTTCTTCTTTCCCTATTTGGATTCCTTTTCTGTCTTTCTCTTGCCCTTGTTCTAGCTAGGGCTTCCAGTATTATATTGAAAAACAGTGGTGAGAATGAAAATCCTTGTCTTGTTCCATATCTTAAAGGGAAGGCTTGCCTTTTTTTCACCATTAAGAATGATGTTAGGGCCTCTCTGGTGGTGCAGTGGGTTGAGATGCAACCTATGAACTGTCCACAGCCACTGCAGCAAGAGTTTGCTCCCTGGCCAGGGAACTACCCGCATGGCGCAGCAGACTTCTCCTGACTCGCCCACTGTTCCCCTCAGCAGTGTATTTCAGTCAATCTGCCTGTTCTGTTCCCCACTCTGTTTCTGGTGAATCCTCTCACCCCCTGCACCTCTGGCCTGTACCCCAGTTCTTGTATGCATAAATAAATAGATCTTTAAAAAAAGAATGATGTTAGCTGTGGGTTTGTTGTATATGGCTTTTATTTTGTTAAGGTATGTTCCTTTTATCCCAAGTATTTTGAGGGCCTTCATCATAAATTGATATTGAACTTCATCAATGCTTTCTCCACATCTATTGATATTATCATATGGTATTTATTTTTCTTTTTGTTCATGTGTTGAATTACGTTAATTGATTTTTGGATGTCAAATCACCCTTGTGTCCCTGGAATTAATCCCACTCACTTGGTCATGGTGTATTATCCTTTTATGCATTGTTAGATTTGGTTTACTAAGGTTTTATTGAGGATTTTTGCATCTGTGTTCATTAGGAAGATTTTATTTTTGTGTTGTCATTGTTTCATTTTGGTGTTGGTATAATGCTGGCTTTGTAAAATGGTATTTGGTAGTATTCCTTCTTTTTCAGTTTTTGAAAGAGTTCTTGTAGGATAGGCACCAGTTCATTTTTTTTCTTTTTTTTTTTAAGATTTATTTATTTGTTTATTTGTAAATTTGGGTACAGTGAGAAGCGCGGGAGGGTGAGAGAATTCATCAGAGCCAGAGTGGGGAGCAGAACAGGCAGACTGATGAAGTACACTGCTGAGGGGAGCAGCAGGCGGCAGGAGAGGTCTGCACGCCATGTGGGACCCTCGCCTGGCAGCCATGGATCGAACCGGCGCTGCAGAGGCTGCGGGCAGCTTTGCAACCCAGCCCTCAACCGCTGGGCCACTGGGGAGGTCCACCAGTTCATTTTTAACAATTTGGTAGAACTCATTTTTGAAACCATCTGGTCCTGGACTTTTGTTTTTGGGGAGGGTTTTGATTACTGTTTCAATTTTGATGCTTGTAATTGGTTTGTTTAGTTTTGTCTATTTCTTCTTTATTCAGCTTTCGATGATTGTGTAGTTCTTTTTTTTTTTAAATAGAGGCATGTTTTATTTATTTATTTGTTTGTTTGTTTTTTTGTCTATACATGCACTGGGCACAGTCAGAAGCACGGGAGGGTGAGAGAATTCACCAGAGCCAGAGCGGGGAGCAGAGCAGGCAGAAGGACCGAAGTACACTGCTGAGGAGAGCAGCGGGCGGCAGGAGAGGTCTACACGCCATGTGGGACCCTCCTCCAGTGGCCGGGGAGCAGCCGGGGATCGAACCGGCGCCTCAGAGGTCGCCGGCAGCTTCGCAACCCAGCGCTCAACTGCTGCGCCACCGGGGAGGCCCCATGATTGTGTAGTTCTAAGAATTTTTCCATCTCATCTAGATTGTTGAACTTGTTTACATATAAATGTTCATAGTAATCTCTGATTATCCTCTGGATTTCTGCCATATCTCTTGCAATTTCTTGTCTTTCATTTATGATACTATTTATTTGAGTTTTCTCCATTTTTCACTTTGTGAGCCTGACTTTGTTTATTTTTTCAAAGGACCAGCTTTTGGTTTCATTGATCATTTGGCTTGTCCTTTTTATTTCTATTTCATCTATTTCTGCTTGAATTTTTATTATTTCCTTTCTTCTACATGTCTGTTTTTGTTTTTCTTTGTCTAGTTCTTTGAGATGAGAGATTAGGTTGTTTCTTGGTCCTTTCTTGTTTCTTGATGTGGGCCTCTATTGCTATGTACTTTCCTCTTATTACTGCTTTTGCTGTGGCGTGTATAATCTGGAAAGTTGTGTCCTTATTTTCATTTGTTTCAAGGTATTTTTTAATTTCTTCTTTGATTTTCTCATTAATCCTGGGAGTCTTTCAGTATCATGTTTTTCAGTTTCCAGGTAATGGGGACTGCTTTCCTTTGTAGTTGATTTCTTGTTTGGTGCCTTTATGTTCAGAGAAAATAGTTGATATGATTTCAGAATTCATATATCTGTTGATGTTTGTCTTGTGGCCCAGTACGTGATTGATTGTGCAGAATGATCCATTTGCACTTAAGAAAAATGTGTATTCAGGTTTTTTTTTGGTGCAGTATACTATAGATGCCTGTTAGGCTCATGTTCATCTACCAGATAGCTGCTGCCAGTGAGTGGGGTTTCCAGGCACTCCTGTGGGACATTGGGGAGCCTCTGGGACCAGAGGGTGGGAGTTCCCATAGTTCTCACCTGGGAGTGCAACTACTGGATGGCTGTTCTCCCTCCCTTTTTCTTCCCCTTTTCCCTTCAATCCACTCATTCTTTTCACCTTCTATATTCCTACACCACCATTTTAGTCATATTGTTATCTTTCTCAGGAATAAATCATGATTCCAAATTGTCTATCAAAGTGTCCTATATCTGTCTCTGCTGTGCGATTTTCTTTAGTGTATAGGCTTTCTTTATTGTCCTGTATGATTGTCCACTATTCACCAACATGAATCCTTTGTTTTAGTAAGTAAATGATTGAACAAAACCTGATTTATTCATATAAATGGAATTTACCAGCTTATAAAACTGAGAAATTCAGAGAAATGGTTTTAGGCAAGGCTTGATCCACCAGCATGTTGATGTTACCAGAGATCCAGATTTACTCTGAATCTTTTCTACTGTGTTTTCACTGTATCCACACCAACTCTCAAGGTCCACACAGTAGATCTTTGGCAACTCCAGCTGCCTCCCACTTGTGTGATTTGGTTTTAAATGGCCAGAAGCTTTGAATCATCATAATTTACTATCCAGTAGAAGTGAAACTGTGTCCAATATTCCCTGGTAATGCACAGAAGTTAACTCTTATGGAATCACTTCAGTATCTAATTACTGGCTACAGATGAATAAGATGTAGTAAGTGGTTTAGACTGCCTGTCCCAGAGGCAGTCACTATGCCAGAAGGATGGAATATGTTGATTGACTTAAGACAATTATGATGCACATCTGCAACTAAAGTCAAATCTGCCTAAAGCACTTGACTGATTGTTGAGGATAGGATGGTTTCTCAAACAAGAATTCAGTGCTATTGTCAGGAGAAGTGAGAAATAGATTTTGGGGGGGGATGCTTCACAAATGTGTGCTACAATCTCCCTCTTTCTATTCAATTCAAATCTTATATTTTCTTTGATATACACTTAATTTTGCTCACTTTAATTCATACCAATCTCAGAAACCATATAGCATATGCTATATTGTATACTTTATACTTGGGTTTTTACTCTTTGGATAGTTTATGTATTTGTAATTAGTGACCCCCAACAGAATTATATGGCAGACTATGCCTTTTAATTATAGCCTCCATAATATCTAGACCATTTCTTGGCATACATTGCTATACAAGCACTTGTTCACTTTACTTACTGACTTGTTGAGTTAGGTATAGCCACTTTGTTCCTTTTGGCCATCCTCAAGATTGATGATAACAGCTCTGGTTTACTCAGTCATTTGACTCTCCACATTAATCTTGAGGATAACCAAAATAAATGGATTGGCTAGACTTCAGTTCACTCATTGCGCACTTATAGATATAGCCTTGCTAATAAATAGTATTTGCCTGCATATACACTGATCATGCTCCATAGTTTTGTGCTTGTTTTTGAAGATGTATCTTTTTGTTTAACTATAGCTATTATTAAAACCTTTTCTATGGAAAACATTCTCTAATAATTGGTTGCATCTGAGTTACTGGTAAGTGCTTTTCATTTTTCAGTGTTTACGTGCATTAACTATTGTACTCTATTTGGTGTGCATCTACCTTAACCTTTTCTATTTTGTTTTATTGTATTTTTCATGTCTCATAATCAAACTTCTGGAAAACACCATTAGTCATATTGAATGCGGTTCATCTTGTACAAATAATCCACTATTAGCCTGATGTCCCCTTAGCAGTACATTCACTTTTCCTCCAGTCTTTTATTTTCCTGTTAAGATTAAAGTTTCAAAAGCTATGGAAAAAGATAATATGGATAGTTGAATACCAGTTATATGATTGGTATCCAAAGTAGGACAATATAAGAATTGAAGTTGGAAGACCTCAGCTGGTATTCTGATTGTACTCCTTAACTACATGATTTTAATGAGTTCACTTATTTTGTACTTAGGTTTCCTCCTAAGTAAAATGGAAAAAATGATATCTACATAACAGGATGTGAAAGGATAATGAATATAGATTGGCCTTGGAAATATTCAAGTACTTTCACAAAACATAATTATAGGAAAGGTAGTTTTGAAAAGTGACCTTTTAAAAAAGTACAATTGATTATGTCATCCCCTCCAATGGTTTCTTTCTGAGCTTAAGAATATTATTGTGTATAATAAATTTTATTTTTATATTCCCCATACAATTGCAACCCCCCCATTCTGACCCCAATCCCTCCCCTCCCGCCCTCCACCCCCCAAAAAGTGTCTCTGGTTCATAGTTTTTTGTTGATTTTGATTTTCGCTTTCTTATAGTTATTCATTTTCCTGGTCCCTTATTAAAGTTTTCTAGATTCCTGCTATGAGTGAGACCATCCGGTATTTTTCTTTTTCTTTTTGGCTTATTTCACTGAGCATGATCCCTTCCAGTGCCATCCATGTTGCTGCAAATTGCATGTGTTTATCTTTTCTGAATGCTGAGTAATATTCCCTGGTATATATGTACCACATCTTCTTGATCCAGTCATCTATTTTTGGGCATTTGGGCTGTTTCCAAAGCTTAGCTATTGTAAACAGTGCTGCTATAAACATAGGTGTGCAAGTGCTCTTTGGAATTGATGTTTCTGTGTCCTTTGGGTAAATACCTAGGAGTGGAATTGCTGGATCATATGGAAGCTCTATGTTTAGTAGGTCCAGAAATCTCCACACAGCTCTCCATAGTGGTTGGACCAGTTTGCACTCCCACCAACAGTGCAGGAGAGTTCCTTTTTCTCCACAACCTCGCCAACATTATAAAAAACAAAACAAAACAAAACAAAACAAAAAAAACAACAATAAACAGATGGCTATATAATATAAAAAAAAAAACTGAGAAAGACAAAAAAAAAAACCTGTACATCCCAGAGTCATTTTATTTGTATAATAAAATTAATTATTCTGATTCTTTTTAAAAAAAAAGAATATTATTGTGCCTACAAGGCCCTTCATCACCTGGTCGCAATCTTGCCATCTTAATTTTCCTTCATTTTCTTCCTCCCTCCCTACCTACACTCAAGCTATATTATTTCTCATTCATTACCAATCCTGAAACATTTCAGGTGTTTTCCTGCTTCTGGAAATTTATAAAAGCTAGCCACTGTTCTGGAGTATTGTTTCCCCTGTTCTGCACGTAACTATTACCACTGTTACTCATTCTTCCAGCCTCAACAGAAGTTTCACTTTTTCATGGAAGCAGGGATTGTTTGCTTTGTTCACGGCTATAATGGACATTCAATAAATGTTATTGAATGCATGAATGAATGAATACCACATTACATTACATTTCCTCCCACTTCTAGTAAACTTTAACTGTGAAATGACATAAGTATAATTTTCAAGTCAATGCAATATCTAAAGTAGAAATATGGTCATAAATTAGTATCTGTAAAATAATTTTAAGATTTTAGAGGTGATTATTTTAGAGCACAAAACAGAATCCTCAAGTTAATTGAGGTAAACTCAACTATCAATGAATATGTACACGAAAAATTCCTGTCTTGAAAATTTTTAGATTAAAGGAAATAAAGTTCTAAGATTTAACTTTGAAAGAATTCTATAGGTTAATAAAGAGCTTCTAAATAGGGTAAAGAACCTATTTCCAAATACTAGTACAGAATAATCTTTGTTATTTGGGAAATACAAATTAACTAATAGTTATATTTGCTTTTATTTCTTCCAAATTTCAAAGAGTTCTGCTAATTTCATACTTTTACCCATCAGATATTTCTTATCATTTTTGATTTTTTTCACTTTTGATTTTCTTTTATTGAGGTAACATTTGTTTACAACACTGTATATGACTTAGGGGAATAGGCTCACACCACCTTGCATGTATGTCAGCACACCATCCCCACCATCAAAACACCCATATTCCTGTAGCCTAAGCCGTTGGGTCCCCTCCCTTCATCATTCCCACTTCCACTCTCCCTTTCCTTATTATAGCTTCAATTGTGCAGTCATATTTCTAGGGTTTGTTCTGGTTTAGTTTAGTTCCTTTGTTTTGTTTCTCTATATTCCACATGCGAGTGAAATCATCCAGTGTTTTCTTTCTCTTTCTGACTCCTTCTAACAATCCCCGCAGTTCCTCTTCTAATTTTAAAAAATATTTTATGCAAGTATTGCACATTTATGAAATAAGAAATATAGATAGGAAAAATAAAGTAAAATCACCCATAAAACCACCATCTGACATACATTACTGTTATATTGTGGTGTTTAAAACAACTGGACTTTTAGTGATTATGTATACATATGGTAGGTTTCACCAGAGGTCATGAGGCCACTGGCCACACCACCTTACTTCTTGACATGGATCCACGTTCCTACCAGTCAGTGTGGGTGCTGGTGGAGATCTTATGGGAGATCACAAAGCCTCTGTAGGCCCAGGAGGGCACTGGTGGAGTCCCATAGGAGACTGTGAAGCTTTTGCTGGTATGGCCAGGTGCTGGTGCAAACTTGTGGAAGCTTGTGAGGACTCTGGCTGCTCTGGCACCCTCCCTGATATGGGTATGAGGGTCTCAATCATCTGGGCTGGCATTGGTGAGGCCTCTGCTAATCTTGGTGGGGACTCACAAAAGGTTGTGAGCTCTGCTGGTCTGGATGGGTCTTGCAGAAGTTTAGATGTTTGGAACTTTTTGTTGCGTTGTTGGCTATGGCATCGTTTACTTGATAGATTGCCTTTCATGTCTATTGTTTATTTCCCTTTGATATTATAACCTTTTCATATTGATTTATAAAAATTATTTGTACATAAATATATATAATTCATTACACATATTGCATGTTATCATTCTATCAAAAAATTAAGGAATACAGTTGAGCAAAAGGTGAAGAAAAATAAGTAAAATTCCATCTCCAGTATCAACTACTGTTGACATTTTGGCATATATCCTCCCAGAATTTTTCCATATAAATCTGATCTTAATATGTATATATTTTTTCACTTAATCTACTGTGAATCTTTTCTTATTGATAAATATACATTATTTAATCATTTCAATGGCTTCATACTATTTTTGTATGAATTATTTACCAATTTTTATTGACAATTTAAGTTGTTTCTAATTTTATGAATTAAAGTTATGGTGTGTTGGGCATTTCTGTGCACAGAACTTTTGACATTTGTCCAATTTTTCCCTTAGATTAAATTCTAGAAAAGGGATCAGAAAGTAAAATGGTATGAATTTGGGCAGACTTTCAATAAAAGTTTCCAAGTTGCCTTTTTTGAATGCTGAGTAATATTCCATGGTATATATGTACCACATCTTCTTGATCCAGTCATCTATTTTTGGGCATTTGGGCTGTTTCCAAAGCTTAACTATTGTAAATAGTGCTGCTATAAACATAGGGGTGCAGGTGTTCTTTGGAATTGATGTTTCTGTGTCCTTTGGGTAAATACCTAGGAGTGGAATTGCTGGATCATATGGAAGCTCTATGTTTAGTAGGTCCAGAAATCTCCACAAAGCTCTCCATAGTGGTTGGACCAGTTTGCACTCCCACCAACATTGCAGAAGAGTTCCTTTTTCTCCACACCCTCGCCAACATTTGTTGTTGCTAGTTTTTTTTAATATGTGCCATTCTCACTGGTGTAACGCTGGAAGGGATCATGCTCAGCGAAATAAGCCAGAAAGAAAAAGAAAAATACCAGATGGTCTCACTCATAGCAGGAAACTCTAGAAAACTTAAATAAGGGACCAGGAAAATGAATAACTATAAGAAAGTGAAAATCAAAATCAACAAAAAACTATGAACCAGAGACACTTTTTTGGGGAGGTGGGGGGCAGGAGGGGAGAGATTGGGGTCAGAATGGGGGGGGTTGCAATTGTATGGGGAATATAAAAATAAAATTTATTATTTAAAAAAAAAAAGTTTCCAAGTTGCTCTCCAGAAAAGCTGTGATAATTTATCTGCTCACCATCCAGCACTGTAAGATAGTATTTTCATTTTTTTTTTAAGTTTTGCCAACCTGATGGACAGAAAATGGTATGTCATTATTTAACTTGTGTTTTTTGATTAGCAGCAAAGTTGAATATGTTTGAACCTGTTTTTTACTCTTTATTGGTCATTTGTTTGTCTTATTTTGTAAATTGCCTGATTGTGTACTTGTGATGCAGTCTTGTGGAAGAAATTGTGGATTTCTTTCCCTACTGTCATATTCATGTTTTCTGTATTAATTTCATAACATTCATAAATAACATAACGTTCATAAATAACATAAAATTCATAAATTCATAACATAACATTCTATGTTAAGAATATAATGTTTTTGACTATCATATATTTCAAATATTGTTTTTTATTTTGCTGTCATTTTATTTATTTATTTTGAAGTTCTCTGGAGAACCTCAGTTTAAGATATCCAGTGAGTGTAATTTTTTAAAAAATTTTTTTCTAATGTAGTATCATTGTTTTACATCTTTGTAAGTATTTTGACAGTATAGGATTTCTCCCCTCATGTGTGGTCACTGTAACTCTCCCACCACCAAAGCACCTCTAGACCTCCACCACAATCCACTATGCTCTCTCCACCTCCTGCCCTCCACCTTGATGCCTCAGATCTGTTGTTGCTTTTCAAGAATTGTTTTTAAACTTTGTCTTTTATGACCCTTTATTTGGTTTCTCCATATTCCACATTTAAGTGAAACCATCAGGATTTTCCATAGCACTTATTTTTCTATTTTAGAGTGTCTTTTTTGTTGTAATAATTGTTAAATTCTAAATTTTGGCTATTTGACCTTCTCTGTTGTTTCTTTTTAATATTATTAGCTCAACATCCCATTTTGAAAAATTTTAAACCTACAGGATATTTGTAAGAGTAGTATGATGATCACTTGTCTATATTCTTTACCATATTTGATATGTTCAATTTCTCTCAGTCACTCTCTCTCACCTCTCTCTCTCTATGTCCCTCTCTAATGTATGCATATATATAGCTATTATTTACTTTTTCAGTTTGTTTATACTTGATTTTCCCTACATAAAATTTGAAATTCTTTTTTTTTAAAGAGTTATTTATTTATACAAGTACTGGGTACAGTCAGATGCGTGGGAGGGTGAGAGAATTCACCAGAGCCAGAGGGGAGAGCAGAGCAGGCAGACTGACGAAGTACACTGCTGAGGGGAGTTGCGGGTACCAGGAGAGGTCTGCATGCCATGTGGGACCCTCACCCAGTGGCCGGGGATCGAATAGGTGCTGCAGAGGCCGCAGGCAGCTTCGTAAGCCAGCGCTCGACTGCTGCGCCACCGGGGAGGCCCATAATTTGAAATTCTTATATAGTCCATTCATTATTCTTTTGCTTTTTTAGTTCTTCCTTTACATTCATAGTGGAATGTCTTTCTTCATCACAAGATTATGTATATATTCACTATTATTCTACTACTTCTTTTATATTCATATTTTAAATCCATGTAGAATTCATTTATAGTAACAGGGAGGGGAATTTTTTCCCAAATAGTGAGCCAACTTTTATTATATAAATAATTTCTACAAATCAATAAATAAACAGATCAGTATGCTAGGAAAAATAAGCAAAATATATGACTAGACACTTTGCATAAAGAGACATAAAAATTATGGCTTGAAAACATGCAAAATCAAGCCAAACTCACTTATTGTAAAAGAAATGCGAATTAACTGTGAGAAAACGTTTTTCACCCATCAGATTGGTAAAGATAGAAAGCTTATAATACTCTGTATTGGGAACAGTTAAGGAAACCAGTCACTCTCGTGCATTGCTGGTGTGAGTTTAAATTGGTATACCTGTAGTGAAATAAATCAATCAGAGAAAGATAAATACTGTATGATTGTGTTTATATGTGGAATTAAAGAAAAGGCTGAACTCATAGAAGCAGAAAAGATTAGTGGTTACCAAAGGCAGGAAATGGGAGGTTGGGTCATGAGGACTGTACAGCAACCAGAATCCATAAAAAAAAACTGTATGAGAGGTCTGCCTGAAAGAAGTTATTATCTTTATTTGATTGACTTAGACAACCCATGTTGATGCAGCAGAGAAGTAACTTGGGAAATAAATATCCTGCTCTCACAATACTACCCTTATATCATCTGCTATTATTACCCACTGACTAAACCTAGTGGGAATACACAGGAAAACATGGCCTGTTGAGTCAACCCATAGGCTCAATTTCTCAGAACACAGACAGAAAATGGAGAAGGGTGGAAATGGAGCTTTGGAGGGGGGGACAATAGCACTGTAAGTTTGAGTCTTATCAATCGTTTGTACCTTAATTTATAGGAAATATTTTATTCTGTAACCAGAATTATTTCCTTATGGTTGGTCAGCTGAGAGAACATTTTGATCTTGAAGAGATTATTTTTAATATAACTCACTTTTGAGAAGGGCATCCTGAGTTGCTTTGAATTTACAGAGGACATGGGGTATTATTCTTACCCTGTATATTGGTAAAGAGAGCTTATTTGGAAGTGAGTGGGGATCATACAATGTAATGCAACATGACAATAAAAAGGAACAAATGATTGAAACATGCAACATATATGGATCACAAATTTGTGCTGCTACATGAAAGAAACCAGATTTGAAAAGTTACAGATGGTATGGTTTCATTTATATGACATTCTGAAAAAGGAAAAACTATCAATATAAGGACATAAACTAATGATTGTTGGTGACTGGGGCATGGGAGGGGGTTAACTAAAAGGGAACTTTTTTCTTTGTGGTTGTGTTTACATTGGATATATACATTTATCAAAATTCATAAAACAGTACACCATTAGGGTAAATTTTACTGTATCTCAATAAATCTTCTGTTAACAAAACACACTGTAAGATATTAAATTAACTATTGAAGCTTATAATTTTTCTGAGATAATTAACTACATGGTGAAATTTCTAGGCCCTTTGCTTCTCTTCTTGTCCACATTTGACTTCTTCTTGGAATATTCACACTTCTACAAAAGAATAATAAATGTCAAAATGAGAATGCAGTAAACTTTAAATCAGTTGATATATGTTAATTATAGAAAGTATGGAAGTAAATTTAGGAAAACCGAAGTCTAAAATTAGATTTGAGAACATAATCTGAATTTCAACAGTCTATCACAGTTGTTCTGAAACATGACAATCCTAAGAGCTCTTATTTATGTAAATTATATCAATCAGTATTTACCATCTTAGAAATGAAAACTGAGAAAGGTTAAAATATTTATTTCTAGTTCATTTAAATAAACAATAACAAATCTATTATATGTTAACATAATAATTTTATTTGTAAAAAATAACTTTACAAAAATAAAAATATAAACATCAACAGAATGAAAAAATAACCTGTGGTATGGGAAAAATATTTGCAAACCATATATCTGATAAGGGGCTGATGTTCAAAATATATAAAGAACTCATGCGACTTAATAGCAGAAAAACAAAACAATCTAATGAAAAAATGGACAGAGGGCCTAAATAGACATTTTTCCCAAGAAGAGATCAGAATGGCCAACAGGTACATGAAAAGATACCCAATGTCTTTAGTCATTACAGAAATGCAAATTCCAACCACAATAAGGTACCACTTATCACTTGTTAGAATGGCCATTATGAAAAAAAAAAAAGAGATAACAAATGCTGGTGTAAATGTGGAGAAAAAAGAATCCTTGTGAACTATTGGTGGGATTGTAAATTAGTATGCAAGCCGTAGAGACTAGCATAATCCTCAAAAAGTTTAAAATACAACTACCATATGATTCAGCAGTACCATTTCTGAAAGTACATCCAAAGGAAATTAAAATGGTAACTCCGAAAGATAGCCGCACTACCTTGTTCATAGCAGCACTATTTATAGTAGCCAAAACATAGAAACAGCCTAAGTGTCCATTCATGGGTGAATGGATGAAGAAGTTGTGGTATATGTGTCACTTAACATTTTGGTAAATGATGCACTATATATAACATGGTGGTCTCAACAGGTTAAATCATATAGCTAAGGTATATATAGTAAGATATGCCATCAAGGTTTATGGATTTATACACTATTTATTACCTTCTTACAATGAGGAAATAACATGACAATACATTTCTCAGAATGTTTCCTTGTCTTAAGTAATACATGACAGTATATACAATGGAATAATATTCAGCAATAAAAAATGAGGAAATCCTACCATTTGTGATGACATTGTTGGGCCTTTATGTTAAATGAAATAAGCCAGACAAATGCTAGAAGATCTCACTTATGTGTGGAATCTAAAAACAAAACAAAATCATCGAATTAGAGATCAGATTTATGGTTACCCAGCGGTGGGGTGGGGTGATGGAGAGGGAATTGGGGAAAGGTGGCCAAAATGTGCAAATTTGCAGTTATTTTAAATAAATACTAGGGACAGAATGTGCAACATGATAAAAAATAATAGAAGAGTGTTATTATTTTACATTTTTCAAATCTCTGATATCTGGCTTAGTAGAAGACAGCTATATTTTTCTGTCTACTTGTATATTCAATCTGTTGTGATGTCCTTCCCACTATAAAGTTGTAAGAGGATGAGAATGAAAATGGCAAATCACATTTTGCTATTATTATGAAAATAATTTTGATCTCACAGACCTCTCTGAAAAGGCATTGAAGACTTAACATGGGACTCCAGCCACACTGTGTGTTCTATACTGTTAATTTAGGGGAAAAGATACAATATTTATGAAATACCTACTTTGAGCCAAGCATTATGTTTAATGATTTCATATATTACATATTATTATCCCCATTTTTAGGTGAGGAAACAGAGGTTCGGGGTCATTATCATTAAGATATTCCAATCACACTGTTAGTAAATGGCAGATTTAGGATCGAAACCTAGGCCTTTCTGCCTGTAAAGCAGGGCCATTCTTCACTGAACTCTGACCCCATTTTCACTGGTAATTGCAGTGTGGTCACAGAAGTTGCCTCCATCCAGTAGTTGAAAGAAATAAGATTTTATATTACTAGAGCAACTAGATATTATATATAATTACCATTATATTTCATGGGCTTGGAATTTATTCCTGATAAAATTAAAAGGGATTAATGACTGAGGAAAGGCAGGCATTAATTATAGTAGAACTGCATTCCAATCTCCCCATTTGAAATCCTACCTTTACCTGCCTTTTCAAATTTAGAGCACAAGTACCTTCCAACTACCTTTTTATCCCTCGGTCTCTCTTACAGGAAGGGATCAATAAAACTAATTCTCACTTAGGTGTTAGGGATTTAATGTTACTCCTCTGAGGAGTACTTTTTACTACCTGAGGATGGAGAATGGCTCTTATTCATCTTTGTAACCCCAGCAACCTGTACACAGTCTGGAACAGTCAGTGTTCAATAAATATTGGTTGCCTTTATAGACTAATGGGAAGTAAAAAGCCAAAGAGGGAGTTCCTTCAAACCAAGGAAAGAGTGGAATTTCAGTCATGAGTGGAGGAAGTATATTTGTTGGACTTAACAAATCCAGCACCCAGAAAACTACAAATCTAACTGCATGGAAAAAGAGCAGTATTTGCTTTCATGTAAATGTCCTTTGCATTCAGTTTTGATTTGATTGTTCTAGAAAATATGGAAGGTGATTAGTATTTTAAAATGTTAAAATTAGTTTCTAAATGCCAATATTAAAAATAACTTTTTTTTACATTATTTATTTTTATGTTGGTTTTCCCCACAGGTGTTGGAGGAATTATGAGCATATTACTTAATTTCAATTAATAGCAGTGTTGTTAATTACAACTTTCATCAATGGTTTGTCTAAATTGTAGTTTCTGAGATAATCAGAAGAAAGCACCAAATCATCTTCCATTTTTCCATTTTTTAAAGATTTATTTATTTATGCATACAAGAACTGAGGTGCAGGCCAGAGGTGCAGGAAGTGAGCGGATTCACCAGAGACAGAGTGGGGAACAGAACAGGCAGACTGACTGAAATACACTGCTGAGGGGAGCAGCAGGCGAGGCAGGAGAGGTCTGCTGCACCATGTGTGTTGCTCCCTGGCCGGCCGGGGATCGAACTCATGCTGCAGAGGCTGCAGATAGCTTCATAGGTTGTGTCTTAATCCCTTGCACCACCAGGGAGGCCACATTTTCCCATTAATTGAACCTAATCTAAGAGGGAATTGTTCTAGTCATTATATCAAAGATCAAAATTGGGGCATGGCATGTAATATGTATGTTCGGCTATAAATTAGTCTCTGCCTGATGTCAGTTTTGTCTCCAGCCAAATTATGTTTCTATTGCATGTAGTTTTTTAAACCTGCAGTGCAAATGATAATTGTGTGAGGTGGTTAAGGAAATATGTTTTTAATTTAAAATTGGAAACAACAGTGTTAAAAGTAATAGCTTCTAGCCAGAACTCATCCTAAAATCGCTGATGGAGATTGGCTCATAATTCATACAATATTATTAAATCTTTGTTGTGTTGTTTGCAATTCTTTCTAACTTCCTCTTTCATAATTCTAAGCCCAAAACCAAGTTTGTCCATCTATAAATAATGATTGATAGACAGTGTTATTAAGTTTTGTCTTGTTGGTGTGGCTGCTCTCTAGAATAATGAAAAATATTAATTTCCTATCAAACTCTAGGATAGATGACTGTTGTTATAAAATCCAAGGGACAACTTGCCCTACCCATGTGCTTGTCAGTAAAAGATCAGTCTCAGAGGAATTCAGCTATTAATTATACAGGTTCTTAGATATTTGGAATTCAATATCACTGGCAGTTATTTTTTATGTATATTTATGTCTTACTTCTCTAAGAACTTATCTCATATCAAGATGTGCAAAAGGAGTTATCATGTATTTGCTAAAATTACCCTGGGTGAGGTGATTTCTATATTATAGAGAATATTTAAATGTAACCAGGGCTTACTTTTTTCATCACTGTAGCATACGATTGAAATTCTGAACTAATTGGATTCAGATAAGTAATTATAGGTTGAAGTAACAGCATGCTATGGATTTTGCTACACAGCAAATAAAAATGGCTGATTTTTTTTTTCACACAGCAGCAAATAAAAATGGCTGATATTTTATGGTTACATTTCTAACCACTTTCATTTTGTCCTTTATAAGCTCACCATGACATAAAAGGGAGGTGAAATACTTCTTCACCCACCACTGATGTGGAGGGATGGCCATCATTGTAATATGCTTGGCCTCTCTCTACCCTTTACTACTCCCCATTAGAGGTAGAGTGGCGTGGTTAATGAGTTTGGGAGAAAAACCAGTCCTGAATTGCGCCCCTCCCCCCTTTTCTTGGAAATGAAGTATATCATTTTTATCTTTTTTCTTTTGCTTTTAATAGGTAAGGACTTTCTACATACCCCACAGGGAGAGATCTGATCCAATACAGCATTCCTGTGACTGGGTAGCTATCTCTGTTCATTCTGGAATTTAGTATCAAGAAACCCTCTTGACCAATACTATGAACTATTGCTATATCTTCCTACCTATTATTCTTCCTACCTTCTTATTATTACTGCTTATCAGTAATAAAGGCTCATTGTTTTATCTTTTTTTCACAATAGGTTAAAATTTCAGACAGGGAAACGTGACCTTCTATGATGCCAGCACCAATCTCCATCATCTGTCTACATACTAAACTTTTTTTTTCAGTGCTAACTATTCTCACATTTACCTACCCATTCATTTGTACCATTCTGTTGGAACTGCCCGAACCATATACCATCTGAAGAACTACAGTTACTAGCAAGTGGTGTGACCTTGGATCTTAACCTAAGAAGAACTCAACATCCTAGCAACTAAATTTAAAAAATCAATGAATTTGAGGCAGGGTTCTCCCTGGGGCATTGTGAATTCAAAATTATCTAGGTCTTCCTACCCAAGGGCATAGGTAGTGAATGAGAAAAAGTGAATTACTTAATGAGCACTAAAAGCATTTGAATTTTTTTAAAGATTTATTTATTTATTTTATACAAGCATTGGGTACAGTCAGAAGTGCGGGTGAGAGAATTCACCAGAGCCAGAGCGGGGAGCAGAGCAGGCAGAAGGACCGAAGTACACTGCTGAGGGGAGCAGCGGGTGGCAGGAGAGGTCTACTCGCCATGTGGGACCCTCCTCCGGTGGCCGGGGAGCAGCCGGGTATCGAACCAGCACTGCAGAGGCTGCGGGCAGCTTCGCAACCCAGTGCTCAACCGCTGCGCCACCTGGGAGGCCCGCATTTGAAAATTTTATACAAAAAATTAATCTTATAAGATCTCCAAGATTATACAGACTAGTTTCTAACTCAATGTAGGAATCTCCATTACAGTATCCCATATAGGTGGTCAAACATTCTCAACTTCAATATCCCCAGTCATGGTAAGCTAACTCCTCAACAACGCAACTTATTATGTGTATATAAAACTTTTGTCTAAAATTGTGTGTTACTTGTGTGTTTATGTATGTAGCTTAAATAATTATATCTAAAAACATTTTTTTCCTACAAAATACTGAGCAGAGCAACAAAATTGAGGCACAGTTTGGTTGAACCTGTTGGTTACTAATGGTACCCATAAAATCTGAGATAGAATATCAACCCAAAATAGGAGGAGAAATCCTAGGGGGTTTCTCTAGTAACTTGCAGAGAATGTACTTCTTGCTACAATTAGACACTGGTTGTGTGGCTACCAGAAACCAGCTAATTGCCAGTATAAGCTTGCATTGTAAGCAAAAGTTGTACAGAAAATCTTTCCAGAATCCCTATTATCAGCAAATATGAAAAACATCTACAATAACTGAGGCAATATTATCAAAAGAAAAAGTTTTAGATTCTATTAGCATAGGAAAAAACTCAGTTGTAAGACAACTGCCAGCCTTTCTAATTTAGCAACTGTGGATTTATATTCCATTGCCCCTTAAACAATGCCCACCATAGTTGAATTTTAGCTGGATGAATCACAGATGAGGAGAAGAAGAAGAAATAAAGAACCCTGACCCAGTGAGGTATATAATATATCCACTACATATAAGGACTTTTACCCAGAGGATGAGGTTTGAATTTTCAAGGAAGTGTCACCATCCCAGCACCCATGAGAGCTATATTGGCTGAAAGTAACAAAGACAGAAATTGGGGCCAATGGGAAAAGAATGTCACCAAAAAGGAAGAGGAGTGAAATTACTTTACCATTGCAAAAATAGATCGAAACATACATATGTATAAAATAGGTAATAAATATGTGACTACTAAAATGTGAATAATAGCTATGTAAACCAGACCATATTGAAAAAACACAAATTACACAAAGAATCCCTGAGCACTGTTAGAAGCAAGAGAATGTGCTACAGAGTCGCAGGAGAGCCAAGTCTTGGTCACCAGAGTTCCCTGTTGAGGGTATAGAGGAAACAGGGAGTAACGTAAATGCGGCCAACCTGAAAGTGTGCCATCTTCCAGGAGCACTTATCCAAAATGTTCCAAGAGCCTGTGAAGATTTGCCAAAACTGCTGACTACTGTCCATTCCTGCTGATTTTTATGACACCATCAGAAGATCAGGGAGATATCAGTTTGTCAGATTGGGGGCAGTAAATTGAAGGACCAGGGATCTAGGAACACAGGATTTCTTGTTTGTTTTGTTTTCTACTCCTTTCTTTCAAAAGTTGGGCTTTTGCAAGAAGAGTCAGCAGGATCTTGAAGGCTGCTGCCTGATTTTGCAGATTGTATCAGCTAACAGAGAAAAATGTACAGATAAAATTCTAAATCCTCTTACAATGGAAAATAGCACATGTGATGAGATGGGGAAAAATGAAAGTTTAGGATTTACCTGGCAATAAACATGAGAAAGCAATTGGAGAGAGGGCCAGTCACCACATTTGTGTCCTCAGATATTTGTATACTAATGTCCAGAGACAGGATATGCAATAAAGTGAGGGTTGTATTGTAACTCAGAACGTCACTGAGACATGATGGGTTAGAACTTCTGGTTGGAAATTGGAATGGATGGGTAACATCCTACTGGATGACTTGGGGTTCAATTTTTTTATCAGTAAGCACTTTATGTTATTTATTTATTTCCCCCCACAACCATCCTTTAAATTCTTTGTCCCATTCTCCCTTTCCCCTCCCTCTTCACTTCACAGTCCTTGCTGCTTTTATTAACGTCTGCTAGTTTTTTTCAAGTGCTTTACTTTGTCAAATTGTCTGTTATATAAATGTCCAGTATTTGTTTTTGTCTTCCTGACTTGTTTTACAACACATAATTCCCTCGAATTCCCTCCATTTTTCAGTAAATGACTGCATTTCATCTTTCCTTATGGATGAATAATATTGTGTAGTGTGGATATAACACATGTTCCTTATCCAATCATGTATAGATGGGCATATAATCTTTTTACATGTCCTAGCTATTGTAAATAGCACTGCAGTAAACATTGTAGAACATATAGTTTTTTTTGTGTTGATAGTTTCATGTTCTTTGCATAAATGCCCAAGAGTGGGATTGCTGAATTGTAAAGGATTTTCACTTTTAGTTTGTTAAGGTGAATCCAAATCGCCTTCCATAATGACTGCAGCAGTTTACATCCCCACAAGCAGTGTAATAGGGTGGAGTACAATTATATAAATACTATTTAGAGATGCCTTAAATTTCATGAATTATGGTGTTAGAAGGGATGGGAGCATGCTGGCATTCTATGGTCAACTCCATAAGTCATTATCTATACATATATATATATATATATATGTATACACAAGTGTGTGTGTATGTCTGTGTTTGAGGCGCATCATCAGGATAAGTTGTCTCAAATGAATGTCTTATGAAGACTAGGTGAAGGGATGAAGAGTGTGAGACAGCAGGCTTTGGACTTGAAAATTGAGTCCTAGTTCTATCATTTGTTGGCTGTGTTACTTGTGCCTTGCTCATTCAAGTCAATTAATGTTTACTCTAACTCCTGCTACATGTCAGACACTGTGCTAAGTATTGGGTCTACAATGGTGACATAAATAGAGTTTTAGTTTCTTCACCAATAAAATGGGATTAATACTAGCACCTATCTTGTAAGATTATTGTGAATATTAAATGAGATGGCATATAATGCATGTGGAGAGCTTGACTCAGTACAAGTGACAGGGACTTAGTAGATGTGTACTAAATGGTAAATTTTTGTACACATAGGGATGTATTGATGTTTACTTATTCTATAGAAGATGGGAAAGAATTTTCTATATGTTAGAACTAGGAACTATGGGTAGAAAGAAATGTTGGGGAGGGGCAAATTACTGTTCAGTAGTGGAAGATGTTTCAAATAGAACTGACCAGAAATGGAATGAGTTGCTTCAGAAGCTTAAGAGTCCCCCACTGTGTCAAGTAATAAAGCAGACTGTAAATAGCATCCTGATAAATGTGTTCCCTGTCTTAATTCTCAAATGTGTGGTCCCAGTGTGTTCTTAGAGTGCCTTGCTTGTGCAAGTAGCAGAGTGCAGTGAGATGCAGACAAGGCAATAGGCTTTCTTTTGGTTTTCCTAGTCCATTTGTGTCCTGATGGAGTTTCCTTTTTCAAACTGAGATAAAGGGCCAGTAACAGGATGAAGCACATAATTATTTTATTTTACCCATCACTTTTAAAAGGTGCTTTTGATATTTTACAAAAAATTTAGAAAAATGTACTTTTTATTTTTTACAGTTAAACATACTCAAATTTGATACACTAAATCATTTAAAAATCTTTATTATAATAACAGTGCAAAATTTAAGGAGGCACTCATTTTCAGGGTCAGGCAAGTGCAAGGTTGGCAAATGCATCACCCCAAGAGTGCCTTTTAAAATTTTGTACCTTAAATTTCTCTTGCCACACTTTAGTCCTGGCTCTGTTGAGATATTAGGACAGTAAGGAGTGGATTTGGCTGGGAGTCCTTTCAAATGATAGTGACATCAGCTTTCCTGGTATCTTGCTTGTCAGTTGTGGTTCTCCCCAAACCTGCTTTTCTGCAGGGGATTGGTGAGTTAGAGGCATCTCTTATTCCCAAGTGACCCCACCTTTTTCATCTGCTGCTCAGGTGCCAGTGCTGACAGGACATGGAGTTCACAGTGTTCTGCACCTGGTGGAAACTCTCAGTGCCGCGGAAGTCTCCAGGGGAACACTCCCTGAAATAAATAACTTTAAAAAGACATGTTTATGGCTTTTCTCTCACCCCGTAGGTATGTGCACATTTGTCTCTGTCACCAGAGATGCTTCTAATCTAGGGTTTCACAGTTTTCATCTCCTCATCCATCTCTACAAATCCTTTTTCCCCACCCCTTTCACTTAACCTATAGCTGAAGATGCAGTGCTGAATCCTTTGGCTCCCTTGTCTAGCTGTGGGATATTGGATGGGGCATCCAGACTCCGAAAGAACCCTGCCTAGAACACCTTTACCAGGATTCAAAGAAACTAGGGAGTGAGGTGGGGAATCTCCCTAGGAAGAAGAGTCCTAAGATTGGAGGTATTGGGGTAGGGCAGATGATACTCTCTATTGCCTCAATTTGGCTTATCTTTGCATCTCTGTTGTACCAAGCAGGGAAAGATGCCACCCACAGAGTATAGAGGGCTTGGCTTGGGAAAACCTTGTCCATCCTGGGAACCAAGTCTTGGGTCTACCCTATTCAACTCTTATTCACTTTCTTATTTTTCCCTATGTCTATCTGAACCATTGCAGAGATTCCAGAGAAGAATATAGTGAGCGCCTGGGTTCATCTTCAAGGAAGGAGTACACATCTTATACCCCCACCCCTACTTCCTTCATGACCATCTCTTGTTACAGAATCTAGTTACATCAAGACTGCCAGACATTTTTTTTTGATACATGGTTTAGAGCATTTGGGGAATAGTGGTCAGGCTATAAGATAGTGAGATGAGTTAATACTGCTGAGCAAAGAGAGGACAACCTCCCCACCTCCTCACCCGAGGATTAGAATCATGTTGTCAGGAGTGTGAAAGGATTTTATCCAGAGGAAGATGAGTATTGGGTTATATCCTGACTAACTGGTCCATTTTCAGCAAGAACTCTTAGAAAAGCAATATAAATGAATTATCTCACATTTCTGTAGTCAGAAGAGGAAGAACTCTAAGTAAGACATAAAGTAAGTAAGTAGATAAAATGCTGTCCAGCTTAGTGCCTGACAGTTTACCCCAAGGTCTTCAGCAGAGAAGAATGTGAACTTGAAGAGCTATATTACCCTTTTGGAGTTTTTGGAGAAATTGCAAATATTAGCTAGGTGAGTAGCTGCCCAACTTTATCCTAGGAGCAGAGAGAGTAGTACACTTCTGCTGTCTTGTTCAATGACAAGCTAGCTGCACAGCTGGCCCTGACACACCCACAAGCTACCTATACAGCAACCTCCTCTGCTGTGAAGGGCGGGGGGTGTTGGTGGAGGGTGGGATGGGGGTGGAATGTCATCTGGCTGCTCTCTCTCTCTCTCTCTCCCCCCCCGTGTGTGTGTGTGTGTGTGTGTGTGTGTGTGTGTGTGTAAAATTCCTAGAGGCACATAGTATTTAGCACATAGACTGGCTTTGAAAGGCCTTCATTGCTTCCTTCCCAGGCTCATTAGCTATTCATATTGGGTTTCTATCTTACCCCCTCCCTTGCTCCATGTTGGTTCCCCTGCTTTCTTCCACTTCCAGTCCCTAACCCTTTTCCCTCTAAGATTCTTCCTCCTGCTCTCCCTTCCTGTGTCACGATCTCTGCACTCCCCTTTTCTGTACCTCTCTCTCACAATCTCCTCCCTTCCCTCTTAATCCTCCTCCTGTTTTTTTCTTCCTTCTGATCCATCTGCTCAGACCTCCCAGATTCTCCCCTCCAGGGCCTCAATGTTGACATTCTGTTCTTTCCCTTACTCCTTCTAGTCCAAGGCAGAAAAGGATAGAAACATTAAGTCTTTACATACACTGAAACTGCCCTAATTCATCCTAATTGTAGAGTGAAGGTAAGGGTGGGAGAAAGGGGGGAGTTAAGGTCAGTCTGAATTAATGAAAAATCTAAGTAATAGAACATTTTGAAAGAAATATAATTGTATTACTTTCAAGTACATTCAGTAATACTGCTAACTGGAACAATCTAAGAGGCTCATATAAGTGCTTTAATAAAGAGATAAGAATCATTTATAATTAGCATTATTATACAGCTCTTAAGGCCCTCTTTCTTAAATAGGCAGATATTTCCCTTATTTGTATGCTAAATCTGTTACTAGATCTCTTTTCATAGGTACAGGTAAAACTCTATTATAAGAGTTCTTTATAACCCTGATTTCCATGTCACTGCAGATGGTCCATTATAACAGTGTATTGTTGATCTAGTTACCAAAATTACTGACAACAATAATGTAAAACAAATGCTTTTTCTGGTCCCTATCTATTTAATAGTTATTCCTTTTAAAGATTATGAGATCTTTTCTATTGCAGATGGTAAACAGGAGAGGGGGGTGGAGATGAGTTATTGTGGAGCTGAGCCAAGTAACTGTGTGTATTTGTGTATCTGCACAACTGCCCAATTGTCTATCTGTGAATACTTACAGAAAGGGGGAGAATGATTGTGTATAGAGTAGGATATTTAAGGGAGTCTGGGCATGTGTCTGTGTGTATAAAGACATGGTAGTTTTCTGGATATGCATTTAGCTATGTCAGTAAGTCTGTAGTTGTGTGTGTCTGAGATAGGAGTTTTGATATGGGCACATGCATAATCATCTGCAGGAAGGGTAGAGCACTTGTGAAAACTGTTGTTTAACTCTGTGTGTATAACTGTGTATAATTTGTGTGTGTTTAAAAAAAAGAAAAAATATGTGGTCTATATATTAGTAGTTCTCAAAACAAGGTTGTGGGGCCTCCCTGGTGGTGCAGGGGTTAAAGACAGCGCTATCAAGCTATCACCAGCCACTGTAGCACAAGTTTGATCCCCAGGCAGGGAACAAACTGCATGGTGCAGCCGAACTCTCCTGCCTCACCCGCCCCGCTGCTCCCCTCAGCAGTGTCTTTCAGTAGATCTGCCTGTTCTGCTCCCCACTCTCTCTGCACCTCTGTACCTCTCACACCCAGCACCTCTAGCTTACACTCCAGTTTTTTATGCATAAATAAATGTTTAAAAAGAAACCAGGGTTGTGAGAACCTCCTCAAGTCAGTTCTTTGCCATCATTTTCTCTTTCAGTTTTCTCTCTCTCTTCTTGTCTTCCTTTTCCTCCTTTATTTTTTCACTCTGATTTCAAAGCAAAATCTCAAGCCTCAACCTGTTTTTCCTATCTTAATTCTGTCTTTTATTCTCCACGCATGCCTTGTCAGTTTTTCTGTGCAGGAATATTCACCCATGATGAATTCAAAATACCTTGCCCAAGGAAGACTGGACCTCCACATGCAAGAAAATGAAACTAGACAACTACCTCTAACCATGCACAAAAATCAACTCAAAATGGACAAAAGAACTGGACATAAGACCTGAAACCATAAAATATATAGAAGAAAATATAGGGAAAACACTACAAGACATACATTGCAATAACGTCTTTAAAGATTCATCACCCAGGGGAGGGCGGAGCAACATGGCAGCGAGGAGACGCTGCGAGTAAGATCTCCCATTAAAAAAAGTTAATAGGGAGGAAAAGCGGCAGGTCCCAGTGAGAACTGGGACAGGGAAGACAAACGGACGACTCCAGCAAACTACCCGAAGAAGAAAGTTGCCATAAAAGAGGACCAGAAGGGAGGAAAGCACAGAACCCTGCTCCCCTCCCCCACCCACAGAGTCGGCACTCTCCGACCAGCAGAGAGGAGGAAAACAACAAACTAAAACGACCAACAAGAACAAACGACTCAGCAAGCGGGACTGTGAGTGGAAAGGAACTATTGCAGCCACCACACCCCCTGAACGGGAGCTGTGGAGAACCCTGCAGGATTCGCTGGGGTGGTGAGCAAATGGCTCCAGGCGCCATTGGAGAACAAAGAGACTCTGGAGGAGACCCGCACACAGCCCCGGGGGCCTGCCGGTAAGCTTGCGCGGAAAATCGCAGTTGGCGCGCTTGAAAAGCAAACGCGGATCGGGATCAAGGCTGCCCAGGTCCCCGAGCCTGCGACCTAGGCTTGCGGGAAGACGCGCGGAGGCCCTCACTGGGGTGAAAGTCCCTCACTGAGTAAGCAGGAACCAGGTGCCCAGGCACGGGAGCGGGGTGCAAAAGGCGCCATTCCCGCGCCACTGAACTGGGCTACAGCCTGCGTCCTGGACCTGAGGGCTTTGGAACTGAGACCCGGGGCACGAAATTCGGGACGTGGGTTCTCCACGACGGTGGGGCACAAGGCAGACACAGCACCCCAAAGCCGTTGAGGTTTACCCTACCATTCCCGCTCTGTTCCCTGTCCCACGGGGTGGGGGGAGGCGAAAAACAGCCCCCCCAAGGACAATAGGAGAGATCTCTGGCGCCACCTAGCGACCAGGAAAAAAAAAGTCACTAACACCCCATAGAACAGGGAAATTTCTTAAGAATGCTTGAAAAGGGCAGAAGGCTCCCGGAGGAGACAGTGGCCAGCTGGGAAGTTAGCCCACGCCAGGCCCCTTCCGACCAGCAGTCTGAACCCACAGAGGGAAGAGGCACCCAGGGCTGGGGGAGACCAGGCGTGCAGAAGAGTGTGCCTGAGACCAGAAGCGCAGGGACTGAGTCCCGCGTTGCCATTTTAGAACAGGGACATTTCTTCAGTAAAGACTGCCTGAAACCAGCAGAAAGCTCCCTCAGAAGCCAGAGATAGCTCCTGGAGGAGCCAGAGGGGAGCGGAGAAGTTCACCCAAGATGCCGGCCAGTCCGAGTAACACAGTGTCCCAATGCATACGACAAATTAGAAAACAGACAGTAGGGAGTAGAAGAACCACACGCAACCTAACAACTCCTCAGGAAAAAAGCACACCACAAAAAGAAAACCACCCTCCAGATTACAACGACAGTAACTTGGAAGAACTTCTGAGACTTCCAGAAAGAGAATTTAAAATTGCTGTGATTAAAAAACTGACAGAAGTCATAAAGGAAAACAATGATATGAGAAAAATAATCAACGATCAGAAGAATGAAATTGAGTCCTTAAAGAGGGAAGCAAAAGAAACGCAAGAGATCAAAGAATTAATGGAGGAACTAAAGAACTCTGGGAAAAGCAATGAAAGCAGAATAGATGAAATGGAAGAACGAATAAGTACTCTTGAAGACACAGAAATAAAAAGAACCAAAACAGAAAAGGAAAGAGAAGTACGAAGGAAAAAGAACGAAGAAAGACTTCGGGAACTATCTGACTCCATGAGGAAAGGAAATATAAGAGTTATAGGAATTCCAGAAGGAGAGGAGAGAGATGTAGGAACAGAGAAAATATTCCAGGAGATAATTGAAGAGAACATCCCAAATGTGAAGAAGGAGTGAAAATTGATATACAGGAAGCAAGAAGAACGCCAAACTTCCACGACGAAAGGAAAAATACAGCAAGACACATAATAGTAAAGCTCCCAAGAATCCAGGACAAGGAAAAAATAATGAAGCTGGCAAGAGGGAAGAAACAGATAACATTCAAAGGAAAACCAATCAGGCTGACATCGGACTTCTCCGAAGAAACACTACAGGCAAGGAGAGAGTGGAGGGACATAGTCAACAGACTCCAAGAAAACAGATGCCAACCAAGAATACTCTATCCCGCAAAGCTCTCCTTCCTCTATGAAGAAAGAATATGGACCTTCCCAGACAAAGAGAAACTCCGGAATTTCATTACGACTAAACCCCAACTCCAATAAATACTACAAGGAATCCTAAAGCAAGAACCTCAGAGGGACGAATAACAACGAAAGAAGGCCAAAAAAAAAAAAAAGTTATTAAAACAATAAATAAAATCAAAGGAAAGACAAATACAATGGCAAATACAGATGCTAACATATCAATATTAACTCTAAATGTAAATGGACTAAACTCTTCAATAAAAAGACACAGAGTTGCAGCCTGGATTAAGAAACAAAACCCAACCTTTTGCTGTCTCCAGGAAACACATTTAGCTACAAAAGATAAAAATAAGCTCAAAGTTAAAGGATGGAAAATAATCCTACAAGCAAATGGACCAAAAATGAAAGCAGGAACAGCTATACTTATATCAGATAAAACAGACTTCAAACTCAAAAAAATAAAAAGAGACCCCAATGGTCATTACCTTATGATCAAGGGGACAATACTTCAAGAAGAAATAACACTCATTAACATATACTCAACAAACGAAGGAGCACCAAAATATATCAGACAACTGTTGTCCTCTCTGAAAACAGACATCAGAGAAAACACATACGTAGTGGGAGACTTCAACACACCACTATCAACAATGGATAGATCAACAAGACAAAAAATAAGTAAAGAAACTAAAGCTCTAAATAAGGACTTAGAGCATTTGGGCTTAACAGACATCTATAGAACACTAAACCCCAAAAAAACGGAGTACACATTTTTCTCAAGTGCACACGGATCATTCTCCAGGATCGATCACATACTGGGGCACAAGACAAACATCAACAGATACACCAAGATTGAAATCATACCAACCATCTTTTCTGACCATGAAGGCATCAAACTAGAAATAAATCATAAAAAGAAGGCAAGGAACTATCCTACCTCATGGAGATAAAAAGCCACACTACTGGAAGACCACTGGACTAATGAGGAGATCAAAGAAGAAATTAAAAAAATTCTTTGAATTGAATGACAAGAAGGACATCAATATCCTAAATGTATGGGATGCAGCAAAAGCAGTAATAAGAGGAAAATATATAGCAATAGAAGCTCACATCAAGATACAAGAAAGAACTCAAAGAAACAACCTAATCTCAAAGCTCAAAGATCTAGAAAAAGAACAACAAAAAAACCCCAAAACCAGTAGAAGAAAAGAAATAATAAAAACCAAAGCAGAAATAAATGAAATTGAAACTAAAAAAACAATCCAAAAGATCAATGAAACCAAGAGCTGGTTCTTTGAAAAAATCAATAAAATAGACAAACCCCTAGCCAGGCTCACAAAGGGAAAAAGGGAGAAAGCACAAATAAACAGGATCACAAATAAAAGAGGAGAAATCACAACAGATACAGCAGAAATCAAAAGAATAATCAGAAACTACTATGAAGAGTTGTATGGAAACAAGTTCAACAATCTAGAGGAGATGGACAAATTCCTACAACTCTACAATCACCCAAAGCTAGATAAAGAAGAAATAGAACACCTAAACAGACCAATTAAAAGCAGCGAAATTGAAATGGTAATCAAAAACCTCCCCAAAAACAAAAGCCCAGGACCTGATGGATTTACAAACGAATTCTACCAAACACTCAGAGACGAATTAGTGCCTGTCCTTCACAAACTCTTCCAAAAAATTGAGAAGGAAGGGACAATACCAAACACGTTCTATGAAGCCAACATTACACTAATACCAAAACCAAACAAGGACAACACAAAAAAGGAAAACTACAGGCCAATCTCCCTAATGAACACTGATGCAAAAATCCTCAATAAAATTTTAGCTATCAGAATCCAACAATGTATCCATAAGATAATTCACCGCGACCAAGTAGGATTCATTCTAGGGACACAAGGATGGTTCAACATCCGAAAATCAATCAACGTTATCCAACACATCAACAAAAAGAAATATAAAAACCATATGATAATATCAATAGATTCTGAGAAAGCTTTTGACAAAGTGCAACACCCATTCATGATAAAAGCCCTTGAAATTCTTGGGATACAAGGAACATACCTCAGCATCATAAAGGCCATCTATGACAAGCCAACAGCCAGTATCATTCTCAATGGTGAAAAGCTGAAAGCAATTCCATTAAGATCTGGAACAAGACAAGGATGTCCACTTTCACCACTGCTCTTCAATATAATACTGGAAGTCCTAGCCAGAGCAATAAGACAAGAGAAAGACATCCAAGGAATCCAAATAGGAAAAGAAGAAGTCAAACTATCACTATTTGCAGATGATATGATAATATACGTTGAGAACCCCAAAAACTCCACAGAAAAACTAATTCAACTACTCAATCAGTTCAGTAAAGTGGCAGGATACAAAATCAACACGCAAAAGTCAGTAGCCTTCCTATACACAAACAATAAATCTGAAGAAGAAGAAATCAAAAAAACCAACCCTTTCATTATTGAAACAAAAAAAATCAAATATTTGGGAATAAATCTAACAAAAGAGGTAAAGGACATATACAAAGAAAACTATAAAACACTGTTAAAAGAAATAGAAGAAGACACAAAGAAATGGAAAGACATCCCCTGCTCATGGATTGGAAGAATAAACATTATTAAATTGGCCATCCTACCAAAAGCAATATACAGATTCATTGCTATTCCAATCAAAATTTCAATGTCATTCTTCAAAGAAATAGAACAATTATTGATGAAATTCATATGGAATCACAAAAAACCCCGAATAGCCAAAGCTCTCCTGAAAAAAAAAGAAGGGAATGGAGGCATCACACTCCCAGACTTCAAACTATACTACAAAGCCATAATCATCAAAACTGCATGGTATTGGAACAAGAACAGACATACAGACCAATGGACTCGAATAGAAAATCCAGAAATAAACCCACAGATTTATGGTCAACTAATCTTTGACAAAGGAGCAAAGACTATGCATTGGAGCAAAGAAAGTTTGTTCAATAAATGGTGCTGGGAAAACTGGGTCGCTACATGCAAAAGAATTAAGCTTGACCACTACCTCACACCATACACAAAAATCAACTCAAAATGGATTAAAGAACTAGACATAAGACCTGAAACCATAAAATATATAGAAGGAAATATAGGCGAAACACTGCATGATTTGCACATCAAAGACATCTTTACAGACACATCACCTAAAGCAGTGATAGTGAAGGCAAAGATAAACAGCTGGGACTACATCAAATTAAAGAGCTTCTGCACAGCAAAAGAGACAATAACAAAAACAAAGAGAAACCCCACCAACTGGGAGAACATTTTTGCACCCAACACTAATGATAAAGGACTGATCACAAAAATCTGCAAAGAGCTGATGAGACTCAACAACAACAAAGAAAATAATCCAGTCAAAAAATGGGCAAAAGAGCTAAAAAGAAACTTCTCTGAAGAGGAAATGCAAATGGCCAACAGGCATATGAAAAAATGTTCAACATCACTTGTCATCAGGGAAATGCAAATCAAAACTACCATGAGATACCATCTTACACCAGTGAGAATGGCACATATTAAAAAAACTAGCAGCAACAAATGTTGGCGAGGGTGTGGAGAAAAAGGAACTCTTCTGCACTGTTGGTGGGAGTGCAAACTGGTCCAACCACTATGGAGAGCTGTGTGGAGATTTCTGGACCTACTAAACATAGAGCGTCCATATGATCCAGCAATTCCACTCCTAGGTATTTACCCAAAGGACACAGAAACATCAATTCCAAAGAACACCTCCACCCCTATGTTTATTGCAGCACTGTTTACAATAGCTAAGCTTTGGAAACAACCCAAATGCCCAAAAATAGATGACTGGATCAAGAAGATGTGGTACATATGCACAATGGAATATTACTCAGCAATCAAAAAAGATAAACACATGCAGTTTGCAGCAACATGGATGGTGCTGGAAGGGATCATGCTCAGCAAAATAAGCCAGAAAGAAAAAGAAAAATACCAGATGCTCTCACTCAGATCAGGAATCTAGAAAATCTAAATAAGGGACCAGGAAAAAGAATAACTATAAGAAAGAAAAAATCAAAATCAACAAAAAACTATGAACCAGAGAC
The DNA here is from genome assembly GCF_964194135.1 of Talpa europaea. Lineage (NCBI taxonomy): Eukaryota > Metazoa > Chordata > Mammalia > Eulipotyphla > Talpidae > Talpa > Talpa europaea. Next base: position 67,716,015 of record NC_140081.1, read on the forward strand.
ATACTATGGGGGGGTGAGGCAAGGAGGGATTGGGGTCAAAATAAGGGGGGTGCAATTGTATGGGGAATATAAAAATAAAAAAAAATTAAAAATGGCATGTATCAAAAAAAAAAAAAACAAGCAACAGCAAATGTTGGTGAGGATGTGGACAATGAATAAGGAACTCTCCTACATTGCTGGTGGGAGTGCAAACTGGTCCAACCACTAGGGAAAGCTGTCTGGAGGTTCCTCGAGGAAGTCTACTAAAAATGGAGCTATCATAGGACCTGGCAATTCCACTCCTAGGGATCTACCCAAAGGACACAAAAACATTGATTCAAAAGAACACCTGTACCCCTATGTTTATTACAGCACTATTTACAATACGTAAAACCTGGAAACAACCCAAATGCCCAAAAATAGATGACTGGATCAAGAAGATGTGATATATATATACACAGTGGAATATTACCCAACAATCAAAGAAGATAAACTCATGCCATTCGCAGCAACGTGGATGGAGCTAGAAGGAATTATGCTCAGTGAAATAAGCCAGAAGGAAAAAGAAAAATGTCGGATGATTTCACTTATAGCAGGAATATAGGGGAACTAAATAAGACATCAGCGTAAAAAATAATAGCAGTATAAAACACAACAAAGCAAAACACACAATTATAAATCAGAGACATATTGCAGGGGAGGAAGAGGGAGAGGGATCAGAGGGAGGGAGGAATGGAGGAGAACAGGAGACAGTGGTGATGGTGCACGGGTGCCTTGGGGAAGGAAATTCTATGGGGACTCAACCTGAGGGGGCGAGGGGAAGCAAATTTAAAAAAAAAAATAAAAATAATAAAAAAAAGAAAGGGCCTCCCCTGGTGGTGCAGGCCCTTGAGAGCAGCACTGTGAGGCTGTCCGCAGCCTCTGCAGCTCCGGTTTGATCCCAGCCCCACATGGCGTGGCAGACCTCTCCTGTCGTGCCCACTGCTCCCATCAGCAGTGTATTTCGTCAGTCTGCCTGTTCTCTTCCCCACTCTGTCTCTGGTGAATCCTCTCACCCTCCTGTGCGTCTGGCCTCTACCCTGGTTCTTGTATAAAAAAAGTAAATAAATCTTAAAAAAGAAAAAGAAAAAAAAATACCTTGCCCAGCACCCTACTCAGTGCCAAGGAAGAAGTAGTGGGGGAAACCTGCAGAAAAACTGTGTAAGCATGATAGTAAGGAATAGAGCAGTTTCCTCTGGTGAGTCCAGCAATTTTAATATACAAGATTCCTCAGTGGTACTCATGCACTCTCCCTGGTGCCCCATAAACATCCCAGTGCCATAGTAACCTTTGCTCCCTTACTCCCATTGACCTTCCCCACTACTTCCTCAGTCCCCTTCAGGTGATGCTATACCTTTTCATTTTGTTACTGCACACAGATATTCTACTTTTATGATTTCTCAAACTCTGAAGTATGATCTCTCTCACTATAACCTATTTATTCACTTATTCATTCTTTTACTCAGCAAATATTCCGTGATGGATACTCCTCTATGTCAGATGCTATTTGTTTCTAGGAATGTAGAATATATGAGTGAACAAGAGGGACAGAGGTCTCTGCCCATGAACTCATATTCTAATATGGGTAGATAGATAATCAACAATGAACATAAAAGGTATATAAACAATATACTATGTTTGATGATAAGTGCTATGGAACAAAATAGGATGAAGTAATGGGGACTGATGTGTTACAATATGGGGGGGTGGGTGTCACAAATAGCATTTTTAAACAGTTAGTTGAGTCTGAACTGCCTTCAGAAAGGTGACATTTGAGTCAAAGTTTGAAGTTGCTGAGTGCATAGTACAGATTTCTGGGGAAAGAGCATTTTCAGTACAGAGAACAGCTAATGCAATGGCCCTGTGGTGTAAAGAGCATGCCTGAAATTTTTAAAAATTTATTATATATATTATATATAATCATTATATATATATAATCAATACATTATATATATATATATAATCAATACATCATTCTTCCTTTTTGTACAATGCATGCTTTCTCCTTTCAGGTGTAGTCCCTGCAAAATTCCCATCACCAGTTCACCCATGCACCATCACCATAGTCCCTTATATTCCCCATACAATTCCACCCCCCTTATTTTGACCCTAATCCCTCCTCTCCTCCTCTCCCTTCCCCCCCACCCCAGTGTGTCTCTGGTTTATAGTTGCTTGTTGATTTTGATTTTTAAAGGCACAAGTAAGGTCCACAATGGCTGAAACAGAGTGAACCATTAGCAGGAAATATGACCCAGAAAGGAAATGGTGGATGGTGGGGGGAAGATATATCCACATACTTTTGACCTCTATTCCCTGTCATTCACCCTCATAGCAAATGTCTTCTATATAAAAGTTGATATAAAAATGCTTAATAAACAGGACTGTGAAGATTTAAGAGAAAATATGTAGGAACTTAGAACATGCAGCTGTTTATGTAGTATTCTTCCCTTTCTCCTTTGGCATCCCATGACAGGCTTTCTTACCAAGAATGTAGGTTGATTCAGTGAGAACTTCCATAGTTTGTATTTCAAAATCTTTAACTTCTTCCTCCTCTTGCTATAATCTGTCTTTAAAAAATTGCTCCTCTCTTCTTGCTAAGGCTGACTCCTCTATGCCTGTGCTTTGAAGTCCCATCTCTTCCCTTTCTTTATCCCTTTCTTCCATGCATTTTGAAACTCTCCCTTTCAGCAGCCTCCTTCCCTTCTGGAAACAAGTATGCACAGGCCTCCCTAACCATAAAATACCATCCTTTAACCCTACTACATACTCAAGTGACAGCTTCATCTCTCTTCCCTATCAAATTTCCTAAAAGAGTCTATTGCTGTTTCCATCTCAACCCATGTACAAGTTGACTTCCACTTTCATTTCTGTATAGAAACTGAACTCTGGATGATTACTAATACCCTCTTTCTCACCAAATCCAAGCACATATTTTAGTCCCCCTCATTCTTGACACCTTTGCAGTGGGCTTTGATGAAAAGAGCACAGATTTTGGATCAAAAACAATATGGACTCTGATTAAAATCCTGGCCCTGCCACCATATAAATGTTTTGAATCACAGTTTTTTTCACCTTTGACAAGGGATTGACAATGACTACCTGCAAGAATTGGTGAGGATTGACGACAGTTAATGTAAATTATCTAGTTTATAGTAAGCACAGTAAAATGATTTCTCTCTTCTTTTGGTGATTGACTTTAAGCTGCAAACTGTATTTTATTATTTATAGATATTTAAACCCACAGGTGAGGTTAAATGATTTTTAATATCAACTGTCCTCTTCCCACCGCTGTTAACAGATTTTCATGCCCCCAAATTTTGTCCTTGCATCTCTCCTCTCATCATACTATACCTCCCTAATGTCTTTTCTACTACCACCTCTTCAACAAATATGGGTATTTGGATGACATTCACATCTAATTCTAGGACCCTAGAGCCTTTTCCTAAATGTTTGACATGAATTTGTGATTTAAAGATCTCTTTTAGTATGCAATTTCTATGATTTTACTTTGGGGATGATAGCAGAGAATTCTAAGCCAAAGAGTTTAACTTGATGTAGTCAATACACTAAAGAAGTTCTGAGAAGTGGAATAACATGATTTGAATTTATCATCTGTGTAAAGGATGTACTAGAACAAAAAAAGAGAAGCTTGGATAGGAAAGCCATTTAAGAAGATATTATGATAATCCAGATAATACTTGATGTGATTTTAGAAAGAAAAATAAACAAAAATTCAAGGAATTTTGCAGAGAAAGGTTTATGAAGACCTGACAGTATAGTTGGTACAGTTTAAAGATCTGAGAAGAATCAGGAAATCACAAAGCTCCAGGGATGAGATGCAGGAAAAATAGTGGTGCCAGTGGTGGTAATGATGAAGATAGAAGGGAATTCATATTTTAAAAAGGATCAGGGGAGTAAGAAATTACAATAATTAAAAATTTGGCAAATTAGATGTCATGGGACAGTAGGAACCACAAAGCAAGATATCTTGTGTGCAATTAAACTAGACTATAGAAAGTAAAAAGCCAGAGTTAGTCAATGCTTGTAATGGATGTATCAGAGTCATTTGTATACAAAGAGTAGCCCAAATCAGAAGAATAGATGAACTGCCCTAAAATAGTGAGTACAAAGGGGAGCGGGTGGGTGGGCAAAAGTTGAGTATTGGGAGACAGCCAGAGGGAATAAGTGGGAGGAAGTAGGAAAGCTGGAGAAACCAGAGACAGAGAAATTAAAAACCACAAAAGGAAAAGCAGTGTGAGAGAAGCCTACCGACTTTTGGACTAATTCATTGGTCCCTGCCTGACTTTTCTGTTTGTGCCTGTTTCTTTCACTCCCCACCTGGTCCCAAGCTTTTCTTTCCATCCATTGTTTAGCTGGGCCTCCTGGGCCTCCAGTCTAATTATTATTCCTACTGTCTAAATCACTCTTAATTCATGCTTCCTGCTCCGATCAGCAGTTAACCCTTCCTTCTTAGGTAGTTAGTATACCCAAGCAAGTTCATTTACAAAAATCATACAGAAGGTGCTATTTGTGGTAATTTGGTATGTGATGTTGAAGAGTTGATATACAATATTCGAGGGTATTCTTTGTGAATGGGGTGGTATGTAGGAACAAATCACAGCCAATTCTGTCTTCACTTATTCATTTAAAAACAGTGAATGAAATATCACACCAACACATTCTTATTAAGTCCCTACTGAGCCCCAATTGCCTTAAATCAATCAGAATATTATAAGCAAATTAATGTACAGCTCTTCCTTGATTTAGGATGTGGTTACATCCCAATAAACCCATTGTAAGTTAAAAATACTGAAAGTCAAAAATGATTTAATACACCTAACCTACTAGATATCATTGCTTAGCTTAGCTGTCTTAAATGTGCTCAGAATACTTACAGCTACCTACAGTTGTAAGTACTACCTAACACAAAGTCGATCTTTATAAAAAAATGTTGAATAGTTCATGTAATTTATTGAATACTATACTGAAAGTGAAAATTAGAATGTCCTACTTCAAAATTTGAAGGCAATTTTATTTTACTGAATACGTATCATTTTCTCACAGTGTAAAGTCAAAAATTTATTAAGTCAAACCATTGTAACTTAGGGTCCAGCTATGTAATATTAATTTATAGTGAGAGTCACATTTTCTAGACTTATGTGCATTCTTTGTCTATTTTTAAAAGCACTCTTCTTAACATACAGCTTTCCTCCCTCTATTTTCCTTTTTCTTTTTCACACTCAAACATGTCTCTTTCTGTTCACACACTCAAATTGTTCACACATCCATAAATACTTTCCATAATACAGAAATATTGTACATACTAATTTGTACATAAAACCTTCCATTCATATGTGTTTGTGCTTTTCTCCAGCTTGAGTTTTCAAGCAACTCAATGAAGAAATGTCATCAATAATCCAACATAACAATTGAATCTTACACTTTTCCATTGTTGTTCCATTCCATCTCCAGTACCATTTTGCTAATAGAGAGTGTAAAATAGAGATGTGATATTGCATGATTGAGAAATAGATCTTTTCTCCTTGATTTATATTTTACTTCTTTATAATTCTAGAAATAAAAATTCCTTTAGTCTTTTCTTATTACTCAAGTAATATATATACATTGTAAAAATAAAAAAAAAATTAGAAAATATAAGTAATAGCAACCAGTTATCCTCTGTAACAATGATAGAATAATTGACAAACAATAATAATTCCACAAACAATAATAAAACTGGAAAAATATTTAAGGACACTGTTTTTGGGAATTAAGAAATAGGCAGTATCAGAATATGAACCCTGAGAGAAGGGAGACAAATAATGTGACCCTCCCCAACTCTCTGCCTGGCATGAGAGTTTATGAGAGTATTTACCCCAGATACTTTACTGAATTCTAAACTGAGCAATTACAGAACACTATGTCGTGAGACCTAGCAGAGTGTAACTATTAAGGTTTATGAGCAGAATGGAGCTACTTGAGGTCACATGGCATGGGGAGATAAAGGAATTCTTTTCCATACAGAATGGAGAGACTTAATTAAAATCTAAGCACACTGAGGAGGGACCAGTAAAACTATACTTTAAGAGTAAGGGCTATGCTCTAGAGGTAGAGCTACTCCAGACACATCCAAACAAAGCTTAAAACCAAACTTGCACAGATTAAAGGATAGCCACAAGTAAATAAACTGCATATCAGAACAAAGTTCTTTTTTAATGGAAGACAAATTCAGACTCCTTAATATGTCACTCACAGTAATGGACATAAAATTAGAAAATCTCTTAGTCACATGAAGAATATGTGAGGAATATATAACTAAAATCAGGAAAAATATATCCTGTCACTAGAAAGCAGCTGTTTTACTCCAGATGTTGGAATGATCACTCAAAGACTTTAAATCAGCAATTGCAACCACTGTGGAGAGCTGTGTGGAGATTTCTGGACCTACTAAACATAGAGCTTCCATATGATCCAGCAATTCCACTCCTAGGTATTTACCCAAAGGACACAGAAACATCAATTCCAAAGAACACCTGCACCCCTATTTTTATAGCAGCACTGTTTACAATAGCTAAGCTTTGGAAACAACCCAAATGCCCAAAAATAGATGACTGGATCAAGAAGATGTGGTACATATATACCATGGAATATTACTCAGCATTCAAAAAAGATAAACACATGCAATTTTCAGCTACATGGATGGCGCTGGAAGGGATCATGCTCAGCGAAATAAGCAAAAAAGAAAAAGAAAAATACCGGATGGTCTCACTCATAGCAGGAATCTAGAAAACTTAAATAAGGGACCAGGAAAATGAATAACTATAAGAAAGTGAAAATCAAAATCAACAAAAAACTATGAACCAGAGACACTTTTAGAGGGGCGGGGGCGGGAGGGGAGGGATTGGGGTCAGAATGGGGGGGCTGCAATTGTATGGGGAATATAAAAATAAAATTTATTATTTAAAAAAAAATAAAATTCTTGTTTCTGCCACTTAAAAAAATAAAAATGTACATTATAAAAAAAAATAAAAAAAAATATGTTCAAGAACATAAAGGAAAATATGGCCTTAATGATCAAAAAATGGAGACGTAAAGCAGGATGTAAATTCTAGAGATAAAAAGTACAAATATAACATAAGAAATAAGCTAAATAAACCTAACAGCAGCTTGAGCAAGACAGAAGAAAGTGACAATAAAGTTGAAGACAAAGCCACAGAAAATGATCCACTAATATTTACCTTTTTTTTTTGTCTTGTTAGAGGTTTGTCAATTTTATTGATCTTTACCATGAACCAGCTCCTTGGTTCATTGACGTTTTACAGAATGAGAGTAAACAGTTGGTAATGATGCTATAAGCAGCAATATGCAACCAATGCCTTTTTTATTTATTTATGTATTTATTTTTTAAAGATTTACTTATTTATACAAGAACCGGGGTACAGGCCAGATGCACGGGAGGGTGAGAGGCTTCACCAGAGACAGAGGGGGGAACAGAACAGGCAGACTGACGAAATACACTGCTGAGGGGGAGCAGCGGGTGAGACAGGAGAGGTCTGCCGCGCCATGTGTGACCCTCGCCTGCTGGCCGGGATCGAACCGGTGCTGCAGAGGCTGCGGACAGCTTCACAATGCTGCACTCAACCTCCCGCGCCACCAGGGAGACCCACAATTGCCTTTTATAGCCAAGGGAATCTACAACCAGAGTGATGCCATGTAAAAGGAAATTGTCTGAAGTCAGGAATGGTAATATGTGGGTGGGATAAGTGAGATGCAATTATAATTGGCCATCTGTGGTGTAGTGGGGAAAATGGTGAATAGATATGATTCCTTATCACAATCATATTTGTATTTAGCCAAATGACATACAGTTATTGGAAGTATTTAGAGTACATGAATTGGGAGTATGATATAACAAATATAAGTTATCACCAGTGAATTCATTAACTTTGTGAATGAGATTTGGGTTAAAAACAATGCTGAAAATTAGTTATCTGTACCTAATATGGTATTGCAGCATTTAATTATTATTAGAAACTGCCTTACCTGGATCACTGAGAAAAAATAAAGAAAAATGTAGAAGACAAATGAAGTTTGCATGAAATCCTTTTAGTGGATTGTACAAATGTAAGATTCTAATTACAACAGAAAGGGAAAATCACATAGGCATCTCTTCTAAAAATCCCGTCTATTGCTCATAGTCCCTGTGCTTTATTGCAAAATGCACATGGTTAATACTGGGTTACAGTGCTTCCATACCCTCAACTCACTGCCTCAAATGCTGGTGTCATGCTTCTCTCCTTTTGTCTCTTCTGGCCGAATCTGGGGGAATTCCCAGAGGTTTCTGCATCTTTTGATTTCAGCAGCAGCTGCCCCTACTTGTTTGGTTGAAAAGCATAAAAATGCCTCATCACAAATAGCTTGAAGATGGCTGGCTTTATATTGTAAATGAAAATAACCTCCTAATGGTTGTTAATTTATTTTCTTTTTTGTATTTATTTTCCTTCAACAAGGTTAAGGCTGATGAGAAAGCATAAAGAGAACACATGCTACCTCAGAGGCCTCTTGGACTCCATTATTTTCTACCTCTAGTTGCCGCTAATTCTTTTTTTTTTAAGATTGATTTATTCATTTATACAAGCACTGGGTACAGTCAGAAGCTCGGGAGGGTGAGAGAATTCACCAGAGCCAGAGCAGGGAACAGAACGGGCAGACTGACCAAGTACACTGCTGAGGGGAGCAGCGAGCACGGCAGGAGAGGTCTGCGCGCCATGTGGGACCGTCGCTTGGCGGTGGGTGGTAGGCGGTCGGGGATCGAACCGGCGCTGCAGAGGCTGCAGGCAGCTTCGCAGCCCAGCGCTCAACCGCTGTGCTACCGGGGAGGCTCACCTCTAATTCTTAATGTAGATCATCTTCATTTGCACTTTTTCTTACATGACACTATATACTGCATTACTCTTGTCCTCTCTCTCTCATTACTGATTTCTTATTCCTTCTCTATCTTCTTTGCTGATCTCCTTCATAATTTAGTTTACCAGGTGTGTGTGCTCCAGGGCAGTCTTTGGGTCCCTGCTTTTCTCTCTATACATGCTTACTTACACTGTTTCAAATGCCTCCAAAATGTGCATGACTTCCAACTTTTTCTTCAGGCCTGCATATTTAATCCAAGGTTTTTTCATCTTTAATATCCTGCTAGATATTTCCACTGACTTGTTTCACTTAAACTCAATCAATACATCTTAAAATAAATTCACTGCCTTTGCAACTTTTCCTGGAACTTTTCTTCTGACTTAATTTTCTGTTAATAGGCTATTTTCCTAGTTAGATAGTGGTGAAACCTCAAGATCATCCTTGACTTCTTTCTCTGTCAGCCTTCTAAATCCAATCAGTCACCAATCAGTCACCAAGTTTTGTATGTTCTTCTTTCTCAATTATTCTCATATTGTCCATGTGTTTTCCTTACCATTGACACCACCATATTTTTTCCACTTGCAATTTCACACCTAATTTACTGTGCTGGTCTTCTGTCTCCTGTATTTTTTTCCCCAAACCATTTAAATAGAAGTTCAGGCTTATCTTAATACACTATTCTCATTGTGTAATTAAGTGCCTAATCTATTGCCTCTTCACTGAAGTTCTAACTCATTATTTTGACATTTAATCTTACTAAGAATATGTCCCCAATAGTCTTTCTAAATTTTTTTAATTGAGGTAACATTGCATTATAACATTATATGAGTTTCAGCTACAGTTGGTTATATTTCATAAAACATTTTGAGATTTCATGGATTTAATGAGATAGGTATTAAGACTGGCACCACCTTCAAAATAATTAAAAATGTACCAAAAAAGAAACGAACCCAAATTTAGAAAGACTTACTATTTCTGCAATATATGTGGGATGCAATTTTAGAACTGAATTTGCAAAATGACGACAGAAATAAAGTCATTTGGAATATTGGAATAAAGTCATTAATTTGCTGCTATTTGGACCAAAGTCAGTAATTTCTCTATTAAAATTATGTTTCAGGTGTGCATCATTATAAATCATCACCTATATACACCATACTTCCTTCACTGTTGAAAGTCCAAGTCTATCCATACAATTGACCCCCTTTACCTGTTTGATCCACCTTCCCTACCCCTTCTATTCTTGTAGCCACTAATTTGGTCTTATAGTCTAAAAGTTTATTTTTTTCAGTTTAGCCAATTGCTTTGTTTCTTGTTTCTTCATATACAACATATGAGTGAAATTATTAGGTGTTTTTTTTTCTCTGTCTGATTTATTTCACTAAGCATAATACCCTTAGGTCCATCCATGTTGTTTCAAATGACAGGTTTTCATCTTTTGAATAGATGAGTAGTATTCCATTGTGTACATATACACCACATCTTTTTTATCTAATCACCTGTGAATGTGCACTTAGGTTGTTTCTGAATCTTGGCTACTTTAAATAATACTTTAAAGAACACGCTGGTATATGTGTTTGTGTAATCTTTAGAATAGTATTTTGTAATCTCCAGGTGAATATCATAACTGGATTATTCTGTTTTTAATTTTTTCAATTTTTAATCTTTCGGGCAATCTCCATTCTGCTTTCCATAACAGCTGGACTAATTTATATTCCTACCAAAACTGTACAGGGGTGCCCTTCTCCAAACATCTTCTCCAATATTTGTTTCTTGCTTTTTGGATAATAGACATTCCTGCAGGTATGAGGTCATGTTTCATTGTTGTTTTTATTTGTATTTCTCTAATAGTAAGATATGATGAGCATTTATATTTTCATGTACCTCTTGGCCATCTGTATGTCTTCTTTGGAGATGTGTCTATTTAGATCTTCTGCCCATTTTTTAATCGAGTTGACTTTTTGTTATTGAGTTCTATGACTTCATATAGTTTGGATTTTAGTCTTTGTCACATATGTGATTTGCAAATATCTTCTTTCATTCAGTAGGATGTCTTTTTCTTTTAGTGAGAGTGTTGTTTGATGTGTGGAAGCTTTTTAGTTTGATGTGTCCAATTTTTAAAAATGTTTTAAAAAGTAACATTACACTATATACGATTCCAAAATACAGGACTCTACCTCTTCAGGTGTATGCTACTACACCACACCCACGACCAAGGCACCCATAATCCTCCACCATAGTCCATTCCTGCCCCCCCACCATCTCTACTCTCCTCCTTCCCTCTGGTATCTTCAAGTCTACAGCCAGATTGTAGGGTTTGTTTTCCTTTGAATTGGCTGACCCTTTGTTTTGTTTCATTGTATTCCACATATATGTGTTGGTGAAGGTTGACTGAGAAAAATGAACTCTTGTATACTGTTGGTGGGAAAATAGACTGTTCCAGCTTCTATGAAAACAATATAAAAGTTTGTCAAAAATATTTAAAAGGCCTATCTTCTCAGCCTTTTGGCTAAGATCAAGTATAAAATATTAAAAATAGGTCTGCTATATGATGCAACAATTTCACCTCTAGGTATCTAATTTGAAGGGATATATGCACTCTTATATTCATTAGCACTTTCCTTGTTTTTCTGGAGTATATCCTTTAGAATACTTTTAGCTATAATTCAGATCTTCTTTTGAGGCATCAACTATTGCCTAATTTGCTCTTTTAAATGTAATCTGTCATACAAAGTTCAAGATTCTCTTTTTGGTTTACTGCAGTTTTACTAAGATGTTTCCAGTTATGGCTTTCTTTTTATTTTTATCCCAATTGATATTTCTAGGACTTTTAATTTCTTTTTCTTTAATTATTTTTAAACTACTCAATTAATTTTTTTTAACTACTCAAGGGCAGGAACATTTGTCTTGTACTCCTAGTACCTACTAAATAATACATACTGGGTGTTCAGTAAATGTTTGATGGAAGCATGTGTTTTGGGGCTTCAAAGTCTGGTATTATTTTGGGAACTCTTTATTTAGAAAAGAGGTTTTGTTTTATTTAAGACATTAATTGTACAGAGTAAGATAAATAGAAAAAATAGGCATGGAATCTTGCATTCATTATCTATCTATTGACAGTTTACAGGAAATCTTGTGACATATGGAGATGACATGTTCCTGAAAGGCTAGTAAATTTGATGTCTCAAAAGTTAAATAACCCTGAGGAATACTGTGTGTATGCATACACAAGCACTCATACTTGTAATTCTCTTTTTCTGATTCAGCACGATTTTGATTTTGGCATGTAGCCTTTTAAATTAACAGAATTAATACACATTGCATCCAGAGAAAGGTAGTTAGCTCAATTTGCAGCACACATATTAAATCTGTGCATTTTGTCTAGATAGGCTCTCTGCAGGCATATGTGACAAAGGTCTGTACCTACATTTCAGAATTGGTCATTTGATAAATACAGTTACTGAAGATGTTTTTCATTAAATTTTAAATTACTAATATCAGTCCAGTAATGGAGATTGAATGATATGGCACATTAAGGGAGCAGAGATTAAAGGGAAATTGGCATGGTTTCATAAACTCAGAAAAAAAGAATCTCCAAACATAAGTTGAAATAGTTATCACTAGATCGCTACATGAATTTTTATTTGTTGGCAAAGTGAAAAATAGGAACAATATTTTGATCAATATCGGCTGAAATATGAGAAGTATCTTTCTAGTCTTTATTCTCTAGAGAAATGCTTCTCTGTATGGTGGCTGCAGCAGCAGCAGCAGCACCTGACAATTTGTTAGAAACTCAAATTCTTAGGTACTACTGAAGACCTGCTGAATCAAGAGACTATTGGGGTGGGACCTAGCAATCTCTGTTTTAACACCCTTGCAGGTGATTCTGATATGAATTCAAGTTTGTGAACCACTGCTCTAAATTAAATAGTACATTTAAGTAAGTGTATTTCACTGTTTGTGAATTTTATCGAATTGAAGAGTCATACTAAGGAATGAAACTGGACCTCAAACCTACTCCATATTTAAAATATCAGTCCAAAATGGATTAAAGAACTGAAAAATCAGTTCAAATGGATCAATGTAAAACCTGAAACTGTAAAACTCCCAGACAAAAACAGGGGATAAGCTATTCCGCATTGACTTTGGCAATGGATTTTTGGATTTGCTACCAAAAGAAAGGCAACAAAAGCAGATTTAAAAAATGGCACTACATCAAACTGAAAAGCTTCTTCTCAGCAAAGGGAACAGCTACAAAACGAAAAGGCAACTAATGGAATGGGAGCAAATATTTACAAAGCATGTATCTGATAAGGAGTTAATATATAAAATATACAAGAAACTCACACAGCTCTATAACAGAAAAACAACTAATTAAAAAATGGGCAGTGGTGGGCCTCCCTGGTGGCGCAGCGGTTGAGCGCTGGGTTGCGAAGCTGCCCGTGGCCTCTGCGGCGCCGGTTGGATCCCCGGCTGCTCCCCGGCCACCGGCGGAGGGTCCCACATGGCGCGCAGGCCTCTCCTGCCGCCCGCTGCTCCCCTCAGCAGTGTACTTCGGTCCTTCTGCCTGCTCTGCTCCCCGCTCTGGCTCTGGTGAATTCTCTCACCCTCCTGCACTTCTGACTGTACCCAGTGCATGTATAAACAAACAAACACACAAACAAATAAATAAAACATGCCTCTGTTAAAAAAAAAAAGGGCAGTGGACCTGAATAGACTTTGTTCCAAAGAAGAAATGTAGATAGCCAAAAAGTACATGAAAAGATCTGCAAAATCCATAATCATCAGGGATGTACAAATCAAACCACAATGAATAACACCTTACACCTAGTGGAATGGCTATTATCAAAAAGACAAAAAAGATTAAGTGCTGGCAAAAATGTGGAGAAAAGGGAACCTTTGTACATTGTTTGGGAATGTAGATTGATACAGCCACTTTGGAAAACAGTATGGAGTTTCCTCAAGAAATTAAAAATAGAGCCACCTTATGATTCAGCAATTCAACTTTTGAGTTTATATCTAAAGGAAATTAAACTATTATCTAGAAGAGATATCTGATTCCCATGTTCATTACACCAGTATTCACAATAGCCAAGGTATGGATGCATACTACCTAAGTGTCCATCAGTGCATGAATGGAGAGAGAGAGAGAGAGAGAGAGAGAGAGAGAGAGAGAACTATTCTGCCTTTAAAGAAGAAGGAACTCCTGTCATTTGTGACAACATGGATATAAATGAACCTGGAGGGTTTTAGGGTGAGTTAAACAAGACAGAAAAATAAATACTGCGTGGTATCACTTATATGTGGATTCTAAAAAAATGTTACACTCATACAAACAGATAATAGAAAAAGAGACTGCAGGTGGAAGAAATAGGGAGCAGTTGGTAAAAGGTACAAACTTTCAGGGTAAGTTGAAGGTGTGAGAGCCTAATAAACATTAGGTCACTATATTTGAATACACTATTGTATAATTAAAATTTACTGAAAGTATAACTTAAATATTCTAACCCCCCCCCAATAAAATAAATATGTGAAGTGGTAGATATGCTAATTAATTCAGCGAGACAAAGTGTTTTATTTATTTATTTATTGAAGTGCCATTGTTTTACACCCTTGTTAATATTTTGACATAGGATTTATTAACAATTGCATAATCAAGGTGATAGTCATAAAAAGATTCACTGGGTACACTTTTCAACTTTTCTGATATTTGAATTTTTTTGTATCAAAATGATGAAAAGCAGCATTTATAATATACTCTCATTGTAACTAATTTTGCTAATTCTCCATGATTTTGAATTTGACATATAGTCTCTAAATAACAAACTCTATACACAAATATTTATTATTGATGTGGAAAAAATCTAATCTTTTAATTGGATAGGACAGCTTGCAAAAATAATATATAATATCTCATTTGTGTGAAAACCAAGATGTTCTTATAGAAAAATTAAATGTTTAGAAAATTATGCATGAAATTGCTAACACTAGGTATTGAAATAACAAGGGCTTTAATTTTCCCTCCGCTGTTTAATGTTTCACAATATTCATGTATATTCAGTAAACAAACCATAGATATTTCCATTTTTAAATTCAATTGATTTTTATAATGACAGATGGTATAACATAGGGAGAAAATGGAGACTTTCCAACCTCTTGAATACCTGTGAGGTTCCGGAGCTACCTACTTAAATAAACATTCTCTTCCATTGTTTGAAGTTTCAATGGTAGGAATGTTTTTGCTTATAGCAAGCTAAAATCTGCCCACTTTAATTTTCTTCATATTGGAACAACAGTGAACAAGATGGCATTTTGCTACAAAGTGATCTCATAGTATAAAGGGAACTGAAGAAACTAACTGGCACAAGGTGTTGGTGATGGACACAGACAAGGAGCAACAATGATGACAACAAAAAAAATTTTAAGAAAGCACATCAACTTCTAAGGGATTTGACACAGGCACAACCTAGAATGAGCAATGACAAAGCCACAGAGATTCCTCTGTGAGCCTCTGGCATCCCCAGTTCTCAGCAGGTCTGGGTGCATTATCTTGTAAGAGGCACTGAATTTCTGGTGATTCTGTTTAGCAGGAACACTATGTGGTGGTGCAAACAAGAAATGAAATAAATAGCTGTGGGATAAGAAATCCTCAGTAATCAGAAAACAAAGAAGTTCTAAAATCGAACTATCAAGTGATGGTTTGTGGTTTTATTATGTCTGAGATACATATTTGAAGAAAAAGCTCATCAAGGTTGCAGATGATAGTAAATTATGCAGGGGTTTCTAGATAGTCTCAAAGACACAATGCTCTTTCAAAATGACTTTGACCAATATGGGAAATGCCCCTTCAGAAACAGGATAAAATTTAAAAGGGAAAAATACAAATTGCTACTTTTAGGGTGAACTCATTTTTAGGTGCCTATGTAAAAGGGAAAGACTAAGTAGCATGGAAAGGATCAGAATTTATCAGAATCTATAGCACAGAGCTGCTGTGGGGAAAGTATCCAACCAAATACTAGAGTAATATTAAGATAATGTAGTTCCTGAAGATGGTCCTTTATATTATAAATTTGTCAGAACTCTCATTCTCATTCTTTCTTTTCCCCCTTTACCAATTTATTTATACCTAAACTTTTCCCAGAAAATAGACTTCTTATAATGACACACAATTTTTTTTTAATGTAACTCAAAAATAGATTGCAAAGAAGAAAGATAAGCCAAGTGAGAGGACATAAAAAAATCTTAGGATGGGGATGAGAATAAAAGTTATAATTACCTTTCTGTTAATGGAAAACAAATTTAGCTATAAACTTACTAGCTGCCAATTAAAAAGAAGAAAGACTTGGGCCTCCCCGGTGGCGCAGCGGTTGAGCGCTGGGTTGCGAAGCTGCCTGCAGCCTCTGCAGCGCCGGTTCAATCCCCGGCTGCTCCCCGGCCACTGGAGGAGGGTCCCACATGGCGCGCAGACCTCTCCTGCCGCCCACTGCTCCCCTCAGCAGTGTACTTCGGTCCTTCTGCCTGCTCTGCTCCCCGCTCTGGCTCTGGTGAATTCTCTCACCCTCCCGCGCTTCTGACTGTACCCAGTGCATGTATAAACAAAACAAACAAACAAATAAATAAATAAATAAAGCATGCCTCTATAAAAAAAAAAAAAAAAAAGAAGAAAGACTAAAAGCAGGCTGGTTACACAGTTTAGATTAAAGTTTAAAGGAATTGTAATACCAGTTTTATGAAGAAAATGAAAGGAATTGGGACTGTTTAGCCCAAAGGAGAGAAAGGGAGGGGATGACTTGATTACTACTTTCAAATATTTCAGAGAACTTTAAGTGAGAGATTCAACAATTGTTTATGTGCCCATGAAGAATAATAAGAAACTGACTTAATTTAATCTAGTTCCAATCTTGGGAAAAATTTTCAACATACCTAATGGATAAGAATTCATGCCCACATATATAAAGAATTTCCACAAATTCTAAAAAATAAATAACTTAAAGCAACATGGTAGAAAAATGGCTATGGATGTGATCATGTAAGTTAAAGAAGAGGGCAGGACTGATTAGACCAGATTTGGGAATGGAAGTAAAAGGGGATTTAGCTTACTCTTAATGCCTTAATTTTAAAAGTAGACTATAATTTTAAAGAAAATTATTTAAGATATTAATATAAAATTATTAATAAAATTAATAATATAGGGTTATATTAATAAAAATATAAAATAGGGCATTTATAGTGTCCATGGAGAAGAACATTTTACTGTTCAGTTTTAAAACGTGAAATACAAACTAAGTGGAGAATAAATTGGCCTTGTGTATCCATATGAAATGCATGAGTTCTAGGGGCATGTGTAGATATAATATGCTTACTTAGAATGCTTAACGCAGCACTGTTTGTAATGAAAAAGATAGGAAAAGCCTTACTTCCTTCATTATGGGACTGATTAAATTAGTTATTGTACATTCCTAAAATTGAATACCTGAAAATAGTTTAAAAGAAAGAAGAGGCTCCATATTACTGATATGAAAAAATGTCCAAGATAGACTATTAAGTGAAATAAGTAATGTAAAGAATATTGTGTATACTATATTACCATATGTAGAAACAAATATATTTTAAAAATGCATCTGTAGTTCTTTCCAAACCAACAAACATAGGAACAGGATGATAATCTCAGTGGACAAATTATTAATCTTATACAAGATAAGGAGAAAACAGAAGGACTTGAGATGCCTGTGAGTTGGAAAACAGCTTACTCCAGCCAAAATTTTTACTTTATCCTGGAATATTTGTAAATATCATGACAGTAACAGATTACTTTTGCGAGGATTCCTATATAGAACTAAGCCAACCATGTCTGAGTAAATAGTGATTATGGGGAATCAAGGTAAAATGTAAGTAATAGAGATCACTGGGTTGTGGTAGGAGGGGACATGCATGCTACTGGAAGATGGAAGAGCCACCGAGGCTGAAGTAAGAAAAAGACTCCCAAGAGCATAGTTCCTGGACTATAGGACACAATACAGGAGAAACTGGACCAGTGTTTCTAAAACATTGGTGAAAGTGTGATTGATGTGAAGGCAGTGTATTGTCCTGGGATCGAATATTAGACCACCTCATATTCTCCTGTGCCCGATCCTCACAAAATCCAGGCCTACCTTGGCATTAGATCCAGTTTCTCTCTAGTCTTGGATGCCCCACCGTCACAGATGAGGTTAGACCGTGTATAATGTAAAGTCAGATTGTGGCATTTCTGTAAGTTTGCCTACTAAAAGAGTATTCACAGGCACTCAAAGTTACTGTAAGCTGAACATAGGCAGTTTACTGGTGATATAAATCTTATTAAATAAGATTGAAATAAAGATGAAAACTAGCTGAAATCAGGTTTTCATCCATACATTTTGTAAGTTTTGCGGGTAGCATTGCCCTTGTGAGGATGTGTTTTTAGGTAGGCAGTTTCAGCCCTCAATGATCTATTTTTTTTTTTCCTCAGAGGTACTTTAGCCACAACTAGATTTTAGTGCTGCTATAATGAGGCCAGCAGGTATCTTGATTCATTCAGTATCATAATTACATCTACAAGGTACGTGTTTTATATTCAAGTTAGATCACAAATATTAGTTTCCCCTCCATACCATTTTATGGTAAAAAATATAAACCTTTGCTAAAACGGTTGACTTTATTTTTAAAAAGATTATATTTATTTTTGCGTAGAAGAACTGGGATGTAGGCCAGAGGTGCGGGAGGTGAGAGGATTCACCAGAGACAGAGTGAGGAGCAAAACAGGTGGATCTACTGAAATACATTGCTAAGGGGAGCATGGGACGAAACAGGAGAGGTCTGCTGTGCTATGTGGGTTAGCTCCCTCGCCAGGGATCAAACTCAGGCTGTAGAGGTGATTGTGCTGAAACTTATAAAACAGTTGACTTTAAACATTAATACAAAAGTAGGTGATTCATAAGAATCAGTGCTATACAGAAAGGGTTGTACATAGACCATTTGTACCAGAAACAATTGGAAGCTTGTTAAATCACTGAGCAAATCACTGGGCCCCACCCCAGCTCTTGTTAAATCAGCTTGGCAAATCACTGGGCCCCACCCCAGCTCTATTGAATCATTCCCTGTGGAGGTGGGGCCCAAAGATCTGTTACTTTAATAAGCTTCCCCGTTGTTTCTGGTGCACACATAAGTTGGTGAACCACCAGCCTATATGATGACAATAGCCTATAGCAGCAAAATTAGGAAGAATATAGTAGTGAGAAAAAAGCTTTTTATTCTTAAAGAAGTGGTAATTTAAAAACTGACCAAATGTGTGCAGCAAGCAGTTAGATGAACTGAGAATTCCCTAAATTGCCTTACTCAAGTTGTAAGAAAAATGACCAAATTTCTTATTTATGATAGGAAAGTTTATCCTGAAAGAAGCCACACAAGATAATGTATGCTCACATTGGGGGTCACACCAATAGACATTTGGTAGATATCTTTCCAGTAAAGTAAATTCATTAAAAGTACAACTAAATGTGATTGAATTTCTTGTATCTTTGCAAGTCTGCATATGAATAATTCACAGATCAGAAAAAAAAAAAAAACACAACAGCAAGCGTCTGTCAGGCCATGCATGTGTTTCCTGATTTCTGGTGCAGAAAATATGGTTGCCTTAGTTATACAGGACTGAACCCAGGGATTAAGCTCAGTGCAGACAAGTAGATTTGTGTGTCATCCACTGAGATGATAATTGAATCCAAGAGACAGATGGTATTGACCCTGGTACAGTAAACCCACCGTGTTTATAATTGTGCAACTTGGTAGTTTCATAATTTCAGCAGAATCCAATGTTATGGACAATCAGCATATAGGCACTAATCTCTCTTGATAGCACTTTTAGCTTAGATAATTTATTAATTCAGTCAAGGAAGAGGTACCTCCATCTCTCTTTTGACATCTTTTAGAAAAACTAACTTTTCTCCTCTTCCCTTAGTGAAAAGGTCTATAAGTCCCTTACGGGAACGTATCTCTAACAGTTCCTCCAAGAATAGGCAAGGCTTCATTTGTATAGTAATAAAAAAAATACCCAAATGGAGTCTTAAGGCCAGTGGGAAAAGCTTTGATGTGGAAATATGGAAACAGAAACTATAGAGGAAGCCAAGATATATGAGATGCAAACCAGATGAAGACTAATATTCCTGAGGCCCAGATTGGAAAGTGTGCTTAGGATTATGTAGTGATTCATGGTATTAACAGCAGCATAGAAGTAGATGTGGTATAAAAAACTATTCTTTGATGTAGCACTGAGGTTTATAGCGGTTGTAACAAGCCATGTTGAGGGTAGAAAAATAAAGATTTTTAATATACAATATTAACAACCCACTCTAGAAATTTGGTGATGAAAAAAATAGAGCATGAAAGTTTTTCGATGACCTCTATGTTCCTGCCAATTGAGTCTTATCTCATTTCTATCTCATAATGAATGTGAGAAAACTAACACTCGGAGAAACTAAGTAACTGGTATAATGATAAAACAGCTTATAAGTGACAGAACTTGAATTTGAATCTAATTCTGTCTTTTTCTAAATGTAGTGTGCATTCATACAAAAGACGGGACAAATGACCTTTAAAAGCATTTTGTGAGCTACCAGAGTTTTCTCTCTTAGGTCCCTACTGTAAGCACTGGCATGTCATCAAGATTGAGGTCGCAGTTTTGGTGAGTTTGTTGGCTGTAGGTTGGAGGAAAGGACAGAAGCTTTATGCTTAATGAGTATTCACTCATTTTGGCCTCAGAACAATGTAATGATGTAGGTGCTATTATTTTTCAGCTGAGGATAAATTGGATAGAGAGCACTGAAATAACATATTCAGTTAGTACACGGTTGTGTTCACTCCAATTTTGTTTGGCTGTAAAGCTCTTGTGTTTGCACTGTGCCATATTGCCCCAGAGAAATGAAGACTAGAAGTCAAGTGTTTCTCTGTCTGTGCTGATGATTGAATAAGAGGAAGCAAAAGAGAAGACAAAAAAAAATGAAAGACTACTTATTTCATTTCAAACTGATATCCCTCCTGTGGCATTTTCTTCATCTCTGCCTGCCTGATAAAATCACTTGTTTTCCCCCATCCGTCTTTTGCAGGTTCCTATTTCAAACCTCTCATTTGCAGTGGTCCTCCCTATAAATTTAACAATACCATAGAGTTCTTTTACTAGATCCTTAAAACCATTTCTTGTTCTTTATCATCTCTCTCTTTATTCTAAGATATTATGTAGGACCACTTCAAGTCCCTGCCAAATCTCAGAACTCATTTCTTGTTACCTCTCTACTCATCTTACCAGATAAAATTCTGGTTCTCTACTCCAGACGCAGATTTCTCTATTGATTCACCAAGGAGGTTTCTTTCAACTCATAGAAGGTTCTTTTAAATCAGTGGGAATGAGGAGGTGTTCTAGTGGTACACTCAGAGCTTCACCATAGAATGTATACCATAAAGTATCAAAACTGAATGGGGATCCTACTAATCATTAGTATAACCCTCCCCATTCCACATTTTTAGAGGAAAAAATGTGAGATCTAGAAAGTTTCCCTCAAGCTGCATATACCTCAAGACTTGTTCTTATACTAATCTTAGCTATGTTAGCCTAGACTCACTTCTCACCCAAATTCCCTTTATATAAAATTCCTGGACCTGTCATTTCCTTTAATGATGCTAGTTTCTATGCTTATATGATTATTTCCCCACAAGTATGACCAACTCCTATTTTTCTTTCAAGAAACACCTCAAAGTTACTTTCTCTGAGAAATCCTCTCTGATCCTGGACCCAAAATAGTGGATTTTTCTTTTATGATCTTGTAATGGTCTGCTAAATCTATATAGCATTCCTCAAATTATATTCCAGTCATTTACTTACATATATGTCCCCCACAGTAGACTGTCAGCTTCTATGTACAAGAATGATGTATTTTATATCCTCAGCTCCTAGAACAATACCTGAAATAGTAGCTACTTAATTTGTTATTTGATACATTCATATTATAAATCAATAATTACAAAATCTATTAATAAGCATGTCCTCCTTAGTGTAAATCATATTTATTAAGTACCCATTGCACTACATGTTGTACAGAATGTATTATGAACTAGTCAGACATGAGGTACGCATATAATCTGTATATTTAAAACCTCATAAATTCTGATTATACTAATTCAGAATTTGAAACAATCCAGATGGTCTCACTTCAAGATTACCTTGGTTAGAAATTACTCTCTTCATTTATGCAAAATGATGTAACTGTATTCAAGGACCCTTGAATAATTTTAAAGTGTTTTACATAAAATAATTTATATCCTAATGAACAATAATTCCTATTTTCATTAAAGCAGATTTCCTTAAGGAATTCTTCTGTGATAAACGTTTTTTTTTTGTTGTTGTTGTTAGCTTACATTGAATAACAATATGAACTTGAAGGTAAGCACACTTTTTGGGGAGAGAACTGAAACTGGGAGAGGACTGCAGAATTGAACTTGGACCACAACTCACCCAGATGTGGCATAGACCCAGAACAAGTTACATGTTAAACCAAAAAGTCTACTGAGATCTTTTTCTTCAACATAAGCTCCCATATCTTTAAAAAAAAATTAATAAATTAATTTATTTTTTATTCTTACAATGTTTGCTTTCTTTTCTCAGGCATAGTCCCCATAGAATCCCCACCACCAATTCACCTGTGCATCATCACCATAGTCCTGTTCTTCCTGCCCTTGTTTTGATCCCGTTCCCTCCCCCTCTCCTATAAAATCTCTGATTTATAGTTGTCTGTTTATTTTTGTTTTGTTTTGTTGTGACTTTTGTTGTTATTATCCTTTTTCCCCTTGAATCTGTATATTCCTCCAGTATTTTTCTTTTTCCTTCTGACTTATTTCACTGTAAACTCCCATATCTCATTGGTCTCTAGTGCATGTTACTTTCTCACGTTTTTCCTCAACTAAATAATAACATGAAAATATCTGAAAAAATTTAAAGAATGTTCCTTATATCTTAGCTCCAAATCCAAAAATTTAATTTTAATAGAGATCAAAAAATAAAGTTTGGTTGTATTTTCAACCCAGTCATGGGGAAATGTCTGGATGAGATACAATGAGCCTTCCTTAGACCTGTGAAAACTCTCCATCACAACTGTTGCCTTCTAACTCAACTTCGCCTTTTACTAGCCTTGCACTAAGTGAGAGCAGAGATGTTGGGATACTAGATTTACCTCTCTGGAAACATAGACTGGATAGAGAGCTAGAAACCAATTTTGGTTACAATTGACATCAAGGTTGATCTTCCTCCAAAAGGAAACCAAATGCTAGTTTGCAGTCAAATTGTATAAAGACATGTGGTTGCTGGAGAGGGTAAGGGAGGTACTGAAGAGAGAGGAATCTAAAATAGAATCTGATATTTATGGAACACAAGCAGAATCAGACTCATGATATCCAAGTCTCAGTTTTAAATGCTTCAATTAAATGGTCCATTGGTGTCCCTTTCTGCAAAATGGACAGAATTTCCATTCCTGGGCCTCCCCTGGTGGTGCGGTGTTTGAACGCTGCGCTGTGAAGCTCTCCGCAGCCTCTGCAGCGCTGGTTCAATCCCGAACAGCCAGCGAAGATCCCCCATAGCAGGGCAGACCTCTCCTGTCGCGCCAACTGCTCCCCTCAGTAGTGTACTTTGGTTGTCTGCCTGTTCTGTTCCCACTCTGTCTCTGGTGAATCCTTTCGCCCTCCCTCACATCTGGCCTGTACCCCGATTCTTGTATAAATAAATAAATAAATCTTGAAAAAAAGTTTTTTTTAAAAAGAATTTCCATTCCTGATTGTCTAAAGGAATAGGCTAAAGATAAATTAGATATTTGGAATGCCCTTTTTAAAAAGGTACTATTGATGTTTGACAATGAATTGTCATTGTAAAGACAAGTCACAAAATAAAAGTTATTTGTAATTCATATATTTAGCTGAGAATATGTAAAGAATTCCAACAAATCAATTTTAAAAGACAGTATACTCTATAGAAAAATGGATGACAGATTTAATAGGCACTTCTCCAAAGAAGATATCTGAAGAGCCAATAAATGCAAAAAATGTTCCATCTCATTAGTCAAGGAAAAGCAAATTAAAGTAGTGCACTACCACAAAACCCAAGATGGCTAAACTGAAAAAGAGAGCACTGTCAAGAGCAATTGGAACTCATACACTCTGGTGGAGTAATTATTGAGATGACTATTCTGGAAAACTTTCATAGTATCTTCTAAAGCTGAATATATGTGTATACTATAGCCCAGCAAGTTCACTCCTAGGTACGTAACCAACTTATATACTTTTATATGATCAACATAAGACATGTATAAGAATACTCTTAGCAAAACTTCATAACAAGTAAACATTCAATTCAAATATTCATCAACACTGTGGATGAATACATTATCACATGCCCCAAAAGTATATACAGTATGATTCCATTATATGAAGTACAAACATAGGCAAAACTAATACATAATGTTATGAGTTGGGATAATTAGCTACCTTTTACAAAGGAGTGACGGGAAGGAGACTCAGGGAGATTTCTGGGATGCTAATTTTGTTCCCTTTTTCATTTTATCTAGTTGCTGGTTACCTCGAATTTGTAAAAATTAATTAGCTAGAAGCTCACATTTTCTTCACTTTCCTGCATGTGTGTTGTCTTATTAGTGTTCTGAGACTCCTGCCTGATTCTGATATTCTTTGTGTGTGTGCTAGAGGCAAATAATTTAACCTCTTTGTGTCCAGTTTTTCATCTGAAAAATGGGTTAAAACTTATTCCACATTGGGCCTCCTTCTTCTCTTTGCCCCATCTGAGGCCAGAGGGAGTATTGGCATGGATGGTTTGGTGGAGGGTGAACGGAACATGTGCACATATGGAGGAGCAAAGATGGAACTCCCAAAGAAAATATAAAACAGTTCAACATATAATGAGAAAAGTCAAGGGCCTCCCCTGGTGGTGCAGGCGGTTGAACGCTACGCTGTGAAGCTGTCCGCAGCCTCTGTAGTGTAGGTACGATCCCAGCTGGCCAGTGAGGGTCCCACATAGCGGGGCAGACTGCTCCTGTTGCGCCCGCTGCTCTCCTCAGCGGTGTATTTCGTCAGTCTGCCTGTTCTGTTCCCCACTCTGTCTCTGGTGAATCCTCTCACCCTTCAGCTCATCTGGCCTGTACCCTGGTTCTTGTATAAAATAAATAAATAAATCTTTTAAAGAAAACCCAACTTACTTCACATCATAGGGATCTATTAAGGTCAATTAATTAATGAATTCTTGTAAGAAGAGTTAATGAAAGGAGCTA
Organism: Talpa europaea; assembly: GCF_964194135.1. NCBI lineage: Eukaryota > Metazoa > Chordata > Mammalia > Eulipotyphla > Talpidae > Talpa > Talpa europaea. The sequence continues at coordinate 67,741,271 of NC_140081.1, forward strand.
ATCTGATGCAAGTTATTATTATTTATTGAAATGTCTTCAGAGGCAGCCACTTATCCAAGGTCTCCCTCTTCCCCATTGGAATCAGTCATGAGTCCAACTAGAGTCACTTCTAACTATTCTCCCTATCTGCCATTTATTTGTTTTTTTTTTTTTTAAAAGATTTATTTATTTATTTATTTATACAAGCACTGGGTACAGTCAGAAGTGTGGGAGGGTGAGAGGATTCACCAGAAACAAAGCAGGGAACAGAACAGGCAGATCTACTGAAATACACTGCTGAGGGGAGCAGCGGGCAGCAGGAGAGGTCTGTTGCACCATGTGGGACCCTCGCCAGCAGCCAGGGATCAAACAGGTGCTGCAGAGGCTGCGGGCAGCTTCTCAGCCCAGCGCTCAACCGCTGTGCCACCAGGGGAGGCCCTGTGAGGATAATTTGATCAGGACTCAGAGGCAGGGAGATCAGATAGCACCCGTTTTTGTTGGGTAAAAATGAATACTCCAACTCCAGAAGAACAGAAGAAATAGTATCATACCTGAATAGGGACAGCTATTTTGCAGGACATTGGTATCAACTTAAATGCTTTGATAATTTGGAGGAGTAATGCACAAGAAAGAAGATGCCAAGGATTACTTGATAGCTCATGTTTCTTAGAACCCTATTGCCTTTTTTTTTCTGTATTAGAAGCAATTTTTTTGTTGGAATGGAAAGTGGCTGGTTGACAACTTCTGTTATTCACTATGAGACATGGTCAGTTCCTATATAGGGTGGGTTCATTGGAATTCTGTGTTCTGGGGCATCATGAATGATATATGCAAATAAAGTGGCAAACATTGTGATAAACACATATTACATGCATTGCCTCTGCTCACACACATGCCTGATTGTCCCATTGGACTTACAAAACACAAATTCAAAGAAAAACGTTTTAAGCTAATGACAACATTAAATCAAATGTGAAGCTCTTTTGAATGTGAAGCCCTCTGTGACTCTGCAATTCATTTGTCCATGAAGTTGACCCTGGATCTAATCCTCTCCATCTTAAATCCTACATTGTTCCCACAAACAAACAAGCAAAACAGAAAAATCAAGAATGTGCTACTCCCCTACCTTTAGCCCACATTTTTGCACATATGAATCCATCGTGTGAGTCCATGAAGCTTTTCTTTAAATCCCCAAAGCCTGAATGAAAGTAATGTCTCAATTCTTTGAAGTCCCAAACGTTTTATTTGGATACATCTTATAGCATTCATCTATTTTTATATAAATTTATATCAAAAGATTTATACCTTTTGATATAAAATTTTGTTGCATGATTTCATGTCATTTATAATATTTTATATCTATAAAAATTATGCTTTTATCATAATTAAGCATACTATATAATAACCTGACTTCAGATATTTAAAATTCTTATTTAGTCCACAGAATATACTAAATATTGTTGAAAGAATGAATAGATGGATAGATAACTAAAGGATTTTTTTTGCTAGAATATGAGCTACATACCAAAAGGGCCAATGAAGATGGGGGAGCGCTCTAAATCCGCAGCTAAAAAAAAAATGTCTTTAAGTAAAAAGTGTAAATATTTGTCAAATAAAAAAATGACCCATAAGGAACAATTTTATGTGTGGAAACACTTGTACTAATACAGCACAAACCAACAAAATATAAGATAACCAATTTTGTGCCATCTAAGATGAGAACCAGACCCCATGAAACCCTTATTCCTTTACATTTTTATCCCTGAAATGTCTTGTGTCATGTCTCTTTATATACCCTCCCACTGTCTGGGTACAGAATTTTTATATTCTTCTATTTGTACCATTGCAAATTACCTTCTGTTCTCACTAATTCCAATTTTACCAAACTTTACATTTCTTAAAAGCAGCTGAAACAGCAATCACTCTAAAACCATGCCACCATGGGCAACAGGTCACTGTTTCTGGATTCTCACTCATGCGCTCACAATCGCAAGACATCACTCAGGCTCAGGGTGCACAACGATGAGGTTTATTAACAAAAGGGAGATTGGGAAGATGGAAAGAATTTCTAAGGCCACAAATGGCCAACTATCCTACCACAGATAGTGTCAACAGTGTCCAGTAGTCCAAAACAAACACTGCTCATGCAAGATGGTGCTGTCCCTTCAATGAGAGCATGAAGTTGGTGGCATGCTGCTAAGAGGTAGACCACTATACAATTTATAGTGGCAGCTGGAGGTTATCACACGTGGGCGGCTGAGGTGACACCACAGCAACCAACAACAATGGTCTGAAGGCCAGGCTGGACAGCACTAGATGCTGGACCAGGCAGTGCTGCATGCAACAGCACCAGGAGGCAGTGCCAGAGCATCAGAAGTAGTGGACAGCTCTCAGAGGTGGCTGGACATAGGGTAGCAGTGCTGGTCAACACCAGCCACCAAGAGGGAGTACAAGAGACAGCAGTGTTTCAGCTCTTTGAGAGCTGTTGGCATAAGCCAACCTCAAACAGCCACTAGTGTTACAACTCTTAGAGAACTCTTGACCTCTGCAGAGTTCTTGAAGTCTGCAGAGATATCTGAAAGGCCAATGGAAGTCTCTGTGAAGGCCTACTGAGGTTTCTGCAAAAGTATATGGAAGTCTCTATGTCGCAACAAATCTGTCTGCAAATAGTCTGATGAATGGGTCTGCACTCAATTGCTCAGTCAGTGAAGCTGCCTACTGCCCTGGCTTATATTATCTTCAGGGTCTCCACCTTTCAAGCCTGATTAGAACCTTACAATCCTAGCTATTTGGTTGGTGCCAGTCAAGCACTGATCAGATTTGTCCATTTACAGTCCTCAGTGGTCTGAACAACTTGAATGACACCAGTGAGAGCTCAAGCCTGATTGGTTCATTGAGAACTTGAACCTGATTAGTCCATTTAACATTCTGGCACTGAGTTTAAAATTGAAACCCTGGCCAGTACATCCAGACCCAACCTGCACTAAGGTCAGGGCAGGACTGTAGTCTTTAGCAGGGACAGGTGTGGTGGTGCAGGGGACCCTGCAACAGAGCTCCGACCTGGGTCTGAGCAGCTAGAGTGCAGGCTGCCACTGGGAGCCCACCATGTTGGCCTGGAGCACAGCCTGTGGGCCTCTTTACCCAAGGCTTGTGATTGGTAAGGCAAGTTTCACTGCTGGAGCCCTGGGGCTAGCTCCTGCTCCATTGGGGCAAGGCAATTACTGCTTCTGCTATCATAGGAGTTAGCCAGGCTGGCTTGGGGGCTGCTGCAGCACAGCCCAGGCATATGCTACCAGAGCTGGGGTGCCCTGGCCATCAAGACCTAATCCCTGGGGGGTACCTCAGCAAAGCTGGTTTTGCCCCACAGCCCTCTAGGCACCATGGGGCTCCCATTATAATTCCCTTGTTTTACAGCCTTTGCCTGTTCTCCATTGTCCACTTAAATAAAGCCTAACTTCTTTATGAAGGCATTCCAGGCTTTTCACATTCTGACCCTGATCTACTTTCAGTAGTCATCATTGATATTTCTGGCAGTCTATCCATTATCTTCTGAATAAGTTTTCTATATTTAGAAAAATTTCAATGTAATTAGGCTCTTTCTTAACTATAAATGTCAAAACTCAAATTTCTAGCCTTCCTTGCAGCTAGAAAACAGTCATTTAATCTAGGACCAGCCAAACAGGCAAACTCAAGTGAGACATTGATTTGCAAATGAGCAACATGAGGAGACTGACTCTGTAAGGAGCTCTCATTTTGCTGGTACAAGTGATGACAGAGGCATCCAAATTTTGGAAGTAGCAGCAGCACAGGCATGGCATTGGTATTGGCGGCAGTAATAGTTGCGCTCATGTTGAGTTCCTGGCACTTAGTGTTTGGCAGTGGCAGAGACTGCAATTTCCTCTTCATCAGGCCAGTTCTGCAGTGTGGTTTTGGGCTTTATTCCTGGAAGCTTACTCTTAAGCCTGCTTCTTCAGCCCTTCCAATGATACTGTGAGCCACCTAATATCCCTCAATAAATGTCTTTATTACTTTAAATAGCCAGAGTGGGTTTTGTTGTTCGAAACTAAGAACTCTGATACACTTTGTCCAGTCCTATTTTTTTCTTATGTGGGCTGCCACACTAGATTACTACTCATGGCTCCATGCCTTTCCCCTGTGTTTCTTCTCTCTGTTCAACATGTACTCCTCCGTTCTCCCCACTCCCTCCAACCTAGATAATTCCTATTACTCTTCAAAATCTACCATCGAAACACTTTGAGTATATGTTCCAGGACCTTCTTTCTCGTTATTAGTTTACTTCAGCAGAGTTCACAGTCTTATTTGGCATCACGAGTTGGCTGTCTTCTAATGAAGTTTACATTCTGAGTCTGTCCTAAAAGACAGTACCAGACACATAGAGTTCACTCAAATGTTCATCGCTCCAACAGTTTGACTTTGTTGTTTCATTAGGTACTTTCAAAAAAATTAGTGTGTGTGTGTTTTGCAAAACAGTGCATGAATACATCCTCATTATAAAAATTTAACCAAAGGAAAAGAAAACTGTTTATAAGTAACTCCAAATCCCCGAGCAATAAATGTATCTGTGTTATTCCTGCTCTGTTTCCAAACAGAGTCAGCAGTCAATAAATATTCACTTAATGAAAAAATGTTTCTCCTTCCCTCCAAAGAGGAGGGCATATGACTTATGTCCAACAAAACAGAAGCCCTCTCTTAAGATTTTGAGCTTTGAGTGAATAAAAGAAAGGTCAGCTGCAATAGTCCATGAGGCTCTGTTTTGTGGCTTGGCCTTGAGTCCTGCCTCCTTTGTTCTGGATTATTTTTCAAGCCTGATGCTACAGTTAGTCATTGATTCTGAGTCCCTCATGACCTTCCAAGAAATTCCTTTTTTTTTTCTTGGTTTAAGATCATCACAGAGAGTTTCTTTTTCTGGAAACCAAAAACTTTGATACACCTTTATGTGATGACTATGCCAACCTTCTTTATTTCCTTCTTTCTAGAACTTTATCCTTATGAAGATAGTAACATAAAATTCACATGTACTGATACTCTGATTTTTATTGGTCATTGCTGTTCTTAAATACCTTGCTTGATCCTTTTTTTTATTTTTTAAAAGAAAGTAAACTGTAACCCAGAGATATTGAATCCAGTATCCATGTCTCAAGATCCCTGATACCTTGATTTTCAGTCTAGATCTTTATGTCACTCCTCCTCTTTATAGACTCCCTGAGGAAATACTAGTTAAATAGAGCTAAAATGTCTTTAAGGTTTAAGAGTAAAATTATTTCACTTACCTCTCATTTTGCCTTAAGAAGGTAAAGATGACTTTCCCAGGGAATGTGTTTTCCCTTTGAAATTTGTAATATACTTTGTACTGCAGAAAAAAATAATTTAAAAAGAATACAGAGAAATGAACAATTAGTCATATTTTTACCGCTCAGCATTACAAATTGTCATTCTTTTATGGTATTTACCTCTAGTCTTTTTTTTTATTTTTAAATATGTAGATAATTACATAGATATCAAAACTTCCTATAAGGAACATGCCTGTTTCTCTTGCACTCACTGACCTGCCAATGGGAAGCTACTATCAGAATTTGCTATATAGAATTTTGTATAGTCTATTTTCTATACAAACATACTACCTATAACTAATATATAACATTGTATGTTAAAAAACATATCAAAAACACATGCCATTATGTGTTTTTAAATTTTACATAAATGGTATGAGTCATTTGACTCAGTATTCTATTTTTGATATCTAAACATGTAAATGTAGCTCTAGTTGATAACATTTTATTTGATAAATTCTAAATCACCCCAGGTTCTCTAGAAATAACGTGAGGCAAAGGCATTGCACTAAAGCTATTGGAGGTGAAATCCCTAGGCATCAAGAGCAAAGATGCAGGAAAGCAGAATAAAGAAAAGGGAAAAAAAAAATTTGCCGTTTTTTTTCCTGTATCTTGTCTTTCATGGGTCTATATTTATCCCTAGAGGTTTTCTCCCCATGTTTCCCTTTATATATTTCCAAGTTTTGTCACCTGAACTCACCCAACAGCTACTGGGGAAGTCAAATCCCACTTTACATTGCATTAAAATTCATCTGACTCTGAAACTGGTGGCAGAATCCAGAGCTTCCATGGTCCCAGCTGAGTCAGGCCTGGGTGTTGAAATTGCTGCAGTTCTTGCCTCAATAGGTATAATGGAGGTCATACCATCACTCAGCCAGGTTTTCCACTGAGCAAATAGTTGAAAGCCAGAAGGCAGGTAAAAGCCAAGTGCATTTGGCAAAATACATAATTTGGGTCCTCTAGTATATCCCATTCATTATATGATTAAACCATGCTTCATTTATGCCTCTTGTTGATGAAAATTTAGGCTGTTTACAGTTTTCCAGCTTTGCAGAAAATGGTGAAAAATCTATATCCTTTATACAGTTCTTCTTAAGAGTAGATTGAAGTGAAAATTTGGGGTTCTGGAATATTTTCTCAGATATTATCAAATTGCTTTGTAAAATGAATAAACTGTATAAATTTATACTATCACCTAGAGAATTTGAGGGTAACATTTTCCCTTAATGTTTAGCAATGCTTGATATTCGCAAGTTTTTTTTTATTAATTAATTTTGAGATAACATTGTTTTACATTGTTGTTTCTACTTTGATAGTATAGGATCCCCCCTTCTGGCACTGTTACCATCACTCTCCCACCATCAAAGCACCCATAGTCCACAACCATCATCCATGGTGTTCCCTTCCCACTTTGTACTGGTCCCTACCTCCTACCCTTTTACTCCTCTTCTGAGTGTCTCAGTTTTATAGTTTGATTTCAAGGGCTAGTTTTTGGGCTTTGTTTTGTGTTAAACTATATCTGGTTTCTCTATATTTCACGTACAAATGACACCATCCAGTTTTTGTCTTTCCCCTTCTGACTTATATGGCTTAGCATAATCCCTTCCATCTCCGTCCATGTTACTGCAAATGGCATGAGTTTATTTTTTTTTGAAGGCTACGTATTATTTCATTGTGAATATGTACCACTTCTTGATCCACTCATCTGTTTGAAGGCATTTAGGTTGTTTCCATAGTTATATATTGTAAATAATTGTGCAATGAACATGGAAGTGTAAGTTCCCCTTCAAATTAGTGTATTAGTGTATTTGTGTTCTTCAGGTAGATACCTAGTAGTGGAATTGCTGGGTCGTGTAATAGATGTATTTTTAACCTTTTGAGAAAACTCCATACTGCTTTCTGTAGGGCCTGGATCAGTTTACATTCCCACCAACAGTGTAAAATGTTTCTTTAATCTCTGCTTCCTCACCAGCACCTGTTGTTTCTGATCTTTCTCACAAGAATGAGGTGATAGCTCATTGAGGCTTTGGTTTTCATTTCCCTGATGATAAGTAATGGTGAGCATTTTTTTCATGTGCCTGTTAGTCCTCTGTATGTCTTTTTTGGAGAAATGCCTATTTAGCTCTTTTGCCCATTTTTAAAAATTTTATTTTTGTTCTTTTTGTTTTGTTTTGATCAATTGGTGGATGAAAAATGATCTCTCACACAACAATTGTACTCCTAACTATATATTAAAGAGAACTAAATTTTTATGTCCATACAAAATTTGTACATAGACATTCATAGCAATATTATCCATTATAGCCAAAACAGTAGGATAATTGAAAAGCTCATCAACTAATAAATGGATGTGTAAAATGAAGTATATCCATATAATAGAATATTATTCAGCATTAAAAAGAAATAAGTACTGATACATGCTATAAGAAGAGTGAACCTTGAAATGTCTGTTAACTGAAAGAAGTCAGTCACAAAGAACCACATATTATATGATTCCACTTATATGAAATATACAAAGTAAACAAATCTACAGAGATAGAAATTAGATTAGTGTTTGGCTCTGGTTGGGGGTATCAAGGATTAAAATTTAGAAAGTTTATGAGTAAGAGGCTCAGGGTTTCTTTTGTAGTGATAATGCCCTAAAATTGTAACAATGGTGGTAAAACTCTATGAATATGTGAAACATTGTCAAATTATACATTTAAATGGGTGAATTGTATGGCATATCAACTATATCTAGAAAAAGACTCTTTTTTTCACTTTTATGCAACACCTGATTTTAGGTGGTTTTATTTTTTTTCTGTATACATTTGCTTTATTTATTTCATTTACATCTACATTTAATTTTATTATCCTTTTCTTGTGCTTTTTCTTTTTTTTTCACATTTTATTTAAATTTTATTTTTTATATTCCCCATAATTACAGCCCCCTTATTTTGACCCCAAGCCTTCTTTCCCCCCCACCCCCCATATAGTGTCTCTGGTTCATAGTTTTTTGTTGATTTTGATTTTCACTTTCTTATAGTTATTCATTTTCCTAGTCCCTTATTTAAGTTTTCTAGATTCCTGCTATGAGTGAGACCATCCGGTATTTTTCTTTTTCTTTCTGGCTTATTTCACTGAGCATGATCCCTTCCAGCTCCATTCATGTTGCTGCAAATTGCATGAGTTTATCTTTTTTGAATGCTAAGTAATATTCCATGGTGTATATGTACCACATCTTCTTGATCCAGTCATCTATTTTTGGGCATTTGGGTTGTTTCCAAGGCTTAGCTATTGTAAATAGTGCTGCTATAAACATAGGGGTGCAGGTGCTCTTTGGAATTGATGTTTCTGTGTCCTTTGAGTAAATACCTAGGAGTGGAATTGCTGGATCATATGGAGGCTCTATGTTTAGTAGGTCAAGAAATCTCCACACAGCTCTCCATAGTGGTTGGACCAGTTTGCACTCCCACCAGCAGTGCAGGAGAGTTCCTTTTTCTCCACATCCTCGCCAATATTTGTTGTTGCTGGTTTTTTTAATATGTGCCATTCTCACTGGTGTAAGATGGTATCTCATTGTAGTTTTGATTTGCATTTCCCTGATTACAAGTGATGTTGAACATTTTTAGAAAAAGACTCTTAAAATGATTTCTCATTGTTTTTGTTGCTGGAGTCTTCCTGATTGCTGGTAATATTTAAAAAAATTTTCACATGAGTATAAAGATTTGTATTTCATCTTCTGTGAATAACCTGTTCATTCCCTCTGACCATTTTTCTTGTCTTTTTGTTATTATTGATTTGTAGGAATTAAATGGAAATCTACTCCTGGAACAGCTGGATAGCTTCATGCAAAAGAATAAAGTTGGATCCTTATCTCACATTATATTAAAAATAACTCAAAAGGGACCACTTATCTGAATATAAGAGCAAAATCTATAAAATTCTTAAAACACAGGAGTAAATTTTCATGATCTTGAATTTGGTGATGTGTTCTTGAATATAACACCAAATGCTCAAGCAACAAAGGAAGAAATAAATCTTACTTTATTAAATTTATAAGTGTTTGTGAATGAAAGGATACTATTTAGAAAATAATGACAACAGGCAAAATGGTATAAAATATCTTCAGATCATATATCTGATAAAGGTCTGTGTTCAGAATGTATAAAAAAACTCATATAACTAGCCAGCAAAAAGGCAAACAACCCAATTAAAAAATCGGATTTGAATAGATGTTTCCCCAAAGGAGATATACAAATGGTCACAAGCACATGAAAAGATACTCAATGTCATTAGTCATCAGGCAAAGGCATATTAAAACCACAATGAGCCACTAGGATGGCTATAATCAAAACAGCAAATAAGTAACAAGTGTTGGTTAGGATGCGAAGAAATGGAACTCTCATGCATTATGGGTAGGAATGTAAACTGATACAGCTGCTGGGAAGCTTGTGGTTCCTCAAAATTAAACATAGAATTATCATATGACCCAGAATTTCCTATTTCCCAGGTGTAAAGACAAGGTAATTGAAAAAAAAAAGTCTTAAAACAAAAACTTGGATACAAATGCTCATAGCAGCATTGTAACCAAAAGGTGGAAAGAATCCAAATGTCCACCAGTGGCCAAATGGCTAAACAAAATGTGCTATAATTTTATAATGAAATATTATTCAACAATAAAAAGCAATGAAGTACTAATACATGCTGCAGCATGAAAGAATCTCAAAATATTATGCCAAGTGCAGAAACCAGACTCAAAAGACCACATATCATAGGATTAAATTAATATGAAATATCCAGAATATGTAAATTTATGGAGACAAAATGCAGATTGGTGGTTGCCAGGGCTTGGGGTGGGAAAGTAATAGTGAATGACTGCTTCATGGATAGAGGCTACCCATTTGGGGTGATAAAAATGGTTTGGAATTACATGATGCTGATGGTGGTTACATAACATTGTGACTGTACTGAGTGACTCTGAATGACATTCTTTTAAATGGTTAAAATGCTGAGTTTTTTGTTATATGAATTTTACCATTATAAAAAGGGAATATACTCTGAGTACCATAGTTACATTTTTAATTTTTTTTTTAATTTTTGTATAGAAAAACTGGGGTGTAGGCCAGAGGTGTGGAGGGTGAGAGGATTCACCAGAGACAGAATGGGGAGCAGAACAGGTGGATTTACTGAAATACACTGCTAAGGAGAGTAGTAGGCAAGGAGAGGTTTGCTGCACTATATGTGGGTTAGTTCCCTGCCTGCAATTGAGCTCAGGTTGTAGTGGTGATAGCACTGAGACTTAACCTCTAGGCACCAGGGAGCACCCAGTTATATTTTTGACAGGTGTCTTCTACCAATCTGTTGTTTATCTTCAAATAATATTTCACCCTTTATCTTTTACAATGCAGAAAATTGAAATCTTGTTTTTTAAGGTTAGGCACTTTTTAATTGTGATAATGTTTGTTTACAACATTGGTTTATTGAGTATAACTTTCAGAAATAGTTTCATGGATCGAAAAATGCCCACCCACCAAAGGTCTAGTTACCATCCACCACCATCCAATCAAACCCCCTCTATCCATTCCATGCACCCCACCCCTGTATCCTCTGATAACCAACATTGTGATGTCAGAAATTTGAAATATTGGTGTTCTTACATTTAACTAATTTTATACCACGAGCTAATACTCTGCTAAATTTCCTTTTAATAGTTTTAGCTTCTGTCTTGTCTTTAATTTGGCTGGCATTTATTTTTGTTTACATTGATAAAAATCATTACCATTTTAAACTAATAAATAGTATCATTACATGTTAAACTTTCTTTTATGGCACTCAAGAATATATCTGAGATATTTTCATTGTCGTACATAGAATTTTACCTTTATATTTTAATTTTTTGCTAGTAGTCACAATATGACTGTATTATGGATTATGTCACTCATTCTATTGTTAAAGAACATTTATGTTTTGCCCCTTTTTCACAAGTACAGGCAGCATTACAAAAGTCATCCTTATACAAGCTTGCTTGTACATGTGTATGAGTATTTCTTTATTGAGAAACAGTATTTCTGGGTCATCAGATATTCACACTTTAAATTTCATTTGCCAAATTATGCTCCATAAGAGTGGTATAATTTACACTCCTACCTACATTGTACGAAAGTATTTTTTACCATATCATTGCCAGCAGTTGTAATATAAATTTAAAATATTTGCCCATCTGATGGAAAAATATCATTTTATTATTGGCCTTTTAAAACCATTTTTATTGAGGTATAATTTACACACAGTAAAGCTCCCAGTTTTAACTCTACAGTTTGATGAGTTTTGACAAATATATCCAGTCATGTAACCACCCACCACAATCAAGTTACAGAATATTTCGTTAGCTTCAGAATGTTCCATTGTGCCCCTTTACAATCAATTACCTGCTGTGACCCATAACCCCTAGAAACCACTTACCTGCTTTCTGTCATTATGTTTTTGCTTTTTCTAAAATTGCACATGAATGATATCATATAGTAAGTATTCTTTTATGTTGGCTACTTTCACTCAGCATGGTGTTCTATAATTCATTGATATTGTTGCATATATCGGTAACTTGGTTGTTTTTACTGGTGAATAGCATTCCATTCTATGAATATATACCACAGTTTCTTTATCTCATTTTTGTGTTAGTAGACATTTGGATTGTTTCCATTTTTGAACAGTCTGAATAAAGCTGCTATAACTTATATCTTGAAGTTATTGTGAGGACATATTTTTTTATTTCTTTTGAGTAATTACCTAGGAAAAGAATAGATAGGTTAGAGGATAGATGTATGTTTAACTTTACAAGAAACTTCCAAGGAGTTTTTCAAAGTTATTGTACAATTTTAAATACATATCAGTAAATTCTGATCGTTTTATTTGTTCCACATGATCAACAGAATTTGGTAATTTCAGTCATTTTAATTTTAGCTCTTCTTGAGTATGAAATGGCAAGTCATTTTGGTTTTATGTTTAATTGCCCTGATGACTAATGATACTGAGCAACTTTCAATATGTTCACTAGCCATTTGTATATCTTCTTTTGTGAAGCATCTACTCAAGCTTTTGTCCATTTATTCAATGGCTGTTTCTCTTTTTATTATTCATTTGTAGTAATTGTTCATATATTCTGAATAGAAGGCCTTTGTTAGATAAGTGGATGGGGAATATTTTTTTCCCAGTGTGTCTTGTTTTTCATTTGATAAAATTGTCTGTTGATGTAAAGATGTTTTAACTTTTATAAAGTCCAATTTATCATTTTTTTCTTATATAATCATTGCTTTTTGTATCTTTTCCAGGAATTGCCTACCACACATTTGTGAGGATATCCTCCAATGTTATCTTCCAGAAACTTTATAATTTTAACTTTTACATATAGATTTATAATCTATCACAAATTATTTGGGGCTATATTGTGAGGAGAGAATTGAGGATCATCTTTTTATCCATATAGTTATCTAATTTTCCAGCATCATTCATTGAAAACATTGCTTTGCCCCATTAAATTGCCTTGATGCCACTGGTAAAAATTCATTAACCATATGTGTGTGAGTTTACTTCTGGATTCTGTATTATGTTTTATATTCCATTTGTCTGCTTGCTTATCCTTTCTCTAATACTTTATTATCTTCATTAATACAGACTAATATTAATTTTTTTTCTTTATTGAGGTAGCATTGGTTTACAATACTGTATATGATTTTGGGAGCTAGGTTCACATTTCCTCAGATGTATGTTAGCACATCACACCCACCATCAAAGTACTTTAGCTTAGTCCCCCTCTTCCCTCCCTCTCGCAGCCTCAATTCTACAGTCATATATCTAGGGTTTGTTTTGGTTTGGTTTTTTTCCCCCTCTATGTTCCATATGTGAGTGAAATCATCTGGTATTTGTCTTTCTCCTTCTGACTTATTTCACTGAGCATAATCCCCTTCAGTTCCACCTATGTTGTCACAAATGGCAAGAGTTCATCTTTTGTTTTAAATAACTTTATAGTATTCTATTTTTTATATATAACACATCTTAATCCACTGCTCTGTTGATGGATATTTAGGTTGTTACTAAAACTTGGCTGTTGTAAATAGTGCTGCAATGAACAAATTATTGATTTTGTAATCTTTAGGTTGATACCTAGGGCAGAATTGCTGGATCATACAGTATATCCATTTTTAATATTTTGAGGAACCTCTGTACTGTTTGCGCCAGGAGCTGGACCAGTCTACATTTCCACCAACAGTGTATGAGGGTTCCTTTTTTTCATACTCTGGCCAACATTTGTTGTTTCTGGTCTTTTTTTGATATGGGCCATTCTCACAGGTGTGAAGTGGTATCTCATTGTGGTTTTGATTTTCATTTCTCTGATGATAAGTGATATTAAACATTTTTCCATGTGCCTGTTACAGTCTTACATTGTTTTGAAATAAGTACTTGAGTTCTTTAACTTTTTGTTTTTATTCATGATTGCTTTAGCTGTTCTCAATCCTTTGCATTTCCATATATATTTTAAGATCAACTTGTCAATTTTTACAAAATATTAAATATAAAGTTGTCAAAGCAGTGTGGTCTTTGCCATGCTGCTAGACATATTAGATAAATGGAACTGAAGACAGTGTCCAGTGATAGATCCACAAATAGGTTTTTTTTAGATTTATTTATTTATTTATACAAGCACTGGGTACAGTCAGAAGCATGGGAGGGTGAGAGAATTCACCAGAGCCAGAGTGAGGAGCAGAATAGGCAGACTGATGAAATACACTGCTGAGGGGAGCAGTGGGCACGGCAGGAGAGGTCTGTGCTCCATGTGGGACCCTCACCGGTGGCCGGGGATCGAACCAGCACTGCAGAGGCTGTGGGCAGCTTTGCAGCCCAGCGCTCAACCGCTGCACCAACTGGGGGAGACCCCACAAATAGATTTTAAACAGTTACTAAGGTATTTCAATAAGGAAACAATAGACTTTTCAATGCATGGTGCCAGAACAACTGCACAGCCATAAGGAAAAAAAAAAAAAAACTGATCCTTGACCTAATATATCACACAACAATCAACTTTATTTTTTAATAGATCATGAACCAAAACAAAAAATTAAAACTCTAAAAATTCTAGAAAAGAACATGAGGAAAATTATTGCAACCTTAGATTAAGCAAAACTCTTGCAGTTCACAAAAAGTGATAATCATTAAAAAATGGTAAATTAGATTTTATATTTCTGCATGTAGCTGTCCCGATTTCTTAGCACCATTTGTTGAAGAGACTTTCCTTTTCCATTGTACATTCTTTTTTTTTTTAAATAGAGGCATGTTTTATTTATTTTATTTATTTGTTTGTTTGTTTGTTTTGTTTATACATGCACTGGGTACAGTCAGAAGTGAGGGAGGGTGAGAGAATTCACCAGAGCCAGAGCGGGGAGCAGGGCAGGCAGAAGGACCGAAGTACACTGCTGAGGGGAGCAGCGGGCGGCAGGAGAGGTCTGCGCGCCATGTGGGACCCTCCTCTGGTGGCCGGGGAGCAGCCGGGGATTGAACCGGCGCAGCAGAGGCCGCGGGCAGCTTCACAACCCAGCGCTCAACCGCTGCGCCACCAGGGAGGCCCCCATTGCACATTCTTGACTCTTTTTTTTCCATAGGTTTATGTCCATTTAAATGTGGGTTTATTTCTGAGCTCTGAATTCTATTCCATTGGTCTGTGTGCTTAGTTTTATTCCAATATGATGCTGTTTTGATTACTATGTCCTTATAGTATAGTTTGAAATCTGGGAGCAAGATACCTTGAATCCTCTGCTTTTTTGTCACGATTACATTAGCTTTTGGGGGTTATTTTGTGATTCCATATACATTTCAGTAATGTTGGCTCTCATTCTTTGAAGAATTCCATTGAAACTTTGGTGTGGATTGCATTGAATCTATATATTGCTTTGTGTAAGATGAGCATTTTAATAATGTTAATTCTTCCAAATGAAACTATACCATTCTCACACCATGTATAAAAAATAACTTAAACTGGATTAAAGACTTGGATTTAAGACCAAAACTCATAAAATTAATAGGCAAAACTCCACTATATTGGCTTCAGTGATGTGTTTGGAGTCTTGCCTCCAACAACAAGGGAAACAAAAGCAAAACTAATTATACCAACTGAAATGCTTCTGTACAGTGAAAGAAACTATCATTAAAATAAAAAGATATCCACTGAATGGAGAAAATATTTACACACCATACATCTCACGTGGGCCAGTATATAAGATCTACTGTGAACTCACACAACTCACCAAAAAGAGGAACCCAATCAAAAATAGGCAGAAGAGCTAAACACACTTATCAAAAGAAGACATACAGATGGTGAACCAGCACATGAAAAAATGTTCAACAACAGTTATTATTAGGGAAATATAACTCAAAACCACAAAGAGATGCCTCCTCACATCCGTGAAAATGGCCTATAGCAAGAAGACCAGAAACAGCCAATGCCGATGGTGTGGCAAAAAAGGAGTCTTCATGCGCTGTTGGTGAGAATGTAGACTAGTCTAGTCTCTGTGGTCTTGTCCCTTTGGAAAACAGTATGGAGGTTCCTCAAAATATTGAAAATAAATCTTCCATATGGTCCAGCAATTCTACTCTTAGGTATATACCCAAAGAGTGCAAAAACACTCACTTGAAGGGCTATCTGCACTCTTGCATTCATTGTGGCATTACTTACAATAGCCAAATTATAGAATAAACCAAAATGTACAATGATAGAAGAGTGGATTAAGAAATGTGCCAGCACCTCCCCGGTGGCTCAGTGGTTGAGCGCTGGGCTGCAAAGCTGCCTGCAGGCTTTGCAGTGCCGGTTCCCACATGGTGTGCAGACCTCTCCTGCCGCGCCCGCTGCTCCCCTCAGCAGTGTACTTCGTCAGTGTGCCTATTCTGCTCCCTGCTCTGGCTCTGGTGAATTCTCTCACCCTCCCGCACTTCTGACTGTACCCAGTGCTTGTATAAATAAATAAATGAATCTTTAAAAAGAAAAAAAAAAGAAATGTGCCATATGTACACGATGGAATACCACTCAGCTGAAAAATAAGATGAATTCTTGCCATTTGTGATATCATGGATGGAACTGGAAGGCATTATGCTAAGTGAAATAAGTTAGCAGGAGAAATACAAACACTGAATGATTCCCCTCATATGTGGAATATAGAGATCCCCAACAAAAGCAATGACAAAACTAAGCCAAAATAAATCTTAGAAATATGATTGCAGAATTGAGCCTTCTAGAGGGAGAGGTAGGGAGGAGGGTAAGAAAAAAGTGTGGAGGGAGGGTCTCCCTGGTGGTGCAAGGGGTTAAGTAAGACACAACCTATGAAGCTGTCCGCAGCCTCTGCAGCATGGTTTAATCTCCAGCCATCCAGGGAGCGGCCCACATGGTGCAGCAGACCTCTCTTGTCTCACCTGCTGCTCTGTCCCGCCCGCTGCTCCCCTTAGCAGTGTATTTCAGTCATTCTGCCTGTTCTGTTCCCTGCTCTGTCTCTGGTGAATCCTCTCCCCCGCCCACACCTCTGGTCTGTGCCCCAGTTCTTGTATGCATAAATAAAAAATCTTAAAAAAAAAAGTGGGAAGGGAGCCCAGTGGTCTGTGGTAAAGGGTATTGGTGCTTGGATGCTAGGATTGGGTTGGTAAAATACATCTGAGGAGGCACGGACCTATTCCCCTAGACCATATACAGTGCTGTAAACCAGTGTCACTTCAATTTAAAAATAAATAATTTTTAAAAAGTCAAAACATAACCAAAACTATTGGATTTTATAAAAATAAAAACTTCAGCTATTCCAAAGGTAACAAAGTTTAAAGGGAAACTCTAGCTAGGGAAAAATTACTCCTAATCCATATTTTATAAAGGATTTCTATCCAGAATATGTAAAAATACTTACAACTCAACATTTATAAATTCTTACAACCACAACCCATAAACAGAATATAGATCAGTTCCAACACCCCCTAAAATTCTCTTGAGCCTGCTGTTTGTTGTCTGTCTCTCCCTCTATCCTCTAGCAACCACTGATCTTTCTCTGTATATCCTTTTTCCTTTTTCAAAATGTCACAAAAATTGGAAACTAAGACTGGTTTCTCTCTCTTATCCAAACACATTTTTGGGATTCATCTGTTATTCTGTGTACCGGTAGTTTATTCCTTTTATTAATGACTAATATTTTATTGCATAGATTTACTATACTTTGTTTATCTACTCATTCATTGAAGGACATTTAGGTAGTTCTGGCTTTGGCACTTGTATCTTTGGTATTTCTTCAGTATCTCTCAGACATATTTAGTTGTTTTATTGTAGAGAACTTGCACATCTTTTGTTGGACATGCCCTACTCTTTCATGTTTTCTGATGTTATTATGATGGTATTTAAAAATTTTATTTACCAATTTTTTGTCTGTAGCTTATAGAAATAGATTTTTGTGCATTTATCTTGTTTCAAACAACATTGCTTAATTTATTTAATTTTAATACTTTGTAGGTTCTTTGAATTTTCTATGTACGGAACCATGTCATGAGAAAGACACTTATCTTTCTTCATTTCCAATCATTAAATATTCTAGTTTTTTTCTATGTTTTCCTGTTACACTGGCTAAGATCTTTACCAAAATGTTACATATGCACACACACATGATATAATATATAATATATACATGAAATATAAAATCATGAGTTAATACTAAAACATCTAGTCTCAGTCCACCAACACTGGGTTTGTCCTTGTCTTTCTTATATTTACATATTTATATTTTTTGTTCCCACATTAAAAAGTCTTGCTTTCAATATTATGGATATATTAATATATTTACTCATCTGTTCAACTCTACAATGCATATGAAAAAAGAAAATGTTTCAGAATTCATGGAGAAAATAAATTTAGCAATTTAAGTTCATAATTCATTGTACTTTTTTGGCTATACACTAAGGATCTATAGTCAAGCTATTATGTTCAAAAGTTTCATGGATCAGTTCCCTTTATTTTTCCCCTTTGTGTGGTTATGAGATATGTAAAACAATTAAGTTCTATTATTCTATTTTAGTTTGTCATCCCTGTGGATTTATTTCTGGAATATGCAAAATAACATGATTCAATAAGTCAAAACTATACAAAAAGTTACATTTAAAGAAGTCCCACTTTGGGTCTCCCCTGGTGGTGCAGCAGTTGAGCGCTGGGCTGCAAAGCTGCCCACAGCCCCTGCAGCCCTGGTTCGATCCTCAGCCGCGCAGCGAGGGTCCCACATGGCGCGCAGACCTCTTCTGCCATGCCTACTGCTCCCCTCAGCAGTGTGTTTCAGTCCATCTGCCTGTTCTGTTCCCCACTCTGGCTCTGGTGAATTATCTCACCCTCCCGCACTTCTGACTGTACCCAGTGCTTGTATAAATAAATAAAATAAATCTTTAAAAACAAACAAAACAAAACAAAACAAAAAGAAATCCCACTTTATTCTCTATCCATCATACTCACTTGCCACCCAGCCTCCCCACTACTTGTAGATAATCAAATTTCATTAGTATCTGTTTTTATTGTTTCTGTTTTTCTTTTTTGCAAAACTACAGTGTATTTATGCATGTGTGTGTGTGTATATATATATATATATATCTTCTTATTTTCCCTCTTTATACAAAAGTCAGGGTGCTACACATGCTTGCTTTTTGCTTTTTAAAAATGAATTTAACAATTTGTCCCAGAAATCACTCTATGTCAGTTTATAGAGGTCCTTTGCACTCATTTTTATAGCTGCATAATACTCTACTGTGAGGATGTGCTATATTTCAATGAATCAATTTCTTTTATGTGGGTATTTAGTGGTTTCCAATATTTTACACTTCTAAACAATGTTCCAATTAAAAAAAACTGTGGGGGGCCTCCCCGGTGGCGCAGCGGTTGAGCGCTGGGTTGTGAGGCTGCCCGCAGCCTCTGCAGCTCCAGTTCGATCCCCGGCTGCTTCCCGGCCACCGGAAGAGGGTCCCACATGGCGCGGGGACCTCTCCTGCCGCCCGCTGCTCCCCTCAGCAGTGTACTTCGGTCCTTCTGCCTGCTCTGCTCCCTGCTCTGGCTCTGGTGAATTCTCTCACCCTCCCGCGCTTCTGACTGTACCCAGTGCTTGTATAAATAAATAAATAAATAAATCTTTAAAAAAAAAAAAAACTGTGGGGTTTTCTTTTTGCATTTTTTGAGTAATGTTTTTGTAGTGAATTTCTACATGTGAGATTGTTGAATAAAAAACAAATGGAGTTTTAAGTATTGATAAAACCAAATATCTTGCCCTGTCATAGAAGTTGTACCATTTTGTATTGAATCCAGAAATATATGGGGATGATTTTATATACAGCCTCTTCAACGGTGTTTTATTAAGTTTTCAAACCTCTGCCAATCTGATAAATTGAAAATGATATCTTGTATTAGTCTTAATTTGCATTTCTTTTATTATGAGTAAAATTGAACATCTTTTCATATCTTCAAAAGCCACTTTACATCACTTATTTAAAGGTATCTGTTCATACATTTTACCTGTTTTTAAAAATTGAGTTTTTAGTAATTTTTCCTTCTTAATTTATGAGTTCTTTATGATATATGCTGAAAATATTTTCTGATAACTTGTAATTTGCCTTTTGATTTTTCTTGTGTGATTTTATGTTGTGCTTTCAAAAATTGCATAGTTGAGTTTGCCAATCTTTTCTTTTATTGTATCTGTATTTTGAGTCATAAGTAAAAATCCTTTCCCCACAACTAAACTCATATAATGTCATTTTTGTAGATTGAAGCACTTTCATTCACTGGAATTTATTATTCTCTCTGGTGTGAGGTATGGTTCCAGCTTTTTCTTTTCCAAAATGTTATCCAGTTGTTCCAACACTATTCAATAAAAAGCCCTTCTTTGTACCTGAGATTTGAAATGCTACCTTTATAATTTACAAAATTTCCATGACTGTGTCTATATCTAAACCTGTATTTTATTACATTGGTATGTCTCCATTATTTCTTTTCTAGTATAGACTTTTTTAATATTTTATTTTATATAATTCTTACATCATTTTTCATTTTTGTGCAATGTATGCATTTTCATTTTGGTTATATTCCCCATACAATTGCACCCCTCTTATTTTGACCCTAGTCCTTCCTCTCCCCGCCCCCCACCCCCCGGCAGTGTGTCTCTGGTTTATAGTTGCTTGTTGATTTTGATTTTTTACTTTGTATTGATTAGTCTTTTTCCAGGTCTCTTATTTAAGTTTTCTAAATTCCTGCTATGAGTGAGACCATCCGGTATTTTTCTTTTTCTTTCTGACTTATTTCGCTGAGCATGATCCCTTCTAGCTCCATCCATGTTGCTGCAAACTGCATGTGTTAATCTTTTTTGATTGCTGAGTAATATTCCATTGTGTATATGTACCACGTCTTCTTGATCCAGTCATCTATTTTTGGGCATTTGGGTTGTTTCCATAACTTAGCTAGTGTAAATAGTGCTGCTATAAACATAGGGGTGCAGGTGCCCTTTGGAATTGATGTTTCTGTGTCCTTTGGGTAAATACCTAGGAGTGGAATTGCTGGATTATATGGAAGCTCTATGTTTAGTAGGTCCAGAAATCTCCACACAGCTCTCCATAGTGGTTGGACCAGTTAGCACTCCCACCAGCAGTGCAGGAGAGTTCCTTTTTCTCCACACCCTCGCCAACATTTGTTGTTGCTATTTTTTTTAATATGTGCCATTCTCACTGGTGTAAGATGGTATCTCATGGTAGTTTTAATTTGCATTTCCCTGGTTACAAGTGATGTTGAACATTTTTTCATATGCCTGTTGGCCGTTTGCATTTCCTCTTTGGAGAAGTTTCTTTTTAGCTTTTCTGCCCATTTTTTGACTGGATTATTTCCTTTGTTTTTGTTGTGTCTCATCAGAGTCTCCATTATTTTTATCTAAGTTATTTCTTCTGGAAAAATTTTAGTCACTTTATTTATATTTCCATTTTATCTGGCCTTCCCAATTAACTCATGTAAAGTAATATATAGTATTATCTTAAAATGTTATAATTTCATCAGCATTTATAGTTCTTATTTTGGGTTTCTAGTTTGTATTATTTGTATTATTTGTATCTTCTCTTTTATTTTCTTGATAATGCTGGTTAAAGGTTAATTCATTTCATTTAGGATTTTTGCATCTATGTTTACTAGTGCATAGAGGACACTAACAGCAGAAGTTGTTTCTGAAAGTAGCAACTCATGGAGCTCACAGAGAGACACACTAAGAGTGGGTAAGCAAAAACAGAAACGTCCCCTAGAAGTAGAAAAAAATCATTTGGGACTAGTCGGCAGGATTGCAAAACAAAAATAAGGGGAAAAGTTAGTAAAGAGAGAATAGAATAAAGTTAGTCAAGAGTTAGAAGGCTGTGGAATATCAGAGTTATATAACTTAGTGACAGAGAAGACACATGGCCACACAAAGAGCATGTCTGTTTCTCAAGGAGCAGAGAGTGACAGTGAACATGAGCTACATAGAAGGCATTGCCAGGAGAAGCAGGGATAGGGTGGTGGGGAAGATAGAAATTCAGGAGATCTGCAAGTTGATAAATAAATAGAGGGCATGTGAAGACCTTAGAAGATGCATGAAGAAGCAAGTAGGCAATGAAGATTTTGCCAGTGCTCCTCTCCAAGAACCTAAAAAGTGGAAGTTAGTGTTACCATAAATTTACATTTTTGCCATAGCCAGAGTCAAATCAGGGCTTTGGAGGTGTGTGGAAGACTAATAATCAAAGTTACCTTTTAGTGTTATACATATTTGACTCATTTTACCCTCAAAGCAACTCTACAGTGTAGGTACTATTATTATCCATGTTACAAATAAGTTAGATGGGTCCAAATGAGATTAATTTACTCAAGGTCATCCAGCCAGTGACAGAGCTGGAATTTGAGCCTTTTGACTAACTTTGGGTTTGTTTTACTCTATAATCCATGTACTATACACAGGGCTGCTTCAGTTACCTCTATGCCTTTTACTATCAACCCTCTTATAGGCTCCATTTTTCTCCTGAGTTTGACAAAAATTTCTTAGTCATTTTTTTTTAATCCAAAGTATATGAAGGGAGAAGTGAATTATTGACAGCGTAACTTATTTTGGTATATGTTTCTGGCATAGTGTCTTTGTGATACGTGGAGGGGATTCCCAATTTACCATATTATTTGTTCTGCCAAGACCACCCCCCCAAAAACTCCAAGAAATGGTAAGTAAGAATGTATGCATTCAATGACAAGTGCCAGTGATGAAAGGGCCATGTAGGTCTATTGTGGTTATGACCATTTCCTGATTTCTCATTCTGTACAATAGATTTATAAAGGTTGTTGTACTCTGAGTTTGATTTAGAATCCTTGAGTAGTATAGAAATAGGATAAAAATCCTTTGGTAATTAATCTTATTCGAATATCTTTTTAACAGGTTAGGATTCCTTGCATAGGAAATTTCCCATTGCATTTTCGTTCATCAAAATAGAGAATTTCCATTTCAAGTAGTTGTTATTGCATGCACAGAAAGGAGGTGTGCAGCTGGAGAGTTAGGCCTTTAGTGTTTAACTGTGAGGAAAAGCCCAGTATTATATTCAGGACATGGTATCCATGGCAACTTGCCCAGCAGCTTTTTAACTTTTCAACCTATCAAAAGATGATTTCTTTAGTTTTCCTTCAATTTTCTTCCTCTGGTTTTTTGGTCTGTAGTCATAATCATTCCTGGTTCATATACTCTTATTTCTCAATACACAGTAAAAATGTTGACTGATCATATTAAGATCGCCACTAGCATTTTCATCAGCGGTCAATATAAAAATCGCCATAATTCTGTCTATTAATTAGCAATTTTTGAGTCTTGTGATAAGGTAATGTTGGGCCAAAGCTTATCTATATACTAGCTAAACAGATACAATGCAAATTGCAGTTTTAAAATTGTATTCATATTCATGTAAACAATTGTTGGGCTTATTGCAATGAAGTTTTGATTACTTGGACTGCTCAAGGATGGGCGATTTTAATTGATTTACATTCCTGGTTAACCAAAAGTTAAGCAGAAGCCTTTATGTTTTCAGCTTGTGTCACAAATTCCTCTGAAAGGTGCTAGGTTACTTTCCTGCATTAGCAATATAGTCTACTAAAGATAACTGACTCTTTCTTCCATTCCAGAGGATCCTGCAGTCCCCGAGGCTCATGACTCTGGAAGTCAGTGATCTTTGTTTGGAACCAAATATATAGCTGCAGAGACTGGAGGATGTAGAAGAGAGGGTTCAGTGTGTGCTGATGCCAAAACATACTCTGAAAGTTTCTTTCATTTTGAAAATAAATCCCTGATATCAGATTTTTAACCTGAGGCAAAAGGTTGTTTATCTGAGGCAGCACAGTACTCCAGTTAATAGGGCAGGCTCTGGAGTCTGCCTATTTGGGTACAAATCTGGGCCCTGACTCTTAACTAACTGTATGATTTTGAGCAAGGCACTTAGTCGCTCTAAGTTTCAGTTTCCTCATCAGTGAAATGGGGATCATCATCAAACCTGCTTTACAAAGTAATTGTGAGGAATGAATATGACAATCCACATAAACATCTTAGAATAGTGCTTGTCTAGTACATAGGAAGTACTAAATAAACATTGTTATTTCTCTGAAAGATGCAGTGCCAAGAATCTGCTTCAGGGCCTCCCTGGTGGCGCAGCGGGTTGAGCACCGCACTGTGAAGCTGTCCACAGCCTCTGCAGCGCGGGTTCGATTCCTGGCCGGCCAGGGAGATTCCCACATGGCGAGGCAGACCTCTCCTGTCTCACCCGCTGCTCCCCTCCAGCAGTGTCTTCGGTCTGTCTACCTGTTCTGTTCCCCACTCTGTCTCTGGTGAATCCTCTCGCCCTTCCACGCCTCTGGCCTGTACCCCAGTTCTTGTATAAAAAAAAAAACAACATTTTGCAAAAATGAAAAATGACGTAAAAATATATGAAATTAAAAAAAATATTAAAAATAAGCAATTAAATAAAAAAAATCTGCTTCCTTGAAAAACTTTCATAACTGGGTTCAGGGCAATTGTAATTGTACTAAACGATCCATTCTGACCACTTTGTGGAAAGGGGGGTCCTTTAACAGGCAAAATTGTCTTAACATAGTTGGAGTAAATGTTTGCACTTGAAAGTAATAAAATTGCATGTCTTTAAGAATATTGTGTATTTCAGATTTTCCACTACTTCAGCCTAGCCTCCGGTGACTCACAATAGTGAGATTATTTTGGGCATTTATTTAGCAGTCTGTATGCGTGCTTTCAAATGTGTGCCAACACTAAAAAAATTCAAAAAGAAAAAAGGTTTTTGTTTTTTTTTTAATTCCCTTTGTCTAATTTCCACTTTTCAAAGGTTAGAAGATACTCTCAGTTTTATAGGGGATTATATGCTTCTCAGATAGCTGTAATATTTTTGCATTTGCCTTTTTATCTCTATATCACCTGAGATATAGGATCGTTTCCTTTGAAATATATTTCCTAGGGGTTAAGATTATTTAAATAAATAAAAATATATATATATATACTCACACTAATGTGGTCATTTTACACTTGCACAATTGTGCTGGGAAGTGAATCTTGAGAATGAAGAAAATGATTGGATTTATTTTAGTGTGGGGAATATAAAGGCTGAAAGAAGCTTTGAAACACTAGTATTTGGGGAAAATTTTTGTCTCATTCTATTCTAATCCACCCTTAGGTTGGGTTTCTAAGGAATCTGACTAACACATTTACCCTCTCTCTTCCTCACTTAACTGTTAATCTAGTCTCACCTCTATCCCTGCTTCTCCCACTACCTATGGCTTTTCCTACTTTTTTTCCCCATAACTTTGCTATGTGCCGAATTTTTTGATAGTTTTAAAAAATGTGTGTTTGTTTGGATGGTTCCTTTGTCCTTTTGTTTCTGTCTAAGAGCATGCACGTGTCTCTGTAGCTGCTGAGGTTTCTGTTTTCCATTGTGTAACGTATGGGTGGGTGGCTGTGTGTGTCTTCCCCTGGAGAATAGGGGTTTGGGTATAATAGACTGCCTATACTCTGTAAATGGTCCTTAAACTGGAGCATAAGAACATCCACAATCCCCATTGGCTTCCTTCTCAGTGCTACCTTAAAATTTCTGGCTGGATTCCCACATAAGGAGGCCCTGACTCTGAGAGGGGTGCACAGGCTTGGGTTGTCCCACTTTTGTGTTTCTTCTTTTTTGTCTGTTTTGAGAGCATTGGCCCCTGGTAACTCCCCCTTTAACTCCCCCTTTTCCTACCCATATCCCCCCTCCCTTTTCCAGGCTGTGCCAAAAAGCTCCTCAGCAACATCTAAAGGGAAAGGGGGTGGTGCAGGGAGAGGGGGATACAACCAATCATTGGTTTGGGAAAAATATACAAGTTAATGAAATGTTGGCTCAGATATTGTTCCTGGATCTGTGGATGAATGTCAGTCTTCTATGTGCTAACTGGACAGATTAGCAGTATCAAGCCATAGCATATTGATAAGAGACTTTTTGATTAAGAAGCAAAAGTGCAACCCAACTTAAAACATGCTTTAAACATTTCAGAGCACCGAGTTTGTTTGATTATACTGAAATCTCTCCCAAGGGTGTGTTAAAATTGAACAGAACACGGATTCCTCCAACAGGCAGGCTTACCTTTCAGTAACCTGCCATGAATTCTGATCACTCTGTGGTACCGGACAGAAGACTCTTTCTTCCAACAGAGACCTTTCCTTTAATCATTTAACTGAGAAAATGAAAATGGGAATCTGGATTCTAGTCCCATTTCTGCCATTGACCTATTGAGTGACCTGAAACACATTGCTTAGTATCCCTGTCTCAGCCTTTATACCTATGTAGGAAAGCTGTCTATTTGTTCCTTCCACATGTATTTCACATAATAAATGGGTTATAGGGGGGAAAGTATGTGATTTACTTTGGAAATATTTTAGACTTTTATGAGAATACCATTCGACAAGTCTGAAAAAGTTATCTCCTCAGGTGCTTAACATAATGAAGGGACTTCAAAAAAACATGAACAAACAAAAGTTAAACGGTAAATAGACTTATGTGCCATCTAGTTATCTTCTTTCCTGAAGTGACTATTTAAATCTTTTGCTAATATGATCGTCTTACTCTTAAAAAATAAACTTTATTTTAGTGTATAGTGGACATACAATATACTGTACATGTTTAAAGTGAACACCTTGACAAGTTTTGACACGTGTACGCCCATGAAACACCACCACAATCAAGATAATGTCCACCATTCTCAAAAGTTTCCTTGGTAATCTTTCCCTCATGTCTTTGCCCACCCTCCTCCCATCCCCAGCCAACTGCTAATCTACTTTATGCCATGACGCATTAATTTGCACTTTCTAGAATTTTCTTTAAATGAAATCATACAGTGTGTGCTCTTTTTATTTTATTTTTTATATTTATAGTCTTTATTGGGCCTCCCAGGTGGCGCAGCGGTTGAGCGCTGGGTTGCGAAGCTGCCCGCGGCCTCTGCGGCGCCGGTTCGATCCCCAGCTGCTCCCCGGCCACAGGAGGAGGGTCCCACATGGCGCGCAGACCTCTCCTGCCGCCCGCTGCTCCCCTCAGCAGTGTACTTCGGTCCTTCTGCCTGCTCTGCTCCCAGCTCTGGCTCTGGTGAATTCTCTCACCCTCCCGCGCTTCTGACTGTATCCAGTGCATGTATAAACAAAACAAACAAACAAATAAATAAATTAAAAAAAAAAAACATGCCTCTATAAAAAAAAATAAATAAAATAAAATAAAATAAAATATTTATAGTCTTTATTTGTGCATACAAGAACTGGGGTGTAGGCCAGAGGTGCGGGGGTGGGGGGTGAGAGAATTCACCAGAGACAGAGTGGGGAGCAGAACAGGTAGATTTACTGAAATACACTGCTGAGGGGAGCAGTGGGGAAACAGGAGAGGTCTGCTGTGCCATGTGGGTTAGATCCCTGGCCAGGGATTGAACTCATGCCACAGTGGCTGGCGATAGCTTGACAGCGCTGAGACTTTAACCCCTGAGCTACCAGGGAGACCCATTGTATGTGCTCTTTTTAGAATGGCCTTTTTTACCTGGCATATATATATATATTTTTAATACAAGAGCTGGCATACAGTCCAGAGTCGCGGGAGGGTGAGAGGATTCACCAGAGACAGAGCTGGGAGCAGAACAGGCAGACGGACCAAAAGCACTGCTGAGGGCAGCAGCGGGGGAGACAGCAGAGGTCTGCCTCGCCATGTGGGATTCTCCCTTGCTGGCCGGGAATTGAACCAGTGCTGCAGAGGCTGCAGACAGCTTCAAAGCGCTGCGCTCAACACGCTGCGCCACTGGGGAGGCCCTTGGCATATTTTTGTAAGATTCATCCAAGTTGTTACAAATATCAGTAGCTCATTCCTTTTTATTACTGAGTAGTATACAACTATATGATCATACCACAATTTATTAACCTATTAATGGACATTTGGGTTGTTTGCAGTTTTGAGCTATTACAAGTAATGCTAGTGTGAATATTTATGTGCAAGTCTTTGTATGCACATATGCTTTTATTTCCCTTGTGTAGATACCTAGGACTGGGTTGGTTGAGTCATATGGTATATCTGTGTTTATTTTTTAAATACTTTTATCAACATATACAACATATATGGTAGTTGTATAGGTTTTTTTTTTAAAGATTTATTTATTTATACAAGAACTGGGGTACAGTCAGAGGCACGGGAGGGTGAGAGAATTCACCAGAGACAGAGCGGGGAGCAGAACAGGTAGACAGACAGAAGACACTGCTGAGGGGAGCAGTGGGCGAAACAGGAGAGGTCTGCTGCGCCATGTGGGTTTCTCCCTGGCTGGCCGGGAATTGAACCCGCACTGCAGAGGCTGCGGACAGCTTCACAGCACTGTGCTCAACCTGCTGCACCACCAGGGAGGCCCATATCTGTGTTTATTTTTATGGGAAGTTGCCAAGCTGTTTTGCTAAGTGATTGTACCATTTTACATTCCCACCATCAATTTATGAGAATTCTAGTAGCTACATATATTTGCCAACACTTGATGCAGTCATTGTTTTTAATTTCAGTCAGTCTGGTATGTGCATGGTGGTATTTCATTGTTGTTTTGATTTCTGTCTTCCTGGTAACTGATATTGGGACTTTTTCATGAGCTTAATTGCTATCCATCTATCCTCTTTGGAGAAGTATATGTTCCTTTTGAGCATTTTACTTATTTGGTTGAGTCTTTTATCAGCTATATGATTTGCAATATTTTCTCCAGGTCTGTGACTTGTCTTTTCATTCTCCTAAGAATATTTTTGTAGAGCAGAAATTTTTCTTTTGAATGAACTTCAATATTATTTTTTCTACTTTTGTGGATTATTCTGTTTCCTCACATCTAAAAATTTTTTGTTGTGCCTACTCTAGAAGCTTTGATTTGAAAGAGTTCTTTAGAGATCATTGTTGTTACTTATCCTACCGCATATTTTAACCAGGAGCTCATGGATACAGTGATGTGCAATTAAATATTTAGCAGTTACTGCTACAGGATTAAAAAGTCATCATTTGTAGCATTTGTTGGTTTCTATGGTTGATTACAAGTTATCAAACTGATGTCACTGAATGTTAAGTCAGAAAGAGAGGGCAAGTTCGCATGCCAATACATGATGTTTTCACTATATGGATTTAACAGAGATAACTAACCTCAAACCTCACAAAATGATAAAATGCAGTGAAATAATTAAGAAATAATGATTTTTAGTGTTTTTTAACTTTTTGTTTTTAATATAATTGAATTATAACTTTATAATTGGGCATTGACTGCATTTAGCAACCAGCTTGCAAATTTCCTGAAAACTCAACAATCACCTATTGCAAACTACTTCATGTCAGCTCCAACACACCACAGTATGGGCCCTTCATGGAACACATAGATGTCCATGGTTAGAATTCAGGGTTATTGTTTGTTTGTTGTATTAAGAAAAATTGCATCTTATTACTATTAAGCGCTAAGTGAAATTCAGCATTTCTTTTTATCATGAATGTAAATTGAAATTATAGGTACGTCCTCTGCTAGAGCTTGTATTAAAAACCTTAATAAAAGCACATATATTGTCATATGAATTTTTAAAATTTTGATAGCTAATTTCTGTTTAATAGGTTTTCTTTCTAATCCTATATATTTTATTTCATGCACTTTAGAAGCACTTTAGAAGCTAAAGGTGTCCAGGGCACAAAAAGTAAAAAAGAACATTTGCAAGGGATTTCAGGTGAATTGATAGCATCTCTGTTCATAAATAACTTCGGGATGAACAAGTTACTGTCTCCCTGCTTAGATCTATAGGAAATGTCTACCTTCTTGTGACTTAATGCCTTGGAGTGTTTTGGAGTCGCGTATGTAAATCCAAACTCCAGTTATTTATTGGTTGTATGACTTTGAGAAACTTAATTTGACTCTCTGTGACTTATTTTTTCAACTATAAAATAGGAGTAATAGTACTTGCCTCAAAGACTTGTGATAAGTATAAAATGGATGCATTCGGTGCTCAATAAATGTTTGCTTTCTTAAATTTTGGTAGTCAGTGGAAGACAGGCATCACTGATCCATTCCAGAGTGCCTTCTGCCTAAATTCTCCATGTTATAATTATTAGATTATTAGGTTAGGGTGATTGTCTCTAAATCTGAAGAGAAAATGATACTCTTTCCTGCTTTCAATACCAATCATGGTAACATAGAGAAGTCAGCTGTCCTGTGTTCATTTCAGCTCAAGACTGGGGACCAGGAGGATTTCTGTCGAGAGGATGCTGTATTCTGGCTCTCCTGCTTTGATTGTTTTGTTGATTTAATCTGCTTCTGATTCTAGGCATTTACTGACTCAAGATTCTGTGTGTCAAGCATTATCTCACTCAAATATACAGTACTTCTTTATCTAAGCCCCAAGGGCAGGACACAACTTCCAGAACATTGATGTAGTGGTCTCCATCTTTTTCAGTTTGTGACCTTTTCCAGTGGTAAAAGCTCTGTGGATCACCTGCACCTCCAACTCTCCCTTGCCACAGGCAATAAAACAAAACCCAACTCCTTAAAACTAATGGGAAGCCTGGCACTACTTTAAATGAGACACCAATGAGATTATGTCTGGTTTAAATGTCATAAGCTCATTATTTATTTATGCCAAAAACCAAAGTATAGGCCTTGCCATACTGTGGATGTTAACACATACAAGAGACCAGTCTATAGATCCACTCAGGGATAACCTTTGGAAACTACTGGTGATCTCACTTGGAAGACTCCATTTGGAGAAGTGCCACTTTCCAACGGTATTCCGTGCCATTGGTTCATACAGTAAATTTACATATAAATTTTCTCTCTTTTTTTTTTGTGGTAGAGATACAGCAGGAACAGTGGAAAGAACACTGAATTTTCAATCAGGCTGATCTGAATTTGAACCCTTTCAGTGGTACTAACTGGCCGTAACTAACTTCAATACATTTCCTCAAATTCTCTGAGCTTCAGTTGTGTTCGCTGTATGATGGATATATCTATTCCATAGGGTAGTTGTGAAGGTTAACTAAAGTACTTTATGTAGTTAGGACATAAACCATAGCTGTCCCTTTAATTCTTTTCTTTTCCTCTTTTTCCTAAGCCACAGAACTAAAATACATTAAACCAAGAAAAATCCAGTAATGTGTCAGGGTTACATTAGTGTATTTTAGAGGGAAAAAACCCAATAATAGGATCTCCAGGCACTTTTATCACCTTACTCCCTTCCATCTTAAGCCTGAATCTCACAGAGCTTCACTGAGACTTCTGTCTGGATAAACAATTTCCATGTCCCTTCACTTCTTGTTTTCCATATACATTGCCTTTGCAAAACCCCAATCTTGGATCATTTCAGCTATCTTCTTCCCAACTTCTACAACCAATAATACTGAGTCTGCTGAAGGAAACCACACAGTTGCCTGAATTGGTGTGGGAGCAAATTTGTATTTTCCAATCTCAGTCTTATGGCCTCGGTCATATGTCCAAATCCCAGAGTGACAGTTACAAAACTTCCCACAACACCATATCCCCACTCACTTTAGAAACTTATTTTAATTAATTTTACAGAGAAGATGGAGGGTATTATAGATGATTGCCCTCAATTTTTCACACCTGAAAATTATCTGTTACCACTCTCATTCCCTACCCTTTGATCCTAGAAGAAAATTTCCACCTCTTGTCCAAGTCTAACATCTTCATTTGGTTCTGGTGCCTATCAGCATTTCTTTAATAACTTAATTGTGATATCTATTATCTTTCCTTTGTATTTGAAATATGTCTTACCTCCTTCCATCAACATATGAACAAATCCAAGTTGCCCTCACGATGAAAGTTCAGTACCACTCCCTGGGCTCTATCAAAGAATTACCTCTCAGGTAAAAAAAAAAAAATACAATTTTTTACAAGCTTCTTGAAAAGTGCTCCACACCACTGCCTCCAATTCCATTCTAATTTCCATTTCTCTCATCAGTCAGACCATTATAAACTGCTATCTACTCCTAAATCTCCTTAGAAACTGCTCTTGCAAAGGACACTAATGCCCTTTTAGTAGCCGATGCCAATAGACTCTTAAATTGTATTATTTTTATTGAGGTAACAATAGGTTATAATATTGTATATAATTTGGAGGTATAGGTTCACACCTCTTCAGATGTATGTTGCAACACCACATTCACCAAAATGGACTCTTGTTAATTCTCATATTTCTTGGTCACACTGGATAAATTTGGCACTGTTGAAGATACCTTTCTGGAAATTCTTTCCTATTTTGACTTATGAGATGCTACCTTATTTTATATATATTTTACATTATTTCTTCCTTTTTGTACAATGCATGCTTTCTCCTCTCAGAATAGTAGTCCCTGCAAAATGCCCAACACCAAGTCACCCGTGCACCATCACCATAGTGATATATAAGAATACATTCTCTCCCCTGTTTTGATCCCTCTTCCCCTCCTCCCCTGCAGAGTGTTCTTGATTAATAGTGGCCTGTTAATTTTGTTTTTTATTTTATTATACTTATTTTTTCCTGGTCCCTTGATTGGTTCCCCTACAGCTCCATCCATGTTGCTGCAAATAGCATGAGTTTATCTTTTTTGATTGATGAGTAGTATTCCATCATGTATATATACTACATCTTCTTGATCCAGTCATCTATTTTTGGGCATTTGGGTTGTTTCCATATCTTATCTATTGTAAATAGTGCTGCAATAAACATAGAGGTGCATGTAGCCTTTTGAATTAATGTTTTTATATCCTCTGGGCAGATTCCTATGACTGGAATTGCTAGGTCTTATGGAAGCTCTATTTTTAGTAGTTTGTGGAACCTCCACACAGCTTTCTATAGTGGATGGACTAGTTTGCATTCCCACCAGCAGAGTAGGAGAGTTCCTTTTTCTCCACATCCTCGCCCATATTTGTTGTTGCTAGTTTTTTAAATATGTGCCATTCTCGCTGGTGTAAGGTGGTGTAAGATACTACTTTAATTCCACCTCTTTGTACAGTCTTTCTTAGGCTCCTTTATTGTCTTCTCTTCTTTTAATTCTTTTAATGGTAGTTTTCCCCAAAGTATCACTGTCTCTGGCCCTCTTATCATCTTCATCTGTACATTATCCCTGAACAATTTGTTTTCATTTTTTTAACTACACCCATAAAGTAATTCTCTATCACCAGACAACTCTCCTTACTGCATTCCAACTCCTTCCATGTCTTCTCCAATTGGATATTTCATAAATAACTCAAAAGTAACTCAAAAGGATAGGAAATGAACTCTTCTTACTCCTAAAACTATTTCTATTCCCAAATGCTTATCTCAGAGAATGACAACACTAACTAACCAGTTACTCGGGTCATAAACCTAGGTTTTATCTTAGATGTTTCTTTCTTCCTCATTTTCTATTTGCAATATGCCAATCATAATCTTGTTTGCTTTTGGATCCATTCATCATCTTTCTTTTGCTCTGCTATTTATTTATTTGTTTGTTTGTTTGTTTGTTTGTTTGTTTGTTTATTTTGCAGAAGGGTTGATTCCTAAAGATTATGCTCTTCATGCTTCCATGTTAGGTGACTCTGCTTGGATTCAATAATAGGAGACGCCAATAAGAAATTGAAGGGTGGGAGGAAAGGAGAATCCAGTGCCTCTTGACAGCAGCTGTGTCTCTTCCATGTCTTCAGCTAACACTAGACAGGCTTGCTATGATCCCAGCTTCCATGGGGTGACCTCTGCTCTTGGTCTCTGGTAACAGCATCTCTTCTTGTTTTTCTTTCAGCATTAGGAGTGTCACGGGCTTCCTGCTGTTACTAATCTCTGTGTAGCTTCACCAGCCTCTCTATGTAATCTCAGTTCTTCCATTGTCAATGTAACCAATTATTATATTTATTTCTCTTGATGTTAAATACAGTTATTTTATTATCCTGTTTGTACAATGGATTAATGTATTTATTCATCAAATGTTATAGATAATGTCTACGTGACATCCTCCATATCTATCTGTACTTGCCAATCTCACTGCTGTGGCCTTAGTTCAGGCTTTACTGGAATACTCCCCCAATTATCCTGTCTGCAGAGAGGCAGATTGCTCTTGAAAACAGTAAATATCATATATTCAGTCTACTTCCTAAAACCTTTCAGTTGCACCCATATAGAACTGTTTTTTTAAATATCAGTCATTTGCAAATCATTTTCATTTTGGGGGCTTTATCTATGTACCGTCTGTACTATTTTTTGGGTAAATACTTTTCTTTATATTTATTCATTAAAGTTGTTTAGCTTTGCCCTGTTCAGTTACATCTGTGACAACAGGGGTTTTAGACATCTGCTTTTTCCCTTAACACATCAAAATAATATTAATCTATAAAAATAACAACATTCACCCAAATGCCACCTAAAATAATGCCTCACATGTATAGTACACTTTAGGACACCTCGGCCTATGGAATCAAACCAAAACTGTTTACTGGATTTTTTAAGGACTTTTGTGATCTGGCTCTTGAGCCTTACTTTCCTCTCTTCCCTACAGCGCCCCCACTCATAGCCTTTGTTCTGATCACCTCCTCTGCCTCTAGTTCAAACTAATCACCTATTCCTTTATGGTCCCCTCTGTACTATATGTAGATATATTTTTTCATATTTATCAATTTACATGTATTTTTGTCCCTACTGAGCTAGTTTGTCCCTACTGAGCTTGTTGATTGGTATCCATGATATATATGCCTATGCTTTTCTGGAAAACTAGATGATAGTGACCCATTCTTTCCAAACATGTAAGTAACACTTCTTAAATATGAACAGCCTCAATATTTTTTATTGAAAAAATGGTGTTTATTTATTTTCAAGACCAGCCTGAGTCATCACTGTAAAGTGGTATTTTATTCCTTTTAGTTTCATTTAATATATGGACTCACCTTAGTAAAATTTGTTCGACTACCAAGCATAGAAATTGAACTACAACATAAAAATGATAGTTTGCAACACATTACTTCTGTTACTTACTTTGGTTTTGAAAATCTAATAAAGTACCATAAAGAGGAGAATAAACTATGTTTCTAATTTTTCCTATGCAGCAGTATCGCTTGAACTACCTTCTAACTTTTTGATTTTCTGCTGAGGGCAAGGCCCAAAGTAGGGAATAAGCAGGTAAACTTGCAAGTTTTTACAAACAACATCACAGACTCAATAGAACTAGATGGTACCTTAGAGATCATCTAGTCCAAACTCCTCATTTTACAGATAGGGAGAGAAAGAGGTCAGGAGAAGGGGAAATTCCTGTTTAAGTAAGGAGTGTATTGTGTGTGAGCACAAGTGGGAAAACACCCCCATTTGAACTTATTTATTAGTACGCACTTCACATACACAATTGCTTTAACTGTTTGTGCCAGGAAGGAGAGACCAACACACAGGCCTGGGATCACTCATAACCCTACATAGATGTGTTTCTGAGACTCCATGGCTCCTCAGCTGGCCATACTCTCCCAAGGTAGCCTGCTGCAACCAGACTCTCTCTAGAGCATTGCTCAGTGACATTCACATTGGTTATACCTTAAAAAAAAAAAAAAAACTAAACATGTTTTTTAGTCATTATCGGGTTTTATCCAAACTAACCCCAGAGTAGTTTGGAGGACTACTGATGGGTTTCACTGATGGGAAATTGGAGTCTGGGAAGAGAAAGATTGCTAAGGAAAGACAAAAGAAAATTAATATTAAAACTAAAATTGCCTACATTGGTAGTTTTAGATTCCAGAATTCTATATCTAAAGGCTGTATTTCATTCATCTGATATAATTTTGGATTAAAAAAATTGACTTCTGCTTTATTCTTTTGATTCCTGATTTGTGGTCCAGTCTTAATGATAAAACCCCCAGAAACATCAGGAAGAAGCTAAAGCTATATAATGAGCCAACGTGGACTATTCTTTCAGATCCAGTGAGTGATTATCATATTAGTAGATAATACCTCCTCCCCTTGTTGCCCACTCTCCATTTCCCTGCTCATTAGACAAGGGTAAGAAAGGAAGTGAAACGCAAATCTCTACATTTACTTAATTGTCAAGTGCTCTGATAAAACTTGTGATTATGAAAGAGGTTGAAATTAATAGATAAAAATGAGCTGTATGACTTAACCTGTAGAATTACACTTAATCCATACTTTGCCTGTTCTTCATAACCCAAGTTAATTAAGAATTGACTGCACTGCACAATGTTCTTTCCTAACACAAGTGTCAGTCATGAGAGGGTATTGTGTTACCTCTATTTATCAGCCAAAAAAAAAGACATTTCTCTGAGGAAAACATTCAGTATAATGGGAGATAAGTACTAATACAGTAGTGGGAGGACCAATTTTATTTTTAAATTATCTTCAATGATTGATTTTGGAAAATAAATTTGTGAGGTTAAAAACTAAAATAAATGACAGTATGTGTGTAGGATGTCATCCATATGGGCAATTTTTCTGTCAGATATAAAATGAAAGTAAGCTTGGAAAATTTCACATACAGAAAACTTGTGTACTTGGGCTGCATACAAGTTATCCTTTTAGAGAAGTGACTGAGAAATGCCCAGTACCCTTTTAGAAGTATACTAAGAAGACACCAGAATGGGAGTTTGCAAAGTATCCCTCTAAGCTGCCTCTACAAACAGAAACTAGAAACTAGTGTTGATTTCCATTAGCAGACTCCTTCAGCTCACAGACCCATTTCCTCGCCTCATTGGCAACTCACATTTGAAGGACTGGGCTTTTCTAATAAGCATCTCATTTGGAGTTTGTTTGCCAAGGCATGGCTAGACTTTCAAGTTTATTTTCTTAAACCACTGGCATTATTTCTCACATCTCATCCAAAAAATGTTAGTGAGAAGATAAGTATTTCAAAGGGCAGCCAAAGACATTTGTAACTTTGACTCAAGGGGAAAGGTTAAGTGAACATTTTTAAGTATCTTAAAGAAATTTTGAATGAAAGCAGGTAGTCCTCATGCAGCTGAAAATATGAAAAGAAACTGCAGACCTGTGGCATCTAGAAATGAAGTCATGTGTTATAGAACAGTCATATGTTATAGTAGAGGAGATTAAATCTGAAAAGGAAAAATTATTTTAATGATATAACTAAAATAGCAAAAGGTATTTTCCTAGCAAATAAATAATGATATTGGTCAGCAACCACAATATAGTTGAGTACAATCAGCAATGCCTTGGGGTACCACTGGGTGCCAGTGGTAGGCCTAAGACTTGGGTAGGAGAAAAGGAAAAAAAGAAAA
Source organism: Talpa europaea (assembly GCF_964194135.1). Taxonomy (NCBI): domain Eukaryota; kingdom Metazoa; phylum Chordata; class Mammalia; order Eulipotyphla; family Talpidae; genus Talpa; species Talpa europaea. The sequence goes on from NC_140081.1 coordinate 67,778,411, forward strand.
GAAAACAAATAGCATAGTTGAAAATAAAGGGAGATTAAAAATAAATAAGGAAAAGATAAATGCATAAAGAAGAAATAACCCACAACAATTCTTCTGATGTCCTGTAGTAGCAGGATCATGAATTATGTCCGAGTTAGACTTTTAAATATAAGAGATAAAGTAAAGCCATTGTTTGTAAAATTATAATTTATTTTAAAAAGTTTCGATTTCAGATATTCTAGGTGTAAAATACTTACCCATGAAATGGTTATGTGCATTGTCACTGATTTCATTCCTTTTAATGATTGTGGTTGTGTTATAGAGTGAGTGGAGTAGAGTTAGTTTCAGAAGCGTTTAGTAACTATAAAACACTGTCAGTTTGTTTGGGGTTTTTTTTAGCAGTTTGTCCATTGCTTGCCTTAGTGGTACTCAATACCAACAATTTTATGGTTGTAAGGATGGTATTCTGTGTATTTAAAAAATCCATGCATTAGTATGTTGTGTAAACCATTGAATAAACAAACAAGAAAATAAAGTAAAATGCTTTAATAAAATAAACACCTTAGTAGATTCTCTATGTTATAATAAAAAATAAATCATTTTTATAAAATGATAGATAAGAGGTATCTTAAAGTGTTCAGAGTTAGCCTGCTCTCTAACATTCATCTGCTGAGATATGCTCATTCTCCCAAGGCCCAACCAAAGCAGGGCTTTGTTCTAAACATTGATGATGGCATAGCATATGCCACTATCATTGTCATCCCTCTTATAGATAACTGTGTCTATGACACGAGATGAAACCATTACATGAATTTGTGGGTTTATGGAAAACCACTGCTCTTCAACATCAATCATTGAGTGACTGAAACAAAATCAATGGTCTGGTGAGGGCATTGTTACATTAGTTGCAGACTTGTGCTATCTCCCTTAACAAGACAATTTTGAAGAATCCTTTGATAACCTGTTGTAGAGTATGCTATCTCTGTATATAGAGTTTATTATCAAATCCTTCAAAGTTACCCCTTTCTAAAACTAGAAAACTTTAGCACAGAAATATGTTTAAATACATGGCTAAAAAATCAAATAGCACAGAAAGGCTTATACAGAAAGAAAAAAGACATTGTCTTTTGGTGGGTGGGATTGTCTCCCACCCACCTTCAATCATGTCCCCCAGTGACAATCTCTTTTAAAGTGATTGTCCTTTCAAACACTTTTACATGTTTTGGTTTTCTCTCCGTATTTCTTAAGTAATATGTTGCCATTTCTTAATCGACTTTAGGCATTTTTTATTGACATACTTCTCTGCTAGATGAAAATGTGGTGAGATTATATAAATCCCTGCCCAACTCTCCTCCCAATATAATTTATATCCCTAGTCTCAAATTTATTACCAGTTAACTCTGAAATATTAAGGTATAATTATACTTTCATCTTTATTTCCATGTTTCTTGGTTCCCCACTTTATAAAATGAAGGTATTAACATTCTTACTTTTTCACTGCTCTGTATCTCTTACTTCTTATCTTCTGTCAACTATACATTGTTGAGTTGATAACATTTACACTCAAGGTAACCATATTTAAGTATCCTGTAATTTGTCAGGATGATTGATTCTAAAAGTTGAATACTAGTAAGCAGTGTCTATATTATTATAACTATAGTGTTTATAGTATAGCCTAATTGTTTGCTGTTAATTATAATTTATTCTCTACAAAACCAATATATAAGTCTGCACCATATAATGGAGAATCAAATTCAAGTAAGTTCTTCTCTTTTTATATTCAAACAGTTGCCTTGATCATATCTTCAAAGTGTCTTTCCTTTGTCCTTGGTACCACTGGCATACTAAGGGCAGGGCAAGGAGTCAGCCACCATGACGCAACAATAACTGCATCAATTGTTTAGAACTTAGACCAACAAAAGATCTTTTTTAGGGAGGAGCATTTTATCACTGGTACTTCTTAATATTGCTGGCACATGGTGGTAATAAAATGCTACCCAACATTTATTTAATTTTATGATAGTTTTAAAATTCTCTATTAAAAATGCATCCCCTTATTGCCTACACTCAGGACAAATGACTCCTGCTGGCCCTTGGAAAGTGACTACTTTCCCAGAGGCCTCTTCTATCTGTCTTCCCAGTGGGCTGTAGTGCAGTGACTGTCCTAGGACATCTTTTTCTTACCCTTCTGATTTAGATACACATTTTCTTTGCTCTTTCATTCTGCTGTAACAATTCTCAAGTAATATCTAAGAAAGGATGCCTCAGAGGTCAACTTTCTCAGTCTTTTCATGTCTGAAAATGTCTTTAATCTGTCATCTTAGTTGATATATTTACTTGGTCTCAAATTCTAGGCTCACAAGAGTATACACTGGAGCAAGGAAAGCCTCTTCAAAAAATGGTCCTGGGAAAACTGGACAGCTACGTGACAAAGAATGAAACTAGATGACTATCTCACAAATCAACTCAAAATGGATAAAAGATTTGGAGGTAAGACTTGAAGCCGTAAAATACATAGAAGGAAACATAGGCAAAACACTTCATTACATAAGCCTCAGTGATGCCCTTTACAAATTTGTCCCCAACAGCAAGGAAACCAAAAAAATCTATAGGCAATTGGGGCTACATCAATCTGAAAAGCTGCTGCACAGTCAAAGAAACCATAGCTAAAATGGAAATGAAAATATTTACACATCAAAGAGCTGATATGAAAGATCCTCAAAGAACTCCTGTAACTCAACAAAAAGAAAGCAAATAACCCAATTTAAAAAATTGGGCGGACAGCTGAACAGACACTTTTCCCAGGAAGACACACAGATTGCCAACAGGCATTTAAAAAAAAAATTACCATCCACATCAAACAAACCAGAAACAACAAACACTGGTGAGGACCTGGAGAAAAGGAACTTTTAGGTAGTGTTGGTGGGAATGTAGACAGATCCAGCCCTTATGTAAAACAGTATGGAGGTTCCGCAAAAGATGAAAAATGAATCTCCTGTATGACCCAGCAACCCTACTCCTAGGTATCTATTCAGAGAACACAAAAAAGCTAGTTCACAGGAAAACTTGGCATTCCAATGTTCATAGCAGCACTAAAATAGCTAAAATATGGAAACAGCTTAAATGCCCCAAAACAAATGAGTGGATCAAGAAGATGTGGTATATATATATAATGGAATACTACTCAATGACTAAAAAAAGACAAACTCGTGGCATTCATGGCAACATGGATGGAGTTTTAAGGGATTATGATAAGCAAAATAAGTCAAATAAACAAGGACAAATAATTGGTATATAGAAAAACTAAACAAAGGGACAGATAAAGCCAAACTTAAAAAGTAACCTTTGAACGGATTATAGAACTGAGGAATCTGGGGGTGGCAGAGGAGGGGGGATGGAACGGGGGTAAAAAAAAAGTGGGGATGGATCACAATGGACTTAGGTGGTGGACTACTGGTGCTTTGGTGTTGGGTGTGCTATGGTAAAAACATTTGAAGGGAGGATCCTATACTCCCCCAATATAAAAAATGATGTAAACCAACAATGCCACAATAAAAATAAATAAATAAAAGTATCTATTTAATTGTTAAAAAATAAAATTCTGAGCCTCCCCGGTAGTGCAGCGGGTTGAGCGCAGTGCTGTGAAGCTGTCTGCAGCCTCTGCAGCATGGGTTCAATTGCCGGCCGGCCAGAGAGATACCCACATAGCACAGCAGACCTCTCCTGTCTCGCCTGCTGCTCCCCTCAGCAGTGTTTTCTGTCAGTCTGCCTGTTCTGCTCCCTGCTCTGTCTCTGGTGAATCCTCTCACCCTCCCACACCTCTGGCCTATACCCCAGTTCTTGTATAAATAAAAATAAATCTTAAAAAAAATAAAATTCTAGACTCAAAATAATTATCATTCAGAACTTTGGAGGTGGTGTTCTATCATTTTCTACCATCTGGTACTGATACATTGTATGTTGATTTAATTCTTGTTCATTTGTGGGCAAACTTTTTTTTCACTAGAAATTCTTTTTTTAAAAAAAAGATTTATTTATTTATTTTATACAAGCACTGGGTACAGTCAGAAGTGCGGGAGGGTGAGAGAATTCACCAGAGCCACAGCAGGGAGCAGAACAGACAGACTGACGAAATACACTGCTGAGGGGAGCAGCGGGTGCGGCAGGAGAGGTCTGTGCGCCATGTGGGACCCTCACCCGGCGGCCGGGGATCAAACTGGCACTGCAGAGGCTGTGGGCAGCTTCACTATCCAGCGCTCAACCGCTGCGTCACCGGGGAGGCCCTTCACTAGAAATTGTTATGCTTTTCTTTTTATTCCTGGTGTTTCAGAACTTCATGATGGTGGTTGTTTTGAAGTTATTTTCAAGTCTACATATTCTGTTTCCTCAAAGATCATTTTTTATTAATTTAATCTTTTATTTTCAGGTTAGAGGTTTTCCTCAGTTGTCTTATGGGCAGAGATTGTAAATCCATATTTATGAATGAGAAAATGGAAAGGCTGAATGGGAGCTCAGTATATATAAACAGTGCTTATGATCTGGCAGGCTTTATTCTGGGTGAACAGGCATTGGATTAGTTGGTACACTGAGGCACTCTAGATGCTAGAATGAGAAGGGTTTTATTCTGAGATAGTAGTTCCCATGCTAGCCCTTTCACCTCTTTCCAGACAGTCTTTGCCTGCAAATAAATGTTCAGCTTTGTTGTGCTCTATATCAGGAATGGGAACTGTATGGCTAGGAGGTCAAAATACTCACATAGAGACCTGCATCCTTTCCACCATTTCAGTTCATTTCTCACTCTCTCTCTTTCTAAGGATTTCTAGGAAATATTTCCAAACTCCATCTATTATAGACCACTTTAAATACTTCCTAGGCTGTGACGTCTTCTTTTCTACTTTACCAGTTACCTTTCATTGGTGTTTTTTGCCTTCCAGAAATGTATAGATCTTTTATCTACCACAACATATTCCATCCTATTTAAATTTCTTCCTCACCCCACAGAAGTTTTTGAGCACTTAGAGGACTCTGTAGTAAGTCTTAGTCTAAGCACTGAGGATTGACAGAGTAAAGAAAAAGTGGAAAAGGTAGGTCTAGAGAAAGGTATAGGACACAATAAAGAAAGGGTGGACAGTATATTAATAAGCATCAAGGGAAAAATAAACAAGGTGATCTCAGAAAGTGTTGACTGTATGAAGAAAAGAAACAGAGTAATGTGATAATCAGGTCTGGTGAGAATCAGGGGTCTTTAGAGAAGCTGGTTAGGGAAGGTGTTTGATTCAACCCTAGAATCATGGGATCCAAAATCAGGGAAGATCATTCTGACTTGGGTAAATGGAATAATGAGAAACAGCTAATCAGGGTAAAGTGTGAAGGGCACAACAACCAAAAGGAAGAGCCTTAGAGTAGGAAAACAACTGGCAAATTCAAGGAACCAAAAGAAAGCTCAAATGGCTGCAGATCAATGAAGAAATAAGAGAATAGTAGATGAAGTTGGAGAGAGAAGCAAAGAGTCTTGAAACCATGTAAGAAGTTTGTGTTTTATTGTAAATGTCACTGAAGACCACTGGAGTATTTTGGCCAGAAGAATGACACAACTTGAATTTTTAATTTATATTTTCTTTTATTCCTTCGTGCTCAGTTAATATGCGAGACTGTATAGTTATTAAGAGCATGGACTTTGGGATCAGATTATTAGCTCTGCCATTAACTAAACATGAGACCATGGGCAAGATAGCTTGCCTTTCTGTCCCTCATTTTTTTCATGTGTAAAATGGAAATTATGATGGCACCTAGTTGATAGAGTTGTTGTGAGAATTACTTAAATTAAGGTATGTAAAAAGACTTAGAACAGTGCCTAGTACATGGTAAGCACCACAAAAATGTGACCTATTACTAACATTATTATTATTGGAGGGAAAAAAGATGTATGTATAGTCAAACCACTCTCTTGAACAGAAAGTCCAAAGGTGCTGATTTATTTAAATAAAATAAAATTTTAGGGCCTCCCTGGTGGCACAAGGGGTTAAGATGCAACCTATGAAGCTAACTGTAGCCTCTGCAGCAAGAGTTCGATCCCTGGCCAGGGAGCAACCCACCTTGCACAGCAGACCTCTCCTGACTAGCCCGCTGCTCCCCTTAGCAGTGCATTTCGGTCAATCTGCCTATCTGTTCCCCACTCTGTCTCTGGTGAATCCTCTCACCCCCCCACACCTCTGACCTGTACCCCCATTCTTGTATGCATAAATAAATCTTTAAAAAAATAAAAATAAAATGAAATTTTTAGAGGGGGTCAAGGAAAGATTCTAATTTTCTATCACATGCCATTGCATGTAATAAAAATTAAAGAATTAGAGTCCTTAAATTATTCTGTTTTCTTTTCAAATATGTTTACTGAAGTAACATTGGGTAATAATACATCGATATCAGGTATACTTTAGAGATCAGCATCTGTTTATAGTACATCATATCCACCACTAAAAGTCTATTCCCATCCTTCACCTATAATGGACCTCTTTTAACCTACCTTTCTCCCCCATTTCTCTCTGGTGAACACTAATTTGGTCTTGTAAACTAAAAGGTTATTTTTGTTTTTCTTGGTTCATTTGTTTATGTACCACAAATGAGTGAAATTATATGGTGTTTGTTTTTCTCCATATGACTTATTTTACTAAGAATAATACCCTCTAGGTCCATCCATGTTGTTAAAAATGGCAGGATTTCATCTTTTCTATAGCTGAATACTATTGTTTTGTATAAATATCATATCTTCTTTATACATTCATTTGTAAATGGGCACTTAAGTTATTGCAAATAATTCTGTGATGAACATGGGGGGGTGCACATCTCTTTGAATTAGTGTTTTCATATTATTTGGGTAAATGCCCCAAAGTAGGAATAACTGTATCATATGGAATTTCTATTTTTAATATTTTGATGAATCACCGTATTTTTGTGCATAGTGGCTGCACCAATTTCCATATGATTCTTTTAAGAATTTCTTTTTCTAAAAATACCAGATGGTCTCACTCGTAGCAGGAATCTAGAAAACTTAAATAAGGGACCAGGAAAATGAATAACTATAAGAAAGTGAAAATCAAAATCAACAAAAAACTATGAACCAGACACACTCTATGGGGTGTGGGGGGCGGGGAGGGGAGGGATTGGGGTCAAAATAAGGGGGTTGCAATTGTATGGGGAATATAAAAATAAAATTTATTTTAAAAAAAGAATTTCTTTTTCTTTGCTGAATTTTCACATCAGTTTACATAGTTTTGCACAAATTTCTCTAGTTTTAAAGTATACTTATAATACTGTTTCAAACTCTTTTTTCTCATGTTAATTCTAATATATGGGTGATTTGTAGGTTTACTTCTAATGATTTTTTTCATTATTATGATTCACATTTTCCTGGTTCTTCGCTTCTCCCTCCCCCCCCCCCGTGTGTGTGTGTGTATGTGTGTGTGTGTCTGTACTACCTATTGTAGTTGATAGATTGTGGAAATCCTGGATTATATTATCTTCTAAAGATTGTTGAGTTTGGTTCTAGAAGGCAGTTAAGTTACCAAAGAATCATCTTGATCCTGTCATGATCTGGCTTTAGAGTTTTTTTGGGTTGGGAGTGGAGGTGTGGCTATTTCTATTTTACCCCTAATCCTGAAGTGTAGCTCTTACTGCTAATTTGTGGTTCTTATTCTAAAGTCTGGTCTTTGGTTTCAAGTGAAGACTTGATGTGTTCACCAAGGTCTCTGATCACTCTGGTTTGGTCAGAACTCTGCTATATCCTCAGCACTTTGTGAGTTCTGAAATCTTTATTAAGATTCAGTTAACAAAAGATTTCTGTAATCCCTTCATTTCCGGTAATTGCCCCACAAATTTCAGTGAACTTAGCAATTTATAAATCTGATCTCGCCTTCCTTCATCCCATGAGACTGCTGCTTTCTGCTTGGGCTTAACTTCCTTGCACTGTAGTCTGCAATTTGCCCACAGGCAAAAAGCCAGGATGTATGTGAACCTCAACTTGGATTCTTCTCCTCTCTTGAGTATAGCAGATCTGTATATCCACTGTCAAATGATTGAAAAATATTGTTATATATATATATTTTTTCAGGGAATCATCTGAGTGGTACAAAAGCCTCTTAAGAAGAAATTGGTCTATAACTACATAATTCAGTGTCAAATGCATTTATAAAATTAAAGCATTTTTACTAGAGTAAGCTGTGAAACAGATTTCTCAAGATATTCTCTGAGGACATAGGAAGTTTCAAGAGGTATCTAGTATTACTCAATACAGTTCTAGCTTTTGCACCAATTAACTATGCCTTTTACTCTAAGTGTTAGAAAAATAAGAAATTGAGCATTTCATCAAGTCCTTAGAACAGTTACAAATGCATGAACTGTGAGACTGTATGGAGACTATGAGTGTACTGTGAACAAGGCACTAAGTCCCACCACTAAACCGACTTCCACAGTTAGCTCTAGAGTCAAAGAACTTCTTGATATTCTTGCAAGCAGGAAAGTCTCAGCAAAGTGACCTTCTTCAAGTGAATACAGCAGTAAGAAACAATACTACTGCTAATACCCATAAACACATTCTCATTAAGGAGTCTTTTTCATTAAGTACCTGTCATGAATTAAATTGCCATCTTCTTTGGAACTTTTCAATGTTTCATAAAAACTATGCATATGACAATTCCAGGTATGACAATGTATTCTAGAAATATATGAAGAAATTATTTTAAAACTTTATTAATTAAATCAAACACCAAGAAAGAAGAAAGTAAAACATTCATTGTTTTAGTGTGACTCTCTTAAGCAACTGGCATCAGCTCTACCCCCGTCCCATCCATCTGTAGTAAGATGCCATGCAAAGTAGGTCTCTTCCTCATAATAGCAAGATCTATAAGCTTCCATGGGGGAAATTCAATATTTGATGTATTTTTTTCCATGAAATTCAAAAATTTTTGTCACCGAAAAAAATTTTGTCTACCAAAAAAATATATGTGACTTGGGTTATCAGTTTATGGATTTCCAAATGAACAAGAAATTATTGACTTCTATGATGTGCTAGCATGGTGGTGTAAACAGCAGCTACCTCCTTTACTTGGACTTAGACCCCCAAAATCAGATCACACCAGCATTGTCACTTGCTTACAACTTAAGAGCAATGTTATTTATATATAAGAATTATGTACATATTGTTAATGCAACCCTGTTGTAACAAAATCAAGAGCCACAAATATCTCCATTAATATTTAATTGCTATTTGAACTAATTTCAAACTCTCTAAGGATTATCTTCCATATCAAGAGTAGATACATTCTAGATCATGTCACTATGGAGAGAACATTGGAGTTCATTCATATTTGAGTTCCTAGAACCATACCCATTGAGTACTGCTACCTTGAGCTGTCTGCCCCTGAAAATTCTAGGTTGTATTGAATCATCTCCATCAGAAATTTTTATACTGAAAGACCTCCCAGATTCAGCATTTTAGGCTGATCAAATTGCACAATTAACTGCAAGGGATCTCAGATTAGCCTGGGTCTTGAACTACACCAGGAGGGGGTGTTCATAAGGAAACCACCCAAGGAATTTAAGACCTTCAAAGCTGTCAAGATGAGTTATCTGTCCATAAAGAATGCCTTGTATGGGGGAATTGCAGCGTTTTTCAAGAAGGCAGCTTTCTTGTTGACTTGGCCATGCTAAATGTAGCATATCTGGGATCTGTTTGCATTGAAAGCCTCAGATAAAAGCTACTTCTTATGCTACGGGACTGATTCTGATAGTCAAAAGACTTTAAGACCTGTGACAAGCTACTTGACATAACCAATTTAAGCTACCTACTTTTCTATTTCTGGAGTTGGGGTAAGGGATGGAGAAGCAGAGGGATCAAGAAGACTTAGAAAGAAATCATACTGATTTTGGAAAGTTATTGTACTGTCATAATTTCCAAGTGTCCGAAGGGATCCCAGTACCATCTCCAACCTCTGGCAGTGCCAGTTGTTTTCAAAATATGAGTCAATAGGCATTACTATTCATGACAATATAGCCAACACTCTGGAATTTGAAATTGTTCCACTATTTAGAAAATAAAACTAACTCCAAAAAAATGTAGAAAATAGAAGATTGAAAAAAAGGCAAAAAAGGTTCTATAATTCCTTGCTTGCACCCAAATTACCATTTTTGTTAATTTTGATAATATTTTGATGTATTTATTTCCTATTTTTCCAGTGCATTAGAAAACATTAAACTAATTTAAAAATTAAATATCATTGTACATGGAAAAATACTCCCAAGTTACTCATGTGTATCTAAAATAAAAGATAAAATTATCTTATCTCATCCCCTTTAGTCCTAGAGAGAAACACCTCTTAGGTTTGTATTCTTCACTTTGTTTCAAATTTAGTATTAGATAATATGTTTATGTTTCTATTTCCTGCTGTTTTAAACAGCCTGTTGAATCATTTAAATGGAAGAGTTTAATAGTTAATAGCATAGATTCTGAAACCAAACAACCTGGATTTGAATTCTGACTCTGCTACTTCCTGGCTTTGTGGCCTTGAACAAATCCCTTAATCTCTCTGGACCTCTTTTTCTCATCAGCAAAAATAGGGATAATAATAGTACCCACCTCACAGTGTTGTGAAGATTTTATAAAGTTGATACATGAAAGATGTTTAGATTCATGTTTCACACATATTAAGTGTTCAGTAAATATTCTTTTTATTATCTTAAGAGATGAACATTTTAACATCAACAAAAAGAAAATTAAAAACCATATGATCATATCAATAGATGCTGAGACAAAGTCCAGCATCCATTTATGATGAAGGCCCTTCAAATTCTCGGAGTACAAGAAACATACCTTAACATGATAAAAGCCATATATGACAAACCCACCACCAACATTATTCTCAATGGTGAAAAGCTGAAGGCCTTTCCTTTAAGATCAGGAACAAGAAAAGGATGTCATCTCTCACCACTGCTCTTCAGTATAATACTGGAGGTCCTAGCCAGGGCAATAAGACAAGACAAAGACATACAAGGAATCCAGATAGGGAATGAAGAAGTTAAACTATCACTATTTGCAGATGATATAATAATACACATAGAGAACCCTAAAAACTCCACAGAAAAACTACTCAAAATAATCAATCAGTTCAGTAAAGTAGCAGGATACAAAATCAACACACAAAAATCAGTAGCCTTCCTATACACAATCAATCTGAAGAAGAAGAAATCAAGAAAACCATCCCTTTTATAATTGAAACAAAAAACAAATACTTGGGAATAAACCTAACAAAAGAGGTAAAAGACCTATACAAAGAAAATTATAAAACACTGTTAAAAGAAATAGAAGAAGACATAAAGAAATGGAAAGACATCCCTTGCTCATGGATTGGGAGAATTAAAATTATTAAAATGGCCATCTTACCAAAGCAATATACAGATTCGATGCTCTTCCAGTAAAAATCTCAATGACATTCTTCAAAGAAATAGAACAAATACAGATGAAATTCATATGGAACCACAAAAAAATACAAATAGCCAAAGCCCTACTGATGAAAACAAAGGAGAAAGGAGGTATCACACTTCCAAACTTCAGGCTATACTACAAAGCCATAATAATTAAAACAGTTTGGTATTGGAACAAAAACAGACACACAGACCAATGGAACTGAATTGAGAGCCCAGAAATAAAACCAAACTTATCTGAATAACTAATCTTTGACAAAGGAGCATAGAATATGCAATGGAACACAGACAGTTTGTTCAATAAATGGTGCTGAGAAAACTGGACAACCAAATGCAAAAAAAAAAATGAAACTATACCACTACCTTTCACCGTGCATAAAATCAACTCGAAATGGATAAAAGAACTGGACATAAGACTGGAAACCATAAAATATATTGAAGAAAATATAGGGAAAACACTACAAGACATATATCGCAATAACATCTTTAAAGACTCATCACCCAAAGCAAAGAAAGTCAAGAAAAAGATAAACACCTGGGATTACATCAAACTAAAAAGCTTCTGCACAGCAAAAGAGACATTAACCAAAACAGAGACACCCCACTGATTGGGAAAAAAATCTTTGCACTCCAGTCAACTGATTAAGGGACTGATCACAAAGATATACAAAGAACTCACAGGGCTCAACAAAAACAAAATAAACAATCCAGTCAAGAAATGGGCAGAAGAACTTAAAAGACATTTCTCTAAAGAGGAAATGTAAATGGCCAACAGGCATATGAAAAAATTTTCAACATCCCTTATAATCAGGGAAATGCAAATTAAAACCACATTGAGATACCACCTTACCAGTAAGAATGGCACATATCAAGAAAACAAGCAACAGAAAATGTTGGTTAGGATGTGGAGAATAAGGAACTCTCCTGCATTGCTGGTGGGAGTGCAAACTGAACCAAACACTATGGAAAGCTGTGTGGAGGTTCCTCAATCTGCTAAAAATGGAGCTACCATAGGACCCAGCAATTCCACTACTGGGGATCTACCCAAAGGACACAAAAACACTGATTCAAAAGAACACCTGTACCCCTATGTTTATTGCAGCATATTTACAACAGGTAAAACCTGGAAACAATGAAAATGCCCAAAAATAGATGACTGGATCAAGATGTGGCATATATACACAATGGAATATTATCAGCAATCAAAAAAGATAAACTCATGCCATTTGCAGCAACGTGGATGGAACTAGAAGGAATTATGTTCTGTGAAATAAGCCAGCAGGAAAAAGAAAAAATATCAGATGGTTTCACTTATAGTAGGAATATAGGGGAACCAAATAAGACATTAGTGCAAAAAATAATAAAGTACAAAACACAACAAAGCAAAAACAGACAATTATAAATCAGAGTCATACTGCAGGGGAGGAGGAGGGAGAGGGATCCGAGGGAGGGAGAGAGGAGCACAGGGGACTGAGGTGATGCTGCTCGGGTGCATTGGTGAAGGAAACTCTATGGGGTGTAGGTTAAGGTAAAAGTATCAGGCTTTTCTGCCCTCCCGCCATCAGGATAGATGATGGAACCCTGCGGTCCTGAATGCATGCCTGATGGCTAGCGCCTGGAGTAGGTTGTGGGCATAGGTAGATGGGATTCACCTGGGCTAAGACTGGGCTTTTAAGGGTGGCCTTACAGGGACGCCAGCAGAAGCCAAGAATGAACAGAAGCCGAGAGAAGAAAAAGAGAAGCAGAGAGAAGGCCAGAGAGCCCAGATAGAGTGAGGATTTGCTGGGGGCTGGGAGGACTGCCAACCTCCCGGCCCCCTCAGCACCCCTGCCTGCCATGTGCCTGGTAAATCCCAATAAAAACCTGCAAAACCCACCGAGGGCTCCAGGACTCTCTCTCTCTCCTTCACCCGTCTGCATAGGGTCATAGAGATCCTGCACTGTGCCCCTTCCTGCCCTTACAGGGGACTATACCTGAGGGGGTGGGGGGAAGCAAATATTGTTTAAAAATGAACAATGATGTAAAAATAAAAAAATATATAAAAAAGAGATGAACATTTTATCCCCCTTTCATATCTTTTTATTTATTTTTTTTTTATAAATTTTATTGTTATATTCCCCATACAATTGCAGCCCCCCATTCTGACCCCAATCCCTCCCCTCCCGCCCCCGCCCCCCTAAAAGTGTCTCTGGTTCATAGTTTTTTGTTGATTTTGATTTTCACTTTCTTATAGTTATTCATTTTCCTGGTCCCTTATTTAAGTTTTCTAGATTCCTGCTATGAGTGAGACCATCCGGTATTTTTCTTTTTCTTTTTGGCTTATTTCGCTGAGCATGATCCCTTCCAGCGCCATCCATGTTGCAGCAAATTGCATGTGTTTATCTTTTTTGAATGCTGAGTAATATTCCATGGTATATATGTACCACATCTTCTTGATCCAGTCATCTATTTTTGGGCATTTGGGTTGTTTCCAAAGCTTAGCTATTGTAAACAGTGCTGCTATAAATATAGGGGTGCAGGTGTTCTTTGGAATTGATGTTTCTGTGTCCTTTGGGTAAATACCTAGGAGTGGAATTGCTGGGTCATATGAAAGCTCTATGTTTAGTAGGTCCAGAAATCTCCACACAGCTTTCCACAGTGGTTGGACCAGTTTGCACTCCCACCAACAGTGCAGAAGAGTTCCTTTTTCTCCACACCCTCGCCAACATTTGTTGTTGCTAGTTTTTTTAATATGTGCCATTCTCACTGGTGTAAGATGGTATCTCATGGTAGTTTTGATTTGCATTTCCCTGATGACAAGTGATGTTGAACATTTTTTCATATGCCTGTTGGCCATTTGCATTTCCTCTTCAGAGAAGTTTCTTTTAAGCTCTTCTGCCCATTTTTTGACTGGATTATTTTCTTTGTTGTTGTTGAGTCTCATCAGCTCTTTGCAGATTTTTGTGATCAGTCCTTTATCATTAGTGTTGGGTGCAAAAATGTTCTCCCAGTTGGTGGGGTTTCTCTTTGTTTTTGTTATTGTCTCTTTTGCTGTGCAAAAGCTCTTTAATTTGATATAGTCCCAGCTGTTTATCTTGGCCTTCACTATCACTGCTTTGGGTGATGTGTCTGTAAAGATGTCTTTGATGTGCAAATCACGTAGTGTTTCGCCTATATTTCCTTCTATATATTTTATGGTTTCAGGTCTTATGTCTAGTTCTTTAATCCATTTTGAGTTGATTTTTGTGTATGGTGTGAGGTGGTGGTCAAGCTTCATTCTTTTGCATGTAGCGACCCAGTTTTCCCAGCACCATTTATTGAACAAACTTTCTTTGCTCCAATGCATAGTCTTTGCTCCTTTGTCAAAGATTAGTTGACCATAAATCTGTGGGTTTATTTCTGGATTTTCTATTCGATTCCATTGGTCTGTATGTCTGTTCTTGTTCCAATACCATGCAGTTTTGATGATTATGGCTTTGTAGTATAGTTTGAAGTCTGGGAGTCTGATGCCTCCATTCCCTTCTTTTTTTTTCAGGAGAGCTTTGGCTATTCGGGGTTTTTTGTGATTCCATATGAATTTCATCAATAATTGTTCTATTTCTTTGAAGAATCTTTTCATATCTTTTTAGATCCATTCTACTCCCTCATATTTGTAATTTCATTTTTAGGATTTTTAAGATAGATTTCAGTAATGAGATCTGTTTCTTATTCAACTTTAGACACTGTCTATTGATCCTGAAAACTGAGATATGAAAGATAGGGAATTAGCACACTTTAAATTAGCTCTACCCTTGTGCACTGTAAAGGCAGGAACATGGCACAGTGCAGGTTTTCTGATCCCATGCAGACCGGGTAAAGGAGGAGTCAGAGTCCTCAGTGGTTTTGCAGGTTTTTTATTGGGGTTCACCAGGCATATGGTAGGCAGGGGTGCTGGGGGGCTGGGAGGCTGGCAGGCCTGCCAGCCTCCCAGCCCCCAGCAAGTCTTCACTCTATCTGGGCTCTCTAGCGTTCGTTCTGCTGCTTCTCGGCTTCTCTTTCGGCTTCTGCTTCGGCTTCTACTGCTGCTGCTCCTGCTGCTTCTGCTGCTGCTGGCGTCCCCGTGACGCCGCCCTTAAAAGCACAATCTTAGCTCAGCTGAATCCCATCTACCTATGCCCACACCCTATTCCAGGTGCCCGCCATCAGGCATGCATTCAGGACAAGGTTCCATCATCTATCCTGATGGCGGAAGGGCAGAAAAGCCTGATATTTTCTTTACCCTACAGTCCACCCCCTCAGGGTTTTCTGCCATACAGTCTATACATATATATACAATTTTCTAAGCAAACAAACAATGCAGCCATGGCCCACAAAAGCAAATACATCAAATATAACAAAGTACAATATAATAAAATACAACAGAACACAAATAAGTCCAGGCAGGGCACCAACCTAGTGCAAAAGACAATTATTGGTACCAGCAGATAAGCCACCAAATCTGCTGCCGAAGGCACTGCTCATATGAGGGAGGGGAATCACTCACAGCATCTACTATATCACACCAGGAGCCGTCAGGCTTCCTGGCCTTCTCTGGCTGTAGTCTCGGCTACAAGGCACACACAGCATCCACCCCCAGGATGCACTAGCTCTGGGATTGGCAATTTTATTCTGTTGGGGGTAATCGCCAACCCTCAGGGTTTCTGTCTGCAGTCACTCCAACACTCGGCCTTCACAGCCACCCATGCGACTCGTAGACCCCTGCACTCAAGCCAACCCACTGCACAAGCACATGGGTTGGGGATCCAAACTCTACATTTGGCTTGGGCTCCACCCCAAGCCACGTTCCCCACTGTAAGGGCAGGACTGGGCACAGTGCAGGTTTTCTGATCCCATGCAGACCGGGTAAAGGAGGAGTCAGAGTCCTCAGTAGTTTTGCAGGTTTTTTATTTGGGGTTCACCAGGCATATGGCAGGCAGGGGTGCTGGCTGGGGGGCTGGGAGGCTGGCAGGCCTCCCAGCCCCCAGCAAGTCTTTACTCTATCTGGGCTCTCTGGCGTTCTCTGCTTCTGCTTCGGCTTCTCCTTCAGGTTCTGCTGCTGCTGGCTGGGGCTGCTACTGGTGCTGCTGGCGTCCGCCCGTGACGCCGCCCTTAAAAGCACAGTCTTAGCTCAGCTGAATCCCATCTACCTATGCCCACACCCTACTCCAGGTGCCCGCTATCAGGCATGCATTCAGGACAAGGATCCATCATCTATCCTGATGGCGGAAGGGCAGAAAAGCCTGACATTTTCCTTACCCTACACCCACCCGTCCCCCAAGGACAGGTTCCTCAGCTCCTCACCCTTACTCAAGAATGAGCAGGGCATCACCCGCAGGTGATTTTACGAGACTCACAGGTCTTCAGCATACCCAGGCTGCTTAACAGCCACTCAGGGCTTTTCAACTTAGCATCAGTACCAGCTTTTGCCTTCTTAGTTGGCTTTTCTCCTCCACCTGGCTGCTGGGCATAACAGGCTGCTTTTGGCCATCTAGGCCCACTGGCCCCCCCCAGATTCCCATCTCCTGGGGTTTACAAACAAAACTGTTCCACCCCCAGAGTCCCAAAACATATCAACCTGCAAGGTCCTCTGCCTTCTGGCGGGATTGTCAGCCCAAGTTCGTCAGTCCATCAGTTCAAGTCCATTGGCCTCTCCCTGCTTCAGCAATGGCCTGCTGCCTCAGGGGTCATTGGCTGGTCCTTTCTGGTGTCGTTGTCTGGTCCTCGTGGGCGTCTCCTTCATGCCAGGTCCCGTCCTGCAGCTCCTGGACAGTGTCTACCTTCTGTACCGCCATGGCGCCTCCAGCGTCATCACAGGCACACAGTCTGTTCTCCTTAGTCCCTCCAGGTCTTCGGAGGGCTCCATACCCATCTGCATGTATCCTGCCGACTACGCCAATTGTAAAGGCAGGAACATGGCACAGTGCAGGTTTTCTGATCCCATGCAGACCGGGTAAAGGAGGATTCAGTGTCCTCAGTGGTTTTGCAGGTTTTTTATTGGGGTTCACCAGGCATATGGCAGGCAGGGGTGCTGCAAGTCTTCACTCTATCTGGGCTCTCTAGTGTTCGTTCTGCTGCTTCTCGGCTTCTCTTTCGGCTTCTGCTTCAGCTTCTACTGCTGCTACTGGTGCTGCTCCTGCTGCTTCTGCTGCTGCTGGCGTCCCCGTGACGCCGCCCTTAAAAGCACAATCTTAGCTCAGCTGAATCCCATCTACCTATGCCCACACCCTATTCCAGGTGCCCGCCATCAGGCATGCATTCAGGACAAGGTTCCATCATCTATCCTGATGGTGGAAGGGCAGAAAAGCCTGATATTTTCTTTACCCTACATGCACCCTCCCACTTCCCAATTTGTATTTCTTTTCCTGTGATCAAGTTAGTTAATACTTACTTTCTGTTTTGAAACTATTAGTCTTTCGTGATTCTTTCAGGTCCTTATTACCAGTGTGTTCTTTCTGTTAAAAGCCTTATAAGTTGGGAGCCTCAGGGTCTGGCATAATCTCAGACTCTACCTCAGACTTGCAGGATCAAAATATGTATTTTAACAAGGTTCCCAGGAAGACCTCTTTAGAGTAGTTGTTTTCAACTTAAGTGCTTCCTAAGTGATTCTAATATGCAAGTGGGCCTGAGAAATCATTGTTTCATAGATATCTGTAGTGGGAATCTAAAATGACTTCAAACTCTCTTCACAGGTCCCAACACCTATAGAGCATCTCTACTCCAGGCAAGTAATTTACTCTTATGCATGTGCCTTTTCCAGGTTTAATCAATCCTGGGGGCAAATCTAAACTGCCAAACCCTGTTTGCTACGAATGGTAGGGAAGGAGTTGGGTTTGACCTAGTAGTTCTGAATGCAGTTCTTTAATTACGTTGAAAATTTTTCCATGGTCCACTTATATTCTTGTTATTTCCTGAATCTGGTACTTCTTAGAGTTCTAGGAAGTGATGTTACTACTCTAGTTTGAGGCTGCAGTTTTCCCTTTTCTGTTTCCTCTCTTAATCAAATCCATCTCCTTTCTATCTTTGAAGATTTCCTCAAACTTTCTGGGCTATTGCTGGATGTCTTTCTTTTTTTTTTTTCTAGGCCTGTTGTGGTTTAATTATTTTGAAAATTAGTTTTCTATCATTTCAATAAGACTGTGGGAAGGAAAAGAAGTACACATATGTGCTTAGTCCATTGTCTTTCATGAGAACACTTTCCCCAATGGAATATAAGGAATTCGTGGTCAGAAGCATTTTCAAAACTCTCACCATCACACCTCAACTCTCTCAAGCAAATAGTTATGATCAGGGAATCATTCAGACAAGTAAGAATGCACTGAAGTGGATCTTTCAAGAGACTGTCTAGTACTTCCCAGGGCCTTAATTGTTCTTTTTTGTCATTTCATACTCAATATAAGGATGCATGCTTGATGATTTACTAATGGGGTGACATCTCCAGCCTTTTCCTGACTGTCCACTCAGACTTGGATGAGGATTTAAAATTAAAATTCCAAATGCCACTCTGTTTGCACTTAAAACAATATACTAACAGATGGTATGCATTTAATAAACAGTTGTTAGATGATAAATGAATAAATGAGTGACTGTGTGCCTACATAGCATTCATTTGTACCATAAGCCTGTCTGCTAGTAAGGTAAGAGCTGAACCAACGTAGATTTTTGTTTTCTAATTTAGCCAATAGATCCTGGGTCATATGAGTCCAGAGGCAGATGGGCAGGTGTGTCGTTACCATAATAATCAATAGTAAAGATTTTCCTGGGGAGATTTGTCAACAGCCAAACCTTTGGACTCATTTCTCCCTGAGCCATCTGTTGATAATTTTTTTAGCTACACCTCTGGAAGACACGTCTGATCAACAAAATGAAGGAAACAGTAATTCATCTCTATTTCCTGAGATGGCCAAAATGGAGTCCCCTCTAATTTCTACATGTTCTGGAATATAGCAACAATTGATATCCATAAGGGAGTTCACTTGTCAGTTTAAAGATGATATTTTAGATAAGGGAGGATGTTAGGTTATGTACATCAGGAGGCGCTGTTCCAGGCAATGCTTTTGTTCCATAGACTATGTTATGATTGCAGGCTTAGGGATTGGTTGGTGTGACAGTGCAATTAAAATACAGTCAGTCTTATTACAGACCAGACAAGATTTTAGTCAGGCTTTGCTTGGTGTAATTCAACCTGACACAATAGGAACAATTGCCTGGAGGAAAACCTCTCTCCTAGCCCTCTGAGATTGTATTGCAAATGACAATATTCTAAAGGAATTATGCTGTCTGTTGGATAATGTTGCCTTTGCTGAAAACACATGCTGACCACCTGTGTCCTACATTTATCCCCTGTTGCTACTTAACCATCCATGCTAAGAATGTTTTCTTAAAGACTTTCCCCTTCAACTTTCCCCTAGTTTAGTTACTTGGCTAACTTTTTGCATTTTTTTCACCAGGAGTTCTTGCCTCACCCTTCTCCACTCCCCCCTCCCCCATGGAAGCAAGAGTCTATTGACAAATGAGAGATAAATGTTTTAAGGGGTTAAAGTGAAAAAAAAAGAACAATATGCAAAGTATTTGAGCTCCCCACGCAGGCAGGACATTGCTAGAACAGAAAACACACTGTCTTTTGTGAGAGATTGTTTTGGTGGAGCTACAGCATATGGCACTCCGTGGTATGACTGTTCCCATCCTGGAATTTCTTATAGGAAATAACTACACTTCAAGTGGAAACTTTGCTAGGAACAGGGCCCTAGAGGAAAAACAATCAAAAGAATTTGTGAAAACAGAGGGAGAAAAAGAAATGTAGAGAGAAGAGGGAGAAGCACAAAGAAATCAATGTGATTGAGTTGATGGAAGGCTATTTATGTATAGCAACAGGAAACAGTTGTGAAAGCTGTATTCCTTAATATTCTACAATACTGACTCTGAGAAGGTAATCAAGGGCAGATTCACGAGACCAAAGCAGAATGGGTAACTACAGTGCAAAGCCATTTGAATAGAATTCTACAGCAGCCGCAGATTCACTATAATAGATTTGGGGGAGATCTCAGAAAACCAACATCTTCAGCGATCACATTATAATGGAAACTACATTAAATTTGGAGTCAGATGGTTTGGGTTAAATACAATATCTGCCCCGGGGGGGGGATTGGGGTCAAAATAAAGGGGTTGCAATTGTTTGGGGAATATAAAAATAAAAAAATTAAAATTAATAAAAAAAATACAATATCTGTCACGCACTAAATCTATGAGATTGGATAAGGTAGCAATGCTTCCTGGGCCTCGATTTCCATATTTGAAAACCAGGCTAATAACATTTATCTCATAGAAATGTTTTTAACCTGTATCAGTTGAGTTCTTATATGAAAAAAACCTGCCTTCAAATCATTTATCATTGTGGACCACTATCTTATGTCATTTGCTGCTCCAACAATAATTTCAGTTGTATTAGATAATAAGTATACTTGGGAAATTTAGAACCATTAGAAAATAAAATAAAATCATTTATCATTATTGTCATTGTTTGGGGCACAATTTTTTAGTTTATTCTAACAAATTTACATTTCTCCAGGGAACTGTAATGTACAGGTCAAGACTACCAGGGAAATTATATGGTCTTTATTGTATGTTATTTTGCAACTTCAATCCTGTAATATTTACTCCTTCTTGGTGCTTTTAGTACTGCATGAGATTCTTTGTGGACATCAGAGATACACATTTATCCTATGCAGAGAGGAAAAAATTGGTCAAGGTGGATTTTCTCAAAATAACATGTGGAAATCCCTTATCCTTAGTATTGCTAGGAACTCACATTCAAGAGCAACCAATCTGTAAGCTATCTATCTATAGTGATCATATACTCTTAATAAACTTTATTTGTTCAGCATTAAGTTCTGAATAAAAAGCTGAAGGAAGAAAAATCTGGCTAATTACTACTAAAATTTGACCATAATTGATTAAACTGAGGAGAACATGGCGTCCGGTTTGGCTTTTTGTTTACACCTATGTGCTGAGATCATATCACAGATGCAGCATGTTAGGTAGATGGTTCTGAGAAGGGTAATGAATTTTCATATTGAATAACAGTACCTAGAATTTATAGAACACCTGATATTCGAGTACTTCTCAGACATCATCTCATTAATTTTCAAGCCCATCCTGTGAAGCAGATGTTGTTTTTGGTATACTAATGGGAAAAACAAGTCTTCAAAAGGTCAAAAGACAAAGTAAAACAAGTTAAAGATATAGCTAAGGATTAGAATTCAAGCCTACTGTCTCCCACTCTATTTCTTTTATTGCTTTTTGAAATGTCAGAGTTGATAACAGGTCAAAAAGATGTTCTTTTAACCACATCAAGTTAAGAACTGGATTGTCATTGGGATGTCTCAAATTTGGACTTTTGTTTGTTTGTTTGTTCTCAGACAGTCTGGCGCCTACCATAGCATAAAATTCACAACCAAGTCCAAGGGATTTTGTGACATTTTGTACCTGGGATGACCAGAAAGTCCTTATTATAACTTTCTCTTAGATGTACTTCCCAGTTCTTTCTTGTGTAGTAGATGACTCCTAAATAAAGATGTCAATGTTCATATATGAAAGAAAAAATATTAAATAGGTGGTTGAATCTCTAGCCTTTTCCTCCTAGATATTTCATTTGGTTGCAATTCAGTAAATACTAGCTAAAGTATTTTTTTTTACCTATTTATTATGTCATAGGTTCTTTGTCGTTAATTTCCTATGTGAAAAAAAGTGACCATGTCTTAATTTTAATCAAGTTGTACCCACATGAACAAACCACAACCACAAGCTGGCATTTTTTAAAGCTCTCAATAATTACTAGGCTGAGGTTATAGGAAACCTGATATTAAAAGGGGTCTTGAGTCTTAGATGCTATTTTCACCCTCAAAATTGTTCACTTAAATAGTAAGCAGAAAAACCTGTTGAGATTATGTCAAAAAGCTGGAAAAAATTATACGGTAATTAATTAGTTTCTTAACTCCAAATATTAGAAAATAATAATTCATTCTATAGATGTATTTCTCTAATAGTTGATATTATGAAAGGATAATTGATATTTTCAACAGTTTATCAATTTCAGAGCAAATAATCAAGGATATTTTTAAGATCTCCTGTACTTCATAATAAAGATTAAAGTAAGTTAGCTTCATGTCTCAGCAATCTTGATGTTTTTCCAAAGATTAGTTAGTAATTATAATGATTATCTTTCCCTTCATACTCATTAACTTAAATCATAAGGGAAAGTAGAGCAGTTGATGTGGGGAGACACAATGTTTTCAGGCATCATTCCACAAGTACCAGATTTCATTAAGGACATGATAGAAATTTATTCTTATCAATAAAGTAAATTGTAGGAATGTGGCATGGAGCCTATCATCTGTGTGTAGTGGAGTTTTCCCCAAGGATTTTTGGTATTTCTCAAATTGCTTATTTTGTTTGGGGAATAATGTGGTTTTCCCTTGCATTATATTTACCATCTCAGTCTTTATATTCACCTAGAAGTCTTTCCGTTTTCATTATATCGAGATTCATTAACAAACACAGACACTCTTCCAGTTCTCTGGGACTGTTTAAAAGCCAATAAATGCAAAACAGGGGAGGGAAGAGCACAAGGGACTATGATGATGGTGCATGAGTGAATCGGTGGTGGGAATTTTACGGTGACTACACCTGAGAGGAGAAAAAGCATGCGTTGTACAAAAATGAAGAATGATGTAAAATATATCTAAATAAAATTAATAAATTAATGAAAGCCAAAAAATGAATCATTAATATGCAGATCAACACATAGCATATTATATCATAATGTTAGCAGGGTATTAAAGATAGGTAAATCTTAAAATTGAAAAACTCAAAATCATTCTTGTTATTTTTAGTGCAACAGTCATTTATTGAGATGTTGCATTGAGACAAAAACTCTGCTAGGTATTGGGATCCAAAGATGAAAAGATGAAGTCACTGACCCAAAGATGCTAACAAGGTGATGGGGAAATATACATGGGAACTTAGAGCTTCTAAATAAATATCACAGATGCAGAGGTATGCTCTTGTTAAAAGAGCATTGTCTTTTCCAGATGAGAGTCAGTTATGCACCCCAACCTATTCTTCCAGTGTCTACAAAAACCTTCTGATGTCTGGAGAGACTGAGCAAAGTCTATTATTTTTCCTCAAATAATCCTCTCCAACTGTTTTGTTGTTACAGGTTGCTTTGTTGTGGCTAATAACTATAGTTTCCCTTTCTTTCATACTTACTTGAAAGATCAATTTTATTTTCTTTTTTGATACTGGATATATCTGATTATATCTTTTTATCTTCTCCAGAAGAATAAATTAACTTATAAAACAATAAGGAATCTCTGAAGAAGTGACGATGGCTCATGTACTAGAGAAAGTAAGAGGTGACTGATAGAACAATAACCAGGGGGAAAATGTTTTATTAAGAAGAAAATTTGGACCAAGGAGAGAACAAATTTCAATAGTAAGCAGTTCAGGGGAAGAAGCTTAGACCAAAAAATACTGAGAAAATAAGCAGTTTTGGGGGATTTAGAGTTATGCACCAGTGATTGTAATGTGTAGATATGTTGACTTCAATTTTAAAACAATGCAAACTTCTTTCACTCCAGTATCATCACGACTCAATGTGTGTGATATCAGGGTCATCAGTGTTTCTGACACTATTGCCACTCCACATGAGAGACTCCCAGGACCGCAGGTGCTGGCAGTCTAGACAAAAGAGTAAGCAGTTAGCTGACTGCCTGGCTGTTCCAGTGGCAGTTGGACAGTTTGTGTGTGAGCAGGCTTGAGTTGTTGTCATCTCTGCCTCTCTGGGATAAAGAAATGATTATAGATATTAATGAGGAGTGTTTGCTTTAGTCCTGGTGGACTGTATCCTGCTTAAACATGAGTTGTTACTGTTGTTGTTTTCAATTTGTACTATTAACAGAAAACATATAAGAGGAAACCATAAGATTAAGGATGAAACCAGAGGCTTGTGGTGAAACCCAATAAGGTGGTAGCCCCATTTTGTGCTAATTGGTTTTAACTAGCAATCAAAGAGGCCAGATGGCTTCCCCTGGGAAGGAGAGCACTACATTTTAGGGAAATATATGCTTGTCCTTCTTCATGAATATTCGTACTCTTGTTCTTGCCAACATCATCATTTTTCATTTTATCCTTTCAATAACAATTCAGATTTCATTTGCATGTTTTAAGGGATATGACATAGATATTAAAATATCAATCTGTGCGATTTTTTTTCATTGGGGTACTAGTA
Source organism: Talpa europaea (assembly GCF_964194135.1). Classification (NCBI taxonomy): domain Eukaryota; kingdom Metazoa; phylum Chordata; class Mammalia; order Eulipotyphla; family Talpidae; genus Talpa; species Talpa europaea. The sequence goes on from NC_140081.1 coordinate 67,803,147, forward strand.
TTATTAACCAGCATTTCGATGTCGTTTTATAAATTGGGGGAAAGTCACTCTGGGATATGATCAGAGCAATTTAGAAACAAACTACAGAAATTGACGTTAAGTACTAAGTTTGTTTTTAAGATCTTTAAACATTTCCAGCAAAGAAATGATATAAGAGCTGATTAATTAAATGTCATATGTGGAGCTAGTCAACAGGATCTCTCCTGGGTCACCTGGGAAGGCTTGTGAGTTGAGAGAGAAAGGTGAAGTAGTTTGCAGAATGAGAGTTACATACAAATTGTCTGACAGAGTTGTAAATTTTCAGTATATGGTTCTGCTCTTATGTTCAAAAGGTCTTTCTATCTTTTAGAGTCTTCTCTATTTCCTTTCATTTGGTTTGTATTAAAAGCTAATTTTGACACTGTGCCATCATCCATTTGATATGATCCTTCTATTTTTTGCATTTTTTTAATTACATGTACTATGTTCTGTTCAAAATAACTAAGAAGATTTACTATTTACATTCCTAATTCATAAATACCAGACTCAGGAGAAAAACATCATGTTAATTATCGATCTAAGCCATTCATTAATTGTTGACTCTTTGTGAGGCACCAAATAAAAACCCTCAAAAACGTGGGGATAGATGGAACATTCCTCAACATAATAAAGGCCATATAGAATAAACGCACAGCCAACATTATACTCAATGGTGAAAAACTAAAAACTTTTTCTCTAAGATCTGCTACAAGAAAAAGATATCTACTTTCACTGTTAATATTCAATGTAGTGTTGGAACTACTTACTAGAGCAATCAGGCAAGAGAAGGACATAAAAGGAATACAAGCTGGGGAAGAAGTATAACTTTCATTATTTGCATATGACATGATAATACACGTGGAAAGCCCTCCTAAAGACTCTACTAAAAACTAATTGAAATAATAAATCAATTCAGCAAAGTGGCAGGGCTACAAAATCAATCTGCAAAAATCAGTGGTGTTTCTATGTACAACAGTGAGTTTGAAGAGAAATAAATCCAGAAAACAATTGCATGCACAATTGCAGCAAAAAAAGAGTTAAATATCTAGGAGTAAACTTAACAAAATAAGTGAAGGACTTATGCAATGGAAAGTATAAGACATTGTTAAAAGAAATAGAAGATACAAGGAAATGGAAAGATATTCCCTGCTCATGGGTTGGAAGAACAGATATTATTAACAAATATTGTTAAAATGGCCATCTTGCCCAAAGTGATATTTGGGTCCATTGCAATCCCTATCACGTTTCCAATGACATTCTTCAAGAAATAGAAGAAACAATGCTCAAACTCATATGCAGCCATAAAAGAACATGAATAACCAAAGAATCCTGACAAAAAAAGAGGAAGCATGGCACACATTCAGACTTCACAATATTCTACAAAGCTATAGTAATCAAAACAATATGGTACTGAGACAAAAAGAGATACACAGACTAATGGAATAGAATTCAGAGCCCAGAAATATACCTGCACATCTCTGGACATTGTGCAGGGAGACAAGCTTGTACACTAGAGACAGGAGTCTCCAACAAAGGGTGTTGAAGAGACTGAATGGTCACATGCAAAGATGTGGAGGAAAAGGAACCCTCGTATATTTTCGGTGAGAATGTAGACTAGTCCAACCCTATGGGAAATAGTATAGAGGTTCCTCAAAAGATTAAAAATGGATCTACCATGTGACCCAGCATTCCACTCCTAGGTATCTACCCAAAAAAGACAAAAATACTAATTCAAAATGATATATGTACTCCTATGTTCGCTGTAGCCCTATTTACAATAGCTAAGTTATGGAAACAGCATAAGTGCCCAGGAACAGAGGAGTGGGTCAGAAAAATGTGACTGAAGCAACCAAAGAGGGAGGGTGGTATGATGGACAGTGGCAGGAAAGGGGCCAAACAGAATATGGTGAAGGATTGTTGGGGCACTGGTGGTGGACAGAGTGTGAAAGTGTATATTTGTAAACGTTTGAACCTATAACCACTGCAGCAGATACAAAGATGTAAACCTAATTTACTCAATGAGCATATGTAATTTGTTAAAAAATTAAAAATGGAAAGAAAAGAAAAAGAAACTACATTTCCTGTCTCTTAGCACTTAAAATCTAGCTGAGCAGACAATGAAACAGTCCCTGAAAAGACAACTAATAAACACTCCAAAAAATCTATGCTTTAAAAGAATTTCAAACAAATATATCAGAACTTAAACTTTCTCACACCTTCAAAGCAGCACCCTCGGAGTTTATAAATTGAAGTGACTATACATTGTTCAAAATGATCTTTGGAAATCCTCACTGATATTGCCTTTAGATCCTGTGATCCATTACTTGGACTTTACTCAAAGGGAGATAACATTTCTACTGAGAAGATGAAATGTATTTAAGGGGAAACTTAATAGTTATTTGGAGTCAGGGGTGGTGAATAAGAAAGCCAAATAAACTGAGTAATTCTACTTTTGGGTTAAACTGAACTGTGCCTACAAATCAGTAGGACTGGTTTTCTTGGGTGGTTTTAAAAGCACCCAATTGCTTTCTTTAAAAGCAATTTCTCTATATGAGTTTCCAAGTTTGTTTTTTCCAATGTTGGTGTCATTGGACTAGGGTAGGCAACCTCGTAGCCATCAACAGACAGTTCTCAGTTTGGACAGAAGGAGATAGAGAGGAGAGAGAAGAGGGTGGGGGAGAGATTGAGAGAGAGAGAGAGAAAAAAAGAGAGAGAGAGAATTTCCTATAGAAACAATGTCATAAGTGGTGGTTCAATCTACAGACCAGATCACAAAAACCTTATTTAAACCTTTAGCATAGCTAAAGAGAGTAGCATGCTCTCTAACTACACCTAGTTAGGATATAAAGCTTATTCATACGGGAAAATACAATTAGCAGCAGAATCAAACAATTTCTTATTTCCGTGATAACAGTGTTAGGAAGATTATATATTACAGTTGGGGAAATAGTGATAGATATTCCAGGCACCAATGCTCTGTTCACTCTGTTTGAGTCATTTTCTAAGTATTTTGAACTGGTTCTCTCCCTTTTCAACTCCTGGTTCTTACTCTACCAATTACACTCTTTTGCTAGTGTTTTCTCAGTAGACTTGGCAGTTTTTTCTTACTGAGGCAAATAATCCTCCATCCCACTTGCTGTCCCTTACTAGACTTCATTCCTTGTTTCTTTACTCTTTGTTGTCCAAAAGAATGCTTTTACTGTCACCAATTCTTCACTTCTCTTGTGATACTTAGTCTACTGCAGTCTGACCTCTGTTCCTAGATTCCAGTAATTTGGTAAATTGGTGGCTGGTAAACTTTCTGGAAAACCACTTTCACTAGGTGGGGACAAAAGCCTGATTGCAGAGTAAGTATCATGTAGGCACTGAAGCAATGAAGACACAGATATTTACAACTTCTTGTGAAATATAGCAATACAAAAGAAGGGCATAAGATGGGAGCTTTGATGAGCTCTTATGTGAGTAGACTATTAGTATTAGAACCCAAACAATGGTTTTTGTTTAGATAGGAAAGACCTATATACGATTGAAACCATACAGAAAGGAACTAAGGGAGAGAGAGAGGTTGGAGACAGGGTTGAAGATAAAATCCAAATGGAAGGTCTGCATTCAGATAATAGGGACACCTCTTTCTGTGAACTGAAAGGAAGGATAAAAGGATGGGCATGGCTCAAAAGGCATTGGGAATTGTATTAGTGAGGGTTCTCCAGAGAAACACAGCAAAACACATACACACACACATATATATGTGTATACACATGTACATCTATAAAGTATACGTATACTTTTTATATCGTATACTTATATGTAATATAATAGTTATATAAAATCCTTTATTTTATATATAATATATATTTGATAAAGGCTTTGACTCATACGCTTATTATAAAGGTCACAAGATTTTGGAGGTTGACAAGTTCCAAGATCAGCAAGTCTGGAAGCTCATGATATAGAAGAGCCAATGGTATATTTCTAGTCTAAGTCTGACAATGTGAGAAGCAGGAGAGCTGATAACATGGTTCCAGTCTGAAGTCCAGCAACTTCAAGACCCAGGAATAGCTGCAGTTTCAGTTTGAGTCCAAAGACGACAAAGGCAATATTGCAGTTTGAAAACAGCCAGACAGGAGCAATTCTCTCCTGCTAAAAGGAAGCTCGGCCTTTCTGTTCTATTCAGGACTTCAGCTGCGCAGATGAGGGCCACTCACAATAAGGAAAGCAATCAGTTTTACTCAGTTTACTGGTTAAATTAAACTTGTCCAAAACACATGTCCTCAAAGAAACACCCAGAATGATCTAGTATCTGTGCACCAGTAGCCTAGTCATGTTGATCAATAAAGTTAACCATCGCAGGAAGTAAACCTAAGAGAAGTTAAAATAGGGAAATTCAACTTTCTCTGAAAGCTCAAATTCAAGGCCATATTTGTTGAGCAAGTTACAAGTTGAACTGATGATATAAAAGCTACTATACATGGCGGAGTACTAGGGTAAATAATTTTAAAATTATACTATGTAAAATTGTGTCTTTCCTCTTTCTAGTTCTGAAAAATCAAAGTTTTGTACACTTCTTCCATCAGCTTATCTCAGTGTCCAAGCCTGAATATGTGTAATCCCGCTCCTAAAACATCAGCCTTGCCTATTATTACTGCTTTTTCTACCTTTGATGTTCTTATACACATCAGAAATAGCTGCTGGGTTTTTCTTAATACAGCACCACAGTCAAGCTTGTATTCTGCAGGACTTTAGAGCCTGTCTCAAAAATGATGATTATGAGCATTATCACTCATTTTAAATACAGATTAACCATCAGACCATATGACCCCAATGATAAACTCACTGTTTATTGCTGTAATTACAGCTAAGAATTTCTAGCCTGGACAATGGAATGTCTTTATATTTTCCAACCTGATTCAGGCTCTAGCTTAACTTGAAAATTCTTTCTTTGTGTCATGAAAAGTCTTCATATAGCTAACTAGTCATCCTTCTATCCCTCGGGGCCAGACTGACTATTTCAATATGATCATGATCTCTATTGTGAACCAACTCTACATATTGCTGAGGTCATTCCTAATTCATTAGCTGACTGCATATATTCTCTATCATAGTATTATTGGGAGATGAGTACACATTTAAAAACTGCATTTCAGAAGCTATGGTTTATCAAATATGAACTTGTTAGTAATGTGCAAGCATATAGAAAATACAGACTGCTTTTGAATTCAAGCTATCATGTTGTGACCTGTCACTGTGGGCCAAATTGACAGGACAAGACAATTCCTTAATATTTTGTATGGTTTCCAGGCTAAATTTTGGCAAGTGGTATGGAATCAGAGGACCATTGCTGTAGCTGGGACGAAACTGCTCATAGTTTCCCTGTCAACCCCAGCCCAAAGAGGGCACAACAGCCTTGGCCAAAGTCGCTGAAGTTTCCTTAGAAGTTCAAGATCAGTGGGCTCAGAACATATAGGGAACATGTGTGAGTTATCTTCATGGTTTTGTTCACAAATGTATCCTTAGTTTAACTGAAATATTACAACTTGCAAAACTTTTCAAAGACTTTATGGCTTGTTTTTAACTAGATTCAAGATAATCTGATCCTTGACTGGAGTGTGGTATGGGACTTGTCACATTTACTTGACCATTTGCACAAAGGTTCCCCATGCTAAGATGGTATAGGGTGAAGAATTATAGACCATATGATCATCTTATTTTTAATTCATTTATTAAACTTTGCTTTCAATTTCCATTTTTGACTAATATTTGGCATAATATCTGTTGCACATATATCTAATATGGTTCCAGAAAGTAACCAACACAGAAGTGAAGCTAGGATCACTATAATATTTGGTCTGGGCAGTGTACTTCTTCATCAAAGCCTATAGAGTAATCTGTGTCCCATTATTATCATTTAGATTTGGGTGTAAAGATCCCTAAGTGCTTCTATGTACCATGTTTCCTGTGTTCTCCACAAAAGGTATTCTTTGCAAACATCAAAGGCAGCAGTGATGAATGACATACACCTAATGCATAAAATCCCACTCCCACGTCTATTTGAAGGCAGCCTGCTTTTCTTTCATGGGCCCATACTATATCAATCTGGACAATTCAGGCTGAAAACAACCACATAACAATTCAAAGTAATTCATGTAAAAGCAGAAGCTTTTTGCCTAAATTACCTAGGTAATGGTAGATGTGTAAAAAGGACATCTCTTTTGGGTGAGAGACAATTATATTATCCAGTTTTATTGACTTTATTAGTATCATTAAATATATGATGTGCTTAATTCTCAAAGATGATTAAACATCCTTTTATTATATCTGTAAGACCATCCTTCAGATTTCAGCTTCCTGGAAAAGTAGCTGAACTCTAGAGCTCAGAGGAAATGTTTAGATAAAAATATTGCAGAGATAATAATTGTTGCTTCTGGAAAAGAGTGAGTAAAGTGGAGTATTTCTCATGGTGTCATAATTGTATGGATGTAAGTTAATATTTTGTTACATAAAACACTGTGAGACCAAAAGCATCTACAGGCAAATGCTTCCAAACTTTTGCATTTTAAGGACCAAAGACTAAACCACGGACAAATTTCAAAACAAAAAATAATAGCAATTCATTAATTTATTTTTTCACATATTATTTCTATTACCCCATAGCAGTCTCATACTTTATATTTTGACCAACACTGTATATATCTAAAAATATGTGCCTGGTATTTTGGTGTAAAATGTAAAACTTGCAAAATACAAATATACTGGCATTCAAACATCTTGCTGGACAGCTTCACAATATTCTGCCAGATTCTAAAATTCAAATTGTCCAAAAAGAAATTGGCAACCTGCCACTCTACCTTCCCACTCTTCTCACCTATTGTTATACCAAATTCAGAGGACCTACAACTATCTATTAGAGCAAAATTTTGCTTTATTGAAACTTTTGCTAAGACTTCTGTTCTTACACAAGCCTATAGATACCAAAAGAGAAATGTGGGAATTACTACGCACACAACATGCACCTCAAGCTTTATTTTATTTCAATAATAAGGAAGGCTAGGTTTTGAGTGTGTCTTGGGGGGAATAGTTGTATGATTGCTTGGAGGGAGGGAGAGGTGATTAGAAAATATGTTAAGAATGCCATGAGGAGGTAATTGAATGGAAATTTATACTTGGTTCTAGGACAAATGAGCATTACTAAGACTATTTACAGTTCAATTTAATGCTTCCTCTTCTGTACTTGGTATAAACAGCACAGGATCAGGTATTTTCATTATAGAAGAAGCTATCATCACATGTATTGATGGGGGAAGTGCTTTTTTTTAGAGAGTCATCATTATAGGGAATTTGTATAACCACTTGATAAACAAAGCAATATTACAGTGACACATCTACCTGGGCAGGATGTGGTTTTATTATGCTGACTGTTTCTAATAGCTACATTTGGCTTGTAGAAATTTTTGCTGAAAGAAATAAAGAATAAGCTTACCTGTTGAAAGTTAAAAAGAATTGTTCAGTGTTCTTTTATCCCATCATTTACCTATGCATATTTCCTATTTAAAGACAGTCTTTAAGTAGTATTACTACAAAGCCTGGTTGAAGATTATAAGCCTGTGGTTAAAAGATTGACAAGTAATCAAATGGCCTTAGTAAGAAATATCTATATTTAGACTTCTATTTAGTTTGCAATTTTAATGAAAGGAACCAGGGTAGACTCCTACAACCTGAAATTATCTGTTGCACAGAGGGATGGAGTGAAAAATGTTCTGGGGACAAGTGTTGACAGCTGAATTTATGAATTAATCACTAATCTTATCCAAAAGTGAAACCGGAGGAAATACTTTCAAAATCAAAAACATTTTTAGGTAGATTTGAAAGGGGAAGGGAAGAAGCTGGTTAGATAGATGAACAAAGGTTAGCAGAGAATAAGGGTAATAGCATTCCAAATAATAGTGACATCCAAAAGTAACAAAGGAGAATTGCAGTATGAGTTTGTTCACAGTGACATCTCTTTGAGCCTATGACAGAACCAGCTTCTTGCATCCTAGTGCTAGGACTTTCCATTGAAAAAAAAATCAGAAGATGATGAGTGCCTTCAGTACACAGCCTTGAACTGCATGAGTCACATCCTTAGCCAACCATTGTGGGAAGAGAAGAAATAAGATATGGAAGCAGTGATGTGACAGTGAGCTTTTCAGATAAGGATAATAAGGTTCCATTCTTTATAGCAAGCAATTTGGGAGTCAGTGAAGAGTTCTGAAGAGGAATTGAGTAAGGTGGCCATGGTAACGAGAATGGAGGAAAATTTTAACAGAAACATTTTGAGGCATTTCAGAGAGAGAAGATGGTTTGGATATGAAGAAAAAACACAATAGAGAAAGAAATGATTAAAATGTAGATTGTGGTTTTAGGTAGCTCGATGAAGAAGAAATGGAGGTTAAGGAAATTGTTAGAAAAAGACATTTAGATTTTGTAATAGGCTAAATTTTAGTTGTGCCGTAGTAGTGTTTTATTGATCATAGAATAGGATGAGACTCAGTATTCTGAATCCTTTCTCCTCATCCTAAGGAAAATTTAGAGTAAGAATCCTGAATCTGGGGTTTATGGGCCCCCCCCAAAGAGTACATAAATATAACAAATAATTCCAAAAATAGGCTGAGTGACTATTTCCCAAATCACTCTAAGGCCAATATGTCTTATGAATGTGTACATAAAAATAGTCAACGAAATACCAGCAAACTGAATCCAATAACATATAAAAAGAATTAAACACTATAACCAAGTGGAATATAGCCCAGAGATACAAACTTGTTTTGATATCCAACGATCGATTAATACATCATATAGAGTTAAAGAAAATTGCACTATTATCTCAGTGGACCCAATATACACAGAAAAAGTATTTAACAGAATGTAACACCCAAAATGTAACAAGCACTCAGCAAACTAGGAATAGAAGAGAACTTTCTTCGTCTGTTAAAAAGCATCTATGAAAACCCCACAGCCAAAATCATACTCACTGTGAAAGACTGTACCCGTAAAAACAGGAATAGGCAAGGATATCGTTGCCACTTCTATTCAACAAGACACTGGAGGTTCTAGTCAGCGCAATTAAGCAAGGAAAAGAAATATGAAACATTCAGATTGGATATGAAGAAGTAAAACTATGCCTATTTACAGATGACATGGTATTGTGTATAGAAAATCTTAAGAAATCCAATTTAAAAAAATCTGTGAAAACTAATAAAGTTGAGAAAAGTTGTAGGAAATCAGAATAATATACAACTGGCAATCATTGCTAGTGTTGCTATGAATATGGGAGTGCATAAATCTTTTCGTATTAGTGTTTTCATATTCCTTGGATAAATACTTAGAAGTGGTATTGCTGGATCATGAGGAATTTTTAATTTTTTCATGCTCTTTTCCAAAAAGGATGCACCAAATTGCATTCCCGCTAACAGTGGATGAGAGTTCCCTTTTCTTCACACCCTCACCAACACTTGTTGCTTCCTTTCTTTTTCATAAAGGCCATTCTCACAGGGGAGAGGTGATGACTTATTGTGGTTTTTATTTGCATTTTCTTTATAATAAGTGATGTTGACAAATTTTCATGCACCTGTAGACCATCTGAATGTCTTCTTTGGAAAAGTGTCTATTTATGCCATTTGTATATTTTTTTAAATTTAAATTTTATTTTTATATTCCCCATACAATTACAACCCCCTTATTTTTACCCCAAGTCCTCCTTTCCCTGCCCCCACACCCCATAGAGTGTCTCTTGTTCATAGTTATTTGTTGATTTTGATATATTCTTTCTTATAGTTATTCTTTTTCCTGGTCCCTTATTTAAGTTTTCTAGATTCCTGCTATGAGTAAGACCGTCCGGTATTTTTCTTTTTCTTTCTGGCTTATTTCGCTGAACATGAAGATGTGGTACACATACACCATGGAATATTACTCAGCATTCATAAAAGATAAACACATGCAATTTGCAGCAACATGGATGGTGCTGGAAGGGATCATGCTCATTTGTACATTTTTTGACTGGGTTGTCTGTTTTTGGGTTGTGCTAGTACTTTATATATTTTGGAAATTAATCCCTTGTCAGACATGTGATGTGCAAATATCTTCTCCCAGTTTGTAGGTTGCCTTTTTGTTATTTGTGATAATTTTTATTGTGGTACAAAAGCTTTTTAGCTTGATATAATTCCACTTATTCATTTTTGTTTTAACTTTCTTTGCCATTGATCTGAATCTCCAAATATGTCTTTGTGGTTGATGTCTAGTAGTGCATCCCCTATTTTCTTTTAAGAATTTTATGGTTAGGGCCTCCCCGGTGGCGCAGCGGTGGAGCGCTGGGTTGCAAAACTGCCCACAGCCTCTGCGGCACCGGTTCGATCCCCGGTTGCTCCCCGGCCACCAGAGGAGGGTCCCACATGGCACGCAGACCTCTCCTGCGGCCCGCTGCTCCCCTCAGCAGTGTACTTCGGTCCTTCTGCCTGCTCTGCTCCCTGCTCTGGCTCTGGTGAATTCTCTCACCCTCCCGCGCTTCTGACTGTACCCAGTGCATGTATAAACAAAAAAAAAAAAAAAAAAACAAGCAAATAAATAAATAAATAAATAAACACGCCTCTATAAAATTAAAAAAAAAAAACTTAAAAAAAAAGAATTTTATGGTTACAGGTCCTACATGCAAATTTTTAATCCATTTTGAATTAATTTTTATCTATGGAGTTAAGTATGGATCTAATTTCACTTTTTTTTTTTTGCATGTTCCCCAACACCATTTGTAAAAGTGGCTTTCCTTTCTCCATTGTATGGTGGTGTCTCCTTTGTGAAAGATTTACTGTCATATTTGTGTGGATTTATCTCTGGGCTTTCTATTTTGTTCCACTGGTCTGTTTTTGTTCCAGTATCATGCTGTTTTGATTTCTGTTGCTGTGTAGTATAGTTTAAAGTCAGGTAGTATGACACCTTTGTTTTTCTTCTTTTCTCTTAGGACTGTTTTGGCTATTTGGGATCTTTTGTCATTTCATAAAAATTTTGGAATTGTTAGTTCTATTTCCTTGAAGAAAGTCTTTGAGATTTTGATATGTATTGTGTTGAATCTGTAAATTGCTGTAGGTAGGTAATATGGCCATTTTAATGATTATGTTTATTTTTCCAGCCCATGAGCATTTCTTTGTGTCTTATTTCCTTTAACAGAATCCTATAGTTTTCAAAGTATAGGTCCTTCACCTGCTTTGTTAAGCTTATTCTGTTATCTCATTGTTTTTGATGAGATTGTAAATAGGATTTATTTTTTAATTTCCCTTTCTTCTATTCATTATTTTTGCACATGGAAATGCAGTTTATTTTTGTGTATTAATCTTTTATCCTGTCATTTTACTGTATTCATTTATTTCTAGAAGTTGCTCTGATCTGCATAGACATTTCTCAAAATAGTATTGTAGAGATAACCAACAAGCATAATAAAAGATGCTCAGTGCCATTAGTCACTAGAAAAATTGAAATAAAAACCACAATAAAGTATTGTTTTATGTTTACTATGGTGAGCAATTAGGAGCAATTAGGCAAGACAAAGACATAAAAGGAATACAAATTGGAAAAAATGGGCAACTATCACTATTCACAGATGATATCATTATATATGATAGAAAATCAAAAGACTACAAAAAAACTACTAGAGAGAAATTAATATGGTAGAGTGGCAGGATACAAAATCAATGCACAAAAATCAGTTGCATCTTTATATGCAGAAACAATGAATTAGAAGAAAGATTTTAAAAATTCCATTTACAATTATACCTATTTCATTTTTCTTTTCAGGAGAGTTTTAGCCAATCTGGAGCAATCCCTTGCCAGCTTTTAGAACCAATGTGTCAGTTTCTACACGAATTTAGCTGTGATTCTGATATAGAATCTGTATACCACTTTGGCATGTGCTGCTAAATTAAAAACGTTAAGTTCATGAACATGTAATATTTTTTCATTTATTTAGATCTTATATAATTTCTGTCAACAATAATTTGCAGTTTTCTGTTTTGCATATATTTTGTTAAATTTATTCCTATTTTGTTGTTTTTGATGCAGGGGAGCAAGAAGGAGGGGAGGCGAAGAAAGGGGAAAGAGGACATTGGCACAGGAAGTTTGGTGGAGGGTGAGTGAAGCATATGCACATATGTAGGAGTGAAATGTAACTTTAATGTCACATAGGTATGTAAATGATTGACCAATAAATCTTTTTAAATCCATATAACAAGTATTGGTGAGGATATGGAGAAACAGAATCCTCATATACTGCTGATGATAATGTAAAATGGTCCAGACACTTTGGAAAATAGTCTGGCAGTTTTTCAAATGATTAATTATACAGTTACTATATGGCTCAATATTTCAAATCATACACATATACCCAAGAGAAAAGAAAACAGTTATCCACAGAGAAACTTATACACAAATGTTTATTGCACCACTGTTCATAGCCAAAAAGTATAGGGAAAAACTGAAATGGTCCATTAGTAGACAAATGGATAAACAAAGTTGGGATAACCATACAATGAAATATTATTTGGCCTTAAAAAGGAATGAAATATTGATACATGCTAGTGTATGGACCTTGAAAATGTGGTAAGTCCACAAAAAACTATCTACTATATGATTCCAGTCTAACATATCTTAATTTCCTACATCTACCAAAGTAAGGATCACAAGCTAAGTGGCTTAAAACAACAGAAATGTATTGTCTCTCAGTTCTGGATGCTAGAAGTCTGAAATCATGGTATCAACAGAGTCATACTTCCCAGGAAACCTGTTATGTTGAACCTTTCTTTGCCTCTTCTAAGATTCTGGTCTTTGCAAGATACCTTTGGCAATTTCTTGGCCTGTGTCACTCCAATCTGTTTCTCTATCCTCACATGATCATTTCTCCTAATCTCTTTCCTCTGTACCTGTCTGTGTACAGATTTCTCTCTTAAAAGACACCAGTCATATTGGATTAGGGTCCCATCCTACTTCAGTATGACCTCTTTGTTAACGACATCTGTGATGATTCTATTTCCAAATAAGGTCACATTTTGAGATACTGGGGGTTAGAACTTCTTTTGGGGATTGCAATTCTACCCACAACAATGTGAAAATACGTTAATAGTGAAATTTAAAAAGAAAAAAGTCAAGTTAGCTATTGCTTAGGGCTGGGTTCAGGAGACTAGGGGGACGATAACTAAGGTGATAAGGGTGTTTTCTTTGAAGTGATAAAAATGCTGTAAAATTGATGTGGATATCATTGAAAATACTAAATATGCAAATTTGCTTTAAAAAAGCAAATTGTATGCTATATGAATTTTATCTCAATAAACCTCAATAAACCTGTTTTTTGAGTTATTTTTAATATATATTTTTAAAATTTATGAAGTTGCCATTTACATAACTATATTATTTGGGGAGTACAGTTCACACTTCCATAAGTACACATGCATCACTCACCCTCTAAGCTGTTTTTTAAAAGAAAGAAAAAATTTTAAAGAAGCTATCCAGTAGATTTCATCAGATTTCTCAAGGGGCCCATGGCACAAAGAAAGATAAGCACATCTACTTTAAAACTTGTTTAGAAAGGGAACTTAGTCTCCTCAGGCTATGCTATACATAGCTTTAAGACAGTTGAATATTTATATTTGTAAAGTTATAATGCCCTGTCATTCACACAGGGCACATTTCAAGTGCTCCATAGCCACAAGTGGCTAGTGGCTACTAAATTGAATGGCAGGTGCAGGATATTGCCAGAGGAAATTTTACTAAGTACTGCTGCTGTTGCTCCACTCTGCTGAGATCCAACTACTACCAAATCAAGTGTAAGAACTCAATGGATTTTTTACAAAACTGACATCAGTGTCGATCATAGAGCACAATTATGCTCTTGGTACTTTACATATATTATCTCAATAATCCTGCAACAATCCCATGATGGGATGTTTTCCCATGTAAATGTGAAATTCTTTTATATGCCAGGCAGACTTCAAATACTTTAAGAATTGGGATCAGTAATTAAGGTTCATAAGAAAGGATCTGGATAGAGTCTGGAGAAGTCCTACAATTCTAATTGAAAAGCTGCAAGATATTTCTAAACAGGTGACATATACTTTGTTGGAATACTTGAGACTGAATGCAAATTTGAAAATGAATATAAAATGTCATTAATAGGAGAAAATAGAATACAAGCTGATTAACAAAATTGACCTTCTTTGTCTTGCCATTCTATTTGAATCACTCTGTTATTGTTTGGTTTCTAACTGTAGCTGTAACAATAGCAGCAACTACAACAGAACTATACAATTTAGCCAAGATTTAATGAAAAACCTGTCACTGGCCTGTCTGACTGCCAACCTGTGATTTTAAACTTGTATTCTGGCTTTTAGAAACAAATGCATTTCCCACCCTGAAGCCATCTTGTAGGTATGTTTTCCAGCTCTCCTTTTCTTTTTACACTGAAATGTGCTCCCTGACACACATTACAGTTTGTAAATATTAGAAACAGCCAAAATATAAAATTAAAGTTAGGAGCAAATTTGACAATGTAAAGAAATCGCATCATTGCAAGCTTCCAGCAAGAAGTGTTTATAGTGCATTTATCATTGTCATTTGGCTTACTCCGATCTCTTCATAGTAACAGATATTTTCCTGAAAAAGAGTAGCATGGGGATTTTTTTAAACCAGTTCTTTAGTTAATAACACAAATGCCTGTTCAGACAAGTCATGATGACCTTTAACAATGATTTAATACACCACTCAGAGGTGGACCACCAATGTGAGGCAGACTTTCTGTTATTGCCAAAACAGTTTCCCATTTTATTGTTTTGTTCTTTAAAAAAAAAGAATAGGAAATTGTATATTAATCATGTTTTTTCCAGCTTGCAAGACATTCTGAGTGTTATGATTTGAAAGAATTTTACTGATTGCTTAATTTACGTCACAGTTGCTTCTAATGTTGCTTCTTGCAATACCTTGGTCATAAAGAAGTTGTATATATGAGTAATTCTCGTGTGTAAGAAAGAAAATATAGTAAAGACTGAATTTAGCATTTCTTTTCTGAACTTAATATACACCAAGCATTTGAGCAAGTGTCCTTATTAATCTCCCTTTTCCAGATATTGGAAAAACTCTATGCAATAAAGTGCACTCATATTAAATGCACACAGATCAATGAGGTTTTCCATATGTCTATACCAACCCAACTATGACCTACATCAGAGGTCACCAAAGTTTTTGTAAAGGCCAGAGAGTAAATATTTTAGACTTTGCAGGCCATATGGTCTCTGTTGCAACTACTCAACTTTGCCTTTGTAGCACAAAAGCAGCCTTAGACAATGTGTAAACAAATGGGTGTGGCTTTGTGCCAATAAATATTTATTTAGGGACACTGATATGTGAATTTCACATAATTTACATGTGCTATGAAATATTATTCTTTTCTTTATTTTTTCTTCACATTTAAAAGGCAAAAATTACCCTGAGCTCCCTAGCTATACAAAAAAGTAGACAGTGACCTAATTTGACCCCCAAGATATAGATTGCTGACCCCTGGCCCAGGTCAATATGCAGAACATTTCCAGTACCAAAGAAATCTCTTTCAAGTCCCTTTCCAGTTAATACCCTCCCTGCAGAGGTAACCACCATCCTGACTTCTATTGCCGTTCATTAGAATTGCCTGCTCTTGTACTTCATATAAATTCAATCATGCAATATATACTCTTTTGTATCTGACTTTCTTTCACTCACAGTCCCTGTATGTAGGATTCAGCCATGTTGGTGTATATATGAGTAAGACATTTATTATTGCTGTGCAGTATTCTGCTCTATGAATATGTAATTATCCATAATTCATTTATTTTTTCTACTTATCCATAATTCATTTATTTTTTCTACTTGCATATATTTGGGCTGTTTCCAGTTTGAGCCTATTATTAACAAAGCTAATAGCACATTCTTACAGACATGCTTTAGTAGACATAAACATTCATTTCTCTTTGAGTCTCTCTCTCTTTCCCATTCCCTCTTCCCTCCCCATAATTTGTTCCCCCTCCTCCTATCCCCTCCTGTCCCCTCCTATCACATTTCTCATTTGTACATGGCAACTATTATAGCATCAACATTTAGGTGGCAGTGAGTGGGTTCCTGGCAGAATAGGTAAGATGGAGAATTGCATGAAGTGTGCTCACTCTTCCCTGAAGGCATAGAGAAGATCTTAAGACTGCAATGAGTGTCAGGTACACAGACACACTGAACATAGAGCACATCCGATCCAGGTATCTACCCTACCTGGGGCATAACCCCACAATGCACATAACACTGCAGGGCTGTGAGGGATGTTAATGTCTGGCACTGGAGATCTGGAAAACTGATTATCAGTTCATCATGTTGATCCCCAGTCAGCCCCGAGCTTCAGCTTTGTTTCCTATACCCCCATAATTGTGATTCCTAAACAACCACATTTGGTTAATAAAATGGAATGAAAGAATATATTTTCTGTGGGTAGATTAAAATATGTGCCTCTGAGCATCAGATACTGCTCTGAAAATTTTGCCTCTGAAAAGGAGGTACTAAAATTTAATTTCCAAGTTACATGTAACACAAAAGAAACAGTGAATGCTTCCAATGGGAAGAAAAAAAGGGGAATGATTCCTGTCTTCCCCTATCACCATGATTTTCCTTTCACTGTCTTAGATTTTCTCCATCACTCTCAGTCTCTCTGTTACTCCCTCTCAGTTTTTCCTGTAGTCTCTTTCTCTCTACCCCTCTGTCTCTCACTCTATGTGTATTTATCTCTCAATCTTTCGGTCTCAATCTTACCTTCTCTCAGTTTTACTCTGTATGTGTGTGTCACTTTTTCTGCCTGTCTTGCTGTCTTTCTGCCACTGTCACTCAGCCTCTCTTGTTTCTTTGTGAGTGTGTGTGTGTGTGTGCATATATGTATGCCGTTCTCTGTGTCTCTTCTATGCTTCTCTATGTGCAAATGTGTCTTTTTGTGTCCGTATTTGCATCTCTTTTGTGTCTCTGTCTCTCTCAAATCATACATGCTGATTCACACATGCATGCATGCACAAAGGCATGCGCACATGCACACACACACAACCTCCCCCCCTCCACAGGCCTGTCTCCTAGCCATAGAGGAAACAAAGCAAAGTATTCTGGAACATTGCACCTATTCAGAACGAAGTGCAATAAAATGGGAGCCCGCTAAATAAGAGTGGGAGCACCTTTCACCCTCATTCTGCTTGTTCAAATTCTAAGACCAAAATGGTCTAAATGTAAATTCCTGTAGAGATTTTGTCTGAGACCACCCTTTTTAAATAAGCCAACAGGGCTAGCCTTAAATATTGGGGAAATATGAGGATGCTTACAGAGTGTGGTTTGAGGAAGCCCACACACAGAGCGAAATCTGCCACAGTGCTGCCATGCCATCTTTAGGGATTCAATTCATTGCCTACTCCCTACTTTTCTCTTTGAACATGTAAATATTCCTAGGAGATAGAACATAACAAAGACAGTCACAATGAAATGTTAGTGGCTTGTGAGAGGCAACAGGATCTCTGACTGATTACCTGAGATGGGGTGTGCGTGTGTGTGTGTGTGCGCACACGCCTCTGTGCATGTGTGGGCATGTTTTATTAGAAGTGCAAAGGGATGGAAAATGGATATGAGAAAGATGAAAGAAAATAAGAGATCCTTATTATTTCTTGGGTGAAATTGGACAAGTCACTAGTTTCTGTAAACATCAGCTTCCCCAGTCAGAAAAATGCAGCAGTAGGAGTAGTGAGGAGATGGGCTCGGGTTCAAGCTCATCGACTCCTACTTTAATTAGTGACTCTTCCCTATTACCAGTTTCCTATTTGGCCTTTCAAGCAAGATTTTGATTGAAGAAATGTGAATAAAATAAATTTGAAAATAAATTACGGCACTAGATAATTTCTTAAGTCCCTTGCTAATGTCTCTGATTCTAACCCTAAAGTCCATGGGTGTGGCTGCAGCTCCAGAAATCATGCGTGCCTCGTTAAATGCATAATGAAAGGGCCTCCCCTGTGGCACAGCGGTTGAGCGCTGGGTTGTGAAACTGCCCGCAGTCTCTGCAGCGCCGGTTCAATCCCCGGCTGCTCCCCGGCCACTGGAGGAGGGTTCTGTATGGCGCGCAGACCTCTCCTGCCGCCTGCTGCTCCCCTCAGCACTGTACTTCGGTCCTTCTGCCTGCTCTGCTCCCCGCTCTGGCCCTGGTGAATTCTCTCACCCTCCCGCGCTTCTGACTGTACCCAGTGCTTGTATAAATAAATAAATAAATCTAAAAAAAAAGATAAAAAAAGAAATGCATACTGAAAGGGATGGCAAATAATTTTATTAGTCAGTAGTTCTTCAGTTTGTATATTGATGACTTTTGATGTACTCTTTTAAATTCTCTTAAATGACCCTTAGTCACTTGACAAATTTTTTCATGCAGACTTGTAAGCATAAATTTGTAAACACAATTCCATTTTCCTATTGATTTGCATATTAGTGTCAAAAGTGAATATACCCATAGAAAAGATCAGAAACCCAATATGAACAGATACACACTTAGAATGCAGCCCGGCTTTCTTTTAAAGCACAAGACATAAAAGCAAACACTTTTATGCCAAATACTGGTTTTGTGTTTATATCACATTAAATTTGTGCCACCATTAAAATACCATGTTAATTTGACATTCAAGGAGCTAGACAGAGGCTCTTAAACCTTTTTCTCTTCCTGAGGTCCCAAATAGAAGTCAAAATTTTCTTACCTTCAACAGTCCCTAGAATACTTCCCTCTGAAATTTGTGGGCAAAAGCTTGCCTTCCAACTTTGCCTTGAAAGTTACCAGGTACGGGTCACTATTATTGAATCCAGTAGCCTCCCACCATTCAGTACCCTCTGCTAATGAAGAATTCTTACTGCTTCTTTCTTATTACTAAAGAAGAATTTCTGTTGCTTCTATTTCTCCTTTCTGACCATAGTGTTCATCTGAATTGCAAAACACAAAAATTCAGACTAGCTTGAAGTAGTCCCATGACCTTGCTCAGCATTTTCAGTGGCTCTCAAACAAAGTTAATCCTTTTAAATGTACTTCTAATGGTTTATAAACAAAAGCTACCCGCTCATCTCCCTAGCTCTGGCCTACTGAACCACTTCAAGGATTCTTTTCACGAATCCTTTGGGTTAAAGATGAGAAATCTCATAATTGTAAGAAGTAGTCCCTAATTTATGATTTTTAGGGAAAGTAGTAGTTTCACATCATTTGACTCCCTAGTAACTAAAGAAAATCTCCACAAATTTCATGTTATGTTTCCCTAGCAAGACATATCTCCATTCTGAGTGTCAGAGAAGTCCTCTAAGACAGCAAGGTAAAGGATGGTGAAATGTTCCTTTTTAACATTTACTCACATATCTCCACTTTGTCAGGGATAAAGGACCAGGATGTATGGGAATTCAGAATCCTGGCCTCTTTATGGCTCTGAGAGACCTTGGTAGACCTCAGCCCCCATGTCTTCCCATTCTTGGTTAATTGTACTGGAGAAAAGTATTGCTGGGCTATGAGAAAGGTAGGCGAGTGGGAGACTAGTTCGAATTGACCAGAAGCCTTAATTATGTTATTCAAAAAGAAAATGAGCGTGGTAGTTTGCTTTCGTACACATAAGTGAAATAGGTCAAAGAAGGGCTTCCTAGTAGGACTTCCTCTAAGCAACTGCTTCCAGAAATTTGTAGGAAGTTCAACTAATTAGCATAACAATTACACAAAAATAAAGGAGGTGCTTTTAAAGTATTTGGACAATATATGAAAAATTGGTGTTTTAAGAAATTTTATAAATCTTTGCAGGAAAATCTTGTTTACTATTGTATTTTGCTTAGAAAATTGTCATCTTAGAGCATAAAAATAAAGTTGGCCAGTTCCTCAATTTTCGCCAGCTCTAAATTAGCAGATTCCGAGCTAAGACCATTTGAAGTTTAGCTCTGGACATGTCCATTCAGTTCTTTCTCCTTATCCCCAATCCCAAATAAATAGGAACCAAACTGTGTTTTTCTTTTTTACTGAAAGAAACTCTTGCATAGAAGGGGACCAGAGAATTGAGTATTTTTGTTGTTGTTCATTACTCCTTTTTGAGAACTGGCTGAACAAAGCACTCTTCCTATAGTTCATGTGACATAAGAAAGTGGGTCTGAAACACTGGACCTGTCTAACGAGATTGTACCTGTATCTATGATGAAAGAACTCTCTTCACAAACTAATTGTGTAAACAAGAGAAATATTAGCCTACTTCAGTGCAAAGACCTCAGCAGCATTTGTATCCCCAAATTGAATGTCCTAATTAAAAATGAACCATGCCTATTTGTCAAACCACTTACAGAGCTCCAAGATGTATAGTTTTGCCTTTTATCCTCTTGTCTTAGTCATTGGGATTACTTTATGTACTTGAAAGTAATGAGATTGCATTTTCTCCCTCCCTCCAAATATCCTATCACTCATACTTTTCATTTAAGGCAGGCTGACCTTTCCCCCCAATTAGAACAAATTAGTGACGTTTTACTTCATCTCAAAACCACAGAGCCATTGTAAGAGCAGAGTCAATGGTGGGGCCCTGATGGGGTCTTGAAAGCTGAGCAGAAGAGAAAGGAACAGAGAGAGCAGAAGGGGTAAAGGAAGTGGGGGTGGGGTGCGGTACATGGTAACAGCGAGCCTGGTGGTGGTCCCAGCAGTTAGAAATCAAAGGGAAGGAAAGGGAAATAAGAGTGAGGTAGCTGGGAGATAAGGGGGAAAAGCTTAGAGATTGCAGAGGGGTCGGGGTCAGGATGTTGAGCCTGAAAAAGGAGCAAGAAAGAGTGAGGAGGAGACAGGTGTGCAGTACATTGAGCCTCAGAATGGAAGCAAGTGGGGAGTGTGATGAGGGGTTGCTCCATCTGCTTTTAACTGGTCCCCTTGTTCCTTCTCTTTACAGGAAAAAGCTCTTGCTAGCTCACTGTCTCTCAGTCTTTCTGTTCCATGGCTCTTTCTCTTTCATAATGACAGGAATATATTAGAATAAAGAGGTAGATAATGGTGGAAGACTCCGGGTGCGTTGGTGGTGGGTGTGGTGTAGAAACATACACGTGAAAAGGTGTGATAATATACCTCTAAATCATATAAAGTGTTGTAAACCAATGTTACTTCAATAATTTTTTTTAAAAAAAGAGATAAACAAAAGGTTGCCCAAGGCATAATGCTATGGTGAGGGGAGGAGGCTGGGAATGAGGAAGATGGCTGTTGGAGTCAATTTTATATTCAATTCACATAAAAGTCTGGCAGGCTATCTAATCCCTCAGAACCTCAGTATCCTCATTCAAAACTCAGGGCAAAAAATACTATTCTCTAAAGTTGTGGTTAAAATATAATGAAATCAAGTGGAGATAACTAGCAAAGGATCTAGCACATACTAAGCTTTCCATTTCACAACAACTTTTACAGATATGCAGAACCATTTGTGGGTATTTATTTGTACACATTAACCAAACCACTTTTATTTTCCTTCGGTTTTATTGATTTGCCAATTGTTTACATTACTATATAACTTTGGGAGTACAACTTCACACCTCCATATGTACACATGCTTTACTCCTCATCCATCAAATTTAAAAATCCAATATCCTATCATCTTCCTTCCCCATCCCCTCTGGTAACCAGTATATTCGTCACAGTTTAGAATTATTTACCTTGTGTTTTGCCAGTTCATTTTCTTTGGTTATTTATATTCTGCAAATGATTGAAAAAATATCCAGCGATTGTCTTTTACTTTCTGACTTATTTCACTAACATGATGACCTCACGGTCCATTCATTTTGTACAAAAAGGCAGTATTTCCTCCTTTTTAATAGATGAGTATATATTCCAGTATTTCTTTATCCAGTCATCTGTTGTTCAGCATTTAAGTTGGTTCCATGTTTTGGATAATGTTGCTATGAACATAGAAATGCATAAATCTTTTTATATTAGTATTTTCATATTATTTGAGTAAATACCTAGAAATGGTATTGGTGGTAATAAGGTATTTCAATGTTTTTTTTCAAATGGAATGTCCATACCATTTTCCATAGAAGATACATGAAACTGCCTTCCCACCAGCAGTAGATAAGAGTTCCTTTTTCTCCACATCTTCACCAACATATGTTTCCATTCTTTTTTATATAGGCTATTCTCATAGGGGTGAGGTATAGTTTTGATTTGCATTCCTCTTAAAATAAGCATTTTATCATAAACTTTTAAGTCTGCTTTGGAGAAACATCTATTAAGTCTTTTGCCCATTTTTAATTGTTTTTTTGTTGTTATCCTAAAGATTTATTTATTTATGCATACAAGAGCTGGGGTAGAGGCCAGAGGTGTGGGGGGTGAGAGGATTCACCAGAGACAGAGTGGGGAACAGAACAGGCAGACTGACTGAAATACACTGCTGTGAGGAGCAGCAGGCGAGACAGGAGAGGTCTGCTGCGCCATGTGGGTAGCTCCCTGGCTGGCTGGGATCGAACTCATGCTGCAGAGGCTGCGAATAGCTTCATAGTACTGTGTTTAACCCCTTGAGCCACCAGGGAGGCCCCTTTATTTGTTTTTTTTTTTTTTTGATGTTGTTGTAGTTGAGTTATATGAGTTACTTATATTTTTTGGAAATTAACCCTTATTGTATGTGTGACAAGCAATTATATTCTCCTACTCTGAGGTTGCCTTTTTGTTTTACTGGTGATTTCCTTCATGGTACAAGAACTTTTTAATTTGATGTAGTCTCATTTGCTTGTTCTTGCTTTTGTTTTGTTCATGGTTACTGTCCTCCATGCCTTTGCTTCTGCACAGGCTGTGCAGATAGTCTCTAATATTTTCTTCTAGAAGTTTTATAGTTGTAGTGTGTTAATTTCCACCTTAATTTTTGTATGTGGTATGAAGTAAAGATCAATGGTCACTTTTTTGCATATGATATCCATTTAGCGTGAGGAAGTTCCGTTCTCCATTGAATTACATTGCCACTTTTAATGAAAATCGATTGACTATGTATTTGTGGGCCTATTTCTATACCTTTTATTCTGTTCCACTGGTCTATATGTTAGTTTGTGTCAGTATCATAACTCAGTTTTTTTAATCAGTAGGTGTAGTCCTCAAATTTTTTTTCTCCTTTTCCATAGTTGCTTGGATTATTCTAGGATGACTACATTTCCATATACATTTTAGAACCAGCTTGTCAATTGCTATAAGAAAACTTTGTTGCGATTTTGATTTGGATTATATTGATTGTAAAGGTCAATCTGTGCATAATTCGCATTTTAACAATATTGAGTCTTCTAATCTATAATCCATGGTATGTCACCTGGGCTCTGTCTTCAGGGATTATAGTGCAAATGGTTGGGTTAAGGACTGTCACTACTATGTTTATAAAGTCCCTCTGGTAATTCTGCCCCAGAATCTCCTAGTTATCTCTGCATCTAGCAGGACAAAGGAAAAGGAGAGTTAACAACTTCTTCTTATTTTGGTGGTAGTCAAACAGTTTTGGCACAACTATACTCAGTCTCAAAATGATTTAGGAGAACATTGCTACCTTTCATTTCATTTAGTCCTCTCAACTATCTCTTAAAGCAATCTTCCCCCAAAATGTGATACATATGTAATACAAATGTATTACTGGTATTAAGGGAGATAGCTTTAAGTGATACACATTTATTGTATATTTATTACATATTATATATAACATATGTACATATATGTTTATATAATATATAGAGTGTATATACATGTGTATAACATATATAATACATTTATATTATATATAAATAATATATATTATTATTATATATCTCCCACCAGCAGTACAGGAGAGTTCCTTTTTCTCCACAACCTTGCCAACATTTGTTGTTGCTAGTTTTTTTAATATGTGCCATTCTCACTGGTGTAGCGATAGTGAAGGCAAAGATAAACAGCTGGGACTACATCAAATTAAAGAGCTTCTGCACAGCAAAAGAGACAGTAACAAAAACAAAGAGAAACCCCATCGACTGGGAGAAAATTTTTGCACACAACACTAATGATAAAGGACTGATCACAAAAATCTACAAAGAGCTACAATGAGACTCAACAAAAACAAAGAAAATAATCCAGTCAAAAAATGGGCAGAAGAGCTAAAAAGAAACTTCTCTGAAGAGGAAATGCAAATGGCCAACAGTCATATGAAAAAATGTTCAACATCACTTGTAATCAGGGAAATGCAAATCAAAACCACAACTATGGTTTTATAGGTAAAACTGACTTTCCATTGTCAATCAACAAAATATTTATTTACTAGGCACAGACTCAAACATACAAAGTGAATTTTGGTTCATTTTACTATGTTCATTCTTTTGGGAGGTTTGTTTGGCTGATTTGTTTTAACTTTGGTTTTACTTCACTTTATGTGTATTTGCTTATTTTTGTTTGCTTGCTTACTTTTTTAAAGCAGCACATTCTGGAACTTAGCAAGCAACTCCCACAATCTCCCCGTATTCCTCCATTTCTGCTGACTGTTGAACGCATTGCTCCCAAGGTGACAATGACTGTTAGAGATGACAAGTGTTATCTTCCCATCATAAAATTTTCCCAAACGTTAGCCATTCACGTATCATTCTTGATTTTGACACAGCAACATCATACCAGTGCTTACATTTATCCAACATACCTGTTATATTAATTCACTTTAAAAAATCACCTCCCTTTGTGCAAACTGGTCCAACCACTATGCAGAGCTGTGTGGAGATTTCTTGACCTACTAAAGTTCCATATGATCCAGTAATTTCACTCCTAGGTATTTACCCAAAGGACACAGAAACATTAATTCAAAAGGGCATCTGCACCCCTATGTTTATAGCAGCACTATTTACAATAGCTAAGCTATGGAAACAACCCATATGCCCAAAAATAGATGACTGGATCAAGAAGATGTGGTTTATATACACAATGGAATATTACTCAGCAATCAAAAAAGATAAACACATGCAGTTTGCAGCAACATGGATGGAGCTAGAAGGGATCATGCTTAGCGAAATAAGTCAGAAAGAAAAAGAAAAATACCAGATGGTCTCACTCATAGCAGTTATTTAGAAAACTAAATATGGACCAGGAAAAAGACTAATTAATACAAAGTAAAAATCAAAATCGACAAGCAACTATAAGCCAGAGACATACTACCGGGGAGAAGAAGGATTAGGGTCAAAATAAGGGGGGGTGCAATTATATGGGGAATATAACCAAAATGAAAATGCATACATTGTGCAAAAATGAAAAATGATGTAAGAATTATATAAAATAAAATATTAAAAAAAACACAGTTGTGGTACTTAGGTGACAGCAATTATTCCGACAAAATCTTCCACTAAACTCAACCACAAGACATGATTTCTTGCTGTCAAAACTTGGAGGGAATAAAGCCTATCACTCATTGAAAGATAAATTAAAGTTAACTGGTTTTGGAGAAGATATTCTCTTCCTGACTCAAATATACAAAGTGAATTTTGGTTCATTTTAATATGTTCATTCTTTTGGGAGGTTTGTTTGGCTGATTTGTTTTGACTTTGGTTTTAGTTCACTTTATGTGTATTTGCTTATTTTTGTTTGTTTGCTTACTTTTTTAAAGCAGCATGTTCTGGAACTTAGCAAGTAACTGTTGTAGTAGCGACAGACAGGAGTATTAAATGGGAGACAGAGTTGCTTCCCCTGTTTTTGGCACTTACTTCATCTACCAAATCAAGATAGCTAATGAGAATGGGTTCTGTCCCACTCCAAAGTTTCTATGAATCAGTTTCCATCAACTTGGTGGAGTTCATTAAATCCCAAACTATACATGCCATGACTCTCTTCTGACTGACTTTATTCATTTTTTTTATTGAGATAGCATTGGTTTACAACACTGTATATGATTTAGGAAAATAGGTTCACACTTTTTCAGATATATATTATTGTACTACATCCACCACCAAGTTACCCATAATCATAATCACCTGTCCCTGGCTCACTTTAAATGAACTGGGGGTAGAATAAACACTTGAAGTGTTGAGAAAGAAGGGGAAAAGTTTGGGAAGAAAAAAAATGAAGAGATTAGTTAAGTTGAGTTCTCATTTAAAAATTAGATAAAAATTTAGAATTTTTATCTAATGTCAAAACTGTCATTTTTCAATCTCTTTTTGCTTTTGTCATATTTTTGAGAAGTGACTTAGTGTGTCTGTGGACTCCCTGGCATCCCATAGGAATAAGATTACTCAGTACAATGGCAACCTGCCAAGTACAACTTGTTCTAAAACACTTTGGCTTTCAGAACTCTCATTATCAACTAAAACGTAGTATCAGTATAGCAGGAGGCAGGTTAGACTGTGATTCACAATACTATACACTGGACACCACATACCTTTTATGTGATATTTGTCATAGCCCTCCTTTTTACTTGGACTTAGTTCTTGGATTTTTAAATAATTAAATGGTACAGTGGAACAACACAAATCCTATCATCGGACATCCTTAGCAAAAGTTATCACTACCAACGTGGGTTACAGTAGCTATACTAATTGGATCTGGTAAGGATAGCAGATACTAAATCCTGAGTACTCACCTGTTAATGTTACTGATTAAAGCCAAGTGGGACAAATAGTTCTCCTTCCCTTCTCCCACCTAGCTTCTCTGTAAGAATAATTCAACAGTCTGCTGCAAACATAAAGTAGAAGGCAATAGTATAGTATTGGCAGAGATATGAATTCCCTCTCATTTGAATGTTTTTTAAAGGTTTTTTGAAGATGAACACAAAAAATGTCTCAATACTGCCCTTTGAACACTGAGGGATGGTAAATGAATGGCATGACCATAAGACCTTGTTGCTAATGGCGTCAGGTGACTGAACTACTAAGACTTTTCTCCCTCAAGTTCTGAAGAATGGAGATGAAGAGAAAGAAACATTTGTTTTCAGACATTAAACAACAGAAAGTACAGTATTTTACATCCTGAGAAAGAGAAACAAATGAAATAAACTCTGGCTTCCTGCCTAGAGGCACTTTCCAGACTATGGAACAGGAAAGTAGGATCCAAGTAGAGCATAGTGGTTTCACCAAGTTAAGGACACAGAAATTAATATTTAGGAAGATTGAGGTAGCTGGGGAGGAGAAAGTTACAAAGAGAAAGTGCTCAAAAAACCTGCCTAGAGGTCCCCTAGAATCTGTTGCTAAATAATAATCCTTGCATGCATTAGGTGAAACTCTGAGTCTAGGTAATAAATGACCAGGGAACTATGAATTAAACAATTCTGTGTTCGCATAGAACTGGCAGACATCCAGGTTCCTACCAGCCAGAGTAAAGAGACCTCATTTAGCACCCAGGGTTCCCTGTCGGATAAAAGAGAGCCAGGAAGGACCATGCCTTACTAGTAGGACTGAATTAACAAAGAATAAAGACTATCGTAGACCCTTCTCATGTTTTAAGAATAAAGTTCTGAAAGGATCAAGGTAACATGCAAGTAAGTCAAGTGTCTCCCAGAACAAATCTGAACAGTTTTTTTTTAAATATTAAAAAAACTCACACTCAACAATGTAACATTTACAATTTCACTTCCAATTTAAAAAAATTAAACATGTAGTTATTAAATAGGACCCATAACAGTTAAAAATTCAGTTCTTAGGGGCCTCCCTGGTGGCGCAGGTGGTTGAGTGCAGTGCTATGAAGTTGTCTGCAGCCGCTGCAGTGCCACTTCGATCCCCGCCAGCCTCGGAGCAACCCAATGGCAAGCAGACCTCTCCTCTCGCCCACTGCTGCCCTCAGCAGTGTATTTCTTCAATCTGCCTGTTCTGTTCCCCACTCTGTCTCTGGTGAATCTTCTCACCCTCCACATCTCTGGCCTACACCCCAGTTCTTCATGCAAAAATAAAAATATATATAAATAAATAAAATAATAATGTAAACATCTTTAAAAAAAAGAAGTAGGAGAACAATACTGTGATAACAAAGAGAGAGACCAGGGCAGGGTGGTAAAGAGTTTTAAATATTGTCAATAGGTCAAGTAGTTTATCCTACTAAAGGAAAATAGGTCATTTGGTCTGGTTCAATTATTCATCTGTCCCCTAGTGAAAATAGCTTCACCAGATAATAGCAGACACCACATTGAGTAATAAGTCAGAGACAAAGGAATAGAGCCATTGAGGACAAACTGCTCTTTTCAACGAGCTTAGCTGTGAAGAAAATTAAGGGAATAAGAGGAGAGCTTGAGGGAGAGACACTCTTGAGGGAAAGTGATTTATTTAAGATAGAATTTGAGCATGTTTGTAGGCAAAAGGGGGAAATTCAGTGCAAAAAAAAAAGAGGGACTGAAGATATAGATCTAAATAAGGAGAATAATTAATCGAGTAATGACTTGTGTGAAAATTGTTCCACTCATGATCTGCCTTGGAAAAGGTAAGGACATGTCTCCTTCTAAGACAAGAGGAAAGGAAATAAATACAGGACAGTTAGTTTAGGGCACTTCTAGGCGGCTTTTAATTTCTCTGTGAAGGAGGCAAGAGGAAGCACGTATTTACGGGTCTTAAGGAGAATGGGATAAATGACTATGACAGACATTAATGACAAAGAAAAGAAAAAACTGATTAGAATAAAAGCAGAAATTTTAGTTAGCAATTTTGAGAGGATGTAAAGTTGGAGGTCTTAGATTTGGAAATAGTTCCCATCATTCTCTTCATGCTATTTTCTTCAGTAGAACTCTGCAACCTAGAATTGAAAGTAAAGAAAATGGACATTTATATTCATTTGGTATTAAATATTTGCAGAGCAGAGGTGATGGAATGGCAAGTAGGTGAGGAAGTTAAGAACAGAAGTGAGGGCTTTAGGAGTGAGAATTTGCTCCAACATTGCATAGAATGTAAAACCAGAAAGGAGTGAACAACTTTGAGAGTAGAGAAGGGTCAGTGACCTGGGAGTCTCAAAGATATTGAAGAACAAACTTACTATAAATGAGGGAATTGAGAGGAGGAAGATTAGGATTTTTTGATCAGAGACTGAAATATCTGAATTCAAGTTTCTGGAGGAAGACCAGTTCTTTAAGATGATAAGCTGTAGATGTCATTACTGAACTGCTAAATAGTAGGGGTGAAATTTGTTGGAGCTGAATGAACTCAAGAAATTGTAAGGCTACATTATTAAAGTTATCTAGTGAATTAGTCAGAATAATTACAGACAAACAAGTAATAAGATATAAACCTGGAGATATCAACAGGTTAACAACAAGGTTTTTGTGTGCTTTCTACTTGTCATGGGCACAGGGGAAAATCCCCCCTCCCCATCTTGGTTCTCTTTGGGTTGGGTATATCATCAGGACTTTGATGTGTCCCCAAATGAGTTTGTTGCTGGTGCGGCGAGGGCTGGTCAATCTTAACTCTTTGCTGGAACCCAGAGTGATCCTATATGTGATGAAACGGAAAAATAACCTCTCCCACAGGTAAAAAGTTCTACAGGTCCCAGCCAGGTTGGTACTTACAAGTGGTGGTGGTACAAGACCGAAGACTTAGGGCTAGGTTCTGCTGGGATAAAATGTTTTACTGTTGTGAAGCCAGAAGAACTAGGAATGAAATGTTGTTCAACAGCTGTTAGGCTGGAGGAATTTGTAATATAAGAAATTAGAGCTTTGTATTTTTGTTTTTATGGGGGCAGGTTACTCTCTAGATACCCCCTTCTTTGTTTTAAAATAAAATTATAAAGTAGCTTAATTAAATTTATTTTATATTTTCACTTTTTCTGCCCTGTTAAGCTCACCAAGTTTCTGTGCAAAAATTCTTAAAGTTGAGCTTAAAACTATTTCAAGCTATGTGTGTCCCACCCCTATTAGCTCCAGAATTGATATCACAAACTGTTGATTATGACATAAGAGGCCTGAATTAGGAGTACAAGGAGCCAGAGCTCACCTTCTGCTGGTCTGAAGCTGCTTGAAGTCAGGGGCACAAACAGAAGAGGAAACGCGGGATGCTGTGGGAGCACAAAGTGAGATGATCTGATCTGGTCTGTGACTAAGCAAAGAGCCTCTCTGAGATATGAAGGGTGAGTAGGAGATATTGTAGACTCAGAGCAGACAGAGCATGTACTGTGTTTAGAAACTGTACAAATCCAGGCAAATTTGGAGTATAGAGCTATTGAAAATAATAGTGTGAGAAGAGGCAAGAGTGTTGGGCAAGGTTCAGAGTTTGGGAGAGTAGCATAAGGAAGACCATCTTTCTTAACTGAATAGAATGCAAGTATGATACCTTAGATTATTATCTTATCAATAATAGACCAGATACTGACTTAAATATTTCACAGACACTAGCTCATTCTCCTGTTTATTCCCATGCTATGAGGTAGATCCTATCATTATCCTCATATTAGAGATGAGGAAACTAAGAAATAGAGAGGTTAAGTAACTTGCTCAAGATCATACAGCAACAGAACTGAGACCCAAACACAAGGTATCTGGCTCCAGAGCTTGTGTTCCTAAACACTCCATAAACTGCCTTTTAGGACAAGTAAAAAAATATTTTCTTTAGAACTGTTAGTGGCAATAGTTCAAAGACAAGGAAAATTTACAATATAGAGGCATCGGACACCGGGATGCTCCTTGAATAGCCAGAGGCTCACGAAAATCCACCAAAAGGTAAAAAGACATGAACTCATATATGTGCATAAACACACACACAAAGTTTAAGTTTTGTTAGAAGAGACACTTGGTTACTTTTGATTGTGCAAAGATGAAATAGATGTATTCTTCCTATTCCTTCCAATTAAATACACATGAAACCCTGAATATTGTGTATGAAACAAAAATGTGAAGACTGAGAGTTCGTGAAGAAGGCAGATTGGCTGAACAACCAAAGAATGACATAGTAGTAAGTTCCTCGGTTTTCTTTTTGAAATACTGTCTTTAGGGACAAAATATATGGACCTCAAAGTATTATGTTATGTGAAATAAGTCAGAAAATGAAAGACAGATATCAGATGGTTTCATCTGTGGAATATAAATAACCAAAAACATACACAGGCAAAATACAGCAGGAATAAATTTTGGTCTTAGTGAAACAAGGGGAAGGAGGGGGGGATAGGGTAGTGAGGAGCTAGGGTATTGGCAAAGGTGATGTGGTGGAGGGTGAGTGGAACATGCACACATATGGAAGAGTGAAAATGTAACTTCAAAATAAAAATAGAAAGTACTTGAATTAAAAAAAAACATAAAAAGGAAACAACCTAAATATTATGCCTTATACAAAAACTAACTCAAATGGTACATGGACTCAACTGTACACTGTCAAACTATAAAACTTTTAGAAAAGCACGTAGAAAAAGAATCTTCAGAATCTAGGGCTTAACAGAGTTAATAGACTTGACACCAAAATCATGCATCGGAAGAGGAAAAATGAATTAGGTCTCACAAAATTGTCTTTTGTTTTCAGAAAGACCCTGTGAAGTGGATGAAGGGAAAAGTCATTGACTGGGAGAACATGCTTGAAATATGTTTGAAAATCAAACATGGAACAAAAGACTCAGATCCAGAATATATAATGAATTCTCTAAACTCAATAGTAATTCTCTAAACTCAGACAAATAATCCAGTTAGAAAATTGGCAAAAGATGAGGAGCCATTTGACTGCAAGGATATGCAGATTGGATACAAGCACATGAAAAGGTGCTCAACATCATTAGCCACTGAGAACATGCAAATTAAAACTGCAATAAGATATCACTACAAACGAACAACAGAAGTAGACTAAAATAGAAAATAACACCAAATATTGGTAAGGATACAGAGAAACTGGACCACTCATACACTGCTGGTAGGAATGTAAAGTGGTACAGTCACTGGAAAACAGTTTTCAAATTTCTTAAGGTACTAAACATGTAACTACTATACAATCCAGCAATCATGATCCTGGACTTCAATCACAGAGAAATGAAAACTTACATTCATAAAAATCCTATACGCAAATATTCATAGCAGCTTTATTTTTCATAGGCAAAAAGTGGAAAGAACTCAGATGTCCTTCAGTAGAGTGAATGGATAAAACCCTGGTACATCCATACCATAAATATTACTCAGCAATAAAAAGTAACAGACTTGGTTCAGGCAACAAATGGATTCAGAGAACTGTGCTAAGTGAAAAAAGCCAATCTTTAAAAGGTTACATACTGTGAGATTCCACTTAACTTCTGGTTTAAATGACAAAATTATATAAATGGAGAATATATTAGGGATTGTCAAAGGAGGGCAGGAAGGAAGTAGGTGTGACAATAAAAAGGTAAAATGAGAAATCATCATGGTGATATAAATTGTATCAATGTGAATATCCTGCATAAAGGTACCATAGTTCTGAAGGATGTTACTGTTAGGGAAAACAATCTCTTTGTATTATTTCTTATTGCTACATGATGATCTATAATTATGTCAAAATTCAATGTTTAATTAAGAGATATTTGGATTGTTGAATGATCATTAGAAAAATAAAAGACAAGTCATTGGGAACATCAACATATGTTTCTTAAATACAGCACATATTTTAAAATATTTTATTGTCACTGCTGTTACGTTCTTTGGCACTCTGTCATCTTCAAGATGTTACATATTATTATTACTTTCTCTTGAAATTCTGAGTATCTTACTAGTCATTCTTTTTTTTTAAAGATTTATGTATGTATGTATGTATGTATGTATGTATGTATGTATGTATGTATACAAGCACTGGGTACAGTCAGAAGCGCGAGAGGGTGAGAGAATTCACCAGAGCCAGAGCAGGGAGCAGAGCAGGCAGAAGGACTGAAGTACACTGCTGAGGGGAGCAGCGGGCGGCAGGAGAGGTCTGAGCGCCATGCGGGACCCTCCTCTGGTGGCCGGGGAGCAGCCGGGATCGAACCGGCACCGCAGAGGCTGCAGGCAGCTTTGCAACCCAGCGCTCAACCGCTGCGCCACAGGGGAGGCCCACTAATCATTCTTATAGGTCTCTTAATCTTCCTTATCTTCAGATTTGACCACATAGTAAAATTTTTTCTGAGGGGCAGGAATAGGAGTCAGGATAACATTGCCTTGAAAAATGAATACAATGAAAAGAAAACTAATGTGGAACTTAAGAAACTGCATCTAATCCCAGTTTTATAACTAATTAGCAGGGTAATCTAGGAAAATCTACTTACGCTCTTGTAATCTCAGCTAACTCATCTATAGGAGAATGACCTCTAAGTTACTCTTTAGTTCTGACATTTTAGGAAATCAAAGGGTGGCTGCCCTGGGAGAGTATTTTCCCCACTGTGAGTTAATTGGACCAACTATGGGAATCCTACTTCAGGTCCTACATGCCTGTAATGACTATCTCCTCTCCAGAAATCACTGTGGTTTTAGCGTCCGTTCTGTCTGCTAGAAATAATGCAAATGATGTTGCAGATATGCTATTTTGTGTAGATGTTAGGGAAAAACTCTTGAACATCCCAGAATAGTGAATGGGGTGAGATAAAAATTTTATGATATAAAAATTTTCAGGTCCACATGAAAAATATTCATCATCACTTATCACCAGAGAAATGAAAATCAGAACCTCAATGAGATACCACCTCACACCTGTGAGAATCTAAGAATCAAAGAATCTAGAAACAAGTATTGGTGAGGGTGTGGACAAAAAGGAACCCTTGGGCCTCCCCTGTGGCGCAGCGGTTGAGCGCTGGGTTGCG
Source organism: Talpa europaea (assembly GCF_964194135.1). NCBI lineage: Eukaryota > Metazoa > Chordata > Mammalia > Eulipotyphla > Talpidae > Talpa > Talpa europaea. Next base: position 67,836,898 of record NC_140081.1, read on the forward strand.
AAGCTGCCCACAGCCTCTGCGGCGCCAGTTCGATCCTCGGATGCTCCCCAGCCACTGGAGGAGGGTCTCACATGGTGCGCAGACCTCTCCTGCCACCCGCTGCTCCCCTCAGCAGTGTACTTCAGTCCTTCTGCCTGCTCTGCTCCCTGCTCTGGCTCTGGTGAATTCTCTCACCCTCCCGCGCTTCTGACTGTACCCAGTGCTTGAAGAGAGAGAGAGAGAGAGAGAGAGAGAAAGGGAGAGAGAGAGAGAGAGGGAGAGAGAGAGAGAGAGAGAGGGAGAGAGAGAGAGAGAGAGAGAGAAAGAGAGAAAGAAAGAAAGAAAGAGAGAAAGAAAGAAAGAAAGAAAGAAAGAAAGAAAGAAAGAAAGAAAGAAAGAAAGAAAGAAAGAAAGAAAGAAAGAAAGAAAGAAAGAAAGAAAGAAAGAAAGAAAGAAAGAAAGAAAGAAAGAAAGAGAAAGAAAGCAACCCTTGTACACTGTTGGTAGGAATGTACACTCATGCAGCCCCTGTGGAAAATAGTATGGAGGTTTCTCAAAATATTAAAAAGAGATCTAATATATAGCCCAGCAATTCTGCTCCTGGGTATCTACCTGAAGAATGCAGAAACACTAATTTGAAGGGATAGATGCACTGCTATGTTCATTACAGAACTAAAAAAAAAGAAGATGAAAGCCTGCCATTTGTGACAACATGGATGAAGCTGGAGGGGATTATGTTAAGTGAAATAAGTCAGAAGGAAAATGACCAAAAAATGATGATTCCATTCACAAGTATAAACAAACCGAGAAAACTAAACCAAGAAAATCCTAGAAGTCTGACTGCAGAATTAAGGCTACCAAAGGGGGAAAGAGAGGGTGGGAAGCAAAGTAGAGAGGATACGTAGTGGACTATGGGTTTATGGGTGCTCTGATGATGGGCAAATGTGTAGTTGACGCTGATCTCTGTCAATCACAATGGCGAGCAGTACTTGGGAAGAAGCTAGGTGCCTTGAACCCACACCATTTCCAAGAAATTCCTTTTGAATGGTAATTTCCACCTTAGGCTCCTGAAATTGGAGCTAGGGCCCAGATAGACAGGATTCTGCCTCACCTTCAGCAGTGACCCAGAGAATAAAGAAGTAGGGGTGTGTGTGTGTGTGGGTGTGTGTGTGTGTGTGCGCGTGCACACACACACACATACAAGAGCAACAGGCAGATGTTCACACATAATACAACAGCTTTCTAATTAATATTCCCAATCTCTTTTCCTCAATACATCTTCCTCTTTGCTTCCCAGTGCATTCAGAATAAAGTCTTAATGATCTAGCATGGCTTTTTGGCACCTTCCGGGTTTGAAGTCAACCTATCTAAATCGAACCGCTTATGCAGTTATAGCTTAACCATCTATCCCATATTACTCCTTGATCCAACCACATGCTATTGCACAAATTACTTAGCAACCCCAACCTATGCATTTTAGACAACATATTTATTTTCCTACCACAGATCTCCCAGACCCTTTCGTTCTGAAGTCTCACTTCTCTACTCTAGTTGGTGCAGATTTACTCCCACCTTTAAATTCCTGCTCCAAAATAAATCCATCAATGGCTCCTTATCCCCTAAAGAAAAGGTTCAAATTCAATGAAAAAAAAAATAAAGCCCACTAAACCCTGTTAGGATCTGGGACCTACCAATAACAAACCCTAGAAATCTGACTGTAGAACTGAGGCTACCAGAACTGGAGGGGGAAGGGAGGGAACAAAGTGTAGAGGGAGCACAATAGATTATACTGAAGGACTATGGGTATTTTGGTGGTGGGTGTGGGGTATCGAACACCTGAAGGGGGAGATGCTATACTTCTCAATTACAATTTTGTAAACCAGTGTTACCTCAATTAAGAAGAAATATCTGCAATCATGTATATTCACTCTTGTATCTGTCAAAAATTGCCTCATGCAGTGTCTGGCATAGGATAGATGCTCCGTCAATATTTGATGACCAAAATGAGTACATAAATGAAATGAAAAATAAATCTTGCAATGTCAGAAATAGGATGAAGTTCAAAGAGTGTAGCTTCAAGAATGTTACTCAGCATTCTTGATTTACAGATAAGGATAATGAAGCTTGGGAAGTTTAACCTAAGTCAATGCTTATCCTAACACTGTACTATACTGAACTTTTGTCAATATCAGAATGGGTCTTCTAAAGTAGAATGTGATGTTGGTTGAACAACTTTAAATATAAAAACATGAAGTGTCCAGGGATGGAACACATTTGTCTTGGTTAACTCTAAAAAATATTTCAATTTGGCACAGTACAATGTAAAAACAAACAAACAAAAAACACCCAGTGGTATTGTGATAGTGTAATCTCCAGAGGAAGCTGGGAGTTTCAGGTTCCCTGCCCAACATAATGAAGGGTGGAGCTGAGCAGGCAAGGGGAGGCTGCAGAGGAGACTTGGGAGAAGACTTGGAGGAGACATGTAGAGCAGAGAGACGTGTGAAGAAAAAGCCATGCTTGCTTCTTGGCCTTGGGCTTGCACCAGGGACTTGGGAGACTTGGGAGGAAACACTTGGAAGAGACATAGGTGAGAGATCCATGGGAGGCTGACAACGGCAGCCTTTCTCTTGATTTGTAGTTTGATTTTGCTCTTTTCTTTCCAGACTTTTCTGTTACCTTCTGCCCCTTACCTATGGTTCCCTGCCAGAAGGTGCCTTAGACTTGTGGAAGGCTTTCGGCCCCAGTGGCCCCACTTTGGGCCAACCCTGTTTGGCTGGACATTTACCTTCGAGGGGATGGGCGACATTGTTTCGTTGGGAAATTATTATCCTTCCTTCTTCTCTCTATGCTATGCACACTAATTCTATTAAAGTTCATTTCTATTAAAGGTCTTGCACACTAAGAAAATGAGTTGTCTTTATGTGGTGGATGGCAGAATGCATTTAGAACATGCAAGTTTGGGGGTCTTAGGGTGCCCCTCAGTCTGCCCACTAACAGTATTTCCCTCCTTCTTAGTAAAACTTTTTAAAGGGCTGGAATCATTTTCTTCAATTATGCTTACAGAATATAATGGAGATGGGAAACAACGGGTTTGAAAAAGAGGGGGGTCTCCCTGGTGGCACAGGTAGTTGAGCGCAGTGCTGTGAAGCTGTCTGCATGCAGCGCGGGTTCAATCTGGCCTTGCCGGGGAGCTCCCCACACGGCGTGGCAGACCTCTCCTGTCTCTCCCGCTGCTCCCCTCAGCAGTGTATTTCTGTCAGTCTGCCTGTTCTGTTCCCCCTCTGTCTCTGGTGAATCCTCTCACCCTCCCGCACATCGGGCCTGTACCCCGGTTCTTAAAAAAAGGGGAGGCAAAAATTGACTCATGATGTTAGATGCAATGTAGCGTCCACTAAACAGCATATGGTGCCTACAATTTGGACTCGCTGGGAAGACTGTGTCAGGAGTTGACTCTCTCATGGAACCCAGGACAGAGTAGCATACTGCTTGGTATTTTTAGAATGCCCAGCTCTCTAGGAAACCCACTCCACCTGATAATAACTTTATCTTCCTCTTCTTATTCAAGAGATAACACAACATGAGGGGGGGTCTTCAGATGAAGAACCAGGAATATTTGAAATGTAGCCTGCATCTTCTAAGTTTCTCCAGAGATAGATATAGATTTGGAGGAAATGGATACTCTTTTCCTAGATACACTTAGGCCTTGGTGGCCACCCTTCTCCATGGGATACCACATGATTTCTCAGCACTTTGAAGTCATGACTGCAAAGGCCCTTCTCAAGGTGGAAGTAACCCTTGAGGGTTTAACCCTTGAGGTGATTTAACAATTCAGAAGTATGTACATATGTTGGTAAAACGGGGGAGACCCTGATTATAGAATGTATCGAATATTTCATAGACATACTTTTCTGTATCCCCAAACTCCTTTCGTATGGATGGTGGAAAGGACAGAGGTGGTTCTGTTATATTTGTATGGAGCTAGAAGTCAGCTTGGTAGGGAGGTAAAAACCCAGCTGGAGTTTTCAGAGGACTCTGGTTCCACAGAATTTTCATCTTTTCAGGCAGATTAAAAGTCAGGGTTATGATAAAAGTTCTGAGCTTAGGCAAGAGCCAGAGTGGCAGGAAAGGCTGCACTTTTCCAAGCGCCTTGGCTCCAAGCAGCCTGTGCTGTAAGCAGCCTCAGGCAGTAAGTAGGCAGGCACAATCTGAATTCCCACCAGAGGTTTATTGACACTAAAGGATAGCAAACCTATATTTGCGCAATGTTTTCCAGAAAGAAAAGAATAGAAGGAGGAAGAGAGAGGAAAGTCACTGGAGCATGGAAAAAAAAAAAAAAAGACTGATTTCACATCTAGATGTTGGATGGTGTTCTGTCCTACTTAGAACTAGAGTTTTTTAAGGGCTAGGACCATGTCTTATTGATTCCTCTATCTGACTCCCTGTCCCTGCCTACCTCACTGTCTGGCATGTGGCAGATGCTTAGTAAATATTTACAGACACACAAAAACAGATGTATGAACTGAGCAGGAGAGTGGAGGTGGGGGAGTGTTTGAGGTTCTCTCTAGCCCAGGAAAACATAACTGGGTCATGACCTTTACTTTTTATATTTTCCCAGAGGGAAAGAGTAGCAGTGACTTTAAACTTTAAAAACACTGCCGGAGCCTCCCTGGTGGCACAAGGGGTTAAACACAGCACTTTGAAGCAATCTGCTTCTTCTGCAGCATGAGTTCGATCCCCCAGCCAGGGAGCAACCCACATGGCGCAGCAGAACTCTCCTGTCTGGCCCACTGCTCCCCTCAGCAGTGTATTTCAGTCATTCTTCCTGTTCTGTTCCCCGCTCTGTTTCTGGTGAATCCTCTCACCACCCACACCTCTGGCCTGTACCCCAGTTCTTGCATACATAAATGAATAAATCTTTAAAAAAAATAAAAACACTGCCATACAGCTTGAGCTGTATGGATAAGTGTTTGAATTGGAATATGTAGGTTGTAAACATCCAGTTATATCAGAAATTTAACTATTTTCTTTACTTATCATTATTTTTTCCTTTACAGACTTGTTGAGATTTGATTAACATGCAATGGACTGGACATATTTAAGGTGTATGAATATTTCTATCTATCTATCTATCTTCTATCAAATCTCCATGAAAGCATCACAACAATGAAGATAGTGAATGTATCCACAATCACCAAAAGTTTCCTAATGTTCCTTTGCAGGCCTTCCTTCCTGCTCCTCCCTCACATAGACAACCACTGATCTGCTTTCTTTCACTACAGATTAGTTTGCATTTTCTAGAGTTTTACATAATTTGAATTACACAGTATGTACTCTTATTGGTCTTGTCTCTGTTACTAAATATCATTATTTTGAGATTCAAATATGTTGTAGCATGTGTCAGTAGATCGTTCACTTTTATTGTTTTGTGCTATTCCATTGTATAGATAGACCAGATTTTCTTTTTCCATTTACTGCTCATGTTCACCTAGGTTGCTTCCAGTTTTTGTTTATTATCAATAATGCTACTAGAAATAATCATGTATGCATCTGTATGGACATAAGCTTTTGTTTTGATGGGTAAGTACTCAGGAGAGGAATGACTGGATCATAAATTAAGTACACAGTTTTTTAAGAAATTGCCAAATTGCTTTTCAAACTGGTTGAAGCATGTTACATCTCCACCAGGAGCAGATGAGCATTCCAGTTCCTTTTCATCCTCTCCATCACTTTCTATAGTCAGTTTAAAAACTTTAAATCATCCTAATATTGTGTAATGGTGTCTAATTGTGGTTTTAATTTACATTTCCTTAATGACTAATTAACATGAGCATCCATTCATGTGTGCGTTTGCTATGACATATCTCTTTATGAAGTATCTGTTCAGATCTTTACCTTTTTAAAGCTTAAGTTGCTCATTTTATTATTGTTGAATTTTTAAGTTTCTTTATATATTCTTGATACAGTTCCTTTATCACTACATGAATCATAAAGATTTTCTTTCATTTGGCATTTTCTCTTTTCATTCTCTTTATATTATCTTTCACAGAACAGAAGCTTTTACTTTGAGTTTTGATGAAGTCCAACTTAATTGATTTGTTCTCTATGTAATGCTTTTGGTGTTATGTCCAAGAAATATTTACATAAAACAAGGACACAATGATTTTATCCTAAGTTGATGCCAGAAAACCTATAGATTTAGCTTTTACATTTAGGTAGATAAATGTAATAAGTTAATGTTTGTGTGTGGTGCGAGATATGGATCAGTGTTCGTATTTTTTGTATTTGGAAACCCATTGTTCTAGCACCATTTGTTGAAAACATTCTCTTTTTGCCAGCAAATTGCTTTGTACCTTTGTCAAAAATCGGTTGTCCATATATGTGTGTGTCTATTTCTGGACTCACCATTCTGTTACATTAATTAATTGTTCATCTTTATGCCAGTACCACACAGTCTTGATTATAATGCCTTTATAATAAGTCTTGAAGCTGGATAGTGTTGGTTTCCCAACTTTGTTCTTCCTAAAAAGTTGTTTTAGCTATTCTAGGAGGTTTGAATTTCCATAAAAATTTTAGAATAAGGTTATCAATTATTACAGGAAAGGGCGCTGGGGTTTTTGTTGGGAGTGTATTGGATCCATAGATCATTTAGGGAGGACTGACATCTTAAAAATGCTGAGTCTTCTGACCTAGTGAACAAAGTATATTTCTCTAATTATTTAGGTCCTTAATTTCTCTCAGTGACATTTTGTGGTTTTCAGAGTGCAAATTCAGTGTATCTTTTGTTGACTTTATCATAAAGCATTTAATATTTTTATGTCATAATAAATTGTCTTTTTTGCAATTTAATTTCCTATTCACCATTGCTAAGATATAGAAGTGCAAATGATTTTGTATATTAATCTTGTATCCTGCAACTAGACTGAAATCATTTATGAGCTCTAACGGTTCATATGTGAATGTTACAATTTTCCATATACAAGATTATGTTAAATGTGAATGAAAAGAAAATTACTTCTTCTCTTGCAACATTGATGCCTTTTATTCTTTATTCCTATTTGATTAATAAGGCCGGGTCTTAGAGAAGAGCATGGCAGAGAGATTTCATGCCATCTCCTTGCGGAATCTGAGCATGCCACTTTCCTAGCACATCAATGTGCTAGAATAATCTCTGAACTTCGTATTTCTGAGTTTTATATGGGGCTTTAGAACTCCATCCGTAGGCCCGTTTCCCTCACTGAATAAAAGGGGAGGGGAGTGAAACTTACAACACTCTAGGCACATAGCTGGTTTTTCTTGCAACCTGTCCATATCCCAAAACTATCTGGTCCACCTTCCCAGTGAATCATCTAGTTAACATAACAAAGACACTCTAATCACTCTGTTAATTCCAAGAACTTTTGAAGCTTTGTGCCAAGAATGGAGGACAAATTTGAAGTATATATTTTTATTATAATAAACCATCTATGTTAGTGACACCAGATTTCATTTTCTCTGGTCGTCAAAAAGACAGCTTTACATAAGCCATCTCATAAGGTTCTAAGCTCATTGTAGCCAGAAACCAGGTAAAATATCTGTCTCAAGTATTTTCTTGATTTCCTTGGAATGTAGTAGGTATTCCAAAAATATTTATTGAGAGGAGAGGAGAAAGAAAGAAAAAGAGGAAGAGGGGGAGAAGAGAAAGAAGAAAAGTATAAAAAAAGAGGAAAGGAGGGAAAGAAGGAAAAACATAGTGTCTTCAAGGAAATGTCAATCCAGTAAACAGATAAATCATTTTAACACAATCTAGAGGATGGAGTAAGTCCAGAAAAATGAATATGAGCCAAATAAAGATAGAAAGGATGTGGGTACCAATCGGAGGACTTATCTTGAGTATAGAAAGATGAATGAAATAAATAATTCTTCATGTTAACTGACTCTCTTTTTCTTATTCTTTTTTTTAAATTTTTATTAAAGTACCATTGGTTTACATCCGTGCTTTGAAAGTTTAGGATTTCCCCACTCTGGTGTAGTCACAGAAGTGCACCCACCATCAAAGCACCCATAGTCCTCCACCATAGTCCACCATGCTCCTTCTCCACCTTGCTCTCACCCCTCTCCCTCCCCTTTTGGATGCTTCAATTCTATGGATTTCAAGAGTTTGTTTTAAAGTTTGTCTTTGACCCTTTGTTTGTTTTTTCTATATTCCACATGTAAGTGAACTGATTCTTTTATTTTTTTTATCCACTCTTACCAGTTCTCTTCCTGTGGCTTTTACCCCTTTCCGTCTAGTCCTACATCCAGTTCCCTTGAGGCTGAACTATTGCACAACCTCCCCTATCTTCAAATCTCCTCCTTGAATTTCTATCTCACCTCCCTCCAATGTAGTGTGCATAGGTCAGTAAGATTCTTTCTTGAGTGTTTGATGTCATTCTCTTACTAGATAATCAACACTAATGGAAGTAATGTTGGTTTACAACATGATTCAGAGGGTTAGAGTCACACCCCTTCAGATAATGTTGCCACACCATACCCACCACCAGGGCACACATAGCCTTCCGTCACAGACAGTCAGTTGGACCAACTCCATACCTTTGCTCTGTATTCTCCCTCCCTCTCTGCTAGCTTCAATTCTATAGTTATTGGTTTGGCTTTGTCTGACCCTATGTTTTGTTTCCCTATATTCCACATATAAGTGAAACCATCCAGCATTTGTCTTTTTGCTTCTGACATATTTTGCCTAGCATCATCCCTTCCAGTTCTATCCAAGTTGTTACAAAAAGGAAAGTTCATCTTTTCTTTGTACAGCTGAGTAGTATTCCATTGTGTGTGTGTGTAAACACCACATCTTAATCCACTCTTCTGCCCTTGGATACTTAGGCTGTTTCTGTAACTTGGCTATTGTAAATAGTGCTGCAATGAGCATAGGAGTGCATATATCCCTTCAATTAGTGTTTTTCCATTCTTCAGGTGGATACATTGGAGTAGAATGGTTGGATTATATGGTATATCTATTTTTAATATTGTGAGGAACCTTCATACTGTTTTCCATAAGGACTGATTAGTCTGATGTAGTCCCATTTGCTTATGATCCCTTGTTTTTCTCGCTGTTGGAGACAACTCTACAAAGACATCACTGAAGCCAATGTCGTGAAGTGTTTTGCCTGTTCGGGATCTTACATCCAAGTCTTTACTCCTTTTTGAGTTGATATTTATACATTGTGTGAGATATTGGTCTAGTTTCATACTTTTGCACTGGCTGTCCAATTTTGCCAGTATCATTTGTTGAAGAGACTTTCCTTTCTCCAATGCAAACTTCTGGCTCTTTTTTATGGAATGAATGTCCATGTACATGTGGGTTTATTTCTGTGTTCTCAATTCTGTCCCATTGGCTTGTGTGGCTGTATTTTATTCCAGTTTTGGATTACTATAGCTTTATAGTATAGTTTGAAGTCTGGAACTGTGATGCCATCTTTCTTATTTTTTATCAGGATTGCTTTGGCTATTCAGTGCCTTTTATGGTTCCATGTGAATTTCAGTAATGTTTGTTCTATTTCTTTGAAGAATGCCATTGCAACTTTGATAGGGATTGTAATAAATGTGTGTATTACTTGGGTAAGATGGTCATTTTAACACTTAATTTTTCCAATCCATGAACATGCAATATCTTTCCATTTCTTTGTGACTTCTATTTTTTTTTACCATGTCTCTTAGTTTTCACTGTAGGGGGCCATCATATCCTTCATTAATTTTACTCCTAGATATCTAACTATTTTTCATGTGACTGCAAATGGGGTTGTTTTCTTAAATTATTTCTCTTCAAGCTCATTGTTTACAAGTATGGACACAACTGATTTTTGTAAGATGATTTTATAGTACACCACCTCACTCTACTGATTTATTTCGTTTAGCTTTTCAGTGGAGTCTTTAGGATTTTCTGTAAAGTATCATCTCATTTTTGAATAGCAACAGTTTAACTTCTTTCCTAATTTCTTTTATATATTTCTCTTGCCTTATTGGTAAAGCTAGGATTTCTTTTTTTTAAATAAATTTTATTTTTATATTCCCCATACAATTGCAACCCCCTTATTTTGACCCCAATCCCTCCCCTCCCCGTCCCCTACCCCCCATAGAATGTCTCTGGTTCATAGTTTTTTGTTGATTTTGATTTTCACTTTCTTATAGTTATTCATTTTCCTGGTCCCTTATTTAAGTTTTCTAGATTCCTTCTATGAGTGAGGCCATCCGGTATTTTTCTTTTTCTTTCTGGCTTATTTTGCTGAGTATGATCCCTTCCTGCACCATCCATGTTGCTGCAAATTGCATGTATTTATCCTTTTTGAATGCCGAATAATATTCCATGGTATATATGTACCACATCTTCTTGATCCAGTCATCTATTTTTGGGCATTTGGGTTGTTTCCAAAGCTTAGCTATTGTAAATAGTGCTGCTATAAACATAGGGGTGCAGGTGCTCTTTGGAATTGATGTTTCTGTGTCCTTTGGGTAAATACCTAGGAGTGGAATTGCTGGATCCTATGGAAGCTCTATGTTTAGTAGGTCCAGAAATCTCCACACAGCTCTCCATAGTGGTTGGACCAGTTTGCACTTCCACCAACAGTGCAGAAGAGTTCCTTTTTCTCCACACCCTCGCCAACATTTGTTGTTGCTAGTTTTTTAGTATGTGCCATTCTCACTGGTGTAAGATGGTATCTCATGGTAGTTTTGATTTGCATTTCCCTGATGACAAGTGATGTTGAACATTTTTTCATATGCCTGTTGGCCATTTGTGTTTCCTCTTCAGAGAAGTTTCTTTTTAGCTCTTCTGCCCATTTTTTGACAGGATTATTTTCTTTGTTGTTGTTGAGTCTCATCAGCTCTTTCTGGATTTTTGTGATCAGTCCTTTATCATTAGTGTTGTGTGCAAAAATGTTTTCCCAGTTGGTGGGGTTTCTCTTTGTTTTTGTTATTGTCTCTTATGCTGTGCAGAAGCTCTTTAATTTGATGTAGTCCCAAAGCTAGGATTTCTAATACTATGCTGGGTAATAGTGGTGAAAGTGAGCATCCTTCTCTTGTACCTGATCTTAGAGAAAAAGTTTTCCATTTATCACCATTTAGTATGATGTTACTTGTAGGTTTTTCATATAGGTCCTTTATTAGGTTGAAGTATTTTCCATTTATCTCCAATTTTTGATAATTTTTATCATAAATGGATGTTGAATCTTACTAAATGCTTTCTCTGCATTCATTTATATGATCATATGATTTTTATTTTTATTTTTATTGATGTGGTGAATTGCATTGATTGATTTTGAATGATGAACTATCCTTGTGTCCCTGTAATAAATCCTAATTGGTCATGGTGTATGATCCTTTTAATGTATTGTTGAATATGGTTTGCTAAGGTTTTGTTGAGGATTTTTGCGTCTATGTTCATCAGGGAAATTAATCTGTGGTTTTCTTTTGTGTGATGTTTTTGTCTGATTTTGGTATCAGGGTAGTATTAGCTTCATGAAATGTGTTTGGAAGCATTCCCTCTTTCTCAATCTTTTGGATGAGTTTGAAAAGGATAGGTATCAGTTTGTGTTTGAAGTTTGGTAGAACTAACTATTGAAATTGCCTAGTCCTGGGCTTTTTGTTTTGGGGAGACTTTTGTATCAAAACCTTCTATAATCAATTCCTTCTTACTGACTTTCTTCAATTCTTGTTGCTGTCTAACTTGAAATACTTTTTCCAGCCAAGTAATCTAATTTACTGAGTGAGTAAATATGGTTGTTTATTCCTGTTTCCAAACATGTCAGGAATCCTCTCTCTTCACTTTCCCTTCTTCCATGAACACAATTCTGGCATGAGATCAAAATGAAGACTACTGAAATAGATTCACTCTAGTAAGTGAAATTTGAGTTAGCTTCCTGCACCTGGAATAGGCAGAAAAATTTTGTGCAGGCACTTGTGTGTCCAATCACCAGTTATGCACCAGTTCTGATTCTGAGGTCCCCTGAGGACTCCTGAAAGAGAGAACTTAAGGTACTTGTGATTTCATGAGGTTAGGTTCAAGTTTCTGAAGCTGCCGCCCAAAATGGTGAGATCAAGTTTGTCTTTAGATTCCTACTAGCCTCACTGTATTATTATTATTATTATTATTATTATTGCTTTTCAGTACTCTAATCAAATACCCACCATCATTTCTCTTTCTCCTGGCAAAAAGAAAACGGGAACAAATAATCTTATTTATTATAATCTATGTCTCCCAGAATCTATTATTTCTCACAGCAGGACGTCAGAGACCTCTGCCACTTACTAACTATGCTTTGTGCCTCAGTTTCCTTATCTGCAAAGGAGGATAATATGAGCACCTATATCACTGATAATTGGCATTATTGTCAGTTCCCCATACGGCCACCCTGCCTAACAGTTAACAAGCCTATGCTTTAGTGCCTGAAATGATGAGAGCACTCCACCTCCTAGGACAGCCATTTTTTTTTTTTTTTTGCAATTAAAAAAGTGTATCTTAGAGAAGTGGTATTTACAAGAGAGGAACTGGTTCCTCTCAGATTTCTAGTATAAAGCTAATGTCCAGCATGGATTTTGTGGGTTGCTTCATTTGTTCTGAGACCAATGCTTATATAATTTTGATTGATGTAGAATATTTATAGTGATAAAAGTAATTCATCTATTGAGCACTTACTATGTGCAGGCATTGTGCTAAATATGTTTATATGCATTATCTAAATCCTTGCAATACTTTAATATTCATATAACTAGCTAAAATTTAGATAGTGTTTATTATGAATCACTTTTTTAAGTGTTATATTGACATTAACTACACAAGAACACAGAATGGTAAGTACTATTATTTGCTTCTTTTACAGATGAGAAAACTGTGTCTCTTAGAGGCTAAGGAATTTGCTCTAGTCCACATAGCTGATTAGTGGCAGAAATAGATTTTGAACCCAAGCAATCTGACTCCAAGTGTACTCCTTAACCTCCAGACCATACTGTATCCCTTACGATATGGCAAACCTAATAAAAAATCTCAGAAGGCATAACAAGGGCTGACATTCTTTTATACTTGTAGCTCCTGCTCCCACTCCATCCTCATGAGGAAACTTTGCTTCTTTTTATTTTGTTTTGTTTTGTTTTTTACTTCAATTGCCCTCTTAGGGATCATTCCCACATTTCCATACTTGCTAGTGATGAACCACGTGGCATAAGACAAATTGCTTGGCATCTTTAATTCTCAGTTTCCTCCCTTGTAAAATAGAAATTATATACACCTAACAGGATTTTTATTACTGTCTGCCCCAACCCATACCAACCAGCTCAAGCCAATTTACCCACACACTATTCAGGTGGCAGCCAATAAAGCCAAATACCAGCCCTCAGGGCCCCTTTCATGGCAATCACCTTGAACTTACTTTCTTTGCCTCTGTTCTGACTCCTCATTCACTCACGTTAGTCCCTATGGATATTTACCTCTTGTCCTTGGCTCTACAACCTGTGTCTATCTTCACATTATCTCCCAGACTTGACCGTCTCAGTGCTCCCTAGGCAAAGGTTGACATTCAACTTCTGGGTTTGCCTATTCCTGACCGATCCAGTTATACTTTGCCCAGCCAAGCCCAGGAACTAGCTCCCAATGAGGCAGCCCTGGGCCACTGCCAAGGTCTATCAGACTAAACCTCTGCTAGCACATGTTGTATGGCAACATGATTGGTTTTCCCAAGTTATTACCACTGAGTTCCCATTCAGAACTTTCCTGCACCTGAACACATCATTAACCCAACCATTGCAATGACAGTATCCATCCTTGCCACTCTTCTGCTTAACTAAAGACCATCTTAACTCCTGTAGATGTCAAGCGCTTGTGAAGAAAATTCAGGTAGCAGATCACATTGAGCTTTCTGCCCCATAAAAATAACCACTACCAGTTACTGAATATTTACTTTATGCCAAGTACACACACACACACATGCACACACACACAAACACATACACCCTCATATAAACTGTTCTACAAACTTATATGACAAATATTGTTATCTACATTTTCCAACTGTGGAAACTGAGTCACAGGAAGGTTGAGCGACTGACCTAGTACCACGCAAGCATCACATGGTAGAATTGGGATTTGATGTTTGGTCTGTATGTCTTTAAATTCCATACTTTCAAGTACTGACTACTATGCCTCTCAGCTTACATCATATCCACCCTGCTTGCTTTGAAGACCTTGCTGGGGCCATTAACAGTTCAAGAAATTGGAAACCCCTTTGACTTCTCTATCCTAATAATTCTGCCCACATAGAAGGTAGATGGCTTCCAGCACTCTTGGTTAAGCTCTGCCTGCCTGACCCTCCCTACAGTCTCATGCACTTATGTGACAACCAGGAATGGGGGGAAGAGTAGGTGCTGAAACTTAGTTCCACAGAGGCCTGTTCCAGGAGCTGGTGTAGAAGAAAGGCTGAGGATTGGCACAGTGCTGGTGGGAACCAGCCTCTCACCTCAAGAATGCCCACAAGCAAGTCACAACTTCTCAACTGGGCAAACTGGGGGAAGTCCCGGCCCCATGCCATTATACTGGGCCAACTCACCCACATACTGTGCGGCAAGCAGCCAAAACAAACGAGTTGTAGACCTCAGGGCCTCATTTGAAGCAATTGCCTTGAACCCTCTCACTTCACTCCTGCCCTTGCTCTTCACTTCCTGCTCAGTTCCTTTGCATACCTGGCTCCAGACCTTCTTGGAACTGTCTCCTGTTTGTGGCCCTGCGTTCACCCCTTGGGCTTGCCATGCTTAGCTTTTGACCCTCTCAGTGCTCTCCAAAACAGAATTGCCTTCACCACCTGGTTCTTGCAGCTCCTTACAGTTGTAGTCACTACCCCAGCCAATTCAAGTTCCTGTCCCTGGAAACTCTACCTTGGCACTAGCCACCTGAGCAGTGCCCCAGCACTTAAAGTGGTAAGGTCTGGAGGAATAGGGAAGAGATCAGAAAATGATTGAGTCGGTGAGAAAGATGGCTAGCAACTTAGTATAAATTCCTCTTCCATGGTATACAAAACTCTATTTCCCCCTTTACTGTTTGAAAACTTCCTGTGGCAAACTCTGAAAATAGACATTTTCAGGGTGCTGAGAATGCATTACTACCATATTCTCTAAAACCGTAAGTTAGAATAAATTAGGTAACTGATGTTATGAAACGGTCATGGTAACAACACAATGGAAAATGCCCTCAAAATCTTTGATATGCCATCATTATCCTTATATAGTATGATGGAAGAGTGACAAATGCCTGTGTGCTCAAAAACAGTGCCTGATAGCTGGACATATTGATGATAGCCTACCACACACTGCTTATTCCTTCCACTCTGGCTATACTCACTTGCCGCCAGTTCTTCATATTTGCCCCACTCCCTCCAGCTATAAGATGCAAGCCATTCAATTTTCTAGTAAGTTCTTTTTCTCTTTCTGAGAATTAACTCTCCCTTTTTTTCCAGATCTTTCCTGCTTCATCACTTCTCTACAAAACCTTTCCCTGCCTCCCTTACTTATACCACCAAGTGCATCTAATGCACTGTAGCACATAACCACAGTTGGAATTTTGCATTTATTTGTGTGATAATGTGATCGATGTGTCTGCCTCCACTAATGAAATGATAGTTCCCAAACAGGTGCCATGTCTTCTTGTTCACTACTATATCTTTAGCATCTGGCATGGCTGACACAAAGTAGGTGTAATTTTTTTTAAGATTTATTCATTTATTTGTTTGTTTGTTTATTTATACAAGCACTGGGTACAGTCAGAAGTGCAGGAAGGTGAGAGAATTCACCAGAGTCAGAGTGGGGAGCAGAGCAGGCAGACTGACAAAGTACACTGCTAAGGGGAGAAGTGGGCACGGCAGGAGAGGTCTGTACGCCATGTGGGACTCTCGCTGGCGTGCAGGGATCGAACCGGCACTGCAGAGGCTGTGGGCAGCTTTGCAGCCCAGTGCGCAACCGCTGTGCTACCGAGGAGGCCCGTGTAGGTGTAATTTTTGTTTGTTTGCTTAGGTGTACAATGAATGAGTAGCCTGATCTGTCCTCCAATGTAGTCTTTCAAAACTCTTTAAGTGCATGAACTCTATTGAAAGAAGAGTGTCCTGGGGTGCATCTGGGCTGGTTCTCTCTAATTAGCAAATTTTTACTTAGACATTTAACAGATGAGTAAAATACAGGATCTTGACAAGTGGGATACAGGATATGTACATTTCTAGAACAGAGAAATTATGATAACCAGGAGACAGAGTTTAGCAATATGGTCAAGCTCACTTAGCTAGTACATAGCAGAAATAGATTTAAGCCCCACCTATCTGGTTCCATTTGATTAGCTGATGAATTCTGCTTTCTCTTATATAAAATGGGAATGACACCAGCTTAAAGTTAGCATGAAAATTAAATTAGATAATATATTGAAAGCATTTGCACATAAGTATTCATCGTATGGTACCTCTTTTTTATTGGGGTAACATTGGCTTACAACAGTGTATTTAACAGTACAGGTTATTTTTTTGTTGTTTTGTTTTATTTATTTTTAATTTATTTTTGTATTTTAACGTTTATCATTTTTTAATTTTTTAGACAATATTTGCTTCCCCCACCCCCTCAGGTTGAGTCCCCATAGAATTTCCTTCCCCAAGGCACCCGTGCACCATCACCACAGTCCCCAGTGCTCCTCCCTCCCTCCCTCTGATCCCTCTCCCACCTCTTCCCCTGCAGTATGTCTCTGGTTTATAATTGTCTGTTTTTGCTTTGTTGTGTTTCGTACTGTTAAATTTATTTTTACACTGATGTCTTATTTGGTTCCCCTATATTCCTGTTATAAGTGAAACCATCTGATATTTTTCTTTTTCCTTCTGGCTTATTTCACTGAGCACAATACCTTCTAGCTCCATCCATGTTGCTGCGAATGGCATGAGTTTATCTTTTTTGATTGCTGAGTCATATTCCATTGTGTATATATACCACATCTTATTGATCCAGTCATCTGTTTTTGGGCATTTGGGTTTAACAGTACACGTTTTACAGGTTTATACTTCTTCAAAGGTATATTACTATCCCATGCCCACCACCAAAATACTAATAATCCTCCACCACAGTCCATGGACCTCCTTTACCCTTTTCTCCCCACACCACACACACAACCTCAGTTCTGCAGTCAGTCCCAGGGCATGTTCTGATATGGTTTTGTTTGTTCCTTTCTTTGTTTCTTTATATTCCACATGTAAGTGAAATACAATATTTGCCTTTCTCCTGACTTATTTCACTTAGCATAATCCCTTCCAAATACATTCATACATTTGTTGTTGGAAATTGCAATGTTTCAACTTTTTAATAACTGAATAGTACTCCATTTTGCATATATATTACATCTTCTTTATCCATTTATCTTTTGTTGGGCAGGAAGGTTGTTTCCATATCTTGGCTATTATAAATAGTGCTGAAATGAACACAGGACTGCATATATAATTTTGGGTTTTTTTGGCTTTTTTAAAAGATTTATTTATTTATGCATACAATAGCTGGGGTACAGGCCAGAGATGTAGGGGTTGAGAGGACTCACCAGAGACAGAGCAAGGAACAGAACAGGCAGACTGACTGAAATACACTGCTGAGGGGAGCAGTGGGCAAGACAGGAGAGGTCTACCTTGCCATGTGGGTTTCTCCCTGGCCGGCCGGGGATCGAACTGCAGAGGCTGTGGATTGCTTCATAGTGTGTTGCTTAAACCATTGCGCCATGTGTAGGGAGGCCCTGCACATAAAATTTTGAATAATGTTTTCTATTTCCAAATAGATACCGAGAAGTGGAATTGCTGGATCACGTGGTAGATCTATTTTTAGTTTCTTTGGAAATGAAAGAAAGCCAGAAAAGCTATCTGCTAGGGCCTAGATAAATTACCTGCCTTTCCATAGAGCTCTCACTCACCCTCGTCTTGTTCCATCTTCCCTCACATCTCTCTCTCTCTCTCTCTCTCTCTCTCATCCGTAAGAGATATTTTCAGGGATTAAGAATGGAAGACAGGGGAGTGAACAGACAGAAGAGGACTGAAAAGGACACTGGAAGATGGAGGACACATAAGAGACATAGGAGAGAAAGGAAAACATACGTAACATATTTACATCTCTGCTTCTACTAAATCAAATAAAAGTGTGCACACAGCTTTACTACAGGACTTTTCACCCTTTTAAAAAAGATTTATTTATTTATGCATACAAGAACTGGGGTATAGGCCAGAGGTGTGGGGGGGTGAGAGAATCACTAGGGACAGAGTGGGGAGCAGAACAGATGGATCTACTGAAATACACTGCTGAGGGGAGCAGTAGGCGAGACAGGAGAGGTCTGCTGTGCCATGTGGGTCACCTCCCTGGCCGGGGATCGAACTCATGCTGCAGTAGTTGCAGATAGCCTCATAGTGCTGTGTCTTAACCCCTTGCGCCACCAGGGAGGCCCAGAACTTTTCACGCTTTTACAAGAGTTGGGGAAAGAGGAAGCATACAAACATGGACATAGAAGGGTTACTGGCTACGAACTCCACATGGCCAGTCTTTTCCTACATTTTTGGAATAGACAAAAGGCCTAGAAAAATTGCCTCAACTTCTGTAGCTTTGGAGTACATACACACTCCACCACCAGCACCGCCACCACCATAGCCACTGTCTCTAGCATTTCCCAGTCATTTAATCCATATTTGTGTGTCTGTTGGTTGAACATATCTCTGGTCCTCACAGAACAGGAGTCCAGGGAATGTGCCTTTTCCTCTGCAGCCAAGTGCTTAATGTTTGCTGGGAATTGTGATGAAAGATGGATGAGGGCAATGGCTCTTCTGATGGTGGTAACACAGGCAGCTCCCCATTCCCTGCTGGGTTTGTTTAGCTACGCCTCAGATACCAGCATACCTGGACTTCTTAGAAGACAAGGACTCAATTGAATAGATCCCCTGGAAGTCCAAGGGGCAAGGCACAGTAGGAGAAGTGATTTTGGGGAGATTGCTAGGCCAACTTGGCAGGCTGGAGACTTGGGAAACCTCTGGGGTACATGTACAAACCAAACTTGTGAAATACTGGCTCATCCCCAGGTCCTCCACTAGGGCCTTTGGAGGAAAGTCCTAAATGCAAGCCAGTCAAGTTGAACATTACACTATTTATAATTACAAGACAGAAAAAAAAAGACAGAAAAATAGGACGGGGGGCGGGGAACAGAGAGCCGGAACATAATTAAGGCTTGGCTAGCAACAACTTGGATACAGTGTCATTAAAAGTAAAGCATGCTTCTATAAATCAATGAATGCAAGCTTTTAAAAAAATTGTTTTCAAGAAAGAAAATGAATGTGCAAAAGAAACCATTGTAGTACTTAGCATTTCATAAAATGAAAAAGATACTTGTATTCAAAGGGAAATGTACCATGGAAACACATAAGAGATTAGATGTTGCAGGATCTAATCATGAACATATGCAAAGTATTATGATAATTAACGTTGTTATAACTCTGTGTGAAGTTCTTAGAAATACAGTTTAGTTAGGGGGCGAGCATTTTGCATCTGATGAGTCACCATAATGGTACTTCCATTTTCCTGCTTATGGTGAACTGATCATCTTTGGAGGCATATATGCAGAACTGTCAAACAAATTGAATTTCCATTATCCCATTGTAACCAGGGGGGATGAAAGCTATTCGCTTAGTGAAAAAAGAGAACATTTGAGTTATGCTCTCACCTTCCTCCCGGTCCTACTAGAGAAGCTCAATAAGTCACTTCACCTCTTTGAATCTCTAGCACTCCATCGGTCATTTATACCTTAATGTATGTGTAGGGTAAGTGAACTAATCAGCCCTTTTATGCCACTAGCCTCTGTGGCTATCACCTGCAGCCTTGATCGTGTTAATGCAGAAGGCTCTTGGGAGCATGGGTGCAGGGCGCGCATGGCTGATTGTGGACACCTGGAGTGTGGGTGTGGGCATGCGTAAGTGTGCACACTTGAACCTAGAGGCCAGGGGTTAAGGGTGGCGTCACTTCGAGACGGACGATGGCTACAAGAGGATGAGCGGTATGACTACAGAGGAGGTGAGCCCACGAGATGATGCCAGAGAGGGCCCAGAGAAAAAGTGTAGAGATTTGTGGTGGGGCTGGGAGGAGGTAGGCAACTGAGCCTCCCAGCCCCACTGTCTCCTTGCCCCCCTGCCTAGCCTGTGCCCATCCCCTTGCATATCAGCCTCCCTGTCTGGTTCCCTGAGAGCATTAATGCCTATAAAATCCACTGAGGGCTCCAGGACTCTCTTTATCCATCTGCCTATATCGATAGTGAACCTGCACTGTGCTTGCTGGCACAATAGCATGGTACAGATGGTGCTTGCTTTTGTCCAAAGGGGGTTTTCTCTCTACATATATCATGGTTGTAACCCAGGTACAATGTGATTTGAGAAGTCCTGAGGATCAACAAAGATCTATGTTTCTATCTCCTCTCTGGGAAATTTGTATGGGCTTAGTGAAAGCTAGGTAATTACTTCAAAAACTGACTTCATTCTCCCTTTCAGTTCAGTAGCGTTTCTTTTCTTAATCATCTACCCTGTGCACAGGAAGCTGAAGTAGCACATGTAGAATTTGGATACAACTAAAAAATTTGGAGAATGCTCAGAAAAACCTACTCTTCACTTTCATGTACTGACCCGATACCTCTTTCCCATTCCCAGCTACTAGTACTTTGCTGCTAGTTCAGGAAAGCCAACAGACGCCCTGGCTCCTTCCTTTAAGTTCATGCCAAGCGTGAGCTTCAGTC
The DNA here is from genome assembly GCF_964194135.1 of Talpa europaea. Classification (NCBI taxonomy): domain Eukaryota; kingdom Metazoa; phylum Chordata; class Mammalia; order Eulipotyphla; family Talpidae; genus Talpa; species Talpa europaea. The sequence goes on from NC_140081.1 coordinate 67,857,659, forward strand.
GCACCAGAGCTCCTGGGTGAAAGAAGCCAAGTGAGCCTAGAGGATGCAGAATACCTGTGAGTCTCAGGAAAATGCCTGAATTTTAAACACCTGTGACAGAGTTTTCTGCCTCTATCACTCTATTCTCCGGAAGAGGATAGAAGAGGCTTAGCGACAAGGCATCCCGCTCGCCATAAGACATGGTCCTCTTAACCTCCCATAATCTATAGGTGGGTAACTTCTGGTACAAAAACATCAGCTCACCCCTCCCTCACTCCTACCTTGTATCACGAGGAGGTCAATACTGAGAAAGGACGAAGGGGCTGCTGGGTAAGTTAAGATTCTTTCTGCACTCCCATTCTCTTTACTCGAGTTTCTCTCAAAATTGTATCCTATGCCTGAGAAATCCTTATGGGATGATAGGTGATAGAAAATAGTCTGGACACCAAGAAGAAGCAAAGAAATTTTATTCTTTCAGGTCACCCATGGTCAAATTGTTCCCCCACCACTCCACCGGGAATCAGAGCCCAAACCAGTGAGCAGCTACCAGGGCTCTCTGGGCAGCTCAGGAAAAACACACAAAGCATACAGCTGCTCACCATTAATTGAGGAGCTGATAATTAACACTGTGTATGTAGACTTTGGGCCCAATGTGTGACTTGATTTGTGAAAATAATGTCTGCAAGCAGTCTCTTTGGTCCTGAGGGATACCAGCTGGGACTTGGATGAGGCCAGAGGCAACACCGGACTTAAGTGGGCCATTGACATCCTTGAAATGCAGTTAGGGAAGATATCAGAGAGATACAGGAAGTCCTAGGAGAACAGGAGCAAGAGAGGAGACAAAGGTGATGCAGAGAAAAAGGAAGGACATAGGAAGAAACAAAGCATTTCTCAGAGGGCCCAAGAGAAGTGCCTTGTATGTCTTGGACTTTGCCTTTCCCCCACCTTCCCACTCCCCACTTACACTCCCTGCACCTTATTCTTGTTCCTTCTGCCGTCCTGTCTCTCCATACTCATTGTCAGGGTAACCAGACCCATACAGCTATAAAGAGCAAAATCTGTCAAATCCCTTTTTACTTAAAAGCTAACTGTCACTTACCTTTTACTGGCTGAGAAAGATGGCACCTTGCAAGGAGATCTCTTTTGTTGCCAAATCTCTTGCTACCATGCTATTTGCTGTGGTCTTGTTACTCAGCTCTCTTGGGTGAGTTGGCAGGGCAGAATGATCCCTACGATTCTCTGAGCTCAAGTTCAGCAGGACTGTCTTTGGCATTTTTCCAACTGTCCTTTCAGCACCATCATCCTCTTTAATCTTGATTCCCTCTGTCCAACTCTCTGATTCAAGATCTCTAATGCATCCCGTTGTTCTACTCCCTCAGGCAACCTGCTTTTCCTTCTGCTAAATAGCAAATGAACTGTCCACTAAAATTGAGCCACTAAAATATAGTTGGTGACTCAATGTGTCACTCCTCCCTTGTATGACTGGTGCATTTTTCATAGGGTTAACCCAATAGACCCAAGATGACCAAATAATAAGCATGATGATAGGGAAGAGACATTTGAGTACAGGATACCTGCCTATTTTGCTTCTGGGAAAGGTTGATCTTGGTCATGAGGATAATACTGTCATGTCACTGGGTGAATTTGCCAAAGCTGAGGAGTTACTCTGTGACTTTCTTAAATTGGTAAAGGAAGGAGTAGAGTCAATGGAGATGAGTTTTACTTCCTTACCCTGTTGCTCTAATTTTCAAAAGCCTTTACCTTCAGGAACTTCATATAATGACTGTATACTGCCATGGCATTTGCTCAGCTGACTAAATTTTCTAAAGCTGTGTTAGTAAGGATGCCAACAACAGGAATATAGACTCATGGACCCCGAGTTACTCTCCAAAATCATGCATAACCAGTGACTACTTCCAAACTATGCTCTTGATTCAACTCAAAGACTGAGTGGACAAAGCAAGGTGATTTACAGGATGGATGTCCAACCTTCACAGAGACAGAGAGAGAAGACTAAGTCACGGTGTTCACTTTGGTCCCTCCCTGGGCTAGTCACACTAGTCTGCTCTACACAATCTCCAGTGCTTCTTGTTCTACTGAGCTCTGAGCAAGGCTAGAAAGAAAAGCGTATTGCTTCTTCCAATTGAGATGGCAGAATTCCAAGTGCAGGAAGGAAGCAATCTTATCAGACCTCTGGTCCATTGATAAAACCACAGAAGGAAATCATTGAGTTTTAAATTGAGAAAGGGAAGTCTTAGATAAAACTAGGAATTGCCTAGGGAGTTTCCACTTTAAAGTTTTTTTTTTTCCCCACATCAATAGAAAAGCTTTTTATCATAGCTAGGGTAATTTATTTGTGGTCTTAGAACTGAAGTGCTGTCTGCCTGTTTAGAGCTCTTCATAAGGTCTTCAGCAATGACTAACTAGTCCCTTCCACCTGCAAAAGATAGCCATTCCTTTCTTGATTCATCAAGCCTTTTCCTAGAGGCCCAGGATTCTTCTCTTAGATATGCTCTGAGGCTTCCTATTGCAATATTTAGGTTTCATAAGAAGAAATTGTCAAATGAGGCAGGGAGACTGCTGGACCACATATCAAAAGAAATTCCAAAATTGCTTTCTTTGTAGATATGTTCATATAAAGGGTCTACTACCTGTCTGAATCTCTCTAGAATATAATACTCCATTTCAAGGTCCTTTCCAATACTAGATTTTGGGAATTATTTCTAGCATTTTGGGTTTTTTAGTTCATTAGTTGGTTTGTTAGTTTGTTTTTGTATTCAGTGATATTCATCTCTAACTGTATTTGAGACAGCCTAGGTAAAAAAAAAATTGCAAGCCAATAGGATAAGGGGTGTCCCAAGTCTGGTTTGAAAGGTGGGTTAAATCAAGAGCTGAAGAGCCCTGTCCAAACAATTCAATCCACCCCACTGACCTTGATATACTATGCTGGAGAAAAAGCATTAGATCTTGACTAATGAGTATCTCACTGTTTCCTGGAGAGAGGTCAACAGCTTGCATTTTGGATGGCCAGATGTAGCCCAACCGAGGACCAACTAAGACCTGCTGTCCTCTGCTGCACCTTTAAATATCTCTTGCTAACTTCCTTTGAGTACACGGGCTAGTTCTCATTTTTGGCACTGGCTCCCTCATGCATGAGTTTTTAATGAAGCCTTATTTATTACCTTGATGATGGGGATATTATGAACCATCGTCTGGTTCAACTAAACCTAACAGTCTCTGATGAATTATTTCTCTGGTGGGCAAAGACCCACTCTTTTGGGTTGAGTTCAGTAACACATTCAGAAGAAGACCAGATACACTAAAGCCTCAAGTAGAGGATGAGGTAAGTAAACAGTGAGCCAAAGAGATTTTCAGAGACCCACAGTTTGAAGGGAATTTTTGTACTGAATAATGGATCTTGAGCCATCTTCACTAACTTGGAAACTTAAGCTGAATTCCTAACACCCAGTGGAATACATGAGATATAATTCACATGCCATGCAGTTTGCTCATTTAAGGTGTACATTTCAACAACTTTTAGTATATTCTCAGTTATGCAACTTTTAATACTAATCTAATTCTAGAATATTTTCATCACCCCAAAAAGAAACGATTCATTAGCAGTCATCCCCCATCCCCCCTAAACCCTTGCCCTGATCCTTAGGATACCACAAATCTATTTTTTGTTTCCATTCACTCACCAACTCTGGACATTGTCTATAAGTGGATTCACACAACATTTTAAATAGTTTTGTTGAGGTATAATTGATACACAAAGAACTACATATATTTAATGTGTATAATTTAATGAGTTTGGACATATGCAAACGTCCTTGACAATGTCATCGTAATCAAAGTAATAGACATTCTGGCAACTCTCAGAATTTGTATTCCTTTGTGTTTGTTGCCTTTTTCCTGGTAAGAAAACATGAGATCTACACTCAACAAATTTTGAATTGCATGATAATATACTATTAACACAGCAGATCTCTAGAATTTGATCTAGCATAACTGAAACTTTATACTCATTGAATAACAACTCTCCATTCCCCCACCCCACATCCCTTGCCAACCATTATTGTATTTTCTGTTTCTATGAGTCTGACTATTCGAGATACCTTTTATAAGTGGAATGATGTAGCATTTGTCTTTCTGTGGTTGGTTTATTTCACTTAGCAAAGTGTCCTCCAGTTCCGTACATACAGGAGTTCCTTCTTCTTTTATAAGACTGCATAATATTCCATTGTAAGTCTATGCACACTTTCTCTTTCCATTTACCTGTCAACAGACTCCAGGTTGTTTCTTTATCTTGGCTATCATGAATAGTGCTGCAGTGAACAGGGCAGTAGAGATATCTCTTCAAGATCTTGGTTTCAATTATTTTGTATATATACCCAAAAGTAGGATTTTTGGCTCATGCGTTAGTTCTATTTTTTCTGCCCCCCCATTCTATTTTTAATTTTTTAAGGAATATCTATACTGTTTTCCACAGGTGATGCTCTATTTTACATTCCCACCAATAGTGTACAAAGGTTTCATTTTTTTCTACAATTCTTCCAACACTTATTATCTTTAGTTTTGTTTTCTGAATAATAGCTATCCTAATGGATGATATCTCATTGTAGTTTGAACTTTTACTCCCCTGATAATTAATGATGTTGAAAATCCTCCATATACCTGTTAGCCATTTTATGACTTCTTTGGAGAAATGTCTGTTCACCAAACATTTCTTTTTCTGGCTTCTTTTACCTACTGTCTGTGTTTTCAAGGTTCACCCCTATTATAGCATCTATCACTACAGTATCCCATTGTATGGATATGCCACATCTTCCATGTTCTTTTATCTAATGATGGACATTGCTGCCACTTTGGGGCTAGTATGAATAATGCTGCTATGAATATTTGTATACAAGTTTTTGTGGGGCCATGTATTTTCCTTTCCTTGGGTATATACCTAAGAATGGGAATGAGTGGTTCATATAGTAGCTGCATGTTGAACTTTTTGAGGAACTGCCAGACTGTTCTCCAAAGCTGTTATATTGTTTTACATCCTCATCAGCAATAAATGAGGAGTCTAAATTCCCCAAATCCTCAGCCACCCTACTGAGTATTTTTTCATGTGCTTATTGCCACTTGTATATCTTTTTTAGAAAAACTTCTATGCAAATCATTTGTCCATTTTCAAATTGTAGTATTTTTCTTTTTGTTATAGAGTTATAATAATTCTAAATGTGATTCCCTTATTGAATTAGTATCCTCCTGGAAAGCTGTTTTATTTACCACACTTCTTCCAAAGGCCTAACATAGTTAGAACACCTCCTTCTTGATACCTTTATGACTTTTAGACCATTGCCTCCATTCCTCCATTTCAGGGAGACACTAACACCTCTACCTTTGCAATAGATGACAGAACCCACTGCCTTGAGATCTACCTTACCTAAGAAACTGAACATCTTCACTGTGCCCCCTACTCTCCAACAAAAAACTTTACTATCCAACAATGAGTTACAAACAAGAAATACACATATATGTATATATGTGTATATATACATGTATATGTATCTCATACACACACACACATACACACACACACACACACACACATATATATAGCACCCCTATTCCTGTATCCAAGAAACTGAATAACTAAAGAAAAACATACCATATTCTAGTTTGGCTGAAGACTGACCATAGAATGATTCTACGCTTCTCAGAAAGTAGTGAAAAAAACGCATATGCATTTCAGCACCTCATGAAAAAAATTTGCCCTGCTTTCTTTGCTATCTCTTACAGAAGATGGTAGCTTCATCAAAGAAAACAGGGAGCCATCCACTCAGACCATCTAAACTGCAGTCAAAAATCAAAATGTCTACAAGGATTAGGCAGGTAACCTGACAAGAGGTAGTGAAGACTTTGGAATCTAGAAAGCAAGTACTCATTATAAAATGTGAAACCTGGCTCCAGCTGATTTTGCCATGCAAGATTCCCAAGCCCCATAGTGCCAGTTTTTTTTTTTTTTTTTTTTTTAGGGAGAGAGAGAGAAAAACAGAGAGACAAAGAGAGAGGTGGTTGGAATACTGAGATTTTTACATGAAAAGTTTTATTTTTAAATACTGGCAATAAATTTGATATTTTAGGAAACACTGTACAGTCCAAAGATAACATGTGTGCCAGCTGGATCTAGCCAACAGGTCGCCATTTTATAATCTAAGTTCAAAACACTACTTAATTCTTCCTATGTTCCCTTCTTTGGCAGCACCAAACTGGGATACCATTGCTGCCCACATTCTTAAGTTTTCTTTCTTCAGACTGTTGACGTTTTTTTCAAAAAGACTCCATTCTAGCTCTTTTTTTTTTAAAGATTTATTTATTTATTTATGCAAGCACTGTGGTACAGTCAGAAGCACAGGATGGTGAGAGAATTCACTAGAGCCAGAGCGGAGGGCAGAGCAGGCAGAGTGACGAAGTACACTGCTGAGGGGAGCAGCGGGCGGCAGGAGAGGTCTGCGCGCCATGTGGGACCCTCACCCGGTGGCCGGGGATGGAACCGGAGCTGCAGAGGCTGCTGGCAGCTTTGCAACCCAGCGCTCAACCACTGCGGCACCGGGGAGGCCCTCTAGCTCTTTCTTATCTATGTGCACCACCCCTCTCTGTATCCACCCTTAAGTAATGACTTAATATACTAATGAAGGAATAAGCTTTGGAGTCAGTAAGAATTATGGTCAGTCCTAACTCTGCCGAATATGTGTCCCTGGACAAGTTACTTTCCCTCTTTGAGCCGCTCATTAAAATAGGTACAATGACCTATAGTTCACAGACTTGTTTTCAAGCAAATATTTAAAGATCCTGGAACATAATAGTTACTTCAGGACTATTATGAGTCATCCTTACTTTTTAGCTAATATAACAACTTGACTCATGACATACTTAACTCCATCGCTTTTTTCCCTTTTAAGTTCCGTAGCAACACTATTTACACTCACAGTGTATAATTCGTGAGCCCCAGCACTTATCTGTGCAATGTTATTTGAGTATTGCTGATCCTGATCCTAAGCTCTATTCTGGACTATGTGTAATTTTCTTATAAATTTTTTCATTGTTAAATTTCAATGACATTTGTTTATTTTCATACTTGTCAATCTCTCTGAAGCATCTGATATACTCTAAATACCCTTACCAAATTCTTTAAATGTGTTTCCAGGATAACAGTCCTGAGCCAATTTGTCTCAGACATCTGGATCATCCAATATGTGACTATTCAATTTTGTAAAACATCAGCTTCTGACAGTTCTCTTGCTTTTGTTTCTGTTCAGTAAGACTTGGATTTATTTTGTCACATGGAGTCTATTTCATAGATTGTAGAAAGTGTAAAAGATTTTCATTTAACTCCATTTAGTTCTCCATTTACAAACAAATTCTGTCAGGATGATCCACCATCATGTTAAACATGAGGGGAAATGAGTGAGTTAGTTCTGGAAGAATGTTCCAGAGTCATATGAATCTCACTATATTTAATCAACTAATATAGCTCCATTTGTCTTATTGGTATAGAGATCACTGTTCCAACATCCCAAGTGATCATCAAAGATGATGACAAACAAGTCATGAGTCTGTACAATGTCATTTATTCTAGTCTTCATACCCTTCTTACATATCAGCTAGCTATTTCCACTTTCTTCTTAAAGGAATGGGCACAGTTGGCACTGACCAAAGGAGAATTTTCAAAGGTCTGTTGAGCTTCATTAAGAATCTAGACTCCCAAGATGTGTGCTTGGAAGAGGACAGCATAGTTAGGATATGAAGTTGTGGTATCTTTGTATCAAAAAGTCACATTCATCACTTTATGGTTATACCTTGTGTGTGAAGCACACCTGCTTCAGATTCCCTGCAGGCACATCCCACTCCCACCTCTGAACCTTTTCCAAAACAATATATTCTCCTTGGAATACTTTACCTTCAGGCAGTCAAATGGTCTTTCCCATCATTGAAACTGCTTCTGAAATCCCATCAATCCTCCAGTCTTCTAAGATTGATTGGCCAACTAACAGGTTTTTTGGCTCAGCCTGGACATGAAACACCCACAGCTATTCTCCTCCCCCTGATCATGTACTTAGCCCTCCTTGCCTCGCCCCTACAAAAGTGCATTTACCCTTCCTTCACATTGGTAGAATTTGTTCTGGTCACATTCAATAGAGAGCATGTCTGCTGAACTCTACCCATAATGCTGTTATATTAATTTAGTAGCTTAAACAAAACTCTAGGTTTGGGTTATAGGAATTATGGTATAGAAATGTTGGCAAAACCTAAGTCCATACTGTAAAATACAAATGCAAAATTGAAATATATGTGAATTAGAAGGTAGTAGCATTTATTAATATTTACAAAAATTAACAAGGTATTACACTTAACAAAATAGCTAGAACTCTTATGTTGATCAGCCTTTTTTCGTCTGTCAAATATTAGTAGAGAGTAGAAAAGGGAAGGCACACGTCTGAGTATGAACACTAGTTCTACCGCTTACTCCTATCTGTTTGATATTGACCAGGTTAATTAAATTCTCTGAGCTTCAGTTTCGTAACCTTAAAAATTATAACAGTACATACCTTACAGAGTTCATGGGAGATTTTTAGCAATAGATAATTAATTGATCGATTACATGGAAGCAGGCATTGTTTTAAACTTTTAAATGGATTATCTCATGTGATCCTCCCAACTACCCTATAAAACAGATACTACTATTATCTCTAGCTTATAGGACACCCTAAGCAAAAGGAAATTATGTTCTCAAAGTTACACAGCTCGTAATTGTTATCACTAGTATGTAAAATCTAAGCACTCAATTTCTTAACTACAACCCTGTAATACTTCCAAAAAACAGAGATACAATTCCTCAAAGCACTTCATATGGTGCCAAAGCATATAGCAAGTGTTAAAAAAGTTAACTATGATTAATATTAGTCACTGTTATTAAGAATAACCTCTCAACATTTATTTCAGTATAGTCAACCATCTTTGTCACATATAATTACATACTCCTCAGAGATTTCTACCTTAGAGCCTTACCTCTCAGAAGCTATGTCCCTTGGTGATGTGGGTCCTTTTGTAGGCTACCAAGAGCTAGGTCCTTAACTGTGTTCTAAAGAAGTAGAAGAGAAGAAAAGGAAAGAGGAAGGAGTTCTTAACATTTTTGGAAATGAGATGAACAATTAAAAGGGAATCAATGGGACTAGGTTAGACGTCTATCGTTTAGTGACTGTAGATAGGAGCGATTTCCTGCCATTCCTAGTCCACTGCACTTGCCTTCTATGGAGCTCAGTGACTGCTTTATCAGAGGAAAGCCTATGGCATCTTGAACGATTAAGCATAGCTTTGAGGCTTGTCAATAATAAAAGTGAACAGGAGAAGAACTGAGTGAATTTCAGCATGAGCATTGTGAAGAAACATTAATTGCCTATCTGCTATATCTTGAGGGGCCCAGAAAGTAATAAGGGCTCCATATTTCTGCTAAAACCCTACCATTTGTGTGTTATTTATTGTTAACAAGTTCCTCTTTGAAATTCATATATATTTTTTTAAAAATAAACACATTAAGTCAGTTATCATCCACACCTTAAATCAAGTTAATTTAATCAAGATGCTCCCTCCCTAAAAGTAGATGGATTCCATTATGGAAGAAATGAGAGATTAGTACAAGCAAAGGGTAGAGAAAGGTGGTTAATTTCAGACTATAAGGGTTTACAAAATGAACAGTGTGAAAAAAAAATATATAAAGGATTAAAAAAAAAAGATAGTCATCACCAAACACCTAAATACACAGATATAGACCCATGTAAGTACCTGGATACAGAGTCAAATATAGATACCTGGAAAATACAAACATGGGGGTACACATAAGAATTCATAACTACTAATAGGACATCTATGTAAATTGCAATAGCTCTCATTTATCAAGAGTCTATTATGTGCCCAGCACTTTACATATGTTGGCTCATTAATCCTCACAAACCTCTGAGAATGGTGTCATTAATCTAGTCTCACATGTGGAACTAAAACTTAGTGGAGAGGGCCTCCCTGGTGGCGCAGGGGTTAAGATGCAACCTATGATGCAATCCACAGCCATGGTAGCAGGAGTTCGATTTCCGGCCAGCCAGGGAGAAACCCACATGGCGGGACAGACCTCTCCTGTCTTGCCCGCTGCTCCCCTCAGCAGTGTATTTTGGTCTGTCTGCCTGTTCTGTTCCCCACTCTGTCTCTGGTGAATTCTCTCACCCTCCTATGCATCTCTGGCCTGTACCCCAATTCTTGTATAAAAATAAATAAATCTTTAAAAAAATAAAAATTAGTGGAGATAGTAACGTGCTAAAAACCATGCAGCTATAATGGCATACAGTAGGACAGGAATTCAAAACAAGGTTCCGTGAAAAGCTGCAACTCTCCAACCCCCTTAAACTGCAGCCGCAAATGACAGCTCAGAGACATACATAAACAGATGCACACCCATTTACAGGTACTCATTCTCCCTGACCAAGAGAATTTTAAAATGTGATTAGCATAGTTCAGTGTCTGTTATCATCTTAATCATTTGTTTGAACTAAACAATATGAAATTCCTCTGGGTCATTAGTACCCATCAGTAAATTATAATGTGTTTAAATTACCTCTAGAGTATTTAAATTTAAACACTTGTATCTTGGAGTAGGGCCAGCCAATATTTTTAAATAATAACACTATAATTAAAGCTTAGGGTAATCTTAGGATCTCATTCAAGTTAACAAAAGATTACTCTTCAAGGCAGAATTTAAAACAAGATTCTAATTAATTAATGTGCTAATTGTTCTTCCTTTTTGCAATCAACATGGCAATTTCATGTGAAAAGATGTTGCACCAATGGGCACAGAAAACCCCAAGATGATACTCTGGCTATATGCACTGCCCAGGGGACTGTGTCATTTCCCCTTGTAGCCTTGGGAAACTGTGAGACACCCTATGATGTCAAACTTGGGTCTAGAATAAGGTTCTTTCCTGTCAATCCACATCCTCAAATTTTGGAGAGGTTTAATTACCTTCATGCTAAGGAAATCAGCTGTTCAGCTTTCCCAAGACTGTCCCATTTCATTCCTGCTGCCAATTTATTTTTTTTTTATTTTTTTTTTTTTATAGAGGCATGCTTTATTTATTTGTTTTGCTGGTTGGTTTGTTTGTTTTGTTTATACATGCACTGGGTACAGTCAGAAGCGCGGGAGGGTGAGAGAATTCACCAGAGCCAGAGCGGGGAGCAGAGCAGGCAGAAGGACCGAAGTACACTGCTGAGGGGAGCAGCGGGCGGCAGGAGAGGTCTGCGCGCCATGTGGGATCCTCCTCTGGTGGCCGGGGAGCAGGCGGGGATCGAACCGGCGCCGCAGAGGCCGCGGGCAGCTTCGCAACCTAGCGCTCAACCGCTGCGCCACCAGGGAGGCCCTCCTGCTGCCAATTTAGAACACTCTAAAGAGTATTTCAATTTAGATAACTTACCTTGTACCCTACTTCAGGTGATTCATAGAGTCAGCCATCATTCTTTCTAGCAGGGAAGGAGACAGAATGGGGGAGGAAGAAATAAGGAAGAGTATAGAATATTTACTTTGTCCATGGGCCAAGATTGCTGCTAGCATTGGTGTTTAAGTCACGGTGTGGCTTTCCTGTCACTGGCCCCTAGTTTCTACAATAATAACCACACATCATTTCCTTTATTAGGGGCCTCATCTTTCCCCCTTGCTCATACAAATTATGTTTCCTGTGAACTAGAACCTTTTCTTTCTTCGTGGCGCATACAAATATCAGTGCCTTGTAACACTGGTGATGGTGCAAGGAATGGGTATCAATAGAGCCTTTGTAAAAACAATTCCTCGGTGCTTCAGTTTTATCTGGCCTGAAATTGGAAGATTACAACTCAGTGTAACATATAGACTCTACAGAAGAAAAAAGGACTTGGAAAAAAATTCCCAATAAAGTATTCAGGGGAAGGAGTGTACTCTGTTCAGAAGATTGGAAACACTAAACAAAAACACATGGGGTGTGTGTCATGGGGAGCAATCTTGCCTGAACAAGCAAGGAGTTGACTGCTCTGCTGGATATTTGTCAAGTCTAACTTCTAAGGATTTTTCTCCTGAAGAGACTGAAAGGAGAACAATGGGGGTCAAACTGCAAAACATACAGCCAGTAAAAGCAAATTTTTTTCACGGGATCTGTGAAAGAGAGTGTGAAACAGTAACACCTTGAACCCTTACAACAACTTTCTTTTGAAAATCTCACTCTAGGCTCTAACATTTTTATCAAATTCTCTTGATATTTGAATATTACAGTCATGGAAAAATAGAGGGACTTTCCCTAACTTTCACAAACTAGTGGCAGAATAGAAAATCAGAACTTAGCTTCCTGACTTCAAGTCTAGGAAATGTTTGTTCTTTTAATTGCACTCTGTCCCTATGGTAAGATTACATCAGTCCATTTTCAGTTAATTTTTGTGTAAGGTTGAAATGGTGATCTAGTTTTATTCCCTTTCCCTGTTGCCGTCTAATTTTCCTAACACCATTTGTTGAAGAGACTCTCCTTTCTCATTTGTTGATTAACTGTCCATAGATGTGCAGGTTTATTTCTGGATTCTCAATTCTATAACATTGGTTTCTGTGTTGGTTTTTTATCCCAGTACCATACCGTTTTGATTACTATCACTTTGTAGGAAAGTTCAAAGTCTGGGAGTGTGTTACCACCCACAATAAGATGCCATTTCACACTTCTTAGAATGGCCCATATCAAAAAGACCAGAAACAACTAGTGTTGGTAATGATGTGGGGAAAAAAGGAAACCTCATATACTGTTAGGTAGGAATATAGACTGGTCCAGCCCCTATGGAAAACAGTATGGCTGTTTCTCAAAACATTAAAAGTAGATCTACAATATGATCCAAAATTCCCCTCCCAGGTATCAACCTGAAGAATGCAAAAACCATTAATTTGTAGGGATATATGTGCTCCTATATTCTTGAAAGCACTATTTACAATAGCCAAGTTATAGAAATAACCTAAGTACCCAAGAACAAATGAGGACATTAGAAAAATGTAGTATATATACACAATGGAATACAACTCAGCTATTTAAAAAAATGAACTCTTGCTTTTTGCTACAAAACAACATGGGTGGAGCTGTAGGGGATTGTGGTAAGTGAAGCAAGTCAGAAGAAGAAAGAAATACTATAAGGCTTCATTTATGCATGGAGTATAAAAAAATAAGAGTCTGACAAAACCAAATCCTGTGGAATTGAGACTATAAGATGAGAAGAAGGATAGGGGAAACAAAGAATTAATATGAAGGCGGAGCACCATGGACTATGGTGAAGTGCTGTGAGTGCCTCGTTGGTAGGTGTGGGTGGTGACATACATCTGAGGAGGTGTGATCCTATGCTTCTAAATCACATACATTGTTATAAACCAATATTACCTCAATTTAAAAAAATAGCATAATGGCTAAATACACGTATTCTTGAACTTGTCAAGGTTTGAATTTTAGCTTACCACTTAGTAGCTGTGTTACCTGGGGCATGATGCTTCATCTCTCTGGCTTGGTTTTTTCATCTAAAAATGTAACAATAACACATCTTTCAGAGGGAGGTTGAAAGGATTATATTACATGTAAAACCCTTAGATCAAAGGTTGACATGTAGCAAGCACTCAATAACTGTTAGCAGTTAGGTATACAACAAGTTTCAGGAAACATTTGTGGACCTTTAAGCTAGTGATTGGATAGCCACAAAGTTAAATAAATCTGTTAGTGTCCATTAAATTATCAACCAATATTTGATCATTTCACCAATAAAGTGGATCAGATTAATTGTGTGACAATTTGGTGAGTGATTCCTGTGGTACAATCACATTTTAGATAGCCCTGTTGAACCATGGGTCTCTGAGCTCTTTAAGTCCCAGGAAAAGAGTCTTGAGGAAAACATCAAAACATTCTGGGGAAAACATTGATGCAACTGAGTTTACATCCTAAGGATTTTTAAGTACGTGGCATTTTATGATCAATTCTAATATTACAACTGTAGTCTTTTGTTGCAGCTAAGCGACCCTCCAGCTTAATATTTGTGTCCTGGGCTCACCATTTGATGGCCAGTTGTACTGTTAAATATTTGCATTCTTCAGTTAATACCTTTCCACTGGCAATAAGTCTTCTCTGCATTGGCCAAGGCATATGAGTGGACAGCCAGCAACTATGTCTACAAGGTGAATTGTCCAGGAAATTTTGTCAAAAATGTAGTACAGTGTACATTATTCAAAATGCTAATCCTTTACCAAGATGGCCACCCTTTGTTTTGGTTGGTTTTATAAAGTGTCTCAAGTCCTAACATTCCTTGAGGTGTGAGAAAGCTGCTTTTTTAGCAATGAAGTTTTGTTATGGTCCTGCCAGCTCTAACTTTTGATGTTCTTGGGCTGTCCTTGTAGTTCTAATGCTAGACATAAAGCCAAACATCTTCATTTCATAGCCAACCAAACTACAGACCCTCATTTTTGTTTTTACTAAGACAAAAGAAATAGTCTAGAGAAGTGCACCTAAAACGGAGTGACAGTGTTCATTTCACAATGACCTGAAGTGCTCCCAAGGTGATCATCCTCTGTTCAGGTTGCTTATATCAGTGTGGTGTCAAGACCTGACATTCCGTGAGGTGTGACAGAGCTGCTGCTTTGACACTAAGGTTTGTTCTCCACTTTCCCATGACAGAGCTAGATATATATCATTTTTGTAGGCAAACCACAATTGGCTGAAGATCAAACATATTTAATGTTCCTTTCTTTTCTTCTTCCATATGGAAAGAGCCATGCAAGCTCTAAAAAAAGTTTTTCTGTCATCCAAGCAAATAGAATTCTGTTACTCCTCTAGGTCACCAGATGAAGATCTGCCAAGCCTGCAAGTTCAGGTAGGATACTCAGGGCTCCTTGTAGCATTCCTGCTTCCTTCCATGGCTATTTGCTTTTTCTACTCCCTGATATCTCTTTCCCAAGGAGCAGGTCAAAAAAGCAAAAACAGTCTATCTCCTCCCCTTTCTTGCTAGCCCTAGGGACTCTAGGTTTGGAGGTTTTGGATTTTGTAGGCCCATATGCAGTGAGCGGTATGCCAGAGTTTGCTTGCACCAGTTCTTAGGGGCCAACTGTGTTCATTTCTTTCCAACTCCATGCTTAGCAACATCATGCTGTTGCTTAAAATCAACCATGGTGAGGGGCCTCCTTGGTGGTGCAAGGGGTTAAGACACAACCTATGAAGCTGTCTGCAGCCACTGCAGCACGAGTTCGATCCCCGGCCAGGGAACAACCCACCTGGTGAAGCAGACCTCTCCTGGCTCTCCCGCTGCTCCCCTCAGCAGTGTATTTCAGTTGATCCGCCTGTTCTGTTCCCCACTCTCTCTCTGGTGAATCCTCTCACCCCCCACACTTCTGGCCTGTACCCCAGTTCTTCTATGCATAAATAAATCTTTAAAAAAAATCAACCATGGTGAGAGTACTTTCACCATGACATTGGCAAAATTCCCCCCATTAGAGTCAGGTATTAAATATTTACCAGTATATCCCTGGGAAGGTTAAGTCATTGATATGTCAGTCATAACTTTCTTACAGGTTTGGGTGAGAAGAGACCCTTTTAGTTCTTGGCAAATGTTGAGAGTCATTTACAGTTGAAAAGCTTCACTGGACTAAGACTAGACAACTGTGGTTCAATTCCTCACTTAAGGCCTGTTTATTGTCACAGTCCTAACAACATATCCCCAAAAGGCACTGGATTATACAGTCTCCTTCACACATATGAAGTCTCAGTCTATCAGTGTGGGATTTGAGGCCAACGGTATTGGACACGATTGTAAAGATCAAAACCAAAGGAAAGTAAATGGTAAGAAATTGAATATAATGGAAGGAGCAGTGATTAACCTGCTTTCAAGTTTCCTGCCATCATTTTTGGGAGTAAGATCAATTGCATTATCAAAGAAAGGAGAACATACATAAAGCCAGGAACCAATATGTACTTTAGTGACCGAAACAGAGAGAATTGGGTTGAAGCCAATTCATAGAACCAATGAAATGAATGGAAGCTGAAACAATGCATGCGCAGAACAGTCTTTAGGCCATGTACAAATCTAGAAAAATACAAAACACATAGTATATTCTCAGAGTGCAGGCATTGTTCTCTGCCTCTGTTTCCCCCACACTCCTTAAAGTTTGTCAGTTACTTCTTCATAGTACTGGAACAAGAGAAGGTATCTATTGATGTGCTGTCTACGTTAGCTTCTAAAGTAGAAGACCCAGTTTGCCTTCTAAGAATAGGGTCAGCATCCAGTTCTATCTGTCACTCCCATAAAACCATCAAGTCTGAGGCCAGAAGACTGCTGTGTTTCATTCCCCTCCTTTAACAACTTTGGAAACTGAGGCCTAGAAATGTGAGTTTCTTAAAGTCTCACAGCTAATTCATGGCAGATCTGGGCCAGAAGCTTGGGATTAATATGCTACTATGAAGCATAAGTACCCACTTGTAAATATTCCTCTAAAGATGGTGTATGTTCCTGTTAAGTTGGGAAGACCATGTTTTTCTGCTTATTGCTTTTAGCTTTTCTATTGTAGTCCAAAGCTTACAGATGTTCTTCTAGATCACAGAAGTATTTATAAATGTTAGCTCACATGCATTTCAGAAATCTTGACTTTTAAAAGTTATTAGATAGCACAAAAGAGAAGAAAATTTATAATTGCATCCAGAAAAATACCAAAATTAAACTTAACCAAGGAGGTAAAAGACTTGTACACTAAAAACCATTAGATATTTATGAAAGAAATTGAATAAAATACAAGGAAATGGATATTGTAGGCTCATGAGTTGGAAGAATTAATATTGTTAAAATATCCATATTATCCAAAGCAATATACAGTTTCAATGCAATTACTATCAAAATTTCCATGGTGTTCTTCACAGAAATAGAACAAACAGCACTTGGAACCACAAAAGATCTTAAATAGTCAAAAAATTCTTGAGAAAGACCAAAAAACTTGATTTCCAACTATACTAAAAAGCTTTCGTAATCAAAAGAGTATGGTACTGGCACAAAAGCAGATACAGTGGAACAGACTAGAGAGCTCAGAAATAAATCTACACATATATGGTAAATTATTTTATAACAAAGGAAACAAGAATATATGATGAGTAAATGATAGTCTCTTCAAATAAATGGCGTTAAGAAAACTGGACAACTACATGCCAACGAATGAAATAGAACCACTATCTTAAAACATATTTAAAAAATTAAAATGGAATAAATAAATATAAGAACTGAAACCATAAAATTCTAGAAGAAAACACAGGAAGTAAGTTCCATGACATGTGTCTTGGTTGTGCTTTTTTGGATATGACTATGAAGGAAACAAAACCAAAAAGAAACAAATGGGACTATATAAAACTAAAATATTTTTGTAGAGCAAAGGAAAAAAATCAACAAAATGAAAAGGCAACCTATTAAATGGAGAAGATATTTGCAAACCATATATCTGACAAGGGTTTAATATCTAAAAAATATTAAAAAAAAAACTCATAGCATTCAAAAAACTGATAAGAAAATGGGCAATGGATCTAAATATACATTATTCCAAAGAAGACATGCATATGGCCAACAGACTTTTGAATAACAGCTCAACATTAGTAATCATTAGGGAAATGTAAATTAAAACTAAGATGAGATGTCACCTCATTCCTGTCAGAAGGTATTATCAAAAAGACAAGAAAAACAAGTGCTGGTGAGGATGTAGAGAAAAGGGACCCCTTGTGCACTATTGCCAGGGATGTAAATTAGTGCAGATACTAGGAAAAACAGTATCGAGGTTCCTCAAAGAATTTAAAATAGAATTACAACATGATTCAACAACTCTTTTTCTGGATAGTTATCTGAGGGAAATGAAAACACTGATCAAAAAAGATATATGCACCCCTATATTCATTGCAGCATTATTTACAATAGCCAAGTTATAGGAACAACTTAAATGTCCAACAATGGGTAAAGAAAATGTGATACATGTGTATATATATATATATATATATATATATATATATATATATACACGCACACATATATAGTCAAATCTGCTCAGCCATAAAAAGGAATGAAGTCTTGTCACTTGTAATAACATGGGAGGATCTGGAGAGTATTAGGCTAAGTGAAATAACTCGATTTCACTTATATGTGCAATTTAAAAAACAAAACAAGCAAAACAAAACAAAACACATAGATACAGAAAACAGATTGGTGGTTACCAGAGGGAAGAAGACTTGGGAGAGGGCAAAATGGGTGAGAAGAATTGAGAGGCAAAAACTGCAGTTATAAAGTAAGTCTTGGAAATGTGATGGGAACTATAGTCAATGATATTGCAGACTTGAAAATAGCTAAGAAAAGATGGTAAACAGGCATATTATGGCGATCATTTCGCAATGTATACAAATGTCAAATCAGTGTGGTGTGCACCTGAAACTAATATAATGTGGTATGTCAATTTTACTTCAATAAAAAAGATGGGAAAAAGTTATTAATAGCAAATGTTTGACACAAAAGCATCTGTGAACCAGGCGAAGTTCTGTCATGTATAGAGGAGAAAGCATGACTGGGGTGGCCTTGCTATATTCATATATCACCAAGCTTCTACCTCCTTATAGTACTTTTCTATCCTCAGAAACTATTGACCCAATATGAGTACGTGGGATAGATTTGTATTAATTCAGACTGCATCTTTGTTCTTCCATTTCTCAGTGGCAAGGCAGTACCAGGAACTACCTTAAGATAGAAAATCTGGGCCTGCCTGGTGGTGCAGTGGGTTGAGCACTGTGCTGTGAAGCTGTTCGCAGCCTCTGCAGTGTGGGTTCGATCCCTGCTGGCCACATGGTGCCACAGACCTATCCTGTCGCACCCGCTGCTCCCCTCAGCAGTGTTTTTCTGTCGTCTGCCTGTTTTGCTCCCTGCTCTGTCTCTGGTGAATCTTCTCACCCTCCTGCTCCTCTGGCCTGTACCCCAGCTCTTGTAGAAAAATAAATAAATCTTTAAAAAAAAAGATAGAAAATCTTATATACAGAAGACCAGCATGTCTGCAGAAAGTTCCTTTAAAGATATTTAAGTTCATTCCAGCCCTTTTGACTCACGCAATTTCTTTTTACACCAACTCCCTTGTTATCCCTATTTCAGCAGTTGGCTGACCATTGCTGTCCTTTGGATTTTGAATCTTGAGGATTTTCCTGAGTTTAAATATCACAGGATTTTTCCACAGTATAAATATTACTTTGTAATAAATATTACTTTGTAATATTACTTTGAAAAGGGAACAAAGGGCAATAACAACTATGTGATGATGCGCTATAGATGGCCTGTACCCTGGGGAATGAGACTCTTCACAATGCTCAGAGCAAAGGGGAGTCCTAGATGTGTTGGAGGAGAGATTTCATGCTAATAGCATGGATCCTAGAATCCAACCATCACGCATAAATTCTTTTTTTTAAAAGATTTATTTATTTATGCATACAAGAGCTAGGATACAGGCCAGTGGTGCTGGGGATGAGAGGATTCACCAGAGACAGAGTGGGGAGCAGAACAGGCAGACCGAATGAAATACACTGCTGAGGGGAGCAGCGGGTGAGACAGGAGAGGTCTGCTGCACCATGTGGGTAGCTCCCTGGCTGGCCAGGGATCCAACTCATGCTGCAGAGTCTGCAGAAAGCTTCACAGTGCTGTGCTTAACCCCTTGTGCCACCAAGGAAGCCCTCAAACATAAATTCTGACTGCACCACTTACTATTTGTGTAACCTTTAGCAGGTGATATAATCTTTCTGATCTTCAGTTTCCACATCTCTGAAATAAAGGTTGGGAAGTTTAGTTACTCCTTGTAAAGCCCTTATATAACAAAACCCAACAATTGTAAATCCTCAACAACTATTATCATTAGTACAAGCCAACTATATTCTTCCATAGCTTGCACTATCAGAATGAATGTATTCAGTGAATGACGTAACTCTAGCTTCTGAGAAAAATCACTCTCAATGTGCGGATTAAACTGGAAACTGGGGTGGGTGGTAATCTTCAAATGAGAGGATAATGAATCTCCTTATCTAGTTTATTTTGAGAATGTGTGTCAATTAGAAGCAGGTACCACTACTGACATTTTATAAACAATTAATTACCCTAACAGCCTCAGACATGTGGAGAATTTCCTTAAAACAACACAGCTTGGATAGAACACTACCCCTCTGTGGGCTTTGATTTCTTCATCTGTGGTTTGAGAGTGTTGGATTGAGTTGCTTATAAAGGTCCTTCGGTGTCTGACACTCAACATTTCTCCTATTCTCAGTGCTCTATTCTTATTTCCAGAGAAATGAAATGTGAGCAAAATCTTGAGAAGTTTGTCACAAAACCTCCTGCTGTGATAAGAACCTTTAATTAGGGAAAAATATTCTGATTTACTGACCATTGATCATTCATCAATGATTATGATTATATACCAATCTCTCATATAAAGTAACGTAAACTTTTGAGGAGACTTTAAAATTAGATTATTTGAACCTTGACACTATTGACATTTTGCATAAATTATTCTTTGCTTGGAGGGAGAGGCTATCGTGTATTATAGGATGTTGAACAGCCTCCCTGGCATCAGCCCACTAGATGCCAGTAGCATGCCAAGGTGATTTGTGTACATATTGAAGTTTAAGAAACCTTGCTTTTGTCTTAACCTTGTAAATATATTAGACATATCACATACCAGTAACGCTTTTTAAAATTATAGATGTCCACCATAATATATTCTGATTCAGTAGATCTGGGTAAGGCCACCATATGAATATTTTCAATTCTCACTGCTACTTCTGCTTAGTGAATCTGAGATGCAGCAAGGCATAGGTAATGCCGATCTAGCTAGTCCAACCCTTTCATTTCACAAATGAAATTGAGGCCCATAGATACAACTCACTTGTTCAGGTGACAAACACTCATTTGAAGACCTGTGGATAAGTTCAGATCTCAGCTCCACTGCCTTCTCATCTGGTATTCTTACTTTCCACTGCTTCTGTCATCATTAAAGAGGAGTCTACCAAAAGCTATCTCCTAAAGAGGAGATAAAGGAAGCAGAGATGTTGCAAAATCATATAGATTATGACAACTCCAAAAATGTTAGCAGTTATTGTCATTGAAGATGGATATCCTGTGGTAGGAATGTTGATTCCTGTCTCTCATCAGCAGTGAGGAATGTTGCAATTAAAAGCAAGTTCACCTAAGGAAAATTCATATCCCACTTTGTTCAACAGAGAGTATTGCAGGCAAATGAGTAAGAACAAATAGATTTGGGTGCATTTTGAAATGAAATAAGGAGCAAGCAGAGAACATATTAAACAATATGGCAATTAACCTATACTGAGGTCAGTTGCAGCACTGAAGAGAGACAACTGGCCAATCCCACCAACAGAGTCCATCACTGAGTAGGAAGACTTCTACATTCCAAGATGTGGAGCATACCTTGAGGGCAGTTTATGTGACCTTGATATAAGGTGCCCTGAGGGCCAACAGTCAGCTCAGGAGAGTTTTAGAGAAACACCTCATTTCCCAGATTGCATTAAAATGCTCTGGGCCTCCCTGGTGGCGCAAGGGGTTAAACACTGCACTATGAAGCAATCCACAGCCTCTGCAGCACAAGTTCGATCCCCGGCCTGCCAGGGAGCAACCCACATGGTGCAGCAGACCTCTCCTGACTCGCCCACTGCTCCCCTCAGCAGTGTATTTCAGTCGATCTGCCTGTTCTGTTCCCCACTTTATCTCTGGTGAATTCTCTCACCCTCCATACTTCTGGCCTGTACCCCAGCTCTTGTATGCTCTTGTATGTACAGTCTTTTTAAAAAATAAAATGCTCTGGGGTCATTCCCTGGCTGGGATTTGAGGCTCCCAAAAATCACTGGAATTGGTAGGGAAAAAAACCATTTTGTCCTTGAACCAAGTCTAAGACTGGAGAATTTACTATCTCCAGAGCTCAGCTTGAATTCAAATAACTTCATATTCTAAAAAAGATGTAACATCTACCTCTTTGAAGAAGAAATCTGGAAAGGATAAGTCAAGAAGCAATTTTTGCAGGCTGCCCATACCAACCCACATAAGCCCCTGACAGAGGCAGATAGAAAAAGTATGTTCCGGGCCTCCCCAGTGGTGCAGTGGTTGAGCGCTGGGTTGCAGAGCTGCCCGCAGCCTCTGCAGCACCGGTTCGATCCCCAGCCACTGGGGGAGGGTCCCACATGGCAGCGCAGACCTCTCCTGCCGCCCGCTGCTCCCCTCAACAGTGTACTTCGTCAGTCTGCCTGCTCTGCTCTCCGCTCTGAATCTGGTGAATTCTCTCACCCTCCCGCGCTTCTGACTGTACCAGTGATTGTATAAATAAATAAATAAATCTTTTAAAAAAAGTATGTTCCTTTGACTCGCACCCCAAAGTTTAAATCCTATAATTCATTTTTTCTATGCCCCTCCATTATTCATTAACAAGTATTAATTATTCATTAACAAGTGCCCAAGGGACATGTCTGAATCAAATTTACCTTTATAGTTAAAATGATTTGTTAGCTCTATGATTAATTTCTCTAATGTCGGTTGATTATCAGGTTGTCATACTGGGAATAAAAACTTACTCCAACAGATTATACTTGCCAGTTACCTCACCTGAAGTTCATCAACAAGTGGCACAATGTTGTGATTACCCACTATGTGCTCTGTGCTGTGTTGGGCATAATAGAAAACATAAGAAGAAAGGATAGGAAGTCACCCTCATTCCCAAAGAACTTACAAAAACTTCTGTGCATACACAACAAAGATACACATTACGTGCCTTGCATTCTGATTTCAGAAAAGGAATGGAGTTTCTTGAAAAGAAAGTCTTCATGGAAGACATGGACCTGGAATGAGACAGTATTGGAAGGGGTGCCTTTATGCCTTCCCAAATCACAAACCATTTCTAAAGGTGCCATTAATCTATATGAAATCATTGATTATCAATGTATCTGAGCACCTACTTGGGATTTACATAGCTCTTTTCTAATGTTATCACGTTTATCTGTTCAACAAAATTTCTTGAGCCCCTGCTATGTTCTAAGAGTTGGAGAAACACCAGTAAACAAATTATAAAATTCCCTGCCCACAGGAAGAGTTTTTTTTATAGTTGGAAAAAGAGACAATATGTATATATTCAAATAATTATAGAGCAGAATGAAAGGATAAAGTGTCAGGAAGTGTCATTTTATATGGGAAAAGCCAAGGAAGATATCTCTGAATAGGTGACATCTGAGCTGAGTCCTTAAGTGGAATGAAGATGATGCCAGGTAGATATCTGGGAAGAGAGGATAGACTTGTTTCCTTGGTTAATCTTATCTTGTGTGGGCAACAAGCTCCCAAACTATGCCTGTTGCCATTTGAGGTGGAAGTTCCATCTATTCTCTAGCCCAGTGCACCTGCTACTGAGCTAAAAAAAAAAAAAAGAAAGAAAGAAAGAAAGAAAAAAAAGAAAAGAAAAGGTTCCATCACTCTTTTGATCTGATGGATTATATAGTTTAGCAGCAAGCATATTGAACATTTGGTGAGTTAGGTGATCATTTTAACTAATGTCAATATTAGAGTAATCTAGAACTTAGATTTGACCCAGGCAGTTTCATAACCACTAGATTCTTTATTTCTGCCAATCATTTAAAAGTCAGAACTAAAACTATTTTAGACACTATTATTATTCCAACTATATTATTAGTCTGAAAATTTATTAAAACACCTGGAAAATGTTTCCTAAACTTAAACTCAAAAAAATTCTTCTAACTTGTGTTTGGATCTGAATATTTATTTTTAAGAGCACATTGTATCTATTTCATTTGGTAAGTCTTATAAAGGCTTCAGACCAAAAGCAATATAATTCTAGACTGAACTAAATGCCTTCCCCCTCCACCTATCCACTTCCTTTCCATGCCAGAGCCGCATAAATCCATGAAGCCTACTCAATGAGCATAGTGTAAGTTTTTGCCTCCTCACTAGACAATCTTCCAGGAAGGGAACTACATCTTACACTTTGTATTCCTCTTATACTTTGTACCTAGCACAGTGTTTTGGCCCTGAATTCTATGAATACTTGTTTATTGACAACTAAAATGTAGGCACTGAGTTAAACCTAAAAATATCATGGTGCTATAGAAACTGTCCAAGTTCATTGTTGGTAAATTCAGTTAGTGAAGTGCTTTCTAATAACCGGAGTCCTAGGGACAAAGGGGAACTTTCCCGTCAACAAGCGCAGCTCCATGGTCACACACTGAGTTACTATGTGGCAATCTCTCTGCCCCGGAAACCAAGTCATCTCTTACATGTACGTGTCACTGCAGAGACATTTTACTTTCTTTCCTTTTGGCAAAGACAAAGTCAATTAATTAGTAATATGCATGATAGTTCAAATATTCTATCTTTAACAGGATAGAGTGTATACCTGACTTGTTGGAAGGCAGCTATACTCACCACTATACCACCAACGCTAAACCTGACTTTTTGGAATAGTCACTAGGATGGCTTGAGCATTTCAAATAGAACCATTAATCATGAATGGAGAAAAACTTTCACTTAGATTAGGCTAGTGAGAGGTTCTGGAGTGGGACAGATGCAGGACACATTTTTGAAAGAACAGATTAGGTCATGGGTAGGCTATGGAGGAAAGGTAGACATTTATATTTTTTAATACAGGACATGGGAGAATAATGACTTCTTCCTTCACTTTAAGCACCATAAGTTGTCAAGGCCCAAAGCAAAAAGGCCAGCAGAGCATACTTCTTTTCCCTCAAGTTATTGCCATTGCCTCTAGTGTTGGCCTTCAAGAGCGCTGCATTTAATGACTCCTCTTTCATCCTTCTGTTTATTTGTTTGAAAGTTAAGCTAGTTTAGGTATCATTGATTTGTTGTGGGACTGTCATGTGTGATTTATCATTAGCTTGTTCGTGGTGACCTTTAAAATACAACTGTGTTATTGCAGTTATGTCATTTTCTCAGTATCAGAGAAAATGATTCTGTTGACATAGCCAGGCTCTTTTACAGCTTGCTGGATGCATGAGGTGCTGTACTCTGTCTGTTTGGTTCTGTTTCATTAGAATTTGGTAACATTTGGTAGATATTAATTAATATTTAGCTTTGGAAGTTAAGTTGAACTTTTCTTTTCTTTTCTTTTCTTTTTAAATATTTATTTATTTACACAAGCACTGGGTACAGTCAGAAGCGCGGGAGGGTGAGAGAATTCGCCAGAGTCAGAGCGGGGAGCAGAGCAGGCAGATTGATGAAGTACACTGCTGAGAGGAGCAGCGGGCGGCAGGAGAGGTCTGCACACCATGTGGGACCCTTGCCGGCGGCCGGGGATCGAACTGGCGCTGCAGAGGCTGCGGACAGCTTCGCAGCCCAGCGCTCAACCGCTGTGCCACCAGGGAGGCCCTAAGTTGAACATTTTGTTTACTCAAAATATCCTTAACCACATTTCTCCAACAGGGCTACAATGAATGAAATGAGCATAACTATTATAACATTTGGCAAGTTACTATTTACAAGGATGGTTTTAATCTTTCAGAGTGGTTTGCTTTGTTCTCAAAAGCAACTATTTCTGGGATGAGTAATCTAAATTAATAATGATTCTTTTTACTGGTTTTTACGTATAAACCCAGGTTAGCATTTTTTCCTTAAGCGATAATGTGTTTTTCTTCTGTATAGGAAAATACTTAAGGAGTATCTTGAAAAACAGGTCAAGAGAGGGCCCACTGGGGCCCAGCTAGTGGACTGAAAGAATGCTATAGGTTTGCAGTGCCTACCGCCAGGCATGATCTCCATCTAAAGTAAATTTAAATTTGAATTTTTCCGCGAAACTGCTGACATGGCTCCTAATATATAGTGTAATTAAGTTGGTCTATCTTTTACAGAGAGCAAGGTGGTGGCAATGTGATGTTATTTTTTACCAATTACGTTGGCAAAACTAAGATTGACAAAAACCAGTCATGATAAAGGGGTGGGGTAATAGGCATTCTCATACCCCATTGAGGGGAGTATATATATCACCTTTTAGAGAGTGAGAATTCCTAAGGTCTGCAGCCAGTAAACTAGAGACCCAGGAGAGCCAATGGTGTATGTTCCAGTCCATGTTTAAGACCCAAGAAGAACTGCTATTTCAGTTCAAGTCCAAAGGTAGGAAAACACTGATGTTTCAGACCAAACAGCAGAGCAGTAGGGCTAGAGGAGTTTCCTCTTACTCTTAGAAGGGTCAGTATTTTTGTTCTGTTCAGGCATTCAACTGTTGAATGATGCTCACCCACATTAAGGGAGAGCAATCTACATTTTACTCAGTCTATTCATTCAAATGTTAATCTTATTCAGAAATACCTATACCAACATACTCAGTATAGTGTTTAACCAAATACCTGAGCATCCTGTGGCCCAGTCAAGTTAACACCTAAAATTAACTATCACAGTATGGGTGGTATGATTTCATTTTTATAAAAAGAAATCCAATTATACATAAACAGAAGAAAATATTAACAGCAATCACCTCTGAGGTTGGGGTAAGGATTGGAGAGTTCTACTTAATAATCTTTATAGATTTGTTTTTGGTTGATTATTAAAATCAGACCTTATTTTTTATTGCTTTTATAATTTAAAAAAATGTTGCTTAGTAATGAAGTAGAAGGTGATGTGTAAATCCAACTAGCTCAGTCCCATGGGAGTGGTTACAAGGAACAGGGCAGGGGTAGGCAGGAATCAGGAGAAACATCTATGCAAAGTAATGTCTGTTGATAGGTTATGAGGGGTGCATAATTTACCTCTTGCCTTTCCTTATCTCTTCTTTCTAATCTCTTCATTCCATTGCCCCTCATGCCTGATAGTTTAAAGTCTTTATGTACAGAAACCTCCAATCCCCAACCATGACACTTTTCTTAAAGCACCTTTAGACTCCAGATTTTTACTTCTTTCTCATGGCCTAATGATTCCAAGTGAGACAGAATCTGGCTAATTTTCACACTAGAAAGAGTTTGTTTATACATGAATTAATCATTGGATGCTATTAACTAGTCATTACCTCACTTATTTATTCAGCAATCATGTAACATGTCCTGAGTGTCTACTATGCATGTATCATTGTGCCAGAGAATCAGCAGTTCTACCTGGGTAAGTGATTAGGAAAAGCTTCCCAGAGGAGATGTGGAAGGTGGGGCAAAATAGTCCAGGTACCAGGAGCAACCTCTGTCAAGATTTGGAGTTCTGAAAAGCTAAACATTTTCCAACCTTATGAGCAGGAAAAAGACAAAGATGCCCATTGTCACCACTTTTGTTTAACTCAGTATTAGAGATTTTGGCCTGAGCTATCAGACAGAAACAGGAAATAAAGGGAATTCAAGTCAGAAAAGAAGTAAAACTACCATTATTCACAGACAATATGCTATTCTATATAGAAAAATGCTAAAGAGTACATCAAAAAGTTATTGGAAACAGTAAGTGAATACAGCAAAGTGGCATGCTACAAAATCAAAATACAATAACCTATAACGTTTTTGTTTATACAATAAACAAGAAGCAAAGAAATCAGTAAATTAACTCCATTTATAATTACCTCAAATGAAATTTAATACCACAGAATTAACCTAATTAAAGAGGTCAAAAGATCTATCCAATGAGAACTACAAGGTGTTATTAAAGGACTTACATAGAGCTATAAGGAGATGGAAGGATATCTCATACTCTTGGACAGAGGGAATCAGTATAATCAAAATCACTATCCTGATCAAAATGATATACAAGTTTAGCGCAACTCGTATAAGAGAAAAAACAGCAATAGTTTTCTAAGAAATTGAACAAAATAATATTGAAATTAATATGGGAACACAAAAGTCCCCAAATTGCAAAAGCAATTCTGAAAAAAAAAAATAGAGGTTTTATCATTTAACCTGACTTCAAATTTTACTATGAAACAACAGTACTAAAAACTATGGTACTGTCACAAAAATAGATACATGGATCAATGGAATAGAATCAAAAGCACAGAAATAAATCCATGTACATATAAGCACCTAATCTACAATAAAGCAGCTATGACTATACAATGGGGAAAGGATATCCTTTTTCATAAATGGTGCTGGGAAAATTGTTAAACTAGACATAAAATAATGAAATTGGATCATTCTACAACTCCATATCCAAAAATGAACTCCAAAACAGATTAAAGATTTAGATATAAGACCTACCACAATAAAATATATAGAAATAAACATTGGTGATATGTTCCATGACATCATCAATAAAGATGTTTTTGCAAAGAGAAACTCCACTGACTGGGAGAAAATTTTTGCACACAACACTAATGATAAAGAACTGCTCACAAAAATCCAGAAAGAGCTGATGAGACTCAATAAAAACAAAGAAAATAATCCTGTCAAAAAAATGGGCAGAAGAGCTAAAAAGAAACTTCTCTGAAGAGGAAATGCAAATGGCCAACAGGCATATGAAAAAATGTTCAGCATCACTTGTAATCAGGGAAATGCAAATCAAAACTACCATGAGATACCATCTTACACCAGTGAGAATGGCACATATTAAAAAAACTAGCAACAACAAATGTTGGCGAGGATGTGGAGAAAAAGGAACTCTCCTGCACTGTTGGTGGGAGTACAAACTGGTCCAACCACTACGGAGAGCTGTGTGGAGATTTCTTGACCTACTAAACATAGAGCTTCCATATGATCCAGCAATTCCACTCCTAGGTATTTACCCAAATGACAAAGAAACATCAATTCCAAAGGGCACCTGCACCCCTATATATATAGCAGCACTATTTACACTAGCTAAGTTATGGAAACAACCCAAATGCCCAAAAATAGATGACTGGATCAAGAAGACGTGGTACATATACACAATGGAATATTACTCAGCAATCAAAAAAGATAAACACATGCAGTTTGCAGCAACATGGATGGAGCTAGAAGGGATCATGCTCAGCGAAATAAGTCAAAAAGAAAAAGAAAAATACCGGATGGTCTCACTCATAGCAGGAATTTAGAAAATTTAAATAAGAGACCAGGAAAAAGACTAATCAATACAAAGTAAAAAATCAAAATCAACAAGCAACTATAAACCAGAGACACACTATGGGGGTGGGGAGGGAGAGGGGGGGGTGCATACATTGTGCAAAGATGAAAAATTATGTAAGAATGATGTAAAATAAAATATTTTAAAAAAAGATGTTTTTGGAGACTCAACCCCTATGGCAGGAAAATTAAAGTAAAAAATAAACAATTGGGTTACTGCAAGTTGAAAAGATTCTACAGAGTAATACAAGAAGATTAAAAATATGTCCCATTGAATGTCACAAAACATTCATGTATTCAATGTATAACTGATAAGGGGTTAATATCCAAGATGTATAAATAACTCAGATAATTCAACAATTAAAAAAAACCCAGCTTAATAAATTGGCAACAGATATGAACAGTTTACAAAAGAGGATATCCAGAAGGCCAACAGACATATGAAAAAATGTTCATCATTTCCAGTAAGAGAGATGCAGGTTAAAACCACAATGAGATAACATCTCACACGTGTGAGAATGGCACATATTAAAAGACCCCAGAAAGAAGTGCTGAAGGGGATATGGGGAAAGAGGAACCCTATTACACTGTTGGTAGAAATACAAGCTGGTGCAACCATTATGGACTTCATGGTTCACTCCCTGAACCAGTATTTCCACCAGTAGCACAAGGGGAAGAGAGAGGCCCTCAGTTCTGGGGAGTCCTATCTCAAATCTACCAATCAACACATGAAGCAATGTCCTCATCATTATTCCCATCCCAGGTACCCTAGAAAAAGTATACCATCAACATAGTACCCCATACACAGCAGGGGCAAAGATGAGGTGGTTTGCTATGAGCAAAACTTTGAAGCCAACTGCTAGTCAAAGAGTATGATGCATTGCAAATAATAGCTTTTTGTAGACACTACTTGGACATGGAGTTGAAACGAATCTTAGCTCATGTTCTCTAGACATGACTGTTCAGGCCCTGTAGAATATATTGAGACACTTTCCCCTTCTTTGCGTAAGTCTGTGCTGTAATTTTTCTCCTGTATTGATCTACTCGTAGGGGTGAAAGTGCCTCTACATGTGTCTTTCCCCACTAGCACACAAGCAGCTGTAACCTAGCAGACAATAATATATGTCAAAGAATGCAAAACCTAGTTACTTCAAGCAGCTAAATGGGCATTCGGCCCATTCAGAAGAAGGAGGGTATTCTTTCCCTGTGGGCTCTCTACGTGATAGGGGAGTCTCTTTATATGCATGTATATAGAGGCAAGGAGCTTCCTGTAGGTCCCAAGGGTAGTCTTGAAGTCTGGGAGCCCCCAGGCCATATTCTGTCAAAGCTTTTATTTGTGCATACTATAAGAACAGATCTTAGGGTGACCTTAGTATAACTATTCTTCTGCCCCTCACCAAGCATTGGCTCTGTGGGAGGTCTCCCAAAATGGAGACTCTCCAAAGTTTACCAAGATGGAGTTTAGGGGACCCCATAAGTGTGAAATGGAAGCCCAAGGAAAAGTGGATCTTACAGAGGTTTTAGAATTAGTCATTCTGTCCATGTGCCCTATGGGTCATGAAAAAAGAGACTTAAGTCCTCAAATAATTCCCTATTAAAGTACGCCAGGGCACTATTCTTGTTTTCTTGTAAGTTAAGCCTCTCTCTCTCTCTCTCTCTCATTGGAGAAAATGCTGTTTAAAAACATACAGTTGGAACAAGAAGGGAGTAAGTGGGAGTGATGGAAGCTTGGGAGACAGCCATAAAGTGTAAATTTGGGCTGATGAGGTCAAAACTACCAACTCTGGGAATGGCTGGCTCAGAGCTTGCTTGCTTGCTTGCTCTCTGTACTCTGTGAGAGCGTGGGCCAGGCAGCATCTGTCAAACCCAAGAAGGCACAGAGCTACAAGTCCCCTTATGCTTATCTCTACAAAATGAAGCTGGATATATGTTAAGCAGAAAGCTAGCAGCTTGGTACATCGGAAAAAGTAATTTGGGTTCCCTCTTAAGGAAGAATTCAAGACCTGGGCAGCCATGGGTTCATGCTGGCCTGAACTTCAAGCATCTTTGAGCTTTTAGCACTGTGAAGGGGGACTAAAGGGGAAGAACCTGAGAGGGGGTGAGAGAAGGGAATGGAGATCATATGTTGTCAATTAGAAAAGAAGGAATGAGAAGAATG
The DNA here is from genome assembly GCF_964194135.1 of Talpa europaea. Classification (NCBI taxonomy): domain Eukaryota; kingdom Metazoa; phylum Chordata; class Mammalia; order Eulipotyphla; family Talpidae; genus Talpa; species Talpa europaea. The sequence continues at coordinate 67,888,937 of NC_140081.1, forward strand.
CCACGCTTTAGCTTAAACCCTCCTTGTAGGTTGATGACAAGCCACATGTAAAGTTTAAGATGGGTATTTTCGAACTCATCCTTCTGCCCCACTGGAGCAGCTCCAGCTGTAAAAGAAGCAGATGTGGCAAAAGAACAGGATGTTTCAGGCTTTGAGTTTCAAAGGACCAAATGGAAGTGCAGATCTGGTCCTTTAGTCTTCTGAACACTGAAGATTGAAGGTTTTGTGGCTCTCTGGGGCTGTATTTTCTCAGCCTAAGTAGGGGCCCTGTTTTTTCAGGTGTGACTAAACAAGGGGAAAAAAAGAGAAATCAGGTTGGGTAGGCCCCGTGAGGGCAGAATATGGACTTTCTCAGGTACAATGGCAGAGAATCCTGAAAATGCCACTCGACTCCTTAAAGGGACAACCTATAAGTCTGCAAACAGAAAGAAGCTATCTTCCCTGGATTTTGAAGGCTGCTAGATACCTAGATCTCCTCTGAATAGGACGAAGAGTGAAGACGCTTGACTGGGTAAGCCTTTGCCTGGGGAGAATAGAAGGAATTTTAATGACTTCCTGTGTAAAGTCTTGAGGGGCCTTGGGTAGCCAGTATAAACAGGAGGCATTTCAGTTGATTGGATTTATGTTTCTGAAATCAGGAAACAGGCCAACATGGGCCTCTGTTTAGCTCCGTTCCATGGGATTGGAAGTTGGAATGCAGGGAGATGCTGCCTCAGATTTCATCCTGTAATCAGTGGCCATTCTCTTTTTGACTTTTACTTCAGCTACTTTATATACATAAATATGTATCTCTATGTATATGTCATATATTAATTATATATATTATGTCCAATCATATATAATAGGCATAGCTAGCTATGTAGATGTAGATATATAGAAATATGGATATAGATATAGATAACATAGATACACATAAAGTTGCCTCCATTCTTGAAGAGACCGGAGAGTCAAAGGGGATCTGGTTTCCAATGATGGAATGAATGAGTTTCAAAAGTATCTCCTTCAGGCCTCAGGCACTGTTTCTCTAAGATATAGGGATTGGTCTATGTGGTCTTGAACATACATTTCAGAAGATCCTTTGTGCAAGGAAGTACAAAGAGCATCCAAGAGCTTCTATTCTTATTTGTTGGCCAAGCCTCTAGAATCTAGACCATTTTATTGTATACTCATTTCTGCCCTGTCTGGTGCAAATAACTTGACACTTAAAGTCAGACAGTCCTGGATTCCAGGTGGACTTTGCCACCAGCTAGCTGAATAAGCTACCCACTAAGTAAGAATAGACACTATTGATTGTTTACTAATTATGTCAGCCCCATGCCAAAAGCACCTTACATAGATGATCACATTTCATTCTCACAGCAACCCTGGGAGGGAGGGACTGTTATTATCTTCACTGGAGAAGATATTGTTTCTCAAGTTAAAAAAACTGAAATTTAGCGATTGACTCAAGGTCAATGGCTAATCAGTAGCAAAGTCAAATTAGAATCAAAACTGTTCCCAAAGTCCGTGATCATAAACACTAGTAGCCTGCCTCCACCCCTAATTCATTATACTCTGTGTCTAGGGTTTTTGGAAAATAGGAATAATATTTTGAATGACACCTATTCTGCCTACATTATGAGGATGGTTCAAGGATAAAAGGAGAGAACAGCTATTCTACTCAATGAACATTTATTGAGTATTATGGGTGAGGAGTTGTTCAAGGGTCTGGGTATTCAAAAGTAAATGAAATGGGGTTCCTTCACTCCAGAAGGTTATCATCTGGCTATGAAACAGCCTTGAAAAGCATAAAGCACTATACAAGTGCCAGTTTCCTATGGTACAGTTTTCATTGCATGTATAGTGAAGGGAAACTATTGGCCACGGGTACAGAACAAGCTAGGGTAAAAATCCCACATGGCTTTCAGCTGCTCCCTACCAAACTTGGCAACCAGCTGTTGCCAATCCCCAGTGAGACTGAAAGGAGAGGAAACAGGCAGTAATTTGAAATGTGACCATAATGCAATGTGACTGCAGCTTTTTCACAAGCATATTAGGACGTGCACATCCAAAGGAGTGGTGTCCCCTTCAGACTAGCACCTTGGGAGGTGAAATCCCTGAACATACATTGCAATGATGTTGCCATTGCTCAAAACAGTTTTTGGAACTCCTCTTCAGTAATTGAGTTCAGAGCCGGCGGCACATTCTTTTAAATATCCTCAATGGTGATAAATCTTTGTCCCCCTTTGAGGGTGGATTTGATTTTAGCAAACAGCCAAAAGTCATTCAGAGCCAAGTCTAGAGAATAAGGTAGGTGATTTAGCTCAGTAGTAAAGAGTTTTTAATTGAAAAACAGCCTGCTCCCTCTCTTCTCCACCCTACTTTTCACTCTACCTATGCCTCTCTCCCCCTCTCCTGCCCTGGCTTCCAAGAATGACTGTTAAGATCACTTTACTTGTGTGGTTCATAACCTAGTACAAACAGAGGTTAAATGACTACTGCCAAGATCAGAGGACTAGGTAAGAGGTGAGCTAGGATCAGCCCCTGAGTCCCCTGCAAATTACAGCATGAGAACATGAGACATCAGAGAAACTTCATGATGACCAAGGGAACCCAATCATGGAAATGGATGAACAAAGGACCGTTTGTTCCTAAAAGTCTCTCCAAACCCCTCACAGAGCACATAAGTATAGTGCTCCTTGATAACGGCAATAATGCCCTGTGATTGGCCCTTCTTTCCAGCAAAATCCAACTGGGGATAGGCCAATGTCTCTGAAAACTGACCTTCCAAATAGGGTATAAGTAGAAGGCGATAAGAACTCTACTCCTTACCCACTCTGGAAACAAAACAACAGCAGAAGTATAGGAGAGCCAGGGCTGTCCCTAAGCAAGATTGTGAAGGCAGAGAAATCACTTTCTTGGCAATCACTTCCAAATCCGCATCCCTCCCCCCATCACCACCTTCTCCCTATTTCCCTATTCTCCAGTAAAGGGGAAAAGTGTCTGATTAGTGCATGTGCCCAAAGGGTAACACAGGCCATCTGCATGATAGAAAAGAGAATCAAGGCTGTGGTTATCCAAAGGAAAGGAAAACAGACTTGCAGAAGCTCTGGATGCATTGACGGGATACTTGTAGGGAAGGCGAGGTATGCCAAATCACCCCCAGAAAGAATATCTACCATTCTTGGTGCGTGAAGGTATCCCTGGAGTTAGCTCTATCATAGGCTACTTTCCCTCAGGGGCTGGTGCTGTCTAGAGTGGGACTTCAAACCACAGAATCCCCTTAGAGAGAAGGCCATGGCCCCATTTGGAAATTGAGGCCTAGAGTAAATGTGGGGGAGAAGCAGAGGAAGGAGTAGCCTGCTCCCAAATCACCGAGGAATTCATGGTTGTGCTGGGGCTGGACCAGGTCCCTGGCTTCCACCTACACCTGAGCACTCTGCAGTGAACACCTGACCTTGACTGGGGCCTCCTCGGCTGGCAGTTATTTGCAGAAATGCCCATGTCCTCATTCAACATACCCAAAGTTTTTTTGAAGTGAGTCATAATTCTCAGGCTAGTTTCCTCTTGCTATTGATTCACGAAGCACTTGAATTTCTCAGGGGATGAGGGAGTGAGAGAAATGTCAAAATCCTGTGCCCTTTCCAGAGGTACAACATCTTCTCTCATTGGAGGACAAGAAATCCCCTTGGGAACCCAGGAGCATTGCTTTTGAGCCTAGGCAATGATTCCACAGCAACTCGAGGTTGTATATACTATTGAATCCTCAAGATGAACTATTGGAGAAAGTATTCCACCAATTATGTTTCCATGGGGCCCAGGGCACATGGTCTTGATTAGAATGAGCAAGAGCAAAGCAGATTTCCTCCTGTGAAGGTCTGAAAGTAATTTGAAATCCAGCCAATCACGTTCCAGCAGCCAATGCCTGGCTTCCAGCTGCTGCTTAGTGAAAATTCCAAACTCAAGGAGATGATACCTGGAGGGGTAGGTGGAGGTGCAAAAGGCTAAGCCAGGGAGGAAGAGAACTTTTGGAGAACTATAGTTACAAGATTTGTAGGTTATGGCTTTCCCCAGGCCCTCGGTCCCAATTTCAAACCCCAACACACCCAAGCAGAGCTGACTACCAGCCCATGGAAGCGTGCAGCTTTGTGGTGAAACATTTGACTGTAGTTCAAGTCCTACCTCCTGTCCCAAACTATTCTAGCTTGTCAGGAAACCCCTAGGGCCTCTCAGCTCTTGCAGAATGAATACAGTTGCTCACAAGCAGTATATCTCTCCAGTATTATATCTAGGTTTTCACATTTAAATAGGTGCATTAGCTTCTTCCTCCTCAGCCATATTGTGAAATTTTCAAGATCAAAACCTGTTTCCTTCCTCTTTGCATAACTCACAATGTCTAGCTCAGTTAGGGCCTGACAGGTGATTGACCATCAGTAGTCTGGACAGAGCACAAAAGCACAAGCGGTTCTCCCAGTTTATGTTGGCCTTTTCCAGCCAGGTTGCCACTCTGGCCCTCAAGGCCATGCTGGGCAGAAAGAAATAAATTCAGGAAAGGCCAGCCCCTGAAGAAGCCACCAGAGAGAAAGCAGGTTTCAATAGGTAAGTGCTTTAGTGGGTAGAATGTGGCAGTGAGGCCAGGCAAGTTGGACATAGGGGCAGAGAGAAGGAGAATCTAAACAATCCCCTCCCCATCATTTATCTCAAAATTATATGTCCTGGAAGAAAATCTGGAGGAGAGGAGTTAAGAATCTAACTTCTTTTATCCTGGTGTTTGCTACTTCCAGATATGAGTTATTTGGGTACATCTGGGAGACCAAGCATTGCTGCCGTGGTTGTTTATATGTGTATGGGGAGGGAGAGGCGTTGAGGGGGGGTTGCAAAAGCCAAGAATGTTATGGAAGCATGTGTGTATGTGTGTGCATGTCTGTGCATGTGTCTATATATTTGCACTTTCTTTTATTTTTCACACTGTGTCCCCAGCTCAGGTGCTACTAGACAAACTAACACCTCTGTCACCCCTTCTCTGTAATGTCACAACTAGGTCCCAATCCACACGGTTCCCATCACCAATAAAATAGCATGAGAATAATAGGTTGACTGCCACATGCTAAGTGGAAACATATGACCTATCAGTCAAACAAGAATCAGTTTTTCCCCTAAGATGCAGAGCACAAGTAGAAAGGGAGAGCCAAGCTGGAGTACTGAAAATAACCTCTCTGCATATGAGCTGGAGAAGGAAGCTGGTTTCTGGTTTGGCTTTTCTTCAGCTGTGCCATGAAGCTCTAAAGCACTCTGGAAATTAAGCAGTATTCTGACTCTTGAGGATTCCTGCAGGAATGCCCGGAAAAAGCTAGGGCAGAGATGGTTCTAAACATTTTCTGGTGTCACACACCTCAGTGGGATTTCCTCTTTAACTCTTATCCTGGCCCGTCTAGGGTGACAGCCTGTGTCATTCCCTCCGGCTGGGGTTCCAAGCTTTCCAAACTGTATTTGGGTTTTTTTTATCTAGTTGAGAGGGTGTCCAGATCTTTGATGTTTTCCTCTTTTGTATACCCCACCTGATCTCACCTTGGACAGCCCTCGTCTCACCACCTACATTGCCAACTTCAAAGCAAGTAGTAATGAGCTTGTAGCAATACAGGAAAGGAAGTCAGGACAAAGGCAGCACTTGCAAATAATAATTAAGGAAATTTCTCAAGAAATGTTTCAGATAAGAGTGCTGTGGCATGTGTCTGGGGTGACTTAAATGTGACTATTTCTCCAAGTCCCTTCTTGCCCTGTGATCCTGTCATCTCAATATGTCCTCCTCCTTTGAGACCCAGCAGAAAAATGACTTTCACCTGAGAGGGCTAATGGCCCACTTCTCATCACTCTATTCTCCTTCACTTTGGATATTTTGCTCCCCTTCTTATTTCAGAGACCTTGCAATGCTGGCAGCTTTACTGAAATACACTGGGCCTTGTCAAAGGTGGAAAGTAACATTAGGAGCAATTTCAAGTGTGGGCTGGTCAATAACCTGGATTTAAGAATCTTTAAAATTTGAGCCTATCCGAGTGAGTGGGTTGAAATGTGTTGCAGGGAACCACCTTTGGGGGAATCTCTGTAAGTCTTCAGTTATATTTCTTGCCTGGAAAAACTATACACATAACACACACAAATGTGTTGATTACTACAGGGCAGCTGAATGACATAATTCTATCCTTATTACGAAGGGCAAGAGGCCAAGGGAGCCAAGATTAAAGTTTTCTAAATAAAATAGTTTTTACATAACAGTACCAATTACAGAATTTTGGAGTTGAAAGTGATCTAGAAAAAAATACATTTGTTGCAGCTCTCCTGCCTTCAATTTTTCAGAGAATGTGCTTATTTCCTCTACCCATTTGTAAATGCGCCTTTTACCTCCTTTTGATAATACCAGAGCCAATATAGTTCCTTGTAATGTTGGCCTTAAAGTCTCCCCTGCTGTGTTGTGTGTAATGGATACTGGGTTATCGATGTCTGGTGTTCCACCTGAAAGCCTAATGACGTAACAGAGCTCCACGAAGTCGCTGCCAGAGGGAGACCGTGGCTGGTCCAAGGGAAGCCAAATAGCCATTTGGGTCACTAGATAAGACAGTGAGACTTAAGAAATTAGTGTTGTGCTTCTCCAAAGAAAACATACAGATGGCCCACAGGCACATGGATAAATGCTCAACATTGCTTGTCATCAGGGAAATGCAAATCAAAACCACAAGGAGATACCATCTGACTCCAGTGAGAATGGCTTATATCAAGAAAAAAAAAAATAGAGAAACAAGTGTCAGCAAGGAAAAGGCACCCGTGTACCGTACACTGTTGGTGGATGCAGACTGTCCCTATGGAAGACATAAATATTAAAAGTAGATCTTTCATATGATCCACTCCTAGGTACATACCTGAAGAATATAAAAATACCAATACAAAGGGATACATGCACTCCTATGCCCATTGCAGCCTTATTTACAATAACCAAGTTACGGAAACATACTGAGTGCCCAAGGACAGAGGAATGGATTAAGAAAATGTGGACTATGATGACTTCACCTAAGGGGAGAAATCCTATATTGTGAAAAAATAAGCACGGATGTTTAAGAACAAAAATTAAAAAGTTTAGAAGGATTCAGCAGGTGGTGATGGGGGAAGATGTGGTATATGCACACAATAGGACGCTACTCAGCTATAAAAAAGTAGATGAACTCCTGCCATTTGGGACAACATCAATGAAATTGAAGGGGATTATGCTAAGTGAAATAAGTCAGAAGGAGAATGACAAATACTGCATGATTTCATTCATATGTGGGATATAGAGAAACAAAACAAAGGAACAGACAAGACCAAACCAAAACAAACCAGAGAAATCTGACTGCAGAACTGAGGCTACAAGGGCTGTGTTGGGGGAGTGGAGAAACAAAGGGGGGGCGAGGTGGGGTAATGGTGTGATTCTATTCCCCTAAATTATATAAAGTGTTGTAAACCAATGTTTCCTCAGTATAAACAAATAAATATGCTGGAAAAATAAATAAAATAAAATACTAGATTTTAGTCTAAAGGAAAAAGAAAGAAATCCTGTGATCCATCCCCAGGTTGGGGTACTTAGCTGTGTGAGAGAAATTACATAAGCACTTCTGTAAATCCACTTGGACTGTATTATTTCACATCTGCTGTGCTTTCTTGCAATTGTCCAAAAGTCCTTTCGGGTATGTTTAGATAACAGGCTAAGGCATACCAGGGCAGGGAGGGCCTCTTGGCTCTTAAATTCCTGCTATAATTCCAGTGCTCTGAATTTACCAAGCACACACATTCTGATTGTCTAGCCGTGTGCAAATATGATCTCAACACGACTCACTGTTGTGGCCCAGTGACACAGAGACAAAACTCCCTCTCTCCCTCCCTTCCACCCTTCTTCCTCTCTTACTCCTCCTTCTTCTCTCTCTCTCTCTCTCTCTCTCTCTCTCTCTCTCATTCTTTTGTTTCTTCCTTTTGTCACCCTCTATTTCTTTTCATCACCTCTTGTAGTACACGAAACTGGAGTTAGTTCCTGGAAGTCTGTGCTGTGTTCAGTATGGCCGGGTGAGAGCAGGCATGCTAATTTGGCTGCAAGGCCCCTTGTATGGCATGGAGCTGACTGGCCTGAGGCCTGGCCACCTGACTTGTCAGGTCAGGGAAACCCTGCCGTTCTTGCACTCTACTCTCCGTTGCTCTGGCTCAGCTTGAGGCAGAGCACAGTGGCTGGCCCTGTGTACTTTGGCAAGGCAGCACTGTTGGAATAGGCCAGGATGAGGTTTTCCTCAAGCCACTGGACGGTCCCCTGGGAGACTATGGATGGCTCACCCTAGCTGACAATGCACTTCCTTTTAAGACTTCATCAAGAAGTTGTAAAACACTCAATGACTTCCTTAGACATTGGAAGGAATACAGCTGCTGTCAGGCTCAGAATACTCACCGAGGGAGGTTTTCCAAAAAAAGGAAGGTTTCCTGGGTTAATGAAAGGAAGTTAGCTCAGCAGCCTAGGGAAGAAGCAAAGCTGGGTAGAGGCAATTAACCAGAATGGGTAATAGGTACTTCCCACTTCTACAAACAATAACACAAGAGGAAGGGCTCTTAAACTTCAGCATATAGGCTGTAGGGCAACTTTCAGGGACATCTGGATTGGTGGCAGGCAATGGTCCAGGCATGGAGGAAGACGTGGATGGCAGCTCCAGATGGATCTATGGCAGTTTGGGGGCTAGATGGGCATACCTTGTGTGAAGTGCAGAGACCACTCTCCAATGTGGTATTTTGACTCCGTGTCCAGCCAGAGACTTGTTTTGTCTGTTCTTGGAACAGAAAACAGGACAATTCATTTCTGGTAGGAAAGATTTAAGGAAAAAATATGCTAAATGATCTGCTAAATTGCTACAAGCTCAAGGGATTGCTGGCTATCAGCATCTGTTAGAACAAGATGCATGTAATACAGGAGCCTCGGGCCTCCTTGGTGGTGCAAGGAGTAAAGACGCAACCTACGAGGCTGTCCGCAGCCACTGCAGCACGAGTTCGATCCTGGTCGGCAGACCGCTCCTGCTAACTGGCACAGCAGACCTCTCCTGCCTCGCCTGCTTCTCCCCTCAGCAGTGTATTTCAATGAATCTTCCTGTTCTGTTCCCCACTCTGTCTCTGGTGAATCCTTTCACCACCCCCCCACACCCCTGGCCTGTACACCAGTTCTTGTATGCAAAAATAAATCTTAAAAAATAATAATAATAATACAGGAGCCTCATGTCAAACTGGAAATTTCTCTACCAGCATTTTTCTGCCTCCTGAATGGTGAAACAGTTTCAGCAAGAGCTAAAGATAACATTTACTTTTACCTGAAACAGAAAGCATAGAGGACAAGGCATCCTTGGGTGGTGGTTCTGATCTTCACAGACTCCCTCCATTAGCTGCCCAATCCACGTTGCTGCCATCCACTTTATCATTCACTTATTCCTCTACCCCTGACATGCCAAACCATTTTCTCTGTCATCTCTTTCTTTACCTGCTCTTTAGAATATGAATCTATTTCTAAACCACGATTGGCATTAGGCAGGCTATGTTATAATAACAAATGGACTCTTAGATCTCAATAACTTGGCACAACTAAAGTTTCTTTCACGTAGACATAAAATGAGAGTCTTCAGGGTCCCTCCTCCAACTTGGGTGACTTGGGGATACAAGCTCTTTCCATTCCATGGCAGTACCATCTCAATATGAAGTTCCAAGCTCTATGCAGCAGGGGAAAAGAAGGCTGAAGATTCTCTTGAAGTATTTTAAGGTGCAGGCTAGGGAGTAACTTGCAGGATTCCTTCCACATTCCATTGGCAAGAATGCAGTAACATGGACCCCTTTCCCAACATGCCAGGAAGGGTAGGAAATATACTTTCCTGTGATCCCAGGAAGAGGAAAATTAAACAGGACCCAATATCTCTACTGAAGTGTGTCTATGATTTTTTTTTGGCTCTTTTCTATCTTCATGTCTGTCCCCTAGAAACTCACCTTACCAGCCAACCCTGACACTCAGAGGGATGAATGTAACTAGAGATAGTAATGGACATGAACATCATCTCATAGCTAAACTAATAGGTAGAGGGTGGCACCGTTAAGCCCACAGTAGCATGTAAAACTAATCTGTGCCTTCCTCCAACAGTAAAATGGAATTAAATGCTTATCTTGCAGTACTAGCAAAATCAGAAACACCATATATAGGAAACACACAAGTAGGAAAGGGACAACAGTATAGTTTTACCATTGCCCTGTAAAAATTCGTGGTCCCCATGGTGGTTCCAGAAGCTTTCAAGCTGGCCTCTCCAAGATGTTGTGACGCCTGGAGCATCTTACAGTGAGTGCTTCCCTGATTTGTGGGAAAGATGGCTGCCTATTGGTTACCATCCGCCTGGGTGTATATTTTACCCTTCTGATGAAACTGACCTATTTTGTGACAGCCATGCCTAGGTGTGGGGGTTGTCCTACTCTTCCTAGCAGGACAATAAGGGTTTTTGTTGTATGACAACAGAGTGCTCCACAGAGCTGTTCTAAGGAATGGCAATAGTTACCAATTACTGAAGGCATGTTGTATGACAATGACTTTTTATGCATAGTCTCAACTAATCTGTATGAAAAGCCTCCCAATTTTGGAAACTCAGAGAGGTGAAGAAAATTGCCCAAGATCATGCAACTAATAAGTGACAGAGCTGGGACCTGAACTCAGGGGTGCCTGGCTTATTCTGCCCATTGGGACAGGTAGGGTGTGAGAAGACAGGAATACATAGAAGAGAGGGCTCTTCTGCTTTGACTACATTATTTTCCTTCCTCTGCCTCATATCCTGCTTCTGTTTGAACTTGCCTTTTCTTCACTTCTCCTTGTCTCAATGGCACACTGCCAGAGATATTTAATAGAGGACAGCAATTTGATTTAGAAGCAGCCTCCAGACCACAGAGACATCAGCTTAGAGTTTCTGAACCAAAGGCAATCTTGTCTATCATAAATGGACAAATTGGTCTATTTGAGAAATAGAATGTAGCTGGAGAGCCCCGGACAATTAGTGCAGTGACTTCAGCTAACAGGTTCCAGTATGAAGCACTCTTTCTCCTGGTCTCCCTTGCTGAACTTGTATTGGGGACAAAAGAGTAAAAACAGGATGAGGAAGTCTTTGCTCCCAATCCAGCAGGGACCAGATGAGAAACTTGCTGGCAAACAAGGAATGAGCTGCTGGGGAAGTCTCCATCAGCCGCAAATGAAGCAGCAGCCAGGGAATGAGCTGAGGCTGGCTTGAGCAAGGGGTGAGGAGGCATGGGGAGGATGTCAGCATTAAATAGGCCTATGGCTATGTCTAGTCCAACTCCCTCAATATCCCAGTGAGGAGGTCAGGGCTCAGAGAAGGAGAGGGAACTTTCCAGAACTCACACAGATGACTGGTGTCACCACCAGAAATGGAACTTGCATGTTTGGATTGTAAGGATAAGGCTCTTTGCACCATATCAGTGCATACTGCAGGCAGTTGCAGTTGGATCCTTCCAAGAGTGTGTGCCCATTTGGAGGGGTAAGAAGAGACTTTGCTGTAGGAAGTCTCCTTGTGCTACCTTACTCTGTCCAGGACCTATACCAGAATATGGCCAGAAAACCCTCTGTGAACCCATAGGACACCCCTGCTTTAGCATATCTTCATGCCTCAGAAGGATAGTGGGAAAAACTGTCCTTCCATCTTCCTGCTCTTTTGGCCTAGAGCCATCCTATTCTCTGTCCTCATACCTGGATGTCCTTCCAGGAAACTAACCAATGTCGCCCCAGACCAGCCAGCAGGTCCCTCCCTTAAGGCTGAGATCATTAATTCTCTATATAGACCAGAACTTTCTAAAAGTCAATGTATGGACTAGTTCCAGTCTACAACTATGTTCCCAGTGGTTTTTGTTGAAATTAGATGAATCAAGATAAATGTAGTGAGTTCTTTATTAATTAAATTTATGTTTGTTCTGTCGTTCCTCACTGTTTAGAGTTAAAATGCCATGTCCTAAATAAAATGATAGAGATTTTCACTTGGAAAGGTTTTTTTGTTTCACAATATAAAAGCTGAGCGCTTTATGCTATACCTAAATTAAATGTTTTATACCCTTCTGTGAAATTCTAAATTCTGGGGTCCCTGGTGGATGCTACCCACCCTGTTTCCAGCAATATCTCTAGGCCTTATTATCTAGGATTGCTGTTTATTTTCTCAACTTTACTATCTGTCCTGAAAGGTAAATCTTCAGATACAAGGAACACAGGCAGCTTCAAGTAATAGTGATTCTAATGGTAATCACTGCTTTATCAAATGCCTAATGAGATGCCTCAGGGAAGGTACACACATGCCTGTTTGTTAATGGAACTGTAAGTAGCCATGGAATTATTAATAAATGAATTGTCTTGTGACGTGGACCTCACAAACACCTCAGGTTCATCCTCCTAGCTATTGGCAAGATTAAGATAACTAATTTGTTCCCTCAAAAAAGGGAATTAGACAATGGCAAAGGGTGGGGTTAGAGAGTTAGTCAGGGTTATGTGACAATTATCATCCTCCCACCTCAATGTTTTAATCTATATAAAAGGTAATTTCTTCTCATGGTAGAGCTGGGAAGCAAGAGAAATACAAAGCCCATAGAAGAGTGGAAATGTGAATATCGCAAGGAATAGGACGTTCTCCCTTGCCCCAAAGCCATGTGATTTCTGATGGACCGGTGGTAGCCATAGGAGAGGGTAACTAACATGCCCATCGTCTGCTGAGACTGTGTGCCTTGGTGTGCCTTGGCGTTCCCAGGGATGGGGTATGATTAAGGAAACTGACTCTATGATTTTTGGCCACATCCAACTCTGCCATTTTATGGGTCTTTACAGTATAGGCTGCCAACAGCAGTGGCTTTTAGATGTCCTGACAAGAATGAGGCCTCCCTGAAGAAGGCAACATAGTCCTTAAGCCACTGAGTTGTATAACCTACTGAGTTCTCTACCCTAAGCACAAGTCCACTGGTTGATGGCGGTCTAGTTTGGAGAGAGCAGCATCCAAGGAGCACTTCCCATTGTTTTTTGTTTGTTTCATGAAATAATAGGCAACCACTTTATGCCGTACCTTTGCCCTGCTTCCTCCCTGGTGACCCAAGGAGAACAACAGCTTAGGACACCTGTAAAGGAGTAACAGGAAAAGGTGTTTCATGGTACAAGGCCAGAGGGTGCTCTAGATGAAGCAATGACTGTAAAGATTCCAAAATTTTTTGATTCACAGATCTTCATCCCTTCCAAAGTAAACTGGCTTAGTTAACCCCTAATCATGAACCTACCATGTATGTAGGTTACATTTGTTGATTGCTCCTGGGGCTCTTCTACTAAGAGGACTCACTTGACTAAGGCTTTTTGTTTCTGGGACAGGAGCCAGAGCACAGCAAGCTGTAGTATGAGAAGACACCCAGAAAAAGGTCCTTATTTCACCCAAAAAAAGCTGACCTTGTGCCTTCACCAAAACCCCTTATCTCTCAGCCTGGCATGAATGTTTTACTACAGCCACAACCCAAATAATGCCAGGTAATCTAAGAATGTTCTGCTAGGCTTAGGCTACTTTGGTACAGTTTGTTAATGACTAGGTGTCCCATGTTGTCTGACCAAACACCTCTTTCATGGGCAGTACATGCGCTGCCACCCACCAGCAGGGATGACAGAGAAGCACTCCATGCCCTGCCAGCCTGGACTTTCTTACCTTCCAGAACTTTCCTGTAGTCTGTAGCATCCTATATTGTCAGAATTCAAAATTGAATTTCTCTGGAATTTATAATGCTCTGGCTGAATTGCTTGAACATATAGTACATAGAAATTTTTCTAGAATTCTTTATATATACCAAACTGCATACAGTATTAACCAATGAGGTAAAATTGGGGTATCCAAGGTGACTTTTCCCGTTTTAGTTTATACATGTTTGTACTGGTGTACTCTTCAACAAGTATGTGTGTCTTTTGTAATTTAAGACATTTAAAATAACAATCTGAGAATGTCAATTTGGTGCCACTCTAAACTGGTTCAAGAAGGGCCGCAAACTTAGGCCATGAGATACCTGGAGGGAGAGGTGCCAAGAGCAAATAGATCCCTGACCAGCCTGAAGCAAAGCAATTAGGACTCCTCCAGGCTGGGCAGGGGCTCAGAGTTGCAGTTGACTCCTAGGAGCACGGATGGACTTGATTTACCATCACCACCCCCCCCACCCACCCCCCCAGAATCAAAAGATCAAAGTAAGTAAGTGCTTGAAGAGGTTGGAATGGAGTAGGTTGTAAGCAGGAAGAATGAGAAAGTCCATTTCCTGCTTCCTTTTCCCTATCTCAGAACCTACCCTTAAGTCATCTTAAATTCAGCAGCCTTGGGGGCGGAGTATTCTTTAAGTGTTCCTTTTCCTCTTTATTGAAAAAGCAGCCTCAGCTTCTGTACACCACCCTCCTCTCTCTTGCCCCCCTGCCTTTAAAAACTCAGGATCCTTCTTACAGCATGGAGTCAGTCTCATTTGGGGCATTACCAATGGCAGTGCACTCAATTTATTTGAAACTTTGGGGGAAAGCAGATTTGTTTTCATATTTCATCAAAGTAACCATGCCAGCCTGTGATCCCTAAAGGCATGCCCAGGTGACGGATGGAAAATGAATAAGAATCTTTGTATGTACAGACTATAGCACCTTTCACATAAATTTAATTCAGAGACTTCATCAACAGCTTGTTGTTTAGCTGTATTGGATTTGGGCTTGGGGCGGGTGGACACCAGCCAGGACACTGAGATATCTGGTGACTTTTTTTTAAAGATTTATTTATTTATTTATACAAGCACTGGGTACAGTCAGAAGTGTGGGAGGGTGAGAGAATTCACCAGTGCCAGAGCGGGGAGCGGAACAGGCAGACTGACGAAATACACTGCTGAGGGGAGCAGCGGGCGCGGCAGGAGAGGTCTGTCATGCCATGTGGGACCCTCGCTGGCGGCCGGGGATCGAACCGGCGCTGCAAAGGCTGTGGGCAGCTTTGCAACCCAGAAATCAACCACTGCACCACCAGGGGAGCCCCTACCTGGTGACTTTTGATGACGTTCAGTGTATGTTGATGGCAAGCCAGATGAGGGCAGAGCAGCATGCCAGCAACGAGGTCAACTGCTTACTTCATGGGGCCTAGTGGTCCTAGGCCATGTGAGAAATTGATGATTGACCAAATCCTGAAGGATTAAGGGGCCTCTAGCCTGGTTTACGAGGTGGCTAAGCCCAATAGGTCATTGCTCTGTGTCCCTGTTTCAAATGCACAGCTTACTTCCAGGGCCAGTGCAAGTTTTGGCAAAGAGAGTCAATTTGGATTCTGGCTTCAGTTAGACTGGCCTTTTGAGCCTTTAAACACACTCTGCCAAGGAGTAAGTCTGGCCAGGCCATTTGACTAGTAGTAGCTTATTTGCTTTATGTCCCCAGGGGCATATCTTAGTTTAGGAAAATTAGGAGACAACATGATGTTTGCATGAAGTTAAACCAATGAAAATGGCTTCTTGCAGAACACCTGACTCCGCTGTCTGGAGGGAAACATAAACAAATCTAGCACTTTCTGCTTTTCGAAGGACTTCCCCATATATTTTTTCTTTGAGCTTCACAACATCCCCCACAAACTGGTAAAGAAAAAAAAAAATACAAATAGTCTCATCGACCCAGGGAGGAAACCAAACTCCAGAAAGGTAACATGACAGAGCTTGGACTAAATCTGATGTCTCCTCACTCCCAGAGCTGTGTTCTTTGGACTATGCCATATCATCTTAGATCATGTCTTCCTTTTTTCCAAATATTTATTGAACATTTGCCACATACTAGGCGTTGTTCTAAGAACTGGGAAAGGGCAGTGAACAAATCCGTCTTTTCTCTCATAGAGTTTACATTCTGGCTGGGGGAGACAATCAATAAACAACTAAACAGAAAGGTAGAATTTTTCTAGTGGTGTTGGATGCTGTAAATTTTTTTTTTAAAGGGAAGAAGGAAAGGGGCAATGGGTGATGTTTTTCTAAAGGTAACCACAGAAAGCATTCTCCATTAAGTTGCTATTTGAGCAGCAACCTAAAAGAAAGTGAATTATGTCCAGACAAGTGTTCCAGGCAGAGGGACAGCATGTGCAGAGTGAGACAGGAAGGTAGGTGGTGTGTTTAAGGACCGTGCATATTTTAAGTTGGTTTAAGTTGTTTAAGGTTGGTGCATATTTTATAGTAACATCAACTCACATCCTATTATATTTGAAAGCACACACAAGCTTCTACCTTAGTCTGTTGCTCATGCTCGCTCAGAATTTGGTGGGTTTATGGGTAATATGACCAAGGGATCCTCAGACAGCATGGCAAAGATGCTCAGTCCCAACACAGAATAATGCTCTAACACTGGGATTTCAGTGGCATCACTAGTCAAGGACTGAAATTGATTAGACAACATGTATATCAATCAATTCAAGTTCAATATTAAGATTATTTTGAACTTCTGTGTTAGTTTGGGTTCTATCACTTCAGAAGATACATAACATTGGTTCCAGTTTGAATCAACTCACTGTATGTTAAGGGAAACAAAAACAACAAACTCTGGTCCAGGTCACAGTCCAGTGAGAATACTTGGCTTCTGTTGGTGAAGTCTAACTTAGCAAATCAATGTGCCTAGTCCTAGTGGTTACTTCCATCCAAATCCCAGTGTTCAGTATCCTACATGGGCCCATTCTGTAAACCAAGATAGATCTTCTTGAAGTATTGGTGGTATCAGTGATATGAAACTTTTTATTTAAAAAAAAAAGGTTCAGTAGATAGGACTTCCTCTATCAAATATTTTTAAACAAAATCTCTTTAGGAAGCTAAATTTCTATTAATGCAATATGATTTAATGTTTTATGTTTATGTACTTCATTTTTAATTTTGAGAGAACTTATTTCCACCTACCCACCCAACAAAACCCAGGGAGCACAAACCCTGACTCTGGTTGTTTAATATGTTTCAGCTCCCACCCTTCTGTGTTCTCCAGTAGCTGCCTCATCCATCAAGTATCTGTAGACACAAGCATCAAAGCTAGGAAACAGTTTCCTCAAGTGGGAAATAAATTCCCAGAATTCAGAATTCCAAATAGTCCAGTGCCTTGCAGGTCTGCAATGAAAATGTTATTTTGGTCTCCTTGGATAATTTCACATCATGTGTATACAACAGAATGTGAATGGGCTTTGGAATCAAGATGAATCTGGTTTTGATTCCACTTGCCATCTACCACCTTTGTGATCTGGGTAATTTGCTTAACCCTTCTCAGCCTCACTTTTTTCATCTGTAAATTGGTGATGATAATAGTACTTGCTTCCCTGGTGTTGGGAAGATCAAAAGGGATCTTGTGTGTATGGTTTCTGCCACATAGTAGGTGCATAGTGGAAAGGCTGAGGATTACGACGAGACTTTCTGCTAACAGGGTAGATAAGCAATTTTCTGATTTGAAAAAGACATGCTGTTAACTGACTCTTCAGAAAGCTAGCAGTGCCTGGAGTTAACAGCCTCAGTTGTTGTTTACTCTGAGAATGATGAGCTAAAAAACAAATATGTTTTGGAGATTCCACAGTTACTTGGTTTCTCATAAAGAGACAACCCAGATTATTTCAGCATCCCTACTGCAAACAAAAATCCTCGTTGGACACCATTTATCTGATCTGAGGATCTGATTAACAGGGTATCTGCCAGATCTCTTTGCCATATGTATCAACCTCGCCTTGATTCCTTGGCTCAGAGATGGGAATGGAAGAGAAGCAGAAAAAAAACTTCAACTATTGCCTGTCTGGCACTTCCTCATTGACACTGTGATAAAAAATGACTCGAGGAACTTCCAAACACATGCCCAGGATTGCCAGGCTATAATGAATACCTACCTGATCTCACAGGATGCAGATTAACCAACAGTTACTGTAATGAGTAATATCTTGGACAGAAGTGAAGACAGTCTATTGCAAACTGTCCAGTTGCAGTCAGGTAGGTGTATGGTATATTAGCCTTCTGACTAATAGTCTGCCTCACTGGTTAACATTCAATATATTAAACTGTCGTTCGGGAAGCTAAGTTTATGTCTATGTAACCAACCAGGGAGAGGGTGAGGGACGATAGGTCAGAACTCCAGTTCCACTGAAGCAGAATTGCCTGCGATGGAGTTTGAATAAAGTCAATTCTCTCTTTCCCAATAGAGAATACCACTCCAGTAGGTGTCATAATTAAGCAAATTAGCACTTGCTGACATAAAAACACAAGATGGAATTTTAAAACCAGTTAACCTAATACCATGAAAGCATTATTTTAAGAAGTTAGTCTGCAAAGCTGTTATCTAAGAGATCTGGCAGCTCTTAGAAGATTTTTGTTCTAGTTGTAACTTTTCACAGCAAGAAGATTTGGGTCAGAGGATTTAGAAACTAATTGGCTGAGATGTGATCCTAAACTGATCCATAGATTGGCAATTTCAAGCCTCTCTCCCATGGGGAAAGAGAAAGCTGAATAAATATATTATTCACATAAGCATGATTTACTTCCTTGTAAGGTCTAAAGACTAAGTCCATTTAGAAAGTATAAGTCAGGAAATTCTTAAGAGTGTAGACTAAATAATCAAAAGTTGAAGCCTTTCCTTTCTACTGATGTGATATAACTAACCAACTGAGCTTGTCCAAAAAATAGTTTGTGTAGCTTTTTCAATCGGTGCCAAAGAGGAAAGAAGAAAATGCAACATCATGGAGTAGACTAGAAATGATAGTGCCACATGAAGACCTAATTAATCACTAATGATTCATCAGCTTCATAATGGAAAGGGGTCAGAATATGTTGAACTAAAGTGCAGATGTTATTAAGGATACTTGGTGCCTTTTCAATAGTGTAGATACTCTGCTGACAGCCAGTGTTTGAATTTAACAGTTACTGTGCACCTGAAACAGGGAGAAAGGAAGGTCTAGTCCCAGCTCTGTCACCAACCAGCTGTGCAAACTTTCAGAGGGTGTTTTCTTCTCTGGGACTCATTTCCCAGTCTGTGAAATAAGAAGGTTGAACTAAACAATCTTTGAGTTTCCTTCCAACTCTGAAATTCTACAAATCTATTTATTAAGCCCATAAAAATGAACAACAAGGTACAAAAAGGTGCATTTGGGGGCCTGTAGGCAGGATACTTGGGTCGATGACTGAGGATGTATATCATTGTTATCAACCACTAAGCTTGACCTGTTTTTTTTTTTTATTAATACATGCCAGAGCCTCTGCTAAGTGCTTGAGACATTGTGCCAACACTGCTATGAATAACTGAGTGATTCTCAGAGCTGTGTCTATGCCAGCTACTCCTCCCCATATCCACAGAGTGCAATCCCAAGTGGTATTAGCATCTCACGACTTGTATGAAATAGTAAGGTTAGAATGACCACTGAAATGATTTACTTTGTTTATCTGGGAAGAATCCTGAAGAGCTCTAGAAATTTAGACATAGTATGTACTTCTTTACCTTTTCAATAATGTATAGAATCTGGTATTTCTTTAACTCTACAGCAGGTGTTTTAGGGCCATAAATTAAGATGAAGCTGTTTTCTCCATACCTTGAAAGTGCTTTCAATTCAATTTTCCATCTCTTAGCCAGAATTTTTGTTAATAGAGAAGAATGGTGTGAGTAGTTACTGAAGTATTTACATTTGGCTTTAGAATTTGGGGTTGTATTTTATTTGAAGAGGTATTCTTGATGTTTGGGAACTTTACACCAAAAGACAAATATTGAAGCTGCACTGTAAAGAACTGTCATCGGGAGCATTGGCAAGTTTAGCTCAAGCCTTCCTCATTTCCTCTGCATACTGAAGTGGTATCTCTCAGAATAATGTAGAAGACCAGTCCAGAGCAGCCCCAGCCTTCCCACCAGTTCTGCTGCCTATCCTGATCACATCCGCCAGCAGATTTTGTTGTAATTAAATATTTGTTTCTAAATGTCTTTGTATCCAACTTGTGGGATATAAATTGGAGGAAATAGAAGCGAAATTAAGTCAATAATAAAAGGGGGTGGAATTGAGTGATTCTGGTAGTCCATCTGTCCATAATGAAGAATTGACTAAGCTTCCAGGTCATGATGTGATGGGTGAAAATTATTATTATTAATGTGTATATGTTCACAACCTTCTCTCACGCAGTGCCTCACGCAAAGGCTGGCTTTGTTTTGTCAGATTCTTGCCATTTCACCTTCACCCTCCTATGTTTAGTAAAATCGATTTTTGTGTTTTTTTTTCCCTATGCAGAACCATGAAGAGAGACTAAATACACATAAGAGACAGGAAGAAAGGAGTTAGGCTGCATTCCAGGTCAATATACATAATTAAGTGCTTGAAAAAAGAGAATTGTTCAGCCTTAAGGACCAAGAAAAGTTGGGGTGGAGTGATAAATTGAAGAGACACTGGAGACCTGTGGACTATGATGCAAAAAAAATAAATAACAGAAGAGAAGGGGGTTAATAAGTTATTCTGAATCCCTTTCATGATTTTTTGATTAGTGCAAGATTTTAAAATTATTGTGAAATTACTTTTGGTTGCTAGACTATGTCTTTCACTGAGATACTACTCTGACACTGGTCAACAGGTTCCTTACTCCATAAAAGTTTCATTAATTTCATAAAACCATCTTTCTCTGGGATTTAATGCCTTGCCCCTGTAGATATGCATTGACACTTCACAGCAGATCTGACAAATTGGCTTTTCCCAATAGCTAACCACCAAAGCCCTCCTTAAGGCCTAGACCTGGTGAGATGCAGTCTGGTGGCAATAGCACTATCCCTCATCCCTGACATTTGGTTAGAAATTGTAACTTTCCCCAGTGCTTTGACATCAATTTTCTCTTCTTCCATCCTCACAGCATCCCTATGAGGTAAGTAAGACCAGGATGCATAACTTTACTATCCTTTGCCAGCAAGTAATTGGCAGACCACAAATCTTTAGGCTCCTAATCTCAATCCTCCTTGAGACACCCCTCAGAGAATCCAACAATGAACTGTCTGTGATCCAAAGGATCACTTGATACAAGAGATACTTGAGAGCACATAAGGGTCATGATAACTGTTCATTCTTCTAGGTTCTCTGTGCCAGGTCTTTATATTAAGTCAGATCAACAGAAAGAAATTTACCTGAACCCTAATATCTTAGCTTTCTGAAGGAAAAAGACTCTTACTGCCTTAAGATTGAAATTTTACAGTCTTCCTTTTTTTGAAGGGGAAGAAAAGACATTTCCATTTGAAGATTATGTCTGTATCTTTTGTAAAACCACATCGTCCATTATAATAAACACTATCTAGTTTACAAGGAATTACATGATTAATTCCTTTTAGAATTCAGTGGCATGAAAAAAATCTGTCTAGGCAGATGAACTCACAGGCTTTTTTTTTTTTACTCCACAGAGAACCATGCAACTCTATTTTATTGTTTTCTTCCATTTTTACCTTAACTGCCAAGAAACTCAGATTTAAAATTTAGTGGCCAGATACAGTGATTTATCATGAGGCTGTCTGAAGCTTCTAGTTCTATTTCTTAAAATGTTTTCCCCTGGTTTTAATTTGAATTGATCTATTTTTATGTGTTCTTAACATTCAAAAGCTGCTTAAGTCTATTTTAAGGAGGTATGTGAGGAAATTATTGAATCAAAGATTCTCAGATAGGGGAAGGATCTTGAAAGATCACTTAGCCCAACCTTTCACACAATGCTGTAAATATCATCTACTATGTCCCCACTTATATGATCATTAAACCTCTGGTTGAATACCCTTAGTAACAGAGAACTCACTGTTTTGATAGTCCATTAATTTTTGGACTGCTCTGACTAGTAGATCTTTTTTCTTTATATTGACAATATGTCTCCAGTTTCCAGCATTTGATCCAGATTCTATCTCCTGAGGTTACATAAAATAAAGTGAAAGCCTACTCCTCATGGTATCCTTTCACACATCTCAAGAGAACTATTGGGCTTCCCCCTTTAGTCCTGTAGTCTCCACTTCTCTTGGCTTAGTATCACAGCTCCTAAAATTGGCTCCCCTCAATGCCTCAAGTGAAAACCATAGTAAAAAAATAACTGGATTCTTTTCAATGCATGAAGAGGGGAACATTTTTGCTATCAAAGGTTAGTGGCCATCAAGAAAAAAAGTTAACCAACAATAAGAGAATAGAAATGTGACAACTTATCTCTGGAATTTTATGAAGGGAACATACAAAGACTACTGTTTTTCATATCAAGAGCAAAGTCTATAACTTCAATTTACTAAAAACAACACAAAATATACAATACACTTTGTTTTTAAATAATGGCTATATATACGCACATATATGGAAGGCGTGGTGATGGGTGACAGATGGATGAACACACAAGACTAACATTAAATGAAAAAGGAAAAGAGGTGAATTGCACACCTGAAAATACATACACAGAGAGGCACAGAGGCATTCATTTATTAATTCCACAAATATTCATTTGGAGCCTTTTATATGTGTCAGGCGGCGCTATGCAGAGTATAAAGACAAACCAAATATGGCTCCTGCTGTCAAGAAGCTCATGACATTTTTTTCTCTAGGTCAAAGTATAGTCAAGACAACAAGACAAATATACAAGTATCTATAAAACAAGCTAATGTTACATAACTTTCAAAGTAGTATAGGGGAATTATTACAGGAATTCAGTGAGAACAAGGAAGAAGTGATATCTAAGTAGACTGAAAGATGTGCAGAATATTGATACGTGGTGGTGAGATGCAGGGAAGGACTTTCAGGTAGGGGGAAAAAGCATGAATAAAGCATGGAACCAGAAAAGACCAGAGCAGAGAACAAGTAATAAGTTTAAGCTAGAATATAAACAATAAGAAGGAAGGTAGGAAAAACAGGTTGAAACCTAACCAAAAGATTTATAAAAATAGAAAAATGTTGAAATTTTTGGAATGGAAAATTACAAGGTCTGAACTTTAATCCCAAAATAGTACACTGAAATACAGACAGAGATATACACACAGAGGGAAAAAAATATTTCTCTGGAGTAACATAATCATCTTATAATTCCCTTTTGGAATCAGCAAATGGTAAATCACCAGTTACTATCACTATAAACCATTAAAGTAGAATCGAATAGAAAATCCAGAAATAAACCCACAGATTTATGGTCAACTAATCTTTGACAAAGGAGCAAAGACTATGCATTGGAGCAAAGAAAGTTTGTTCAATAAATGGTGCTGGGAAAACTGGGTCGCTACATGCAAAAGAATGAAGCTTGACCACTACCTCACACCATATACAAAAATCAACTCAAAATGGATTAAAGAACTAGACATAAGACCTGAAACCATAAAATACATAGAAGGAAATATAGGCGAAACACTACGTGATATTCACATCAAAGACATCTTTACAGACACATCACCCAAAGCAGTGATAGTGAAGGCAAAGATCAACAGCTGGGACTACATCAAATTAAAGAGCTTCTGCACAGCAAAAGAGACAATAACAAAAACAAAGAGAAACCCCACCAACTGGGAGAAAATTTTTGCACACAACACTAATGATAAAGGACTGATCACAAAAATCTGCAAAGAGCTGATGAGACTCAACAACAACAAAGAAAATAATCCAGTCAAAAAATGGACAGAGAAACTAAAAAGAAACTTCTCTGAAGAGGAAATGCGAATGGCCAACAGGCATATGAAAAAATGTTCAACATCACTTGTCATCAGGGAAATGCAAATCAAAACTACCATGAGATACCATCTTACACCAGTGAGAATGGCACATATTAAAAAAAATAGCAACAACAAATGTTGGCGAGGTTGTGGAGAAAAAGGAACTCTTCTGCACTGTTGGTGGGAGTGCAAACTGGTCCAACCACTATGGAGAGCTGTGTGGAGATTTCTGGACCTACTAAACATAGAGCTTCCACAGGATCCAGCAATTCCACTCCTAGGTATTTACCCAAAGAACACAGAAACATCAATTCCAAAGAACACCTGCACCCCTATATTTATAGCAGCACTGTTTACAATAGCTAAGCTTTGGAAACAGCCCAAATGCCCAAAAATAGATGACTGGATCAAGAAGATGTGGTACATATATACCATGGAATATTACTCAGCATTCAAAAAAGATAAACACATGCAATTTGCAGCAACATGGATGGCGCTGGAAGGGATCATGCTCAGCGAAATAAGCCAAAAAGAAAAAGAAAAATACCGGATGGTCTCACTCATAGCAGGAATCTAGAAAACTTAAATAAGGGACCAGGAAAATGAATAACTATAAGAAAGTGAAAATCAAAATCAACAAAAACTATGAACCAGAGACACTTTTTGGGGGGTGGGGGGCGGGAGGGGAGGGATTGGGTTCAGAATGGGGGGATTGCAATTGTATGGGGAATATAAAAATAAAATTTATTAATTAAAAAAAATAAAAAATAAAAAAAAACATTAAAGTAGTACTGCACTTTCAAATTACAGGTATAAATGGGGGATACTTCATGTTAATGTTTATCCCATGGAATAAGTGACATTGTCAACCCGAATTTCACCAGTGGGGCATGTTATCCAGACTCACAACCATCCCAATAAATTTACTCTGGGTCTAGATTGCTCTTGGTACAAGGCATACCCAAAGAACAAGTATGTCTTGCTTCTTTACCATACCAAAGATGCCCCAGTGAAGTTAAGAAACTGTCATTTATAAAGAATCTAGCTCCATCAGCTAGTCCCCTAGAGGGAATCTCTTTCCAGGAAGGCAAGGTCATAAGAAGTTCACCTGATACTACTCCTCACAATGGACCTAATCACCTTTGATGCAGTTGGAGTCCGTGAACATAGGGTAAAACCTGTGCCCAGCGGGTACACAACTACACCCACAACTCAGGAGATTTCATGGCTCTGGAGGAAAAAGATGGTATCAAAAATAACAGAATGATCTTATCTTGCTTTGAAGTTTGCAGTTTTTTTGGTTTTTTTTCCCTGATATCCCTCACCATGTACTGAAATTCTCATTTGGATGATAGGCAAAGTGAAAATAATCCTAAGATGTCTTCTGTAGTCAGACTTTTTTTCAGGTTTCTCTGGGACTTTAGTCCTATAAATAGAATGAAGGTCTTGTGCTATCAACTACCAATGAATCCATAGAGCTAGGTGGGATTAGAGATTTGTTTTCCATCAACTTGGAACAAATTCAACTTAGTAACATGCATGGCAATAGATAAGATTGGCAAGAGTGATTTTACCAATTCTGAGAAACCCAAAACAATACACAACAGACATACCATGTTTTTTAAAAGTGAGAAAATGGCATGGACCAGAGATTCCACTATTTTAATGGACTAGAACCAGCCAGCTAGATGGGAAATGTGCTTGATGAAGTCAACCATCTCTGGTTGGAGATGAGGTTAAAATAAAGTGATCAATCTGTTGTGACCTTTCATCAAATTATTGCTTACTTGAGTCAACTGAGTTTGTAAGTTACCTCCACTTGTTTGATGACGCCTAGATGTGATCACCCAGTGCATGAAGTATTACTATTTGGCTGTTTGCCCCCTCCTACTCCTTGCAAGTTGATTCCATTTGGATTAAGGGCAAGCATGTGATGAGATGAGTAGTTTGGTAATAAAGTTGTTTATACTATGTCTAAGACAAGGTAAGCAGAATGGGAGTCCTTGGAACAACACTTTTTGGTAGAGTAGTCTTTTTTATATTTAGTAAACCAAGTTACATCCTCTGATGAGGTAGATAGCCATCTGCTATCTCCTCCTGCTTAACTATGCCAAGTGAAATAAAGAACGATCGGATCACTGAATGCTGCCCGCAATCTAAACAGAGTCAGCTTTTACCTTGAAAATTATTCGTGGCCACTGCCAGAAATGAAAGTAAATGGACAAATTTGAGAATTAGCTATCTTAAGGTATTTTTTGTCCAGGTGGATGTTATAATAACATGCAATGATGTGTGAAGTGAACCCAAATAGGAAGAGGGAAAAAATAAAGAATCTAAAGGGGTTTTGAGAAATTTTAATTTTGTTTGTACATTTTTGTTTTCTAAATTTTCTACAATAAACATAGAAAAATACAGTGTATAGGTATTGAGACCAGTAAGTGAAATATCTAAACAGATGGAATAATCTCCCATAGGATGACCATTTTGTTATGTTTCATTTGCAGAGTACAATAAAACCTCAACTAAGCAGAATAGAAGTTGTACTTCATTAGCTCTTGGTTTTCTTTTCCAATAGTCCATTTTGAGAAAAGGCAAATCACCAGAAAAGAGGCAGATAAAAAAGATGTGATGAAATTGATTGAAATCTCTGAAAACATTGTTTAAATAATTTTCTTAATATTTTGTTTTGTACAAGGAATATAAACAATGCAGGAATATAGCTGTGAAAAAATCATTTTGGTCCTTCTTAATCAACAACTAAAGCCAACGTTTTTAGTAGCAATATATTGAAAGAAATATTAGCAATTATATGTAAAAATCAGGCCTTACTCTACTAAATAAATCAATGTTACCTGAGAGTACAGCGTTTTTCTTCTCCTCAAATAATTAAAATGTGAAGGCAAATTGAACAAATCTTAATTTTGGTCAATGTGAAAGGCCTTAATGACAAGGAATCCAAGAAAGAACAGAGTGATTTTAGGTAGGCATTCGTAACAGAACCGAATAAATGAAGATGTGATCGTGAATGAGACAGGATTAGTAGGCCAGACAAGGTGCGTTTGATTGACATGAGGAACGAGAGAAATGCCAAAAAGGGAACTGGGGAATAGATTCAGATACAGAGCTAGGGAACAACACCCTTAGTGGGTCTTGTGGCTGAATAAAAGACTTTGGCTGGGCAGTCCTTGTTTTGTAGGCCCAGTCCTGGAGCTGTACTTCCTGGGGCTAAAGGACTGGACTATGCCAGAGAGAATCCTAATCCATGGAGTCTACAGCTGCAGACCCACTCCCTCTCCCCTGCCCCCAATTTTCCCTCCATATTCGCAGGGCAGGACAATACCACCCCTCTAGGAAAAGTGAAATCCCATTTTGAGTTGGTGCCTTTCTTTGAAACGTCCTTAGGCCCCAAGACTTCTCTTGAAGTCTTAAAAATTCAGCTTTTTTATTGAGACCTTACCACAAGTAAAAGATGATATTTTGTGTCTCCTTCCTCTCTGCTATGTCCAGATAAGGGAATTACAAACTCCAATCAAAGAAACTAAAAGGCAACTTCAGCCTTTTCTGCAGCTCGAACAGCTTTAGCATAAATAGACCACTTGAGAGAAGTCAGCTTCTGTGAAGAGGTTAGTCCTGGGGTGCTTCCTTCCACTGGAGGTGGAGGGGGTACTGCTGAGAAGAGCTTTTGACTCTAAGCTCAGGTTCAGGGTGAGTTGATAATGGAAAAATTGAATATTAAATATTAGTGAGAAAGGTATCAAATTATACCTTAGGCATTTCTTTCTTTAAAAAGGCTTGCTCTAAAAGAATTAATTACTTTACTGGCTGATATGTTTGGGTTCCACTGTTTTAATAAAGAGATTATTTTTTATAATAAAAGGGAGGAAAAGCTTGCTTAACTATTTTAAACATGCCTGTGTCTTAAGCCTTCACTGCTTTGGTCCATGTGACTGGCAAGCCACTGCCAATAACTCCTTGAAAGTAGAATCTGGAAAACCAGCAGTATAAAGTAAAACAAATGTTCAAGGGGATTTTTTTATTTTAAGGGTAGGAATAGAAACTTAAAAGGCAGGGTGGGCAGGAGAAGGGAGAAAAAGAACAAAACTTTAAGGGAATTGCTCAGTTAATTCAGCGATTTCTGTATCTTACCCTGACATCTCTCACATCTCTTCAGTCGTGTTCAGAATATGGCCCTGAGGCTTCAGTACAATACTCACTTAGCCAGGACAGTTCAACGCTGCCTAGATTCTCCTTCCTTAGACAGTTTTGGAAATATTTTGAATAGTAAGCAATATGCAGACCAAGGAACTTCTTAGCCTCAGTTATCCAAACAACACAATTAAGCAGACTCATCTCCTCCCCCTTATTCCTACACATTCCAGCCAACTGAGGTCACAGTGGACTGGGATTCAGATGTATGTTTGCTGGAAGATTTTTTTCCTGGCACTAATCTAATGGTATTTGAGTTATAAATTGTGTTCATTAAATACTTTCTAGAGAATCAAATGAATTAAAAGAGAAAACAAAGTGCCTCCTACTTTTTTTCAATGAAAATACAGACCTTCTTATCTTAGTCCAAGGGTAGTACCGCCCCAACTTTTCCTGAACCTTGTGGCTAAACAATTCTCTTTTCTAAATAGCCCCCTCTCTCCAAGCACTTAATTATGTATATTAACTTGCAGTTTACATTCAAATGGCCTTTTTGGTGATAGCTGTGTTATGAGCAAAGCTTATTAAAGTTTCTTCCCCGGGGCCCCCTTACACTGGGCTTGAATAACACTGGAGACTGGTCATCCTCCCAGGTATAGTCACTCATTAATTTCTTGCCCAGGCAGAACAATGTGTTGAACTGGGGTGAGCTTTTTCCATTGCCTCACCAAAAGCAGATTCCAATCTCAGAACCCTTTGCTCCTGGGTGGGAGAAAGAGAAAACAGTGAGTATATCTTCTCCATCCTAGACCTTTCACAGGATTTTAACACGAACTATTCCAAGCCCTGCAACACCATTCTACTCCATAAACACACTATAACGTGCAAAACTCTCCTGAATCATTGAACAAATAAGCATTATTATACTTGTCAGGTTTGTGTAATTCAATGCTGCTATTTACAAGGGTTTTTACAAATTTAATAAAAAAGGTAACATGTTAATATACAGGTAACCTTCAACTTACTAATGAGGTATGCCCTAAACATTTATTTATTTTTTAATAAATTTTATTTTTGTATTCCCCATACAATTGCAACCCCCTTATTTTGACCCCAATCCCTCCCCTCCGCCCTCTACCCCTCATAGAGTGTCTCTGGTTCATAGTTTTTTGTTGATTTTGATTTTCACTTTCTTATAGTTATTCATTTTCCTGGTCCCTTATTTAAGTTTTCTAGATTCCTGCTATGAGTGAGACCATCTGGTATTTTTCTTTTTCTTTCTGGCTTATTTCGCTGAGCATGATCCCTTCCAGCGCCATCCATGTTGCTGCAAATTGCATGTGTTTATCTTTTTGAATGCTGAGTAATATTCCATGGTATATATGTACCACATCTTCTTGATCCAGTCATCTATTTTTGGGCATTTGGGTTGTTTCCAAAGCTTAGCTAGTGTAAATAGTGCTGCTATAAACATAGGGGTGCAGGTGCTCTTTGGAATGGATGTTTCTGTGTCCTTTGGGTAAATACCTAGGAGTGGAATTGCTGGATCATATGGAAGCTCTATGTTTAGTAGGTCAAGCAATCTCCACACGGCTCTCCATAGTGGCTGGACCAGTTTGCACTCCCACCAATAGTGCAGGAGAGTTCCTTTTTCTCCACACCCTCGCCAACATTTGTTGTTGCTAGTTTTTTTAGTATGTGCCATTCTCACTGGTGTAAGATGGTATCTCATGGTAGTTTTGATTTGCATTTCCCTGATTACAAGTGATGCTGAACATTTTTTCATATGCCTGTTGGCCATTTGCATTTCCTCTTCAGAGAAGTTTCTTTTTAGCTCTTCTGACCATTTTTTGACTGGATTATTTTCTTTGTTGTTGTTGAATCTCATCATCACACCATACACAAAAATCAACTCAAAATGGATTAAAGAACTAGACATAAGACCTGAAACCATAAAATACATAGAAGGAAATATAGGCGAAACACTACGTGATATTCACATCAAAGACATCTTTACAGACACATCACTCAAAGCAGTGATAGTGAAGGCAAAGATAAGCAGCTGGGACTACATCAAATTAAAGAGCTTCTGCACAGCAAAAGAGACAATAACAAAAACAAAGAGAAACCCCACCAACTGGGAGAACATTTTTGCACACAACACTAATGATAAAGGACTGATCACAAAAATCTGCAAAGAGCTGATGAGACTGCCCTAAACATTTAGGCCAGGTTTCTAGGTTAGTCCACAAAGGCTGATTTAACCAACATCAGGTAGAATTATATTATAACTCTGGTAGAAGCTCTAGGTCCTGACAAGAGAAGGGAAGGCAAGATTTCTTCCCATTCTCTGAGTTCAAGGATAGCCCAAAGCAAAGGTTTAAGAGTAGTGGGATCTAAACTGACATTTCTACCCCTTTACTGGTTTTCACCCTTCACGCATCTCCCAGGATCCACCGATCTGGTGTTCTCCCAAGTCCTTCAATACGATGCTTCATGCTTCAAAACTGTCAACTTGCCTATTTTTCCTTGTCCTACTCGAAATGAACTTCCCGTGTCCCCCTGAATATCTATCTCAGTTCACCTTCATTATGATACTCACCCCTTATTCTCCCAAACATATGCTTGAAACCCAATATGAATCCCAGTTGATAAAATCGTAAAGCAACCAGACGAAATGATAACTTTTAGCAAGGCTTGGAAATTGGTAGATATTTGGGGACGTGAAGGAGTTATGGGGAGCTACCTGGGAGGCAAGCCCTATAGTCAGTTTGCAAAAGCCATGCCCTCTTTCACAGAATCATTCCTTCCTCCCTGTCTGCCCCCCACAGGACTCTCTAAAGGTTTCCACTTTCTCCCTCAACAACTCCCAAGATAGTGGAAGCACATGAGAGGCATTCATAGGCATTCATAGGCAGACCTTTTGTAAGACCTTTTGTAATAGGACATTTAGTGAGACATAAGTGAGATGGTTGGGAGCTCTTGGTTTTAGGTCAAGCCTTCTCAAATTTGTTAAGAGTGCTCATCTTGAGCATTTGTGATATTCACAGCCTACCAAGGCCATTGTTGTCAATTAACATTCTAATTAAAGCACAAGTGCTAATGAGGTCAAGATCAGAAGTCAAATCCACTTTGGGGTCAACTGGCTTCTTCAGTTGGTTCCATGTACCCACAGAAGCTTGCCCTCTGTTAAGGGGGTCCAGATGATTGTATGTAAATGACCGAAGCTATATCTCTCTCTACACCAGGAAAATACTGGTAAGCACACAGCCAGTGCTGGTGAGTCAGCTACAGTGTGTTCTGCTGCAAACTCCAACACATCTTCTTAGAAATGAATGGGTTTTATATAATTACCTCTAATGTGTGCCCTACCCTGCCAAAGGGAAAACCCTTCAAGGGATTGCAAACCCTTTCCTGCTGATAAAGAGAAAAGTCCAGGCGTGAGGAAGGGCGACAGAATGACTGTATCCTTGTGTTTGTGTATTGACCTCCCCATAGGAATGAATGTTCCTGGACATTGAATGACTGTGTGTCCTAGGTGCTTATGCACTTGCACTGGTCAGTAGAAAAGTACAGAAGCAGGGCCCAGGTGGCAGGGGCCAAGGGGTGGTGCAGAGGCTGTGCAAGAGTCACATGCTCAGTAAGAAGGCTTCATAGAGGAATTGGGTGTGATAGTTGCAGAAACAAAGATGCACTGGGCATTGTAATTATTCTGGGAAATACTTGAAAACATGGGAGCAGGAATGTGTGGCAATACCCAAATATTACTTTAGAATCCTGTGATTTCCAAGGATATGTGAATGGAAAAATGAGTCTTAGGGTCAAAACCTCCATGAAGAAGAATAAGAAAGCAAGATAGACTAGAGATGCCAAGAGGAGCTCAAGAAAGCAGTGGAGCCCTGGGAGTTAAATGTGTGGGGAAGAATTTTTTATTAGACTGTCATTGCTGCTTCAGAATCATACTGTTTTAATGGAGAGGAGGAATAGGAAAAATTATCCTGAATTCAAGCCAGGTAACCAAACGGTAGCCAGCCTAAATTTGGGTGGCAATACCAACCTCAAAAGAGATGAGGCAGTGCCTGCAGAAGAAATGGCACAAGCATCCCCTCTAAGATGTTCTAGCCAATAGATCCCAGGAAAGGGGGGTGGTCATCCCAATATTGCTGCCTTACCTAGATAGATGCAAGTCTCTAAAGACCTGAGTTGGCTCACTGTATGTGGCCCAGGTGCTCAACATTGGGAGAGACAGGTGCACCTGCCTGATAACTGTATGCAAGGCTAGCCTCATTAACCCTCAAATGTGTTATCTGTGCAGGAAGCAAGAGTCTTGCTCAGGCCAGGGCAGCCAGCCTCCCTCGGGTGCAGTTCTGCAGCAGGCCACCCCTCAAGGGTTTTGCACAACTCAGTGAAGCTTGGAAAATAACCAACTTCACTGTACTCTTGCCAACAGAGTGTAGGCTGAGACTGGCACCCATGCCAAAGGGAGCCCCAGCTTTGAAATTTTGGCAAGCTGCTGCTCTCTCTTTTCCTGCTGCCCATTACCTTATGGTGTGTTTCTCACCAGCTGCCTTTCAGCTTTTCTCCTCTGGAAGGCTGCAATCTCCACTGGATGCAGACCATGGCCCACTTGCCTGCAGAGCAGGGAAGATACAAAAGTGGTTAATGAAGAGAATGCACAGAGCACAGCACAGGAAGACTCTAAGTGTGAGCTCCACTTACCCATCTTTGCCCATTGGTGGGGGCGTGGGAAGGGGTTTCGTGAAGCCTTTTTTTCCAACCAGCCAGAAGGTCTCCTCTGTTCCTTTGCCCTTATTATAGAAAATATGGAAGATCTTAACACATTAGAGCCAATTTTCCTAAGGAAGTCCTCTGGTCAATAGGGCACAAGCACTCAGTCTGGTTCAGGAACCGCCCTTGCTTTCCCCCATCACCTCTCCTGGAGTCTCCCGCCTGCACAGCTCCTCTGCCATAAGTACCTGAGGCTCAGGCAAGCTCCATAAACTGCCACAGCAGCTAGATGAAAAATGAACACCATTTCAAGCTGTCATCCAGATGTTTTGTCGGCCTGCCATCACACAGCTCCGTCCTTGGGAATGTGCGCGTGTTTTGGCTCCATAGCAACCAAACATCTGGATGCTCAAGTGAAGATTTTGAAGATCATTCTTGCCCTGATCTTTTGACATTGGACAACCTATTGTCTTTGGTACCTAGAGTACATATATTCAGAGTCTACCTCTGTCCACACCCCACCATCCAACAGTTAGCAAAAAGCCCCCAGAGGGAATAGACATTTAGAAGGCAGGCTGTGTAACTTTGTTTATAAGCCCTAGGCATCCTGGCTGTTTAGAGAGGTCTGCAGTATTCTTTTCTTCCTTCCAAGTGATTCTTACAGGTAGAGAGAGACTCCAGGGAGGCCTCCATCCACAGCCTGGTTAGTTCTTTGTCAAAAACCATAGGTTTGAGAAGTGAAAGGGAATATAAACTCAAGCTGGTCATCCCAGACCCTGAGTGATGATCTCAAATGTGTCAAATTTTCTGCCTCTGCTCCACCTTCCCCTTATTCCAATAAACCCACTTCTCAATATGTTTCTCTCCACTCCTTTCCATTCTTTTTTCTCTGTCCCCTCTTTCCTCCAATCCCTAAAAAATGGTGTTTACTGAGATTAAGAAAAGTAATGGGATATATTTCCAACTCATTAATCTGAAATATGGTCTCACTCTTAGCAGATCTCATTTGTAACAGTTCTAAATTGTTTAACTTAGAAATTCCAATTAGGTTTGCCCCTTTAAATATCACATCCTTTGTTCTCTATTTTACATCACATATATTCATTCCTTAACAATAATGACACCAACCATAATAATAATTAGCACATTTAATTAGAGAATCTCAAAGCACTTTGCAAATATGTGGTTCAAGGCTCTGAATAAGCCCTCCATGAGGCAAGCAGGAAAAGAATACCAAACAGCACCAACCTTCATTAACTGGCAACCAAATCACTCTAAACCTCAAATAATTGGACTGTTTGGGGCCACTCTGCTTTCAGAAGAAGTGAACAAGTTGAAACTAAACTCGCATCATTCTTTCTACATTTATATCACCCTTGTTGTCCAAGGGCTTGAAATGAAGGCGGCTCTGTCCTTAAATTGTTCACGGTGTCATTAAAGAAAAAAACTACCAGGGCCTCCCCGGTGGCGCAGCAGTTGAGCGCTGGGTTGCGAAGCTGCCCGCAGCCTCTGCAGCGCCGGTTCCATCCCCGGCTGCTCCCCGGCCACTGGAGGAGGGTCCCACATGGCGCGCAGACCTCTCCTGCCGCCCGCTGCTCCCCTCAGCAGTGTACTTCGGTGCTTCTGCCTGCTCTGCTCCCCGCTCTGGCTCTGGTGAATTCTCTCACCCTCCCGTGCTTCTGACTATCCAGTGCTTGCATAAATAAATAAATAAATCTTTAAGGAAAAAATAAATAAATAAATAAATGAAGCACGAGAAATCTTAAAAAAAAAAAAAAAACTACCATGGCCCGTGTTGGGCTGTAACACATTAAGTCCAATTCTTCTGTTTCCAAGTTCTTTCTCCCCTTCACATCACCTGGTGTAGTGTCTTGTACATTAACGGTTGCTCAGTAAATAATCAGAATATTCCATTAAGTTAAACTCGCAACCCCGGAGCTCTTGGAAGAGTCCAGCTGCTATTGATCTCACATAGGTAAAACACTCTTAAAACTTAACTTTGAGGACCTCAACACCCAGTCATATTTAACTGCATGACTTGACATCTAGAGGCTATCAATTCCCAAGGGAGGTTTGTCGATGCCAGGATTGTCCGGATATTTGGGTGAGTCTTGGGACACACTCAGATGCCAAAAGTAATGGTTGCAAAAGATGGTGAGAGTATGTTACAGACTCGGGCAAGCTTCCAAGTCAGAGAATGCAGGGGAGCTCCAGGGGCTCTCTGAGGTTTTGGAGCCCATCCAGGAGATTTCTTAGAATCCTAGTTCTCTGTTTACCCACCCTACTTCCAAAATTCTGTGGAAGGGGGTAGGGGGAAAATATGCAACTACCAAAGCCTAAACTCTTGGGCTCCATATCTATCCCTAGGCAATCCCAAAGACAACCCCCCCACCTCAATAATAGCATCTGACTTTAACCTGACACTTTTAAGATGCTTTGAAATCTCCTCTCTGATTTAATCCTCACAAAAGCTCTGGAAAGTAGGCTTATTATTAATCTCATTCTGCAAATAGGGACACTGAGGTTCATGGAGAATAAATGACTTGTCAATAAGCAGGGATAGCTGGGACTTGAACTCAACTCTACTAGACTCCAAATTTTAAATGGTGTTCCCTCTATGCCATATAACTTTTCCAACACTGTGGAGTGAAGGGGCAGATCTAGAGGCCAAGAAGCAACTGTTGGGAATTTTAAAGCTTGTGATTAATGAGATTACTGATAATAGCAGGTCAGAAGAGGCCTCTATGTGGAGAAATGGACGCTTAGGGAGGATGAAGTTACTTGTCCAATGTCACACATTAAGTTACTGATGGGGCAAGTATTACAGACCAGACCTTCTGACCTTCATATCTGTCACTACAACCTTATTACTTCTTTGCTCAATTGTTGGTGTGTGCTTGTGTGCATACACATGAATGCACATACGTACATGTGTGCACATGTGCTTGCTTCTGTGTTTGTAGAGATTGGAAGTACAGGTGGAAGAGGTTGGTGGAAAAGGAGAAATCACAAATAAAACAGGACCACAGCTTAGAGGTCTGAGAACTAAGTACTATTGAGCCCCAGAATTCAGAAGCAAAGTCAGAAAATGTCCACCTCTGGCAAGAGGTGACTGAGAACAACCATTTGGAAAGTCTTTTCAGAATGTAAGGCCTTGGAAAATACAACCTACAAACCTAGATATATACAAAGCCTCAACGAGGTGCTTCAAGTGTCAAGAAAACAGTAACCAAAATATAGCCCTGCTAAGAGAAGAGATAATAAAATGACTTATAACTAGCCTGACAGGAAACAAATATTGAAAAAGCAGAATTGGCCAGTTAAGCACTGATGGTTTACATCAGTGTGGTACAAGACGGAGTGTGCAGTCGGCAGTGGGACAGCTCTCCAGAGAAGCTGAGTTTCTCACTTCGGTGTAAGCCCTCCCCCCAAGCTAACTCAGCTTCCTCCTCTGGGTCTCTTTCTTTGTACTCCTTACCCACCCACTTACCAACTGCTCTACGCCCTCTTCTCTCACCCGATCCAATCCATGTCTTCAATGTCATGAAGGGAAACATGACTCCAGTGAAGGAGCTGTGATAGAGGGAAGAGCATTGGTACTGAATCCAGGCCTTGCCCAAGAGAAGAGGCACTCATGAATTTCAAACATCTGCCCTCTGGAAGGAGAGGATGCTCTTAGCTGACAGCTTTGAAATCACACCTGGGTGACCCTCAAATATGGTCCTTCCACCCCACGTATTGGAAATAACTCTTGCTTTCCAGCAGCACAGGATAATGGAGGGATGGAAATGTGAATCAGAATTTCTAGTGTGTCGATGATTCATTCTTATTTGGGATATATTGCATGCCCCCAAGGGACAAGGAATATCCGGTCCTCTAGTCCCTGCTATGTATTAGCCAATCAGTGACTCTGGTGGGGAGCTGTGGGTTCAGGAACAAAAGGATGCCCCTTTTCCTTTCTTTGGGCCTTCTTGTTCCTTCTCATTGCTTCTCCCTTCTCTCTGGAGACCCCTCTCCTCTTCCCTCTTAATCTCTCTTCTCCTGTACCACCCCCAAAACCACTGGCCTGACATGGTCTCAGGGGAAGCCTCTCCGGGCTCTTTCTCCAACTTTCTGTAGTGTGTTTCCAGATTCCCTGGAGTGGGGGAAACCGTGAAGCTGCAAAGGATTCCTTTGAAGTAGTCCTGCTTTTGTACTTGAAACACCCAAAGATGTGATTGTTCCTGATTGGAATTTGGGGAACAATAAAGACCATGGGGGTAGTTATTTTTCCTTTTCAATTTCAAAAGTGGCACCTCTTCAGCTCTTCAGCTATTAAAATGAAGGAATCTGTGCCCAGAAGTAGAGAAAGGAAAGTGCTTCAGGAAACCAAGCCGCCTTTGTCTGCCTCTGCTGAGAAATGACAGAACGTAGAGAGGAATCACAAAAGCCTTTGGGTGATTTGACTCACTGCCCAAGTGATATTCCCACCCCCATCATCTCGTGAGCTCTCTGCAGAGGTGGAAAAGGACCCTCAGTCCCCTCGTCAGTGATTTAACCCACCTGATGATGATATTAAGAACCTGTTAGACCGAACATTTTAGGACTAGTCAGAAAAGGAAGCAATCAGCTAGAATCAGGCCTTCTACCCTTTAACTCCTGAAATCCTTTTCACATGTACATCGCCACCATTTGGACAAGGTATGGCAATGACAGAAGCAAACTGCATCCCGCAGTGTCTGAGTTTATTTTGCCTGAGGAAAGAATTCTCATGCCTGGCGCTATCGTGGTGTGTGTGGTGTTGTTGGGAAGACTGGCTTCCTGAGTTTCATCCTGATTCTATCAATTGATTGTGTGGCCCTGAGGAAATCACTTCACCTCTCTGGGTTTGGGTTCTTCATCTGAAAATGAGGAAGTTAGATTATCAGATCTCTAGAGTGTCTTACAAGTGGGACCCCCAGGAGCCCTGGGATCACCCAGAGGAAGATGAAAATAATCAGATGGAAATGACAAAAAGAAATAAAGGAAAAGGAAAATCATTCTAATCCTGAATCACAGATCAAGAGATAGCCCTAACAGAGAGGAAAGTGCTAGAAAATGTCTGTCTTTTGTATACCTGACTGTATTCCTCCTGGTTTCAGGGGAAAGATATAACGCTCCTCTGTAAACAGAAGGGTGATGACATGGATGAAAAAGCAGAGAGGATGGCCACTAGGCGGGCAAATAGAAAACTCACCGAGACTGCATCTTATTGAACAATGTCTGGCACTGCCAAACATTAAACAAAATGGAAGTCAGAAATGTAAATAATACTGCAGCTTGTTAGGAAGCCAAATTCTGGACAGTTCTTTGAGAAACTATCCAGGAGCTTTACCAATTCTCTTCACAATAGCAATATTTTTTTAAGATTTATTTATTTTTATACAAGAACTGGGGTATAGGCCAGAGTTGTGGAAGGTAAGAGGATTCACCAGAGACAGAGTGGGGAGCAGAACAGGCAGACGGACCAAAATACACTGCTGAGGGGAGCAGTGGGCACAACAGGAGAGGTCTGCCGTGCCATGTGGGTTTCTCCCTGGCCGGTTGGTAATTGAACCTGTGCTGTAGGGGCTGCGGACAGCCCCACAGCGCTGCACTCAACCCACTGTGCCACTGGGGAGGCCAGCAATATTTTTTTTTGAGGAGGGGGTTCAGTACTGACTTTTTTTTTCATTTTAAATAATTGAATTTTTTTTACTATATATTTTTTCATCATTCTTCATTTTTATACAATGTATGCTTTCTCATCTCGGTTTTAATCCCTGTGAAATTCCCACCACAAATTCACCCATGAACCATCACCATAGTCCCTTGTGCTCTTCCCACCCCTGTTTTGATCCCTCTGCCCACTCCCCTCCCTTGCCCTGTAGAACGTCTCTGGTAATAATTGAATCTTTTCTTTTTAAATTTTCTGGTGAAGTACGATTATTTTACATCTTTGTTGATATTTTGACATTGTAGGATTTCTCCCCTCAGGTGTGGTCACCGTAGCTCTCCCACCACCAAAGCACCCATAATCCTCCACACTAGAGTTGCCATACTTTAAAGAGGGTAAGGTGGTGGCAAAAAGGAACAATCTTTCTGGCAAAAAGGAACAATCTTTCAGGAACCATAAAAGGAGTTGAAAATTCTGCCCAGACAACCAGGTAAACTCTTTCAGCAGACCATGACCTCTCCAGGAGCAGGTGTGTCCGAGTGGTTTGGTTCAAAAGACAAAAGGACATTATACCTTGAGTTCTGTCCTTCCTCGAAGCTCCACTTCATAGCCCTCACTGAGAGCCTGAAGAATCGTCACGGTGCTGTGACTGACATGAATGCGATAAGCTATAAAAGAAAGAGGCATGACTTTGGAGTCTTCCAGGGAAAATCAGTGAGGAAATATTAATGCAATATACGTCCCCACTTCTAAATGAATTAAACCCAACAAAGACCTGAGAGAAAGCCTTAGCTAGAGTTTCAGGGGAGGAGGAGGGAGAGTGATGACCTTCCTCACCAGGCCCAAATAAGGCGTCAGCTGTAGCACCTATCAGCCTCCTAGACAGGATCTCAGATGAAAGGCCATGCAATAGAAAGGTGTTAATTTAACTCGGGGGTTGAGATGGAGAAACCAGCAACCACCACTGTGCTCTCAGCTGAGACGTGACCTCTTCTAAGGGAACTTAGGTTTCAGCAGCTTCTCTCACAGGCTGTTGCTAGGGCTGAACTTCCGAGCTTTAACTTAAGAGACAAAAGGGTATCTTTTCTATATACGTCTATACAAGTCCTTTTCAATATTATACTTGAAATAAAACATCAGTGGGAAATGTCCCAAGACCCCTATCAAAGATTGTGCTGCACTTCTAGCTATGAACACACCTGACTGCATTATTTTCCAACTAATGATCACAACCTGGGACAAGAGCTTTACATGGGGCACTAGGATTTATAATTTTATTTAGTATCTGAGTTTAACTCTTTGGTAAAGAACAGTCATTTGTTAGTTGAAGTAAGATCCTGGACCTTTCTGAAAACTATCATCCTATGAAGAAAGACCTTGTTCAAGTTGAGTTCAATTAAAGTCCAGACTAGTTCTCACACAGTTGAGAAAGTGACTCTTTTAGCCACTGAGGACAACCTAAGCAGGAAGGTATGACTGCAAGAAATTTCTGCTGTGTGTGTTCACAAAAGGCTGTTCCTTCTCCTGTTGTTATGTCTTCCCTACCCAAAGCCTCTGCTCGAAAATAGTTGTCCTGTTCTTAACAGGCACACACTCAGCCAGTGTGTCCCTACCCAGCCTTATATGTGCTATTCCACTTGCATCTGGTTGTCAAGGAAACTTTCAGTAGAGTAATCCTACTGGTGGAAAATACACAGCTCAAAAGAGGCACACCCAGCCTGTTTTGTGCAAGGAGGATCTCTCCATGACTGGGTCACCAGTCACTAGTATTCCCAATTCAACTGGGCAGAAAGGAGATATTGATGTAATTGATTTTTTAACAGACCTGTGACATGTCCTGCTCTCATCATATTCAACATGAGGTGAGAGGCTACCCTGTGCAGATTTTCAATCAGATGTTGAATTTAATGCCATTTCTGGCCACAGTCATTATTTTCCAGAAAACCACAGTCACCAGTTCCTTTAGTGCAGAGATTACATGTATATGCTTCTTTATAACCCTCACAATACCTTCCTTGCATAGTCAGTGCTGAATAAACTACCTGCTGTGCATGATTCACTCCATTTTCTTCCTCCTAGCTGATCACTGGACAAGGTGCTGCCTAAATCTGAAAATTCACTTTCTGTTCTCAGCTTTGTATTTCCAACATATAACGTGTGGCATTTCCCTGGTGCCGACCAGAAATATGACTTCAGTCTTCTACAAGCTTACATCAGTCCTGCGTACTGTGCCAAATCTGCATTGCGGTTCCATGATCAATTTCACTCCATCTTGGGTTGCACTTCAAGAGCACAGTCATATGCATTCAGCGTCCCTTGTTGACTACTTCCATGGCCTCTGCCATGTCTGCGGAGTTCGAAGACTTTCCCAGATGTCAGAAAATTTATTCTGACAACAGCTTCTAAGTTCCATCCTGCCTCCTTAATCATGGCTGCACAGGATAGATTGACTAAGACTGGACCCATTGTGCAAGCCTGTTTCTGCACATGAGTGATGAGGAGTGGGGTCAGACAGGGCACCACCCACTGTGATATAGGCCACCATATCATCAGGGACTAGTTTGAGTATATTGCTAAAGTTTGGGAAGAGCTTATCTTGCCTTGGAGCTGCCAAAGCCAGGGCCGCTAAGGACTTAAGTCTTTTTTTAATATAAAATTCAGGAAAACTATATATAGACTCTAATGTTATTCTCTAAGCTTTTTCTTTTCTAGCACAAAAAAAATTGCTTTGCTCAACCACGATATAGGTAAAAGGCACATTGTGGTTCTCACAGTGCCTTAGTAGTGGTAGTAAAAACTATGAGAGAGCTGCCAGCAACAGACAAGTGGCATGTGGTTTTGTACAATGCTTTCTCAAAGAAGGGGGAAGAAATGGTGTCTTTGATACCAAGCTTGTTTTGATAGAAACTGAGGGTTTTATATACAGGCAGGGTGCAATTAATTATTTCAGAATCCCAAGCCCTTTAGGTTGAGGGATTATTTCTGCCTAAGTTAGAGGGGGCTGTTCAATGAAGGCAGGACTCCTGAGGTCCTAACTAGTTCAAAAAGGGGAATAGAGTACCAAAAACCATAGGTTGGGAGGCAGCTGGCTTTGGGTGTGACTCCACAAACGAGTTGAAAAACTAAAAATGTCAGTCCCTTATTTCTTTATCCCCAAATCTTATAGTCAATTTTTTCCTGTACCCAAAGGATTTTTTTTTTTTAGTTGTTTTGATCAAATCGACCGTTTCAGTGTGTCACTTAGCTACAGCTTCATTGCTACAAGAAAGGTGCATGTTCAATCCAACATCACCCCCTACTGGTTTGCCATTAGAGACCAGGAAAAACCTGTGTTAGATCTCCCCAATCTCCTCAAATTATCTCTTCTCTTTCTTTGAAATATTAAAATATCAAGAAGCCTGCTCTCTTTCCCCTTGCTCAGGAAAGAATCATTTTCCCAACAGTAGGAAGTTACCATCCTATAGGTCCTTCTACAGTTACTCACGTAATCCTGTTGATTCCATTCGAGAAGCTGTATTCACCGTGTCTCCAAACAAGCAGTACCTGGGCATGGTGAGGCCCACCACTCCAGCAACAACCGGTCCTATAGAGTAGCAGGGGGTTGGGATTATTGTCAACAGGTATGCATGCAACACTAAGAGACAAGCACTGCCCAGGGAAAGAATGTAGCTGCATGAAAGAATAAAGTTGCCCACAATAGCTCTGGGAATCTGAAGGAAGTCTTATAATGAGTAATGTACTCTTTTTCCTACAAGAAAACAAGTGTATAATGATGCAGACAGACATGACTACCCTTCTGATTTATACCTTTGTTCCAAGTAACAGTTACACCCAAGATGCTTATTATCTGTCAACAGGGACAAATAAGCATCAAACCCAAACCAGAAAGGCCTGGGAAGGGAGTCAGGTTCCAAACATATTTGTTGCAAAGAAAAATGTGGCTCTTTTTTTGTGCCCTCGGGTTGGAAAGAGGGGACTCATATGGCTATCTGTCTCTCAAACTGTGTCTATCAAGAGAATTATTGAGAAGACAGTTGGAAAATCCGAAAACAAGTAGAGTGGACTTGCAATCATTTGTGTTAGAGGCATGAAAGCTCAGTTATACATAGACAATAAGAATATTTTCCATTTTCTCTTAGAACAGATTTTTTTTTCTTATATTTTATTATGGCTGGCTATGTTAGGTGTTTAGAGGTGACAGTGATTGAAAGAAACTTCAGCAACCATACTGAAAACCTACTTCAAGGGTATCTAGAAAGTTCTCCACCTTCACTTTTCTGGTCTCTGCTCTGTGCGTATGTTACAATTTGTCAGCATTATTTTTTTTTTTGCTGTTTCCCAAGTTAGAGAAAGTAATTAAGTGTTTTGCTGCAAAAAGTGCTCTGCCAAGAATAAAAATAACTACGAAAGTTATGTTTCTCATTTTAATTCACTTCTCATTCACAGAAGCATTCATTTAGCACTGAGATAGGCACCAAAGGGAATAAAAATAAATGTAACACATCGTCTCAGTTCTCTAGGAGCTTATAGTTTAATTGAAGAGAAAATACTACCAAGCGGGAAGCAATTAAGCAACAACCTGAGACAACGCATGGCTGAGATGAGATAAATGGCACAGGCAGAAGTACTATAATTGTTTAGAAAATGAAGGGGGGTTGCTTATTACAATCTTGTTCAGTCATGAAGGGGCCAATAGAGGAGGTTGGATTTGATTTGGATTCTGATAGTTGGGGTAGGATTTGCAAAGCAGAAAAGGGACCTGAATCAAAGGTTTATGGTTGTGAATGAGCACGGAATTTGGGGAAGCTCTTAGAAAAAAGCAGACTGCCTAGTTTAGGTGGCTGTGGACAGACCGGAGACAAGTTTTGATATTGAGGTGCACAAGAGAGAGGACCTTGAACCACTAGATAATTTTTAGCAAAGAATTACCTGATTAAACTATTTTTTT
Source organism: Talpa europaea (assembly GCF_964194135.1). NCBI lineage: Eukaryota > Metazoa > Chordata > Mammalia > Eulipotyphla > Talpidae > Talpa > Talpa europaea. Next base: position 67,932,122 of record NC_140081.1, read on the forward strand.
TTCTCAGCACGGTGTATAGAATACGTTGGATGGGAGAAAGGAAAAACTGTTAGGGGGCCACTGTATTAATCTCAGCACAAAGGAGTGAGTACTAGAAAGAAGGTGATCATGGAAGAGGGACAAAGGGTGAACAAACAGATTTTTTTTTTGACTGACTGATGACGAGGAAACTGTCACGGATTTATGAGTTTCTGCTGGTTTATGGAAAAAAGATGATGAAGATTTAGATAATGTTGAATTTCACATAATGGATGAGTCACCCAAGAAAAGGTTCTGGGGGAATGGTTAGAGATGTGAAAATGAAGCACACATGAGAGATAAGGACTTTTCTTTAAAAAAAGAAAATCCTGAAAATCTATGATGTGCTTAGCATTCAGGATACAACCATGAATAAACTATGGTTCCTGCCATCAAGAATCTCGGAGTCTAATGGAGAGACAGAAAAACAAACATAAATTAAGCTGATGATGAAGAGAAGGATGAGTGGAAAGAAACAAGAGTGGAAACAAGATGTTATTACAATGATCCAGGCAGGAGATGCTGGGGGTCTACACTTCAGTAGTTAAAGTTAAGAAGAGGCAAGACAGATTCAAGAAATATTTATTAAACTGATAAGAACAGATCTGTACTTGATATTAGCCAAGAGGCCAAATAGAAAATGTGTTTGTATTTACATTTGAGGGTAAGCATTGATGTGTAACATCTCTTTTGGTTATACGATAGAAAAACATTAATTAATTCAGTGGAAACATACCTCTTTACGAATATATTAATAATAGAGATTGGATAATGAATTACCTCAAAATCATTATACTTTGTGCTGTCTGTTCCTTTATGTCTCATATTCAACTGAACTTTAAGGGAATGCAGTACTTTAATCTTAACTCTGCCAATATATTTACTTAGAGGCCTCTTGCCATTTTTGTCTCTTATGAAATTTTCGTTGCCAAGAAAGGTAGGACTGCTTTTTGTTCTTCCAGATTGAGTTGGTGGAGTGTATTCTTGGATATCAAAATATTTATGTAGCTTTGGAATGTTGAAATGGTAGATATTCATGGTGTGTAAAACAGCTTGATATATCACTATAGTTTAATTACATTAAAATGGATGCTTAGTTGTATATATGCAAGACCTAGAAGGGCATATCAAACTAAATTGCTTATAATTATGGATGACTTTGTTCTTTGCTTCTTGTGTTCTTCAGTTTCCCATTATGCACATTAATTTTTTTAATTAATGTTATTTTAAACACCTGCAAGGAAAAAGAAATATTTAATAGGTAACATGTAATTACCAACTTAGTAACTGGTTGAATTGGGAAGGTCAGGGATAAGGAAGAGTCAAGGAGGATGACTCCAGAGAGTAACTGGAATAACCAGGTGAATGATGGTACCATCAACTGGAATATAGAATATTTTCAGTTATTCTGCAATTGGAAAAGGAGGAAGTTTATGTAGGAAGAAAATAATTCTGTTTTGGATATGTTGAGTGTGAAGTTAGTGTGGAACATTCAATTGGAAATGTCAGCATCAAGTTTGATATAGAAAACCAAATCTTAAGGGAAAAGATGTGTGTAATAGTAGAGTTGGAAATCATTGACATACAAAAGGTGGCTACCCAAGTGTAGGTAAGAGGAGAAAAGCAGTGGACGAAGGACAAAACCCTGGAGAATTCTGATGTTCAAGGGAGGATAGAGACAGATTGGGATTATCACACAATGCTAGAAAAAGAAAGCCAAGTTGGAGTGGGTTGAGAAATGAATTAGCAATCAGGATGTGAGGAGCTTTAAACTGAGAGTTTTACATAAAATGTAGGAGCAATCACAGTTACAGAGCAGGAAGAATAAGAGAAGTAGTGAATTAAATGGAGAAGTATTGAGAGAGTGAGAAATATGTTGCAAAAGCCAATTGAGGAAAGTTTTCAGGAGGATTGCTAAGAATATCAAGTGCTCTGAGAGATAAGAACAAACTGGTAAAGCACTGGAAGAAGTGGTAAGGATTGAAGACAGACTGCAAAGGGACTAAAGAAGGAGTGGATGGGGAACAAATGGTACAGTGAGTATCAGTCAAATTTCTTTTAAGAAATTTGGTCACTACTAATCTACTTTCTGTTTGGGTACCAGAGGTGGGGGAGAGTGAGTGAAATGGGTGAAGGGGAGTAAGAGGCACCAGCTTCCTGTTACCAAATAAATAAGTCAAAGTGATGTAAAATACAGAATGGGAGTTATAATCAATAACATGGTGTTGTCATTTTGAAAAGTGCTAAGAAAAGATCGTGAACAGACTTGTGATCATTTTGTAATGTATACAAATGCTGAATGATTAGGTTGTACACCTGAAACTAAAATGATGTATGTCAATCATATTACAACTTTAAAAAAGAAATTTGGTAGGAAATGAATGAAAGGCAAGGGGAAAGAAAAAGTCACCTAAGAGGAAAGCAGCAATAAGGAGGAGACTGGGTAGGGGAGGGAGAGTGTTGGGAGGTGAGATATCTGCTTTATCAAGGGAGATATCTGTCGAGATACCTGTGAATGTGTGAAGGATAAAATGAAGAGGTGATGGATCCTACAGATATTCAAGTAAGAGTGGAGCCGTGTGGAATTGAAAATCAGGGGGTGAAATTTTAACTAATTAAATAAATCCTTCTAGGGCCTCCCCGGTGGCGCAGCGGTTGAGCGCTGGGTTGCGAAACTGCGCGCGGCCTCTGCGGCGCCGGTTCGATCTCCGGCTGCTCCCCGGCCACCGGAGGAGGGTCCCACATGGCGCGCAGACCTCTCCTGCCGCCCGCTGCTCCCCTCAGCAGTGTACTTCGGTCCTTCTGCCTGCTCTGCTCCCCGCTCTGGCTCTGGTGAATTCTCTCACCCTCCCGCGCTTCTGACTGTACCCAGTGCATGTATAAACAAAACAAACAAACAAACCAGCAAACAAATAAATAAAGCATGCCTCTATAAAAAAATAAAAAAAAAAAAAAAAAAAAAAGCATTTAAAAAAAAAAATAAATAAATAAATAAATCCTTCTAAATACAGCATACGCTTATTCATTTTGCAGCTCAGTCAAATGTGGAAATGTTAGCTCTAACACCATGAATAGGCTGAAAAGTTTGGGCACTATTGAGGGGAAAATTTCCCCCTACACCTCTTGATTCCTTTAGCTACTGTAATAATTTAGTTAACATCAGACAGATTAACAGGAGAGAAAACAATTTAATCTGTGGTAAGGAGGTCCCCACAATGACATGAGAGGTCCAGCAGCCATTTGTGGTATATATGCCATCCTGACCAAAGAAGACGTGGGTAGAGGTGGGACTTCAAAGGGAAGGACGGCCACTCACAGGAAGATGGAAAGAGCAAATATTTGATAAATAAATGTTTGCAGTGCCATGCAGAAACAATGGGACCCAGGGAAGAATTATAATAGATTTTGCTAAATTCCTCCCAGTTCACTGTACATAGCTCGTGGTTATACCTTAGCTATTCCTTCCTGAATGTTCCTCTATTGAAATTCTTTTAGGCAGTTAAGCTCTTTTTGAGTCTTTTGCAACTTAATTGTCTTCAGCTACAAATAATCTGCATGCCAACGTGGAACACCGTGTGATGGCCTACCCTGAATCTCATCAGTACCTAGAACAAGAAGTGATACCCACTGCGGTAGTTCAAGCACTGAGAAGAAAGTAAACTTGGGTAGGTACAAAGGAATTATGGGGCATGAGACTCCTGAATAATCCAGTTGCCATTAATCAGGCAAGAGCTACCCTGGCCCCCTTCTCCAGTCTCTCCTTGAGGCAGGTGGGATGTCTTTTTGCTTTCATTGGTTGTTTTTACCTGAGTGCAGGCCTATTCGAATCCGGACTGGCACCTCTGGCATGTGCCGCATCTTGAAGGTGCCCACGGAACTCAGGATATCTAGGGCCATGTTGGCGATCTCAGCTGCATGCCTGCTGCCATTCCTCTTAGGGAGGCCTGAGGCCACCATGTAAGCATCTCCAATTGTCTCTACCTGGGAATCAAAGGAAATGGAATTTACAAGCAAGTAACTTCTTTGTGTTTGTTTGTTTTTTCATAGACCTTAAGGGGCAAGGTGGAGGCTGGTGCTGTGCATTTGTGAAGTGAGGAAGAGAGGGAGGCTGTCAGTGGGTCACTGGCCTGGCTGCACATTAGAATCAGTTAAGGAGCTTTTGTTCTTGTTCTGTAGTCACCCCCCCACCCCCCCACCCACGCCCATTCTTTTTATTTTTAATTGAGGCAACATTGATTTACAACACTGTACATGATTCAGGAGAAAAGGTTTCACATCTCCTCAGTGGTAGGTCATCGCACCACCCCCACCATCCAAGCACCCATAATCCGAACCATAGACCACTGGGCCTCTCCCCACTTTACTGATCTACACCCAGAGATTCTGAAATGTGTCGCTATTTTGCAGGATCCTGGCTGGCCCTAGAAAAATATCAGGCTTCAAGTAATTCCTAGGAAAAGGAAAGGGAAAATTTCTGGAAATGTGCCTAGGATGTCCACAGGGGAGCACTTTAGGAGAAGGTGCCTATGATATGCCCCCCAGTGAGCATTTCTCTAGATCATTTCACGCAAATGAGCTAGAACAGCCTTAAGGCGAGTATAGGAAAAGGGAAATGAAAGAGGTGGAAGTGTCTGTCCCTTCTGCATTGCCTTGCTAATAGGAGCTGTTAATTTTGCAGGCCCACTGGGTATGAGGACTGAGACTTTTACCACCAACTCTTCTCCAACTGCTACCCTATGAGACAGTACTTTACAGGTAAAGAAAATGAAAACACAAAAGAGTTGGGTGACTCACCGCTCGTTCAATTTTTATTGAACAGCTGCTTTGCAAGGGTAGTTCAAGTTGGACATCTGGAAATAAAACCAAATCTGTGCTCTTCATCTTCCCTACACCTGGTGACTAGTAAGTTGAATCTTTTCAAGTAAACCGAAGAGATAAGTAAGGCGAATGCACTTCTATGAAATGTGCCACGCAGATTCAGCTGCTACAAGTTTGGATCCAGTTAAAGGTCATGTTCTTTGCAGGCAGAGAACTATACTCACTAAGTGCAATAGTTAAGAGCATGAAGTTCTAAAGTCATACAGTGTTGGCTGCAATCCCTGACACACTGTGTGCCATTGAGCTAGTCACTTAATCACTTGTCATCTCTACATCTCAGTATCCTCATCTGTAAATAGGGATGCTGACATACCTACCTTGTAGGGTTTTCTAAGGACTCAGTAACTGTAATATATGTCAAATCACTGAAACCTGTCTGACAGATGGTAAGTATAAGTGGTCACCATCATCATCATCACTATTTTATCATCCTCTTCATCATTATCAAACTGATATATCTTAAAACCAGCCACAGGAACATGGCTGTGACTCAGCTTTAGAGGAAGTTTAGTAATCAGCTTTAGGCCCTTCACGACGACTTTCTATATTGCCAATAATGATGATCTTTTGCATCTATGGGACTTTGTATTTCAACAGGCTTCTATCCAGGGCCTCCCTTGTCTGGTGTAATTTGAAAAAATGATCCCTGCCCTCAAATAAACATGTCTGCTTGTGGAAAGCAAGGCAAGAAGTGCAATGCACATGCTATAAGGGAGGGAAAAACTCACTGGCTGGTCATTATCAGAGACTTGTGTTTGGCCCTTCAGCTTTAATGATTTAGTCACCCAAGAGTCTCCAAGGATCTGGATGAGGAAATTAGAAGGGTGGGGCACATGGTCACTGCCTGATCTTGGTGTAAGACCACTGTGGAAATGTGGGCTGCTTAAAGACACAGAAAGGGAAGGGAAGAGGAAGTATAGATGGGGGACTGGTTGAGATGGGGTGGTGGCAGAAGAACTGAAAAAAACAAATCACCAACTTCATAGTTTCGCAGTAGCCCTCTCACTTCCAATTTCAGATTATCAAGTGCCAAGGGAGGTGATTCCAATTTTACAGGTAAAGAAAATGAAAACACAAACAGGTTTGGTGACTCACCGCTTGTTCAATTTTTATTTCCTTTGCACTGTATTGTTTTTAATAAACAGGACTGAAAATTGGATTCCATTTTTGGATTCATAGAGCCCTTCTCTGTCTCAGAAACAGCACACTAACTCCCTACTGCAGTCATGAAGTGCCAGAATACCCAGTACCCTCCCTCATCCCTAAGACCCCCAACAGTTGTCTGAACAGAATCTGTTAGATTGATTAAACCAGTGGCTGTGTTACTGCCCACGCTGAATCATCTTTGACTTTAGTTTCAACTGAATTAGCTTTTGGTGATTTGTTTTTCTCTTCAGAATGCTTGAGTTCAACAAGTTAAGACAGGTAGTCTGATTCCATGGATTTTTCCTCCACCACGGTTTCCATGTATACCTCTTGATTCGTTAGCAGCTACTGTTGATTGACAAGTATGGTGTCTATTTCTAAGCCCTATTTAGGAGGCTTGGCCTAGCCCTGAGGCTCTCTACCTGACCTGAAAGGGCTCTGTCTAATCTGAGATAAACACACTGCCCTGTGTGCGATTTGAGAGTTGGAACATTACAGGCTACTGTGAAGAACCCAATGAATGAAGCTACTCATTCTCTACCTCTACCTTGGTTCCTGGGACAGAGAGCTGTCTAAAGTTTGAGAGGCCTGGGGCATCTTTCTCCATCAATACGAAAAGTATCTGTGTTGCAGACAGCATGAAAACGTCCCTGCACAGCTATGAAATTTTTAGTCATTTTCTCCATAGAGACAAGACAGCACATAGAATCAAGGGTAAGGAAGCATAGCACTGAAAGGAGTGATTATAGTCATCTGTTCTCTACTAGTCTTCTGTAACCCTTGGTAAGAAAACTGATAGACTAGAGGGGGTGAGGAAAGTGTGAGCAGGTGGTTGCATCCTCAAAATTAATCACTTCCCCAGACCTCAGACCAGTAGGTAGGCTTTTGGTTACCCCACATCAGTCCAAAAGAGCCTCAGGTCTAATAACTCTTTGATGGGTATAACATCAGAATTTCCTCCTGTACAAAAATGGTACCTAAAGGAGAAAACCAAATCTTAACAATATGAATTAAGTCTACAAAACTTTTACCAAAATGAAATCTATAGCAGTGGCCAAGTATGGCTGAGACACGCATACTTCTGTGTCCCCTTCAGTGCCAAGCAAAACACTTATTACACCATGGGTTCTTCACCATTGAAGTGCAATAACCCCTTGGCCCCAAACTCTTCTTAGTCCCAATTCTAGAAAACAACTCAAAAGAAAACTGACCAATAATCTCTTACTGGATTGAGATTATTATTTTTGAGAGTAGGAAATTATATGTATTCTATCTCCCTTTATTTCCAAAGGGGCACCAATGGAAGTGGAGAAGTGTACTATTGAAATTTTAATTCCTAAATAACGACATACAATAAAATCACATCTTTCAATTTTGGAATACACATACATGAGCCTCATATAAAATTTTTCTCTGGATTTTAATTTCCTGATAAATAACTTACCTTGTAGACATCATGGCTGCCAATGATAGCATCAAAGAGTGTGTACAGGTCATTGAGAAGATCCACCACTTCGATGGGCTCACTCATGGCTGAGATGGTGGTGAAGCCCACAATGTCACTGAAGTACAAGGTGACCAAGTCAAAGCCCTCAGGTTCAACCGTGCCACCCCTTTTGAGGGATTCAGCAACTGATCTGAAAAGCAGACACAGCTGTTCTTCAGAGGACACAGGCTTCCCTCCATGTCATACACACATCTGCTAGACACAATTTCTCCAAAAATCTCTGCCAAGTAAATGATGCAAAAGAAAATGTCACCTGGATGATAACATTAATTCACTCATTTATTCTACAAATATATATTGAGTACTTACAATATGCCAGGCACTGTGCCAGGCACCAGAAAACACAGCACTGAACTGACAGCCCTAATCTGTGTCCTAAGGGAGATTTTTTTTCAGCTCTCCATCTTCTTCCTGAATCTCTCCTTCCTCAATCCCTTGAGCACCCCTACCCCTCAATATTCCCAGATAGCTGCTTTTGCTTGAGATTAATTTCCCTAATTATCTCTCACAGCAAATCATATTACAACATGATAAGGTACCCGCTACAATTTGGAAATTGTAACAACAGATAAGGTTTTCAGCTAAGGGAGAAAAAAACTAGAAAAAAAAAAAAACCCTGCTATTTTCCTCTAGGAGCTCAAAGAACTGCCTCCTTTTAATTGGTCAACTTTCAGGCAAAGTCATGAAATGACTTTGAAAAACCAAGGCACCAAAAACTTAAATGACCAGCATGATTCACAGGTGGTGGAAAATTAGGAGGTGTGCTCTGCTCCCTTGGTTTCCAATTCTTCTTTGATTTGAAAGTGTGACTCAAACCTACTGGGAGTAGAGAGGGCGCAGGACAAGAGGAGGGAGCAGTTAGTTGATGGGTAATTCTTTTCTATTTTTAATAGAACACACTGTTACAAGGATTCACACTCCTCAGGTGTTCACACATACGGTGGTAGCATCTGTGTTAGAAGCTTTTCCGTTTTCTGCTTTTCAATTTCCAGCTCTTCAGTCCGCTCCCGGATCAAATCTTCCAAGTTGCTAGAATATTGTTCCAACATCCGAAGCATGGAATCAATGATATTGGTCTTCTTCCCTTTATTGAAAATTTTAAACTGCAAGTAAAGCAGAAAGAGGATCCAAGGACTTCTCACCAAACTCAGAGATGATGAACAGAGCCCCTTGTCACAAATTCCTTCCTCTAAAAACTTCTGGGCAAGAGCGGTGAACCCAGATATAAATGGGAAAAGACAACACCTCATTGTGATTCTGGCCCATTCACAGAGCTCTTGGCCCCCGAGTAGTTCTTCTCCTACCCTTTGGTTCTTTCAAGTCTGAGAAGGGGTGTTCTGGGCAGGATTCTTCAGGTCTAAGATGCTATGACATGAATCATAGCCACGTCAAAAGAAAAGTGTTTGGTCTTGAGTCCAAGCTAGTTGTGAATGGAGTAAGGAGAAAGAGGGCAGGGAATGCTATTTCACTCTTCTCCATCATCGCCCTACTAAATATCCTTTTCTCTAATGCTGCTATGTTGCAAGTCCTTAGATAGTGGGAGGTTCCTTGACCTATTAAATATAACCTAAGATCTTCACAAAAATCTGCAAAGAGCTGATGAGACTCAACAACAACAAAGAAAATAATCCAGTCAAAAAATGGGCAGAAGAGCTAAAAAGAAACTTCTCTGAAGAGGAAATGCAAATGGCCAACAGGCATATGAAAAAATGTTCAACATCACTTGTCATCAGGGAAATGCAAATCAAAACTACCATGAGATACCATCTTACACCAGTGAGAATGGCACATATTAAAAAAACTAGCAACAACAAATGTTGGCGAGGGTGTGGAGAAAAAGGAACTCTTCTACACTGTTGGTGGGAGTGCAAACTGGTCCAACCACTGTGGAAGGCTGTGTGGATATTTCTGGACCTACTAAACATAGAGCTTCCATATGATCCAGCAATTCCACTCCTAGGTATTTATCCAAAGGACACAGAAACATCAATTCCAAAGAACACCTGCACCCCTATGTTTATAGCAGCACTGTTTACAATAGCTAAGCTTTGGAAACAACCCAAATGCCCAAAAATAGATGACTGGATCAAGAAGATGTGGTACATATATACCATGGAATATTACTCAGCATTCAAAAAAGATAAACACATGCAATTTGCAGCAACATGGATGGCGCTGGAAGGGATCATGCTCAGCGAAATAAGCCAAAAAGAAAAAGAAAAATACCGGATGGTCTCACTCATAACAGGAATCTAGAAAACTTAAATAAGGGACCAGGAAAATGAATATAAGAAAGTGAAAATAAGAAAGTGAAAATCAAAATCAACAAAAAACTATGAACCAGAGACACTTTTAGGGGGGCGGGGGTGGGAGGGGAGGGATTGGGGTCAGAATGGGGGGGCTGCAATTGTATGGGGAATATAACAATAAAATTTATTATCTAAAAAATAAATAAATAAATAAATATAACCTAAGATCTAATCCTATTTCTTACTATGTGACCTAGCAATAGTGGTATTTCCCATTACCTGCCCTTTATGCCAGTTGGGGTTATGTAGAAATTCCACTGGTCTTACCCAACTCTGTGCCCTGATCCCTTATAGGTGGCTGCATGGCACAGATTTTCAAGAGGGCCTCATGGAACCCTGTCCACATGTACAGAGACAGAGAGCTTGACATGGCATTGGAATCATGTGAGGATAGAGCGCCTCCTTGCTGCTGCATGCTGCGTGTGCAAGGCTATGTTCACAACAATAAAAGACCCACAGCAGTTTTATTGAGCAGACATCTAGAAATCTGTCCCAAGGAATCCTTTTATACAGCTGGGTCACCTATATTCCATTTAGCAGTCGATGCCTCAAGGCCAACACTAGAAGTTTCCTTCTGAGCCCAGTCCACATCTTTTTTTTTTTTTTTATATAGAGGCATGTTTTATTTATTATTTATTTGTTTGTTTGTATGTTTGCTTTGTTTATACATGCACTGGCTACAGTCAGAAGCGCGGGAGGGTGAGAGAATTCACCAGAGCCAGAGCGGGGAGCAGAGCAGGCAGAAGGGCCAAAGTACACTGCTGGGGGGAGCAGCGGGCGGCAGGAGAGGTCTGCGCGCCATGTGGGACCCTCCTCCGGTGGCCGGGGAGCAGCTGGGGATCGAACCAGTGCCGCAGAGGCCGCGGGCAGCTTCACAACCCAGCGCTCAACCACTGCGCCACCGGGGAGGCCCCCAGTCCACATGTTAATGTCCCCTCAGGCCCTGCAGGCAATCTCAGTGGCCCGCTCAGATGCTTTGGGCTTGCCTGCGACGTAACTCAGGGAGCCTCCTTCGTCTCTTTCCATTTAAGTTTCTTTTTTTAAAAGATTATTTATTTATTTATACAAGAACTGGGGTACAGGCCAGATGCACGGGAGGGTGAGAGGATTCACCAGAGACAGAGCAGGGAACAGAACTGCAGGGAGTTGGGAGGCTACCCTGTCTCTTAGGCAATCTAAACTTCCACTGAAGCATTTCAGCGAGGACAGCCCCAGCAACATCTTGTTTGAAGGTCGTATGATGCGCACTCCTTCTATCACCAGCTTCCCGGCTGCCTTCTGAAATAACATCTCTAGCATCAACACAAGGGCAAATGCTTTTCTCCTGCCTCATGGTAAGTTTTTAGAAATTTGACCTTCACGGTCCTTTTCCTTTTCCATACTATTGAACACCTGTTTGAGTGTCCTCAAGAAGCCCAGCCGGGCTAATGGAGGCATTGTTAGCTGGGGACACGGATGACTTCATAGGCAGGGCCCCTCAGGCTTTCAATCCACTTCTTTCTGTTTTCCGCCTCAGATACCTGCCACTCACAAAACATCTCATTGCTGTATACTCCAGCTCCACTCAAAAAGCCTCTCCTTCAGAGCTGACACAGCACTCACACAGAGCGCACCCTCAATTTCAGTGTCCTGTAGTTTCAACAAAACCCCGGAGCAGAACTGCAGCTCTCCCAGCGGAGCTCTCTCTGTGCTTTCCTTATTTCTCCCTTTTAAGCCCCATCTCTAAGGGGGAAATCAACCTCTTTAGAAATTCAATATCTTACAGAGAGGGATCATTACTATTCTCATGCACTCCTTTGCCTGATTCCCCCAAAACCAAAGGAAATCCCTGCTTTTGGACTTCATATTTGCACTTTCTTCCATCTTGAACAACCTTTCAGACACCCCTTGTTTTTTTCTGACCCTCCAGAAACAACTTGGGATCACTTAAAAGGTGTACTTGTCATAGTTCTCTGGGACCTCCAAAGCAAACACAGCCCTCTGGGCACCCCGGTCTATTCCATGACACCCAGCTTCTAACAACCTCAATGCTTTTGCCTTGCAAGTGACGGCTGGTTCAATTCCAGCTTTGAAACATTGATTAAGTCAGGTTGTGAATGGTCCGGACTAGAGGGTCAGATCCAGAAGAGCACCAAAACCAACCCATGAGCTCTTGGAGAATGAGCTGCTGATCCTCCAGCACCGAGTGCCTTCACACAGCCACCCCCATGCTTCGTCCCCCACAGGAGTGACCTTTTCTCTTGTGCAAGGTACTTTTCACAATATGATGCTATCCCAGACAGCATTGGGTAGGTGGGCTTCGGGATGACATCCAGGAAGGGCTAAGATTCGGAGTCCTTACCTGATTAAATATTTCATCAAAAGTTGGTCGTTGTTCGGCAGCCTCGGCCCAACACTGCTTCATCAGCTGGAGACATTCTGGAGGGGCATACTCAGGAGGAACCACTGGTCTGTACACAGGAGTAGGCTTCTTAACTCTGTTTATGATTTCTGTCCAGAAGCGAGAAGAGAAAGGTTTACTTTCCCTATATAATTTTTTAATTGAAATAACATTGCATTATAACGTATAAATTTCAGGTGTACATGCTTTAAAATCATTATCTGTCTATATACTACATTAAGTTCACCACTAAAGGTCTAATTCTATGCTTTACCACACAATTGACCCTTTTTATATGATTCACTCACTCCTATTTGACCGTCACGGTCCTTTTCAAGAAAGGTTTTCAAATTGTGGGGAAAGTAGCAATATTTGGCAAAGGTAATTTTATTTTCGCCAAGAAAGGGGCTAGTCAAGAAAGAAACAATGAGCCTCTCTGGTAACGCAGGGGTTAAAGTCTCAGCACTATCAGCTATCACCAGCCAGAGCAGCATGAATTCGGTCCAGTCAGGGACTGAGCTACCCGCATGGCACAGCAGACGTCTCCTGTCTCGCCTGCTGCTCCCCTCAGCAGTGTATTTCAGTAAATCCACCTGTTCTGCTCCCCACTCTGTCTCTGGTGAATCCTCTCACCCCCTACACCTCTGGCCTGTACCCCAGTTCTTCTATGCATAAATAAATAAAAATAAATCTTTAAAAAAAAAAGAGAGAGGTCACAAACAGGTCATCTCGTTTGCTTTCTCCTAAAGTAGCTGAAAGTAAACTGTCTCTGAACACAGCCTGCATTCATCACATGCGCTATTGGTATCATTCAGGCATAGCTTCCTCCTGTGTCCGCCAGGTTTTTTATGTGGCCAATCTGATATCAATTCAAACATTATACCTCCAATTGACTGCCTCTCTTTACACACCCTCCAAATCATCTAAGCCTTCCCATCACCACAGTAAGCCCACTTAGTGTCCCCTGAAGGCCCACTCCCAGCCCAGGTGGAAGCTCTGGGGCCTGCCTGGCCACTAAGGAAAGAAAATCCAAGAACTCCAGTAAATAGTTCAGGGTCTCATCCAGAGCCTGCTGGCTGCTGGACCTTGAACTCCATTTTCAGTGGAACATTTACTGTGTGTCAGACTGAGCTAAGCACTTTGCATACGTGATTTTTCTTGATTCTCACTACAAACAGATAAGGCTGGAACTCTTATTTTCATTTTACAGAACAGAAAATTGAAGCACAGCCACATGGCTAGTAAGTCACAATCTACTATCACATTGCCCAGCTTCCAAATGCCTCAGACCTCATCTGAGAGTTGCTAGACTCCCTATTCACATCGAACCTCCTTTAGTGACCAGAGGTCAAACTGACCTTTTTACAAAGGGAGAGGACTTCCTAAGTAGTCAGAGAAAATAGCCTTCAATATCCCCAGCAACCCACGTTAGTCCTCAAATTGATCTTTCAGTTTCCAGCCTAAACTTCCCCAAACCATTCCTAAAACATGTATCTGGCATGACACTTTCTCACTTAAAAACCTTACCTGGTTTCTCATTACCCACAGGATAAGATCCAGCCCCTAACTATCTTCCTTGTTCGTTCCTTAGCTAGTCTACTGCACACACCCTCAACTCTAAACTTCCTCATCATGAACCAAACCTCACTTGCCCCACCCCTGCATGGGCTGTAGCACCCTAAAAGTGAGGGAGTGTGGGGAGTGACCAAAGATCGTGGTCAGGACTGAGGAACTCCACAAGTGAGGGAGTGTGGGGAGTGACCTACCTCCATAAGGGATACAGGACAGATTGGGCCTTTTATGTCCAGTGGGGAATCTGGGCTTGTTTAAACAGGTGATGGGGAACTAAGAATTTGGGGTTTAATGAGGTTTGATTTTGCACTTTAAAAAAAAAAAAGATTTATTTATTTATTTGTACAAGCACTGTGTACACAGTGCACAGGAGGGTGAGAGAATTCACCAGAGCCAGAGCTGGGAGCAGAACAGGCAGAATGATGAAATACACTGCTGAGGGGAGCAGCGGGTGCGGCAGGAGAGGTCTGCTGCGCCATGTGGGACCCTCGGTGGTGGCCAGGGATCAAACCGGCGCTGCAGAGGCTGCAGGCAGCTTCGTAGCCCAGCGCTCAACTGGTGCGCTACCAGGGGAGGCCCAAGATTTTGCACTTTTTAAGTCTTTATTTTGAATAAATGTGGACTTCAAGAAAAGTTGTAATAATTGCCTATGTACCCTTCACTCAGCTTCTCTTAATGTTAGCAACTTACATACCCATATCACAAATACAATTAACGTGGTGTGGTACTACTACAAATCTAGAGACTTTATTTGAATTTCATGCATTTCTCCCTAAAGTTCTTTTTCTAGTCCATAATCCAGTTCCAGATCCCATATTCCATTTAATTGTCGTGTCTCAGTCTCCCCCAACCCTCCGTGGTTCTTTATTCTTTCCCTGTCTTAAATGACTTTGACTTTTGACTTTTCTCATTATTTTTTTTTAATTTTTAAAAATTTATTCATTTATACAAGAACTGGGGTATAGTCCAGATGTGCGGGAGGGTGAGAGGATTCACCAGAGACAGAGTGGGGAACAGAACAGGCAGACTGACTAAATACACTGCTGAGGGGAGCAGTGGGCGCGACAGGAGAGGTCTGCCTCGCCATGTGGGACCCTTGCTGGCCAGCCGGGATCCAACCAGCGCTGCAGAGGCTGCGGACAGCTCCACAGCGCTGCGCTCAACAGCCTGCACTACCAGGGGATGCCCTTGACTTTTCTCATTATATGTAGAACTGTTTTATATTTTCTTTGGGAGTTCCATCTTTGCTCCTCAATATGTGCACATGTTCCATTCACCCTCCACCAAACCATCCATGCCAATACTCCCTCTGGCCTCAGATGGGGCAAAGAGAAGACTTTTATATTTTTTGATGCAGACTGGCCAGTTACTTTGCACAGCACCTCTCAGTTGGGTGTGGATGTGCCTTGATCACTTGGTTGAGACGGTGTCTGCCGGGTCCTCCGCTAGTAAACTTAATGTATTTCCATTTGTAATTAGTAAGTATCTAGAGGGTCCATAACTTTAGGCTATGCAAATATCCTAAACTTTTGCCCACTGACTTTACCATGCATTGATGGACGTTGCCTGATAGCCCAACATTTTGATGGGAGATGTGGATGAAAACCAGTCACAGGGAAAGAATGAGAGGACTTTGACATCCAAGCACATCACAGAGAGTGCTGGAATACTTGGCAGGGAGTATCTTAAAGGAATAGAGGGGGGCTGCTTAAAAAAAGAAAAAAGGATGGACATAGGTACTATAGGCCTTGGCTTATGTCACAGTTTGGAAAAGGACCAGCTTCTTGGGTGGGGGGGATTTCTTCCAAATGCTTAAAGCTGTCAGACTCCAAATTCCACCTGCACACAACATGGGCTGCTCGCAGACTAGCCATGTTAGCACAAACATAACTGTGTTCACTCTTCTGGCAAATCATGACAGTCTGGCTTGGCCTGGTGGTCTGGGTGATAGTGGGTCCCCAACGCCCTTTTCTCACCTCCTGCTTACCTTCAGCAGGCAGATCCATCATGCAGAATGGGGTGCCGCGGACCATCACTTCTTGCATGATGATGGCAAAACTATAGACGTCTCCTGCAAAAGAGCCTAACCTGTTGCCCCTCGGGGCTCTCAACAGTTCAGGGGCGGTCCACAGCAACTCTGAAAGGAAAGCATTGTGTAATGAATGTGGGGAGGATTAACTGACAGCGTTTGCAATGCCCTTGAGCGCTCCAAGGGTGCTGTTTCATTGACTGCTTTATATTTTTATTAGACAGACTGGCATGTGAGTGCCCCCCCAACCCCGCCGGGGTTTGAGTCTATGAATCTAAGGAATTACTCGCAGAGAGAGTAGTATACTCTCCCCAGGACCACAAAGGCAGACACAGCGGAGGTGTGGGGAAGGGCAAAGAAGCTCTAAGTAGAAAAACTATCTGGCGCTAGCTTTCTTGCTCTCTTGAGCCTGCAAGTAGCAGTTGGCAGGCATCCAGGGAGAGGCGAGCGCACTGCTGGACTGGTTGCCATGGATTTGCTGTTTGCTGAGATCTATATGTGTCTAGTAATTTGATTGTGCCGGGGCTCAGAGATTCACAAGTTGCTTTCTCCAGGTCTTCTCTAAGAGGATTAGAGGATCCCAGGCCTCTTCTCTTCCTTGCAGAGCAAAAGGATGCGGCAATTCCTCCTACTCAGTTCTGCAAATATTTATTGAGGGTCTACTATGTACCAGGCACTGTGCTAGGTGCAGGAGTGGCTCTGGAGATGAATTAGACGTTGCTTTGGCTTTGCAGTTTACAGACCAGTGGGTAAGACAGATATATGTACCCCTAACTGCAATCCAAGAGAAGTTGTGATGAGGGCCACTACACAGTACAGGGGAGTGAATCCAGTAAAAGCCAAAATTGAACCCCCCACTGCATGCTCTCGTGCATGTCAAGCCCCTCTAGGAAAAGACATATATTATCTCTGCGTTAGAGAATTAGGGCAGAGACTCAGAATTTGGTGGGGGGGGGGGTGAGAACACCTTAAGCAATACACAAATAAATATTAACAATATAGATAAAGTAGTCAAAAGTTGGAGGGAGTATCTCACATTGCGACATCTGAAAATGCCATTTCTGTAGGCCAAAAATGGTTGAATACTGGCAATTCCATAAGGTGCACAGCAATTAAAAAAAAAAAAAACTGAGCTGCTCACGTTAATCCAGGAAGACTTCCTGGAAAAGCTAAATCTCAAAGAAGCTCGTTAAGAAGGTCAAGGATGCAGTTTCCTAGAGCCCAGAGGGTAAGGGCTTTGCAGGGGGAAAGAGCAGTACATGCAAAAGAACAAGAGGTAGAAAGGAGCAAATTGCAAATGGGGGTGGTGGTAAGCAGATTAGCTGGGCTGAAGAGAAGGGCTCTGTTAAGGAATAATGAGAAATGAGAAATGGGGTTGAGGAAGTGGGGGAGGGGGGTGGCTGGAAGAATGAGGGCAGAAGGTGAGAGGCCCTGAGAGCTTTGCAAATGAAGGCATTTGGAGTGAATACAAAAGGCAGTAGGGGTGCTGGAGCTGGAGAGGGATTTGATGAAAGCCGTGTTCGGGAAGATTAATCTGGCAACCTGCACAAGCTGGATTGAAGAAGGAGCGAGGCTGGAGTCAGGGAGACCAGCTAGGAAATTATTACAGTAAGGGCCAGAAGTGAGGTGCAAGGGGCCTGAAGGGGTGGGGGTGGGGCAGCTGTAGTACAGATAGGGATCCAGGCACATGGGAAGGCTACAATGAGGAGGTGGCAGGGTTGGTGACAGGCTCAGTGAGCTTCATGCGAAAGGGACATAGTTGGAGTAAACAGGTCGCTACCCAGATAGGGAGGCTGCAGAAGGGAGTTAGGATGGGGTGACAGGAGGAAAGCGCTGGCGAACATTTCACCATGTTGAATGTGGGCTGTGGGGAAGGGAGCCCTGGGGACCTGCTCCTATGCAGCAGGAAGGAAGGTAGGAAGATGAAAAGTCAGTGATTATTTTGCTTTGTTAGTAAAACCCAGGAAAGAGAAACTCACCCTGGAAATTCTTATTTGAGCCAAGCCTGATCAAAATGATGAAAGAGGGAATTCTAGCTTCACCCCCATCGTGGACTCTTCTCTCTTTGTCCTCACGCGTCCCCGACCTTTGTCCCCCACCTCCACCCCATGAAAGTCTCTGATATACTCACTGTGGTGGATTTGCCCTTAAGTCTCCTTGCCAAGAAAGAAGTAGCAATACACATAAACTGAGAAGACGAAATGAGACTTTAGTTAAAGGAATACCTTTCTGACAGTGGGATTTCAGACATGTTTTGGGGCTGGGGGTGGGGGTGGGGGGGAGTTGAGGAAGGGGGTTGTGAGGGGGCAGGAAAATTGTCTGTTGCTGCTTATTCCAGTCATCCTCTCCGTGTGCACATTTAAAAAGCACATGAAGGAAAAGGAGGACAAAACTCTCTGGTAAAAAGGTGGGTGATTAAATACAATCATTACTAAATAGTATTTTTAGAGAGCACTTACATGTATGTTGTTAATGGCTAAAATGAGGTTTTATCTGCACTATACTTATATAATTGAGAGTGGACAGTAATGAATACACTTACAACACACCCCTATTTCCCCATTCCCACTCCAGAGCCAAGTAAGAGCCACTACCTACTATTACACTTAAACTCTCAGGAAAACTAAAAAAATCACTTTGGCTTGTTTTGTATCTTCTGGAGTCAGTACTAAATCCGAGTCTTGCTGTAGTGATAAAATCAGCCTCAGAGTCAGTGTGGCATAGTATCAAACAACACAGAGCCGGAGGTCAAGACACCTACATGCAATATCCCAGCTGGTTACTAATTAGCTCATCGTTATGAACCTCATTTTCCCCATCTGTAAAATGGAAGTTGAGTCAGATGATCCCCAAGAACTTTCCCATTATAACATTCTAGTTAGCTGTCAGCTAAGGTGAGGAACAGCAAGTTTCCTTATTTCATCCATTCATTGGTTCAACCAACATTTATTCCGCTAGGTACTGTAAAAGGCACTGAAGGAGGCAAAACCTGTTTCTCACTTTCACAGAACTTGTAGTTTGGATAAGGAGAGAACTGCCAATCTTCAACCGATTAAATGTGTAATACAAAGTATGGTCTTCCAATGAAGTTAAAAGCCTTAAACAATCATAGAGGGGAACATAGCTGAGCTTAGGGGGCCATGGAAAGTCTCTTGAATCACTGCTATTTATGTTAAGCCATGAAGAAGGAGTAGAATTTAGCTGGTTCAGGTTAGTATAACACAGCAAGAAGGGATCCTAAACATTGTGCGCAGCAAGTGTAAAGGTCTGGAAGAAGAGATGGCTGGTATCAAAAACAAGACAACCAGCCCAAAATGGAGTCACTTATGCCAAGTCCCACATCACCAAACTGAGACTCAGCTTCGGTACAGTTTCAGTTCTCTCAGGAATGGAGTCTTAAATCAGGAATCACCTGATCAGCACCAGTTAGATAATTTGCCCTATCGACCTTGCCACCCCTTAAAAGAAAGTAACAAATCACCCCCTTTTTGCCTACTATATCTTCCTTGTTGCTGTTTTCCTTCTGGCTATAAAAGTACTTCCTTTTGTACAACACCTTGGAGCGCCGTTCTATCTGCTAGATAGGATGCTACCTGATTCTAATCGATTTTTGCTCAAATGAACTTAAAAAATTAATATGCCTGTTAACACTGGCATAAATACACAACTGGAAGGCATTTGGGACTGCTGGAGCACTGAGACCAGGGGCAAGTGGTCAAGCATGAGAGGTTGGCAAGGCCCAGACTGAGCACTACTTGTAAGCCATGTAAAGGAATTTGAACTTCATCCTAAGAGCGATAGGACACCACTCAGTAAGTTTGGACACAACTGTTACGCAATCAGATTTGCAGTTCAGAAAACTCCCTCCAGCTGCTGTGTATATGAAGAAGCGATGGCGCATCCAGACTGCCACTGCAATTTGAGGAGTGAAATAAAATGGGATGAGGGAGAGACAGAAACAGACAGACAAACACCCCCCCCCACACACACACACACACACACTGCAGTTATCCTCTCCTTGCTCAAAAGGCCAAAGTTTCTTAAGTTTGAAAGTTGCCAACCTATGGATTAAATGGAACTCTGGGAAGCGGGCATTGTCTTTTATCTCTGTAGCTGACTCACTTTGACCGGAAACACACTTGCTCGTCAGTCACTCTGCAGCTATTGTCCCAACACCTTATAGTGCCTAACACCAGGCTCAACTACTGTAAGCTTTCAAAATAGAATAAGTCAAATAATAACCATATGACTAAGTCAGCAACAGGAACATATGTGGGGGTGAGTAGAAGAGCAATATCACATGTGTGTTATTTTTTTTATTGTGATTACCAGAAACTTCAAGTCCTCCAAAGCATGAATGGACAGAGAAAGAGAAAACTCTTATTATTGTTTTTAATTTGGCAGTGCATAGGGGCAAGCAAGTCTTCAGAAGACCTGAATCGAAATTCCAGAACTGGTGTTAAGTAGCTGCATGATTTGGGCAAATGTTGAGCCTCAGCCTCAGTTATCTCATCTGTAAAAGGAGAGAGTAGAACTAGATGACTCCCTAGGGCATATAATATTCCACAAGTTTTGTAAAGAGCAAAGATGATGCCACTGATGAGTGAACCGTGTCTCTCTATGCATGTGTCTCTGAGTCTTTCATTCCTTGTTTCTCCTCTGTAGTCAAGTCAGCCACTTTAAAACTTATAATGCCAATGATCCCTTTAAGACCATATGTTGGAATATTTTGTCTCTCCCTCAGTTTGCATTTTTCAGATGCCTCTGTATGCTTTGGTTGCTACCTCTCTTCTTTACTTTTGCAATACTGACTGAAACTTTTTATGCTTAAGTTTCCTATAAGTATTTAGCCCTATATGTTCCCTCTCCCTCTTTTTCTTTCTCTTTGTTGCTTCCTCTCTTCCATCAGCTCATTCCTTCCTAGTTCTCCTTTACCCACTCCCACTCCCCATCTCAGATTCCTCCTATTTCTTTGATCTGTTATGACCCCTACAGGCATTGTTTGGTGCTGCCATTGGTGCACTAGGCAGAAGACAAAAACACAAAATGGATGTTAGTTATAGGCATGCCTACTTATTTACTAGAAGACTATAGTTCTGTCTGAAGCCATCCCACACAACCCATAGAGCATTTACATGCTGAAGGCCCCCTCCTTGCTCCTTTCTCTCACACAGAGACCATGTGGGTAGGCTCTAGTGTCATCCCATTCCAGAATGGGCTTTGTGGGGGTCCAGCTACCAAATTACCTTCCATTCAATCTGACAAGTATTTATTGAGCACCTACTGTGTGCCTAGCGCTCAGCAAGTTCCTCTAGGGACTCCTGGGGTCTCCAAACAATATAGCCTAATCCTGCCACAGCAGGAACTCAACATTATTGCACTAGCTTTGTTCTGAAGGCTAGGCTGTGCCGAGATTACAGCCCGAGACTTCATTCAACTCCTTTGGCTTGGAAATGAGGCTGGATTTTCAACAAAAGTAGGGAGTTGAATCAGCCTGAGGCTTTAATTCTAGGCATATTCTCATTGAAATTTTGGAGTTACCTTGTATACATCAGAAGGGTACAATTCATTGCTTACCTTCCGCAGAAGGTTCCTCTTGGGAGATTCTTAGCATTTCCAAGATGTCATGAAAGCCATAATCTGTCACTTTTAGTACAAAACGCCCATCTACCACACAGTTCCTAGACTTCAGCCTCCCATGAGCAAACTCTCTGTGGTGCAAGTACTTCATGCCCTGCAGATGATACAAACAGGATTTAGGTAGCAACTTATTATTTTGTGCTTTCAGAGCCACTTTCTGAGATTGTTAATGCATGAGCTATTATGATCCAGAATTCAGCTTTTCTCTCTTATATACAGGCAAATCAAAACTTTGTCAACAGAATCATTTCCACATCCCCTCTAGCTCTAAAATGTTATGCCCCGATGAAGAATACTATCTTGTGTGTAAAGAGAATTTTGTTATTGGAAGATTTATTAAAATTGTAAACACAGAATGGACCCATGCATATGTAATTGCCAAGTATTTGAAGATTCTGAGTTTTCTCAAGAAAGATCTAGCACAATTCTTATCCATAATGGGCAGAAATAGAAATTGGTACAGCCTTTTCAGTGGGCACTTTGGCAATGGCTATCAAAATTGAAAGTATGCAGGCCCTGTGATCTAGAAATTCTACTCCTCCTCCAAAGAAACGTTTGCACATGTGCACAAGGAGACATATACAATAATGTTCATTGCAGCCCTGTTTTATAACATTATGCAATTGAAATACAATAAATATCTATCAAGATGGAATAATACAAAGTGCAGTTCATTCAAAATGGAATATTTTGCAGCAGTTAATATTTTGCATCAAGTGGCTCCATCACTAAGCCATAAAGTAAAGAAAGAGTAAGTTGCAAGACTATGTCACAGTATGTATTTTTGAAATCAAAATCTATAATGTATGTAAATATATATGAAATGAACTGCAAAGCTAATCACTCAGTTGCTAGCAGTGGTTGATTTTGGGGGAGGAAATGAAAGACGATTGAGTCAATGTCAGTATTTTCCCCATATACTTATATAGTTTGATTTTTTAATTGGATGATTCATTTTTATAATTAAAAATGGGCAATACAAAAGAATGTAAAACACTACTGATCTCTGCAGCTTGCTTGGCAAGCTTATATGCATTCAATGTGATTTACCTAGATTCTATCAGATGGGTTTAATCATTCACATATAAATACATCCATATGCTATTCTAGTCATCTCAGAACTGTTTATGCTTAGCCCTTTTAAGTATTTGCCTCTATTTTGCAGCCTGACACCCTTTTGTATCTGTATGTTTTACATCTAAGCCCTTGGAAAGTTTGCAGTCTCCAGTACTTCCAGAGTCTACAGTAGGCGAGATTTCTCCCAGGTGGGTCTAATGTTTGGGTTCCATTCCTCATGGACCTTGGAGGACAGTCATTTATAGGTTTCTTCCATAACTCATGGGACCCAACTTAAAGGAGAATAGAAAGAGTACTAGAATAGGAATCAGGAGATTTGGATTCTATTATGAGCTCTGCTACTTAATAATTGACTGATAAACATTTGTTGAACACCTACCATGTGTCACAGACTCTATATGACATAGTGTACCTCATTTAACTTCTCTAAGTCTCTATAAGAGGATGTTAATCACACTTATTTTATGGAGACTTAGAATGAGATAATGTCTATAGAATAATTTGTAAAATGTTAGGTCACAAGACAAAGGTAGGTCAAGACTGACCAATATGCAGTAAGCTCAGTTATCCAAATCAGCCTCTCTAAAAGTACACATAGACACAATTTGCGTATCATTCCAGGGAGTTCATGGACTCCTCTGCAGTCCATCCAGGAACCCATGTAAGAACCCCTTGGCTGTGAATAGGCTTTTGCCTCTGATAGAACCAGTGGCCTTTTGGATTTCTAGTCATGCTGAGTTACACACTGACATTTGTGGTACACAAAAACCCATCACCTAGTTCAAGGCTGAGCTATATTTTAGAAAGTGAAAACCAGGAGATTGGACTAAGTAAATATGGGTATGAGCACTTTCGCACATCTAGAAAGGATACAATGGGATACAATCAAGGGTTATCTAAAGCAGAGTGCTCGATGGCATCAGGAAAAATATATGTGGCCCTCAATTTGGTGGGGAGAAGTGAGAGAAGTAAATCCCTTCTATATTTTACCTTTAACAGATACTGACAAAATAATTGAGAAGGGGTGAGGACAGACCCTGGAAAGAAAGGTAGAGGAGACATCATCACAATGATCTCGGGAAAATAAAACATCCCCAAACATTTAATTTCTAATCTATAGGAAACACACAAGATCTCCACAGTCTTCCCATTAACCTTGATGAGATCCAGCAGGAGTGATGATTTAAACATCCAGTCCAGCTTCACATCCTGATTTGTCAGTATGTCTTCTAGGCTCCTTCTAGAACAGAATTCTGTCACAATGGCAAATATCCCCGAATCATAAAAGAAACCCAATAAAGGGTTGACATTCTCATGACGCAGGTCCTTCATCTGGAAATGGAAAGAGATGGGAGAGTCATGGCTGTCCTGTCTCATTTGGGAACCAGGATTTAGGGCACATACTCTTCTCCATACCCTTCCATGATTGGTAGCTGTGGTTGGCAGCATTTTGGCCCCATATTCTCCAAACCCCTAGGGTTACTCCTATAATTGTGTCATTATACAGCAAAAGAGAGATGATCAGAGTAGGCTTAATCTAATCACACAGGCCCTTAAAAACAGAAAGGAGGTAAGAGGAAGAGGAATCAACCCTCCATTGTTGGCTTTGAAGATGAAGGAAAGGGACTATAAACCAAGGACTGAACACAACCTCTAGAAGTTGGCAATGGCACTCAGCTGACAACCCCTAAGGAAATGTGGATTTCAGTCCTGCAACAGGATAGAGCTAAATTCTGTTGACAATCTGATTAAGCCTGGAAGTGGTTTCCCTCACACTCCAGATAAGAGACCAGCACAACTGATACCTTGACTTCAACCTTGTGTGAGGCTAAGCAGAAGGCACAACTGAGCCCACTTAGACTTCTCATCTACAGAACTGTGAGATAAAAAGTAGGTGTTCTTTTAAACCTAAGTTTTCGCCAATTTGTCTTGGTGGTGATGGAAAACAAATGCATTGTTTGGGGAGATTTCAGAGAGGGATCTCTCTCACCATATTGTAAATGAATGCTGAAGCTGGGACCTTCTTCCTAATCCTTGGGGAATTTTTGGAGTGGAGCTCGAGCTCAGTGACCTAGGAGGACTAGCAATAGTTAATGCAGGAAAAGGTGAAATAGCTTGTCTTTCTGTGAATGTTTATCCACCCAGCATCTATTATGTACATATCAGGTCAAACCCCTATACACTTTGTTTCAGAAGAAACATCTCGAATCTTGACATTTAACCTATGCAGTCATTCATTTTTCCACAAATGTGAGAAGCATTTAGTGTGTGCACACAATGCCCAAGGCACTGGATAGCATGCTAGAGACGCAGAGAAAGAAAATGATATCTCTGTCCTCAAAGGACTCACATTCAAAGGAGTGATAGGCAAGGAAACTGACAACTGTATTTCACCATGAAATGTGTTCTGATGGAAGAGGGTAGGAAATGCTGGGGGAGCTGAGATGGTGAGTATCTAAGTCACCCTGGGTCACTTAAGAGTGTATCCCTGAGGAGGTAATATATGGACTGTCATGAAGGCAAGTGAGAATTGACCAGGTGAAGATGACATGGTGAGGGAAGGGGGCGGAAAGTGAGGACATATTATGTTGAAGAAACTGCAAAAGGTTTAGGGTAGCCAGAACAGAGTATAAGGGAAAGATTATTAGATACTTAGCTAGAGAGATAGAGAGGAGCCATAGCCTGTGCAAATTTGAGAATCCTGCAGTGGAATTTGAAATGTCTACTATGGGTACTCAATAATTGTTACTTATTATTACTTTCTAATGGAGGATGAGAAAGACAGGAGCCCTATGATCACTTTCAGATTTCTATTTGTATTCCTGGGTGGATGGTGGTATTACACATCAATATAGAGAATTAGGGATGATATTGGTGGTGTCCAGCAGCTCTGAATAATGGTTGATAGCTCACAGGTCCTCCATATTTGAGAAAATTGTCCTAGAGTCCAAGCCAAAGAGGAGCCACCTTGATAGGTTAGCTCCCACACACAGGCTTCAGCCAATAATTGACTAACTGAGGATGGTACAAAATTCCAACTCCTTAGTCTGAAGGTGGAACTCGTGGCACAACTTGTGCTCCAGCATTTCTCCCAGGAGATCATAATGAAGCTAGTTTCTAGCTGAGATCACTATTTGCTGAACTTTTACTTTTGCCCTATCCAGCTTCCATCACTCCCTTTCTCTTGAGAGCATTCTGTCAATGAGTAATTTGAACAAGAATCTCTATCCCAGGCTTAGCTTTAAGCCTTGGCAAACAGTCACAAATAATAGATGGGAAAGCAAATTTTGGTGGTGGGGAAGACTGATTAATTCAGTTTGGGACATATTAAGAATCATCGCCTGTGGGACATCAAGGTGGAACCATTCCAAAGACAGTTGGATATTCAGGGTTTGGAGCTGAGGAAATAAGCCTGATATGGACAAATAGATTTGGGAATTGTAATCATGTAAATGATAGATTAAATTAATGGGAGTGAATGAGATAACCCAAAGAGGGCATATACAATAAAAAGAGAATAGAGAAATATCAACGTTTAAAGCAATAGGAATCTATTTCAAGATATTTAAGCAGAGGAGTGACAAGACCAGAATCAATTTAGAAAGGACCACTCTGACTGCAATGTGAAGAAAAGATCTGAGATTGGTAAAAAAAGATTTGAGATATGGGTAGAGTAGTTAAAATACAATTGCCAGAGGTTACCAGGGGTTAGTGGGGAAGGAGGTTTAAAAGATGGGGAAATGAAGACCAGCCTGCCCAAAGATTTTTTTTTTTAAAGCTCCTCTTGCTGCACTTTTTTTTTTTTTAAGATTTATTTATTTATTTATACAAGCACTGGGTACAGTCAGAAGCGCGGGAGGGTGAGAGAATTCACCAGAGCCAGAGCGGGGAGCAGAGCAGGCAGAAGGACCGAAGTACACTGCTGAGGGTAGCAGTGGGCAGCAGGAGAGGTCTGCGCACCATGCGGGACCCTCCTCCGGTGGCCAGGGAGCAGCCGGGGATCGAACTGGTGCTGCAGAGGCTGCGGGCAGCTTCGCAAGCCAGCACTCAACCACTGCACCACCGGGGAGGCCCTGCCCAAAGATTTTAAAATGAGGGCAGAAAAAATAATTTGTTCATGAAAACAAAACCATGTTTCACAAAATACCAAATTGAAAATAGAGGTTCCTTCTGGAGAGGTTGAGGGAAGCCAAGACTGGAGCTAGAGATCCACAGGGGGGTTGGCCTCTTCTGTCAAATCTGTCAAGTTTTGGTTTTAAAAGGAAAATGTATTCCTATGTACTTGTGTATTTAAAAATTAATTTTAGGGCCTCCCCGGTGGCGCAGCGGTTGAGGGCAGGGTTGCGAAGCTGCCCGCGGCCTCTGCCGTGCCGGTTCGATCCCCGGCTGCTCCCCGGCCACCGGAGGAGGGTCCCACATGGCGTGCAGACCTCTCCTGCTGCCCGCTGCTCCCCTCAGCAGTGTACTTCGGTCCTTCTGCCTGCTCCCCGCTCTGGCTCTGGTGAATTCTCTCACCCTCCCGCGCTTCTGACTGTACCCAGTGCTTGTATAAACAAAACAAACAAATAAATAAATAAATAAACATGCCTCTATTAAAAAAAATAAAAAAATAAAAATAAAAATTAATTTTAAAATAAACTAACAAAAGTCCTTAACAGAAAAAAAAATAAAATAAAATGAGGCCAGAGAAGTGGAGAAAAGCCTATTGAGAACAAAATTATGAATACCACAGAAAGAATTTCAGGAAAGTGAGGTAAATCCCAGAAACAATCTCAGAAAATGTGATCAATAACTCAGAGGTCAGATAAGATGAAGTCAAAGAATTACCTGCTGAATTTTACCATTAAGAAGTTGTTAAACCGGGCCTCCCCGGTGGCGCAGCGATTGAGCGCTGGGTTGCGAAGCTACCCACAGCCTCTGCAGCGCCGGTTCGATCCCCGGCTGCTCCCCGGCCACCCCGAGGAGGGTCCCACATGGCGCAGACCTCTCCTGCCGCCCGCTGCTCCCCTCAGCAGTGTACTTCGGTCCTTCTGCCTGCTCTGCTCCCTGCTCTGGCTCTGGTGAATTCTCTCACCCTCCCGCGCTTCTGACTGTACCCAGTGCTTGTATAAATAAATAAATAAATAAATCTTAAAAAAAAAAAAAGAAGTTGTTAAACCTCTGTATGCAAACAAGTGCAACAATCTGGATGAGATGGACAGATTCTTAAGCTAATAAACAGTGGCACCTGGGTATCTGGGAGGTGGCCCATCCATGTATGGGCCAAACCACAAAATGAAAACAATTTAGAAATGAAAAAAAAAAAAGCAATTGTTAATTCCCCAAAATTACCCTACGGATATGTTTACATGGATATACAAAGATAAATATATGTATGTTTAGAGTTGTAGCAGTGTGCATGAATAGGAATGGGCAGATCTCAGATATATTTTGGAATTATAAATCACATGACTTGTGAATAAGGGAAAGAATAAAATCAAGGATTATTCAATTTTGAGCATTAAGAGTATGGTGGGTCATTTATTGATATGGGGTACACTGACTTTGAAAATGAGCCTACATCTCCAACAGCTTGATCCAAGTTGAGATAAATTATTCCTGATGGGAATGCTAGATACTGAGCACCAAAGCTGCCTTCTAAGCATAATAGCCAGGCACCCATGATACTTCTCCTAGTCTGAAACAACCTGAACCAGCTAAGGCAGGCATGGAAATTCAGCCTACACATAGAAACATGGCCACTTTCTTCTAAGTGTTCATTGCATTGTACTGTCTCTTATGGACCAAGTAGCCAAAACTGCTGGGCTCTAAAAATCTGTTGGAAAATAACAGAGTGGCCATATAGAGACTGCTAACCATTCAACATAAACTAGTCATTTACCTTTGTTTATTGGGAAAACAAGTAGTCCACATTTTCCAGTCTCTGTTGTAGCTAAGTGTAGTCATATAACTGAATTCAGCAATGGAATGTAATAGAAAATGGTATGTATCATTTTTTAGGTTAAAGATTTTACAAGGTTGCAGTCTCATTTCTACAGATGAATTTAAATGGTGACAAGGGCCTAGAAATGGCAAAGCCATAAGATGTCCATAGCCTCAGCCCCTGAATCACCATATTTGAAGACAGTCACCTGCCAACCAATAATACCTAACTTGTACCATTATTTTGGTGAGAATTAAATTTCTATTATGTTTGAGACATTAATTTGGGAGGAGGGAAGGTCTATTTGTTATACCATCTAGTATTATACTAGTAACCCTAATGGAAACGGTTCAGGTCTAGATTTTTCCCTAGATCTTATAGTCATGTGTCCTCAGCTCCAAATGTTAGAGAATATCCCATGTAGGATTCAGGTAGATAGCTACACACAGTCATGTCTTACTGATATTCTGGGCAAACCCAGGAAGTAGAAAATGGAACACAGGCTTTAGCAAGATGGCCATCTGAACATGTATAGGATAAACTTGTACTTTACCCTTTCTATAATATCTCCCTCACTGGTTATGATCAACTGTTCAAGAGTTGAATGTGTCCTGTCTCCCAAGTTTTTGATTACTTCAATATCTGACATGAAACCTTTAAGCATACAACTACCAGAGACACCTGCTCCTGATTCAAGCATTGGCTTAAAGTAATCTTTAGGAGGTCTTCATCCTCTTGAAAATGTTCCTGGGACATTCTATCAGGAGAATTATCCCCACTTGCACAACAGATATAAAACCATCTTAGTGGTGGGTATGGATCTTTATGGAAATATAGTTCTCCACGTCAATGCCTGTCCCTAACTATATAGCCATTGCTCCCTACTTTGACAATAAGATTTTTTTACTTCCATGGACTAAATGGCTACTCATATCTCTTCCTTATATTTAATTTTGTTTTCTTTTCTTTTAGATTTCAACACTTCCTATTCTTCTATCAATATATTCACTCTCTATGACCCAAAGGCCAATGGTCACATAGAACATATTAACCAGGTACTAATGGAAGATTTGTGATATTGTATTTACCACCAGTAGTACTTCATCAATTTAGCAAACATGTATTGAGTACCTTCCTATATGTTTGGAACTGACTAAGCTACGTGTTGATGACAAGTGTTGAAAAAAATATTATATGGTCTCTGACCTCTTATTTTAAGCAAATAATCACATAAATAAATGCAAACTTGAATCTCTGATAAGTCCTATTAAGTAGAGATACACAGCATGAGTATATATAATTGGGGCTTTGAACATTCAGAGAGGCTGGGGAAGGGTTCCTGGGAAGTGACTGTTGAGCTGGGCGTTAAAAGATAAAGCTAAAATAGATCCTGCATTTACAACAACATAGACGGACCTAGAGGGAATTATGCTTAGTGAAATAATCCAACCATCGAAAGACAACTACCATATGATTTCTTTCTTTTTCTATAACCCTTTAAAAATGTAAACACACAAACACACACTCCTAGCTCCCAGGCTGTAGACCATGGGACAGATTTGACCTATAGGCCAGAGTCTGCTGACCCCCATTCTATATCATGAAATAATCATTCAATATTCAGGAAACTGAAACTGTAATTTAAAATCTTCACACAAAGGAAAAAGCAATAGGAATCTATTTCAAGATATTTAAGCAGAGGAGTGACAAGACCAGAATCAATTTAGAAAGGACCACTCTGACTGCAATGTGAAGAAAAGATCTGAGATTGGTAAAAAAAAAGATTTGAGATATGGGTAGAGTAGTTAAAATACAATTGCCAGAGGTTACCAAGGGTTAGTGGGGAGGGAGGTATGAATAGGTGGAACACAGAAAATTTTTAGGACATTGAAATTGTTCTGTACGTTACTGTAATGATGCATATGTCTTTATACATTTGTGAAAACCCATAGAATATACAACACCAAGAATCAACCCTATCTTTTTAAAAAAAGATTTATTTTTATTTATTTATGCCTACAAGAACTGGGTATAGGCCAGAGTAGCAGGGGCGGGAGGATTCACCAGAGACCGAGTAGGGAGCAGAACAGGTGGATCTACTGAAATACACTGCTGAGGGGAGCAGCAGGCAAGACAGGAAAGGTCTGCTTGCACCATATGCAGGTGAGCTCCCTGGCTGGGGATCAAATTCAGGCTGTAGCAGCAATAGCATGATAGTCCTGAGACTTAACCCCTACACCACCAGCAAGGCCCAAGAGTCAACCCTATCTAATGTAAACTATAGACTTTGGCTAACAATAATGTGTCAGTGTATGTTTATAAGTTGTAGCAAATATGAAACCTTGTTAGGAATGTTGATAATGGGGAAAGCTGGGGGATGGTGGGGGGAGTAGAAGGTATATGGCAACTCTCTAATTTTTGCTCAATTTGCTAGGACCCTAAAACTGCATTTAAAAATTCGTTTTTAAAAACAATTGCAGTATTACAATTGGGAGATGATAGTGGCTTAGACCAGGATGGTAATAATAAAAATAGAGAAAGAGAAGGATTTTTGAATATTAAGGAAAATGAAGTATTGAAGTATGGGTGTAGAAAGTGAATTAACCAGTGACATATACTGGACTTAAAGGACAGTATTAAGGGACATTTTAGGATGAGAAACACAAATTTATAGTAGAAATAATATACTTTAATACAGGACTTTCTACTACAACACTTGGCTGTTGAAGTGTTAGAGGTTTGCTTAGAAAGTCCAACCATAAAGACAGAAATAAGAATGTGTTCAAATATTCAGTTATGGAGACTAAGATGGACAAGAGAAAAATAAAAGAAGGACTTTGGGTTAGAGAAAGAAGAGATCAATAGTCTAAAAGAACTGATGTAGTAAATAGAGGGACCATTGGAAAAAAGGGAGGCAATAGTGACAGTAAGATGTCTGAATCTATGATCTGGAGGTGAAGCATTTTCAGTTGCAAGTACTGATTATGACCAAACCCAACTTATAATGGTCACAGTGGGTGTACCAGTGCAATGGAAGAGAAGATGATTAGATATAATTCAAGAAGATACTAAGTAGTCAAGGTATTGGATGTCTGTATGGACATCAATGACACCAACATAATTTTGGAGCAGAGGTTTTGGAGTTGAGAGGAAGACCATGAGCCAGATCCCAAAATGTTCAATAAATCAGGAGTTAACGCGATGAATAGATGACAGTACAGGTGGGAGAGACGATAAAACAGCAAAGTGACATTGGCTTCAAAAACATGTGTGTGTCAACACTAATGATAAAGGACTGATCACAAAAATCTGCAAAGAGCTGATGAGACTCAGCAACAACAAAGAAATAATCCAGTCAAAAAATGGGTGGAAGAGCTAAAAAGAAACTTCTCTGAAGAGGAAATGCAAATGGCCAACAGACATATGAAAAAATGTTCAACATCACTTGTAATCAGGGAAATGCAAATCAAAACTACCATGAGATACCATCTTACACCAGTGAGAATGGCACATATTAAAAAAACTAGCAACAACAAATGTTGGCGAGGGTGTGGAGAAAAAGGAACTCTTCTGCACTGTTGGTGGGAGTGCAAACTGGTCCAACCACTATGGAGAGCTGTGTGGAGATTTCTGGACCTACTAAACATAGAGCTTCCATATGATCCAGCAATTCCACTCCTAGGTATTTACCCAAAGGACACAGAAACATCAATTCCAAAGAACACCTGCACCCCTATGATTATAGCAGCACTGTTTACAATAGCTAAGCTTTGGAAACAACCCAAATGCCCAAAAATAGATGACTGGATCAAGAAGATGTGGTACATATATACCGTGGAATATTACTCAGCATTCAAAAAGATAAACACATGCAATTTGCAGCAACATGGATGGTGCTGCAAGGGATCATGCTCAGCGAAATAAGCCAGAAAGAAAAAGAAAAATACCGGATGGTCTCACTAATAGCAGGAATCTAGAAAACTTAAATAAGGGACCAGGAAAATTAATAACTATAAGAAAGTGAAAATCAAAATCAACAAAAAACTATGAACCAGAGACACTTTTTGGGGGGTGAGGGGCGGGAGGGGAGGGATGGGGTCAGAATGGGGGGGGTTGCAATTGTATGGGGGAATATAAAAATAAAATTTATTATTTAAAAAAAAACATGTGTGTGTGTGTGTGTGTGTGTGTGAGTGTAACAAAGAGAAGGGGATCATTTTTTCTAAAGCATCATCAAGCAAGGGATACAATTCTGCCGCTATCTCATCCTGACGTACAAGGACATAATAACAGCCACAACTGGAGAAGAAATGGCTATGGGGAAGGTGGACTCTCTGATAGAGAATCTAGGGTCACTCAGAACTTTTTTTTTAATTTATTTATACATGCATACAAGAGCTGGGGCACAGGCCAGAGATGCAGTGGGTGAGAGAATCCACCAGAGACAGAGTGGGGAACAGAACAGGCAGCTGAACCGAAATACACTGCTGAGGGGAGCAGCGGGCAGGTCAGTTGAGGTCTGCCTCGCCATGTGGGTTGCTCCCTGGCTGGCCGGGGATTGAACTTGTGCTGCAGAGGCTGCGGATTGCTTCATAGTGCGGTGATTAATCCCCTGCACCACCAGGGAGGCCCTCACTCAGAACTTTTATTTTCCCACAAATTATGCACTGTTTCACAGCAATTATTGCTTTTCCTTCTTCATATGAGAGAGAGAGAGGGAGAGAGAGAGAGAAAATCTCACAGCACTAAGCATTGCCTATGAATAATTTCAGGATATTGACACTATCTCTCTACAAATTACATATTAATTACAATGGGGAAAAATAGTAATTCTACAGTGGAAAAATCTAGTAGACACCAAATAAACCAAGTAACAGAAGTCACCAATAATGGGACCATCGGCATTGTATACCTCCTGATAAAATGCACTGAAAAGGGCACAGCATCACTCCTGCGGTATTCTGGCTGAAATTTAATAACCTAATCTAACCATGAGGCACATCATACAAACCCATATTGTGGGACTATCCACAAAATAACTGACCTGAAATCTTTAAAAAATATATCAAGGTGAAGAAAAATAAAGATTGAGAATCTGTTCCAGATTAAAGACAACTAAAGAGCCATGACAACCTGGATTGGAAAATGATCTGGGGAAAAATTATCTACAGTATATTATGATTATTGATAAAATTCAAATATGAACAGTAGTTTAGAAAATTCTGTATTGATATTAAATTTTATCACTTTGATAATCATGTTATAGTTGTGTACAAGAATGTTTTTGTTTTTAGGAAATATACACCGGGTACAGGTATTTGCAGGTAAATGTGTATGATATCTATATCTTACTCTTGAATGATTAGGGAAAATATAAATTTATAACTACAGAATAGAAAGCAGCTAGGCAAAATAAAACAATTGCTGAATCTAGGTAGGTTCCACTGGATTTTCTTGAATTATTCTTGCAGTTTTTTCATATGTTTAAAATTACATATAAATTTAAAGTTCCCCACACCCCCCAAAAGATATCATGGACATGCTTTACCTTGGGTTAATACCTATCTTCTTATTTCCATATGTCTAGTTTATTAGCAACCCCAGGTTTGACCTTCCTTGGCTCCATACTTTGGATCTAGCTCTCTGTTTAAGTATCCTCGATTGTCAAGCCAGTGTAGAATTAGCTATTCCAGCTCTGACTTTGGGTTCATCTCTCATTATTTTCTCTTCTGGATTCATCTCTCATTATTTTCCCTTCAGCTCCAGGTACCAATACCACATATAAGGGAAATATCCAATAGTAACGTATCATTCTGACCCCTGGAGCACTTCTGGTCCCCCATGGGTTGCATCTCTTCTAGTTCCCAGCTTTCTTGGTTCTCACTTGTACAGTGCTCCGGGTGTAGCGGGTGCTCATATGGACCTCTTGGATTGATTTGAACTTGCCTGATTCATAAATGCGGACAGATCTATCACTACTTCTAAAATTCCCACTCTTGAGAGTCTAAAGGAACCAAAGACAGTCTCCACAAATCTTTTATGGAGTCAAAGTTGAAGAAGGAGCCACGATTTAAAATGGTTTAGGAGGAATCATCATCTCCGCATTACGGGCAAGTTTCCTCAAATAAACCATCCAAGGAATCTTCAGATGTAATTGGTGGGATAGAGGAAATCGCTGGGTTTTTTTAATATAAAAAAATTTACCAGTAACTTTTCCAGGTCTGGAAACTGGAGGCTTTGAATGACTATGGAATATGTACTTAGTAATAAACATAATAGCTACCATTTTACAAAGAAGCTATTGCTGTATGTCAGGACATGTGCAAGATACTTTCTATTTATTATTTCTTTTAATGCTCACCCCAAACCTAGAAGGAGACATTAACATACTCCTTTTACAAATAAGGAGAGTAAGGCTTAGGGAGTGTAGATGATTAACCCAAGTTAATACAGCTCTTAAGTGGTAGTGCTGTTCAGTGAATCCTTCATGTCTCTTTGACTTCCGAGTCCATACATTTGTATTACATCATATGCTCATATCAAGTCAGTTTCAACCCTGAAGTTTCCCTGCCTTAATTTGTTAAGAGGTCTTCCTAAACAGCAAGCATTAGTAATTTTGGGGAAAGGATTGGTTTTGATGGAAATATATATATGAACAAGGGTTTCTCATACCATTTTAAACATATCACTTGTACTTGATCTGATGGACTTAATGTCTCCAAAATCTCCAGAGGGGAACTTTTTCAGCCACACCCAATCACCCTAGAAAGAAAAGATAAAGAATGATAATGAGTCCTTTTGCCGACAGCTTTAGCACAATGTGCTTTCCACAAGAAGGGCTTATCATCAGACCCAAAAGGCATTGCTCCTCCTCTCTCACCCTGCACCCCATGGACATTCTGTATTTTGAGCTATTGATAAAAATGAGGTCATACAGAGAAATTAAAAATTCCAATTAACTATAGACCAGGAAACAATCAGAGGTATGCAAACCCCAGAAGAGGAATGATAACCACTCTCTACAATGACTCCCTTAAGTAACTGCAGAAAGTGCAAGTCATTTCCCTGGTTCATAGCTAAGTGATGTAGCACCAGGTTCCCTGCTATTAATGGTGATGGCTGGTACTTGCAATTCTCACTGCCTTTAGGGGTCTGTGGCGGGAAATGTAGCACAGCAAATGTTTCCTGCATTTACCTTGATCCATTTTTCTCTCACGGGCCAGGCCATTTAGGGGGCCTCTTTTGCTTTAATCATAAGCCTATTGGCTTAAATGTAGATTAAACATTTTTTATTTGGATGCATAAATGTACTACCATAGTAATATGAGTAATCTAGTCTCTTTTAGAAGTGCATTTCTACTTTTAAAGTACAAAACAGCACTTTCTAAGGCTGCTGTCAAGTCAAAAACAACAATTATTTTATTGTCTTGACTTTAACACTGGTGCTTGATAGATAATTTTCTTCTACGTGCATAGCCTCCAGGATTCATCAGTCATCAAGCCCTATTTAGTTTCTGTCCAACCCAAATTTAAAAAAAAAAGCTATATAAATATAGATTCCTTGTTCTCAGTAATAATAATAATGCCTTACATTTGCACAGCGCTCTCTACTCTTCAAAGTGCTTTCACATCTATTACCTATAGCCTGGAGATTCCATTTCAGACTGCACCAATTTGTCATCAAGTAGGGATAATAAAGCAGAAGAAAGCTCTGTGCAAATTCCAAGAATAAGAGAGTGTAACCACTCTCTTATTAAGGAATATATCCAGCTGTGACACTGCATCTGGAGACCTGCTGGAGGCAAAGGCTAATAATTGGAGCTGCAGGCATCTGAGTTACTCGCCTATACTTTGTGTTAAACGGTGTCTTCTAGCCAAGGAGCTCAACACACTTTACCTAGGGAATGGCTCTCAGATGCTTTCACCAGTTGGCTCAATGCCCACAAAGTTCAGAAAGAGAGTCCAGGATCAGTGCCTGCCTACAACAGAAGGATCAAAGCATCAAAGGCAGCCTTCCTGATCTCTTGCCCAGCAAATCTCCAAGTGTGGCCCTGGACCAGCTACATCACGGTGACCTGGGAAATGGTTAGAAAAGCCACTTTTCAGGTCCCACCCCACATTTACTGAATCAAAGAACTTAGGAGGTCCTGACGTGAGCTTGAAATTTTAGCCTTCAGAGGACTTTGCCCTTTAGAGGGATTAAAGGCCAAGGCTTAAACTTGTAAGAATGAAACTCTGAGTGGGTATTTACAAAATGAGTCAATGCGTGAACATATGGGTGGGCAATAAAGGCGGCCCCGAGCTTTTGCAACTATGTTACTCAGCGTATGGTCCCTGCTAGCCACCATGGCGCCTTCATGCTGTTTAGAAAAGGGTTCTTTCCCTCAAGAGAAAACAATAATTTTGTGGGAATATTATTTTATAGCCTATGGCTACCCGGTGACAATAGGCAGCAGCTCTGGCTGTAGACAAACACACCTCTATCATATTATCATTTATGCACCCCCAGACACCAGCGAACACATCCCAACAGAAGCATAGATACACTGCACACCACCAAGCCCTGCCTGTCAGGTGAGGCCTTTGTTAGGTTTGAAGTCAGGTTGTAGGTATGAGGGTGAAAGGTAAAATTGGGCCTCCAAGAATATTAGGCAGGAGAAAGGAGTAACCTTTAGAAGCTCCTGAAACATAGTCAAGATAGTGCTTGGCCAAATGCATATACGTATACCAGTGACTTTGTAAATGCACAGTTGGGTGTACAGGTATAAATGTGGAGATGAGAAGCTCCCCTCCCCCCGCCCCCATTCCAGGACTGGACCTGGAGACCAGAATCTATTATCCCACACCTGCGCCACCCTCATATACATCAGTATGTGTGTACAGTGTGAGTATGCAGTGGTGCCCTTGTGCAGTGCACAACCTGAACATCTGTACCGACAGCTCTGCTTATACCCGGTACATGTGCTACCTTCTTCCCGGAGTCAGCCCTATTATAGACATTGGTTAGCTTTCTCTCTGGCTTGTTAACTTTTCTAGGTAGTTAAACAGAGCTTTTCCCCACCAAATCACCAAATTTGAGAGCTGGAAATGGCCTTAGGTATCCCCCATTCAATCCTTACATATTTCAATAAAGAAGCTGAAGCCTGAAGAGATTAAGTGACTTGCCCCAGGTCAGAAACCTAGGTAGTATCAGAACAAACGTCTTCTGTCTCTTGCTTTGCTGCTCTTTCCTCTCGTGGGGGTTCTTCAGTTTGGGGCATTTGTGTGTTTGTTTTAAATTTTAAATAATTCTCCCATACTTTATAAGCAAATTTTTATTGAGTCTGTCTGTGTCCTACTTCATGAGTAATGAGGGAATGGGAGGAAATGGGCAGTTTTATCTTCACCACACATGCATTATTTGTTTTGCTTTTTCTTTTAAGAGAAAGAATGATAAAATACTTCACTCATCATTCACTTTTTAATTAAGAGAAAGAAACATCAAACTCTATCCACTGAAGTTTTTAGAAGTAATTTAAAGTTCATCAGTTTCACACTAAGGTCCAGGTGTATTAACTAAAGAGTCAAGATAACTGGGTCCTAGAAATCACTCTGCCTTCAACTCAGGGATGACCTTGGAGTAGCCACTTAATCAAACTGAACCTCAGTTTCTCCATTGATAGAGTTGGACAGCTTAGATGATTTCTTAGGTCCTTTTCAGCTCTGCAGAGCTATGGTTACATGATTAGAAAAAGATGACTGGTGGAAAGGAGAGGGATGGAGAGGGAGAGCTGCAGGGAATATAGTAGAAAGTGGAAAGAAGAGGGAGAAGGCTCTAGGAAAGAGAGATTAATGGGGAGCATGTGGGGCGGAGAGAGAGAAAAATGAGACAAGGAGGAAAACACAGGGAGAGACTGAGGGGCGGATGGAGTTAGAGAATGAAGAGGAAAGAGAAGTTCAGTGTGTTGGGGTTAACACTGTTGCCCACCTTGCCCCTAAACTATGGCTATGTGAACAGATGAAACGTTCCCAAGGCACCTGCCATTCGCAGCTCTTTCCCCTAGCAGATTGCTCATATGGTTTTCACATCTCAAAGAATATCTATGAATTAAGGGATGATTTTCATGTGCAGTTCTGAAGGTAATGCACCTATGTGTATAATCAAAATGTGAATTTGTGTCTATGTCGTACAATGTCATGAGACATCTTACGGAAGCCTCTCCTTTACCATTGGGTGTCTGTCACTCCAGGTGCATTATCTGGAACCTCCAGATCTTTCAATAATGGTTCTTATGAAAATTTGATGTATTTTAAACAGAAACTAGATAACAAATCTTCTATAAAACACTCCTGCTAGAGGACAATTTCAGAAGTTTCACTGAACCTCTTTCTTCTATCTGCTGATTTAATTAACTGGCATTCCCAGTCAAAGTCCTCTTCAGCCCTAGCCAGGTATTTTTCTAGTTTTGCACCCTGCCATCAGCCTAATCTTGACTTCACCAAGTAGTATTATTCTCACTAACACCCCCCTTGTATGCAGATAAAGGCCCTTTTTGGCCTACACAGTTCAGAAATACTCATAATCTGACTGGCCAACAGTCATTCTGGGAACTAACTCAACTCTTTGCCTCTTTCCAAAATGAAGAAATATCTGACATTTTCTTAAAGGGTGGTTAAAGGTGTTTATTTTTTCCCTTCTCAGTTCTACACTATAACCTTCCAACTCTACCAAATAAAACATACCACAATTCAACACATAAATTCTTCCACAGAATAAGAGAATCATAGCATATCCAAACCAGAGGAGACCTTAGAGGTTTCTTAGTCCAGCAATTTTCAACTCTGGCTACACATATAGGGAAACTTTTAAAAATATCCACTCTAGGCCCTACTCATACCAACAGAACCAGAGGTTCTGGAGGTGGGGCCTGAACATGGTTATTTTTTTAGGTTCCCACAGAGATTCTAATGAGAAATCAGGATTAAGAATTTGTTTCAACTGCTCATTTTACAGATGAAAAACCTAGGAACTTTCTTGTGTTTTTGAGATTTACTTTGAAATCTTAGAGATGTAATATATTTATAAAGCTATCAGCCCATTCTATTTGACATTGGAAAGCTATATGATTATCTTATCTTTGGTCTTTGAGAGAGCAGAGCTGTCAATTTCCCAATGCTCAAGTTTACATTTGAAGCAAATCTCCTCTTTGATTAAATCAAGTCCAAAGCATGACCCAGAGTTTTCCTGCCATAAATTTAGGCCCAAGTACTTGGAAAAATATAAGCCACACCAAAATTGGTGTTTTAGGCCCCAATCAATTATTTATCCAATGGTGAAGAGCATGCACTTGGAAAATCCAATATGGTGGACAACTTAAAAACTCATTCTGTGCTGTTTAGAACCTTCTTTGTGGATACATTTGAAGTTGAGAGTGTGTGCTGCTCTGGGACTATCTTCAAACAAAACAAGGGAAGCATACTGGGAAGGCCTCACTTAGGAGGGACACAAAGACAGTCTAGTTTCCCTTTTACCCCCTGCTTAACTCTTTCCTGCTGAGAAGAAACAGTTCATCCCTCCAACTGATGCAAGACTTGTTCTGGTTGCCAAGTTTCAGCATCTAGGAACAACGAGTAGGAGGTGGCCTTTTAAAGCTTGAAATGCAGTAACTTAAGTGAAATCAAAAGGATTTCTCTTTTACACAGCAAAAGGTATCTGTTACTCCAAGAGGCACTACAGGCTGAGGAAAAGAAGTAAAGAAAATATATATGTTTTAAAGATTTATTTATTTATACATACAAGAGCTGGGGTACAGGCGACAGGTGCCGGGGGTGGGATTAGTGAGAGGACTCACCAGAGACAGAGTGGGCAGCAGAACAAGCAAATC
Source organism: Talpa europaea (assembly GCF_964194135.1). Taxonomy (NCBI): domain Eukaryota; kingdom Metazoa; phylum Chordata; class Mammalia; order Eulipotyphla; family Talpidae; genus Talpa; species Talpa europaea. The sequence goes on from NC_140081.1 coordinate 67,972,465, forward strand.
TACTGAAATGCACTGCTGAGGGGAGCAGCGGGTGAGGCAGGAGAGGTCTGCTGCACCATGTGGGTTGCTCCCTGGCCGGCCTGGGGATCAAACTCTTGCTGCTGCAGAGGCTGTGAATTGCTTCATAGTGCTGTGCTTAACCTCTTGCAACACCGGGGAGGCCCAAGAATATATTTTAAAAGATTTCAATAATATCACAGGATAACAAATAAAGAACAACTAGAATCTGAAGGGAAGGATTTGCCCTGAATCCTATTCCCATAAATCTGTTGACTCAAGAAGTCTTTCCTTCTATTATAGCCATATCTTCTGGAATGAGTAACATGGTTATAAATAATGGGGTCTCACTGAGTTTTTTCCACATGTATATCAAATACCTGGAGTTTAAAGATTAATAAAGTTATAAGTAAGTCAATTAGTTGCCAAAGAAAATCCTTGTGAAAAGTGTCAACCAAATAAGTCCATAAGTGGATAAAAATTAACTGGAAATTCTTACCAAAAGCCTCAACATTTTTGCCCAAAAATTAAGTCCTAAGTCACTGTTTTATTTTGAAATCCAAAAAGGTAGCAGGTTAGATAGCTACTGGATAACCTACCTCATAAATTGCTATGTTGGAATTTTCATAGGTAGCTGGAGTTAGACTCCCTGAAGAAAAGGAGAGCCTTGGGGACCTCCCACTTTGGACCTCCGAAGTGATCTGGAAGCTTACACTGGCACGACTTCCTCTCTGTTAAAGGATTAGGAAAAAGAGAAGTTAAAATCAAGTTTTCATGACTTAGGACAGAGCATTGAGCTATGGTGTAGACACTCATCTGTACTTACCTGTTTTTTTTTTTTTCTTTCTAAGAAAGTAGCTATATGAGTTGAATTTTGTAAACATGAGATAGATTAATTTTCCCTATCCTCCAGCAATTTTTGTTTTAGGTTTGGGCTGGTATCATACTGCACTTCCACATACTACAAAAGATAGGTAAAGTTTTGCAGGTAAGTCTATCTCCCAGAGAGGCTAGAATAACAGACTGGGGGGGATAAGAAAAGAGGGGGGCAGAAGGACACCAATCATAATTTAACCTCATTTTATAGACAAGAAATGGACAAAAAAAGGTAAAATGAGTTTCCCAATTTCATACAGCTAGTCAGTGATTAAGTTATAGTGTTGTTTATAAAAGCCTAGCTTTTTTTGATATAACTCCATAGCAGAGCTAGGACAGAACACTACCTTCCTGAATCTCAGTCCTGGCTTTTTGTTACACCATCCTGAATGGAATCCTTTTTTTTTTTTTTTTTTTTGCAAGCAACATTAATAGCAGAAGTTATCCCAGAAAGCAGTGAGATAGTAGAGGGTGAGCAAATTATCTGTGATTTATGTACTGTTTATGCTTAAACAGTACAAATTTCTTATTCCTCCCTCGATTTGTTAGCCTATACACTTAGGTCTTATAAGAAAGGCTAAGAACTGATTAACATTCAATGATGAGAGGAAGGGTTATCTGCAATCTGTATTAGCCTTGAAAATTGAACTTCTTTATCTTCAACTGGACCTGCAGACTTATTTCACATGAAGAAATCATAAATCAAGATTCAGCAATTCAGAGCTAGCAATTACATTTGTTATGGTCTAGGACAGCTCCTACACCCAAATCCAACACCCTCATTTTACAGTGAGAAATCAGAGACCTATATAGGTATATAAACACTGGAAGAAAGATGCAGATGTTACATTTCCTGGTATTGTATTCTTTCTACCACATCATGCTTTACTTCATGTTGTTTGCCAATACAAATTCATCTTAAGCACTTTCACATATTCTGCCCTTAATGGTCTTTGAAGAACTGAGGATCACTTGTTGACTTATCCCTGAATTAAACTCATTCTATCAAGACAAGACTATCACAATCAAATCTCCAAGGTAACAGCCCTTAATGTGTTGACATCCCAACAGCTGAAGATTTAGACAAGGTGTAAAACTTGACTCTTCACATAACCCTTGAATCAACCTGAACTCTCCTCAACAAAGCAAGGCTAGGGAGTAATCTACTTTTCTTTCATTCTTTATTTTTATATCATAGCAGGAGCACCTAGATTGGTATATTGAAATATAGACCTCTCTATAAATGGTAAAGAGAAAGCAAGAGAATCTGCCAAAATCCACATACATTTGAGCTTCAGTTTCACTTTCTTCTAAAAACTTCCTTTCCTAACCTAACTTCTACTGATCTGCCAGTTTTTCTAGGCTGAATTAATTTTATATTCACCAAGAGTTTATATTTTCAGACATTCCATTTGGATGGAATTCTTGGCTTGCTTCTTGACTGATTAGACACAGGCAGTTGCAAGTTTGAGATGACTACACAGAAATTAAGAAAAATAAATGTTTCCCCTATATTTTCCCATCAGAACCCCTCATGTAAGTTAAGTGCCAAAAGGGATCTAAAGACCAATAGCTATGTTCTAGAGTAAAGCTATCTTTTTCCATTTTGACCAAAATAATAAAATATAAAAAGAACACTCCCTAAAAGGCTATCAATCCCTGTTACTATTCATTTTCTCACTCGCATGGTGAAAAGTGGTGATTGTTTTTTCACTCTTCTTATTTCAATATTTAGGCAGAACTAAAAGGAAAGATCTATCATTGTGAACAAGATTTTAAGACTCTGGGCAGTTTGGTTTTCACAAAGCAGCACTGCTTTGCTATTGATTGTGATTTTGTGAGAATTGGTGTTTTAGTAACCCAAATATGGTTTGTGTCTTAGTGGGAGAGGAAGGAGACATGGATGGAGACTCTATCGACTTGACTAGACTATTGCAAGGTTTATACAAAGAAATAGTAATATTATGAATAATAAACAATACTAAATGTGAATTACCTTTATTCTCTTGACACTTTAGAATCAAAACATTTGAGCAATTGATATGATCTGTCATTTTTATATGAATAATACCAAAGATGTAAGGATTTTTTAAATTTATTTATGCATACATGAACTGGGGTGTAAGTCAGAGGTATGGGGATGGGGGGTAAGAGACTTCACCAGAAAGAGTGGGGAGCAGAACAGGCAGATCTACTAAAATCCACTGCTGAGGGGAGCAGCGGGCGAGGCAGGAGAGGTCTGATGTGCCATGTGGTTGCTCCCAGCAGGCTGGGGATTGAACTTATGCTGCAGTGGCTGGCGCTAGCTTGACAGCGCTGTCTTTTACCCCTGTGCCACCGGGGAGGCCCAGATGTAGGGGTTTTTAAAATATGCTTATTGCACCAAAAGCATACAGGCACGTCACCAAAAAAAAAAAAAAAGAAGAAGAAGAAAAGAAAAGAAAAGAAAACTACCAACAAATATCTCTAATGAAGATAGATGCGAAAATCTTCACAAGCCAAATTTAACAATACATTAAAATAATGATAGATCATGAACAAGTAGGATTTATTCCAGGGACATAAGAATGTTCATCAAAAACTTATCAATGTGTTTGCAGCAACATGGATGGAGCTGGAAGGGATCATGCTCAGCGAAATCAGCCAGAAAGAAAAGAAAAAGAAAAAAATACCGGATGGTCTCACTCATAGCAGGAATCTAGAAAACCTAAATAAGGGGCAAAGAAAAAGACTATAATAAAGAAAAATCAAAATCAACAAGCAACTATAAATCAGAGACACACTACAGGATGGGGGGGGGAGAGAAGGGATTAGGGTCAAAATAAGGGGGGTGGAATTGTATGGAGAATATAACCAAAATGAGGGCCTCCCCTGGTGGCACAAGCGGTTGAGGGCCACGCTATGAAGCTGTCCGCAGCCTCTGCAGCGCTAGTTGGATGCCGGCCGGCCGGCCAGTGAGGGTCCCACACGGCGCGGCAGACCTCTCCTGTCTCGCCTGCTGCTCCCCTCTGGAGTGTATTTCAGTCAGTCTGCCTGTTCTGTTCCCCACTCTGTCTCTGGTGAATCCTCTCACCCTCCCGCGCCTCTGGCCTGTACCCCGGTTCTTGTATAAATAAATAAATAAATCTAAAAAAAAAGAATATAACCAAAGTGAAAATGCATACATTGTGCAAAAATGAAAAATGATGTAAGAATTATATAAAATAAAATATATTAAATAAAAAGTAAAAAAACTTATCAGTGTAATTCACTACATCAACAGAAGGAAAGATAAAAGTCATATGATCATATCAGTAGATGCAGAGAAAATATTTAATAAGCTTAATCATTGATTTATGCCAAAAATTCAAAAAAGGGCCAAGGGTACATAGGGATGGTGGGAGGGGAATAAATAGAAACATTTTTTTTAACTTGATCCATCTCAACTTATAGTTTTTGAGTTAACTGTTTCTAAATATCCAGATAACAAGTATATGCTTCAAAGAAATGTAAAAATAAAAGCAATTTACTTTATATATATTTTTAAACATCTTTTTGAATTTTTTCACAGTATAGGATTTCTCCCCTCAGCTGTGGTCACCATCATTTTCCCACCACCAAATTGCCCACAGCCCTCCACCACAGTCCACCAGCTTTCCTCTACCTGGTTCTCTATTCTCCCTCCCCCTCCTCCTCCCCAATTTTACTTTATACAAAAAGGCCCAGTTAGTTAGTTCTGCTAACTTATCACTTATCAATTTTGATCAAGTCAATGAACACCAAAAAAAAAGTAGTGTGAGATTGTCTGCTTCTAGTGGATCCCTAGGGTGACCTTATATACAAGCTTGCTCAGGGCAGTCTCAGTTTTCATATGTGTTGCTAGAATCTTATTTAGTAAGAGTCTCCTTTCACTCTCAAAAATGTACAAGTTTGGATAATATATTATAGATTGACTATACAGAAAGGAAAGTCATCTTACCAGGAATGTATAAATGGCCAGAGTTTAGGGAGCATTTGGCATATGAAGATTTTTAGTGTCAGGAATCCCAGAAACAGTTGAGTAAAGGGGGCTATTGAGAATATAGGGTTTCTTGCTGATTCAAAAAAATTCCGAAAAGTGGGAATAAAAGGAACATGCTTCAACATAATAAAGGCCATTCATGACAAACCTACAGACAACATCATACCAAGTGTCAAGAAACTGAAAGTGTTTCCTCTAAGATCAGATACAAGGTAAGCATGTCCACTTTCACCACTACTACTCAACATAGTATTGGAAGCCCTAGCTACAGCAATGATGCAAGAGAAAAATACAAAAAGTACAAATTGGGAAAGAAGTAAAACTATCACTATTTGCAGATGACATGACAATATACATAGGAAACCCTGAAAACTCCACTAGCAGGTCTCCCTGGTGACGCAAGGGGTTAAGCACCGCACTATGAAGCAATCCACAGCATCTGCAGCACGAGTTCGATCCCTGGCTGGCCGGGGAGAAACCCACATGGTACAACAGACCTCTCCTGTCTCGCCTGCTGCTCTCCTCAGCAGTGTATTTCAGTAGATCCACCTGTACTGTTCCCCACTCTGTCTCTGGTGAATCCTCTCATCTCCCACACCTCTGGCCTGTACCCTAGTTCTTGTATGCATAAATAAATAAATATTTTAAAAAAACTGTACTAGCAAAATTTTATAAACAGAATAGTAATATGGCAAGCTAAAAAATTAATACACAAAAATCAGTTGCATTTCTATATGGAAACAATGAACTGGAAGAGAAAGAAATCAAGAAAACAATCCTATTTACTATCACATCAAAAAGAATTGAATACCTATGAATAAACTTAACCAAGTAGTTAAAGGACCTGTACAATGAAAACTATATATATTATAAGAAATAGACAAAAGAACGAAATGGAACGATAATCCCTTCTCATGAATTGGAAGAAGTAATATTGTTGAAATGGCAATCTCACCCAAAGCAATATATATTTAACAAATGAAACCCATTTCAAAGTTTCAATGGCATTTTTCAAAGAAATAGAACAAACATTACTGAAATTTATATGGAGCCACAAAAACCCTATATACAAAAAATAATCCTAACAAAAAGAAGAATCACACTCATACTCCCAAACTTCAAACTGTTCTACAAAACTACAGTAATCAAAACAATACAGTACTGGAATAAAAATAGCCAAGCTATGGAAACAACCTAAGTGCCCAAGGACAGAGGAGTAGATTAAGAAGATGATAAACACACACACACACACAAACACACACACACACACAATGAAATACAACCCAGTGATTAAAAAAAAAAGATGAACTCTTGCCATTTATGACAACATGTGGATCATGTTAAGCAAAATAAGTCAGGAGAAAGACAAATACCAAATGATTTCACTCAAATGAGATACATAGAGAAACAGAGCAAAGAAACAGACAAAACCCAAACCAATCAAACCCTAGAAATTTTTTTTTAAAGATTTATTTATTTATACAATCACTGGGTACAGTCAGAACCGCAGGAGGGTGAGAGAATTCACCAGAGCCAGAGTGGGGAACAGAACAGGCAGACTGACGAAATACACTGCTGAGGGGAGCAGTGGGTGCAGCAGGAGAGGTCTGTCGTGCCATGTGGGACCCTCACCAGGGGCCAGGGATCAAACCGGCGCTGCACAGGCTGCGGGCAGCTTCGCAGCCCAGCGCTCAACCGCTGCACCACCAGGGGAGGCCCCAAACCCTGGAAATCTTATGGTAGAACTGAAGCTACCAGAAGCGAAGGATGGGGAGTAGGGAGCAAAGTGTAAAAGGAGTACAATGGACTGTGGTGAAGGAATATGGGTGCCATGGTGGTACATGTGGTGTGGTAACATAAATCTGCAGAGGTATGAGTTTATACCTCTGAATCATACTGTGTTTTATAGCAATGTTACCACAATAAAAAATTATTAAATACATGTTTTTTACTTTTGACCCAAATTTTATGATATGTTGCTACATTTAAACAAATGCCACCTGATTTTACTACTACCCATTGCTCATATATGAATAAAGGATTTTTGCCACAGAATTGAATACTTGCTTTCTTAGTACTGGATTATATATTGGGAATGCTTCAGAACTTGTTCTTCAGTACCTGCCCTTTCTACTTGAACTGGGAAATTGCATACAAAGCATATAGAGTATGGCAGATCCAGATAAAATCTACCTCCATGTATCCTACAGTTCTCTGGTGGTTTCAAATATAGAGGCTAACATCAATACATTTTTTATGGAATGAGGGTGGAATGTAGCTTTCAGTCACAGTGATAATTTTTGACATTCAGCAATACATTTCCAGGAACATGATATCAACCTTACAAAAGGATCTGATGATTTTAAAAAGAGTTGGGGTTGTAATTGAGATTTAAACCAAACAGCTGAACATTAAATTTGGTTTTAACTGCATGGAGTCTTACTATGTAAATCCATTTTTCCATTGTCCCCAGTCAACTAGATAAAGTATGCCTGAATAGTGGCACATTTGGGCAAATGATCAGTTTGGTAGCAGAGATAACAATACTCAGGCCTGATACACTAGTGTAGCAAAAGTAAATAGCACGTGGAGACAATAGGCTGTGTTTACATTCCCTCCTTACATCCTGTCAGCTGACCATACTAAACTTTGCGAAGACAGTTATCTTTATGTTGGCCACATAGACTGGCACAAAGTGGCACAATCACCCATTACTAGCTACATTAGACGATGATTTGCTTAGTCCAATGTAATAGCCAAACTTTGAATTTCATTTTATATACTGACATATTCCCCCTTCCCCAACTTCAGGGAGGGAAGCCTGCTATTGCAGCTGGGGGCTCCTATGGTCTTCTATACTTCCCATTTTGAGCTGCATTTCCTCCCCAGTACCTGCCCCTGACTTACTCTGGATCCTCTGGGGATGAAAAGAGTGCTGTAAGAAGAGTTAGAGAGTGAGAAGTGCTGCTCAATAGGACCTGTCATGATCAAATATTATTGACTTTTTGGGTTTGGTGACAGATTGACACTCCCATATTGGGGCTCAACCACCATTCCTTTAACACAATTGATGCTCATTCAAATTGGACTCTTACTATTCTGGCTCAATGTATGACCTTTCTTGGAGTTGTCTTCCTGATCAGCTCCCAGGAGGACATGTTAGGTTGAATTTTTTATAATATGATCTATTCTTTTATGTTTCTCCAAGATCCATGTGGAATCCAAAGGAAACTCCAAAGATCCTTTCCAGTAGTCATCTCTCCTACTTCTCTTCTGAGTTGCCAGCACATCACTGCCTCTCTCTGTTGGGTTTGTCACAGTTTGGAACTAGTGCCAGTCTCTGTTCTTTTAGATCCCATATCAAGTGCTTCAATTGTAATTTTGAAGCTTCCTGTGGATAAAAGGATGCATGCCATTTCCCGTAGGGGCAGTACTAATGCTTAACATTTTTTCAGAGATCCATTCTTCTAGGTCTCTTTAACCTCAGGATTTTTCACCCTTGAGGTGGATGTTGAATGAAGAACTGCAAATATGATTTCTGCAACATTGTCTTTGCAAGTCCTGCATTAGTGGGCTAACATCACATTTCACAATGTGTTATTAGGAAGAATCCCATCCTGACTCCTGTTAACTCTTCTATTTGAGGTGCAAGTAAATCACATGGGAACCTGCCTTGTCTGCCATGCAGGGGATTTCAGAATAGATCATGGAAGGAAAGAGCTTTGAAAACTATAAAATCCTAAAGAAATGTTGGACATTATACTTAACATTATCTTTTTAATGCAAATTAGAAAATATGAATGTATAAAATGTTTTTATCCTTTTAGCCTTTAAAATCAACTTGATGAGGGCCTCTCCTGGTGGTGCAGCGGTTGAGCGCTGGGCTGCAAAGCTGCCTTCAGCCTCTGCAGCGCCGGTTCGATCCCTGGGCTGCCAGCAAGGGTCCCACATGGTGCGACAGACCCCTCCTGCCATGCCCGCTGCTCCCATCAGCAATGTATTTCGTCAGTCTGTCTGTTCTGCTCCTTTCTGGCTCTGGTGAATTCTCTTACCCTTCCGCGTTTCTGACTGTACCTGTTAGGGGGAAAGGATGTCCTGAGCTAATCCCATACAGGCTTTGTGGACCCCACCCCCACTCCAGACCAAAGTCATCAAGCTCCCTGAGCTTCCTCATTTGCCCTTCCCTTGTAAATAAACCTTTTATTAACTTTTCGCGTGTGCCTGCAGTAGAGCGTTGATAAGTCCTTTTAAGCTCACGGGTGAGGACCCACAGTCAGGCACCCCGTTTTGTATCGGGGCTGCCCTATAACATACCCAGTGCTTGTATAAATAAATAAATAAATCTTTTTTTAAAAAAAAGGCAACTTGCTGAATCTTTAGTGAATATTGACTGGTGTTTTGGGCCTTTGAGGCAATTCATTAGTAAACGGTCATTTCCAAGATCTGCCAGGTTTGACTCACATGTGTCTTTATGAGAAACTTTGCTTTTCATGAAGATGGCACTAAAAGCAAAGAAGGAAACCCCAGCCCCTCACAAAGCAAAAGCAAAAGTTTGAAGGCCAAGAAACAGTGTTGAAAGCAGTCTATAGTCACACAAAGAAAGTCTGCACGTCACCCACCTTCGAAAGGTCCAAGACACTGAGACTCCAAAGGCAACCTAAATATCCTTGGAAGAGCACACCCAGGGGAAACAAGCTCAACCGCCAAATCATCACCAAGTTCCCCCTGACCACAGAGTCATCCATGAAGAGGATAGGACACAACAGCACATTTGTGTTCATCCCCACACATTCCTTTTTCCACGCTTTGGTTTATATTCTGTTTTCTCTGCCTGTGATGGGTATGGGTCAGCAGCTAATTGATGCATATAAGACTGCAGACAGCGATGGGAACTCTCTTCCAAAAAAGGTCAACTACTACTTAGTTCCAGCTCATTACCACAATGATATCCAATTTTTACAGAACACCCAGAAATCCAGATTTTTGTGTGTAATCACACAATTTCAAAATTTTAGCTACTATTTTTTTTATAATTGTGAGAGTCAAACAAAAGAGGTTATCAGTTTGTGATCTGTGACGTAGACAAAGCCTATTTTTGGTTCTTTAATACACACTTTTGGTGTCAGCTCTCTGAAAAGCTTCCCTCCACTGATCTGCCTCCTCTGAAGTTCTACCCTATTTCTAATATCTTTTGTGCAATATGGCATCAGTCAGTTTTCTCGTGTGGTATAATCTGTTTCTCTGACTTGACTGTAATCCTTTTGAAGGCAGGGACTACATCTTCCACGAAACCTAACCCAGGGACATAGTCATAGGCATTCGATGAAGATTACCATTTACAACAGTCACAGGCAGAAGAAAACTCCAGTGAAACTCAACACTCCCTGGTTGATTTATTCACTAAACTTTTACAAGCACTTATTATCTTATCAGCACCATATCAGGTGCTATGGGATAACATTTAAAAAATTATATATGTGTGTGTGTTTGTGTGTGTGTGTATATCTGTACCTTTGAGAAGTTAGCAATCAGATGTTAAGTCCAATGTGCAAAGAAGGGTTATGAGTATTCAAAACTACACTATTGTCCAAAGTGTACTGCATTCACTTCCATAAAACTGTACTAAGGCATTACTATCTAACAGAAATATAACTTGAACCACACATATGTTAATTTCTAGCAGTCACATTAAAGACATAAAAAGAAACGTGAGATTAATTTTAATACATTTTATTTAAGCCTATTTAACCAAATATTTCATTTTGACATGTAATTAAGCTTTTAAGTTATTTTATTATTTTATAGCTTTCCTGTTACATAATACTAGGTATTGAGTGTGTGAAATTAATGCAAACAACATAAAAATGACCTTTTGCAAAATGTTTTTTCACATTTTAAACAACAGAAACATACAAAGGATTACACCTATGTAATATCAACTTTTGATTATGTTCCTAACAAGAAAAAACGTTATTTATACAAATAAACATATAATCTAAAACATAATCTAAAAATAATTTATAGTTAAATAATTTGAAAGAGCTATTTGACATGGTTTTGTATTAAATCTTCTAAATCCAGTGTGTATTTTTTTTCTTATAGCACCTCTCAGTTCAGACTAACCACATGTCAAGTGCTCAGTCATCACTCGTGATTGGTGGATCCTGTTTGGGGACAGTGCCACAGAGAAAGAGTCAGTCCTTACCTTACTGGCAAAATGAGGATTGATAAATGTCATATCCTCCAATGTCAGCAGAATTCTGTTGGGTCCTTTAATCAACTGAATTTTATTTATACGATGTCTGAAACAAGCATAAAATCAGAGTTACTGGGGGCTGGATGTTTTGCCGATCCACGTTTAGTTTTCCTAAGATAGAAAAAGAATATACAAAATAATCAAGAAAAGAACTGCATATGGAGCCCACAGCAAACCTGGTCCATACAACTTGCGGAGTTACAAAGATGAAAGCAGAAAAATGAAAACACTCTTGAAACAGCATCAAGGGAGGAGTGAGTGGGCACGTGGGGATAGTATCTCAGACTAATAAAATGGTGATCCCACATCAGGGGCACATTCAAAACAACACCTCTGAATACTTTTAAAGAACGCAACACCCTCACGCATATGCCATAGTAAATATCCTAGTAATACCAGGGCCAAGAATCATTAATCTCCTCTTTATAGAAACAAAAACACATTAAAGAAACAAAACAAAATTAAGCAAATTGTGTGAGATCCCCTAGCCTGAGGCAGAGCCTGCACTCAAATCCTTGCAAGGTCTCTGGCAGTAGGCCCAGATTTCTGCCCACAAGACCACTTGTCTTGCAAAGTTGCATCTCTCCGTTGCCAAAGCAACAGGTTGAAAGTGGAAAAATTCAATCAGTTGGTTGCTTTGTTTACATGATTCCAAACAAGTGGGCTGACTGGATTTTTTTTTCTCTTACTGAATTGGTCTCTTGTCTGAGCATTACATAGACACAGTTTAGACCTGATTCTTTCCAAACATGCCCATTAATTTGCAGTGAATGTAATTATTTCCTACAAATCAATTACTACACATTGGCGTTTATGATGTCTGCCCACAAGGCCAGGTTGGTCACCTCAATTGCAATGACCTGGCAGCTCAAGGACCTGGAGGAAACCTTGGATTAGTCCCGGTGACTGTTTTGTTCTCTTTTGTTTGGGGGGCTCTGACAGCTACAGTTTGGCTTCCCTTTATCCATAACCCCTTATGGTCACCCTGTGGAATGTATTAAAGCTAAGTGTCAAAGTGGGAGGAACAACCGCCAAAACAAAAGATTGTCGGTTGCCCTGGGAATTCTGCGATGTCACTGTAGCTTTAAGTACCCGCAACCCTGTAAGTTTTCTCAGTGATTCCACTGGTTTGTAAACAAACAATTAATGTGTTTCTAATTGTCTGCCAACAAATATGTCCCTTATCACTGTGGGAGCTGCTGCCCTGCAGAGAAAATTAAAAGAGCCCTGTAGTGAATTCTTGGGTAGAGAGCATGAATCTTTTGGCAAAGCAAAGAAAGCATCACTCCCGCACTTATCTGTTTCATATGTGTAGTTAATTGTCTTGAAGCAGGCACACCTGTAAAAATAATCATGCCACAGAATACTTCTCTAGCAGAAAGAGAACTGAACTTGCAATCCAGGAACCTGGGGTACAGTGCAGATTCTGTCATTAATTAGCCAGATGACCTTGGATAAATAATTTAACCTCTTCATGCCCCAGTATCCTCATCTATCTAGCAGGATAATGGTCCTTGCATTACTCACTTTATAGAGTTGTTTTGAAAATCAAATGAGATAATGTATGTGAAAGTGCTCTGAAAAGCATGAAGCACTATGAAAGTATAAGGGCTCATTATTATCATTATCATCATTAGTATTACAAAGCACAGGGGAGCTGTAGAGAAAGGCCCGGCAATCTGGTTCAGAGTAGGGAGAAAGCAAAAGTTCAAAGAATCCTTTGTTTTGGGGTGGTTGGGTTCTTTGCACGTCTTTCTTTCTGAAAAAACTTAAACAATCAAAACACACAGAAAAGGAAGGAACGGAATCACTCTCCTGCAAGTAATCACCATCTATTACAGAAACTCATCAGCTGCTCAGCTCTTCTGATTGCAGCCATGGTGGGCAGAGAGGGAGGAAGGCAGCAAAGAGAGGGCATCTTTTGTGCTTTGTTAGCTGAAGAACCAAGGACCAAGTGACTCTGGGAAATGATGTGCCTCTCTCCCATCTCTGAGTTTTCTATGACCACTTGAAGTACCAATTGTCTCAAACTCATTTTCCTCTCCAATCATTTTCCTCTCTAATCATGTCCCTCTCCAATCATTTTCCTCTCCAGTCTTCTTTGCCCTTTAGTTCACAACTCCAAACACCACCCCCCCGCCATGATTTTTTTTTTCCTTTTGCTTCCCAAGAATTTCAGATTGGACTCATTCTAAGTCCAGAGAACCAGTCCATTGAATGGGGAAGACCAGTGAAACCAGTCATTGTGTGTGGGAGGGGAGGGGAGATGACAAGTCACATAAGCAGCTGAGTGACTCCAGGATCCTTTGGCATTGGGTAGCCAGGGTCTACTACTCCTCAGATCCAAATTTCCCTAGAAGGGGAAGCTTTTTGATTGAATGAAATTTATTTTCACTAAGTTTCTAACGATGTTAATCAAATTCTTTATTCTTTGGCAGTTAAAGACAGTCAATTTTGTCCCATATCACAGTTACAGAAATGCAAAGAAAAACAGCCTTTGAACTGGCATCTTTATCAAGTGTATTTTAACAATTCATAAACTACCTACTCCTTTGTGTGGTCTTACCAAATTTCCAATATGGAGATGTTGGATAATAGTTATTCACAATGTTGCCAATATATTAAACATTATGAGAAACTAACACCTGTTACAGTTTCATCCCAAGAGTTCAGGGATCATTCGAATATCAGAACTGAAGGGGCTCTTAAGGATCCCTCATTTTATAAATGAGAAAATTCTGGCCAAGAGAGGCTTGGTGTTTTGTCCAAATTTAAACAGCTATTTAATACGCCCTAGACATTTTTTTCTCTTGGAAATCACCCAAATAGTTCCACTCCATTTCCTACCAAGTTTGTGCCATATTGTTGTCAGAACCACCATTACAAAGTGGTGACAGGGGTGTGGCTTGCAGGATGGACAGGGTGGTGCTTGATTTCATTTTTCACTTTCCCCAAATCATCCTGATGTGGAGAGGGTCCAACTGCTAAAACACAAAGATTATAAGAAAGGGGTACCACATTAAGCCATCTGCAGCCATTGATCCCCAATGCTAAATTGTTTCATCACATTAGTTTTTTTTATCCATTAAGTGATTGGAGGGAGAAGACAAAGACTTGACGATAATGATGTCAATGATTAGATAGGACGTTTTTGTCCAGAAAAGAACAGTAAAAATATGGAATATGATCCCCTGGGCAAAAGACTTGAGAGTCAAATTAAGGATACTGGACTCCCAATAATCAGCAGAAGAGTTTCGCATGCCTGGGATGGAGATGAGGTTTTCCATTTGTTGAGCACCTATGAGTCAGGTATTGTTCTTTATTTAATCCCAATTACGATCCTTGGAGCTATTACCATGATTCCAAAACCTTGGATTCTAGCTAAAGTCTGCCTAATTCTGGGAACTTATTAAAATATGCCAATTGCATTCCCTACTTATTCATAGCATTTGGGGAAGGAGGTGGTTTAAGGGGACTCTGCCTCTGAAAAGCAAGCACAGATAGGGAGCAGACAAGCCCTATTTGTTCTCTAATTTCACCGCAGCGTTGAGAGCCAGATCTACGCAAAAGCCACAGCACTGACAACACAGCTGAGGAAGTTATTCTTGGCATCATGAAAACACTTCACTCTAAATGGAGCCGGTAGGAATGGTAAATCACTATGGAAAAACGAAAATCAGTGGGTCATGTAATGAGGCAATTGTACCGAAACATGACTTCCTGGAAATCAATATTAACAAGGCTATTACGGGCTTGTATTTTTATATACAAAAAGAACAAAAAGTGTACCTTATAAAGTAAGCAAATCCATTAATAGACAGCAGGGCTATAAGCAAAGCAAGGCAGACCATCACGGCAAAGGCAGGGTCAATGCCTGCAGAGAGCAGGAGGAAGAGGAAGAATGGCATTATCAAAGAGAGGCAGTAAATAAAAGGCACCACAGAGTGAGTCCCCGTGCTTTCTGGTGACTCTAAAATCAAGCCACATCTACCTAATTCCATTTTTCTACAGCACAGTCTGTCTTGTTGACTTTATGGACACAGAAAGCAATTTCACTGTTCTGAAGCAAAACCACTCACCACTCTGACAATAACAAATCACATGAATTAAGGCTGACCCGGGTGTTTCTTTGGAGGAAAAAGTCCACGAATGGAAAACTTTGAGTACCTTAATTTAAGTTGGACAGCAATAGAGTACTTGAGAATAAATATGTTATCTCACCTGTGAATGGTAAGTATTATGTTGCTTTCATAAAATAAAAGACCTTTTTTAATTCACCCGAGTCCACTCGTGAATTATAGATGAAAAACATAGCACTTGTCCTTCAAGAATGAGTTGGGTTTGATAATTAGTATTTTCATCAGGATGTAAATTGGTCTCTGGAAAAGCTAAATATTGAAATTGATTACTAAGATTTCACTGGGAAATATATGATGATGCGAGTGAAGTAGTTGGTTATGTCGTGTGAAAGCAAACTAAGAATCAAAGTCCATTTCAACTAGATGCATGTGGATTCAGGAAGGTGATGTACACTTCCATAGGTGTAATACAGCTCTTTCCAAAGTTCCCCTTTGTGTCTTAGAGGTTTGATAGAGCTTCCCCTCTTTCACAAGCTACAGGAGGTCCATCAGTCAATCAAACCACACATATTTATTGAATGACTAATGTGTTGGGCAGTTGGGAGGTATAAGAATTATAAGCTATGGTTCCTGCCCTCAAGAAGCAGTGTGTTTGGGAGGAGAAGACACAATCAGTACATGAGAAACAACTGAAAAGCAATTTTGTGCTAAGCAGTGAAGCACAGACTTGTAGTTCAGTGGGAGTTCAGAGAGGAGAGGAGAGCAAAGCAGAGCAGAGGAGAGGAGAGAGTGTAGATAGGGCATCTGTGTGGTGGGACCTGACTGACAGGACTTGGATATGTCAAGGGAAGGATGGATGATCTTTTTGGCAGGTGAAGCAATTGCTGTTCATAGCCTACAGAAGATCAAGGAGAAGATTCCTGCCTTCCTCTTATTAGAGTAACCTCTCTGCAAGTGGAATCATTTTAAAATGTGTGTTTTTCATTGTGGATGATTACTCAAGGTTGCAAAGTACCTCTCATTGTCCATATTATTTTAAATTAGTTGCGCAGAATGCCAAGATGTTTATTTGACCTGAATGTAAATGACTCACTGTATGACTATTCCAATGCTGAAATATGACTTCCCCTTAAAAAAAAGCTTCTCTTGTAACCCAAGCTAAGCCAAACTGACTTCCAGTGATTTTTTTCCATTTCTTACCTCCTCGGCAGATCTTCCCATCTGCAAACCAGCATTTTGCATCTGCTCGAGGGGGCCTGCCACCAGGAAAGTGAATGGGTGTCTCTCCAGACCGTAGCAGCTCCGTTTCCATGTCCACAGTGTAAGTACTATGGAGTTCCCATTCTTTCCAGTTGGTGTCCAGGATTACATATTCTGAAATTCCATTTCCATTTGAATCTGTCCTTATCAACTGGTTGAATCCATAGAACTGCATGTTTCTGGAATGCTGAACCAAGCTGGCAGCACTAGCCCGTCCATTTTCTTTCATAGCATTATTCATGGCTTGTGCGATAAAGTAAATTGAATTGTAGATGGTTCCAAACAACGGTGAAACCTATTTTTAAAAATTACAATTATCTTGAGCCCTAGTCGCCCTAGAGCAATCTCAGAGTGTATTCCTAGCCTGTGTTCATTATTATGGGCTGCACGTCTGAGTGGAGGAGAGCTATGAAGACCCAGAGGAAAAAAAAACAATTGTTTCTGAGGACTTGCTTGGTTTCTCCCTGAATTTTTCTGGTTTTTTTTTTCCCCCAGGCCTTCACATCTTTAAATATATCAAATATGACAATTTTACGAGCAAACCAAGTCATACACAATATATTTTTATGCTCCTAAACTAAGAAAGTGATTTAGAGTTATAAAGGGGCACTAAAAAAATACAAGTATGGAATAGACAAGAAGTGCTCAAAGGAAATTTACCAGGTTAATTACTGGTGTATCATGCATAGAAATATAATTTGGCTGGCACTATTAGAGTGGTGGGTATGTATGGCAGGATGGTAAACAATGTGTCTCCACAGTCCATGTCTGTGTCCTGTCTTAGTTCAAAATGGCTATTCTCCTAGACATATGCTCCCCAGAGACAGTGAACACTAGAATACAGTTAAACATATATTCCCACAACGACCTATGCAGACACGCATACTGACACATACACACCCACTAATACAGAGCCAAGTGTTGCAGTATATAGAGAATGTAGGTTTTCATCATGAAGCCTTATCTCCTCTTGGTGTGCAAAGTGGCAAAGCTTTGGCGAGAAGCCACTGTAAAGCAGTACAACTGGTAAGGGGAACAGTCTGACTCGGCTGCGATAAAAATTAGGTAAGAACAACAGCATTTGTACTATGATGCACTGCTCATTAGCCTTCTGCATTTATTTTTGGAATAAACCTTCTATCTTTTTTCCAACAAAAGATGGAGGAAAAGCAAAATGTCTCTCCCTCCTCCCCCCTACAGGGTCCATGGCTTCATGGTTTTCCATAACATTTCACTTCTAAGATGGAGTTCAAGTAAGCAATGGTCACACCATTTTACTGAGCCTTGGAGAAAGCTGATACTTGCTACTTTGGTTTCACAAGGTCTAGAAAGCTATCCTCTTGTTACAACCTTCATCTGAAAAAAAAAAAGGATTTTAAATTGAGTGAATTACTCTGTGTGTTGGAAATACAAGTCAAGATGCAAAGGGGTATAGCAGCTGATAAGACACTCCCATGCCTTTTTAATGTAAGCTGAAGGTTTTCAACCCTGGCTGCATGTTAGAATTAACCCAAGGAGTATCAAAACCACCAAAGCCAAGACCCACATAGACCCATAAGATGAGACTATTTGGATTGAGAATTCAGTAATCCACAGTATTAAAAGCTCTCCAGGGAATTCTAATATACAATGGGGTTTAAAACCAACAGTACAGAATAAGACACATAGGCCTGTGGTCACTTCTTAATGACATGATCTTGGGCAAGCTATCCCCTCTCTCTGGGTTTCAGTTTCTTCCTCGCTAAATGAGGATACAGAATCATGAATATCTAAACCTCGGAGATCATCTGGTCCAACTAATCCTACCTTCTAGATAGAAAAAGGAGAGCAAGAGAAGCTAAGTGATTTGTCAAGGTCAAGCATGCATAAAATCAGGACTAGAACCCAGGTTTCCTGCTTCTTCATCTGGCATTCTTGATTGAAATAGATGTTCCTTGGTGTCCCTTTTACCTCTGCAATTTCCCACTCTGTCTCATCAGGGACCAAATTTACCTTGCAGAGATTTTTGATTGGCATTTATATGGGTTCTTCTTCACATATGTGGTCTTTTAACTCTGGAGTGCCCCAGTCTTTGGTCCACTTCTCTACCTACACTCTCTCCCTTGGTGATCTCTTCCGGTTTCATGGCTTTAAATACCACATCTATGGCACATATTTCTACTTTCAGCTCAGATTTCTTTGCTAAACTTCAGACTCATTTACTCAACTGCTTAATTTGATATCTCTACTTGAAAGTTAAATTTCAGTGTACCACAAATTCAACTCCTGATCTCCCCCTCAAATACTATTGCTCCATCTATAATGAGTCTTGCTTTATTAAAAGCAACTCCATTCTAAAAACGAGGAGCAAAAACCAACACCTCAGTCTCTGGAGTTGTATTCCACTCCTTTGTTTTAACACGCACTCTAGAAATAGGCAAGGTGAATAGATGACCAGTGCTGCCACCAAGAAACCCACACTTAGTGGCCTAGCACACACTGAAGTCCCTTAAGGGGTTTTCACTAACTCTCCCTCCTGACATCCTCAAATGCTCCATTTAATTGTCTTTGGGATTTCTGCAAGAGCCTGCCTGTTTTCTGGGGCTTTGGTAGGTTATGACAATAAGTGAAGGCTGGAAGGTGGATAAAATCAATACTAGTAAAACAAATGAGTAAAAAACCACAGGGCAACAAGCCCTTGAAAGCAGGGAGAATGCTAGTATTCTGTTTTGAAAGGCACAGAGCCTTCTGAGAAAGAGACTGCATCTGTCTATAGCCAAAACCAAAGACTGAAACTCTTAAAACAACACCCTTCACCTCTGATTTGACCCACCCCCAGGGTTTTCAGCCGACCAGGCTACCTGCCCTTTGTGCTTTTAGATTGACCCTGGTTAGAGCTGACTAACGGCAATTCCCGAAATGACTGAAACCTGAAGCTTGTTCAAGATTCCCTAGCCAGCCTCCACCACATTGTGCCTGCACACACACACACGTGCACACATGCACACATGCATGCACACACATGGCCACAGAAGTGTAATGGAGGGACCCAAAGTGAAGGAAAAGAGCATAGCTCTAGCAATGGCACTCAATTTGCAGAACAGTGACTGTCACAATGGCCCACTATCACTGTGTGACTTGGATTTGTGTTCCTGTTTCACCCATTGTACCCTCAGCAATGGAACTGCCTGTTCCCGTAAGCCAAAAGCACACTCTATTAGCACTGGTCACAAAAGGTCTCTAGTTGTAGCTGTTGCAAATAACGAGAATGAGAAGAGGCAGAGGGTAGGACGGGGGAGCAAGGACACTCTCCAAAACCCCTTGTCCTTGCTTCTAACTAAAGCCCAAAGAAGCAGCACCAAGTTGGCAAGAACTTCAGTCAAATAGATGACCTCGTTGACATCACAGCCCGGAACTGTGAAGCCACTGATGACCCAATCTGTTGGTTTTTCTTGCTATATAGATCTGACCATCAATAAGTGAATGAATTTTGAATAAACGACTGGTAATTGAAACATATCCTTAACTGTTAATCAGTGACTTTAGCTAGCTCTCCCCTATGCTTTTCAGAACTTGTGTCTAAGAGAACAAGATCTGGGCTAGGAGCAGTGATATTTGAATTTGTTCAATTTAATGGTTCATGTTGTTGTTAAGTTGACTATCATCAGCCCAGATTTACTGTGCTTAAAAGACACAAAACTGGCTTCCAAACAATTTTGTCCCAGAAAGTGTACATTAAAACCCACCTGACTTGTAGGGCATCATTTAACGGACAAAATGGCAGCATCACTTCTCAACAAAAAGTCAGGTATTTTCAGAGATCAACAAAGCAAAGAGGAATTGAAATCTTGTTACTAAAGGTGTTACCTCCAATAACGTGTGATCTCAACCCTTGGATTTATCCAAGAGATGGCTAATAGCCCAACCTGTTTGATAGGATACTGATGAACACAATACCCTTGCTCTGTATAAAAAGAGGTACAAAGACCATTATAGCCATTGTGAGATACAGATAACCTTTTCTGACAATCTTTCTTTTAAGTGCCATCCTGGAATATTCCATTTATGACCACATCTACTCCAGACACCCATTTTTAGGATAATGGAAAGCAATGGGTGCAAGGAACTGAAGGTTCCCCAAGCTTGCTGAGAAATACAGATTTCCTTTACTTAGCCGAATAAGCTACATTTGGAAATATATTATATATACATATTTTCATATGTATATATTCACAAAATACATGTTTCAGCCATCTGCATTTACAGTAAATAGCATTTCACTGAAAAATATTTGAAATACAATGAAAGTGAAGAATGCATGCTGAGGCAGATACTATTTTTATTATCAATTTAAAAATAAGTTTTAAAAGACATGGAGGGCCTAACTAAATTTATAGCAGTCTGCCATCAAAACCCATTCTCTTAACTACCATGTTATATCTGAACATAACATATACTTGTTAAATTAATTAATGGACTGTGATAAGCCCACCAATAAAAGAATATCACATACATCCATTTGTAACATTTTTTTCCTTCAAGGCCATAATTGAAGATCGTGAAATCAAGATCTTTCTCCTTCACTCTCTTATTACTCTCAAATATCACTTCCAAATAGCAAGAGCAAGGGACAGGCAAATTAAAACTCCATATCTGATGGTGTTAGGACAGGTCTGTAACCCGAAACTACAGAATGTGAAGGTGGAAGCTGTTCTAGGAGTGGTAACTGATTAAGCAGAGTAGAGGGTGATTAAACCTAAGTGCCTGAGGAGGGGAACATTAGTAAGCAACAAGCATATTTGCTCCCTGAAAATCCTGGAAAGACTGAGGAAGTAGAGGCACCAAGTGCTATAGAAGCTGGGGTGAGGAGGAGCACTGTCCCCACCTCTTCCAGGGAGAGTCAGAGCTCAGCAGGAAACAGGTTAAATTGCTTCTGAACAGCGCTAGAGAGTTGGGACACTTGACCCAAAGGAAAGTATGAGTGAAGAACATCACAAAAAAAGAATGATGAAGTTAAAATCTTCATATTTAATAGGGAGCGTCCCAGTGTTCATTCCCCAATATGCTCCTAAAATACTGAGATTCAGGATTATGATTCCCAAGAAGGAGACTGGAGCATTCAAAGTGATGACCCCAAGAGGCAATATCTATAGATATTGACCAAAAAAAATAAAAAAATAAAAAAAGTTGGTGAGCCAGTTGCCCAATACAGAAGCCGACAGATGAACATACACACCTCATAGACACCACATACATACACCTTCAAATCTGCATTTTACAGTTTCACTCTTAAATATGAGCAGATATCCAGGATCATTGGATATTTAAGGAAGGCTTCTAATATGAAATCGAAAGAACAAAATAAATGAGCATGAAAAGTTAGAAACTAAGGAAAACACAGAGAGTAGAAAAAAACTTCAAAAATCTCCAATGAATATGTTCAGAGAAATAAGAGAAAATGCTATATTCATGAAACAAAAGCAGGATGCCATTAAAATAGAATAATCAAACAACAAGAATCCACTCTTGGAATTTAAAAGTATGAGAGCAAAAAATTTTAAATCAGTATAAGAGAACAGAAAATTGAAGAACAATGATATGGGTGATACAAGAGAATTAGTCAATCAATTTAAAAAATCAGCCTAGGAAGTCTCATATCAAACTAATATTGTCTCCAGAGAGAGCAAAGACAAGATTGCTAAGTAAATTATCAAAGAAGTAAATTTCCTAGATAGAATGAACTTTTAGTTTGAATGGCCCCACCAAGTGTATAGTATAACACATGTCAAAGACCCAGATGTTGTCATGAAATTTCATAACATTAAGAATAAAGAAATAGACCCTCCCCTGGTGGTGCAGGCGGTTGAGCACCACGCTGTGAAACCTTCCGCAGCTTCTGCAGAGCCCATTCGATCCCCGCCGGCAGGCGAGGGTCCCAAATGGCGCAGCAGACCTCTCCTGTCTCTCCCGCTGCTCCCCTCAGCAGTGTATTTCGTCAGTCTGCCTGTTCTGTTCCCCGCTCTGTCTCTGGTGAATCCTCTCACCCTCCCACGCATCTGGCCTGTACCCCAGTTCTTATATAAACAAATAAATCTTTTAAAAAAAGAAGAATAAAGAAATAATCTTAAATGCTTCTGGGGAAGGAGTGAAAACAGGTTGCACAGAAGGATTAAGAATATGAATGACATTAGCGTTCTCAACACCAACAGTGGAAATGAGAAGACAATGTACCATGTCTTCAAAGTGTCTCACCTAAATTTATATATTCTCAGTCAATAATGAACTATAATATTGACTTTCAGATGTGCAAAATCTCAAAACTTTAACTCCTACGTACCTTTCTCAGAAGCTACTAGAGGATGAGTTCCACAAAAATCAGAGTAAACTAAGAAAATGGCAGTCACATGAATCGTGAAATTGTGGATCTAGCCTAGGAGAAGGAGAAAGGGAGTGTCCAGGGTGACGAAAAAAGAGATCCCAGCATAACAGCTGTGCAGCAATGTCAGGGAGCAACAAGTTTAGATTGGAATAGAAGGACAGAGAGCCCCAGGGAAAAAATGATGTTGGTAAGGGATTTAACAGGTTTTACCAGGTTTAAAAAAAAATTGTGAGGATCCTGCAGCTTTACCAGATAGCATAAAAAGACTTAGAAATTCAAATTAAGGTAAAAAAAATGTAAAATAATGTAGTTAGAACTCCAGCAAAGATAAAAAGTTATACATGAATTGAATAGCCAACATGATGTACATCATAGATCATCAGTGAATGGAATTTAGATAGGTGTAATATTAAAAATAATTTAACTGAAAATGGTCAGATAACTATGGGGGGTCTGAAGGAAAGTAAGGAAGTATGTATAAGAGTTGACAATATCAATTATATTAGGATGTCAACAAATAATACCCAAAACTGATTAATCAAGACACCAATATTAAGAAACATAGAGGAAAATACCAGAATAAACAGCTGAAAGTCATGAAAGTGGTTTCTTCTAATGAAGGGCAAGAGGGAGGCTTAGAACTGCTTTGTTGTGGATACAAACTTTTTAGCATTTCTTGACTTTTAAAACTATGTGTATATATCACTTAGATAGTTTTATGGTCATTTGTTTTTACTTTTTAAAGAAACAAGGGCATGAATTAAAAGAGCTTGCAAACCACTGCTATAGGCAATGCAGCCTTGATATAGACATTTCAATCCCACTGGAAGTTATTGGGCAAAGGAGAAATCGGGCCATCTTTTCATACATTTGTTTACTCATTCACTCTCTGTCTCTTTCACTAGAATTTAAATCCCATAAAAGCAGGAATAAGTGATGTGCTAGTAAATGTTTAGCAACTCCTCTAGGAGAAAGGAAAAAAGCCCTTATTTGTAACACTTATCAATTTCTGTGGTGAAAATACTCTCAATGTCTGATCTCAAGCTACCAATATTATGCCACTGAACATGGAGTTGGAAAAAGTTGCTTTTGTGAACTAGCATCAACACACCACTGACAAAAATCCTTGCTTGCTCGTCGTTCAGGTGCTCAATAATTAGTTGTTGATCTATTGACTGAATAGGGAAAAAGAACAAGAGTTGATGGATAAGCAAACACTGATCAACAAAATCTGATCTGAGGAAATACCATTTATAATTCTGAAATCAAAATAATTTGGGAAGCTGGAACCAGAGACCCTCTGCCTGCCAGTACTCACAAAACACCAAGAGAATAGTCAGCTGAAGTCAGAATGTGACTTAAATTCTAGATCATGAACAATCAATACGGTCCTCTTGGCCCCAAAGGAGAAAAAGCAGAAAGCTGTGAGTCAGGAACTCTGTTAGTCATTTTATACACATTACTTTGTTTAATCTTTACAACAATTCTAGAAGATGTACATCATAACCCATTTTACAGATGGGAAAACTGAGAAACAAAAATGTCTAAGTAAGTTGCCCAAAAACAAGGACACACAGCTAATAAGAGTGAAAACTGGGATTTGAATCCAAGTTGTCTAACAACTTATGTGCTTTTTTCTGCTATACTATCTTCAAAAACTCCCTTCAGCAAGATAATTTAGAAAAAGTTTTTTTTTTCACAAATGTAAAGATAATTATCTCACCCTTCTAGCATTGTTTAGTTATGAAGGTATAGTCTAGGCACCTGCAAAGTGGGGGTGGAAATGTATCCAAACAAGCTTTTTCATAGGCTCAGGATTCTTTGTTTTAGCTCTTTCTATTTCCTTGTCTAAAGCAGAGTACAGGCTGCCTAGCAACCAAGCTAATGGCATCTTTTTTGGGGGCCATAATTACCTTATGTTTTCCACAAGCTCAAAGGGATTGGATCAGATATTAAGAGTAGAAGCTCTGAGTTTTTTGTATCAAAATATCTGCTCATATAGATATGTACAGTACACACATACACATGCACACACCTTCCTCCTTCCCTCTGTTCTGTGATTAAAGTAAAAAGATGATTTAGCCTGTATTTATGTGATAGCCATCACTGGCTAAAAATTAACGAAAATTCACCATCTGGTTGTTTGCCTATAAATACACCAAAGAACTGCTTTGACCAACCATCCTTAGCAATTTTAAGGATTCTTGAGCAAACTGACAATTTTTTTTTCAGTGCGTGTCTTCTAAATTTTTATTTACTATTAACATATCAGTGGTAATAAAGTTCAAACCCAGCAATGTTAGTATCTCTGCTAATCACTTTTTTATTAGAATAAGAATTTTCCTTTCAATACTTAAGACAAAAAGAGGTAAGCAAATTTAAGTTTCATTTTCAATCATTTATTCAGAGAGAGAAGAATCCCACAGGAAAAAGAAATAAAGGATGAATAAAAAGGAGGATATGATGGAGAATGTGAATATTAGATATAACCAGCCTTCTTCCACACTGACATTATCCCAATTTTGTTCACACTTTTCCAGCAGTCATAGGGTCAGTGACAATGGCCTCATTCCTCTTTCTAAGTTATTGGTTTAGGTAGGATGGGGCTCAAGAAAGTGTGGGAAGAAGTCTCCATGAGGAATTTCTGGGAAAGATTTCCTCACTCTTAAGGAGATCAAGAAAGGGACATTCCCCCTTTTTGTCTCTAAACAGCACCACCTGTGTGTGACATCTGAAACTCTTGCAGCCATTTTGGGGCTATGAGAGTAACTGATTTATCTGAGCAATTTAGCATGCTAAAACTTGTAAAGTGGAAAGTTGAAAAGAACCAGTTCTGGATAAAAAGGATAACAAAATTGAACTGCTGAATTAAGTGACTCTGGAGCTTTCATGACTTCAAATTTTGAAAAAAAAAAATAGGTCATTTGGTGTTAAGATACTGGTTTCTGGCAGCCAGAAGCCTTATAACTAGTACAGTATGCTAACAAGTGCCAGAACTTTTAAATTAATTTACACATCATTCTAAATAATTCTGAAAATGACTGTCTTCTACATCTGGTCCCCAACTTTTAAACACCCACTGTGTATTTTTTTTCTAATTGGCATCTCTCATCTCCCCATCTTCCTCGCATAGTCCTTATCTTCTTTGGTTTTGTCTTTGTTCTCCATTCTTTTCTCTGCCCCCTCATTTCTCTTCCTCTAACCTCTAATTGGCTGTGATTTGAATCTGAAACATGTTTATCCCTTCATTCATCTATACATAGAGAGTTATTACTTCTTGTTTATTAGGAGGAGGGAGAAATTCTTCCCCATGCCACATGCTTTCTTTCTGACAGAGACAGCCCTACTAGCAAAAGCCTTTCTTCACTCCCTTACTCATTCCTTCCCACAACAGAGAAGTGATTTAACCTGACTGGTCACTTCAGAAGGAGAACTAAGCACGGGATGCCCAGGCCCTCCTAACTTCTTTCTCTTGGGAGCATCATATGCTGCTCCAAGCCCAATACTTCACAAAAGGCATGTACGTCCCCACAGGGCAGGACTGTGGTGGTCTAGCAATGCTGGTCACGAGATGGAGAAGTCTGATTAATCCTCAGACTCATTATTGGAAATGCCAGCATTCTCCAACACCAGCCTCAACAATAATGAAGGTAAGTTATATTTCCTTATTTGCCAGGTCATCTGTCTTCTAGCTGAATTGGTTCAGAACTTGGGTCAGAAACAACCTTTCATTAGACCCCCTTGAACATCACTAGTATTGATTAAAGTTTTGTTTCCCTGTTCGTAAATGCGTTTTATTTATTCTTCATGGTTGCATATTATCATTGTGGGTTCATTGAAGATGAGAAATAATTCTCTAACAGTGTGTCTTTGTTTTATGAATGGTTTCATCAAACCATGCTTTTAATTTGTGTGTGGATGTCTCTTATTGATTGGGTCTCCTGTGAAATGGAGGCTCTTGATAGGAAAAATATTTCTTCCTGATTTTTTAGGTTCTCTGCTCACGATAACTTGTGAATGTGCACTTACTTGATCTGACTCCAGCTTCTTGGGAATTTCACCTTTATCTGCTGCTTCTGTATAGGCTTGATAAAAGGTCTTTTCTTGGGACTCCACTGTAATGGTCAACACAGCATCATAGGCTTCCCGGAGTTTGAGGTTGTTCCTCAGGACCTGATAAGGGGTATGCTTATAAGGTAAACTGTAGAGCAGGGCATCATAGGGCACAAAGACATAGGTTCCATCAGTCATTTTCAGGTCATGAGCCCATTCCAAGAGATGCGTCTGAGTCTCTCCCCCAATCAAGGCCGAATGCATACACATGATGATTACTGAAACCAACAAAGCAGGGAAGTTGTGGAAGCAATATGTTAGTAAAACGACAGATTAGGGGAAAATAAATAAATATTATCGCCAATTCATAATTGATTTCTATCTTATGTCTCCAAGATGAATAAGATGTTGAAACTGTTCAGGGATTCTGAATTAGGCCTAGGTTAAAGGACAGACATATCTGCAGGCTACAGACCTAACAGGAACAAGAACAAACACAGCAAATGGGAAGTAGCTTAATGAGAAGGCTTTGGGTTTGGAACACTTAGGTTTATATCACCAGCTATTAGCTCTATACCCTTAGGTAAATTATTTAACCCCTCTTGGTCTCATTCACAAAATGGAGATAACAATATGTACTTCAGTGGTGATAGAAATGCTTCACGGAGCAATTCCTTCAATTGTTCAATAAGAACTCAATAAAAAGCAGCTATTATTACACCTAAGAATAAAAAGTCTAGAAAAGATGGGAGATAGTCCCATAGCCACTGTTGACTTTGATTGCCCACCTCCTACGAACGTACATTCCAATAGATTGACCTGATCGTTCTCACCCTTACCAAGGCCATTTCAGACAATGAATGACATTAATTCTCACTCACCTATAACTGTTACTAATATTATGGGTAATATGTTCAACATTTTAAAATATAACTTCCCTGTAACTGGGATTACTTTGTACTTAATTTAATTCTTCCTAGACTTATGAAATTATGTTGTTTGGCAAGGCTATGCTAGAATAGAGTGGATTAGAGGAGGACACGGTTGAAGAATGGCAGCTAGATCATGAGACTGAAAGTCTTATATCCAATTTCGCCCTTGGAATGCTAAATGAGTTTAGTTTAAGCCCACTTGTGCTTCAGTGCCCACATCTTTAAAATGTAGATTCCAATGCATTTCACAGGTACATTGAGTAGGTTAATTAGATAATGCCTGGCAAGTATTCTGAGATCCTTGAAGAAAGGCAATTTTCCTATTGCCATTGGTAAATATTAATTATATATGCTTATACAGAACTTTTAATCTCAGTAACTGAATATGCTTAACTAGGTTCAATGGCTGGTCTTTGCCATTTATATATTGCTTCATCTATTTTCAAAACTCTTCTTTACACTTCTTAAATACCCCCAGAAAGTGTCCCTCTGTGAGCTAGAGCTGGTACTCTTCATTTTTTTAAGGTGTAACTAATAAGTTATGAAGTTGATTTAAGCACAACATAACACACACATGCATGTACACACAGCATAACATTCAAATGACTCTTTCAATACAATTGCCCTAACATGGTCTATGTGTATTCTGATGCTCAAACCTTCCTTCAAAGGAGCTACTTCATGAACTACACAAGGAAATCAACCTCCCTTGTTCATAATCACACATCGTATGATGGGAAAATGTTAGAGGGGTTTGACAAGGCAAGGGGTGGCTTTAGAAAAAGGAAGAAGAACCAAGGCCTTTAGCTCCCTACATTTGGCTACACTATTAATCATGGATCGGTTTGTCGAATTACTCCAGTAATAGATCCACTGAGTTAACTCAGGTGCCTCAGTTAGTTGACCACTTCATCCAAAGGTATCCTTGGCAAGTAGGTCAGCCCTGGCATCTTTCTTCTATAAAAACAGAAATTAGGGGCCTTCCTGGTGGCACAAGGGGTTAAGACGCAACCTATGAAGCTATTCACAGCTACTAAAGCATGAGTTCGATCCCCGGCCAGGAGGTGACCCACATGGCACAGCAGACCTCTCCTGTCTAGACTGCTGCTCCCCTCAGCAGTGCATTTCAGTAGATCCACCTGTTCTGCTCCCCACTCTGTCTCTGATGATTCCTCTCAACCCCCAAACACACACACCTCTGGCCTATGCCCCAGTTCTTGCATGCATAAATAAATAAATCTTAAAAAAAAAACACAGAAATTAGATGATTTGACTAAGGTCATCCAATAGAGCTACAATTCTGTTTCATTTACTGAAAGCAATATTAAAATCACTTCACTGGCTGATAATGTTAAATAGAACCCTTTGTGTTGGTTTGACATAAAAGCAAATACTTTAACAGATACTATGTGTAGTGGGTGCTATGGTATGCCACCCAGATGAACTCTTCAGGACTGAGGCACTCATTCCCCTAGCTGCCAGAGGGGTTAGATGACCACTGATACCTCTCTGGGAATTTCCCTAAGCTGACGACAGCCACCTCTCCCAAGGTTATGTGCTGGTTCACAACGAGCATAAGGTTAAATTTTCAGATATTTTGTGAGCCAGTTAATGTCATTTTGGTAGCTTGGAATTGTGCATATGTGAGAGATTACACAATGGAAATCAGCAAACACAACAAATCAGGGCTTATTTTTCTCCAGATCCTGCATCCCTTTCTCTCAGTCAGCCTGTATGCAAGGACTGGTCAACATGGAGACAGACAGTTCATGATTCCTTCAGTTCTGGGCAACTGAAGAACTGTCCAACTCCACAGCTCATTGGGACTGGCTTAAGCTCTGTTGTGACTGTATGATAGTTCAACTCTTTTGCTTTGCCCAATCCCACTGCTTTCTCTTCCTCATAGGAAAGTATCCTTCAATAATCTTCCTGCAAGTCTCCATCTAGCAAACTTTTTTCCAGGGCATCAAGTTGTAACTCTGGTTTAGAGAACAAGCATACCCTGAACTGCCTTCTATCACAGCACTTACAAGATTCTTTTCCCCCTTATTTATCAGCCTTGCAATGAAGCTGTGAGGTCAAGGGCTATATTTTATCACCATATCTTGGTATAGAAGTATGCACTCAACAAATGTGGCTTAAAGAAATTTCAAAAATTTCAGAGAGGTTTTGCACTTGGGTATTTTGTGAGATCCTTGAGTTGTGAGATGTGGGCATATTTGGATTGTTAATATGCAGTAACAATTTGAAGTGATAATTGCTGGGCAGGTAGAGCGTACCTGTCTGTCTGTAATACTTAGTGTTATTAGGGCCTCCCTGGTGGTGCAGGCGGTTGAGTGCCTCACTGTGAAGCTTTCCACAGCCTCTGCAGCGTGGGTTCAATCCCATCCTGGCTGGCAAGAATCCCACATGGCGCAGCAGACCTCTCCTGTTTTGCCTGCTGCTCTCCTCAGCAGTGTATTTCATCAGTCTGCCTATTCTGTTCCCTGCTCTGTCTCCAGTGAATCCTCTCACCCTCCCGCGCATCTGGTATAAATAAATAATCTTTTAAAAAATACTTAGTGTTATTAACTCTGCTAAAGATCTTTCCTACCCTCAACCTGAATCTGTCCTCTTAATTTTCCTTTCATTGGTCCACAGTGAGAACACTTCAAGCAAAAAGAGTCAGAATTTTTATAACTGGAAAGACCCTTTGATAACATCCAGCCCCTCTCGTTCTCCCATCACTTTTAGGTAAGGAAATGGAAGTCTCTAGAGGAAATGATCACAGGCTCATTTATTTTTTGCATGCCAAGACCTTCCCATTGAATGCAATTAAAGTAGAAAGCATAAATACTGAATGCAAACAACAGCATCTTAATTTAATAGATGGAGTGCTTTGTGAACAGGGATTCGTGAATGCATCTGTTCTACATGATGATTTTACTAAATAGCTTTATTATCTTCAAAATTACATTCATTAAAATGGGATTTTACCCGTAAGTTGTTGTCAGGAAAGGATTAGTGGACAGAAACCTTAAATCCTAAACAAGACCTGGGTCAACAGGTGATCACTGAATAATACTAATTTGTAAGTTTCCATCCTGATTGTTACCAGTGATGCCACTTTAGAGCCAAAATAAGGACCCAGAGATACTGCCTCCTGAGATCCCATGTCACTGGAATATGATATTGGCAATTTCTCTGAACTATCTGGGCTATGTTTTCATACTGTGCTACCCACTATGGCACTTAGAGGCTAAGATCCTCTCTGTCATCCTCTATATGCTAACAGCAGGGAATGTCCTGAAACTTTAAGTCAATTCCCAAGTCACTCAACTCCTACTTCTCTTCCTATATTGAAATACTCTGTCTAATATTTCCTTGAGATTGAGGAACTATATGTCTCAGAAAGCAAAGTACACTATTTCTCACAGGTCACTCACTGGCTATGAAGTTCTTAGGGGAAGAAACTGGGCCCAGGCTCATACCTACTGAGTGGGAGTGGCCCTACTAACTAGTACCCAAGAATCCCCTAGGAGTCAAATTCCTTTGGCAGCCTACAATATTGTTCCCAATCCACAGGACGCCCCATTCTATTGTTATTGCTCTTCACTTTAACCCTTTTGCGATATTTCCTACCACTGACATTCATTTTAACCTATTTTGTTTTAACACATATGAGAGAAAGTGGAGCGCAGACAGGACAGAGGAGAAGGGGGGCATGCAACATGTTTAGTCCATCTCACAGATTCAAAGTAGATTAAAACCCTTGTCCTCTCAGTTTTTCCCCACCCATTCTGTAAAATGGATATATTAGAACAGGGCGGGAGGCTCTGGAATCTACATACTTCCCAGCCCACTTCCCTGTGTGATTCAGCACAGTAACCCTGAAAACAACTTTTAAGATGTGTGTCCATTTCTTTTGCTTGAGGGCACCCCACATGTTTTCACCTTAAGGCTTGAGACCACCACTACTCCCACTATGGAATTCAACTCATCTCATCGATCCAAGCAGCTCAGCATATGTTGCCAGAAACATATTCCTTTCAATGGCCATGCCATCTGCATCTTCTGGTGTTTTTCAGACCCAATAAACTGCATTGCAAGTGTATTTATTACCTTCACACTGCTGCTCCACTAGAGATAAGTTTTTAATGTTTCTTCCCTCCTTGCAACATGTTTTCTTCAACTTTTCCTAAATTGCTATATGTAGATAAGTCCTCTTAAATGCAGAAAGTAGATGTTTAGCGATTTCCTCTTGTGCTGGGTCTTGAATAATTTTATCATTACTCATTGTGAACCCATTCATGAGAGAAGTCATCCTTTCTTTACGTAGATTTACTTACATTTATGTATACCAAGTCCTATACCAAATTCCTTGTAGTATAGTTGTATCATTTACACTGTTGTCATTACTGTAGGAAAACAGGGAGATGCTTAGTACTTTGAGGCACTTAAAAGAATTCCATAGCTACATCCAAAAGTTAAAAATGAAAAGTTGGAGGGCTGGATTATATACCATACACAACACAAGATTGCAAGTGAGCATGTCCTAGGGATAAACATCAAGTCGAGAGGAGATAGCAGAGCATAGGTTTCATTACACCAGTGGTTCTCAAAGTGCATCCTCTGCTCAGGCAGTGTCACCACCTCTGTGAACTCAATAGAAATGTGAGTTTTGAGGTCTTACCAGATCCCTCCTGAATCAGATCTGGAGGTGGGACCCAGCAATCTGAGTTTTATTGAGTTCTTTAAGGGATTCTAATGAAAAGGTGCTTTGAAAAGGTGCTTAGATTAGAAAAGGTGCTTCCTTAGACCAACCTGAACACATATCTTAGCTTTCCCAATGCTATGTGGCCTAGGGCAATTTAGTAAACCTCTCTTTGCCTCTGAAGTCTCATCCATAAACTGTATGAACACCACAGGGGTAGAGTGTGCAACTGTGTAAAGTGCATTAAACAATAATAGGCCTAAACTTACAGGGATGTTGCAAGAATTGAATGAGATGGTCCATACAAAGCCCTCGCCAAATGAATAGCAAATAATAAATTCTCAGTAAAAATTAGCTATTATCATTGTTGCTATTTTTACTATTATTATTTTATGCACAAGAATCTTCAGTAGATGGGAAGAGGCTAGCGAGGTCCCTGGCAATTAGATACCAAGAAAGTACCTAATTTTGGAAGAACAAGAGAAGTCTATTCTGACTGTGTCCTATTGACTGAATATCACATTGTAACAATGCATTCCCTATTTGGGAGGATTTAAAGGAATCCCTAAATGGTTCAACAACCTAGTTAAACCCAAATTGAAAGCATTTCACTATCAGTCAAGCATTGATAGGCAAAAAGGTGAGAAGAGAGGAGGACTTGAAATAGCCATTTGAAAAGTTCTCTAAAGAGCTTTTCAGGGGGCCTCCTGCTAGTCTTTGTAGGAATTAGCAAAAGAGCCTCTTCTGGGTAATTGCAATCCCACAGGTGCTCTGCCTGGCCGAAAGGATGCTCTTTTGTGCCATTGGATCAAACCTTCCATCTGGGCTCAGGGTTTAAGGAGTAGAGCGTGAGCTGGATTTTGGCCCTCAAACCCATTCAGCTAGATTCCCTTATGCAGGGGCACAATGTAGATAACCACACACAGCAGCCCTGACTAATAGGGAAGCCTTTGTCTTTGAATAATATCTCTCCTACTCAGTTTTGTCAGAAAGATAATTGGCTATTGTCCTGAAGCTTAAAGGAAATGAGTTGAGAATCAGGGGGAGGCTGAATTCCCCCCTTCTCGGGGGGATTTATCCCATATTCCTTGGTGTTAATTTATCCCATATTCCTTGGTGTTAATAATGACTACACCTACACTTGTTATGTGAGGCTCACCTGTGTTGTAAAACTTGAAAGGAAATACCTATCTCCTGCATGATTCTGAGGATTAAATTAGATTATCAGTATGCAAATACCTTGTAATCTGTAGAGAGCTGTTCAAATGTAAAGTGCTATTGTGGTTGCTTTCATTGTTTCTATGGCCACATCTAATCACACCCCTGCTGTTTTCTCTCCTAAGAGAGCACAACTATTATTAGTTATTATAGTCTTTACTGTTGAATTTTATCAATTTCTTCGTATTGTATAAGCACAATGTAGAACTGTTTCTAAGAAAGACACTTCTCGCTACAGGAAGGTGCCAGTGATATTACCACAACAGAAACATAAATTGCTAAGAAAGCAAAGCGCCATACCAGTCAGTGTAGGCAAGACACCTCTCCTTTCCCTTCTCACCACGATCCCTCACCAGCACCATCAGGCAGAGCTGTGATCACTGTAATTGTGAGCAGATCAGACAAAACCAATCTTCCAACTATTTCTACTAGCTCCACATATTGTTAGGTCTCTCCAAAGGAAGGGCTCCCTTTCCACCAAAAGGCCCTTCTCTGAAAGTGTTCTTGGGAAACCACAGTGTTGAGAAGTAGCCTCATACTACACAGACTAGGAAAGAGGCCAGGCCCTGCCTGCCTCAGTCCTCAGTGGAGGTCACACAGAGATGAATGCCTTTTTCAGTCAAGAGCGCTAACAGCTAGGAACGCTTTGGCAGTCTTGGGTCCTACCAGTTGAGAAGGGCTAGAAAATAAGCTAAAATTTGATCTGGTATGTGCTGTGTGTGGTGTGTTATAACCTTCCTCACTGCTGTGTTGGCTCAATCCACATTCTGGCTTCTGGTTCTTTCTCACCAGATTTCCCATATTCTAAGAGCATCAGAGAAGTGCCCTGAATCCCCAGGCCACTTGATCAAAGTCCTGGTGATCCATACATATACCTACACCGGATACTCCTTCTCATGCTCCCACTGGCTGGGTACTGCTCTTGACAGCTTGTCTCGAGTGCGTGACAAGTTCATCTCTCTTTAAGACTCACTCCCTGTCCACAACTCCTACTGTCACAAGCCACCTATCACCAGGTGCCCTCAGATACCCACAACTGGCTATACCAAATGTGAGCGCCACACACTCTTGAATTCTGCACACTGAGCTGCCAGATGTCATACACAGGCCACAGTCCCACCCATGGCTCAGTTTCCCTGCCCCCTACCTCCGCTCCCATTCTGGCTTAGGTCGCTGAGGCCCCAGCATGCCTCATCTGAGTCGGCCTGTGTTTTGTCAGAAACCAGAGGCAAAGGAGTGGAATGCAGAGTTTTGTCTTCACTCTCTTTTATCTCCCTTTTTGAGTCCTTGCTTCACTTCCTGTTGCTATCCTCCCTCCCCAGAGTCTTTGCTCCATAACCACACAGCTTCCTCTCGAGGCTTTTTCGCCTCAGTTTAAAATTTCCGTTATTTAATGGGCTGATCCACACTGTTATAAAAAAAAAAAACTATCTGATGAACCAAAATCTTATTAATACAAAAATGGCAATTTAAAAGAACATTTATTTGCACTTTCATTTACTTAAAAACAATGGTTCTCAACCCTAGCTGTATTTTATAAGCACTTGGGAAGTTATTTTAAGTACCTATACCTGTGCCCCACTGCAGAACATCATATTCTCTGGACACAGCACAGCCATTTTGAAAAGATGTCCACGTAAGAACCGTCAACCTAAAGGAATGAATCTCTAACAGTGGGGTGATGTGGACATTTGCTCCCTCCCTGCCTCAAAAGAGTTGTGGGTGGTGAGGACTCAGTTCTAATTTTTCGCAGTCTGACAGCCCCAAAAGCTTCAGGGTTTAAATTTGTTTAACATTTCATGGTTGAGGCCAAATGTCATTTCAAAGAGTAGACTATTTAGAATGGGTGGAATATGGAACACCCGTGGAATGTAAACTGGCAAGAGACGCTGAGATTCATGAAGATTTGTAACATATTATAAAGTTATGATACGAAATACATTGGCCTGTGTTGGGCATGACTTGTCCCTGGAAATGGTTTGATATCTTTAAAAATAATTCTGTACTCTGCTGTGAAAGCACCAAGCTCTGTTATGAAGTAATCAGAGCCACACCAACTTCTGACCATTATAGGACCTTGTAGACTAGAGCTGGACACAGATAACTTAGTTCCTGAAACTAAAAAGTCTTGCCTTCATCCTCCCATAATGATCATAATTAAGGTCCAGTAACAGAGACCCTTGAAATTTAAAATGAGCTTCTGGTTAGAAGCCAGGCTGAAGCTGGACCATTCTCTACCTTTGTTATGTTAAGGAATGACTGGGACCAGGATTGATCCTAGAAGCAATCAGCTGAACAAGTAGTTTCTTTTCTTTTTTTTTTTCAAAGATTTATCTATTTATACAAGAACTGGGGTACAGTCAGAGGCGCAGGAGGGTGAGAGAATTCACCAGAGACAGAGTGGGGAGCAGAACAGGCAGACGGACCAAAGACACTGCTGAGGGGAGCAGCGGGAGAGGCAGGAGAGTTCTGCCGTGCCATGTGGGTTGCTCCCTGGCGGGCTGGGAATCGAACCCATGCTGCAGAGGCTGTAGACAGCTTCACAGGGCGGCGCTCAACCCGCTGCGCCACCAGGGAGGCCCTAGACAAGTAGTTCCTGAAACCTCTGTCCAAAGTGGTGGAGCAACTGCAATGGGGACATGTTCCCACAAGTCACTACCACTTTCCCAAAAGGGGGAAAGTGGAGATTTAAAAAACTGGAATAGAAAAATGTCACGCCCAAGTGTCGCAGGGGCCAGCAGTAAATGCATGGAAATAGATCTTCAAGAGGAACAAGAAGGGTCCCCCTTTTCCAAAATCCACCCAACTCCCTCTGGTGATGGTAGCTTCAGTGGGTCAGCCCTTTGCTCACTTTGGACACTTTGTCCATTGTCTCTACAAGAAGCATCTTTAAACATAAAGCAGCTCTTGAAAGGGGAAACATTAAAATTCAGGCAGCCTTCTTTTATATGCCTTCATTTAAGAGTGAGGACCACCCCCCTCCCCCGGTCGTCCCTGGTGGCGCAAGGGGTTAAGACATAAACTATGAAGCTATTTGAGCCACTGCAGCACGAGTTTCAACCCCAGCTAGGGAGCTACCCACATGGCGCAGCAGACCTCTCCTGACTCGTCCGTTGCGCCCCTCGGCAGTGTATTTCAGTCAGTCTGCCTGTTCTGCTCCCCACTCTGTCTCTGGTGAATCCTCTCACCCCCCACACCTCTGGCCTGTACCCCAGTTCTTGTATGCATAAATAAATAAATCTTAAAAAAAAAAGTAGGACCCCCACCCCCTCCATATCAACTAGATGTGTGCTGCAGAGAGAGAAGCCCTGACTTCTGGGGAGAGGGAGGAAGGAGATTGTATGTTGAGGGGTAAAGAGAAGACAGAAACTATGTAAGATGTGATGTCGTCAGGGGAAGTACCATGTTCCCTGCCCCCACTTAACCCAGATTTCCTAAGCAGGAGCTAGGAGCAGGTTCCCGCAGGCATGCCTGGTATAGAACTGAAGGCATGTGAGCCCAGGGTCTCTTCTTGCCCTAGTGGCATCCTGGTACTGCTTGGTAGCATGATGGATAGTATTTGACCACATGTTGGCCAGTTAATTTATATCTCTCTCCCTCTTCTTCCTCACCTAGCTACCTTCATAAACAAATCTTTTTATTTCCCTTTCATTTTTCTCTGCATGTCTGCTTTCGGGTTTGTCTCAAATTAAGCACACCAGTGAGAACTGACACCCAGGTCACCCCATTTCCCGCGAGGTTGCCCTGGAACAATGGCACAAGGGCACTGGGCCCCCAGGAGGAAAAGTACCCAGAAGTAGTCAAAGGTAGATCTCCATTCAGTGACAAGAGCAGACAAACATGAAGCTATAAGCATGCCCCTCTTATGGCTGGACTGAAATTACCAGGGTCCCAAGGGCACAGAGGATGTGTAGATACGGTTGTTCTTGATGCTTATTGTTCCCCAGCTAGGTGCCAGAGCAGGTGCTGAGAGCAGGCACTGGCACCCACAGGCATTTTAACCACAGGGCTCTTTGTACCTCTATTCAGCTTATAAAATAGACTCTTTGAACAGGACAGTCTTGAGGCCTGAGTGTGATTGAAAGAGGACAAACACATGAAGAACTGGGGAATAATGTTCTAGCCAAGGATGTGGGAGGAGGGAAGCTTTGGGAGATTGTAATTTCATTCACTGAAGCCACGTTTAAACTTCAGCCAGGAGAAAGCACTCACTGCGAATTCTGTCCGCCTCGCGTATTTGCTGGAGAGCTTTCCGAATGCTCTGGCTGTCTTGTCCTGTGGTCAGGACGACCCCTACAGGTAGGCCGTGGCTCCGAAGAGCACTTGCTACTCGATTGGCTGTGTGCACCCAAATGTCTTCATCTGAAGAAATGACTCCAGCGTGAGCCCACTGGAAATATTTCATGACAGTTACCAGCACCCTAATGGGAGAAGGGAGTATCCGAGAAAAGGTCGGGTAGCTATTTTTATTGTCTAATTCATAATTCACACAAGCCCAAGAGAAAATCCCTTTGTCCCAGCTGTTTCCCAGGAGTGAGGCTGCCTCGCAGTAGCCAGGGTTGGCAGGGCCAATAAATCCTGAGGCCATCTGGTGGTAGGAAGTGAAACTGGAGAGGGCTCTGGAAGTCTGGCAGTCTTCGTTGAGAATCACATATTCAAAAGAGTAGCCTGGGTCAAAGGATGGGTCCCTGTTGATACGCTCGGTGGCTAGTTGAGCAGCCACTTCAGGCAAGGCCTTTGAGAACAAGGGATCACAAGACCAAGGGCCCAACACCCCTATCTTGTAGGGGGATGCCCACACCTGCTGTGGGAGGGGCATGAAGGCCAGAAGGCACAAGCACCATGGTGGCTTGAAGGATGCAAGGCCATGGTGTCCTTGCTGTCTTCTGTGAGCCACAAGCCAGAGCATAAGGCAAGAGAAATGCCCAGATCCCGAGAACATATTTCTCCTGCTTCCAGACAGCTAATGAAGAGAGGCTGGAAGGTTAGTCTGCTGTTCCAAGATGTTCAGTGGTATTCCAAATGTCTGTCAATGAGAGGAAAAGACTTGTTATTCACATTATTCCTGAAGCTTCTGGAAATATCTACCTACCAAAGAGCACCTACCAATCTGAAAGTTTCTTAGCCCATCCCTGACCAAAATGCCTTTTCTCCCTGAACTTCCTCACCTCCGTAGGTGACACCTCCATCCCCAGTTCAGCCACTTGCTTCGGTCATAAACCTAGGAGTCAGCTGAGATGCTTCTTTCTTCTCTGTCACCACTCAATCCATCACCAACACCCACAGATTCCATTCAAGTAATAGCTGGCCACTTCAACATTGTGAGGATTATAAGGGTTAACATACAGCAAGTGCTTATAACAAGGTCTGGCATCTTGTTAGCATTATATCTATGAAGCTATATGCAGCCACTGCAGCACGAGTTCGATCCCCGGCCAGGGAGCTACCCATGTGGTACAGCAGACCTCTGCTGACTCTCCTGTTAATCCCCTCAGCAGTGTATTTCAGTAGATCTGCCTGTTCTGCTTCCCGCTCTGTCTCTGGTGATTCCTCTCACTGTCCCCCCCCCCCCCACCTCTGGCCTGTGCCTTAGATCTTGTATGCATAAATAAATCTTGAAAAAAAAAAAAAGAAAGGGCCATAACTGAAGGCAGGGAGATCGGTTTGGAGGCTATTGTAGAAATCCATGTGAGAAATAATGTTGAAAGAGTAAAGATGTAGAAGAATGGAGAAGAATTCCACCACAATTTAAACTTCAAAGAGATTATAAAAATAGAACCAACAACAACTTGGGATCTGACAAGTTGTAGAAGGTAAAGAGGACACCAAGATGGTTTTAAGCTTTTCAGACCTAGGCAAGTGATTGGAAAATGATGCAAGGCTCTGAGACAGGAAAAGGGTGGGAAGAGAATGTATTCTATTAGACATGTTGAACCGAGCGATACCTGTAGAACATACAAGTGGCAAGGTCCAGTAGACAACTTGGTATACAGGATCTCATAATAGAAAGGTGAACAAAAGACCTAAATTTTGGTGTGATTAGTTGATAAAGGGTAATTGGACACAAGGCAGTCTTCAAAAGAGTTATGGAATAAAGAAAGAAGACAGACTACAAAACCCTTAAAGGTCAGGCAGCCAGAAAAGAAGTCATAATGAAAACTTACATGGAAAGTCAAGAAAAACAGCAAAATCGAGGAGACAGTCGTATCTTACAATCTAAAGAAGATGAAACTCTGAGGATGAAAAATGTTTATCTGCAGATAACTCAAGAAAGCTAAAGATAGAAAGGCGTCTGTCCTTGGATACAGAGTGTAAGGCTGCAAGTTGGTGGACCAGAATGAGGCAAAAATGGATGGGAATTAATGAAGTGGAGTCAGTAAATGCTGAGAACTCTCTCAAGACGTCACATGCAAAGCCTTTCACAGGCTCTTCCCTTTCTCTACAGTCTCATCTCCTCCTCCCCTAATGCAATAGTGAATTCTTGCAGTTCTATAGGTGTATGGCACTTCATCTGTGAAGCATAGGATTTGGAAAATGTCATTCCTTCTGCCTGAATGCCCTCCTTCCTCTTTCCACACTCCATTTCTGGTTTTCCTGATGAACTTTACCTTCAAGACCCAATTGAAGTGGTCCGTATTCTGTGCAACTTCAATTAACACTCTCAGGTTGAGTTTGTTCTTTCTCCATCTACACCTTATATCCCTTAGGAAGGTGTCACTGACTAAAACACTGTACTTCCTTATCATCTATATGGTAACAAGGATACTGAAAGGTTTGCTATCTCTGTACTTACATGACCTTGTACTTTCAACCACAGCAAGTGGGGCCACACTTTATGGAGAACCGAGCTTGCTGCATTGGGAGTTCCTGGTGGTCTTTTTTATAGTCTAACATCCAGCCAAGTACCCAACATGCACTAGGCATCAGATAAATGTTTATGAAATGAATTAATAAAGCACTAAAGTTATCCAAGTTCAGAAAATAACCTCTCTACACAGATTTAAAAGAATTAATTGCTTAGAGGAGATGTTAATGAGAAAAATTCTTAGTAAAATTTTAATTCCAACCAAGGGTCAAAATAATGACTTGGCTCTCTTCAGGCCTAATAATCAGCACCCATGTGTACCAGTCAAACCCAACTTATTGTCGATTTCCAGCAAGATCCCTGCCTATGCCAATAACCCTGTCTGTTGGTTATTATTCTCACACCTAATTTTATGAAGAAGTCTGATCCCTCAAGAGACCAATCAAGGGCATATTTACTAAGTCTTAAAGCCTCTTATGGTGCAGGATACCACACAAGCATGCCCTGACATTTTTAAACAGGTGAAAGCTGGTTAAAATGATGGTCAAAAAGACTTGGAGAGGAAAAGTCTCACCAAACAGCATGAGCCAGAGACTTTTGATTGTATAGGACAAAGGAGGGGGAACTTCCAACTTTGGTGGTGGTAGAAAAGTGATTCTCACCTGATTTCTAAGTATAAGGACCTCAAATTTATTCCTAGAATTTCAAAAATAATCTAATCCATTCTCTCTCCTCCCAAAATAGATTTTGTGTCTGTGTTCTG
Source organism: Talpa europaea (assembly GCF_964194135.1). NCBI lineage: Eukaryota > Metazoa > Chordata > Mammalia > Eulipotyphla > Talpidae > Talpa > Talpa europaea. The sequence goes on from NC_140081.1 coordinate 68,013,755, forward strand.
ACTATGTTGAAGGCACGAGAGTAAGAATCAAGATGGACGGGGTGTGAGATGTAGACTCAGCTTTTAAGGCCTGGCCACGTGTTTCTCTCCTCACCCTCCTGAAACCCCCATCTTTTCTCTGTCATCACATAACTTGGGAGCCAGGGTGCTTTAGGAACAGCTTCTTCTCTGAAGTAGTGTGAACGGGGCCCCTATATCTGAACTGTTTTGTGACAAATATATTAAGCTGTACAATATCTTTATCCTTATAGGACGTCACTCTTTTCCCCACCAGGGGTGGACATCAGTGAGGGCAACTGTATATGGGCACAAAGACACCAAGGCCTTTTCCATAACAACAGGGCAAGAAGACCAACCAACTGCTCTTCTCCCCGAAACACGCCTACTTTGATGGGTTCTCTCCCAGCAGTGGTACGTTCAAATCAGAAATTAGCACTTGGATAACAAAAATAATATTAAGTTCTTGCTATGCACTGACAGCAAAACTCTTTGGATATATTATTATTTATTTAAAGATTTATTTTTATTTATTTATTTATGCATAGAAGAACTGGGGTACAGGCCAGAGGTGTGGGAGGGAGTGAGAGGATTCACCAGAGACAGAGTGGGGAACAGAAGAGGTGGATCTACTGAAATACACCACTGAGGGGAGCAGCAGGCGAGACAGGAGAGGTCTGCTGCGCCAGGTGGGTTAACTTCTGGCTGGGATCGAACTTATGTTGCAGTGGCTGGCAATAGCTTGATAGCCCTGAGACTTTAACCCCTGTGCCACCAGGGAGGCCCTGAATATATTATTTTAAAAATTCAATTAAAAAAAAAACAACTCCTCACAGCACTTTGAGGTAGGTACTATTAATACCCTCATTTACAGATAATGCAACTGAGGCATAAAAGGGGTAAGTTACTTGCCTGAGGGCATACTGTGGTCAAATGGGGATCTACACCCCAGTTGACTGAGCTCTGTACTTGATCACCTGCCAATAGCCTCTTATCTATGATGTCACTGAGACCAACATTATTATACCTTCCATGCTAGCTGGATTGACTTCAAATGATTCATTTGTGGTTAAAAACAAAAAACAAAAACGTAGTCCCCTTTGAAAGAATAAATTAGGTAACGAGGATGAGGGCTGAAATGAACTGGGAGGAGCAAACCAATTCATTATCCAACCAGCAGAAATTCGCTACTAGTATTCAAGCCCAGCCCTGGGACATCCCACTTACCACTCACTTGGGGATCAGTAGTGCACAGCTGAGGGTGGGGGCCACCAATCACACAGTATTCCCTGTGAAGCTCATCTTAGCCTTGGGAAGTCGTGGGAGTACAGCCTTTGGCATGCTAGCCCTGGTACTCAGTTTCCTCATTTCCAAAATGGAAATAAATTTCACTTAATGCTTTGGAGATTAGGGATTTAATAAGACAAAATGCTGAGCACACAGTTGTCTTTCAATAAATACTAGTTCTTCTTTCTATTTGGAAAGAGTATTGCATTAGGAATCAGGAAGCTGAGTGCTGGAGCCAGTCCTGCCACTGACTCACCCATCATGTGACACTGAAGAAGGATTGAGCTCCTTCTTTAGGCCTCCGACACGCACCCCTCCCCACCCGCTCAGCTGTACTGGAGAACCTGCATGTCCCTTCCTTCTCTGACGAACATTTATTCTGGCATTCTGTACCTCTCCCAGGCAGCGACTTTCTACACCTCTGCACTATTCAACTGCTTTGTGAATTCATTCAACACGCTCTATGCTTTGCTGTTCTAACCAGCTTTTCCCTGGAGTTAGAGTCCCCTAAGTGGTTTGTATTTCCTTTAATCTGGAAGATTCAGTTCCTCATCATTTTTTCCTTTTTGCTGTAGAATCCTTTATCCAGTACCTACAATGGGAAGTGTCTGCACCCCAAACGCCGGAGTTATGCTACACTGAACATCTGAGTTCCTGAAATCATTCACTGTCTTATGGCTATTAAGTGTACATGCAGAGCCTGGCATATGCTAGGCCTGTAGCTACATAAAAATTGGGGGAATATAAGACCTGACCAAGAGATCTCACCAGAAAAAGTAACTATGCCCCTCAGGAGGGAGAGAGCCTTAATGCCCACCAAAGAGTCTCACGGGTAAGGTCAAATGTGCAATTTCCCTGGTAGATTTGCTCTCCCCAGTGCCCTGCACAGAGCCTACACAGAACAGCTACTCCACAAATATTTCTTGAATAAGTAGTGAAAAGGCAACATGGAGCACGTGTATGCTCTTACTATCTTCTTGAAAAGGTTCGATTTTAAGCCTTGGTCAGGAACTACCTTTGACGAAATTATCCAGTAGGTAAAATTTGTCTTCAAACTTCAAGTCTGGCTCACTCTGCCCTCTCCTTTTTTTTTTTTTTTTTTCTGTAAAGATTTATTTATTTATTTATTTATTTATACAAGCACCGGGTACAGTCAGAAGCGCGGGAGGGTGAGAGAATTCACCAGAGCCAGAGCAGGGAACAGAACAAGCAGACTGACGAAATACACTGCTGAGGGGAGCAGCGGGTGGCAGGAGAGGTCTGCGCACCATGTGGGACCCTCGCCCGGTGGCTGGGGATCGAACTGGTGCTGCAGAGGCTGCGGGCAGCTTCACAGCCCAGCACTCAACCACTGCGCCACCAGGGGAGGCCCTCTGCCCTCTCCTTTAATGGAGAGAAAAATAACCACTAGAGAAAGAGGCTCTTGAAATCATTTCCACTTTTATGTAAAAGAATAACATTTGACACTTTCCCCAGCCACTCCCCCCTCCTCCCTAGTCAGTTACAGAGGACAAATACTGCATGATTCCACTTATGTGAGATATCAAAAATATCAAAGTCACAAAAGCAGGCAGGAGAACAGTTGTTGCCGAGGGCTTTGAGGAGTTCTCATTCAATGGCTGTAGAGTTTCAATTAAGATCTTCCGTAGACTATAGTGCGTACAGTTAATGATACTAGTGTGCACTTAAACACGTGTGAAGAGGGTAGATCTCATGTTAAGTGTTCATGCTACAATAAAAAAATTTAAATAAAAATCTTGCTTTTTTACAGCATTTTCCCAGGTTTATACATTTATGACATGGTACTTCATCAAGCCCCACTCAGCAAGTACCTCTTACTATTTGTTCTCCTTTGTTGTTGCTCCTTGTTAAATAACCCCCAAGCTGAAGCTTTGTCCTTCCTTTCTTTCTAGGCTCTGTTCGTGCATTAGGTGGTATATCTAACTCTGCCAAAACTATCTGCAGAAGCAGAAAGTTCTATGTTGCTCTGGGATTTACTCTTGATCCCCAGTCCCAAGATTTTGCAGAAGGAAACATTCTGAAGAAGAGAAAGTAGGAAGACAGGGAAGAAAGGAACACAGAGAAGGAAGGGAGGGGAGAAGGGAAGAAAGGACACTGGAGGGAGAGAAAGGTCCTAAGTCTTTGCCTGTTGATTTTGGTTTTCATACAGAATTATAAAGCTCTTCTATAAAAGACACTGTCTTCAAAACAAGCTGGATGGAGGCTTTCCTGGGGTTAATGGAAAATGTGGACATAAAAAAAAGTCTGAAGGTATGAAATTTGGGGAATGGAATACTACTGACCCACAGCTCTTCTGGGGCCGTTGCCTTGGTAACTCAGGTTCAAACACCTGCATGGAATCGGGCTGCCATGGAAAGTAGCTAAAGCATAAGTACCCATCATTTCATTTCAGGTAGCTTTCATAATCTGCTGGGCAGCCTGATTTCACAAGGAAAATGACTGTTCTTTAAACATGTACAAAGAAAGACTATGACAAATAGCTCGGAGGAAAATGTTTCCTCATCCTAGCTTGTCAAGCCGAGGACTTCTATGGATGATTGATCTTTGTAGCTACAGCCTGAATCAAGTTAACAGCTCATGTAAGACAACATCAGGAAGAAATAAAAAAGAATCATGAGAGAAACTAAATGAAAGCTTAGATGAGAGCTGTTGAGCCCAATCTTGATTTAAAGTGTCTTGAACGATCTTTTTACCACTCTCTTTCCCTCTTCTTTCTCTCTTTCATTCTCTTTTGTTTCACTTTTTAAACTACATATTACAACAAAACTGAAGTATCTCAGTCACAAGCCTGAGTCCCCAGTGGGCTGTAATTTTTTTCCCCATTACAATCCTTCTAATAAACAAGAGCTGTCATATACTCACCCTGTAATTCACCGCTCCAATGTCTTCAATTTACCATCTGTACATGCAAATCTCTGGTTTGCTACCCAGGGTGTCCATTTCAGTGCATCCTCTAAGTGTTCATAATCCTGCCAAGGACTCCAGTCTCTTGATAAATTCCATCAATGGGGTAAATAATTGGGAGGGTTAGTAAACCTTTTTGTAAATCACTCTTCAGCATCCACAGACCAAGACCAGGATTTGGATTTAAAGAGACATTTCTAATCCGTTAAATTGATCCTACCTGTAGCAGTTAATGCTGACCTAAATGATTGACCCGGAGATTAACAAACAATTAAAGTCCTCTGGATAAATGCATCCTCCCGAATGACTGCCTTCTTCTACCTTTCAAAGTCAGGCTCATATACCCTCTGACTTTACCTCTGTGTTTTTCTTTTTTCCCTTCTGTCTAATAGCCACACATCGCTCTTTCTCCAGGACAGCTTTAAATGCCAGAACATTCATTAGCTGTAATCCTAGCCCAAATATGAATGATGATGCAGACTGGCTGCATACAAAATTCAAAGTAGGTTAAGTTTGTTTCTTTCTTCTATTCTCCTTAAGTGCCTCCACAGCCTTTCTTAACAGAAGAGACCCCACCATCACTAAGTTCCCTCCCATGCCCTCTGTATTTTACATCTATCCCTTACCCCTTATCAGCCCCCTCTGTCATGGGCACCATTCATTCGGGGGCCCTATTCTGGAATCCTAAAGTAAAGGCTGAAGTGCTGGCGGCCAAAAATGACTTCTGTGAAATGAAGGCCACTATATGGTAGACATTGCTAAACGATAGCTTTATTGAGACATAATTCATGTACCATAAAATGTGTTCTTTTACAGTATTCAATTTGGTAATTTTTACTATATTCACAATGTCATATGATGATTATCAGTATTCAATTCTGGAACATTTTTATTACACCTACAAAGAAATCCCATACCCATATAGCAGTCATTCCCATGCTCCCCCTCCTTCTGACCCCTGTCAACCAACTAATCTACTTTCTGGTTTTCTGAATTTCCCTATTCTGGCATTTCATATAAACAAGAACATACAGTATGTAGCAACCTGTGCCTGGCTTCTTTCACTTAACAGAATGTTGTCAAGATTCATGCTGTAGCATGTATGTAACATGTATCAGTACTTCATTGCTTCCAGTGGATGAATAAAACTGCATGTTATCAGATATATGTTCTGTTCATTTAGCAATGGTTTCCATTTTGAGCTATGATGAATAACGCTTCTAGGAGCATTGGGTAGAAGTCTTTGCGTAGACATGTTTTCAGTTCCCTTGGGCATATACCTAGCTGTGGAATTACTGAGACATATGATAACTCTGCTTAACTTTTTGAGGAACTGCCAAATTGTTTTCCAATGTGACTACACCATTTTTTTAATACATTCCCATCAACAATAGATGGGGGTTCTTGTTCCTTTATGTGCTTGCCAACAGTCATCATTATCTGTCTTTGCTTTGAGTATGGTAGGCATTTACACATGTACATGAACTCAGTTTATATTCACAACAAACATGAAGGTAGACATTATTCTCCCATTTTGTAAATTAGGAAACCAAAACTCAGATAAATTAGGAAATAATTATGTTTCTGAGTCTTAATGATATACAGGAATTTTTTGGAAACCCTATCTTCCTTAATCCACACAGAAGTCCCAAGAAATAGATACTCCTTGAACCCCAGAAGTACAGAGAGGTTAAGTAACTCACCAAAAGTCATATAGCCAGTAGAGTCAGAATTTAAACCAGATAGACTGATTCTACTAGGTGGCAGAGTTAGAATTCAAAATCAAGGGCATTTCCCAAAAAAAGATGACTGGATCAAGAAGATGTGGTATATATACATAATGGAATATTACTCAGCAACCAAAAAGGATAAACTCATGCCATTCACAGCAACATGGATGGAGCTGGAAGGGATTATGCTCAGTGAAATAAGCCAGAAAGAAAAAGAAAAATATCGGATGGTTTCACTTATAGGAGGAATGTAGAGGAAACAAATAAGGGATCAGGAAAAAAATAACTATAATAAAGTAAAAGTGAAAATCAACAGGCACTCACAGACCAGAGACATTCTGTAGGGGAGGGGGAGGGAGAAAGATCAGGACAGGGATGGCAAGAACACAAGGGACTACAGTGATGGTGCATGGGTGAATTGGTGATGGGAATTTCACGGGAAATCATACCTTGTACAAAAATGAAGGATGATGTAATAAATATATATATATCAAATAAATATATATCAAAATTTAAAGTATAACAATCATAACAGTAGAACAAATAAATTTTGATTAGAAAAAAAAAACGCAAAACCAAGGGCATTTGACTCCAATAAAGTCCATGTTCATCCTTGCTACATTCCACTAATATATCCCATGTGCCAATCCCCCAAGGTTGCTGGAAACAATCCTTAATTGCAGAATTTTGGGTGATCTAATTGAAATATTTGTGCAAGTGAGGGTCCTCTACCTACTAGTGCCTGGTGCTATGCATGACCCCTATCAGATATTCAATACCTCAATGATAGGTAGGAGTAGCTATAAATTAGCATGTCAATAAAACTTCTAAAGTGATATTTTTATTAAAAATTCCACAAGCCCCTACCTCTATGTTGATAATAATAGGCAAAAGTTATTGAGGATTCACTATGTACTAGACACTACATGATGAGCTTCACATATGTTGTTATTGAATCATCCCAACAGCCCTATAGGTTTGGTATTATTATCATACACATTTTACAGTTGAGGAAACTAAAGTAAAGAGAGGTCAAATAACTTGCCCAAGGGCACACAGCTATTCAATAGCATGTGTTGAATCCAGATTGTGAAATTAAGTGGTCTAACTATAGAGTCAAGGCAATTAACCAGGTTAATTGTAAGGTGGGTCCACTGAATTATCCAAAGGCTTAAAAATGCTTATTGGATCTCTCATGACTTCTGTGACAGGGTAATTATTGTCTGTTTTTGAACAAAAATTCAAAATCATTGGGGCTCCTAGTGAGTCTAAAAGTATACAAAATCTCCAAATCCGCCCCCAATACAATCTTAGGGGTCATTTCTGCAGTACTTTTACTATTTAAAAAAAAGATTTATTTATTTATGCATACAAGAACTAGGGTACAGGCCAGAGGTTTTGGGGGTAAGAGGATTCATCAGAGACAGAGTGGGGAGCAGAACAGGCAGATTGACTGAAATACAGTGCTGAGAGGAGCAGCGGGCGAGACAGGAGAGGTCTGCTGCACCATGTGGGTAGCTCCCTGGCTGGGGATCAAACTCGTATTGCAGTGGCCGCAGATAGCTTCATAGGTTGTGTCTTAACCCCTTGCACCGCCAGGGAGGCCCTGCAGTACTTTTAAAACCACTGCATCAGAAAGATCAGCTACTCTGTCTGATCAAATACTGTCCCTTGGGGGGTGTTAATGGCCTACAGCACTAGAATGTTCATGGGATTCTACTGGTTTCTTTAAAAACATATCAGTTCCCATTTTACATTTCCAGTATCAAAGCTGAACAATTTACAGAATTCATTTATCTCTGGATGATTTTAATTTCCTAAGAAGTCAGGGAATGAAAGGATCCAAAATTTCACATATTCGCCTCCATCCTACAAGACTATGAAGCTAGACACATGTCTCTCTTGTCCCCCTCTTAACCTCAGTTGCAAAGACAAAAACAGTCCCTGAATATGTAATACTTTTTTAACACTAATTATTCCAAGGAACCCATATTTATTTATATATATCATGGGAAAGTGGTAAAGGCTTTCTATGACAGCAGCCTGCGATCTATATGTATTCCTCTTGACACTGAGGCACCAGATGAATACCTCTGCCAGGCTGAGGCATGGATTAGAAAATTAGGTCCAGAATGGTACATTCCTAGCTAGTCATTTAGAACAAGAATTGGACAGGTAGTTCCTTGCAGTCATGTGAGAACCTGGGGGACATGGAGGTGTGTGAGAGCTGGAAAAAAAACTACAAGAAAGCACATTAGGGACCTCCCTGGTGGCGCAAAGGGTTAAGACGCAATCTATGAAGCTGTTGTCGTTTTTTGGAGTCTGTGGGTTTGGAGTGCGGGGTCCTTGGGTTCACTCTGGGAAAGGTTTCACCAGAGCTCCCATTCCAGCAACACGCGGTGAGATTCCCGGGGGAGTTTCTCCACGAGACAGAGACATTAGTTATATTTAAAGGGCAGGTTTATTAGGGAAAGGGACAGAAGAATAAAGGAAACTTGCATAGACACAAGCGGGCAGGAAGAGCTGAGAGAGGCCTGCATGGTTGCAGGCAGGCGGCCTGGAGAAGAGCGGCCTCCACTGAGGTGGGGTCAGTGAGGAGAAGACCCTGCAGGGTACAGATCATGGGCAGGGAGGGAGGCTGCTGCCCTCCAGAGGGAGAGAGTTTCTCTTCTGCATACAAAGAAGCTGTTTGAAGGCTATTTCGTTTATTTATCTATTGACCTGCATACCCATTTCTTTATTTCATTATACAGGGGTTTGTTTTCCTCCAGTTTTGAAGGGAGGGGTGGAACCCTGACCCAGCATTCTACCTTGTTCAGCCTAGAAATACTTAACCAGACTAGAGCTCAGTGCTGCCCTCTAGCAGTGAACTCCCAAACTGAAGTGAAAGCTGAGACTGCAGTGACGGCACATAGCCACAGGATGTCACGATTATACAACTATTCTAACTCTCAACTCAATTAAAAAAAAATAATAATAAAAGTGTTGCATGACTGTTGGAAAATATTTTAGATAATTCAGAAGAGTACTAGCCAGAAAAATATTTTGTTTTGTTTTCAATGCATACTGCATGATTCTAAAGTTATAGTCAAACTATATATGAAATTTTGGAAAATTTTTTTATTTTAAAAATTGATACAATAACATATGTGTGCTCACCAAGGGCCCAGGACTAGGAGTCAAACCAATCTGTCTTCAAACTCCAGCTCCCCCTTTCCAAACCATGTGACCTCAGTCTAGTTGTTGTTGCCACACCACACCCACCACCAAAATACTCATAGTCCACAACCATAGTCCACTGGGCTCCCTCCCTACCTTGTTGGTGCTCTTGACCCTCCTGGTCTAGTAGATTTGGTTTTATAGTCAGCTTTCTTGGGTTAGTTCTTAGTGTGGCTTTATCTGACCCTTTGTTTGCTTCACTGTACTCCACATATAGGTGACACCATCTGGTATGTTTTTTCCTTCTAATGTTTCACTTAGCATTATCCCCTCCAGCTCCATTCATGTTTCCACAAATAGCAAGAATTTATCTTCTTTGATAGCTAGTAGTAGCTATTTATATATATATTTATATACCACTATATACCTCCATTATGTATATAAACCATATCTTTCTGATCCACTCATCTATATTTGGGCACTTAGGTTGTTTCCATAGCTGCGTTATTGTTAATAAGTGCTGCAGTGGGGGGGCCCTCTGGTGGCATAGGGGCTAAGTCTCAGAGAGCTATTAAGGTATGAAGGTATCAAGCTATTGCTAGTCACTGTAGCATGAGTTCCATCCCCGGCCAGGGAGCTAACCCACATGGCACAGCAGACCTCTCCTGTCTTGCCCGCTGCTCCCTCAGCATGTATTTCAGTCAGTCTGCCTGTTCTGCTCCCCACTCTGTCTCTGGCAAATCATCTCAGCCCCTGTACCTGTGACCAACACCCAAATTCTTGTACCCATAAATAAATAAAATAAAGTGTTGCAGTGAACATGGGCATTCAAGTTTCCCTTTGAATTAGTGTATTTGTGTTCTTCAGGTAGACACCTAGGAGTGGAATTGCTGGGTTATATGTCAGATCCATTTTAATCTTTTAAGAAACATTCATACTGCTTTCTGTGGGGGCTGGTCCAGTCTACATTACCAAAAACAGTATAAGAGGGGCCTCCCTGGTGGCGCAGCGGTTGAGCGCTGGGTTGCGAAGCTGCCCGCAGCCTCTGTAGCGCCGGTTCGATCCCCGGCTGCTCCCTGGCCACCGGAGGAGGGTCCCACATGGCTCGCAGACCTCTTCTGCTGCCCGCTACCCCCCTCAGCAGTGTACTTCGGTCCTTCTGCCTGCTCTGCTCCCCGCTCTGGCCCTGGTGAATTCTCTCACCCTCCCGCAATTCTGACTGTAGCCAGTGCTTGTATAAATAAAAATAAATAAATTTAAAAAAAACAGTATATGAAGGTTCCTTTTTCTCTACTTCCTCAATAGCACTTGTTTCTGGTCTTTTTGAAATGGGCCCATTTTCATAGGTGTGCAGTGGTATCTAACTGTTTTGATTTGCATTTCCCTCATGAGCATTTTCTTGTGTGCCATATTCTCTTTGGAGAAGTACCTGTTTCACTCTCATGCCCATTTTGTAATTGGGTTATTTGCTTCAATTCTCTGTTTTCAATTGTTTCCTGTAGATTGTTATGAACTTCTAGGAATGTAATCTAACTGCATCTATTATATTTTTTAAATATGTATAAACTTTGACCCAGCAAACTCACTTAGAAAATTCTATTGCACAGAAATGAAAATACCAGGGCTCATTATCATGAAAGCAATTATTGCAATGTTATCTTTAGTGGCAAACAAAAAGCCCTGGAGAAAATGTGAATGGCCATCAATAGGGAAATGTTTAAATTCATTACAGTATATTATAGGAATACAAACTATTATAGATTAAGCTAGAAAAAGGGGCTGTGGAACCTCCCTGGTGGCGCAAGGGGTTAACCACAGCACTATAAAGTAATCCTCAGCCTCTGCAGCATGAGTTCGATCCCCCGGCTGGCCAGGGAGCTACCCACATGGCGCAGCCAACCTCTCCTGTCTCACTTGCTGCTCCCCTCAGTAGTTTATTTCAGTCAGTCTGCCTGTTCTGTTTCCCACTCTGTCTCTGGTGAATCCTCTCACCCCCTGCACCTCTGGCCTATACCCCAGTTCTTGTATGCATAAATAAATAAATCTTTAAAAAGAAAAAACCGGTTATGTATTAGCCTGAACGTATACCACAGTATGGTATATTTAATGAAACAGTTTGTATAATTCCATTTTTGTAAATAAAGAAATAAGGGGCATCCATTCTTGTTTAAACTTCTTGGAGTGACTTCTACTTCCTGCCCTGTACTCTGATTGGTATACATACCGTCACATTGTCATCATCCCTAAACATTATGCATCTAATGTGTTTCAAACATCTAGTTTCTAACTCAGCAATAAGCGTAAATGAAATAAATATAGAGGAAAATTCTTGAAGGTCCAATTCTTATTTAAAAATCATAATATACCAGGGACTTCTGATTCAAATAGAGTAACAGGTAGCAGATCAATGCTGTTTTGAGAACAACTAGCAAAAATCAGTAAAAAAGTTGCCAAACAATGAAAATGCTTCTTGAACACATCAAGAGCCAAGACTGGAGAGGTGGCATCTCAGAAAGAAGGAAAACTTGTCAAGATAAGTCTACCTTCTTGCATGTCGGTTCCCGCCCCCTTATCATATTTGTCAATTCTTGACCTTGACCCTGGGTAGAGGGTTACAAGCCCTCTAAGGGTAGCGAAGCAACAGATTTTTAGGTAATATCGCAAGAATGAGAGGGACAATGGGCCTCCCTGGTGGCGCAGCGGTTGAGCACTGGGTTGCTAAGCTGCCCGCAGCCTCTGCAGCGCCGGTTCAATCCCCAGCTGCTCCCCGGCCACCGGAGGAGGGTCCCACATGGTGCGCAGACCTCTCCTGCCACCCGCTGCTCCCCTCAGCAGTGTACTTCGGTCCTTCTGTCTGCTCTGGCTCTTGTGAATTCTCTCACCCTCCCACGCTTCTGACTGTACCCAGTGTTTGTAAAAATAAATACATAAATCTTTAAAAAAAAAAAAATGAGAGGGACAAACATTGAAATTTAAGAAAACAAAAGGAAATTTTATATACAGAGAAAAGATTGGAGGTTACCAGAGGAGAAGGTGAATGGGGAGTGGAGGAAAGAGGTAATGGAGGCCAATTGTATGGTGGTGGAAAGAAACTAGATTTTTGGTGATGATCATGTCATACAGGTGTTAAATCATAACACTGCGTGCCTAAGCCCCATGTATTGTGATAAATCGATTCTCAATAACAAGTTATTTTTAAAACTGGAATTAAAGTTCTGCCAAGGCCAGCTAGAAGGCCACACTCTGGATAGAAAAGAAACCCAGAAAATTGAGCTTAACACTCAGCACTGATTTTTCTTTTTCAGGAAATTGCCAATAAAGTTGCACGGGACAAGAAATTAGAAGCCAAGCAGAGTGGCCTAAAGGTAGAAAGGAGTATGGGCACTATTCACAGAGCCACGGAGACAAAGACTGGGATTCAGAACTTCTCAAAGAACAAGGTCCCTAAGATGCAGCCACCCTCTGACTTCCACTTGCGACCCTTAGAAATTGTGTCCTAAGAATAGGGCAAATTAGAGATGGGCCACATCTAGCAAACACTGCATACCAGCCTCAAGTCAGCTCAGTGACTAATTGGAACAGGGCAGTTTGTCCTTCCACTGCCTTACAAAATATAGAGTAATTTCTTTTTGGAGGACATATAATCATTGAGAACCTATATACCTTTTCAGGCACAAAGTCTGGCAGTCAATAAAAAATTAACTGATATAACAAGAAACAAGTATAAGAAGAATTAAAAAAAAAACACAAGCAATTCATAGCAATGCAGTCATTGCAGTTATATGACATGAATTGTGAATATTCAAGGAAATGAAGGACAACATGGAAAATTTCATGAGAAGACTAGAATCTATAAAAAATAATCAAATGAGGGCCTCCCTGGTGGAGTAGAGGTTAAGACACAACGTATGAAGTTGTCTGTAGTCACTGCAGCATGAGTTCAACCCCCAGCCAGGGAGAAACTCACATGGCGCAGCAGAGCTCTCCTGTCGCGCCTACTGCTCCCCTCAGCAGTGTATTTCAGTCAGTCTGCCTGTTCTGTTCCTCACTCTGTCTCTGGTGAATTCACTTACCCCCTGCATCTCTGGCCTGTGGTCCAGCTCTTGTATGCATAAATTACTAAATCTTTTAAAAAATAGTGATATAACCATATGAATGGTCAAAAATGCCTTACGTTATGTCAAGAAATAATAATAAAAGCATATTATTTAGACAAATGGAGGTAACCACTAAACAGACATATGTGAAAGTTTTTGTCTCTGGTTTGGGGAACTGAGAGTTGAGGAAGATGGACAGGGACTTCCTAGTTTTCATTTTATGCTTTTTATTATTCAATATTTTTAAAACTACATATACATGTATTACTTTGATTAAAAATTAAGACTTATTGTGATAAAATAAACAACAAAACTCAGATACAGAGAACAGACTGGTGGTTGCCAGAGGGTGGTGGAGGTGGGGGAAAAATGGTAAAGGCGTGTCAATTGTACAGAAACTAGACTTTGGGTGGTGAGCACACTGTAGTATATATAAATGTCAAATTATGATATTGGACACCTGAACCTTACATTACAAGCCAATGTAACTGGAGTAAAAATTTTTTAAATTTTAAAACTTAAAAAAAGTTCATCTCTCTAGATCCCAGAAGATCCCTTATTTCTGTGGCCTGGTTGTTTTGTTTTTTCCTTCCATGAGCCTTCCAAAGAAATTCCTTGGTTAGCCAGTATATTCATTTGGGTAAGTAATATACAAACTCCTTAACCACAGTAGCTTTAAAAAATTCTATTTCTGGGCCTCCCTCGTGGTGCAAAGGGTTAAGCACAGCACTGTGAAGCTATCCGCATCCTCTGAAGCATGAGTTTGACCAGGGAGCTACCCACATGGCACAGCAGACCTCTCCTGACTCACCCGCTGCTCCCCTCAGCAGTGTATTTCAGTCAGTCTGCCTGTTCTGCTCCCCGCTCTGTCTCTGGTGAATCCTCTCACCCCCTGCACATCTTGCCTGTACCCCAGTTCTTGCACGCATAAATAAATAAATATTTGCATAATAAATAAATAAATAAATCTTTTTAAAAATTCTATTTCTTTTTTTTTTTTTTACCCTCTCTCCTTTTTCCTTTCAAAGATCTATTTATGTATACAAGAACTGGAGTACAGGCTAGAGGTGTGGGGGGATAAGATGACCCACCAGAGACAGAGTGGGGAGCAGAACAGGCAGACTGACTGAAACACACTGCTGAGGGGAGCAGCGGGCGCTACAGGAGAGGTCTGCTGCACCATGTGGGTCACCTCCCTGGCCGGGGATTGAATTCGTGCTGCAGGGCCCTGGCACCACCAGGGAGGCCCCTAAAAAATTCTATTTCTTATTGATGTCCAATACCAAAATGGTAAACAGGAGGACTATGCTCCATAATTACTCGGGATCCAGGTGCCTTCATTCTTTGGCTCCGTCTCCTCCAGGCCTTACTAGTTGCTATGGACTGAATACATGTGTTGCCTCAGAATTGTTATTTGAAGCCCTAATTCCTCATGTAATTAACGGTATTTGGACATAGGGCCTTTGGGAGGTAACTAGATCATGAGAGTGGTCCTCTGACGAACAGGGTGGTGACCTTGTAATAGGAAATGTGAGACAGATGATCTCGATCTCTCTCTCTCCACTATGAGTGGATACAGCAAGGAATCTGCAAAGGAGGACGAGGGTCCTCGCCAGTAACTGAATTGGCTGCCACCTTGATCTTGGACTTCTCAGCCTCCAGACTACTAGAATTAAATTTCTGCTGTTTAAGCCATGCAGTTTATGATGAATTGTTATAGCAGTTTGAGTTGCTATAGACACAAAACTTCTACATTCAGGTGGCAGTAGCAAATGTAGGAGGTTTTTAGGTATATCACTTCTGCTCACATTCCATTGGCCAGAACTCAGTTTTACAGCCACAAATCACTATAAGGTAGACTGAGAAATGTAATCTAAGTGAACATCCAGAAAGAAGAGAACACTAACATTAATGAACACCTATTGTTGGAATCTTGAATCTTAAATATTTGAAAGTCAACCAATGTGATTTGTTATTAGCTGAATAAAGGGAAAAATTGCCAATAGATGTAGGAAGAGAATTTGATCAAATTCAACACTTATTAATGATTTTATAAACACACACAGCAAACTAGGAATAGAAACTAAGCTAAAAAAGTGGAATTTTTAAAGGGTGGCATCATATGATATTGAACTCTTCCCCTAAGGTCAGAATCAAGACAAAGATGATCACTATTACCACTTCTATTCAACATTGTAATGGAAACCTTAATTAGTTAAAAAAAAGACAAGAAACATAAATTTTAAAATAGAAACAATTATAAAGGAAGACGCAAACTCTCTTTATTACAAATAAGATGGTTTTAGAGAGAGAATATTCAAAAGTATCTACAAATTGTTAAAAATATATTTAATTGAGTTAAACAGTTTCTAAAGAGTTACACAAAAATCAATTTTATATCTACAGAAATTACAGCAAACAATGTTTTTAAAGGCAATACCCATTTATAATGGCATGAAATATGAGTTTATCAGGAATAAAGCTAGTGAAAGATTTTTAAGTCCTCTTCTATGAACATTGCTGAGAGAAATCAAAGACCCAAATAAATGGAAAGATACATCATGTTCATTGATTTGAGAGTCAATATTCTTAAGATTTCAGTACTCTGTAAATTGATCTATGATCTAACATGTAATGCCATCCAAACCAAAATCCCAGAAGCACATTTTTCTGCAGAGATTCAAAAGTTAAATCTAATTTTATGCAGAAATGTGAAATAGTAAAAATAGAACAATTTTGAAGCAAAAATAGACTTTTAGTGTAAAAATACTATAATTAAAACAGTGTGATAATGATGCAAATACAGACAATTGAAGCAGAGTCCAATTTAAGCAGACTAGAGTCCAGAAATACATTTACCATCACCTTAATTACAACAGAGCCTCCACTGCAACTTAGGAGAGGAAAAAATGGTCTTTTCAATAAGTGGTGCTAGGTCACCGATAGTTCATTCCACACAAAATTACTGAAGACAGATTATAATATGATGTAGGAGATAAAGTAATAAAGGATAAATGAATATCTTAAGGACCTTCGGGCAGGCAAAGATTTCTTACACAGGACACAAAAAGTACTAACTTGAAAGGAGAAAACATTGAAAGAGTTTGTAAAAATTTAAAACTTCTTTCATCAATGGCACCATCAAGAGTGAAAAGGCAGCCTCAGATTTGGAGACAACATTCACAGTACATATATATGGAAAAAAAAAAAAAAACCAAAACCCACAACCCTCACATCAGAATAGAAAAAGAATCCTATAAATCATTTATTTATTTATTTATTTATTTTTGTGGGACCCTCGCTGGGGGCTGGGGAACGAACCGGCGCTGCAGAGGCTGCGGGCAGCCTCGCAGCCCCCGCTCAACCACTGTGCCACCAGGGGAGGCCCACAAATCATTTTTTAAAAGACTGTCCACTTTTTTAACAAAGAATAAAATACTCAGCAAGGTCTTTCACTAAAAGATATATAAGTGACATATAAGCATGTAGTGAGGTGCTCAAATATCAGGAAAAGAGAATTAAAACCATGATGAGATACCAGTACTCATACACCAAAGAAGACATACAGACAGCCGACAGACACTTAAAAAGATGCTCAAGGGGGAAATGAAAATCAAAACCACAATGAGATATCATCTCACATCTGTGAGAATGTCTATTAAGAAAAGATAATGTCTATTATGAAAATACAAGAAACAAGTGTTGGTGAAGATATAGTCAAAGTGGAAACTTCATACACTTGGTGGGATGTAAGATTGGGCAGCCCCTATGTAAAACAGTATGGAAAATTCTCAAAAAAATTAAAAATAAAATACTATATAATCCAGCTATTCCACTCCTGGTATTTACACAAAGATTACAAAAGTACTAATTTAAAAAGCTATAGGTACCCCTATTTTCATCTCAGCACTATTTACAATAGCCAAGATATGGAAACAAAGTGCCCATTGACAGACAAGTGAATAAAGATGTTATACACACACACACAGGAATACTACTTAGCCATGAAAAAAGAGAAAATCTTGTCATTTGCAACACAAGAATAGACCTTGAAGAGGTTATGCTAAATGATAGAAGTCAGTGCTCGCGTCGGCAGCACATATACTAAATGATATAAGTCAGAAGAAGAAAGATAAATACCAGATGATTTTACTCATATGTGGAAGATAAAGAAACAAAGCAAACACATGAACAAAACAAAACAAACCTATAGATTCTGACAACAAATTGGTTTTTATATATCATTTTTGTTTATCTGGGAAAAATAAATCTAGTTATAAGTGATTTACAATAGACACACCTCAACACACTATCTCAAAATGTTGAAAGTAAAATGATTGGGAAAAGCTGTATCAGGCAAATAACTACAAAAAACTCCTGTAGATCTATGTTAATTTCAGGAAAATATATACTTTTTAAAAAAAGATTTATTTATTTATTTATTTATTTGTTTATACAAGCACTGGGTATAGTCAGAAGCACGGGAGGGTGAGAGAATTCACCAGAGCCAGAGAGGGGAACAGAACAGGCAGACTTGACGAAATACGCTGCTGAGGGGAGCAGTGGGCGCAGAAGAACAGACAGCCGACAGACCCTCGCCTAGTGGCCGGGGGTCGAACTGGTGCTGCAGAGGCTGCGGCAAGTTCGCAGCCCAGCGCTCAACCACTGCGCCAGGAAATATATACTTAAAGGTAAAAAGAACAGACAAAAACTGAGTCATTACATGAAGGAAACCCCTGATGTTTTTCTCATTTTGGGGAGGGGGGCATTTTTTGCCTAACTTTTGTTTTGTTTTATTTTTACCAGATTCATGGGAGTAAGACGAATGTTGGATGGGAGAGAGAAAGTAAGAAAGAAACAGATGCTTCGTATGAACTGGACTTCTCAGATACAGGCAAGTAAGATAAGAAAATTTGCAGATTTTAGTTCTTCATCTTGTTAATTAAATGTATGCCCCCATCTGAACCTTACATTATGATGTCTTAACAATTATAATTCACATTTTTCTAAGAAATTTTCAGACTGGGTGAGCCAGAGTCTTAGTGGGACTTCCCAGAATCTGAAAGCTCAACCTATACAAAAGCCTTATTATACGTTTTGCTTCTGAAAATAATTACCTGAAGAAAAAGAAATTTCCAGCAGAGACTTGAAAGAATTGTTCTCCCCTGAAGATAAGACTTGTGAATACCCCATAGAGGAGGCAATTGAAAAGTAATGAGGTGAAAATGGATTATTCTCTCACTTCTATCATGACAGGAAGAAAAATTCCCTTTATAAGAAATTAGTTCACACCTTAACTTCCTTCAGAATGGGTTCAGAATGGGCATAAAGGCAAGCTAAAAGGAGGAGGAAACTTCATTTCGTCATTCAGATTTAACCACCCACTTCGTGTAAGGTTTTTATTCAGTGCCAGCGGTATGAGTAAATGTTTAACATATGAAAAAACACAGAATGTCAGTGCCCGGAACGTGCTACCCAATTCATGAATTGTTGAATAAAATCAATAAAATCTTCAAAATTTACTCATTTGAATTTTGTTTTTTTTAAACGTGTTATAGTGTGACCCAAATAAATTGAAAAATTATGTCCACACAAAAACCTTGTACACAAAGATTTATGGAAACATTACTCATAATATCAAAAAATGGAACTCATATAAATATCCATCAAAGGTAATTGAATGAATAAATAAAATGTATTATATTCATACAATGGAATATGATTCTACAGTTAAAAGGAAATGGAGTATTGATATGAGCTGCAACATGATTAAACCTTAAAACATTATACTAAGACATAGAGGACCACATATTTTGTGATTCCATAAGTGAAATGTCCAGAATAGGCCAGTCTGCAGAAACGGGAATTAGACTGGTGGTGATGCCAGGAGCCGGGACGAAAGGTGAATGAAAACAGACAGCTAATGGGAAATCTTTCAAATCGTTGAATATGTTCTCAACTTTATAGTATTGTTTGAATATTTCTGTGCATATACTAAAAAATTGTACACCTTAAATGGGTGAATGGTATGGTATGTGAATTATACCTCAAAAAAAGAAGCTTTTTTTTAAGTGTTATCTAATTCAAAAGTCACCCGGATAACTTAGCTGGTACAGCATGGCACAATTGTGAACAGACCCTTAGAGACGTAAGAAGAGTCTGACTGCTAAAATCACTTCCCTGGCTGTTCTAGACTTGTCCTTCTCAAATCCAAAGCAAGTTGAAGATTCGGAGAGGGATGTTAGTAATTCCAAACAGTTGTAATTCCATTAGACCTATACTTGACCCATGTTGCATATCAATAAAAGTGCACACATAACTCCACCTCTAACTCAGCTATCTCTTTTCAGTATCCCCAAGACTTCTCTACTCATCAGCATTATTGCCGTACACCAATAGCCACTCTTTATAGGAAAGGTCACATCCTTTGGGATTCAGGGGACATAAAATGAGGGAGTGCTTCACAGAGGAGTTTACACCTGTGCTAGTCCCTGGAGGGAAGGTAGAAATAGAGGAACAAACATTCCAAACTAAAAAGAGTATAAGCAAATGCATGAACAGCATAATATCTAAGAGAAAGACTTTGTGAACAGATTCGTGGATTGCAATCACAGTTCCACTAGCAAAGTCATCTTGGCCAACTTCAGTGAACTCTGACTTTAGTTTAAAATATTAAAACTAGGGGCCTTCCTGGTGGCTCAAGGGGTTAAGTACCGCACTATCAACAATCAGCAGCCTCTGCAGCTTGAGTTCCATCCCCGCCGGCCAGGGAGCAATCCACATGGTGAGGCAGACCTCTCCTGTCTCACCTGCTGCTCCCCTCAGCAGTGTATTTCAGTCAGTCTGCCTGTTCTGTTCCCCACTCTGTCTGTGGCGGATCCTCTCACTCCCCCCCATCTCTGTCCTGTACCTCAGCTCCTGTATGCATAAATAAATAAATATTTAAATAAATAAAATATTAAAACTAGATAACAATAATTCCCTTTCTAGGGGTAATGAGGATTGAATGAGTATTTCATTTTTGTGAGACTCCTCTGTAATTCATTTATATTTTATTTATTGTCTAGCATTTTCATTACATTATGGACTTCGTGAGGCTATGGATCATTGCAAATTTTGTTCTCCACTCTATATCCAGAAATATCTGTTGAATGGAATGAACTATAATGACGGGGGGAATCAAAAATGAAAGATTACAAAAATTCAAGCACAGATGACTGAAAGAATACAAAGGTTGGAAATGCGGTAGAGCTAACAAGTTTAAATATTGGACTCTGAGTTTGAGAAGCTTGTAGCTTGTAGCACAGCCTGGTGTTCATATTTAGCAAAATTCCGTATGTGGAATTGGCGTTCAGAGAGGAGGAGGGGCTGGAGTTATGATGTTGCGATTCATTAGCATAATAGTAGCAATTGTGCTCACGCGAGTACAGGAAAGTTTTACAACCCAGACACCCCGGAAGAGAGTCCAGTGAGCGGCAACAAGAGAAGGGGAGAAGTCGTGTGGGGAGAAGTATCTACAGCTTGAGTAAGGCTAAAAGAAAGAGGCAGGGAAAATTAAAATTAAAGTATGAGGAGATTCAGCAGAGATTGGTCTCACGGAGACAAAGGAAGGTATCAAGAAAGGAGTGACCGAGATCGTGACCGCGACCGTTACCACGAGGAGCCACACACCAGCTATGCATGGTAAGACAGTAGATTTTTAGTTGATTTTACAACCCAGCCATTGGTGATGGCTTTGAAATGCGCGGTTTTAAAAGATATTGGGAAGTGAGCCAGGTTGCAGACATAGTTAAATTACTTGAACTTGACTCCTAACTAGTTTGTGACTAGAAATGATAAAATAATTACTTCATAGCGTTATTATAAGTAATAAGCGACTGTGGGTTAAAATGCTTAGAAAAGTACTTTGTGCGTGGTCACCACTCAGTAAAATTTAGCTATTGTTAGAGAGTAGGTTGTTGAAAGCGGTGAATGCGACCGTGGAGTAATTTTCATTTGAGGTATGCAAAAAAAGCATCCCACAGTGGAATAACTTTATACGCCTTTTCCTCTGAATATTTCAAAATCTAATGGTGAATATTTTTAAAAATACTACTGAGGCGTTACTGCTTATTGCAGTTTGCATGGATTCTTCTAGAATGTTCCAGAAGTCTAAATTGTTCTTTGCTAGTCATGCGCAGTAAGATTGCGCGCTTTCTACCCTCCTTTCTGTCAGGTACGGACCTAGGGGGTTCCTCCTCGCGTTTCTCATTCGTCTACAACAAACCTTGGCCCTGCCTCCCAGAGGAAACAAATCCTCCTATTGGATCCTTTATATCCTCTTTGCTTCTCCCTGAGCGCGCCTTTTGAGACAGTTACTTTCGTTTAAGAGTATTCAGTTTACAAATGTAAAGTTATTTTTTTTCTTCCAAACTAAGTAAGTAACAAACAAGTGAATACTGAAAGTGGATAGAAGGGTAAAGTCGGAACTGATACGTAGTGGACGTAGGTTGCAACATCGGGGCGGTTTAAGAACGGACCGCGCTACTTCCGGGAGAGAATGGGCGGGCGGAGAATTCTGTGCGTTTGGCGGGTTTTATTGACTTCGTAAATATTTGATTCTCCAGCAGCCGAGGGGGCCGGACACGTGAAGACGTACTGACGCCGCCACTGCCACAACAGGCTGTTTCGGGCTCCCCGATGGCCATGGCTGTGGTGAGTGAGCTGGCCGCGGCAGGGTGCCTGGGTGCCGGGACTTAGGCGGGTGAGGGGAGGGGCACTGGGCCGGGCTGACTGCTGGTCACGTGCTCAAATAACGAATCAGGGCCAGGACCGCCGGCTCAGGGGCGCGGCTTATCTCTATAGAAACCTGCCCCGCCCCGCCCCCTCCGTTGCAACCTCCGCGCAGCAACCGTCTCCAGCCCTGGCGGTTATGCAGTCGCTTTCGATCTTGCAAAGTACCCAGAATTGGGAACTAGCGAAAGGCAGAAATGTTGGGTTCCTTTATGACTTACAATCTCCTTTTCTCATCTTTTTATTTCTCTTTCGACCACCAGAGAAAGAAATGAAATTGGTTCTTAATTCAAGTAATGGGCTGAGTTGGGTTAAAGGGCTGGGGAAGAAGGTACTTAACCTTCCCGCAGGAGAAAACCCCCACAGCGTTTCTTTGGTTTTGCAGTTCTTCACAAACGCCAGCGAATTGTTATGTTAATGTGATGAAGTTCCCTAAGTACCTGGTATTTCAAGTAGTCGCTGAACTTTATTCTTACTCTATTCTGTTTCCATCCAGCAACTTTTGAATTTGGTCTTGACAATTGAAAAGAGCACTTTCCTAACTTGCTAAATGGCATTCTCCCCTCCTGTACACACTCGTTTAAGGTTCAGACTATCATTTTATCAAGGTGAATGTTTCGTGAAATCTTGAAAGCCTGAAATACCAATTGCCAAGCAAAGATTATAAATTTATATTTGAAGTGGGAAAAAGAAATCAAATTCACTAATGAGGGGGTACTTATGTACTAAAGATATATAGCTGAGAATATTTTACAATTGGAAACTTTTCACTCCTCTAACTTTTAAAATGTCAAAATTTATATGGAAGAATGTGAACATGTGTGCAACTACAAAGTGAAATGAACCATCAGCTTCTGTTGGTGGTTTTGTTTGTGAGGGTCTGAAGGAGTGGAAATGTACACTTACGAAATTTTTCTTGCAGGATTTTAAAACTTATGTAGATCAGGCATGTAGAGCTGCTGAGGAATTTGTCAATATTTACTATGAGACTATGGATAAAAGGAGACGGGTGAGTGTTACAGATGTTACTACTGTTTATTAAAACACCGAAGGGAGTACTTTGAGCCACTCCCTCATCTGACTTGCATAAGTAATAACTCTGGATTTGTTCCTTTATGAAAAGGGCATTGTTTACAAAAGGACTGGTATGGTATTAATGGAAGTGTGTACTCTGGAATCATATCTCAGGGTTACCTCTACCTAGCTCTGTGATCTTGGGCAAGTTTCTCACCCCCTCAGCTTCATTTTATTTTTACAATAGTTTGTGGGGATTCAATACTGCACTCAACATGGAGCCTAGCATCTATTAACCTAAGTATGTTACCTTTACTTAGTCCCATTGTTTAACCAATGGGGTTAAAATAGTATTAGTGTCAGTGAAGGGTCTACCATTACAGAAGATGTTTCCCCAGTTTGTCTCTTTAATTTCATATGGTAATAGGTAATTTCTGATTAAAGTTCACAGCTATAGCTGACATTCAAAAACAGAATCCACAAGACTTGAATACTCCTAGTTTTCAGCAGAGTAGGTTCTCACTTCATCAGCTTTTTTTTATTGTGATTTCTTTCTACACCATATCCTTTAAGTGATTATTTCATTATGTGCTCATGTTTTATATGGGTCTCTTACCAGCATAGGACCATGTTATAGAGAACATTTTCTATGCTGCATATACAGAAGTTGAAATCGTTTAAAAACTTTTTAATGCAGAAGATAAAAGTGTCTGGTACTTTGTTTTTGATAACATGGGACAGAGGGAAGGGATAGGATTTGACGTAGGAAAAAGAATCAGATTCACTAATGAGGGGTACTTATGTACTAAAGATATATACCTGAGAATATTTTATAATTGGAAATTTTTGAACCCTAACTTTTAAAATGTCAATATTTATATAGAAGAATGTGAACATGTGTGCAACTACAAAGTGATTGAAATGAACCATCAGCTTCTGTTGGTGGTTTTGTTTCTGAGGGTCTGAAGATGTGGTAATGGATACTTATTGTGCCTGGCGGCTTTCAAAAGTAAAATAGCAAAAAAAAGGCAACATAGTTCATTACCAGAGTCAAAATATGTGTTGATCTTTTAGTCCAAGTTGAATTTTAGAATTAAGCTAATAATGTGTCCTGTCACACACTAAACTCCTATAACTTGAGTTTACCATTGAACTTGCCTTATCTAGGCCTAACTCACTTGACTTGTCAGACTTGTCAAACTTAAGATTCTCTTCAACTAAATAGACTACTTGAATAGTGCTAAAAGGAACTAATTTTTCCTAATTCATACAACATTAAATGGTTCTAACATTAAATGACTTTTCCAGTAATGCATGGTATGATTGGATGCTTCCCCCCAGGCTCCATCCCCTTCTATTGGCTACAGAGCTGTAGAGGTATGAACCTATACACCTAAAACATGCAACGCTGTTGTAAATCAATGTTACTTCAATAAATGTAATTTTACAAACTTAAGTGGTTCAAGTGTGTGTAAACACTGGGATTGAAGTGTACAGATAGAGCTTGGTAGACAATTTTGTTAATTCTCAGAATTAGAAAAGGAAGGGAGACTAAAACGGATTTAGGGATGTATGTTCTTGAAATTTGTGATCATTTAATTCATTTTATTTTTTTTAAGAGTCCTGTGTACTGTGACATGCTGATTTTTTTTAAAGATTTATTTATTTATTTATTCAAGCACTGGGTACAGTCAGAAGCGCGGGAGGGTGAGAGGATTCACCAGAGCCAGAGCGGGGAGCAGAGCAGGCAGAAGGACCAAAGCACACTGCTGAGGGGAGCAGCGGGCGGCAGGAGAGGTCTGCGCGCCATGTAGGACCCTCGCCCGGCAGCTGGGGATCAAACCGGCGCTGCAGAGGCTGCGGGCAGCTTCGCAACCCAGCGCTCAACCGCTGCGCCACCGGGGAGGCCCATCATTTAATTCATTTTAATACAAAAATCAAAACTTGAAAACTTCCAGTTTTTATGTAGGTTTTTCTCACTGTGGCTAAAGTGAATTAGGAAAACTAAATGTGTTTTACTACCTAGTTTATTAAGAGTGGGATAATATTTATTCAAAACCAAGAAAACAGGCAGACACGGTATTCACATTGTCTTCCAGTGAGAGGGGGCAAGGGTTGTAAAGATAGAGATAGAATTATCAAAATGTTTATATATTACCTGTAACTTTTCAATCCATATATATATATATATGTATGTGTATATATATATATATATATATATGCTTACCATGAGCAAAAATATTTCCCTTTCTCCTTTTTTATTTGTTTTTAAGGCACTAACAAGGCTGTATCTGGACAAGGCCACTCTAATATGGAATGGAAATGTTGTTACAGGGCTGGATGCCCTAACTAATTTTTTTGAGATGTTGCCATCTAGCGAGTTCCAAGTCAATATGTTAGATTGCCAACCAGTTCATGGTAAGATCATAGTCTTTCAAAGTACTTCCATTGTTTTCCTTTAGTGAGTACTGCACCTTAATTCCCAAAACAATAAGCAACTTGTAGTGGTAGAAGTACTTTTTGAATAAGTTAAACATTATGAAAACTTTAGCTTTAAAATCAAATTTTCGTCCTCTTTGAAGTACATCTTACTCCAGAGGCTCACTACAGGGTATTGGTGGATTGTGTAATGACAGCTTATTAAAAGTTATGTGAGAAGTTGAGACTAGATATGATTTTGTTGATGGAAAGGAACAATTATCTATTTTCCCCAAATAACTAGTTGCTTTCTGTGCCTTGAAATGTTTCCAGAGAACAGTTATACCATATCTCTGATTACTGTGTTTTGTTATCTTGCAAACTATTAAAGTTTCATGGAAGAAATTTATCTTATATGTGAAAGTGTGAGTTGCCAAGACAGAATTTGATTCAAGGTGGATTGGTGCAGTTTATAAGGCTGACCTCTAGGTGGAGGCCTAAGTGTTTCAAGCAGTAGTTTAGGGTGATTTTTCATTTTCCTTTATAGTTCTTGAAAAGAACAATAGCTTAAGAAACAAAATATTAGAAAAGTTTGTTAGAAATCCAATAAAACATTATACATGCAGGAAGCAAGTGATCCTACACTAGATGTAAGCTTTTTATTTTGAATTCTTAGTGTACCCCAATGTTTTCTGCACTTAAAATGTTAATATCTTTAAATAATTAATTTTCTGACTTTGGGTACACATGCTGAAGATTATGCCTAAAGTTTAAAAAGTTTATGAAACGTATTTTAATGTTAAATAAAAGTCAGTGTAGCTTAGACCTTAAAATCTGCTTATTTAGAGATAGAAATTGACCTCTGCTCTTTTTTTGTGTGGGTGAAGAGCAAGCAACTCAGGCCCAGACTACAGTTCTTGTTGTGACCAGTGGAACTGTGAAGTTTGATGGAAACAAACAACATTACTTCAACCAGAACTTCCTGCTGACTGCTCAGTCCACTCCTACCAACACTGTGTGGAAGATTGCAAGTGATTGCTTTCGTTTTCAAGACTGGGCTAGTAGTAGTTAAAGAGGGCAAAAGTCAATTCTGCCCTTGGTCCATTAGTTCCAGCAACAGAAGTATATGTGAGTTAATTCATTTCCATGTGGAAGCACGATAAGTAGTATGTGCTGAAACTAAATTTCTTTATTTTATTTTATTCCTAGCAGCACCATTTCTAGGTGTTGCCAGTTTGGATTGTTGCCCTTAAGAGCTTTAATGCTAGTCTTTTACATGCCTTATATACATTCCATTAATGACACCCTTATAGTAATAAACACATGATCTCTGTGCTAACATATTCACTGTGAGCCCAGTCTATATCGCAAAAACAAAATCCTTTTAATAATATTATGTGGGTGTATTTAGCACACTGTAACTCTGAGAGGAAGTGGAGTTTTTTGTTATTAGGTTAATTTTGTAGTAGAACATATCTATTATAAGTAAACACTGGTAATGCAGTTTTAATAGGCTCTTTCATATCAGTTCAATGAAAATGTTATAATTTATGTTTGCAGGTCTACTTTGACATATTAGAATCGCATGTAGAGATATTCAGTAGTCTTTTTGTCATGTTAAGTAATTTTTATGTTGGTATTTTTCTTATAAAGCAAATAATTAAACTAAAGAGGTATAAATGTCCTCAGTTGACACCTGAGTATTTGATATACTCAGTGGACTTTAAGAGAAAAATTTCTTAAAAAGAGTCTTCTTGGCAGCTTCCAGGTCTATATAACTTTAGGTAATGAATGGTAGTAGGACTAATAGCTTTAATGGGAGAATGAGGAGTGAGAAATGTAGAGAGCCAAGGTTGGCCAAAAGCAAGGAGGAGTGGCCAAATGGCAAATTTTTGGTACTTGTTTTCTACCTCCTAAAAATGTAGGCTATTTTTAGGATTTAAGTCACTAAGGTAATAAGCATCCTTGCCAAATGGTTGTGAATGTCACTTATGTTCCAAGAATGATTTTTTTTTTAAGTTTTTCCAATTCACTTCATATTTACCACCAAGATATATCTTAGTTTATTCAAGGACTTCCTGGGGGTAAAATGTCAGCAATAAGACTAACCCTACAGCAGGGTCTGGCAGGAAAGTTGGAAATAAAGCCATCGCTATCTGTTTGGGATAACCCTAACTTCTAAGTCTTCCATGTGACTTCAGGCCAAAAGTCTCATAGGTATACCCACCTCCAAAATAAGTGATTTATTCCCATTGTTTTTGCACTGCCTGCTGTATTATCTTTTTTAATTGTCGAAAGTTACTTAATTTTATGATTTATTCTTCCATATGGCATTGAGCAAATACAGATTTTAAAACATGGTCCTGTTATGTGGCTAACTCTGCCTTTTTTGAGGAAAAAATAGAACAGCACATCTTCCTAGCACCATAAAGTTCAGAAAGACAAATGAATTTTATGTCTCAACATCGAAAGAGAAAGAAACCTAGCTCTGGGTTTTGGTTTAAACTTGAAATGTTTTGAATGCTTGAATTCATTTTTGCAATGTTTTTAAGCTAGATGTGCCAGCTTTGTTTCTGTGTTGCAATTCAAAGTTAATGTTTCTTATCACTTTGAAAATCAGTCAGTCTTTTACTCTTGCCCAAAAACTACGCATAGATGAACAAAATAAAGAATAGGAGGTGAAATTTAGACCACACCTTGTAGAACTGATTACAATTGACACACTATATTCTACTCAAAGTGAGCTTATTATAATTTTGGATTGGCTTTTTCAAACCACAGCTTTTGCAGTAACAATCAGCGTATCCAGATACTGCCTTTTCCCTTACGGAAAACAGTCTCAAATAAAAGCTGCATATAACTAGCAATAACTGATTTGAGTGGTTACATACTGTTCATGAATTATATGTTTTAAGACTTGTATATTAATTGCTTTTTCCAAATTCTGTATAACTTTTCAATGGCTGGAACTACTCTTATATGGGCTAGACTGTATTTTTGACATGCACATATTTTTGTAACTTGAAAAAAACAAAATAAAATTTGCCTTGTGACAAGTTTTCTCAAGTTTGTTTTAAAGTCTTTTGATTATTTTTTTTATGACTCCAGAACAGATAGCTGTTTCTCTACAATATAATGTTTTCCAAATTAAAAAAAAAAAAAAAACTTGTTAGATTAAAAAAATGATTGGCAACTTTGTACTTTGTCTTTTCTCTCCCCCAAATTGTTCTTCCTCTTTTCCTACCAAATAGTTACATTCCTGAAATCAACTGTTTGAATAGCAATGCAGTTTCTGGTGAGACATTAAAAATTTTAAACTAGAGAAGCTAGCTGAAAATACTGCATTTGGTAGGTGTGAAACCAAAGTTGATTTCCAGAAAAGAATGGGCCCATTGACTTTAATTGTACATAAAAATATGTCAACAGATACTTGGAGAGGCATAAGAAAAGGCACTACCCCTTGAAATCAGCTACCATATTTCATCTGTTCAAAGATCAACATACTTTTCACATTTCAATATTCACAAAATTAGTTTGTATCTAAAATTGATGCCAAATCATAGTCTAACCTTTTTTTTTTTCTTAGTGGTTCATAAAATACTGGTGAGTCTTATAATAAGTGACATCTTTGAAATACAGTAATGAGTTTTGCCTAGATAAAAAATGTTTGCGAATTTACATAGGTCTAAATTCATAAGCATTAGTGGAAATACCAAGCTGTAACACAAAAGGGTGGTACCTTGTGACTCAAACTCTATCACAAAGTTTGTATTTTGCGATAGGCATATGGCTGTAGGAGCTATGGACAATATTTAAGCATGTATGTGTCTTGATGAATTGGATCCATAACATTTTCCTGGTTTTTGGAAACTAGTTATATATATATATATATATATATATATATATATATATATATATATATGTAGCACATATATATATATATGTAGCACATATATAAGTATGTGTGTGTATCATGTCTGAAAAGATGAGGTTAAAGTGTAAGTGCAGAACTTGGGCAAAGAGCAAGAAGTCAAATAAGAGCCAAGAAGTTACCATGAGTTCCTTTATTCTAGAACTTTGCCTGAAATTAGTGAGCAGGAAATCTGATCTAAGGGGACTTCACTTGCTAAATTTTGATTTAAAGTAGGGCAGAAAGGATAAGCATGGATCTGATTTAATATAATCTTAAAATGTTTAGGGGGAAATGGTAGCATATATGTGGTTTTGACTTGACAGTTGGCTCTGTACAATAAAAATATTTCATAAGACTCTTGTTACCAAACTGCTATGTGCTAGTAATAAATACTTGCCCTTCTTTGCCAATTGCAGCTTTCTGTACAAAAGATTTCGTGGTGACTATCAGTGGGCTGTGTAGACCAGTCTTGCCTCCTAGGAGAGCACTAAAAGGTAGAGAATTGCAGAGAATTGGAATAAGGAGTTAGAGGGCCTTTGGATGCAGCCTGTATCTGGGATTGAGGGCTGTGAGCCTCTGGATTTCAAAATGACTTTCAAACTTTTTGCTCTAACACACAGTTAAGTTTATTTTACTTCACAGCCAAATACAACACTAATAAAATATGTCTAAAATAAAACTTGTGCTTGCTACTTGCTGTGCTTCCAGCATTGTCTATGTCATTATGCTAATAGTTATGGAAATGCTGGTCATAGCCTCTGCATTGATTTTTACAATTTCTGGTGGTTTGTATCAGCAGCCTAGAAAACACGAAAATAGAGAAATTATAATTTTACTCTCACTTTCGAGCAGAGGTAAAGGGTCCACTTCAAAAGTGGGCCCTGTATCAGTGATGTCATCCTGATTTAGAAATTATCAAAAATTTCCTCTGCTCAGGCTTGTCATGTTTGTAGAGGGCCCTGAAAGGCAGTTGCT
This sequence comes from Talpa europaea, assembly GCF_964194135.1. NCBI lineage: Eukaryota > Metazoa > Chordata > Mammalia > Eulipotyphla > Talpidae > Talpa > Talpa europaea. Next base: position 68,044,042 of record NC_140081.1, read on the forward strand.
TCCCTCCCATTTCTTGCTGTACCAGTTCAGAACCAAGAAAGCAACTGTATAAGTCCATGTTTGGGCAGAATCTAGGAATGGGTTGTGTGACAAGGGAATTGACTTGAAATAGAGAGGAGGCCGCCCTACTCCACTTGTCCAAATGGAATTGGGAAAACTGTGCCCCAGAGCCACTTTTCAGCATGGTTTGATACCACATTTACTGTATTTCCGTCTCAGTTAAATCAATTTCCCTTTCCTCCATCCTTGGGCACCCCAAACATCTATCTGCATGTAAACCTCCCTTGTTTAACAATGGCTGTGGTCTCTAAGGTGTAAATCCTGGGGGAGCCACACTATTATTTATATTCTAAAGTCATACTGACTTATGACCTTAGGTGATACAGTTGCTCTAAGCCTTTGCCATCAATCAGCTACTGATGGAGGTTCTATTTGTCCTAACTGGCTCTCAAGGAGGTTGAAGGGATCAAATAAGAGGACAAATGTGAAAATATTTTCAAAAAGTGGAAAGTGCAGCACAAATCCAACCGACTGACTTGGTGATTGGCTTCTCCTCCCCAAAATCTCTCCCCAAAATCTTTTAGGGTAAAATCAATAGATGGGGACTGCTGTCCACAACCAGATACTCATTTTACATCTTACCACTGCCTTTGTAAGACATTCAGCCTAACATTAGATTGCTCTGGATCTTTAATATTTTTATTTTACCTTGTAAAGGAGACTTGGGACCCTAAAGGGAAGCAAAGACAGGAGCTTGCAAACATATTTTTGAGAGGTCTTCCTTCAGTGGGAAAAAATGGGCTGTAGCATTATTGATTCCAATTCCTTTACTGTAGAGCAGGAAATCAGCAAGAGAAGTCTGCAGCCCATAGCAAGTGCAGGTAACTGCGGTCTGCCTTGGAGTCCTGAGCTGCCTGAGGTGCCTACATGCTCTTTGTTCCTGGACCCTTTTGTTCCTTCTGAAAGAGCCTTCAGAAATGATTGCTCTAATAAGCTTGTTTGTCCCTCTGGCACCCGGGATTCCCAGTGATCTGGGCCCAATCTCAGAGTTAATAATTCACTTCCTTTGGATGTTGCTAGAAAGAAAAGGTCAGCCTACGAGATGGGACCAGAGGAGAAATTACTTGTGGGAGTGGAGGAGGGGAGAAGTGGAGGGCAGTTGGAGAAAAGTTGCCTTCCAAACAACTGAAAATGACAGAGGAGAAAGTGGGGGAGACAAACCAGAAAATAGAGCCTCCCTTGGACCAGAAATTTATAATCACTCTGGAAAGGCAGGCATGGTGGTTAAGAAAGCCTTTGTACCTGAGAATGAGAATCTCAGAATTTATATATATATATATAATTTTTTAAAGATTTATTTATACAAGAGTTGGGGTACGGGCCAGAGGTGCCAGAGGGTGAGAGGATTCACCAGAGACAGAGTGGGGAACAGAACAGGCAGATGGACTGGAAAACACTGCTGAAGGGAGCAGCGGGGGGGCGAGACAGGAGAGGTCTGCTGCACCATGCGGGTATCTCCCTGGCCTGCTGAGAATCAAACCCGTGCTGCAGAGGCTGTGGACAGCTTCACAGTACTGCGCACAAACCGCTGCACCACCGGGGAGGCCCTATATATATAAGTATTTTTATTTTGTTTTGTCCACCCCCCCCCCCATCTCCGGGAGACAAGGAATAGCAAAACTAGGAACTAAAGGGCCTCTTTCCTTTATATGCCCCTTTTTCCCATTTTGTTACTTATTCCCACGCTCATCACAGTTGCTGATGGTGGACCTATCCTGCCCTCCTTTCAAATCTCCCTTCCCATCCCATCCAGACTTCTTTGCCTTAGTCATTCCCTCAGGCCCCACCCTCTCTTTTCAAATTAAATTTGTTTACTCATAAACTCCTGTGGCTCCCCATGGAGGTGATGGGCTTTTGTTTTGGGGTTGTTGCCTTTGGACTGGAAGCAGCTGGAATAATGTCTTAACTCAAAGAAATGGCTTGCTAATCTTGGCTCTTCAGACATGTTCTGTGTGTGAGGGGTGGGGGGATCCTGATTTGAAGTGTGAATTTGCAGTGTGAATTTTGGTGCCCCTCAAACTACACCTTGCAGAAGGTGAATTTCTCTATATCATTTACCATGGAATAGAAATTAGCCCAGCATATAACCACCAACATATCTTACCGATTATGCATTCTTTAGAGTTCTGTTCCCTGTGATGAATGACTTTCATTCCACTGCTGCTCTCTCACCTAGTAGCGACAGGGCTGAGAACACTCCCAAACCCCATTTCTGCCCTCCCATGCTGCTGATTAGCCTGCAGAGCTCCTTTGGCAGCAGCCTAGGAAAACTCTAGAAGTACAGGCTATGGGTCTGGACTCTGGAGACAAAGAGACCTGGAGATGAATTACAAATTTGCCAGTCGCTAGTGGTATGACTCCTTGGCAAATTATTAACCCTCACCCTCTACCAGAGCATCCACTCTCTCATCTATAAAAGGGAGATAATAGTTACACTGCAAGGCTGTATTGAGGCTGGAATGAGATAATAGCTGTACTGTGCCTGGCACACAGTAATAACACAGCTAACTGTCATGAAGCACTTAAATGTGTCAGACTCTGCTAAGCATCTCGCATGCATTATTGTCCATTTGCCCTCACAATAACTCTAAGAAATAGCTGCAATTGTCATGAGCATTTTGCAAATGTGGAAACTAAGACTTAAGAGATAGTCACTTGTCTAAGCCCATTCAGTGGCGGGAGTGGGATTCAAAAACAGGCTCTTGTGATGCTTGTCTATTACAATGTTAGAATTATAGGCACTTCCCAAGTGGCAGTAACTACTGTTACTGTGATGCTGTGCATTCTTAGAGCCACGCCTGAAGGAGATTTGGCTGTCCCTGGACCTAGTGTACGGATGTACCGACTCCTGGCACCTCTTGTCAGCATCTTATTTCTCTAAGCCCCTGGCTGGAAGGCTCCTAGAGCCCATGGTAAACATGGAGAAGCATATTTAGTATACATGTCAGCTCTGAGGAGGAAACTGGACTGATGTCTAGAGCAGAAAAACACATCAGCACAGGGTGGAAGCCACGGTCACTCCTACTCCTTGAAAGGCAGAAGGAAGCAGCCCAAGTTGCAAACCCTGAATTGGGATTGTCACGCGGCCATACCTCGCTTTACAGCTGATCTGTCTAGGGCCAGCTATGCTGGGCTTTTCTTGGCAGTCAGAAAGGATGAGAGGTTGTGAAGTCTTTGCCCTTCAAGAAAGACTTACCTTTCAGCTGTGAGGAGGACAGTTAGCCGACAGCTTCCATCTGCAGTGCCTACAGGATCCGCTGCAGGATTTGAGTCGTGCCCACGCTCTTCTGGGGCAGCCTCTAGCCAATGACTGAACACAGCAAGGATGCTACCGCCTGACCATTCCAGCCCTCCCAGGGCTTCGCTAGTGGGCCATGTTTGCTCCGCAGCTCTCTCCTTAGATTGGCTGACACTTTCAGATCCACATCACAGCCTGCCTCACTCTGCTTTTTGTCCTTTCCTTTCAGGAGTGTTGAATATACATGACTGTCTGGAGATTTCCCTACTCAACCCTGCTCCCGCCCTCTTTATCATTCACAGGTGTTAACCCCCAATGAACCTCTTTTACTACTAACTTCATCTCAGCATCTGCTTAGTAGAGAACCCAGACTGACTCGGGGGTTTCTGTTGCCTGTCCTTTGCTGAACTGAAACACTAATCAATACTGAGAGTGAATGTCTGGTAGCTTCTCGAGCAGGTATCCTAGTAGCCTGGCTGACCATTGCCATGGAAACTTCTACAGGCAAGAAAAAAAAAAGGAGACAGGAATTTATTGCAAAGCCCCACACCCAGGCTGTGAGAGAGACCCTCCAGCTACTTAGGTAGAAGATTTGGGTTCCTGGCCAATGGCATTTGGCCTTGTAAGAGTTGGGGTTGAAGAAGAGATGGCAAGACCTTTAGGCTGTCTAGACCTAGAAGGCAGGGGCAGGAGATAAAAGATGGGTAGGGAAATGCTGAAATGGGGGTTTATGGCCCAGATAGCACTATTAGTATTCACTAAGCGATCCCTGCAACCTGGCATCTTCGCATCCTGGCAGAAAAATCTGCAATTAACCAGTACTTTTCAAACAGAAACTAGCCTGCCAAAGATTTGTGTATGCCTTGGCCTTCAGCCCCACCCCACCTCCCAGGCATGCCTTTGTGTGCCCTCACACCATTGCTCCAGATCAGACATTCTGAACCTGACTTGGGCTCCACAGACCTGCTGGAAGTTCAGGAGGGTAGTCTGTGACACCCCAAGAAAAAGTTATGAGTATTTATCTAGGACAGAGGCTACAGCTTTCATCAGCTTCTCAAAGGGGGCCATAATGCTGAAGAGATTAGGTGACAGGAAAGTGAGCTCATTTTGATGGGTTAAATAGGCAAAACTAGCATAGCTGCTGTCGAAAAATAATTGTTGCATGAATGAATGAATGAATGCATGACAAGTGAAAAAGAAAAGACAATGGGGAGCAAACATGAATTGGAATGAGATAACACATAAAACACTTAGTATGATACCTGACACACAGTAAGCAGTCAAAAGTTCAGTAAAAATATATTTTCATCATCATCACATGGTCAATCTTTCGAACAAGAACCTAGTACTGCGAGCTGACTGACAGTGAGATAGTGAACCAGTGCACACCATGGCATATTATACAGCCAATAGAAAGGATGAGATGCAGTCATTTTCAACAGAACGTGGGGAATTTGAGAGAATTATGTGAAGCAAAGTAAGTCAAAATGATAAAAACAAATGATGGACATTCATGTAGAGGGCAATTTGACAATATAAAATACTTTAAAAAGCTGGTGTACATTAATAAACAATCCTGAGGACTCTGAGGTTAAGAGAATGGAAGGAGGTACAGGGACAGGGGACACAAAAAATTATGCTGGGGCAAAAAAAAATCAGTTTCTCTCATTAGCTATGCCACTTGTCTCCATTTTCTATTACAAACAATGCAACATTGGACTTCCTGTACATGCCAGCACATGTGAAAATAATTAGAAAATCAAGTTCTAGAAGTACAATTGTTGGTTATAAAGGAGATGCACATTTTAATCTTCATTAAAACTACCAAATTTCCCTCCAAAAAGATTCTACCAATTCAGTCTCACAAAATGTAAATGAGAGATCATTTTCCCATACCGTTGGTCGCATAAAACATTACTAATTTTTTTAAAAATTTGCCAAATTCATAAATGAGTAAATAGTATTGTATTCTAGTTTATATATTTTAAGATTTATTTATTTATTTATACAAGAACCAGAGTGCAGGCCAGAAGTGCAGGAGGGTGAGAGGATTCACCAGAGACAGAGCAGGGAACAGAACAGGCAGACTGACGAAATACACTGCTGAGGGGAGCAGCAGGCGAGACAGGAGAGGTCTGCCGCACCATGTGGGATCCTCGCTGGCCGGCTGGGATCGAACCAGTGCTGTAGAGGCTGCAGGACAGCTTCATAGCGCGGCGCTCAACCGCCTGCACCACCAGGGGAGGCCCAAGTTTACATTTCTTTAATTGCTACATAACTGAATAACTCCTCTAGTCATGAGCTCCAAACTTGTACTCAAAATCAACTGCCAAATCTAATGTTTAATGGACAGCTCTGAATTTAGCATGTCCCAAATCCAGATCATTTGGAAGAATGTTTTTTCTTTAGAAAAAATTTATGGTTGCAACTAAAATGCAAGGCCATCATTTATATGGCAAATTGGAAAACGGTACCATGTGACAGTTCTGTGAGGTCACAGAAAACCATGAGACACCCCCTACTACACCCCATTTTGCATCCATGTATATACACACTCAAAAAGGTACATACTAGAATACCTTACTTTGTTAGCTTTTGTTTTTTTTAAAAATGGATTTTCCCGTGGCCATCCCCTTGGAATGTCTGAGTTTCGGGGGGACCCAGGTGGAGAAGGGCAGGCTGGGCCTCGCCAAATGTGCTAAGAATCAGGCAACTATCGGTTATAGGAAAACATCATTCCATTGCTGAATGGCGATTGAGCATCAGCCTCGAGAACCACACCTATGTCATGGTCAGATCATGCAAAGGGACATTGAACTTGTACATGGGGCACACTAGTCAACAGAGATCTAAGTGTTTCAAGCACTGGCATTTCATCAGGAGGCAAGAAGACCATACAAGGATTCTAATACACACAGGGACAGTGGTGATTGAGAACAAGTTATAGCAGTTACTGGGGGAAGAGACTAACCCGGGAAAGGATCTTAAATAGCCAAGTATCTTAAATAGCCAAGTGTCCCTTATACATTATCCCTTTATTCTATAAACATGTGCCAAACCTTCTCTCCCATCACCCACAATGACACAAAGTAATGAGTGCTGGCAACATCCTCCTTCCCAGTCTGATGAAGCAGACTCCCTGCAAAAGTCTTAGGTTCTCTGCATACCTGAGGGCTTGCTGTACTTTTTGATAAATCCCCTGATGCCAGGCTGACGTCAAAACAGTTTAATATATTATTGGTTTAAGAAAATGCTATGACACCTGGGGTGTGGGGGCAGATAAAAAAATTAAATGGGAATGGAGAGGCTTCCACTCTCGCTGGCTGTGTGAGGCCTACAGCGAGGATGGGGAGGATTGGTGTGCACCGAGGCAGAGCACCCCCTGCAGGCCACTTTTCCACAAGCCTCCCACTCCGCTCTCAAAAAATAGGGTGTGAAATTGGTACTCTAAGGAAGGGAAGGAGGAGGAAAAGGAGAACTGGTGAGGGGAGGGGGTTTTAGTACAGAACAAACATGCGTGTGGGTCGCAGGGGCCTAGGCTGTCCTCGGGCCTGTTGCGTCACGGATGCCTGCTGCTCAGATGCTGGCTCTCCCAGCAGTGGCGCACAGTAGGTGGAGGTAGGTCAGATTATGTGTCGCTGCTGAATAGAAACTGGAAATAAACCAAATATTCTCAAATGAGTCCAGACCCATCCCCACAGAGCTGTAGACTCCTGCCGTCCCTGGCCCCCTTCCTGGCCACTCCAACCTCTGGAAAGGATTTTGATTTTATTTTTTTTTAATGACAGCCTCCCCTCACCCAAAAATCACCTCTAAGGAAAAAATTGTTTGCATGTTGCTAAATCATCTGATGCACTCAAAGATGGTCCCTTGGTAAGAGGGAAGCTATTTAAAATAATTTTTTAGGACCTCCCTGGTGGCGCGGGGGTTATGACGTAAACTATGGAGCTGTCCACAGCCTCCTCAGACTCTGAAGCATGAGTTCGATTCCCCAGCCGGCCAGGGAGCAACCCACATGGCACAGCAGGCTTCTCCTGTCTCACCTGCTGCTCCCCTCAGCAGCGTATTTCAGTCAATCCGCCTGTTCTGTTCCCCACTCTGTCTCTGGTGAATCCTCTCACCACCACCACCACCCCCCACACACCTCTGGCCTGTACCCCAGCTCTTGTTGCATAAATAAATAAATCTTTTAAAAAATATTTTTTTAAAAAAGAAAGAATAAAAACTAAACCTTGTGAGGTGACTTCCACTATAATCCTCTCGCCTGTCCCCACTTTACCAGTTACACACTTCTACTGTGTGGGTTTCTGCTGGGATGGCATTTATAAGCCAAAGGAAGTGGATTCGCTCCTTCTGTATCTCAGGGGCAGGGTGAAAAGCCAGTGACCACCTTAGGGTAACCTCTGACGCCGAGGCAGGGGCCTCAAGGAACCCTGTTTAGGGGGAAGGGGTGATGAGAGCAGGACATGAGTGGGATGGCTGAAACAAGAAGAAATGGATGAAGCAACAGGTGACAGAAAAGCACTGGAGACACCTGAGCAAAAGCAGAAGCCAGATTTTGTCTTCCAGAGACGCTCTTTGTTGTTCTCCATGGGTCCTCTCCATGCTCAGTGCGTACTGCCGTCTGAGACATTTACGTTGATAAAAGTGTGGGAGTCCCTCCCTGGGGAACCCAATATTAACACTATATCTGATCATACCACCTAAGGGTACAAGAAAGTCTCATAAGCACCTAGTGTTTTTGTTTACCCCAGAAATAAGAAAGAACTGCTTTTTATAAAGGTTAAAAACAATGTGTTGCAATTCTATTTTTTCTCAAAATCAAATGAATGAGAGAGAGGTGTATTTGGCATTTTCTCTACTTACTCCTGAATAGCTTAAGGCCCTAACATTAGTCTCATATTCTTGGGACCGCAGGGCTCCTTAAAACCCCAGTGCATCATTCCCCAATCCTCTCTTGTTAACCCTTCACAGTTCCAGACTTCAAACCTTTGAGCCTGGCTCAGATCCCTCCACAGCAAAGGCTAAAGCTGGCTGCCGGCCTGAGCTCTCATAGGCCTGGTCCTGCCAGCAAGGCTATCAGTGGACACATACCCTGTACCAGAGGTGTGAGGTGGCCATGAGGACTGTAGCCACATGCATGTCTACCAGAAGGGCTTTCAGTGGGTCGGGGCCTGGTCCTGCTCCACCTTGGGCAGCACAGGCTCCCACTGGGCAGGACCATCCCCCACGACCCACAGTCTGATTCAGTGTCTTGACTAGTGTTTTCCACGCCACATGGGATAGTTAAGAGGGAGGGACATGTTCAAGTGGGGATCCAGGTCCTTGTGGGAGAGTTCTTTCCATTTTCCTGCACTGAACGAGGTTCTTCAGTGCAAGAACAATAAATAACTCTGGTTCACAGCTAGGCAGGAGAAGCAGAGCTGGTGTTCCTTTTGGATCAGTCCTATGTGAAATTTCCTCATCTCTAACAAAACCTTCTTGATATCTACTGAAGAAGGATCTTTGTTTTTGTACATCAGCCAAGAGGAAGGTTTCAGCGAGAAAGAAGGTCCCAGGCCCCAGACTTGATGATGCCAGCACTGCAGTGCACCAGATGGGAACTTGCTCCAGGCTGAGTGACCCAGAACCTTGGACTTTGTAAAGAAAGTTAAGGAACCTTGGACTTTGTAAAGAAAGTTAAGGAACAAGGCTGGTGATTCGGGACTCCAAAGGCAGGCCATGTGGTACTGTGAAATGTAAGATCTCTCAAGTTTCTTGAGATGTAAGGTTTTCCAATTCTGGTTGGGTCTCAGTGTAATATGACTTTGTATCTTCAGAGATCAATGTTTGTGATAAATGTGTATCTTCAAAGATCATTTCTTTTTCTTCTTTTTGTGGCCAGTGCACATTTTTTTTTAAAGATTTATTTATTTATACAAGCACTGGAGTACAGGCCAGAGGTGTGGGAGGGTGAGAGAATCCACCAGGGACAGAGCAGGGAGCAGAACAGGCAGAAGGATCGAAATACACTGCTGAGGGGAGCAGCAGGCAAGACAGGAGAGGTCTGTCGCGCCACGTGGGAATCTCCCCTGGCTGGGCGGGAATCAAGCCAGCATGCGGAGGCTGCAGACAGCTTCACAGTGCTGTGCTCAACCCACAGCGCCACCAGGGAGGCCCGCCAGTGCATATTTTAATGACCCTCCATCATTCTGTTGAGCATGACAACGTCCCTGCTTTTCTGCTTCCACATCTCCCAAAAGTGAGGACCCTGAATAAGAATGTAATTCCATGGGCTTCTTCCATTTTTATCAAACTGGCATTGATATAGTGGTAATCTACTTGAATTTGTTTAATACAACGATGGTCTAGGGAACTGACATCTCTATTGTTTCAGTTGTTGTTCTCTGGAAATTTGGCCACTCTACACTGGAAGTCACTGGTTTCCTGTCTCATATCCTGATAAATGGCCACCCAGCTCCCAGCCTTGTCGATCTGCTTGAGCTCCTTTTCCGTCTTCATGATGGGCCAGGCGGTTGCTGTGCCTCTTCCTCTGTCCATTGACCCATTTGCTACTCTGGGCGGCCTTAGCCCAGAGTGCCATGTGAAGTCTCAACTTCTGCTGCCCCATTGCTTCTTCATGTCAACTCAGCAAGCTGGAAGTCTGGAGGAAATTTTTAAAAGTAGAACTAAAATAAAGATGACAATAACAGCTAAGATGGGAGGGAGTTAACAGACGAAAACTAAATTTCTGACCTTATCCTCAACCCTGTCCTGTGCCCACAATGAATCTCCTTTCTTCTAGTCCTTAGTCCCAAATCCCAGATCAAAATCCAAAACCCCTGACGCCTCCCTCTCACACCCTGCAGTTGGATCACATCTCACTACTTATTCCAACACCACTCCAGTCCAAGCCACTCTCTTCTTTGTGCTGGATTATTGTTCAAACCTCCTAGCTGGTCTTCCTCACCCCGCCCTGCTATTCCCCTCCTGCTGATCCCTCCCCAATCTATTCTCAGCACAACCCAGAGGGGGCCTGTAAAAAACACAAGTCAGATCATGTCACTCCTCTGCTCCCACCCACTTCTCCTCCCAGTGCCTTCCAATCCCATTCTAAGCAGAAGCCAAAATCCTTTCATTGGCCTGCAAGGGCCTCATGGTCCAGTCCTGCTGCCCCTTTGACCTCATCTTCCTTGTCCTCACTCCATTCCAGCCACTTGTCCCCTTTGCTGAATGTGGACACTGTAGGGAAGATACTGCCTTCCAGCATTCGCCCCTGCTCATGACATGGTTTCACAGGCTATCTTGTGCCTGATCCCCACCCTTATGTCATTCTGCTCAAATGTCATCCAGGGAGATCCTCCTGATCCATCTGTAACAGAGTTCGCCACAGAAACAGACCATATATCAAGATATATCAATAGATATCTAGATAGATCAATATATCCATCTAAATGTATATGTATCCTCACATTGAGATATATATATATATACACAAACATCTAGCAATATATATATATATACATATACAAACATCTAGCAATTATCCACATAAATATTATATACATGTAGAGAGAGGTAAGAGATCCTATAAGGAATTGGCTTAAACAATTCTGGAGGCTGAAAAGCCTCACACTCTGGTGTCAGCAAGCTGGAGGCTCAGGAGAGTCAGTGGTGTACCTTTCAATACAAAGGCCAGCAAGCTCAAAACCCAGAAAAACTGAATTGTTTTTTCCATTGGTTGTATGCTGTATGGCAGAGATTTAACTTTTTTTTACACTCCTGGTTTAGTAAGGGCCAAAACAGCATAACTGGGAAGCAAGGACTGAGTTTGTGATTCCCATAATGCACCTTCTACCAAGCTGTGCAGTGGGGAGAAGTGAGCTATCCTTGCCTACCACTCCCCACCATGTGTAGTCAGGTAAGAAACCAAGGGCTTAGGGAACGAAGGCACCATTATTCCTTCATTCTCTGCCAATGTTGAAAAGCTTTGTAATATAACTATGGACAGAGATGGGCAAGTGCTTTATTAGCACGACATATGCCGTCCACTTCTAAGTGCCTGTCTTTCCCTTAGACCTGTCCTCTGAGTTCCAGCTGTCTGATTGGCATCTCTTCTAAGATGGATAATACCCATATATAATGTACCATGTTCAAGATGAAATTCACCATCACCCCTACAAATCTACCTCTCCCCAATTTATGGTACCACTTAGTTGCTCAATCCAGCTTAATGCTTTCCTCTCCCTTACTTCCTACATTCAATTCATCGTGAAGTCCTGTCAGTTTTTATATGTAGAATCTATCTCAAAAACATCTACAGACCCTCCTCACTATTCTCAGATTCCATAGTTGTGGATTTGCTTATTTGCCAAAATGTATTTGCCACCCCAAAATCAGCACTTGCATAGAGTGCTGAGCAGTGAGGACATTCCCAACTGAGGTTGACCAAGCTGATGCTCTGCCTTCCTATTTTCAGTCCTCATACTATAAACAAATGTCCTTTTCATGGTCTGTCTAGCGCCACCTTTTTTGCATTTTTGTACTTCATGTTGACAATTTCGCTGTTGTTCGCTCTCAAGTGTAAGACTGAAGTGTCTTCTAGTGTTGATAAGTGCAAGAAGGCTGCGATGTGCCTTTCAGAGAAAAATACATGTGTTTTATAAGCTTTGTGTCAAGTGTGAGTTATAATGATGTTGGCCATGAATTCAATATGAATGAATCAACAGTATATATTAAATAAGACCTCTTGAAACAGAAACACACATAAAACAAGGTTATCTGTCTCTAAGTTGGTGAAGATACTGTAATAAGAGGCTTATAGGAGCCTAACCCTATATTTCCCCTAGAAGCAATGTTAAAGAATTCATCAATGCAGTGTTTGGGTATAAAACATATCTACCACAAATAATGAGAATCAAATATACTGTACTTAATCCTCACACCTAGCCACCATGCCTTTGTCTCTTGCCTGAGCTACTGCAATATGTTCCAGAATGATATCCTTGCTTCAGCTCCTGCCTCACTAGAGTCCGTTCTCTACACAGCAACCGGAATGATCTTCTAAAGCAGTACATTAGGTGATGATACTTCCTGCACATAACTATTCAGGGAAACTTCCTGTTTCACTTAGAATAAATTGCAAATTCTTTACTATGGCCTACATTCTAGCTCCTTCCAAAACAAGGCAGTTTGGGCTTTCTTCCAAATATAAATAAATAATGAATGACACTCATGTTATCTGCTATTATGAGGAATGGAGATTCTACAAATAGGTTGCCTAGAATCTTCTGGATCACTCCTGAATAGCATCCTTGGTGAGTAATATTTTCCTCTGACTACATCCAATCTACATGTCAATTTTTTTCTTGGATATCCCTGATCATTTTAGTTCAGACAAATAACCACTTAATTAGTTCTAGCATTGGCTGCATTCCCCAAAAGCACTGCCCTCAACATTCTGGAACTTTCTTTCTTAGGCTGTGTTTACTTCCATAACCCCGCTAAGGGCACCATAGTACCCTGCAAGTGGACCATTCATTAGTGATCATTTTTGTCATTCCCATGAAAAGAACATTTATATCTGTGGAGTAAATTCACATCTTCCTCACCAACAAGGTTCCTTCTTTTCCTGTCACTACTGACTATAATACTCTCCGCTGAGCTCTGTGCCAATCATCAATCTCCATCCAGTGAAATAATAATCAGTTTAGGATTATTTAATTCATAACTCACACTTTTTTCATAGCCTTTGCAAGATAGTGTCTGTGTGTTGTATAAAGGACGTATTAGAATCCTCCAAAGTCCACACTGTCCTCTGACTTGTTCACTAGCATCACGTGTGTTTGCTTGCAGTCTGCTCACAGCCCTGGAATCTTTACATCTCTGGAAATGGGTTGTATGCAGATTTTGAGACAATGTGGCAGAAACAGGCAATTACCCTCCAATATCTATTCTTCACTTCTTTTAATAACAGAAGCCTCAAGTTTTACCTGGGTACTTAAACTCCTAGCTGAGGACATTTCCCAACCTCCTCCTGGACAGCTAAGCTGAGGGCATTATGACATGGGAATGACAAAAACAATCACTAATGAATGGTCCACTTGTAGGGTACTATGGTGCCCCCTAGAGGGGATATGGTAGTAAACACAGCTTAAGAAAGAATGTTGAGGGCAGCACTTTTGGGGAATACAGCCAATGCTAGAAACTTCTGAAAAGTACCTTTGAAGTACAGGGACATGATGGAAAGAGCTGGAAAAGTCATGGCAGATGGTGAGATGGAAGCTTGGCACTGAACACTGTGTTCCTTCTCCCCTCCTTCTGACTTTTGCTATTGCTCTCAGGTGCTTTAAACGCTACATATATTTTGAACTCCACAAGATACTTTTTTTAAGTTTATATTTCATTTAGATTTACCCTTTTCATGGCTATTTGCCCTTCCTGCATTCCTATGTTTTCATTTGGGATCGTCTTGTTTCTACCAAAGAATGGCCCTTACTATTTCTTTCAGTATGGGTTGGCTGGTGACAAATTTTCTTTTGTCTCTTTAGAAAGGTCCTTATTTTGCATTCCTTTTTGAAGATATTTTTACCATGTATAGAATTCAAGATTGGCAGTTATTGTATTTCAGCATTAAAGACAACACTCTGTCTTCATTATTTTTGTTGAGAAGTTAGCGAATATCTTACTACTGCTTTTTTGAACATAATGTGTCTCTTTTCCCTTGATTGTTTCTAAGATTTTCTCTTTAATTTACTTTTCAGAAATTTGAGCGCGATGTACCTGCTTGTGACTCTCTATGTATACTTAATGTTTGTAGTGCTCTTGAGTGTGTAATTTTATGTCTTTAAACCATTTTGGAAAATTCTCAATCATTATTTCTTTAAATATTATTTCTGCATCAATTTCTTGCTCCCCACCCACTTCAACTTCAATTACTAACATGTTATACTTTTTTTTTTACCATGTTCCTTTTGTTTCTGATGCTCTGTTCTACACATTTTATATTTCCTTTCGTTTCCAAGTTTCAATTTGAGTATTTTTAACTGAACTGACCCTCAACTTCACTCATCTCGTGTCCTATCTGCCGTTAACTCATCTATTGACTTCTGGTCTTATATTTTGTAGCTTTCAGTTCTAAAATAGTTCTTTGATTTTTTTTTGTGGATGCCAGTTTTCTGGTGGTGCTCTCCATAATTTCACCCATTTTCTCTTTTTGTCCAGTTTTATTGAGAAATAATTGACATTTAACACTGTATAAGTTTAAGACATACAGCATGATGGTTTGACTTACACATATTGTGAAATGATTGCCACAGCAGACTCAGCGATCATCTATCTTCTCAATGGAAACAACAAAAATAAAGAAAAAAGAAGTTCTCCACATGATGAGAACTCTTAAGATTTTTACTCCTTTCTTATGTACTATATACTTTCATACACTATATAACTATAGTCATAATGTTGTATAGTATACCACTAGTACTTATTTATCTTACAACTGGAAGTTTTTTGCTTATTTTCTTAAACATATAGATCATACTTATTATAAAATCTATGTCAAATGACTCCCACGTCTAGGTCGCTGAATCCATTGCCTTTTTTTTTTTTCTCTTTTGATCGTGCTTTATGGTCTGTCAATTTCTTATTGATATGCCCAACATTGTATATGAAAATTTGTAGACTCTCTGAATTATGCCATCTCTCTCCAGAGACAACCACCCTTTCCTCTAATAGGCACTGTGGAGGAACAAAACCCACCTTAACACATCAGAGACTAAGTTGACTTGAGTCTGACTTAGTCTTTGAAAGGCTCAGTCTACCCTGGTTTCACTGCTATCCCTGGGGTGTAGACCTTTAGTAACCTGCAGCCTGAGGAGTCTACTCCCCTCCACAGCCAATATGCAAGGATTTTTCCTTTCAATATTATAGAACTTTTGAAAACTCTTATCTTCTTCAGTGGCTTTCTACTTGTTTCCTTAGCCTCTTGCTCTCAGCAGCTAAAGAATTTGGCAAAAGTCTTGAGTCAACAAGGCACCGAGTGCCAGGCTAACTTCTCCTCGATTCACCTCTGTACCTCTGTTTGGGATATTGACACTTTTTTTAAAAAAAAAGATTTATTTATTTATGCATACAAGAACTGGGGTACAGGCCAGAGATGCGGGGGAGGGGGCGGTTTGAGAGGATTCACCAGAGACAGAGCAGGGAACAGAACAGGCAGACTGACTGAAATAACACTGCTGAGGGGAGCAACGGGCGAGGCCGGAGAGGTCTGCCTCGCCATGTGGGTTGCTCCCTGGCTGGCTGGGGATCAAACTCGTGCTGCAGAGGCTGTGGATTGCTTCATAGTGTGGTGCTTAATCCCTTGCGCCACCAGGGAGGCCCGATATTGACACTTTTACAGAACCAAACTCCAATTTTTATCACCTTAGCTCCATGAGATTTAGGGAAACTCTGCTCATTTCTCTTGCCTTCTGACAGAGAACTTGGTCCAAATTATCAGTTCTTTCCCCAGCACAAGTGCCAGCAAATGTCTTAAGGGTTAAAGCACATCCCTGTGTGCTAAGGGCTCACATCTCTGTGGCTCCATTGTCTCCAGGATCTTTAATCTTCAAGTCCTGGCTATGTTAGCAGTTCTTCTTCTTTTTTAACCATATAAATTTATTTATATATATTTTACATCATTGTTCATTTTTGTACACTATTTGCTTTTTCCTCTCAGGTGTAGTCCCTATAAAATTCCCACCACCAATTCACCCGTGCACTGTCACCATAGTCCCTTGTGCTCTCCCTCCCCTGCAGAATGTCTCTGATTTATAGTTGTGTTGGCTGTTCTTCATGCTTTCAAATAGGTGGTTTTTTTTTTTTCAAATAGGTGGTTTTTCTAAGTTGTCTTTATGCATTGTTCTACAACAAAGTGTTCCATCATGGCTGGAGGCAGACACCCTAACAAATACATATAGGTATAAAATTACTAAGAAAACTTTCCTAATATTTCTGATGTATGACATCTGACAGTCATTCTCATAGAATGTTACCTAAAATGTGAAAGGGTCTGGAACATTGTCCAGGGCTAATCCCTTGTGTAGCGGCAGGAAGGCCACAGGGCAGGATTTCTATGATTGTAGCAGACGGGGTGAAAGGAAAAATCCTGGAGCCCTTGGTGGCTTTTGCAGGCTTTTTATTGGGTACATGGCAGGCAGAGGTGCCAGGGTGCTGCCAGCCTCCCCACCCCCAGCAAGTCTTCACTCTGGGCTCTCCGGCCTTCTCTCATGGCCTTTCTTCTCTGCTTCTTTCGCTCTGCTGGTGTCCCAGTGATGCTGCCCTTATAAGCCCAGTCTCTCAGCCCAGGGGTACCCACTTACTCATGCCCACATCCTTCTCCAAGTGCCCGCCATCAGGCATGCATTCAGGACCGCAGATCCATCATCCATCCTAATGGCAGGAGGGCAGAAAAGCCTGATAGTTTTTCACCTTACCCTACACCTTGTCACCCACCTCATATCCCACTTCCAACAAACTTTTTCCTCCTAGTATTTAGCTTTTGCTTCAACCTCCTTGTAAAGGCAGGAATGGACACGGTGCAGATTTTCTAGGATCCAGCAGACCAGGTAAAGGAGGAGTCAGAGTCCTCAGTGGTTTTATGCAGGTCTTTTATTGGGATTTACCCAGTACAAAGCAGGCAAGGGTGCTGGGGGGCCGGGAGGCTGGCAGGCCTCCCAGCCCCCAGCAAGTCTTCACTCTATCTGGGCTCTCCGGCCTTCTCTGCTTCTCTCTCGGCTGCTGCTTTCGGCTTCTGCTGGTGTCCCCGTGACGCCGCCCTTAAAAAACAGTCTCAGGGCCTCCCCGGTGGCGCAGCGGTTGAGCGCTGGGTTGCGAAGCTGCCCGCGGCGCCGGTTCGATCCCCGGCTGCTCCCCGGCTGCTCCTCGGCCACCGGAGGAGGGTCCCACATGGCGCACAGACCTCTCCTGCCGCCCGCTGCTCCCCTCAGCAGTGTACTTCGGTCCTTCTGCCTGCTCTGCTCTCCGCTCTGGCTCTGGTGAATTCTCTCACCCTCCCGCGCTTCTGACTGTACCCAGTGCGTGTATAAACAAACAAACAAACAAATAAATAAATAAAGCATGCCTCTATTTAAAAAAAAAAATTAAAAAAAAAAATCAGTCTCAGCCCAGGTGAATCCCATCTACCTCTGCCCACACCCTACTCCAGGTGCCCGCCATCAGGCATGCATTCAGGACCGCAAGGATCCATCATCTATCCTGATGGCGGGAGGGCAGAAAAGCCTGACTTTTTTCCTTACCCTACACTCCTCTCAGCTCTTAGCACACTACAGAGGAAACCAAACCTACAATTCTCTTTGTTCCTGTGCTCATTTCTCCTTTCCTTGGAGCCTCTGATGAGAGTTGTCAGGGACTTTCCCATGGTGTTTCCTGTCTTCTATGTAATGTTTGCCTTAGTACCCAGGAGTGAAGACATTGCTTCCTGGCTGGTAGCTAAACCATACCTACCTAGTCCACTTAAAGGGAACTACCTACGGTTTCAATTAACTTACCTATTTTAATCAAACCTCCTGCATCTGAAATGCATTAGTACCTAACACTTCACTGATGCCCTGCCTCTCCATGTCCCACAGTCCCTGTCCCCTGATCTTCATGAACTCCGGGCTCCACACAATTTACTCCAGGAATGGGAAATCTGCACTCAGACCACAAGACCTAACTCTGCCTGCTCTTCTAGGGGACCATGGACCAGATACTAGTCATAAAACAAACAAAATATAATAGCTATTTGAAACTCACTCTTTTCTTCATCTTGACATAAACCTTCTATGCCATTCCACAATGTCAGTGGTTCTCAAAGCTGGCTATGCATTACAATCACCTGTTATGCTTTTTTAAAAAGATTTATTTATTTATGCTTACAAGAGCTGGGGTACAGGCCAGAGATCCGGGGGGTGAGAGGATTCACCAGAGAGAGAGTGGGGAACAGAACAGGCAGACTGACTGAAATACACTGCTGAGGGGAGCAGTGGGCGAGGCAGGAGAGGTCTGCTGTGCCATGTGGGTATCTCCCTGACCGGCTGGGAATCAAACTCGTGCTGCA
This sequence comes from Talpa europaea, assembly GCF_964194135.1. Lineage (NCBI taxonomy): Eukaryota > Metazoa > Chordata > Mammalia > Eulipotyphla > Talpidae > Talpa > Talpa europaea. The sequence continues at coordinate 68,062,422 of NC_140081.1, forward strand.
GAGGCTTACAGATTGCTTCATACTGGGGTGCTTAACCCCTTGTGCCATCAGGGAGCCCCCCCGACCCCGGCACCTGTTATGCTTATAAAGGCACCAATGATAGGATCCTTCTCAACGAATCTGATTTAATTGGTCTGGAGCAGACATCTCCACCTGGGGTCCCACAAGCCTCCGAGAGAAAAGACTGAAGTTGCATGATGACGGATCTAGTGGGAAGAAATTGGGCTGTACCTGAGTTGTGCCTATTATTTTTTGAAGTCCAGCTCATTCCAACCCAGGAGTCACAAGTCCAACTATTCCCAAACCACTCTAAGCATTCACGAAAGCTTTTCCAACTGTAAGGAAGCATTCATGTTCCTGCTCCTGGTTCACCCAATCTACTAACTCCTTACTTCTTGACAGTGGGGTAGAGATGATAAAATGATGAGCTTCCCTTTTTCCTGAATCTAATTATTTTAATGCAACCACTAATACCTTAAAGTAACTCTCTACCATTACTACTGTTTGGCCCACTAGGACATGGGCTCACGACGCAAAGTTCTCACAATCCTCTTTTTTCTTCTTCAAGATCGTCAGCATCTCCCTTCCCACACTTCACCTCCTCAATTTGACAGTAGAAACTGAGAAATGGAGGGAGGCATGTACCTCAGACCCCAAGGTTGGATGGCAGACCCTGACTTTACTGTTCCCAACACTTGTTTGAGCCTTGTCTGCTGGCACGATTCCGTCCCACAGCCCCTCTCTTCATCACCCAATGGGAACATAGCTCTAGTCTTCTCACCATTTTCCTCTCCTCTCTGTAAGAGGGTCAGCCTGGATGGCCAGTGGTTGTCTTTTTATACCCCACAATTCAATCCTCATTCCCTGGAAATTTTTTACACCCACACACAAATCACGAGCTTTCCATCCCTGGCATCATCTACCATACCTCATAGCTTGCTCCAACAAGTGAACCCAAGGTGATTGAGAAGAGTTAGATCGAGTGATGTGTTCACTGGCTCTTGAAAGCCAGTCCTGCACACGTCCTCCCAACTCCTTATTCAGTGATGCCACTTTGGTAGCTTGAACTCAGCCATAGCGGGAGGACTAACACATAGAAACTGTAGAAAAATGTTACAGGACCTCCCTGGGGATGCAAGGGGTTAAGCACAGCACTGTGAAGCTATCCGCAGCCTATGCAGCGTGAGTTCAATCCCTGGCCGGCCAGGGAGCTACCCACATGGCACAGCAGACCTCTCCTGCCTTGCCCACTGCTCCCCTCAGCAGTGTATTTCAGTAGATCTGCCTGTTCTGCTCCCCACTCTGTCTCTGGTGAATCCTCTCAGCCCCCGCACCTCTGGCCTGTACCCCAGTCCTTGTATGCACATGTAAATAAATCTTTAAAAAGTAAGGGACCAGGAAAAAGACTAATTATAGTAAAGTAAAAATCAAAATCAACAAGCAACTATAAATCAGAGACACACTACAGGGGTGTGGGGGGAAGAAAGAAGTAGGATCAAAACCTATAAAACAAGTGGGAGTGGGAATTATATGGGGACTATAACCAAGATGAAAATGCATACACTGTGCAGAAATGAAAAATGATGTAAGATATATAAAATAAAATAAAATAAAACAAATTAAATTAAAAAATATTAGTAGCCAGAGTTGTTTTTTCCACAGTCAGTTGTTAAACATTTACTAACAATCAGTGGTGCCTGCCTGGATGTTGGTTAGCAAAGGAGTAGAAAGAGTGGTGTTACACACTATTCACTCTGAGCACCAGTTTCATGAAATCTCCTGCAAGATATTCCTGGTCCCACACTGGGACACTGTCTGGATTGTTCAGCTTCTCCACACCGATTGATGAATGGTTCTGTTACCAAGGAGATTACTGAATTTTGCATAGTAGAGCCTGAATCAGGCATTGCTGGTTATCATCCCACACTTCAACAGTCCCTCACCATAGCCCTCAAAGCATCAGCCCCAAACCCCCACCCAGGTCATCACCAAAATTCCTTTCATAACTTCATTTGGAATCCAAAAGATGGTATGCTGCTTCCGTAATGTTCTTTTTTCTATTTACTTCTAGTCTGCCGCACGGGGTTCCCAGAAATTAATTTCTTTTCCTCCTTCCTTCTCTTCTTCCCACTCTGAGTTTATCCCACTTCTATCTCTAGTGCTTGAACGAACAAGTCTCACTTTGCAGGATGTCCATTTAATTTTTTTTAAAGATTTATTTATTTATTTATACAAGCACTGGGTACAGTCAGAAGTGTGAGAGGGTAAGAGAATTCACCAGAGCCAGAGCGGGGAGCAGAACAGGCAGACTGATGAAATACACTGCTGAGGGGAGCAGCGGGCGTGGCAGGAGAGGTCTGTCCGAGCCATGCAGGACCCTCACTGGCGGCCGGGGATTGAACCGGCACTGCAGAGGCTGCGGGCAGCTTCACAGCCCAGCGCTCAACCGCTGAGCTACCAGGGGAGGCCCTGTCCATTTAATTTGAGACAGCAAGTCAAACTGTTTTTGAGTCTCGCATCCTTCAGAAGAAGTGCCTATAAAACAAGCAAAGTTGTGCACTCACAAGCATTCACCTCTCTCTTAGCGTGAATTTGATGGGTTAGTATTCTACAGAACCCTCACTGTGAGGGCATGGACAATAGAGGCAAGGAAGAGGACAGAACCTGTGTCACCCATTGTTCCTTAAAGTCCCTAAGGGCAGAGACTGTGTCAGAGCAAAGAGACAGTCAGAGGGCAAGGAAGGGAGGGCAGGACAATGGAAAGGAAAGCAGAAAGGAAGGAAAAAGGTTTTGGTAGACATTTCAAGTCACAAATTACTAGGTAACTTCAAACCTCATGTACAAGCTGAATTTTCACTGTCAGACATGGAGAAAGTTGGGGGCTGTGGCTATTATCTCAATCTGAACTGAAGACCTAAGGACTGACAGGAAGAAACCCCAATCTCCACCCTTTGAATAGTTGTAGGCTCACACCTAAATGAACATGCCTCAGTTTAGTTCTTTTCAATTTTGCTTTGTTTTGGTTTTTTTTTTGGGGTTACCAACATGAGCCAAATGAGCAACTGATGGCAAGTTGAATGCTTTCTTGGGGAATCATTCCATGGTATTAGGGAAATACAGGAGAATGGTTCTGAATCAAAGGCATAACAAAGCATAATTCAATCATAATAACACTCAGCTTTGCCTAATTGACCAATGGAACTAAATGGTGCTCAGAAATAAATCCACACAAATATGTAACTGTAATCTCTGAGAGAGATGGCACTGCACAGATCATTGAACAAGGAGTGACTAATAACTGGTCTTGGACTAGTGGTTACCCATACAACAAAAAGCAAACAAACCTGTTGTATAACACACACAAGATAAAGTCCAGATGAATTTGAATACTTAGATGTGAAAAACTAAACCTTTAGAAGGAAACTGAAAATATCTGGCTTTAAGGTAGTAGTGGATTTCTTGGTTGAAACACAAATTCTAACCATTTTTCAAAATACTGGCAAATTACACTGCACTGAGAATGTCTATCAATCAAAAAAGACCATAAAGATAAAATACAAGCTATAAACCAGAAGGAGATATTTGCAAAATTTATGTGTATATCTATGTATACACACATGTTACATATGTGTATATATGTATGTATATATTCCTAACCAGTAGCTAAAAGTATTGCTACAAATTAAAAAGGAAGCCAAAATAAAAAGACTATGGACAATTGACAGAAGAAGTACAAATGTCCAAAAAGCCTGTGAAAAGATGTTAAACTTCATTAGTAATCAGAGAGGAACAAATCAAGAACATAATGAAACAATATTTCATGCCCATGACAAAGGTAGGACCAAATGTTTAAAAGGATGTGGATCAATATAAACTCTTAAACATTTCAAATGTCACTTCACTGGTACAACCACTTTGGGAAGCAATTTGGCATTATCTTGTATTTGTACACACTACAATCCAGCAAGTCCACTCCTTGGTCTTTTGCAATGTATACCAGCAGTCAAAAATAGAAATACTCATAGCTTCAGCTATGTCTTTGTGGATTTGTCTCCAACAGCAAGAAAAAAACAAAGTAAATATAAACAAGTGGGGCTACCTCAAACTAAAAATCTCTATACAGTGAAAGAAACTATCAGTAAAACTAAGACATCCTACTGAATGGGAGAAAATACTTGCACATCATACATCTGAAAAAGGGCTGATAGCCAATATATAAGGAACTCATGTAACTCCACAAAAAGAAAGCAATTAACCCAATCAAATAACGGACAGAAGAACTAAATAGACACACCTCCAAAGAAGACACACAAATAGACAATAGCACAGGAAAAAATGCTCACTATTACTTACCATCAGGGAAATGCAAATCAAAGGAGTCTGATAATAATTTGTGGTTGTGTCAACTCAAATATCATGAGCTCTGTTGTGGTTTTCCAAAATGGTGAATAATTCTTGATAAAATTCCAAAGAAAACAATCTATTAATGTGGTAGTTATATTCATAGAAAATTCAATATTCATTGAAACCTTTTAAAGACTCCTTTGTAATTGTATTTAACGTAGGTTCTGGGGGCCTCCCTGGTGGCACACGGGGTTAAGACGCAACCTGTGAAGCTGTCCACAGCCTCTGCAGCACAAGTTCGATCCCAGGCCAGCCAGGGAGCAACCCACATGGCGCAGCAGACCTCTCCTGACTGCCCGCTACTCCCCGCAGCAGTGTACTTCTGTCAATCTGCCTGTTCTGTTCCTCACTCTGTCTCTGGTGAATCCACTCATTCCCCACACCTCTGGCCTGTACCCCAGCTCTTGTATGCATAAATAAATAAATCTTTTTAAAAAAAACATAGGTTCTGCACTGAGATCATTATAATCAGCACCCACTTAACCATCCAGCAGAACACTGGAATGATCCTAATGAGGCAGTGCTTTGTTGTATGGGAATATTCTTTTTTTTTTTAAGATTTATTTATTCATGCATACAAGAACTGGGATGCAGGCCAGAGGTGTATGTGTGTCAGGGAGGGTGAGAGGATTCACCAGAGACAGAGTAGGGAGCAGAACAGGCGGATCTACTGAAATACACTGCAGAAGGGAGCAGCAGGAGAGTCAGGAGGTCTGCTGTGCCCTGTGGGCGAGCTCCCAGGCTGGGAATCAAACTCATGTTGCAGTGGCTGGTGATAGCTTGTTAACACTGTGCCTTTAAGCCCTGCAACACCAGGGAGGCCCTGTATGGGAATATTCTAAGAATTATTGACGTTGAGTATCCTCAGTCCCTCTCCACTTAATGTTAATAATGTCCATCAATCTTTGTGACAATCAAAACACTCTAAGAGGGTCAGCATGAACACAACCACTTCCCTCATTCAAGAGGGTGAAGGTGGGAAACCTCCAGCTTTCCTGTGATTTGGACTCTTATTTTAATAAGTCAATCAGCTCATCAGAAAAATTTCCTCTCCTTGCCATCAAGGATTGATGTGGAAGGAGAGAGAGGGATAGATATAAAGATAGAGCTAGGCAGGGGTCAGATGCAGAAGGCAGAGAAGCTTGAATGCCACATCCCCCAAATGGGAAAGTTATTCAAGAGCACGTAGCACAAATATCCAGTTCAACACAGCAAAATACCTCCATGAGGGCTGGACCTACTGGAATCACTTTAAGACCCAAGGGAACATTGGGGCAATTACTAGTGTGGAGGGGATGACTCTGTACCTGCGCTTGGAGTGGGGGTGGGAAGTAGTCCAAAAGCATTAGGATACTATGATCAGCACCCTTGGAAAGTGCACCTCACAATTCTATAACTTTATATGGCAGTGTTGTGTCCTGAGCAGAAGGGGCAATGAAGTCAATATGTGGTTTTCATGGCCATGCCCATAAATGACACCAGGAAGGACTCTGCCGCGTTTATTCCCCCTTTACTGATATTTGCACAGGAGCCCCAGCTGTCCACTGAGTTCAGCTTAGGGGTAGGGGGCAGGTTGAAGATGGAAACAGGCTTAACAGATATGCAACTGAGCCGAAGGCTAAGGTGGCCCAGAATAACCTAGCAAGACAAATAAAGCACTTGATATATAGGTACAGTGCCAGGCGCCAAGGACCGGAGATTAGATCCAGTTGCGGAAACTGGGCATCCAGAGTCTGTCTAAGATAGCTGAGTGTTGGAAGGGCACACAGTATGTGGTGAGGAACAACAAGGATGACTGCCAACATATAAAGTCCAGCCTCGGAGCGGCCAGGAATGGGGGGAAGCAGCTGTCAAGGTGATATATTCTAATAATCATCTGCCCATTAGGTAGCTGGAAAGAAGAGGTCAGGTGACTCTCACTTCAGGCCCATCAGGCCCTATGAGGCCACAGTTATTGGCGCACAAAAAAATGTTAGGTTAATAGAAGAAGCATGAATCTCTCTTATAAAAAAAAAACTAAGTTGGGAGAAGGGGAAACTGAGAAGGAAAATCATCTATGTAGAACCCAGTATCGAATGGAAAGCTTCCTCCCCAAATATCAGAGTTCATTCAGCACAGCCACACACAAAATCAAAACACAAGGAGTTGATACATTGTTTAGAGAAAGAGAGAGAGAGAGAGAGAGGCAAGATTCAGAGTTATCCACAGAGTATTATCTTATTTAAATGTTTTATATGCTATGGAAGAAGCAAACACATGCATATACTGGGTTGTCAGAAAAGTCGGGACGCATCTTCGCTTGAAAAATACAGGAAAAATACACTATGACTTTTCCGACAACCCAATATATGCATTTGCAAGAATGTAGAGAATGGTGTGAAACTGTTAACACTGCTTATTTGGTTGGAGTAGATAAGGAGTTTTATATTTTTTCTTTATATAACTTTTGACTTCTTCAACTAGCAAGTGAAAAAAAAAAAAAAGTAATCTGAGCTCACCCCTCCCCTCTGCAGATTCAGCAGAAATTAGGGAGGGGATGAAAGTCCTTGATATTCAGCAAACACTAAAGACAGCAGAAATATGGGACATAATCATTTCTGGAAGGACCATAGGGCATGTTCCCAGAAAAGAGTAAGTAGGGACATGGGGGGAAAAACGGTAAAAAGGGAGAATACTTAAGGAAAGATAAAGTTAAGGGTTAAGCCAGAGAAAGATGGCCATCTGCTGGAGGCTTGAGGGGCTTCTTCATGGGGTGACCCCAAGGAACAAGGTAGAGAGTGAGGCTTTGTGCTCTTGGAAGGGAATGGGGTAGAGAAACTAAGGGCACAATGTCTACCTCCACCCTCAACTTGGTGTAGATTTGAATCAGTCACCTGAGCTCTGAAAACCGGTTACATCTTCTTTAATCTAATCCAGGGAGCATTAATAAAGTTAGACATTAAAATTGAAGAAACAGAAACTATCTCTGCCACACAACCTCTCCCATCCCACACATCCCAAAAAACAGACACACAAAGGAGAATGGATACTTAACTGGCAGGGGAGACACCATGATCAATAAGGGGAATTTTCCAGGCCAAGGCTTATCCCTTGCACTTCCTATGTGCTAATATCTATGATTTCCTCAAACGTGGGAAACTCGACTTTTATAATTTGTGGTAGTGGGGGACTGCATTTGCACTCACCCCTAAAAAAGAAAAAGAATGGAGAAATGATACCCAAATCAATAGATCTGTAAACTAATCCACCTCCTTCAGCAGTCTAAATATTTTGCTTTTTTAAAGATTTATTTACGTATGCATACAAGAGCTGGGGTGCAGACCAGAGGATATGGGTGGTGAGAGGATTCACCAGAGACAGAGTGGGGAACAAAACAGGCAGACTGACTGAAATACACTGCTGAGGGGAGCAGTGGGCGAGACTGGAGAGGTCTGCTGTGCCGTGTAGGTAGCTCCCTGGCCAGGGATCGAACTCGTGCTTCAGTGGCTGCCAATAGCTTCATAGTGCTGAGACTTAACCCCTTGCACCACCAGGGAGGCCCATTCTAAATATTTTAAAGAGCAAATGCAAAAATGTATATTATTAAATATAAAAAATGAGATCTTAAATAAGTCCTTGAAATAACTATAAGACAAAACTATAGTAACCTTGTCAATCTAAAAATCTAAACAAAATGAACACATTTTTAGCAAGACAGAAATGTCTTGCTTAGGAGTGGTAGGAAATCTGAACAGACCAGTAAGCACAGGGGAAAATAACAGAAAATTTCTGAGTTCTGTCTAAACTTAAAAAAATTGTTACTCAAACTGTCCCAGATTTAAATAGAACATCCCAATTTATTCTATACACTGTTGTTAAAAATGATGACAGAATACAAGGAAAAATTATAGACCACTTTTAATTATGAATGTAATAAAATATTAGCAAATTGATTCCAGCATAACTAGTAAAAATCTAATTTACTCTGATCAAGCAGAGTTTATTTGAGGAATGCAAATACAGTTAAATTAGGCAATCTATTAATGTAATTAATAAGATCCACAAATTAAAGGAGACTGACATTATGATAATTGTACCAAAGGGTAATAGAAGTATTTTACATAACTTCGTAGGCATGGCTAATAATAATACCTTTGAAAAACAAACTCAGGAGGAAAACCACCTCTATTTTTAAATGTCAAACCTTTGGTCTGGTAATACCTTTTCCAAAAAATGTATCCTTGTATGTTATTTTCACAAATGAGCAGGGACTTATGCCCAAGGATGGTCTCTATGGTGGGCAGTGGCAAAAGAAATCATGGAAAGCAGCCTGAAGGTCCATTAAAAGTATAATGGTTGTGCCTCCCTGGTGACGCAAGGGGTTAAGACGCACCCTATGAAGCTATCTGTGGCCACTGTAGCACAAGTTCGATCCTCGGCCAGGGAGCTACACACATGGCACAGCAGACCTCTCCTGACTCGCCTGCTGCTCCTCTCAGCAGTGTATTTCAGTGGATCTGCCTGTTCTGTTCCCCACTCTGTCTCTGGTGAATCCTCTCGCCCCCTGCACCTCTGGCTTGTACCCCAGTTCTTGTGTGCATAAAATAAATCTTTTTTAAAAAAGTACAATGGCCAAGTAAGTTTCAGGGCAGCCATACACTGGAATGGTGCTGTAGAGCGTGAGTTATACCTATTAACCAGAAGAGTTTTCCATGATGTGTTTGTGCCTATATCAAAACCGTTTCTAAGTTGTGTGTGTGCGTGTTCGGATACTCACGGAGGAAAGTGTGGAAGGACATACAAACTATGAGCACTGGTTGTACTCTAGAGATTGCACGGGAAGGGGAAGCTTTGTTCCGAATATTATCTTTGAATTGAAGGCTAAGGTTCATGTACTCTTTTTAAAAAGTACTTAGCAAAAAGAAATCCAGGAAGGAGAGAAAGAAAAAGACAGCAAGAAAGCAAAACACAAGAGAAGAAGGAAGGAAGGAAGCACGCAAGAAGTAGGGAAAGGCGTGGTAGAGGAGGATGGAGTTACCAGGCTCAGAGAACCGGCGCTGGAGGTCAGCCACAGCCCGGGCGCTGCTAATCCCGCGCATCTGTGGCCAGCTGCCTGCACAGGCCTCGACTGGCGGGCGCTCCCGTCATGGGGAAGGAAGCAGGAGCTCACTAGTCATTTTCCAAAGCCGTAGCAAAGAGAGCATGCCTGGGAATACACACAGGTGGGAGCGGCTGCTGCAGAAAACAGAGCAGAAAAGACAGGCAGGCGGAGTTCACCAGCGGTTGCCTGGGGGCTGGCTCGCTGGAGACGCCCCTGGGGGAGCTGCGGCTGCACCACATCCGCAGGGGCAAGCGCCACCCGCCCTGGAGCCGTTAAGCTCACATGCAGCAAGTACCTCTTGTTACAAGAGGGTGAGGATTTGAAGGAGGAGGTGAGGAAGAGCAGATGGTCTCAGAGGACAGGAGCCGGACAGATGCTGGTTGGCTATTCCCATCACGCCTCCCAGTGCGCCCTGCCCTGCGAAAGAGAGCCCTTGAGTGGGTGAGGTGAATCTGTGGAAGACTCCTCTTTGTATGCCCTGGGAGGCACCGGCCCTGGAGTCCAGGGATGAGAAGATTATTGGGCAGAGGGGCACACTGACACCGAGAAACAAGAGCATGGAACTGAAGACATTAGCTAGGAGCTCCGCAGCCTGCCAACCCTGACCATCCTCGTGGAGACCTTTCTCATCAGGGAAAGTTTGAGAGAGCAGGCCCTGGATTCAACTAACTCCTCACTAGCTCATTATGACCTCGAGCAAGTCACTTGACCTCTCTGGCAATCAGTGTGTTATTTGTAAAGTGGGAGAAGACTATTAGCTCTCCCATGGGGTATTGAAAGAGAAAGAAAGAAAAAAAAAGAGATTAAAAATGATCACATATATATGAAGCATAGTGGCTGGGAAATGTTCAGTGCTCAATAAATCTCGATTATTATTAGAACATTAATTAATATGTCATTTGTGTTCAGAGCCCTGGACCAGGTGCTGGGCTTTAATAGCCACAGAGAGTCCTGGATTCCATCTCTTTCCACCATCTCCAACCACCCCTCATCTCTTCTTCCTGCCTCCACCAGTGCCGGATCTAAAATTCTATCTTGCCTTGGAGTGTCTCCAGCTGTTTGCTTATTTTCCACCAGTCTGCTCCGGGCCCCCCACACACATTCCCTTGGGACACATCTTCACTTGGAAGAGTCTCTCTCTCTCTCTCTCTCTCTCTCTCTCTCTCTCTCTCTCTCTCTCTATCTCACACACACACACACACACACACACACACACACACGCACGCCCCTTCCTCTCTTCCAAGTCCCTGTGGAACTGAGGGAGTGGAAGAATTGGGGGGGGGCAGTCTTAAGCCATACACAGACCCTCGGAAAGAACCAAGAAAGGAGAATTGTGAGAGCTTTGGGGGTGCCAGAGGCAGCCAGCAAATAGCAAATGCTTAAGGTTGGTTTTTTTAATCAAGCATCTGCAGTTGCTGGGTGTAACCCTAGCCTCCTTCCTCCGTGAAATGTGTGAATGTGCTATCGTCAAGCATTCCACATATTGATTCTCTCACATTTCACTGACTTGATCCCTCTCTGCCCCCATTAACCCCGCCTAATGGGCACTTGCTCTTTCAAATCCAGGTCGACCCCCACAGATGGCCAAGTGTTCGATGGTCAACCAGCCATCCTTTGCTCCCCATCCCTGTTCAGAATATGCATTCTAGAGATGAACATGTGGGGTGTAAGAAGGAAGCCAGGATTATTTCTTTGAACTTTCACTTGTTTTGCCAAAGTATAAATATGATGCTGCAGAATATGTCCAAATGTTCCCAAAATAGACCCAGGACTGAGGCTGTGCTCATGCCTGGGCATTCCCACAACTGGTTTCACTGTCCAGCTTCAAGTCTCTATCTGTGCAGAAGGTAGTGAGGAATTCTCACTTGATGTGGTGCTGAATAGTCAATCCTTCAAGATTAGAAAAGCTTCTTGATTTAGGAGACGTGCTATGGAAACATCTCAGTCCCCTTTGGAGACTCTCTCTCCCTTCCCCCTACCCCACTTCAGCATCTTCTCAGGCAGGTTACAGCCATGCAAGGATGTGCCCCCATAAGGTCAGACTGGACCACTCTGGGCAACCCTAACTCCACATTCTCATTTATTTTCTCCAGGTTGCTCAGAGCAGACCTGCTTCTTTTTACTTATCATCAGCCACTTCACTCCTCCTCATCACCACCCACCAACATGCCTTTAAAATATAGATCTGTGTTACATCTGATGGCAAATTTAAACATGGTTTTATATTTGTGGAAATGTTACAGAACCACAGTCTAACCATGGGAAATGCATCAGACAAGTTTAAACTGAGGGACATTCTGACTGCCTGACATTCTGAATAGTTCCTGACTAGTACTCCTCAAAGCCATCAAGCTCTTCAAGGAGCAGGGAAAGGGGAGACATTGTTATGGTGCAGAGAAGCCAAGAGAGGTGATTAAAAAAAAAAGATTTAAAGAGAGATAATAACTGCATATTATGTGGTATCCTAAATAGCACCCTGGAACTGAAAAGGAACATTAGAAAAAAGCAGTGAACTCTGAATGAAGTGTGCGCTTTGGTTAATAATACTGTATCAATAAATACGGGTTCATTTGTTGTGGCAAATATACCAGAGTGATGTGAGATGTTGACAATAGGGGAAACGAAGTGTGGAGATATGATCTTTGTAATCCTTCTGTAATTTTAAAATATTCCAAAATTAAAAGTCTATCTAGGGGTCTCCCTGGTGGCACAGGGAGCTATCAAGCTATTGCCAGCCACTGCAGCACAAGTTTGATCCCCAATCCCAGGCCAGGGGAGGTGTCCCACATGGCGCAGCAGACCTCTCCTGTCTCACCCGCTGCTCCCCTCAGCAGTGTATTTCGTCAGTCTGCCTGTTCTGTTCCCCCACTCCGTCTCTGGTGAATCCTCTCAGTCCCTGCACCTCTGCCTGTACCCTAGTTCTTGTATCCATAAATAAATAAATCTTTTTTAAAAAGTCTATCTAAATATTTTCAAAGGTACAGAGTGAGTGGAATGGAGATTGACTGCAACGGGCATGAGGGAGTTCTGGGGTGATGGTAATAATCTTTGTCTAAATAGAGATTTGGGTTGCACGGATATATCCATTTGTCAAAATCTGTTGAATCATTCACTTAAAATTTGGGAGGAAGTGTAGTGATATCAGCAACTTATATTGATAAAAGTTAATATAAAACAATTTAAAATATAGGCTGGGTTAAGGGAGAGATAGCTGGAGAGATATATGATAGAGGAAGTAAATTTAAATGTTAGTGCAGAACCCAGGTGGTGAGAATAGAGGCATTCATTGCACAAGTGTTTCTAATATTCTGTACTTTTAAATGGTGGGGGGACGGGGCACTGCAGACAGATATAAAGTAGACAGTCCTTACTGTTCCTCCAAGGAATAACCACCGTTTGGTTTGTTGTATATCCCTCCACATGTTTTCCTACTATACTCACATATTTTTTAAATGGGATAAAATTATACACCTGCAGTTCTGTTCTCATTAATTTCATTTAATGCTTTATCTTGGGCATTTTTGAATGACATCTTTTCAATGTGGCTGCATAGTAGCCCATCATGTGTTTGTACAATAATTACTTTTCTGTTGAAGGAAATTTTAGCTGTATACAATGCTTTTCCCTGTTAGTTTGTTTTTTTACTATTACAAACTTTGAAACAGCAGAGCTCAGTGCACATATAACTTGGTGTATTTGTGTAAGTATATCTGTGGGATAAATTGCTAGCAATGGAATTTCTGGGTTTAAAATAATGTGCCAGGTTGCACTCTCATCAATGGTGTATGCAAATGCTTCGGTCTCCATGCCTCTACCAACACTAATTATTACTTCTTTATTTTAATTTTATGAATCTGATTGGTGAAAAAATATAATTGTTGTTGGTTTTAAGTTCTATATTTGTGAGGTTGAACACCTTTTCTTGATTTATGGCTATTTGTATTCTTCTTCTGTTTGTTGTTTATTTGTTCTTTCTGTCCATCTGTATACTCTTTTTTTATTTGTAACAACTCTTTGTGTACTAAGCCCATTATTGTATCTGTTGCAAAGGTTTTCTTTTTTCAATTTTCCCATGATTTATCTTTCAAGATGTTTACGGTGAGGCTGTGCCTCATTTTCTTGGTTGTACTATTTTTCTGCCTTGTTTGTATCTTTGCCATTCTCTACTACATTACACTTCATTGTTCTTTTCACATATCTACTTTGCTGTAGATACAAGATGTGAAAAGGTCACATTAGTTGTCACAGTCACATAGATGATGAAACAGTGGACTTCACTTCAGGTTTCCTCACCCTCAGTCCCCAGTATCTTTTCCACTATCAAAGAAGTAGTTACAATATTTCCTCTTAAGAGAAGGGGAAACTCTCCATGCCTGTGTTAAGTCCTGCTGGTGAAAAAGAAAAACTGGGTGGCTTGTTATATCCATACAGTCACCATACCCATCTCAACTGGGTTCTTTTTTTTTTTAAGATTTATTTATTCATTTATACAAGAACCAGGGTACAGGCCAGATGCGCAGGAGGGTGAGAGGATTCGCCAGAGACAGAGTGGGGAACAGAACAGGCAGACTGATTGAAATACACTGCTGAGGGGAGCAGCCGGTATGACAGGAGAGGTCTGCCACGCCATGTGGGACCCTCGCCGGCCGGCCAGGAGCTAACCAGCACTGGAGAGGCTGCGGGCAGCTTCACAGCACTGTGCTCAACCGCCTGCGCCACCAGGGGAGGCCCTAATTTTGCAACTGTTAAAGCAATGCCCCTGCATTGAAGTGGAGATGTCTGAGATACTGTGTATATGGTGCCGAGTTGCTACAAACCTGCCTTGAAGGTAAGAGAAAAAGCTGGAGATAGAGAAGACCAAGCCGCTTTTTTTTGGAAAATAGGCTTTTGGCTAAGCAGGGGGAGACTGACTTGAGAGACTGACCTGACTGCTCTTCCTCTTGTGAACACAAGCCGGTTTAAACCAGCTGCCGGCGAGAAGACTAACCAAAGTCTGTTGGTTTCTGGTAAGTGCTGAAGCTCAGAGGCTGATGGAACAATTCACTCCTAACCCTATGAGACTCTAGGCAGAAGCAGGCCTCGCTTTGGGCCATTAGCCCAGTGTGGAGGCGAGTTAGAGAAAGGATGGTTTGTCCAGCTCTGCCCATAATTCAGTTCTCCAGGGGCTCCCAGAGGATCAATGGTTCGAGACGGGTTCCTAGGCATGGACACCAGCCTCCTTGGTTACCTCCGGCAGCAACAGCAGACATGCACCGTGGGTTCCAGAGTCAAAGAAAAAGAGCCGTGTGCTGGGTACAGCTGTCTGATCAGTTTATAGGCTCTTTAGGGGCATTCCTTTGGAGGATTCTCAAAAATCAGTGAGGGACTCTGAGGAGGCCAAATGCCTATATGGAGAAGATGAGGGTTGGGGAAGTAGAGAAACCTGAACATAACTCTAGAGGTGATCAGAGTTATGGGTAGGTGGGGCTAAGGGGGCTTTCATCACAGAGTGTCAACTTACTGACAGAGTCTCCAAAGGCAAGATTCACATTAGATTCAGAGTCTAGGAATCTATCTCTCCAAGACATCCCTTATCCTTTCCCAAAGGATGATCAGCTCATATCGAAGACAGGGCCTCAGTAGCCTATGGACGGAACTTTCTGTTCCCCATAGGAGTAAACAAGTTAAGAAGGGGGTTCTGTCGTATCATATTTTGATTAGGCCTGGGCTTGGAAGAAAGAAAAGCTGCTTTTCTTTCTTTTTTTTTTTTTTTTAAGATTTATTTATTTATTTATGAATATAAGAGCTGGGGTACAGGCCAGAGGTGTGGGGGGTGAGAGGATTCACCAGAGACAGAGTGGGGAACAGAACAGGCGGATTGACCGAAGTACACTGCTGAGGGGAGCAGTGGGCGAGACAGGAAAGGTCTGCTGCACCATGTGGGTAGCCCCCTGGCTGGCCAGAAATCAAACTCGTGCTGCAATGGCTGCAAATAGCTTCATAGATTGCGTCTTAACCCTTGCGCCACCAGGGAGGCCCCAGAAAAGCTGCTTTTCTATAGATAGATAAGGCAGATTTGTTTCACTGAATGCTGGGAATCCCTCTGACCAAGTGACCAGGTTCAGTGGCAGATTTCCCCTAAATCTGCTACAGAACCCACTTGTGCCCACATCTTGACCCTTCCAGGCATTCTGCAGCTCTGCTGAAACAGACTCTCACTTTGGAAAACTCTACTCAATGTCACATAATGTGCATGGGCAGAAATAGCAGCCATGGGAAAAAGATTTTTCCTGCTGGCCAACAACTCTGAGGCTAGGATAGATGAGAGAGCACGAAGAAATAGAATTGTGATGACTCCAAAGATTCAAGGGAGAGGAGCAGAAGAACAAAGAGAAGGGAACTAGAGACACTGGAGTGGGATAGAGAGGGGAAATTCAGAGAAGCAGAATTGCCCTCTCTCCATATTAGTTGCTTTTGGATGGAAGCTTCAAGGAACCAGGGCCTGGAATTGTTCAGCGAGTACTCAGTCAGTACTTGGCTGTAACTCTCAAGGTGGACACTGAAGTGGGGGGCCAGCCCCAGCAGACGGACTCCATGAGTGGCACTGTATGCATTGAGCACTAGCAGAATTTTCCCTGGGGAAACTGTCTCTGATAAACTCCTATTGGTCTTGAATTTGGGAATCTCAAATATCCACAAGTCTGTCTTGTGCCATTATGCACTAAAGTTTGAAGAGAAGATGGTAGGAGAGATTTTTCTCTTAATAAAGCCAAGTTTCAAGGAATGACTTGAGGTCAATGAAGATTCCAGAAAATTTTCTACAGCCTATAGAGATACAGACCCAGATAGAAGAAACTTCTGTCCTCTGAAATTTTGCAAGATCCATAAATACATTCAGAATCCTGAAAGAAAAAAATTATTGTTTAAGGAGAATTTTGGACATTACATGTACTTCATTGTACTATCATTTTAAAAAGGTGTAATATTTATATGGAGTTTATGGAGGTTTTCTGGCAAGAGTGTTGGAAGTGGAGGGGGAAGAGAGAGGACAAAAAAGAGAGATTTCCTGTCTTGCAAGTGGGCAAATCTTAAATTTTATTGCCAAGAAGTTTTAGGCTTTCTTTGTTCCTTAGTTGCTTAGGGAAACCAGGCCTCAGGTCATTTCCCTGTCAAAGCTCTGATTCTATACCTATTCATGCACACCCAGAGTTCACAGTCTGTACCATTTCACTGTACTGAGAGCCAATGAGTTGAAGGGCCATCTTTCTTAGGCCAGTGTGAATTTGAGCTTAATCCCCATGACCTCACTCTAGTCTGAGGTGACCTCAGGAGGAGTGTTCCTATTGGCACCCCCAGTCTGGCCATCACTGATCTGAAAAGTCTTGAGTAGCTGGATCCAGGAGTTTCCTGGACACTCAAGATCACTGAATTAGATTCTTTGGCTGTTATTAAGCAACTAATAACAATGGTTAATCAGGTAGTGACTCTCAGTGTGCGTTTTGCATATACTGTCTCTCTTTCTAACCCTATCATTATCATGAAGGAACTGAAGCTTCAAGAAGTTAAATAATTTAGCCAAAATCAATCAGCAGGTAGAACATGAAGTCTGATCTGTCTGTATGGTCCACGATGATTTGCTGACTCCTTCCAAAAATGTACCAACCAACTTTCACTTTCACTTCAACATTCTCAAAAGTATAGTCCACACTAGCTACCTTTTGTTCCTACCACCAACTCACTCCTTAACCCTTTCCTTCTGGTTTCCCCTGTTGCCCACTAACCAGACATCAGGAAGGTGACCAGTCAGAGTCACCAGCAAATCAAGTGATCTCTTCTCAGTCCTTCGATTGCAAATAGAATCAGACACTTCTTCCTTCTTGAAACTCTCCTCTCCTTTGGCTGTTCCAACCTCCCCATTTTCCTGTTATCTTCCTTGTCCCTTCTCTGTTTTCTTCAGTGGATTCCATTTATGCCTTTCTCCCACCATAAATACAGATTTTCTTTAAAGCTATGCCTTCATTCTTGCCTCTACTCTCCCAGACTCAATATTGTCCCTCTGCAGACGGTATGGGTCTGTCAGAGGCAGCATAGCATAATGGTTATGAGCACTGACTCGAAAGTCAGTCTGCCTAAGTTCCAATCTCCCCTCTGTCACTTGCTGGTAACCTTGGCGAGTTACTGTGTGCTTCTGTTTACTCCTCGGTAACTTGAGGATTAATTGAGATCAGGTACACAGAGCAGTTGGACCAGCGTCTGGCAAGTAATGAGCCTCATTCAATTGTTATTATGTAGTCTGGGCCTCCAGGTCCTAACTTTAATCCACACCCTGGGTCCACTCCAACTGGTTGCTTCCTGTCTTCCCTTGAAGGTCTCTATGAAACTCAACCTGTCCAAAATTGCCTTCATTTCCACCCATGCAAATCCCATTTTTTGTTTACTCATCCCTGTTAGAGTTAAGCACTATCTTGATGAATATGCTGTCCAAACTTACTGTGCTTGACCAGTCGCCCTCACTCACTATCTAGAGTCCATCAGTTACATAGCCTTGCCAATTTTACCTTTTAAATTCTCCAGTCTGGGTTATGAAAATGTTCTAAAATTGATAGTGGTGATGGTAACATACCGTGTGATTGTATCAAATACCAATTGTATACTTCAAAGCGGTTCAGAGGGTAAGTATGTAATGTGTATTTTATCACAACAAAATAAAAATCTGTCCATGTCTCTCCACCTTCATTGCTGCCACCAGAGCTCAGGTCACTGCCACTTCCTCTGGAATATAATCATAGTTCCCTGACTGGTCTCCTATTCATTCATTTTTGCCTACCTCTTCAGGTACTGATCCGGGAGGTGTCAGGGTGGAAACTGGGAAACTGTCCTATTAACAAGCACCCCATGGAGCACTTAACTAAAGTTTGGGAATTACTTTTTTTTTTTTTCAAGCACTGGATACAGTCAGAAGTGCAGGAGGGTGAGAGAATTCACCAGAGCCAGAGCAGAGAACAGAACAGGTAGAATGATGAAGTACACTGCTGAGGGGAGCAGCGGGCACGGCAGGAGAGGTCCGCGCGCCATGTGGGACCCTCTCCCGGTGGCCGGGGATCGAACCAGGGATCGAACCGGGAATCGAACCGGGGATTGAACCGGGGATTGAACCGGGAATCGAACCGGGGATCGAACCGGCGCTGCAGAGGCTGCGGGCAGATTCGCAGCCCAGCGCTCAACTGCTGCGCCACCAGGGGAGGCCCCAAAGTTTGGGAATTACTGCCTAGAAGTGAAGTTCAGGCTTTTTTTCCTGGTAAGATCCTTGTGCCTTCCTCAAATGTGTCACTCTTCCCTTTATTTTACTTTTTTCTATGGTTGTTTTATATTTTAGCCAAAAATGATAATTGGCTGTGAACTGAAGAGCAGGGTTAAGAAACCCTCTAAACTTCAAGGTGAGAAAGGGGGTGGGGGAGAAGGAACCGGAAAGCTCTGGATTTAGATCCTAGCTCAAATGTTAGCTCTACTAGCTATATGTCCCATAGTAAGTTCCTTAACCTTTCTGACTCCTGGTCTCTATTTGCTTTTTATTTTTAATAGTGCTATGCTACAACCTTGCTGTGAAGATTAAATTTGATAAAGCATGCCAAGTGCTTAGTATTTGCACGACTTCTATTTAAAAAAAAAAACTTTTCAGCTTAGAGAAAAGAAATGATACATGTTAGTAAAGACAGAGTTTTTCAATAAGAATCAGTTCTTTTCTTAGTGCTTAGAGTGCTTAATTCAACGTGTGCTCCATACCCAGGGCTAAATACATTTTTTTGTTGTGGTTGTTATTAATATCATTAATGTTGGGGCTAGGACCAAGCCCTGTGGGTTGAGAGCTTTACCTTAGAAAGGTGAAGGAGCACATCTTCCTGGGCGCTGGAAGCATTTGAGGTGGCTGCATAGAGATGGCTCAGATGGAAGCTGAAGAAGCTTGTGTCAGTTGACCTCAATCTTCCCAGTAATGAAGGAGGTGAAGTCATCTCCTGAGAATGAAGGGGGAGGGTTGGGGCTGGGGGCTTGAGGAGAGGGCAGGAAGTCTGGAGCAGCTGCTGTAGGGAATGTGATAGGGAGTCAGCAAGCGAGGAATGAACGGATTGTTGAACAGCCAGAGGGGCCAGCTTAGGGTAGAGAGCATGAATTGGCAGCGAATCCAATGAGCAGGGATTCTCCAGCAAGCCAAGAGTGGAAACCGCCACCTCCTAGGGGTCAACCAGGGCTGCAGATCAGAAAAGCAAGAATAGGAAAAAATTTGGGTAATGAGAATTCTAGGGTGGGCATCGGAACAGTGGAATGGTCTACATACCTAGGCTAAAAAGGAAGACTCCCTTATTTATTCAACATATGCTTAATCACCGCATAGTGTATAAATACTATATAGTGTATAAGTATTATAGGTGCCTAGGTATAGGAGATGCTGCTGAGAACTAGACACGCAAAAATCTCTGCATTCAACATATATCCACACGACTTTTACACAAATGTTTATGGAGGCCTTTTCACCATTGCAAAAAAAAACTGGAAGCAACCCAGATATCCTTCAACAAGTGAACGGATAAACAAACTGTGGTACATGCCTGCAATTAGTCTTAAGAAAAACATTTGATACATGCAACAACATGGGTGAACCTCAAAATTAATATGCTGGAAAAAGAAGTGCATACTGCCTGACTACATTTATATACAATTAAAAAAAAATCTATGATGACAAAAAGCAAATCATGAACTGAGCCAGTAAGAAGAAGGCACAAAAAGTCACAAGGAAACTTTTGCTGATAATGGATATGTTCATTAATTTGATGTTGGTGATTTCACAGGTATACACTTAAGTCAAAATTGATCACATGATATACCTTAATTGCGTACATTTTTATATTAATTATATAGCCAAAAATGAAATTATTTTTTTAATCAACCTAAGAAATTCCTACAGTGATGGAACTTACAGTCTACGTGGAAGAACTTATGATAAACTAGCAGGTAAACAAACATGATTATTTTTAGACAGGGCTTCTTGCTGTGAAGTTAAAATAAACCAGGTAATGGGATAGAGAATAGGATGGGGGCGGGGAAAAAGGAGCAACTATAGATAGGATGGTCAAGGAAGGCCCCTGGAGAAGTGGCATTTGAGCTGAGACCTGAATGACAAGAAGGAAATAGCCTTGAGAAGATATGAAAGAAGAATTTTCCAGGCAAGGGAAAAAGGACATGCCAAGGCTGTGAGGCAGAAATGAACTTGATGTCTTTAAGGAACAGCAAAAAAATCTAATGTAACTTGAGTTTAGTGAGCAAGAGGGAAGAGTATCAGGAGATGAAGTTTGGAGAAGTCCGCAAGGGTCAGATCATGTGGGGCCTTGTAATCCATGGTAAGGACTGGGGCTGTGTCCTACTTGCAAAGGTAACGCAAAGGTGGGCCTTAAGTGGAGGTAAGACATGATCGGCTTTATGCTTCAACATTGCTCTGGCAGCTGTGTAAAGAACTGACCGTAGGGAGCAAGGGTAAAGGCAAGAAGACCAGCTAGGGAAGTACTATGTTAGTCCATGTAAGAAAATTATGGGGGTGTGGACGAGGGTAGTAGAAGTGAAGATGGTGAGAAGTTATCATATGCAGAACCCCTTTTGGAAGTAACATGGAAAGGACTTGGCTCCTAACTTGAGCGTGGAAGGGTGAGGGAAAAAGCAGATTCAATATGACATCTTTTTTGCTCTAAGCTATTGGATGGGTAGTGGGTGTACCATTTCCAAAAAAAAAAAAAAAAAAAAAAAAGGACAATTAAATGTCAGTGCAGTCCAGCCAAAGGCCACCAAGAAATAATCTGTAGTAGAACAAATTAGGTTCATTGCTCAAGGCAACAAAGGAGAACTCACACCATGGGAAACTGTGGGTGTCTCAGTAAGAGGTGCTCAAAAGGATGGATTATTGGATTAGGGCTTATTTTAGGAGATTTTAGAGATGGTCCAAAGAAATGTTTGCTCTTGATGGAATGCTATTAGGAAGTGAGAGTAATTCTATGATTGAGTATCTTAATAACTTTTCTAGAATGAAGAGGGCTAGAGTGAGACCGAAACTGTTACAGGTAGAGACTAGGATGCACTCAAACTAGCTGGGGAAGGACGATGTTTGGTACTTTGCACATTTCAAGGTAACCTTGTTTTTGTCCGTACTATAAAATAGTCTGTTTTGTCTCACTTCATCATAGTTACAGAGACATGTCTTGTGGGTTAGATTAGCCCAATGCTGGTGTTCTGTGAGATGTTTATGTCCCACAGGAGAATAACATGGCCTACTGGCGAACAGCAGGCTGGGTCCAAACCAACAGAGAGGTCTCAATATAAATGTCAGACTAGTTTCCACAAGGCAGAAGTTGTTTTTCTTTCTCCAGTGGAAGAGAAAATGTGAGGGGAAAGAAATCAAATGCTCTGAATTGGACATGCGAACTTTAAGACAAGTTTAATGCCCAAGTAGAGACAGAGTAGGTAGTCAGGCAAGTCTGAAGCTCATGGCAAGGGATAAAAAATAGAAATTTGGGTATCATTATTGCAAAGATGGCATTTCTCTAGGAAGATATTTTTCATGTTGGGAATAATCGCCATCATTGAGCAAGAGAGAACAGACAAAGAGAAGATGAGCTCCATTTCCAGGATGGAGTCCTGAGCAATTCAACATGAGGGGTTTGGGGAGATGAGGCAGTACTGGCAAAAGAGACTCAGAAGAAAACAGGTCTAATGAAGAAGGAGACAAAGCAGGAGACTGAGGCCTTATGGAAATTAAGAGAAAAGTTTCACTGTAGGAGTCATCAATTGCATTAAATGCTGTTAAGCAGTCAGAGAAAATGAGGACTGAGAATCAAGCACTGGACTTGGCAATGAGCAGGTCATTAGTGACCTTGACAAAGCAGTTTCATTTGTGTGATGTAGGTGACAGCTCTACTGCAATGGATTGGGGCAAGATTGGCAGCTACCATTACTGAACACGTACCCCGAGCCAGGCACCATGTTAACTACTCAATCTTCCCAACAACCCCAGAAAGCAGGTACTATTTCTTGTATCCATTTTATATATGGGAAAAGGAGGCTTGGAGAAGGTTAAGTAACTTTCATGATATTACCCAGAGGGTGAAAGGTAGATCATAGATTTGGACCCAGGTGGTCTGGCTCTAGTGTCCCTATTTTATGCACTGCACTATTGTGCTTTAGTGCACGATGGAGAAAGTGAAGAGGTGGGGGCCTCTGAAATGACCAGCCTGCTGGACTTGTAAAGTGAAAGCCCAAACTTCCAAGGGACAGGGCCAGTTACTTGGGACTTGGGATGGAGACTAATTCAGCTGATTCCAGAGAATCCTCCTCCCAGCAAGGACTGTCATTTGGAATGGCTTTGGTTTGGCACAGATGTATAGGGCAGGAAAATGATAAGAATTTGATCCTTACAGCTCTCAGGGTATCCATTCTAATGTCTCTCCCACCAGTCTCTTCAGCCATTCTTGTTTGGTGTCCTATCTGCCAAGTTCACCTTCCAATAGAGAGAGGACTGACTAGGGAGCAGGCCAAGGCCTTCTTTCACAACCCTGTCTCATCCAGTCTCTCCCATGCCCATCCTCATCCTATCCCCCATTCTCAGACTCGTGTGGAAATGCAGACTCCCTCCTTGATGGCCGACAGTTGCAGTTTTCCAATCACCCCTAGAAGTGGAGCTAACCACAACAAAGGCACTGCAGAGCGGCCTTAGTCACATCAAATTTGATAGTCCTGGGCCAAGCCCCCATGTCACAGTTCTTCCCCCAAACCAGTATCGGAAAGCTACCACTAAAGACACATTCCTTAGATCATCGCCGTGGTGGTGGTGTACCCCTGGCAGTAAGGAATGAACAGTTTTGGAGGACTTGGACGGGGATAGCAGGGAAAACTGAAACAGGACAAGGGGAAATGAGATAAATACCAATCCTATTGTTTTTTCAAGGGTTAGTTCTGACCACAGAGCCCCAGAGGAAAAACTGAAGAGAACAAAATTAACAGGCCACTTGTCTCTATTCTTTCTCTTCCAGGGCAGCTGGAGCTACAAGACCTACTAGATCACATCTACATCTTAAAAAGAGCCAAGGGGAGGCCCCTGACCTTCCAGGGACCTGAGGTGTTTTCATGAATGGACATCTTGTGGGTCAGGTGTGAGGGAATTCAGCGAATTCCTACAGCAATCCCGTCATTCATTGCCAACTTAGTCTTCCCCAGGATTCCTAGAACATGTGGCTGTAAAACAAGGATGAGGCTTGAGAAGCGGTGGCAAGCACCTTCCCCAACAAACATGAACATTTTGAGATACCTCTCCATCCAGTTTCCACTGAGTTCCACAACTAAAGTTTTTTTCCTTGGGGTTCCTAAGTGATTTATGATAAAATGTGAATGCCCCCGGAGGGACGTCATCTGGAGAAATGATTAAGCCTGACTTAAAAGCACACTATGACACAATGTGGATGTACTTAACACTGCTGAACTGTCAACTTTCAAAATGGCTAAGGTAGTAAATTTTTTGGTACGTTATTTTATGGCAATTTAAAAAAATGTGCCTAAAGGGCCTCCCTGGTGGCGCAAGGGGTTAAGCACAGCACTATGAAGCTATTGGCAGCCTCTGCATCACAAGTTCGATCCCCAGCCAGGGAGCTATCCACATGGCGCAGCAGACATCTCCTGTCTTACCTGCTGCTCCCCTCAGCAGTGTATTTCAGTTAATCTGCCTGTTCTGCTCCCCAGTTTGTCTCTGGTGGATCCTCTCCACCCCTCACCCCACACCTCTGGCCTGCACCCCAGCTCTTGTATGCATAAATAAATAAAACAAATCTTTTTTTAAAAGTGTCTAAAGTATCCACCCCCGCCCCCCATCTACTCTGACTACATTCTTTTCAGAGGAAGAGGCCCAGGCCACAGCCTTTACCAAGACCCTGCCCTCCCTCAGAACACAGCTGAAGGTAAACTGGCTGGGTTGCCTGGTACCATGCTCTGAGCCCCTTAATCACATTGTCTTCCTGAAAGGGTTGTAGGTTGTGTTAAGCAACAAAAGAGGGCTGCAAAGTGACTTGCCATTCCATGTCTTCTCCCAAAACATATTGATGGGTGGTTCAAGTTGACGTTGGTTTGGCTATTGCCCAATCTAATCTATTTCCCCCTGGCATACTTAAGGTTATGCTCCTTTGCCTTCATAGCACATTCTAGATTGCTACTCTTCCTACTTCCCTCATGAATCCCACAGCCTTTGACTCTTTCTCTTCCTTCTCTTTTCTTATGCCCTCTATCAATCCCTGATCTGTGTTATTAAAGTTGAGACTTCGGTCCCCGAAAATACGGTATTTTTGTCATACTTTTAAGAGCATAAGGGTAAAAGGAAGTAGAGTAGCATATTGACAGAGTTATGCACAGATTCTTAGTTATCTAAGGTTCTGAGAATAGGGAAGATAGGCTCAGGAATCTGAGAGCTAGTCACCAAATCTTTGCAATCCTCTTCTTTTAGACTCTACATAGTGGAGGATTTCCTCTTCCTCCTCCCTCCACACAACTTCAAGGCCACACCCCCAAACTAGGAAAACTGAAAATATAAACCCAACACCTTATACTTCTGTGCTTCTCCTAGCCCTTTCCATGTTATCTCACTTGATCCTCAAATTCCACAGCTGTGCAAGTGGACCCAAAGAGGTTTAAGCAGCTTATCCTGAGAAACAAAGCCTGTTAATTGGCTAAGTGGGGTTGGATTCCAGTTCTGATTTCTAGGCTGCGCTCTCTCCACACCGCAGTGCATTTGCTTTAGCCATCAGGCAAGATTGTTAAGAAAGCAACCCAGTCCCTTTTCTCTTTGTAGATATAAATCTCGTGCAGATCTTGGATTTATAAAAGCAATGGAAAAATGAAAAGGAAAAGATGGCAACTACAAATGCAAGACCTCATTTATATCCCTCTAGAAAAGTGAAATCAACAACACAGAATTGTGTCTGTAATGAAAGAAAAGCTTCCGTTTCTTTCTGCACTGTCAGCAAGCACTTCCAGACATCAGAACTTAAAACTTCTCCTAATCTGGCATTGCTGGAAGCTTCAAGTTACAAGTAAAATCACAAGTAAGGAAGTATGTATCTTCTTCATTATTGTTCAGGAGCAAAGATCTGAACCTGAACTGATGCAGGATCTGCTTACACAGAACGGAAAAATTGTTATATTTGAAATTGCCTACTGAGTGGGTTGAAAAAAAGAATGATTCTCATTTATCAGAATCACATTAAGTCAAAGCTAACATTTTCCCAATTCGTACAGCCAGCCCATGCTATTCAGGAATACATTCTCAGAACTGCTGGTTGGCTGAACCCCTAGTTTTTCTTTCTTCTATCTTTTGCTGACCATGATATGATCACTTCAGTGCTGTTGACCCCCATACACACTGGCTGGTTCAGAGCGGAGTGTCCAAAATTCTGGGAGCCTTGATTATCTGGGACACAGTTACAATCCTGAAAGTGTTTGTAAAAAGCAATTGAGTGGTGAAGTAAATTGCTCTCCCCATGCCAGTTCACTTTTCTCACTGGGAGAGTTCTGTAGCTAGTCTCACTACATGTTCATAATGGCTACCCTAATCATCAGGAAATGGTTAACATGTTTTTAAGGCAGGGATATTTTTGCAATGAGGTTTATTTCCTGCAGCTGGCACATTAATGTTTATTATTGACATTGTCCCAACTGCTTCCAGCTTCCTTTATCATTTTTTGGCAATTTTTTTAAATGTCTATGAAAAAAAGGTACAAATGTTTAAAAAATTTCAACAGCTAAAGCAGTGATTATGATTCAGTATTAAAACTATCTGTGTTCCTTATCATGCCAGATAAATGAGGGGCATTGCTCTCCTTGAAATACAGGCCTGGGTACTGGCTCCCCACAACCCTCCAAGCACGATTGAATATCCATGTCCTCCCTCTACATCCCACTCAGGTGTCCCTGCCTGGCCCTAAGATGGTTCTCATAGCAACCCCAGTCTTCCTGTTGTGTTCTGGACTGATGCCCAATCCCTGGATCGCACCTGCAAGGCGAGGGGTCAACTTTAGAACTGGAACTAGGACTGGGGAGAAGCCAGTGTGGCAATGCTAGTATATATTCAAGGAAGAATCCTGGGAATAAAAGTAAATTCAAATAGCTCCAATAAAATACTAGATGGTCTATAAGGTCAAAACCCATGTCTTGAGTGAGGTTTGACTATTACTGATGTATTTAAGTGGCTCAGAATATCTTTGTCCTGGCATTACTGAGAAACAGCTGTATTTGAGCAAGTTGGCTTCATGCTAAGAGGTGATTTTGTGTGTTTGATGAAATCCAAACAACTATCATCGGGTATAATATTAAAGCCAACAGCATCCAAGTTTCTGATGACCCATGACCTTCTGGAGACATATCTCTAAGTTTACCCATCACTGGTTATGATTTTTTAATTCAAGCATTTTCTCTCTAACTTAAGATTTACATTATTTGGTGTTTTCTCTTTTCAGAAGCCACTCCTTTGAGAGAGTTATGAAGGTAGCTTCTAAAATTTAACTTTGATAGTAACTACTAGTGATGAGTATACAAAGGGTATTTATATAAGTGCACCCTCAAAATTTGCAAAAGAAAGTGGGGAATTCTTAACTAGCATTGTTATATTTGAAATTGCCTCAAAACTAACGGAAGTAGTAAAGCAGCTATAACCTTTGAATCACTTGGGGGGAAAAAAAAACATTTTGCCATGTAAACCTTTCTCTCACCAACAATCACATTCACCTTATTCACATTCACTGTATTGGAAGCGGATATATCAGGATATCACAACAATCCAACCCCAAATCCAAGCACCATTTCCAAAAGCAAAAAAGGATTCCTTCTCTATATAGCACTGGGTCTCAAGGCTAGGATCTTTGAGAGAAAGAGTCTTAGGTTATTGTTTAAACAACTTTTATTACCTGCCTCTGACATTGCCCGGGTTACACAGCAGGGGACCTCGGAGCCTCCTGTTCCAGGGGTGAAGCAGGCAGCTGCCAGAAGCACTGAATCAACACAGGAGAGGCATTTGGAAGTATTGGGGTGATGTACCCAGCAATGATTACCCACGGTAGAAAGATGGCAAAGCTTCTACAAATCAGGCAAGTTACCTTTGGGATGACAACTAGATGCAAGACAATACAGTTGGGGGGCGGGGGGGGGTCTTAGGTTTCTCCCTTCCCAGTAAGTTTCCCTCCCCTTTCCCTCCCCATTAAGTCCATTCTAGCCCACAGCCTGGTCCTAGCGTCCTGCGAGCTCCCTGCTGAAAGAAGGAGGGAGGAGAAAGATGTCTGAAATGTCTTCTTTTTCTTTGTCTCTGTCCCTAAGGCAACAGGAAGCTGGAGCTGCTGCAGCCGGCCTGGCAAAGATGGCAAGCCTGTTGGCTCTGCAGGGTGAGCAGTCCCTGGAGCAGCTGCCAGTCAGACGGCCCAGAGTTCTGATCGACTTCATTGCTTCAGTTCAAAGCCAAGTGTTGGATGCGTTGGATTCAGTTCCCAGAGGGCTGGGGCATGGTGTCAGGGCTAGCTGAAGACAAGAAAGCAGAGGCAGTTTAGCGCAGTTGGATGTGCGGGGTTGGGGGGTGGTGGCCTAGGCGAGAGAGAAACTAGCCAGGAGTGGGACAGGGTGGTACTTTTTCCAGAGCTTTCAGGACCAGGTCTCCTAGCCTCTCATCACTGTTTGGGCCTCAGGTGAGGTGAACCCTAGAAGGGGAGGAAAGGAACCAGCGCGCATCCTGGCATTAGCGAGATAAGGAGGGCGCGCGCAAGCAAGCGAAGCCTGATTCTACACCCCCTCAGTGCCCTGGCTGAGGGTGGGCAGCCCCCCAGGGGCTGGCTGGCGGCGGCCCTGTGCTGGAGAGCCGGTGGCCGTCTCGGGGTCGTCCGGGTCGCGTTCCGGGGCCCACTCGTGCTGGGTGCAGGCCTGGCAAGGCTCGTCCTTGGCCTCGACGAGCTTGCGGGAGCGGGTGTAGGCCAGGATGAGGCCTCCGGCCAGGCAGGCGTAGAAGATCATGATGAGCAGGATGTAGAGATAAGCGTCGTCGGTCTTGGCGCTGGTCACCTCGCGGCCCACGAAGGGGTCAGGCACCACCCCCATGCCCATGCTAGGGCCGGGGCCGGCGCCCAGGCTGCTGGCGTTGCCCCGGTGGTGCAGCTCGAGCAGCAGGCGGCTCAGGAGGGTTCGCAGCCTCTGGCTCTCACTGCAATTCATGGCTGTCGGGGAGGGACAAGGCGGCTCCAGGACGCAGGTGACCTTTCCCCCTGAGTGAGGGGAAGCAAGCGAGCAAGCGAGCGACAGCGGAGGCACCCAGCTCCCCAGCGGGCGGCTCAGTGGCTGGGGGCACCGCCGCCTGGGCCTCCTTATCCCCTCACCCCTGCTCCTCCTCCCCTTCCCCACCACGCCCCCTCCGGCCCGGGCCGCCTCTTCCCAGGCTCCGGCTGTCTGGCCGCTCCAGGGAAAGGGGACAGCTGGCGGGGGGAGGAGAAGGGGACAAGGGAGGGGGCGAGGCCGGGAGAGGGGCGGAGGGGGCGGGGGCGCGGAATGCGCGAGGCCCGAGGCAGCACAGGCTGGCTGGGCAGCTTGCTGGGGCCAAGCCCGGACCCTGGGAGGCCAAAGAGAATTCCTTCCAAGTACTGGCCACCTGCCCTGCAGGCCCGGCTTTGGGCCAGATACAGCATCTGGCCCCCCCCAAGGCGGGCCCTGGCCCCTAAAGGCGGGCCCTGGCCCCGGGGCCTAGGAGCTTCAGTAGCGCAGAAGCTGAGTCTGGTCTGCCTCTTCCGGCAATTACTCTCACAGACCAGGGCCTTGGCCAGTGTTGCTAGCCCTCCTTCACTCTTCGAGCCCCAGGAGAGCATCTTGTTCCAAAAATGCCCAGGCCAAATTTGCTGGCTGGAGGGCTGGGCACCTGCAAGAGATGAAAGCAGGACTCCCTGGTCTACCAAAAAGGCTTCAGAGAATAATACCAGCCTCCTCATAGGTACCCCTGCTCTGATCCACTGTCATACTTTCGGGGGTACCCACCCATCTTAGCATGTGAGTGAGCCATCCACGTGTTCTGTGGGTAAGCCATCTTCCCAGGAATGAAAACAAAATTTCTCTGCTCCATGTGAAAGGAGCAGGGACATTTAAAAGGCCACTGACCCACCATCAAAACTCCAGTGCCTCTACCCTACCACATTTACCCTTCTTGTGCTCAGTATGTTAAACTGGAAACAGACTGAGCATAATGAACAAAAAGGCTATAAATCAGAGGACTGATTTGTACAAATCAGTCCTCTGATTTGTAGACAGTGAGCAGGAAAGCCAGAAAGTCATGCTGGTCAGGTCTGGTTGCACACAGTTACCAAATGAGAATAGAAAGCATGAAAGAAAACTACATGCCTTTGTGCACACCTTGAATATCAAGCTGCCTGTTCAAGACTATTGGGCACAGGCTGGGCTTTTGATCTGCATGTACCATGAGTGAAGGTTTTCTGGTGGCTCTGCCCCAGCCACCTTCAGCCAACCATCCAGGGACTGCAGCCTTTTGTATTTGAGTGAGGTCCGCACCAAATGATATCCAGGGTCTTAACAGCCTCTACCCAGGTATCACAGATACTCCACCTGTCTGTGACCACTGACTCCCTCATAATGACTTTACCTTGATGCCCTTGCCTTTGAGGAGCTCAGGAAAGAATTGTTCATGTGAAGTAGCAGGACAGATGCCACAGGACACAGTGAGGCAATTCACAAAGCAGTACCAACCTAGGGACAGGACTGTTAAGCTAGAAGACTCCACTTATCCATTAAAACATGCCCAGAATCTATAACATTGTCTGGGTAGAGAGGGTGAAAGAAATAGCCCTTTCAACATACCATGAACATTATGTTTTAAAGTTATGTTGTGTTTTCAACAGCCTTTTGAAATAGTAGCATTATTTCCATTTTCAGAAGAAACAAGTTCAAGTGGTTAAGTAGCAGGACAGAATGGTAAACTTTGACTTGGTTCTTCTCACTCCTAACTCTCACTCCTCACTTTCACTTATTCTTGTTACATGGGTGGTATCCATGTGCTGCCTCCATTTCCCTACTTCTCCCTTCCCTGGAACCTTCTAGAAGCCAGCACTTTCTGCAATAACCACTCTCTCTGAGTTCACCAATGACCCCCTGGCCAAATTCAAGGGTCTCAGTTCAGTTTGCATCTCAGACCTCAAGGAAAAATTTGATACCATCAACCACCCACTTCTTCCTGTAACTGTCCTTGGCTCTCATGGCATTGCATTCTCAAGTTTCTCTTCTTATCTCTCTGACCCATCATTCTCTGTCTCCTTTTCTGGCTCTTCTTCTTTCCTTCTCCCATTAACTCTTGGAATTCCTGAAGACTCAATCCTCAGTTTTATTCTCTCTTAACATCCATTTCCTTGGAAAGTGTCTCCTTACAAGATTTCACCTACCACCTGGCATATATTCAGTCAAACTTCATTCTCTGGGTCTGATTCCTTCTTGCTAATGTCTTTCAGATCCATCCACTCTTTCCTTTCTGGTTTTATTGCAACAAGCTTAATGCAAGCTCTCATTACCTCAGATCAAATAGGCAAACAGAGTTTTCTGGCAGATGTCCCCGCCTACAACCCAATCCACTGTGTGGTGGCAAGAATAATTCTCCTCCAACACTACTTCTATCAGTGCACCCTTATGTTCAGGGACCCAGAGTTGCTCCCCATTGCTTCTTTAATGGGATCCAGCCTTCCCTAGTGGGCCTTAAGTCCTTACCACCAATAGACACCATCTCCTTGCCTTGCACTCCTCCCCAAAGCAAGTTCCCAGAGTTTCTCTCCAATACTCTGTGCTTTTCATCTTCCTCAAATTCCACTGACTGAACAAAGCCTTGCTAGATACCCTGTTTGTGTTCCCCGGGTCTTTACAGTACACCCCTCGGAATGGTGCCCTAACTCAAATGGTAGCTCTCAATGCAGAAGAATTGGAAAACACAAAAATAAACCAAGGAAAAAAATTACCAGTAGCATGTACATGTGCTGCACACATTTGCACACATTCATCCCACATCATTGCTTTGTGGCCTATCTTTTTCACTTAACATACTGTGTATTTTTCCCATGTCAATTACCTCTTATTACACCATTTTATTGTATACATGGTACTCCAGGCTCTGTATCTACCATAATTTATTTAAATTAATCCTTATTGGAAGATTTCTATTATCTCTAGGGATTTGCTATTAAAAATAATGTTTTAATAAACACATACAAAACTAACTCTAATTCCATTTACAAAAAAAAAAGCATTAATTGCCAACTTGCAGAAGACTGGCATGGGGAGTGGGAGATGTGTAGAAGGGGTGGAAACAGGAATGGAGAATAGTCATAAAATTTAAAAAGGCCCAACCCTCAGAAAAAAAACAACAGGTGTGTGGAGGATTCTGGCTTTCTTTTCACTCAAGGGGCTGCTGGGCATCTCTTCAAGTCCCAGTCACAGACCAGCCCTGAATGGCTGAGATGCCAACCCCATCTAATGAAACTGCAAATCCATCAGACAAGGACTGGGTCTCATTCCTGCCCACCCTTCCACCCCCAGTCTACACCTGCCCCATACCTGTCAAATAATCATCTCTTTATCCATCCTCCGGAGCTCACTTATTTCCTGAATGGTGATCAAGCTTGTTGACAAAGGGAAGACATTTATAATCATGTATTTAGACTTTCAGAAAGTCTTGGAAAAGGTCTTATTTCATGCCAAGGTTGTTTTAAAAGTACAATTGAGGCGCCATGAGCTAGGAAATGTTTTTACCATTCCTTGAGACTGAGTGTTTCCTGCCAATAGTGCAGCTCCATGGAAGTTGGTTGAATTGAACTGTGTTGCGTTTGGTTAGTTGCCAAAGGACGGGCACAGATGGTAGCACTGTTGGAGTCCAAGAGGCTGGCAAAGCTACAATGAGCTCTGAGGGAGGGGAAGAAAGGGCTTTATGAAGCACCAACTGGATACTGAGAAAGAATCATTCATTCATTCAACAAATATTTATTGCATGTTACACTACAAGGCACTGCACTGGATCTGAGAAACACATTGGTGAACAAGTCACACTGGTGAACATTCTGTGGCTTTAGAAGTTTCATGGCCACTTCTTCATAAACTGGGGAAAGGCAGGGAACTCCAGGATCAGGGGCCAGTGAGAAGAGCATTGAGCATCATCTATGTTTGAAATTGAAGTTGGAAAGATTTCTAACTTTGGACCCAAGCTTTGAGCACAAAAGTCTAAGGCCTTGTTTGAAAAAGGAAAATAACAGCTGGTCTGAGCTCTGAGCTCACTGTCATCTGCTATGTTGCGACCCCACTCTACCTGTTCCTAGCGATACTATCTTGAAGGTCTGACCTGCCACAAGTTACGTTAGTAGGTCCTTCTCTCTCTCTCTTTTTTTTAAGATTTATGTATTTATTTATACAAGAACAGGGTACAGGCCAGATGCGCAGGAGAGTGAGAGGCTTCACCAGAGACAGAGCGGGGAACAGAACAGGCAGACTGACGAAATACACTGCTGAGGGGAGCAGCGGGCGAGCCAGGAGAGGTCTGCCGCACCATGTGGGACCCTCTCTGGCTGGCGGGATCGAACCAGCGCTGCAGAGGCTGCAGACAGCTTCACAGGGCGGCACTCAACTGCCTGCGCCACCAGGGGAGGCCCAATAGGTCCTTCTCTAAAGAAGGAGGAGAATAAATGGGACAGTTCATTGGGTCCAATGGGATGTCTCAGTTGTTCCATAGGAATATGTGCAGGATTTGATAAAAATAAAATATATATATGGGTTGGAATGAACCTCAGGGCCTTCAAGTGTCTACTTTAGAGACTTCTTGGGGGTCTTGGTGGGTCTAAGCCACATTCTAAAGCATCAAGCATGGTACCTGATCTCATTTATTGAATGCCTAGGGTGTGCTGGACATATTACACACATTATATTAAATAACTTTACAGCAACCCTAAAAGGTGGACAGGGTGATATTAGAGCTATTTAACAGCAGTGTGTCTTGGATACTGACCAGTCAGAATGAACTAACAAAATAGGTGTTAGTGGCACACAAATAGTATAATCTTACAGAATCCCAATATCATGGGACAAAGAAGTAGAAGAGGGGTACAGCAAAATAACTATTTCTCAGAAAATCATAGCAAGGTGTCATCCTCTTGGACTTCAGAGACCCTGAGTTATTCTGAACCACTTTCTTTCCTATGGATGCTCCGATCTGTTCTCTGTGCTTATTGCAGGTACATGATAAACCCCTAGTCTGGAACACCCCTAAAGTAATGATATCTATTGTAGTAGCCTTTCCTCCAGAACTTTCTTAAGCTTGTCTCTTGTTGGCTCAAAATTCTTGAATGCTCCTCATTGGATTGTCAAATGACCACTTTCGTGTGGCCTTCAAGACTTTCTGTGCTCTTGTTTAAAGATGCCACCCAATTCTATTTGCAGCAAGAACCACCCAACATGTCTCAGTGCCAGACACTTTCCCTGTTTTCAATTTTTTTTTTTTTACAAATCATTATTTTTTGAGATATAATTGACATAAAACATTGTGCAGGTCTAAGGTGTACAATGTCTTGATTAGATATATTTATATATTGCAATATGATTATCACACAGTGTTAGCTAACACCTCTATCACATCATATAATTACCATTTCTTTTTCGTGATGAGAACAATTAAGACATCTTTTCGACAAGATAAACTTCACTCTCCTTAGCATCCCCGCAGTATAGGATAAACTGATATGATGCTTGTCAGAGAGCCATTACAATTCTTTTGAGGATGAGTATATATTCTTTCTCTTAGTATCCCTCCCTTGGCCTGGGACAGTGTCTACCACATACTAGGTGCCCAGGAAATATTTTCCTATGTCTAAAATCTGTCTTCCTACAAGATTTATTTTTTATTTACTTATGCATACAAGAGCTGGGATGTAGGCCAGAGGTGCAGAGGGGTGAGAAGATTCACCAGAGACAGTGGGGAGCAGAACAGATAGATTGACTGAAATACTCTGCTGAGGGGAGCAGCGGGTGAAACAGGAGAGGTCTGCTGTGCCATATGGGTTAGCTCCCTGGCTGAGGATGGAACTTGTGCTGCAGTGGCTGGCGATAGCTTGATAGCGCTGAGACTTAACCCCTTGCGCCACCAGGGAAGCCCTTGTCAGGTTTTAAAAATATTTTGTGCAGGATGTGGAACTTTGTGGTTACACTTTTTCTCAAAAATGTGTTATGCAAACATACAGCAAGCAAAGTTGAACAAATTTCACAGTGGATACCTTGTTACTTACTAGCTAGATTTTGCCACTAATGTTTTCCTATATTGGCTTTATCCATCCCTCAACTAACCATCTCTCCATCTGTCTAGCTAACCATTTTTTTTTCTTTTTGAAGTTGCAGGCACCTGTGCCCTTCACTCCTAAGAGTTTCCCACATACTTATCTTTAACTAGAGTTCAATTGTGCTCATTATTCTTTTTTCCTTTTGAAGTGAAATACATGAACATTAATTGTATGTTTTCTGAGTTTAGACAAGTGTGACTACCTAACTAAACCTGTGCTAAAATACAAAATATTACCACCACTCAAGAAAACATTCTCTTGCTCCTTCTCAAGCAACCCCCTCCATCCCTTCACCCCTAGAAACTACCACTGTTGGATATTTTTTGTTGTTGATTACTTATGCCTATTATAAAAAATATATATAAATGGAATCAAATAAGATGAACTCTTTTGTATAAGACTTGTTTTACTTGGCCTAATATTGTTGAGAATCATCCATGTCACTGCAAATATCAATTTGCAGGGAGTAACACAATTGTATGATGATAACACAATTCGGTTATCCATTCTCCTGTTGTTAGACACTTAGGCTGTTTCCAGTTTCTGGCTGTTAAAAATAAACCTGCTATGAATATTCTCTCGAACAAATCATTTTGTAGGCATAAGTT
Source organism: Talpa europaea (assembly GCF_964194135.1). Lineage (NCBI taxonomy): Eukaryota > Metazoa > Chordata > Mammalia > Eulipotyphla > Talpidae > Talpa > Talpa europaea. The sequence goes on from NC_140081.1 coordinate 68,097,905, forward strand.
CTCCTTTCTCTTGGGTTTATACTTAGGAGTGGAAATGCTGGGTCACAGGGATGATGTAGTTTTGTTTTATAAGAAACTGTCAGACGTTTTCCCAAAATGGTTGTATCTTTTTGCACACACCAACAATATATAAAGATTCCAATTGTTTGTGTTTACCTTGTAGCTCTCTGCCTCAATCACAGACTAGGCCTTGTCATATACCAATGAAATGCATTTATCCTTATACTTATAAAAGGAGCAAGCCTGTTTGTGATTTATCACTTAGAGGCCACCCCCCCCACCCATTTTGCTGGCTACTAAGTGTATATCCAAACTCTTGTTAAAATTGCTAAAACGTCAGTCAGCTCTATGTGATAGCTTTCACTGAAATCTCATGTGAACTAAACACTGTGTTAAGCACTTTGTGTGCATTAGTTTACTTAATCCTTACAAGGACCCTGTGAGGTAGGTACAATATCATTACCATTGGACAGATGGGGCAGCTGAGGTCCAGAGAGGTTAAGAAACTTGCCCAAAGTCGTGCAGCTTACAGGTGGCCAAGCTGAGACTTGAAACAAATTCTAAAATCCTTTTGACCCCCACACTGTTAGGATGTTGTGTACATCCTTTGCACAGAAGCTAGCAGAAAACAAAAAAAAAAAAAAAAAAGAGGAAAGTCTCCTATTGGAAGTCTTATCTAACTTCCTTATTTTTTAGTTAAGGATATGGCGGTCCAGAAAGAAGGACATTTCCTGAAGTGCCCCATTAGTTAATGGCAGAGCTGTCAGAATCCTACTCCCCTGCCTCCCAGTGAGAAAACCTTTCTATTCCACTGCATAACATCAGTCAATGCTTTGGGAAATTTAGATCTTATTTCTAGTTTTAAAAATGGTAAAATGGTAACTGGAGTCTGAAAACTACTTTGAGATCTTTGAAAGAAATGCATGAATCTAAAAGGGTAGAATAAGGTCAACCTTGCCTTTTGAGACAAAACAAAAGGTAAAAATTAAATTGTCAATTTTGTGTCAAGTCATGCCTACCCATTATCTTGACGATGTTTCTCCCACCCACTCAGTCTTCTCTACAACGGGAAAGAAAACAATGTGAATACTTGGGGTGGGTATTCCATGGGAAAGGAGTAGGAATCGGAGTGTCCTCAGGGCATTTTTCTCTTGGACTCCAACAGCACCATCTGGTGGAAACCTGGACTTTTCTCTTCCTTTAGAATGGTTTTTTGTTAGGTCGAATGTTTTTGTCTCAAACGTTTGTTTGTTGCCCATTTGTGTGCCAGGCCATGAATTAGACTTTGGGAATCAGATGAGACTTGTTTCCTGCCTAATGGAGCTAACATTCTGGGGGGCAGGGGCTACCCAGACTCTTACAAACTGGAGTGTGGAAATGGCCCTATTAGAGGCAAATAGCAGAACGCGGCGTTTAAAAGCGGCAGCTGCAGCATCAGACAAAACTGCATCCAGGGCCTCCCCGGTGGCGCAGCGGTTGAGCGCTGGGTTGCGAAGCTGCCCGCGGCCTCTGCGGCGCCGGTTCGATCCCCGGCTGCTCCCCGGCCACCGGAGGAGGGTCCCACATGGCGCGGCAGACCTCTCCTGTCTCTCCCGCTGCTCCCCTCAGCAGTGTACTTCATCAGTCTACCTGCTCTGCTCTCCCCTCTGACTCTGGTGAGTTCTCTCACCCTCCCGCACTTCTGACTGTACCCAGTGCATGTATATAAACAAACAAACAAATAAAAATAAATAAATAAATGAAACATGCCTCTATTAAAAAAACAAACAAACAAACCTGCATCCAGTTCTGGCCTGGCCACCTCACAGCTGTGTTACCTTGAGAAAAGGTAACACTTCTCTGTGTACCAGTTTTCTCTTCTGTAAAGTGCTTACTACAGGATTTTGTGGCAAAGGTTGAATAAAATAATGCTTATAAAGCAGTTAGCATAGTGCCTTGAATATATCAAATGCTCATTACTGTCAGCTGTGGTTATTTCCTCATTAATAATAAGCATGCAGCGCTGGGGGACCCAGAATAGGGGTGTTTAACTCAACCTTAGAGAGCTCAGGGCAGATGAGCCAAGTTTACCTCTCCTCATCCATAGATGATGAGGGATGGCACAGCCTCCTTTGCCTCAGCGGCACCAGGGGTTTCAGTAAGAGCCTCTGAGCTGAAAGATGATATGGGAACACTTCGGAATTGTTGGAATCAGGACCCAGACTATGTGAGAATTGGTTCCCACAATGAGTAGGCAGAGCTTGACTTGAAATTAAATGCGAAGAGAAAAATCAAGACCAGTTGTGTCAACTACCATCTGTTTGTTTTAATTTTGACTTTAAGGCAAAGATGCTTCAGTGGCTCTTTTTTGCATCCAGCATGATGTTAAATAGGCATGATGGGGCCTGCTCATTTCCCACGAAACAGTTTTGGACCCCTCAACTCCTTTCCAAACTGTGCCTGGCATACACCGTGGCCATACCTGGCTCTTTTCAAACCTTTAACCCTTCCAAGTTATTCAAACTTTACTCATCCTAGGAGTAGACTTTCTCATTCATTCACTCACTCTTAAAATATTTTCTTCTATTTTATTGAGGTATAATTGACATAATTTCAGATATACAACATAACAATTCAGTATTTGTATATATTTTGTAATGACTACCACAATAAAGTCTAATTAATATTTGTCACTATACATACATAGTTACATTTTTTCTTGTGATAACTTTTGAGATTTACTCTCTAACATGAAAGGACTAAACAGATGTGGTGCATATACACAATGGAATACTACTCAGTGATAAAAATACTTAAACTCCTGCCATTCATGGCAACATGGATGGGGCTTGAGGGGATTATGCTGAGTGAAATAAGTCAGGAGGGGAAAGACAAATACCAAATGATTGATTTACTCATTTGTGGGATAATAAAGGGGAAAATCTCAAACAAACAAAACCTTAGACTCTGACAACAGAATGGTGGTTACCGGAGGGAAGAGAGAGGAGGGACTAGAGTGGGCCAAATGGTTGGCGATAGATGATGGTGACTATTTGGAGGATTTTTGAAGGTTGCACAGGGTGATATATGCAGTTGCTGAGGTGAGAAACTACACCTGGAAGCTATACAGTGAGGTAAAGCAATGTTGTCTCAAAAAGAAAAAGGCTTAATTGCTTAGCAACTTTCAAATATGTAATACAGTATTATGATGATTACCAAACTGTACATTACATTGATTTTATAACTGAAAAATTGTACCTGTTGACTCTTTTCATCCATTTTGCCCACCCGCACCCTCCAACCCTCACCTCTGGCAACCTCCAATCTTTGTATCTATGAGCTCATTTTTTTTCTTTAGATTTCTCATATAAGCAAGATCATATAGTATTTGTCTTTCTCTGTCTGACTCATTTCACTTACTTTGTCTTGGGAAAGATTTCATCATTTTTATGGACGATTAAATTTATATAAAGCACATTTTCTTCATCTATTCATCCACTGATGGACAGACACCTTGGTTCTTTCCTTGTCTCAGCTACTGTGAATAATGCTGCAATGAACATGGAAGGTATATGTATCTTTTGAAGTTAGTGTTTTCTTTTCCTTCAGATAAATGCTCAGACATGGAATTGCTGAACCATAAGGTAGTTCTATTTTAAGTTTCTTGATGAACACCGATGTTGTTTCCCATAGTGGTGGCACCAACTTACGTTACCACAAACGATGTACAAAGGTTCCCTTTTCTCCACATCTTCACCAACATTAGTTATTTCTTGTGTTTTTGACAATAGCCATTCTAACAGGTATATGGCAATATCTCATTGTGGTTTTGACTTGCATGAAATATTTCCTGAGCACATACTATAAGCCAGACACAGTGGCAGGCATTGGAGATACAGCGCTAATCGAGGCAGATAACCACAGAACTGACAGTCTGCCTGGGATTGCAGACATGAAACACAGCATTGTGACTATGAGTTACCAATGCTTTCCAAGAATAGGGAATTATCTAGGATAGTGCTTTGCAAGTTTCACCACATAGCACACCAATGGCACGTATGACTTCCTGGAATAAGTGGATGAGGAAGCAACCTGCCAGAGAGGTCTGGCCATCCCAAGGGCAGAAACATCACTATTTCAGGCATACCTGGACTCTCTTGGAGATCTCTCATCTAGAATCTCAAGCTCTGGCCCATTAGATTGCTGTTGCTCTCCACCCATTGGCCATTGAAGTCTCATGGGGCACAGAACGGATGCTTGTCCTGACGAATACATACTCCTTGTTGTTAGCTAAATCTTGGTAACAGTTTTGCACACCTCTTCAGCATTAGGCGCAAACTGGAGGGTCCTGTAAGCCTTCCCAGGCAACTGAAATCTAAAAGGCTCACTGTCTTTTACAAATTCCTATATACTTAGTCTTCAGCTCACAGTTCAACTTCTAATTCACCCCTGTAGTTTGATACTGTGTGCTGACTGCACAAGACTTTCTTTTGCCACAACTTTAGCACCTAGCAATACTAAATGAGAGGGCTCAGAGTCTTATGAAGTATCGTGTTTTAAGACAAAGAAATAGGATTGGAACTTAACAGGGCCTTGCAATAGAAATGGCTTTACTATCTAAGAAAAGTCCAGTGCCCAACCCATCTTTAAAAACTTTGAAGTGAGAAAAATCCCACTATTGTGAGAGCATGTGTAGGGTAAGGAAAAAGTATCAGGCTTTTCTGCCCTCCCGCCATTAGGATAGATGAGGGAACCCTATGGTCCTGAATGCATGCCTGATGGCGGGCACCTGGAGTAGGGTGTGGGCATAGGTAGATGGGATTCACCTGGGCTTTTAAGGGCGGTGCCACAGGGACGCCAGCAGAAGCCGAGAGAGAAGCAGAGCCATGAGAAGAGCACAGAGAATGTGACAGAAGGCCGGAGAGCCCAGAGTGAAGACTTGCTGGGGGCTGAGAGGCCTACCAGCCTCCCGGCCCCACCCAGCGCCCCTGCCTGCCGTGTACCTGGTAATCTCAATAAAAGCCTGCAAAAGCCACTGAGGGCTCCAGGACTCCTTTATGCGGTCTGCTGGATCAGAAAACTTGCTCAGTGGTTGTTCCTGTCCTTACAATGGAATCACACAGCTTTACTCCTGGAGAGAGGGCACCGAAACCCTGCAGCTTCCAGACCAGTTGGGGGTTTTGGCTGAGCAAACCCAAAGACCAACCAAGATATCTCGAAACCCCAGGAGATGGGGTGAATTATTGTTTATATATAAGCAAAGAGAAGAGTTCACAAGGGAAGTCCAATAAGCCTCTTGCAGAGAAAAGAGACTCCTGCTGAAGTGAAACAGAAGACTCCATATTCTTGCCTTCACTTGGACTCCCCGAGAAAGGTTAATTGTTTCTTTCCGATGGCTGATGAAATGCAGTTCTGGGTGAGAAATTATATGGTCTAGAGGAAGGTCGGGGATCAAGTTTGACAGATTTTAACTCAGTCACTGTACAGCAAGGAAGGCTTTCTGGTTTTTCTCTCCGACCCACTCTTGGGGACCTGCATCACTACTTCTCTGTGATGATGATGCTATTCACAAACTTCATTCCACCTTTTCACCATCACTTAGTATTGTCTGTTTTTATCCACTTATTATTCTTATAACTATGCACTTTTATTTTATTTATTTATTTACACAAGCACTGGGTACAGTCAGAAGCACGGGAGGGTGAGAGAATTTACCAGAGCAGGGAACAGAACAGGCAGACTGACCAAATACACTGCTGAGGGGAGCAGCGGGCGAGACAGAAGTCTCTCGCACCATGTGGGACCCTCGCTGGGGATCGAACTGGTGCTGCAGAGGCTGCGGGTAGCTTCACAGCCCAGCGCTCAACTGCTGCGCCACTGGGGGAGGCCCTAACTATGCACTTTTTAATAACTAAGATACAGAGCTCATAGCGTTTAATTTAAAAAACAACAACAACAACATTGGGACAATTTCTGGTTAAAGAGTAGAAGAGTTCCAGAAAGAAAACCCGCTAAAATTACAGAAAATATTTTTTTAATGTGTAGACCCACAAGGAAAGAGAAAATAGAAATAGTAACATTATTTTTTGAAGCCAGCAAGATGGAAAGTCAACTCTTAACAGACTCCTAAGTGGGCAGTGGGGAAAACAGAATCAACTATTTTATATGGTGAAGAATGCCCAAATGGCTCTGGAAAAGGTGGCCCCATGTACTTCTAAAAGTGGAGGTAAAGGAGACACTTCTAAGGTCAAAATGAGGACTTGTTGAAAGCTGTTGTTATAGACTAAATGTTTGTATTTCCCTTCACCTAATTCATTTGCTGAAACCCTAACCCCCTATGTGGTGGTATCACCAAGTGGGGTTTTGGGGAGATAATTAGGTCGTGAGGGTGGCGAAATCGTGAGTGGGATTAGTGGCCTTGCAAGGGACACAAGGCCGATGTTCTGACATGTGAAGGTATAGCAAGGGATTGGCCCTCTGTAAATCAGGAAAGGAGCCCACTTGAAGAAATCAGTGATACTAGCACAATGACCTTGAACTTTCAGCCAATAGAACTGGGAGCAATAAATGTTGTTTAGGCCACACAGTCTATGCTGTTATGTTATAATAGGCCAAAGACTGAGGCAGAGGTTTAAAATACACAGATCCATCAACCACATTCCTCATCCATACTGTTGGAGAGACAACTGTCCCTCCTTTCAGTCCAATAGAACACTGAAACTGGAAAAATTTAGGGAATATTCAGCACAGGACACTGGGAACCAGTCAGAAAACAGGGTAATTAAACAACTCCGTGCACAATGAGTACAAAAACAGCCCTCAACCCTGGTCTTCTCGCACATGATTCCTCAGAACATGTATAGTTCAAAATTTACCAAACATACAACAGACTGGAGACTTGTCAGGAGAATCGAAGTGGCTTGAGTAGACAGTCTAAAGATGCTGTTGTGGGGTTTACCAAATGGCACAGCCAAACTCACCTTATAACAAGCTCTACCTACACTCTAAGGTCTTCCAGTCAATTATTAAAACCAGCTGATACACTCTGGAGATGATGTTAGTTAACATGAGCTTACTGTGTTCTGAACACTTCATATGTATTAACTCATTTTAACCCTCACAACAACTCTGAGGTACATTTTATTATCAACCCCCTTTATACAGATTGAGGCAGCCTGGTTCCAGAGCACTGACACCATTTTATATACACCCTTGTATAACTCAGATAAATTAATTTTTTCTAGATGTTAATTAGCCTAAAGATATGTTAGTACTGGACCTCCCTGGTGATGCAGGGGTTAAAGGCTCAGTGCTATCAAGCTATCGGCAGCCACTACAACATGAGTTTGATCCCCGTCCAAGGAGCTGACCCACATGGCAGAGCACACCTCTCCTGTCTCTCCTGCTGCTCCCCTCAGCAGAGTATTTCAGTCAATCTGCCTGTTCTGTTCCCCACTCACTTCCCCCTGCCCCCGCACCTCTGGCCCTACAACCCTCAGTTCTTGTATGGATAAATAAGGAAAAAAGAAAAAAAAAAACCATGCTTTAAAAAAAAAAAGATATGTTAGCATTTACTAGCACCTCCTAACAATCCACATTTTGTCCCTCAGTATCAGTGTTATAAAGGTGTTCTACTCTATTATTGCATCAAACTAACAGCTCTGGGTTCAAATACTCATAAATGAGTCATGTACAAGGCAGGTTAACTGCTCAATGCAACCCTATAAACCTAGAGATGGTACATTAAAAAGCTGATTAAAAGTTTGATTAAAATTCTTTGATTAAAAGTTTGGTTAAAATTCTTCAATCTTGCAGATTTTATCTCAACACATAAAAAAGGACAAATTAGCTTGGTAACATGAGTGGATTTATTTAAGATTTGAGTGCAAACTTAAAAATAAGAACAAACAAAGCTTTTCATCAATAAACACAAAAATCTAAGTAACAATTCTGCAATCGTGCATTTCAACAGAAAGTACAAATATTAATACATTCTAATTTGCAACTACATTTGAAAATCAAAATATTTCTATCAAATAGCACACAATCTTTAACCTGTTCTCATTGTGTTATCTTAGAAACATTTATCATGTTATCTGGAAGATACAGCATTATTAATCAACCTCTATGACCAAAGAAACAGTACTTTCAATGTCTGACTTTGAGTAATCTCATATCACCTCTGAAAAGCCATTATTATACCTCCACTCTAGAAAAACAATTGCATAATTATACAATTATACCTCCACTCTAGAAAAAAATGAATGCAAAGATCAAGGAAGCAAGATACTTTCATGTAATCAAAGAAAAAAAATCACAAGTGTCTGACTTAGAAATGTGCATAAATGTAGTAAATTTTAAAAGTACATCTTTGATGGCTGACATCATAATAACAGTGAACAATTTAAACAGGTATAAAAATGTAGGATCAAAATCTTTAGGTTGAAATATTTTAAAAGTTACTATGAATATGGAAAGATCTGTTTACATAAACATGTATATTTTTAGATGAAAAATCAGGGGTAGTGGCATCTCCCTGGTCCCTTAACAATATTTGGATTTTCACGAAGAATTAGCAGCACCCAACCTTAAGTGTTAATGACATGTTTCTAAAGGACCTATACAACAGTTTAGTTGGCAGTGTTCTAGCTTTTGGGAGATGGGGTGAGGGAGGTGGGGGTGCAAATATCTGAGTATGCATGCACTCACACATTTAAAATCATTCCAAAAGGAAAAGAAGTCACATATTGAAAAATGCTAAGGAAACCATCTTTAAGAGATCAAGAGTGGGCCAGACAGTAGAAGTAGTCATAGTAGTAGTCTATTTAATAATGAATTTGCACTCTTCAAAGGCAAGTTGGGAAGAATGAGGATACTTACACACACATCTCTTCAGGGAGAACTTACTTGAATTTTACATTGCAGAACAGTGAACAGGAAACATTACAAAGACCTTCATTCTTGCTTATAATACCAGATGAATTTTTTTCCTTTTTACCACCATATACATAACATTTAAATATTCTCTTTATAAATATTTGAGAGCAAAAAGAATGAATTTTATTGCGGTGGTGGCCCACATCTGTACAAAGCAATGTAAGCAACATATATATATGTAAGCGACATATTTATATATGTATATATAAAATGATTAAGAAAAAAGTGCAAAGAATAACAGTATTAAGAATTTTTGCTTTTTTTTTTTACAGTAACTATGGTTGAAGTGTGACTATCTCTCAGGGATCTGTAATCCCAGATTTTAATTAAAATTTTAAAAAGAAACCCACACTCTCTAGTTACTGCACAGGTTTCAGTTCCTTATTGAGTAACTTCCCTTCTCCCAAATCCAGCATTTCCAGTTTCTAAACTCTTCACACACAGAAACCAAAGTGGCAACAGTGAGTTTTTCCCTGTAGCTTCCCAAAATTCATTCAAGTTAATCACTCTAGATTCAGACAAGATCAATTGTGGAAGTCTTATCATAACCCGCTTTGCTGAAATTAAAGCAAAATGAGAGGCTTTCTGAAACACAAACTACTAACCAGGAATCAAACCAGCAACCACAAACAGGTCTTTAATTGCAAGTGTAATTTGAAACAAGTACATTTTTAAAATCAGTCCCTGTGGTCAATGATAAATACAGCATTTAAATCAGTCCCTCAGGCTCAAGGGTTATGCAAGGAACGTGATTCCGCATGCCTATGATTTCACCATCTTTCCTAACAGAGATGACGCTTGCTGTGCAAATCTGAATGACTTTCCATCACTTTACTCGTGGTGTCAAGTCTTTTACTTTGAACACACGTAGAAAGGCGATTTTCAGCATTTTGAAAAATGTACTTTCCTCGTAAGTCAGATAATTACTTACTGATTTTAGACCTGCAAGTTTGAAGTAGCTCAATTTCCCTTTAAACACATTACTAGGTATTTTTTGGTGTGTATACGTTGCTTCCTTCTTACTCCAGGCACCATAATTATTCACAATAGTACAGCGATTCTCCACCTAACTTAGGCAACATAAGGAATCTTAAAATGGGTTCCAAGGTTATTATTTGAATCTATTATATTGATTGACTTTTCCCTTCAAGAAAAAGGGTTGGAAGAGAAATTTTCAGGCCCTCTAGCACTTCTGCTTTGAGTAGTGTTAATACAGATTTTTTTGTCATGCTTAATATTTAAGCTTCTTCTCAACTAGGAAGACAGTAGACATTGGAAGCTATAAATTTCCTGAAACTACATTCTACTCCAACTTTAGTTTATTTTGTTCAACATTACATATATTTTTAAGAAAACTAGTATATGCTAGACTAATTTTTAAAAACAGAATTTCCACTAAAATTAATAAGACAGCTAAAGGGCAATAAATTTTTCAATTTCAGTTTCACTAGATCTATGCAAGACTCAACAACTATTTAATCACTTTTGGTTTTATTACTGTGTCTTTAGAATGATTTGCCTTACATTCTAGCAGACAGTTCAACAAAGGCTTAAAATCCTAGAACTGAGAAACCACCCGGCCACCTCCTACACAGCTGTATATCAGCCAACTGCATTTCATTTGCCCCCATACATTCGCTCGATGTCTTTGAGGTAATGGTTCTTCAGTTCCTTCCTTTTCAGTTTGAAAGCATCAGTTACCAGACCGGTTTCTGGGGTCCATGGCTCTGGGCTGAGGCGAACCTTGATTGGGATTTCAAACCGCTCCAATTTCACTGAAATGAGGAGGAGGTGGAAGAGAGAGGGGAAAGGAGTGGGTAGAGTGGGGAGGGTTGGGAAAATGCAGGAGAATGGGAGACAAAGAAACAATCAAACATGAATTTTGCAAGATGACTCTGAATGACACAGGTGATGAGCAAACTTCTTTAATATGTTAATACCACTATCATATAATTTCATGTATTTCTCAAAGTATATGTACATTGTTTCATTTGTACAATTTTGGTCTCTGGTTTTTATGCTAATATATATATGGAGACACCCTCCTCTTCAGGGTCCTTGTACTGGTTGTGCTTCTTTCCCTCTGTAGCTGCAAGACTCACTTCCTTACTTCATCCAGGCGACTCTGCTCACGTGCACCTCCTCAGAGGGGAAGTTCCCTGAACACTCAGCAAACATCTCTGTTTCTCTAGATCCTCTTATATTATGTTTTCTTTAAAATATTTATCACCACCCAATATATTATATATTTACCTCGCCTACTAGAATGTAAGCTCAGTTTTTGAAAGAAAGCAGGGTCTTTGTTTCTTTCCTGACCATCCATGGGGCTACATTGAGAGAGCCCTCAATAAATATATATTTATTAATGCACGCTACAAAAAATTAAGCCTCCAGACGACTGCTTTTAATAAACTTTATTATATATTAAAATCAAAATCAAAACTGGGGGCCTCCCTGGTGGCGCAAGGGGTTAAGACACAGCACTATGAAGTTATCTGCAGCCATTGCAGCATGAGTTTGATCCCTGGCCAGGGACATGGCCCACATGGCACAGCAGACCTCTGCTGTCTCGCCCGCTGCTCCCCTCAGCAAGTATATTTCAGTAGATGGGCCTGTTCTGCTCCCCACTCTGTCTCTGGTGAATCCTCTCATGCCCCCGCATCTCTGGCCTACACCCCAGCTCTTGTATGCATAATAAATAAATTCTTTAAAAAAAAGATAAAAATGGGGGCAGCAGCTTCCTGTCTGCTCATGACCTGTACCATGCCGGGACTTCTCTTCACTGGCCTCCCTCAGTGGAGGCAGTTCTCCTCAAGGCAGCCCTCCTGCAACCATGCAAGTCTCTCTTAGCAAACCTGTCCCTTTTGGGGTACAGCTCTTCCTGCCTGCTTGTGTCTATGCAAGTGTCTTTTACTCGTCTGTCCCTTTCCCTAACAAAACTCCCATTTAAATATAAAAAAAATAAATAAATATGGGGATTATGGATTTCATGCTTTAAACTATATAAGGATTGATACAGTGAGTTAGACAATTCAATACATGTTGAAAAATTTAAGAAATATAAGGCAAAATAAGGCCATACAAGCAAGTAATACAGTACCTAATAGCTTTAAATTCAATAAACTACATTCCATATTTATTAGTACAAGGTCACCCTTAAAACTCTGAAGGCCCATTAACAGTTGTGTTAATCTACAGGTGAGCTTTACCTTGTGTGTGTGATTATTTGAAACAGCAGTATCAAAGGAACAAATACTTGCATGTTGTAAAACTACTGCTAAACAACCCAATTCACTTTAGAAACAACTGGGTTTCAGTGACAAACACAAATAACTCAAATTTATGGGAGTTTCTGTTCTAATACTAGTTGAAATTCTATGAATGCTTGGTTGAAAGGGTGAGCTGCTTATTAAAATGAGAGAAAAATATAAAGCTGAGTGTGAAAAGTCACCTTTCGAAACCAACTTCCTAAAAGTATAAAACCTGATGAGGTAGTAAAAAATATATACAATTTGCTCAAATTAACTGTGTCTACTTTGTTGGCAGGTTACAGTTGTAGCTCACACTCACACAGATGTTACCGAAATAATCCCATCAGCAACCAAGCTTGCATTTGGATCTCAAGGAAAACAATTAAGTTTTCAACTATAGCTTTGGCTCATAAACCATTTTTCATGTTACTTTCCCTATTTACATAGGCCTTATTCCAGAAACAATAAGAAAACTGGGACAAGGAAGGCACAACAATTCAGTTGCACACAAGCAAATCGAATATATTTATGAAATTGTCTATATTTAAACTGTATTAACTAAAGTCCTGTTCAAAGCAAAAGACTGCATTAAAGGCTTCACTTTGGGGACTCTTAAAAGTACTAAGCAACCCAAACAATAGGGTGCAATGGGAAATCATACAGTTTCTTGTAAACAGAATTATTAATAGCCAACAAGTGAGAAAAATCAGGTCAGAAAAACAAAAAAGATTTGACACAGCAGCACTTTTTCTGAATTACCTAGAACATTATGAAATGCCACCTGCAGGTGGCAGCAAATGTCAAATTTTCTAGCCATCTGTAATATCAAATCACCCCAAAATAATTACTTGGCATTTTTATGATACTACCTATATCTCACATTTACATTTAAGACAAGAAGAGGCCTGCTATGAAGGATCTATGAATTGAGACAGATTTAGCTGAATACAAGCAAAACTATTTTACACATTTCTGCACACATTTCTGTAATTTGAATCACAAAGTTGGCAAGATATATCTTTTATGGCTCAGAAAAGGTTATGATTGTATGTTTAGTTCATGATCTGTTCAAGTACATGCTTCATTCCAAGCACAGGAAAAGTTACGGGGCCTTAAAGGTCCTAGAGTTTAATTTTCTGCCTGATCCTGAACCAGTCAGACTTCCACAATTACCACTTTTACAAAACATTTTGCAATGAAAAATGACTGAAGTCACATCTTATGCCATTAGTACATTCAGAGAATGACCAAAACTAATAATCTGTTGGCTAAAATACTTTATAAAATACCACATATAAAGAAAAATAAACATGGTTTACATCGAAAAAGCAAGTGGGGGGCCTCCCCGGTGGCGCAGCGGTTGAGCGCTGGGTTGCGAAGCTGCCCGCGGCCTCTGCGGCACCGGTTCGATCCCCGGCTGCTCCCCGGCCACCAGAGGAGGGTCCCACATGGCGTGCAGACCTCTCCTGCCGCCCGCTGCTCCCCTCAGCAGTGTACTTCGGTCCTTCTGCCTGCTCTGCTCCCCGCTCTGGCTCTGGTGAATTCTCTCACCCTCCCGCGCTTCTGACTGTACCCAGTGCTTGTATAAGTAAAACAAACAAACAAACAAACAAATAAATAAACATGCCTCTATTAAAGAAAAAAAAAAGAAAAAGCAAGTGGGCTAGCAAGTGGGAGCCGAGGGTTCAAAGCTAGTTGCCAACAGACAAGGATGCTGAGAAGAAGCAAACTGACCTCCTGAATCTGTGCCTCTGAAGACAGAGATAAGGGGTACACTTAAAACAGGAAAGCTACCCACTCCCCCATAGCATGTTCAGAGGACAGTTTCTTCCTCATCCTGTTCTTGCTGACCAGATTGGAAACAGTTTTACATTTTGGAAAAATGAACTAGAGAAAAAAAGGGAGTCAAGGGCACTAGACACAATATAGGGAGGAGTAGGCTCAACTCAGACTGACTGATTCAGGGAGGGAAAAGACCTCTCCACCCACTCAATCCCCTTTCCTGTTTGGCTACTAGAACACTGGCAGCTAGGATGTTATCCCCCAGGCAATAGATCAGAGAAATCCTCTTTGAAGAAATGAAATGACCCAAGACAGTAACAATGGAATAACTTTTCAGTAAGCTTTCTAAACAGCCGCACTCTCAAATATTAACGCAGACAAGGGTCAGCAGATACATCTGGGGCCATGATCCACAACAGAACAAAGTAGAACTTGGAGGAAACAGAGACAAGAACAGAAGAAAACTTCATGTAAGGACTCCCCCTTTAACATCCTCAGGAGTAAGAGGGCACACTCATAAAAAGGCAACAGAGTGCTACTAATAGGACACTAGAGAGCATAAAAGAACTCTGGGAGGGGAGCTCGTTCCCGCATCGCCATTTTGCAGCAGGGACCTTTCTTGCTGGAGACAGTGTGAACCAGCAGAAGGCTCACCAAGGAGACAGAGGTAAGCTGGGAGGCTGGCCCATGCTGGGCGCCTTCTAGCTTGCAGTTCCAGCCCAGAGGGGAGCAGCACCCACCGCTGGGGCGTGCAGGGGAGCGCGTCGCCGGCACCGGCATTTTGCAGCAGGGACCCTTCTTGCTGGAGACTGTGTGAACCCAGCAGAAGGCTCACCGAGGAGACAAGAGGTTAAGCTGGAAGGCTTGCCCACACCGGGCACCTTCTAGCCTGCAGTTCCAGCCCAGAGGGGAGCAGCACCCACCCCTGGGGCAGACCGGGCGTGCAGGGGAGCTCGTTCCCGCATCGCCATTTTGCAGCAGGGACCTTTCTTGCTGGAGACTGTGTGAACCAGCAGAAGGCTCACCAAGGAGACAGAGGTAAGCTGGGAGGCTTGCCCATGCTGGGCGCCTTCTAGCCTGCAGTTCCAGCCCAGAGGGGAGCAGCACCCACCGCTGGGGCAGACCGGGCGTGCAGGGGAGCGTGTCCCCGGCTCTGGCATTTTGCAGCAGGGACCCTTCTTGCTGGAGACTTGTGAACCCAGCAGAAGTTCCCCAGAGGAGCCAGTGGTGAGCTGGGAAGGTCGCCCAAGATGCCGGCCAGTACCAGCAACACAGTGTCACAAGGAATACGGCAAATTAGAAAACAGGCAGTAGGGAGTAGAAAAACAACATGCAACCCAGCAACTCCTCAGCAAAATAGCACACCACAAAAAGAAAACCATCTACCAGATTGCAACGACAGTAACTTGGAAGAACTTCTGAGCCTTCCAGATAGAGAATTTAAAATTGCTGTGATTAAAAAACTGACAGAAGTCATAAAGGAAAACAATGATAAGGGGAAAATAATTAATGACCAGAAGAATGAAATTGAGTCCCTAAAGAGGGAAGTAAAAGAAATGCAGGAGATCAAAGAATTAATGGAGACACTAAAGAACTCTGGGAAAAGCAGTGAAAGCAGAATAGATGAAATGGAAGAACGAATAAGTACTCTTGAAGACACAGAAATAAAAAGAACTAAAACAGAAAAGGAAGGAGAAGTACGAAGGAAAAAGACCGAAGAAAGACTTCGGGAACTATCTGACTCCATGAGGAAAGGAAATATAAGAGTTATAGGAATCCCAGAAGGAGAGGAGAGAGATTAGGAACAGAGAAAATATTCAAAGAGATAATTGAAGAGAACTTCCCAAACGCTAAGAAGGATCTGAAAATTGATATACAAGAAGCAAGAAGAACACCAAACTTCCATGACGAAAGGAAAAATACAGCAAGACACATAATAGTAAAGCTCCCAAGAATCCAAGACAAAGAAAAAATAATGAAACTAACAAGAGGGAAGAAACAGATAACATTCAAAGGGAAACCAATCAGACTGACATCAGACTTCTCTGAAGAAACACTACGGGCAAGGAGAGAGTGGAGGGACATAGTCAACAGACTCCAAGAAAACAGATGCCAACCAAGAATACTCTATCCCGCAAAGCTCTCCTTCCTCTTTGAATAAAGAATATGGACCTTCCCAGACAAACAGAAACTCCGGAATTTCATTGCGACTAAACCCCCACTCCAAAAAATACTACAAGGAGTCCTAAAGCCAGAACCTCAGAGGGACGAATAACAACAAAAGAAGGCCAAAGAAAGTTATTAAAAGAATAAATAAATAAAATCAAAGGAAAGACAAACACAATGGCAAATACAGATGCTAACATATCAATACTAACTCTAAATGTAAATGGACTAAACTCTCCAATAAAAAGACACAGAGTTGCAGGCTGGATTAAGAAACAAAACCCAACCTTTTGCTGTCTCCAGGAAACACATTTAGCTGCAAAAGATAAAAATAGACTCAAAGTTAAAGGATGGAAAACAATTCTACAAGCAAATGGACCAAAAAAGAAGGCAGGAACAGCTATACTCATATCAGATAAAACAGATTTCAAACTCAAAAAGATAAAAAGAGACCCCAGTGGTCATTACATTATGATCAAGGGGATAATACTTCAAGAAGAAATAACACTCATTAACATATATTCACCAAACGAAGGAGCACCAAAATATATCAGATAACTATTACCATCTTTGAAAACAGACATCAGAGAAAACACATACGTAGTGGGAGACTTCAACACACCACTATCAACAATGGATAGATCAACAAGACAAAAAATAAGTAAAGACACTAAAGCTCTAAATAAGGATCTAGAGTGCTTAGGCTTAACAGACATATATAGAACACTAAACCCAAAAAAATCTGAGTATACATTTTTCTCAAGCGCACACGGATCATTCTCTAGGATCGATCATATACTGGGGCACAAGACAAACATCAACAGATACACCAAGATTAAAATCATACCAACCATCTTTTCTGACCATGAAGGCATCAAACTAGAAATAAACCATAAAGAGAAGGCAAGGTATTCTCCTACCTCGTGGAGATTGAAACCCACACTACTGGAAGTCCACTGGACTAACGAGGAGATAAAAGAAGAAATTAAAAAATTCTTTGAATTGAATGACAAGGAGGACACCAATTTCCTAAATGTATGGGATGCAGCAAAAGCAGTAATAAGAGGAAAATATATAGCAATAGATGCTCACATCAAGAAACAAGAAAGAACTCAAAGAAACAACCTAATCTCGAAACTCAAAGATCTAGAAAAAGAACAACAAAAAAGCCCCAAAACCAGTAGAAGAAAAGAAATAATAAAAACCAAAGCAGAAATAAATGAAATCGAAACTAAAAAAACAATCCAAAAGATCAACGAAACCAAGAGCTGGTTCTTCGAAAAAATAAATAAAATAGCTAAACCCCTTGCCAGGCTCACAAGGGCAAAAAGGGAGAAAGCACAAATAAATAGGATAATAAATGAAAGAGGAGAAATCACAACGGACACAGCAGAAATCAAAAGAATTATTAATAACTACTATGAACAGTTATATGGAAACAAGTTTAACAATCTAGAGGAGATGGACAAATTCCTACAACTCTACAATCACCCAAAGCTAGATAAAGAAGAAATAGAACACCTAAACAGACCAATTACAAGCAGCGAAATTGAAATGGTAATCAAAAACCTCCCCAAAAACAAAAGCCCAGGACCTGATGGATTTACAAATGAATTCTACCAAACATTCAGAGATGAATTGGTACCTATCCTTCACAAACTCTTCCAAAAAATTGAGAAGGAAGGTATAATACCTAACATGTTCTATGAAGCCAACATTACACTAATACCAAAACCGAACAAGGACAACACAAAAAAAGAAAACTATAGGCCAATCTCCCTAATGAACACTGATGCAAAAATCCTCAATAAAATTTTAGCTATCAGAATCCAACAGTGTATCCATAAGGTAATTCACCACGACCAAGTAGGATTCATTCCAGGGACACAAGGATGGTTTAACATCCGAAAATCAATCAACGTTATCCAACACATCAACAAAAAGAAATATAAAAACCATATGATAATATCAATAGATGCTGAGAAAGCTTTCGACAAAGTGCAACACCCATTCATGATAAAAGCCCTTGAAATTCTTGGGATACAAGGAACGTACCTCAACATCATAAAGGCCATATATGACAAGCCAACAGCCAGTATCATTCTCAATGGTGAAAAGCTGAAAGCAATTCCATTAAGATCTGGAACAAGACAAGGATGTCCACTTTCACCACTGCTTTTCAATATAATACTGGAAGTCCTAGCCAGAGCAATAAGACAAGAGAAAGACATCCAAGGAATACAAATAGGAAAAGAAGAAGTCAAAATATCACTCTTTGCAGATGATATGATAATATACATAGAGAACCCCAAAAACTCCACAGAAAAACTAATTCAACTCATCAATCAGTTCAGTAAAGTGGCAGGATACAAAATCAACACGCAAAAGTCAGTAGCCTTCCTATATACAAACAATAAATCTGAAGAAGAAGAAATCAAAAAAACCATCCCTTTTATTATTGAAACAAAAAAAATCAAATATTTGGGAATAAATCTAACAAAAGAGGTAAAGGACCTATACAAAGAAAACTATAAAACACTGTTAAAAGAAATAGAAGAAGACACAAAGAAATGGAAAGACATCCCCTGCTCATGGATTGGGAGAATAAACATTATTAAAATGGCCATCCTACCAAAAGCAATATACAGATTCAATGCTATTCCAATCAAAATTTCAATGTCATTCTTCAAAGAAATAGAACAATTATTGATGAAATTCATATGGAATCACAAAAAACCCCGAATAGCCAAAGCTCTCCTGAAAAAAAAAGAAGGGAATGGAGGCATCACACTCCCAGACTTCAAACTCTACTACAAAGCCATAATCATCAAAACTGCATGGTATTGGAACAAGAACAGACATACAGACCAATGGAATCGAATAGAAAATCCAGAAATAAACCCACAGATTTATGGTCAACTAATCTTTGACAAAGGAGCAAAGACTATGCATTGGAGCAAAGAAAGTTTGTTCAATAAATGGTGCTGGGAAAACTGGGTCGCTACATGCAAAAGAATGAAGCTTGACCACCACCTCACACCATACACAAAAATCAACTCAAAATGGATTAAAGAACTAGACATAAGACCTGAAACCATAAAATACATAGAAGGAAATATAGGCGAAACACTATGTGATTTGCATATCAAAGACATCTTTACAGACACATCACCCAAAGCAGTGATAGTGAAGGCAAAGATCAACAGCTGGGACTACATCAAATTAAAGAGCTTCTGCACAGCAAAAGAGACAATAACAAAAACAAAGAGAAACCCCACCAACTGGGAGAAAATTTTTCCACACAACACTAATGATAAAGGACTGATCACAAAAATCTGCAAAGAGCTGATGAGACTCAACAACAACAAAGAAAATAATCCAGTCAAAAAATGGACAGAGGAACTAAAAAGAAACTTCTCTGAAGAGGAAATGCGAATGGCCAACAGGCATATGAAAAAATGTTCAACATCACTTGCAATCAGGGAAATGCAAATCAAAACTACCATGAGATACCATCTTACACCAGTGAGAATGGCACATATTAAAAAAAATAGCAACAACAAATGTTGGCGAGGTTGTGGAGAAAAAGGAACTCTTCTGCACTGTTGGTGGGAGTGCAAACTGGTCCAACCACTATGGAGAGCTGTGTGGAGATTTCTGGACCTACTAAACATAGAGCTTCCACAGGATCCAGCAATTCCACTCCTAGGTATTTACCCAAAGAACACAGAAACATCAATTCCAAAGAACACCTGCACCCCTATGTTTATAGCAGCACTGTTTACAATAGCTAAGCTTTGGAAACAGCCCAAATGCCCAAAAATAGATGACTGGATCAAGAAGATGTGGTACATATATACCATGGAATATTACTCAGCATTCAAAAAAGATAAACACATGCAATTTGCAGCAACATGGATGACGCTGGAAGGGATCATGCTCAGTGAAATAAGCCAAAAAGAAAAAGAAAAATACCGGATGGTCTCACTCATAGCAGGGATCTAGAAAACTTAAATAAGGGACCAGGAAAATGAATAACTATAAGAAAGTGAAAATCAAAATCAACAAAAACTATGAACCAGAGACACTTTTTGGGGGGTGGGGGGCGGGAGGGGAGGGATTGGGGTCAGAATGGGGGGATTGCAATTGTATGGGGAATATAAAAATAAAATTTATTAATTAAAAAAAAGAACTCTGGGAAATTAAAATTCTGATCATAGAAATTGGAAATTCAGCAGACAGATGAGGCGATAATGTTGAGGGTCTCTGCCACAATTTAGAACAAACAGAACAAGATGGAAAGCGAGGACAAAAAGATAATAAAATTATAGCAGGAGGTCCAACAGTCACATCAAATTAGCCCCACATAGAAATACAAACAAAACTTGGAAGGGAAAAACTATGAAAGAAGAGCAAGCAGGGCCTCCCCAGTGGCGCAGCGGTTGAGCACTGGGTTGCGAAGCTGCCCGCAGCCTCTACAGTGCTGGTTCTATCCCCAGCTGCTCCCCAGCCACCGGAGGAGGGTCCCACATGGTGCGCAGACCTCTCCTTTCTCCCTGCCTCCCGCTGCTCCCCTCAGCAGTGTACTTCGGTCCTTCTGCCTGCTCTGCTCCCCACTCTGGCTCTAGTGAATTCTCTCACCCTCCCACGCTTCTGACTGTACCCAGTGCTTGTATGTATGTATGTATGTATGTATGTATATATGTATGTATGTATGCATGTATAAATAAATAAATAAATCTTTTTAAAAAAAAAAGGGCAAGCAAAGGTAAACAGGTATTTCCTAGAAGCAAAGGGCAGAAATTGTAGGTTGAAAGGGTCCACAAGTGAGTACACACTATGATAAATGATAAGGATCCACACCAGGGCACATCATTATGAGCTGCCAGGACAGCGATGGACCATTCCAAGCAGAGGCTAGATGACGACTTAGCAGACGCTGTAATCAGCAATAAAGCCTTAGATACTACAAGACATTTAATTTAAGGCTAAGGATACTTCCAGCATGGAAATTCATTGTAACTATATGCTTAAGAGCAGATTTTTAAGACCCTATATTTTATGATTAAAGCAATGATATATCTTAAAGACTAATATAAAAGATATTAGATGATTTTTAGGGACTTCAATAAAAAAGCAGCTTATTACTCACTGGTGTTTGCAGCTTCTCTAATTTCTTTCAGTATTTCTGCTTCCATGGCAGGATTATTGCAAATATCGACCCAAGTTCCTTCCACCCCTTTCTGTTGTGCCAAAAGTGTCAGCCTTTTCTGATTAGGAACCACAAAACTGATCACATAGGACTGGTCACTAAAAAATTAGAAAATAAAACAAAATAGAAATTAAAACACTGAGAACAATTATTCACAAAGTATTCAATTAAATAATCCAGATCATTCTAAATATTTACTTTCTTAGTCTCTTACTGTTAAAGTTTCATTAAGAAGTATAAGACCCATAGTACTGGCATAAACACAGTCACATAATCGATGGAAGAGAATAGAGAGCCCAAATACAAACTCTTGCATACACAATCAAATGATCTTCAGCAAAATGTGCCATGACCCCTTTATGGGAAATAAAGGGGTCTCTGCAACAAATATTGTTGAGAAAACTTGATACCCACATGCAGAAGAATGAAACTGCAACCTTTTCTTATGATACATACAAAAATTAACTCAATATGAATAGAGGCCTAAATATGAAAGAGCTGAAATCATAAAACTCATAGAAAAAAATAAAAATACAGTGCAGGATTCATGGCATTGGACCTGACACCACTTTCTTGGATATTATGCCAAAAGAATAGGGAACAAAAGCAAAAATAGATAAATGGGGGCCTCCCTGGTAGCCCAAGGGATTAAGCACCGCGCTATTAAGTGGCTCTGCAGCCTCTGCAGCACAAGTTCAATCCCCAGCCAGCCAGAGAGAAACCCACATGGCGCAGCAGACCTCTCCTGTCTCGTCTGCTGCTCCCCTCAGCAGTGTATTTCAGTCAGTCTGCCTGTTCTGTTCCCCACTCTGTCTCTGTGGAATCCTCTCAACCCCCCCACCTCTGGCCTGTACCCCAGCTCTTATATGCATAAATAAATAAATCTTAAAAAAAAAAAAAACAGATAAATCGGAAAGTGTTAAAAATAAAGAAAAATGTATATCAAAGGATACAATGAAGTGGAAAAAGGCAATCTAGGGCATTGGAGAAAATTTTTGTGAACCATATCTGATAAAGGGTTAATATCTAGAACACATAAATAACTATTAACTCCATAGAAACAACATTTTTAAATGGGCAAAGATCTGAAACCATAAAAATTCTAGAAGAAAATATGTGTGGGTGATGAAGGGGGTGAAGCTCCTTGACATCTGTCTGGGCAGTAATTTTTTTGGGGGGGGGATTTGACAACAAAAACAAAGGGAACAAAGGCAAAAAAAAAAAATGCCGACCACATCAAACTAAAAAAGCACAGAAAAAGAAACCATAAACAAAATGAAAAGGCAAACCATGGAATCAGAAAAAAATATTTGAAAATCATGTATCAGGTAGGAAGTAAATGTACAAAATATATAAAGAACTCAGACAACTCAATAGCAATACAAAACAAAACAAAACAAAAAAACAACCTGACTAAGACCCCGGTAGAGGAATTGAATAGATATTTTTTTTACAAAGAAGACATACAAATAGCCAATGGGCACATGTAAAGGTGCTCAGTATCACTAATCATCTGGGAAATAAAAGCAAATCAAACACATAAGATATCACCTTACACCTGGCAGATTGGCTATTATAAAAAAATAAAAAGATAAGAGATAACAAGTCCTGGCAGGGTATAAAGAAAAGTAAACCCTTGTGCACTGTTAGTGGGAATGTAAAAGAGGTATGTATAGCCCAATTTCCATGACAGCATCAGTCTCAGTAGCCAAGATATGGAAATAACCTAAGTGCCCATCAATGGATGAATGGAAAAAGATGTGGTGTATATACCTAAATGGAGTACTATTCAGTCATGAGAAAGAAGGAAATTCTGCCATGTGCAACAACATGGATGGACCTTGAGGACATGGATGCTCAGTGTAGCGAGTCATATAAAGAAAGACAAATACTGCATGATATCACCTACTATGTGGAAACTTAAAAAAAAAACTCATAGCAACAGAGGGTAGATGAGCATTGGACAGGGACTGTGGGTGGGGGAAATAGGGAGAGGTTCATAAACTGCACAAACCATCTATAAGATCAGTACAGTCTGAGGATGTAATGAAAAACATGGTGACTAGAGTTGATAACACTGTATTGTAGAATTGAAAATAAGAGAAAAATTTAATGGGCAAAGGACAAGACATTTTTCCAGAGGTGATATACAAATGGCCAACAAGCATATGAAAACTTGCTCAACATCACTAATCATCAGAGGTAAAACATCTTCTTCTCAATATGATGACTATCAAAAAAACAGAAACAGGTGTTGGCAAGGATATGGAGAAACTAGAACTCTTGTGCACTGTTGGTGGGAATGTAAAAATATCGGTACTATTATGGAAATATTGGTAAAAATATTGGTAAAAAATATTGGTACTTGCTGCAGGAGGTCTTGTTGCCCCAGCCAGATAGGATACTGACAAGCAGCTAAGAGAAAGGGCCTCACACCGTGGGGCTGAAGATCTGACATCCCTTTGCTTTTTGTTCATGGACATAGAGAAAAATTTATCAGAAAGTATATTAGGCAATAAATTATATGTATCAGCATACTGTAAGTAAATAGCACGAAAAATTGTTTGTTTAGAAATTAGTTGTTGGGCTGTTTGGCTCACTTGACAATGGGAGACAAGTTATTGAACATGCCTGACAAGCATTACAATACAATAATCATAGTAGGTCCTTCTATTTTGTTTTCTCTTAAAGTTTCTTGGGAAAGTTTTTAATATGAAACTATTTGAGTTAAGGAATTTCTAGGTAGAAAAAGTTCTGATAGCTGAACTGCAGCTGGTCTCCGGCTGAAGGTCATGTGAATAGAATAGTCCTTTGATGCTTAGGCTTTAGCTGATAGGGATGCACTGGCGGTTATTCACTGTTTTTAATAATTGTCTAAATGAAAAAATAAGTAGCTTTAATGTTAGGTTTGGTTTATTATCTGTTAACCTTGAGAGCTGCTGTCTAGCTGAGACCTGTAGGGGCCAGTAGTCTATGGGAAACATAATATACTAATTGTTGTTGCTTTACACATAATAATGTATTTCCTTATTATTATTACTAATAATAAATAAAAAAAGACCTGCTGAGTCTCTCGGCAGAAGATACTAGCACCTCACCAAGTGTCAGTGTCTCCTCATTCTACCTCATTCCCCTTCCCCTCAGCCCCAAAGTTTTCAGTTCTTTCGTTTTCGCCTAGGCCGTCTCATCCTTTCAGGAACCCCTGACAAGACGTTTTGCTGGAGGCTGGTCCCCGGCAGGTACTATTATGGAAAACAGTATGGCAGTTTCTCAAAAGATCAAAATAGAGATACCACATGACCTGGCAGTCCCTACATCTGGGTTTATAGACACATGAATTGAAGGCAGAATCGTGAAGAGATATTTGCCTTTATGTGTTCACAGCAGTATTGTGCAACAAAGTCAAGAGGTGGAAGCAGCCCAAGATGTCCGTTGATGGACATATGGATAAACAAAGTCTGGTCTACACACAGAGTGGACTAGTATTCAGCCTCAAAAAAATTCTGACGCTTGGTACAACATGGATGACCCTTGAGGACATTACACTAAGTGAAATTAGCCAGTCACAAAAAGACAAATAGTGTATGATTCTTTTCATATGAGGTATCCATAGTAGTCAAATTCACAGAAACAGAAGCTAGAATGGTAGCCCCTAGAGGCTTGGGAAAGGAGAAAATCAGGAATTGATTGCTCAACAGAGTTTTAGTTTTGCAAGATGATAAAAGCAGTGGAGACTGGTTGAAAGAATATGTGGATATACTTGACGCTAGTGAACTATACATTTAGCTTGGTTAAGAGGGCAATGCTTTATCTTCCTTACAAACAAAAAAACTATTACTTTTTAAAAAGAAGTAATAACGCCCATTAAATAAACCATATTAAGATATAACGGAAATGCTTGAATCTCTGAGGTTTTTGATTTACAAATCTTCTACAAGTCATGTTACCACTGTGGGAAAATTACATATGCTAAGCCTCAATGGAAATGAACTATTAATAGCTTTGGCATAGCTGATTATTTATTTAATGAGACACAGTAGGTGTACAATAAACAGTTAAAATGGCTGGATTATCTCAAATGATCTCCAAGTTGGTGAATTCAAGAACATTCAGAAATGTATAACATTCCTCAACTCTGACAAAAGTTACATGCTACTTATGATTATTCATGACCAAATTCTTTTCCAATGATCCTTTTACTATAAGTATAGGAAATGCAAATGTTACCTTTTGGCAAAAGCACAGATATTATCAATAAGAGGACAATTCTTCAGTGCAGCTTCCACTTTCCCAAGAGAGACATATTCTCCAGCTTGCAACTTCACCAGATCTTTCTTGCGATCTATAAATCATGAATGTTAAATTACCCAGTGTGTTTTATTAAGGTCTGCACAATTCTAAATTTCACTGCCTTAATCTTTATTTACAAACACACCTCTGCTTTTAAAATCTTGTTATCTATAATGCTTGTTCAAACACATTAGTTAAAAGGAAAATGCCTAAAGAAGTACTGGCTAAAATGTTACACCCTATACTGAAGGAACAAGGACTTTGGAGCATTAGATCTGAATGTGAGCTCTGCCTGTTACTAGCTATGTGATCCTGGGCATGTTAAGCTGACTCCCCAACCCTCAGTTTTATCAGGGATATTGAGGCCTATCCCTCATATAGGTATGCAGCACAATGTCTGGCATACAGAACAGACTATTTCCCTCTTTCACATCACCTTGTTAAAATGGCAGTGCTCTAAGAACACGCTGCTACAAGACAGATGGATTGAATAAACATCAGGCTGACTTACAACCTTCACATAAGTGCTGACTTGCCTACTCATAAGCCTGGAGCCCGCTACATGCCCACAGACACAACCTGTGATTCCAGCTAAGTTAAGGATAAAGGAAAAAAAGGGAGGGGTTATATTGGTTCTAGATTTAAGCATGTTTTCTGGGCATTTCCCTTAGCAGATCAAACTTCTAAATGACAAATCCATTTTACCAGGAAGTCTCTATTTTCAGGTCTAAAATGGGTCCAGAGACATATTCAAATGGACCCCTGGAGCCATGACTGAGGAAATTTTATGCCTTGAAAAGGTACTGACTGGGACCCTACACAATGTTCAATATTTTTTAAATTTTAACCTTTGTCTGATTTAAGTGAACAGCATAAGCATATGGCCATTGTCAAGTGACAATCTGGACTTAAAAGTCTGTTTCATGAGGACAACGCCAAAACAATGAACATTCTTGCAATGCCTAAACAGAGTAATGTTCAGGACTGATACTATATTCGAGAGTTCAGAACTGATTAGAGTCATATGAATGACAAACAGAAGGCAAAAATGTATACACACTGTCTCTTAGATGGAGAGATTTTTCTCATATTCTGGATGAGAAATATCTGGAGTAGGGTATGTTGGAGAAGATGGCTGTACAGAACCACATGCAGTTGGCCAAAAATAAAAAATACCTCTTATGAGTAATTTCTGTTTTCTCAATACCAATCTACTATTTTCCTGCCTATTCTCCCCACCCCTAATGTGGTGGCTACTGTTACTACTTAGTAAGGTAAAGGTACTGCTTTGCTCTGAACATTTTATACACATCAATACATTTAATCCTCACAACAATGCTCCCAGTTCAGTATTGTTTCTGTTTTAAAGATGGAGAAGCCCAGGCATAAGTTAAAGAGCTCACCCAAAGAGTTAACTGATGAACTGTCAACCCTATTAGTGACTGAAACAATATCCCTTTCATATTTGTTGAAGCTACAGAAACGTCAAAGCACAGTGAGAATACACTGACCTATAATCTGCAAACACCCATCGGGATGGAATTCTCCAATATCACCAGTACAAAACCACCTCTGTCCATTTTCATCCACAGAATAATCCTCTGCTGTTTTCTCTTCATTTTTAAAATAGCCCATGGAGATATTTTGTCCACCGATTACGATTTCACCTCTGGGGTTTGGCTTGTCGTGAATTGTATAACCGCCTGAAAGTCATAAAAGCAAATTAGCTATTTTCTAAAAATGCACTTGCATTGATTCTTAGAGTTCCCTGTGTAAATATATTTCTACTGATTAAATTTTGTCACTTCATGAGAGAATATTATTTTGTTTTTACTTTATTTACTTAGATTTCAGTAGCAGCAGTGAAGGCTCAATGATAATCCACCACCCATCCCAAAACTTCCCATGACCATAAAATTTTATACATTAGAACATCATAACCCAAGAAGGGTAATACTTAAAGTTGTTATAAATAAATTATCAATTTGTTCATATCAGTGGGTTTTGGTTTTTTCCTAAGGAGATATTAATAAAAAGAACAGCTAGTAAATGCTTATGAAAGGTAACAGCACTGAGAGGGAAAATGAGGCTGTGGGAAACAGGAGGGATTTTGCCTATGGACAGTCACAACATCAACATTAAAATTAAAATACTGAAATAACCGGCAACAACTACTGAAATATTTGATTACTACTCATTACCTATTTATTACTGAATAAAGCATAGCTCTGGCAAGTCAAGGATATAATTAACAGCAGGGAGACTCTTAATCAATAACATGGTACTTCCAATAGGGAAGTTGCTAGGAAAATATAATGAGACCTATTGTGATGATCATTTCTCACTGTATACAAATGTCAAATCATGCATGTCATATACCTGAAACTAAAATGACATTGTATGTCAGATTAATTTTAATAAAATAAACAACATGTTAGGTAGAATGGGTAGTGGGGTTGATTGGACTTGGCGGCAGTCATGGTACTGTATACATGGTGTGTTGCTTAATGACGTTTTCAGTCAATGGACCGCATATATGACAGTGGTCCCAATAGGCTATACCATATTGGTTAGGGGTATGGTAGGTTATACCATCTAGGTTTGAGTAGTTGTACTCTATGATGTTTACACCGTGACAAAACTGGAAAGCAATGCATTTCGTAAAACATACCCTGGTCGATAAGTGATGAGTGACTGTATACAGATGTCAAGGCATGAAGTTGTACACCTGAAACTTACATGGTAAGTTTCATACTTATAAAATCACACTTATAAAAGTCTTACCTTCTTGCCAATCTTTCAGCTTAATTTCACAGCAGATAAGAGGAGCTCCAACTCTGCCAGTAGTATAGTCGGTAACTATGAGGGGAAAAGTAATAAATATATTAGCCTACCAAATTTCAGATTCATACCAGTGTGAGATCAGGAATAATGGGATCTGAACCAAAGTCTAAGATGTGACAAAAGAAGAGTCCGAAGTGAGAGGGAGTGCAAAGTATGATTCTCATTCCATATTTCAACTTCATTCTAACAGTACAAGCAATTATGGTGTTGCTACATCATTTCTGCTTCTTATGGCTGTATTTCTGAAAATCAAGTACAAAAATCTTTCCTAAAGGAGGAGCATTGCCTCCACCATTATGTACCTAGATTTCTGATAGGCCAGATTTTGATTGAGATTCCTTCTCTACCACTCATTCTTTCACTGGCTGTTTAACGTGGTCAATTTACCTAATCTCTCTAGGTCTCCCATTTCTTCAGCTTCTAAGTGGGGATAGTTATCAGAATCTTCCTCACATACGCATGTGCTGTGAGCAGTCCGTGGGCTGACTGATGTGTGGACAGCGCTTAACACTTCTCGGCACAAAGTATTCAATAAACATTAGCTCCTACTGTGAACATGATGGTGGCAATGCTGATCTTCCTTTGTAATCTGTGATTATTTCTAGCAATAATCAAGTATATATTATGTACTAGCATTATATTAAACATTTAAAGGAAACACATAAATGATAAGGAGGCCTGCTCTCCAGAAGCTTACAAGCAAACCACCTGGGAAGAAATGCATGTGAAACGATTCAGAGAATATTTAAATACTAAGTTGCATGGTACTGAGAGTGAGAATAACTGTACCTCAGAGACTAGAAAGACTGGATGCAAAATGAGTTCGGTGAAGGATTGAACATTAGAAGATGGCTGTGGCTGGTGAGCAAAAGGGCATTCCAAAAGAAGGGAACAAAATTATACAGAGCAATGAGAGCAAGGATGTCTGTGGGAGAGTGAGAAGGCGGCTTCTTCAGAGAGAAAGATCAGGAATGTATAAATGTGGGAAATAATGATGGGTCAGTGTGATGGTACCAGAGTAAGATGTCTTGAAAGCTAAGCAGTGTTTAAAGGTAGACATGTCTCACAGAAGTAAATAGGAGAAAATCTGAAGTGTCATGATACAGGCAGACACAGCAACTGCAAAGCTGTTATCTCACAGCAATGTGAAGAAATAAAAGGCTGGATGCCAAGGGAGGCACAAGGGAGGGATAATCCAATGAAGAATGGGAAAGATCTGGTGATTGTCAAAGATACTAAAATAAGCAATCAGAATGACTTCAAACCCAAAATCCTGAATGACTTTAAAGGAAAACCATGGACACAAACAATGTGGTGACAGAGAGATGGCTAATGATGATGACATTCATTTTGGACTCAAAGAACTTAAGTGAAGTGGGATATTAAAAAAAAAAAAAGTACTATATACCCCCAGCCAAATTTTCAAAGCCTGAAGTGATTTTGTCCCCCAACCTCAACCTGGGGGGTATTTGGCAATGTTTGGAGATACATTTCATTGTCCCAAGTGTGGAGAGTGGATTACTAATTCCATCCAGCTGCTAACCAACCTCCAGCATCCATAAAGAGCTCACTGGTTCAAGATTTCAATGATGCTGAAGTTGAGAGACCCTGCTACAGGCTGTTGGCAAAAAGGGAAAACAACAGAAGAGAAAGCAAACAAAAGTCTGGGCAGGAATGCAGAGTCAAGAAGGGGCATGCAAGTGATACTTTATTCCCAGAGTGCAGTTCTCCAAGGAGTAATCATTTAGAGAGAGATGATTAAAGTACTGGGGTGGTAGAAATACTGAGGACTGTGTACCTCGGTCCTTCTGCCTGCTCTGCTCCCCGCTCTGGCTCTGGTGAATTCGCTCACCCTCCCACGCTTCTGACTGTACCCAGTGCATGTATAAACAAAACAAACAAACAAACAAAGAAAGAAAGAAAGAAAAAACATGCCTCTATAAAAAAAAAAAAAAAAAAAAAAGAAAGAAATACTGAGGACTAATAATGTGGCCTATATATTTACAAGGCTTTATGGGGGTGGGAAAAGCACCAGGAATACTCTTTAGTAAAAGTTTCTGAAACCATGTAGGTTTGCAGTGAATTACTAAAAAGGAATACAATAAGCAAGGTCATACAAATGGAGTGTAGTAGTGTAGTAGTGTAGAATTCCTTGCCACATGGAAACTGCTCACCTTCAGTAACTGTCCCTGCACCACAGGATTCTGTCAATCCGTAACCCTGACCAATTGGGCAGCAGAAGCAGACATTCATGAACCGGTGTGTCTGAGGAGAAAGCGGTGCGCCACCAGACAGCATCATACGGACATTCCCTCCAAGCAGGGCCTTCACTTTTTTAAACAGTATCCTTAATAAAAGGGGAGAAAAATGGTTTTAATACGTACAGACATTGTTCTGGGCAATATGTTAATATGTCAGCTTTAGGAAAGCTCTCCTAAAATTTGGTTGAACAACTAAATTTTCAGAACCATGGAGATCATGAGAGGCTAACAAAGCCATAGCTAGGACACCTTGAAAAAAATGCCATAAAAACTTACAAATGCCCAAAAAACCCACAACTGTTCAGTGTCAGAAAACTCCTCTGACACACAGTAAATAAAATAAAATGATGTCAGAGGGAAAACATTAATGTTACCTTTGGTACAATTAGTCATCTATCTTGTTTCTCTTCTAATAAAAAATACAGTCCCATCACCACTGCATTTAAAATAACCTCCATATACCCAGACTTGCTACACTCATCAATACAATAAATCAGGTCTTCATGAAGAATAAATCTTAAGTATGACTTTTTTTCTTTTGGTTTTTTTTTTAAGATTTATTTATTTATGCATACAAGAACTGGGGCATAGGCCAGAGGTGCAGAGGGTGAGTGGACCCACCACAAACAGAGTGAGGAGCAGAAAGGCAGATCTACTGAAATACACTGCTGAGGGGAACAGCGGGTGAGACAGGAGAGGTCTGCTGTGCCATGTGGGTTAGCATCCTGGCTGGGGATCAAACTCATGCTGCAGTGGCAGAGAGTGGTGGGTGATAGCTTGATAGTGCTGAGACTTTAACCCCTGCACCACCAGGGAGCCCTGAGTATGATTTTTTTTAAGGTAGAAATAACAGTTTTTAAAACTTAAATAATTGATTCAAAAGTCTAACATAGTTTCTCTTCATGAGACCAAATTTTATAATTAGACCTTAAATATTTACTCAGATATTGAAATTTGTGAAGTTGCCAAAATTAGAGCTTGGGGTTCTCTGCTTGCTGCTTAGCGAGACTAAGAAATGAATAAAGGAACAATACAACCTCAGGATCATGGCAGTGATATTCCAACTAAACTGACTTGCCATTTACTTATTCATCTTCCAGAGGTAGGAATACACAAAGACTTAAGGTCCCAAACTACAGAAATGTACTTACAGATTGCATAATGGTGCATCATATCCCTTCTTGATCTGTTCCAATTTGTAGTCATACCCTATCTTGAACAGAGTTTTCTGGATATAATTCATCTCTTGGACTTTGCTCATAACATTCTTGTAAATTCTATCCATAATTTCCTAAAATATAAGCAAAATATTCAATACTCTGAAAAAGAATTACACTAACACTAAGACAGTCTTTAAAGATACCTGATTTCCAACATTTTAAAAAAGGGCATTTAGTATAATGAACATATTTAAATTACCACATAATTTCACTGACTTCTTCACTATTTCAAATAATCTAAAGATAGGGCTTTCTTTAGCTCTAGATACTAAGTTGATCTAATTTTTTTTTAAAAAAAATGTTAACTAGACTATAAACAACTCATTATGTTCTTATAGAAAAATAATTTTTTAAAAAATTCTTTCAAGTATGTTGACTTGTTCTCAAACAACACCCTACTAAGTTCAATCTAATCCTGATGCTTTTCTTTTCTATTTATTACAATACTACCTTGCGACTGTTACAGCAAAAATCAAAAAAACCATATGGTGTTTTCTAAAGTGGTATGAACCTAGCCCCTTAAATCATATATAGTATTGTGAACCAATGTTGCTACAATTAAAAAAAAATGCTTAGCAAAATTAACAAGAATTATTGAAAGCACACCTATTTATAAATGGCTAGTTAAAAATACTTAGAAATAACAAGTAGTGCAAATTCAGTTGCACTACAATGAATTAACTACAGATGGTTTTCTCCATATTAGAATAGAGCCATTCACAAGTGAGGATAGTAGGATGATCCCTTGCATTATGTTAAGTGAAATAAGTCAGATCAGACCTAATTGCTCCATGATGTCATTTATATGTGAAATCTAAGGAAGCCAAAAATCATAGAAACCAAGAGGAGATTGGTGGTTGCCAGGGGCCAGACATGAGGGAATTGGGAAGAGATGTTATTGAAAAGGTAAAAACTGGCAGTTCGAAGGTAGGTAAGTTCTTAGAATCTAATGTACAGCATGGTGACTACAGTTAACAAGAGCGTATTGTATGCTCAAGAATTGCTAAAATGAGTAACATACAACCAAGGAGGTATGAACCTATTGCCCTAAATCATACACACGCTCATAAACCAAAGTTACCTGTATTCAAAAAAATAGTATGACCAATTCTCACACTAGGTAATTTGAACTAGGTCATTTTCATCACCTAATTTTCAAGTACCAGCAAGCATGAATAGGTATGCATCTCAGAAGTCTGCTGTTTCATCTTTCTACTTACTATCTAACATTTCAAGGGACACATTTGCCATATATTCAACAAAGTATTAAAATGTAGTATCACCAAATACCGAAGAGTATTACTTTTATAAAAAGTTGAAGTGCACACAACAAATGAGGACATTTATATTCTGTACTCACTGGAACAGCAGCCATGAGGGTGGGCTTCAGGACAGTACAGTCTCCTTTGCTTCCTTTTTTAATTTTGCTGGACTACATTACAGAAAAAGTAAATAGGATCAGGGAAACCAAACGTAATGGAAAAAATGTTGTAATTCAAGTAATGACAATGACAAGAAAGTTTACGCATGGAATTTGACCTTCCACTGCTCTGTGACTTATTTGTTACAACTACTATTACCTATAGGTCTAAAGTATGTGCTCCAGTGCTTTGTTCTGTATATTATTTCTTCTGGAATATGTCAGTCTTTCTTAGAAAAACAATTCTAATTCAAAATAAAGAAGGATGGGCCATTTCGCAAGCCAAACATTCTTTTTTAATATGTTAACATCAAATATAGCACAGAACTTCTATTTAAAGAAACAAGTGTCAACTTAGGTAGTGTGAACGCTAAAATAAAACTGAAGATAATTTTAACTTTCTTTGATTAGGTAAAAGGCAAAGCCATCTCAGAGTGAACACATCAGTTAACATCATATAGAAATACTAATTTGAAGACACTATCAGTGATCAAATGGGGGTACCTAGCAAATGTGAATTTCTTCTCCCTTCCCCTCTCTTCCTTTCTTTCACTCCCATATGTTAGTATTATTTGGCATTTTAAGTTACAAGTCAGTAGGTAGAAAAATTGTCCACTGAGGAAGGAAGATAAAAATGCTATAATGCTGTTCATTAATCATATCAACCATAGCAAACACAGGCCAAGAAGACCAGCTCATAAGGAGTGTGATGATCTACCAGTACAACCAGCTTTGTCATATAGAAGGTTCTGCTCATAGAGCTCAATTGTTTTTATCTTACTTTTCTTTAAGACAAATAAAAGAAATAAAAGAACTGCTTGTGTTTTTGTGGATGTGCAAGTGTGAGCACATTTGGGAGTGGCAATCTACATGTACACAGGCACAGCATACACAAGAGGGCTGCGCTGTAGCCTTCTCTGTAGAGAGAAAGATGGGCTCTTATGTCCTTTGAGTCAGAGCTTTGCGTCATTTTTTGCTGTAGACAGCATTTCTGGGATAACAGTAGCCACAAGCAACCATTCCTTATTTCTTTGTCACTCCTAGCGATATTATCAGTTCTCTTGTCTTCATATGACCATAGAAACCCTACTTGTCAATACATCACTGTCATCTTCTCGCTTCAAATATGGGGCTCTGGTCTGCCACCTTTTTTGGTTTCCTATGTGAACCAGACTCTTGGATTTTAGATTCCTAGTAAGACTGAGACTCTTGATTATAAAGTTCATTTAAAAGGTAGGTGTGAATGTCCCTGACAGTTTTTAGCAGCCTTCTAATGTACTACTTGGACTAAGAGAATGAAATCAGACAAGCAACAGACTCCAACTGTCCTCTTTTCCACAGTGAGGTTATTGTTTTCAGAAAGGCAGTGAAAACAAAGGTTATTAGTTTCTGGTTTCTAGGCTTCCCAGGGGGAACAAAAAATCATACTTTAAAGCTTATTGAAATGCTTTTCACATTTTAAAAACATTTCTGAACATAAAAAAACCCCACTATAATGTATCAAAATGTAATAACTACTGTAGATTTTTCAAAGTTTCTTTTTTACAATTTCAGCCCTAGTCTTATTCACAAACCTATTTTGAGCTTACTGAACTGAGTGCTGCTTACTAGTTTACTTGATAGTTTACTTATTCTCTCCATGAATATTCTATCAGATTTTAAACATGAACGTCAAACAGCATAGTTAAGTACGCAGTTCTCTATCCTAAAAAGTGGCCTTGCTCCTTAAAGTATAAAGTAGGTAGCTGTTTGAAGCACAGAACTATATTTCATGGAAAAATCATTTTACAGGTGTTTGGATTACCCTTGGGGTGAGTGGTAACAACTAGAATAGGAACACAAGGGTCATTCTGGCTTGCTGGAAATGCCCTTTCTTTTTTGATCTAGACACCAGATTTGTGCACGTTAAGTTAGACATCCAAAAACCAATGGTTGGAAACTCAAATCAGGAAAGAAAAATCTATTTAACATTTTTGTCTTAGTCTTTTTTACAAACCATCAAACCTCTTCTCTTGTCAAAATGGTATTTCTACCCCAACAGTATTAAAGTTGCTAACTGTAAGCACCAAGGGTACATCTTACCAGATGCATGCTCCCTTGAAAGTCCCAAACAGAAGGCAGCGTTGCCTGGGGTTCTAAAAATAACCATTGAGCTTGCAATGATGAGAATGGTAGAAGCCACAAAGTCAAGCCATCGCTGCCTACACAGGCATACCTCATTTAATTGCATATCACCTTACTGTGGTTTACAGGTAGTGCCCAGTTTAACAATTGAAGGACTGTGGCAACCTTGCCTCAAGCAAGTGTGTTGGTATCAATTTCCAACAGTATGTCCTCACTTGCATCTATGTCACATTAATTAATGTGTATACACTGTTGTTTTATTTTTTTTAAAGATTTATTTATTTATTTATACAAGCACTGGGTACAGTCAGAAGTGCGGGAGGGTGAGAGAATTCACCAGAGCCAGAGCGGAGAGAACAGGCACACTGATGAAGTACACTGCTGAGGGGAGCAGCGGGCAGCAGGAGAGGTCTGCGCGCCATGTGGGAACCTTCCCCGGAGGCCGGGGATCGAACCAGCGCTGCAGAGGCTGCAGACAGCTTCGCAACCCAGCGCTCAAGCACTGTGCCACCAGTGAGGCCCTATACACTGTTGTTTTAGATAAAATGTTATTACACACTCAGAGTACAGTACAGTGTGAATATACCTTTTATACACACTTGGAAACAAAAAAATGTGCGTGACTCATTGTAATGCAATGTTCACTTTATTGCAATGGTTTCAGGCAGAACCCAAAATATTTGAAATGTACCTGTACTCACTATCCACAGATTCCTTAGAAGTTCCTTTATTCCCACAATGCCTGGTTGTGACATTTTTAATAGCAGATATTTTAAAGAAGACATGAAGAATTGTGGACAGTAGATATTAGGTGTGTGTTTCAAATGGGGTTAAACTACATAAGCTAGGGTCCTCCCTTCTGGCACAAGGGAGGCTTCACAGAGGAGGCTACACCTGTGCTAGTCCCTGGAGGGAAGGTAGAAATAGAGGAAAAAACATTTCAAACTAAAAAGAGTATAAGCAAATGCATGAACAGCAAAATATCTAAGAGAAAGACTTTGTGAACAGATTTGTGGATTGCAATCATGGCTCCACTAGCAAAGTCATCTTGGCCAAATTCAGTGAACTCTGACTTTAGTTTAAAATATTAAAAATAGGGCCTCCCTGGTGGCGCAGCGGTTGAGCGCTGGGTTGCGAAGCTGCCTGCGGCCTCTGTGGCGCCGGTTCGATCCCTGGCTGCTCCCCGGCCACCGGAGGAGGGTCCCACATGGTGGGCAGACCTCTCCTGCAGCCCGCTGCTCCCCTCAGCAGTGTACTTCAGTCCTTCTGCCTGCTCTGCTCCCCGCTCTGGCTCTGGTGAATTCTCTCACCCTCCCGGCTTCTGACTGTACCCAGTGCATGTATAAACAAAAAAAAAAAAAAAAAAAAACCCAAATAAATAAATAAAAATACACGCCTCTTTAAAAATAAATAAATAAAATATTAAAAATAGGGGCCTCCCTGGTGGCGCAAGAGGTTAAGCAACGCACTATGAAGCAATCCGTAGCCTCTGCAGTTCGATCCCTGGCCAGCAAGGGAGCAACCCACATGGCACAGCAGACCTCTCCTGACTTGCCCGCTGCTCCCCTCAGTGGTGTACTTCCGTCAATCTGCCTGTTCTGTTCCCCACTCTGTCTGGTGAATCCTCTCACCCCCTGCATCTCTGGCCTGTACCCCAGCTCTTGTATGCATAAATAAATAAATCTTTAAAAACATAAAATAAAATAAAATACATAAGCTGGCCCTAGCCATTGTTGAACATCCAGCCATGAACAACAGGGAGAAGGAAGAACTGTAACTCAAGAGTATGGCATTGACGACTGCCTTTGGAGAGACTGCAGTGATGTCCAATAAAAGTTTGAGATGATGGAAATGTTCCAATTATAGCTATTAGACTCTGTGGTATCCAATATGGTAGCCACTAGTCACACATGTCCACGAAGAAGGTTCTAAATTTAGTTTCTAAGTTCAACTTAGTTTCTTAAAGTAAAAAAAGAAATGGAATTCTTCTAATCTAATTATAATTAATTTGCATTTCAATGTCACTGGTGGCTAATGTTTATTGTACAGCCAGCTGTAGAGAAAACTCAACAAAATTGGGCCAAATTCTGGCCACCACATTGCCTTATAAAAAGACCCCACAATGGTTTATGGGTAACCTGTCAAAAAGGTTCCATGTATTTATATTCTCTATCCAACTTCTCCAAAGTAAAAACTTAATAAAGACAAGATGAAAGTAATTATTAGTTTCAAATGTGTAGCTAAAGCAATACTAACAATCCAAGGTTATTTATTACAGCTCTGTATTGCTCATGGAAGCTAGTTTTGAAGGCAAGGAGAAAATTTTAACTGAATTAAAACCTCTCATGTTTTAGTAATATATTCTCCATCAAACATTGTAACTTAATATAATTGTGCCAATAAACTGAAAAAACATGTCACCTGATCAGAGAGTGTAAGTGGAGAAGAATATCCAATCCTACAGCCATAGGTAAAGCAAGATATCTCTGCTGTCAATTCTAGTACATGAGCCAAAGGCAAGTAGCCAATATATGTGTCCTTTGGTCTAAAAAAAAAAAAAATAGGAGAAACATTTTAGCCATTCTTAAAAAGTCACTGTATATGGGAAACATCAATAACCTTGTCATATAAATATCGATTTGAATTTAGAGAATGCCAAATATGAGCTCTTATTTCTAAGGAGAAAGCCAAATAATTATCTCTTACCCCAGTCCAGGAATTCTCTCACACTGGCCTGTCATTCCAGCTATCAAATTGCTATGATGCATCATCACGCCCTTTGGTCGTCCAGTAGATCCACTGGTGTACATGACGATAGCCATGTCCGAAGGGGATGGTCTATTTGGAGGAACGCTTGCTGAATGAACAAAAAAAAGCACCGTATTTTCTTTAGCTTAAAAGTTAAGTTGCTAGGGCCTCCCCAGTGGTGCAGCAGTTGAGCGCTGGGTTGCGAAGCTACCCACAGCCTCTGCAGCGCCAGTTCGATCCCTGGCTGTTCCCCGGCCACCGGAGGAGGGTTCCGCATGGCGTGCAGACCTCTCCTGCCGCCCGCTGCTCCCCTCAGCAGTGTACTTCGGTCCTTCTGCCTGCTCTACTCCCCGCTCTGGCTCTGGTGAATTCTCTCACCCTCCCGCGCTTCTGACTGTACCCAGTGCTTGTATAAATAAATAAATAAATCTTTAAAAAAAAAAAAAAGTAAGTTTCTAAAAAAATAATAATAATAATAAAAGTTAAGTTGCTAAACAGAGGTATTTAGATTCTGACATAATAAAAAAAACATTTTTTAAAAAATTGATAAGCACAAAACGAAATTGGTCATCAAATTCTAGTTACCTGATACTGAAATTTCAAGTTCAGTTTAGCCCCTTTTTTGAAATTTAGCCTAATCCCTGTTGGCTCATACCTCTCCAAAGTATAATAAAATAGAGGAGTGCATGGCAAAGACATCTAGGGCTTTGAAGAATCAAGGCAATTGATCATTGTGTGTAAGTGCTTCTGGCCTCAGTTTTCTCATCTCTGAAATGAGATGCTTGGACTCGATTATGGTTAACCACTGGTGAATATTAGAATCGCCTACAGAACTTAAAATACTATCTGTGGACCCTAGTCTGAAAACTCTGATTCTGTATGTCTGGAATAGATTACAGGTAGCACTCATACATACACCTGATTCAAAACTATTCAAACTAATTTTCAAGTTCTTGCAAAAATAATTTTTAAAAAACTGAACCAAGAACATTGCATTAGATTCAACTCAATTAGCCATTATACATTTAAAATTATTTTAAGATTATATCCAGGTCACAAGCAAAATCCAAAGGACAACAAACTAATCATCTTTTCTACTGTTTTAACAGTTGTTTATTGAAATCTATATAGGAAATTTTTAAGTATTGAAACTGCAATTAGATAAAAATTATAGCATGAGATCCTTTTTCTCTTTCCTCTCTCGCTGTCTCACACAAATCACTCATGCCTGCAGTTGGAATACTTGCTGTGTGTCTGAACTGAGGGTTCTTTGGGTCTTACCCTCTCTGGATCAGACCTCTCTGGATCAGTCCTTCATTCTCTATCAAATGTATATTAAAAAATACCTAAACTATATCTAAGTTTTACTTCTTCCAGTCCTCTGACCGAAGGAAGGAAATATTGAAGGGTCCTGAGCTCCATTTCTACCTTTGCTTATTCAGTGATTAAAGGAGAATAATAGCGAGGTTTTCCCAAGAGATTGTATTCAGCCATCCTGAGCAGGGGTCAGTAGACAGTTTTTACAAAGACTATATGGTAAATATTCTAGCATTTGAGAGCCATATGGTTTCTACCATAAACTACTGTTGTAGAAGGAGAAGAACCACAGACAACTGTTAAACAAATTGATGTGATAGTGTTTCAATCAAAATTTATTGAAAGAAACAGTCACCTCTAATTTTCCAAACTACGCTGTGGAGCTGTGTTTCTCCAATAATCTGTTGTGAAGACAACCCCCCCCCATAATCATTTATGGGGATACTTTTGTAAAATACAATAAAAGTGAAATAAAAAAGACAAGGCACATAGCTAAAATTTTATATTAAAGACAAATCACATTTTAATCAATAAAATTAGAATGGTCATATGTAAGGAAGAATTAGAAAACAATAAATGTTATTATTGAAAGGATCTTCTACTCTACTAATAAAGAAAATAGCTATTATAGACACAACATTTTTTGTTATTCTACAAAACTAATTAAACAAAAAAGTTGAGTGA
This sequence comes from Talpa europaea, assembly GCF_964194135.1. Taxonomy (NCBI): domain Eukaryota; kingdom Metazoa; phylum Chordata; class Mammalia; order Eulipotyphla; family Talpidae; genus Talpa; species Talpa europaea. The sequence goes on from NC_140081.1 coordinate 68,138,140, forward strand.
AAATATAACTCCCCACTTATTAAATGTCAATGCACACATGCTTAAAATTACTTAACTACTTGAAATACTTAAAAATTTTTAAGTTTTAATTTGTTTCTTGCTGTTAATTTAGCTCATCTAGGTTGGACTGGAAACAGTGCCACCTTTTAAAGAGAAAGGAAGGGAAAACCTTAATTATGCACGGTTTTGATCATTTTCAAATATTTTTATTTAAAACTTCAAAGAACTTTATAGTTTTCGATCATATCTCTTCTTTACCTAACGTATTGAAATAACAATTCTTGAAGAGATTTATTTTAACTGCTTTACTTACAATTTTCTGGCTTGGATCCCAAGTCTTCTACTGATTGCATGCTGTGAATCTCAAATCCTTCAGGGTATTCTGCTTTATTGATAGTCTTATTGTCCACATAAATGATATGTTTAACACAATTAATATCTGACAATGCAGTCTGTTGAACAGAAAGATAATCAAGCTGTTAAACATGGGCCCACAATAAATTCAATTGCTGAGCATTCTCCTAGTTAGATAGTACTACCACGAATCAAGAGAAAATTTCTTACCTTAAGTTTACTTTCCAGAAGTTCAACACTAGTGATCAGATAGGTAGCCTCAGATTCATTTAATCCATGAACGACAGCTTCTTTGCCAAGTGTGGCATATAAAGTCACAACTACATAGTAAAAAAATATACACAAAAGTTAAGTGATAAACATTTTTAGGTATACTATTTCAGCCAGCCTTTAATGATGGGTACTCACAAACACAAAGATATTTTACAATTTAATTTGATTCCATAGTTTCTGTTATTACCCTTCAACCTTACATCATACTTCCTGGTAGCCTCCCAATTTTCCTTACAACTTCTTAGGATTAGAAAGTTAGTAAGTTTCTAAATTAGAAAGTTAGAAACAGAAATACTTGAAGTGCCACAACTGGTCAAATAGCAGTCAATTAAGACTCTCAAGGCCAGTAGATTCGGGCTGAGAGCTTGCCTAACCAGGGCTCCCCTGTGACACACACTTTCATGGATCATAGTACCAAAGGATAGACAAGTCCTTGAGATTCCTCAAGTTTGGAGGATCCCGGTCAGAAAATCAGTCCTGAATCACGTTCTTACTCCTTCCAAAAGTCATTTTTTTCCGAGGCGCCAATGTCCAAGTTGCTTGGTGACCTCCAGGCTTTAATTGGAGGGGCCAAGAAGATCTATTTTCTTTTTTTTTTTTTAAGTTTTAAAAATTATTTTATTTTATATAATTCTTAACATCATTTTTTCATTTTTGCACAATGTATGCATTTTCATTTGTTATATTCCCCATATAATTCCCACCCCCCTTATTCTGACACTAATCTCTCTTCTCTTTCCCCCGCCCCCGTACTGTATATCTGGTCTATAGTTACTTGTTGATTTTGATTTTTACTTTATTACAATTAGTCTTTTTCCAAGAAGATCTATTCTTTAGGCGCTACCAATGAAAACAAACTGAAAGCAAGATCATTTAGAATTGAAGAATATCTGCTAAACTTATATCAAACTTGGAAATTCAGCTCTCAGCTGGTCACCAAAACAGGAATGTGGTTTAAGAGTAGTCAATTTTTACGAGGTGTTGATTGGTGAACATAGAGGATCTTTCTCTTGTTATCTATTTTCGATTTGTTTGAAATGCAAACTCTCAATTTCTGTAGTGTTCAATTTCATTCAATACATAAGTGAGTACTTAGTATGTGACACTGTACAGCATCATTCATTTTAAAAAATCGTTTTGTGTACAGTGGCAAAACTGAATGCTGAAGAATCAGAAATATGCCCAGTTCTACCATCTGGCTAATACAGCTAATGTCAATTCAGGTTGTCATGTACTTACTTCATGTGTAAAATGGAATCAATTTACTAGGAGGCCTCAAAGTAAAGCAATGAAATAGACTTATCTTAAGCAATGATTTTACTGTTTTAATAATTATTCTGTATCACTTCCTAAAAAATCCCTCTATGCGCCAAATCTTTCCGGTACAATTCACTTCCAGTTGAAAAGCAAGATTCAAATTCTATCCATTAAAGTTGCAAATTCCCATACTAGTTCTCAGAAGTCTGTCACAGGAGTTATCTGATACGCTTTAGCCACACATTACAGTATTACTGTTTTGTGGACATAATTTATGCAGAAAAATGACTGAATACCCCCTGTTTTGAAAACTAGAGGATCTGAGGACAATTTCACATATAAAAAAAAGTGCTCTCCCCCTCCCTCCAAAAACTAAGACACTTACGAGGAAAGTTGTATTTAAAGCAGGTCTGTGCTGCAATCATCCATTCCGCCCTGGTCTCACAGAAAATGGCAATGGTGTTCTTTGGTTTTAGTCCCAAGGCAGTGAGTCCACTGCCAAAGTTACTCACTCTGTGGTTCACTTCAAGATAGTTCATCCATTTATAATTCCCAAGAATTAACTGTTAAAATGAAGCATTCTCTAATATTAGTGTAGTTATACAAACAAACAAGATACAATTCAGTGTAGGCGTCTAAAAGTGCTCTTACGTGCATATTCAGAAGCTCCGAGCACGTGAGAATGAGTTATACAGCACTACGACAGAATGCCAGCACAGATTTAAAATGCACATGACTTATGATGAAGTAAAATTTATTTTCCCCTTAAAAAAATAAGTACAAAGATGCTGTACCTTCTTAAAAACCTTTCCATTTGGCTGCATCTCATTTTCTTCACTTAGTATTTCCCTGGTCCCCAGGCTGTCCTTCTTCCCAAACTTCGACACGGCGTGATCAAATAATTTATCCAGAGTGTCTGCTCCAGGGATGTCTATGACAGCTAGTGAGTCGAAGTGTGTGACAGAACGATATGGACTTCCAGGTTGGTCTGAAGTGGGCTTAGCTTTTATTCTCTTTGCCATAGCGTTTTTCTTCTTGGCATTGGTAAGAAAATACCATGGAATAAATATAAGGGCACTGTATGTTGTTATTAACAAGTGGACAGGCAGCAAAATAATGGTGAGCACATTTAGCTTAAGTTTCATAGTGGCAAGGCTTCTACAATGGTGTTTATTTCTTGTTATTCTTTGGCTTTGGAAAGCCTTATTTTGCTGAAGAAGGCAATAATGGAAGGAGCAGCAAGAGTAGCAGTATAGCCAAGGCAGTTCACACAGATAAAAGTTAGTAATCTTTGGAAGCCGACAATAAAGTACACCTGCAGGTGAAGACAATGAACCAGGCAGAGAGCAGGAAAAAAAAAAAAAAACAAAAGAGCATTAACAAGTTGATAGCACCATTGACTGAAATACTCAGATTTATATTAGTTAATATAATTGATTTGATAAGGAAAGCTGAAATAACTGGTTTGAAAGGCTGACCTTTTTCATTTTAAAAATCATGACTGCAGGCCTCCCCTGGTGACACAGCGGTTTAGCGCTGGGCTGAGAAGCTGCCCGCAGCCTCTGCAGCGCCAGTTCTATCCCTGGCCACCAGCGAGGGTCCCACATGGCGTGGCAGACCTCTCCTGCAGTGCCCACTGCTCCCCTCAGCAGTGTATTTCATCAGTCTGCCTGTTCTGTTTCCCGCTCTGGCTCTAGTGAATTCTCTCACCCTCCCGCACTTCTGACTGTACCCAGTGCTTGTATAAATAAATATTTTTTTTAAAATAAATAAATAATAAAAACCACGATTGCCATAAACTTCCATTTTCCCCCAGCATTTTAGGTATACGCCTGTTCTGCACATCATTCTGTAAGTCTGATGAATAACATCACTTTAATGCTTACACAAATGCATGATTATGATATTTAAGTTTGGCTAAGTTTTGGCAGAGTAGGGAATGCCAATATTTAGAATTTTCATAAAAAGATATGTAAGCCAGGCATCTTTAAATAGGATTAGGGTTTTTTTTAACCAAAAGAAAGAAGTATATAATTTAGGTTTATTTCTCAAAGATTAACCCAGAACTATCATTCTAAGTTCTTCACTAATAGCAATTCTAAGGTAATGTTATTCACTACCTCCTATCTCCACAATTGGAGTGATAAAATCACACAATCATTTCCTAACTATTCACTTTGTACTCAGAATTGCACCAGATGCCTGAGAATAGTAGCACTAGGTGCAAAGTAGTTAGTATACATCCTGGCTCTTGCTCAAGATGAGTTAATACTTATGAAGCAATCAGCACACAAGATAAATCCAGTGTTTTTCAAACAGTGGGGTTGAGGGGTGTGAAGCTGAACTATTTCTTCAAATAAAACATGCAGACTGCCCAGAGATGTAACTAAAGTGCAAATGCTCTGGCTAAAGCAAGGATTGGGGGTGTCCAGCATCCCACCCAGATTTCCTAGAACTCCACCCCCAAAGTTATCACTGAAGTATTCCCAAGCCCTGCAAAAATACTCAAGTAGCACAGTGTTTATAAATAAATGCAATAGATTGCATAAAAAATGTATTATGATCTCAGAAGAAGTACAAAATGACCAAGACTAACTAGGAGAGGGTTTATGGAGATTTGACATCCAGCTGGCCCTTGTGTTGGTGATGTGGACATGATGGAGAGAGAATGGAGGGCATTCTGGGCAGGGGAGCTGCGTGAAGAAAGATAGAGGTAGGTATGGAAGGACTTGGGGAAAGGAAGGAAGGCCAATAATGACACTAGTGTGGCTAGGGCACAGGGTTTTCACACTGGCTAAATAGGCTACAGTAGCACCTGTTCTGACAAATCAAGCAAAAGAAGTTTTGATTTGATACACCAGAAAACTGGGGGAGAGGGCTGCTCAAGGTCACAAAACCATGGCCAATTGGAAAGGAACTGCAGAGACAGCCTCTGGGTTAATAAAGTCTCTCAGAGAGCTTGCCTTCCATTGAGAAAATTGTTCGTAAGTTGCAGTGTATTTCAATTATGAAAAATGTATAATCAGCTCACTTTGAAGAGATGAGTTGAACTCCATCTTTCTACAACTCTTGGGGAAATGGACTGACAGACAATTCAATTGAACCCAAGCCAGCTGTTTGTTTTTATACCAACTACTACAAAATGAGTAGCTTAATCCTGCCTCTGCCTTTGTTCCTATCCTTCAACTGAGTGTGGAAGAATTGGCAAGAAGCTACAAGTGAAAAGATCTTGGGTTAAGTGCCCATGTTTATCAGTAAATAACTGTGTAACCCTGAGCAACGTCATCTGTCTGAGCTTAAGACTGGATAAGATCAGTGATGGACACTTTGAGAATCCAACAAAAACTATGAATCCAATTCCTCTCAAAAGATGTGTAAAAAAAATGTGTAAAACAATATACACAATTTCAAGGGAACATGAATTTCCTAAAATCCATCCATGAGGCCCAAATGGCAACAGCAAACCTGAACTGTGAATTTCTGGCCTGGGGCCCTTCCAACATCAAATGTTATGATGTGCTCTACCTAGAAACTGCTTTCTCAGTCATTCAGGTCATTCATTTCTTCAAGATAAGTTATGTCAAATGTCTTATCCTAGTGCTTAGTCCTCAATACACAAGATCCCCCTCTAATAGTCCTCTCCTCCATCAGACATTTCATGGCTATCCAATTTCACAACAATCGTTCCTTTCTCTATTTTCCAACATCACTTGAAATAGCTGTTTAGATGTTTGGAAATGATGGCAATATAATCAGGGATAAGAAGGAGTGGCAGACAAGTATAGACCAGTAGTCCTCACCCTATGAAACCCAAGGCCTCTTTCTTTTAACAATTTATAACACTCCTTCATAAACCTCAAGGGATAGTCACAAATGATAATCGATTAATTTTAAAAATAGTTCCTTGTTGGTAATATAAAGGAATTCCAGAAGAAAAATAACTCAAAATAAAATAGTATTTATTTCAATATATAAATTCTCAGAAACAGTAAAAGATTTAAAAACTCTTCGTATTGATAAAATGCCCCAGAGGTGTGAGTGCCAACTCACTTTCATTTGATAAATTGTTGGACTTGGGGCTGAAACTATATAAAGAACTAGAGGACAGTTTTGAAGGTTGCAATCTAGTTGGATTTAAACGGTATTGCATGTTTTATAGTCATTCATGTTATGATATACACTTAATTATATATATATATCTGCTTTGATATACACTTAATTTTATTTTTTTATATATATATATATATATATATATCTGCTTTAAGCCTTGGAGGTAGGAAATGATTTCTACACAATCCTTATAGCATAGAGACACAAACAGGGCTGACATGCATGCACAGTAGGCAAGGCTTAAAGAACATTCAGATGGGGTGACATTAAAGAGATCATTTAGTGCAGAGGTTTTCAAATTCTTTCTGGTGGTGGTGAGGGGGCATGGGTCATGCATTTTAATAAAATCTGTTATGTACATGAAAACACAAGTATAGATTTAAAAAAAAAAAAAGCAAATCTGCCTCGTGGGAGAGCTGTGACAGCCCCTGAAAGGACTACTTGGAACCCCCAGTTCAGCTGAATATTTGAACCACAGATACAGTCTGATTCGCCATCTCTCAGAGAAGAGAATGAGTGAGAGTAAATGGTAATCAAGCCCCATCCCCAAGCCCGATGCTCCTGCCGGCATGCCAGCCGGCCTCTGCCCAGTTTTGCCTATCCTCTTAAAATCCATCTCTGTCAGAGGTTTTCCAGGGTTAAACTCCTGTCTATTGATAAATTCATTTCAAGAAAAGATCCGAATACTACTGTGTGTCAGCTCTGACAAGGTAATACAGAAACGTAATACCAAGATGAGGAAAACATGCCCTGTTTTTGACTTTTCCTACAACCTGATATTTGAAAAACAGCAAGTAGTGTATGTAGCAGATGCTTTAATGCTTTCTTCGTATGACGTGCTGTTTTGCTTTTATAACTAAGTCAATGGGGAAAGTGAATTAAAGTAAAATGAAACTATACTATATAACACATGCACATATGATGATTTGGTAAATGAAGACTAAACACCTGCTATTATATTAAGGGTGAATGAAATGCTCTCTAAGAGCCTGATGCCCTGGGCTAAACTGAGGAGATCTGGGTTCCAATATCAGTGTCTGCTGATAAGTGTGATTTTGAACAAGTTATATGACCTTGCATTTAAACGCTCTGTATCAGAAGCCCCATGTGTCAAATAGGAATACAGCTGTGTTAATCTACTTCATGGCACTACTGGAATTTTACCCAGGTTAAATTCCATGGGTAGTTATCAATCCATGGAATAGTCTCAACAATCACATCTCCCACTGTTGAACTTGGCAAAACTACAGCCTAGTTAAATCCACTTCTCCACCTCATCTGCAACTGTACCCCAACTGCTGAACTTGGCACGAGAAAAGCATGCCTGTGCTGAAAATTCTACTTTATAACTATGATGGTGCCCTCAAGTGAGTCCTCAAGGGAAAGCACACTAGTCCGCTCACTGGTGTACTCTTCTGGGGCTCATCCCCTGCTATCTTCAGACCACCAATGCCCTCCTCCTCCCTGTCCTCATTCGCCACTGTTAATCTGGCTTATTATTTGACTGAGATCTGGAACAGTCTAAAAAAAACTTCCACAGACTCCCATCGCTGTATCTACCCCTCTACTGGCATATGCGGCCACACCCTCTTCTCTTCCTTCTCTGTCCACGGGCTAGTGCTGCTCCCAGCTCTGCCGCGGTGCTGCTCTGCTGATTCTTCTCTCTTCTGCCTCATTAATTTTTTCTGTTCTACTGAAATGTTCCCATTAAAACCATATTAACAGGTTATTATTTTTTTTTCATCTTAAAAGCCATCCCCTGGGCCTCCCCAGTGGCACAGTGGTTGAGCGCTGGGCTGCGAAGCTGCCTGCAGCCTCTGCAGTGCCAGTTCGATCCCCAGCCGCAGGGCGAGGGTCCCACATGGCACGCAGACCTCTCCTGCCGTGCCCGCTGCTCCCCTCAGCAGTGTATTTCATCAGTCTGCCTGTTCTGTTCCCTGCTCTTGTCTCTGGTGAATCCTCTCACCCTCCAGTGAATCTAGCCTGTACCCCGGTTCTTGTATAAATAAATAAATAAATCTTTTTTTTTTTAAGCCATCCCCTCTCTTGTTTTTGGGCTACAGTCCCATTCTTCTCCTTCTCTTCCATTTACTCTTCTCCTTAGGACCCCTTGTCTATGCTCTCTGTCTCTCAGTTCTGTCTCCCTATTTTCTCTTAAGCCCACAACACTCAGGCTTTTACCCCCAACCGCTCTACAAAATTGCTCTGATCAAGGTCACTGATGATTTTCATGTTGTTAGACCCCAAGGTCAATTGAAGCTAGGTCCTCATCTCCTTTGACCCACAAGCACAGCTAACACAGTTGACCCCTCTTTTCCCACTTAAAGTGTTTTTTCCTGGTTTTCCAGGAAACCAATTTGTAAGTTAATTAGTGGAACTCTCCTTTCAACTTCTCTGTCCATTCCTTCTCAGTCTGCTGCTGCTGCTCATGTATCTCACTGAAATCTAAAAATGCTCTGGTGCTCAGTCCTTGAGCCTCTTCATCCACTCACTCCCAGGCTGATCTCATTTAGTCTGTTTTCAATAGCTCGTTTATGGTGATGGTACCAAATGCTTCACTTAGCTGGAGGTCTCCCTTGAACATCAAATTTGTATATACAACTATTTCCTCAAAAGATGCATTTACATATAGACAGATGCATTTAGATCAGTTAATATGTTCCAAACTGAGTCACTGATAGTCCTAGAAATCTATCCCACCACCTAGTCTTACCCATTTCTGTAACTTCCAGTTGCTTTGACCAAAATCCTTACATTCACTCTTTCACTCCTCTTTCTCTCTTACACATCCCATAACCAATTCATCAATATCTTACCAGTTCTGCTTCAAAACAGATTATCTAAATTCAACTACTTCTCACCACTTCCACCGCAACCAGCCTGGCTCAAGTCACTATCAGCTCTCAACTGGATAAAAGCAACAGCCAATCAGATCTCCCAGGGCCTACCCGGTGGCGCAGCGGTTGAGCGCTGGGTTGCGAAGCTACCTGCAGCCTCTGCAGCAACGGTTTGCTCCCCGGCCACCGAAGGAGGGTCCCACATGGCGCGCAGACCCTCCCCTCAGCAGTGTACTTCGGTCCTTCTGCCAGTTCTGCTCCCCGCTCTGGCTCTGGTGAATTGTCACCCTCCCGCGCGTCTGACTGTACCCAGTGCTTGTATAAATAAATAAATAAATCTTAAAAAAAAAAAAAACCTCTAAAAAAAAATCAGATCTCCCCACTCCCACCTTTATGGTAAGTCCTAAACAGAATGCTCCTGTTAAAATCTAGGTTAGATCATGTCACCCCTCTGCACAAAACTTTTCAAAGAATCTCCATATAACTCACTCAAAAGCAAAGCTGCTGACTTTTTCTACTACACATTCCTGTCACCCATTCTGCTACTGTCCTGCACATTCTTTGTTGTTTTTGGACTACACATGACCCTGCAGACTCTGGGCCTATGTCTATGCTGTTCTCTCTGCCTGGAATGTTCTTCTGAGAATGCTATTCTGATACCTAGCAAAGCTTATTCCCACACCTGCTTATCTGTACACAAATATCACCTTCTTGGGAAGGCCTTCTTTAGCCACTCTTTGCAACACTTCTAATCCCTTTCTCATTTTTCTCTTCAGAACTTTTTACCAGTACATCATCTGCTTTATTTTTCATGTTTATTGTTGCTATCTCCCTTAGAGCATTCCCTCCATGAGCAGAGTTTATCCTATGCTGCTGAATCCTCAGCATTCACAATACTTCCATGTGCTAGATGTTCAATTCATTTACTGGCTGAAATAATACCATATACGAAATGGCTCTGAAACTCTAAGTGCAGTAATAGCCTCAAGGCAAACCAGCTTAGTCATTTCTTTAAAAAAAAAAAATCACTTGTGCACGCCATCACTCAGAAAATGATATGCTCTTAAAATTCCTGGTAGTTTAAATTTGAACATGTCTTCAGTTGCTTAATAGAAAACATGAAACTGGAAAAACTGCCTACTACACGGAGGGAAGAGATTGTTGCTATAAAAGCATGACGGTTACATCATTGGTTCTATGTGCTTTTCACACTAATGCCTTTCACAAAGGCAGGCCATCCTTCTATGTATGGAGAGTGATCCTGCTCTCCCCACCACTGGTAGGATGTGAATTCCCAACTGCACCTCCCTGAAATCCAGTAAGAGATTTGAACGTCACCCAGACAGGGGGACAGCATCATCTGCAGTCATGGGATAGTTAATAGTTCTTACTGATACATACATTCCATATGGAAATTAGATTAGTAACCACTTATTGAGTATGTATGATGGGCGAGGTATCGTGCTCAGTCTTTTACATGCATTATCTCATTTAATCCTTCAGAATACCCCTTTGAGGTAGTAACCTCATTTTATTGATGATGTAACAATCCCAGAGAGACTGAATAATTTGCCCAAAGTAACAAAGTAGGGGCTTTGACTCAGGCCTATCTGATTTTTTAAGTCCATGCATTTGCCTACATTGTCTGGGACCCTGGTCACACATGTGTCCCTATCCTAGGAAAGTTCATGTTATGTCACCTCACTTTTAGAAAAGATCTACCTTATTAATTGTTTGTGCTAGCAAAAAAAAAAAAAAAAGCCACCCAAAGAGGATCTTCACTTTTCCGAAAAACAGCTTTCATCATTGATTTTGCAATAACCATTCTAGAGGCAGCACACACCCCAAGCGGTGAGAGTGGCACCGCCAAGCTCCTCCCCCAGGAACAACTGAGACAAGTTGTGCAATGATCATATCATTCCTGCTTCAACTATTTGTTAGTATGAGATTAACTTTTATGTATTATTTAGTATGATTTGGTTGGTTATTTTAGGGGGATCTGGGAGTACTACAAAAATTTTCCCTATAAATTAATGGTAATTGCTTCTTTGTTTTATGCCATTTTAGCTGTAAAAGAATTCATAGGAATGCTCTGCTTTTGTATAGTAAGGGAAACCTGTACTGGTATAAGTGGTTGAAAGTAACAAAGTGTGTATGAAGAAATCCTGTAACAATTTTAAGTACTAATTAGTCTGGCATCCTAAGGCATTTTTCTACCAAAAAAAAATACCTTCAGGTATCTTGGTAAGTCCTAGAAGTTTTAGTGAAAAGTCAGCTGCAATTTCATTATTTGCTTTAAAGTCACGTTTAATGATAAGTATTTCATTCCAGTTATTTCAAATGTTCTGCAGTAGTAAGGTTAAGCAAGAAGCATTAGTGATACATTAAGCTCTAGTACACAAAGTAAACAAACACTACATAATGATTAAGATCTGATTTTAAGAAGAAATCATTGCCCCCAAAAGCATGTGACAAAACATCAATTTAATAAGGAAAGGGAAAAACTAATAAACTGAAGTCAGTTAATGACAAGACATTTTTTTCAAAAGTTTTAGAAAACAGACTAAACCAAGCAAGGATCCATCATGCATCTGCCAAGTTGAAACACAGTTAGGGCAGATTCACTACACCTGCCCTTGATATACACATTCATAAAAATGTAAAAGAATATCAATTTGAAAATCAGTGACTATGCAGGTGCTACTTTAAAAACGCACATTTTCAAGTCTCACACACCACTTAAGGGTAATTTAAATATTAAACAGATAATTTGCCTTCTGAAAAGTATTAGTAGTCACTGAACATTCTATCAGAATTCTAAACATTTTAAGAGTAAACAGTTACGAATACTTGTTGCACTTCAAACGATCATATTTCTACATAGATGTTACATCACCAAGATTTTTATGAAAGGGTGGAGTGCTTTTTTAAAAATCCTATTTTGTTTCACACACTTATTAAAAAGTTCTACATGATCTTGACACACAGGAGAAAGCTCAAATACTGTTTTTTTTTAAAAAAAATTGCATTTTGGTTAATTAGATCAAATTTTACACAAGCTATATTAGAATATGATTAATTTTATATTTTAAGGTTAAAACTTTTCAAATATTAATATTTAAAGAAAACAAAACACATAAGAGTAGCTAGCAGGATCATTTTTACTTTCCAACAATTTACCACACTGAGTAATCCTGTGAAATATATATCCCTGAGACCCTTGTCTCATCTGCCTCAAATTGGTAGATCAATCTAACTCAATTTTAAGTAACTTCTACAATAAAGCATTAAACACAGTATACAGTTATTATAATAAATACATTTGAAAGCTGAAAGCAAAACCAAAACCAAAAACCTAGGGCTGAATATATAGATGCCCTGTACCAACACGCTGCACCTGTCTGCACCTTTTTTGACTAGAAGTCATAGTCTCACAATTATGACTGATCTTTTGGGTGCGTCTCAAACAAGATTAACTGAACCTGTCTACTTCATCACCTGGAGAAGTATTAACTCCTGAAGTCGCCATCCTGCCAGTCTCTTTCCAGCTTTTCCCAGCATAGAAAGCATCACAGCCACCATGTTGAAGATGCTCGCATGTTCTAGTGCGAGTTCCCTCCCACAAAGCCTTAAGAGCATCCCCAGCATGCATCAGATAATGTTTTTTTCTAGGTCACGGGATAGGTATAACTGGATCCTATCTATATATGTTGAAATGAGGAGATCTAGAAATGAAAGCTGCTGCCTACACACTTCACATACACTGTATATAATTTATGCATCTATTCCTCATTTTAAATGACCACAAGAAGGTTTTTAAATATATATCTTTCTAAAATCAGGAGTTGATTGTATAAAATGTAATTTCCAAAACTTACATTTAAGGTATTTTGAGACTAAATCATTATATTAGAAGTGACACCTGCTGGTAAAGCATGATGTCACAACCCAATGTTTTTAGACACCATGAAAAAGGGAAAAAAAACTAAGTTGTGAGAGTTGTGCATTTGAAGAGAACTGTAAAGGGTTCAGCAAGCACAGGAATACTCTGAGAATGCTGCAGTGCTGCAGAGGTCACTGCAGCTCCCCGGGAAAAAACCTGCTGCTAAATTAGACAGCCAAGCCCACAAAGCTGTAGACTCTCATTTCGTCTCTAAAGTCTTCCCTTTGCTAGGTGTTTGTTCTCTACTGGGACACAGTGATGGTTTAGAACTTAACTTCACAGAGTAACAATACATGTACTTTGTTCAAGTGAGGAATATACAGACTATACCTGTAAGGTACAGATCTATCTCCTGTCATCCTACCTACTTATTATATATAATAAAGCAATATCAATGCAGGCTGCCAACAAAAAAAATTAAAACCAGCTCTAGTACCTCTATAGGCACATCTTGTGTTACAGGGAGAATTTGGCAGCCATACTTTTTTTTATCACGTGACCTATCCTTCACATGGGCTAAGAGTTAGTTTAATAGGCTAGTTCCATGCTAATACTGCTTTCCAGTGCTTCACGCTATTAAAAATTATGCAACAATGTTGTCTGTAAGCCATTTCTTCCAAAATGCGCAAATAAGTCACTACAATTCAGCTACCCAGTTACCATCATATGAAACTGTATCATGGTTTTAAAAACTGGTAATGATGTGAGGTGAAGGATATATATATATACATATTGTAAATATTTTGCAATATAATACATTTTTCAAATCACACTGTACACCTTAAGCTTACACAATATTATAGGTCAATTATATTTCAATAAAACTACAAAAATGATTATGCGTGGATTACATTATTTTTATTAAAGATATATAAAGTGAATCAAGACAGTTTCCATCGTCAAGGATTATAAGTTTACCTGAAAATAAATCTAAATAGAAGTAGTTAGGAATAGGTTGAAATTCTTACTAAATTAACAGAGTTTAGGGCAATAGTCATATATTCTCAAGCAGTTTAAAGGTCACAAAAATTGCTTGAAAATGCTTAAAAATATCTAATATATGACAAGTTTCAAAGAAATGGAAATTTTGTTAAAACATTTGAAAAGTTCCCTCTGTTCTTCAATATTAAATATACCTTATAGGTGAAACTAATAAAAGAACTCAAAGATGGGTCAATCTGCTAAAGACTGAAATCCTATGGCAGGTAAATCAAATAGCAGCTTAATATTAGCACTAGCAAGGTGCAGAGATGTGCCAAAGACAGAAGGTAATTCAAATTGTATTCTTAATATTTCATTATGTGTCTGACATTTCAGAAATTAAAGAATTCTTTTTTTAAGATTTATTTTATTTACTTATGCATACAAGAACTGGGGTGTAGACCAGAGGTGCAGGGGACAAGAGCACTCACCAGGGACAGAGCAGGGAACAGAACAGGCGGATCAGGCGGATCTACTGAAATACACTGCTGAGGGGAGCAGCAGGCAAGACAGGAGAGGTCTGCTGTGCCATATGGGTTAGCTCCCTGGCAGGGACCGAACTCAGGTCATAGCAGTGATAGCACCGAGACTTAACCCGAAGGCCACCCGGGGCGCCCAGAAATTAAAGAATTCTTAACTAAAAAAGGAAGTAACATGAAATCAAATATAAGAAGCCATGGAGGGTCTCCCCAGTGGCACAGCGGCTGAGCGCTGGGTTGCGAAGTTGCCCGCAGCCTCTGCAGCGCCGGTTCAATCCCAGGCCACAGGGGAGGGTCCCACATGGTGCGCAGACCTCTCCTGCCGCCCACTGCTCCCCTCAGCAGTGTACTTTGATCTTCTGCCTGTTCTGCTCCCTGCTCTGGCTCTGCTGAATTCTCTCACCCTCCCCGTGCTTCTAACTGTACCCAGTGCTTGATGTATAAATAAATAAACAAACAAACAAACAAACAAACAAACAAATAAATAAATAAATCTCTCTCTTTTTTTTTTTTTTAAAGAAGCCATGGAAAAGTACTCCAAGAGCTATTATCTTCATTACCAGAGATGGGGAATATTTTCCATTCTGTTCTCTGTTCCAAGTTCATTTGTTTGGGTGACCCATGCATGTTTCACTAAGGTGAATAGGGCAAAGGAGAAAAGGTAATTAAGTATTTATTAAGTATTTATGTTTTGAAGTATATTTTGGGATAGCCAAGGCAAAGCTATGCCAATTGAAGGAGTCTCTAAAGTGTCACAAACACTCCAAACTGAATGAAATTATTTGGATATTCATATTAGTGCTTCTGGCAACTCCTTACTATTCACTTTGGTAGGTTTCTTTCTTTTCCACATAGAAATGGGCTGCAGACCAATTGCTGTATTTGTGTATCTATGTGCGTATGCATGTGCGCGCGCGTGTGTGTGTGTGTGTGTGTGTGTGAAAGAGAGAGAGAGAGAGAGAGAAGGGGGAAACCAGCTTTCTATTGATAAACTATAGAAACCTGAATACAACTACCCTCACAATGACACCATAATCTATTTCCCAAAAGAAATGCTAACCGTATTGATATACCTCCTTTGTCAATCATGGATGGGCTAGCCTGTTACCAAAACAGCTTAAATCAGACAGCAATTCTGGTCTGTTAATGATAATCTTTGGCCATGTTTAAGAGTTTCTAGTGCAGGCTAATCAGTAGACTTTAGCACTTGGCTATATGTGAACACTAAGTCTTTTGAATTTCAAATTCAAAAGTAGTTATTAGCATATAAGAACTATGAGATCTTCTGTCTCAAGTTCATAACCTATTATAATGAAAGCAATTCTCAAAAGACCAGAAATACTAGAGAGGCAGCTTATATACAGGGTTTTGGTGCTGGTTGAGCAGCTTGCTGAGCTGTAAGACCTGAAACAAATTTAAATAACCTCTTGTCTATAAAATAAGAAAGCTAGGTTCAGATGTGAAGATATACCAGACCAGTAAAAGTTTTAAAAAGAAAGATGAATTCTAGGGGGAATGGCATGGCACATGTTTAATTTCTCAAAATTAGGACTTACTTTATAAAAAGTAGCAATCCTTTAAATTGAAAAAATTCAATTTTAAAAAATGCATGGACCTGTCTGTTATCCTTACTTTCCTCACTTTACCATGGACCAGTAAAAACTTCTTCACTGAGCAGATGGCTCTAAAAATAAATGTTTGGGAACCCTAGATTAGATAATTTTAAAGGTCCAACAACACTATAGTTCTAATTTTAAGTGCTATGTTGCATTTATTCCATATTATGACGTAGAATGGGCACCTCAATGAAGAACAACAGTACTAATACTTAAATTGTGAATATCAGAAATATATTTAAATCTGTTTGAGCAATAGTAGATAGAAAAAGAAACAGTAAATAGAATGAACTTCTATTTATTGGGGGAAAGCATATACTAATACAGATTTAACTCCACCAATAATAATGAACCATTCACTGAATATTATTACACTCATTTTAATAGATGATGTAATTGAGGCAAAAGGAAGTTAGATACTTTGCCAAAGACATAGCCTGTAAGCCTCAGTAGTCAGGATTGGAACCCCAATCCATAGCTCCATTTTGTGTTATTTAAAGAAAAAGATTTTATTAAGCTTTTAAATATCATTTCCCCTACTATAAATGAGTGACAGATGGTTTAGATTTTAGAAGTTGCACAGGGTAAAAAGTTTTCCTATTTCACTTTTTCAAATATTGCCTTTTTAACACAAACATAAAACACTGGCAGGGTTTTTCTACTGAAATAAAAGGTCAACATTCCTAATATTATGGTCACTTGATTTTCTCCAAAAGTTGATAAAATTATAAACTTAGATTTTTAAAGGATAGGTACTTACAGATTTCCTTTTTTTCTCCTATGAACACGTATATCTTCTGGGATTTCAATCTGCAGTGAGAGATAATATTTCTGAGTATAGCAACATAAGAAAAGAAGTTCTTTAACCATTTTCCAGTGCTGTTTCACATTACCTGTGTGCCTTAGCTCATGATGAACCAGGAAAAGTAAGAAATGGCTATAGAGATTTCAAGTAGTGCTACTAGGATCTCAGAAAATTAACTGAGACACACTCTAAGAAACAGAAATCCAAAGTCCATGGGAAAATGGCTTTTAAAATTGGGCAGAGGAAATGGATAGACATTTTTCAAAGAAGACATACAAATGGCCAATAAATGAAAAAATGTTCAACATCATTAGTCATCAGAGAATTGCAAATCAAAACCACAATGTGGTATATCACTTCACACCTGTTAGGATGGTTATCATCAAAAAGGGCTATCACCAAAAATAAGAGATAACCAGTTCTGGCAAGGATGTGGAGAAAAGGGAACACTTTGCATATTGTTATTAGAAATTGATGGGCCTCCCCTGGTGGCGCAGCTGTTGGGCGCTGGGCTGCGAGGGTCCCAACCAAAAAAAAAAAAAAGGAAATTGAATTGGAGCAGTCACTATGGAAAACAACATGGCTGCTACTCAAAAAATTAAAAATACAATTACCATATGATCCAGCAATCCCACTTCTATAATATAAGCAAGGGGATGAAAATGCCATACTGAACAGATATCTATATGGCCATGTTAACTGCAGCATCGTTCACAATAGCCAATATATGAAAACAACCTAAGTCTCCAATAGGGGGATATGGATAAAAAAGATGTGATACACTCTCTCTCTCTCTCTCTCTCTCTCTCTCTCTCTCTCTCTCTCTCTCTCTTGAGGAATGTTACTCAACCATGAGGAAGAAGGAAATTTTGCCATCTGTGACAACATGGATAGACATTGAAGGCATGGTGTTTGGTGAAATAAGTCAGAAAGATACATACTGCATAACATCACTTACATGTGGAGTCTAACAAGGCCAACCTCGTAGAAATTAAATTTCTATTTAGTGGCTACCCCGCTCTGTGGGAATTGTGGAGATGTTAAAGGGGACAAACTTACAACTACAGATAAAACAAATTCTGGACAACTAACACCTAGCATAGTGATTCCCATCAACAGTAACTTCAGAGTTGCTAAGAGACCAGATCCTAAATGTTCTCACCACAAAAAAATAATTATGTAACATTATAGAGGTATTAGCTAAAGTTACAGTGGTAATCATATCGCAATATGTAAATGCTAACACAGTGTATGCCTTAAACTTTTGTAATGCTGTATGTAAATTATATCTCAATGAAAAAGAAAATGACAAGAAGCAGGAGTTATGTTCTTAACTGGGTTTTATTTGTGTCTCTTCTTTCCCCAACATCAGGATAGGAGTCAAATTCAGAGGCAGACACAAACTAGTCAATCTACCCAGACATCCCCGCCTCCAAATGCCTGCAAGCACATAGCTATTTTTTCACTGAACCCCAAAGTGAATAATTTCCTTCAAACAATGCAGGGCTCTTTCTAAACTCACTCAATGAATTACAGACCAGTTTTGTGACATTCTTCAACATACATACACTAAGAAGCTTTAGGGTCAATTTACAGCTGAGGATTAACCTACAATGCAGAAGAAAACCAGTTACCATCTGACTACTCAGAAGAGTAAAATGAGACTCATCAGCAATCTGATGTTGCTTACTTATATTTCAACAGCACTAGGGTGTCCTGGGCATGAGGTTATCATTCTGAAAAAATTGAGTTATTTCCATCTAGTAGTACTCAGTACTACTTGTATACGATTATGAGAATAACCCCTCAAAATTTTAAAATCTAGAAATTCCAATGTAAGTTATAAAACTAACATCCCTATTGCCAATCACCACACTAGCTGGTACTAACTCAAACCGATCATTTTCTCCTTCGGTACCCTTAGAAGGATGAAGGAAGCAATGAGTTATGCCCAGGCTTATCACTAATAGTGTATGCCTTTAATTTTGTTAAATAAAACTAGTTTTTGACTTCAAGTTAATACTATTTTTGGTAGGCGGGGGGGGGGGGGGTACCAGCAACAGTATCAGCACATGTCTAAACACAAACGGTTTAGACTACTTATTTTTTTAAAGATTTATTTATTTATTTATTTGTGTGTGTTTGTTTGTTTATACAAGAACTGGGGTGCAGGCTAGATGTGCGGGAGGGTTAGAGGATTCACCAGAGACAGAGTGGGGAATAGAACAGGCAAATCTACTGGAAATACACTGCTGAGGGGAGCAGCAGGCGAGACAGGAGAGGTCTGTTGCACGATGGGGGCTGCTCCCTGCGCGGCCCGGGATCGCGGCCAGGGATAGAGCTGCAGAGGCTGTGGATTGCTTCATAGTGCGGTGCTTAACCCCTTGCACCACCAGGGAGGCCTAGTTTAGACTACTTATTAACATAAGGCCTGTTATTTAATATTTTCCAATCCTTTCCCCAGAGGGCTAACATTCGATATTAACATGAGGAGAAAACCTTGCACATTCATATTAACAAAGAGAGTGTTGGGGAAAAAAAATCATCATTTTGATCTATAAATGCATATATTTCCCCTACATATTAATTTCAATAACTGATGACAAGATTGACCTATAAAATCATTTAAAGACCTATAGGTTGCAGGGGGGAATACAAAAGTACACACTGGTTTGCTTCATTTGGAAAATAATTTCATCAGTAAATATCTGCAAAGGGTCAGTAACACTTTATCCTTGGGACTATAGCAGTAACACTATATCCTTGGAGGATAATCAAATGGTAAAGAACTCTCTCAGCTCTGTGAGAGCCCAAGCTTCAACCTTTTACTCATTTCTAGTCTCAAAGTCCTCAATCAACTGGGCAGAACAAAGCAATGCTCAAGAGATTAATACAAAAGACAGACATACTTTGTCTCAGTTTCTATAACCTAACGGACATTTCTTTCATTATAAGAAAAGAAAGCATACAATGGCTGCCCAGTAAACCAATGAGAACCAAATCACATTTTCTAACCTAGCTTAATTAAGCTTTTCTACACAACGGAAAAAATGACTTGGCACTCATCTCCTAGCCTCTCCCCTGCACCCTCCGCTTAAATCTTTCTATTAAAATAAAATGAAGTAACAACATAAAAGAACTAAGCAGATTATCATCATGCAGGTTCTATTTACAGATAATCAGAAATATGACAATTTGGCTAAAATTAAAGTCATAATGCAAATTTTAGCCATACTTTTCATTTTCACAGAGATGCAAGTTTTTGTAACATAAGGAAGTAGGCTATCCTCAGCATAGCAAATTTTAAGACACTGGATATACAATATGGCTTAATATATAATATGGCTTCTACTTAACAATTACCTGGTGGCATGAAAAAAAGACAGAATACAACATCTACAATTTATCATCTTACAATCAGGGAATAAGTCAGCACTGGGGAAGCCTGACTCACCAAATACCATGGAGCAAAATAGTGTCCACGCAACTACCGGAGTGATTATGGAAAAGGGCATACAAATACAAAGCAGTGTTGTTCAAGTCAGAGAACCCTCATATTTTGAAAAAGACTCAAAAACAAACCAAGAATATGTTTACTTTCTGCCCTTTCTGTAAATAAGTGGGTCTGTTAACCAATAATTTGAAAACATTCTTCTAGAAGCAAAGTCAATATTAAATCTGTGATAGCATCTGTTGGAAATGTTTCAAGCATGATGAATCTTCCTCCTGTGCTTCATGGCTCAAGGACCAATCCTAATTAGTTTTAAAGAGGCTGTTTCAGAAAAGAGTGGAAAATATTAACAAAGTCCTGAGCACTTAGTGTTTAAATATAAAGGTAGGGGCCTCCCTGAGGGCGCAAGTGGTTAAGACACAACCTACGAAGCAATCCGCAGCCTCTGCAGCATGAGTTCGATCCCCTGGCTGGCCATGGAGCATCCCACATGGTGCAGCAGACCTCTCCTGTCTCACCTGCTGCTCCCCTCAGCAGTGTACTTCAGTCAGTCTGCCTGTTCTGTTCCCCACTCTGTCTCTGGTGAGTCATCTCACCCCCCCCCCACATCTCTGACCTGTACCCCAGCTCTTGTATGCATAAATAAATAAATCTTTAAAAAATAATTTATATATCATTATATTCTTTGTACTGATTTAGAATCTTCTAAAATTCCCATTAGTTAAAAATGTTTATTTAAAACTTAATTTAAAAAAATCATAATGGAACAAGAAAATGACTCACTTAGCAAAGGCTTACATGACTGTCACAAGCCAGTCATACCCTGGAAGGTTCTGCTCAGATAAGTGATAGCAGAATCTTTCCTTTTTCACTTCAGTATATTCGAGTCTATGAGTTGTCCAAGAGCTATAAACGGTCATAAGGTTATGAGTCACTTGGTTTGTAAATACATTAAGGAAATGTTATAACTTGAGTAAAACTATCCAAAATACACTGTGTCTAATGTAAACAGTATGGAGATCATTTCAAAAAGTCAGTGACTTCAATGTTGTTTCATGGAAAAGTTAGGTAACCTAAAAAAAGTGCTTTTAAAAGTGTCTATACTGGGCCTCCCCCCTGGTGGCGCAGCGGTTGAGCACTGGGCTGCAAAGCTGCCCGCAGCCTCTGCAGCGCCGGTTCGGTCCCAGGCCACTGGCGAGGGTCCCACATGGTGCGCAGACCAGACCTCTCCTGCCGCCCCGCTGCTCCCCTCAGCAGTGTATTTCATCAGTCTGCCTGTTCTGTTCCCCACTCTGGGTCTGGTGAATTCTCTCACCCTCCCGCACTTCTGACTGTACCTAGTGCTTGAATAAATAAATTAATTTAAAAAAAAGATAGTCTTGCCTTTAAAAAAAAAAGTCTATACTATCTCAAAAAAGCAGTTTTCTTAAAAATTCAACATTATAAAATATAAATTTCAAAATGAAAGCAAGTCTTCTTATTTGATCCTTATTTATTCCTCTAGGAATAAAACCACAGCTTTTAATAGTGTGGTGGGTTCCCTTGGGGACTTTTTCTAATCATATTCAAATACATACACCCAAAATTTTTAAGCCAAAATTGATGTCATACAATCTATGCAGATTTACAATTTCCTTTTTTAAATAAAATAGACTCTCTTACACGTCTTTCATTGTCAGACTATGAAGATCTACCTAATGCATTTCAATAGTTCTATGAACTATTACATAACCATTGCATGACCATATCAATATTAATTAACTAATTAATCCACTGTATGCCCATATCAAAATTAAGTGTAATCAATCTTCCCTATTGATGGATATTTTGGATTTTTCTAATTTCTCACCAATAGAAAGGACAATGAACATCCTCAGCAATATGTTTATATCAGTGCCTGCAGGATATATTTCAGCAGAATTGCTACATCAAAAGGGTATGTATGACCATTTTAGATTTTAGTCTCTGAACAATTGCCCTCCAGGTCTAGAAGCAGAGATGCTCCAGCAGCAAGGAGCACACCCAGGACCACAGCTTGTTTCCAGTTACCATTCACCAACACAAGGAGCCAGGGGTCTTTGGAGAACAATTGACTCCAGCACTAGGGCAGGAAAAATGTAAGATGAGCCTGGTATCCTCTGGTGTCAGAAAGTAAGGAAGAGCTTTCAAAAAATGGGAACATGGGCACAGCGGTGGCACAGCGGTTGAGCGCTGGGTTGCGAAGCTGCCCGCAGCCTCTGCAGTGCTGGTTCAATTCCCAGCTGCTCCCTGGCCACTGACGGAGGGTCCCACATGGTGCACAGACCTCTCCTGCTGCCCGCTGCTCCCCACAGCAGTGTACTTTGGTTCCTTCTGCCTGCTCTGCTCCCCGCTCTGGCTCTGGTGAATTCTCTCACCCTCCTGCGCTTCTGACTGTACCCAGTGCTTATATAAATAAATAAATAAATCTCAAAAAACAAAGCAAAAAAAAAAAAAAAAAAAAGGGAACATATCAAAAGGACACAAAGGCCAGCCCAAGAATTCTTAATTGTCAAAGCTAGAGCAATTTGAACAACAAAATGATTGTATTACATTCTATCACAAAGAATAAAGTAAATATCTACAAGTCCATAATACTAAGGCAAATTATTGATTAAATAAATGAGGGAACAGAGACAAGACATCTTTACAGAAGAATTATAGTTAATAAACATGGAGGGAATAAAGGAAATATTGATAGAATATCTCCATTAAAACATCATGAAGAGGGCCTCCCCGGTGGCGCGGCGGTTGAGCGCTGGGTTGCGAAGCTGCCCGCGGCCTCTGCGGCGCCGGTTCGATCCCCGGCTGCTCCCCGGCCACCGGAGGAGGGTCCCACATGGCGCGCAGACCTCTCCTGCCGCCCGCTGCTCCCCTCGGCAGTGTCCTTCGGTCCTTCTGCCTGTTCTGCTCCCCGCTCTGGCTCTGGTGAGTTCTCTCACCCTCCCGCGCTTCTGACTGTGCCCAGTGCATGTGTGAACAGAGAAAAGCAAACAGATAAATAGATGAACAAACATGCCTCTATAAAAAAAAAAAAAAAAAAAAAATCATGAAGAGGGAAAAAAAAAAAAAAAAACATCATGAAGAGGGCCTCCCTGGTGGCGCAGCGGTTGAGTGCTGGGTTGCGAAGCTGCCCACAGCCTCTGCAGCACCGGTTCGATCCCCGGTTGCTCCCCGGCCACCGGAGGAGGGTCCCGCATGGTGCGCAGACCTTTCCTGCCGGCTGCTGCTCCCCTCAGCAGTGTACTTCGGTCCTTCTGCCTGCTCTGCTCCCCGCTCTGGCTCTGGTGAATTCTCTCACCCTCCCGCGCTTCTGGCTGTACCCAGTGCTTGTATAAATAAAAATGAAATAAAATAAATCTTTAAAAAAAATAAAAATAAAACATCATGAAGATGGGCCTCCCCGGTGGCGCAGTGGTTGAGTGCTGGGTTGTGAAGCTGCCCACAGCCTCTGCAGCACCGGTTCGATCCCCGGCTGCTCCTCGGCCTCCAGAGGAGGGTCCCACATGGCGCGCAGACCTCTCCTGCCGCCCGCTGCTCCCCTCAGCAGTGTACTTCGGTCCTTCTGCCTGCTCTGCTCCCCGCTCTGGCTCTGGTGAATTCTCTCAACCTCCCGCGCTTCTGACTATACCCAGTGCGTTTATAAATAAATAAATAAATCTTTAAAAAAAAAAAAAAAGGAAGTGAAATGCTGAAAAATACATGCTGTAATATCCCCCCCCCAAAAAAAATCATGAAGATAATTGCTGCAGGCAAAATCTGTTGGTGGATGCTAACACTGGAGAGTGAACGTTTAAAGATGAAACTGGGGCCTCCCTGGTGGCACAAGGGGTTAAGTCTCAGCACTATGAAGCTATCCGCAGCCACTGAAGCACAAGTAGGATCCCTGACCAGGGAGCTGACCCACAAATGGGGCAACAGACCTCTCCTGTCTTGCTGGCTGCTCCCCTCAGCAGTGTATTTCAGTGGATCCACCTATTCTGCTCCCCACTCTGTTTCTGGTGAATGCTCTCCCCCCTCCCACACACATACCCTCTGGCCTACATCCAAGCTCTTGTATGCATAAATAAATAAAATAAATCTAAAAAAAAGATGCAACTGGATATATGTGTGGCCTCAAATTATCTCCCCCAAATATGTATTGATACAACAGAATGTAGAATAAGTATTAATATTTATTTATTGCAAAGACTTTAATGTAGAGAAACATAATTGAAACTACCTTAAAACAGGTGATGAAGGTTATGATCACCAGTAATAGGACACTTTGTCATCACGAGCCCCCTGACATGACACACTGAGGAGACATCACTTTTGTGGTATTCTCACCCCAACTGCATATCTCAATCTAGCCACAAAAAAAAAAAAATAGATAAGCCCAAATTAGGGGCATTCTACAAAGGAAATGACCAGTATTCAAAGTTGTCTTTTCAAAGTTGTCAAGGCCATAGCTTGGGTGGAGACAGGGGCACAGCAGCAGCCTTGCGGCTGAGGCACGGAGGATAGTCCTGCAATGCTGTGGAGTGCCTTCAGCCTGGGCCCACCGCCACTTCCAAACCCAGGCAGGGCCTGTCATCTTCTCTTACGGGGTCAGGCCCAGGTCAGGGCCCAGATATTTTGCCCACCTTGCCAGCCTTTGAGCCCCATTTCCTGCATTTTAGTTTCCTCCTTCCCACACATACCTTCTGAACACTCTTCCCAGTTCTTCAGGACAACTCAGGAGTGAATCTGGGGTGACAGCAGTTTAGAGCTACTTCAGGGTGAGGACACAGGTTGAACATCACAGTGGAGAAGGACTGCCTGTGAGCTGCACTGTTCCCCAAGAGACCTGAACTGAACTCCCTGCTCCAGGCTGAGGGCTGGTTACTTAACAGAGACGACTGCCATTGCTCTCGAGGTCAACCAAAAGTCACTCTGTATGAATCTCAAATAAAAATGATACAGCTTTGAACTTCCCGTGCTATTAGCACAGAGGCCTGATCTCACTGAGATCAGGCTCCATTCCTGACTGCTCTGCTGCCTTCCTCAGCATAGTACTGCAGTAAAGCTCATTGGCAGCATCTGCAGCAGTTTGCTAAGCCCATCTCCAAGACATGTTGCTGCTACCTGCATGCCACTCACTGGCTACCACCACCTTTGCCTCAGAGGCATGCATCCCTGCAGCGCACATCCATAAAGCACAGAAAGTGTTCAAGAGAATCAATGGTGCCTGTGTGGAACCACTTGGTGATAAAGACACAAATGTCAGTGTGCCGAGTCCTCACCAACATCCTGTTGCTCCCATGACTGAACCTCCCAAAGAACGAGTAGCACTGCACTCACCATAGCAACCTCATTTCTGCACTCTCCCAGGACTGAAATCCAAAACCGTCACCACACAGAGGAAAATGCTGCTGGATGATACCAAAGTGATGATCCACCAGACCTGTAGTCTTAGAAGATAGCACAGAGGATATGATATCTCCGGGGAATCTACCAAGTCCTGACAGATCTGCTATCAGCAGCTGCAGGCACTGGCTCAGCTCGCCCTGGCCCATTTTCCATCTTTAATCCATTGCTCAGATATGACTGATGAGCTGTTGAGCTTCTTCCTACTGTCTCAAGGCCTTAAGAGTACAAATGGCTGTGCCTGTCACTAAAGAGATCATACAGGCTGTCCTCAGTATGTTTGACAGAGAATAGCTGGCTGGGAGCATATTCCACAAAGACAGCATTGGCTGCCAGACCTGAAGATCCACAGGTGCTGGTCCAGGAGCCCAGCTAGGTGTTCAAACCCTCACTCACCAGCATCCTTGTCTGAGTGTGGGGCAGGCGATGAATCCCCTCATCGCTGAGCACACCTTCCCTGACATGAAAGATGAGTTGTCTGAACTCCTGTTCCAGACACTGCATTACAATGGGGGCACTTCTTCAAGTCCACTGTCCTCGTCAGTGTCTAGAAAGGGATGGCCGAGGAGCAGATGGAGAATGAGCCACAGTTCAGGTTTTCGACAGTACCTTCTCCGCTATTATCTACAAGGTTTAGCAAAAAATTTCCCTGCTTGGAGACTATCAACCACACAGAAGCTGTAGCACAAGGTCTTCCAGACTACCATGCTCTCTCAGTTTGCGAACATGCAGCTCCAGGTCCTGGTTCACAACCCCCATGACCTACAAGAGCTGACTGGCCTTGCCATTTACAATGTGGACTCTGTGAGCTTTTTTTTTTTTTAAAAAAAAAAAAAGATTTATTTTTATGCACACAAGCACTGAGGTGTAGGCCAGAGGTGCAGGGGGTGAGAGGATTCACCAGAGACAGAGTAGGGAACAGAACAGGCAGATCGATTGAAATACACTGCTGAGAGGAGCAGCAGGCGAGACAGGTCTGCTGAGCCATGTGGGTAGCTCCCTGGCCGTGGATTGAACACATGCTGCAGTGGCTAGCGATAGCTTTATAGCACTGAGACTTTAACCCCTGTGCCAACAGGGAGGCCCCCTCTGTGGACTTCTGATGGCTGCCTTGCAGTCTTCCTTCCAGAGTTCCAGACCAGCTATGCTGACGTGGATGCCAGCCAGAGCAATGTGCTGAGTGGAATTTTAAGATGGATCAGAACCTGCTTTCATTCACCCACAATGAGCACAGGCAAGGTCAACGGCCTACATTACTACAGACTGCAAGGAAAGCCTGCTGTCCATCATTGTGAAGGCCTAGGCACAGCCGGCTTACCAGCTGCCTGGGGACACAAAATTCTGCTATCCCACCGGTACCACCTCACCTTCTGTCATAGATGTTTCCAGATAAGTCTTGGCCCCTCATTGGATTCTCACACCCTGAGCAATATCACCTGCCCCGTGCCTGTCCTCCCCAAGAACTGGCTTCAGGGTGCAGCTCAGCAGCAGATGGCCATCCCCAGGCATATGGAGCAGGTGCAGGGTCCATGTGGTACCAGAGGGACAGGGGAGTCCTGCTTAAGACAGCAACGTCTTCTCACCAATCTATCTCCCATCCTGCCCAAGCAAAGGAGCAAAGGGATGTCTGTCTCGTCCCCCACCCCATCTCCACTGCTTTGAAGTTTCCCACTCTCTGATACTGGGGGTCTTTTTTGGAGGAGGTTTTTTTTATTTTGTTTTCTCATCATCCCATTGTGATACTAAAAAACGAAGACGCTTAAAGGAAAACATGCCTATGTTGCTGTTTTTGTTTTTGTTTTTGTTTTTGTTTTTGTTTTTAAGTTGCCAACGTCATGAAAGACAAAGACTGAAGAGCTGGCAGGGACTGGAGAAGTCTAAGGAGACTGGACAACTAAATGGAATGTATGTTATCATTAGAGGAAGCTAGGTAAAAGCTAGGGAAATAGTGTACTATTTTTGTAAAATTTAAATTTCTCTCCAATGCAAAATGTTAATCCCCTCTGAAAAAAGACACTATTTCACATTCTGATCAGCAATGTATTCATATGTCCATTTCCCACGTCATCTCCAACACTGCGTTGAACTCTGATAAGTACCACACTTGATCTTAGCCATAAGGCCAAGAAGCGATGAACTCTGATAAGTACCAAAAAATACTATTTTAATTTTATATTTTTCATTACTAGTCAATGAACATATGAAAAAATACATATTTTAAATAAATCTTTCTTTTTTATTTTTTTAAAGATTTATTTCTTTATACAAGAACTGGGGTACAGTCAGAGGTGTGGGAGGGTAAGAGGACTCACCAGAGACAGAGCGGGCAGCAGAACAGACAGGCAGAACAGACACTGCTGAGAGGAGCAGCAGGCGAGACAGGAGAGGTCTGCCACGCCATGTGGGTTGCTCCCTGGCCGGCCAGGAATTGAACCACGCTGCAGAGGCTGTAGACAGCTTCACAATGCGGCGCTCAACCCCCTGCACCACCAGGGAGGCCCTGAAAAAATATACTTCACTATATCTAAATACGTTATATAAGTGACTAGTTCAAGTCCTTTGCCCATTTGTTTCACTTGGTTGTTCTTTTTTTTTTTTTCTTATTGATTCATAAATCCTCAAAACCCTTTGACATTTTATAAATATTTCCTCCAGTATAGTTTTTCTCTTTGTTTTGGGTGCCTTGGGCCAAATAATGGCTTCTAAGTTTTCAGCAGTAAAGTACATCAATATTATCCTTTCTGGCTCTGGGTCATTTTCCCATTTGAAGATTATAAAAATCATTCCCTCATATTTCCTAAGAGTGTGATTACCAACTCAAAGATAGATTTTTTTTTTTGGTATATGTGAAAGGTTGGGGATGAGAAAGGAGATTCTTAATATATTCTTAATATATACTACAAAATATTTTCCAGAAAGGCTAACCCTATTTATACCCCAACCAGCAGTATTGAATATTTTACCATAAAATGATTTTATCAATTTTAATAGGAAAATGATCTATTCCAAAATAAACTACTTATCACCTTTAGAAAAATACTATGTCATATTTACATTCTCTGGAGTTCTCTTGCTTCTGACACTTTATTCATGCCCTTTTTCTACCGGACAAAAGTCACTTTTTCTGGGATACCTTCATAAATATCTCATGCTAAAATTCCTAGTCTTCTTTCGAACTTCTATAAGCTGTTCTCTAATAGCTCTAAACTTTTATTATATTATCTTATTTATGATTTTATCTTGATCATTTATTTAAATAAACTCCTTGAGGGCAAGGACTGTGTCTCTCTGTATCCCACTTTGGCTTGGGAATAGCACTAAATATATGGTGCAACAGATAGGAGAAATTAACACTGGTCAAAGAATATAGTTGGTTTAAGTTGGTTTAAGTCATTTTTTTCTTTTGAAATTAATACCACCATTCACTTAACTTTACTTATGACCCCCCAAAAAAAGGCCATTATATTTTACTAAACAGAAAATCCTCATTCTACTCATAACTCAAAAATTACTTTCAGTTAGAAGAAAATATCCATGATAACAATCTGCAGCATTCTGGGGTAATTCCTTTGTTTCACTTTTTCAGTTTTGAAAACTATTTATTTATACTATACCCATTTTATCCAAACTCAAAGACAAAGTCTAGTTTGAAAGCCAAGAGACTCCATCTAGAAATCTGTTAGTAGCCATTTTGTTATATAACTTCTCCCCCTATAATTAGTATTGAAAATTTATATACACATTTAGCTTTATAATTAGTATAAATTATGTATATGCACATACATATCTACACATACAAACATATATATGTGTAAAGTGTATGTGTGCATAAAAATAACAAGTACCTAGGGCCTCCCCTGGTGGCGCAGGCAGTTGAGTGCAGCGCTGTAAAAGCTGTCTGCAGCCTCTGCAGCGTCGGTTCAATCCCGGCAGGCCGGCGAGGGTCCCACATGGTGGGGCAGACCTCTCCTGCAGCGTCCGCTGCTCCCCTCAGCAGTGTATTCATCAGTCTACCTGTTCTGTTCCCTGCTGTCTCCGATGAATCCTCTTACCCTCCCGCGAATCCAACCTGTACCCTGGTTCTTGTATAAATAAATAAATACATCTTTAAAAAAAAAAAAGTACCTAACCTACAGTATAAGTACCAGCCTTCTACCTGGGACAAGAAAATAAACCACACACATATAAACTCCATTCCTTAGAAAGTTGTAGACTTTCAGAGTCAAATAGACTTTGAAGTGAGAATGAATTATTATCTAAAATGAAACTCTTCCACTCTCCTCTACATGACCCTGGGAGTTGAGGAGTTGAAATGGGGTCTACTTTCTATGACATTAGGAAAGTACCTTATCTGCTTCCCTATACAGTAAAATTAAGAATCTTTTTAATGAGTTTTGATTATAGTTTTACTTAAGATTGTCTTGAAATGAGATAAAAATGAAAGTGAAAATATTAGAAAACAACAAAATAAGCACGCTGTTCCTATCCTTTTGGTTATATAAAATTAACAACAGTGGCAGAAGGGGAAAATACATTGCCCTTAAAAGCACTCCAAATATCAACTACATTTAAGTAAGTTTGGTTATTTTGTTGTTGTTTTTAGATTTTAAAAGGACAGGTTGATTAGGAAAAGGAGAAAGAAAAAGAGGGGCACCTGCATAACACAGGTGGGAAGGGTGTTGCCTAAATAAGAATTTTTTTTTAAATCACAAACACCAATAAATCATACTCTTAAATTATGCTGAAGATATAGCTTGTCTGTGATGAAGCAGCCACCGAGGAAAAATGTTTTAATAGATTAAAATTGTTGTCATGTTGGTAATTCTTGACTCAGGACCAACAATCTTTTGATACTGATTTTTAAATATTTCTGGACAAATAGATTGCAAAATGTTGAATTTTTGACTTACCAATTCTATCCCTCCCACATTTATTCAAGAAGTGTGTGGATACATTGAAAAATCTAAATTGACAAGGCTTTCATTAAAATGCCAAAGACCTGTACACTACTTGAAATGAGCGTTTGTTACTTTAAGTGATCTTGACCTGAAAGTACTCCAGCAGTGGTAACAATCAAAACTTTCCAAAACCCTGTGCAACTTTTGCCAAAAGTTGCATTTTGTCTTTAAAGAAAAAATGAGCATTAGTAAATATATGCATAGACAGGACTAATATAATAAATAAGTACTCATAGAACAATAATCTTAGGAGAAAAAATATTAGCTCTTTCCTCTACATTAAAGTTGAGATCAACAAAATACTTGAGAGGAAAAATAGAAGTTTAAAAACACAGATTCTCAGAGCTAAAATATGGTCTGTTTTGATTATTCTCAATCTATCTAGTGCCACCAGTTCCTTGAAATACTACTGATTATAAGATTATATTCCCATTTTCATTTCTGCCAGGAATAATCTTTATTTACTGAAACAAACAGCTATGTACTGAGGCTCCATCAAAAGTAGGACCAATTAAGAAGGCATTTTATATACTGCTGACAGAAGGGTAAATTGGTACAAGCTTTACGGAATACAATTTGGTAATATGCATCAACAGGCCTTAAGTCATATCGCACGATCTAGCTATTTCACTTTCTACCTCTAGGAATATCCTTAGGAAATAATCAGATATGCACACACAAAAGCAATGTGGACAGAAGTTACCACTGTGATACATATAGGTAACAGAAAAAGTAGAAAGAACTTCAGATATCTAATAGGAGATTGATAAAATGATGATGTATTCATATGATCAAATACTACACAGTCATCAAATGGTGCATTCATATAGAATATATAAGAATGTGGGAAAATGCTCAAGAAGAGCTTGATTTAAGATGAAGCTTTAAAAATTTTCCTTTAAAAGATGGAACTTAAAGCAGAATATCACTTTATTCAAATATATGCAAGCCACAAACCAAAATTTTACTCCACATTTTCTAAAACTTCTACAGTGTATATATTCCATTTTTCATTTAATAAGTAAGTATAAAACATAGCCCAGTCTTTCGATTAGTTCTAGAGTGTGCCTGCATGTATGACAGTGAATATGGCTGATGTGGCATTTGGCCCTATAAAGTATCACTTTTAATACCCTTGTTAGTAATTTGACAGTACAGGATTGCCCCCTCAGGTGTGGTCATTGTATTTCCCCCACTCTCAATGCACCCATGGTCCTCCATCATAGTCCACTGCACTCTTCCCCCACTCCTCAACCTTCCCAGTCCCCTCCTAGATGCCTCAGATTTGGCCTCAGATTTGTTTTTAAGTTAAGCAGTGTAAAATGAACTCCTTTAACCCATCTATCATAATCTATGAAGCTAAAAAAAATGAAATTTTGCTTTCCTTACTATAATGTTAAATGTTTCCTAAAGCTAAGTGTTCTTGTGGCCCCCCCAATTCAATATGTGGCTAACAAAACTTGACCACCACTCACAGTGAACAGTGAACACTCAGTATCAAAAAGCCAAACAATCGTGAGAGGTTCTGCACAGGTGCAAACAGAAATAATTTCAAGTCCAGCATTGAGCTCACTCATCCTATTAAAACAAACAGGAACTCTGATGCCAGAGATATCCGCACAAGACTTCATAGGTACATGCACACTCTTCTGTCCCAGAAAGAAAATGTTTTCCAGCTGACCAGAAAAGCAGTGTATGTGGGGAGAGGAAGAAGGGAAGAGGAATTTAGGGCTGTCCCCAGAAAAGGTATCACAAGCCAAAAGGCACCAGATGGGTATCACTTCTTTTCTTTCCACAAGGATGATGGGAGGGATTCTGAAGGCAGATGTCAGAAGTTAGCTTTCCATCAGTAGCCCCCTGTTTACAATCTGAACTCTGGAACCAAGTAGTCAAACGTCACAGGTTATCATCTTACCTAAGATTGTCTTGCATCAGATATTCCAATAAACTGTGATATCACACTACAAATGTGTACTAGCTGACTTCAAGAGGAGGAGGAGGCAGAAAAGGCTGAATCATTTCTTTCCCTTCAAGTTCTCATTTCCAAGTGTTTCGGCAACAGTCAAGTATCATTAAGTAATCTCATTTCCGGTAAGGCCCACACAGCTAAGTGTCCTGTAATAACCTCTACAGGGCCTAGCAGCCCGGAGTTCATAGTACTCGAACTTATTTGAAAAAAAATACATAGCTCCTACACAATTCCACTACAAGATACAATGATACATTTATTCAAAATGAATGTTTTCACTCCCAGGAAAAGGGAAAACTATCTGTGTCTGTGGTTAACTTAACTGGATTGAGCCAGTGCTTCTGAAGCTAAGCTTACAAATTTGATCCTTGGATGAACTGGCTGAAAAAAGGGTGATCACATTTCCTAGTTTGCCAAGATCTGTCCCCTGGTTTACGCTTGCTATCCCAGTGTTATTATTATCAGAGCACCCCATCCCACCCAACCCCCGGGTTTTTTTTTTTTTTTTAAACCCTTGTTGTGATGGTACTCCCAAGAAAAAAACAAGAAGGTATGGCTATATTAGCAGAAGCCAACCTTCACTATTGGAGAGATATTTCCAAGTACCAACTCCTGACAGACTCCACAGTCACAGCAAATGGGAAAGAAAATTAAAACACCAACTTTGTGCCATTAAACATACACATATACACATAACTATTTCAACTGTTTCAATAATATCAAATTACATTAATCTTAAATAGTTTATGTATATCTAAACACTTGCAAGCCAACTTCCAAAATCTAAGTTAAAATCTTAACTGATTAGGGGCTTCCCTGGTGGCGCAAGAAGTTAAGCACCGGACTATGAAGCAATCCACAGCCTCTGCAGCATGAGTTCGATCCCCAGCCGGCCAGGGAGCGACCCACATGGTGAAGCAGACCTCTCCTGTCTCACCCGCTGTTCCCCTCAGCAGTGTGTTTCAGTCAGTCTGCCTGTTCTGTTTCCCACTCTGTCTCTGGTGAATCCTCTAACCCCGCCCCCTGTACCCCAGCTCTTGTATGCATAAATAAATAAATCTTTTTTAAAAAAATCTTAACTGATTAACCTCAACCTTAAGTCAATTCCTAATTTTACAAACACATTTATAATTTAACTTTATGAAGGATGAATCAGATCCACTCTAAGAAAATATCTCCATTTAGATATTCTTAGTTTATATAACTTTCAAAAACTGAAGTCCTTTATTTAAGAAGTTATGTTTACCCTTTAACAGTAAAACTCAGAGAAAAGGATATTGCCAAATTTAGCAAGCAAACAAAAATTCTACTCTTCCAGGGAATACATCTTATATTCATCACATACAATCAATTATTACTTCCCACCTATGATTTTCCTGGAAAATACAAGTTATCAACTGTAGAGTTGCGTAACAAATGGTGTGCTCCCCAACCAATGATAAAAGACTTACGCAAATGGGAAAGTTTCTAGGCTCAACCCAGATGTTGTTAACTTAAGGGATTTTTCACATATTTATTACCATCAGCTCTTGGAATAGTCTGTGCCTAGTACAGTCTAACATTCAGTTGACTAAGAAAGACTTTACTTAAATTGGCCATCAGAAGGAAAGACCACTTATTAGGAGGATAGGGTGCTGTCACTGAAGCCTAAAGAATGACACTTCCTAGAACACAACACCCTGCAGAGAGGCAGCCCGCTTCGGTGGTTGGGTGCCAACATACTAAAAGCCAGCAGGCCTGGGTCCAGTTCCTGGCTGAGCTACTGGCTAGCGTTGGGTGACCTCGGGCAAGTTATTTAACATCTTTGCCCCAATTCCAAAACTTTAAATAAAGGGAATAATAACCTGTCTCCTGGGAACGTTGTGAGACTCAAATGAGCTGATCTCACAGCTCACACCATCATAAATTTTAGTCTCTCAAAAGCACCAAGTTTAATCTCTCACTGCTACGTCTAGCACATGGTTTTTGTTCTGCCAAGAACATTCTCTTCTCCTGTTTCCTGGCTTCCTTTAGATCTTAGTTTAAATGACACTTCTAAAGAAACCTGCCTTGACCTCCCCACTATATGTCAGGTGCCTCTGCTAACTGCTCTCCAAGCACCCTATAGCACAGCACTTAAAACTTGTTCAAGTTTCTGTTCCCGCTCCTGCACTGCAAGCTCCTTAGAAGCAGATTTCACGTCTGTTTTGATAGCCGCTGTAACCCCACTACCTAGCACAGTAAAGGTATAGAACTGGTTTCTAACTAAGTACTTCTTGAATGAACATGGAATGAAATAACCAGTCATATCAAGGACAAAGCAACCCAGAACTATTTCCAAGACTTTCATTCTATGCAGAAGTTTCTCCCCTCTCACATCTGAGATAAATAGGGGTGCTTTCCCTCATATATTCAAATCCCTGAAATTAAACATGAGAAGTGTTATGTTCTGAGAGAGTACACACTATATATCCAATTTGGGTATGAATCATGACTTCAGAAGCAGAACAAACAAAAGTCTGGTCAATGTGTTCAGACTTGTTATTTCATATCTCACAGTCCAAAGCCTTTATTTAAATAAGGATATTACAGCAAAATTATATGGCTAGTGTGTCTCCATGAATATTATCAGCTGGACTAAATGAAACCTGTAAGTGCCATTGGCAGGGGTAGGGAGAGGAAAAGGATGGTGAGATCATGCACATGGAAGAACAGAAAAGAACAAAAAGTTAAAGCATTTGATATTGTGGAGCAAAATTAGTAGCTTGTCTATAAGGTACCACTGGGTGGCACCAGTGGCCCTAGCTAGCCCGTAGAGCCACGGAATCAAGACAGAGCCATCAGGCTAGCTGCAGAGCTTAGGTTGAATGCTTTAAAGAATTTTTCAGCACAGTGATGGGCCGATGCAATTCACTCAAGTTCTCTGCGTTAACACGAGGTTTTAAAGATGTTGTGTTTATCAGAGACAGCTGGAAGTTGAGCTTGTCAACACTTTTGCCAGGCCAAAAGGTTTCAGAAACAGCTAACCATCCTTAATATTGAGATTTTCAGTAGAGTGCAGAGGCCAGGAATTTTCAGTGGAGTTAGGGGATGGGAAGAGAGGAAAGGGATCAGGAAAACCTGAAAAGAAAGTCTTTTCACACTATTAGGTTGAACCACATAAAACTACCAGTAGTCAATTTTTATTTGCAGAAAAAAATATATATATACACACGTCCATTTCAAATGGTTCAACCTAATTTACATTTAGAACCCCTGACTTAATGAACCATTATTACTGAAAAGAGTCTCATTTTTCTCATGTGCTTTAGGGGTAAAATGTCGAGAAGACATGACAGTTGGTCTTAAGTCATAAAGAATTAGCTGGGCAAAGAAACAGAAAAACAACAAAATATCTAAAGATACAGAACAGATTAACTATATTAAAAAGGGGACTCCCCAGTGGTGCAAGGGGTTAGGACACAACCTACGAAGCTATCTGCAGCCTCTGCAACATGAGTTCGATCCCCGGCCTGGGAGCCACCCACATGGTGCAGCAGACCTCTCCTGACTTGCCCACTGTTCCCTTCAGCAGTGTACCTCAGTCGATCCGCCTGTTCTGTTCCCCAATCTGTCTCACCCCCCACACCTCTGGCCTGTACCCCAGAGTTCTTGTATGCATAAATAAATCTTTAAAAAATAACTATATTAAAAACAGTAGATATGGGAAGATGTTCACAATTGTAAATGGTATATTAAATATAAAATACAAATTGCAAAATGTTGGATAAACATATTTTGTAATCTTTTAGGGAAATCCAAAGTTGTGTGGAAAATGGATTTATATTCACAAATATGGAAGGATATATACTAAAAATATCAGTAGTTGTCTCTTGATAGGGGGATTACCAGTGCTTTGTTTTGTCTTTTTGCCTATACACATTTTCTAGAAATCAACATGCATTAACAATTTTGAACCCTGGAAAAGAAAAAAAAGACTGGGCAAAAAAATTGGGAACTCCAAATAAATTCTGAGTTTGGCTAACATTATAATATATGAACTGTTAACATTAGGGGGAACTGGATAAAGGTTATGCATACCTCTGAACTATCTTTACAAATTTTCTGTAAATCCAAAATTATTCCAAAATGAAACTGTTATTTGCAAAATTAAACCATGTATTAGGATCACATTTTAAAAATCTAAAAGAATCCACTTGTTAATCTCTTGCTACATATTAACAGGAATATGTTGGAATAAAACTTCTTTAGCAGTAAGTCACCATGCCTTCCAGTATGGTCACAGGAAGTTGTGAACACAATTACATAATATGGCCTCTCCTAGATGTGAAAGTGATGTCTTCCTAGTGGGTGTAGACCTATTAAAGCAAGAAACAATTGGTTAAATCTATTTTCTTTGGTTTTGCAAACATCTTTGCTACAGATTAACCACATCATACTGTTTTTTTTTTGAGGAGGAAAGGAATGAAAACTAAGCAAACAAGTAACAAATTCATTGCTTCAAGTACTTTTCTAAATCTAGTTCTATGGAAAATAAGGTCATTGCCGGTGCAGGCATATGCAGCTGTTCAAGAACTACTCAGTGAGCATTTATTATGTCCCTCCTTGTGGAAGTTACTACTCAGCAGGTCATATGTGGGCAGTATATTAACAGAGAGAGAAAGAAACTGAAGGGTAGACAGAAAAGGAAGCTGACCCATGAGACAACCCAAAATCCCATAATAGCAACCAGACAATTAATATACTTTTTAAAAAGCCTAATAAAAATAGTTTTCCCTCTAGAACTATCCAGTTCTACCAGTTACTGCTTAGGTGTCATCTGGCTTGCCTAAAAATG
Source organism: Talpa europaea (assembly GCF_964194135.1). Lineage (NCBI taxonomy): Eukaryota > Metazoa > Chordata > Mammalia > Eulipotyphla > Talpidae > Talpa > Talpa europaea. The sequence goes on from NC_140081.1 coordinate 68,175,395, forward strand.
GGCTTTTTCAGGGCCTCTCCTGGTGGCACAGCGGTTGAGCGCAGCCTCTGCAGCGCCAGTTTGTTCCCCAGCCGCTGGTGAGGGTCCCACCAAAAAAAGGGGGGGGACTTTTTCAAATTTCCTTCAAATAATGGGCAAAGTATGCAGAACCATAGGATGAGAGTGAGGCTGTGAAAAATAAAGAAAAATGTAGAGCTGAAAAACTCAGAATACAAAAAAAAAAAAAAAAACAGCTTGAATGATTTCATCTGCAGACTGCTAGCCAGCAGATTACAAATGCTGCTTTCTGGTTATAATACTCTGACAATTATAAAACGTGGCACAGGTTAGTTCCACTGTGCCACACACCCAAGAGAGGTTTCGTTACTTGAAGGCTTCATTGCTTAAGTATTTAAAATCCCTCAGTATATGACACTCTTGCATAGGGTGGGATCCAAAATGTGATTAAAAAAAAAAAAGATCCAAAGAGAAGCACCAGAGTACTAAACACTTTCCAAGCAGAGCATGAGTCTTTTCCCATCTTAATGAAATACTGTTCAAGGAAAGAGGGCTGTGTCTCTCATACAAGGTCCACCAAGAAACTTGCTACTATTTCAACTGTTGATACTTCCCTTCTAATAGAAATCACCCAATTATCCATAATGCCTTTAACTTCTGATGCATCTGCAATGTAATTTGCTTTTAAGACTTCCCTTTGCATTTATTTTGTGAATATTTCATCTAAAATATATCATCTTTAAAATAGGTTATAATCCAGTCCTCCCTGAAGCATCTACAGCCAATCTGAACAGCAGAATACTGTTATAGTATATGGGAGAACCTGCTACTCATTCTTCAAAAGCAAAACTAAGATCAATGCAGGATGGTTATAAAAACAAATAATGCTCTTAACTATAAATACTTTTTTTAATAATAAGAAACAGTATTTTATCAAAGTGTTTGCAATACCCCTTACTTATGGTTTCCAAGGGTGCTACGCCTAAAGTAGAAATGAAAAGCATTCACTGAGGTTCGGTGCTAATGTCAAGTCTAGGTAACATGCTGACCTTACAGTGGCATCAGGGAAATGCTGCTAACAGCAAGAAAAATTACAAAATAAAAGGTCTACGGGTATCAGCAGGATATGACCCCAGATCTAGCCAAATACTAAATTCAACACAAATGTACAACTTTAAAAGGTCATTCTGTAGAACAAATTTTATCCAATCCCAAATATGAAAGTGTGCAAATTTGAAACATTATTGATTTTCTTTAACACAAGAGGTAGAGGTCAGCAGCAAAAGCAACACATCTAAAAAAATGATTTTCCATTCTAAACAAATCACTCTTCTCAATGCAAAAGAAACATTTTCTCATGCCCTCATGACAAAACATTATGACATCTACAAGAGAACAGACAAAAGGATCATAGTGTTAGATTTGCTAGAAATGTTGCAAAATTAGAGAAATCAACTCTAGATTGAAAATCTTTTCAATCAAAATTAGCTGCTTCAAAATGAGTGTCTTGCAACTCATTAAAGTCACTTAACAAATGTTGTATAATAAATTCACATTTAAAAAAAGACAGTTTTGGGCCTCCCTGGTGGCGCAGCGGTTGAGCGCTGGGTTGCGAAGCTGCCCGCAGCCTCTGCAGCGCCGGTTCAATCCCCAGCTGCTCCCCGGCCACCGGAGGAGGGTCCCACATGGCGCGCAGACCTCTCCTGCCGCCCGCTGCTCCCCTCAGCAGTGTGCTTCGGTCCTTCTGCCTGTTCTGCTCCCTGCTCTGGCTCTGGTGAATTCTCTCACCCTCCCGCGCTTCTGACTGTACCCAGTGCTTGTATAAATAAATAAATAAATAAATAAATAAATAAATAAATCTTTAAAAAAATAAAAATAAAATAAAAAAAGACAGTTTTGACTCAATTTTACAGATTTTCACTGGAGACTGTGATATCAAATTAAACACTGCTAGGCTTCTCAACATACTCTTACTTAAGGAATCCCATAGGCTACAACTTGCTGTGTTTTTTTTTTAAGATTTATTTATTCATTTTACACAAGAACTGGGGTACAGGCCAGACGTGCAGGAGGGTAAGAGGATTCATCAGAGACAGAGTGGGGAACAGAACAGGCAGATTGACGAAATACACTGCTGAGGGGAGCAGCGGGCTAGACAGGAGAGATCTGCCGCACCAATTGGGGACCCTCGCCGGCTGGGGGGAGATCGAACCGGCGCTGCAGAGGCTGCGGACAGCTTCCTAGTGCGGCGCTCAACTGCCTGCACCACCAGGGGAGGCCCTACAACTTGTTTTTAAAACATATCTTAGTGCAGACTAGAACTGAGGTGCCGCTCAGGCTACTGCTCTTGTATTCACTGCCCCCTCCTCGTCCTTTGGTAATACCCTAGTATAGGACCCACCTCCTCTTTCCTGCAGGAAAATTCCTAAAGCAACAGGATCCTTCAGTCAAAGGCAGGAGGGACATAGTCATCAATCTTCCTCAGTTGAGGAGAAAGAAATGATTGTAAAGCAAGCACTTTCTCCCTTACAGGTTAAAAAGTTACAAGCTTTGGGATTAAGGGCCTTTTGAGAAAGAGACCAGCTATCTCAAAGTTGAGTCTGGAACAAATCTCCCATTTTCCTAAATGTTACTAACCACACCATGGGCCAATCACTGTGCACCATTTTGTGTAACCAAAGAACACTGGCATAAATATTGGGTACCACAAATATAAGATGGGCACCGGGGTGTGATCCCAGCACTGAAATGTTCTTTCAAGGGTCAGACAGGCCACCTTTATTGAACACTTAAGCTTACAGCAGCTCCAGGGTGACCCCACTGAGTTAGAATTCAACATGGCAGGCAGGGTGGTCCAACTGTTTTTTTAACCCCACTGAATTCATGTGCACTGAATAGCAACATTTTGGTCAGAGGCAGACCACACGTACAATGGTGATCCCTATATACAACCTAGATATCGTGAGCTATATCATCTAGGTTTGTGTAAGCACATTCTATGACGTTCACACAATGACAAAATGGCCTAGCACATTTCTCAGAACATATTGGTATTGTGAAGTGACAAAATGACTGTATTCTGTACTGCTGGGATCAAGAATCAGTCCTCATTTGGTTTTACCCACTCGGTTCCAAAAGAAATTTCCGTAAACATTTCAAAGCAGGAATAAGAAGGAGTTGCAGAATTCACCAAGTTTTCCACTTTGCATTTATCTCTTCTCAAACTGTACTTTAAGGGAAAGTAGTTTCCTTGTATGCACAAAAAGGTAAATTCTTTGAGGGGATAGTTCCTAATGAAAGTTAAATCCCCTACAAACATTTGAAGGCTCAGCAAGCTCTTGGTATCAAGAGAATATTAAAATTAATGTAAATATGGGTATAATCAAAATCTGCTTTCACATAAAAATCCTGGTCTTTATACTTCACACTATAAACAAAATCTAAGTAAAAGAATCCAAAAATTTCTGCAGGAGCTGAGAGATTTGATTTGTATACTATCCTTATGAGTTCTGTCATTTTGATTTTACAATGTGTCATATGTAACTATATGTGAATGAATATGCTAATGTTGACATTTCCTTCTATTTGGAGAGAGAAACACTACATAGCCTTCCATCTGCAGGGTTGCTGTAATTCACCAACAGAGAACCTGAACTCTGCTTTTGAGTTTCCAGTTACGGAGAAACAACTTGCTGCAACAGAAATTCTAATCTACTCCTGTGAGGAATGACTGGGTACAGAAGGCACACCAAATATTTTACCAAAGATTTTAAACCAGTTCTGCCCAGTTCTACCCTCGAACAAGTTATTATTTTTCAACTATTCTTAAGTGATTTCTCATCGTAAGATCTTCAAGTGGCCTTGTGGAATGGGGCATTTTTTATTTGGATTCACCCCATGAGATAGCAGTGCTAGTTCTAGTGTCTCTCTTTTCAAAGCCGTTAATTTTAATCTACTTCACCAAGTTCCTGTTTTCCTGTCTAAGGAAGTTTTCAGCTTTCATTTCTTTGAGAAGCAGAAATAACTAAGATTTTCTGAGCACAATGAATGGTCCCCAATCTGGGCGGTAGCTGCTCTGCCCAATTTCTCCAGATTTTCTTTGATGATGATGCATCACTCAGGTGCCCCAAGGGAGTGGACCTTCAAAAGCCTATCATTATTTTTTATAGTATTAAAATACTTTAAGCACACATTAAAGGTGATAAACTGACAACCTAAGAGAAAGCAGGTATTTCGCCAGGTCTCCCACTGCATTCTCTCTGGAACAACCACTAGAGTCCACCACTGACATATCTGAACACATTTCCAGTAGTTGAATCTCACATGCCCTTCTCTTAATCAAGTGAGAAATAGGGGAGCGCTATATCCTGACTCCCCAGTAAAATCTTCAAATTTGACAGCAGATATGAGAGTAAAGACCTCACATGCTGTGGAACCAGTTCCAAAAAGGCCAAGAAGCACAGCCTTGAGAACTGGAAGGCTGTGTCAATAACCTTCACAAAGGCATGAGCAGCTACACGGGACTTCAAAATGAACACCATTGCCTAGGAGGTAGAATCTTCTTTTGTAAAACAGACCACTGAATTCACAGAAAAAGGATGAAAGTATCAAAAAGTGTTCAACATAAAGTACAGAATGTTCACTTCTAAGTCCCACAGCATAAACCTGTCAGAGGTTATAATGAGCTGTCAGCAAAGGCGCCTAATGAATGCTTCTAGATGACACCAAAGAGCAGAATACATACATATACTTGCTCAAATCAAACTTAGTCTGCCAACACGGTTCTGTTAAGATTCCATTTTACATACTATAGATTGAGATATCATAGACAAAGATTCATGTTGCTATAGATACCTTGATTTTCTTTCGTAAGTTGTGAAATAATACAATGACAGCCACACCTAGTTCTTCTGTGAACAAAATAACTCTTCAGGATCAGTTTTTAAATCTTCATTAAAATCAAACTCCACTCAAAAAACATTCTGAATGACATTTTAATATGTAGCACTTACTAATCACATCATTACTAGGAGCTACAACTTAAAATAGCAAGTTCATAGTCAAATTCAAAATAGAACTGGTTCAACATTGAGAACTTAAAAGTCCCTTGGTTATTTACTTTTGGTAACCATGACTTTTTTTAAGATTATAGTTTGTCCTAGCAACCAGTTATTTTAACTAGAATACTATATTTACACAGCACAGTACTTTTTTTTCCCCACCAGATGTCTTTCTCACTCATACTTACAGATCTTTAAAAAGGGATGCTCACAATATCACATCAAGTTAAAGGAAGCAAGTTGCCAACAGGTATGTGCAGTAAGAATCGATCTATGTAGGGAAAAAAAGTATGTTTGCACACGTGCATGCACATGTGTTCACACAAATAGGTATGCGCAGCAAGTACACCAAAAAGTTGACAATGGATCTGAGTATACGTTTATGGAATTCATATCCTTCTTTATACTTCTCTTTTCAGTGCAGAAAATTTACAAAATATAAATGGCACTTTGCCAAAGGAGAGAGTTATTTTTAAAAATACCTGGGTATTCACTAAACATAAGGCTCTACATTTACAGCAGTGTCACTGCAGAAGGCCCAATGAAGGCATCACATTGTGTTTTTATTATCAATCTGTTTGATTACTATCAAAACAGTCTTTGATTTAGAAATACACTATAGGGGCCTCCCCGGTGGCGCAGCGGTTGAGCGCTGGGTTGCAAAGCTGCCCGCAGCCTCTGCAGCACCAGTTCGATTCCCGGCTGCTCCCAGGCCACCAGAGGAGGGTCCCACATGGTGCGCAGACCTCTCCTGCTGCCCGCTGCTCCCCTCAGCAGTGTACTTCGGTCCTTCTGCCTGCTCTGCTGCCCGCTCTGGCTCTGGTGAATTCTCTCACCCTCCCGCACTTCTGACTGTACCCAGTGCATGTATAAACGAAAAACGAACAAACAAATAAATAAATAAAACATGCCTCTATAAAAGAAAAAAAAATTAGAAATACACTATAGGATTGTATAAGGCAAAAACTGCAAGTAGGGGGGCCTCCCCGGTGGCGCAGCGGTTGAGCGCTGGGTTGCGAGGTTGCCCGCAGCCTCTGCAGCGCCGGTTCGATCCCCGGCTGCTCCCTGGCCATCAGAGGAGGGTCCCACATGATGCTGCAGACCTCTCCTGTCTCGCCCGCTGCTCCCCTCAGCAGTGTATTTCGTCAGTCTACCTGTTCTCCGCTCTGGCTCTGGTGAATTCTCTCACCCTCCCTGCGCTTCTGACTGTACCCAGTGCTTGAATGAATAAATAAATAAATCTTTGGGGAAAAAATAATAATGTATAGTAGCATAATTTTAAAAAAGAAAAAAATTGCAAGTAGGGCCTCCCTGGTGGCACAAGGGGTTAAGACACAATCTATGAAGCTATTTGCAGCCACTGCACCATGAGTTCCATCCCCGGCCAGGGAGATACCCACCTGGCACAGCAGACCTCTCCTGTCTCTCCCACTACTCCCCTCAGCAGTGTATTTCAGTACATCTGCCTGTTCTGTTTGTTCCCCACTGTCTCTGGTGAATCCTCTCACCCCTGCACCTCTGGCCTGTACCCCTGTTCTTGTATGCATAGGTAAATAAATCTTAAAAAAAAACTGCAAGTACCCCGTCTATCTTCCTCTAGCATTACTCACGTTTCCTCTAGAGGTAAGTACACTTGGGGTATACCAATCATTCCTTTTTGTATTATCCCCACACAGCAAGTTTCTGTTATTTTTTAGCCATGTGGAATCGTGGTATACTTTTATCTTACTGATTTCTAAGGATCTCTTTATATCACATGGACATTTTGTAGTAGAAGCCTTTTTGCCTGGTGTTATTTAGAACTGCTGTCTAATCAAAAAGGTCAATTAAGGTGAACAATCATAAAAAATATGCACATGACAAACATTTCCTTTTATCTTCATTTTATCAGTAGCAAAAGTACACTCATTCATCAAACGTTTGATATAGGGCCAAGAGGACAAGACCTTTTTCTTTAACTTCAGGCCCACAGATTACAAAGAAAATTAAACTGAATTGAGACAATAGAGAACTTCAAGGAGCTTAAAAGACACTGGCACATGTGAAGCTATCCCCAGCCTCTGCAGCACGAGTTCGATCCCCAGTCGGCCAGGGAGCAACCCACATGGCACAGCAGACCTCTCCTGTCACAGCCGCTGCTCCCCTCAGCAGTGTATTTCAGTCAGTCTGCCTGTTCTGTTCCCCAGTCTGTCTCTGGCAAATCCTCTCACACACCCTGACACACCTCTGGCTTATACCCCAGCTCTTGTATGCATAATAAATAAATCTTCAAAAAAAAGTCACTGGCACAGCATTCCAAGGAATTTAGACTTTTATATCTTTTATCCTTGTCTTACCCATACCTTAATTGGACAGTAATGACTTGTTTTCATCAACTCTTTCTAAAACACTCATTTGTTTTGTTATAATGAACCCAATGTAACTACTACCCAACTTAAATAATTATTCATGTGTGCTGAATCTCATTTCATATCTCTATGTACTCTGCATCTCTATCTGCCTCCCATATAAGTAAAGCTAATCCCATACATTGTATCATTGCATCTGTAAATTTTCAGTAAGAACTTTAATTCCCCACTACTCATATTTTGTCAGTTTACAAAATGTGAAAATAAGTCACCTATTTATAAAAACAAGAACCACCAGCATACACAGCTTCAATGATAAAAGCAGCTGTTCTACTAGTAGTGGATAGAGAAGCATACTGGCATACTTGAGACCAACCTAAGAATAACAAGGGTTCAGTGCACTGTGTATTTTACAAAGGAAAATAAGTATATCACTTAATGTGATGAGTCAGTTAAGTGTAAGGCAAGGTTCTCTTGCCTAAGAAACTATTTTCCCCCAATCTCTCACTTGCCTTTTAAATTTTATTATTGTCTTCTGCTTTCCAGGGGTTTTTTCAAAAACACATACTTAAATATACCCTTAACTTATTTTTGTTTATGATGCTGGCAGGGATCCATTTCTATCCAAATGGATAGCCAACTGTCCTAATGCAACCTCTATTTTCAACATCAAGATTTAAAAGGACTAAAGTGTCAACTTTTTTTTTTGAAGATTTATTTATTTATGCATACAAGAGCTGGGGTACAGGGCCTCCCCGGTGGCGCAGCGGTTGAGTGCTGGGTTGCGAAGCTGCCCACAGCCTCTGCAGCGCCGGTTCGATTGCCGGCTGCTCCCCGGCCACCGGAGGAGGGTCCCACATGGCGCGCAGACCTCTCCTGCCGCCCACTGCTCCCCTCAGCAGTGTACTTCGGTCCTTCTGCCTGCTCTGCTCCCCGCTCTGGCTCTGGTGAATCCTCTCACCCGCCCGTGCTTCTGACTGTACCCAGTGCTTGTATAAATAAATAAATAAATCTTTAAAAGAAAACAAAAAAGAGCTGGGGTACAGGCCAGAGATGCAGGGGAGGTTGTGGGGGGGAACGTTGAGAGGATTCACCAGAGACAGAGTGGGGAACAGAACAGGCAGATTGACCGAAGTACACTGCTGAGGGGAGCAGCGGGCAAGTCAAGAGAGGTCTGCTGCGCCATGTGGGTTGCTCCCTGGCCGGCTGGGATCGAATTCATGCTGCAGAGGCTGCGGATTGCTTCATAGCGTGGCGCTTAACCCCTTACACCACCAGGGAGGCCCTAAAGTGTCAACTTCTAACTTACAAAAGGAAGCTGTACAAACCAATGGTCCAAGTTCAGCTTGACAGGCTCAAACAACTAAACATTTAAAGATCACATAGTAGTTTTGGGAGCAGAAGCAATAGCACTGCCATCCTCACTCTCTCGTTACCACTATAGCTCACCACGGGATCTACAAAAGCATCAGGCCTGCAGAAGCCTCTTATTGAGTCTCGCTAGTTGCCATACCTATAAATTTACATTCACACTGAATAGCCCACACTTAAAACAACAGCATCGACCACCACCTTCCCAATTTTCCATCCATTTCTTCATGCTGTTCCTAGACCAGTGTCTCCCAGACTCAGTCAAGAAAATGAATCCACTCTGCTGAGCCACAATACAATCACGCATCACTTAACAATGAGGACATGTTCCTAGGCAATCCCATCATGTTGTGAACATCAGAGTGTAACCACAGATCCGGATGGTGCATCCTACTACACACATGGGTCACCTAGAGGGAACTCCATCCTATATGCAGTCCACTGTTGACAGAAATGTTGCTGTGCCGCACAAAATTGTATCTCATGGAAATGTAACTAAAGATACTAAAAGCCAAGGTATACTTTGTTAAATTTCCTTTGTGAGGTTAAATAATGTATAAGATTGCTTTATTTCTGGGAAAAGTTTCTGGAAAGGACCAAAGGTTAAACAGGCTTTTTTGAGGCCATAAGTTCTGTTTCCATTCTGACATTGTATCTTGCATGTAACCAGACAATGCATAATATGAATGAACGTGGCTGTGTTCCAACAGAAATTTATTTATAAAACAGGTGGTGGGCTGGATTCAGACATCAGCAGTATTTTGCCTACCCTAAATTTCTACCAATGCTTGAAGTTTTTCAAGTAGGACTCCTAGTTGTACACACTTATTTGATAAATATGGTGACACTGAACAGACTAGTAATAACTATTGTACCCCTATAGTAATGAATATCCACAAAATTAATCAATAACATTTTTTCTCGAAGTTCTCATACCAAGAGCACACACTTTTTCAAAATATAAAGTAAGTCACCTTAAAGTTAATGTTTATTTTGAAAGATAATTAGCATGAATATAAGCAGCTACTATAAAAGGAGAATAGGGACTCTACAGACAAAGTCTACCATCTGTTATTCATTAGTCTGGTAATTAATAGTGAGTGGAAAAAGCTTACTAAATACATGGTCATTATTTGCAACTTCACTACTCAAAATACAGAAGTAGACTTTCAAAGTACACTTAAATGACAACACAATTTTGCTCTTTGGATTACTTACCAGAAACCTTAATTTCAGAAAACTACATACAGTTTTGCCAAAATACTTTTAAATTAGAAAGTGAAACCAAAAATCTCCTTGGCACATGTGTCTATTTAACTTTAAAATATTAGTTTTAATGATTCATTTGAAAGCCTAATGAGGCAGAATTTATACTTTTAAGACACAAAAGGATGGCAGCCATTTTAATACAGTGAGAGTATGTATGACCATGTACGCACACACTAAGCCATCAAAGCCACTTGTTCACAGCCACTTGTTCACAGAACACATTTGGGCTCCAGGATTGTTGCAGAGAAAATACTCACACTGCTTCCAGAAAAAGAAATAATGAAATTAAATAACAAAGGTACATAAGACCCCTTGACACCAAAGTCACAATCCATAAAAGGAAAAATTGATAAGTGCACCTCATCTGCAAAACTCCTGGTGTAAGGATAAAAAGACAAGTTACAGACTGGGAGGATATATTTGCAAACCACATTCTTGACTGACCCCACCAAAACCCCCACAAAACTATTATGTAGACTATATGAGAACTCAACAGTTAAAAAAAAAAAAAACTAGAATATGAACAAAAGACATGAGTACACACTTAAGATGATAAAGAGATGGCAAATATGCCCATGAAAAGATGTTCAGTGTTATCAGCCATTGGGGAAACACAAAGTTAAGACGAGGAAAAGATATTTTTACACACCAGTCAGAATGGCTAAAATGAAAAATAGTTATAACACCAAATGCTGGAAAGGATAAAGATCATTCACGCATTGCTTTTGGGCATGTAAAATGGTAAGCCACTCTGGAAAACTGTTTGGTGGCTCCTTATAAAATTAAACATACAACTATTGAGCAACCAGCAACTGCACTCTTGGACCTCTATTCCAAAAAAACAGAGATGTATATTCATACCAAAACCAGAACACAATTGCTTAAAAGAGCTTTATTCATATAGGTTAAAAAAAAAAACAAACCACGGTGGGGCCTCCCTGGTGATGCAAGGGATTAAGTCTCAACACTATGAAGCTATCAGCAGCCACTGCAGCATAATCCCCCGCCAGGGAGCTACCAACAAGGAACAGCAAACCTCTCCTAACTTGCACGCTGCTCCCCTCAGCAGTGTATTTCATTACATCTGCCTGTTCTGCTCTCCACTCTGTCTCTGGTGAATCCTCTCACCCCAGCCCCCTCACCACTGGCCTGCACCCCAGCTCTTGTGTGCATAAATAAATAAATCTTTAAAAAAAAGTATAAATATTCAGATGTCCTTCAAGGGGCTAATGGTTAAAGAAAATGTACATACACACCATGGAATGGAACTCAGCAATGAAAAGGAACTAACTTGACATAGATGCACTCCCTACACATGAATCTCCAGGGAATTATTGAATGGGGGAGGGGAGAAGCCGATCTCCAAAAGTTACATGATATGATCCATTTATACAGCATTCTTGAAATGACTAAATTACAGGCATAGAAAACAGATTAGTGACTGCAAGGGGTGGAGGGAGGGAGATGGCTGTGGCTATAAAAGGGCAACAGAGGATCCTTGTAGTGGTGGAATTGCTGTGACTTAGCTGTGCCAGTGGTTACATGAATGCACACGTGTGCAAACACTGCATAACTAAATACACACATGCAAATGAGTACGTGTAAAACTGGTGACATCTGAATCAGGTGGATGGATTGATTTATCTATTGCAATTTCCTGGTTGTGATAATATACAGTTATGTAAGATATTACCATTGGTGAAAATTAGATACAGGGCATTATTTCTTACAACTATGAGATCTACAACTATCCCAAAATAAACAGCTAAAAGAGAAAGAATGAGTCTACAGGAGTAGAAAAATACAGCTTTTATTTTTGGAAAGTCTCAGCAATTGAAAATCAAAAGGGAATTTTTTTTAAAAGGGAATGCCAAAGAGTCTACAGGCTACAATTAATACAATCATCTCTTCTCTTGTGGAGCGGTAACATCCCCAGCATTTTATGTCACTGATTAGACTGTTGCTGTTGTTAATAAAAATAAACTCTACATCCGTCTCTGCACAAGTCCCACCATCACCATCACCCCATACTATAAACTTTAATGGTGCATACTGTCTTCTGTGTCATCATACGCTGTCTGCTAGGCACAAAAACAAGGGACAAATGAAGGAAGGAGATAAAGTGAATTAACAAATGAATGAATGAATGAGATGTCTGCATATTCTTTTAAAGTTCCTAGCCAATTCCAATTACAAGGTAGCTTCATACATATTCCCTAATAAAGTTCCAAATGCGGGCCTCCCCTGGTGGCGCAGTGGTTGAGTGCTGGGTTACGAGGCTGCCCGCAGCCTCTGCAGCGCCAATTCGATCCCCAGCCACTGGCGAGGGTCCCACAAAAAAAATAATAAAAAAATAAAGTTCCAAAAATGCTATGAATGTTTTTTTTAAAGAGGGTGATTGCACATATTTCACTGTTGCAAGCTGAATACCTGACCCTGTAAAATGCTTCCCAATTTACAGACTTCCTCATCTGATAAAGATGAATTAAGAATTATGCTCATATATGAGCTCCCTGGTGGCGCAAGGGTTAAAGTTTCAGCACTATCAAGCCATCCCTAGATGCCACATGAGTTTGATCCCAGCTCGAGTTCAATCCCACTTACATGGGGGGGGGGGGCTAGCCCACATGGCACAGCAAGACTTCCTCTGTCTCAGCAACTGCTCCCCTCAGCAGTATATTTCAGTGGCTCCACCTGCTCTATTACCCATTGTCTCTGGTGAATCCTCTCACCACCACCCCCCACCTCTGGCCTATGCCCCAGTTCTTGTATGCATAATAAAAATAATAAATCTTTAAAAAAGTAATTATGACTATATAGATTGGAACTATTATATGTAGATCTGTGAAATAAATGTTCTAAATAACAGGTATAACTGGATTTATAATACAACTTTAATGTAAATTGCTACACCGGGCCTTCCTGGTGGCACAGGGGTTAAAAACACAGCCCTATCAAGTGATCACCAGCCACTGCGGCAAGAGTTTGATCCCTGGAGTTGGATTCCCAGCCAGCCAGGGGGCAACCCACATGGTGCAGCAGACCTGTCCTGACTCGCCCAGAGCTCCCCTCAGCAGTGTACTTCAGTCAATCTGCCTGTTCTGTTCCCCACTCTGTCTCTGGTGAATCCTCTCACCCCCAACACCTCTGGCCCATACACCAGTTCTTGTAAGCATAAATAAATAAATCTTTTAAAAATTTGTGACACAGATATATGTGAAACAGAATTCAAGTTGGAGGACCTATGGATCATTCCACCAACCACTGACATGCTTTTAGAGATAGAAAAACTATGGGAGGTAAAGCAACTTGGTCAAGGTGATACAGGTATCTAGGGATGGAACTGAAATTTGAAGTCGATCCAGAACGTCAACTTCTCCTCTCACTGAACTGGGTAAGATTCTCCTTTATCCAGAACGTCAACTTCTCCTCTCACTGAACTGGGTAAGATTCTCCTTTATCTACCCATTCCACCCCTACCCCAAATACTCAAACAAAAACTTTTTTTTAAGATTTATTTATGTATACAAGAGCTGGGGTGCAGGCCAGAGATGCAGGGAGTAAGAGGATTCACCAGAGACAGAGTGGGGAACAGAACAGGAAGATCGACTGAAATACACTGCTGAGGGGAGCAGCAGGCGAGTCAGGTCTGCTGCGCCATGTGGGTAGCTCCCTGGCCGGCCAGGGATCACAACTCGAGTTGCAGTGGCTGTGGATAGCATCATAGGTTGCTTCTTAACCCCTTGCACCAGCAGGGAGGCCCTCAAACAAAAATCTTAATCTGAATCACTAATTTTCTTAAATAGGGTTTTTGAATTGAAAAAAACTGAATTTACTCAAGCTTTTCATTGTTGCATTACACCTTCTGTGGATTTGGAGATGCAAATTACTTATATCAGAACAATAAGGTACTTTATTCTGTAGTGCAATTCTAATCTATGCAGTTTAATGTTTCATCTTCCACCTAATGGCCAAAAATGTGTTACTTTCTAACAGGAATCTTACAAGTCTCCCAATTCAGCAGCTTCAATAGCAAAGAGGAGCTCTTTTACAGGTCAAGGAAGAGGCTTAATAAAAATTTGATGGAGGGCCTCCCTGGTGGTGCAAGTGGTTAAGCACTGCACCATGAAGCAGTCCGCATCCTCTATAGCCTCTACAGCCTCTACAGTGATCCCTGGCCGGCCAGGGGGCTACCCACATGGTGCAACAGACCTCTCCTTTTTCTCCCGCTGCTCCCCTCAGCAGTGCGCTTCAGTTGATCTGACTGCTCTGTTCCCCACTCTGTCTCAGGTGAATACTCTCACCCTCCAGGCATCTCTGGCCTGTACCCTAGCTCTTGTATACATAAATAAATAAATCTTAAAAATAAAATAAAATAAAATCTTGAACGGTAGTGCCAATGAATTGCCACTTGCAGCCTTATGAACCAAGAGCAGTTGAAACTATTTGTGAGAGGTAAAATAAAAGAAGAACTAAAGTGAGAATCAAGTGCTGAGAAACAAAGGTTTTAATCACGTTAAATCTCCGTTATGCAGCAACACGTTACTGAGCATGAGTTTAGAGACCCTAGAAACTAAAAACTAGAAGGAACCTTAATTGTGCCCCCAGACCAACATCATCATTTCCCCGGAGGAAACTAAGGAGGCGATCAACCCATTAACCAATAAAGCGGAACTGCTTACTTTTTCAACGGGATTCACCTAAATGCCAGTTTGCCCCTATTCTACGTTTTGCCGTCGTTTCAAAGAGCGGCAATTGATTTGTTCTAAGGTAAAAAGAGCTCACAGAGCAAGTTCATTTCAAAAGGGTGAACAAAATTGCCTTTGAAGGAGGAGATGCTGGAGTGAAGAGGAGAAATGACGTCTTATTTAAAATATGTAACCTCTTGATGAGGGTTAGGCAATGAATCATATTCTCCTGGATTTTTCTATGTGCTCTAGACAGCTACAATTCTTTCTGTAGGGCACACAAATGAGAGGAAGAGGAAGTAAATTAAGCCAGTGCTAAATATACGGCACCCAGTGAGGACAGGGATGTCGATAGGATGAAGAGGAAAACAGAAGAGCATGCTTCTGCGAACATACCTAAAAATACGGGCGTTAAGAGGCTATCCGAAGCCGGGGCATCCCTCGAAGGGCGAATGATTCTAGGGCCAGAGAGACCCCCTAGTCTTCAAATACCGAGCGAGCGGGAAGGGACAAAATGGGCGCCCCTAAAGGGGCGCCCTAAAGGTCGTTTGGAGGTCTAGTAAGCGCTTGACGTGTTCCTCTCCAAAGAGTCAGGGCAAAGCATAGCACTCCCATCTGGAAGATGCTCCTGCTCCTAGAGGGGCGGGGAGCGGCAGGTCCCGGCGGGCCAGGGTCTCGAGGACTACCGGCTGCAGCCCAGGAGAAAAGAGAGGGACCGCGGGAAGCTCCTCGGCCCCGAGGGGGCGGCGGGTGGGTAGACAGCCTGGGCACGGGAAGAAAGAGAAGCGTTCCGGGCAATGGAATGCCGGCTCGACCACCCCGGCTCAGGTGCCAGACCGGGGCGCCGCCGGACCCCGGACTCTGCGACCGACCCGGCTGGGGGACCGGGGCCGCAGCCTACCCCGCGGGAGCAACTCACCCGAGGCGCTGCCAACGCCGTCCTCGCGGCCGGCTTGCCGGCGCCTGGCCCTCAGGAAGCTGCCGAGGAGGGCAGCGTGCCCGCGAGCGCTGGGATGAGGAGGGGCGCGCCGCGGAGGCCGGAGAAAAAGCCGCAGCGCCGCGCGCGCACCCGGGCTGGCGGGGCGGGGCGAGGAGCAAGCCCGGAAAGACGCGCCCGGAGGGGCGGGCGGAGCGGGGGCGCGCGGTGGTGTGGCCCGAACGGCCGAATCGCGGGCGGCCGACGTCTCGGCCCACCCACGCGCCCGCCTCCCTGGTTGAAACGTCACGTAAGGGCGGGGCGCAGCGGGCTGGCGGGGGCGGGGTGCGGCGGGGGTGCCGGGGCGCCTAACGGCTCCCCGAAGGCTACCTGCGGGTCGCACCCACCTCGTCAGTGCCGGCGTGGCTGAGCTGGCCTTATCTGTCCAGGCTGCTTTCGGAAGTCCCGGCTGCTATCTGATTCCAGCGCTGCAGGGGACAAGCCTACGCCCGCGCCTGGGCTGTCTCCCCACGACGCTACCCCAGGACGAAAGTTCTGGTGTCATCTTCCTGCGCCCCCGGCAAAGATACTCATCTTTGGACTTCCCTAACGTCCTTTGACTCGAGCATCCTGTCCCTCCAAGGCAGAGCTAATAATGCTTCTCTGACGTTTATCTCGCCTCTCGCTGCGTTCAGACCCTAGCCCCCTCCCTCTTCGGAGGTAGGAAAGGATACAGGGTTTTTCACTTAAGGTCCCCCGTTTCCTTGATGCTGAAACGCCAAAGAATCTGCAGCTAAGGGGATGTTCCCGAAGCGCCGTGACATCTTACTGATGGCTTATGAGCCAGTCCCACAAATACTGTTCCCAAGAGATCTCAGATGTTGCTGTTAAAAATAAAATTCTGGCGAACTGTCTTTGGGACCTCAAAAGAGACAGACCGAAATTGCAAATGAGCCACGATAAACTGTCAAGGATAGATCACCAAAAAAAAAAAAAAAAAAAAAAAGGACCAGTATTCTTCCAGTTCGTAATGGAGGGCTAGCTTCCTCTTCTGCTAGTGATGGTCATATAATTTCAATTGCTATTTTTCCGTAGACTCCTTCTTAAACTTTGGTATGCAGCAGAATCGTCTGGGGTGCTTGTTAAAATATGGGTACCTGGAGCCACATCCCCAAATACTGTGATTTGGACCTGAATAATGCTGAGAATTTTGAATTTTTAATAAGCATCCCAGGTGGCTCCAAAGGATGTTGGAGGCCCACAATTTGAGACCATAGAGCTCCAGCTTCTGTAGGTTGCTACTCGGAAGTGGAATTACCCAATTTCCATTAGGTTCACCCACTTACATTTGTCTATAAGTGTCACGGAGGTCATGTAACTTCCTTTTTCAACATTGACCTAGAAAGTTTCGGACTTCAAACAACAACTTTAATTGCCATGTTTATTTTATAAGATCTTATAGTAATACCAGGAATAAGTGATCATTTGTCAGCTATGTAATTCACTTGGTACCTACAGTGTACAGAGCACTGTCATCTGGAGTAGTGTTAACACAAAAGAAATCAAAGGAATAATCCTTCCTGCCCTCAACACACTTGGTTTCTAGTTGTGGTATTCAAACACAGACACAATACAAAGCCAATGTAGCACATTAATTAATCTGTTGGACCAAAATGAAAAAAAACTTGCAATTAAAGAGTACTTTTGTCAATCTTTTTTCTATCAGTTACTTAACCCAGACCTTTTCAATTAGACATTTTCTTCTGAACACTGAGTCCTCAGCTTACTGTCTGCCACCTTTACAAGGTGTAGAGGAAAAAGCCTAAAGCTATCAGTTCTGTTGTATGTATGAATATGTATATGCATGTGTGTATAATATAGATAAAGAACTACCACAACTAAGAACCCCATCAGACCAAGCCATTACTTGAATTTTTCAAGATCTTTATCATTTAATCTATTCAGTAATTTGACAATTCTAGGTATCTTTTATCACCTACCATATCTCAACTTTCCTCCACACTTAACCACACCGGAGATGAAAAGAAATCACATCTCCAAGAAGGAAACCAAGTGTATCCACACTATTTCTAACTTTTTTTCATGATTATCCAGATCAAAACAAACCTTTAATTTCTTGTCATTAGAAATTCTCCAGAACCACTACCAAGGACCAAAACATTGCCTCAGCCAACTGCCTGACATTTTAGAGAGAACATTTGCACCACTGTTTACTAGTTGGGAAGACAGGGGATGATTATTCCTATTTTACAGATGGAAAAACAGATGCAGGTTAAATGACTTGTCCAGTCACACAAGTGGTTAGTAGCACAGAGCCGGAACCTCCAACCACAGTTCTGACTTCAAGACTGAGTGTTTACCACTCCATCAGGTTTCTTTAGTAACAATTCCGACCCCAAACTACCAATCCAATTAGAAACAGAATAGATAAAAATATGAAAATGGAAAAGAGTTAGGAACATGTACAGTGCGATTTACAGATTCAAAATACAACATAAAAAGCAGCGAAAGCAGAAAAAAAGCAAAAAATACAAAATAAAAAGGGAAAATAAACAATAAAATAAGGTGCTGAAAGCATGAAAGTTAAACGGTTTAAAGCCAAACAGAATTCAACAGGGAAGCTCTGTTAGCAGGAATTGATATTTAGGCCTTGCTCTCCTGGAGCAAGAAGCTGAAACAGATAGCCAGGCTGCTCTTGGCATTAGTTATTTATGAAAGAGCAGAAAGCAACTGTTCCTTCATTGACTGTGCAGCAAGCCTTTGTGTGTTAAAGATATTTCACAGGTTTGTAAAATAATAATTTCCTCCTGTGATCCAAGTAGCAGGACTCTATAGTAATATGCACACAGACAAGTTATGTTCTGCTTTATCATTCACAAGCTCTTATTTCTTTTCAGCCCCAACAATCAAGTGAAATAATATCTTCAATGGTATGTCTGAAACAACTGGTGAAATCAGAAACCAAGACAGAAAATGATCTCACTGTTAACATAAATAATAACCCAAGCTACTGCTTTCAAAAATAGGCAAAAGCAGGGCCTCCCCTGTGGCTCAGGAGGTTGAGTGCAGTGCTGTGAAACTGTCCGCAGCCTCTGCAGTGCCTCTGCAGCACCTCTGCAGCACGGGTTCAATTCCCGGCCAGCCAGGGAGAAACCCACATGGCGCGGGAGACCTCTCCTGCCTCGCCCGCTGCTCCCCTCAGCAGTATCTTTGGTCCATCTGCCTGTTCTGCTCCCCACTCTGTGGTGAATTCTCTCACCCTCCCGCGCCTCTGATGTACACCATTTTCTTGTATAAATAAATCTTAAAAAAAAAATAGGCAAAGGCATAGTAACTAGATCTAAAGGTTATTTTTTGAGAACTTTTTTTCCAAAAAACATTTCATTTCAGTACATTATACAGGATTCTTAATTGTAAAAGAAAAAAAAAAGCAAAACAAATGAAACTACAACTAATATGTCTGGATGGGAAGAAACAGAATTGTAAAAACTCAGTTCTTCCCAAATTAATCTATAAAGTGCAGAGTAGAAATCAGAATCCCAGCAGGGTTTTAATGGAAACTCAATTTCTGTCACCAAATGTCTTTTCAAAAGTGACCTCCTTCCCCTCTAAATAAAATCCTCTGTAGTACCCTTAAAATTGCTCTAACAAGCTTCTCCAAAAAAGGGAAAAGGAGAACAAAATAGTCATGTTATACATAAGTTTGGAGGTAAATTTAAAATCTGCAAGGAGCCTCCCTGGTGGTGCAAGGGGTTAAGACGCAACCTATGAGGCTCTCCGCAGCCACTGCAGCACGAGTTCGATCCCCGACCGGCCAGGGAGGTTCCCGCATGGCGCAGCAGACCTCTTCTGACTTGCCTGCTGCTCCCCTCAGCAGTGTATTTCAGTCGATCTTCCTGTTCTGTTCCCCACTCTGTCTATGGTGAATCCTCTCACCCCCCACACGTCTGGCCTGTACCCCAGTTCTTGTATGCATAAACAAATAAATCTTTTTTAAAAATCTGCAAGGAAGTTACCTTTGGTTTATTTTTGCCCACTTTCTGTAGTCATTGTAGTCCAGTAATGTTACGGGAAAAGATAGGTCATCAATTTCATAACATCTTAAATCTATATTGTCCCTTTCGCATACATGTTTTCATTTTCTTCTACATTTAACAGAGAAGTCAAATAACAGCAAAAGTTTTAAATGTCCCTTACCTGGAATCTTTGACTATTATAGCTGGAAGCCCAGAGCAGCAGAGGCAGAGTAGCAGGAAGGCAACCATAGGGGCTCTGGATCTGAACTATCCAAGTTATATACCCTCGTCAGAACCTCTGTTCCCCTCATGTGTAAATCAGAGATAATAATGGTACCTCATTCATAAGGCTCTTCTGGGGGAGGAGTAAATGAAATCATGCTCATAAACTGCCTCACTTATGACAATTGCCTAGAAAATGGTGACTATTAATTACCAAGTTTGACCTCCTGATTTTACAGATAAGAAAAAAACTTGAACCAAAATTCATAGCCTTCCATTATACCTCTTCAGTTTTTCTCCAGATTGTCCTACTGAGTGAGTGAATATCTTTAAAACTAAGGGCTAAATTCCTTGAGAAGTGGTCTATGGTCTTGACCTTCACTTTCATTCACTAAATCACTCTCTGAACTCCAAGCTAAGCCCCATTCCCTTCTTCTGTCCTCTAAATATACCCTATACTAATGCCTTCTATGAAATGGACAAACTCTGTCATTATACCTAGATATTCACTCTGCTTAAACCTTGGAACACTTATTCAAAGCAATCTTCAAATTAAAATGCTGTAATAAAACAGTCACCTTTACTTGGACCATATATAATGCACCTGATAGAGGCCAAGTTATTATATTCAAACTGAAAAACCTTTAGCAACATGTGTGAATAATAATGGTTACCATTTATTGTGTGCTTACTATATCCCAGGCACTGCCCCCAAATTCTACATGTACTGTTTCATTTTACCCTCACCACGAGCCTATGAGATAGATACCTGCAGGGTCAGGAATGGACACGGTGCAGGTTTTCTGATCCCATGCAGACCGGGTAAAGGAGGAGTCCTGGAGCCCTCAGTGGTTTTGCAGGTTTTTATTGGGATTACCAGGTACAAGGCAGGCAGGGGCACTGGGGGCCGGTAGGCTGGCAGACCCCCCAGCCCCCAGCAGGTCTTCACTCTGGGCTCTCCGGCCTTCTCTCGCTTCTGATTCTCTTGCTTCTCTTTGGCTTCTGTTTGTTCTTGGCTTCTACTAGCATCCCCGTGACGCCGCACTTAAAAAGCATAGTCTTAGCCCAGGTGAATCCCATCTATCTATGCCCACACCCTATTCCAAGTGCCCGCCATCAGGCATGCATTCAGGACCGCAAGGATCCATCATCTATCCTGATGGCGGGAGGGCAGAAAAGCCTGACATTTTTCCTTACCCTACAGTCCACCTCCTCAGGGTTTTCTGCCATGTAGTGTTCATATATACAATTTTCTTAGCAAACAAACAGTGCAGCCATGGCCCACAACAGCAAATACATAACAACAAAATGCAACAGAACACAAATAAGTCCAGGCAGGGCCCCAACCTAGTGGCAAAAGACAATTATTGGTACCAGCAGATGAGCCACCAAATCTGCTGCCGAAGGCACTGCTCATACGAGGGAGGGGAACCACTCATGGCATCTACTGTAACACTCCAGGAGCCGTCAGGCTTCCTGGCCTTCTCTGGCTGTAGTCTCGGCTATAAGCCTCACACCACATCCACCCCCAGGATACACTCACTCTGGGATTGACGATTCTATTCTGTTGGGGGTAATCGCCAACCCTCAGGGTTTCTGTCTGCAGTTGTTTCAACATTTGGCCTTCATAGCCACCAATGTGACTCGCAGACCCCTGCACTCAGGCCAACCCACTGCACAAGCACATGGGTGGGGGATCCAAACTCTACATTCAGCTTGGGCTCCAACCCAAGCCACGTTCCCCACGCGTCCCCCAAGGACGGGTTCCTCAGCTCCTCACCCTCACTCGACAATGAGCAGGGCATCACCCACAGGTGATTTTACGAGACTCACTGGCCTTCCTCAGCTTACTTAGTGCTTAATAGCCTTTCAGGGCTTCCCAAACTTAGCATCAGCACCAGCTTTTGCCTTCTCAGTTGGCTTTTCTCCTCCGCCTAGTTGCTGGGCATACACAGGCTGCTTTTGGCCATCAAGGCCCACCAGCCACCCCAGATTCTCAAAAAAACATAGCCTGCCAAGGTTCTCCGCCTTCTGGCGGGATTGTCAGTCCAAGTCCATTAGTCCAAGTCTGTTGGTCTCTCCCTGCGTCAGCACTGGTGAGCTCCGAATCATGGTCCTCTCTTCGCCAATGATTCTTGCTGCCTCAGGGGCGTTGGCTGCTCCTCTCAGGCATCTCCTTCACGCAAGGTCACGTCCTGTACTTCCGGACCTTGTCTATCTCCTGTGCCGCCATGACGCCTCCAGCATCATCACAGGCACACACAGTCTGTTACTCCTTAGTCCCTCCAGGTCTGTGGAGGGCTCCATATTTGTCTGCATGGATCATCTTGCCAACTTACGCCAGTTGTAAGGGCAGGAATGGACACAGTGCAGGTTTTCTATGATCCAACAGACCGGGTAAAGGAGGAATCAGAGTCTTCAGTAGCTTTTTTGCAGGCTTTTATTGGGATTACCAGGTACATGGCAGGCAGGGGCGCTGGGGGGCCGGTAGGCTGGCAGGCCTCCCAGCCCCCTGCAGGTCTTCACTCTGGGCTCTCCGGCCTTCTCTCAGCTTCTGCCTCTCTTGCTTCTCTGTCGGCTTCTCTTTTGGCTTCTGTTTGTTCTTGGCTTCTACTAGCATCCCCGTGACGCCACCCTTTAAAGCCCAGTCTCAGCCCAGGTGAATCGCATCTACCTATGCCCACACCCTATTCCAGGTGCCCGCCATCAGGCATGCATTCGGGACCGCAAGGATCCATAATCTATCCTGATGGCGGGAGGGCAGAAAAGCCTGACATTTTCCCTTACCCTACAATACCATTATTATTTCAGAGGAAAATGTACATATAGTTGAATAAGTGATGTTTCATGTGTCCATCTAATTATCCCATAAATCCATCCAAAAGAGAGGCAAAGCTGCATTCTGTAACATCTTACTATATTAGACCCAAGTGTCATGGTATCATTACTAAAATTTAAAAACTGAGCCCATAGTCTTTGCCCAGCAGGCAAGTTTGGGAGACTTGAATGGATAAAGTGAATGGGATTGCCCTGGGAGCCTAGGCATTAAACTGATAATCGGAAAAGCTGATGAGCCTCTATGTTAATTCAGATCATCAGTCCAGGACACACCCAAGACTAGTCGCCCTAACCAGTCAATGATGCCTGGAGTATAAATAGAGCTTGGGACCCTCACCTACACGCAGTAAACCCTTTCTTATTCCTCTCACCTGGTGATTCTCTTAGCAGTGTATTTCACCTGTTCTACTCAACTCTATCTCTGTTAAAGTCTCTTATCCCTGTGCCTCTGGCCTATACTCCATGACACTAAGGGCCACCCCCCCCATGAAAAAATATTGAAGGTAAATTCATCAACTTTGAAAGTCATTTTAGCTATGATCTGTATCTAACTCAGACCATCTATACAAGCAGTCAGGATAACTGACTACCCTCAATATTTATGAAGGAATTCTATGTATCTAATTTGTTGCCACTGGGCAAAATTCAGGTGTGACAGTATAGACTGCCTTATGAATCAGTTTCTCCCTGTGACTATTCATTCTTTATTGAGCCATGGTACAAATTAGGCCTTATGTGGATGTGTGCAAACTCTTTGTAGTTCTACACCATGGTGCATGGGATAAAACATGACTGAAAGGAAGGCATATATAAAGCAAATTTTCACACAGTAAACCCCACTTTGCCACAGATTGTCTTTTTTTGTTATTACAAAAGAAGTGCATGTTTGCTTCTTTTGTTCAAACAGAAGTATATAAAGTAAAAGACTTTTTGATCCCACTCCATAGAGATAACAACTGTGAACAATCTGGTATATATTTTCCAAATGTTTGCCACATACATATGCAGTCACATGTACTTATTTTTTCAAAATGAATATATTTCATACATATTGCTCTATAGATTGCTTTTATTCATTTGAGAAGATATCTGAATAACTACCTCATACTTTATCGTTGCACGGTATTACATACTGTATGTATATGTGTGTATATGTGTATATATATACATGCCATATGTATATACCATAATGTATCACTCATATTCATCTTGATGAATATTCAGGATTTCGTCTCAATTTTCACAATACTCCAATTAATGTGTGAGTGGAAATGATACTGGGTCAAAGAGTATGTGCATTTAAAATTTTAAAAGATATTGTCAAATTGGCTTTTTATAGGGCCAAACCAAATTCCACTTGGTTACTCAGAATATATTAGAGTGCCAATTTCCCATATCCTTGAAAATATTGAACACTATCAATCTTTAAAAATCTTGCCAGTTGGATGGGCAAATAAGGGTATCTCAACTGTTTCATTTGCTTTCATTAAAATGTTTAATAACTTTTTTAATCTATTTCTAAAATAAATAGCTGCTCATAGTGAATGTGAAAAAAAACAGATACAAAGAGTGTTTCTTAAGCACACAATTTGGTCACCCTGGGAAAGTCATTGTTAATATTTTGATATATTTTGTTACCAGTTTCTTCTTATGCATATTTTTCCAGAAGTGGCACCATTCTCTCTCTGAGTGTGCATGTATGCATATTTATATTGTATGTGCTTTTTTCCCACTTGACACATAACATGAGCTTTATCTCATGTGATTAAAAATAGATTTTTGTTTTAAAACGTTTAGGGGTGCAT
This sequence comes from Talpa europaea, assembly GCF_964194135.1. NCBI lineage: Eukaryota > Metazoa > Chordata > Mammalia > Eulipotyphla > Talpidae > Talpa > Talpa europaea. The sequence continues at coordinate 68,199,946 of NC_140081.1, forward strand.
AATATTCTAATGTATAGGTATTACAATTTATTCAACCAGTCTGTTTTTCTTTGTGGAATTTAGGTTGGCTCTTAAATTTTTCCAATGGTATAAATGATATTATTAAGAACATCCTTGAGTAGGACTGGCATGTCTCTCTAAACTAGTTTCTTAAAATAACACCTGGATGTATCAATATGTTCACTGACTTAATGATACATTGTAAGTCAATTGACACATATCAAAACAATTTTCCTGTGATTTTATTTTATTTATATATATATATTTTAAGATTTATTTATGCATACAAGAACTGGTGTACAGGCCAGAGGTGTGGGGGGTGAGAGGATTCACCAGAGACAGAGTGGGGAACAGAACAGGCAGACTGACTGTTCTGCTGAGGGGAGCAGCGGGCAAGTCAGGAGAGGTCTGCTGCACCATGTGGGTAGCTCCCTGGCCGGGGATCGAACTCGTGCTGCAGTGGCTGCAAATACCCTCATAGGTTGCATCTTAACCCTTTGCGCCACCAGGGAGGACCCTCCTGTGATTTTAAAAAGAAGTTGAAAACAATAATTTATACCAATAGCCCTATTGATAAATAGACCCCAGTAAGAAAACAAATGTATGTACTGGTCTGCTGTAAAATCACAAACATAATTTTAAAAATAAATTTCATGATTGTTGAAATAAGTCACTCACCCAAACTAATTCACACTTGATTCTTGGTAGCAAGGTTGTTTGTTTTGTTTAAGACTTGTGTTTGGGGGGTTTGGGGCAGGACTACCATATTTTAGTATTCTAAAATACTAAGTGAGGGGGAGGAAGTCAGGGGAGGGGCAACCTAATTGAACAGAAAGCACTAATCTGAAAAGTCTCTTCAGCGTGAATGTGAACAGCATCTCCTTCCCTCACATTCCATTTCCCAGCATCATGCAGAAGCTGCTGCTTTTTTGGAAATAAACAAGCTGACCTGGGGCTGAAAGAAAGATTAAACATAGAAACAAAAAAGGACCACTGATGCCAAAAAAATCTGTAAATTAAGAAAAAAGAGATAGCAAAGAGGTAACAGACATATCAACAGCAGGTCTTCAGATAATGCAGATCAGATTCCCTGATAAAGTTCTGGTATGGTAAATTTTGATAGAGCCTTTATCTTTTTTTTTATTTATTTATTTATTTATTTGTTTGTTTGTTTTTGTTTATACATGCACTGGGTACAGTCAGAAGCGCGGGAGGGTGAGAGAATTCACCAGAGCCAGAGCCAGGAGCAGAGAAGGCAGAAGGACCGAAGCACACTGCTGAGGGGAGCAGCGGGCGGCAGGAGAGGTCTGCGCGCTATGCGGGACCCTCCTCCGGTGGCCGGGGAGCAGCCGGGGATCGAACCAGCGCCGCAGAGGCTGCGGGCAGCCTCGTAACCCAGCGCTCAACCGCTGCGCCACTGGGGAGGCCCTAGAGCCTTTATCTTATCTACTATGGTTTTTAACTTGAGAAAACCTCTAAAATGGGAAGTAAATACTTACGCAAAGAACACAGGAGATACCCTTATCTGAGACGACCACTCTTTCCATTGGTTTTGTAATTTTATCCCAAGATTATGAACAGGCTGATACTATGCTGTACTTACAGGTAGTGTTATAGGACAGGGAGAGGGGCGGGTGAGGACCCACAGTCAGGCACCCTGTTTTGTATCGGGGTTGCTCTACAACAGTAGCATAACCCTCCCCATGTTGATCTTAAACTTGACTTCTCAGGAACTGAAGTTGCCAATTGTACTCTCCTGGCTATGAGATTACCTAGAATTCCCCAGGACCTGAATTGAGAAGGCCTGGAGGGAGACCCTTCTGGTGAGAGGGCAGAATCACCTTACCACTTATTACAACTTTCCTTACAAGTGAAAGTGGTGGGGAGGGAGTTTAAAAATTCAAAGTGGGGGCCTCCCCTGGTGGAGCAGCACTTGAGCGCAGGGCTGCGAAGCTGCCCGCAGCCTCTGCAGTGCCAGTTCAATCCCCGGCCTCTGGTGAGGGTCCTGTTACAGGGTAGGGAGAGGGGCAGCCCAAACCCCGCAAAGCTGCCTATTTTAAATGGGTTCTGCCATCTGCCGCATCAACACAAAGCACATGAGACTTTAATGGGAAGGAACTTTAAGATTTTTTTTATTTATTTATACAAGCATTGGGTACAGTCAGAAGCACCGGAGGGTGAGAGAATTCACCAGAGCCAGAGCGGGGAGCAGAGCAGGCAGAGGGACCGAAGTACACTGCTGAGGGGAGCAGCGGGCAGCAGGAGAGGTCTGCTTTAATACAACTAGGAAACAATACAGGAAAGGCAAAGAATCTAGTTTCTAAATCAAGCACCCAAAGTTACCCGTCCCCTCGTGGGTAAAACTCCATCCAAATGGGATTAGCCCAGAGCAAGGCCTCAAAGCCTGCCACAAGTCTAAAGCATCTTCCAGTGGGGACCCACAGAAAAGGGTCAGAAAAAGCCCTGAAGGAAAAGAGCAAAATCAAAATCAAGATAAAAGCTGCCATTGTCACCTCCCCTTGGGTCTATCACCCACATCTATGTCACCCAGTCCACGACCAAAAGGCAAGCACAGTTTCTTCACGTCTCTTGGTCCCATGTGCCTCCTCCAGTCTCCTTCTGGATCTCCATCCTGCTTTCTTCCTTCCTCAGTCTCCTCTGCAGCTATCTCTCCCTGCTTAGCTCCACCCTCCATTTTGGGTGGGGCAGGGAACCTGGAACCTCCCCCTTTTCCTGGGGACCACGCTGTTACAGTCCCACATGGCACGACAAACCTCTCCTGCCATGCCCGCTGCTCCCCTCAGCAGTGTATTTCTTTAGTCTGCCTGTTCTGTTCCCCGCTCTGGCTCTGGTGAATTCTCTCACCCTCCTGCGCTTCTGACTGTACCCAGTGCTTGTATAAATAAATAAACAAACAAACAAACAAATAAATAAATCTTTTAAAAAAAATCAAAGTGGGCCTCCCTGGTGGCACAAGGGGTTAAGCACAGCACTATGAAGCAATCCTAAGCCTCTGCAGCACAAGTTCGATCCCCGGCCAGCCAGAGAGCACCCCACGTGGCATGGCAGACCTCTCTTGTCTTGTCCGCTGCTCCCCTCAGCAGTGTGTTTCAGTCAGCCTGCCTTTTCTGCTCCCCACTCTGTCTCTGGTGAATCCTCTCACCCCCACACGTCTGGTCTGTACCCAAGATTTTGTTGCGTAAATAAATAAATCTTTAAAAAAATTCAAAGTACATAGCTTTCTACAGAAAAAAAAATACACTGTCAAATTAGATGAAAGTCAAGATGTCCTAATTTGAGGTCACAGAAGATTACAGAATAAGACTAGAAACGCACAGGAGATGAGAAATGTCTTAGCCACTGATAAGGAAATGGTGTTACGTTCTGTCTGAGTCAGTTGCACAGTTTGATAAACAAACATCTACAGCACACATTGCAAAATGTAGATTAAGAAACCTCAGGACAGAAGGCAGATCATCACCCGGACATCAGTACCTAGTCATTTGGCCTGTTCATAAAGGGAGTGTGACTTCAGAACTTAGAAGTCTGTGTCCCTGGGCCTTTTATTATTTTCTTTTTAAAATTATTCTATTAACTTAGCACATGAACTACTCAAATAGAGTTATAGAACTACAAAGACTTTGAAGACCATCCAGACTCCAATCATCCTTTTATTACATATGAAGAAACTGGGTCTCTCAATAACTTATTCAGGGTCACTAAGTTATTTCAAAACTGGGGACTGGAATGCAGATTTCCTGACTCTTGATTCAAAACTCATCCTACTTTGCCACATTGCTTACGTCATATCAATTTCTCACAGGTTTGGCAATTTAACCATAAGCAAAATGACCAAGACCACACTCAGCAAAGCACCCGACTTGCTTGGATAAAAAAAAAGTCAGGCGTGCATAAAAAAACAAACAAACAAAAAAAAACCCCAAAAAACCAGGAAAATACTGTCTGTTCAATTTATGGAAAAGTCTCTGAGGAAGCAAGTGGAAATTTTGAGGCGAAAGATGATTTCTTTTCCTTTACCAAATTTGTTAAGGAAAAGAAGAGCATTTCTTTCCTGTATACTTCTTGATCATCTGTATGTGCTCAATCTATTCTAGAAAGGTCCATTTCTGACTGCAACCATCTCAGAGAATGCAGAGGCATTACCCAATGGCTATGTGGAGGTGACAGTCAACTTGCCTATCTACCGCTGCCTTCCTTTGCTCTTGTCTGTCACTTTTATGACATTCTTGCTCTTTCATTTAACTATTTCAGCAGATAGTCAATGTCTGAAAGACCTGATATCAGAAAGGAACTTTCCATTGTTGTGGAAAATGTGACATACTCAAGGGTTGGAGTCAGGAAGACATTTCAGGTGGCTGCCAAATGTTAAGTTTAAAGACAGGCTTTCTCATTTCTGTTTGCTTCTGATTTTTTTATCTTCTCTGTTATATAAAAAAAAATGGCAAAAGTTCAGAAATGCACTAAAGTCAGACATAAACTACACTTAAAAATACCAATAAATACAAGAAGTTCAACATCATTAGTCACTAGGGAAATGCAAATAAAAACCACAAGGAGGTACCACCTCATACTGATTGGATGGCTATAGATTTTTTTAAAGGGAAGCAAAATGTGTTGGCAAGGATATGGAGAAATTGCAAACTTCCTACGTTGCTAGTGAAAATGCAAAATGCTACGGTTGCTCTGGAAAACAGTTAAGCAGCACCTCAAAAAGTTAAACACAGGGTTCCCATATGATCTGCAATTCTAATTTTAGGCAGCATATACTGAAAATAATTGAAAAAGAGAAATCAAACAAATACATGTACACCATGTCCATAGTGACATTTTTCATACTAGTCACAAAATGGATTCCACCTAAATGTCCAATTTATGAATGTGTTACGTGTCGCAGTACTGTATTTTTTGGATTCCTCACTCAAGATGGAAATGAGGACATTAACCACAGCAGATGAATTTGAAACTAGGATTTATTGAAGTGATAGAGGAGCAGAAAGCTTCAGGGACATCTCCAGGATAAGTGTCTTTCTGAAGGACAATTCCTTTACATAAACCACAAGGAGCCTAAAACAAGGGATGATGTTGTTCTACGTTTCTCCTTCTGACTTATTTTGCGTAGCCTTACTCCCCTCTACTTCCATCCATGTTGTTGCAAATGGCAAGATTACCTCTTTTTTATAGCTGAGTAATATTCCATTGTGTGTATATATACTACATCTTCATTATCCACTCCTCTGTCATTGGGCACGTAAGTTGCTTCCATTACTTGGCTATTCTAAATAGTGCTGCAATGAAAATAAGAGTGCATTTATCGGGCCTCCCCTGGTGGCACAGCAGTTGAGCGCTGGGCTGCGAAGCTGCCCACAGCCTCTGCAGCACAGGTTCGATCCCTGGCTGCTGGTGAGGGTCCCACATGGCGCACAGACCTCTCCTGCCCCGCCCGCTGCTCCCCTCAGCAGTGTATTTCGTTACTCTGCCTGTTCTGTTCCCCACTCTGGCTCTGGTGAATTCTCTCACCCTCCCACGCTTCTGACTGTACCTGGTGCTTGTATAAATAAATAAATAAACTTAAAAAAAGAGTGCATTTTTCTCTTCAGATTAGTGTTTTTACATTCTTCAGATAGATACCTGTGGGTCTGCTACTCGTAAGTGGCCTGTTCGGCCACCATTTTGTCACCTATAGTTCTAAATCCTAAGCAAGGTCAAAATGGCCTGGTCAGTTAAGTACAGGAGCCCAACCCTTCAAGGAGCCCTTCAAATCAAACAACAGCACAAAGCTGGATCACGCTGGGAAGGCTATGCATCACAGGGTATGACAGGGAACGCCTGGGGAGCTGAGGACCGATACATAACATGTACTCCCGACTTACACATCATGAGGTATGATGTATAACAAGGGACCCCAGAAGCTGATCAGCTGAACGCCTTGTTGATAAGATTAAAACCAAGGCTGGGGGATTAGGGCATGATCTCAATGACAATATCGAGTCATCAAGCAGTTTTGAAGTGCCTAGAGGGAAGACTCACAATCCCTGATCTTCCACATTTGTCCCCTTTCTTTAATCTCCTTCCCCTTAATCTCCTTCCCCTTTCCTTTTGCTCCTCCCCCTTACAACCACGCTGTGTATCAACAAAAAGGCCAAGATCTTGCTCTTCGGTGGCATCACGCATTGTGTAACCTGCTCCATGAGTCCCGTCTCTCTGTCAGTGTGGTGTTGCCCAATGCAACAGATACTGAGGAGTGAAGTTGTTGGGTCATCTGGCAGATATATTTCTAATATTTTGAGAAAACTACACATTGTTTTCCATAAGGGCTGAACCAGTCTGCATTCCCACCAACAGCGTATGAGTTCATTTTTCTCCACATCCTTGACAACACTTGTTGTTTCTGATCTTTTTGATATAAAACATTCTCACAGGGCAATGCGATATTTATTTGTGGTTTTGATTTGCATTTCCATTATGATAAAGGATGATAAGCATTTTTTCATGTACCTATTGGCCATTTGTATGTTTTGCTTGGAGGAGTGTCTATTTAGCTCTTCTGCCCATTCTTTTTTGATTGGGTTATTTGTTTTCTTTTTGTTGAGTTGTATGAGTTCTATGTGTATTTCCCCTCATACCATATTAGATGTATGAATTGCAAATATTTTCTCTCATTTAGGTGGGAATCTTTCTTTTTTAATGATAGTTTCTTCACTCTCTCCAATGATAGCTACTTCACTCAATATCTTCACTGTGCTTTTTGGTTTGATGTATCAATAATAACATTTTTTTATTGTTGCTTTCATTTCCTTTGCTAGTGGATTGATTCCCCAGAGATATCCCTGAAGCCAATGTTGTAGAGAGTGCTGCATGTTTTCTTCTCTGTATCTTATGGTTTCAGGTTGTACATCTAAGTCTTTAATCTGAGTAAATTTTGTGCATGTTGTGAGCTAGTCATCTTGTTTCACTCCTTTGTATGTGACTGTCCAGTCTTCCCAACACAATTTGTTGAAGGACTTCCTTTCTCCATTGTATGCTATTGACTTCTTTGCCATAAATTAACTGTCCATATAAGTGTGGGTTTATTTATGGGCTCTCAATTCTATTTCATTGATTTGTCTATTCCTATTCCAATAGCATACTGTTTTGATTATGCTAACTGACTAGGATAGTTTGAAGTCTAGGAATGTGATCACTCCTTTTCCTTTTTTTTTTTAAGATTTATTTATTTATTTCTACAAGAACTGGGGTATGGGCCAGATTTGTGGGAGGGTGAGAGGATTCACCAGAGACAGAGCAGGGGACAGAACAGGCAGACTGACAAAATACACTGCTGAGGGGAACAGCAGGTGAGACAGGAGAGGTCTGCCGTGCCATGTGGGACCCTCGCCAGCCAAACCGGTGCTGCAGAGGCTGCAGACAGCTTCACAGCACTGCACTCAACAGCCTGTGCCACCAGGGAGGCCCTCCTTTTCCTTTTTGTCAGAATTACTTTCACCATTCAGGGTGTTATGTGGTTCCCTATAAATTTCAGTAATGTTTTTTCTGTTTCTTTAAAGAATGCCATTAAGGGCCTCCCCGGTGGCGCAGCGGTTGAGCGATGGGTTGCGAAGCTGCCCGCAGCCTCTGCAGCGCCGGTTTGATCCCCGGCTGCTCCCCGGCCACCGGAGGAGGGTCCCACATGGCGCGCAGACCTCTCCTGCCGCCCGCTGCTCCCCTAGCAGTGTACTTCGGTCCTTCTGCCTGCTCTGCTCCCCGCTCTGGCTCTGGTGAATTCTCTCACCCTCCCGCGCTTCTGACTGTGTCCAGTGCTTGTATAAATAAATAAATAAATCTTTGAAAAAAAAAATAAAGAATGCCATTAAAACTTTGATAAGGGCCTCCCCCGTGGCACAGCGGTTGAGTGCTGGGTTGCGAAGCTGCCTGCAGCCTCTGCAGCGCCGGTTCGATCCCCGGGTGCTTCCCGGCCTTCGGAGGAGGGTCCCACATGGCGCGTAGACTTCCCTTGCTGCCCGCTGCTCCCCTCAGCAGAGTACTTCGGTCCTTCTGCCTGCTCTGCTCCCTGCTCTGGCTCTGGTGAATTCTCTCACCCTCCTGCGCTTCTGACTGTACCCAGTGCTTGTATGTATAAATAAATAAATAAATTAAAAAAAAAGAAAAAAAAAAAACTTTGATAAGGATTGTATTGAATCTGTTTATTGCTTTGGGTAAGATGGCCATTGTCATATAGTTAATTCTCCAGTCTGTGAGCAAGGAATATCTTTCCATTTCTTTATGTTTTCTTGTATTTCTTTTAAAAGTATCTCTTTGTTTTCACTATACAGGTCTTTTGCCTCCTTTGTTAAGTTTATTCAGTAAGCATTATTCAATAGATGTAGACATTCAATTCTTTTGGATGTGATTATAAATGGGATTGTTTTCTTGATTTCTTTCTCTTTTAGTTTGTTGTTTGCATATAGGAACACGACAGATTTTTGTGTATTGATTTTGTAATTTGTCACTTCACTGTACTTAGCCAGTTATCTCACTGTACAGTTATCTCACCGAAAAAGAACAAATATTTTATTTTTTTGATAATTTAAAACTTAAAACTTTTATTCACTTTTGTTTAAACAAAAGCAGGTAAACGTATCCATAATTCATCCACTTCCTAGATTAGGCATTTAAAAACAAATATTTTAATTGTTTCCTCACATCTTGAAGTAGAAGACTATACTGACTTGATTTGTTAGATATTATTACCCATGATAGAAATGACATAGAACTCCAATTCAATTGGTATGTTGTAAATTGCCAGACAAAAGCAAGGAGGAGAAAAGTTCTGGAAACCATATTAGCACACTATTATTAACCCAAATTAATATTTTATTCAGATTTCCTTAGTTATTACCTAAGATCCTTTTTCTCTTTCAGTAGCCCATCAGTAAAACTACATTGCATTTAATTGTCATCTCTCCTTTCTGTTGACTGATACTTTTTCAGACTTTCATTGTGTACCTTGACAGTTTTGAGGAGTACAGTGCAGGTATTTTGTACTCCTTCAATTGGCATTAATCTGATGTTATTCTTATGATTAGACTGGAGTTATGGTTTTTTTAAAAAGAGGTAACATTGGGGGCCTCCCCTGATGGCGCAGCGGTTGAGCGCTGGGCTGCAAGGCTGCTCGCAGCCTCTACAGCGCCGGTTCAATCCCCGCTGCCTGCGAGGGTACCACATGGCGCGGCAGACCTCTCCTGCTGCCCCGCTGCTCCCCTCAGCAGTGTATTTCATTGGTCTGCCTTTTCTGTTCCCCGCTCTGGCTCTGGTGAATTCTCTCACCCTCCCATGCTTCTGACTGTACCCAGTGCTTATATAAACAAATAAATAAATCTTTAAAAAAAAAAAGAGGTAACATTGGTTTATAAAACTGTATATGATTTAAGGAGATAGCTTTACACCTCCTCAGATGTATGTCACCAACCACACCCACTGAGAAAAGACATTGAGGTGAAATGCCATTCTTATCACACCATGGGGGGGAAGGGCTATCAACATGCTTTATCACTAATGTTATTAATCTTATTCACCAGTTCAACATGGTGTTTGTTAAGTTTCTCTAAAGTTATTCCTTTCCCCATTCCACACTCTAACCTTTGGAAGCAAGTCACTATGTATAGCCCTCACTTGAAAGGCAAGATAGGCTCCATCTTCTTGAGTGGTGAGTGTCTACATAAATGATTTTGTAAAGGATCAATGGTGGACAATTATTGCCTCTAATATACAGAGACCAGGGATACAATACATCCCCATAACAAAGATTAATTTGACTCCCAATGTCAGTAACACCAAGGTTGAGAATCCATGCTCTAGAACTGGTTGGTTCTGCTCTGTAAGGTGCTGCATATGGAAATGAAATTCTAATTTTGTAATTGAAGTCAGTGACAAAATGTTGTGTTTTCAGAGAACATGGTTGTGTTATAGGGCAGCCCCGATACAAAATGGGGTGCCTGACTGTGGGTCCTCACCCGCGCGCTTAAAAGAACTTATCAATACTCTACTGCAGACACACGCGTAAGGTTCATGAAAGGTTTATTTACAAGGGAAGGGGAAATGAGGAAATGTACAGCTCAGGGAGAAAAGTGGTAGACAAAGTTTTAAATGAGTCCTACCCGATCCTCCGATCTGGAATCCCAAATGGCGCTCTGAGAGCTGGCCACAAGCCAGGAGACGTGAAGCCAGGAGGCGAGCGACAGCGAGCCACCCCAAGGCCCACGTGTTTGGTTTTTATACCCAACCTGGCTGCTTAACTCCACCCTCAGGTCCCAGCCACCTTCCCTTTGGTGGTGATGGGATTCATCTTTCCCAATGTCTTGATGGCTTTGGTCTGGAGTGGGGGTGGAGTCCACAAAGCCTGTATGGGATTAGCTCAGAACATCCTTTCCCCCTAACAGTTGGAATGCACAAAATGAATAATTTTTTGTATTATATAGACCTGAATAGAAAGTTTAATTTCTCTAAGACTCCATATAAACAATATGAACTGGAAAACTGAGGCAGTGATCCAAACTACTCAAATCCAGTGATATCCCCACCCCACACCCTGTTACTGGAGACAAATTGGGCTCAGTATATACAGCTTGGTTGTCTGCATTGAATGAGTTTATTGAATATTTACTTAGCACCTGTGTGTAAGTTCCAAGAACCAGAAGAGATCTTGGAATAAGTCTGAAGGTGGGAGAGGCCAATTAAAAAGAAAACACCACTTCCTTCACATGGCAGGCACCTTGTCATTTCTTTGCCTTGCACTTGAACAGCAGTATTCAGCCAAGTCAATTATGCCTGCCCGCCCCCAGACATTTGGCACCATCTGAAGATATTTTTCATTGTCACAATCTCTGGGGAGGGGTTCTACTTCCACATAGTGGGTAGAAACCAGAGATGCTGGTAAACTTGCTATATTGTTACTGCTACCTAAATAGAGAATTATCCATCCCCAAATGCCAATAGTGCTGAGACTGAAAAATCTTGGACTGGAGGAAAGGTGAACAATCTTCCTGGTTGATCATACTGATTTCAGTGAGAGGTGTAGTTGCTTGGTATAGCCCCTTCTAAATTGTGTGTGTGTGTGTTTGTGTGTGTGTGTGTTTAGGCATGGGGAGAGGGGTGCTACCAACCCCTTTGGCCAGATTACTATTGATGTTGAATGATATTGCAGGGCAGAGATGTACTTGAGTAAAATTAAACTTCTTATCTTAGCCTATATGACACTGAAAAACCAGGCCCTCCCCACCTTTCTCTCTTCTACCTAGGCCCCTCCACCTTTGTTCTGCCATCCAGTGCATAGGGCCAAACCCCAGACTGGCTTTACCTTTACATTTAATGGCCTACTGCCTGGACCACGCTTTCCCCAGACCTGGACATGGCTGGCTCCATTTCATCATCCCCATCTCAGCTCAAATATCTCAGCAAAATCTTTCCTACTTCTACTATCTAAAACCTGCCTCTACACAAGGCATGCTCTTTATCTTATAGTCATATTTTATGTTGTCAATGGCACTTACCATTTTTTGAAACTATCCTATTTGTTTGTATTCTACATTAGCATACAGGTTTCCTAGAAGCAAGGCTCATGTCTCTTTAGTTTAGCCTATATCTGGCATAGAGTCAGAGTTAAATTAATACTTGTTGATGACTTAATAAATGAGTGAATGAGAGTTTGGAATAAAGATTTTTAATTTTCGGAAATTTTAAATCCTTAGGAAATTTTAGAAATCAGGCCTCCCTGGTTGCGCAAGGGGTTGAGTGTAGCACTGTGAGACTAGCAGCGCAGCAGACCTCTCTTGTCTCACCCGCTGCTCCACTCAGCAGTGTATTTCAGTGGATCTACCTGTTCTGCTCCACGCTCTATCTCTGGTGCATACTCCCACCCCCCACACATCTGGCCTGTACTCCAGTTTTTATTTTTTTTTAATTTTATTTTTTTAAGATTTATTTTTATTTATTTATTTATACAAGCACTGGGTACAGTCAGAAGTGCGGGAGGGTGAGAGAATTCAGCAGAGCCAAAGCAGGGAACAGAGCAGGCAGAAGGACCGAATGTACTCCAGTTTTTATATGCATAAATAAATCTTTAAAAAAAAGAAAAAATAGAAATTAGAGAATAAAATTTCAAAATATGCAGTCATTTAAAAGAACCATTTATATTCTGAATGCTACATTATTTAGGAATAGGCTACATATTGTGGAAATTTCCTTAAATCATAAAATGATTATACTTGTTATATGGCATATTCATGAAAAAATTATTATTCAAGTAGGTATGAATTCAGTATTACATTTTTTAAAGTAAAATCTTTTGTAGATATTTTTCCATTTAAGAGAAACAGAAGGAAACCCCATGAGGACAGCTGAAAAATCAATGCTGAAGTTGTTAGATTTTAGGATTTAGAGTCCCAAGGTGATATGGAAAACAGTCATCTTACAAGATTAGCCAAGAGAAGTGGGCAAGAAAAATACTCCAAAATTCACTGAACATAAAGTTCATCCCCAGAGAATTTTGTCTGCTCAGTTTTATTTTCAGAACTATTACTATCAGCTGTGTCTTCTCTGATATTTCATTTCATGAATCTTTGAAAATAAGAAGTTTATAATCCTTTATTTTGTTCTTTCAAAGTAGATTTTTATAATAATTTATTAAGGTGAAATTCACACAATAAAAAATAACCATTTAAAAATGAACAACATTCATTAAAGGTGTGCAATTTCTGCCTCTATCTAGTTCCAAAACATTTGATAACTCCAAAGTCAAACCCTGCACCCATAAGGCAGCATCTCTTCTCTCCTCAACCCTGGGCATCCACTGCTCTGCATTCAGAATCTATGGATTTATCTATTCTGGATAGTTCATATACATGGAATCATATAATGCATGGCCATTCACATCTAAACTTTTTCATTTATCATGCTGTCTTTCAGGTTCATCCATCTTTAGTAATATCAGTAGTTCATTACTTTTTATAGCCAGTTAATAGTCCATTGCATGGATATACCGTCTTTTGTTCATTCATTTCAGACAGGGGACATCTTGGGTGGACTTACTTCTTTCCTTTTGCATGTAGAAGGAAACAAGAATACAAATTCTTGGAAACA